>NC_141010.1:10823851-13223851 GCF_052327205.1 Somniosus microcephalus
CTCCCTTTCTCTTCCTCCCTCTCCTTCTCTTCCTCCCCTCCCTCCTCCCCTCCATCTCATCCTCCCACTCCCTCCCCTCCCTTCTCTTCCTCCCCTCCCCTCCCTTCTCTTCCTCCCTCCCTTCTCTTCCTCCTCCCTTCCTCCCCTCTCCCTTCTCTTCCTCCCCTCCCTCTCCCTTCTCTTCCTCCCCTCCCTTCTCTCCCTCCCTCCTCTCCCCTCCCCTCTCCCCCTCTCTCCTCCCCTCCCCCCTTCTCATCCTCCTCCCCTCCCCACTCTTCCTCCCTCCCTTCTCCCTCTCTCCTCCCCTCCCTCCCACTCATCCTCCCTCCCCTCCCTCCCTCCCCCCACCTTCCTCCCCACCCTTCTCTCCTCCCCTTCCTCCCTCTCTTCCTCCCTCTCTTCCTCCCTCCCTTCTCCCTTCTCTTCCTCCCCTCCCCTCTCCCTTCTCTTCCTCCCCTCCCTTCTCCCCTTCCTCCCCTCTCCCTTCTCTTCCTCCCCTCCCTTCCTCCCCTCCTTCCTCCCCTCCCTTCTCTTCCTCCCTCCCTTCTCCCCTCCCTTCTCTTCCCTCCCCTCCCCCTCTTCCTCCCTCCCTTCACTTCCTCCCCCTACCTCCCTCCCTTCTCTTCCTCCCTTCTCTTCCTCCCCTCCTTCTCTTCCTCCCCTCCCTTCCCCTCCTCTCTTCCTCCCCTCCCTTCCTCCCCTCCCCTCTCCCCTCCCTTCTCTTCCTCCCCTCCTTCTCTTCCTCCCCTCCCCTCCCTCTCCTCCCCTCCCCTCCCTTCCTCCCCTCCCCTCCCTTCCTCCCCTCCCTTCTCCCCTTCCTTCTCTTCCTCCCCTCCCTTCCCTTCCTCCCCTCTCTTCCCCCCCTCCCTTCCTCCCCTCTCTTCCTCCCCTCCCTTCTCCCTTCTCTTCCTCCCCTCCCTTCTCTTCCTCCCCTCTCCCCTCCCTCCCCTCCCTTCTCTTCCTCCCCTCCCTTCCCCTCCCTTCTCTTCCTCCCCTCCCTTCCCCTCCTTCTCTTCCTCCCCTCCCTTCCCCTCCCTTCTCTTCCTCCCCTCCCTTCCCCTCCCTTCTCTTCCTCCCCTCCCTTCCCCTCCCTTCTCTTCCTCCCCTCCCTTCCTCCCTTCTCTTCCTCCCCTCTCTTCCTCCCCTCCCCTCCCCTCTCTTCCTCCCCTCCCCTCCCTCCCCTCCCCTCTCTTCCTCCCCTCCCTTCTCTTCCTCCCTCCCCTCCCTTCCTCCCCTCCCTTCTCCCCTTCCTTCTCTTCCTCCCTTCCCTCCCTTCCTCCCCTCTCTTCCTCCCCTCCCTTCTCCCTTCTCTTCCTCCCCTCCCCTCTCTTCTCCCCTCCCTTCTCCCTTCCCCTCCCTTCCTCCCCTCCCCTCCCTTCTCTTCCTCCCCTCTCTTCCTCCCCTCCCTTCTCTTCCTCCCCTCTCCCTCTCCCCTCCCTTCTCTCTCCCGTCCCTCCTCTTCCTCCCCTCCCTTCTCTTCCTCCCCTCCCTTCCCCTCCCTTCTCTTCCTCCCTCCCTTCTCCCTTCTCTTCCTCCCCTCCCCTCTCTTCCTCCCCTCCCTTCCTCCCCTCTCTTCCTCCCCTCTCTTCCTCCCCTCCCTTCTCCCTTCTCTTCCTCCCCTCCCCTCTCCCTTCTCTTCCTCCCCTCCTTCTCCCCTTCCTCCCCTCTCCCTTCTCTTCCTCCCCTCCCTTCCTCCCCTCCCTTCCTCCCCTCCCTCCCTTCTCTTCCTCCCCTCCCTTCTCCCCTCCCTTCTCTTCTCCCCTCCCCTCCCTTCCTCCCCTCCCCTCCCTTCCTCCCTTCACTTCCTCCCTCCCTTCCTCCCCTCCCTTCTCTTCCTCCCTTCTCTTCCTCCCCTCCCTTCTCTTCCTCCCCTCCCTTCTCCCCTTCCTTCTCTTCCTCCCCCTCTTCCCCTCCCCTCTCTTCCTCCCTCCCCTCCCTTCCTCCCCTCCCTTCTCCCCTTCCTTCTCTTCCTCCCCTCCCTTCCCTCCCTCTCTTCCCCCCCTCCCTTCCTCCCCTCTCTTCCTCCCCTCCCTTCTCCCTTCTCTTCCTCCCCTCCCTTCTCTTCCTCCCCTCCCTTCTCTTCCTCCCCTCTCCCCTCCCTCCCCTCCCTTCTCTTCCTCCCCTCCCTTCCCCTCCTCCCCTCCCCTCCCTTCTCTTCCTCCCCTCCCTTCTCCCCTCCCTTCCTCCCCTCCCCTCCCTTCCTCCCCTCCCCTCCCTTCCTCCCTTCACTTCCTCCCCTCCCTTCCTCCCCTCCCTTCTCTTCCTCCCTTCTCTTCCTCCCCTCCCTTCTCTTCCTCCCCTCCTTCTCCCCTTCCTTCTCTTCCTCCCCCCTCTTCCCCTCCCCTCTCTTCCTCCCCTCCCCTCCCTTCCTCCCCTCCCTTCTCCCCTTCCTTCTCTTCCTCCCCTCCCTTCCCTCCCTCTCTTCCCCCCCTCCCTTCCTCCCCTCTCTTCCTCCCCTCCCTTCTCCCTTCTCTTCCTCCCTCCCTTCTCTTCCTCCCCTCCCTTCTCTTCCTCCCCTCTCCCCTCCCTCCCCTCCCTTCTCTTCCTCCCCTCCCTTCCCCTCCTCCCCTCCCCTCCCTTCTCTTCCTCCCCTCTCCCCTCCCTCCCCTCCCTTCTCTTCCTCCCCTCCCTTCCCCTCCTCCCCTCCCCTCCCTTCTCTTCCTCCCCTCCCTTCTCCCCTCCCTTCTCTTCCTCCCCTCCCCTCCCTTCCTCCCCTCCCCTCCCTTCCTCCCTTCACTTCCTCCCCTCCCTTCCTCCCCTCCCTTCTCTTCCTCCCTTCTCTTCCTCCCCTCCCTTCTCTTCCTCCCCTCCCTTCTCCCCTTCCTTCTCTTCCTCCCCCCTCTTCCCCTCCCCTCTCTTCCTCCCCTCCCCTCCCTTCCTCCCCTCCCTTCTCCCCTTCCTTCTCTTCCTCCCCTCCCTTCCCTCCCTCTCTTCCCCCCCTCCCTTCCTCCCCTCTCTTCCTCCCCTCCCTTCTCCCTTCTCTTCCTCCCCTCCCTTCTCTTCCTCCCCTCCCTTCTCTTCCTCCCCTCTCCCCTCCCTCCCCTCCCTTCTCTTCCTCCCCTCCCTTCCCTCCTCCCCTCCCCTCCCTTCCCCTCCTCCCCTCCCCTCCCTTCTCTTCCTCCCCTCCCTTCTCCCCTCCCTTCTCTTCCTCCCCTCCCCTCCCCTCCCTTCCTCCCTTCACTTCCTCCCCTCCCTTCCTCCCCTCCCTTCTCTTCCTCCCTTCTCTTCCTCCCCTCCCTTCTCTTCCTCCCCTCCCTTCTCCCCTTCCTTCTCTTCCTCCCCCCTCTTCCCCTCCCCTCTCTTCCTCCCCTCCCCTCCCTTCCTCCCCTCCCTTCTCCCCTTCCTTCTCTTCCTCCCCTCCCTTCCCTCCCTCTCTTCCCCCCCTCCCTTCCTCCCCTCTCTTCCTCCCCTCCCTTCTCCCTTCTCTTCCTCCCCTCCCTTCTCTTCCTCCCCTCCCTTCTCTTCCTCCCCTCTCCCCTCCCTCCCCTCCCTTCTCTTCCTCCCCTCCCTTCCCCTCCCTTCTCTTCCTCCCCTCCCTTCCTTCTCTTCCTCCCCTCCCTTCCCCTCCCTTCTCTTCCTCCCCTCCCTTCCCCTCCCTTCTCTTCCTCCCCTCCCTTCCTCCCTTCTCTTCCTCCCCTCCCTTCCTCCCCTCCCCTCCCTCCCCTCCCCTCCCTTCCTCCCCTCCCTTCTCTTCCTCCCCTCTCCCCTCTCTTCCTCCCCTCCCTTCTCTTCCTCCCCTCCCTTCCTCCCCTCTCTTCCTCCCCTCCCTTCTCCCTTCTCTTCCTCCCCTCCCCTCCCTTCTCTTCCTCCCCTCCCCTCCCTTCTCTTCCTCCCCTCCCTTCTCTTCCTCCCTTCCCTTCCTCCCCTCCCTTCCCTTCCTCCCCTCCCTTCTCTTCCTCCCTTCTCTTCCTCCCCTCCCTTCCCTTCCTCCCCTCCCTTCTCCCTCTCCCCTCCCTCCCCTCCCTTCTCTTCCTCCCCTCCCTTCCCTCCCTTCTCTTCCTCCCCTCCCTTCTCTTCCTCCCCTCCCCTCCCCCCCTCCCTTCTCCCCTTCCTTCTCTTCCTCCCTTCCCTCCCTTCCTCCCCTCTCTTCCTCCCCTCCCTTCTCCCTTCTCTTCCTCCCCTCCCCTCTCTTCCTCCCCTCCCTTCTCCCTTCCCCTCCCTTCTCCCTTCCCCTCCCTTCTCTTCCTCCCCTCCCCTCCCTTCTCTTCCTCCCCTCTCTTCCTCCCCTCCCTTCTCTTCCTCCCCTCTCCCTCTCCCCTCCCTTCTCTTCCTCCCGTCCCTCCTCTTCCTCCCCTCCCTTCTCTTCCTCCCCTCCCTTCCCCTCCCTTCTCTTCCTCCCCTCCCTTCTCCCTTCTCTTCCTCCCCTCCCCTCTCTTCCTCCCCTCTCTTCCTCCCCTCCCTTCTCCCTTCTCTTCCTCCCCTCCCCTCCCTTCTCTTCCTCCCCTCCCTTCTCCCTTCTCTTCCTCCCCTCCCCTCCCTTCTCTTCCTCCCCTCCCCTCCCTTCTCTTCCTCCCCTCCCCTCCCTTCTCTTCCTCCCCTCTCTTCCTCCCCTCCCTTCTCTTCCTCCCCTCTCCCTCTCCCCTCCCTTCTCTTCCTCCCGTCCCTCCTCTTCCTCCCCTCCCTTCTCTTCCTCCCCTCCCTTCCCCTCCCTTCTCTTCCTCCCCTCCCTTCCCCCTCCCTTCTCTTCCTTCTCTTCCTCCCCTCCCTTCTCTCCCCTCCCTCCTCTTCCTCCCCTCCCTCTCCTCTCCCTCCTCTCCCTTCTCTTTCTCCCCTCCCCTCTCTCCCCCTCTTTCTCCCCTCTCTCTCCTCCCTCTCCCCCCTTCACTCTCTCTTCCCCCCTTCACTCTCTCTCTCCTCTCTTCCCCCCTTCACTCTCCCTCTCTGTGTTTAAAGGGGCCGAGGCGCTGCTGTAGGCCTCAGGCTCCCAGCTGAATGTAGTAAGACGCCCCCTCTCCTCTCTCCCCCAGCCCCAGCTCCCTCTCCCCGGGGTAAATCTCCGTGTCCTCCCGCTGGCCACAAACACTCACCAGGTCCCCGCCACCCATCGCCGCACCAGAGCTCACACTCGGCCCGGCCGCTGGCACAGACTGGAAACCGCCGCCTCTGCCGCCCCCTGGGCTGGAGGGCGGCAACACCTGGAACTGCAGCTCACTGCTGCTACAATCCAACCCCAACTCAGTAATAAATGAAAGTACTCAAACAAAAACTTTTTCTTTAATAGCCCAATCATTTTTCCCCAGGGTTGCCGTAAGCAGTGTCCAGGAGATTAATCTTCAATTCATGAAGACTTCAGCACAACCCCGGAGGGTTAGCAACCCTACAACAATAAAAACTTGCATTTATATAGCGCCTTTAATGTAATAAAATGTCCCAAGGTGCTTCACAGGAGCGTTATAAAACAAAATTTGACTCCAAGCCACATAAGGAGATATTACGGCAGAAAGAGGTAGGTTTTAAGGAGCGTCTTAAAGGAGGAAAGAGGAATGAGAGGTAGAGAGGCGGAGTGGTTTAACGAGGGAATTCCAGAGCTTAGGGCCTTGGTAGCTGAAACATAGAAACATAGAAGATAGGAGCAGGAGTAGGCCATTCGGCCCCTCGAGCCTGCTCCGCCATTCAATGGCTGATCATCCAAATTCAGTACCCTGTCCCTGCTTTCTCACCATATCCCTTGATCCCTTTAGCCTTAAGAAATATATCCAACTCCTTCTTGAATATATTTAATTAATTGGCCTCCACTGCCTTCTGAAGGCACGGTCACCAATGGTGGAGTGATTAAAATTGGGAATGCTTAAAAGGGCAGAATTAGAGGAGTGCAGAGATCTCGGAGGGTTCTGGGGCTGAAGGAGATTACAGAGATAGGGAGGGGCGAGGCCATGGAGGGATTTGAAAACAAGGATGAGAATTTTAAAATCAAGGCGTTGCTTAACCGGGAGCCAAAGTAGCGAGCACAGGGGGTGATGGGCGAACGGGACTTGCTGCGAGTTAGGACACGGGCAGCAGAGTTTTGGATGACCTCAAGTTTACATAGGGTGGAAGTTGAGAGCCCAGCCAGGAGTGCGTTGGATTGGTCACTATGGGTAATAAAGGCATGGATGAAGGTTTCAGCAGCAAGGCCCAGAAAACTCCCTCAGGAACCTCAATCATCTCTTGGAAATTCCTTCCGTGCCATTCCATTCTGCGCGGAGGGGTTTCCTGTACAGCCTGCTCCCGCACGCTCTCCACTCCCTTGCCCCCGTCTTCTGTCCGGACACACCCTGGGGTGCCATCTTGCCATTCAGATGGAGGCAGGGGTCCCCAGTGGAAGTGTCTCCATACACGGGAATCTTTCCCTGCCCCATTGGTGATCTCGGGTGGAGAGCGTTGCATGATGCAGTGACACCCAATGCAGTTTTAAATCACTCCAGTGATATCCAGGATGCTTGCAGCTTCTGCAACCTGGATGTAAACATAATTCACATCTATATGGAGTGTGACAGGTTGCTGCCCCTATTCCATTACTTAAAGGGCCTGCTCCTCAATTTCTGGCTGCATTCTAACCCAAAACCTATCTTTGGCCACCCGGTACGGAGGGGGGCGGGCAGGTCGGAGGACCTTCTTGTGGGTTTGGTCCTGGCGAAGACAGCCATTTGCAGGTCCGGGAGCAGCAGTCGCCTTTCTGGCAACCCAGCATCACCCCTATTGGATTATTTAAAATAGAAGTCATAGATCAAGCCAAATGAATGTCCGAAATATCATCAGTAACAACCGATGTGGGGACCCAGGGCCACCACTGTCCCTCGGCCTCAACAGTAAAACTCCAATTGATAAACTGCTGTTATGCATCTGAAAAAGGATTGGAATTTGGCATTGCACTCTGACTCACCTCATGGATTAATACCCCTCAGTTTAGCAGACTTGATTTGAAAATGAGATATTGAATGGTTTTCATTTTAACCTCAATTATCAACTCGTCGATTTATCCCAGCAAAAGGAGAGAATTCAGAAAACCTAGCCTTGCTTCAGCCCGAGAAGACCAGCAAAGGTTTCCATTCTGTGGAGCAGATGTTCTGAAGCACATTCCCTTCCTTGATGTCATTCAGTAGCGCAGTCTGCTATTGGATTTTTTTGGCAGGTCCCAAGGGGAGTTTCATAGTATTTACAGCACAGAAACAGGCCATTCTGCCGGCATTTATGCTCCACATGAGCCTCCTCCCACCCTGCTTCATCTAACCCTTCATCTCCCTCATGTACGTGTCTAGCTTCACCTTAAATGCATCTCTGCTGTTCGCCTCAACCACTCCCTGTGGTAGCGAGTTCCACATTCTAACCACTCTCTGGGTAAAGATGTTTCTCCTGAATTCCCTGTGAATCTCAAGGCTGTGAACGAAAGTTATTTAAAAAAAAAACTAAAAACAAAATTAGAGGAAACGATAATGTTTAACTCAAGATTTATTTTATCCTTTTTCTCAGGAATGACTGGATAAAAGGATCAGTGTTTGCCTTTACTGGCCCCAACTGTTACAGTCTGATTTTTTTTTTAAAGTGAATTTCATGCTCATCAGTGTGAATGTTGGAACACCTTCCATTTCAGGCACTCAGTATCAGCATCAAGTAGTTCCAAGTCGGATACAACCTGGTTAGATGCAGACTAAAGCTTCTTATACTCTCTAGCAATGTGCCTCTAAAGAAACATCAGAATAGCACCCTCTGCTGTGTCAGTAAGACATTTCTTTCCCCATTTTCTGTACAACTAAGTCAGATTTTTAATTTAGTGCCAAATTAGGGACAGCAGTGTGTTGTGGGCTCATGTTGGTTCCAAACAGCAGGCGTAGGAACCTTTCTATGTCGTATTAGAACCTAGATTCCCAACGTGAGGCAGGAGTGTGTAACCCATTGCGTCGCCAGTTTCCAACAGCATCCCCCTCCCCCCAGCTAACAGTCTGATTTTAAAGAAGGATTCATAAAAACATAGAAGATAGGAGCAGGAGTAGGCCATTTGGCCCCTCGAGCCATTCAATGAGATCATGGCTGATCATCCAAATTCAGTATCCTGTCCCTGCCTTCTCCCCATATCCCTTGATCCCTTTAGCCTTAAGAAATATATCCAACTCCTTCTTGAATATATTTAATGAATTGGCCTCAACTGTCTTCTGTGGTAGAGAATTCCACAGGTTCACCGCTCTCTGGGTGAAGAAATTCCTCCTCATCTCTGTCCTAAATGGCTTACCCCTTATCCTTAGACAGTGACCCCTGGTTCTGGACTCCCCCGCCATCGGGAACATCCTTCCTGCATCTAGTCTGTCTAGTCCTGTTAGAATTTTATAAGTTTCAATGACATCCCCTCTCATTCTTCTAAACTCTAGCGAATACAAGCCCAATCGACCCAACCTCTCTTCATATGTCATTCCTGCCATCCCAGGTATCAGTCTGGTGAATCTTCGCTGCACTCCCTCCATGGCAAGAACATCCTTCCTCAGATAAGGCGACCAAAACTGCACACAATACTCAAGGTGTGGTCTCACCAAGGCCCTGTACAACTGCAGCAAGACATCCTTGCTCCTGTACTCGAATCCTCTCGCTATGAAAGCCAACATACCATTTGCCTTCTTAACTGCCTGCTGCACCTGCATGCTTACCTTCAGCGACTGGTGCACAAGGACACGCAGGTCTCATTGCACTTCCCCTTCTCCCAATCTATTGCCGTTCAGATAATAATCTGCTGTCCTGTTTTTGCCACCAAAGTGGATAACCTCGCATTTATCCACATTATACTGCATCTGCCATGCATCTGCCCAATCACCCAACCTGTCCAAATCATACTGGAGTTTCTCGGCATCCTCCTCACAGCACACTGTGATTCCACTGTAGTCGTGTGGATTGAAACAAATGGTCGATTCAGCAAGAATGATTAATTGTGCCGAGTGCATAGATGGGGCAAGCAACTTGGAATGTGCTACACGGATTAAACTGGATGGATGGGAGTGGATGGCGGAACAGGAAATCCACCAAGGATTTCAGATGGTGTCGGTAACCAAGAGTGAAGTTTGAGCTAAAATACAAATAAACATGGAGATAATGCTGGGAAAAGCACTCAGCAGGTCAGGCAGCATCTGTAGAGAGAGAAACCGAGTTAACGCTTCAGGTCGATGACCTTTCATTGGATCTGGAAGATGTTAGAGATTATAGAGAAGTCGAGGAAGGGAAGGGAAGAGTCGGAGATGGATCATGTGAAGGCGAGGGAGGGGTGGAAGTCAGAAGCAAAGTTGATGACATTTTGTTTGTCACCTCAACCCTGAGATTAAATTACTGGCATTAATCTTCTGCCAAACATCTGCCACTCTTAATGGATATGCTCATACCCCTGCTGCTGTTCCTTTGATACTAGCACTGTTGTGTAACATAGGAACAGGAGGAGGCCATTCAGCCCCTTGAGCCTGTTCTGCCATTCAATGAGAAGATGACTCATCTGTATATTAATTCCATCCACCTGCCTTGGCTCCATATCCTTTTATATCCTTATCTAGCAAAAATTGTCTAGTAACAATGCCACATGGTAAAGTACTTCCCAGAATATCAAGTTGAGTTGAGTGATTTAGAACCTGATAAAATATCAGATTCTTTCGGATAATGAATTACCTAAATCAAGTGGCTGTTGTTACATTGAATTAAATTACATCTAATGTACAGCACAGAAAGAGGCCATTCAGCCCAACAGGTGCAGGTTAGTCATGATCTCATTGAATGGCAGAACAGGCTCAAGGGGCTGAATGGCCTCCGCCTGTTCCTATGACACACAAACAGTGTCAGTAGCAAAGGAACAGAAAGAGGCCATTCGGCCCAACTGGTCTGACGTAAGAAAACTACTAAGCACTTGATTTGAGTATAAAACAAGGCTTTAATCAACCGTTTCACAACCATGAGATTCTAATTACATCACTAGTTCCTGGTTACAAAAACATCCTGGGCAAGCTGGGCCCACGCCCGAGTATTTATACTCCTTGGACGGCGCCACCAGCTGGCCGCCCAGTGTTATTTCATGAGTCATTTCTTCATGAATGATAAGATTCATGACATGGTCCGTACCGGTGTTTATGCTCCACACGAGCCTCCTCCCACCCCTACTTCATCTCACCCTATCAGCATATCCTTTTATTCCTTTCTCCCTCATGTGTTTTTCTAGCTTCAGAGCAGACATGACGTCAATAACTGGCCACGCTCTCTCTTGCTGTATCTGCACTGCATTGGCGTGAAATGGAATTTTAAACTACATAAACTTCGTACAGAAATGTACAACTGATTATTGGTGGCAATTTGATCTCAGAGTTCAGGTGGCCAACGAAACAGCTCAAGCTTCACTCTCGCCCAGTTTATTGACACCACGTAACATCTTTAGCAGATTACTGCTCTGCAATCCAGGCCTTCAGGAAAGGAGAGGAGAAAGCTGAGCGGGGAGGGGGGTGGGGGGGAAACATGTCAAGAAAGAATATTTAAAGCCTTGTCCAGTGTTGTATTATTACAGGGCAGAAGGTCCCAGCCTCACCTGGGCTAAGGAAGGACAAAAGCAGCAAGGTTCCTATTCCTAGCCAGTAAACCTTACTGGATAGTGCCTGACATGAATCAGTCATTCATGAAAGAAAGACTTATGAAATAATATTGAGCGGCCTACGGGTGGTGCTGTCCGGGGAGAGTATAAATACTCGGGCACGGGCCCAGCTTGCGCAGGACATTCTTATCAGGAACTAGTGAAGGACACAATTAGACCTCCATGTTGTAAAACAGTTGATTAAAGCTTTGTTTAACGCTTAGACCAAGTGCCTAGTAGTTTTCTTACATCAGTGCCCATCTGGTGAAGACACAGGATCTGGTGTGGCTGTGCGAGCCCTGGAGCCAAGAGTAATAACACTTGGGCAACGTCTTGGAATACTGGATAAATGACTGTTACTCTTTTTGGTGGTACAGGCTGAGGCAACAATGTTGGCCAGGATACCAGCAGGGCTCTCAGTTCTTCTTTGAATAATGTCATGTGATCCTTAACATCCACCTGAAGAGACAGGTAGAGACTCAGTTTAACATCTCATCCAAAACTGGAATATAAACTCAAGAGATGGCATGGGCCTTGAACCCACGACCTTCGCAGAGCAGAGGAGGCTGAGGGGAGACTTAATTGAGGTGTATAAAATTATGAGGGGCCGCGGTAGAGTGGAGAGGAAGGACCTATTTCCCTTAGCAGCGAGGTCAATAACCAGGGGGCATAGATTTAAAGTAATTGGTAGAAGGATTAGAGGGGAGTTGAGGAGA
The DNA here is from genome assembly GCF_052327205.1 of Somniosus microcephalus. Taxonomy (NCBI): domain Eukaryota; kingdom Metazoa; phylum Chordata; class Chondrichthyes; order Squaliformes; family Somniosidae; genus Somniosus; species Somniosus microcephalus. Next base: position 10,835,129 of record NC_141010.1, read on the forward strand.
ACTTTTTTCACCTAGAGGGCGGTGGGGGTCTGGAACTCACTGCCTGAAAGGGTGGTAGAGGCAGAAGCCCTCATCACATTTAAAAAGTACTTGGATATGCACTTGGTAACCAACAATCCAAAGATGTGCGGGTTAGGTTGATTGGCCATGATAAAAATTGGCCCTTAGTGTTAGGGGGGATTAAATACGTGGGGTTACAGGGATAGGGCTTGGGTGGGATGGCTGTCGGTGTAGGGACCAGGTGCTAGGGTTTGAATGATCAGCCATGATCTCGTTGAATGGCGGAGCAGGCTCGAAGGGCCGAATGGCCTACTCCTGCTCCTAGTTTCTATGTTTCTATGTTTAACAGGGCTATGGACCAAGAGCTGGAAAGTGGGATTAGGCTGGATAGCTCTTTTTCGGCCAGCACAGGCACGATAGAAAGAAAGAAAGACCTGCATTTATATAGCGTCTTTCAAGACCACCGGGCGTCTCAAAGCGCTTTACAGCCAATCAAGTACTTTTGAAGTGTAGTCAGTGTTGTAATGTAGGAAACGCGGCAGCCAATTTGCGCACAGCAAGCTCCCACAATCAGCAATGTGATAATGACCAGATAATCTGTTTTTGTTATGTTGGTTGAGGGATAAATATTGGCCCCAAGGACACCAGGGATACCTACCCTGCTCTTCTTCGAAACAATGCCCTGGGATCTTTTACGCCCACCCGAGAGAGCAGACGGGACCTCTGGTTAACGTCTCATCCGAAAGACGGCACCTCTGACAGTGCAGCACTCCCTCAGCACTGCACTGGAGTGAATGGCCGAATTTCTATGATTCTAACCCAGAAGTGAGCTTGTTACTAAGCGAGCTAGAATGTTACTTAATCCAGGTGCAGCAACTCTTCCGGCAGAGCTGGCCCACATGTGGCAATCTATTCTTGCCAAACCGGGGGTAAAAAAATGTGGCAGACATTAAAATGCTGTGACGTAAAAAAAATTTCACTTTTGCAGTTTCTACCCTTTTCTCTTCCCCTGAAGGTGCGAATAACTCACACCCGGGTAGTTTCACAGGTGCCACCTTGTCTCAGGTAGCTCAGCCAAGTGGCCAATCATGGGGCAAGCCAAGGCAGTGCGTGTGGCAAGAGTGAAGCACATCACAGCCAAGACTGACCCTGTCTTACATAGAATCTACAGCACAGAAAGGGGTCATTCAGCCCAACTGGTCTATGCTATATTAGCATGGATGGAGAATTGGCTAACTAACAGAAAGCAGAGAGTCAGGATAAATGGGTCATTTTCCGGTTGGCAAACGGTAACTAGTGAGGTGCCACAGGGATCGGTGCTGGGGCCTCAACTATTTACAATCTACTTTAATGACTTGGATGAAGGGACCGAGTGTAATGTAGCCAAGTTTGTGGATGATACAAAGATGGGTGGGAAAGCAAGTTGTGCAGAGGACTCAAAGAATCTGCAAAGGGATATAGACAGGCTAAGTGAGTGGGCAAACATTTGGCAGATGGAGTATAATGTGGGGAAGTGCAAGGTTATCCACTTTGGCAGGAAAAATAAAAAAGCAAATTATTATTTAAATGGAGAGATATTACAAAATGCTACAGTTCAGCGGGACCTGGGGGTCCTTGTGCATGAAACACAAAAAGTTAGCATGCAGGTACAGCAAGTAATCAAAAAGGCAAATGGAATGTTGGCCTTTATTGCAAGGGGGTTGGAGTATAAAAGCAGGGAAGTCCTGCTACAACTGTACAAGGTATTGGTGAGACCACACCTTGAGTACTGCGTACAGTTTTGGTCTCCTTATTTAAGGAAGGATATACTTGCATTGGAGGCAGTTCAGAGACGATTCACTCGGTTGATTCCTGAGGTGAGGGGGTTGTCTTATGAAGAAAGGTTGAGCAGGTTGGGCCGATACTCATAGGAATTTAGAAGAATGAGAGGTGATCTTATTGAAACATATAAGATACTGAGGGGGCTCGACAAGGTAGATGCAGAGAGGATGTTTCCCCTCGTGGGGAAATATAGAACTCGGGGAAATAGTTTCAGAATAAAGGGTCGCCGTTTTAGAACGGAGATGAGGAGGAATTTCTTCTCTCAGAGGGTCGTGAATCTGTGGAATTCTCTGCCCCAGAGAGCCGTGGAGGCTGGGTCATTAAATACATTTAAGGTGGAGATAGACAGAGTTTTGCAAGATAAGGGAGTGAAGGGTTATGGGGAGCGGGCAGGGAAGTGGCTTTGAGCCCAAGATCAGCCATGATCTTATTGAATGGCGGAGCAGGCTCGAGGGGCCAAGTGGCCCATTCCTGCTCCTATTTCTTATCTTCTTATGCTCCACATGAGCCATTCTTCTCTCTACGTCAGTGCTGGGAAACCAACCTGAAATTGAGTAGAACTGTTCACAGCAAGGATCTCTCCATGCAGAAATCTATAATATGGATAAAAATCAAATACAGGATAAATGGCTAGCTTAAAATATACATTTACAAAATTCTGCCCTTACACACATGCTTTATTTTAGGATCTATATCTTATTTTCACAAGGAGTTCAAACACATACAATATTTTGTTAACACAGACAGATTATTCTTGATTATCACAGGAGTATCACATTCAATTGGTTTCTCCAGAAGAGGTGATTTCCTTGAAATGCTAATTATTTAAAATGTAGTAATTGATGTATTCCTGATGTTTCAATCCTCCGAGATCGCCAACATCACCAATCATCCTTGTAAAAATTGTATGCGCCTGTCGATGTCGAAATGAATGAGTTAAGAACTTTGCAGTCCTGTGTCTCTTCGTTGTTGGGAGTGCATGCTAGTGCAACGGGCGATCGGTAATCTCCCCGAAATTGGAAGGCTTGTTTCTCAGGCTGGGCACGTTTCTTCTGAATCCAAACCTCCCATTGTATCCGTGTATCGGTTTGAGATCTGACAGATATCCTCGGTGACCAACTATTTGATCGTGTGCATGACCTGCAAAATTAATACATGCGGAATAATACCAAACCTCTTACTGAGCTTTACATAGAACCTACAGTACAGAAACAGGCCATTCAACCCAACTGGTCGATGCTGGTGTTTTACGCTCCACTAAAGCCTCCTCCTGTTCCAATTACCTGTCCCTATAACCCTCTGTTCCTTTCTCTCTCATGTGTGCAGCAAGCCTCCCTGTAACTGTGTTCAATGTTACCTGCATCAACCACTCCAGGTGGCAGCGAGCTCCACGTCCACCACCCTCTGAGTAAAGAAATTGCTCCTAAATTCTTTGATTGATTGGTTGGTGGCTCTTCATATTTATGCCCACTTGTTCTGGACCCACCCACAAGTGGAAACAATTTCTCCACATCCACTCTATCAAATCCCTTCATAATTTTAAAGGCCTCCATCAGTTCTCCTCTTAGTCTTCTCTTTTCCAGAGAAAAGAAGCCCAACCTGCTCAATCTTTCCCGATAAGTGCACCTCCCCAATTCTGGCAACATCCTTGTAAATCTTTTCCGCAGTCTCTCCAGTGCTTTGATATCCTTTTTGTAGTGTGGAGACCAGAACTGCACGCAGTACTCCAATAAAACCAAAGGTGGTCATTCGGCCCATCGAGTCCGCTCCCATCATTTTTGTCAGCCATGGCAGTTCTACTTTCTAAATCTCAATTTCCTATCTTTCCTCCATATCCCTTAATAAACACAGAAAATATTGGAAATACACAAGCCAGTTTGCATCTGTAAAGAGAAAGGAGGGTTTAGTGATTCAGACCTTTTACAGTGGCACAGATCAATTTCTCGTGCCTTGTATTTTAATGTTAATTACACCAATTAGTAAAAAAAAAGTGGTTGATCTGATGACCCAAAAGAGTAAAGAGTTAAAACAAAAACCCAAACACTGGGAAGCATAATTGAGAATATGCATACAAAATTATTACAGGGCTTGATCGGGTGGATGCTGGGAGAATGTTTCCCTTGGCTGGGGAGTCTAGAACCAGGGGCCACAGCCTCAGGATAAAGGGTAGGCCATTCAGGACTGAGATGAGAAGAAATTTCTTCACACAGAGGGTGGTGAATCTTTGGAATTCTCTACCCCAGAGGGCTGTGGAGGCTCAGTCATTGGGTATATTCAAAACATAAATCGATAGATTTCTGACTAGTAAGGGCATCAAGGGATATGGCGATAGGGCCGGTGAACGGAGTTGAGGCAAAAGATCAGCCATGATCTCATTGAATGGCGGAGCAGGCTCGAAGGGCCCAATGGCCGACTCCTGCTCCTATTTCTTATGTTCTTATGTTCTTATGTGCACCATTCAGTTATTTCCATAATTTTCTGCTTTTGTTTCAGATTTCCAGCATTTGCAGTTTAAAAAAAAAATTAATCTTTTAATATCCTTACTCTACAAATGTTTTAATCTTTATTTTAAGCACCTCGGGTAACTTTGTATCTATGGTGTTCTGGGGCAGTGTGTTCCACATTCTCACAACCCTTTGTGTGAAGAGGCTTTTCCTAAAATCACCTTCACTCGAATTCTGAACAGCAACCTTGAGAGCAATGATATTTTGGAGCACTGTAATGCTCCAACTGTCATTTCCGCGCCCCCCCCCCCCCCCACACCCACACCCCACTGAGGTCAGCTAACTCAGCAGAGACCAGGGTTTGAATTTGGGATCTTCCTATTCCCTATGGCTCAGTTTTACACTGGGCAGTGCGTTTATCCATCGAACCTTCAGAGGAAGCAATTTTTTTGACAAGACTTGAACAATTAGTGCTCGGGGTTGCTGACGCAGTGAGCACTGGGCTACGACAACCTGTGAGTTGTTCATGAGTTCACGGTGCAATTTCCCCCCCAAGTCGTTCTACGCTACAAACAATCACCAGGGTCGAAACCATGAAATAAATATCTGTTATCGTTCAGCTGCTCAATCTCACCTCACTTACAAAAGTGAAGCTCCTTTCAACCTTTTTTTTGAGTACTGACTTCTTCTCAAAGAGGTGATGCAGCACCTGACAAAAGCAGATAACGAGACATATCATGGGGACAATGATAATCAGACCCATGCTGTTGCTATGCCACGTTGCTAGGCACCAAATAGCCCCGTGTGACATTCAATTCAATGGACATTATCCATCAGCTCGCTGGGAGCTACCAACATGGCATTAATCTGCACATTTGAAATCTGTCTGCAGCGAGCAAAGGCATTTTGTCTTTCCCACTATTATGCTTAAGCTGAGAATGCAATTCTTCTGTAATCAACGACAAGCTACTTTTCTGCAATGTTGCAGTAATTAGATCCTTTCATGCTGTGCTCATCTCACCGCAGAAAGCCACAAAGAAATATAACCTGTCCCTCGGTAGCCACAACGCTTTATCGTGAGGGTTTTATTTTGTTATGCACTTTGTGCTCAAGTGAGGGTTGCAAGTAGCTCAGTGGGCAGCACCCTCGCCTGTGAGTCAGAAGGTTGTAGGTTCATAGTCCCCACTCCAGAGACTTACGCACAAAAATCTGGGCTGATACTCCAGTGCAGTGCCAAGGGAGTGCTGCACTGTCAGAGGTGCTGTCTTTCGGATGAGAAGTTGCATAGGATTACATAGGATATACGGCACAGAAACAGGCCATTCGGCCCAACCAGTCCATGTCGGCACTTATGCTCCACTCGAGCCTCCTCCCGTCTTTCCTCATCTAAATCTATCACCATAACCCTCTATTCCCTTCCCCCTCATGTGCTTGTCTAGCTTCCCCTTAAATGCATCTATACTATTCGCCTCAACCACTCTGTGGTAGCAAGTTCCACATTCTCACCACCCTATGGGTAAAGAAGTTTCTTCTGAATTCCATATTGGATTTCTTGGTGACTATCTTATATTGGTGGCCTCTAGTTATGCTCTTCCCCACAAGTGGAAACATCCTCTCTGTATCCACTCTATCAAATCTTTCATAATTTTAAAGACCTCTATTAGGTCAACCCCTCAGCCTTCTCTTTTCAAGAGAAAAGAGACTCAGCCTGTTCATCCTTTCCTGATATGTATACCCTCGCATTTCTGGTATCATCCTTGTAAATCTTCTCTGCACCCTCTCCAGTGCCTCTATATATCCTTTTTATAATATGGCGACCAGAACTGTACACAGTACTCCAAGTGTGGTCTAACCAAGGTTCGATACAGGTTTAGCATAACTTCTCTACTTTTCAGTTCTATCCCTCCAGAAATAAACCCTAGTGCTTGGTTTGCTTTTTTATGGCCTTGCTAACTTGTGAAGCAACTTTTAGTGATCTGTGTATTTGTACTCCGAGATCCCTTTGTTCCTCTACCCCACCTAGACTCGCACCCTCCAAGTAATAAGTGACCTCCTTATTCTTCCTACCAAAATGTAATTCCTCACATTTATCTGTGTTGAACTTCATTTGCCAATTATATGCCCATTCTGCAAATTTATTAATGTCCTCCTATAACTTGTTGCAGTCCTCCTCAGTATTGACTATCCCCCCCAAATTGGTGTCATCTGCAAATTTAGAAATTGTGATTTTGATTCCAAAGTCTAAATTGTTAATGTAAATTGTTAAACCGATCCCATGGCACTATTTCGAAGAAGAGCAGGGGAGTTATCCCTGGTGTCCTGGCCAATATTTATCCCTCAACCAACATCACGAAAACAGATTGTCTGGTCCTTATGACATTGCTGTTTGTGGGAGCTTGCTGTGCACAAATTGGTTTCCTACATTCCAACAGTGACTACACTCAAAGTGCTTCAATGGCTATAAAGCGCTTTGGAACGTCTGGTGGTCATGAAAGGCGTTATATAAATGCAAGTCTTTCTTTCAAGTGTTGGAAGATTAAATACTTTCCATCTCAGACCAACCAATATCAGTGTCATGAATCTTACCATTCATGTAGAAGTGACTCATGAGATAACACTGGGCGGCCAGCTGGTGGCGCCGGCCAAGGAAAGTATAAATACTCGGGTGTGGGCCCAGCTTGCACAGGACGTTTTTGTAACCAGGAACTAGTGATGTAACTAGAACTCATGGTTGTGAAACAGTTGATTAAAGCCTTGTTTAATACTCAAACCAAGTGGTCAGTAGTTTTCTTGCATCAATCAGCACCTAAATTTAAGGCTTTGATTGCATCTGCCAAATTGGAGGTTCTTTACTAACCCTTCTACATGGATGTTGTCTGTGAAGAAAGTGACAGAGTCCTTCTATGTCAAGAACTACATAGAAGGACTTAGAGTCACTCTATGACTCTAAGTCCTTCTATGTCAAGAACTACAGAGGAAATTCAATTCCTTCTTATTTACTGTAACCGTCCCAACATATCCCGGACTTCACAAAACCTTTGGGAAAATTCCTAGTAAAGGAAAAGGCTTGTAACTGGTTCTTAATTGGATTTCACTGGAGAAAAGCGCCAAAGCTTCCAGATGGGACAGACCTTGAAACTCAGCAAACAACATTCGATAATGAGCCTTCTTTTCTGTATCCTAACTGTACCCATCATACTCCTGTGGAAGTAGTTGCAAACCTGCCCTGACCATTGCAAGCGGTCTGAATTAAGATGCTGATCAGCTTTGTTGGTTTTTTATAAGTGCTGCTGTAGCCTCTGAAGGTTTGTCCCGAACTGGGAAGACCTTTGACCGGGCTGTATTTTAATTACTAGATTGTGTAAAAGAAATAAATGTTGGAAATAAATAGCAGGTCAGTCAGCACCTGAAAGAAATAGATACTGTGGGTTAACACTTTGGTGGGACCCTTCATCAGATGTTTTCTGAAGTCACTACGTTAAAGTAATTAGCTAGCTGCCATGGATCTGAAAAATTCTCTCTTTCACCATAGCCACTTAAGAGTAGTCTTCCAGTGTGTGGACAAATATTGCTGAGGTATTACTATTTTGAGGTATTTTTTAGGCCAAATGTCTTTTTGTCATATCTGTGTGCCACAGGTACCTCCAAAGGTCACCCAGCCAGATAACTCATTAATTTGGGAAACCCTCTTACCCTTGCCCGCCACAATTATCCCTCATTCTGGCTGGAGTAAAATCAAATCTCATTGTACTGTCTGTGAATGTAACTCATTCCGTTCCCGGGGCCTCAAAACCATGCAGCTCCTCATCGCCCTCAGTGTTTACTTCCACTTACCATCTGCAGGCTGTTAAAACATTAACTTACATAGGAATTACTAGATGAAAAAAGAGCACGGTCCCTCTAGTTTTGCCTTCTGTGGCTCAGTGGGTAGCACACTCGCCTCTGCGTCAGAAGGTTGTGTGGGTTCATGTCCCACTTCAGACACTGGAGCACATAAATCTAGACTGACACTCCCAGTGCAGTGCTGATGGAGTGCTACACTGTTGGAGGTGCCGTCTTTCGGATGAGACGCTAAATCGTCTGCTCTCTCAGGGGGACATAAAAGATCCCCAGGCACTATTTCGAAGAAGAGCAAGGGGAGTTATCCCTGGTGTCCTGGCCAATATTTATCCCTCAATCAACATAACAAAAACAGATTATCTGGTCATTATCACATTGCTGTTTGTTGGAGCTTGCTGTGTGCAAATTAGCTGCCAGCGTTTCCCACATTACAACAGTGACTACACACTCCAAAAGTACTTAATTGGCTGTAAAGCACTTTGAGACGTCTGGTCGTCGTGAAAGGCGCTATATAAATGCAAGTCTTTCTTTCTTTTTTTCTGACAGCCATCCTGGTAGTCACATGATACAATGATAATGGAGTTGTTGACTAATCAAACTTGGCAGCACCTAGACATTACTTACTGATTTACCTCATTATCTATCCTACTTTTTCAACCTTTATGGTATCTTGCACTGTGGGCCGTGGTCCTTCAGTCAGGTTTCTCAATATTAGAACCACCTATAGTGTCGGATAAATCAGGATAATATCACAGTGGGATTGCACCTGGGGTTCCTGCACTATCTGGATCGACAGGAACTAAGTGAAAGTCAGATGCTTGAAATTTTTTAAAGGGTTGGCACCCCTTTGATTTCCCTTGGATCTAACCCTTATTTGTAAAATCTTTTGTTCGAGGCACAAACTGTGAGTATTCGGTCACTTCAAAGTGTGGGGCCTATGCTTCCACAGCCAGTTCTCCCCCTTTTGAAATATCTCATATACACAGAAAAAAAATTAATAAATAAGACAACAGAACTATTTTTGTTCTAAAGGATTTAAAATTACGTACCTGCTCCATGTACATTCCTCTTGGCAATGTACCTTTGTGCTGGTCCATGTTTATAAAAATAGTCCACAAGCCAGCCACTGTTTGACATCCCACCATGATCCTAACAAAGATTATTTACTGATCAAATTGTCTAAATGAGTTGAAATAGCAAACTAAAAAGCATGCTGCATCTCTTTTAACTTTAATATTACTCTTCTTTATTCTTCATCCTACCCATCCACCCCCCAACTCCCCCCCCCCCCTCCCCCCCCCATTCTCTCCAAAAGATGCTGGGGTATGTTTACATAGGATTTACAGTACAGAAACAGGCCATTCAGCCAAACTAGTCCATGCCGGCGTTTATGCTACACTTAAACCTCCTCCCGTCGTTCCTCATCTAACATCTATCTGCATAACCCTCTATTCCCTTCTCCTTCATGTGCTTATCTAGCCTCCCCTTAAATGCATCTATAGTATTCGCTTCAACCACTCCCTGTTCCACATTCTCACCACTCTCTGGGTAAAGAAGTTGCTTCTGAATTCCCTATTGGATTTCTTGGTGACTATCTTATATTGATGGCCTCTAGTTTTGCTCTTCCCCAGAAGTGGAAACACTCTCTTCTGTGTCTACTCTATCAAAACCTTTCATAATTTTAAAGCCCTCTATTAGATCACCCATCATCCTTCTCTTTTCAAGAGAATAGAGACCCAGCCTGTTCATCCTTTCCTGATATGATCCTAGAGGTGCTCATCTCCCTTCTGTACCTTGCTCAAGTGGTCATTCTTCATGCATAAGCCTAAACAATGGGTGTTAACTGGCTGAATCAAAGCTGAGGCTGATTCTCTCTTCACTCTAAGAGCACACAACACACGTACACGTGTGCTTTACAGCAGGTATCACTGGATAGTGATCAGGAATGGAAAACAATATTGATATTTTTCTTAACCCGTCCAGCTCCGGGTAACTGACGCCAATGGACTTCCATCCCACCTCAGGTCAACTAACTGAATCAAACCCAAGAGCTTCCTAGTCTGCATGGCTCACTAGATTGATTCCTGGGGTGAGAGGGCTGTCCTATGAGGAGAGATTGAGTAGATTGGGCCTATACTCTCTGGAGTTTAAAAGAATGAGAGGTGATCTCATTGAAACATACAAGATTCTGAGGGGAATTGACAGGCTAGATGCTGAGAGATTGTTTCCCCCTGGCTGCAGTGTCTGGAACTAGGGGGCATAGTCTCAGGATAAGGGGTCGGCCATTTAAGACTGAGTTGAGGAGGAATTTCTTCACTCAGAGGGTTGTGAATCTTTGGAATTCTCTACCCCAGAGGGCTGTGAATGCTGAATCGTTGAGTATATTCAAGGCTGAGATAGATAGATTTTTGGAATCTAGAGGAATCAAGGGATATGGGGATCTGGCGGAAAAATGGAGTTGAGGTCAAAGATCAGCCATGATCTTATTGAATGGCGGAGCAGGCTCGAGGGGCCGTGTGGCCTACTCCTGCTCCTAATTATTATGTTCTTATGGCTCAGTTTCACACAAGGCAATACACTGTGCAATTGAGCCATCGAGGAAGCTTTTAATATTACCCTAATATGTTTAATTGCAACTTGATACTGGGGTCAAAAGCTCAACTGAGCCCACTTGTAATGCTTTAATTCCACCATGAAGTATATGCAATTGTGGGCTCAACGGTGCTTACATCCCAGCATAAACCATGTGTAATCTCGAAACATTTACAGAACACATATGATAGGGGCTGGTTAGTACACTGTATTTGAATCTAGTTCACAGGCATGGGATGAAGTCTCTCTGCTGACTGGAAGGGTCCCATATACAATAAGTCTGACCTGTTCTTTTAGATAACATTTCAAGTGCAATAAATAGAAGTGAAGGGAAATGATTAAGATGACTGCTGAGATTCTATGAGAAAATGTGAACCCAAATTTTCTCAATGGCTCAAAGGGTACAGTAATTGAACAGCTGAGTCCTACAGACCAGGCAAGTTACAGATTTGTTCCTGCTTTGTCCTAAGGTCGGTGGCAAGGAGTGCTACAATAGGCTTCAGCACCTGTGAATTAAGACGGGCAAAAACCAGTCCACCAACCCCAACTGAAAATGTATGACATGAATCAGTCATTCATGTGGAAATGACTTATGAAATAATACTGGGCGGCCTGCTGGTGGCGCTGTCCAGGGAGAGTATAAATACTCGGGCACAGGCCCAGCTTGCGCAGGACATTCTTAACAGGAACTAGTGAAGTACACAACTAGACCGCCATGTTGTAAAACAGTTGTTTAACACTTAGACCAAGTGCCTAGTAGTTTTCTTACGTCAATGTGTATGTGTGGACTTTGTGTGAGGACCAGTTTGGGCTTGAGTGTGATAACCCTCCCCCACTGGTTGATTAGCTACAGATGCCCAAGATACTCAGATACTCAGGTACTTCTTGCAATTTAGCATACTGTATTCACTGCTCACGATGCGGCTTCCTCTACATTGGGGAGGCCAAGCGAAGGTTGGGTGACCGCTTTGCGGAACACTTCCGTTCAATCTGTAAGCGTGACCCCGAGCTTCGGTCGCCTGTCACTTTAATTCTCCGCTCCACTCCCACTCTGGCCTCTCCGTCCTCGGCCTCTTGCACTGCTCCAACGAAGCTCAACGTAAACTCGAGAAACAACACCTCGTCTTTCGATTAGGCACTTTACAGCTTCTGGACTCAACATCGAGTTCTACAATTTCAGGCTATAACCTCGACCCCAATGTTTTCTTTTTTCTCTCGCATGGCAGCTGTTGATGATTCTGCCTTTGCCATTTACACTTCATCTAGAGCCATCTTTTGTTTCTTAACTTGTCCCATTACCATCTCCTTTTGCCTCGCACCATCACTTTTTTGTCTTTTAATCTCTCCTGCCTTCCACCCTGTCACAGACCTTCCCTTTGTTCTTTCCCCCCCTCCTCCCTTTCCCGGCTCCTACACTTGCTTAAATATCTGCTACTTCTCCAAATGTTTCCAGTTCTGGCGAAGAAAAGGCCATCGACCTGAAACATTAACTCTGTTTCTCTCCCCATGATACTGCCTGACCTGCTGAGTGTTTAGAAAACATAGAAACACTGAAAAATAGGAGCAGGAGTCGGCCATTCGACCCTTCGAGCCTGCTCCGCCATTCAATATGATCATGGCTGATCCTCTATCTCAATACCATATTCCCGCTCTCTCCCCATACCCCTTGATGCCTTTTCTGTCTAGAAATCTATCTATCTCCTTCTTAAATATATTCAGTGACTTGGCCTCCACAACCTTCTGTGGTAGAGAATTCCACAGGTTCACCACCCTCTGAGTGAAGAGATTTCTCCTCATCTCAGTCCTAAATGTCTTACCCCGTATCCTGAGACTGTGACTCCTCGTTCTAGACCCCCCAGCCAGGGGAAACATCCTCCCTGCCTCCAGTCTGTCTAGCCCTGTCAGAATTTTATATGTTTCAATGAGATCCCCTCTCATTCTTCTAAACTCCAGTGAATACAGTCGACCCAATCTCTCCTCATACAACAGTCCTGCCATCCCGTCTGGTGAACCTTCGCTACACTCCCCAAATGTTTCCAGCATTTTTTGTTGTTACTCAGACACTCAACGCTCACTCATCAATAATGGCCACTTGAGCAAATCACTAGAGCAAGCCCATTGCTGTAGAACCATACCCGACAACACCTGTAGAAGAGAAAAGAAAATACACGGGGCCTGGAGCAGTGGATTCTAACTTGGCATAGGACTAACCGAGAGAAAAAGAAAACGAAAGATAGGGAAGCAAAGGGAAAGAAAACAGAAACAATCACAAAAAAAAAGCAGACAGAGGAAGAAAATAGAAAGTGAGCTTAAGCACAAAGCAAAAGTAGACAGCAGGCAGACACGAGGAGCAGCAGAGAATCAAATATAAAGGTTACATTCTAATCTTGCCCAAATCATTAGGCATTGCAAAGTACCTGTTTATAGGCTATATTTTCTTTTTTTTTTATTCAGTGGATGCGGGTGTCACTGGCAAGGCCAGCATTTATTGCCCATCCCTAATTGCCCTTGAGAAGGTGGCGGTGAGCCGCCTTCTTGAACCGTTTGTGATGAAGTTTCTTGTAGTGGTTTCAGAGGGCAGTTAAGAGTCCACCACATTGCTGTGGGTCTGGAGTCACATATAGGCCAGATTTCCTTCCCTAAAGGGCATTAGTGAACCAGATGGGTTTTTACAACATTCTGGTATGATTTATTTAATTGAATTTAAATTCCACTACAGTGGGATTTGAACTCATGTATCAGTGACCATTAGTCCAAACACTCTGGATTATTAGTCCAATAACATACCCAATATGCTACCATACCACTGTGTTACCTTCATTGTTTATCTCAACACTAAGCAATGAAGCCAAACAGGTCAAGAAAGTGACCACTAACGTGGTCTCTGACCCTGCGCTTCTCATCAAATACTTCCACATCACTAGTGGGAGGTGTGATGACTTCCATTGTAACGTGTATCGTCAACTGAACCAAACCATCGGTTTTATCCGCTTGTTGGGTGGCCAATGTGGACATCACGGATGCCCAGGAGCTCGACTGTGACAAAGCCCGAGCCCGCAGATTACCTGATTGGTCCTCTTGAGAAGCTTCCTCATTTCTTTGTTTTGGAAGTAGTGCTGAGCGAAAGGATCGGCCTGGGCGTTGTAAGGCGGGATGACATCGCACAGTTTGGGGTGAACTTTGCCGTATGCCTTGGCGGAGTTGGAGACGGCCACGCCGTCCAAGATGAAACCTCTTTCTCTTCTGAAGTAATCATAGTCCAGGCAACAAAGCCCAGGAGGACAGGAAATATTGCTCATGGTTGCAGCGCTAGTTCATGTATGGCGCCAGCCTGTACCCCACATATAACCACCCCAAACCATGCAAATGTCACAGTGCCAGTCACAGGGCTCACTGTTACGTTTTCCATTGAATATAACGTTACCTTTTAACCTACGCTTTTTTCAACCCTGACAATCGCTGTGCAAATAAAATTATATTTCCGCAGTTCAGAATTGATTATAAGGGGGCATACCACAGTAGCTAGAGTTAGTTTGTATTTTATAAGTCTCACAGTCTTTATTATTATTTACTGTGTCAGCTGTGGCTCAGTGGGTTGCACTGAGTCAGAATGGTTGTGGGTTCAAGTCCCACTCCAGAGACTTAAGCACAAATATCTAGGCTGACACTCCCAGGGCAGTGCTGAGGGAGTGCTGCACTGTCGGAGGTGCCGTCTTATGGATGAGACGTTAAACTGAGGCCCCCATCTGTCCTCTCAGGTGGATGTGAAAGAGCCCCCAGCATTATTTTGAAGAGCAGGGGAGTTCTCCCCGGTGTCCTGGGGCCAATGTTTATCCCTCAATCAACATCACTAAAACAGATTATTTGGTCATTATCACATTGCTGTTTGTGGGAGCTTGCTGTGCGCAAATTGGCTGCCACGTTTTCCTACATTACAACAGTGACTACACTTCAAAAAGTACTTCATTGGCTGTAAAGCACTTTGGGGCATCCGGTGGTCGTGAAAGGCACTATATAAATGCAAGTCTTTTGTTCTTTACTTTTTGATCAACATATATACGGCTGATGAGAAAGGTTGGCATCACCCAGGGCAGAAAGGAACTAGCTAGCACAGCGGGCAACGAGGGACTGACATCCATAAGGTGGCAGGGGGGAAATTATTAAAAATTGTGTATTTTGGAATGGTCGTTTATCTCATCTCAGCGACCGACTGAGGGCACATCATTTTGTTCAACGGCAAAGGATGCACGGTACTGTTTATAACACCACTTTAAGATGTGCCAGGATACCAGAACAAGCGGAGGTAAGTTAAAAGCGGTGAACGGAAAATTTTGGACAGGCAGAACTCACCAAGAACTTCTTCAGGCGAAGCGTGAGTAACACTTGGAATGTTCTCCCTGGTAGAGTGGTGGAGGCAAAAAGCTTGACTCTCAAGATAATGATGGCCAAGGAAGGCCATTGGCTTATATTTAATAAGGCTATTAAAAAAAAGCAAACAAAGTACTGGGGGTCATTTCTAGAGGGATAGAATTGGAAAGCAGAGAAGTTGTATTGAATTTGTATCGAACCTTGGTTAGACCACACGTGGAGCACAGTGCACAGTTCTGGTCTCCGCATTATAACAGGGATACAGAGGCACTGGAGAAGGTGCAAAAAAGATTTACTAGAATGATACCAGAACTGAAAGATTATACCGATCAGGAAAGATTGAACAGGCTGGGGCTCTTTTCTCTAGAAAAGAGACTGAGAGGTGACCTGATAGAACTTTTCAAGATTATGAAAGGGTAGACATGGAGAAGATGTTTCCACTTGCAGGGGAAGAACAGAACTAGGGGCCATAAATAGTCACTAATAAATCCAATAGGGAATTCAGGAGAAACGTCTTTACCCAGAGAGTAGTTAGAATGTGGAACTTGCTACCACAAGGAGTAGTTGAGGCGAATAAGGGGAAGCTCGATAAGAACATGAGGGAGAAAGGAATAGAAGGATATGTTGATGGGGTTAAAATGAAAAAAGACTTGCATTACCACCGGACGCCTCAAAGTGCTTTACATCCAGTGAAGTACTATTTTAAGTGGAGTCACTGTTGAAATGTGGGAAAAATGGCAGCCAAATTGCACACAGCAAGGTCCCACAAACAGCAATGTAATAATGACCAGATAATCTGTATTTGTTATGTTGGTTGAGGGATAAATATTGGCCTGGACACTGGGGAGAACTCCCCTGCTCTTCTTCAAAATAGTCCACCTGGGCGAGCAGACTTGGTTTAATGTCTCATCCGAAAGACAGCACCTCCGACAATGCAGCACTCGCTCAGCACTGGACTGGAGTTTCAGCCTAGATTTTTGTGCTCATGTCCGAGAGTGGGACTTGAACCCAGAACCTTCTGACTTAGAGGTGAGGGTGCTACCCACTGAACCACAGCTGACACTGGTTAGATGAAGAAGGGTAGGAGGGTCAGGTGGAGCATAAACACCAGCATGGACCTGTTGGGTCGAGTGGCCTATCTCTGTGCTGTACTATGTATAATTAGTGCATCCATCTAGAAACACCCTTGTCTTTCCCTATGCCCACTGCAGCATCCTGTTGTTTAAATGGATCCAAGGGTTTCTGTTGATTACTCTGTGCAAAGAACTTCCTGACATCAGACCTAGTTAACTTTGTCTAGATTGAAGCTGTGTCCCACTTTCATCTTAATTTAAAGTAGTATTCAAGATTTACCTTTTCCATTCCTCTTTAGCATAGATGCAGATAAGGGGAAGCTAGATAAATACATGAGGGAAGGTGGGAGAAGACTTGTGTGGGGCATAGGCACCAGCATAGAACTGCTGGGCTGAATGGCCTGTTTCTGTACTGTAAATTCTATGCAATTTCCCAGATACCACCTTTCAAGGCTGAAATGCCCAAGTCGATCCTGTCTTTCCTTCTACCTCAGATCCCGGACACCTTGTGGCTCTTCTCCGAACTGTCTCCAATGCTTGAACATTTCCTTTGTCTCAATGATCAGAACTCAAGATGTGGCCTGACCAGAAAGCACTGTAGGTTGATCCCAACATTCTGACTTGCATCTAACGGTTTCGGCTAAATAATTTTACATTTGCTTTGTTTGCGGTTTTGCAGTGCCTGGACATGATGACCTGGAGTTTCCTTCTTTGATGCAACCCTGAAGTTAGACCCAGAAAATGTGGCCAATGTCGCACCCATTTTGCCAGTCCAAAAAACACCAAGTATCCTCCCAATTTCTTTTAAGAATACACCTAAACTTAAAATGGGCACAAATCAGCAAAATCTTTTGGATGAGATGTGAAACAGAGGTCCCGCCTGCTCCCTCAGGTGGACGCAAAAGATCCCATGGCGCTATTTCGAACAGCAGTGGCTCAGTTGGTGCCACCCTCACCTGAGTCTAACGATTGTGGGTTCAAATCCCACTCCAGAGACTTGAGCACATAAATCTAGGATGACATGTCAGTGCAGTGCTGAGGGAGTGCTGCACTGTCGGAGGTGCAGCCTTTCAGATGAGACAGGTTAGTTTTACCCTACTGATGTATTGTTGCAATAGTAATCCTGCTCAGTACGAGAGGAACCGCTGGTTGACATTTGGTGTATGTGCTTGGCTGAGGAGCCAATGGTGCAAAGTTACCATCTGTGGGATTATGACTGAACGCCTCTAAGTCAGAATCCCCCCTAAACAGAACGATACCCTAGCGCCGCGGATCACTGGTTGGCCTGGGATAGGCGACCCCGGTCGGTGTGTAGTGTCGCTCGTTTCGGGGCTGGAGTGCGGACGGATGGGTGCCGCCTCTCCCGTTTACACATAGCATGTTCATGGGGGACCTGGTGCTAAATTATTCGTAGACGACCTGATTCTCACGACCTGTCTACCCTCGCAGGCAGATGTAAAAATCCCATGGCACTATTTCGAAAAAGAGCAGGGGAGTTCTGGCCAATATTTATCCCTCAATCAACATCACAAAAAAAAATTCTGGTCATAACATTACTGTTTTGGGAGCTTGCAATGCACAATTTGGCTGCTGCGTTTCCCACAACAGCGACTACACTTCAAAAGTACTTCACTGGCTGAAAAACGCTTTGGGATATCACACAACACACACAGCAGCATGATTAAGTCTTAATGTTGGGCCCTGGATCTGAGCACAAAAAAAAAGGCGCCCCAATGGATGATTTGATCGTATTTGTTTAGCCAAAAGGAGGGCAAGGGTATCGAAAGTCTTAAAATTTAACTCATTTAACCATCATGTGTGTACATCAGGCACTATATGAATGCAAATCTTTCTTTAAGCACTCACCTTCAATTCCTACAAGATCTCCTGTGGCATTGCTCACGGGTGGCCTGAAGCTTTGAGCCTAAAACAATGAGGGTGGAGGCAGAGTGGTGCAAAGCGGAATGATCGAGAGTGGAGTGCAGCACAATGAGGAGAAGTCAGAAGCAAATCATAGCAGTATACATGCGAGGAATAGAATGTCCAAAACAAAAATTAAAATGACTGGACTTTGAGATGTATGGACTTACCCAATGTGGTGAAATTGGGGAGCCGTGTAAAAAAAATCCTGTCAATTTATTGTCAGAGGCTAGACTGTCAGCCAACTGTAGTAACTTTATTAAGGCTCTTTGGAGGCAATAACATTTCACTCAGGGCATGGTGTTCTGACCAGACGGATGCCATAACTTCTAATTGAACAGCTTGCTTAGCCCGTATTATTTATTCGGCAGGGTAAAGTTAGTGAATGCACCCATTCACTTCATCTTGTAAGGGGTTCTCTTTGGATCGCAGAGGTTTCTCTCTCTAGAGGCCTCTCTCTCCCTCTTGCACAGTAAAACCTCGAGTGGTTCGACCCACTCACCCCTTAGGTTCTAGACACTGGACTTAGATGCAGGAACTGCAATGCAGAGAATACTCTTATAGACCAAGTTTAAAGAAACGAAATGAAATTTTATTGCATAAGGAAAAACAAATCAAATGCAAGCAAATAAGAGGGTACATGGGAGGGAAAAACAAATCAAAATACAGTACTAACTAAAATAGATACAGGCATATTATACTTTACAAACGTCATCATGAAATGGGGAAACACACGGAACATCGAGGGACAACTCATGTTAATTATACCCAAAATGCCCACCCCCTTAAACCTATCTAGATCCGATTATGAAGGGCCAGAAACATGCTCACCAATCCAGTTGGAAAAGTATAGAGTTTTGAAACAAGTCTGCGTTTTGATCCTCAGGCGTCCTGTTTCCGCGTGGTCAGTGGAGCTACAGCGAGCTGTGCCACACTTCTCTCTCTCTCGGTGAAGGTCACGGGCAGGCTGGACACTGGCAGGCCTAGACGTCGGCGGGGACGGAGACCATCTGTTTGGCCACAGTTGGAGAGGTTTCTAGCTGGTTACCATTTTCATGTATGTTTCCTCTGTAGGGCTGCTGCCTTTTGTCTTGTCAACGGCCTGGGGTTTGTCAACCATCTCCCAATGGTTACCCCGGGGCGGGACGCAAACTCGAATCACCTTCTTGGTCAACGTTTCTCCACGGCTCTCACAAGGACAAGCTCAAAAGCGTGTCTGGTTGATCGCTCTTTTTCTTGGCTACCCTGGGACTCCCAATTATACTTCTCAAGAGAAGCCTTTATCTCCCGCCAAATCAAGGTTAGTCTTTATTTAACTTTTGGCAGGCTTGTTGTACAGCGGGGTAGTTATTATATTTAAACTGCTTTCGGGATGGTGGGTGATGGCCATCTCTGGTCTGGAATGACCCTGCATTGTTTTGAATGACTTCTTGATGTCTTTAATGGGTTTTTGATGCTCCCCTTATGAATATAAAACGGTTTCCCTTTGTCTGGGTAAACATTTAGATGGCCATTATCTACAGGCCGATCTGACTGGATCTGCATCCAATCCATATGTATGTGTTTGTGTCTGGTTTCGTTTTCTCAGAAACGGCTTCCAGAACTTACTGTGGGCTGAATCCACAAAGGCTGTCTGGGGACTGCAGGAACCATTTTAAAGTGTCCAAAAAGCTAGGCACGGGGTCTGGCGGCCATTTTATACGCCCCTTTTTCCTGGGCTTCTTTTAAAACAGTCTTTAAAACAAGGCCTCTTCTGCCAATAGACCCTTATAATACAATGTTCAATTTTGCAGATCTTACACTCTAGAGAAGACACACTGCTGATAGTAAAATGCAAGACTGAGTGAAAAATGTGTTAAAATATGAATTGTTTATTTACACAAACACGGGGATGGCAAACTGCATCTTTTAGTTACAGAACATGCTACAGATAAATTCAGAACATGGTCAAAAGAAAACAGTGACTGCTCGTGTTTCTGGGGGTAAAAATATTTATTGAATTGTACAGATATCTTTACAGGAAACCTTTACGCAATGCTCCCGGCGTTGGAAGCAATCCTGGGCCACAGATCTGCACATTCCTTGGCAACAGGGCCCGTGATCGCAGAGCCTAGAAACAAAAACAAGCGGAAACATCAGCAAGTCAGAAATAGCCCAAGGAAACCGCAATTGTAATACTGCCGCTAGAGTTTCAGTTTATGTCACAGTGCAAGTCTTGATTAAAGTTGCAGTGCACAACCCACCTACAGAGACACAGCATCAGACAGCCAAGCTCATTTAGAAGTACAAGTCAGGTCCAATGTGACACTGTCTTACATCAGTCTGGTAATGTTCCAGAATCACAGCTTATAATGTTCCATATATTGGATGATACTTAACCCGAAAAATTTCTGAGCAAACGATTTGCAATTGGAATCCAATGATCAACAGATGAGACAACATGAATGATCTAAGGGAGTTTCTGATTTCTATTTGGGTCAGTCATTTTTAGGTGAGCCGATCCCACCAGCAGCTGAGCGAAATAAACCAGGAATGCTTGATCCCTACTTCCAGTCAACAGAGGCAGGTGACAATGGACAGGCAAATAAGTTTTCCAAAATCCAGCCACTTTCACTCCTCCCAACCAAGTAGTGTCTTCAGCTCATTGCTGAGGTGGGGGGGGGGGGGGGGGAAAAGACCCGATCCAAGCTTCAGAAGTTTGCGCTAGAGAGACGTGTCACACCCTCGATTGAGATTGAACAGCACGTGACAGCTGCCACCTCACCCACAAGCAATGTGTTCCTCTTCCCTCCTTCGACAACTCACGGCGCCACTGAGAACAGGCAAAGTAAGTGCTTTTTGGAAGGGAATGGTGTATCATTCAATGCACAATACAAGTTGAGTTCTGATCAACAGCAAAAAAAACCCAGAATGAACACGTAAGAGACACTGTCTAATGAAAGGAATGACCCGCTTTGCTCTTCTCACTAGACAGACATGGGATTCCTTTTCAAAGTGCCCTCACTTCTCTGCCACAAGTCAGGTCAAAACTGATGGGAGGCACCATTGGCTTTAAAACCAGCTGCAAATTTATTACTAACACTTCAATTCAGATGCCGAGTTGCACCGACACCCGTACCTTTCATTTCTCCTTTGTTATTTACTATTACCCCCGCATTGTCTTCGAAGTAGAGGAACACTCCGTCTTTTCTCCGGTATGCTTTCCGCTGCCGTATCACTACTGCCGGATGCACTGTAACATGAGCACACGGAAATAAAGATCAACATGGAGTCCTATCAAAAAAACAATTGAAGTACGCAGCTCAAAATTGGCACTGTACAACAAGAAGCAACATTCTTTCCCCACCCAGCCTGGCCAATCTTCCCTGAAGGTGTTGATTCAGTCTTGCTGTACCATTTATAACTGCTGTCCAGTGCCTTGTCCCCGAGCGCCCATTAATCACAGGAGCCCGGAAAGTGGCAAGATATTCACCTGGGGGGGGGGGGGGGGGGGGGGGAAGGGAACTCAAATCAAAGCCGATGCCCACTTATGGGCACTTCTATTAGGGCCACTGGACAGCAATCAGCAGTGGGAAGTTGGATTGGTTTCCCTTGGCTGGAGCGTCCAGAACTTAGGGGGGGGGGGAAATAGTCTCAGAATAAGGTGTTGGCCTTTTAAGACTGAGAAGAGGAGGAACTTCTTCACTCAAGAGGGTTGTGAATCTTTGGAATTTTCTTCCGCAAAGGGCTGTGGAGGCTCAGTCATTGAGCATATTCAAGGTTGAGGTAGATTGATTTTTGGACTCTACAGGAATCAAGGGATATGGAGATAGTGCAGGAAAGTGGTGTTGAGGTCGCAGATCGGCCATGATCTTATTGAATGGCGGTGCAGGCTCGAGGGGCCGAATGGCCTACTCCCGCTCCTAATCCTTATTCAACTCTTGCCTTCTTTAACCCAGGCACCAATAGCACGTGCTGGTGGGCAAACTTCACATTCTTAATCGGAGTGCTTTGTCTAAACAAAAAGTGTAACAATGTCCAGCAGCAGCACAGCAAGTCAACGCTGCCTCCGAGGAATTATTTCACCGAACAAGCCACAAAAATGTTACGAACATTTTTGCTGCAGCCCTTCCCCTTCCTGGTTCAGCAAGGCACACAAACCAGAAGATCTCCGGTTCAACACAGAGTATGTGCGAGTTAGCTGGCCGTACTTATTTTGGTTATCGATTTATCTACTGTGACAGTTACACGCGTATAGTGAAACTTTTTTTAAATAGTGATCTTCGCGAGTAAACAGCTAAAAGTTGCACTAAATACAGTCTTGTAAAACCAGTTAAATTCAGGGACCCCTCTCCTTCAGGAATCACCAGATATCAGAGTTGAACTGTTCCATCCCGGATTGAAATTCTACAGCACAAATCAGCTGCAATTTCACCCAAGAGCAATGAGTTACTCTCCCCATCCTTGACAACTCACCAAGCCACAGAGTATAGACAAAGTAAGTGCTTTTTAGGAGGGCGAACCACCAACAGTCAGAACAGAATTATTAGGAAAATTCAAGAAACAATCTCACACACATACAAGTACAAAGTTATCAGATTTCAAACTGGGCTCCTCCGACCTACAAGGTCAGGTTCGGTATTTGTTGATTTACTAGCACATTACAGATGTTACTGTGCACTTAAAACAGTTTCTACAACTAAAGCACGGTTTTCCTTTGGGTAGCCGACACCAATATTGCCTTTAATTTTTTTGGGGGGCGTGTGGCTGCTTCAAAATACCGCACATGCGCGTTTTTCCTATTTAAAAGCTGGCGAGCTGGCCATGTAGCTTAAAGGAAACATTGGCCAACAGTTTCAGAAGTTTGGACCAGGACTGCTGTGACAATATTTCCCCCCCACCTCCCCCTTCCTGAGTTCACAAACAACCACCATGATTCTCCCATCAGAATTCCCAGGTTACTCACTAACACACCTCATTATGAAACTGTTAGTTTCTCAAGACATGGCTCACACGGTCATCACTTTGATAGAACTGCTCCTTAAATCACCTTCCAAATCTTCAAGCAGCGATTTGCCAAACTGCTACCACCTCAACTGTAATGATTCTCAAGACTGGAACAAATTAAAACAGGCACAAGCTTCTGAATCACTTGAAACAGAAGACGGTGAATAGAAAAAGAACTCCACATTCCCAGCACAAGATGTCCTTTCTAAGATGTAGCTGAATCACTGAAAATGAGCTCTCAAAGCAGTGTTTTGCCAAATGTGGATGTCAATGAAATAAGGATTTAGTCAGCAGGGGCAGGAGGCATAATGATCACATCCATACACAAGCTCAAGGGACGCAGAGTGGGATAAACAGAGGGACCAGGATCCGAGGTTCCACAACATAAAATACACGGGGTCCTCGAATAAGCTGCAAGTAGTTTCTACAGAAAACCTCCACTTATTTAAGCTCCTTGAAGTGATGGCGCTTAGATCTAAATACAACTGATGGATCATCACTGGAGACAACAGGAGCCCCTGAATAATCGCTGCCTGTGCACCACCACAAAACACAGCAAAGTAAACCAGGCTCACTATGTGCAACAGAATTACCATTGGGTAAGATTTACAGGCCGTGCCACGTTAATTTCACTGCCAATGAGAAGACTATCGAGAACAAAAGGAAAAATCTCTGCAGCGAATACAAGTTTCCCAAGTGATTCCCGAGCAGTGTCCCATTAGTCATTAGCGAGAAAACAATCCAAATGTCAAACCACAGGCAGGTTATCAGTTTAAATTGGTTAGATACCAGTTCTCACTCTAACTACAAATTATAAACCCGAATTTATGGGAAACCAGGCTCAGTTTTGGGCTATTTACGGGATAGCAAGAATCTCAACATAATCCACAATCCAGCTACAAAACTAACAACACTGGCGCAACCTCCTACACCCTCACCGGCTACTCAAGAGCGATCTAGCGCGCTCTGAACTTCTCTCCCAATCCAACACGGTCCGTTTTCCCTCTTTGGTGCCAACCCCATTGCCCTCCCACATTCAGAAACCAACTAGGAAATAACTTGCCTCCCCATTACTCTTGATTTAATGGACTGAGGATGTGCAAGAGATGGAAAAAGGAGATGCAGAATTGAAACACATTTTCAATAAAATGCGATGGTGGACTCGGACAATTTATCGATTCGAAGTCGCACGTACACGCAACAACATCCTCGCCATTCCGACTCACCAATTTCAGGAGCTCACTCACCCTTTTTCCTGAGCTCGGGTTTGCCTTTCTTTACAGTTGCCATGACCATGTCTCCAACGCCAGCAGCTGGCAGTCTGTTCAAGCGACCCTTGATCCCCTTTACGGAGATGATGTACAGGTTCTTGGCACCTGAAAGCACATGGTCAGTAAACAGGTAAAAAACATCGTGTCACACCCACCGTCACAAATCAAAACTGCCGCCATATTGTGTGAATCTGGGCATCTCCTCACAAATCAGGTGCTCTCTGTGTAGGTGCCTAACCATTCACAGCAGGCCAGAGCTTCGAAAATACTCGCATCAATGCAGGCAGAAACAACCTCATGCAATAACAAATTGTATTTATATAGCGCATTTAACAAACGCCCCGCGGTGCTTCACAGGAGCATTACACCAGAGATATTAGGACAGATCATCAAAAGCTTGGTCAAAGAGGTAGGTTTTAAGTAGTCTTGAGGAGGAAAGAGAGGTTAGGGTCTAGACAGCTGAAGACATAGAGGAATCTTGGTGCGCCTGTACATAGATCCCTGAAGGCAGAACAGGTGGATAAGGAAGTTAAAAAGGCATATGGGATACTTGCCTTCATTAGCCAAGGCATAGAATATAAGAGCAGGGAGGTTATGATGGAGCTGTACAAAACGCTGGCAAGGCCACAGCTGGAGTAGTGTGTGCAGTTCTGGTCGTCACACTATAGGAAGGATGTGATTGCTTTGGAGAGGGTGCAGAGGAGATTTACCAGGATGTTACCTGGGCTGGAGCGCTTCAGCTATGAAGAAAGACTGGACAGGCTGGAGTTGTTTTCCTTGGAGCAGAGAAGGCTGAGGGGGGACCTGATTGAGGTATACAAAATTATGAGGGGCATAGATAGGGTGGATAGAAAGGAAGGAACTTGTCCCCTTAGTAGAGGGGTCAATAACAAGGGGGCATAGTTTCAAGGTAAGGGGCAGGAGGTTTAGAGGGGATTTGAGGAAAAACTTTTTTCACCCAGAGGGTGGTTGGAATCTGGAACTCACTGCCTGAAAGGGTGGTAGAGGCAGGAACCCTCACAACATTCAAGAAGCATTTGGATGAGCACTTGAAATGTCATAGCATACAAGGCTACGGACCAAGTGCTGGAAAATGGGATTAGATTAGATAGGGCTTGATGGCTGGGGCGGACGGGCCCTTTTCTGTGCTGTATAACTCTGACTCTAATGGTGGAGCAATTAAAATCAGGGATGCTCAAGAGGCCAGAATTGGAGGAGCACAAATACAGGCCCAGAAATTCGGGTCGGGGGCTTCCCGCGGGTGTAAGCCCCCGACCTGCACTTACCTTGCGCGCCGGCAGTTGAGCTGCAGGGCCCCGTGGAATTCCGCTCCGGGGCCTGGCCCAGCTGCCGGCACGCTGTGCTTGCGTGTCCCAGGGGCGTAGTTAGTGCGATGCGTCCCCTGGGATCACGTGAGCCACGGGCAACCAATCGGAGGAGGGAAAAGCCCATTCATAAGATTGACAGGTAGACCTGTCAAAACTTATAAATACTACGGGCTCAAAATAGCAGTAAACCTTCAAATAAATTTTTTAAAAAAACACACTTTTTAAATAAACTATAAATTACATTAAATAACTATTTTAAACAATAATTTAAATTTTTGAAAAAAATAATTTTATATTATAACGGGGCTAAAAATAAACTTACTTTGCTTTAAAGTATTTAAAAATAATAAACCCGTGAAAAAATGTTTTAATTTTAATTAATTGACCACTTACCTTGCAAAAAGCAGGCCTTACGCCTGCTTTTTAAATGTGTAAATCCTGCAGGCTTAACCTCCTGGGAAAACCTGTAAAAAAAAACTAAGTTCAAAGGGCACACGCAGCCTCCCCTGCGTGCGCGTTCGACCTCTGAACCTCTTCGTTCAGAGGATCGGAAGTGCCGGTTTCCCGCGCATGCAAGAAACCGGCAATTCCATTCGGCCTATGGGGGAGTACCCCATGCGTACTCACCCGGGGAAGAGCCGAATTTCTGGGCCATATATTTTTTTTAATTCAATTATGGGATGAGTATCGCTGGCAAGGCCAGCATTTATTGCCCATCCCTAGTTGCCCCCGAGAAGGTGGTGGTGAGCCACCTTCTTGAACTGCTGCAGTCCGGTGTGGTGAAGGTACTCCCACAGTGCTGTTGGGGAGGGAGTTCCAGGATTTTGACCCAGCGACAATGAAGGATCGGCGATATATTTCCAAGTCAGGATGGTGTGTGACTTGGGAATGTTGAAGGGCTGGAGGAGATTACAGAGATAGGGAGGGGTGAAGCCATAGAGGATTTGAAAGCAAGGGTGAGGATTTTAAAATCGAGGCGTTGCTTAACCGGGAGCCAATGTAGGTCAGTGAGCACAGGGGTGATGGGTGAACAGGACTTGGTGCGAGTAAGGACACTGGGAAATGCAGTTCATATTGAAAACACAATTAAAAAAAAATCAATGCCCCTATAGGTCAAAGCAATGAATGCCCACTGCAATAACACACAGCTAGGTCAATCAATTCTAAATAAAGGAAATAAACATTTGCACGATCTTACTGGAACAGAATATGATGGTACAAAATGTACATTATACACCTATCTTCACTCCATGTAAAATGACCAAGTCTCCCACTGTATTTCTCATCCTACAGGGCCCAAAGGGACTCAGCTCATAACAGCTCTTACCTGTGTTATCGGCGCAGTTGATCACGGCCCCCACGGGGAGACCGAGGGAGATGCGAAATTTCGCCCCGGACGAACCACCACGTCCTGTAGCAAATGGGAAATGACATATTTTAAGGAACATGTTGAGCTGGGGCTCTGTACTGCTAGTTACTTCCCACAGGCCATTCAAGCCCTGGAGACAGCAGTTCAATAGCACTAGAAGCAGGCATACATTACACGAAAGACATAATCCAAGTTTTCCAAAAATTATCACGGAGGGAAGTGGGGAATGGGCAGTTTAACCAATCCATCAATGCTTCATACAAAGGCAAAATACTGTGGATGCTGGAAATCTGAAATATAAACAGAAAATGCTGGAAATACTCAGATGCTGCCTGGCCTGCTGAGTATTTTCAACATTATCTGTTTATATACTTCATAAGTGGTAATAATCTAAGGAGAACTTTATAATGAGATAGATTGAGCCTATACGCTCTGTAATTTAGAAGAATGAGAGGTGATCTCATTGAAACATATAAAAGATTCTGAGGGGGATTGACAGGGTAGATGCTGAGAGATTGCTTCCCCTGGCTGGAGAGTCTAGAACTAAGGGGCATAATCTCAGGATAAGAGGTCGTGTTTTAAGACCGAAATGAGGAGGAATTTCTTCACTCAGAGCTGTGAATCTTTGGAATTCTCTACCCGAGGGGGCTGTGGATGCTGAGTCGTTGAGTATATTCAAGGCTGAGATTGTTGGACTCTATAGGGGAATAAAGGGATGTGGAGATAGGGCAGGAAAGTGGAGTTGACGTCAAAGATCAGCCATGTCCTTAAGGAGTGGTGGAGCAGGCTCGAGAGGCCGTGGCTCAGTGGGTAGCAGCCTCACCTCCGAGTCAGAAGGTTGCGGGTTCAAGCCCACTCCAGAGACAGGCTGATGCTCCCAATGCAGTAGAGGGAGTACTGCACTGTCGGAGGTGCCGTCTTTCAGGTGAGATGTTAAATTGGGACCCCGTCTACCCTCTCAGGTGGGCGTAAAAATATCCCACGGCACTTATTTCAAAGGGGAGTTATCCAGGGGTCAATATTCATCCCTCAATCAACATCACTAAAAACAGGTTATCTGGTCATCATCTGCTTGTGGGAGCTTGCTGTGCGCAAATTGGCTGCTGCGTTTCCTACATTACAACATCAAAAAAAAGGACTTCATTGACTGTAAAGAGCTTTGGGATGTACTGAGGTCTTGAAAGGGGCTATCTATAGAAAGTTCTTTTTTCTTGAGAAGATATAACCACAGCTGGCACATTTACGATCAATCTGCTCCCTCTCTTAGCTGATGTGTGTGTCCCCACAAACCAAGGCTGGGCTCCAACAACCAGGAGGCCTGGTGTAAAAGCCCCAAGCCCATGTTGCTGGCTTCAGGGCAAGTCTCAATGCCCAGGAGCTGGGGCAGGCTTGGGGGAGGCCACACTTGGGTTCACACAAAACAAAATCCCCCCCTTGCAAGGAGCCTGAGCGAATTTTAAACCGGTTTCAGGGGTGGGTATAAAACACCAAAACCCCCATCCCCTACCAACCTTAAACCAGGATGTCTTCAACATGGCGGCCGCCGCAGATACAAGTTCATCATCTATTCTATAATAAAGCCGGCTAATTGCGACCAATATCCACATTACATGACAGCTAAGGTGCTAGTACTAACGATCGGAGGGCTAAAATGCGAGTGTCCGCGATACAAAGCGCCGATGGCAGCGGATTCTCAGCGCCCTCTCTGCCGCCCGCTTACCTCTCTTAGACATTGTGGTTCGAGGAAAGAGACCGAACGCGGGGCATTATGGGATATATCGGGGACGCACGCAACGTGGCGTGACATCACCGCGCACCCGACGTGAGGCCAGTGCCAGAGCAACTGGCTCACGTGTCACGTGGCGAGGGACCAGGAAGAGCAGGCGGGAGGATTTCCTCAGTGGCGCCCCCAACAGGGTTACATCAGTTATTGCAACTTTTAAAAAGAAAGATATAAAAAAATTGATATAAAAAACAGGAAGATGAATTCCAGAGGTGAGGCGAGAGAGACTGCCCTTGACATCAAGGCAGCATTTGACCAAGTGTGGCATCAAGGAGCCCGAGTAAAACTGAAGTCAATGGGAATCGGGAGGGGGAAACTCTCCACTGGCTGGAGTCATACCGAGCACAAAGGAATGGGTTGTGGTGTTTGAAGGTCAATCATCTCAACGCCAGGACATCGCTGCAGGAGTTCCTCACGGCAGTGTCCTAGGTCCAACCATCTCCAGCTGCTTCATCAATGACCTTCCCCCCCATCATAAGGTCAGAAATGGGGATGTTCACTGATGACTGCACATTGTTCAGTGCCACTCGCAACTCCTCAGATAATGAAGCAGTCCATGCCCGCATGCAGCAAGACCTAGACGACATTCAGGCTTGGGCTGATAAGTGGCAGGTAACATTCACGCCACACAAGTGCCAGGCAATGACTATCTCCAACAACCACCACCCCTTGACATTCAACGGCATTACCATCGCCGAATCCCCCACCATCAATATCCTGGGGGTCACCATTGGCCAGAAACTTAACTGGCCCAGCCACCTAAATACTGCGGCAACAAGAGCAGGTCAGAGGCTGGGTAGCCTGCGGCGAGTGTCTCACCTCCTGACTCCCCAAAGCCTTTCCACCATCTACACGGTACAAGTCAGGAGTGTGATGGAATACTCTCCACTTGCCTAGATGAGTGCAGCTCCAACAACACTCAAGAAGCTCGACACCATTCAAGACAAAGCAGCCCGCTTGATTGACACCCCATCCACCACCTTGAACATACAAGATGCACTGCAGCAACTCGCCAAGGCTTCTTCGGCAGCACCTCCCAAACTCACGACCTCTTCCACCTAGAAGGACAAGGGCAGCAGGCGGATGGAAACACCACCACCTCCAAATTCCCCTCAAAGTCACACACCATCCTGACTTGGAAGTATATCGCCGTTCCTTCATCGTCACTGGGTCAAAATCCTGGGACTCCCTCCCGAACAGCACTGTGGGAGCACCTTCACCACATGGACTGCAGCGGTTCAAGAAGGCAGCTCACCACCACCTTAAGGGCAATTACGGATGGGCAATAAATGCCGGCCTCGCCAGCGACGCCCACATCTCATGAACGAACAATAAAAAAAAAGGCTGTAAAACACTCAGCAGGTCAGGCAGCATCTGTGGAGAGACAGAAACAGTGTTAATGTTTCAGGATAGTGCCCTTTCGTCAGAACTGGAAAAAGTTAGAAATGTAACAATTGCACCTCTTCAAGACCCATCTTTATTTGTCCCATTACTATCTCCTTTTGCTTTGCACCATCATACCTTTTGTCATTTAATCACTTCTGCCTTTCATCCTATCACAGACCTTCCCGTTAGTTCTTTCCTCCCTTGCCCCTGCACCTGCTTAAAGTCTGTTACATCTTGTAATGTATATACCTTTAAGGGGAAACTATCTTTTACAGCTCATGTATACTGCAGTACCGGCAGTGACCACACCTGTATATAGCACTGAGTAGTAATCTGTACAGATCAGTTCCCGTGTGAGCCACGTTGAGTAAACACCTGTTGTACCGTTCTCCTGCAGTCTGTGTCTTATTATACACAGACACAACATTGGCGACAAGGCAAGTTCGAACCTACCTGCAACTCTGCATCACCTCCCGGGGATTCGTTCCTGGAGATCAGTGGATTGGAGATCAAGGCCAGAGAGTCGGGCGTCGACCACGGGCAACCGCCCAGTCATCCAGCAGAGACTCGAGAATTGATGGGGGAGGCTGTCGAGAGCCAGGCTTGGCTTTCCAGTCGAGGTGGTCCAGCGAAACGGGCTGGCAACAGGTAGTGCGCAGACCCTTCCCGGACAGCGGCGGGCTAGAGCCCGACCGAGCGGCACAGTAAAGGGCCGAGCAGCATCGACGGGGGAAGAGAGGGAGGGGGCAGAGCGCACAGGGCGCAGCCGGTGTTCAGGGGCCGAGCAGCGTCGAAGAGAGGGAGAGAGAGACGCGCAGAAACCCGCGAGGCGCCGCCATTGCCACAAGGACCGCCGAGAGCGGCGTTGGCAGCAGCGCAGGAGAAGCGCGCGAAACAGGGCGCCGCCATTGCCACGAGAACCGCCGGGAGTGGCGTTGGCAGCAGCGGGGGAGGAAGGAAAGCGCGGGAGACGCCATTTTAAACCGCACCCAAAATACCGAAGAGTGGCAGTATCACCGCACTTGACAATGAAGTTGAAGATTGGACTACATATGTCGAACGAATAGAGGTATACTGCAAGGCAAATGAGGTGTCAGATGACAAGAAAGCGTCGGTATTGTTAAATTTAATGGGTGCAAAGACGTATGGTTTATTACGAAATCTAGTAACCCCAGCGAAGCCAGTGGAAAAGAGTTTTGAAGACATAGTAACGATATTACAGGAATATTTAAACCCCACACCGCTGCTGATAGCAGAAAGATTCAAGTTTCACAAACGGAACCAGCATAAGGATGAAAGCAATGCTGATTATGTAACAGAACTGCGCAAACTATCGAAACACTGCCAGTTTGGAGCAGGACTGGCAGATACCTTAAGGGACAAGTTTGTGTGTGGGCTTCAAAGTGAAGGAACCCAGAAACGGCTTTTATCTGAAAAGGACCTTACGCTGGAAAAGGCTTTCAGCATTGCGGTATCATATGAAGCAGCAGCACCGGGCGCTGCAGAGATACAACAGAGACTGCAAGAATATGGCACAAACGAAATGTCATATAGAACAGAGAAGTGCTATCGCTGCGGCAGAACAACACATGACCAGAATGATTGCTGGTTCAAAGACAAAGTGTGCAGACAGTGTGGAAAAGTAGGACACATAGCACGAGTCTGCAGGTCGTGCTAAGAAAACCAGCAATAAGAAACCTACCAAAGTACAAGAAGGTACATAAGATGACGGAGAATAGTTCAGACGAACAAAAGAGTGATAACGACTCCGAAAGCAGGGAACGGAGTTGTCTGAAACTACATAATGTGATCACAACGGAGGATCACTGAACCATTTGGGTCACTCTCAAGATAGCAGGAGTCCAGGTAAAGATGGAATTGGACACAGGATCAGCCCTAACAGTCATAAACCGACGGGACTACGAGAGGCTATTCTCACACATACCCTTGAGAGACACAAAAATTATTTTGAAGACGTACACGGGGCAAAAAAGTCTACCCCAAAGGAAAAATAAGGGTGACCGTTATATATAACGGTAAGGAAACACCAAAACTAGACCTGTATGTATTGCAAGATGGAGGACCACCATTACTGGGACGTGAATGGATCCGGAAAATACAACTGGATTGGCATTCCATACAGGCACTGACTGTGGCTGACAAAAAGGATGACGACGTCACACCTGGGCGACATCCTAACTGACGTGAAAGAAGTGTTCCAGCAAGGACTCGGAACACTAAAAGGCATGACAGCGATGATTAAAATTGAAGAAAACGCAAGCCCAAAATTTTTTAAGGCCTGATCTGCCCAGCCGTCGAAGCAGAGCTGGAGAGTCTGGAACGTTCAGGTGTACTGTCCAAGGTAGACTGGAGCGAGTGGGCTACACCCATCGTCCCCGTGATGAAAAAGTCGTTGAGCAGCACGCCTGGGGAACCAAGGAAGGTTCGCATCTGTGGGGACTTTAAGGTAACAGTGAACCCGGTCCTTCACACCGTACAATATCCACTTCCGCGGATTGAAGATATTTTCGCCTCACTATCTGGAGGGAAACGCTTCACTAAGATTGATCTGGCCCAGGCGTATCTGCAAATGGAGGTAGAAGAAGCATCAAAAAAATACCTCACAATCAACACCCATAAAAGGTCTCTACCAATTACAACCGGCTGGTATTCGGGGTAGCATCAGCTCCGGCTATTTGGCAGAGGGCAATGGAACAAGTCCTGCAAGGGATCCCAGGGACCCAGTGTTATTTGGACGACATCCTGGTCACGGGCGAAAATGACTATAGTTGAATACCTACCGGTAACTAACGCTTGTATCGAAAAGGAAACCCGAAATGACCCGACACTGTCTCGGGTATATGATTTGACGGTGAAGGGATGGCCAGCACATGGCGACTCACTGTTGCCAGCATTCTCGACAAGGAGAGAACAGCTGTCAGTGTGCCGGGGGAACTTGACGTGTGGATCCCGAGTGGTAATTCCACCCAAGTTAAGGGATAGAGTGCTCAATGAGCTTCATGAGGGTCATCTGGGAGGGGTAAAAATGAAAAGCCTAGCCAGGGCTTGTGTGGTGGCCAGGAAGCGATAAACAAATCGAGGACCTGACCAAGAGCTGCTCAGGATGCCAGAAAGTCCAAAATGCACCACCACAGGCCCCTCTACACCCATGGGAGTGGCCCTCATCTCCATGGCAATGGGTGCATATTGATTTTGCTGGTCTATTCATGGACTCAATGTTTTTAATAGCCATGGATGCGCACTCGAAATGGCCTGAGGTCATCAAAATGTCCTCCACCACCACGGAGAAAACTATTGCAGTCCTACGGACCATTTTTACCAGGAATGGCTTGCCAAAACAGATTTGCTCCGACAACGGACCACAGTTTGTGTCCGAAGAGTTCCGGAGGTTCTTGAAAAAGAATGGGGTAAGGCATTACACATCCGCCCCGTGTCATCCAGCCACAAATGGATTGGCCGAGAGGTTCGTACAAACCTTTAAGAAGGCAATAAAGGCTATGTACAATGACAACATTCCGCTGCAGCACAAGGTGGACAATTTCCTGTTTGCCTACCGGAATGCGACACATGCAGTCACCAACCAAGTCCCAGCCATGATGTTCTTTAACCGAAGGTTAAGATCTCACCTGGATTTGCTCAGACCAAACGTACGACAAGATGTTGAGAGTAAGCAATTCCAGCACATCCATGAGAAGCCAACAAGGAGCTTCAATGTAGGGCAACCAGTCTTGGCCCGCGACTACCGAACAGAAAAACGGCAGCCAGGAACAATATGCACACGGCAGGGCCCACTAATGCACACAGTGGACATTGGGGAGAGCATCGTGAGACGCCATGCTGACCAGATCCTAGAGTCATAGGAACAAGTCAACCCCATGCCTCGCCCATACGTACTTGGTGATGAACCCGACGTACAGGTCGCATCTACCCCAGAAACAGTAGCATCGGAAGCTGATGAACCAACTGACGACAGGGGGCCAGAATCGCCTCTGCACCAAGAACAAGACACTCGGGAAAGGCGCTATCCAGAAAAGATCAGGAAGCCTCCCCAAAGACTGAATATATAAATAGACTATTTTCAGCTAATGTTGCATGTTAAAAGTGTTAATTGTAATTAGTTTGATATTTAATTGTTAAATGAGTGTTATGGTACTGTTAATCTAAAAGGGGAGGAATTGTAATGTATATACCTTTAAGGGGGGAAACTATCTTTTACAGCTCATGTATACTGCAGTACTGGCAGTGACCACACCTGTATATAGCACTGAGTAGTAATCTGTACAGATCAGTTCCCGTGTGAGCCACGTTGAGTAAACACCTGTTGTACCGTTCTCCTGCAGTCTGTATCAAATCAAATCAAAATCAACTATTGTCATTGTTAGTGCACAAGTGCAGTACAACGAAATGTAGGCTTGCGGCTCCCGAGAGTGTACAATTTGGATTAGGACACTTAAACATTTCAACATACATTTGTACATATATATTAGCATAAATATGACCATAATAAAGTGCATCGGCAGATGTGCAGGCTTTAGTGTTTATTTGTGGAGTTCAGTAGGATGATAGCCCTGGGAAAGAAGCTGTTCCTAAATCTGGTCGTACGGGTGCGAATGCATCTGTAGCGTCTTCCAGATGGTAGGAGGGCGAACAGACTGTGGCTGGGGTGGGTAGGGTCTTTGATGATGGACCGTGCCCTCCATAGGCAGCGTTTCTGATATATATGTTCTATGGTCGGTAGCCGAGTGCCGGTAATGCGTTGGGCAGTTTTGACTACCCGCTGCAGGGCTTTCCGGTCATGGGAGCTACAGCCGCCGTACCATACCGTGATACAGTTTGTCAGGATGCTCTCTATAGTGCAGCGGTAGAAGTTAGAGAGGATCGGGGGTGACAGATTACATCCCTTCAGCCTCCTCAAGAAATATAGGCGCTGCTGGGCCTTCTTCACCAGAGAGGAGGTGTTGAGGGACCAAGAGAGGTCTTCCGTGATGTGGACTCCGAGGAACTTAAAGCTGGCCACCCTTTCCACCTCCGCCCCATTGATGTGGATGGGGGTGTGACTTCCGCCTTTGGACTTCCTGAAGTCCACGATTATTTCCTTTGTTTTCTTGGTGTTAAGGGCCAGGTTGTTGTCGGCGCACCACTTCACGAGATGCTGGACCTCCTCCCTGTAGGCTGACTCATCATTGTTGGTGATCTGGCCTACTACTGTGGTGTCATCTGCAAACTTGATGACGGTGTTGGAACCATTAACAGCCACACAGTCGTGGGTGAAGAGGGAGTAGAGGAGGGGGCTCAGCACACATCCTTGTGGGGCCCCCGTGTTCAGGGTCCGGGGGGGGGGGGGGGGGGGGGGGGGGGGAGGTGTGGTTGCCTAATTTGACAGACTGGGGTCTGTTTGTTAGGAAGTCCAGGGTCCAGTTGCAGAGTTCCAGTTCTGACAAAAGATCATTTCGGACATCCCAAAGCACTTTACAGCCAATTAAGTACTTTTTTTTTTTTTTTTTTTTTGAAGTGTAGTCACTGTAGGAAACACGGCAGCCAATTTGCACACAGCAAGCTCCCACAAACAGCAATGTGATAATGATCAAATAATCTGTATTTTAGTGATTTTGATTGAGGGACACTGGGGAGAACTCCCCTGCTCTTCTTCGAAATCGTGGCCATGGGATCTTTTATGTCCACCTGGGAGAACAGTCGGGGCCTCGGTTTAACGTCTCATCTGAAAGACGGCACCCCCGACAGTGCAACACTCCCTCAGTACCGCACTGGAGTGTCAGCCTAGAGTTTTGTGCTCAAGTCTCTGGAGTGGGACTTGAACCCACAAGCCTTCTGACTCAGAGGCGAGAGAGTGCTGCCTACTGAGCCACGGCGAAAGGCTGTAGGATTTCATCAGTAGAACCCCCATCAGGGTTACATTAGTTATTGCAACTAAGTACAAGTATGGAGAGTCTTTGCCAGCAGTTAATTGGTGCTGGTGCCTAACCTAAACCTACTAGACTGTAATCAGATCACCCCTTGAAACTGGCAAGCACATTCCAATCTGCCAAGTTCTCTCACCAAAAACAACAACTCACCTCAGCCTGTGTTTACTTAACAACTGTTGGTGTTTATGACCATTAAATAAGGACACAAGCCACCTTAGCAGAACGATGGATTGGCCTGGATTTTGTTGTAGAAGTAACGGCGAGGCTAACAGCGCTCACCGTTATTAAAGAGTAAATCGGACAGCAATTTCTGGCGGCCGCACATGCGCAGTCAAACGCGGAAGTTGGGAAGTTGCTGTCCAAGTTGTCCAGCTCCTCCAGAAGCTTCACTATCTCATTGAGAGACTTGGCATTCAAATACATGCAGCGGCGTGAAGTTGGGGTACTTACGGATAGATACCCATTAAACACACAAGAAAAGGTTCAGGCTTGTACATTCAAGTGTAAGTGAATTTTTAACAGCGTGATTACTGCCAAACAACCTCTCTAGCACTGAAAATTAACTTTTATAAAATGTGGAGTCTCATTCCTTCAGATTTGAATTATTTTTGGAGATTTAAAAAAAAATATTTTTTTCTAACTTTGCTTTTGTCTCTTTTATCACTCTCTTAATCCAATACTTATTTCCCTCTCTTTACTTTGCCTTCTGTACATGATTTTACATTGACTTAAGTATTCTAACTGACACTGGTTCAGACTGCATGTCCACTTGCCTGGATGAGTGCAGCTGCAACAACACTCAAGAAGCTCAACACCATCCAGGACAAAGCAGCCCGCTTGATTGGTACCCCATCCACCACCTTAAACATTCACTCCCTCCACCACCAGCGCACCATGGCTGCAGTGTGTACCATCTACAAGATGCACTGCAGCAACTCGCCAAGGCTTGTTCGGCTGCACCTCCCAAACCCGTGACCTCTTCCACTTAGAAGGACAAGGGCAGCAAGTGCAGGGGAACACCACCACCTCCAAATTACACATCCTGAAGTATATCAGCCGTTCCTTCATTGTCACTAGGTCAAAATCTTGGAACTCCCTCCCGAACAGCACTGTGGGAGCACCTTTGCCACGCGGACTGCAGCTGTTCAAGAAGGCGGCTCACCACCACCTTCTCAAGGGCAACTGGGCAATAAATGCTGGCCTTGCCAGTGACGTCCACACCCCATAAACGAATAAAAAATTTAAAAATCCCTTCTGGAGTCACATATCGGCCAGACCGGGTAAGGACAGTAGATTTCCTTCCCTAAAGGACATCAGTGAACCAGATGGGCTTTTACGACAATCCGATATAGTTTCATGGTCATCATTACTGATACTAGCTTTTTGGAGTTGGTGGAATTCTCTACCACAGAAGGCAGTTGAGGCCAATTCATTAAATATATTCAAGAAGGAGTTAAATATATTTCTAAAGGGATCAAGGGATATGGGGAGAAGGCAGGGACAGGGTACTGAATTTGGATGATCAGCCATGATCTCATTGAATGGCGGAGCAGGCTCGAGGGGCCGAATGGCCTACTCCTGCTCCTATTCCAGATTTATTTAATTAACTGAATTTAAATTCCCCAGCTGCCATGGGGGGATTTGAACTCATCTCTGGATCACTAGTCCAGGCCACTATGCTACCATTCCCAACTGTTGCCTCTCAGTCAGAAAGTCATTGGTTCAAGTCCCACAGCAGAGTTGAGCACAAAAATCCAGGCTACTGCAGTGTAGTATCCCTCAGCCAAATACAAAATGGCTGGTAATTTATCTCATTGCTGTCCTTAGGACCTTGCTATGGGTAAACTGACTATTGCATTGGCCTACAAAACAACAGTGACTACACTTCACATACATAAATCATTAAAGGTTAAAGGACTAAATGGTACAACAAAAACAACAACAACTTGTATTAGTATAGCGTTGTGGGGGACTACGGTCTCCCGTGTAAAGAAATAGGCAACACAGCGAGCTACAAGAAATAGGTCTTTACTCCAACTCTCACAATACAGTACTGAATTCGTGAAGCCCACGAACCTGTGATGACTCACGGATTGGTCACCTGCTGGAACCTGATTGGTTTTCCTTCTATCAGCAGCAGGCAAGTCTGAACGTGCCTTATTCCTCTCAGCTTGCAACTGTCTTGCGGGGGGAGGGGAATACAGCAGTTAAAAGGGGATTATACAGGTTTATCTACATACAGTGTTTCCCCAATGTGGCAACGCCACATACGCGCGCGCGCCCCCCCCCCCCAGAATCCTCGTTAACTGTAAAAGTCAGTCTCTGCGGAGGTTTGACCAAGCGGCCGTAGCGGCTGTAGTAGCCATCTGGCGTGTGAGGAGGGCTGTCTGGGAGGTCGGCCGGTTGGTTCGTCGGCTGGTCTGCCGGTGGGCTGGCTGGACGGGCTGCCGGCGAAGGTGGGGCGGCGGCCAGGAAGTAAGGTTCTGGCGTGTCTTGGTCCTCTTGTGGGGCCGCCGCCAACGCGGGAGGTCTGCCCCCGCCGTGGGGGAAGAGCCGGCCGAAACGGGAAGCTGAGGTCCAGGTGCGCCGGTTTGAGGCGGTCTACTGAAATAAGGTCCGGCTTCCCGCCGACATCGATAAGAAAAGCTTTGTCCCCCGTCTCCAATACTGGGAAGGGGCCGGTGTATGGTGCCTGCAGCGGGCCTCTGTGCGCGTCCCGGTGCACGAAGACGAATTCCGCATGTCGCAAGTCTCGAGGCACGTAGGACGGCTGCGGGCCGTGTTGCGAAGTGGGCACTGGATGGAATTGCTGGGCCGCGTCCTGGTGCAGGGAAAGCTGTCTGGCGGCCGACCACGGCTCCGTTGTCAGGGGGAGGAAGTCGCCTGGTACTCTGAGCGGTTGGCCGTAGACCATCTCGGCCGCAGAGGTCCTCTTTGGGCGCGGTACGCAATCCCAGGGGAACCCAGGGTAGTTTGTCAATCCAGCTGGTGTCGGCCAGGCTGGCGCGGAGGGAGGCTTTCAAAGAACGATGAAAGCGCTCGCAGAGCCCATTGGCCTGCGGGTGGTAGGCTGTTGTCCTGTGCAACTTGGTGCCGAGGCCGGCGATGATGGCATTCCACAAGTGGGAGGTGAACTGGCGGCCTCTGGCCGAGGATATATCGGTCGGCACGCCGAACCGGGCCACCCATGTCGAGACGAATGCTCGCGTAACGTCGGTCGTGGTGGTGGAGGCGAGGGGAACCACCTCGGGCCATCTGGTGGTGCGGTCGACGATCGTGAGGTGTGTAAAACCGTGCGACGGCGGCAAGGGGCCTACCAGATCGACGTGGACATGGTCGAAACGCCTCTCGGGCACCGGGAAACACTCCAATGGCGCCTTAGTGTGCTGCTGGACCTTAGCGCGCTGACACGGCACGCATGTGTTGGTCCAGTCTCTCATCCTTGTGGAGTCCAGGCCAGACGAACTTGGCGGCCATAAGTTTCTGAGACGCACGCATCCCTGGATGTGAAAGGCCGTGGATGATGTCGAAAACTCGCTTGCGCCAGGCCGATGGAACGACCGGCCTAGGCGAGGGGACTGAGACGTCGCACAGGAGGGTTGTGCCGGCTGCGTGGAAGTGGATGTCGGCCAGGGTGAGGCTGGTAGTTGACGTCCTGAGGGCCTGGATCTCCGCGTCGGCAGCCTGGTCTCTCGCCATGCTGGCGTAGTCGACGCCCAGGTGCACTGCGTGGAGCGAGGGTCTTGAGAGGCAGTCGGCCACCAAATTGTCCTTGCCGGCGACGTGGCGGATGTCCGTGGTGAACTCCGAGATGAAGTTGAGTTGGCGCGCGGACCAGGGTTCGGTTACTTTGGCCATGGCGAAAGTGAGCGGCTTGTGGTCCACGAATGCGGTGAACGGCCGGCCTTCCAGAAGGAAACGGAAATGCCAGATTGCCAGGAACAGGAGCTCTCTGTCGAACGTGTAGGCCTGCTCGTTCTTGCGCAGCTGTCGGCTGAAAAATGCCAGTGGCTGCCACGCGCCTTCGACCCACTGTTGCTGGATGTCGCCGACGGCGTAATCCGAGGCGTCCGTGGTGAGGGCGGTATTGGCGCTCGGGATGGGGTGGGCCAGTAGCGTGGCGTTGGCCAATGCGCTTTTGGTCTGGTGGAAGGCTGTCGCCATCTCGCTGGACCAGGTGAGTTGCTCTTTGCCCGTTTTGCCCCTGGTGGCTTCGTAGAGGGGGCGCATGAGTGCGGCGGCCTTGGGCACGAACCGGTGATAGAAATTGACCATCCCCAAAAATTCCTGCAGCGCCTTAACTGAGGTGGGCTGGGGAAAGTCCGCCACCGCCTGCACCTTGGAAGGTAGGGGAATGGCTCCGCTTGGCGAGATTCTGTGGCCGAGAAAGTCAATTTGGGCTGCTCCGAACTGGCATTTGGCTGGGTTGACGATTAGCCCGTGTTGGCTGAGGCGCTGGAAAAGGGAGCGCAAATGCGCGATGTGCTCGGCCTTGCTGGTACTGGCCACGAGGATATCGTCCAGATAGACGAACAGGAAGTTCAGGTCCCGTAGGACGGAGTCCATGAGCCGTTGGAAGGCCTGTGCGGCGTTCTTAAGCACGAAAGGGCATGCACAGGAACTCAAACAGTCCGAAGGGGGTGATGACCGCCGTCTTCTGGACGTCTGCGGGGTGGACGGGGACCTGATGGTAGCCGCGAATCAGGTCGACCTTGGAAAAGACGGACTTTCCTGCTAGGTGTGCCGAGAAGTCTTGGATGTGCGGAATGGGGTATCTATCGGGCGCGGTGGCGTCGTTGAGCCGTCTGTAGTCGCCGCAGGGGCGCCAGCCACTGCCTGGCTTGGGCACAATGTGGAGGGGGGAACGACCAAGGGCTGTTCGAGCGGCGGATGATGCCCAGTTTTTCCATCGTGGCGAATTCTTCCTTGGCCACCGCCATCTTGGCTGGGTCCAGCTCGAGCGAACACTGGTGGTCCCGTAGTGGCAATGTGGTGCTTGACCCCATGCTTGGCTGCCGTGGCTGAGAAGGTCGGTTGTGTGAGCCTCGGGAAATCTGCGAGTAGGCGGGCGTAGTCGTCATGCGCCGGGGCGGAGCAGGACCCGACGAGGGCCAGGCTGTTGCTCTGCTGGCAGGCCAGTGAAGCGAAAGTTGCTGCGATCAGGCGCCTGTCGCGGACGTCGACCAGGAGTCCGTGGGCGCAAAGAAAATCGGCGCCCAGCAAAGGATGTGCCACTGAGGCCGTCACGAAATCCCACGTAAATCACTGGCCGTTGAAACAAACCTCGGCCCGTCGCTTTCCGAAAGTAGCGATGGCTGCGCCATTTGCCGCCACGAGGGGTGGGCCGCTGCGGCCTGCCTGGATGTCGAGCTGGGAGGCAGGAATTATGCTGCAATGGGCTCCGGTGTCGCAAAAGGAATCTGCGCCCTGAAAGAGAGTCGGTTATGTACAGCAGTTTACCTGCGGTGCCGATGGCCATCGTGGCGACGGGGGTGCGGTCGAGTGGGCCTAGGCAGCGGCGCGGGGCTGGTGCGTTGGGCCGGACGGCCATCTTGGTTTGATCGAAAGAGCAGGGTGCTCTGCAGCGTTGGGCCTTGTGGCCGAAACGCGCGTGGTAGTAGCGTAGTTCTGCGGCCTGGCGTGGCGGCGCGCGCTCGGTGGTGTCGGGGAGCCTCGCGGCTGCACAGCCGAGTTGGGCGACGGCGAAAACTTTGTCCGCGGCGGCTGCCAGTTGTACGCAGTCCGTGATCGGGGACCCCGCGAGGGCAGTCTGTACCTGCTGAGGAAGCAGACTGAGGAAAAGGGCCCGAAACAAAAAGCACTGCGGTTCAGAGCCCAGGAGCGCAAGCATCCGGCTCATCAACTGGGTCGGGGTAGAATCGCTGAGGCCTGGTAGTGAGAGAAGCCTGCGGGCCCTCTCCTCCTTGGACAGGCCGTAAGCCTGCAGCAAGCGGCCCTTAATGGTTGAGTACTTGCCGGTCTGTGGTGGGTTCCCCAGCAGGTCGAGAACTTCGGCGGCGGTAGAGCTTGCTAGTGCTGAGACTACGTGGAGGTACCTTTCTTCATCGTCTTGAACCCTGCGAAGGGTGAATTGGGCCTCTGAGTGCGCAAACCAAGCTGGTGCTTGGTGTTCCCAGAAGGTGGGGAGCTTCAAGGACGCGGCGCCGGCTGACATCAGGCTGCTGCTGGTTGCCATCGGGTCGTCGCTGGCCTCTGTAGGGCTGCGTGAGTCGGGGGCTTCGGCCGCCGACATTCGGGGTCACCAATGTGGGGGACTACGGTCTCCCGCGTAAAGAAATAGGCAACACAGCGAGCTACAAGAAATAGGTCTTTACTCCAACTCTCACAGTACAGTACTGAATTCGTGAAGCCCGCGAACCTGTGATGACTCACGGATTGGTCACCTGCTGGAACCTGATTGGTTTTCCTTCTATCAGCAGCAGGCAAGTCTGAACGTGCCTTATTCCTCTCAGCTTGCAACTGTCTTGCGGGGGGAGGGGAATACAGCAGTTAAAAGGGGATTATACAGGTTTATCTACATACAGTGTTTCCCCAATGTGGCAACGCCACAGCGTCTTTAAAGTAGTAAAACATCCCAAGGTGC
This sequence comes from Somniosus microcephalus, assembly GCF_052327205.1. NCBI lineage: Eukaryota > Metazoa > Chordata > Chondrichthyes > Squaliformes > Somniosidae > Somniosus > Somniosus microcephalus. The sequence continues at coordinate 10,877,859 of NC_141010.1, forward strand.
TTCACAAGAGTGTTATAAGATGAAAAATTGACACCGAGCTACGTAAGAAATTAGGGCAGGTGACCAAAAGCTTGGTCAAAGAGGTAGGTTTTAAGGAGCGTCTTAAAAGGAGGAAAGAGGTAGAGAGGCGGAGAGGTTTAGGGAGGGAGTCCCAGAGCTTAGGGCCGAGGCAACAGAAGGCACGGCTGTTGGATCCGTGGTTCAGTGGATATGCTATTATTAAATAATCACACGGATGCTGTACATTAACAAATAACAGGTCTTTATTGGAGGAGGGTAGTCTCTAGACTGGGGGTACAGAGGCATACGCAAAGCTTATATACCGGTGTGGTCACTGCCGGTACTACAGTATACAGGAGCTGTAAAAGTAGTTCTGACTTAAAGGCACATACACTACAATTCCTCCCCTTTTAGATTAGTAATACCCCTAATAATCAAATAACGATTAACATTTCAACATGTATATTAAACAAAAGTCCATTTATAGATTCAGTCTTTGGGGCGGCTTCCTGACCCTTTCGGGATAGCGCCTTTACGGAGGTTCTTGTTCTTGTTCTTGGTGCAGAGGCGATTCTGACCCCTTTTCATCAGGTAGTTCATCGGGTTCCACTGCTACTGGGTCTGAAGTAGATGCTACCGGTATGTCGGGTTCATCCCCAGGTACTCGAGACATGGGGTTGACGCGTTCCTGTGACGCTAAGATCTGATCGACGTGGCGTCTCACAATGTTCTCCCCGACATCCACTGTTTACATTAATGGCCCCTGCCTTGTACATATTGTTCCGGGTTGCCATTTCTCTGTTCGATAGTCATGGGCCAAGACTGGTTGCCCTACATTGAAGCTCCTTGTCGGCTTCTCATTGATGTGCTGGAATTGTTTGTCCTCAACATTTCTTCGCACATTTGGTCTGAGCAAGTCCGGATGAGATCTCAACCTTCGGTTAAAGAACAACATGGCCGGGGTCTGGTTGGTAACTGCATGTGTTGCGTTTCGGTAGGCTAATAAGAAATTGTCCATCTTATGCTGTAGTGGAATTTCATCGTCGCACATGGCCTTTATCGCCTTCTTAAAGGTTTGTACGAACCTCTCAGCCAATCCATTTGTGGCTGGATGATACGGGGCAGATGTGTAATGCCTTACCCCATTCCTTTTCATAAATTTTTGGAACTCGTCGGACACAAACTGTGGTCCATTATCAGAGCAAATCTGCTCTGGCAAACCGTTTCTGGCAAATATGGTCCGTAGGACTGCAGTCGTTTTCTCTGTAGTGGTTAAAGACATTTTTATCACCTCAGGCCACTTTGAATGAGCATCCACTGCTATTAAGAACATTGAGTCCATGAATGGACCAGCGAAATCAATATGCACCCGTTGCCATGGAGAGGAGGGCCACTCCCATGGGTGTAGAGGGGCATGTGGTGGTGCATTTTGGACCTTCTGGCATCCTAAGCAGCTCTTAGTTAGGTCTTCGATTTGTTGATCGATTCCCGGCCACCACACATAAGCCCTAGCAAGGCTTTTCATTTTCACTCCCCCCAGATGACCTTCATGTAGCTCATTTAGCACTCTCTCCCTTAACTTGGGTGGAATCACCACTCTGGATCCACACACTGTCCCCTGGCATACTGACAGCTGTTCTCTTCTGGATGAGAATGCTGGCAACAGTGAGTCGCCATGTGTTGGCCATCCCCTCACCGTCAATTCATATACCCGCGACATCATCGGATCATTTCGGGTCTCCTTCTCTATATCCGCGTTTGTTACTGGCAATCGTTCAATTATTGACGAATAAAATATCTCGATAGGGTCCACTGCTGGTGCTTCCTCCACAGTAGGCAGTGGCAGGCGCGATAGCCCATCAGCGTTCCCATGCTGTTTCGTGCCTTTATATTCTATTTCATATTGATTCGCCCCTAGAAACAGGGACCATCTTTGTAACCGCTGTGCAGTCATCACAGGAACGCCCTTCTTAGGATTAAAGATGGAGACAAGTGGTTGGTGGTCAGTCAGCAAGGTGAACTTCTGCCCATGCAGATAGTGGTTGAATTTTTTTACTCCCCATACTAGGCTGAGGGCCTCCCTGTCAATCTGGGCGTAGTTGCGCTCGGCTGAGGTTAGTGACCGAGACGCAAAGGCTACTGGCCTCTCCAACCTGTCTGGGAATTTGTGCGACAGCACCGCTCCAATACTATAGGGTGATGCATCACATGCCAAACGAATTGGTAGTGCTGGGTTGAAATGGGCCAACACCTCTTGATGTGATCAATTCTTTACACTTCTGGAAAGCTCGTCATCCCACTGCCATGGTACCCCTGTTTGCAGTAGGGTGTTCAGCGGGTGTAATACCGTAGACAAATTTGGTAAGAACTTGTTGTAGTAGTTTACCAGCCCGAGGAACGACCTCGGTTGTGCTGGAGCCTTGACTACTGCCTCAATCTGGTCAGGGGACTTATGTAACCCCTCTTCATCGATGACGTGGCCACAATACGAGATCTGTTTTTGGAAAAACTCGCACTTGTGGCGATTAGCTCGTAGCCCATACTCCTTTAATCTGGTGGGCACCTTCTCCAAGTTGGTGAGGTGATCACCGTCATTTTCGCCCGTGACCAAGATGTCGTCCAAATAACACTGGGTCCCTGGAATCCCTTGCAGGACCTGATCCATCACCCTTTGCCAGATAGCCGGAGCCGAGGCTACTCCAAACACCAGCCGGTTGTATTGATAGAGACCTTTGAGTGTTGATCGTAAGGTAATGTTTCGAAGCTTCTTCTACCTCCATTTGCAAGTACGCCTGGGCTATATCAGTTTTTGTGAAGCGTTTACCACCAGATAGCGAGGCGAAAATATCCACAATTCGTGGAAGTGGATATTGCACCGTGTGAAGGACTGGGTTCACTGTCACCTTAAAATCCCCAGATGCGGACCACCTTTGGTTCCTCAGGCGTATTACTCAACGACCTCTTCATTACAGGAACGATGGGTGTAGCCCACTCGCTCCAGTCCACTTTGGACAGTACTCCTGAACGTTCCAACCCTTCTAGCTCTGCTTCAACAGCTGGTCTGATCGCATAAGGCACTGGTCTGGCCTTCAGAAACTTTGGGCTTGCATTTTCCTCTATTTTAAATCGTTGCTGTTATTCCTTTTAGTGTTCCTAGTCCCTCCTGGAACACTTCTTTTGCGTCAGTTAGCATTTTTGACAGTCGTCCAGGTGTGACGTCGTCATCCTTTTTGGCCTCAACCTTCAGTGCCTGTATGGAATGCCAATCTAATTGTATATTCCGGATCCATTCACGTCCTAGCAGTGGTGGTCCTCCATTTGGCAATACATATATATCCATTTTAGGTATTTCCTGACCTTTATATGTCACTTTCACCCTTATTTTTCCTTGGGGTAGACTTTTTGCCCCGTATACATCTTCAAGACAATCTCTACCTTTCAAGGGTATGTGTGAAAATAGCCGCTTGTAGTCTCTTTGATTTATGACTGTTAGAGCTGACCCTGTGTCCAATTCCATTTTCACTTGGACTCCGTCTATCTTGAGTGTAACCCAGATAGTCTGGTGATCCTCCATTTCGGTTACATTATGTAGTTTCAGACAACCCAGCGCCTTGCTTCCGGAGTCTGTGTCACTTTTCTGTTCGTCTGAACCACTGTCCATCACCTGGTGTACCTTTTTGTACTTCTCCTGTGGAGATTTCTTACTGTTGGTTTTCTTCCCAGACCTGCAGACTCTTGCTATGTGTCCTGCTTTCTCACACTGTCTGCACACTTGGTCCTTGAACCAACAATCTTTCTGGTCATGTGTTCTGCCACAGCGATAGCACTTCTGTTCCATAGGACATTTCATTGGTGCCATATTCTTGTGGTCTCCGTTGTATCTCTGCAGCGCCCCTTGCGGCTGCTTCGTGTGATACTGCCATACTGAAAGCTTTGTCCAGCGTAAGGTCCTTTTCTGATAGAAGCCGTTTCTGGGTTCCTTCACTTTGTAGCCCACACACAAACTTGTCCCTTAACGTATCTGCTAGTCCCGCTCCAAACTGGCAGTGTTTCGATAGCTTGCGCAGTTCCGTTAGGTACTCAGCATTGCTTTCGTCTTTGTGTTGGTTCCTTTTATGGAACTTAAATCGTTCTGCTATCAGCAGCGGTGTGGGGTTTAAGTGGTCCTGTAGGATTTCTACTATGCTTTCAAAATTCTTGTTTACCGGCTTCTCTGGGGTTATTAGATTTCGCAGTAACCCATAAGTTTTTGCACCCATGGAATTTAACAGAACCAGTGCTTTACTAGCATCTGGCACTTCATTCGCCCTGCAGTACACCTCAATACGTTCCACATATGTCGCCCAATCTTCGACTTCATTGTCGAACGTAGAGATACTGCCACTCTTCGGCATCCTTGGGTGTGAGTTAACTGTCACAAATGGCGCCTCCCGCCCTTCCCCTTCTCCGCTGGCACAAAATGGCGTCTCCCGCGCTTTCCTTCCTTCCCGTGCTCGCTCTTCTTCTCTGCTGTGGCTTCTAAAAATGGCGCCTCCCGCGCTCTTCCTTCTCCGTGGCTCAATGGTGTCTCCCCTTTCTTCGCCCCGCGGACCATGTTCAGCCCGTGAGCCCTGGCTGTGCTCTGCGCGTTCTTCTTTTTATATTTTTCGACGCCGCTCAGTCCAGAACCCGACTGTTTCTTTACTCTCTCTCTGGTTTGTTTTCTTTTTCTCGACGCCGCTCGGTGTTCAACCCCCGGCTGCGCCCTGCGCTCTTCACCCTCTGTCTTACCCCGTCGACGCTGCTCGGCTTTCTCTCCGCCGTCGGTCGGCTCCAGCCGCCGCTGCTCGGGAAGGGTCTGCGCTGGACCTGTCGTCGGTCTCTTACTGCACGTCGTGGCTGGGGAACCAATCCCGGCTCTCCACAGCCTCCCCTGCGAAGTTGAATCTCTGCCTGACTGCTGGGCGGTTGCTCGTGGTCGACGCCCGTGTTCCTGGCCTCGACTATTTTTTTTAATGTTGCATGTAGATTCGAATCAACACTCGTCGCCACTGTTGGATCCGTGGTTCAGTGGATATGCTATTAAATAATCACACGGATGCTGTACATTAACAAATAACAGGTCTTTACTGGAGGAGGGTAGTCTCTAGACTGGGGGTACAAAGGCATGCGCAAAGCTTATATACCGGTGTGGTCACTGCCGGTACTACAGTATACAGGAGCTGTAAAAGTAGTTCTGACTTAAAGGCACATACACTACAACGGCCACTGATGATTGAGCGATTATAAATCAGGGATGCTCAAGTGGGCAGAATTTGAGGAGCGCAGATATCTCAGTGCGGTTATGGGGCTGAAGGAAATTACAGAGATAGGGAGGGGCGAGGCCTTGGAGAGGTTTGAAAACAAGGATGAGAATTTTGAAATCGAGGCATTGCTTAACCGGGAGCCAATGCAGGTCAGCGAGCATCGGGTGTGATGGGCGAACGGGACTTGGTGCGAGTTAGGACACGGGCAGCCAAATTTGGGATGACCTCAAGTTTACGTAGGGTAGAATGTGGGAGGTCAGCCAGGAGTGCGTTGGAATAGTCAAGTCTAGAGGTAACAAAGGCATGAGTGAGGGTTTCAGCAGCAGATGAGCTGAGGCAGGGGCGGAGACGGGCGATATTACGGAGGTGGAAATAGGCGGCCTTAGTTACGCTGCAGATATGTGGTCGGTAGCTAATTTCAGGGTCAAATATGACACCGAGGTTGTGAACTGTCTGGTTCAGCCTCAGACAGATGCTAGGGAGAGGGATGGAGTCGGTGGCTAGGGAACGGAATTTGTGGCGGGGTTCGAAGACAATGGCTTTGGTCTTCCCAATACTTAAATGGAGGAAATTTCTGCTCATCTAGTACTGGAAGCCAGACACACAGTGTCCAAATGAAACCTTAGCGCACATATCAGGAAGATGCCCAGCGGTCAAGAATGCTTGCATAAAGCGCCACAATGAAATCCTGGACAAACTGAAAGAGCATGTGTCAACGTACGGATGGACATCACACATCGAACCGAGGTTACAAATTTAAAAGGGGGCCCAGGAAAAGAGCGACCTGGGGTGTACTTACAGTGGCAGAGTACAAAAGCATGGACATTATGCTAAACCTTTATTAAATCATTGATTAGGCCCCAGCTGGAGTATTGTGCTCAATTCTGGGCACCGCACTTTAGGAAGGATGTCAAGGCCTTGGAGAGGGTGCAGAAGAGATTTAGCAGGATGATACCAGGGATGAGGGACTTCAGTTATGTGGAGAGACTGGAGAAGCTGAGATTGTCATCCTTAGAGCAGTGAAGGTTAAGGGGAGATCTAACTGAGGTGTTCAAAATTAGGAGGGATTTCCACTGGCGAGTGGGTGGCTAACCAGAGTAGAACAAACAGGGTGTGAATTAACAACAGAAAATGCTGGAAAAACTCAGCAAGTCAGGCAACATCCGTGGAGAGAAATTTGAGTTGACGTTTCGGGTTTGACCCTTCTTCAAAAAGGGTGTGAATGACTGATCTGGTCATGGTACATTCTGTTTACCCAATGTTTGGAAGTGTCATACACTTATATTATTAGTTGAGCTGGTTTACACTGTTGCAGGTACACGATGACACAAATGTTCCCGCTCAGCTGAGGCGTGTGCTGCTGTGCAGTCACCTGCAAGGTCCCGCGCAGGGCGCTCACCGGCATTTACATTGTAAATACCGCGCATGCGCAGAAATTTAAAGGGACCGCGCATTAAAAACAACAGGCCGCGCAGAACTAAGCACGGCTTACAGTGAACATTGGATGACACTGCACAGTTTTGAATTAGCGGAACCATACCCGTTGTCTTTATGCAAGGGGGCTGTGGTTGTGGAGGCTGCTGAGTGAGGAGGGGCTGGAGTTGGACTGCTCCAGGTCTGTGTTTTAAAAGTCTGCCGAGCAAAAAAAAAGGTGGTAGAGAAAAAGCGGGGAATTATAGGCCGGTAAGCCTGACATCGGTAGTGGGGAAAATGCTAGAGTCTATTATAAAAGATGTAATAGCATAGCACTTGGAAAGCAGTGACAGGATCGGACAAAGTCAACATGGATTTACAAAAGGTAAATCATGCTTGACTAATCTACTGGAATTTTTTGAGGATGTAACTGGTAAAATAGATAAGGGAGAACCAGTGGATGTGGTGTATTTGGACTTTCAGAACGCTTTCGATAAGGTCCCACATAAGAGATTAGCGTGCAAAATTAAGGCACATGGGATTGGGGGCAAGGTGTTGACTTGGATAGAGAACTGGTTGGCGGACAGAAAGCAAAGAGTTGGAATAAACGGGTTGTTTTCCGAGTGGCAGGCAGTGACTAGTGGGGTACCGCAAGGATCGGTCCTAGGACCCCAGCTGTTCACAATATATATTAATGATCTGGACGAGGGAATTGGATGTAATATCTCCAAATTTGCAGGCGACAGAAAGCTGGGTGGGAGGGTAAGCTGCGAGGAGGATGTCGGGAAACTCCAGTACGATTTGGACAGGTTGGGTGATTGGGCAGAAACATGGCAAATGCACTATAATGTGGAATAATGTGAGGTTATCCACTTTGGTGGCAAAAACAGGAAGGCAGATTATTATTTGAATGGCAATAGATTGGGAGAAGGGGAAGTGTAAAGAGACCTGGGTGTCCTTGTGCACCAGTCGCTGAAGGTAAGCATGCAGGTGCAGCAGGCGGTTAAGAAGGCAAATGGTATGTTGGCCTTCGTAGCAAGAGGGTTCGAGTACAGGAACAAGGATGTCTTGCTACAGTTGTACAGGGCCTTGGTGAGACCGCACCTTGAGTATTGTGTGCAGTTTTGGTCACCTTACCCGAGGAAGGACGTTCTTGCCATGGAGGGAGTGCAGCGAAGATTCACCAGGCTGATACCTGGGATGGCAGGAATGACGTATGAGGAGAGATTGTGTCGATTGGGCTTATACTCACTGGAGTTTAGAAGATTGAGGGGGGATCTCATCGAAACTTATAAAATTCTGTCAGGTCTGGACAGACTAGATGCAGGAAGGATGTTTCTGATGGCCGGGGTGTCCAGAACCAGGGGTCACAGTCTAAGAATAAGGGGTAAGCCATTTAGGACTGAAATGAGGAGGAATTTCTTCACCCAGAGAGTGGTGAACCTGTGGAATTCTCTGCCAGAGGGCGGTGGAGGCCAGTTCATTAAATATATTGAAAAAAAAGAGTTGGATATATTTCTTAAGGCTAAAGGGATCAAGGGATATGGGGAGAAGGCAGGGACAGGGTACTGAATTTGGATGATCAGCCATGATCTCATTGAATGGCGGAGCAGGCTCGAGGGGTCGAATGGCCTACTCCTATCTTCTATGTTTCTAGGTTTCTATGAGAGGGCCCAAAACAACTTGGTGCTTCCGCAACTCCAGGAGCAGTCTGTCTGCACGCTTTTCTTAAGTTTTAACATAAAGTATAAAAAAAGCAATTGGTGGGAAGTTCAAATCGAGGGTACGATGCAATGCATGAATTAGATAAGTAGCTGAAGGAAAAAGTTTGCAGGGCTACGGGGAAAGGGCGGGGGAGTGGGACTAGCTGAAGTGCTCTTGCAGAGAGCCGGCACGGGCTCGACGGGCCGAATGGCCTCCTTCTATGCCGTAACCATTCTATGATTCTATGATTTTTCGTATCAATACATTCAGAGCTCTTTTATGAAGTTACCAGTGTTTCTCAAAACACTTTAACGATACAAGTGCCAAGAAATCTTGTTAATCCACCATCCCATTATCCAGACATTTGGGGGACGATTTTGCCAATGGGGGCATGTTGGAGGCGGGACTGCTGCTTGTCAGGTTTTAGTCCCACCTCCATCAACTTGTGGCCAACCCATACTATATTCCCTTGATTGACCTTGTTAAGCCTACCCAGTGGGCTTAGCAGGCCAATTAAGGGGAAGCCGGTTACAGAGGACGTCAACATATGACGTTTCATCTGTCAAAAATTTTTGACAGATGAATTGTCATCGCTTGATAGCTCTGTGAAGCTGTCAAACACTGACATTCTATGTTGTTTGATGAGTTCTTGTGTTCAAGACTCATCAAATCTCTTGTGAGCAGAAATTAGATGGTTGTTGCATTGGAGAATGCAGCAGCCATCTGTCATCTCTGCCGGTGAGATGTGAGACTCTCCGCATCCCCAAATGTTGAAGCCTGCAGGAAGAAACAAAGGTAAGTAAACATTTTCTATCACTTTCCACTCACCTCACATACTTACCTCTCCACACTTGCACCCATCACTTACCTTCACAGTGCACTTTTAGAAACATAGCAGATAGGAGCAGGAGTAGGCCATTCGGCCCCTCGAGCCTGCTCCGCCATTCAATGCAATCATGGCTGATCATCCAAATTCAGTACCCTGTCCCTGCTTTCTCCCCATATCCCTTGATCCCTTTAGCCTTAAGAAATATATCCAACTCCTTCTTGAATATATTTAATGAATTGGCCTCTGCTGCCTTCTGTAGTAGAGAATTCCACAGGTTCACCACTCTCTGGGTGAAGAAATTCCTCCTCATTTCTGTCCTAAATGGCCTACCCCTTATCCTTAGACTGTGACCCCTGGTTCTAGACTCCCCGACCATCAGGAACATCCTTCCTGCATCTAGTCTGCCCAGTCCTGTCAGAATTTTATAAGTTTCAATGAGATCTCCTCATTCTTCTAAACTCCAGCGAGTACAAGCCCAATCGTCCCAATCTCTCCTCATACGTCATTCCTGCCATCCCAGGTATCACCCTGGTGAATCTTCGCTGAACTCCTTCCATGGCAAGAACATCCTTCCTCAGATAAGGCGACCAAAACTGCACACAATACTCAACATGTGGTCTCACCAAGGCCCTGTACAACTGCAGCAAGACATCCTTGTTCCTGTACTCAAACCCTCTCACAACAAAGGCCAACATACCATTTGCCTTCTTAACTGCCTGCTACACCTGCATGCTTACCTTCAGCGACTGGTGCACAAGGACACCCAGGTCTCGTTGCACTTCCCCTTCTCCCAATCTATTGCCATTCAGATAATAATCTGTCTTCCTGTTTTTGCCACCAAAGTGGATAACCTCACATTTATCCACGTTATATTGCATCTGCCATGCTTCTGCCCAATCACCCAACCTGTCCAAATCATCCTGTAGTTTCTCGGCATCCTCCTCACAGCACACACGCCCACCCAGCTTTGTGTCGTCTGCAAATTTGGAGATATTACATCTAGTTCCCTTGTCTAGATCATTAATGGCCCAGAAATTAGGATCGGGGGCTTGCCGCGCGTGCAAGCCCCCGATGTGCACTTACCTGGCGCGCTGACAGCTGAAGCCTGGGACTGCTTTGAATTCCTGTCACTGGCCCGGTTCAGCTGTCGGCGCGCTGCGCTTGCCTGATCCAGCGGCGTAGTTAGTGCGATGTGCCGGCTGGGATCAGGTGAGCACTGGGCAGCCAATCAGGGGAGGGGAAACTTCATTCATGAGTTTGATATTAAGAACTGTCAAACTCATGAAAACTACGGGTGCCCAAAACATTACTTAGACTTTAAATAAAATTTTAAAAAACATCCCACTAATTAAATGAACTAAATAACTTTAAAAAACTATTTTAAACAATTAAAAAATTATTTTTTTCAAAAATTTGATTAAGAAATCGGGTCTAAAAATAAACTTACTTTACTGTAAAGTCCTTAAAAATAATAAAGCTGTGGAAAAAATGTTATAATTTTAAATAATAGACCACTTACCTTCAAGAATCAAGTCCTTATGTCTCCTTTTTACATTTCTAAAAAGTTCAGGCCCTTACACACAGGCAAACCTGTCAAAAAGGAAGTTCAACGCGTGCACGCAGAGTCCTGCACGCACGCGTTGGACCTCTGAACCCCTTGGAGGAAATGCCGGTTTCCCCGCGCATGCGCTGTGCATGCTGAAATCCGGCACTTCCAACAGGCCCACGCACGAGTACCCTGTCCGTACTCACGCGTTGGGACCGGAATTACTGGCCCAATATATATTGTGAATAGCTGGGGTCCTAGGACCGATCCCTGCGGTACCCCACTAGTCACTGCCTGCCACTTGGAAAAAGACCCGTTTATTCCAACTCTTTGCTTTCTGTCTGCCAACCAGTTCTCTATCCAAGTCAATACCTTGCCCCCAATCCCATGTGCCTTAACTTTACACGCTAATCTCTTATGCGGGACCTTATCGAAAGCCTTCTGAAAGTCCAAATACACCACATCCACTGGTTCTCCCTTATCTATTTTACTAGTTACATCCTCAAAAAATTCCAGTAGATTAGTCAAGCACGATTTACCTTTTGTAAATCCATGTTGACTTTGTCCAATCCTGTCACTGTTTTCCAAGTGCTCTGCTATTACATCTTTTATAATGGACTCTAGCATTTTCCCCACTGCCGATGTCAGGCTTACCGGTCAGTAATTCCCTGTTTTCTCTCTACCACCTTTTTTGAATAGTGGGGTAACATTAGCTACCCTCCAATCCATGGGTACTGTTCCAGATTCCATTGAATGTTGGAAGATGATCAGCAATGCATCTACTATTTCTAGGGCCACTTCCTTAAGTACCCTAGGATGTAGATTATCAGGCCCTGGGGATTTATCAGCCTTCAATCCCATCAATTTCCTTAACACCATTTCCCTACAAGTACTGATTTCTTTCAGTTCCACCCTTTCATCAGACCCTATGTTCCCCGACATCTCTGGGAGGTTATTTGTGTCCTCCTTTGTGAAGACAGAACCAAAATATGTATTTAGTTGGTCAGCCATTTCTTTGTTCCCCATTATAAATTCCCCTGATTCTGACTGTAAGGGACCTACGCTTGACTTCACCAATCTTTTTCTCTTCACATATCTAGAAAAGCTTTTACAGTCAGTTTTTATGTTCCCTGCAAGCTTACTCTCATATTCTATTTTCCCTTTCTTAATTAATCCCTTTGTCCTCCTTTGTTGAATCCTAAACTACACCCAATCTTCAGGTTTACTGCTTTTTCTGGCCAATTTATATGTCCTCTCCTTGGATCTTATGCTATCCCTAATTTCCCTTGTTAGCCACGGTTGAGTCACCTTTTTTGTTTTATTTTTATGCCAAACTGGGATGAACAAATTCTGTAGTTCATCCATGCGGCTTTGAATGTTTGCCATTGCCTATCCACCGTCAACCCTTTGAGTGACATTCCCCAATCAATCCTACCCAACTCGCGCCTCAGACCATCCGACCCCGCAGACCCACTGCTCGCCTTGGTAACCCTGGCGGGGTTTCCTGATGTCGGGAATCCCGTGCCTCTCCTGGAAAAATGGGGATAATCCTCTTAACTGCCTGTTAACTACCTGCTAACAGGCAGTTAAGTGGCTGTAATCCCCTTCCCGCCTCCAGGCGACGGGACCCGGTGCGGGTTGGCTACCCGCCTCCTGGCAAAATGGCACGGAGGCGGGTTGGGGGCGGGATGGGCACCCGCCCCCAGATTCTGCCATTTTCCCCCCGACAGTCCCGCCTCCATACCCACCTCCCCAGGGCTGGAATGATCCTGCCCCTAGGTTATCCACCAGAAGTTTCACAGAAGTCAGGGCTGTAATATTCAGGCTAGTTGGGCATTCTGTTTGGGAGAATTTATTTGTATTCTTGGGACACTGGCAAAGAAGCGTTTATTGCCTATCCCTAGTTGCCATGGGACATTAAGAGCCAACCCTATTGTGTAGGGATTAGAATCATATGTAGGCCAGACCGGGTGGGCGTGGCAGATTTCCTTACCTGAAGGATATTTGTGAACCAGTTGGATTTTTACAACTATCCAGTGGCTCCGATTAATTTTCTGGTCCCAAATGTATTGAGTTCAACTTCACAACTTACCATGGTAAGTTACGACCTCTGTGTTGCTCGTCCACTAGCCATAACCATTAGGCAACTGTACCCCTAAAAAAAGAAAAGAGAGAACAGGATGGTGAGATAGACAGGATGGTGAAATGGGCAGAAGCATGGCAGATGGAGTTCAATGCGGAGAAATGTGAGTTGATGCACTTTGGGAGGACTAATATGGAAAGACAGTATTCTATAAAAATGGCACGATTTTGAAAAGTGTAGATGAGCAGAGAGACCTTGGTGTCCATAGACACAAACCCTTAAAAGGTGGCAGGGCAAGGTGATAAGAAAAAAGCATATGGGTTACTTTGGATTATAAATAGAGGCATAGAATATAAAAACAAAGATTTTGCCAGAAATGTATAAATCACTGGTTAGGCCTCAGCTGGAGTATTGTGAATAATTCTGGGCACTGCACTTCAGGAAAGATGTAAAGGCCTTACAAGTGGGTACAGAGGGGGTTTACCAGGATGTTACCAGGGACGAGGGACTTCAGTTATGAGAGGTTGGAAAAGTTCGGACTGTTCTCCCTGGAACAGAGAAGGTTAAGAGGTGACCTAATAGAGGATTTCAAGATGATGAGAGGTTTTGATAGTTTTTCCCTCTCTACTCTATTCCCTCTGGCGAGTGGGTCAATAACCAGAGGTCACAGATTCAAAATCATTGGGAAAAGATCTAGAGGGGAAATGAGAAGAAATGTTTTCACTCAGCTGTCGGGATCTGGAACGCTCGACCTGAAAAAAGGTGGTGGAAGCGGATTCCATCAATAATTTTAAAAGGGAGTTGGATGGGTTCTGGAGGATGAGGAACTGACAGGGTTACGGACAAAGAGCGAGGGGTGTGGGACTCAGCACGACGGCTTGTTCAAAGAACCAGCACAGGAGGATGGGCCGAATGGCCTCCGACGTAATAAAACTCACTACGCACTTGGTTCGAGTATAAAGCAAGGCTTTAATCAACTTGTTTCAAAACATGGAGGTCTAGTCATCTTTCACTAGTTCCTGTTTACACAATGTCCTGGGCAAGCTGAGCCCACACCCGAGTATTGATACTCCTTGGACGGTGCCACCAGCTGGCCGTCCAATGTTATTTAATGAGTCTTTCTTCATGGATCATAAGATTCATAACAGCCTCCTTCAGTGCTGCAAGTTTCTATGATCATGCTGTTTATTTACAATAAATGCTGAACATAAGTAGAAGCAGGAGGCCATTTAGCCCCTCGAGCCTGCTCCTCCATTCAATCAGATCATGACTGAACTGATCTTGACCTCAACTCCACTTTCCCACCCACTCCCCATAACCCTTGACTCCCCTGTAGCTCAAGTATCTGCCTATCTCCACCTTGAATATATTCAATGACTCCGCCTCCAGTGCGCTCTGGGGTAGAGAATTCCAAAGATTCACCACCTTGAGAGAAGAAATTCCTCTTCATAGAATCATAGAAAGTTACAGCACAGAAGGAGGCCATTTCAGCCCATCGTGTCTGCACCAGCCAAAAAAAAGAGCTATCCAGCCTAATCCCACTTCCCAGCTCTTGGTCCATAGCCCTGCAGGTTAGAGCATCCAAAGTACTTTTTAAATGTGATTAGGGTTCCTGCCTCTCCCATCCTTTCAGGCAGCGAGTCCAGACCCCCATAACCCTCTGGGTGAAGAAATTGCCCCATAAATCCCCTCTAAACCTTCCCCCAATTACTTTAAGTCTGTGCCCCCTAGTTTTTGACCCCTCTGCTAAGGGAAATAGGTCCTTTCTATCCACTTTATCTATGCCTCTCATAATTTTATAACCGCAATAAGGTCTCCCCTCAGCCTCCTCTGTTCCAAGGAAAACAGACCCAGTCTTTCCTCATAGCTAAGTGTTATGGGTGTGGCAGTGGACCCAAATGCAGACAGACAGCCAGAGACCTGAGATGGAGTAAAACTCAAAAGATGCTTTACTAGAAGGCTCTTCAAATACAGGACATACAGAGAATTCTTCAAACAAAAGATCAAAGTAACAATTCAAAGAAACAAAAGCAAGTATACCAAACACAGGACAAGGACTATAAACTAACCTGTGACTTACAAGCATGAGAACTCAAGACTGAGTGAGTGGGGCTGGAAATAGTCAACTTAAATAACAGGCCTGATTACTCTAATGAGACAATTACTCTAATGAGACACAGGTGAGGAGAGAGGCACAGAGACATGGCAGCAGGGGGTCGTCCAGCCAGATTGCCTCCCTCTCTTCCGCGGCCATGTTCGCGGCCGGGTGGCCCTGGAGATGGAGCACGCGGTGTCCGCCGGCGAGCTCGAGCTCTTTCGTGACCGGTGGGCGCCACGGGGACTGGAGTGCATAATCGATTTAAGGGGTCAAATTTTAATTTGATTTATCGGGTTTTTTTAAAGGGTTTATTTGTTTAAGGGTTTATTTGGGTCTATAAAAAAAGAGGACATGGCAGCAGGGGGTCGTCCAGCCAGATTGCCTCCCTCTCTTCCGCGGCCATGTTCGCGGCCGGGTGGCCCTGGAGATGGAGCACGCGGTGTCCGCCGGCGAGCTCGAGCTCTTTCGTGACCGGTGGGCGCCGCGGGGACTGGAGTGCGTAGTCGGTTTAGAAAACCAAATTTTAATTTGATTGGTTAAGATTTTGTTTAGGGGTTTATTGGGCTTTTGTTACAGTTTATTTGGTTAATGTCTGTTTTTTTTTGGGTTATACAAAAAGAGGGACATGGCAGCAGGGGGTCGTCCAGCCAGATTGCCTCCCTCTCTTCCGCGGCCATGTTCGCGCCCGGGTGGCCCTGGAGATGGAGCACGCGGTGTCCGCCGGCGTGCTCGAGCTCTTTCGTGACCGGTGGGCGCCGCGGGGACTGGAGTGCGTAGTCGGTTTAAATAATCAAATTTTAATTTGATTGGTTAAGTTTTGTTTAGGGGTTTATTGGGCTTTTTGTTACAGTTTATTTGTTTAATGATTGCTTTTGGGTTTTACAAAAAGAGGGACATGGCAGCAGGGGGTTGTCCAGCCAGATTGCCTCCCTCTCTTCCGCGGCCATGTTCGCGCCCGGGTGGCCCTGGAGATGGAGCACGCGGTGTCCGCCGGCGCGCTCGAGCACTTCCGTGACCGGTGGGCGCCGCGGGGACTGGAGTGCATAATTGGATTGGACAACCAAATTTTAATTTGATTTGCTAAGGTTTATTTAAAGTTTTAGAGGTTTATTTACAGTTTATTTGTCTAATTTACTTGGTCCATTTAAAAGAGGGACATGGCAGCAGTGTACTGAGGCATCCTAAACCGCCCTCTGGTGGCCAGCAGAGGAACGTGTGGCTGGGACCCTGACAGCTAAGATTCTCTACTCCCAGCAACATCCTTGTAAATCTCATCTGTACCCGCTCTAGTGCAATCACATCTTTCCTGTAATGTGGTGACCAGAACTGCACGCAGTACTCTAGCTGAGGCTTTACTAGTGTTTTATACAGTTGAAGCATAACCCCCTTGCTCTTGTATTCTATGCCACGGCTAATAAAGGCAAGCATTCCGTATGCCTTCTTAACCACCTTATCTACCTAGCCTGCTACCTTCAGGGATCTGTGGACATGCACTCCAAGGTCCCTTTGTTCCTCTACACTGCTCAGTGTCCTACCATTTAATGTGTATTCCCTTTCCTTGTTAGCCCTCCCCAAATGCATTACCTCACACTTCTCCAGATTGAATTCCATTTGCCGCTGTTCTGCCCAGCTGACCAATTTATTGATATCTTCCTGCAGTCTACACCTTCCTTCTTCAGTATCAACCACACTGCCGATTTTAGTATATCTAAATATTTTTAGTATTAGTATTTAGAAAGAGCCACAGATTTCCTCAGCTCACTTTGGGTGCACAGAAAATGGCAGCAGCTGGGCTCAGGGCAGCCATATTGTGGGAGTCGGAGGTACAGCAACACGTAGCTCATCAGCCCTTTCAGTCCAACCACCGGGACTGTCCTAAACACATGGGAAACAGCGGCCCGGCCCGTTTTAAATGGGCGACCCCTTATTCTGAAACGACCCGTCATGAATCTTATCATGACTCATGAAGTAACACTGGGCGGCCAGCTGGTGGTGCCATCCAAGGAGTATAGATACTCGGGCGTGGGCCCAGCTTGCTCAGGATGTTTCTGTAACCAGGAACTAGTGATGTAACTAGAATCTCATGGTTGTTAAACAGTTGATTAAAGCCTTGTTTTATACTCAAACCAAGCACTCAGTGGTCTCTTTACATCACCCCCTAGTTCTAGGTTCCCCCACGAGGGGAAACATCCTCTCAGCATCTACCCTGTCGAGCCCCCTCAGAGTCTTATATGCTTCAATAAGATCACCTCTCATTCTTCTAAACCCCAATGAGTATAGGCCCAACCTGCTCAACCTTTCTTCATAAGACAACCCCCTCATCTCAGGAATTAACCTCATGAACCTTCTCTGAACTGCCTCCAATGCAAGTATATCCTTCCTTAAATAAGGAGACCAAAACTGTACGCAGCACTCCAGGTGTGGTCTCACCAGCGCCCTGTACAGTTGTAGCAAGACTTCCCTACTTTTATACTCCATCCCCCTTGCAATAAAGGCCAACATGCCATTTGCCTTCCTAATTACTTGCTGTACCTGCATGCTAACTTTTTGTGTTTCATGTACGAGGGCCCCCAGATCCCTCTGTACCGCACCATTTAAATAATAATTTGCTTTTTTATTCTTCCTAGCAAAGTGGATAACCTCACATTTTCCCACTTTTTATTCCATCTGCCAAATTTTTGCCCACTCATTTAACCTCTCTCTATCCCTTTGCAGACTCTTTGGGCTAGAAATTCAGTAAGGCCCCGCCAGCTTTGCGCCCAGTTACCACCCAAAGAGGGCTTCTGCGCCAATAGAGGAGTTTACGCTGATATTCAGCGCAGCGGTAATGGCGGCGGTAGCCGGTAGCGCTGCGCCGGCACCGATGATGTCATCGGTGTGCGCAGTGCCCCGGTTCCGCCCCGATACCGGCCCGACCCCCATATTTAGTTGCGGCCGCCTCTTCCGCAGCGGCCGCAAACAACGTTCTGCAACCGTGGTCGTCCTGCAGCCTTAGTGGCGCTAGTTAAGGCGGAGGTGCGGCCAGCCGCTTTTTCGGCGGCCGCCTGCCCGCACCTCCTTCCCCGGCCTCCTCCACCCCCCCCGCCCCGCGGCATTGCCGGCTGCTTTCCGCGAGCCCGGCACTTCTCCGTGGTGCCGGGCTCATTTGCCGGCACTATCAAGTGGCGATCTCCCCGTTGCAGGCACCTCCCCCTTAAGAGAAGGAGGAGGCCTGCAGTACCGCAGCCTGCCGCTCCGCAGCGGGTGGCGCAGCGGCACCTACAGCGCTCAAATTCAGTTTCAGCGCCCCAAGCGGGGGCGGGCACACCCTGGAATAGCGCCCGGTTCCGACTTGGGGCGCAAAAACTGAATTTCTGACGGTCGCAACTGGCTCCGCGCGCAGCACTAACTTTTGGGCGCAAGCGAGCTGGCGGGGCCTTACTGAATTTCTAGGCCTTTGTGTCCTCCTCACAACTTGCTTTCCCACCTAACTTTGTATCATCAGCAAATTTAGCTACAGTAGACTCGGTCTCTTCATCCAAGTCATTAATATAGATTGTAAATAGTTGAGGCCCCAGCACTGATCCCTGTGGCACCCCACTAGTTACAGTTCGCCAACCTGAAAATGACCCATTTATCCCAACTCTCTGTTTTCTGTTAGTTAGCCAATCCTCTATCCATGCTAATATATTACACCCAACCCTTGAGCTCTTATCTTGTACAGTAACCTTTTATGTGGCTTAGGTGATTAGAGGATTCTCAATTATACACCAGGGAGGCATAATTCAGGGTCCACTGCACCCTTTAAAAGAACAAAGCAATAAAGTAAGACCTGTGTCAATATAATGCTCAACATATTCCTCAGAATTGTCCCATAGCAGTTCACATACGATGACATATTTTTAAGTACGATCACTGTTATTATGTGGGCAGTCATTTTTCACATAACAAGGTCCCACAAACAACAATGAAAGTGTTTGGTGGTGTTGGGAGTGCTGCACTGTCAGAGGTGCCATCTTCCAAATCAATTCAATTCAATTCAATTCAATTCAATTCAATTTTATTTGTCATATATGCAGCAACGTATGTACTGCACAATGAAATGTTGATTTTTACGAGTCCTCCCAACATTGGAATAAATATGGCATAGCAATTATAAAAATACTAATAGAAATACAGTAATATTAAATAAAACAACAGTAATAAATAATAATAAATTATTCATTCATGAGTCTTATGGCCTGGGGGTAGAAGCTGTTTCGAAACCTGCTGGTACGAGACCGTATGCTTCAATATCTCTTACCGGACGGGAGCAGGGCGAAGAGGTTGTGGCTGGGGTGGCTCGCATCTTTGATGATTCAGACGAAATCAGACGTTAAATGTCTGTCCTCATAGGTGGATGTAAAAGTTCCCACAGCGTGATTAGCGCTCTCCTGGTGTTCTGGCCTGCATTTATCCATCAATCAATACCTAAAACAGATGACATGGTCATTTACTTAACTGCTGTTTGTGGGAGTTTACTGTTTGCAAATTGGCTGCTGTGTTCCCTACATTACAACAGTGACTGCACTTCATAAGTACTTCATTGGCTGTAAAGCACTTTGGGTTGTCCTGAGGTGGTGAAAGGTGCTGTGTAAATGCTCGTTCGATCGATCTTCTTTCTTGGTCGGGGAGGAATTTGGGCCAGGACACTGGGAGGACCTCCTCGCGCTTCTACAAATATTGTCAAAGGATGTTTAATATCCACCGGAAGAGACATATGGCTCTCAGAGGGGCCTCAAACTCAGAACGTTCTCACTCAAAGACAAGTTATACCAGCTGAAGTGTGCGCAAATTGGCTGTCGCGTTTCCTACATTACAACAGTGACTGCATTTCAAAAAGTACTTCATTGGCTGTAAAGCGCTTTGGGACATCCTGAGGTTGTGAAAGGCAAGTCTTTCTTTCAAGGTATTCATCTAAGTGGTCCACGAAATCCAAAGAATTGATCACTTCTGCCCAGACAGTGATTGACACCAAGGTGTCCGAGTGTGCGGGAGGTGGGGGTGTGCGGGGCGGTGTGAAAGCTGGTGGAGTTCAATGCTACCCTCGCTCGCCATCCATGCACAGGGGTCACTGGATAATGAACAGGACAACCCCTGGCATCCTGAGTCAAGGGAAACTGTGGCCTGTTGTATAACCCTTGCATTGAGATTTTAAAATTCTCATCCTTGTTTTTAAATCCCTCCATGGCCTCGCCCCTCCCTTTCTCTGTAACATCCTCCAGCCCTACAACCCTCTGCGCTCCTCCAATTCCGGCCTCTGGCACGTCCCTGAATTTAAATCGCTCCACCATTGGCGGCCGTGCCTTTAGCTGCCTGGGCTCTAAGCTCTGAAATTCCCTCCCTAAACCTCTCCGCTGCTCTACCTCTCTGTCCTCCAGATGATCTGGTCATTTATCACATTGCTGTTTGTGGGACCTTGCTATGCCTAAATTGGCTGCCGGGTTTCCTATGGTAAAACAGCACTTAATTGGCTGTAAAGTGCTTTGGGACATGCAGCAAGAATTTAGGGAGTTAGGTAGCAGATTAAAGAGCAGGACCTCAAAGGTTGTAATCTCTGGATTACTCCCGGTGCCACGTGCTAGTGAGTATAGGAATAGGAGGATAGAGCAGATGAATGCGTGGCTAAGGAGTTGGTGCAGGAGGGAGGGCTTTAGTTTCCTGGATCACCGGGCCTGCTTCTGGGGAAGGTGGGACTTGTACAAGTCGGACGGGTTGCACCTGAACCAGAGCGGGACAAATATCCTTGCGGGGAGGTTTGCTAGCACTGTTCGGGGGGGTTTAAACTAAAATGGCAGGGGGTTGGGAACCTGAGCAGGGATACAGAGGAAAGGGAAACAGGGATAAAAGCAAAAGATAGGAAGGAGAAAAACAAAAGTGGCAGTCAGAGAAATCAACGGTTTAAATCAAACATGGCCACAGTAAATAATAATTCTAATAGGTCTAAGAGCGTTAAAAAAACAAGCCTGAAGGCTTTGTGTCTTAATGCGAGGAGCATTTGTAATAAGGTGGACGAATTGGCTGCGCAAATAGAGGTAAACGAATATGATTTGGTTGGGATTACGGGAACATGGCTCAAGGATGGCCAAGACTGGGAACTCAACATCCAGGGGTATTCGATATTCAGGAAAGATAGGCAAAAAGGAAAGGGAGGTGGGGTAGCATTACTGGTGAAAGAAGGGATTAATACAATTGTAATGAAGGATATTAGCTCTGATGATGTGGAATCTGTATGGGTAGAATTGAGAAATACTAAGGGGAAAAAAACATTAGTGGGAGTGGTATATAGACCTCCCAACAGTAAGGCGGAGGTTAAAGAAGCGTGCAATAAGGGCACAGCAGTCATCATGGGTGACTTTAATCTACATATAGATTGGGCCAACCAAATTAGTAACAATACTGTGGAGGAGGAATTCCTGGAGTGTTTACGGGATGGTTTCCTGGACCAATATGTCGAGGAACCAACCAGAGATCAGGCCATCTTAGACTGGGTATTATGTAACGACAAAGGATTAATTAGCAATCTTGTTGTACGAGGCCCCTTGGGTCTGAGCGATCATAATATGATCGAATTCTTCATTAAGATGGAGAATGAAATAGTTGACTCAGAGACTAGGGTCCTCAATTTAAATAAAGGAAACTACGATGGTCTGAGGAGCGAGTTGGGTAGGATTGATTGGGGAATGGCACTCAAAGGGTTGACGGTGGATAGGCAATGGCAAACATTCAAAGACCGAATGGATGAGCTACAGAATTTGTTCATCCCAGTTTGGCATAAAAATAAAACAAAAAAGGTGACTCAACCGTGGCTAACAAGGGAAATTAGGGATAGCATAAGATCCAAGGAGACGACATATAAATTGGCCAGAAAAAGCAATAATCCTGAGGATTAGGAGCAGTTTAGGATTCAACAAAGGAGGACAGAGGGATTAATTAAGAAAGGGAAAATAGAATATGAGAGTAAGCTATCAGGGAACATAAAAACTGACTGTAAAAGCTTTTATAGATATGTGAAGAGAAAAAGATTGGTGAAGTCAAGCGTAGGTCCCTTACAGTCAGAATCAGGGGAATTTATAATGGGAAACAAAGAAATGGCAGACCAACTAAATTCATACTTTGGTCCTGTCTTCATAAAGGAGGACACAAATAACCTCCCAGAGATGCCGGGGAACATAGGGCCTGATGAAAGGGTGCAACTGAAAGAAATCAGTATTTGTAGGGAAATGGTGTTAGGAAAATTGATGGGACTGAAGGCCGATAAATCCCCAGGGCCTGATAATCTACATCCCAGGATACTTAAGGAAGTGGCCCTAGAAATAGTAGATGCATTGCTGGTCATCTTCCAGAACTCGGTAGACTCTGGAACAGTACCCATGGATTGGAGGGTAGCTAATGTTACCCCACTATTCTGTGGTGTATGTAACCTGTTCCACCTTAAGAGAGCTTAAGCCTGTTCCACCTTAAGAGATGTACTACTTTCTCTGGCTGCTGTATACGTAATACCGGTGGTGACCACCGGTATATAAGCACTGTGTAGTAAGATGTATTTCAGATATAGTCCTGACCTCCAACCAGTAAAGACCTGTTGAACTTTAATCTTGTAGCCTGTGTGTTATTAATTACAACTAGAACACACAGACTTTACAGTGACGACAAGTCAGATTCTTACCCTGCGGCAGTTATATCCACGGCGGCTTCGTCCACTGAACGGACGTCGAAGAGAGGTTTCCACCCTCATCACCCTGCTGGAAGACACGTCGCGCGGCAGACATCGAGAAACCAGAGTGCAGAAGACACCCTGAACTCGAAGCCTCCATCAGCGGCTGTCAGCTATCTTCTTTCTACCTCGGTAGTGGGTAAGCTGGGCAGCGACGCGACCAGAAAATCGGCCATGTTGGCTGTACAGATGGGGAGGGAAGACGGAGGAATAAGGGCGGTGAGATCGATCGCGACCGGAGATAAGGGCCGGGCCGCATTCGGGCCGAAAGGCGCAGCGCGGGGACATCGATCGCGGCTGGTGATAAGGGCCGGGCCGCATTCGGGCTAAAAAGGCGCAGCGTCTGGGGGCAACTGAAGGCGCGAGAGCCGCGGTGAAGCGGAGACAGCGTCGGGGGAAGGGTGAAGACCGCCAAGCGTGGGAAAACCGCCATTTTGTAGGTGGAGGACAAAAAAAAGAGCGCGGAAGCCGCCATCTTGGATAAAAATAAAAAGAAATTAAATTGCAACGATGCCTAAACATGGGAACATTAATACCTTTGATAGCGACATCGAAGATTGGGCTATGTATGTAGAACGCATACAAAATTATTGTAAAGCAAATAAAATCCCAGATGCAGAGAAAGCACTAACATTATTAAACTTAATGGGTGCGAAGACATACGGGCAATTGAAACACCTTGTATCACCAGATGAACCGGCGGATAAGACGTTCGAGGAGATTGTTACTGTCCTGAAAAATCACCTAAACCCCACGCCGCTGATGCTAGCAGAACGATTTAAATTTTACAGCAGAAGGCAGCTGAAGGATGAAAGCAATGCTGAATATTTAATGGAATTGCGTAAGCTAGCAAAGTACTGTCAATTCGGAACGAGATTGACAGAGGCGCTACGAGATAAATTTGTGTGTGGTTTATTAAAAGAAGATACACAAAAGCGATTGCTCGAGGAGAATGAGCTGACGCTTGAGAAAGCGATCACTATGGCAGCAGCACACGAAGCCGCAGCGAGAGGCACGGCAGTAATGCAGCTACGGTCACCGGAACTCAGTACAAATAAATTGGGTTTGAGTACTGTAAAATGTTATCGTTGCGGAAAGACAACGCACGATCAGAACCAGTGTTGGTTTAAAAACCAAGAATGCAGAACGTGTGGCCGGCTTGGCCACATAGCTAAAGTATGCCGGTCAGGAAAGAAGACCAGCAACAAAAAGTCACCGCAAGGAAAATACATAAAGGTACACAAGGTGACAAAGAACAGTTCGACCGAACAGAAGTCAGATTCAGACGCTAGCAGTAATGAACTGGGTAGCTTAAGAGTACACAACGTTGGTAAGGATGCAGATCTCCAGACAATTTGGGTCACACTTCAGATAGCAGGAGTCCAAGTAAAGATGGAATTGGACACTGGATCGGCATTGATGGTCATGAATAAGAAAGATTACAAAAGGTTATTCCAACATATTCCCCTACGGGATACGGAGATTATATTGAAAACCTACACGGGGCAAAGAGTGTACCCCGTCGGAAAGATAGAGGTAAAAGTGGTCCACAAGGGCGAAGAAAGCCAAGTAATGGACTTATATGTGCTACCTGAAGGAGGTCCACCACTACTGGGACGGGAGTGGATTAGGAAAATGAATATGGACTGGCACTCCTTGAAGGCACTAACGGTAGATTCCGGGGAAACAGATGTCAAACCTAAACGATTGTCCAGAATATTGGATGATGCTAAAGAGGTGTTCCAGCAGGGACTGGGAACACTGAGAGGAATTACGGCAAACATCAAGATTGATGAACATGCACAACCAACATTTTTTAAAGCCAGACCTGTACCCTATGCAATACGACCTACTGTAGAAGCGGAACTGGAAGCGCTAGAACGTTCAGGTGTACTGTCTAAGGTAGATTGGAGTGAGTGGGCTACGCCCATTGTTCCCATTATGAAACGTCCTTCGAGCAACAAGCCAGGAGAACCAGGGAAGGTTCGCATCTGTGGAGATTTCAAAATCACCGTTAATCCGGTGCTTCACACGGTGCAGTATCCGCTTCCGCGGATTGAGGATATTTTTGCTTCGTTGTCTGGAGGGAAACACTTCACCAAGATAGACCTGGCGCAGGCGTACTTGCAGATGGAGGTTGAAGAAGAGTCACGCCAATACCTCACGATCAACACGCATCGAGGTTTGTACCGGTACAATAGACTGGTTTTTGGAGTGGCATCGGCTCCAGCAATTTGGCAGAGGGCCATGGAGCAGGTATTACAGGGAATTCCAGGCACACAATGTTACCTGGACGATATTCTGATTACAGGTGATGGTGATGAAGAACACCTTGCAAACTTGGAACTGGTGCTCAACAGACTGAAAGAGTATGGACTTAGAGTTAATCGGCAGAAATGTGAGTTCTTCCAGAAGCGGATCTCGTACTGTGGTCATGTCATTGACCGGGAGGGGCTTCATAAGTCTCCTGACAAGATAGAGGCAGTTGTAAAGGCTCCCGCTCCGGATAATGTCTCTCAGTTGAGGTCGTTTCTAGGATTGATTAACTATTACCATAAATTTCTACCAAATCTATCCACGGCACTGCACCCGCTAAACGCTCTTTTACAGAAGGGGGTACCATGGGAATGGAGCGAAAACTGTAAGAAGGCATTTCGCAAAAGCAAAGAATTGATCACCTCAGAGGAAGTGTTGGCTCACTTCAACCCGACACTGCCTATTCGGTTGGCTTGTGATGCTTCTCCATATGGTATTGGGGCAGTACTCTCACACAAGTTGCCAAATGGCACGGAAAGGCCAGTCGCGTTTGCATCCAGATCATTGACCTCCGCTGAGCGCAACTATGTGCAGATCGATAGGGAGGCTCTCAGCCTTGTATGGGGAGTGAAGAAGTTTAATCATTACCTACAGGGCCAAAAATTCACACTTCTGACAGACCATCAGCCGTTGGTATCCATTTTTAACCCTAAGAAGGGTGTTTCAGTGATGACAGCACAGCGTCTCCAGAGATGGTCCCTTTTCCTAGGGGCACATCAATATCAAATAGAATTCAAAGGTACGAAGCAGCATGGCAATGCTGATGGGCTGTCGCGCCTGCCACTACCTGAAGAAGAAGAAACGACGAAAGTTGGCCCTGTTGAGTTATTTCATTCGACCATCATCGAGTGTTTACCAGTCACCAATGCAAGTATTGAAAAAGAAACCAGGAACGACCCGACACTGTCCAGAGTCTACGAGGTGACAGTGAAAGGATGGCCAACACGTGGTGATCCTCTGTTACCGGCATTCTCGGCAAGGCGAGATCAGCTGTCCGTCTGCCATGGTACTTTGATGTACGGGACAAGAGTGATTATTCCTCCCAAGTTAAGGGAAAGAGTTCTAAAGGAACTGCATGAAGGTCACCTGGGGGGAGTTAAGATGAAAAGTCTTGCTAGGGCTTATGTATGGTGGCCGGGTATTGACCAACAGATAGAGGAGTTGACGAAAAGCTGCGCTGGGTGCCAAAAAGTGCAAAATGCACCTCCGATCGCACCACTACACCCATGGGAATGGCCTTCAGCCCCATGGCAATGTGTACATATTGACTTTGCTGGTCCATTCATGGACTCCATGTTCCTAATTGCGGTGGACGCACATTCCAAATGGCCAGAAGTGATCAAGATGAATACCACTACTTCAGAAAAGACAATTGCGGTGTTAAGAACAATATTCACAAGGAACGGATTGCCAGAACAGATCTGTTCGGACAACGGACCACAGTTCGTGTCGGAAGAATTCCAAAAATTCTTAAAGAAGAATGGGGTGAAACATTATACCTCTGCCCCATATCACCCGGCGACAAACGGGTTGGCCGAGAGATTTGTCCAAACATTCAAAAAGGCAATAAAGGCCATGAACGATGATCAGATTCCGCTACAGCACAAGGTGGACAATTTCCTAATGGCGTATCGAAACGCCGCTCATGCAGTGACTAACCAAAGTCCTGCCATAATGTTTTATAACAGGAGGTTGCGGTCCAGGTTGGACTTGTTAAAACCAAATGTGCGGAGGGAAGTGGAAAACAAACAGTTCCGGCATATTAATAACAAGTCCACTCGAAGTTTCGAAGTAGGACAACCAGTGTTGGCAAGGGGCTATGGAAACGAAAAATGGCAGCCCGGAACAATTCGGGCCAGACAAGGACCTCTGATGTACACAGTAGATATTGGTAACAATGTGATAAGGCGTCATGCGGATCAACTGGTAGAATCAAGAGCAAGAGTCGAACCCATGGTTGCGACAGAGACAACTGTGGAAGACGTTAATGAACCTGAAGCATCTACCTCGGCAGGGACTGTACCTGATGATGACGTCCAATACATAGGGAACCAACAAGCAGAGTCACCTCAGCAACAAGAATCAGAGACCACTGAAAGGCGTTATCCAGACCGAATCAGAAGGCCTCCTGAGAGACTGAACCTTTGAACTGTTTATACCTGAAGTTATATATGTATATATGTAATGATGTTATGTTAATTGGGGATATGACTGTTAAGCTAAAAAGGGAGGATTGTGGTGTATGTAACCTGTTCCACCTTAAGAGAACTTAAGCCTGTTCCACCTTAAGAGATGTACTACTTTCTCTGGTTGCTGTATACGTAATACCGGTGGTGACCACCGGTATATAAGCACTGTGTAGTAAGATGTATTTCAGATATAGTCCTGACCTCCAACCAGTAAAGACCTGTTGAACTTTAATCTTGTAGCCTGTGTGTTATTAATTACAACTAGAACACACAGACTTTACATATTCAAAAAAGGTGGTCGAGAAAAAGCGGGGAATTATAGACCGGTAAGCCTGACATCGGTAGTGGGGAAAATGCTAGAATCTATTATAAAAGATGTAATAGCAGAGCACTTGGTAAGCAGTGACAGGATCGGACAAAGTCAACATGGATTTACAAAAGGTAAATCATGCTTGACTAATCTACTGGAATTTTTTGAGGATGTAACTGGTA
This sequence comes from Somniosus microcephalus, assembly GCF_052327205.1. Lineage (NCBI taxonomy): Eukaryota > Metazoa > Chordata > Chondrichthyes > Squaliformes > Somniosidae > Somniosus > Somniosus microcephalus. Next base: position 10,905,549 of record NC_141010.1, read on the forward strand.
AAATAGATAAGGGAGAGCCAGTGGATGTGGTGTATTTGGACTTTCAGAAGGCTTTCGATAATGTCCCACATAAGAGATTAGCATGCAAAATTAAGGCACATGGGATTGGGGGCAAGGTATTGACTTGGATAGAGAACTGGTTGGCGGACAGAAAGCAAAGAGTTGGAATAAACGGGTCGTTTTCCGAGTGGCAGGCAGTGACTAGTGGGGTACCGCAAGGATCGGTCCTAGGACCCCAGCTGTTCACAATATATATTAATGATCTGGATGAGGGAATTGGATGTAATATCTCCAAATTTGCAGACGACACAAAGCTGGGTGGGAGGGTAAGCTGTGAGGAGGATGTCGTGAAACTCCAGTACGATTTGGACAGATTGGGTGATTGGGCAGAAACATGGCAAATGCACTATAATGTGGATAAATGTGAGGTTATCCACTTTGGTGGCAAAAACAGGAAGGCAGATTATTATTTGAATGGCAATAGATTGGGAGAAGGGGAAGTGCAAAGAGACCTGGGTGTCCTTGTGCACCAGTCGCTGAAGGTAAGCATGCAGGTGCAGCAGGCGGTTAAGAAGGCAAATGGTATGTTGACCTTCGTAGCAAGAGGGTTCGAGTACAGGAACAAGGATATCTTGCTACAGTTGTACAGGGCCTTGGTGAGACCGCACCTTGAGTATTGTGTGCAGTTTTGGTCGCCTTACCTGAGGAAGGACGTTCTTGCCATGGAAGGAGTGCAGCGAAGATTCACCAGGCTGATACCTGGGATGGCAGGAATGACGTATGAGGAGAGATTGTGTCGATTGGGCTTATACTCACTGGAGTTTAGAAGATTGAGAGGGGATCTCATCGAAACTTATAAAATTCTGTCAGGCCTGGACAGACTAGATGCAGGAAGGATGTTTATGATGGCCGGAGAGTCCAGAACCAGGGGTCGTAGTCTAAGGATAAGGGGTAAGCCATTTAGGACTGAAATGAGGAGGAATTTCTTCACCCAGAGAGTGGTGAACCTGTGGAATTCTCTGCCACAGAGGGCGGTGGAGGCCAGTTCATTAAATATATTGAAAAAAGAGTTCGATATATTTCTTAAGGCTAAAGGGATCAAGGGATATGGGGAGAAGGCAGGGACAGGGTACTGAATTTGGATGATCAGCCATGATCTCATTGAATGGCGGAGCAGGCTCGAAGGGCCGAATGGCCTACTCCTGCTCCTATCTTCTATGTTTCTATGTTTCTATCCTGAGGTCATGTAAGGTGCTATATAAATGCAAGTTCTTTCTTTTATCCAGGAGAGGGCACCCAAGAGCTTCATGTAGCAATCGACAATTACAATTCTGAGCATGCTCATGCAGAACGTGGGAGAGGGAGTAATTAAACATACGCAGCAGTTAGAGCTCAGCATGTTCAGTTCTGCTCCTGTTGAGTATGTTTTAGGAAAAAAGTGTTGATAAAAATCAGAATTACAGGTTCATACATCACATTCACGCTGCGTTTAATAATCTAAGCGGATGTTGGATTTACATGCTAATTTATTGCATCCAGAATTCCTGTAATGAACAAACCCAACTCGTGCAGAACAGGAAAGCCCCTGGTTTGATTCCAGATCATCTCGGATCATGCTGAAGTTCAGATGCTGCAACTGGCCTTACACCCCTGGGCTAGGGATGGGCGGGGGGGGTGGGTGGGTGTAAAACACAGGCAGGTTTCCCAAGTCTGGTCACTACCTGCCAATCTCACCATTCCTCTGAGTCCAGCCCTCTTGTGCATTCCCTCCCCCTCTCCCTTTGCCCCACTATCAATGGCCACGCCTTCAGCCACTTCGTCCTCACGTTCCTCTGGAATCCCCTCCGCCTCTTACGATTGCCAACCTTCCAGGATTGCCCTGGAGTCTCCAGGAATTATAGGCAAATCTCCAGGACACGGCTGCGAGCAACACCCGGGGAGAGGGGGGCTCTCTACGCGGAGTCCTCCCTTTATCTATTGGGGACTTGGCCTGGAGGGTGTTGCATGGAGCAGTCCCGTGCAATAAGATCTTAAGTAGGTTCACGGACTCCCAGGCTGCTTGCTATTTTTGCGGCCCAGAGGAGTCCGTGCTTCACATCTATATTGAGTGTGAGAGGTTGCAGCCCTTGTTCCATTATTTGAAGGGGCTGCTCCTCGATTTTTGGCTGCACTTCAGTCCCACGCTCCTGATCTACGGCCACCCGGTGCGGAGGGGAGCGGGCAGGTCTGGGGACCTCCTCGTGGGACTGCTCCTGGGCCTGGCCAAAGTGGCCATTAATAGGTCCAGGCAGCGGGTGGTCGAGGGGGTCATTTGGCCCGATTGCCTGCCTCCCTTTCGTGGCTTTGTTCGCGCCCGGGTGGTCCTGGAGATGGAGCACGCGGTGTCCGCCGGCACGCTTGAGGCCTTCCGAGACAGGTGGGCGCCACGTGGACTGGAGTGCATCGTCACCCCGGCCAGGGTGATTTTAATTTAATTTGATAAGTTTTAAAAATTAATCTATGGTTTTTTAAGCTCCTTTACAGTACACTTGTTCGGTCGGGAGAGTGGGAGGCTCCGCTCAGCAATGCAGAGAGCCCTGCAGATGGAGAAGAATGTCAACCAGAGTCTGCCGGATCTGCACGAACCCTCCACTGGGAGCGCCGACCCCCATCTGTGTGAATTCCTGGAGACCCATTATCCGGATGAACAAGTGAAGACGACCAAGAAGCTTGTAGAGACTGGGACCTCTGCCTTGCAGGCATGAGGGCTTGAGACTTTGTACAAAGAGCTGAGACTTGAGCTCTGTAAATATGATTTACTGTAAAATGTTCAAATTTTAAATTAAAAAAAAGATTGTTGGAAAAAAAACACCCGGGGAGACAGAAAACCATAGGGGCATTAATTGTGCGCTTCTTTTATTTTCTTTAAACACTTTTAGTTCTAAAAGCATTGGAGGTGCGTGCAAAAGGCTATTTAACTGGGTGAGGCGGTTGGTCATGTGATGTAATCTCCAGGAATACGTCCAACTAGAGTTGGCAACTGTACTGCCTCTCCACCTCCCCCTCCTCCTTTTAAAACCCTCCTTAAAACCCATCTCTTTGACAGTTTTGGGTCATCCCTCCTAATATCACCACCTTTAGCTCAGTCTCCATTTTTTTCCCCTTACTCCACCTTGGGATGTTTTATCGAGGTTAAAAGCGCTATGTAAATGCAAGTTGTTAATAAAATTAAAACTTGGTGCGTGAGTAAACACCAAGCTTGAGGAGCGTCGGCTGTGGCTCAGTGGGTAGCACCCTCGCCTCCCAGTCAGAATAGTTGTGGGTTTGAGCCCCACTCTGGGGACATGAGCACAGAAATCTAGACTGACACTTCCAGTGCAATGCTGAAGGAGTGCTGCAGTGTCAGAGGTGCCGCCTTTCGGATGAGATGTTAAACTGAAGCCCTGCCTACTCTCTCAGGTGGACGTAAAAGATCTCATGGCCACTATTTCAAAGAAGAGCAGGGGAGTTCTCCCCGATGTCGTGGCCAATATTTATCCCTCAATCAACATCACTAAAACAGATTATCTGGTCATTATCACAGTGCTGTTTGTGGGAGCTTGCTGTGCACAAATTGGCTGCCACGTTGCCTACATTACAACAATGACTCCACTTCAAAAAATACTTCATTGGCTGTAAAGCACTTTGGGACATCTGGTGGTCGTAAAAGGCGCTATATAAATGCAAGTCTTTCTTTTTATACCATTTTCTCCTCAGAGTAGAGAAGGTTAAGTGGAGATTTGATAGAGGTGTTCAAAATTACAAAGGGTTTTGATAGAGTAAATAAGGAGAAACCTATTTGCATTGGCAATGGGATCAGTAACCAGAGGACACAGATTTAAGATAATTGGCAAAAGAACCAGAGGGGAGATGAGGAGAAATTTGTTTTTACGCAGCGAGTTGTTGTGATCTGGAATGCGCTGCCTGAAAGGGCGGTGGAAGCAGATTCAACCGTGGCTTTCAAAAGGGAATTGGATAAATACTGGAAGGGTGAAAAATTACAGGGTTATGGGGAAAGAGCGGGGGAGTGGGACTAATTGGGGAGCTCTTTCAAAGAGCCGGCACAGGCACGATGGGCCGAATGGCCTCCTTCTGTGCTGTACGATTCTATGATTCTCCTTTGCTCTCCTGAAGGCAGAGTACATTCTACAGAAGCAGACAGCGTGCAGTAACTCACCCAAGTGGCCAGTCTTCATGTGTGAGTGAGTTCCAGCAAGTTATTCAAATGTGGGGGCAATCAAGGTTTATCTTGTCCTCACCAGATGTCCCTATACGCCTTTTCAAAGGCGTCAGTCACTAAGTAACTAACCAGTGCAGCAACTTTAGATGAAGTGTCAGCACCTTGGCTTAGTGGCAGCACCTCTTGCCTATGAGTCAACAGTCATGGGTTCAAGCCCCACTCCAGAGACTTGTGCACATGATCTGGGTTGGCATTTCAGTGCTGCACTATTGGAGGTGCGGTCTTTCAGATGACTTTTTGAAACCGAGACCCTGCCTGCCCTCTCAGGTGGACCTCAAAGGTTCCATGCCACTATTTGAGGAGCAAGGGAGTTTTCCTGGTGTCCTGGCTGACACCTATCCCTCAACCAACAATACCAAAAATAGAATAGATGATCATTTATCTCCTTGGTGTTTGTGCAAGCTTGCTGCGCACAATATAGTTGCCATTACAACAACGACTACACTTCATTGGCTGTAAAATACTTAATTGGTTGTAAAAATACTTAATTCGCCCGTCTCCGCCCCTGCCTCAGCTCATCTGCTGCTGAAACCCTCACCCATGCCTTTGTTACCTCTAGACTTGACTATTCCAACGCACTCCTGGCTGACCTCCCACATTCCACCCTACGTAAACTTGAGGTCATCCAAAACTCGGCTGCCCATGTTCTAACTCGCACCACTCCCGTTCGCCCATCACCCCTGTGCTCGCCGACCTACATTGGCTCCCGGTTAAGCAGCGCCTCAATTTCAAAATTCACATCCTTGTTTTCAAATCCCTCCCTCTCTCTGTAATCTCCTTCAGCCCCACAACCCCGCTGAGATAACTGTGCTCCTCTAATTCTGCCCTCTTGAGCATCCCTGATTATAATCACTTCTTGGTGGCCGTGTCTTCTGTTGCCTGGGCCCTAAGCTCTGGAATTGCCTGCCTAAACCTCTCCACCTCTCTACCTTTCTTTCCTCCTTTAAGACGCTCCTTAAAACCTACCTCTTTGACCAAGATTTTGGTCACCTGCCCTAATTTATCCTTAAGTGGGTCAGTGTCAAATTTGTTGTCTTAAAATACCCCTGTGCAGCGTCTTGGGATGTTTTACTACGTTAAAGGTGCTATATAAATACAAGTTGTTGTTGTTGTAAAGCACTTTATGATGTCCTGAGGTTGTGAAAGGCCCTTTCTTTCTGACTTCCCCCCTCCTGGTCCTGGGACAATTGAAGTGTCCCGGCAACATTCAAGGTGAGATCCACTAACTAATTAACATCCCTCAAGCTCAATGAGCAGAAAAATTTGCCTAAAATATAAGACGAGTTCATAACGTTTTTTGACAAAAGTGCCAGTCTTATTGCAAAAATACCAGTGCATTTCCACCTCACATCTTCACAGGTTCATGTAGCACTAGGGCAGGGTGTGCAAACCCCATCTTCGAAGCCCAGATAACTCAGTGCTATTTATATTAAGACTTTATTTAATTTTTTTGTAAAAGAAAACAGACCTGGAAGCTTCCTAGGACAGTTTTTTAGCAGTATTGCCTCAATAGCAGATAAATCCTAAATCAGAATATCGAGATCTGTTAGTACCATCAACTTGAGATACTGCAAATTAATAGGAACAGAGAGACTGAGCTTAAATTGAAAAGTTCAATTGGCAAAGTTCACAGCTGACTACTTCATGGACTTTTTCTATAAACTCCTGTGCATTTTAAAAATTATTTGTTCCTGGGATGTGGGCGTTGCTGGCAAGGCCAGCATTTATTGCCCAGCCCTAATTGCCCTTGAGAAGGTGGTGGTGAGCCGCATTCTTGAACCGCTGCAGTCTGTGTGGTGAAGGTACTCCCACAGTGCCGTTAGGGAGGGAGTTCCAGGATTTTGACCCAGCGACGATGAAGGAATGGTGATATATTTTCAAGTCAGGATGTGACTTGGAGGGGAACTTGGAGATGGCGGTGTACCCATGTGCCAGCTGCCCTTGTCCTTCTAGGTGGAAGAGGTCGTGGGTTTGGGAGGCGTTGTAGAAGAAGCCTTGGCGAGTTGCTGCAGTGCACCTTGTAGATGGTACACACTGCAGCCACGGTACGCCGGTGGTGGAGGGAGTTAATGTTTAAGGTGGTGGATGGGGTGCCAATCAAGCAGGCTGCTTTTTCCTGGATGGTGTCGAGCTTCTCGAGTGTTGTTGGAGCTGCACTCATCCAGGCAAGGCACACTTCTGGCTTATGCCTCGTAGATGGCGGAAAGGCTTTGGGGAGTCAGGAGGTGAGTCACTCGCCGCAGAATACCCAGTCTCTGACCTCTCTTGTAGCCACAGTATTTATGTGGCTGGTCCAGTTATGTTTCTTATGTAGGGGTTCTCATGTAGGGTTTAACCTGTTTATTTTAAATGGGTTAATGGTTGCCTAAAATGGCAGCAATGTCAGCAGTGGCTCAGTGGCAACACTCTCACCTCAGAGTTAGGCGGCCAGATTTGGAGGAGCGCAGAAATTTCGGAGGGTTGGAGGAGGTTGCAGAGATAGGGAGAGGTGAGGCCATGGAGGGATTTGAAAACAAGGATGAGAATTTTTAAAATCGAGGCGTTGCTGGACTGGGAGCCAATGAAGGTCAGTGAGCACAGGGGTGATGGGTGAACGGGACTTGGTGCGAGTTAGGACACGGGCAGGATAAAAGCAGCCATAGAGTTTCACCCAACAGAGCAGGATAATTGTGCCAAGTAGGTGTCAGCTGTGGTTCAGTGGGTAGCACTCTTGCCTCAGAGTTAGAAAGTCGTGGGTTCAAGTCCCACCAGAGATTTGAGCACATTATCTAGGCTGACACTCCAGTGTAGTACTGAGGGAGTGCTGCATTTTCAGAGGTGTCATCTTTCAAATGAGATGTTAAATCAAGGCCCCATCTGCATTTATATAGCACCTTTCACAATATCAGGATATCCCAAAGCGTTTACAACCAATTAAGTACTTTTGAAGTGTAGTCACTGTTGTAATGTAGGAAACGCAGCAGCCAATTTGTGCACAGCAAGATCCCTCAAACAGCAATGTGATAATGACCAGATAATCTGTTTTTTCAGTGATGTTGTTTGAGGAATTAATACTGGCCAGGACACCAGGGGTAGCTCCCCTGCTTTTCCTTGAATGGTGTCATAGGATCTTTTACGTCCGCCTGAGAGAGCAGACGGGGCCTCGGTTTAACATCTCTTCCAAAAGATGGCACCTTTGACACTGCAGCGCTCCCTCAGCACTGCACTGGAGTGTCGGCCTAGGTTATGTGCTCAAGTCTCTGGGGTTGGGACTTGAACCCATTCCCTTTTCGGTAATTAGAGTGGCTCGTGTGGAGTATTAACACTGGATTTTACCAGTTGAGTTGAATGCTCTAGATTCGATGTAACTTGGTCCGGTTTGAACAGAACATTGGCGTTTCTTTGCTACGGGTGGTCTCCTATATTTGGGGTGGAGGTGGGGTGGGGGGGGCGGTTAGGCTTGCCAACTCTGGTTAGGCATATTCTTGGAGGTCCCATCACATGATCTCCTGCCCAATGTTCCCTGTGAGCCGCGCTCTGTTCTGTGGGGCCTGTTTCTTTTAATGTGCGGTCCCTTTAAATTTCTGCACGTGCACGGTATTTACAATATAAAGGCCGATGAGCGGCCTGCGCGGGATCTTTTGAGACGACTGCCCAGCTGCACATGTACAGCTTAGCAGGAACATTGCTCCTGCCTCTATCCGCCCCGCCCAGTGAAAAAGCCTTTAACTCCCCCCCTTTCCATCTCCAATATTCTTATAACTGTAGCACAGTGGTTATGTTACTAGACTAATAATCCTGGAGGCTTGGACTAATGATCCAGATGACATGAGTTCAATTCCCACCACAGCAGCTGGGGAATTTAAATTCAGTTAATTAAATGAATCTGGAATTTTATAAAAGCTAGTATCAGTAATGGTGACCATAAAACTACCGGATTGTTGTAAAAACCCATCTGGTTCACTAATGTTCTTCAGGGAAGGAAACCTGCCGTCCTTACCCGGTCTGTGACTCCAGACCCACAGCAATGTGGTTGACTCTTAATTGCCCTCTGAAATGGCCTAGCAAGCCACTCAGTTGTACTGAACCGCAATGATATGGACTGCAGCGGTTCAAGAAGGCGGCTCACCACCACCTTCTCGAGGGCAATTAGGGATGGGCAATAAATGCTGGCCTTGCCAGCGACGCCCACATCCCAGGAACAAACAAATAAAGAAAAAAAAATCCTGGCGCCCTATGGGAGGTGCTTGTAAATTTCCTGGTAGCATTGAACTTGTCCGACTTGACAGGTTTGCCAAAAAAAAATGACTTGTCCTATTTATGACCCTACTCATTCCCCTGGCCGCCCGCTCCTCCCCAACCAAGAAAAGGGGTCAATTTTCCTTTAAAATAATTCAGTACAGACTAGCATATGTGAAATTAAGAAACAGTTCTACACACAAAGGGTGGTAGAAGTTTGGAACTCTCTTCTGCAAACGGAAATTGATGCTGGATCAATTGTTAATTTTAAATTGGAGATTGATAGATTTTTGCTAACTAAAGGTATTAAGGGATATGGGCCAAAGGCGGGTAGATGGAGTTAGGTCGCAGACCAGCCATGATCTCACTGAATGGCAGAACAGGCTGGAGGGGCTGAATGGCCTCCTCCTGTTCCTATGCTCCACTGCTCACACCTGTCTTTGCACAGATGACAACAATATCCCTTTATTATGTAGATAAATAAATAAAATTTGGATTGATTCACTGTGATCCTCAAACAAACGCGATACAGAAACCCTGGTACAACTCGCTCTCGATTGTTTTCGGCGAGGTTAATGATTACATGCTTCGCTGCTGAGCTGTTTCAAATTCCTCCTTTTTCGCTGTTGAACGTGCACGTCTTCACCAGCGTGCGCGCTCACATACAACCCACCCCCAAAAACCAAACCCAACGCCTTGGTTGGATGTGTAATTTCCTGAGAACGCGCTTGCTCGCTCTCGCGGGCCCCCTCCTGTTTATTCCCTGGTCTGGAGCAGAGAGAAAAAGAGCTTCACACCGAAGCAGGAGGGAAAGAGAACCAGACAGAGAACGAAGGGTGGAAAAATTATTCAAGGAAGATTGAAAAGGGCGGCAGTTAGAGACAACAGTTAAAAAAAAAATCAAGCTTCCAAAATGAATCCACCGTGTGCCAGATGCAAAAAGATTGTCTACCCGACTGAAAAAGTCAACTGCTTGGACAAGGTGAGCTGAAATCGACACGATGCTCGGGCTGGCCGGGTTCTTCTCCCTGATCAGTTACATTGTAACACCAGTCGGTTACACTGTTGCCAATTGTAGCCGATCGGTTACACTGTTGCCAATTGTAGATGGTCAGTTACACTGTTGCCAATTGTAGCCGATCGGTTACACTGTTGCGAACCCTCGTCTCAATTTCCGCCTCTTTCTGTTTCTCTCTCTCTCTCTCTCTCTGCCACATTTTATAACATTCACCGTTGAAGGCGCCAAGGAAGCGGAAGTATATCAACCCTCCCTATATATATAATTTTTCTCTCCAAATAAACCCAGAAAGAAACGAAACACTTATCCAGCTGTGGGGTTTTGAAGAACGAGATTTAAAAAGAAATAAACTTGAGAGAAATTTTTGTAAAAAAAAGTTATTAAATGGTCGCTGCCTGGATTACCGATTTTAAATTTTAGTTGTGCCCCCTCCTCTTCCTCGTTTAAAAAAAATAAAAAAAATAGTTTCGAAATCTAAACTGGAAATAAATCAGGTAGTGCTTGTGTTGGATTCAAACCTCAAGGAAAAAAATCGACATAGGGCAGTAAGGCGTTGGAAAATTAAGAGTGTTTCATTGGAGATAAGGCTGTTTGAAGGGCGTGGATCGATTGATCACGTGCTGCACTTTAAGACTGGATCTGTTTCATTACAAAATTAAAGCAGTCACACAACACCAGGTTATAGTCCAACAGTTTTACTTGAAATCACAAGCTTTCGGAGCGCTGCTCCTTCGTCAGGTGAAGTGGAGAAATGCATAAAGACACAGCTTATATAGTCCGAGAATAATGTCCGATGTTTACAGGTAATCTTTCCAACTGCCATTTATCGCTGCTTTTGCGGATCAGTGTGGAAACATGATATCAAAACCATACTACTAAGCAGTAAGCTTCTCTCTCTTCCACTCCCACCCCCCCCCCGAAAAAAACATGAAATTATTTAGCAATTTCCAAAAGTTCATATTTAAAAAAACAAAACGAGATTAAGACCAAAACTAAGTGAGTTTACAACTGTTTCTCCCCCTCCCTAGGAGATTTTTTGCTGGGGCAGATTCAGGGTCCAGTGGTACTAGTAGTCTCTTGTGATACTGTTCTTGGAACAGTATAATAATTCGCAAATACTTAAGATTTATTTTAATATTTTCCTTTTTTTAAGCGGGAGGAGGGATAATTGTGTTCCTGGACTGGTGTACAACCCGAGTCTCCTGTAAACACCGTTGAAATTAATTAAAAAAAAAAAACACTTTTTTTAAAATTCCCTTCATCAATGGTGCTGTCTGGTGCCTGGGTTCAGTAGCATTCAATCCAAGTGACCATCCTTCATGCATGGGTATGCCCAGGCAGTGAGTGCCAGTGGATCAACCAACCAACCATGGAGATGGTTCCGAAAGCGAAATACTGCAACTGCTGGAAATCCGAAATAAAAACAGAAAATGCTGGAAAAGCTCTTCCCGTTCTGATCAAAGATCGTGGCCCTGACACGTTGACTCTGTTTCTCTCTCCGCAGATGCTACCTGACCTGCTGAGTGTTTCCAGCATTTTCTGTTTTTAATATGGAGATTATTACAATTGGACCTGATCCAGCAGAGATCAGTGGAAAACAAGGGAAGGGGGGGAGGGGAGTAAGTCCCCTAGTTGAATTTCCCTTTGCTTTTTCTTCTTCTCTCAAAGCCTGGGGACCATATGGCCAAGTGTAGCACATCCACCATTGCCCTAGCTGAACTCTGCTAATTGATACATACTGTACTAGGAATTCAACCTGATATCTTCCTGTTGGCGTGGCTCATTGCAACATCACGCGCACTATTTACTCTGCACCATTGTGGGAAGTCTGGTACCTTCTGTTTATAATACTTAAGGTACACCGACTTGAAGCTTTGGAATCTAAGCTTTTTTATTTAGTAGACTTCTCAAACAGGCAGCTGCAGTATTAAAAAGAGAGACTTGTATTTATATAGCGCCTTTCACGACCACCAGATGTCCTAAAGTGCTTTACAACCAATTAAGTACTTTTTGAAGTGCAGTCACTGTTGTAATGTAGGAAACACGGCAGCCAATTTGCACACAGCAAGCTCCCACAAACAGCAATGTGATAATGGCCAGATAATCTGTTTTTTAGTGATGTTGATGAGATACATATTGGCCAGGACACCGGGGATAACCCCCCTGTTCTTTAAAATAGTGCCATGGGATCTTTTACGTCCACCTGAGAGAGCAGACGTGGCCTCGGTTAAATGTCTCATCTGAAAGATGGCACCTCTGACAGTGTAGCACTCCCTCAATACTGCAGTGGAGTGTCAGCCTAGATTGTTGTGCTCAAGTCTCTGGAGTGGGACTGGAACCCCCAACCTTCTGACTCAGAGGCGAGAGTGCTGCCCACTGAGCCACGGTTGATGGGCAGCACCCGATTCATGTCAAACCAGATGGAAGCCACCGACCCACCTGTTTTCATTAGTTTGCTTGAGTTCACGACAATTGCATGTTGGAAGGCGGATGCTGAAGTTGCTCTTTTCCATGACGTACTGACCAGGGTACGATACTCTACATGTCCAGACTGACTCTAGTGCAGCTCAGTCAGGATGAGTCCCAAACATCAGAGTTTCCAGGATTGTCCCTGGATATGTAGGGTATCGTACCCTGGAAAAGCGCACATGTGGGTGCTGGGTGACAATAGGACCAGGCTTGGTGTGTGATGCTCCACCTCAATCTCAATAGCCCATCACCACTTGGGGTCTAGACTTGCATGTTAAGAATGATGTGTTGGGTGTGGTACCAGAGAACGGTTTGTGTCTCTGGAATCATACCCTGGTGTGAGACAGCAACTTGAGAGTAGGTAAGAAACGTTGCTGGGGTTTGGCGTGCAAGAAAGAACTTACAATTATATAGCGCCTTTCACGACCTCTGGACGTCCCAAAGCACTTCACAGGCAATGAATTAGTTTTTGAAGTGTGGCCACTGTTCTAAGGTAGGGAAATGTGGCAGCCAATTTGCGCACAGCAAGCTCCCACAAACAACAATGTGATAATGACCAGATAATCTGTTTTAATGATGTTGGTTGAGGAATAAATATTGGGGGGGAAAAAAACTCCCCTTCTCTTCAAAATCATGCCATGGGATTTTTTGCATCCACCTGTGAGGGCTGACCAGATCTTGGTTTAACGTCTCATCTGAAAGAAGGTTCCTCTGACAGTGCAGCACTCCCTCAGTACTGCACTGGGAGTGTCTACTCGCGGCAACCAATTTGCGCGCAGCAAGGTCCCGCAAACAGCAATGCGATAATGACAAGATCTGTTTCTGCACGTTAGTTGAGGGATAAATATTGGCCAGGACATCGGGGAGAACTCCCCCGCTCTTCCTCGAATTAGTGCGGTGGGATCTTTTTCATCCACCTGAGAGAGCAGACGGGGCTTCGTTTTAACGTCTTATCCAAAAGACGTGCAGCCGACAGTGCAGCACTCCCTCCGTACTGCACTGAGCGTGCCAGTTATGTGACCGAGTCCCTGGAATGGGACTTGAACCCACAACCTGACTCTGCAATAAGGAATAAGAAGCCTGGCTGATTTCCAACACCACCCCCCCCCTATTCCCACTCCTATGTGTCAGTCGCTCAGTGGGTAGCACTCTTGCCTCTGAATCAGAAGGTTGAGAGTTCAAGGCCCAGGTTGGCTCAGTTAGTAGCATTCAGAAGGTTGGGGGGGGGGGTGTTGGAAGCACGACCCCAGGACTTGTGTCTGTAATCTAGGCTGATACTCCAGTGCAGTTCTAAGGGGGAGTGATGCATTGCCAGATGAGATGTTAAACCTGTTCAGGTGGGTGTTAAAGATGCCACAATGCTTTTCAGAGAGCAACAGTTCATTCTGCTGAAGATTCCTCCTTTGTCAACTATCACAAAGAGCAGACTGGTCATTCATCTTGTCACTGTTTGCAGTTTAGATGTGTGAAATGGTTGCCTCATGCATTTAACACTTTCCAATAGTTCATTGTATATGAAGCATTCTGACAACTTGAGATGTAATAAGGTGTCATAACAAAGAGTTAAAGATTGTAATGCAAACATTGTATTTGTGGCAATTTACCACATCTAGTGTAAGTGTGTAATAGTCGCTTATCAGGTAAAATAAAGCAATGTAACATCAAACTATTTCTTAAGCTTGCTGATCATTATGAATTAAATAGATGTGTTGAATATTTATCCCTCAACCAACATCACTAAAACAGATTATCTGGTCATTATCACATTGCTGTTTGTGGGAGCTTGCTGTGCGCAAATTGGCTGCCGCGTTTCCCACATTACAACAGTGACTACACTTCAACAACAACAACAACTACTTGTATTTATATAGCACCTTTTTAATGTAGCAAAATGTCCCAAGGTGCTTCACAGGAGTATTTTAAGACGCAAAATTTGACACCGAGCCACATAAGGAGAAATTAGGGCAGGTGACCAAAAGCTTAGTCAAAGAGGTAGGTTTTAAGGAGCGTCTTAAAGGAAGAAAGAGAGGCAGAGAGGTTTAGGGAGGGAATTCCAGAGCTTAGGGCCTAGGCAACAGAAGGCACGACAACCAAAGGTTGAGCGATTTTTATAATCGGGGCTGCTCAAAATGTTCAAATGTACTTCATTCACTATAAAGAGCTTTGGGACGTCCTGTGGTCATGAAAGGCATAATATAAATCCAAGTCTGTTTTTTACTTTCAATAGTCTTTGAATCAGTTGTGAATATTTCATACATTTCCCTCAGCTCTCAAGTGGTTAAACTTATCAGAGTGAGGACCTACCACATGCTGCAATAACCACATGTTGTTGTAATCGCAATTCAGAGCCTGTGTGGACGATAATTAACATAACGACATGCACAAATTGGGGGGTTGGGGAGTGGGCTGATTAACTCGGCAGCAATCATTCCAGCATTGTGCTTTGCCTTGTGCTAAACGAGACGGAGATAAATCCTGGATAATCGAGCACTTCCAACCTGGTTGTTAGAGAAAGACTTGCATTTATATAGCACCTTTCATGACCACCGGATGCCCCGAAGCGCGTTACAGCCAATTAAGTACTTTTTGAAGTGCAGTCACTGTCATAATGCTGCTGTTAGATTCCAGAGTTCCACTAGTTGTGTTTGAGTAGTGATTGGCTGAAACTGTGGCTCCGTGGGTAGCACACTCGCCTCTGACTCACGAAGGTTGTGGGTTCAAGTCCCACTCGAGGGCACTTGAGCACATAAAGCTAGGCTGACACTCCCAGTGCAGTGCTGAGGGAGTGCTGCACTGTCGGAGATGCCGTCTTTCGGATGAGATGTTAAACCGAGGCCCCGTCTGCCTTCTCAGGTGAACGTAAAAGATCCTATGGCACTATCTAGAAGAGGAGCAGGGGAGTTATCCCCGGTGTCCTGGGCCAATATTTATTCCTCAACCAAGATAACAAAAACAGATTATCTGGTCATTATCACATTGCTGTTTGTGGGAGCTTGCTGTGTGCAAATTGGCTTCCCACATTGCAACAGTGACTGCACTTCAAAAGTACTTAATTGACTGTAAAGCGCTTTGAGACGTCCGGTGGTCATGAAAGGTGCTATATAAATGCAAGTCTTCCTTTTTTTCTTTTCACTGCCAAAATCCCTTTCCACCCCCCCCCCCACTCCGAAAGTGACAGTTGAGTTTATCTAATGCATTAGGGGCTGAAGATACTGAAATACACAGCAGATCCATTGGTTTGGGTGTGGACCAGTTGTCAGAACTGCTTTGCATGAAATGCATTGACTGTTCAATTCAGCTGCAGCACAAAAGATTGGGTTCTGATGCGAGTTCTTCCCACATCTAAAAATGTGATCAAATTCTGTGAACAGCTATGGCCCCGAGTGTGGGACACAACCGAAGCTCAAAGTAAACAAGAGAAAACGAGCTTGCATTTATCCTGCACCTTTCGCAACCTCAGGATGTCCCAAAGTGCCTCACAGCCAATGAATTACTTTTGGAAGTGTAGCCACTGTTGTAATGTAGGGAAACATGGCAACCAATTTGTGCAGTGCAAGATCCCACAAACAGCGATAAAGTAAGCGACCAATTAAAAGTGTTTCAGTAGCATTGGCTGAGGGATGGGTGGTGGCTCAGTCAAAGATGACACTTGTATGATAAGTGACAATAACCGGGTTTTTAAAGTTTGTAGATTATGGAAGGAAGAAGCGATTGGGGGAGGTGAAGAGTTTCACATTTTCGGGGTCCTAGGAAAGCAGATTTGGAGATTGTGTGATGGGTATTGATTCCAACACAGTGTGGGTATGGAGAGGATGGAGAGTGTGTGGGATGGAACATTTGAAGAATTTAGATTGCATCTTCAACATAGGAAATTTCCCAAGGCACTGCATGGGTGTGGAGGGGAACAAAAAGGAAAGGAATGAAGGAGCGGACACTGAGCTATTGGTGAGAGAGTGAGGTTGGTCAAAAATATAGGTTCTGCAAGTTTTTAAAGGTAGAGAGAGATGGGGGGAGGGGGGTGGTGTTTAGGGAAGGAATTTCAGTTAGTAGGGGCGAGGCAGCTGAAGGTTCTGCCACCAATACAAGACGAAAGCTCAGAGGTGTCATGACCACAAAAGAGACGAGACAGTCTAATCACCAGGGCAGTGCTAAATAAAGGCTAATTGCTTCTATGTGGTAAGATAAAGTTGGAGGACAAGTTACAGCCTATCTTGTACATGACTCGATGACCTGTTAGTGACAGAGGCCCTTGAGCAGTCTTAGTTGGGTGGGTGGGTGGGGGGGGGGGGGGCGCTGAACGAAGGGAGACAATCACTTTTTTTTCTTGGTGGTTTTCTCCCCTCTCCATCTGCAGGTAGGTACTAACTCCTGTCCTCCTCCCCGAGCCCAAGTCGCCACTCTTGACTGTGAGCATGCATCACGACCCAGAACAGTCATGCACGCGCACTTCCAGAAATGATCCCTGGATAGCGATTAGTATCCATAACTTTCTTCTTGCCCTTTCCCTCATTCCAGGGCCTTTGAGACCAGTTGTACCATCCCTACCATCTCAACTAGGGGTTGCCAACCCTCCAGGATTCTCTCAAAATTGTAGATTCATCTCCAGGACGCTGCAGCGAGCAACCTGGGAGAAAAAAAACATGGGGGCGTTTGTGATGAAATAACTCTGTGTTCTGGATTGTCTGTTGTTGTACTTGTTAATGTCTGGAATGTTTTACAGGTGTAACCACTAATGTTCCTCCCTAGCTCCGCCTTTATGGATCCTCCTGATTGGTGTGAGTCTTATTTATAAGAGCTGGGTTTTACTCATAAGGCCTGGGTCGGTGATGAATGATGGTTGCCCTGTGTTAACTTGATGTCATGATTCTTACTTAATAAAAGCCTTTAGTTTTAACCTCATGGTTCAGGCAGTTATTTGGCACATCAGCATTAGAAACTATTGTGTTTGTTCATTTTTCTTTTAATACTTTCATTGATTAGTTGTAAAATTTAGGAGGGGGAGGGGGGGAAAAGGCTGTTTAACTGAAGAGTCAAGAATCAACCATAAGAGCAGGGGGGTTACGCTTGAACTGTATAAAACACTAGTTAGGCCTCAGCTAGAGTACTGCGTACAGTTCTTGTCACCACATTACAGGAAAGATGTGATTGCGCTAGAGAGGGTACAGAGGAGATTTCCGAGGATGTTGCTAGGACTGGAGAATTTTAGCTATGAGGAAAGATTGGATAGGCTGGCGTTGTTTTCTTTGGAGCAGAGGAGGCTGAGGGGAGACTTGATTGAAGTGTATAAAATTATGAGGGGCCTAGATAGAGTAGACAGGAAAGAACTGTTTCCCTTAGCAGAGAGGTCAACAACCAGGGTGCATAGATTTAAAGTAAAAGGTAGGAGGCTTAGAGGGGATTTAAGGGGAATTTTTTTCACCAAGAGGGTGGTGGGGGTCTGGAACTCATTGCCCGAAAGGGTGGTAGAGGCAGAAACCCTCATCACATTTAAAAAGAACTTGGATGTGCACTTGAAGTGCTGTAACCTACAGGGCTACGGGTCAAGAGCTGGAAAGTGGGATTCGGCTGGGTAGCTCTTTGTCGACTGGCGTGGACACGATGGGCCGAATGGCCTCCTTCTGTGCTGTAAATTTCTATGATTTCTATGAACCAATTGGGTAATGGAAGGGTCTGTTGGTTTTTTCAATTGGCATGAAATGGGGGTGCTCTACAAGGGTGGATGTGTGGGGCGATCAATGGTGGGAGGACGGGGGCGGTTGGAAGTCGCGCACTGAAACCTACAGGAGTACATCCAACTAGACTTGGCAACCCGAACTAACCTCAAACACGCACCTGGCATTGTGTTTGGGGCTTTCCTGCTCTGTGGCTCAGCTACTCGTCGAATCATTTTGCAACCCAGCTGCGATTTATAAAAAAAAAATGAAATGGTGGGGGAGGAAAATACGTCGATAGACTGTGATTAACTGGAGGCAGCTCTGGGTAAGAGCAGTAATACAGCTCCAAGGCTACAGCTATTGCAACATTTTAGTTGTGTTCAGGTGCTGTGAATCCCACTAAGCTTGTCACATCGATGCCCTCCTATAGTTGACTCTCTGCCACCATATACATTCTGTGGAAAACTGCATTCTCTGGATAAACAGATCAGTTTTTATTTACATATGGAAATCCTTGGAATTATAACACGGCAATCTATAATGAAATTTCTTGCGTCTGTTGTTAAGTCTGACCATTTTCTCTCTCGTTGGTTAAGTCTGTGTTTTTCTTATCTAAACAAAATCATACGGACGTCCTGAGGTTGTGAAAGGCTTTACATAAATGTGAATCTGTTCTTTCTAACACCGTCTCAAACTTCGCTGTAAGCTTGGCTCCGACAACTCTTCTTCCCTTCCACAAGCAGCACATAGAAACATAGGAGCAGGCGTAGGCCATTTGCCATTCAATATGATAATGGCTGATCCTCTATCTCAACAGCGACCCATCCTGCAGGGCCTTCCTGGTCTGTGCACCTCCCCAACGGAGCCATTGGGAGTTCATGCATCTTTTAATTGTGCAGATATATCACAGCAATCATGAAATTAACTAGCTTTTGCGAAGGATGTAATCATTGAAATTCAGAGAGGGTTTCATTACCTCCTGACTTTAGTAAGTTGAAGCTGGATTTTTGACATTCAATGATGCATTTAATTTGTGAGTGAAATTAATATTTCATCCTGTGAGGCCAACCCTCTGAGCTTTTCTTTTACACTATGCATCAACACACCCTGTTCTCGTATTGCTGCTTCACTTAAAGAAAGAACTTACATTTTATGCACTGACTCGGAGGCGAGGGTGCTACCCACTGAGCTGTGGCCCATTTAGACCTCTGCATTGTGGTTTAATTTTAATGGTGGTTTCGGCACAGCATACATTGTGTCTCGTTTGGGTGACTGAGATAGACATTCTTCTTCTGGGGTTGTATTCCCTGGAATTTAGAAGATTAAGGGGTGATTTGATTGAAGCTTAGGATATTAAACGGAACTGATCAGACAGATAACAGTTTTATTACCTCCGTAGCTAGTTTGCTCTATCCAAATGTCACACTCCTCTGATTTTCTGATGGGTGTCTCTCCGCTTTTAAAGAAAGGAGAATCAGCCAGGGTCCTTGTTCTAATATAAAAACAGAAAATGCTGGAAACACTCAGCAGGTCAGGCAGCATTTGTGGAGAGGGAGGGAAACAGTTAACGTTTCAGGTCGATGAAAGGTTAACTTTGTTTCGCTCTCCAGATGTTGCCTGACCTGCTGAGTATTTCCAGCATTTTCTGTTTTTTTTTGTTTGATTTCCAGTATCCGCAGTATTTTGCTTTTGTATTCCTGTTCTAATATCTTGCTAGTGGTTCATGTTCGAAAGTGTGATTGTGGGAGGGTGTGGAAGTCGGGTGAGGCTCAGAATCAGGGTTGACCATGATTGTTACTCCATGATCGAATAGCCCACCAGCATTTATCTGGACATGGGTGGAGAGTGGTTCCTCAGGGATAGCCCAGAGGGCTGCTGATACTCATGAAGGCGCTGGTTCTTCCGGGAGAATGGGAATATTCATAAGTTTGCTGACCTCTGCATTGTGGTTTAATTTTAATGGTGGTTTCGGTACAGCATACATTGGCCCAGAAATTCGGGTCGGGTGCTTCCCGCGGGTGCAAGCCCCCGACCTGCACTTACCTTGCGCGCCGGCATTTGAGCTGTAGGGCCCCATGGAATTCCGCTCCGGGGCCTGGCCCAGCTGCCTGCGCGCTGTGCTTGCGTGTCCCAGGGGCGTAGTTAGTGCGATGCGTCCCCTGGGATCACGTGAGCCATGGACAGCCAATCGGAGGAGGGAAAAGCCCATTCATAAGATTGACAGGAAGACCTGTCTAAACTTATGAATACTACGGGCCTCAAAATAGCATTAAACCTTCAAATAATTTTTTTTTTTAAATCACACTTTTTCAATAAACTACAAATTACATTAAATATTTTAAACAATTTAAATTTTTGAAAAAAATAATTTTATAAAAAACGGGGCTAAAAATAAACTTACCTTGCTTTAAAGTATTTAAAAATAATAAACCTGTGGAAAAAATGTTTTAATTTTAATTAATTGACCACTTACCTTGCAAAAAGCAGGCCTTACGCCTGCTTTTTAAATGTGTAAATCCTACAGGCTTAACCGCGCGTGAAAACTTGTATAAAAAAAAAACCTAAGTTCAAAGCGCACGCACAGCCTCCCCTGCGCGCGTGTTCGACCTCTGAACCCCTTCGTTCAGAGGATCGGAAGTACCGGTTTCCTGCGCATGCACAGTGCATGCAGGGAACATAAGAACATAAGAAGTAGGAGCAGGAGTAGGCCATACGGCCCCTTGGGCCTGCTCCGCCATTCAATAGGATCATGGCTGATCTGAATCTAGACTCACGTCCACTTCCCTGCTCTCTCCCCGTAACCCCTAATTCCCTTATCTGCTAGGAAAATGTCTATCTCCATTTTAAATTTATTTAATGTTGCAGCTTCCGCAGCTCTCTGGGGTAGCAAATTCCATAGATTTACTACCCTCTGAGTGAAGAAGTTTCTCCTCATCTCAGTTTTGAAAGGGCAGCCCCTTATTCTAAGATTATGCCCCCTAGTTCTAGTCTCACCCATCAGTGGAAACATCCTCACCGCATCCACCCGATCAAGCCCCCTCACAATCTTATATGTTTCGATAAGATCGCCTCTCATTCCTCTGAACTCCAATGAGTAGAGTCCCAACCTACTCAACCTTTCCTCATACGTCAACCCCCTCATCTCTGGAATCAACCGAGTGAACCTTCTCTGAACCGCCTCGAGAGCAAGTATATCTTTTCTTAAATATGGAAACCAAAACTGCACGCAGTATTCCAGGTGTGGCCTCGCCAATACCCTGTATAACTGCAGCAAGACTTCCCTGTTTTTATACTCCATCCCCCTTGCAATAAAAGCCAAGATTCCATTGGCCTTCCTGATCACCTGCATACTAACTTTTTGTGTTTCATGCACCAGGACCCCCAGATCCCTTTGTACTGTAGCACTTTGCAGTTTCTCTCCATTTAGATAATAACTTGCTCTTTGATTTTTTCTGCCAAAGTGCATAACCTCACACTTTCCAACATTATATTGCATCTGCCAAATCTCTGCCCACTCACTTAGCCTGTCTGTCCTTTTGCAGGTTTTTTATGTCCTCCTCACTCACTGCTTTCCCTCCCATCTTTGTATCATCGGCAAACTTGGATATGTTGCACTCGGTCCCTTCCTCCAAATCGTTAATGTAGATTGTAAAGAGTTGGGGTCCCAGCACTGACCCCTGCGGAACACCACTAGTTACTGATTGCCAGCCCGAGAACGAACCATTTATCCCAACTCTTTGTTTTCTGTTAGATAGCCAATCTTCCACCCATGCCAGTATATTACCCCCAATCCTGTGATCTTTTTATCTTGATCAGTAATATTTTGTGTGGAACCTTGTCAAATGCCTTATGGAAGTCCAAATACACTACATCCACTGGTTCCCCTTTATCCACCCTGCATGTTACATCCTCAAAGAATTCGAGCAAATTTGTCAAACATGACTTCCCCTTCGTAAAACTATGCTGACTCTGTCCTATTAAATTATGTTTATCCAAATGCTCTGTTACTGTTTCCTTAATAATGGACTCCAACATTTTGCTAACTGGTCTATAGTTTCCAGCTTTTTGTCTACTTCCCGCACTTCCATTCAGCCTATGGGTGAGTACCCCGTGTGTACTCACCTGTGGAGAGTTGAATTTCTGGGCCATTGTGTCTCGTTTGGGTGACTGAGATAGACATTCTTCTTGGGTTGTATTCCCTGGAATTTAGGTGATTTGATCGAAGCTTAAGATATTAAGGGGAACTGATAGGGTAGATAAAGAGAAACTATTTCCGCTGGTTGGGGAGTCTAGGACTAGGGGGCATAGTCTAAAAATTAGAGCCAGTCCTTTCAGGAGTGAAGTTTGGAAACACTTCTACACACAAAGGGTGGTAGAAGTTTGGAACTCTCTTCCGCAAACAGCAGTTGATGCTAGATCAATTGTTAATTTTTAAATCGGAGATCGATAGCTTTCTGTTAACCAAAGGTATTCAGGGATACGGGGCAAAGACGGGTATATGGAGTTAGGTCCCAGATCAGCCATGATTTCATTGAATGGTGGAACAGGCTCGAGGGGCTGAATGGCCTCCTCCTGTTCCTATGGTGTAGGTGCCGCCTTGATGACTGCGGGTGATGAATTTGAGTGGGTACCAATGCAGCGAGATGTGACCGCCCCTCCCCTCGCCCAATTTTAGCACAAATGAATTTTTTTTTTAAAAAGCATTTTCTAATCGCGCATACAAAACATTGCCATGGGCATATCGCCACATCTGGACAAATGACGTTGCATCACAATGGCCTTTCTCCTTCAGAAAACAGCATTTACAAAAACAAGACCGGATGTTCAATTGGTCAGAGCAGATGCTTTAATAGAATGATGACAATGCTTGATTGATTAAGGTTTTTATATTAAAATATTTCTGCATCAAGGTCCCTGTGTCTTTATATATGAAGAAATCATTTTCTGCCCTCTTTGCCACACCCTCCACCCCAAAGCTACAGGCCCCTGGGTTTGTGCTGGATATCTCACCAAAGTGACTATTCTTCACGTGCGAATCTAGGCATTGAGTTTTGATGGGCTGCTCGACCATGAGGTTATCACAATTGTGCTCAATCTGTTCTACACAAACGCACTCCGGCAGGGGCCCTCGAGAGAAAGTTCAGCAGTGGGATTTCTGGTTGGCCTGGTTTATTTTTTTCCTTGTAGCCTGAATTAGAGGCCAATTGTAGCAACTCACCCACACCACCCCCCCCCCGCCCTCAAAAATATTTAGTTCGGAGTTGGTGAACTAGTTTCCAACGTTCATGCTGCTAAATCTGGCTCCCTTATCCCAGCAGTAGGATTGAGACCCAGTTTTGTTTGTGTGTGTGTGTGTGGAGTTACAAGCCTGGCACTGGGACAAGCGAGACTTGATTAAGTGGCGTAAATGATGGGAGCTGGCTGACCAACTTCGAACTGAAGTGGTGCCAAAAGAATTCTGGTTCAAAGCAACGTGGGAGGCCAGCTGGGTGAGTTTTCTCTCTGTGTGTGACACGGCAGATCCTATCCGGTCTATGCAGACAGGCTCCTGACTTTGAGCATGAAAGCGGCGAGCAGAAGGCACAGCCCTGAAACAGCAGGCAATGCACAATCCCAGAGTAAAAGCTCCTTCACTGCAGTTTGAAGGTCAGCTCGATGGACAGTTGTTTAATAAGTTGTTAAGTGGTCGTGTTGAGTTATTTTTTACATGGTATTATTACAGTGCAGAAACAGCCCAATAGGTCTCTGCCGGTGTTTATACTTCACACGAGCCTCCTCTCACCTTATTCCATCTCACTCTATCAACATATCCTATTTGCCCCTCCCTGTCTCTGTAACCTCCACCAGCCCTAAACCCTCTGAGATCTCTGCACCTCTCCAATTCCGGCCTCTTGCACATCCCCGATTTCCTTTGCCCCACCATTGGCGGCTGTGCCTTCAGCTGCCTAGACATTAAGCTCTGGAATTAACCTCCTTAAACCGCTCTGTCTCCCTACGCCCCCCCCCCCCTTCTCTCTTTTAAGACACTCCTTAAAACCCACCTCTTTGACCAAGCTTTTGGTCATCTGTCCTAATATCTTCTTATGTGGCTCGGCGTCCAATTTTGTTTGATAATCGATCCTGTGAAGCGCCTTGGGACGTTTTACTATGTTAAAGGCGCTATATAAATGTAAGTTTCTTTCTCCCTCGTGTACTTAATCCGCTTCCACTTAAATGCATCTATGCTATTCACCTCAACTGTTCCAAGTTCCACTCTTTGAGTAAAGAAGTTACTCCAGAGTTTCTTAACTGAATTTATCAATGATTATTTTATGGGTTTTCTTTCTAGTTTCGAAATGAATAATTTACATGATCTCTGTTACAGTCTGAGTGTCCTTCTGATAACTGCATTTTATTCTCATTCCTCAGCCAATGTTAAACCAAGGGACCAATAAAGAACCGGGCCAGCCAGAGACATAATTAACTATTGTTTGCTGGGGAACAATTTGTCTCTGTGCATCTGAATAAGACTCTCTGTTCCTTTATTTAAATGGCTTTTACCCTGCCTGTTTCCTGTCTGTCTAGGGAGAGCAATTTACACGCACCATGAGTTGCTTCACTGTTTGGTTGGGTGCTGGTCCTGCTGTGTAGTGTGGAGAACCAATTGCTTAAGGCAGTGTTCATTGAAACCGGGCCCCTTAACCAGACGACGCATTCAATGGGTCTATGATGTAGCTGTCAGCTGTGGCTCAGTTGGTAGTGCTCTCGTTTCTGAGAGTGTGGGCTCAAGTCCCCATTCCAGAGACTTGTCACACAAATCTAGGCTGACACTCCCAGTGCAGTGCTGAGGGAGCGCTGCATAGAAGATAGGAGCAGGAGTAGGCCATTCGGCCCCTCGAGCCTGTTCCACCATTCAATGAGATCATGGCTGATCATCCAAATTCAGTACCCTGTCCCTGCCTTCTCCCCATATCCCTTGATCCCTTAGCCTTAAGGAATATATCTAACTCCTTCTTGAATATATTTAATTAATTGGCCTCAACTGCCTTGTGTGGTAGAGAATTCCACAGGATCACCACTCTCTGGGTGAAGAAATTCCTCCTCATCTCTGTTCTAAATGGCTTACCCCTTATCCTTAGACTGTGACCCCTGGTTCTGGACTCCCCCGCCATCAGGAACATCCTTCCTGCATCTAGTCTGTCTAGTCCTGTTAGAATTTTATAGGTTTCAATGCGATCCCCCCTCATTCTTCTAAACTCAGCGAGTATAAGCCTAATCGACCCAATCTCTCTTCATACGTCATTCCTGCCATCCCAGGTATCAGCCTGGTGAATCTTCACTGCACTCCCTCCATGGCAAGAACATCCTTCCTCAGATAAGGCGACCAAAACTGCACACAATACTCAAGGTGTTGTCTCACCAAGGCCCTGTACAACTGCAGCAAGACATCCTTGCTCCTGTACTCGAATCCTCTCGCTACGAAGGCCAACACTGTCGGAGGTGCCGTCTTTCAGATGAGACGTTAAACTGAGACCTCCGTCTGCGCTCTTAGGTGGACATAAAAGATCCCATGGCACTATTTTGAAGAAGAGCTGGGGAGATTTCCCCAGTGTCCTGGTCAGTATTTATCCCTCCATCAACATCGTTAGAGAACAGTGCCTTTCGCAACCTAGGGACGCCCCAAAGAGCTTTAAAGTCAGTGAAGTACTGCACTGGTGTGTCAGCCTGGTTTACGTGATCATGTCTCTGGAGTGGGACTTGAACCCACCACCACCTGACTCTGAAGCAAGACTGCTGCCACTGAGCCACGGCTGATAACCAATTGCATTAGTGACATTTCTACTTCCTGCACCAACAGTGTCAGCTGTGGCTCAGTTGGTAGCGCACTTGCCTCTGAGTCAGAAGGTTGTGGGTTCAAGTCCCACTCCAGAGACTTGAGCACATAAATCTAGGCTGACACTCCAGTGCAGTGCTGAGGGAGTGCTGCACTGTCGGAGGTGCTGTCTTTCGGATGAAACGTTAAACCAAGGCCCTGTCTGCTCTCTCGGGTGGATGTACAAGATCCCAGGGCACTATTTCAAAGAAAAGCAGGGGAGTTATCCCTGGTGTCCTGGCCAATATTTATCCCTCAATCAACATAACAAAAACAGATTATCTGGTCATTTATCACATTGCTGTTTGTGGGAGCTTGCTGTGTGCAAATTGGCTGCCGCGTTTCCCACATTACAACAGTGACTCCACTTAAAAATTGGCTTTGAGACGTCTGGTGGTCGTGAAAGGCGCTATAGAAATGCAAATCTTTTTATGCTTTGCCTGTGTGAGGTTGTCAATTTGTGTTCATGATCCATTTTGTGCTGTGAAGGCCCATTTGTTGCAGGAACTGGGTCAAAGTAACCGAACCCATTCCATCTGGGGCATTTACACTTGGGGTTAAAGTAGCATTTCATGCAGTCAATCTGTATTGACTTGAAACCCAACTGAAAGGAAGTTGCTCTAATCCACGAGCTGCCTCGTCCTTTTTATTGGCGGTTCCTTCCAGACAACATGAACAAGATAATCTCTGCAACGTGATATTATTTTGGAGTTTCCAGTTGTGGCCTTAGGAGAACAAAATAATTTGGGTAAATTCCATTGAGATTGAGCGTGCCCTCTGACCTAGGGTTGTGAAATCTGGCTGGATGTATTCCTGGAGATTTAATCACATGACCACCTGCCTCCAACAGCCCTGCCCAATCAGCCTTTTCCCCTATCTACAATATTTTTACAACTAATAAATAAAAGCATTCAAAGAAATTGTGGGGGGGGAGCAAATACATTTTTTTTATTGCCCTCTATGATGTTTCTCTCTGGGATGCTCGCAGCTGCGTCCTGGGAGATTAATCTTCACTTCCTGGAGACCCCAGGGCCAATCCTGGAGGGTTGACAACCCTACTTTGACCATGTAGAGTTGGTTGCAGCTTTTCTGCATGAGATCTGGATCTTGTCCAACCAAACTAGAATATCTCTTAACTGGTGAAGAGCACTGCGAGTTTTATAACCTGAACAATGTTGATGAACTAAAGTTTCATCTGAAGGACTTTATATTTAAAAAAACTATCCTATGTCCCCATTAAGAATTTCAAAAACATACTTCCTATGGTTTGAGAGTCTGGTCCGTTTACCCTTCCACGCCATTCTGTTTTGGGTCAGGCTAACCTGAATTCAATGAAATCCCCCCCCCCGGATTTATGACTTGAGCTGCCTTTTTTCAGTTGATGTTCTGGGAGGTAATCAGTGCGTCTTGGCTCGTGCGTTGAGCTGTATTTTTTTTTTTCTCCCGGTACTCTGCAGGAGGTTTGCCCTTGTGATTCACTATAGCCTGATGTGACACTCTTACCCTGCCTCCCAACTTGCAATCCAATCCAACTCTCCTGAGGTTCCTGCTAGTGGTTCCTGCGCTACCCTGCACACGATGTTGATCTTGGCTTGCTTTTTAGGTTTGTACTCTAATCCACACAAGAGACTCTTAGCAAAAATGAGAGTGCATGACATTGGAGGTAACCTATTGACGTGGGCAGGGAATTGGTTAGGGAGTAGGAGACAGAGAGTAGGGCTGAAAGGTTTGTACTCCAATTGGCAGGATGTGACTAGTGGTGTCCCCCAAGGATCTATACTTGGGGCCTCGGCTTTTCGCTTTTTTTCAATGACTTGAATGAAGGAATAGAGAGTTATGTATTCAAGTTTGCTGACGACATTAAGTTGGATGGCACAGTAAGTAGTGTAAATGGGAGCAGAAAGTTGCAAAGAAACTTTCATAGATTAAGTGAGTAGACAAAACTGTGGCAAATGGAGTTCAATGGAGGGGGTGGTGGGAAGTGTTAGGTCCTCCACTTTGGTGATTGATTCCCAATAATCATTTAGTTCTGCGCAGGAGAATTAACTAGCACCCAAGATGCCTGATGGAAGAGACTCCCAACTTCGCAGAGCAAGGCTGTTCGGAGTGTGCCGCAAAGCTGTTCGGAGTGTGTCACACGGCCTTAATACAGTCGCGGTTATGTGCTTGTTTCCGAACTCGTGGTTGTAAAGCTGCGTCGGGTTTTGCTCTCCCTCTCCCCTCGTCCCCTTCCTCTCTTGACGGCGGTGACTCATGGTTACATGTCCATTTCGCTGGTATCGCCGCCAAGTCACCAGTTCTTGTGAATCCAGTGAGTGTCAGCAGCCTCTGTAATGGGAGGAGAGAAACTGATACAAGAATTACTTTGAAATTACAAGACAGAAACAGGCCGTTCGGCCCACCCAGTATGTGTTGGTTGTTATCCTCCACATGAGCAGTAATTGTAATCCCATGTGCCTGCCCTGTTACCATATCCCTTTACCCCCTTTCCTTCATCCGCCTATCTAACCTCTTCGTAAATGTTGACATGGTCTCTGCTTCAATCACTAATTCCAGTAGTGAATTCCACAGCCGCACAAGCTTATGATGCTGTGGCTCAGTGGGTAGCACTCTCGCCTCCGAGTCAGAAGGTTGTGGGTTCAAGTCTCACTCCAGAGACTCGAGCACAAAAATCTAGGTTGGCACTCCAGTGCAGTGCTGAGGGAGCGCTGCACTGTTGGAGGTGCCATCTTTCGGATGAGACATTAAACCAAGGCCCTGTCTGCTCTCTCAGGTGGACGTTAAAGATCGCACGGCCACTATTTTGAAGAAGAGCAGGAGAGTTCTCCCCGGTGTCCTGGCCAATATATGTCTTTCAATCACCAGCACTAAAACAGATTATCTGGTCATTATCACATTGCTGTTTGTGGGAGCTTGCAAATTGCCTGTCATGTTTCCTACATTACAACAGTGACTACACTTCAAAAAGTACTTGATTGGCTGTAAAGCGCTTTACAGCCATTCTGAGGTCGGGAAAGGTGCTATATAAATGCAAGTTTTAAAAAATATCTATGTCTCCTCATTCTAGATCTCTCAATCACTGGAAACAATATGATTCTATCTCCCCTTCGCATCAAATCCCATCCCTTCATAATTTTAAATATCTCTGTCAAATCACTCTGTAATCACCTCTGCTCTAATGAAAATAGTTGCAATTTAAAAAAAAAATCTCCCTTCACATTTGTATCCCCTCATACCATCCTGGTGAATCTATGCTGTCCCCTCTCTATTGTCACGACATCCTGCCAACAGTGTAGAGCCCAAAATTGCACACACTACTCCAACTGTGGTCTTACTAAGGTTTAGTATAGATTCACCATTGCACGGTGACTTTTAGAATCTATACCCCTTGCTGTAAAACCCAATATTCCCCATTAACTTTTTTAAAGGCTTTATCCACTAAAGGTGCTGCTTTTAATGTCTTGTGATCTTGTGCCCAAATCCCTCCGCTCTTCCACCGCACCCAACCTTCCTCTATTGAAAATATAATGGTTTGTAGGGCTCAAAATGTCACATTAGGTAGTGCATTTACCAAAGTGAGCTGCACCATTGCCCCTGCAGGTCCCCACGTAATGCATGATTCAGTCTCCATGGAAAAACTGTTGCTCCTGCAGGCCAGTCCACTCTGGCTCGGGGTTTATCTCCGAGATTCAAAATTCCCATAGAGA
This sequence comes from Somniosus microcephalus, assembly GCF_052327205.1. Taxonomy (NCBI): domain Eukaryota; kingdom Metazoa; phylum Chordata; class Chondrichthyes; order Squaliformes; family Somniosidae; genus Somniosus; species Somniosus microcephalus. The sequence goes on from NC_141010.1 coordinate 10,934,725, forward strand.
TCTGTCTTCCCTCGTCAGTTACAGGAAGTTTAATTTGGCTGAGTACAAGTGTTTATTTCAGTGTCTGGATTACTGAATCCATTAAAGCACTTGGAACAGCCAGAGTACTGTCGTCCATTATCACATGCCAGCACCCAACAGCAATGGAGTTAAGACAAGTTGCCAACAACTTTCTGGCTTGCATTAACTAGTCTTTGAACGTCTAACACGCAATTTTGTTTTTTAATGCCCCTTGTGATTTTTCTCCTGAGTTGCTTGTTGCGGCAGTGTCTAGGAGATTAATCCTTAATTCCTGGAGAGTCTTGGACAATACTGGAGAGGGATGGCAACCAGTGTTCCCTTTGACGATCGCAAAATACTGCAGATGCTGGAAATCCGAAAAAACAACAGAAAATGCTGGAAAAACTCAGCAGGTCAGGCAACATCCGTGGAGAGAAATTTGAGTTGACGTTTTGAAGAAGGGTTTCGACCCGAAACATCAACTCTAATTTCTCTCCACGGATGTTGCCTGACCTGAGTTTTTCCAGCATTTTCTGTTGTTTTTTCGAATATTCCCTCTGAGCTGTGCGTGGCCGCGCAGTACTCCACAAGGTGTACTCCACGCAGGCCGCTCACGAGCTTTTTCCATTTGAAATACTGTGCACGCGCAGAAATTTAAAGGGGCCGCGATTTGACATAAGCAGGCCTCGCACAACAAAGACAATTTGGAGGGAATGCTGGTGGCAACCCGAATTCTATCCCAGACCCACGTTGCTCAATCGGGAGCAGAACAACTCGGCCATAGAAATCTCATTAGTAAATATTCTTGAGTGTTGCGGTTTTCCCCAATCTCTAAACTGTCTTAACTCCAGGAGAACATCCAGTGTTGATGTGAGAGATCTCGTGGAATTATGATTTTTGAATGATGAGGCCCAGGGAACAACCAACTCTGTGGGTTCCGATATACTTGGATCTTTAAACCCTACACGAGCACTGACCTGCAGTTGAATGCCACTGACTGCTGATACACGTAGTATTAGATCCAATAAACTAATTAATTCAAAGTCACGTAAGCTGAAGATAATTATTTTTTGACTAGGAGTCACTTGACCCAGAGACGACTACAGTACAGAAGTGTTGCTTGATGTGGACTGGCAGTAGGTCCCTGGGGGGGTCTAACTTCTGATTTTGAATTTGTTGGTCAACCCACAATGTGATAATTTGTAGGACCGACTAACTTTCATGTTCTCCTCTGTAATAAGGAATTTTGGGATGATTGAAACACTCCAATCTCAACTCTTGATTTAAAGGGGCATTCTCCGAATCATACAGCACCGAAGGAGGGCATTCGGCCCATTGTGCCTATGCTAGCTCTTTAAAGAGCTATCCAGTTTGTCCCACTTGCCTCTTTCCCCACAACCCTGCAAATTTTTCCTTTTCAAGTATTTATCCAATTCCCTTTTTGAAAGTTACCAATGAATCTGCTTCCACCGCCCTTTCAGGCAGCGCATTCCAGCTCCTCACAACTCACCGTGTTTATAAAAAAAAAAAAAAAATTAAAAATAATTCTCTCCATCTCCCCACTGGTTCTTTTGCCAATTATCTTAAATCTCTGTCCTCTGGTTACTGACTCTCTTGCCAATGAAAACAGGCTCTCTCTATCTACTCCATCAAAACCATTCATGATTTTGAACACCCCTCCTAAATCTCCCCATAACCCTCTCTGCTCCAAGGAGAACAAGAACAGCTTCTCCCGCCTCTCCACATAACTGAAGTCCCTCATCGCATCGCTGGGATCATTCAGTCATTAAAAAAAAAATTGACAAACTTATTCCCCACTTGTGTATGAACACACGTGTGAGGCTATAAATAATAAAATTGTATTTGCTTTCTGTTGGCTCACTGGGTAAATGCACTACCCCTTGTAGAATTGTCACCTACAGACTAGATAGGTTCAATTTCTGAGCTGATTTCTGTAGGAGCAACAGCTGGTTTCCATAGCCATGGGATGGGGGTGGGGGGGAAAGGGGTTGGGGAATCGACTAGGGTCTCCCTCCTAATCGCTATCTAGTGACCATCCTGCTAGGTGTACTTGGGTGCATTGGGACCAACTATGCTGCCTTATACAGTCAAATTGCCACTCGGTCTGTGCTCATGATTGACGAATGGCTCTTTGGGAATGTGGAAATGTACCTCGGCGTAACTCTGTCCCTTTTTAGAGGGGCTGAAGAAGTAAGTGCTGGGGTGGTAGGGGGAGGGTGGAAATAGAATTTCCAGTGATGATAAAAATGCAGCAGAGCTTTGTTCTCTGTCCAAACAAGAGTTGTTAAAACGTGGTAAACATAAATATAGTGCCCTTATTTTTTCCATTCTTGCCATGAACTTTACTACAACGACAGCTTGCATTCATATAGTGCCTTTAATGTAGTAAAACATCCCAGGGCGCTTCACAAGAGCGTTCTCAAACAAAGTTTAAAACTGCGCCACATAAGGAGACATTAGGAGAGGTGACCAAAAGCTTGATCAGAGAACTAGGTTTTAAGAAGCGTCTTAAAGGAGGAAACATAGAAACATAGAAGATAGGAGTAGGCCATTCGGCCCTTCGAGCCTGCTCCGCCATTCAATGAGATCATGGCTGACCATCCAAATTCAGTACCCTGTCCCTGCCTTCTCCCCATATCCCTTTAGCCTTAAGAAATATATCCAACTCTTTCTTGAATATATTTAATGAACTGGCCTCCACTGCCCTCTGTGGCAGAGAATTCCACAGGTTCACCACTCTCTGGGTGAAGAAATTCCTCCTCATCTCTGTCCTAAATGGCTTACCCCTTATCCTTAGACTACGACCTCTGGTTCTGGACTCCCCGACCATCAGAAACATCCTTCCTGCATCTAGTCTGTCCAGGCCTGACAGAATTTTATAGGTTTCGATGAGATCCCCTCTCAATCTTCTAAACTCCAGTGAGTATAAGCCCAATCGACACAATCTCTCCTCATACGTCATTCCTGCCATCCCAGGTATCAGCCTGGTGAATCTTCGCTGCACTCCTTCCATGGCAAGAACGTCCTTCCTCAGGTAAGGCGACCAAAACTGCACACAATACTCAAGGTGTGGTCTCACCAAGGCCCTGTACAACTGCAGCAAGACCTCCTTGTTCTTGTACTCGAACCCTCTTGCTACGAAGGCTAACATACCATTTGCCTTCTTAACCGCCTGCTGCACCTGCATGCTTACCTTCAGCGACTGGTGTACAAGAACACCCAGGTCTCTCTGCACTTCCCCTTCTCCCAATCTATTACCATTCAAATAATCTGCCTTCCTGTTTTTGCCACCAAAGTGGATAACCTCACATTTATCCACATTATAGTGCATTTGCCATGTTTCTGCCCAATCACCCAACCTGTCCAAATCGTGCTGGAGTTTCACGACATCCTCCTCACAGCATACCCTCCCCCCCCCCAGCTTTGTGTCGTCTGCAAATTTGGAGATATTACATCGAATTCCCTCGTCCAGATCATTAATATATATTGTGAACAGCTGGGGTCCTAGGACCGATCCTTGCGGTACCCCACTAGTCACTGCCTGCCACTCGGAAAACGACCCGTTTATTCCAACTCTTTGCTTTCTGTCCACCAACCAGTTCTCTATCCAAGTCAATACCTTGCCCCCAATCCCATGTGCCTTAATTTTGCACGCTAATCTCTTATGCGGGACCTTATCGAAAGCCTTCTGAAAGTCCAAATACACCACATCCACTGGTTCTCCCTTATCTATTTTACCAGTTACATCCTGGTGCAAAGAGAGGTGCAGAGGGTTTGGGAGGGAATTCTAGAGCTTAGAGCCCAGGCAGCTGAAGGCACGGCTGCCAATGGTGGAGTGATGAAAATCGGGGATGCTCAAGAGGCCAGAATTGGAGGAGCGCCGAGACCTTGGAGGATTTAGCACGTAGCTTTTGCTTACTAGCTATAACAATATTGGATGTGAGGAAACAGCCTGTTGGGTAATGAAGAGTCTGTTCGCTTTCTGATTGGCCGTGGGAAGGCGGTGGGTCGCGAGGATGGACACGTCGGGCAACCAGAGGCAGGTGTGGCTGTTGGAGGCAGGAGGTCATGTGATTGACACCGCCAGAAATTGGCCAACCACGTTTGGCAACCCTGTTACTGAAGGTAGAGTTCAAATGAAGTGACTGGTAGCTGAGACATAGGCTGGCACTGATTTGAAAACTCCCTGCAGTGAAGGTGTAATGCACAATGGCGCTGTTGGTGCAAAACTCTTCTTTGAGTGCAGTTGGGTGTTGTGAGATAAATTGACCAGTTAATCTGTTTCTTTGTGGTGTAGGTTGAGGGGGGCGGGGGACATGTTGGCCAGGGGACCTGCTGCACTGTAGTATCGCTGGGGGGGAAATGCCAAGCTGAGACCAGGTGCCCCATGGAGATGTTAGAGAGTTGGCAGAGACTCAGGAATGGGTTAATACATGACCTGAGGCAACAATCAACCAACTGCAACACCCTCTTTTATTTGTCCTGCTGTTGGGCTGTTTGTTTTGTGTGTGTGCACACCTTGTGAGAATTACTCATTGCTCAGGGAGGGGCCATCAGTTGCTGTTTGGATTTCACTTGGTTTGTGGGATTAGAACGTTCTTCGAGGAGTCTGTGTCCTCTCAGATTCAGGCATCCTTACAGAGCCTAGTCTGTGGCCCTTGACCCTTGCAATCTGGTCCTTGACACCCAAGCAAATCAGTCAACTTGTATTGACAACAGAAAATGCTGGAAAAACCCAGCAGGCCAGGCAGCATCCGTGGAGAGAGAAACAGAGTTAACGTTTCAGGTCGAAGACCCTTCGCCAGAACTGGAAAAAAGCAGGAAATAGAATAGACTTTAAAGCAAGTTTAGGGGCTGGGAAAAGGGGGAGGGGATGAAAGAACAAAAGGGACGGTCAGTGATAGGATAGAAAGCAGGAGATTGAGAGACATTAAGAGATATTTAAGGCAAGAGGAGGTGGTAATGGGACAGATTAAGGAACAAAGGATGGCTCTAGATGGAGGGTGAATTGCGCTGGCAGAATGAAGGACAGCTGCCATGTGGGAGGGAAAAGAAAAAATATATATATATAATATATAATAGGGGCCGAGGTTATGATCTGAAATTGTTGAACTTGATATTGAGTCCGGAAGGCTGTAAAGTGCCTAATCAAAAGATGAGGTGCTGTTCCTCGAGCTTCCGCTGAGCTTCCGTGGAACAATGCAAGAGGCCGAGGACCGAGAGATCAGAGCGGGAGTGGAGTGGTGAATTAAAGTGACAGGCCATCGGGAGCTCGGGGTCCCCCTTAGGACTGAATGGAGGTGTTCCGCAAAGCGGTCACCCAATCTGCGTTTGGTCTCCCCAATGTAGAGGAGACCGCATCGTGAGCAGCGAATACAGTATATTAAGTTGCAGGAAGTACAAGTAAATCGCTGTTTCACCTGGAAGGGGTGTTTGGGGCCCTGGACAGTGGGAAGGGGGGAGGTATAAGGGTATGTGTTGCATCTCCTGCGCTTGCACGGGAAGGTGCAACTTGTATTGCCTGCTAATTCGAATTTTTGGGCCTGGAGGGTTGGAAAGGGCTTTTTTTTTAGGCCAGTTACCTCACCTGGTAAGTAAATCCTAATCCGAGCAACAAGATCGGTTAGTCTCAGAAACTTGAGATGTTGACAAACTAATGAGACCCTGGATTTATACTTTGTGCGTGGGCCCCAGGAGGCTCCACGGCCACAAACCTAGGTGGCCTACAAGGGCAGAAGTCTTGAACATCTACAGCTCAAAGCAAATTACTCCAGGATAAGGCTCCATAATGGTCAATTTTTCCTGGAATATTCATGGATCAGGCCATGATCGGACTGAAATATTCCTTGAAGCATGCAACTGCACAGACTGACTGGAATTGGCAGCCACAAAGTAAGTTTGGTTTGAACAGTGACGCACTGTCCGTCTAGTCATAGCTGGGACATTTCTCTTCCAATCATTAAGTCAACCCTCTGAAGTTTAAAAAAAAAAAAAATTCTATTTGTATTGAATTTTGGACACGTCCCAGTGATGTTTAATATTTAAACACTGCAGCAAGAATTGTATAGCAGACCTGTCATCCTGGGAGGAGAAAAGATGGATTAATGTTTTGGATACAGACTGTTGATCAGAAACAATTAGTTTCCGAGATCTGATGATGAAGGGTTGTACCTGAAATATTATTCCCTTTCCAGAATTTTCAGTTCTGCTATTTCATTTAAAAAAATTTTAGCAACTGCAATCTTCCCATTTTGAAGAATCCTAAATGTGAAACATTACATTTGGTTAAATGTTCAAGCAGGTTTCACCTTCCTTGCACCAAGTCCCGCTCACCCATCACCCCTGTGCTCGCTGACCTACATTGGCTCCCGGTTAAGCAACGCCTCGATTTATTATTTAAAAAAAAAAAAAAAAAAAATCTCATCCTTGTTTTCAAATCCCTCCATGGCCTCCTTGCCCCTCCCTATCTCTGTAATCTCCTCCAGCCCCATAACCCCTCCTGAGATATCTGCGCTCCTCAAATTCTGCCCTCTTGAGCATCCCTGATTATAATTGCTCAACCTTTGGTGGCTGTGCCTTCAGCTGCTGAGGCCCTAAGCTCTGGAATTCCCTGCCTTAAGCTCTGGAATTCCCTGCCTAAAGCTCTCCGCCTCTCTCCTCCTTTTAAGATGTTCCTTAAAAGCTACCTCCTTTGACCAAGCTTTTGGTCACTTGTCCTAATATTTCCTTTTGAGGTTAGGTGCCAAATGTTGTTTGATAACGCTCCTGTGAAGTGCGTTGAGACGTTTTACCAAGCTAAAAGCGCTAGATAAAGGCAAGTAGTTGTTGGTGTAAACGTCTGACGAGGACGGGCTCACATTCGGCTATCGATGGTCGTTATGTCGAATAGTCTACCCACCCTCGTCGTTCAGGCTTGCAGATGAAAAGTGGCCAATTGAAATTAAGAAACACTTCTATACGCAAAGGGTGGTAGAAGTTTGGAACTCTTCCGCAAACTGCAATTTTTTGCTGGGTCAATTTATTTTGAATCTGAGATTGATAGATTTTTGTTAGCCAAAGGTATTAAGGGATATGGAGTCAGGTCACAGATCAGCCATGATCTCATTAAATGGTGGAACAGGCTCGAGGGGCTAAATGACCTCCTCCTGTTCCTAATGTGAGGTACAAGAAAGTACCAGGTGCCTGTAGACTATATTCCAGCAAGACAGGAGAGAGCTTCAGGAGGTTCGTAGGCCAGGCCAGATGGGCAGCCAGCTAATGCCTCAATTTTAAAAGCCCTGTGAATGTGTCTTCTGTAAACTCTCAAGCCGGTGGCTATCGTGGTTTGCCCAGATCTCCCCCTGTTCCTGTTCACAGGATCTGTGATTCTTTTCAATTACCCAGCTCTGTGATACATGGTATTCATTGAACATAACATAAGAAATAGGAGCAGGAGTCGGCTATTCGAGCCTGGTCCGCCATTTAATGAGATCATGGCTGATCATCTGCCTCAACTCCATTCACCGGCCCTGTCACCTTACCCTTGATGCCCTTACTAGTCAGAAATCTATCGACTTCTGTTTTGAATATACCCAATGACTGAGCCTCCACAGCCCTCTGGGGTAGAGAATTCCAAAGATTCACCACCCTCTCCATCTGACACTAGATCGTGGAGGTATAATTTCCTTTTATATTTTCCTAAGCATTCAAAATTAACGTCAAGTTTCAAAATACAAGAGCTGACGTAAATCAGAGTTAAAACATTTTTGAATCATTTTAATGTATTTCTCCCACACAATCTCTCTTCCCCATGCACCCCCCGCCACCACCCCCCCCCCCCCCCCCCCCCAAAATAAATTGCTACTTTCACAAGCTCCTTCTGGCATTATCCAGACTGGTTTGTTGTTTGGAGCAGTTTCAATGCAGTAATTGGAAGTACTAGATTACTATAAAATAAGCTTCTGTATGTGTGTATAAGTATGAGATCTGCTAATTTGTTGCATATCCCCTTCAGTTCCTAGTGTACCCCACAGCAATGACATCTAGGTTGAACCCTAGAAGAAAGCAAACTAACCAGTTTTAATGGAAATTTCTGGTCATTTCTTAAATGCACTAGTTCTGACCGATTGAGGTTTCCTTTCTGAGTAACCAATCTTAAAAAGAAATGCAGTTCACCCGTAGTGACAACTTCCCTTTCCTGTGAAAGGCTTATCCTTTAACAGAGTGTGTTACGATCTTCTCGATGACTGATTGACTGATTGATTGAGAGATGGAGGACAATTTTAAATTGAAGAATGGCCATGTTCTGTGCTGTATGATTCTATCAAATGATGCTTTATCTGTTCTAATGGAAACTGAAGTTAAAGAAGCTCCCTTGATGGCACAATGGGCCATCTCTGCCTCTCTCTCTCTCTCTCTCTCTCCTCCTTTAAGACACTCCTTTTAAAAGCTACCTCTTTTGGCCAAGCTTTTGGTCACCTGTCCTAATAGCTCCTTATGTGGCTCCGTGTCAAATTTTGTTTGATGATGCCCCTGTAAAGCACCTTGGGATGTTTTTAAAGCTAAAGATGCAATATAAATACAAGTTGTTGTTGTTGGTGTAAACCTCTAACAAGGACAGGCTGGCATTCAGCTATCGATGGTCTTTATGTCGGTTAGTCTGCCCACCAGAAAATGTCCCTGGCTGACTTCCTGGTCTGAGTAAGCTGATCTCAATGGGATGCTTGTAAGAGACTTGAAAATTAACTAGCGACGGAGAAGAAAAAATCAACCATGGTCCTGTCCTTGTAGTAACCAGTGGTCCTCTGCTGGGAAGTGTGTGGGGTTGGACACTGGGTGAGGACAGAATTGGGTTCCGCTATGATGACCCTCTCTGACGTATAACCCAACAACGCTCGCTCTCCAGGCTCCATTGATTGCAGCACCCAATAGTTGCTTGTAGCCGAGTACCTTGGCATCAATCTATTATATGGGGCTTCTGCTGGTAGTAAAGATGGGAGATGTGGGATTGGAGGACTTGGAGAAGAAAAGGGGATGTTTGTCTATTGGGAGCCAAGTCTTCATCTTTGTCTTCTACTGTGGGGAAATGAATAGATTTTGATCTTCGCAACTTTCGGCACCTGCCCACAGCGAGTCTTCCTGGCCAGCAGCCTTAGTGAATCCAGCATGTTTAACATAGAAACATAGAAGATAGGAGCAGGAGTAGGCCATTCGGCCCCTCGAGCCTGTTCCGCCATTTAATGAGATCATGGCTGATCAATTCAGTACCCTGTCCCTGCTTTCTCCCCATATCCCTTGATCCCTTTAGCCTTAAGAAACATATCTAACTCCTTCTTGAATATATTTAATGAATTGGCCTCAACTGCCTTGTGTGGTAGAGAATTCCACAGGTTCACCACTCTCTGGGTGAAGAAATTCCTCCTCATCTCAGTCCTAAATGGCTTACCCCTTATCCTTAGACTGTGACCCCTGGTTCTGGACTCCCCGACCATCGGGAACATCCTTCCTGCATCTAGTCTGTCCAGTCCTGTTAGAATTTTAACAGGGCTGTTACTTTGGGCTGTCGCTGGCTGTTCAAGATCTACATAAAAGCAGCTCCTCTCCCCTGCCCGCCCCCACACCCCAACACAGTCCTGGGAAAACATCTGGTTTGCACTTAGACCTGACCACAGCGAGTTGGATAAGGATGGTAACCCTGGGAAGGGGGAGGAGGGGGTGGGGGCAGGTGGTGAATGGATCAAACCCATGCCTCAATGTTGAATTTGGTGGCGGGGGGGCGGTGGCGGGGGGGGGGACTGAATTCAAACACTATCCTTTCACCACAAAATTTGAGAAACAAACAACTGACGTCAGTTCTGGAGAACTGCAAAAGATCACGAATAAAATGAGCTTTTGTTGTTTCCCGCTCCAATTCCTGGATTATGAAAATGCCCCCACGCGGAGCTCCCTTTGTTGCTTGGGAGTGATTAACACTGCCCCGAATGTATTGACCTTTGAATTACTTTAGATGTTGTACTCTGTTTGTTTTGTTATGTTGGGAACATTATGCCTTTGTGCAATATCGTCTTTCACTTCATGGTTTACTTTCCCGGAGTGCCTTTTCTCTCAATGTTGTTGACTCGCTGTTAGTGGAATCCAAGATCCCGTGATCTTGGCAGCGTATAACAAACTGTACCCAGTTGCGTTCCTGCAGAGATCTGACTTGAAGACTGTGATGGGGAAACCTACAAAGCTTTTAAAATTGAATTTGCATAGAATGACAATGCATCGTATTTACAGCACAGAAACAGGCCATTCGGCCCCACTGGTCAATGCCGGTGTTTATGCTCCACACCACCCTACTTCATCTCGCCCTATCAGCATAGCCGCCTATTCCTTTCTCCCTCGTGTACTTATCTAGCTTCCCCTTAAATGCATCTATGCTCTTCGCCTCAGCCACTCCCTGTGTAACGTGAATATTGCTTCAATTGCTGAAAGTAAACTGGGATGGAATCTTTCTGTCGTGTTGTAATATTGTTTTTGGCAGACATGTGACACTTGCTTGTATTAACGTAGAGCTCTGTCCGTGGGGCTTGTACAATTGGCCCTTTTCAGTTACTTTGCATGCTTAATGCTGCAGCCAACTGGGACGCTCTGTGCTTTGATGCCAATAGTCTTCATTTTGTTCAGCATACGATGTGTTTTGGCTGGTGTCTCTGGAGGGGAAAAAAGTGAAATCACCATTTATAGAAGTGGAGTGACTGCTGCCAATGAACCTGAAGCGTTCTGCACATAAATCTGTGGTGGTTTAAGTATGAATGTGTATAATAATCTAGTCATGTTGCATGCCTAAATCAATGGAGCTGTGGGGTTGGTTTAATAATGTATAATAATAGCACGGGTTGGTTTAAGTGTTAATGTGTGATATTTTCACGGGGGGAGGGTTGCGGAGATTTATTTGTACTGCCGCAAGCTCGTGTGAAGGGAAAGGAGAAGAAAATGAATAAAAATGGACGTTTAGTAGCGATCTTTTTTCACCACCCTCCTCCCCTCCTTTATCTCCGCAAGTGTTTTCTTTGCAACGGTGACGATATTTTCTTTTCAGTTAGCGAACAACCGAAAAAACACAAACTGCGTAAGCACAACTACCTCAACCTTGTTGGCAGCTGTAGCATCCTTTAAAGAAAGACTTGCATTTCTATAGCGCCTTTCACGACCACCGGATGTCTCAAAAGCGCTTTACAGCCAATGAAGTACTTTTGGAGTGTAGTCACTGTTGTAATGTAGGAAACGCGGCAGCCAATCTGCGCACAGCAAGCTCCCACAAACAGCAATGTGATAATGACCAGATAATCTGTTTTAGTGATGTTGGTTGAGGGATAAATATTGGCCCCAGGACACCGGGGAGAACTCCCCTGCTCTTCTTCGAAATAGTGCCACGGGATCTTTTACGTCCACCTGAGAGAGCAGACGGGGCCTCGGTTTAACGTCTCATCTGAAAGACCGCACCTCCGACAGTGCAGCGCTCTCTCAGCACTGCACTGGAGTGTCAGCCCAGCTTTATGTGCTCAAGTCCCTGGAGTGGGACTTGAACTTCTGACTCCGGGGCGAGGGTGCTACCAACTGAGCTACAGCTGACACTAAAGAAATTGGCTTGGCCTTTTTTATATAAGTGTTGATGCTTTTTTAGTTCAAGACCTGTATATAAACTCTTCGTTTCTGCCCCTTCTTCCCAAAGCCAACTTCCTCCAGCCAGTTAACTTTATTGCTGAAGGAATGTTTTGATTCTGGTGACACTTATAGCTACTAATCACCTTGTTAGGACTCCTGAAGTTTATGGGCTCATTCATGCCCCACTTGACCACTTCAGTACGGGTGACGCTGCAATGCTACATTGAGGAAGTACTGAACTGTTCGAGGTTATACTGAGGCACTGCCTAGCTGTTTGGGTCTGTGTTGATTAAAAAAAGAGAGCATCGAGTTCTCCTGTTCTAGTCAATGTTCTTCCCTCAACCAGCAGCGGCAGAAACCGATTGCTTTCTGTGGTGATTGTAGGATTTTGTGTGCAAATTGGCTGCACGTTTCCCTAAATAAGTCAACCATCTGAGATGACTGAGGTGTGTGTGTTTGACCATTTATGTGACGTCTTCTGTGTGGTTGAACACTTGGACTGGTTCTTTCACAACCTGCTGAGCGGCGAGTTGAGCGAAGGACATTCTCTCGGGGTTATAATAAAGCAACTGGTTGTGTCCGTTGTTAATATTTTTTAAGCCTCTCTTGGTTTGCCCTAACATTGCCCAAATTGCATTTATACAGCGCCTTTCACATCCTCAGGACATCCCAAAGTATTTTACAGCCAATGAAGTACTTCTGAAGTATAGTCACTGTTGTAATGTAGAAAACGTGGCAGTCAATGTGCGCACAGCAAGCTCCCGCAAACAGCAATGTGATAATGACCAGATAATCTGTTTTTGTTATGTTGATTGAGAGAGAAATATTTCATTGAAACACTGCAGAAGCCCCAAATAGTGAAGTACCTTTTCATGTATTGGTGTGCGTATGTTAAATAAAGCCGAGTGACGGCACTTGTTTATGCAAATTATTTTTATTTAAGATTTCTTTTCCTGTGTTACTTGCAGCTATCTGTGGGTGAATGGGTTCACACGCCTCTGGCTAGCTTCATGCCACCACAGCCCAGAGTCCATTGTTGTGGTAATGCAGACCTTTATAGCAATTTGCATTCCCGTCAGCTATTTAAAATAGATTTATAACCAAATGTTGAGCTTAACCTTTTGATGGCTTTTAAAAGAGAGATACTGTGCCAATTTGCACAGCAGAGAGATCAGTATCTGACCATGTTGACTTGGGGATAGAATCATTTCATTTATACTCTATATACTGTGTCCAGCATCCTCGCCTCAGAGGGTTGTGGGTTCACAGTCCCACTCCAGAGACTTGAGAACATAAATCTAGGCTGACACACCAGTGCAGTGCTGAGGGAGTGCTGCACTGTCGGAGGTGTCGTCTTTCGGTTGAGACCGTTAAACAGAGGTCCCCCTCTGCTCTCTCAGGTGGACATAAAAGATTCTATGGCACTACTTTGAAGAGGAGCAGGGGAGTTCTCCCCAGTGTCCTGACCTATCCTTCAATCAATATCACTTAATTTTTTTTTTATCTGGGCATTAGCACATTGCTGCTTGTGGGAGCTTGCTGTGTGCAAATTGGCTGTCGCGTTTCCTACATTACAACAGTGACTACATTTCAAAAAGTACTTCATTGGCTGTAAAGCGCTTTGACATGTCTGGTAGTTGTGAAAGGCGCTACATAAATGCAAGTCTTTTTTTCTTATTGAATCTATGCATTTGTCTGAACTCTTATCGCAGTCGCTTAGTGTGTGCACTCTTAGTTCTTTATGGTCTAGTTCACGATCTGGCCTTGACTTTAGATTTCTGGATTTGATGTTACCAGTCATTAAGCTGTGTCCTCACCTCTACCTTACATGTGTACTCCTTTTTTGTGGTGCTCACCAGTGTAAGGGGTCTTGGTGAATAACTTTCCTATGTCAGACACCCACAGTCAAAGTCAAACACTCTTAAGGTCCAGCACAGTGGGATTAGTAGCAGTGTATCTGGCCCAACAACATGCATCTCTGCCCCAACCTCTGAAGAAGATGTCTACTGCACCAGTGTGATGCATTCTGTCCCTCGTACCAGCCATCTTGTGGCCTCTCTGAATATAAGATGGCCCAAATTGGAAGCAGTTTCTGCCAACCAGAAACTGGATTGGAGCCTGTACAAACTCAGTACGTGCACCGAGACGTACATGCCATTTTTTGTGTAATTCTAAAGGTTAATGGGATGGGGCAGATTACAGCAGCTTGGCTGCTGTCCAATAGGAAAGTAGACTGTAAACCCTTGGCAGAGAACTGAACTTAGTCCTTTGGGTATGGGAATTCTTTAATGCACACTATTTGGATCCAGGCCAGGAAGAAATGGTTCCATCATAAACCGTCTGACAGTGCTCCAACATTTTAAAGATTCCTTGTGCCTGGTAGAAATTTGGTTAACCTTCCACTGTTTGTGTCCCTATTGCCCACTCTTCAGCATCTCCTCCCTGCCCTATTTATTATCTCTTGGCTCCCACCTCCCTAATTCCTCTGATAGTCGAACTTTCTTCGCTGCATTTTTTTTCTGCTACTGAACCAATGTTTTCTTATTGAATTTTTCCTCTGCTGACCTCCCATTTCCTGCAGCTGTCAGTTTGATAGAATTCCCAGACCTCTGGGCCTACAGCCGGGCTTGCTGTTGTCTGAGCCAGGATACTGTTGCACCTGGGTTCAGTCCAAGGACCTCGGCAGACTTGGGGAAAATGTGACGTGTGTGAGGTGGTTACAAAGCTTGTTGCAGCCTTCGCCTGAGGGGGCGGTAGCTAGGTTGATTAACAGTTGCTCTGCTCAATCTCTGGACAATGAGGGCGGGGGGCGGTGGTCAGAGGTCAAGCTCCTGCTTTGCTGACCATCCAGATGACAAGGGAACACATGATGTGGGTCAGTTTGGAAGATCATGGTAAGAGGGACAGACACGGGGAGTGAGAGTTTCCCCGTTAAGTACCCTCCCCAAGACCGCCTACTTCCATCTCTCTAACCTGGTCCGACTCCGCCCCGCCTCAGCTCACCTGCTGCTGAAACCCTCCTCCATGCCTCTTACTTCTAGACTTGACTATTCCTAGCCAGCCTCGCCCCTTCCATAAACTTGAGCTCATCCAAAACTCTGCTGCCCGTATCCAAGTCCCGTTCACCCATCACCCCCTGTGCTCGCTGACCTACATTGGCTCTCTGTCCACCAACACCTCAAATTTAAAATTATCATCCTTGTTTTCAAATCCCTCCATGGCCTCGCCCCCCCTCCCTATCTCTGTAACCTCCTCCAGCCCCACAACCCTCAGATCCCTGCGCTCCTCCAATTCTGGCCTCTTGCGCATCCCCGATTTTCATCGCTCCACCTTTGGCGGCTGTGTTTTCAGCTGCCTGGGCCCTAAGCTAAGTATCTCCACCTCCCTCACCACCTTTTTAAGATGCTGCTTAAAACCTACCTCTTTGGTCAAGCTTTTGGTCATCTATCCTAATATCTCCTTATTTGGCTCAGTGTCAAATTTTGTTTCATAATTGCTCCTGTGAAGCAACTTGGAAGATTTTACTACGTTAAAGGCGCTATATAAATGCAAGTTGTTGCTGACTAGATTCAGAGAAATTCCTGATCTGAAAAGTTCTATTTAGTCCACTAGCGAGGACAGTATGTCATGTTTTATCTTCAGTGAGAAGCGGAGGACCATTCCAAAATGAGCTGTAATTCATGGTAATAGATACCCTGTTCATCCTTTTACTGTTTACAAAATAAACCAGCTCGCCAGTATATATTTGACCTTGTGTCACTATAATACTAATCAGTCTGAAGGACAAGTGGCGGTGTGTGCGAGATTACAGTACCCTGTCCATATAACGAGGGGTGTCATTGTTGCAGCCGTCCCAAGCCATGCTATCGTATGGCTAGACATTGGGCTGTAAAGGCACACTCTGAATCCTAAGGGACAGAGGAGCCGCTTACGGGAGGGCCTGGTGGCACAGAACCTGAGAAACTACTTGGGGTAAAGCTGAAATTTATAACCCCATGTGTCGTCTTAACAAACTGGATTGCTGCACTCGGTGATGTTGGATATGTTTTCGTGCAGTTTACAAATGAAGAACAAATGATTTTTGCCAATTTTGGAAGGCCATGTGACAAACTCCAACCAGAGATGGTGTCCTCCCTGCGGTTGAATAGCCTGCTGACATTCACCGTTGGGGCTCAGATGATGATGAATTGCTACTTAGGTACTGGAATTGTACCCTGGCCCCGGGGGGGGGGGGGGGGAGCAATTTTGGATGGGAGGGAGAGAAGGAAAATTTGGTTAAGAAGATTAAAAAGGCTTTTTGAAGGCACCAGAACAAACCCAAAGTGTTGGTGATTAGAAGAAATCTGAGGCACAGTGAGATGACCACAACGGGTAACCTTACATAAAAATACATAGAAGTTCCAACACGGAAACGATCCATCCAGCCCATGTTGGCGTTCACCCTCCATACGAGCAAATGGTCCTAATCCCACCTACCCACCCTGTTCCAATATTCCTTCACCCCTCCTCTTCAACCTATCCAGTTTAATTTTGAATGTTGACAGTTTCTGTCTCGACCACTAACCTGGGAGTGAATTCCACAGCCTTGCAGCTCTCTGTGTAAACAAGTTTCTCTTGCTCTCCTCTTCTAAATCTCTTGCATTTAGTCTTGTACCTAAGCGCCCTCTCCATTCTAGACCCCCTCAACTACTGGAAACAGTCTGATTCTATCTACACCCCGCCCCATCCTTTCTTAATTTTAAACATTTCTATCTCCCCATCAATCTGCATTGACGAAAACCCATCCAGTGAAGGCTGAGGCAGCCTCATGTGAGTCTCCTGATTCGTCTGATCAATGCCAAGTTGTTTATATTTTCTCCAAAGTGGGAGATGGATATCTGAGTGCCAAACATTTTTTGCGGTATTCTTACAAAAATAATTAACTTAATTCCCCTATTTTCTGTTCTTCTTACAGTACTGGCATAAAGCATGCTTCCAATGTGAAATCTGCAAAATGACTTTAAACATGAAGAATTACAAAGGCTACGATAAGATGCCTTACTGCAATGCGTAAGTATTTGTTACTCTTCTACATTCCTATTGCTAATATTTGATTACCCTGAGTTACTTCATAATGATGCATGATGGTGATCCTGCACGATTCTTCCGTTACTGACATCAAGACTATAATTATTTAAGAAAGTCATACAAGCACTTGGGAGTGGCAGGATCTGCGGAAACTGTGGCACTTGGTACAGTCGGTAGCACTCGCTTCTGTGTCCGAAGGTCATAGAGTGGATTGGCTTGGCTCACCAGAGTGTCAACCGTGGCTCAGTGGGCAGCACTCCTGCCTCCGCTTCCAGAAAGTTGTGGGTTCAAGTCCCACTTCAGAGATATGAGTGCCCAATCCAGGCTGACCCTTCAGTGCAGCGCTGAGGGAATGTCTTAACTGTGAGATTGAAGATAACTCCTTATCTCCTTTCCCGCTCTCTCTAACGCATACACAGTGTGATTTCTATTACTGGTGATGGGCGGTTAGCTGATTGTCTGCTCAGGACTAGTGCGTCTTCCATTCATGTCAGGAAGTCGATCAGGACCCCATTGTTTGTTAAACTCGGAGCATTGTCCAGATGTTAATTTTTCCCATTGAAACCAATCAAGAGTCAAGGCCTCACAGTTCAATGTCAATGTCTTTTTCAGAGTTAATCAGGAGTCAAAGCTTTCATTGTTCAGTCTCCAAGCTCTGATCATGATTCAAACTTTAGATGACTGGCACCTTTTCTGTGCCTCGAAGTTTAACCGTTTCATACCCTTCAGTGCTGGGGCCAAACTTTTCCATGAAACTTGCAACGTAAAAGATCCCATGGCACTATTTCGAAGGACAGCAGCGGAGCTCTCCCTGATATCCTGGACAATATTTATCCCTCAACCAAAATCCCTAAAATAAATTAAATAAATAAATAAATAAATAAAAAGTAATAATAATATACCAGATGATCATCATCACATTGCTGTTTGTGGGAGCTTGCTGTGTTCAATTGGCTGCTGCATTTCCTACATTATAACAGCGACACTTCAAAAAAGTATTTAATTTGGTGTAAAGTGCTTTGGGACATCCTGACGTCGTGAAAGAAGCTATATAAGTGTAAGTGTTTTCTTTTCGATCTCTGTTGACTGCAGTGTCACGTCTGAGCCAGATGGTTGTGTTCAAGCCCCATTCCTGCACAGAATCTAGGCTGACACTCCATGCAGTACTGAGGGAGTGCTGCATTGTCACAAGTGCCATCCTTTGAATAAGATGATAAACTGAAGCTCTGCTCTTCAAGTTGCTCAGGTAAGTAATAAAGATCCCATGGTGTTCTTTGAAAAATATAACGGGGGTAGGGGGTGTCCTCCTGGCCAACAGTCCTCCCTCAACAAACTCTAAAGAAAAGTAGATGAACGGATCATTCTACTCATTGTTGTTTCTGGGATATTACTATGCAGAAAATAGCTACTGCATTTGTCTACATAACACAACGATGGCAATTCGTTGGGGGTGAATTTCCTCAATGGGGAACTTTTGGAGGCGGGACTGCTGCTTGTCAGGTTTTAGTCCCGCCTCCATCGACTTGTGGCCAACCCACGCTATTTTCCCTTGATTGACCTTGTTTAGCCCGCGGGCTCAGCAGGCCAATTAAGGGGAAGCCGGTTACAGAGAATGTCAGCGTATGATGTTTCATCTGTCACAAATTTTTGACAGATGAATTGTCATCGTTTGACAGCTCTGTGAAGCTGTCAAACACTGACATTCTCTGTTGTTTGATGAGTTCTTTAATTCAAGACTCATCAAACCTTTCTTTAGCAGAAATGAAATGGTTGTTGTATTGGAGAATCCAGCGGCCATCTGTCATCTCTGCCGGTGAGATACAAGACTCTCCGCATCCTCAACTGTTGAAGCCTGCAGGAAGAAACAAAGGTAAGTAAACTATCACTTTTCACTCGCCTCACATACTCCCCTCTCCACACTTGCACCCATCACTTACCTTCACAGCGCACTTTTGCACCCCTCCGACCCCTGCAGACCCACTGCTCGCCTTG
This sequence comes from Somniosus microcephalus, assembly GCF_052327205.1. Classification (NCBI taxonomy): domain Eukaryota; kingdom Metazoa; phylum Chordata; class Chondrichthyes; order Squaliformes; family Somniosidae; genus Somniosus; species Somniosus microcephalus. The sequence continues at coordinate 10,953,433 of NC_141010.1, forward strand.
GTGACCCTGGTGGGGTTTCCTGACATCGGGAAGCCCGCGCCTCTGTTGGAAAAATGGGGATAATAAGTGGCTGTAATCCCCTTCCTGCCTCCAGGAGACGGGACCCGGTGCGGGTTGGCTACCTGCCTCCCGGGAAGATAGCACGGGGGCGGGATGGGCACCCGCCCCCAGATTCTGCCATTGTCCCCGCAGTCCCGCCTCCCCAGGACTGGCAAGATTGTGCCCGTTGTGTGCGATGCACTTTGGAGCGTTCCTGAGAGACACGACAAGGCACTATTTAAATGAATCAGAGAATCTTACAGCACAGAAGGAGGCCTTTTGACCCATCGTGCCTGTGCTGGCCCTTTTGAAAGACCTAACCAATTAGACCCACTCCCCCACTCTTTTCCCAGAGACCTGCAAATTTTCTAGGCACATCATTTTTTTTCCTACAAAAATATGCCTGCCAGGGGGGAATGGTTTTTTTTCTCGGAAAAATCGCACCCTGGACTAAATGATGCAACTCTCGGCCAAGAGAAATTCCATCATTTTCTGCTAATTATTTTCTTTTGGGGGGGCGGGGGTGGAGAGAAAGAGAGCCCTCTAATCTGAGAATGCTGGGTTAAGTACAGCCCTGAAAGACAACTCCTGCTTATTTCTGCCGTCGTTTTGTTTGCAGTTTTGTATACACTGACCCTACAAACAAGTGAGGTGGCTCTTGTCCAGCATTGAATTCTTTGAGAGCGTGGAGCTGTTTTTCCTCTTTGTTTAAAAAAAGAAATTAATGCTTGTCCTACTTGGTTTCAATAAGTCTTTTGCTTCACATCCCACTTGGCACTTTTTGTGTGTCTCTTTCTGGTTTTTCTTTCCCTCGGTACATTTTCTTTCCTCTTCCGGTGTAGTGTTTCACAGTGACAAAGACGCATTCTGTTTTTATTACGTCTGGTGTTTGTAACCTGTTTTCTCACGTTGCATTCTGTTGCAATCTGGAGCGCGCTGCCTGAAAGGGCGGTGGAACGGATTCAATAGGAGCTTTCAAAAGAAAACTGGATAAATACTTGAAGGGGGGGGGGGAAATAAATTGCGGGGAAAGAGTGGGGGAGTGGGACTAATTGCTCTACCAAAGGGTACGGTAGTATAGTGGTTACGATACTGGATGAGGTCTGCATTACTGATCCAGAGACGCGAGTTCAAATCCCACCACAGGCAGTTGGGGAATTTTAAATTAAATTAATCTGGAATTAAAAACTAGTATCAGTAATGGTGACCATGAAACTACCGGATTGTCGTAATAAACAAATCTGGTTTATTAATGTTCTTCAGGGAAGGAAATCTGCCGTCCTTACCCGGTCTGGCCGATATGTGACTCCAGACCCACAGCAATGTGGTTGACTCTTAACTGCCCCTCTGCAGTTTCAAGAAAGCGTCTCACCGCCACCTTCTCGAGGGCAGTTAGGGATGGGCAATAAATGCCGGCCTTGCCAGCGAAGCCCACATCCCATAAACGAATTTAAAAAAAAAACTTACTTTGTGGTGGCTAAGACCCACTTTATTTTTGAATGAGCCTTGTGAACAATTACTAGATTTGCTGGCTACGTGTCTCGGGTTACCAGCCCTCCAGAATTGTCCTGGAGCCGCCAGGAATTAAACATTAATCTCTCGGACAGTTGCTGCGATCCCAAGAAAAATATCATCGGGGCAGTAAAAATTTTTTTTTTTTTTGCATTGAGCACTTTTGTTTATTAGTTATAAAAAAAAAAAAAAAAAAAAATATTGGAGGTAGTTGGCAACCATGTGCATCAGGGGTTCCCAAACTCTGGAACGTGCACCCCTTGGGGTACGTGCGACATCTCCGTGGGGGGGGAAGTATGTGGGAGAAATTGTCTAATTGTGGATTTTATTTGTTTTGTTGCATGTTTCTAATAGGCTACTCCGACGAAGCTTTAAAATTCAGTGGGAAATTGTTATATAAAGTCGTTCGTTTACTTCAAGCTGTACCAATGTGCAATATTTGGGCATTAAAGGGGTTAAAATATGAAACCTGTATGCTGCTAGGGGTACGTGGGTAGCTGGTAGATCGCGAAGGGGTTACGCAATAAGTAAAGTTTGGGAACCTCTGCTATACATGTCTGCCTGACGTTTGACTTGAGATTGGCATAGGATGCCAATGTAACTGGGTGTGCATTGCTGGGAGGCTGATCTTGTGCTGTGTTTTGTTTTTAACTTTTAATTCAAAACAGAGGAGTGGCCCTGTTCCACTCCCCTGCCCTTGACCTGGGCATGTTCAGAACATTTTCCAGGCCCAGCTTTCTCGCGGCAGCGGGTTCTGTACGAAGGGCTGAGCGTCGTAACTGAAACCGTACCTGACCCCTGACCCCCAGCGCTGCCGATGCCAACAAAGGCAACTTGGTCGAAGTTACAGCCAGTAGCTTTGTCTGTATGCAAAGGGAACCCAAACCTCAGCAGGAATGAGGGGGAAGTTTTTTTTAAAAACCCCGATATCCCCTAGAAGTGGTGTTGGGGAAGGGAAATCTGCCAATCTTGCATCTCTGTAGAACAGCGATCAGATATGTGTGGAGGATAATTGCAGTTTTGCATTCCGTATGCACATTTAAAAGATTATCATTTCCAGTTCTCCCTTTTGAAAATGCTAATTATTCAGTTGTGGTTGAGTTATAATGTCTGAATTTTTTTTTATAAACAGCACATCAAAATTCTTTAAAATGCACATTCCTTCGCCTGGGTATGGAACAATTTAATTAGTACTGCGTGATATTTACCCATTTACCAGACTCTCTGAAATACATTGAACGGAGGTCCTTCCGGCCCTAGTCCCTTGCAGCTTTTATATTGTGTTCAGTGCCTTGGCCTCTGATGCTGGGGGCCTGTGCAGCTGCCGAGATTAGCAAATCTAAAAGGAAAGAAAGAACTTGCATTTATATGGTGCTTTTCAGGACATCCTGGGGGAATTTTTGCAGCCCTGGGGAGGTGGGACTGCCGGGAAAATGGCAGAAAACTGGGAGCGGGGTAACGAACCCGTTCCCAACCCTCTTCCGCGCCATCTTCCCGGGAGGCGGGTCCCCGAGTCGCGCAGGGACCTGTCTCCTCGAGGCGGGAAAGGGAATACAGCCATTTAGCTGCCTGTTAACAGGCAGTTAAGAGGATTGTCCCCATTTTGCCCCTGCAAGTGCGGGCTTCCCGTCGGCTGCGAACCTCGCCCGGGTCAGTGAGGCGAGCAGTGGGTCTGCGGGGGTCGGAGGGATCAAAGTACGGTGGGGAAGTAAGTGATGGATGCAAGTGTGGAGAGGTAAGTATGAGAGGTGAGTGCAAAGTGTTAGAAGAAGTTTACTTACCTTTGCTTCTTCCTGCAGGCTTCAACCCTTGGGGATCTGGAGGTTCCTCATTTCAACAACAGAGATGACAGAATGACAGCTGCATTCTCAGATGCAGCAGCCATCTGATTTCTGCTGAGGAAAGAGGTTTGGTGAGTCTTCAGTACAAGGGCTCACCTTAGAACAGAATGCTGACAATTCATCTGTCAAATTTTTGACAGATGAAGCGTCATACGCTGATGTTTTCTGTCACCGGCTTTCCCTTAATTGGCCTGCTAAGCCCGCAAGGCAGACTTAACAAGGTCAATCGAGGGAAAATAGCGTGGGTTGGCTGGACATCGTTGGGTGCGGGACTAAAACCTGAAAACCAGCAGATGCGTCCCCATTGACAAAATCCAGCCCATAGTCATGTAGGAAACGTGACGGCCTGTTTTGCGCACAGCAAGCTCCCACAAACAGCAATGTGACAAATGACGAGGTAATCTGTTTTTAGTGGTGTTTGGTTGAGGGAGAAATGTTGGCCAGGACACCAAGAGAACGCCCCCTGCTCTTCCGTGGGATCCTTTACATCCACCTGAGGTGACTGACAGCCTGACGGGACCTCGGTTTAGCGTCTCATCTGAAAGACAGCACCTCCAAACAGTGCAGCGGAGGTCCCTCAGTACTGCAGCGAAGTTCAGCCTAGATAATGTGCTCAAGTCAAGATTTGAGCACACAACCTGCTGACTCGGAAGGGAGATTGCTACCACTTGGTATAGCATAAGAACTAGGAGCAGGAGGAGGCCCCTCGAGCCTGCTCCACCATTCAATAAGATCATGGCTGATCTTTGCCTTCAACTCCACTTTCACGCCCGGCCTCCATAATCCCTTGATTCCCCTAGTGTCTAAAAAATCTATCTATCTCAGTCTTGAAATAACCATTACTTTTTGATTTACCTCACTTTCCCTCCTACTCAGTTCAACATTGCTGGTGTCCTGTGCTATGACCTTCGGCCCCTCACTTGGGTTTCTCAATTAAAAAAAAAAAAAAATACAATTGTAATTGGTGGTTGACAGCTGCAAAATGAGACTCTTGGGGCAGGATTTTCATTGGGCCTTGGAGGCATGTGGGGGGGTGAAATCGGGGGGCACGAACCCATCCCGCCCCCAACCCGCCTCCATGCCAGTTTCAAAGGAGGTGGATACTCGACCTGTGCTGGGACCCGCCTCCCCGAGGCGGGAAGGGGATTAGTGCCAATTACCTGCCTGTTAACAGGCAGTTTTTAGCCTAATCCCTATTTTTATTCCTGAAGTGTGGAATTCCCGACGGCTCCAAACCACGCCAAGTTAGCGAGGCGGACCGTCGGGCTGAAGGGCTTGGAGGGTCCGAGATGTCCGGTGTTCAGATGAGTGATGGGTGCATGAGTGCAGAGGTAAGTGTGTTTGGTGTGTGTAAAATGTTTAAAGAAGTTTTACTTACCTTTACAGCCTTCCTTCCTTCAGGTCTCGGGAGTCCCTCATCTCACCGGCACAGAAAGCAGAATGGCTGCGAACTGTCAAAAGTTGCAGCATTCAGCTTTCTGTTCTGGAGAGATCTCTAAATTGGCCTGAGAGGAAGGAATTAACTTAGTGTACAGATTGTCAGTGTTTGACAGCTTCAAAGAGCTGTCAAACGCTGATATTTCATCTGTCAAAAGCTCTTGACAGATGAAATGTCAATCTGTTGCTGGGTGGCCCTTAATTGGCCTGCTGGGCGGCTCAAGAAGGTCAATCAAGTCAAAATCGCGTGGGTTGGCCACAACTCGATGGAGACGGGACTACAACCCTGAAAGTTGTAGTCCCGCCTCCTACATGCCTCCAGAATCAAAATCCAGCCCATGGTGTATGTTTCATGGGATTGTTGGTGTATTCCAGTAAGGTCCTAATCTAATCTAGGGGCTCAGAAGACTTCACAAACCGTGAATAAATCAGGAGTGGTGTGATAACGGCCATCCTGAGATTGGGTCACGAGCCTTGCAATTCTCCCCGTTGCTGGTTCTATTACAATGAAAATGTTTTTCTGTGACAGCCACACAAGACCACAAAATAGGCCACATTGTGTTCCAGAACACTAAAGCATGTTGACCGTCACAAGTGTTTGTGTGTTGGAAGGAAAGCAAGAAAGACTTGCATTTGTGTAGCGCCTTTACAGCCAATGAAGTACTTTTGAAGTGTAGGAAATGCGGCAGCCAATTTGCGCACAGCAAGCTCCCACAAACAGCAATGTGATAATGACCAGATAAACTGTTTTTGTGATGTTGATTGAGGAATAAATATTGGCCCAGGACACCGGGGATAACTTCCCTGCTCCTCTTCAAAATAGTGCCACGAGATCTTTTACGTCCACTGGTCGGGGAGTCCAGAACCAGGGGTCACAGTCTAAAGATAAGGGGTAAGCCATTTAGGACAGATGAGGAGGAATTTCTTCACCCAGAAAGTGGTGAACCTGTGGAATTCTCTACCACAGAAGGCAGTAGAGGCCAATTCATTAAATATATTCAAGAAGGAGTTGGATATATTTCTTAAGGCTAAAGGGATCAAGGGATATGGGGAGAAGGCAGGAACAGGGTACTGAATTTGGACGATCAGCCATGATCTCATTGAATGGCGGAGCAGGCTCGAGGGGCCGAATGGCCTACTCCTGCTCCTATCTTCTATGTTTCTGTGAGTGAGCAGACGGGGCCTCGGTTTAACGTCTCACCTGAAAGCCGGCACCTCCGACAGTGCAGCACTCCCTCAACACTGCACTGGGAGTGTCGGCCTAGATTTTTATGCTCCAGTGTCTGGAGTGAGATTTGAACCCACAACCTTCTGACTCGGGCGAGAGTGCTACCCACTGAGCCATGACTGACCATGGTGGGTTTAGTGAGATACCAGAGATAATTACTGGGTGTGGTTTCCTGCAAACTGAATGTATATTGAATTTCAAACTTCTGATGGCACCGCAGCTGTTAATTCATCAGCTTCCATGGAGCTCACCAGCTGTTGGCATCTGCTGTGAAACTCTTCATTATGTTGTTCTGTACTCGGCCAAGCTTGATCTCGTCTTCGCCCACCATCCGCACGGTGACCTTTTCAATAGGAGTCATTAGCTACTGATTTGCAGTGGGAACCCGAGCTGTCTTTTGTTCCTCACTGCTCCCCTTCCCTCCCCCACCCGCCTGGTCATATTGGTGATGAGGGTGCTGAGTCCAATTCTATCCACCACCACCCCAGCAGAGATCAACTGACTCGGCTCAGACTTTGCATCATACTCGGGCTTCTCCGTCTCTTTACCTCGTGCTCTCTCTCTCTCTCTCTCTCCTTTTTAAGATGCTACTTAAAACCTATCTCTTTGACTAAGCTTTTGGTCATCTGTCTCCTCCTTCAGCTTGGTGACTGTGTCTGATTAGGCTCCTGAGAAACTGCTTGGAGTGGTTTACTACATTAAAGGCGCTAAATAATTGCAAGTTGTTGTATTTGTGTGGCTCAGTACCACAGACGTGGCCCATTTACGCACTAGGACCTTGGCGCTAGCTCACAAAGTTGTCTTTTTTTTTTAAAAAAAAAGAAGGAAATTCCACACCCAATCTTCTCCCCTTGTCCCAAGTGGTGGTTGTGAGATATATTTCCACCGTTGCTGGTTGATCGAGTTCAAGTGGGCATTCCTCATCTGGGTCTCTTTTCTCTTGAAAAGAGAAGGCTGAGGGGTGAGCTAATAGAGGTTTTTAAAATTATGAAAGGTTTTGATAGCGTGGATACAGAGAGAATGTTTCCACTTGTGGGGAAGAGCAAAACTAGAGGCCATCAATATAAGATAGTCACCAAGAAATCCAATAGGGAATTCAGAAGAAACTTCTTTACCCAGAGGGTGGGAGAATGTGGAACTCGCTACCACAGGGAGTGGTTGAGGTGAATAGTATAGATGCCTTTAAGGGGAGGCTGGACAAGCATATGAGGGAGAAGGGAATAGAGGGTTATGTTGATAGTTAGATGAGGAAAGACGGGAGGAGGCTCGAGTGGAGCATAAACGCCGGCATGGACTGGTTGGGCTGAATGGCTTGTTTCTGTTCTGTATATTCCATGTAACATGGACGGTGAATGTTGACGATCTGATTACCTCCGTATGATATTGCTGCGATCTTCACTTGACTTCCATTCCTTTACACTTCAGCGGGGATCACTGAATAGCCACCAGAGGTCGAAGCCCTGGCTGGGCTGTTCTGCTCGCCCCCTTCCCCACAATCTCCCAACTTTCCCAGCCCATAGGACACCTGAGGGCCTAGAGTATCTCTTTAAGCAGTACTTTATAATCAATGGCTGCTGCAAGCAAGTTGAATGCATTTTTAATGAGCTAGATGAGAAGAGTAGTGTAAATCTCAGGCACAATTTTTGCTGTCAAGCTCCTGAGAGCAGTAGACGCTCAGAATAAGGATTTCCAATCTACAGTCGTTGGGACATGTATGGCCCCAAACCTTGGCACTCGAAGCAAAGGCAACACAGTCCTATTTATTTATATCTTTCACTTTGTTCTGTTTGAAATTTATGGGCTTAGCGGTTTGGAAAGGCCTGTGTTTAGAGTTGTTCCCTTCTTGGCAATCCGATCCTCAATCAGAACACCAAGATCCGTTGGGTGCTTCATTCTACATTGTCCCTGGAGAGGTGTCTGTGCCACTAGTTCATGACATCCAGCTGTCTCACATCTGGCGGCAACCCCAAAGTGAACTGCCAGATTTGCTGGGATTGGCCAATGGGTAGACCCTTTTACAATACAAAAGCAGATGTTGGCAACTTAAGGTATATGTAAGTAAATGGGAACATGGATTTAATCTTCAGAAGTGATCCTCGAGGCTTCATGGTATGCATGCATGTGGCTGTCGAAGACACAAAACAATAGTCAGACACCTTGGCCTAGAGCACAGTTGTCATTAGCCCCATATGTTCGCCGTGGCTCAGTGGGTAGCACTCTCTCCTAAATCGGAACGTTGTGGGTTCACAGTCCCACTCCAGAGGCTTGAGCCAAACTCTAGGCTGACATTCCAGTGCAGTACTGAGGGAGTGCTGCACTGTCAGAGGTGCTGTCTTTTCGGATGCGACGTTAAACCGAGGTCCCGTCTGCGCTCTCGGGTGGATGTAAAAAATCCTGTGACATTATTTTGAAGAAGAGCAGGGCAGTTTAAACAGATTATCTGCTGTTTGTGGGACTTTGCTGTGTGAAAATAGGCTGCCGCGTTTCCTACATTGCAACAGTGACTACATGTGGCTGCAAAGCGTTTTGGGATGTCGTGAAAGGCAGGCACTATATAAATGCAAGTCTTTCTTTCCTTAAATGTAGTGGCAACGAACATGGGTCCAAAGAACAATTCAAAGTCATTTGATTTTTTTGTATCTGGATTTGTGTTCTCATAGTCTATGGCTGATTTTATTTTCTGGTGTGCGGTTAATTTTTCTTGAGTTGCATGACCTTTAATCCTGTAATGCCGTGCCCAGTAAATGTAATAACTTTAGTCTTTATCAGCTTTCTGTGAATGGGGTCGGCTGTTAGTGCAGCAGATTGACTTGCTGACTTGTCGAGTTCAAGATCCCAGTGGACATGAGTCCACAGCGCAAGAATGTTTTTGTCTTTGGCCCTGATTCAGCGCTCTTCGCTCGCAGCTCCTGCACCATATGGCTGGAGAAGTGTGGGAAAATGGAAAAAGTCACATCGCTGCAGAGGAGGCCTTCCTGCAATGTGGACTGGGCCCAGCATTGCAACAATAAAGGCGTCTTAAGGATTTTGCCTGAGGTGTCTGTGGCTGCTGCTATTTATAGCTGGACTGGGAGAAGCCCAAAGCACTTTTTATTAATTTGCTGAGGGGGTCCGAGGGTGATTGGTGCTGAAATGGAGACCCTCGGCCCTTGTGTTACTGTGCCGTGTTTAGCTTCGGCTAGCACAGGCGGTCCTGCGGCAAGCAGCAGAGCCCCCCCCCCCCCCCCCCCCCCTCCCAATTCCATTGCTGTGAGTGAGGGATTCCTGCTCTGTTGCTGTTGGAATGACGAAAGTTGGATCTTTCTTGTATTTCCTCCTGTTGCTTACCACAGGAGAACTCTACATTCTTAGAATGTCAAGGCACAGGAACTGGCCATTTGGCCCATCAAGTCTGTGCGTTTTGCTCCACGTCTCGTCTAATCCAACACTCCTGCTCCCTCCCCATACCCTTCAATATTCCTCTTTCACAAACAACAATCTAATTGCCTTTCAAAAGAGGTTCTGGCTTCTGTGACAACATTTTGGCATGGAGAATTTCACATTCTAACCACATTTTTTGTGTAAAGAAATCCTTTCTAACCTCTCCTTCTTGGAGATTATTTTATTCTGAGCATAGAATAGTACAGCACACAGGAGGCCATTCAGCCCATCGAGTCTGCGCTGGCTCTTAGTCCCACTCCCCCGCTCTTTCCCCATATCCCTGCAATATTTTCTCCCAAGTATTTATCCAATTCCCTTTTGAAGGCTACTATTGAATCTGTATCCACCGCCCTATCAGGCAGCGCATTCCAAATCCTAACCACTCGTTGCGTTTTTAAAAAAAATATATAATTCTCCTCCTCCCCCCCCCCCCCCCCCCCCCCCTCTGGTTCTTTAGTCAATTACCTTAAATCTGTGTCCTCTGTTATCGACACCCCCCCTCCTCTGTTATCGACCCCCCTCCTCCTCCTCCTCTGTTATCGACCCACCTCCTCCTCCTCCTAGTTATCGACCCCCCCTCCTCCTCCTCTGTTATCGACCCGCCTCCTCCTCCTCCTCTGTTATCGACCCGCCTCCTCCTCCTCCTCTGTTATCGACCCGCCTTCTCCTCCTCCTAGTTATCGACCCTCCTCCTCCTCCTCCTCCTCGTTATCGACCCCCTTCCTCCTCCTCCTCCTCCTAGTTATCGACCCCCTCCTCCTCCTCCTCCTCCTAGTTATCGACCCCCCTCCTCCTCCTCCTCCTCCTAGTTATCGACCCCCCTCCTCCTCCTCCTCCTAGTTATCGACCCCCCCTCCTCCTCTGTTAATGACCCCCCCTCTGATATCGACCCTCCTCCTCCTCCTCTGTTATCGACCCTCCTCCTCCTCCTCTGTTATCGACCCTCCTCCTCCTCCTCCTGTTATCGACCCTCCTCCTCCTCCTCCTCCTGTTATCGACCCTCCTCCTCCTCCTCCTGTTATCGACCCTCCTCCTCCTCCTCCTCTGTTATCGACCCTCCTCCTCCTCCTCCTGTTATCGACCCTCCTCCTCCTCCTCTGTTATCGACCCTCCTCCTCCTCCTCCTGTTATCGACCCTCCTCCTCCTCCTCCTCTGTTATCGACCCTCCTCCTCCTCCTCCTGTTATCGACCCTCCTCCTCCTCCTCCTCTGTTATCGACCCTCCTCCTCCTCCTCTGTTATCGACCCTCCTCCTCCTCCTCCTGTTATCGACCCTCCTCCTCCTCCTCCTCTGTTATCGACCCTCCTCCTCCTCTGTTATCGACCCTCCTCCTCCTCCTCCTCCTGTTATCGACCCTCCTCCTCCTGTTATCGACCCTCCTCCTCCTCCTCTGTTATCGACCCTCCTCCTCCTCCTCTGTTATCGACCCTCCTCCTCCTCCTCCTGTTATCGACCCTCCTCCTCCTCCTCCTCTGTTATCGACCCCCCACCTCCTCCTGTTATCGATCCTCCTCCTCCTCCTCCTCTGATATCGACCCTCCTCCTCCTCCTCTGATATCGACCCTCCTCCTCCTCCTCTGATATCGACCCTCCTCCTCCTCTCCTGTTATCGACCCTCCTCCTCCTCCTCCTGTTATCGACCCTCCTCCTCCTCCTGTTATCGACCCTCCTCCTCCTCCTCTGTTATCGACCCTCCTCCTCCTCCTCCTGTTATCGACCCTCCTCCTCCTCCTCCTCTGATATCGACCCTCCTCCTCCTCCTGTTATCGACCCTCCTCCTCCTCCTCTGTTATCGACCCTCCTCCTCCTCCTCCTCTGTTATCGACCCTCCTCCTCCTCCTCCTGTTATCGACCCTCCTCCTCCTCCTCCTGTTATCGACCCTCCTCCTCCTCTGTTATCGACCCCCCTCCTCCTCCTTTGTGTTATCGACCCCCCCTGCCAGTGGAAACAGTTTCTCCCTATTTACTCTTATCAAAACTCCATTGTGAACAAAGTATGAAGTGTTTTGTAAATGTGCTGCTATTAATTCAGGGAAACTTTCTCTCTCTTCCCCCCCCCCCCCCCCCCACCCCCCTTGCTCTCTTGACTCCCCTCCATGTGCAAGTTACCAGATAACACAGCAGCGAGCCCAGTGACTTTACCACTATGCTACCATTCCTCTAATGGCTGAGTAAATGCTGTTAAATTCTGTACATTGTTTGCCAGTCATTGAGTATTATCTTTTAACAATTGCAAGATAAGCAGGAATGAAGTCTATTTTTTTTCCAGTGGTAAAAGCTGTACTTTTGCAAACTTCTCAATACAACGATGGATTAGTGAATTATTCCCTCTTCAGTCTGAGGGGTCACTAATAACTCTCTTCATCGATGTTTCCATAATATGCTCATTGAAGTAGATACAACAGGGATCATTTTAACCACAAAAAAACGGGTGGGTTGGGTTCAGATGGGAAGTTAAAAATTTTTTTTTTAAACCTCAACCCGCCTCCAACCTGGTTTTATCGGGGGCGGGCAACCAACCCGCTCCCAGGATGCAGGTTAGCAATTTTAAATATGGGCGTGTGGGGCTGGTGAGATGACTGCCTGCTTTTGATTCGCTGTGCAGCACTAGCTGCCTATTTAAGGAAATGATGCTGTCGCTGTAGATAGAGCCAGCCATCGGTTACAGCGAGGGCCGCTGGCTGGAGTAACCATGGTTGTGGTGCAGTAAGTGATCAGGAGTAGTGTGAGCTAGAAAGGTGACTCGACGTAGAGTAGAAGCATATCTTCAACGAGGAGGAAATGGTAGAGTGAGACCTCATATAAATTTGGATGGTTTGTGTGTGCATTTTTTTTTAACATGCATATTGTTTTGCAACTAATTCCTAAACGCTACCATTTCCTTTCAATCCTCAAGAGCTAAATACATTTTTTTTTTCTCACAACATGCAAAAGACTTAAAATAGTTGTGGAGATGCAATTTAAAAATAAGTGGCTCAGTCCTGCTGGGCTAGGGTGAGGAAAAAAAATCAGCCGGCGTTTGCCCTTCTTTATTGACTGCCACCCGCTCACTTCTCTTTGTCAGCCAGTGGCTCAGCGGGCAGCACCCTCGCCTCTTGAGTCAGAAGGTTGTGGGTTCAAGTCTCACTCCAGAAACAGGAGCACAAAAATCCAGGCTGACACTCCCAGTGCAGTGCTGAGGGAGTGCTGCACTGTTGGAGGTGCCGTCTTTCGGATGAGCTGTTAAACCGAGGCCCTGTCTGCGCGCTCGGGTGGACTTAAAAGATCCCCTGGCGCTATTCAGAGCGGGGGGAGTTCTCCCCGGTGTCCTGAGGCCAATATTTCTCCCTCAACCAACATCACTAAAACAGATTATCTGGTCATTATCACAGCGCTGTTTGTGGGATCTTGCTGTGTGCAAATTGGCTTGTCGCGTTTCCTACATTACAACAGTGACTACGCTTCAGCAGTGCTTTATTGGCTGTAAAGCACTTTGCGGCGTCGTGAAAAGTGCTATATAAATGCAGGTCTTTTTCCAATAGTGCCGTGGGATCCTTTACCTGAGAGGGCAGACGCAGCCTCGGTTTACCGTCTCATCTGAAAGATGGCACCTCCGACCGTGCAGCACTCCCTCAGCACTGCACTGGGAGTGTCAGCCTCGATACTGTGCTCAATTCTCTGGTGTGGGACTTGAACCCCTGACCTTGTGACTCGGGGTTGGGGGGTGGGGAGGGGGCGGCGAGAGCGCTGCCCACTGAGCCGCGGTTGACACCGTGGAAAGTAAAAACCGAGCACTGCCCAGTGATGTGAAGTTGAAACAGACCTGATATAGCGGAGTTCCCGATGGCGGGGGAGTCCAGAACCAGGGGTCACAGTCTAAGGATAAGGGGTAAGTCATTTAGGACTGAGATGAGGAGGAATTTCTTCACCCAGAGAGTGGTGAACCTGTGGAATTCTCTGCCACACAGGGCAGTTGAGGCCAATTCATTAAAAATATTCAAGAAGGAGTTGGATATATTTCTTAAGGCTAAAGGGATCAAGGGATATGGGGAGAAAGCAGGGACAGGGTACTGAATTTGGATTAACAACAGAAAATGCTGGAAAAACTCAGCAGGTCAGGCAACATCAATTTCTCTCCACGGATGTTGCCTGACCTGCTGAGTTTTTTCCAGCATTTTCTGTTGTTATTTCGGATTTCCAACATCTGCAGTATTTTGCTATCGTACTGAATTTGGATGATCAGCCATGATCTCATTAAATGGTGGAGTGGGCTCGAGGGGCCGAATGGCCTACTCCTGCTCCTATCTTCTATGTAACACTCTATCTATGTAAACTTCAATCATGACCGTGCTTCGTTCTGGCTCAGATTGAGGAGGCCGTGTGTGGAAACTCTGCCCTAGCACACTGTTGCTCTGCACAGTGGTGCACTGCCTACTCATAATCATAATCATCATAATCAACTTTATTGTCATTGTTAGTGCACCAGTGCAGTACAACGAAATGTAGGCTTGCGGCTCCCGAGAGTGTACATTTAGATTAAGACATTTAAACATTCAACATTCATTTGGCTTGTAATACATTAACATAAACATAATAAAGTGCATTGGCAGATGTGCAGGCTTTAGAGTTTATTTGCGGAGTTCAGTAGGATGACAGCCCTGGGAAAGAAGCTGTTCCTAAATCTGGTCGTACGGGTGCGAATGCATCTGTAGCGTCTCCCAGATGGCAGGGGGGTGAACAGACTATGGCTGGGGTGGGTAGGGTCTTTGATGATGGACCGTGACCTCCGTAAACAGCGTTTCTGGTATATGTGCTCTATGGTCGGTAGCCGGGTGCCGGTAATGCGTTGGGCAGTTTTGACTGCCCGCTGCAGGGCTTTCCGGTCATAGGAGCTACAGCTGCCATACCATACTGTGATACAGTTCGTCAGGATGCTCTCTATTGTGCAGCGGTAAAAGTTAGAGAGGATCAGGGGTGACAGGTTACATCCCTTCAGCCTCCTTAGGAAATATAGGCGCTGCTGGGCCTTCTTCACCAGAGAGGAGGTATTGAGGGACCAGGAGAGGTCTTCCGTGATGTGGACTCCGAGGAACTTAAAGCTGTCCACCCTTTCCACCACAGCCCCATGGATGTGGATGGGGGTGTGACTTCCGCCTTTAGACTTCCTGAAGTCCACAATGATTTCCTTGGTTTTCTTGATGTTAAGGGCCAGGTTGTTATCGGCGCACCACTTCACGAGATGCTGGACCTGTCTCCAATAAATGGCAAACTAGTGTGTGGCCTTGCTTGAAGGCTCCCTGTGATACCGACACAACAGCTGATTCCACACCAGGACAATCCGAGCCGGGGACAGCTTTTTATTTTGGCGAAGGGTAGGGACGTTGAGTACCCTTTGACCTTGTTGGAGGACCATTCTCCTTGCCCGCCAGACTTTCCCAGTGTCTTGTAGCTTCTGGGAGAGTTCGAGCGATGATAATCTGTACATTTAATTATGGTGTAAAACACGAAGTGAGGTTTTTGTACTGGGAATGCTGAGCTTGTTGGCTTACTTGGCATTTGAAGTCAAAAGCTGCACTGTTTCGACAATTGTTCTAGTTTATTTCTGCTTTCAAAACAGGAAGTGACACGGTCAATTTCCATGCTGGCATGAAGATTTCACTTCCTTTGATTAGTCATACCTCAAATTGACGTTAATCTGAAACCATTTTACAAGAAGCTCTGTTTGCAGGCACAGTTAACAGCCCCATCCCATCCCCAATGAGCGCCTTGATTTAGAATGCAGTTTGTACGTTTACTCTTTTTAAAAAATAAGTAAAATGCAGTAACGTTTTATCAAAACCTTTTTTTTCCCCTTTGTCCCACACCTTGAAACTAAATCCAATTCAGTGTATTTTCCAGTTGTTTGTGGTCTGTTCAAACTCTATGGCCATGCACTTGTGTCAGGAGTGCCGACTCTCGCGAATTAATCGTGAGACATGCGAGTTTTTAATAAATAAAACTTACCCCAACTCGCTAAGGGTGGTGATAACAGGTAGGACTTTTAGCAAGTTTTTTGGTAAAGCATTTTCAGATGCAGTAATATCATTTTTTGTGAAAGGCTGTGTGACCTGTGAGATTAAATAAAGCCACTAATGAGGTTTATAAACCCAAAAAATACCAACTCCTGATTTCTTACCAAATCTCATGAATTTTTAAGAGTTTGTCATGGTGGGGTTGGCATGACTGACTGTAGGCCAGCTTGGGTGGATTTACTATTCACAAGGATAGGGTTCTTCCAGTGTCCTGGCCATTAAAAAAAATTATAATCTGGCAGTCTCATTGCCATGTGTGGGATCCTGCTTTGTGTAAAATGGCTGCCAGGTCATCTGCACAACAGTGGCCACTTCAAACAAATCAGGAGGTCCCCAGGTTCGATTCTCGGGTGTGCGCTGACTTAACCGATCTCGGCCTGGGCTGCTGCACTTTGCAACAGTGCTGGTGGCTTCCTCGGGGACCAGCTGACGTTCCTACTCCTGATTCCTATCCGGTAGCCCCCACCTATACACGTTGTTGTTGAGTGAGAACAGGGTTTGGCTTTAGTGAGGTACCCTCCATGATTGAATCACCCACCAACACACCCATTTTATTTTAGGCTTGTACTTGAGGAGATACAGGAAGCTTGCAGGCTGGATCTATTAGCATCTGAAGAGAGGAGACGACGTTTTGAGACCATTTATTTGTCCGCTCCATTTGGAAACCCCAACCCGGCCTCTCTTCAGATATTGATGAAATGTGCTGCGTGGGGAAATTTAATATGTTGAGCAAGTGGCCCATAGTCTCCTTTTCTAATGAGAAGCTTGGATCTAATGAACTTTGTACTTGAGAAGAACGTTGCAATTCTGCTTTATGTCCCTTTTTGATCTGAATTAATTGCCAGGCTGCATGCGGTTAACTCCGAACATTGGACCCCCCCCTCCCCCTCCGCCTTTCAAGTTTTAAAACGAAATTGAATCTGCAGCAAAAGAACATCCTTAAGTACTTGGCACCGGGAGAAGTGGAAGGAGCCACGTGCAGCCTGGGTTTGCTGGTCCCTCTTGTAACCTTGTTTACAAACTTGCCCCTGCCGCAGTTCATGGAAAGGCTCGAGCGGTTTCTGGTTTTTCCCCGACTTTTGGTGGTTGAAAATTTCCCTGTGGCCCAAGTTCTTGATGGTGTATCATTGCCTGAAATGTGGACCCTGTAAATTAGTCATGTCTCTTGCCGGCAAATTAAGAAAACTGAACATACCAGAGCTGCGTTTACATTGGCCTCTGGGCGCGGCATAGACTAGGAAGAAAGACTTGCCATTACATAGCGCCTTTCACGACCTCACGGCATCCCAAAGCGCTTCACAACCAATGAAGTACTATTGAAGTGCAGTCACTTGTTGTAACGCGGCAACCGATTTGTGCACAGCAAGCTCCTCACACACAGCAACGTGACGATGACCAGATAATCTGTTGAGATAAATATTGGCCAAGACACGGGGGGGGGGGACTCCCCTGCTCGTCTTCGAAATGATGTCATGGAATCTTTAACAGCCACCCGAGATGGCTAACATGGATGAGACGTTAAAGCGAGGCCCTAAGGCGGCACTACTGACAGCGCAGCACTCCCTCAGTACTGCACTGGGAGTGTCGGCCTGGATGCTATGCTCGAAGCCTCTGGAGTGGGATGTCAACCTTCTGACTCCGAGGCAAGAGTGCTACTACCCACTGAGCCACAGCTGACGCTTGTCTTCACTTTGACCTCCGGGGGCCTCAGCTACGAGAACTGTTTTTTTTTGCTTTGGCCTTCGATTGCTCCGGGCAAGAAATCAAATGGGAACTTGCCATATTCACACAATCGGGAGAACCTATATTTGCTTTCCATGTCTTTGCATTGACTAACCTTGGTGAATCTGGCAAGTTTACACAGGGGGGATGCCACCAGTTAGTGGAGCCTGTGTCCTGGCTTTATGGAACAGCAACGACTGGTGCCCAGTGAAAGGTGATGTACTGGCGTACAAGTGGGTCTGAGCCTGGGACTTGACCTGCAAACCACAGATTAAAAAAAAAAAAATTGTAATCTTATCCGCGGAAACAATATTTCAGTGAGCGAGCGGTCAATCTATGGAACAGACTCCCTAGGGAGACGGTGTTCAAATGCAAATTTGATCGATTTCTTTCAGAAAATAACCTTTTGGGATGCAGTAGATGAGTAATTCGAGTCATGCTGTGGTAAATGTAGCAGGCATTTAACAGGAATAACAACAGAAAATGCTGGGAGCGCTCAGCAGGCTAGGCAGCGTCCGTGGAGAGAGAAACCGAGTTAACGGGGGTGATTTTTGCCAATGGGGGCGGGTTGGAGGCTGGACTGCTGCTTGTCGGGTTTCAGTCCCGCCTCCATCGACGTCTGACCAACCCACGCTATTTTCCCTTGGTTGACCTTGTTAAGCCCGCCCAGCGGACTCAGCAGGCCAATTAAGGGAAAGCCGGTGACGGAGAACGTCAGCGTATGACGTTTCATCTGTCAAATTTTTGACAGCTGAATTGTCATCATTTTGACAGCTCTATGAAGCTGTCAAACACTGACATTCTCCCTTGTTTGGTGAGTTCTTGTACTCGAGGCTCATCAAACCTCTTGTGAGCAGAAATTAGATGGTTGTTGCATCTGAGAATGCAGCAGCCATTCTGTCATCTCTGCCGGTGAGATGCCGGAGTCTCCACATCCCCAACTGTTGAAGCCTGCAGGAAGAAACAAAGGTAAGGAAACTTTTTCTATCACTTTTCACTCGCCTCACACATACTTACCTCTCCACACTTGCACCCATCACTCACCTCCGCAGCGCACCTTTGGACCCCTCCGACCCCCGCAGACCCACTGCTCGCCTCGCTGACCCTGGCGGGGTTTCCTGACGTCGGGGGGGGGGGGGGGGCGGAAATGGGGATAATCCTTTTAACTGCCTGCTAACTACCTGTTAACAGAACAGGCAGTTAAGTGGCTGTAATCCCCGTCCCGCCTCCAGGAGAAGGTACCTGGCGCAAGTCGGGAACCCGCCTCCTAGGAAGACGGCACAGAGGTGGGTTGGAGGCGGGACGGGTACCCGCCCCTAGATTCTGCCATTTATCTGGCAAACCCGTCTCCCCAGGGCTGGCAAAATCACCCCCAACACTTCAGGTCTGTGACCCTTCATCAGAACTGGTAAAAGTTGGAGATGTAACCGGCTTTAAGCAGGTGCAGAGGCGGGGAAAGAGGGGAGGGGAGGAAGGAACTAAAGGCACAGTCGGTGCTAGGATTAAAGGCAGGAGAGATTAAATGTTGCAAATGGGGATGGCAGAATAATCAACAGCTGCTGCCTGAAAAATTGGGGGGGGGTTATAGCCTGAAATTGTTGAACTTGATGTTGAGCCCAGAAGGCTGTAAAGTGCCTAATCGAAAGATGAGGTGCTGTTCCTCGAGCTTCCGTGGAACCGTGCAAGAGGCCGAGGTCAGAGTGGGAGTGGAGGGGAGAATTATTAACGGGCGGCCTCCCCTGGCCTAGTTGGTGCTCAAGATGTAACCTTATTGGCGTGGGTACCCACCAGGCTTATTTCAACGAGGGAGCCCCCCTTGACCAGGGGTGATCTGATCGAAGTTTTCAAGATATTAAGGGGAATAGATAGGGTAGATAGACAGAAACTATTTCCGCTAGTTGGGGATTCTAGGACTAGGGGGGCATAGTCTAAAAATTAGAGCCAGACCTTTCCGGAGTGAAATTGGGAAACACTTCTACACACACAGGGTGGTAGAAGTTTGGAACTCTCTTCCGCAAACGGCAATTGATGCTAGATCAATTAATTTTAAATCTGAGGTTGATAGATTTCTGTTAACTTAAAGGTATTGAGGGATATGGGGCAAAGGCGGGTATATGGAGTTAGGTCGCAGATCAGCCATGATCTCATTGAATGGCGAAACAGGCTCGAGGGGCTGAATGGCCTCCTGTTCTTATGACCATGGAAGTCCAGAGGTTCCCGGCAGGCTGATCCTGGCTCCGTTCTGATAGTTCAGGTAAATCAGAATTGTCAAACCATTGCCATTATCGGCACTATTTGCATGTGTCTCGGTATCTTGGGTTATTGTGCAATTGAGCTGAGAGGGCCATGAAAAGGTTTATGATTGTATGCTCCTTTACTGCTCGCGCACATTCAAATCCCCAGTGGAAAAATCCCATTTCTAAAGGCTGTGGATTACTCCTGTGGTTAGAATGTGGAACTTGCTGCCATGTGGGGTGGGTGAGGCGAATAGCAGAGCTACATTTAAGGGAAAGCTCGATTAACACATGAGGGAGAAAGGAATAGAAGGGTATAGTGATGGGGTGAGATGAAGAGGGGTGGGAGGAGGCTCGTGTGGAGCAGAAACACCGGCACGGACCAGTTGGGCCGAATGGCCTGTTTCTGTGCTGCAAATACTGTGTAAGTTGTACTCGTGACCGGTTTGTAACCCAGGCTTCCTGAAGATTGACCTTTTTATTGGGGGTGCTGCTATTTCGTGGCTTCATTAAAAAAAAATTTAAAAAATTTAAATTTAAGAAATAGCATTTTTAAACCACATTGATTTTTATTAAAATCATTCTTAGCACTCGATAGCAGGGCAACTTCCCACTAATCGAATTGTGTTGCTGAGACTCCACAATTGATTTTTGGTTTACGGTGAGTAAGCTGATCTCCGGTAAGGAAGCCGATAAGGAGTCGGGGTCTCTCTGTCTGTCTCTCTTCCTCCCCACCCCCTCGGTTTGTCTCTCTCAGGCCACCCCTCCCCCCAGTCTGTAGTCTATTTTCTCTCATGTCCCCCCACATGCCCGGGCTGAGGTTGGACAGTCACTGATCTACTTGCTGTTGCTGTTTGCCACAGGATGGGAGGGAAGAGCCACTCGGCAGAAACCTTTCAATTTTTACGAGCTGGTTGCAGGAGAAAGCGGTGCCAGTTTTGAAAGCTGCAACAAATATTCTGTACTCCCGAGTGTTAAATGGTCAGCTGCTAACAATTTGACTGTTCTCCTGAGGGCTTTATTTAATATTCTTCTGTTGAAAGAATGTCAGTGCTGGAAAGGGAAGGGAGGGGAGGGCCTGGTATTCTGAGAAACAGCCAGAAGGCAGAATAACTCCCAACGGTTCTGTTCCATTGTGGTGACTATTAATTTGTTGCTAAAGGTCTAAACTGAACCAATTAATGTTGATTTCCTATCTGTGCTTGTACGAGAATCTGGCTTCTCACGTTGATTAGGGCTGACTGTTTCTTGACCGCGGCAATGTACCCGCTAATTTTTTTTGGGCTGCGTGGCCCATTCAAATTTTCGCATGTGCGCGGTTTCTTCCATTTTTTTAAAGCCGGTGAGCGGCCTGCGCGGGACCTCCAGACTGGCCGCGCACCTTAGCGGGAGCATTGAGCGGTGGGCAGGGTTAGCCAACACCGGTTGGACGTATTCCTGACAGTTCCGCCACTGATGTCCCTCTTCCGATCTCTGCGTCTCCCGCCATTGGTCGCCCAACACGCCCATCCCAGCGCTGCACCTCCTCCCCCACCAGGCTCTCTGTTAGCCGGTTTGAGCAGGTCCGGCAGCATCTGTGGAGCGAGAAACCGAGTTAACGTTAACTCTGTTTCTCTCTCTCTGCCTCTCTCTCTCTGCCTCTCTCTCTCTGGCTCGCTCTCTCTCTCTGGCTCGCTCTCTCTCTCTCTGGCTCGCTCTCTCTCTCTCTGGCTCGCTCTCTCTCTATCTGGCTCGCTCTCTCTCTCTCTGGCTCGCTCTCTCTCTCTCTCTGGCTCGCTCTCTCTCTCTCTCTGGCTCGCTCTCTCTCTCTCTCTGGCTCGCTCTCTCTCTCTCTGGCTCGCTCTCTCTCTCTCTCTGGCTCGCTCTCTCTCTCTCTGCCTCGCTCTCTCTCTCTCTGCCTCGCTCTCTCTGGCCTGCTGAGTGTTTCCAGCATTTTCTCCTTTCATTAAATATGCTCCTTTGTTCCTTTTTGTATAATATTTATCTGTATCGAATTACATTTGCCATTGATTCCCCAGCTAAGATTAGCAGACTCGGCACAGACCAGGGCTGGAATCTGAATTCAGTGAGCCATCATTGAAACTCATCACGTTTTTGTCAATCCTTGTATAATTTCTCATTTTGGGGGGGGGGGGAAAAAAAGATATGATCACTTAGTTTCTTGTCAACCCGACGAGACGAAAGCTTGTGGTTCTTTATGGCCCGTGTCGCCCACCTCACTGTCATTGTTGTTGTTCCTTTTTAACTTGCTCCCCTTTTCCCCTCTTCCAGCATTGAACAAATTGGCTTGCTTGTGCTCATGTGGTTCTGGTATTTTTGTTGTTGTTGAAATGTTTCCCTGAGCAGACATTCAGATGTACGTGGCAGTGTGCGCGACACACTCCTCTCCACAGCTGCTGATAGACTTCAGCTTTGAGCAATCGGATTCTTTTCCAAGTGCTGCTGTGGTCCTCGCGGTGTATAATGTGAAAGACCGGCTCGCGAGGAATACCCTGCAAGCAGCAATATTTGGAGAATGACGGCTCCGTTCCGATCTTCTGATGAAAGAAGTAAATGCTTTCTCGGTCCTCGGCACGGATGGATTTGCTGCATAATATGGGGACTGATAGAATTTTGGGTTGTCAACCAACATTTTCTCTGTGATTCAACATCCAGTCCCTTGTGCAGACCTTGTCATCCCATCACAAAGACCGCCTACCTCCACCTCCGTAACATCGCCCGTCTCCGCCCTTGCCTCGGCTCATCTGCTGCTGAAACCCTCATCCATGCCTTTGTTACCACTGGACTTGACTATTCCAACACACTCCTGGCCGGCCTCCCATATTCCACCCTCCATAACCTTGAGCTGATCCAAAACTCTGCTGCCTGTGTCTTAACTTGTACCAACTCCCATTCCTCCATCACACCTGTGCCCACTGACTTACATTGGCTCCCAGTCCAGCAATGCCTTGACAGAAAAATTCTCATCCTCAGGTTCAAAACCCTCCATAGCCTTGTCCCTCCCTCTGTAACCTCCTAAAACCCTCTTCGAACTCTGCGTTCATAGAATTACAGGAAACTTTCTGGCATCCGGCACGGACGGGACCGACGTGGTGCCGGTTCATCAACAATTCCGGATAACCGAACGCTATAGTAAAAGATACGGAGCTCAGAGCTCCGTATAAAGCAACAAACCCACAGCTTCAAAACAATCGGCACAAGTTGCAAGCGTCTCTGTAGCTTAGCAACAGCTTCAGCTACACCCTTGCACAGCAACAAATGGAGTTTAAAAAGGTAATAAAAGTTAAGGGAACCGACTCCTGAATTTTGCTGGTGGATAGAGCGTTCCGGTTATTTAGGGGCCGGTTAATCGAAAGTTTCCTGTACATAGAATTTACAGCACAGAAACAGACCATTTGGCCCAATGCACCACATGTGTCTCCTCCCACTCTATTTACTTCACCTCTTGGTCTTTATTTTGACCGAAATGAGCCCCAGCCTGGTCAGTCTTCACTGGTAACTGTATCCTCTGAGTTCTGGTAAACCTTTCTTGCACTTTCTCCAGTGCTTCTATATCCTTTTTAGTGATAAGGAGACCGGAACCGTGCACAGCACTCGAGTGTGGTCTAACCAAGGTTCTGCATCTCTGCTCCAACTCTGGCCTCTTGTGCATCGCCGCACTTCCTTCACCCCACTTTTGGTGGCCGTGCTTTCAGCTGCCTTGGGCCCTAAGCTCTGGAATTCCCTCTCCGCCTCTCTCGCCTTTCAAGACTCTCCGTAAAAATCTACCTCTTTGACCAAACGTTTGGTATGGACCATGTACAGCAGGCACCTCAAAGCACTGGAGAGGTACCACCAACGCTGCCTCCGCAAGATCCTGCAAATCCATTGGCAGGATAGGCGCACCAATGTCGGTGTTCTTGCTCAGGCCAACATCCCCAGCATCGAAGCTCTGACCACACGATCAGCTCCGATGGACGGGTCACATTGTCCGCATGCCCGATACGAGACTCCCAAAACAAGTGCTCTACTCGGAGCTCTGACACGGCAAGAGAGCCCCAGGTGGGCAGCGGAAACGCTTCAAGGACACCCTCAAAGCCTCCTTGGAAAAAGTGTAACATCCCCACCGACACCTGGGAATCCCTGGCCCAAGACCGCTCCAAGTGGAGGAGAAGCATCCGGGAAGGCGCCGAACACCTCGAGTCTCTTCAGGAGCAAGCAGAAGCCAAGGGCAAGGAGCGCACGTCAACCCAAGCACCCCACCCACCCGCCCCTTCAACCACCGTCTGCCCCACCTGTGACAGAGACTGTAGGTCCCGCATTGGACTCATCAGTCACCCGAGAACTCATTTTTAATGTGGAAGCAAGTCATCCTCGGTTCCCAGGGACTGCCTAAGAAGGTGGTCACCTGGCCTAATGTCTCCTCCTTTGGCTTGGTGTCAATTTCTGTTTGATTACACTCTTGTAATTGGGATGTTTTGCTATGTTAATGGTGCTGTGTAAATGCTGATTGATCCTGAAGCGATACCTTCCAGCTTTGCATGACCTGAGAGAACACACACTTCGTTCACTTGACATGATTGGTTTACAAAATAAATGTCTGACTGTTCAGAGAAATGGGTGATATAAAACACGTCCGAGATACACGAGCCCAAACCAGCCAAATGAGTTCACTGCTGGAATTGGAAGTCATTTTTTGAAAATGCAAAGACGCGCACGTACTCCATGTCTGTCTGATGCTAAAACCACACCAGGCTAAATGGAAATGTAAAGCTCAAAAGCCTTGACGAGCGCCATCAATAAATACCCGGTGAAAAAAAGTTCATGCAGTTTTGTGCATTTCAGTTTAAAGAAGCCCGTGCCTTGGTCCCACATCAGAATGGTTGGCTGATTTGATTTGCTGCAGAGTGCATTGTTGTAAGAGGATAACTAGGGAAAAAATAGGGCCCATTAGGGACAAAAGTGGCAATCTGTGTGTGGAGCCGGAAGATGTAGGAGGGGTTCTAAATGAATTTTTTGCATCTGTTTTCACTATGGAGAAGGACAATGTAGACATAGAAATAGGGCGGGGGGACTGTGAAATGCTCGAACATATTAACATCGAGAGGGAGGAGGTATTGGCGGTTTTAGCTGGCCTAAAAATGGATAAATCCCCAGGCCCGGATGAAATGTATCCCAGGCTGCTGTGTGAGACAAAGGAAGAGATTGCGGGGGCTCTAACACATATATTCAGGACCTCTCTGGCCACAGGGGATGTGCCAGAGGACTGGAGAACCGCTAATGTACCATTATTCAAGAAGGGTAGTAGGGAAAAACCGGGGAACTACAGGCCAGTGAGCCTAACATCAGTGGTAGGGAAATTATTGGAAAAAATTCTGAGGGACAAAATTTGTCTCCACTTGGAGAGGCAAGGATTAATCAGGGATAGTCAACATGGCTTTGTCAAGGGAAGATCATGTCTGACTAATTTGATTGAATTTTTTGAGGGGGTGACTAGGTGTGTGGATGAGGGTAACGTAGTGGATGTGGTATACATGGATTTCAGTAAGGCCTTCGATTAAAGTCCCGCACAGGAGACTGGTCAAGAAGGTAAGAGCCCATGGAATCCAGGGTGCCTTGGCACATTGGATACAAAACTGGCTTAGTGGCGGAAGGCAGAGGGTGATGGTCGAAGGTTGTTTTTGTGACTGGAAGCCTGTGGCCAGTGGGGTACCACAGGGATCGGTGCTGGGTCCCTTGCTGTTTGTGGTCTACATTAATGACTTGGATATGAATGTAAAAGGTATGATCAGTAAGTTCGCGGATGATACAAAAATTGGTAGGCTGGTAAATAGCGAGGAGGGTAGCCTCAGTCTGCAGGACGATATAGATGGGTTGGTCAGATGGGTGGAACAGTGGCAGATGGAATTTAACCCGGAAAAGTGCGAGGTGATGCACTTTGGGGGGACTAACAAGGCAAGGGAATACACAATGAATGGAAAGACCCTAGGCAAGACGGAGGGTCAGAGGGATCTGGGTGTGCAAGTACACAGATCCCTGAAGGCGGCGGAACAGGTGGATAAGGTGGTAAAAAAGGCATATGGGATACTTGCCTTCATTAGCCGAGGCATTGAATATAAGAGCAAGGAGGTTATGATGGAGCTGTATAAAACACTGGTTAGGCCACAGCTGGAATACTGTGTGCAGTTCTGGTCGCCACACTACAGGAAGGATGTGATCGCGTTAGAGAGGGTGCAGAGGAGATTCACCAGGATGTTACCAGGGCTAGAGCGCTTCAGCTATGAAGAGAGACTGGGCAGATTGGGTTTGTTTTCCTTGGAGCAGAGGAGGCTGAGGGGGGACATGATTGAGGTGTACAAAATTATGAGGGGCATAGATAGGATGGATGCTGAGGAGCTTTTTCCCTTAGTAGAGGGGTCAATAACTAGGGGGCATAGATTCAAGGTAAAGGGCGGGAGGTTTAGAGGGGATTTGAGAGAACTTTTTCACCCAGAGGGTGGTTGGAGTCTGGAACTCACTGCCTGAAAGGGTTGTGGAGGCAGGAACCCTCACAACATTTAAGAAGCATTTGGATGAGCACTTGAAATGCCATAGCATACAAGGCTACGGACCAAATGCTGGAATATGGGATTAGATTAGACAGGGCTTGATGGCCGGTGTGGACACGATGGGCCGAAGGGCCTCTATCCGTGCTGTATGACTCTGAGTAATAGTCGGTCAGTTGTCGATGCCTGCATTTATATCGGCCAATAGACCTGATGGAAACCTATTAATAGTAACTGAATTGTGTCTTTATATATGTGTAAGCTGGGGGGAGCCCGGCTTTGCCAGGGCTGTTTTGGGCCAGGCGGTTTAAATTGAGTGCGAGGCTTTGGGGCCTCTCTGTGTCCCTCTGTGAATCTGCTGCCGGGCAACATTTTAAATCGAGTCCCAGGCTTTTGGGCCCTGTTTGTGTCCCTGTCTCAGTCTGCTGCCGGGCAACATTTCTACCTTTTTTAATACCTTGAAAGATGAAAGTGAAAGTACTTATAAAATGTTTTTGGTAAATCTTGTTATTTTTAAAAGAGATACTAACTTTTTCAAAGCTGGATAAGGAGAGTAGTTGGACTTGAACACATTAAATCTAGGCTGACACTCCAGTGCAGTGCTGAGGGAGTGCTGCACTGTTGGAGGTGCTGTCTTTCGGATGAGACGTTAAACCGAGTCCCTGTCTGCTCTCGAAGGTGGACATAAAAGAAGAGCAGGGGAGTTCTTTCTCCTGGGTGTCCTGAGGCCAATATTTATCCCTCAACGAACATAACAAAAACAGATTATCTGGCCATTATCACATTGCTCTTTATGGGAGCTTGCCGTGACGAAATTGGCTGCTGCGTTTCCTACATTACAACAGTGACTAAGCTTCAAAAAGTACATTATTGGCTGTAAAGCGCTTTGGGGCGTCCAGTGGTCGTGAAAGGCGCTATAGAAATGCAAGCCTTTTCTTTTTCTTTTTTGTCTGTCTCTGTCTGTCTGTCTTTACAACATTATAACTGCACTTCAAAAAGTACACTGTAAAGGTGTGTGTGTATTTATTTATGTATGACTATGCATGTGTGTATGAATTTATATATAGATAGAGGTGTGTGTGTGTTTAAAATTAACTTGGGTGGGGGAGGAAAGAGCTGGAGTAACGGAAATGTACATTACTGGCTGGCCCATTCGATGACACTGCCAACACAGACTGTCGCATTGTTTGGACTGGCCCTGCACCACTGGAGCTGGCAGGAATTGAAGCAACTGGTTTGGGTTGTAGAGATGATGTTAAGAGGATGTCTTGATAGCTAAGTTTGGAAGGTGCTAGCTGCCTTTCTTTCTCTTTGCTCTCTTCTTTCCCGCACATTCGGAGCACTGCCCACTGGGTTGCTGCTGCTACGCGCCAAATGCAATTTCCACCTGAATTCTCCAAGCTTTTGCGGTGGCTGTGTCACACAATCCTGCGATTGTATAACCATTCCCTGTGTTACTGTCAGTTCTCCATTTTTGATGGTTTCCGTGGTGTAACCAGTGCCTGTCGCCAGTGTGCACGGCCACCTTGCAGGGCTCTTTCACAGATCTGGGGAAGGCGTGTTTGTGTGTAGGGGAGGGAGGGCGAGTAAGCGATGGCGAGCTCCTGCCTCTTCCGGTGAGCTTTGTCGATGTTCTCGATTCTAGTCATCTCCGAACATCATCTGAACGAGTGCTGACCTTTGGGACCTGTGGAAAATCGTGTGCGGGCAAAAGATGTCCGCAGTTTGCAAGCAGTGTGGCCACTCAGCTGTCTGCCAGTCCTGCGCGGCCTGGGACCGCCTCTTCCACTGAAATTTCACAGGTGCGCGAAACTTTGAATGGGCCGCGCTGCCCATTAAAGAGACTGTGCACCCAAATTTTAAAATTAGCGGGAACATTGTTTGCAAGATGTCTGCAGTATTGATAAAAGCCTCTTTTTCCCCTCCTCCTGCTACTCCCTACCCTCCCTCTGCTCCACTCCAACACATTGGGTTGCGTCAGCCTTTGCTCAGTGGGTAGCGCGCTCGCCTCGGAGTCAGAAGGTTGTGGGCTCAAGTCCCATTCCAGAGACTTGAGCCCATAATCCAGGCTGACAATCCCAGTGCAGTGCTGAGGGAGCGCTGCACTGTCGGAGATGCCATTTTTCGGATGAGATGTTAAACTGAGGTCCTGTCTGACCTCGGGTGGACATAAAAGTTCCCATGGCAATATTGGAAGAAGAGCAGGGGAGTTCTCCCTGGTGTCCTGGGGCCAATATTTATCCCTCAACCAACATCACTAAACAGATGATCTGGTCATTATCACATTGCTGTTTGTGGGAGCTTGCTGTGCGCAAATTGGCTGCTGCGTTTCCTACATTACAACAGTGACTACACTTCAGAAGTACTTCATTGGCTGTAAAGCGCTTTGGGGCATCCTGAGGTTGTGAAAGGTGCTATAGAAATGCAAGTTCTCTTTCTTACATAATAGAGCATCCTCGGCACTCTTGAGTAACGTGTGACTTGTAGAATTTAATTTTTTGTATTTGCTGCTCATGCGCTCCTGTGAAGAGCCGTGGGACGTTTTAAGAACATAAGCAATAGGAGCAGGAGTCGGCCATACGGCCCCTCGAGCCTGCTCCGCCATTCAGTAAGATCATGGCTGATGACCTCCACACCACTTTCCCTGCGCGATCCCCCAAATCTCTTGATTCCCTTAGTGCCCAAAAATCTCAGTCTTGAAACATAGAAACTAGGAGCAGGAGTAGGCCATTCGGCCCTTCGAGCCTGCTCCGCCATTCAACGAGATCATGGCTGATCATCCAAACCCTAGCACCCGGTCCCTACACTGACAGGCAACCCCACGTATTTAATCCCCCCTAACACTAAGGGCCAATTTTTATCATGGCCAATCAACCTAATCCGCACATCTTTGGACTGTGGGAGGAAACCGGAGCACCCGGAGAAAACCCACGCAAACACGGGGAGAATGTGCAAACTCCACACAGACAGTCACCCGAGGCCGGATTCGAACCCGGGTCCCTGGCGCTGTGAGGCAACAGTGCTAACCACTATGCCACCGTGCTGCCCTTGAATATACTCATCGTCTGAGCATCCACCACTCTCTGGGTTTTCCTATGTTAAAGGCGCTAGATAAATGCAAGTTTTTTTGGTAGTGGTAGAATTGGGAAAATCCAAACCTGATTTAATAATCCTGAATCCCTTCACAGAATCACAGAAACCCCACAGTGCAGATAGAGGCCATTTCGGCCCATCGAGCCTGCACCGACACATATCCCACCCGATCCCCGTAACCCCTACACCAACACATATCCCACCCTATCCCTGTAACCCCACGTATTTAATCCCCCTAACACTAAGGGTCAATTTATCATAGCCAATCAACCTAACCCGCACATCTTTGGACTGTGGGAGGAAACCGGAACACCCGGAGAAAACCCACGCAAACACGGGGAGAACGTGCAAACTCCACACAGACAGTCGCCCGAGGCCGGATTCGAACCCGGGTCTCTGGCGCTGTGAGGCAACAGTGCTAACCTTGTGACCATAGGAATTCTGATTTACTCAGTTTCTTCATAAACCAATAGCCCTGCCCATAACTTCACCTGATTGTAGATTCATAGAATGATACAGCGCTGAAGGAGGCCGTTCGGCCTGTCGTGCTTGTGCCGGCCCTTTTGAAAGAGCTATCCAATCAGTCACACTCCCATGCTCTTTCTCCATTCTGTGAATACTTTCTTTAAAAGCCTATAAGTAGCTGCAGTAGAGTGATTGGGCTCCTGCATATATTTTGTTTTATCTTTTCCCAACTGCCAAAATCGTGGCACGGGAGGCCTTTTTTTACAGCTTTGTGTCTCATCCTTGTTTTCAAATCCCTCCATGGCCTCGCCCCTCCTTATCTCTAATCTCCTCCAGAGCTGCCACCCTCCAAGATCTCTGCGATCCTCAAATTCTGGCATCTTTCGGATGAGAGATTAACTGAGGCCCCGTCTGCTCTCTCAGGTGGACGTAAAAGATTCCATGGCACTATTTTGAAGAAGAGCAGGGGAGTTCTCCCCGGTGTCCTGGGGCCAATATTTATCCCTCAGTCAACAACATTAAAACAGATTATCTGGTCATTATCCCATTGCTGTCTGTGGGAGCTTGCTGGGCGCAAATTGGCTGCTGCGTTTCCCACATTACTACAGTGACTCCACCTCAAAAAGTACTTCATTAGCTGTAAAGCGCTATGAGATGTCCGGTGGTCGTGAGAGGTGCTATAGAAATGCAAGTCTTTTTTCTTGAGCATCCCCGACTAATCGCTCCACCATTGGCGGCCGTGCCTTCAGCTACCTGGGCCCTAAGCTCTAGCATTCCCTCCCTGGATATCGCGGCCTCTCTTTTTCCTCCTTTTTAAGATGCTCCTTAAAACCTACCTCTTTGACCAAGCTCTGCCCTAATATCTCTTTGTGGCTCGGTGTCAAATTTTGTTGGAAAATGCTTCTGTGACGCGCCTTGGGACGTTTCATTGCATTAAAGGCGCTATATAGATACAAGTTGTTGTTGAATCTGTTGACTGTTGGAAACGGTCGGTGATTCTTGTCGTGTCTTGCCATGTTCCGCGTTGAGTCCTGTGATCAGACTGGTGGATGTGGGGCGGAATCTATACGCATGTTTTGACAGTTCCCAGGGAGAGCGAATATACATTCCAAAGGATTGAGTTTCACTGCTTTTCGTGCTTCTGCCAGTCGACCATCAGGCTCCGCTGCTCCTGCTCAACTTTGTCCCATTGATGAACTGGGGCTTTGTTACTTTAATGTATGGCTAGGGTTTTTTTTTTTGAGGTGGGCGGAGATGAAGAGGGATTGATCTGCAAAGGAGGAAGTCATCCCTTTTACAAGATTACTGTGTTCCTTTCTTCATTTTAATTACTGTGAATCTGTTTCCTGGACTTTCTTATTTCCCCCTCCCCCTCCTCTTTCATCCGCCTCCTCCCCTCTCCCAGTTGGAGTTCTTCACATGCTTCTGTAACCCACTGGAGTCGAGTTACTTCCATTTTTTTTAATGCTGAAAATTGTGGGTGAGCAATCCGAGAGAGACTGCCTGAAAGCCCTGGCTCACTATCCCCTTCTCATGAAAACTGCCGTGACACAAACTGGACTTAAACCCAAGACCAATCCATCTTGTAACAATCGATTAGGCACTCTACAGCCTTCTGGACTCAATATCGAGTTCAACAATTTCAGATCATAACCTCGGCCCCTATATATATATTTTTCCTCCCACAGGGCAGCTGTCTTTCACTCTGCCAGCGCAATTCACACTTCATCTAGAGCCATCCTTTGTTCCTTAACCTGTCCCATTACCATCTCTTCTCACCTTGACTGTCTCTCAATGACTCTTAATCCCTCCTGCTTTCTATCCTATCACTGACCGTCTCTTTTGTTCTTTCATCCCCTCCCCCTTTTCCCAACCCCTAACCAGCTTTAAAATCTATTCTATTTCCTGCTTTTTTTCTCAGTTCTGACGAAGGGTCTTCGACCTGAAACGTTAA
Source organism: Somniosus microcephalus (assembly GCF_052327205.1). Classification (NCBI taxonomy): domain Eukaryota; kingdom Metazoa; phylum Chordata; class Chondrichthyes; order Squaliformes; family Somniosidae; genus Somniosus; species Somniosus microcephalus. The sequence continues at coordinate 10,984,953 of NC_141010.1, forward strand.
CACTCTCTCTCCACGGATGCTGCCTGAGTTTTTCCAGCGTTTTCTGTTGTTATTTTGGATTTCCAGTATCCGCAGTATTTTGCTATTGCCATCTAGTAACAATATCACTTTTTAACCACAGCGCTTGGCTTCGTGAACGGGGAGAGCCTAAATAGAAAGAAAGACTTGCATTTCTATAGCACCTTTCACGACCACCGGACGCCTCAAAGCGCTTTTACACCAAAGAAGTACTTTTGAAGCAGAGTCACTGTTGTAATGTGGGAAACGCGGCAGCCAATTTGCATACAACAAGCTCCCACAAACAGCAATGTGATGATCTGTTTTTGTTCTGTTGGTTGAGGGATAAATATTGGCCAGGACACCGGGGATAACTCCCCTGCTCTTCATCGAAAATAGTGGCCATGGGATCTTTTACGTCCGCCTGAGAGAGCTGGTTTAACGTCTCATCTGAAAGACTGCACCTCCGACAGTGCAGCACTCCCTCAGCACTGCACTGGAGTGTCAGCCTAGCTTTATGTGCTCATAAAGCCACAACCTTCTGACTCGGCTGTGAGAGTGCTATCCACTGAGCCACAGCTGACACTTGGCAACATAGGCTTAGATAACAGGGTAGTGAGAGATCAAGAAATGGCCGAAACACGCTCAGCGTTTTGACACTGCTCTGTTCTCCCTGAATGAAAGGGATAACTGTAATGTAGTTCTAATTTTCCACTTGGGTAATATTTTTTGTGGGGGAGGGGACCAGCAGTCCCATCGTCCTCACACAAGGCTAGGCTTTTACTTATCCCAGAATGCTTCTGTATTTATCAATATTTATTGTATGGCCAATATTTGTCCCTCAACCAACATTAAAAAAAAAATCAGATAATCTGGTCATTATCACATTGCTGTTTCTGGGAGCTTGCTGTGTGCAAATTGGCTGCCGTGTTTCCCGCATTACAACAGCGACTCCACTTCAAAAAGTGCTTCATTGGCTGTAAAGCGCTTTGAGACGTCTGGTGGCTGTGAAAGGCGCTATATAAATGCAAGTCAGTCTTTCTTTGTAAAAATGACACTCCAGCCACCCCCCCTCTACTCTCTTGGAAGATGCCGACTCCTTACATAGAAACATAGAAGATAGGAGCAGGAGTAGGCCATTCGGCCCCTCGAGCCTGCTCCGCCATTCAATGAGATCATGGCTGATCATCCAAATTCAGTACCCTGTCCCTGCCTTCTCCCCATATCCCTTGATCCCTTTAGCCGTAAGAAATATATCTAACTCCTTCTTGAATATATTTAATGAAATGGCCTCTACTGCCTTCTGTGGTAGAGAATTCCACAGGTTCACCACTCTCTGGGTGAAGAAATTCCTGCTCCATCTCAGTCCTAAATGGCTTACCCCTTATCCTTAGACTGTGATGTTGTTCTAAAAGCACCAGCTGTCTTCCAGCGTCTCTCCCCAAACGGCTGTTCTTTGAAATCAGGTCTAGGCGGCGAGTGTCAGCAGGCTATTCGATGGTGCAGGAGGGGCATCAGAGCAGGAAAGAGCTCTTTCGAAATGAAAGCTGAAAATGCTGGAAATACTCACTGCCTGACCTGTTATCTGTGAAGAGAGAGAAACAGAGTTAACGAATGAGATAAACATCTTAGTCGACCACACTGGACCCAGGTCTGCAGTATTTTCTTTTTTTTTGAGCTGCATGAAGTACTGGTGGCTACGGACCTGTCGCCTGGTGATGGGTAGTGCTTGGAGTGTTTGAGTTGATGAATTAAGAGCACCATACAAGAAGAGGACTGCACATCGTTGAAGTGTTCCGACTGGAGGACCGCATTTTAGCATTGTGGTTATGTCACTGGACTAGCAATCCAGAGGGAAAGAAATCCCGGTTTGGGAATTTTGAATTCAGCTGGTGTCAGTAAAAGTGACCGTGAAGCTGTGGGATTGTCGTTTTTAAAAACCCAACTGGTTCTCCGATGTCCTCTTTAGGGAAAGCAACCTGCTGCCCTTACTTGGCCTGGCTTGTGTTTGACTCCAGTCCAAACCCAACATACGATAGCAAAATACTGCAGATGCTGGAAATCCGAAATAACAACAGAAAATGCTGGAAAAACTCAGCAGGCCAGGCAACATCTGTGGAGAGAAATTAGAGTCGATGTTTCAGGTCGAAACCCTTTTTCAAAACTGGAAAGGAAATGAAATAGATCGAAGGCAGGGCTGTGATAGAACAAAAGAAGTAAAAGAGTCATTTAAGAGGTATTCAAAACCAGACGAGATGGTAATAGGACAGTGGAGACAAAAGACGGCTGAGGGACATACGAGAATGGATTAGGAAAAAAAGGGGGGCTTTTGGCAGATACAAAGGACTAAAGGACAGAGGAAGCCCTAGAGGAGTATAAAAAGTGCAGGGGGATACTTAAAAAAGAAATTAGGAGAGCGAGGAGGGGACATGAAATAACACTGGCGAGCAAAATAAAGGAAAATCCTAAGGTGTTTTATAAGTATATTAAGGGCAAGAGGAGGGACCCGGGTTCGAATCCGGCCTCGGGTGACTGTGTGGAGTTTGCACATTCTCCCCGTGTTTGCGTGGGTTTCCTCCGGGTGCTCCGGTTTCCTCCCACAGTCCAAAGATGTGCGGGTTAGGTTGATTGGCTATGATAAATTGACCCTTAGTGTTAGGGGGATTAAATACGTGGGGTTACGGGGATAGGGTGGGATATGTGTTGGTGTAGGGGTTACGGGGATCGGGTGGGATATGTGTCGGTGCAGGCTCGATGGGCCGAAATGGCCTCTATCTGCACTGTGGGGTTTCTGTGATTCTGTGTGATTCTGTGAAAGTGGCAATCTGTGTGTGGAGCCAGAAGATGTAGGTGGGGTTTTAAATGAATTTTTTGCATCTGTGTTCACTATGGAGAAGGACGATGTAGACATAGAAATCGGGCAGGGGGACTGTGATATACTTGAACATATTAGCATCGAGAGGGAGGAGGTACTGGCAGTTTTAGCAGGCTTAAAAGTGGATAAATCCCCAGGCCCGGACGAGATGTATCCCAGGCTGCTGTGTAAGGCAAAGGAGGAGATTGCAGGGGCTCTGACACACAAATTTTCAGAACCTCTCTGGCCACAGGGGAGGTGCCAGAGGATTGGAGGACAGCTAACATAGTACCATTATTCAAGAAGGGTAGTAGGGATAAACCAGGGAATAACCGGCCAGTGAGCCTAACATCAGTGGTAGGGAAATTATTGGAAAAAATTCTGAGGGACAGAATTAGTCTCCACTTGGAGAGGCAAGGATTAATCAGGGATAGTCAGCATGGCTTTGTCAAGAGAAGATCATGTCTGACTAATTTGATTGAATTTTTCGAAGGGGTTGACTAGGTGTGTGGATGAGGGGAGTGCAGTGGATGTGGTATACATGGATTTCAGTAAGGCTTTCGATAAAGTCCCGCATAGGAGGACTGGTAGGAGACTGGTCAAGAAGGTAAGAGCCCATGGGATCCAGGGTGCCTTGGCACATTGGATCCAAAACTGGCTTAGTGGCGGAAGGCAGAGGGTGATGGTCGAAGGTTGTTTTTGTGACTGGAAGCCTGTGTCCAGTGGGGTACCGCAGGGATTGCTGCTGGGTCCCTTGCCGTTTGTGGTCTACATTAATGATTTGGATGTGAATGTAAAAGGTATGATCAGTAAGTTCGCAGATGACACGAAAATTGGTGGGGTGGTATATAGCGAGGAGGGTAGCCTCAGTCTGCAGGATGATATAGATGGGTTGGTCAGATGGGTGGAACAGTGGCAAATGGAATTTTAACCCTGAAAAGTGTGAGGTGATGCATTTTGGAGGGACTAACAAGGCAAGGGAAACACAATGAATGGTAAGACCCTAGGAAAGACAGAGGATCAGAGGACTTGATGTGCATGTACATAGATCCCTGAAGGCAGCAGAACCGGTGGGATAAGGTGGTTAAAAGGCATATGGGATACTTGCCTTCATTAGCCAGACGGCATTGAATATAAGAGCAGGGAGGTTATGATGGAGCTGTACAAAACGCTGGTTAGGCCACAGCTGGAATAGTGTGTGCAGTTCTGGTCGCCACACTATAGGAAGGATGTGATTGCTTTGGAGAGGGTGCAGAGAAGATTTCACCAGGATGTTACCTGGGATGGAGCGCCTCAGCTATGAAGAGAGGCTGGACAGGCTGGAGTTGTTTTCCTTGGAGCAGAGAAGGCTGAGGGGGACCTGATTGAGGTGTACAAAATTATGAGGGGCATAGATAGGGTAGATAGAAGGAACTTTTTCCCTTCGTAGAGGGGTCAATAACCAGGGGGCATAGATTCAAGGTAAGGGGCAGGAGGTTTAGAGGGGATTTGAGGAAAAACTTTTTCACCCAGAGGGTGGTTGGAGTCTGGAACTCACTGCCTGAAAGGGTGGTAGAGGCAGGAACCCTCAACATTCAAGAAGCATTTGGGTGAGCACTTGAAATGCCATAGCATACAAGGCTACGGACCAATGCTGGAAAATGGGATTAGATTAGACCGGGCCTGATGGCCGGCGCGGGACGCGATGGGCCGAAGGCCTCTTTCTGTGCTGTATAACTCTATGACTCTATTAGGTGTGAAGTGTACTGGCAGGATGAGAGACAGCTGCCATGTGGAGAGAGGGGAAAAAAAGAGGAAAAGGGGGTGTGGGGGGAGAAGGAAGACCCAAAACAAAGGGTGTGGAAAAAAGAGTAAAAATGTAATAGGGGCCGAGGTTATGATCTGAAATTGTTGAACTCGATGTTGGGGTCCGGAAGGCTGCAAAGTGCCTAATTGGAAGATGAGGTGCTGTTCCTCGAGTTTACGTTGAGCTTCCATGGAACAATGCAAGAGGCCGTAACGTAGTTGACTCTTAACTGCCCCTGAAGTGGCTTAAGGAGCCAGTCTGTTGTAGCACCGACTAGGGGTGGACAATAAATGCCCAGCGACAACCACATCTTGAGAATGAATTTATAAAAAGCACAAACGGCTCTCCACACCGGTGCTGCCACTAGGTTTGCACGGTGTATTGGTCCCTTGTTCCTCTTTCCCCTTTTTTTTAACTTCCTCCCGTTGCACTTATTCTTTTCAGAGTTGGAACTAGTGGGCCTTGCTAATGAGAATTTCTACAACTTTTCCCCTCTTTTTTTTTCTTTCTGCCCGCTCTTTTCTTTTCTTTTCTCTTCTGCCCGCTCCCCACTTCTCTCCCCCCCCCCCCCCCCCCCCCCCCCCCCTTCCCTGAGGGTGCAGGCCTGTGCCGGAGTAGGTGGCTCCACGTGTTGCCGGCTGCCCTCCCGGTACCTTGGCCAGGTGGTCATTTCTCAACGTGAGGTTAGAGGGCATCGACGGGCTATTCAACTGCGGAAGGTCCCGGAGCCGAGCCTGATCCTTATTTATCCAACGTCCCCACACACATGCACTGTGGGTCTCCAACAGGAGTCATTGCATTGCAATCAGGAGCAGGGACCAATGGCCCCTCTAAGTGGCCGTGCCGGTAACGGGGAAGGTCCCGCGCAGGCCGCTCACTGGCCTTTCCAGTGTAAATTTAAAGGGATCACGCAACAGGCCGCGCAGAGCAAAGCGCAGCTTACAGGGAACATTGGCAGGAACCCTGGTGGCTGATTGACTTTATTTCACATGGTGATCTAGTGTGGCACTTGTTGTCAGCGTATCGCTTTACCTTTACGAGTGCTTCACGGCACTTGTAAACTCATGAATGTTTCAGTGGCCTTTTCAGGGAAGCAGCAACTTAATTATTTATTGATGGTTTTGTTCATGCTACATGTCGCAGACGGCATCCCCCCCTGCCGGTACTTGAACCTGTGTCCTTGAATATCGCGGCGTGCGACCTGTCAGTGCACAGAACGGAAGTGGCAAAACACAAAGCCGAGACTGGCTCTTGAAGCCTGACTCGAGGGAAAGGCCGAGGCTGCTGAACCAAGCTTCTAAGTTTTTTTAGTTTTCGAGTTTCCTGTCCCAGGTCTGAGTTCTGGCTAAAGCTGGTTTCACTTCACGTCTGTTCACCAGTGAAACATTATTTGCTTCTGAATTTTGGTTAATTTTTCACCACCCCCTCCCCTCCCCAAGGGTTGCAAAAAGCAAAAAAGAAAGACTTGCATTTCTATAGCGCCTTTCGCGACCACCGGACGTCGCAAAGCACTTCACGGCCAATGAAGTGCTTTTTGAAGTGTAGTCACTGTTGTAATGTGGGAAACGCGGCAGCCAATTGCGCACCGCAAGCTCCCACAAACAGCAATGTGATACGGCCAGATAATCTGCCTTTTGTTATGCTGATTGAGGGTAAATATTGGCCAACATTCCAGGATTGCCCGGGAGTCTCCAGGACTTGAAGGTTAATCTCCAGGACACTGCTGAAAGTGAAGGCCCAGGGGAAAAATCATAGGAGCATTAAAAAACAATCTTTGACCACTTGTTTATTTGTTACTGGAGCTTGGGGCGGGGCGGGGGGGTGGTTAGGAAAGGGCTGTTTGACTGACTGGCTGATTGGGCATCAGCTAATTAAGAGTCGTTCACTTTCCAACTAGCATGGGAAGGCAAGGCGGTGCTGGGATGGACATTTTGCGGCACCAATGGCGTAAGTGGGGAGGGGGTGCGAAGTGGTTGAAGGTCTGTGACAAAACCTCCAGGCATATGTCCAATCAGAGTTGGCAAATCTATGCCCAACCCCCCCCCCCCCCCCCAATTAGATAATCTGGAATAAAAAGCTAGCATCAGTAATGGTAACCATGAAACTATCAAATTGTCGTAATAACCCATCTGGTTCACTAACGTCCTTTAGGGAAGGAAATCTGCTGTCCTTACCGGTCTGGCCTATATGTGACTCCAGACCCACAGCAATGTGGTTGACTCTTAACTGCCCTCTGAAATGGCCTAGCGAGACACTCAGTTGTAACTAACCGCTACAAAACATAATAACCATGAAACCGGGCGGACCACCCGGCATCGACCTCGGCAACCGGCTACGGACATGGCAACGGCAACACCCAGCCCAGTCAACCCTGCAAAGCCCTCCTCGCTAACATCTGGGGACTTGTGCCAAAATTGGGAGAGCTGTCCCACAGACTAGTCAAGCAACAGCCTGAAATAGTCATACTCACAGAATCATACCTTTCAGCCAATGTCCCAAATGATGGATCTTGTCTTAATGTGTATCATATCTGGAAAAACTTTCTTTCAAATGTCAGCCATGGCTCAGTGGGTAGCGCTCTCTTGACTCCGAGTCATGAAGGTTGTGGCTTCCTGTCCCACTCCAGGGACTTCAGCTCAAAAATCTAGGCTGGCACTCCAGGGCAGTACTGAGGGAGTGCTGCACTGCCGGAGGTGCCGTCTTTCGGAGGAGGACGTTAAACCGCGGCCCCGTCTGCGCTCTCAGGTGGACGTAAAAGATCCCACGGTACTATTTTGAAGAAGCGCAGGGGAGTTATCCCCGGTGTCCTGTCCAATATTTATCTCTTAACCACATCACAAACAGACCTGAAACGTTAACTCTGTTTCTCTCTCCACGGATGCTGGCTGGCCTGCTGAGTATTTCCAGCATTTTCTGTTGTTATTTCACAAACAGATTATCTGGTCATTATCACCTGTTTTATAAGCTGTTTGTGGGAGCTTGCTGTCTGCAAATTGGCTGCTATGTTTTCTACATTACAACAGTGACTACACTTCAAAAATAGCTTAATTGGCTTTTGGACGTCCTGATGTCCCTGAAAGGCGCTATAGAAATGCAGTCTTTCTTTTCATTTCAAATATCTATGTATACCTTTCCATCAATAGTGTCTTTCAAAGATGCTTCACTTGTTAATTTGGCATTTATGATGGAAATTATGACATCATTGGAATATGAACTGACTGCTGTCCATTGGTTGGATCCAACTCAGGATCAGGTTTCCTCTGCCAAATTAATCGTCCTAATTTGCTGTCCTAAGCGATTTCTGCAGGAAAATAGGTGCGTGCGGATTGCCGTTGAGGATGGGTTCAGGTTCCACTATAATTTCCTTGGGGATGAACAGTCTGCTCATCCGCACTGTCTAGGCTCACGCATGAAGAAGAGGCATAGGCTGAGATACTGGGGAGATGGTGTTGCCCCTGGACTGTAACTCCCCATGCGTCAGCATCTTGGGAGAGGAGGAGGGGGAAAAAATGGAAAGGAGATCAATTCTGTAGCCTTACCCCTAGCTAAAAGACAGAACCGTCTTGCATTTTCATATAGGACGTTTTACAACCTCACTGCTGTAATGTAGGAAACGCGGCTGCCAATCTGCGCACAGCAAGCTCCCACAGGCAGCAATGTGACAATGACCAGGTAATGCTTTTAGGTTTAAAAAAACAAAAACAACAAAATGCTGGAAAAAACTCAGCAGGCCAGGCAACATCCATGGAGAGAAATAGAGTCAACGTTTCAGGTGAAAACCCTTTGTCAAGACTGAAGAAGCACAGAAATGGATTAGTGGGGGCTGGGAGAGAACAAAAGAGAAGTGAAGAGACATTAAGAGGTATCAAAACCAGACGAGATGGTGATAGGACTAGTGGAGATAAAAGACAGTTCTAGATTAGGTGTGAAATGTGCTGGCAGAATGGGAGACAGCTGCCATGTGGGAGAGAAAAAAAATGCTTTAGGTGTTGGCTGAGGGATAAGTATTGGCCAGGACACTGGGAGAACTCCCCTGCTTCTCTTCGAAATAGTGCCGTGGGATCTTTTGCGTCCACCTGAGAGGGCTTGGTTTTATGTCTCATCCAAAAGATGGCACCTTCCGACGGTGGTCGCCCCTATTTCGGCACTGCCCTGGGGAGTGTCGGCCTTAAACCCCTGGAGTGGGGCTTGAACCACTGCCTTCTGGCTCTGCGCTGAGAGTGCCACCCACTGAGCCACGGGTGACACAAGTATTGGGGATTCCTCCATTGTTCACTGGAATGCTGGACTGCACAGTTTATCGGCGCAAAAGCACTGTCAAATTTTCCACTGCTCGTTCAGCTGGGCTGCCATACCTGTTGGAACATTGGCTTTAGGGTTATCTGAATCCGAGTGGGAAGAGGCCCAGTCCCTGGCGAGCAGTCTACCCCTCCAGGCTCGGTCAATGAGCCAGGTGGGCTGATCTGTAGCTAAAAGCACCACCAAGTCCCGAAGTTGCTCAGTGATTAAGCTTGGCAAGGGTAACGCTGAATCTGACATCATGTAGCTTTCTCCAACTTTACTCACTTTTGAACTGAGGGGGGGAAACGGATAAAATGACAATTCATTTCATTTTTTTTAAAGTCGAGAACTGTTGGGCAATGTTCCTGACTTAGATAGAAACATAGAAGATAGGAGCAGGAGTAGGCCATTCGGCCCCTCGAGCCTATTCCGCCATTTAATGAGATCATGGCTGATCATCCAAATTCAGAATTCCACAGGTTCACCCCTATCTGAGTGAAGAAATTCCTCCTCATCTCAGTCTTAAATGGCCGACCCCTTATCCTGAGACTATGCCCCCCTAGTTCTAGACACTCCAGCCAGGGGGAGCAACCTCTCGGCATCTACCCTGTCAATCCCCCTCAGAATCTTGTATGTTTCAATGGGATCACCTCTCATTCTTCTAAACTCCAGAGAGTATCGGCCCAATCTACTCAATCTCTCCTCATAGGACAGCCCCCTCATCCCAGGATTTTTGTATACAGTACTGGAAATAATGTCCCTGCTTTCTCCCCATATCCCTTTAGCCTTAAGAAGTATATACAACTCCTTCTTGAATATATTTAATGAATTGGCCTCAACTGCCTTGTGTGGTAGAGAATTCCACAGGTTCACCACTCTGGGTGAAGAAATTCCTCCTCATCTCAGTCCTAAATGGCTAACCCCTTATCCTGAGAAAACCACAAGACGTATGTTTTTGCTGAGATTATTTTGGGGGGATGGGGAACTTCTATTTTTTTTTCTGTGAATTTATTTTTTTGGGCCTCTCCTATTCCTGGAATATTTTGAGTGTTAAGATGACTGTCGTCAAATGGCAAAGATCTGGTGACTCTGCACCAGTTTTAGTTCTGTTCCCTTTGGCACTAACCAACGAAAAGTTTGTATTAGAAAACCAAACGCTTTCTCGGAGAACCTTCGGCCCTTCACCCTGGACCAGTTGTTTTCAAACTTTTTAATGCCGTGGATTCCCCTCCAAACATGGATGTACTATTGGGGACCCCCAGCCATTAGGTACTTAGTTGCCCAATGGAAAACTGTGCAAAAATGTTTTAAGAACATAAGAAATAGGAGCCAGGAGTCGGCCATTCGGCCCCTCGAGGCTGCTCCGCCATTCAATGAGATCATGGCTGATCATCGACCTCAACTCCACTTTCCCGCCCGATCCCCATATCCCTCGATTGTCCTAGAGTCCAAAAATCTATCGATCTCCGCCTTGAATATACGCAAGGACTCGGCATCCGCAGCCCCCTGGGGCAGAGAATTCCAAAGATTCACAACCCTCTGAGTGAAGAAATTCCTCCTTATCCCAGTCTTAAATGGCCGACCCCTTATCCTGAGACTGTGCCCCCCCCCTAGTTCTAGATTCTCCAGCCAGGGGGAACAACCTCTCGGCATCTACCCTGTCAATCCCCCTCAGAATCTTGTATGTTTCAATGAGATCACCTCTCATTCTCCTAAACTCCAGAGAGTATAGGCCCATTCTACACAACCTCTCATCCCAGGATTTTTGCATACAGTAATGGAAATAATATGCTAATATTAGGGGAGTCCAGAACAAGGTGGCATAAGCTTAAAATTAGAGCCAGACTATTCAGGAGTGATATCAGGAAGCACTTCTTCACACAAAGGGGAGTGGAAATCTGGAAAACTCTTCCTCCAAAAAGCTGTTGAGGCTGTTGGGGGTCAATTGAAAATTTCAAAACTGAGATCGATTACATTTTTGTTAGGCAAAGGGTATTGAGGGCTGCAGAGCCAGGGCGGGTAGATGGAGTTAAGATACAGATCAGGCATATTCTGATTGAATGGCGGAACAGGCTCGAGGGGCGGAATGGCCTCCTCCTGTTCCTGATAAATTTACAAAAACAGAATTGGAGAGACGGATGAGCATAAATCCGACTGCTGACCATCTGGGGTCCGGGAACCTCAATTTGAGAACCCAGTGGTATGCCATTCTTTGAGGCAGGATATTTATGGCCTGGTTTGATGGAAAGCAGTGTTGGTGCGTGTCCATGCTCGTGTGTGGATCCCTATTTCTATTTATAAAAAGAACTTGCATTTCTATAGCACCGTTCACAATCTCCGGAAGTCCCAAAGCGCTTCACAGCCAATGAAGTACTTTTGAAGTGTAGTCACTGTTGTAATGAAGGAAATGCGGCAGCTAATCTGTGCACAGCAAGCTCCCACAATCAGTAATGGGATAATGATCACGGAAAAAAAAATTATCTGATGTTGATTGAGGGTTGAATGTTGGCCAGGATACTGGGGAAAATTCTCCTGCTCCTCTTCAAAATAGTGCCATGGGATCGTTCATGTCCACCCGAGAGAGCAGACGGGGCCTCGATTTAACATCTCATCTGAAAGACGGCACCTCCAACAGTGCAGCACTCCCTCAGCACTGCGCTGGAGGGTCAGGCTAGATTTTGTGCTCAAGTCTCTGGAGTGGGGCTCGAACCCACAACCATTCTGACTGAGGCGAGAGCGCTAATCGCTGAGCCACAGCTGAAAAACGTTCCCTGTAAATATCTGCGCTGTCTGTGTGAATGTGTAGCATTGTGTTAATGTCTGTACTTACAGGAAAGTCTCCAGACGTTACCAAATAATGATACCAAACACCTGAAGGCGTTCTTTGGGTCCTGGGAGGTTGCCTGTTGAGAGTCTGTTCACCTTGACGAGTCACGGGGAGGGGAATTTATTTTTCCTTTTTAAAAGTGGGGCTCAATGTGTAATTGGAGTGATTGAGGAGAAGCCGAGCGAGTCTAAAACAGAACCATCGTACATTAAGTCCAGATGAGATGAGGGGGTGAAAGGTTATCGGGGGTAGGCGGGAATGTGGAGTAATCAGATCAGCCATGATCTTATTGAATGGCGGAGCAGGCTCGAGGGGCCGAGTGGCCGACTCCTGCTCCTAATTCACATGTTTGAAATGGGCCAAATGGCCGTTTCTTGCCCTGAGTCATATTGGAGCTTTCCAGCTCTCTTGTAATTGGCGTAGATTGCAATGTCTGGCTGAGGTATTGTTCATTTATATAGCGGCATCATTCCTGGCGTCGCATTTCCGTCTACCCGAGTGGAAGAACACGTCACTCATTTGCCAAATTTCACCGGTTCCGTCGCTTGTCTTGTTAATGAGGTTAATTCTTGAGGGAATAAGTGTGTAACCGTGGAAACTGACTGGTGTGTTTTTTTTGTGTTGATTTTCCCAGGCACTACCCCAAATCGTCGTTCACCGCTGTGGCAGACACCCCGGAAAACCTGCGCCTGAAAAAACAGAGCAAGTTGCAGAGTCAAGTAAGTAACTCTACCATCTCGGCTGAAAGCACCCGCAGGGCGTGGAATCGTTTGCTGTCCTCTTGTCACTGGGCAGCCGGTTCCCAGCAGGCTGTTGAAGGAAGCTGGTTCTTGTCAAGCACTTTGGTGGGTGGCGGGGTGGCGGTGGTGTGAGGTGTGGGGGCGTTTGGTCAATCGGAAATCCAATGGAAGAGCTCGAGTGACCTGTGAGGTACCTTGCAGATTACTGTGCGGTCACGCACGCGCGCAGCTTAGAGGGAACACTGCATCCACCATTGCGGTGTTTGTTGAATCATTTTTCTCCATTGCTCTCCTGCAGGCTGGGGTTTGATTACACAGGTACTGGTTGCCCCCTCTAACAGATTTCCTCTGCCGGTCTAGGGAGGCACCACCAATCCTGACCTCACGCTCTGGCAGAGTAACACACCTGACAGTCAGAGCTTCAAGGGTGGAGGGGAGATGTTGGTGGGCGGGCGGGTCGTGGAGGACCAGTGGGGACTGGCACATCTGTCTGAGCTGCTGAGCGATTGGGGACACATTAGATTGAAATGGGAATCCATAATGATGTCATGGCACGGCACACCAGGGTAGTGGTTATTCTCATCCTTATGTTCAGATCCCTCCGTGGCCTTGCCCCATCCTATCTCTGTAACCTTCTCCAACCCCACAACCCTCCGAAGTATCTGCGCTCCTCTAACTCTGAGCTCTTGTGCATCCCCGATTTTAATCGCTCCACCATTGGTGGCCGTGCCTTCAGCTGCCAAGGCCCTAAGCTCTGGAACTCCCTCCCCAAACCTCTCCACCTCTTTCCTCCATCGGGTAACAGTCTGTCCACTTAACAGTTGGTGTGAGAAGGCGGGGCTCTGCGATGTGTCGGGTGACCAAAGACAGGAGCGGCGGGGTGGGGTGGGGCGGTCGTCTGATGAAACGTCCCAGGACACATCCAGCCAGCGTGGGCAGCCTGAGCAAACGCTGACTTTTCCCTGAGGTTCTTGTGAATAGGATTGGTGGCTGGTTTACCTCTTAAAGGACCTCGGTTAGTTCCTTCCAGTTTGAATATACAATGAAGTCCATCACGTGGAAACGAGCAGTGAGCAGAGCTGTTGATCTTGGAATGTCAGGGAGTGAGACAGGCAGCAAACCTGTTTAAACAAATGGAACTCTGGTTACTCTCTGAAGGTGCTTTTTGCCTTGCTGCTGATAAAGAAAGGAAGAAATTAACTTGCTTTTATGTGGTGCCTTTCATGACTTCAGGACGTCCCAAAGCACTTTGAAGTACTTTTGAAGTGTTGCAATGTAGGAAATACGACAGCCAATTTGCGCACAGCAAGGTCCCACAAACAGCAACGTGATAATGACCAGATAATCTGTTTTTTTAGGTGTTGGTTGAGGGATAAATATTGGCCAGGGCAATGTAACGCTTCCCTGCTCCTCTTCGAAATAGTGCTGCGGTATCTTTTACGTCAATCTGAGAAGGCAGAGGGGGCCTCGATTAACTTCACATCCGAAAGACGGCACCTCTGACAGTGCAGCACTCCCTCAGTACTGCACTGGGAGTGTTGGCCTGGATTTTGCACTCAAATCTCTAGAGTGAGACTCGAACCCACGACCTTCTGCCTCGGAGGAGAAAGGGCTGCCCACTGAGCAGCTTGGGTTCTCGGCGCGCACTGTGCTGTTTTCTTTCTCCTTGGCCCGGTGTGCGCAGCACAGTGACCGCGTTCCAGCCTCTCCGCTTCAACTGGCCGTCTTCGGTGCCGCTCCCGCCGAGGCGTTGGGTTCCACGTGGTTGTGCAGAGCAGACGCGCAGACGATGAATCGAGAAGCCGCTGGGAGAAAAGGCGGGCCCGCGCCAAGGCCCGATCGCGCAGCCGACTCCAAAAGTGGCGCTCTTCGATGTACAAGTGCCTTCAGAACGAGCTGCGGAAAAAACGGGTGGCAATTCTACACCAAAAAGAGAGTGCGTGGCTTCCCAAGAGTGCGGTTGGACAGCTCTGCTACTGAACGCAAACCAGGCTCATTGAGTGAACCGCCAAGAATGCCTTCTTTTAGTAACAAGGCATGGCTGTCCCTGGGACGTTTTACTCCATTAAAGGCGCTATATAAATACAGGAAACTTTGGTTTATCCGGAGGTTGTATGTCCGGAAACTTCGATCTAACGGCAGAAATCAGCAGCCATTTTGGTTAGGTTTTTTTTCTTCACCTAGCATTTTTTTTTTTAACAGCCAGGCTCTGGAAAGCATCTCTGTAGCTTAGCAACAGCTTCAGAGACGCTTCCAAGGTACGGGCCGAGTGTTTACAAACTGTTGCTAAGCAACAGTGTTTGTTGTCAGATACGGAGATGAAAACCTCCGTATCCTTCAACATTAGCGCTGGTCTATCCGGAAGTTTTGATAGAACGGCAGCAGCTCGGTCCCGTCGGTGCCGGATATCGCGAAGTTTCCTGTACAACAACTTCTTGTCCCTCGATGGAATGCTCCATTGAAGCGCTAGTTCACATACGTGACTTTTTAAAATATTATTTGCTCCCAAATCTTCAAGAGTCTTTCTACTGTTTCTCTGCTTTAACAGTCACCCCCAAAAGTATTTTTTTTACAGTTGAGCAGTTAACTGGACTGATGGAACATTTCACACTTCATTTGGCCTGTTAACCCAATGGGTGGGGAAGCTCTATAATTGAATCAATAAGTGGTGCAATCGATGCAAACCTGCTGCTCTGTGTAGTGCCTTCTAGTCAGTCTGCTTATTGATGAATTTCAGTGAATTGATAAGTGTACAATGATGAAATATAGCAGACTGCTGCTTCTGGTTACTTACCAACAGCACAACTGGATTTGATGTTGAATCGCGGCCTAGAACTAAGTGGGCTACGCACGTAACACTTGCCTTAGTACCGAGCTATTTGGCATTGGTTCCCGAGAATGTCATTCTAGCAAGGGGAGCGGTGTCTTTGGGTAAAGCAGTGGGCATATACCGCAGGGCATTGGGACCCTGGGGTGACCAAGCACTGCAAAGATTTCTTGGACTGGGAATGAATATCAAATAGGGTACTGGGGAAAAATTACCATCTTCCCCTCTCGATCAATTCTTTGCAATTGCTGGCGTGGGGAGCTTTTTTTCCTCTGACCGATTAACAGGGCAGACGGGGAATCTCGGTTCGATCTCTCGTTCAAAGGGTGGTTTGCAGCCGATCTCCTTTGCATTTGCTGAGTGGTGTCTGGCTCATTGATTCTAAATTAGCAGAGATGATTCTGCAGCCTGAGTCAGGGTTGGATGATGGCAGTGGTGATGCAGCTCACTGATGCCTTGAGCTCGAGGCATATGACCTTGGCTATTTGTGGATTTTGTACGTGCCAGCTCTTCGAGTGGAGCATCTTTTTTAAGTCACAGAATATTCTTTGTATTTACAGCAAAATTGAGCTTTCAGAGCACAATTTTGTTGAAAAAAAAAATTCGTTTTCTTTCCTTCAACCCTGAGGACAGTGACTCCTTGCTGAGGGCCCACATGCACCGTATGCTCAATCCAGCTATTTGACCACGAGGTGAACCACAATCAAATACGATCCTGTCTATACACAAGTGTCAGCCGTGGCTCAGTGGGCAGCACCCTCGCCTCTGAGTCAGAAGGTTGTGGGTTCGAGTCCCACTCCAGAGACTCGAGCACATAAATCTAGGCTGACACTCCCAGTGCAGTGCTGAGGGAGTCTTTCGGATGAGACGTTAAACCGAGGCCCCGTCTGCTCTCTCAGGTGGACGTAAAAGATCTCATGGCCACTATTTTGAAGAAGAGCAGGGGAGTTCTTCCCCTGGTGTCCTGGGGCCAATATTTATCCCTCCATCAACGTCACTACAACAGATTATCTGGTCATTATCACATTGCTGTTTGTGGGAGCTTGCTGTGCACAAATCGGCTGCTGAGTTTTCCTACAGTAACTCCACTTCAAAAAGTACCTAATTGGCTGTAAAGTGCTTCTGGGACATCCTGAGGTCGTGAAAGGCGCTATATAAATGCAAGTCCTTTTTTTCCAGCGTGTGTCAATGGATAGCAGGGATGGATCCATGACTTTCTTATCTCCCCACCCCCGCCCCCCCACACCCTGCAAATCTCAATGTCCTTATTGCTGTATGGTAGCCATCTGAGCATAAAACAGTTTGAACCAAAGGGCTTTCCTGATCTCTTCACTCAGTTTGCTCTCTCTCTCTCCCTCTCTCTCTCTCTCTCTCTCTCTCTCTCTCTCTCTCTCTCTCTCTCTCTCTCTCTCTGCCAACAGCTCCAGTTTCAATGCTGGTTCTGCTACCTTCGGAGCATCTGACATCATCTTGATTTGCTTTTGCATAGTCCCTCTGGGGGGCCATGGGTTCTGAGCAACATAAACAGCCACCTTTTGTAGCATCAACTGGCATTTATTTTGGTAGCAGCGAGAGAGCTGACTCTTCAACCTTCCTTCATTGGCCAGCAATGGTCTTTCCAAGTTGGCTGGCAGATATCCCTATGCTCTTCCTACTAGTACTATATTTGCCATCTTCCTCTTTTGGTGTTTCAAGATCCACCTGAAGAAGCAGACAGAGCATCAGGCACGTTGGAACGCACCAATCCATCGCTGCTATGGTAGTGTGCATGCAAATTGCATGCTGAAGTACTGGCGTGTAACTTGAACCCACAAACCTCTGACCCAGAGGCAACTGAGTCCAAACTGGCACTCACAGTATGAAACTTACATAGAGCCTACGGCACAAACAGGCCATTCTGCCCAACTGGTCTATGCTGGCGTTTATGCTCCACATGAGCACCCCCCCCCCCCCCCCCCCATTTCATCTAACCCTATCAACATATCCTTCTATCTTCCTCCAAGACACCCTAGTCCATTCCTCTATCACCCTTCGCCTGGCACCTTCCCATGCAAGCGCAGGAGATGTAACACCTGCCCCTATACCCCCCCCCTTCCCATTGTCCAGGGCCCCAAACACCCCTTCCAGGCGAAACAGCGATTTACTTGTACTTCTTGCAATCTAGTATACTGTATTCGCTGCTCACGATGTGGTCTCCTCTATATTGGGGAGACCAAACGCAGATTGGGTGACCGCTTTGCGGAACACCTCCGTTCAGTCCGTAAGGGTGACCCCGAGCTTAATTCACTGCTCCATTCCCACTCGGACCTCACCGTACTCGGGCTCTTGCATTGTTCCACAGAAACCCAGCGTAAGCTCGAGGAACAGCACCTCATCTTCCGATTATGCACTTTACAGCCTTTTGGACTCAATATCGAGTTCAATAATTTCAGATCATAACCTCGGCCCCTATTACATTTTTATATATTTTTTATCCACACCTCTTTTGTGCCCTTCCCCCTTTTTCTCTCTCCCACATGGCAGCTGTCTCTCATTCTGCCAGTGCATTTCACACCTAATCTAGAGCCGTCTTTTGTCTCTCCACTAGTCCTATCACCATCTCGTCTCGTCTTGAATACCTCCTTAATGTCTCTTCACTTCTCTCTTGTTCTCTCATCCCCATTTCCCAGCCCCCAAACTGGCCTTTTAATCGGTTTCATTTCCTGTGTTTTTTCAGTCCTGATGAAGGGTTTCGAACCGAAACGTTGACTCTATTTCTCTCTCCACGGATGTTGCCTGGCCTGCTGAGTTTTTCCAGCATTTTCTGTTATTTCCTTCTATTCCTTTCTCCCGCGTGCTTAAATGCTATGCTATTTGCCACAACTACTCCGTGTGGTAGCAAGTTCTACATTCTAACCACTCTCTGGGTAAAGACATTTCCCCTGAATTCCCCGTTGGACTAATTGTTGACTATCTTATATTTATGACCTCTAATTTTGGACTCCCCACAATTGGAAACATCTTTTCTACGTCTACCCATCAAACCCTTTCAGAATCTTAGACCTCGATCAGGTCACCCCTCAGCCTTCTCTTTTTTTTTAAAGAAAAGAGCCCCAACTTTCTCGGCCTTTCCTGATCGATGCATCCCCTCAGTTCTGGCACCATCCTTCTGAATCTCTTTTTTGCACCTTCTCCAGTGCTTCTATACCCTTTTTTGTAATGTGGAGACCAGAAATGTGCACAGTTCTCAAAAGTGTGGTCTAACTTTTTTTTAATTAGTGGAGATTATCGTGTGGGTGGGGGTTGGGTGAGGAAAGAGGAAGATGCATCGAGGTGCGATGAGGGTTGTTTATCAGATTGACTGGCTTCCTCTGGTAGCCTGTCCAGGCATGCAAGACGAGGGTGAGCGACTGCTGCCTGCACAGAACATTTATATTAGTGCAAAAAGCCACAGTTTCTTTTTTAAACTTGTGCGTCTTTCACACTCCTAAAAATATTGTAATGCTCACTTAGAAACTTCTGCTTCAGATGAGGTCTTGTCGGCTTCCTCCTCGTGACATTTATTCAGTCTTGCGAGTCGTCTACAGCGCTCTTCATGTTCTGAGTGGGGTTGGGGCTGCGCTCTCTTGCTTTGAAAGAAGAAAGACTTGCCTTTTGTGACCTCTGAACGTCCCAAAGCGCTTTACAGCCAATGAAGTGCTTTTTGACGTATAGTCACTGTTGTGATGTGGGAAAGGTGGCAGGCCATTTGCGCACAGCAAGCTCCTACAAACAGCAATGTGATAATGACCAGATAATCTGTTTTTAGTGATGTTGATAAATATTGCCCCCAGGACACCGGGAATAGTTCCCCTGCCCTTCTTCGAAATAGTGGCCATGGGATCTTTTACGTCCACCTGAGAGAGCAGGTTTAACGTCTCATCCGAAAGACGGCAACCCCGACAGTGCAGCACTCCCTCAGCACTGCACTGGGAGTGTCGGCCTGGATTTTTGTGCTCCAGTCTCTGGAGTGGGACTTGAACCTACAACCTTCTGACTGAGGCGCGGGTGCTACCCACTGAGCCACTGGCTGACCCTGATGCATTGCTATGGTATCGGCAAATATCTCTGACCCTTTCATAGTCAAGACATGGGCAGAAATATTAGAGAGATGACAAATATTTCAGAATGCCGTTGTCGGTTATAAGTACAGGGCACAGTTTGGAATGCCGCAGAGCAGGGTAGTCTGTGATATGGTCCTTGATCTGTACCGAGTTACCTGCAATGGCTTGTGTGTCTAGGCTGAGGAATTGGGGGATGGGGGAAAACAAACAGAATTGGTTCTCCTCAGCAGCCAGAAAACCATGTTAGTCGTTTGGGGGGTGGGTGTGTGCTTGCTTGCTCACTGGTTAATGGGGTTACCAACCCTCCAAGGTTGGCCTGGAGCCTCCAGGAATTAACGATTAATCCCCTGGACACTGCTGTGAACAAGCCAGGGGCAAAAAATATCATCGTGGGATTTAAAAAAAAAAAAAATCATTTTTTAACATTTGAGCACTTGTTTATTGGTTATGAAAATACTGGAGGGGGGTGGGGGCGCGCGGTTGCGAGAAAAGGCTGCTTGACTGGGGGAGGTGATTGGAGGTGGGTGGTCATGTGATGGAACCTCCAGGAATATGTCCAACCAGAGTTGGCAAGCCTACTGATTGAGCATAGGATTAGGTTTGACTCTTGCATTCTCCATGGTCAGACAGTGTCCTGACCCTCGCTTTCCCCAGCGAGGCACTGGAGGGTGACTGTTGTGTGTAACCCCATACTGGCATGGGCCACAGTCTTCCAGGAAAGAAGGCCGTAAGGGGATATGATTTAGAGAGATATGGAGGTGGAACATGTATCACTTTGCAAAGCTCTTCATGGCTGGCTTCTGACATGCACAACAAGGGTACGTGATTGACGTAGATGTCTCCTTGGCATCACCTTTCCCCTTCCCGTCCATTCCCCAAACCGAAACTACCTTCCATAATTCCTGATATCCAGTTCCTCACTGATTGTGTGTGACTTGATCATCAAATCAGTGCTTGTTCTTTATCTCTGATAGGATTTAGACTTGGTGATGCTAACTGTTAAAATGAAGGACTGCCTGGGATGGCGCTCTCTGGTGTTTCATTACAGTCCCAGGCAGGTTACCTACCACCTTTTGTCAAGATACGGGTGAAGTTGTAGGTAGGGAGTGGTACTTGGCTGTGGAGTTAATTTGTGTTTATTTTGTCAACTTTCTCATGTTATTTCATGTTGTGCTCACTTGTTTTCCCCTTTCTATCTTTTTTTCCTTTCTCCCTCTCTCTCGCTCCTTTCTCGTTCTCTCTCTCTCTCTCTCTCTCTCTCTCTCACTTTCACTCTCTCTCTCTCTCTCTCTCTCTCTCTCTCTCTCCTTTTTCTCTCTTTTTCTTTCTCTTTCTCTCTCTCTCTCTCTCTCTCTCTCTCTCTCTCTCTCTCTCCTCCCCCCCCTCCTCTCTCCCTCCCCTCTCTCTCTCCCTCCCTCCCTTTCTCTCCCTCCCTCCCTCCCTCCCTTTCTCTCTCCCTCCCTCCCTCCCTTTCTCTCTCTCTCCCTCCCCTCTCTCTCTCCCTCCCCTCTCTCTCTCCCCCTCCCTCCCTTTCTCTCCCTCCCTTTCTCTCCCTCCCTCCCTCCCTTTCTCACTCTAACACCCCTACCGTTCCTCACCAAACTCTAAAGAAAGGCTAGGTTTGAGGTTGTACATGATTTTGTGTACTTTGGGCCTAGTCACTTAATTTTGCACTTTTGCTTATAAACAAATATTATAAAATCTCAATTGGTGTTCGACTGTGCCCTGGTGATGTTGCTGTCCTTCCAGTTCCCTTCCTTATTTGCTCTGAGGAACCCAATATGCTGTTGGGCCTTTTCAGTGGTTTCTCAGCTCTCTCCTGTCGTGCTGGTCAATAATGGGGGAAGGGGAGGGAAACTAGTTGGTGACTGTAAGGAGGCGCAGTCAAGGAATGAATTGCGCATGTGACAATATTGTCATCCACTGGTTGCAGTTTGGGAAATTTTTGAGGTTGAAACTTAACCAAGCGACAGTAACACAACATCCGCACCATTCCATCAGAGAATGAGGAAGCAAGTGTTGCAGATTCAAACAGTGCATTTATGGAGGTTTGGGAGAATGCGGTAGCTGCGATGTGGGATTGGGTGATGTTGCTATCATGCTGTTTGGACCTTCTGTTGGAGTAGCGCCAGCCGTGGCTCAGTGGGCTGCACCCTTGCCTCTGAGTCAGAAGGCTGTGCGTTCAAGTCCCACTCCAGTAATTCTGGGAGGATTGGTAACCCTATTGCTGGGCGCAAATTGGCTGCTGCGTTTCGCTACATTACAACAGTGACTACACGTCAAAAGTACTTCATTGGCTGTAAAGCGCTTTGGGACATTCTGAGGTCACGAAAGGCGCTATAGAAATGCAAGTCTCTTCTTTCATTTCCCGTTCGCTTTTTTTCAAAACACAAGCAGCCATTTGTTGCCCCGGTTTTACATTTAACAATAAAATGGTAGACAGCGGCTGAAAAATGCAAGGTGCGCAGCCAACGATTGAATGGGTAGCAACCTTACTCCCAGACTAGGAAACCAAGGGTCTGTTGAGTTTATATCAACCGAATAACTGCTACAGTTGAATCATAGGAACAGCAGTAAGCTATTCTGCGCCTCGAGCTTTTTTAGCCATTTAATTGGATCATGGCTGATCTGTATCTCAACTCCATTTACTGGTGGATTCTTGAAACGGTTTGGCAGAACAGCAGATTAGAAATGAGCAGCACATTCCTGCGTCTCAGTTAATAATTAATTGTTAATACAATATTATCAACTTCCTCCGACTGTGCCCTTTACCATATCTGGGGATAGGCTTTGCTTTCGTTTGTCCTCGTGCTTTTTCTCCTTGTGTTCTGACCACATTAACCCTTCACCCAACACCACCGCAAACAGATTTACTAGTCCTTTTATCTCGTTGCTAAGGATAAGGGATAAGCCATTTAGGACAGAGATGAGGAGAAATTTCTTCACCCAGAGAGTGGTGAACCTGTGGAATTCTCTACCACAGAAGGCAGTGGAGGCCAATTCATTAAATATATTCAAGAAGGAGTTGGATATATTTCTTAAGGCTAAAGGGATCAAGGGATATGGGGAGAAGGCAGGGACAGGGTACTGAATTTGGATGATCAGCCATGATCTCATTGAATGGCGGAGCAGGCTCGAGGGGCCAAATACTGTTCTATGCGGTTTGTGGGTTCTTGCTGTGTGCAGATTGGCCGCTCTGTTTGCCTGAGGCAGTCACTGCATTTCAAAAGTAAGTCGTTAGTTGTGAAGTGTTTTGGGAGGTCCCTGAAGGTTGCTATAACAACAACTTGCATTTATATAGCGCCTTTAACTGAGTAAAACGTCCCACGGTGCTTCACAGGAACGTAATGACAAAAATTGACACCGAGCCAAAGAAGGAGACATTAGGGCAGGTGTGCAAAGAGGTCGGCATTAAGGAGCAATTTAAAGAAAGGAGAGATTTGGAGAGGTTTAGGGCCTAGATGGCTGAAGGCACAGCTGCCAATGGTGGAGCGAAGAAAGTGGTGAATGCACAAGAGGCCAGAGTTGGAGGAATTCAGAGTTCCTGGAGGGTTGTAGGGCTGGTGAATGTTAAAGATAGGGAGGGTTGAGGCCAAGGAGGGTTTTGAACTCGAGGATGATGTTAAGTCCGTGAATGATTGAGACACGGACTAGCAGGAGAGAAAACAAACAGATCTTTACCGGTGAAAGGCATTAACGAAACTAAACAACAGAGGCTCTCTAGCGCCTTTTATACAGGGGTGGTCACTGCCGGTACTGCAGTCTGAGACCAGTTATTCTCTTACAGGTACATACACAACAATTCCACCCCTTTTAGATAAACAGTACATAACATTCATTTTACAACTAATGATAACGAATTACAATCACAATTACTGTTGCTAGATACATTGGTTAAGTTTAAGCAATTATAAGTTCAGTCTTTGAGGAGGCTTCCTGATTCTGTCTGGATAACGCCTCTTTGGGGTATCAGGTTCTTCTGGCAAAGTTGATTCGGAATCAATGTCGTTGTTTGGTTTATCTGCTTCCAATATTACCGGTTCTGCGGTAGCTGCAATTGGAACGTCAATTTCATTACCAGGTGTATCAGATCGTGGTGTGGAGTTGACGTTTTCCAGTGACTCTAGAATCTGGTCAGCATGGCGTCTTACAATGCTCTCCCCAATGTCCACGGTATACATGAGAGGTCCTTGTCGTGTACAAATTGTTCCTGGCTGCCATTTCTCAGTGCGGTAGTCCCGGGCCAAAACTGGTTGACCTATCTTAAAATTCCTGGTCGGTCTTTCATTCATATTCTGAAACTGCCTGTTCTCCACATCTCTTCGGATGTTTGGCTTAACCAAATCCAAGCGGCATCGTAGTCTTCGATTGAAGAACATCATGGCTGGAGTTTGGTTGGTAACCGCATGTGTCGCATTCCGGTAGGCAAACAAGAAGTTGTCCACCTTGTGTTGTAGGGGTATATCTTCATTACACATTGCCTTGATAGCCTTCTTGAATGTTTGGACAACCCTCTCGGCCAATCCATTAGTGGCTGGATGATATGGGGCAGATGTGCAATGCTTAACACCATTGTTCTTTAAGAACCTCCGGAACTCTTCAGACACAAACTGTGGTCCATTGTCAGAGCAAATCTGTTCAGGCAGCCCATTCCTGGCGAATATGGTTCGTAAAACTGCGATAGTTTTTTCTGTGGTGGTTGAGGACATTTTTATTACCTCTGGCCACTTTGAATGTGCATCCACCGCAATTAAAAACATCGAGTCCATGAAGGGACCAGCAAAATCAATGTGCACCCTTTGCCATGGAGATGAGGGCCACTCCCATGGATGCAGAGGAGCTTGTGGTGGGGCGTTTTGGACCTTCTGGCATCCTGCACAGCTCTTGGTCATCTCTTCGATTTCTCTATCGATTCCCGGCCACCACACAAACGCTCTGGCTAAGCTCTTCATTTTTACCCCACCCAGATGACCCTCATGAAGCTCATTGAGCACTCTATCCGTCAACTTGGGTGGAATTACTACTCTGGATCCACACATCAAGGTTCCTCTGCACACTGACAGCTGTTCTCTTCTCGGTGAGAATGCTGGCAGCAGTGGTTCGCCATGTGCTGGCCATCCCTTCACCGTTAAATCATAGACCCGTGATAGTGTCGGGTCATTCCGTGTTTCCTTTTCTATGTTTGCATTCGTCACAGGGAGACAGTCGACTATGGTCGAGTGGAATAACTCCATTGGATCCACTGCAAGGTGGTCTTCTTCCACCGTCGGCAACGGTAGACGTGACAATCCATCAGCATTTCCATGCTGTTTAGTTCCTTTGTACTCAATGTCATATTGGTGTGCCCCTAGGAAAAGGGGCCATCTCTGCAGCCGTTGTGCTGTCATTATCGGTACGCCCTTCTGAGGGTTGAAAATGGAGACAAGAGGTTGATGATTGGTTAGTAGAGTAAATTTTTGACCGTGCAGATAGTGATTGAACTTCTTCACCTCCCACACTAGGCTGAGGGCCACTCTGTCAATCTGGGCGTAGTTACGCTTGGCAGAAGTTAACTAGCGTGACTCAAAAGCTATCGGCCTCTCCGAACCATCAAGGAATTTATGTGACAGTACCGCCCCAATGCCGTAGGGAGACGCATCACACGCCAGCCTGATTGGCAGTGCTGGGTTGTAGTGAGCCAATACTTCCTTTGAAGTGATTAAGTCCTTACTCTTCTGAAAAGCACGCTTACAATCATCGCTCCATTTCCATGCTACCCCCGTTCGTAGCAAGGCGTTCAGTGGGTGCAGAATGGTCGACAAATTCGGCAAAAACTTATGATAGTAATTCACCAACCCGAGGAATGACCTCAGCTGCGACACATTTTCAGGTGCTGGGGCCTTAACCGCTTCAATTTTGTCAGGGGACTTATGTAACCCCTCTTCATCAATCACGTGGCCACAATACGATATCTGTTTCCTAAAAAATTCGCACTTGGGGCGGTTGGCTCGCAGCCCATGTTCCCGTGGTCTAGTGAGCACCTGTTCTAGGTTGTTAAGGTGCTCACTGTCATCTTCACCTGTTACAAGGATGTCGTCCAAGTAACACTGAGTCCCCGGAATCCCTTGCAGGACTTGTTCCATCGCTCTTTGCCATATCGCCGGAGCCGATGCTACTCCGAATACCAATCGATGATACTGGTAAAGACCTTTGTGAGTGTTTATCGTGAGATACTTCCTCGAGGACTCCTCAACCTCCATCTGCAAATATGCTTGTGCTAGGTCAATTTTTGTAAAACGCTTCCCTCCAGACAGTGAGGCGAAGATGTCTTCTATCCTTGGAAGAGGATATTGTACTGTGTGAAGGACAGGGTTCACCGTCACCTTGAAATCCCCACAGATGCGAATCTTCCTTGGCTCTCCGGACTTATTGGTTAACGTTTTCTTCATGACCGGAACGATGGGTGTCGCCCACTCGCTCCAGTCGACCTTAGACAACACGCCCGCCTTCTCCAGATTCTCCAGCTCTGCCTCGACGGCTGGGCGAATTGCATACGGTACCGGTCTCGCTTTGAAAAACTTGGGAACTGCATTCTCTTTTTTTATCGAGGTGGTTACGCCTTTAAGCGTGCCCAGTTCTTGTTGAAATACCTCTTTGGCGTTAGCTAAGATTGTTGACAATCGTCCAGGAGTGACGTCTTCATCTTTTTTACTGTCCACCGTCATTGCATGAATGGCATGCCAATCTAAGTTTATCTTCCTGATCCATTCCAGTTCCAATAATGGTGGTCCACCATTTGGCAGTATGTAGAGATACAATTTCCGTATTTTCTTGCCATTGTATTCGACAGGCACCCTTATTTTTCCTCTGGGGTATACTTTTTGCCCCGTATACGTCGTCAAGACGATGAATGTCTCTCTCAAGGGTATGTGTGAAAATAGCCGCTCGTAGTCTCGTCGATTCATGACGGTTAGCGCTGATCCTGTATCCAATTCCATTTTAACTTGGGACCCTGCTATCGTGAGAGTGACCCAAATGGTTCGGTGATCCTCTTTTGCGATTACATTGTGAAGTTTGAGACAGCTTAGTCTCCTGTTTCCGGATTCACTCGCTCATCTGGTCTTCGGAACTACTGTCCGTCATCTTTTGTACTTTCTTGTACGGTTCCTTAGTAGCCTTTTTGTTGTCGCTGGTCTTCTTCCCAGACCTACAAACTCGTGCAATGTGTCCAATCTTCCCGCATTGTCTGCATATTTTGTCTTTGGACCAGCAGTCCTTCTGGTCATGGTTAGTTCTGCCGCAGCGATAACATTTTGCAAATCCCCGTGTCATTTCGTGGGTGCCCTATTCCTGTGGTTTTTGTTGAATTTCTGCAGCTCCCCTGGCTGCTGCTTCATACGATACTGCCACGCTGAAAGCCTTATCTAGCGTCAGCTCTTTTTCTGAGAGTAACTTCTTCTGTGTTCCTTCACTCAGGAGTCCACAGACAAATTTGTCCCGTAGGGTATCTGCCAGTCCTGCTCCGAACTGGCAGTGCTTTGATAGCTTGCGTAGTTCCGTAAGATACTCAGCATTGCTCTCATCTTTGTGCTGAGTTCTCCTGTGGAATTTAAATCTTTCTGCTATCAACAGTGGTGCAGGGTTTAAGTGCTCCTGTAGAACAGCAACAATTTCGTTAAAACTCTTCACCTTCGGTTTGGCTGGAGTAATCAGGTCCCGCAATAGGCCGTACGTTCTAGCGCCCATTAAGTTTAACAATATCGATGCCTTTTTCCCCTCCGCTACATCGTTTGCCTCGAAATATACCTCGACTCTTTCCACATACGTGGTCCAGTCCTCTAATGTATTATCAAAAGCAGTGATACAGCCAGTCTTCGGCATCTTGCAAATCTAAAATGGCGCCTCCCGGGCTTTGCCGCCTTCCCCGCTGTTGTTAGCACTGCTTTTCACGGTTTCTTGCGCGTATTCTTTTTCTTTTATTATTTTCCTGTCGTGGAGCGGACCCTCTGGGACACTTCCCTCCCTCTTCTGAGGTCCGAACGCTGCCCAGCTTCGAAACACCAGCCGCGCCCTGTATGCTCCACCCTCTCTCTCTCCTTGCTTCCCGACTCGCTGCCCGGCCCCGTTGAAAAGCCACCCGATCGAGGTTCAGCCCGCCGCAGCCCAGGAAGGATCAGAGCACTACCTGCCACCAGCCCGATTAGCTGGGAAACCACGGACCGAGGAACCCAGCCTGGCTCTGGACAATCTCTCCTGCAAGTTTTGAAATCGATGATTGACGGTCGACGCCCGTTTCTCGAGTTTCAATGGCCTATTTTTTTTGTCTTCTTTCTTCTGGCTCTGACCTTCAACAACGTCGTCGGAGCTGCTGCTGAGTTGCAGGTAAGTTCGTTTCTAACTCGTCGCCAGTGTTAAGTCCGTGAATGATTGAGACACGGACTAGCAGGAGAGAAAACAAACAGATCTTTACTGGTGAAAGGCATAAATGAAACTAAACA
This sequence comes from Somniosus microcephalus, assembly GCF_052327205.1. Classification (NCBI taxonomy): domain Eukaryota; kingdom Metazoa; phylum Chordata; class Chondrichthyes; order Squaliformes; family Somniosidae; genus Somniosus; species Somniosus microcephalus. Next base: position 11,012,824 of record NC_141010.1, read on the forward strand.
ACAGAGGCTCTCTAGCGCCTTTTATACAGGGGTGGGTACTGCAGTCTGAGACCAGTTATTCTCTTAAAGGTACATACACAACAGATGAGAATTTCAAAATTGAGATGTTGGTGAACTGGGAGCCAATGTAGGCCAGTGACACGGGGTGATGGGTGAACGGGACTCTGTGCGAGTCAGGATACGGGGCAGCCGAGTTTTGGATGAGCTCAGGTTTGTGGAGGGTGGAAGATGGGAGGACGGCCAGGAGAGCTTTGGAATCGTCGAGTCTGGAGGGAACAGAAGTATGGGGTGAGGGTTTCGGCAGCGGATGGGCTGAGCCTGGGGTGGAAACAGGTGATATTACAGAGGTGGCAGTGGGTGGTCTTTGCGATGGAGAGGGTACATAAAGTTCGTTCTTTTACCCTTTCAAAGATTTTCATCGACTGCCGATGGGTGGTTTGGGCACCATGAAGAGCTCTGCTGTACGCAGGTGACCCACCCCCTCTCCCGCTGACTGCAGTGAACTCACAACCTGCCATCGGAACATCTACCACCTCCATCGATCCCACAAAGTGCATTCGGGTTTTTTTTGCCTTTCCACCACCCCCTCTCCCCCCCACCAATTTGATGCAAATATGCAGACGCACAGAACCGGCTCTGCTGTAAATATAGAAACATAGAAGATAGGAGCAGGAGTAGGCCATTCAGCCCCTCGAGCCTGTTCCACCATTTAATGAGATCATGGCTGATCATCCAAATTCAGTACCCTGTCCCTGCTCTCTCCCCATATCCCTTGATCCCTTTAGCCTTAAGAAATATATCCAACTCCTTCTTGAATATATTTAATGAATTGGCCTCAACTGCCCTGTGTGGTAGAGAATTCCACAAATCTCGGGTTTGTCGCACAAAAATCGTGTGGTGCAGGAGGGGCATTCTGACCATGCCCTGAAGAACCTGTCTCCTCCTCCCCCATTGACCTCCAACAGGCCTGTAGGACCCGGCATTAAAACTGAACTGGTGCAAGAGAGATTGCTCTGTCAAGACACTGCACACTTCCGTGTGCCTTACTGTGTGAGGAAGGCTGGTAAGTTGGGGACGTTCCATCCTTTTTAATTTTAGATTTAAAAAAAATAAATGTTATGTTTAAATATTTATACAGCAGGAGAGAGTGAGAATGTGGTTCATGACAGAGCAGCTTTCTGCCTTATTCAAGTTTATCTCGTGTGAACTCCTTTCTAACTGAAGCAATTGCATGTGGAAACTATGTACAGCTTCCATCAAGATTAAGCTGGATGAAGGCTGCTTCTAGTTCTTTGGAGTCGGATATTGTTGTAGCAGCCTTATTTATGCGGCCAGATTATGGTTGGGCTGAAATAGCGGAGGGGTCAAACTGAGGTATCTTGGACTGTAATTGTTTTTCAGTTTGCAATGATTGGGAAGATTTGGTTGCAGTCGTCTCCTCTTTCCCCAGCAGTCTTCAACCCTCAGTTTAGTTTTGATCAAGGTTCCCCTCATAACTTTGAATATATTACTCCGGAGATATTTATTAGTTTATGCGTGTTACACACTTTCTGTGACTGTTTTGGGTTTGAGTACAGGAGCAAGGATGTCTTACTACAGTTATACAGGGCCTTGGTGAGACCACACCTGGAGTACTGGGTGCAGTTTTGGTCTCCTTACCCAAGAAAGGATATACTTGCCATAGAGGGAGTGCAGCGAAGGTTCACCAGACTGATTCCTGGGATGGCAGGACTGTCTTATGAGCAGAGTTTGGGTCGACTAGGCCTGTATTCACTAGTGTTTAGAAGAATGAGAGGGGATCTCATTGAAATGTATAAAATTCTGACAGGGCTAGACAGACTGGATGCAGGGAGGATGTTTTCCCCTGGCTGGGGGGGCGTCTAGAAAGAGGGATCACAGTCTCAGGATACGGGGTAGGACATTTAGGACCGAGATGAGGAGAAATTTCTTCACTCAGAGGGTGGTGAACCTGTGGAATTCCCTACCACAAAAGGCTGTGGAGGCCAAGTCACTGAATATATTTAAGAAGGAGATAGATAGATTTCTAGACACAAAAGGCATCAAAGGGTATGGGGAGAGAGCGGGAATATGATATTGAGACAGAGGATCAGCCATGATCATATTGAATGGTGGAGCAGGCTCGAAGGGTCGAATGGCCTACTGCCTGCTCCTATTTTTCTGTTTCCTCAAATATGCAATGACTTTGATGCATCACTGAAGGTAGCCATTCTTGGGACGTTTCTCGACAGTTGATTAGAGAGCGACAACAATGTCATTGTGCACCGTAGCACAGAGGACGAGCGGCGACTTGACCCTAGAGAAGGAGCACGCGGTGCCTGCCGCTACGCTTGAGGCTTTCTGCAACTGGTGGGCACTGCAGTGACTGGAGTGTTTGGCGGACATGGACAATAACATAATTTACGTTTTACGTTTCCTTTGTTCTCTGAATTAGTTTTCTTGGGGGTGGCTCTTTTGTTTGATGCGATGACACAGGGCCAACCCAGCGTCTCCTTATAAAAGATCTACCTGATGTGAAGCTCTCTCACAATCTGATACATTGAGAGAGAATCTGAAATTATGGAGCAAGTTTCCTTTGGCCACTCGGCAAGTGATCAGCGGCTGCGCAAACAGTCCCACATACTCCGCCTTGGAACGTCGCCGCTCTCGATGCTGCATTCGAGAAAGTGACTTGAATTTGCATGGCGCCTTGTGCATCCTCGGGATGTCCCGACGGGCTTCCTGGCCACTGGATTGCTGCTGAAGTGTAGTCACCAGCGTTTATGTAGGCAAGCACCACTGTCAATTAGGTGCACCGCAAAATCCCACATTGGCAGCAATGAAATGAGTTACCAGTTGACCTGTTTTTGGTGTCGGTTGAGGGATGACTGTTGGCCAGGACGGCGGGAGCTTTGCCGATCAGGATTTCCCAGGAGCCAAAGTTGTCGGTGAGCCACGCTTGCCCGATGAGCTGGATCGGTGAGTGAAGTTGGAACCCCGGCGGCGCGAACTTGAATAATTCAATTCAATTCAATTCAATTTTTATTTGTCATATATGCAGCAGACATATGTGCTGCACAATGAAATGTTGATTTTTACGAGTCCTCCCAACATTGGAATAAATATGGCATAGCACTGATAAAAAAAAATACTGAGAAATACAGTAATAATTAAAACAACAGTAATAAATAATAAATTATTCGTTCATGAGTCTTATGGCCTGGGGGTAGAAGCTGTTTCAAAACCTGCTGGTACGAGACCGTATGCTTCGGTATCTCTTACCGGACGGGAGCAGGGCGAAGAGGTTGTGGCTGGGGTGGCTCGCATCTTTGATGATTCTCAGGGCCTTCACCCGGCACCTCTCGGTAGATATCCTGGACAGCAGGTAGTTTAATTCCTATAGTATGTTGTGCAGCTTTCACCACCATCTGTAGAGCCTTGCGGTCTGTGGCGGTGCAGTTGCCATACCAGGTAGTGATGCAGCCGGACAATGAACCGCCAACCCCCGCCCAAGAGTATTGAGGTTGGCAGGGCTGAATGTGGCTGTTTTGATGGTGAGGTGGTGACACCTGGGCAAAGGGATATTGAGTTGGGAGTGAAGGAGGGGAAAAAATGAGGGAGACTAGAGGAAACTGCCGATGGGTGTAATGGAAACTCATCACCTGACGGACTGGTGGATTGATCTCCTCTTCCCTCTTGTGGAAAATACCCAGGCCAGTAAAATAAGCACGCGCTGACTTCTATTTATAAAAAAATCAGCCTGTGGGAGAGATCACTATGGTAACCAGAATAATTCCACTCCATTGTACAATGTTGTAAAATATATGGGTGTCGCAGAGAGAGTAGAGAAAGGGTGCTGTGTACACGTAACAGCAGACACACTCTTTGCGCTTGAGCGAGCCGACTTGTTTTGCACAGCAGAACAATGTTTTCCGAAATGCCTCGCTGCACCCTTCTGTACGATGCTGCACTGGGCAAAAGATCCCTCCCCACCCCCTTCCACCCACAGCCCGCGACTGCTCGCATAGTTTAGTTAATTTGAGGGGGTGGGGGGGGGGGGGGCGGGGGAGGAATGTGGTTCAGTGGACAGGTAGGCAGCCTGAGGTGCAACTGAACCACACACAATCCCGGAAGGTCTCGAGTTAACTGCTCTCGACCACCGTGATCAGTCGAGGTGCTACACATGGCCTTGGCAGGGACAGGGAGAAAATTAATCGGCCAGTGTGGCCACTTCTGATTGCTATGCCCTGCTGGAATGTGCAGCTGTGCGTGGCAGTTGGACGATGGGCAAGAGCGAGAGAGGGGGACTCCGTCTTTGATGCCCCCCCCCCCCCCACCATCGGCAATTACTCAGCTGGTGCTCAATTGTTTTTGGCACAAAGGAAAAGGGCCACTTGGGTGAGGCACCAGCGGGCTGCCGGCTCCTGTGGAATCGTGGGCGATTGGAGGGAGCGAGAGGGGAAGGATGGCATGAGTAGAGTGCAGCATGCCCGAGTGGAATAAAATTCACGAGCTGAAAGCTCTCGTGCAACGACTTGCATTTATAGAGCGCCTTTAACGTAAAACATCCCAAGGCATTTCACAGGAGCGTACACCGAGCCACTTGAGCTAGGAAGACAGGTGACCTGAAAAGCTTGTTCAAAGAGGTAGGTTTTAAGGAGCTTAAAGGAAGAGAGAGGGAGAAGTTTAGGGAGGGAATTCCAGAGTTTAGGACCTAGGCAGCTGAAGGCATGGCCACCAATGGTGGAGCGATTTAAATTGGAGATGCGCAAGAGACCAGACGTGGAGGAGCTCCGATATCTCGGAGGGTTGTAGCGATGGAGGAGGTTACAGAGATGGGGAGGGGCGAGGGATTTGAAAACGAGGATGAGAATTTTAAAATGCGAGGCTGTACAGGGTGGAGTGTGTCTAACAGCAGGAACACAATGGGCCAGTAATTCCGGTCCCAACGCGTGAGTACGGACGGTGTACTCACGCGTGGGCCCGTTGGAAGTGCCGGATTCCAGCATGCACAGCGCATGCGCGGGAAACCGGCATTTCCTCTCCATCGAACTAAGGGGTTAAGAGGTCCAACGCGTGCGCGCAGGACTCTGCGCGCACGCGTTGAACTTCCTTCGTTTAGACAGGCTTGTGCGTGTGCAAGGGACTGAACTTTTTGGAAATGAAAAAAGGAGGCGTAAGCAGTGGATTCTTGAAGGTAAGTGGTCTAATATTTAAAATTGTTACATTTTTTCCACAGCTTCATTGTTTTTAAGGAATTTACAGTAAGGTAAGTTTATTTTTAGACCTGAATTCGTGAAAAAAAAATTTTTTTTTAATTTTATTAATTGTTTTAAATAGTTTTTAAAATTATTTATAGTTTATTTAATTATTGGGATGTTTTTTAAAATTTTAATTAAAGTTAAAGTAGTCTTTTGGGTGACCGTACTTTTCATGAGTTTGACAGTCTTTACTATCAAACTCATGAATGAGTTTCCCCTCCCCTGATTGGCTGCAGAGTGCTCACCTGATCCCAGCCGGCACATCGCACTAACTACGCCGCTGGATCAGGTAAGCACATCGCGCCGACATCGGAACCGGGCCTGTGACAGGAAATGCAAGCAGGCCCGGGCTTCAGATGTCAGCGCGCAGGGTGAGTGCAGATCGGGGGCTTGCACGCGTGGCAAGCACCCGATCCTAATTTCAGGCCCAAATTGAGTTGTGTTTTTGGTTTTACCTTTCATCTGAACTCTTTGCCATGTTATGTAAGTCAAACATACTACTGTCTGAAAAGGCAAGGAATTCGGGTTTGGGTGGAATGTAGCATTTAATGCATCAGGAATCCATTAGGAATGCAGAAATACATTTCCCTGTTACTGAAGAATTCCATGCTGGGAATTCCTCAGAAATGATGGGAAGCAGGCCATTGATCTAAAGGGATTGAAATATGTTTTCTTTTTTAATGGTTGTATGCATGTTCTTCTCCCATTTCCCCCCGGCCCCCAGGTAGAATCTTGCAAAATGTATTACCTTAATATTTCCCCTCATTGCAAAGGTGGCAATCACCCACCAGCACACTGACTTGGCTCAAGCCTTAAACACCCCAAGGTGCCTTGCCCAGGACTGAGATGGACCGAACAGCAGCAGTAGCAGAACTGGGAGAGTTCATCAAAAGCGTGACCGAAAAGATAGGTTTTGACAGCTTTTTTAAAATAAAAAAGCTGCAAGGCAATTAGCAAGGAGAGGTTGAGGGAGGGAGCGCCAGGAAGGAAGGAGCGCTGTGGCTGAAGCCATTTGTTTAATGTGTGCATTGTAGGAGTGCTGGAACTCCTAACGAAGTACTGAGACTGAAACTAGCAGTTAACCAAAAGTGGTTTAATGCACTAGCAAAAGTTACAAACAAAAACGCAGGAGAAACTCTACAGGTCTGGACACCAACTGGTTCCGCGAGGACTGAGGGGAAACGCCTCTCCCCTCTGACGTCATGATGTCATCACGTTTCCCGCCGTTGGGAACGTCACGTGACCTGTGTGATGACATCATCACGCTGTTTATACAAAGCAAACACTTAAAGGTACAAACCCCTGTTAAAGGCAATTATATACATTACTGCAAGAGTCTCTTGGTGGCTTTGCCACAGTATGTCTCTCGATGCCGGGTTGCCAAGTGCATAGTTGTTATTCATAAAATCATAGAATGATACAGGACAGAAAGAGACGATTAGACCCACCGCGCCTGTGCTGGCTCTTTGAGCTGTCCCATTAGTCCCACTCCCCCGCTCTTTACCCACAGCCCTTTCTAATAAAGACACTTACCATTCTAGGCTACATTCTTACACAATGTTGACTTGCAGCACTCCGTGAGAAGCTGATTCAGTTATGGACCCTGAGCAAGCCTATTGGGTTTAACTGTGGTTCCAGTGCAGTACACACTCTCTTTGTTGTCTCTGGATTTTCTGGAATGGGACTATGAACCCACAACCTTCTGACTGAGGCGAGGGTGCTACCCACTGAGCCACGGCTAACGCCTGCACAGGGTGGTGCAGAGACAGAGCAGACTGCCCGGGAGGTGGATAGTGTTGACAAATTCAAGAAGGTACTTGGCGAGGAAATTGACTGAGGCGTAGGAGAGATACAGTAGTGTGTTGGTATTGTTTGAACTTTTGGGACTAGCGAGATGGATTGCATTAGTCTATTCTGGTAGAAACATTTCTAGATTTCTGAGATACATTTGGATAGGAACAAAGGCTCCTTGTATTTTTCGGAAACCAGCTCCCAAAGTCTTATGTTTTCTGCAGCAATGGCTAGGTGGAAGCAGCTGAATTTTGTTAGACCAGCCGCGGGGGAAGGTGCCCTGGCCAATATTTATCCCTCAATCAACATCGCAAAAAACAGATTATCTGGTCATTATCACATTGCGATTTGTGGGAGCTTGCTGTGTGCAAATTGGCTGCTGCGTTTCCTACATTACAACAGCGACTGCACTTCAAAAAGTGCTTAATTGGCTGTAAAACGCTTTGGGACGTCTGGTGATTGCGAAAGGCGCTGTATAAATTAATTATTTCCTTTCTTTCCTTCCTTCCTTCCCAGTGCTGGATACATTTCGTGCATCGTGGTGTCGGTAGTTGATGACAGCATGGCGCAGTTTCATTGTACACGTGCAGTGGCCAATTTTAATTTGTACTGGCGTTACTTCACATGCACCTCGTTCCCAGGGAGACGGTGGTGCAAATAGGAGAGTGGTGGCACTGGGCCCAACCTACTATATAAAAGGCCTTAACCTTGCCAGCTGGGGGGTTTTGCACCACTCTGCGTTGCCCAGTTTTTCTGGTGTTTGTGGAAACAAACCTGTGACAAACGGGTGAATTCCAAAGCCGTTGGAGCCTCCGGCACTATTGCAGAGCCACTTCTCGAAGCAACTTTGCAACTATAAAGAGGGCATTAATTCTTGCTCAGTGTCTTAGTGAGTAGTGAATTGTGTTTTTAAATTCCGGTTGGAAAGCAGGGTCGTGACCCACCCCTATCTCTTTCCCACTGCATTATACCTCTGGCTATAGTTTTGTGTTAGAGTTACATCTCGATAAAGACTTCTAACGCCCACAGCAACCGAGATCTCCAATCCATTCCAACGGGAAATAATCAAATTCTTTTTGTGTGTAGGGTAGAGAAGAGGCAGGATTTTGCAAATCTTGTCAAATTCTGTCCATCTTTGTGTTTCTTCTCGTCCATATGTTTGCCGAGATTTAGTCACTGGGCTGTTGGGACGGGAACTGAAAGGAGGATCGTGTTTTGAGCAGATGGGCCTCTTGGTGAAGGCGGCAGATGAAGAGCGGGCTTCTACTTTGTTGTAAGAGCAAGAACTTGGTCCTCGTCCAACCCTACCAAAAACAGATTAATTGGTCATTCATCTTAACTGCAGTTTGTGGGATCTTGGCTCTGTGCAAAATGGCTGCTGTGTTTACAGTGCTTCAAAATAATTTATTGTAGGTGATGCACTTTGTCATGTTTCTGAGAGACTCGATGAGGTGGTGTATAATGGTTTTTGCCACATAATTCATTCGAAAGAACTTGCGAGGGAGACCGGAACTCTGGGCCATAAATATAAAATATCACTAATGAACCCAATAGGGAATTTAGGAGAAACCTCTTCACCCAGAGTGGTGAGAATGTGGAACTGGCTACCACATGGAGTGGTTGAGGCAAATAATATAGATCTATTTAAGGGGAAGCTTGATAAATACTTGCGGGAGAAAGGAATAGAAGGATATGCTGATAGGGTGAGATGAAGAGGGGTGGGAGGAGGCTCGTGTGGAGCAGAAACACCGGCACGGACCAGAGGGGCCGAATGGCCTGTTTCTGTGCTGTAATTCTATGTTATAAGAACATAAGAAATAGGAGGATGAGTCGGCCATTTGGCCCTTCGAGCCTGCTCTGCCATTCAATAAGATCATGGCTGATCATCTACCTCATCTCCACTTTCCTGCACTATCCCCATATCCCTTGATTCCCTTAATATTCAAAACTCTATTGATCTCTGTCTTGAATATACTCCACAGCCATCTAGGGTAGAGAATTCCAAAGATTCACCCCCCCGCTGAGTGAAGAAATTTCTCCTCCTCTCAGTCCTGAATAGCCGACCCTTTATTCTGAGACTGACCCCTGGTTCTAGATTCCCCAGCCAGGGGAAACATCCTCCCTGCATCTACCCTGTCAAGCTCTAAGAATTTTGTATGTTTCAATGAGATCACCTCTCCTTCTAAACTCTCGAATATAGGCCTAGACTACTCAATTTCTCCTCATAGGACAATCCCCCCCCATCCCAGGAACCAGTCTGGTGAACCTTCGTTGCACTCCCTCTATGGCAAGTATATCCTTCCTTAGGTAAGGAGACCAAAACTGTCCACAATACTCCAATTATACTATGTACTGTGTAAAATGTGCTTCAGGAAGGCACCTCAAAGCACTGGAAAGGTACAGGTAGACTATCCTTTATCCGAAAACCTCGGGACCAGCCGTGTTTCGGTTTTAGGAAAATTTCGGTTTTCGGAAGGTGCGCGAAAACACTTCGGTTTTCAGAGGTAATTCGGTTTTCGGGAGTGCGGATAAAGGATACACTATCCCTTATCCGAAAATAACGACTATAAATACTGTAGTTACAGGGATAAATACTGTAGTACAGTTTATTTGTAAGGAAAACATTCAGTAAAACTTCAAACATGTACAGGTACAAACTAAGCTAAATACCTGTACATAAACATGCAATAAAGGTACATTACATCTGGCTTGAGGATCTTGGAGAAGAGGGTACATCAGTGTTGTCATCATTGTCATCAGGTTGGAGTTGGACATCTGAAGATGGGCCAGGAACAGGATTCTCAAGTGATGAAGCATGACTACGACAGACGGCCTTTTTAAAGACTTCTTCCAGTGTCATCTGTCTCATTAACATTGGTTTCTGTCTAAGCAGTCTCTCTTTAATTGAGTAAACTTGCATAATCTCTTGCTCACTGATAAATGCACGTTTTTCAAGGCCAGCAATTAACTGATCACACATTGTCACCATATCGTCTATGGGGATTTTGTCACCTGTGTTCACAATGTCATCATCATCATCACTACTATCCTCATGCTTGTCTTTATTTAACACCATTTCAGCAATTTCCCCATCACTCAACGAATTCACAACAGGTGCATCATTGTCAATGTTCAGCACTTCTTCGATGGCAGCTTCCTCTAACTTATTTACACTTTCGGGTGATAAACCTTTGGCGTAAGTGAGGAGGTTTGATATCATCATCTTTTCCTGACTGACAGGAAATCCTTCAAACTCATCATCTGCAGGTCCATCTTCATGAAACATCGTTGAAGGCCAAAGTCTGTGCCAAGCATTTTTTAATGTTGGTTTGTCAACATCGTTCCAAGCATTAGCAACTGCATAAATGGCATCCTTAACATTGAATTCTTTCAGGAAGCTTTGGATTCCTTCGCCTCTGTTGATTGCATCAAGCATAGAGTTCAAAAAAACATCTTTATACTTGCTCTTCATGAGCGTAAAATTCCTTGGTCACAAGGCTGTATTAAAGATGTCACATTAGGGGGAAAAGTTAATGCCGAAAACATAACTTTTCACAAGAAGTTCAGGAGGGGGATGTGCGGAGCAGTTGTCCAGGAACAATAAAATTTTGCAGTTTTCTTCCAGTCCAACTTGCCTGCAATGAGCTCGTGTCGCTGGTATGAAGTGGTTATTGAACCAGTGAGAAAATATTCCTCTGGTTACCCATGCTTTCTTGCTCGCATAATAATGCACAGGTAAATTGCATACACCTTTCAAACATCTCGGATGTTGGCTTTTTCCAATCACTACCAACTTTAACTTGTGTGTGCCTGCAGCATTGGCACACCCAAGAACAGTCAACCTGTCCTTAGCATCCTTAAAACCTGCTGGTGCACTCTCATCAGCCGTTGCTAATGTTTTTCTAGGAACGTAGCGCCAGAACAGAGCTGTTTCATCAGCATTGTAAATTTGTTCAGGACCGAGGTTTTCATCCGATATTATTTTTGCAAACTCATCTATGTAATTTTCAGCTGCTTCATGATCAGCAGAAGCTTTTTCACTACAGATTTTCAGATATCTTATACCATGACGCTTCTTAAATTTATGCAGCCAACCTTCTGAATATTCACACTCAACTTCAATGTTCAGTTCTTCATGGTATATTCTAGCTTGCTTCATGACCATCAAACCAGTCAGTGGCACACGTTCACCTCTGCGTTGTCGAATCCACTCAATCAGCACACGGTCAAGATCTTCATTTTTTGCCCTGTGCAATGTTTTCCTAATTTTCATTAGTTTATGGTCATCACTGTCAGTGTAAAATTTCAACAACTTGTCTTTCTGTTTCTTTAAGTCATATACGGTGGTACTTCCCACACCATATTCTTCAGTAAGATGTCGCACAGACACACCACGATCAAGCTTCTGCAATAACTCCACTTTCTGCGACATCGATAATGAGCGATGCTTCCTTCTCTGCTTCTCACTGTTACCCATTGGGGTATCTGCAGCTCTTTTTAGCATTTTCACAAATTGTTAAAAGCCAGCAAATATCTGAGAGCTGCAAATATCACACAGAGCAGCCTAACACCTGCGTGGGTCAAGCATCGGCAGCGTCGGGTCATGCTTTGCGCCACTTTCGGCTTTCAGAGGTTTTCTGGTTTCGAATGTGTGGATAAAGGATGGTACACTATCTCTTATCTGAAATTGGGTGGGGTTCGGCGGGGGTGGGGTACGGCGGGGGGGTTGGGGGTCGGGTTCGGCCGGGGGGTCGGGGGTGGGGGTCGGCGGGGGTCGTGGTCGTGCGCATTTCGGTTTTCAGAAGTCATGCTTTGCTCCACTTTCGGCTTTCAGAGGTTTTCTGGTTTCGGATGTGCGGATAAAGATTTCGGTTTTCAGAAGTGCGGAAAAATGCAACACTATCCCTTATCCGGCTAGGCCTGTAAGTCGTGCGCCACTCTGGTCGTGTCGTGCGCACGACTTACGCTGACCGAAAAAACCTTCGGTTTTTAGAGGGTTTCGGTTTTCGGAAGTCCGGATAAAGGGTAGTCTACCTGTACCACCAGAGCTGCCTCCGCAAGATCCTGCAAATCCATTGGCAGAATAGGCGCACCAACGTCAGTGTTCTCGCTCAGGCCAACATCCCCAGCACCGAAGCTTTGACCACGCTCAATCAGCTCCAATGGACGGGTCACATTGTCCACATGCCCGATACGAGACTCCCAAAACAAGCGCTCTACTCGGAGCTCCGGTACGGCAAGAGAGCCCCAGGTGGGCAGAGGAAACGCTTCAAGGACACCCTCAAAGCCTCCTGGAAAAAGTGCAACATCCCCACCGACACCTGGGAATCCCTGGCCCAAGACCGCTCCAAGTGGAGGAGAAGCATCCGGGAAGGCGCCGAACATCTTGAGTCTCTTCGCCGGGAGCAAGCGGAAGCCAAGCGCAAGGAGCGCATGTCAACCCAAGCACCCCACCCGCCCCTTCAACCACCGTCTGCCCCACCTGTGACAGAGACTGTAGGTCCCGCATTGGACTCATCAGTCACCTGAGAACTCATTTTTAATGTGGAAGCAAGTCATCCTCGGTTCCGAGGGACTGCGTAAGAAGGAGAAGGGCTCAGCTGAAGTATTGGTACTGCCCTATTGGTAAAAATTGGTAGATTATCTGTTCACTTTTCTCATTTGCTGTTTTTTGGGATCTTGCTGGGCGCAGACCTGACTGTTTCCTACATCATAACGGTGACTGCACTTCAAAAATAATTCACTGGCGGTGTAGCATTTTGGAACATCTTGAGGACATGAAAGGAGCTACATAAATGCCAGCTCTTTCCTTGCTTTCCTGTAGAAGAGAAGGAATTGGCTGCTGTGTTGGCGGCTAAACTCTCTGACGTTAAGACGGTTTAAGGAAAGAAACCGCCATCTATACAGCGCCTTTCAAATCCTCCGGACATCCCAATAAAGCTTCAAAGCCAATGAAGTGCATTGTTCTTTCTTGGCAAAGATAAATGACCAGTTACTTTGTTTTAGTGGTGGTGTTAAATGTTGGCCAGGATTCTCCGAGAGCTGCTTGCTCTTCAAATACTGCTACAAATCTCTCATGTCGACCTGACCAGGACCTCTGTTCAATGTTTCGTCCAAAAGACATCACTTCCAAGAGTACAGCTCTTCTTCGATCCTGCACTGAAGTGTCGGCCGAGATTAGGTGCTAAAATTCCCGAATTGGGGCTTGAACCCACAGCCTTCTGACTGAGGCCAGAGTGCTACCCACTGTGGCGCAGCTGCCACTTACTATCCTCTTTATACGTCAATATTGCTGCGCCATGCACCACCAGGGAGCCACATCAACGTTTTGTCCCCTTTGGTCACTTGGTTGCGGGTTTTCTAGCTACAACGTGGGCTATACATGCAAAATCTGCAACGATCATAATCCTAAGCCCACCGCCATCTGGTTGAAGGAGATTCCACGGTGTACAGCCCTGATCCCCGTTACGACTTTGTTAAATTGAGAGATGTAGGTGAAAGGCCAAGGCCCATAATGCAGGACTCCAGGACCTGCTCTTGTCCCTCCATCTGCCTGGTTTAATTCACCCAAGACCTAAATTTCGCTCTCTCAACCTTTGCCTTCAGGACAGCAATGTTGAGAATGTTGGAAAAAACACAGAAAAATCAGTGACCCGCGACGAGAAGTCTCTGGTCCGTGCGTGCGGTTCTGTCTCTCATCGGCCTCGCCCCTCCCTATCTCTCTAGCCTCCTCCAGCCCTACAACTCTCCCAGATCTCTGTGTTCCTCTAATTCTGGCCTCTTGCGCATTATCGATTTTAATCGCACCACCATTGGCAGCTGTGCCTTCAGCTGCCAAAGCCCTAAGCTCTGGAATTCCCTCCCTAAACCTCTCTACCTCTCTCTCTTAAGTCGCTCCTTAAAACCTACCTCTTTGACCAAGCTTTTGATCCACTGTCCTAATATCTCCTTATGTGGCTCGGTGTCAAATTTTGTTTGATAATGCTCCTGTGATGCACCTTAGGATGTTTTACTACCTTAAAGGCGCTATATAAATGCAAGTTGTGCATGTGTGTGTTGGAAGGCTATTCAACCATGGAGAGCACCGCAGCTCTAATCCCGCCTTCGCGTAATGTCCAACCACATGCACTCACTGGACAGCGATCAGAAGTGGAACCATGGCTGATTTTCCTCCATTTTTAGCCCAGAGTTGCCGAGGCCAAATGTACCCACCCCCTACCCTCTGATAATATCAACGTATGGATTGGGTTTTCAGCCCAAAGGGTTCTTCCTGGTCTGTAGAGCTCAGTTCTACGTTCAGTGTTGCGCTGCACATTGAGTCATTGGGCAGCTCATCTTTCATTCTCCGCCTCTATAATCCCTTCTTGGCTCCCTCAGCATTGTTTTCTGTAAATAGAGGGAGATGGATTGGGATTGGTTTATTACGCAGCCAATGTTTCCCCAGAGCAAATGGTTCTTAATCCATTCAGTGAGTAAATGTTCAATTGAGTACCTTTTTAACAAAAGACTCCCATTTCCATTTAATATGACTCACTCGTCATGGGAAATGACCTGCACTCAGTGCTGTGGTAATCCAATATGATGAGCTCTATGTCCTGTGATATGAGGATGTTTTGACCTTTGAGTTGCTCATCGAGTCTGCCGAATGACGTGGGCCTGAAATCTGTCGGCACAGATTCAGATTTGAGTTGGCGCGAGGGCCCGGGGTGCTGGTAAACTCATTAGCAACAGGCCTGTGTCGAATCGTAATCAGTTCGCACTTCAGTCTTCAGTGATTACTAATGATTTCACAAGTCTGCAGGCTGCGTGAACAGATTTCGCTCTCCCACCCCTTCAACTCAAAGTGGATATCTTTAAATTTAAAGAAAAAAAACAGATTTTGAAAACCCTGAAGGAATTCGCATTCGATGTTAAACCACGCTTGCAGGACAAGTTCAGTGGGAGGCCTTTATCCGTGGATTAGAACGATATTGAGGTCGTTGATTTTCCTGTCTTGGTGCATGGGGATGAAGCACTGGTACGATAGCAAAATACAGCAGATGTTGGAAATCCGAAATAACAACAGAAAATGCTGGAAAAACTCAGGTCAGGCAACATCCGTGGAGAGAAATTTGAGTTGACGTTTCGGGTCGAACCCTTCAAAACTGGAAAGAAAATAAAATAGATTGAAGTTTTGAAGAAGGGTTCGACCCGAAACGTCAACTCAAATTTCTCTCCACGGATGTTGCCTGACCTGCTGAGTTTTTCCAGCATTTTCTGTTATTATTTTGGTCATGGTTGGATTGGGATTTGAATGCGATTGATAAATCAGGGTATGAGTACAATGGGAACGGCATGTAGGAATTGTATGCTCTGATCTAAAATTGTTTTATCTGCACCTGGCTGAGCCGGTTAGTTTTTTTTCCCCCCCCAACTGAGGATAAAGTTTCAGGGATGGGTTTGTTTGAAATGAAATGACTTGTTCATTGATTATGGTTGTAAAGTGCTTTAGGACCAAGTTAGTGGGCAATTTATAAATAAAAAAAATTTTTTTAAAAATCAAATCAATTTGTACAAGTTAGATGAATGGCTGGGGTTTTTTGCTTTAATCTTTCTGGCCACAGGGCGCTCTGTAAATGCAAGTTCTCCCTAGTGGTAGTTTTTAAGCAGGCTATTTTCCAATATCTGCATTTATGTGGGTCTATTAATTCCGGTCCTGCTATTTTCCCCCCTGACACCTGCTGGTCTGTTAATTCAGCTCCTGGAACCTCGGTCTCTGAAATTGGCTGCGGTTAAATCGTTTTAATTTCCTAGCCCGGTCAAAGACTCGCAGACCTGAGTGAGAGAAGTATTTTGTGACTGACTTCTAGTGAGGACGAGAATGATTTTGAACTGGTGTCCCTGGTGAAGAAAGACGTGCATTTATATAGCGCCTTTCACGACCTCGATGGCCCAAAGCGCTTAACATCCAATGAAGTACTTTTTGAAGTGGAGTCACTGTTGAAATGTAGGAAACGCGGCAGCCATTTTGCGCACAGCTAGCTCCCACAAAGAGCAATGTGATCATGACCAGATAATCTATTTTAGTGATGTTGATTGAGGGATAAATATTGGCCCAGGACACTGGGGAGAACTCCCCTGCTCTTCTTCGAAATAGTGCCCTGGGATCTTTTCTGAGAGAGCAAACGGGGCCTCGGTTTAATGTCTCATCCGTAAGACGGCACCTGTGGCAGTGCAGCACTCCCTCAGCACTGCACTGGGAGTGTCGGCCTAGATTTTTGTGCTCAAGTCTCTGGAGTGGGACGTGAACTGACAATCTTCTGATTCCGAGGCGAGAGCGCTACACACTGAGCCACGGCTGACGCATACATGGAAGGGGGTGGGGCGGGGGCGGGAAAGAGCTGGTCGAAATCCTTGGGCACGTCTATCTCATCAGTCAATCCATTCTCCCCTACCCAACTCTGGGGTTCTTCCTTTTCCTTCCAAAGATGTTGAATCGTACTGAGGCACAGTCTAACGGGTGCTCCAAGAATCGGCGACTATTCATAATGTGCGAGTTGGGTGTGATTCCATTTTAATGGGAAGAGTTGGTGTTTAAGCCTTTCAGCGTCGCCTATCCTTCCCAAAATTCAGCTCCGAAGGAGGATAAAATGACCGGCAGTAGTTTCCTGCAATCCAACAGTGACTACGCTTCAAGTATGCTTCATTGGCTGTGAAACGCCGTGGGACATCCTGAGGTCGTGAAAGGAGCTATAGAAATGCAAGCTCCTTCTCTTTACTGTCGACAGCCATTAATAGGAATATTCTTTTGTCACGGTCACGCTCTCCTATCCTGATAGATTGCTGATGTATCATACCAATGGGATTTAGGTCTGATTGGTTGAATAGAGGCAGCCTGCTTCAACTTGTGAGCAACTAAGAGTGCTAATCCATCTCAAAGACACCCAAACACCCTCCGATCACAGGACATCGGGCTCACCACAGCACAGAGTGGAGGTTATTTTCCATGACAATTGTCCACCAGAATGATACCGGGCTAAAGGGGTTAGATTATGAGGACAGGTTGCATAGACTTGTATTCCCTCGAGGATAGAAGATTAAGGGGTGATCTAATCGAGGTGTTTAAGATGATTGAAGGATTTGATGGGGTGGAGAGAGAGAAACTGTTTCCTCTGGTGGGGGGAGTCCAGAACAAGGAGGCAGAACCTTTAAAATTAGAGCCAGGCCGTTCAAGGGTGATGTCAAGAAGCATTTCTCCACACAAAGGGTAGTGGGAATCTGGAAAACTCTCCTCCCAAAAAGCTGTTGAAGCTGGGGCTCAGTTGAAAATGTCAAAGCCTGAGATTGATGGGGTTTAGTTAGGCAAAGGGTATTCTGGTTTACAGAACCAAGGCACGCAGATGGAGTCAAAATACAGATCAGCCATGATCTAATTGAATGGCAGAACAGGCTTGAGGGGGGCTGAATGGCCTCCTCCTGTTTCTATGCAGCGAGTCATATTAAATGGAAGACTTTTTTGTCAAAGAAAGAACTCCATTCAACGTTGACTCGCTTGACTGGATTGGGAACCTGGGGATGCAGCCACGAGTTCACATTGGGTGCATCCTGCAGGATTATTTCTGCGCAGAGTTGCTCGTCTGCATTGCCAGAGCGTTTGCTGTTAAGCACGCAAGAACAGTTGGCTGGTTGATTGTGGACCTGCTGGTCGGTCAGCCAGTTAACATGCAAATGGGCAACAAACTGACTTACTTAATGGGTCTGCAGCAGCCACTCATTTAAAGGCGGGCCTCCTGGGCCGCATGAATAACCTTTTTGTGCGAGTGCAGCCTGCCCAGATGAGGCTTGAAGGGCTCTCTGACTGGTGCTCAGGCTTGTTACTGTGAACGTGTTGGCAGCTTACCCATACTGAGAAATTACTGTGGCAATTAAAATAATTGGAAAAATGTGAAGACCGTTCACACCCATTGAATCAACCTGTTCCTTGCAGGCAAACGATCATCAGCTTCACAGACATGTCCTGTTTCTTACATTGGTCTTTTGATTTAGATCTTCGAGAGCCCACCACCCTACTCCTGGCGTTTGTGCGATTTTAATCCGATTTTAGCCCGGTGACTGAACCCGTTTTACCCGGGTCTGCACGTCTTTGACCGGGCTAGGAAATTAAAACGATTTAACTGCAGCCAATTCAGAGTTCCAGGAGCTGAATTAATAGACCAGCGGGTATTGGGGGGGGGGGGGAAGTAGCAGGATCGCAATTAATAGACCCACATAAATGCAGGTATCGGAAAATAGCCTGCTTTAAAAACTACCAATAGAGAGAACTTGCATTTACAGAGCGCCCTGTCGAGTCTGCAGGGTCTACCTAACTGCTTTACAGCCAATTAATTACTTTTTAAAATGTAATTTTTACATAGAATTTACAGCACAGAAACAGGCCAGTCAGCCCAACTGGTCCACGCCAGTGTTTATGCTCCACACGAGCCTCCTCCCACCCCATTTCATTTCATCCTATCAGCAAGAACTTCTATTCCTTTCTCCCTCATGTATTTATCGAGCTTCCCCTTAAAGGCATCTCTGTTATTCGCCTCAACCACTCCCTGTGGTAGCAAGTTCCACATTCTAACCATTGGTATGTAGGCAAATGTGGCGGCCAATTATGTAAAGAGCAAAGTCTCGAAAGGAGACAAATTCCTCGCATTTGGGGAACCCAACGCATAACAGCAACAGAAAATGCTGGGAACACTCAGCAGAGGTCAGGCAGCGTGGTGGGGAGAGAAACAAGAGTTAATGGGCTGGATTTTCATTGAGGAGGCGGGTAGGAGGCAGGACTACAACTTTTGGGGTTGTAGTCCCGCCTCCATCGAGTTCTAGCCAACTCACGCGATTTAGACTTGATTGACCTTGTTGAGCCTGCCCAGTGGGCCAATTAAGGGACACCCGGCAACAGGTGACATCACAGATTGAAATTTCATCTGTCAAGACCTTTTGACAGATGAAATATCAGCGTTTCACAGCTGTTTGAAGCTGTCAAACACTGACAATCTGTACTCTAAATCATCCTGAGAGGAAGGAATTAACTGGGAGATCTCCCCGGAACAGAAAGCAGAGGCTGCAGATTTTGACAGCTGGCGGCTATTCTGCTTTCTGTGCCGGTGAGATGAGGGACTCCCGAGACCTGAAGGAAGGAAGGCTGTAAAGGTAAGTAAAGATTAGTAGAACTTCTTTTAAACACTTTACACACAGACCAAACACACTTACCTCTGCACTCACGCACCCATCACTCACCTGAACACCGGACATCTCGACCCCCTCCAAGCCCTTCATCCCGACGGTCCGCCTCGCTAACTTGGCGTGGTTTGGAGCCGTCGGGAATCCCACATTTCACCAATGAAAATAGGGATTAGGCTAAAAACTTCCTGTTAACAGGCAGTTAATTGGCACTAATCCCCTTCCCGCCTCGGGGAGGCGGGTCCCAGTGCGGGGCGGGTACCCGCCTCCTTTGAAACTGGCTCGGAGGCGGGATGGGGTTGGCACCCTCGATTTTGGGATTTTAACCCCCCACACGCCTCCAATCCCGCCTCCACACCCCAATGAAAATCCAGCCCAGCGTTTCAGTTCGATGACCTTTGCTTCGTCAAAACTGGAAACATTTGGAGAAGTAGCAGATATTTAAGCAAGTGTAGGAGCAGGGAAAGGGAGGAGGGGGGGAAATAACAAAGGGGAGGTCTGTGATGGGGTGGAAGGCAGGAGAGATGGTGCAAGGCAAAAGGAGATGGTAATGGGGCAAGTTAAGAAACAAAAGATGACTCTAGATGAAGTGTAAATGGCACTGGCAGAATGATCGACAGCTGCCATGTGAGAGAAAAGAAAACATGGGGGCCGAGGTTACGGTTTGAAATTGTTGAACTCTGAGTCCAGAAGGCTGTAAAGTGCCTAATCGAAAGATGAGGTGCAGCTCCTCGAGCATAACAGCAACTACTTGCGTTTATATAGTGCCTTTTAATGTAGTAAAACATCCCAAGGCATTTGGCAGGAATGTTATCAAATACAATTTGACACCGAGCCACACGAGATATTGGGACAGGTGCCCAAATGTGTGGTCAAAGAGGTAGATTTTAAGGAGTGTCTTACAGGAGGGGGAGAGAGAGGCGCGGAGAGGTTTAGGGAAGGAATTCCAGAGCTTAGGGGCCCCGGGCAGCTAAAAGCACGGCCGCCAATGGTGGGACGATGAAAATCGGGGATACGCAAGAGGACAGAATTGGCACAGAGATCTCGGAGGGTTGTAGGGCTGGAGGGGGTGACGGATGGGTGAGGGGTGAGGCCACGGAGTGATTTAAAACAAGGATGAGAATTTTTTTCTTTTTTAAAAACCATCTACCTTGGCGATGGCCACAATTCTTTTAAGAAACCTGTTTTCGTTGGCTTCGACGGCCAGTTTCCTTTGAAAGAGCTATTAGTCCCACACTCTTGCTCTTTCTCCATCCGGATTGTGAATCCAGACTCCAGATTGGCTCAGTCACATCACACAACTATTTTTACATATGCCTATTTTTTTTTTCATGTGATGTTCCAAAAGAAAGTCTGCGATGGGATTGTGCGCGCCCAGGGGGGGAGCAGTTGGGATGTCCACGTGGATGAAGATTGGCCGGATAAACGTGTAATTGAGCAGAAGGGATTCTGCAGCTTTTTTTTAGCTTGCGTAAGGGGGCATATTAACTGGATGCTCCCTGTTCAACAGAGCAGCAGCCTGTAAAAATTCCTAGCTGGTAACATTCTTGCCTCCGGAGTCGGAAGTTTGTCGGATTCGCACTCCACTCCAGTAATGAACGTGTAATCCAGGCCGGTGCTCCAGTGTAGTGCTGAGGGAGACTGGCATTGCTGTCCTCTTAGGAGATGTCCTCTTAAACTTCTGACTTTTCGCCGGGAGCAAGCGGAAGCCAAGCGCAGGCAGCGCAAGGAGCGCACGTCAACCCAAGCACCCCACCCACCCGCCCCTTCAACCACCGTCTGCCCCACCTGTGACAGAGGATTGGGTGACCGCTTTGCGGAACACCTCTGTTCAGTCCGTAAGGGGGACCCCGAGCTTCCGGTCGCCTGTCACTGTAATTCACCGCCCCATTCCCACTCAGACCTCACTGTACTCGGGCTCTTGCATTGTTCCACAGAAGCTCAACGTAAACTTGAGGAACAGCACCTCATCTTCCGATTAGGCACTTTACAGCCTTCTGGACTCAATATCGAGTTCAACAATTTCAGATCATAACCTTGGCCCCCATTACATTTTTGCTTATATTTTATCCACATCTTTGTTTTGGCCCTTTTCCCCCCCCCCCTTTTTTTCTCTCTCCCACATGGCAGCTGTCTCCCATTCTGCCAGAACATTTCACACCTAATCTAGAGCCATCTTTTGTCTCCACTAGTCCTATCACCATCTCGTCTGGTTTTGAATACCTCTTAATGTCTCTTCACTTCTTTTGTTCTCTCCCAGCCCTGCCTTCGATCTATTTCATTTCCTTTCCAGTTTTGAAAAAGGGTTTTGACCCGAAACGTCGACTCTATTTTCTCTCCATGGATGTTGCCTGGCCTGCTGAGTTTTTCCAGCATTTTCTGTTATTTTGGATTTCCAGCATCTGCAGTATTTTGCTATCGTACTGTAGGTCCCGCATTGGACTCATCAGTCACCTGCAAACTCATTTTTAATGTGGAAGCAAGTCATCCTCGGTTCCGAGGGACTGCCTAAGAAGAGGGGATGTGAGGTTAAACTGAGGCCGTTTTGCTTGTTCCGGTGGATCAGGTGGATTTAAGAAATCTCCAGGCACTGTTTGAGAGAGAGCAGGCCAACATTCTTCCTTCGACCAGCATCACCAAACAAAAAAACAAGATTATCTTGGAAGGGGAGAAATTTTGCAGCGGCCATGGGGAGAGAGCAGGGGGGAGCGGGACTAATTGGATAGCTCTTGAGGGCTGGCACAGGCACGATGGACCGAAGGGGGCATCCCTCTTGCACTGTTAAGATTCTATGAACTGGCCAATTGTCTCATTGACGTTTGTGGGATCTTGCTGTGCACCCCCCCCCCCCAAAAAAAAATTGGCTGCCCGACTTGGCAATGTAGCAGTCGCTGCATTTCAAAGCAATTTGGTTTATGAGCTGCTGTGAGCTCTGCCGAGACTCCCAGTGGAATTTTTAATAAGCTGCCGTTCGCACCCAGCGGGAAGTGTGTTTTCATCCTGTTCTTTTTACCCATGGATCACGGGGGAACTTAACCTTTTATGCAGGAGCCTAGACGCCTTTGTGCCGATTTACACTTCGAGACTGTTAGAAACGCAGTTGCGGTGGCTTGTTGTCCACTTTACGTGATTTGCCTCAATGTTTATGCAAATTAGACTTGGAACCTGAATTAACTTGAATAGAAGAAGGCAGGAAATGGGGCATGTGTTGTTGTCGACGAGTTTAAAAAAAAAAAAAAAAGCCCCTCATTATTTTGCATAAACAAACTGAGTGAGCAGGATGTTTTCCTTCTCTCAATGTCTCTCAATCTCCTGCTTTCTATCCTATCACTGACCTTCCCTTTTGTTCCGTCATCCCCTCCCCCTTTTCCCAGCCCCTAAACCTGCTTTCCATTTCCTGCTTTTTTCCAGTTCTGACGAAAGGTCTTCGACCTGAAGCGTTGACTCTGTTTCTCTCTCCTCAGATGTTGCCTGGCCTGCTGAGTTTTTCCAGCGTTTTCTGTTGTTATTTCGGATTTCCAGCATCTGCAGTATTTTGCTATCGTAGGATGTTTTCCTTACCCGATTGTTTAGCTGCTGTTTTTGTGTGCTGAGGATTGACTTTCTGGCACCTCTTTATTCCTACAGTGACTAACTTGCCTCGTCTCTTGAGGCAGAAGGTCGTGGGTTCAGGTCCCACTCCAGACAACTGAGCACAAATCTAGGCCGACGCTCCAGTGCAGTACCGAAGGAGTGCTGCACTGTCGGGGATGCCGTCTTTCGAATGAGACGTTAAACCGAGGTCCCTTTCTGCCCTCCCTCGGGTGGACGTAAAAGTGCTTTTCAAGTAGGTCATCCATTTTGGATGTGGCACACCGCAGACTGTCTGCTTGCAGGGTCATTGCGATTACATTGCTCCTCACGCTCCCGAGGGAGGTGCAAAAAGAGGGTTTGCAAAAACGCTTCATGTGAGGTTGGGGGGGGGGGGGGGAAAAGAAAAAGAGTACTTTTCATAGGGTGTTGGGGAAGAGGGTTGGGATTAGGAATGCCAACCCTCCAGGATTGCCCTGGAGTCTCCAGGAGTTAATGGATACTCCTGCGAGCAACCCAGGAGAAATATCATGGGGCCATTTTATTAAAAAAAACATATTTTTTAAAATTTTCCTTGAGCGCTTCCATTTATTAGTTATAGAAATATTGGGGAAAACATTGGGCTGGATTTTGTCAATGGGGAGCTTTTGGAGGCTGGACTCCCACTTGTTGGGTTTTAGTCCCGCCTCCATCGACTTGTGGCCAACCCACGCTACTTTCCCTTGATTGACCTTGTTGAGCCCGCCCAGCGGGATCAGCAGGCCAATTAAGGGAAAGCCAGTTACAGGTGACGTCAGCGAGTGCCGTTTCATCTGTCGAGAGCTTTTGACAGATGAAATGTCATCGTTTGACGGCTCTGTGAAGCTGACAATCTGTCTTCTAAGTTGTGTCTTTACTCAAGGCTCAATTAGAAAGCCTTCCTGACCAGAAAGCAGAAAGCTGCAGCTTTTGACAGTTCAGCGGCCATTCTGCTTTCTGTGCCAGTGAGCTGAGGGACTCCCGAGACCTGAAGGGAGGAAGCCTGCAGGAAGAAGTAAAGATAAGTAAAACTTGTTAAAACACCTTATATACTTACCTCTGCACACATGCACCCATTACTCACCTGCACACTGGACATCTCAGCCCCTCCGACCCCTGCAGACCGACGGCCCGCCTCGCTGACCCTGGTGAGGTTCGGAGCCGTTGGGAAGCCCAAACTTCAGGGCTCAAAATGGGGATTAGTTTTTAAAAAATTGCCTGTTAACAGGAAGTTAATTGGCATTAATCCCCTACCCGCCCTGGCATGGGTCGGCTACCCGCCTCCTGGCAAGATGGCATGGGGGCGGGTTGGGCACACTCGCCCAAATTCTGCCATTTTCGCCGGCAGCCCTGCCTCCCCAGGGCTGGCAAAATCCAGCCCATAATGTTTGATGGGGCGGAGAGGTGGATGTCATGTGGTGCAACCTCCAGTATTAGGCCCAACTAGAGTTAGCAGCCCTGTTTGGGATTAGGGTTCGAGGGGGTGCCTCTGCATTAGGACGGCCATCTCTGGATAGTCCACATCAAGGCCTACCATATCGGTTGTTGATGAGAGGTCCTTCATACCTTTAAAGCGTTGCGTTTCTCTCTCTTTCCCCCCCGCACCCCCACCCTTCTCAACAAAAAAAAAACGATTTGGAAATGAATCCATTGCTCTCGATGCAATCGGTGAAGCGCTAATATCCTTGCCATCACGTACAGCACCTCCTGAACACACAGCTGGTGCGGTGCCAAGTCTTGCTGCCATGGCAACCAGAGCCTGCTAATACAGGCCTCCATAAAAAAGGGAGCCCGGAACTGAATGTCAACCACTTAGAAAGGATAGTTGCCTTAAAGTAAGTACCCTTTGAAGCCGAACACTTTGAGCAAACTTTCATTTTTTTAAAATAAATATTTCTGAACAATGATGGATGTATTTTTTTTAAATTCGTTTTTAATGGGATGTGGGCATCGCTGCCAAGGCCAGCATTTATTGCCCATCCCTAATTGCCCTTGAGAAGGTGGCAGTGAGCCAATTGGGCAACCAATGGTGGGAGCGCAGTTCGGGGCTGTTGGAGATCAAGGGCAGCATGTGTCTCCTTGCGGAGAGCAAAGGCGCATTTCAATTTAAGCTTAGAAAACTGGGTGTGGGAGCTGGTGCTCCTGGGTGGGGTAAGCCTTTGCTTTGGGCTCTCTTTTGATTTGACCCCTGTATTGAATGGGCCATGCATTGTATGGGAAGATGGAAACGCAAATATGTGACCATGTGTGCTTAGCATGGGCTCGAGGGCAGGACTTTCTGTCCCTGCTCCCCCTCTTCCCCACATAGGAACAGGAGGAGGCCATTCAATGAGATCATGGCTGATCTGCGACCTTACTCCATATACCCGCCTGTGGCCCATATCCACCCCCCCCCCCCCCCCCACCAAATAAGTTTTAACGGGGCACTGTTTTTGGTCTTTGTAATTTTTCCTACATTATAACAGCGACTACTCTTCAAAAGTACTTCATTGGCTGTAAAGCGCTGAGGTCATGAAAGGCGCTATATAAATGCAAGTTTTTCTTTCTTTAGATGCCAGTGCTTATAAAGTTACCCCTATAAAATGATTGAATTGGTGCCTTTTTTTTTTTTAAAGTGTTGTGTTCAATATATTGTCTATTAGATAGAGAAGCACGTTCCTCATTATCACACATACAATGCTTGTTGCCCAAGGACTGAGCTCCAGTGAGGACAGAGTGACTCGAAATATTTCATTACTTTTGTCTAAACTGCTCTTCTCGTGATGTATTTTCTTGTGTTCAACTATTGAGGTTGTTTTTCAAGACTACTCTACCGCAAGGGACTTAATTAAGGAGAATAAGTGCCACTGTTTCCTTTGGAGTGAGATACAGCTGGGTCACACCACTCTGTCGGGTCTTGTGCTGTGTTTCTCTACTGAATACGGTGGCATAGTGGTTAGCACTGTTGCCTCACAGTGCCAGGGACCCGGGTTCGAATCCGGCCTCGGGTGACTGTCTGTGTGGAGTTTGCACATTCTCCCCGTGTTTGCGTGGGTTTCCTCCCACAGCCCAAAGATGTGCGGGTTAGGTTGATTGGATATGATAAAAATTGACCCTTAGTGTTAGGGGGATTAAATACGTGGGGTTATGGGGATAGGGTGGGATATGTGTCGGTGCAGGCTCGATGGGCCGAAATGGCCTCTATCTGCACTGTGGGGTTTCTGTGATTCTGTGTGAATAAAGGGCTTGAACCTAGAATTTCCAACTGTGGTTAGCTCTGTTCCTGGAGGTTCCATCACATGACCTCGTGCCTCCAACTG
Organism: Somniosus microcephalus; assembly: GCF_052327205.1. Taxonomy (NCBI): domain Eukaryota; kingdom Metazoa; phylum Chordata; class Chondrichthyes; order Squaliformes; family Somniosidae; genus Somniosus; species Somniosus microcephalus. Next base: position 11,038,967 of record NC_141010.1, read on the forward strand.
GCCCACCCCCCACTCTCCCACCATTGGTCGCCCAACACGTCCATCCTTGCGACGCATCGCCTTCCCCATACCAAGTTTTTAAAAATGTATTCATTCACGGGGTGTGGGCGTCGCTGGCAAGGCCAGCATTTATTGCCCATCCCTAGTTTCCCTCGAAGGTGGTGGTGAGCCGCCACCTTGAACCGCTGCAGTCCGTGTGGTGAAGGTGCTCCCACAGTGCTGTTCGGGAGGGAGTTCCAGGATTTTGACCCAGCGCCGATGAAGGAACGGTGATATATTTCCAAGTCAGGATGGTGTGTGACTTGGAGGGGTACTTGGAAGTGGTGGTGTTCCCATGCACCTGCTGCCCTTGTCCTTCTAGGTGGTAGAGGTCGCTGTTTTGGGAGGTGCTGCCGAAGAAGCCTTGGCAAGTTGCTGCAGTGCATCTTGTAGATGGTACACACTGCAGCCGCGGTGCGCCGGTGGTGGAGGGAGTGAATGTTTAAGGTGGTGGATGGGGTGCCAACCAAGTGGGCAGCTTTGTCCTGGATGGTGTCGAGCTTCTTGAGTGTTGGAGCTGCACTCATCCAGGCAAGTGGAGAGTATTCCATCACACTCCTGTGCATTGTCTGCTGGCTGTAAGAATCCGATGCGAAACGAATTTAGGCTTTCTCATCCTGTATCCTAGTGTGCATGACCTAAGGCAGAATAAAACTTTCTCTGGAAATCTCTCGTGCCCGGGCCTCGTATTAGAAAGTGACCGATTCTCCAGCGCTAAAATTCTTCACCTGAAGGAACACAATTTCGAAAACTCCAGTTGTTGGAGAGCTGTAGTTGAGGGAGGGAGGGAGGTGTGTGATCTTAAAAGTCTCAGTCTCGTTTTCAAATCGCTCCATGGCCTTGCCCCTCCCTATCTCTGAAATCTCCTGCAGCCCTACAACTCTCCGAGATATCTGCGCACCTCCAATTCTGGCCTCTTACGCATCCCCCATTTTAATCTCGCGACCATTGGTGGCCTTTAGCTGCCGAGGCCCTAAGCTCTGTAAATCCCTCCCGAAACCTTTCCACCTGTCTATCTCTCCTCCATTAAAATGCTCCTTAAAACCTACTGGCCGAGCTTTAGGTCACCTTTCTTAATATCGCCTCGTGCGGCTCGGCGTCACATTTTGTTTGGTAACGGTCCTGTGAAGAGCGAGAAGGTAGAGGAATGAATAGTGAAAGTTGTAGATAGAAGCTGTCTCATCCCCACCCCACCCCACGTTAATTGTTATTGAATGTAAGCTCCCCGGAGACCACTTATTGCCAGGTTACCCACTGGGGCACGGGGAAGGGTCCTTCTATTTTCATTTCTCTAGGCCTGCCTTGTATTTTTTTCTTTTGATCACAAAAGGCTATAGTTTTGCTTTCAAATCTGTCAATGAAAAGTGTTTTTGATTTGAAATATTTTCCAAAAATACACTTTTTTTCTGATTTATGCTGGCTTGAAATCTGTTTGGACACCGCCTAACGTTCCATTACTTTGACATTGCTGGGTTTTGTTGAAATGATTGAATGTCCAAGGCTCGACCAATTGCCCTGGAGGTTTATCGGCTCTGAACTCTCTCACTGGGACAGTGAGCGAGTGATTGAGCCCACTCGCCTGGGGCCTCCGGACTGCAACAGACAATCTTGTTCAGGCAATCGAGAGAGTTGTAACCTTGCCTTATATAGGCACGATTCTCTCTCACGTTTACATTTGTGTGCTTTGACAAAGGTGCGCATAAGATTGAAAACAACCTGAAAATATCTGTAGTGTTTCCGCTGCCTGCCCTTTCTTACCAGCTGCTATATAAAGGTGCTATTACATAGAATTTGCAGCACAACTGGTCTAAGCTGGTGGTTATGCTCCACACAAGCCTCCACCCACCCTGCTTCATATAATGAATATTTAAGCTCAGCATTGGCAATTGATGTCAAAGGTAGGCTCTCATGGGAGAGTGATGGAATGCAGAAGAGTACCATCCTGAGCAGTTCAATTAAAATCAAAAAATCTTACAGTACAGAGGGAGGCTATTCAGCCCATCGTGCCTGTGCCGGCTCTTTGAAAGAGCTGTCCAATTAGTTCCACTCCCCGCCCCCTCCCCTGCTCTTTCCCAAAATTCAGGTTACATAGAATATACACCACAGAAACAGGCCATTCGGCCCAGCCAGTCCATGCAGGCGTTTATGCTCCACTCGAGCCTCCTCCCATCCTTCCTCATCCAACTCTCATCAGCATATCCCTCTATTCCCTTCTCCCTCATGTGCTTATCTAGCTTCCCCTTAAATACAACCAAACTATTTGTCTCAACCACTCTGAGAGCTCCACCTTCTCACCACTCTCTCTCTGGGTTGAACCTGAGGAAACCCAAAATGCTTCTATGTCCGCGCCACCCCAGGTCCTGGTGCGACGTACTCGGTCTGAATGGTGCGTCGAAGAGCATGGCTGGTTTTTCTGCTCATTTTCTGTCCCCCTTCCCCCTGCTGCCACATATTGTCCTCCAGGTGAGAAAGGAGGGTTGTGCCAGCCTGTAGATTCCAGTAGTGTTGCTGTTTCTCTGTGGTGCTTCTGATTTGAAACCATCTGTTTCAGATGGGCCAATTTGGCCAACATTGATTTTTCTCTCCCCTCCCCCAGCTGGTTGTAGTAACCGAGGATATCGCGCTGTCCTGCTGAGGTCTGAACAGCATTTCCGCTAAACGTGCCCAACTGATTGGGTTGTCAACCCTCCAGGATTGCCCTGGAACCTCCAGGAAGTAGAGACTAATCTCCCGGATGCTGCTGCGAGCAAACTTTGGGAGAAAAATCACGGGCAATAAAAAATCGTTTACATTTTTTTTTCTTAGAACACTTTTTTGTCTATTAGTTATAAAACTGTTGGAGGTGGGATAAACGGCTGTTTGACTAACAGTCAAGAACCATCCAATCGGGTAATGAAGAGTCTATTCGCTTTCTGATTGGTGTAGGAAGGCGGTGCGCCGGAAGGATTGGTGCTTTGGGTAACCAATGGGGGGAGGGTGGAGGCAAGAGGTCATGTGATGACACCTCCAGGAATATGTCCAATCGGTGTCGGCAACCCTATCAACTGATGGCATATGACCCGATTTATGTTTTGGGCAAAGTCTCCATTGTCTGGGAAGCATGCACGAAAGAAAGAATTTATATAGCACCTTTCACTTTACAGTCGATGAATTACTTTTGACGTGCAGTCACTTGTAATTTAGGAAACGCGGCAGCCAATTGCGCACAGCAAGCTCCCAGACAGCAATGTGATCATGACCAGATTAATCTATTTTTTTTAAGTGATGTTGAGGGATAAATATTGGCCAGGACACCAGGGATAACTCCCCTGCTCTTCAAAATATTGCCCTGGGATCTTTCACATCCACCCAAGTGGACAGGCAGGGCCTCGGTTTAATGGCTCATCTGAAAGACGGCACCTCCAACCGTGCAGCACTCCCTCAGTACTGGCACTGGGAGCGTCAGTCTGGATTTTGTGCTCTGGAGTGGGATGCGAACCCACAATCCCCTGGCTCCGAGGCGAGAGTCCTACCCATTGATCCACTGCATGAGGGGAAGGGATATCAAAACCGCTGTGAGTGGGCTACAGGAGTATGGGAGATGCAACTGCAGGCGGTGGTGGTGCGGGCAGCCAATGTCATTGCTGCTGGTACTTCCAGCCTCTCCGGAGGCATATGCACCACCTCGCTTGCCTTGCGACGCTTCCTCCACAGGCAGTACTGTACTATAAATAGAGTATTAAAGTTGACGTTTTTGGCTGGGACCTTGTCATCCGGCTGCCTGTGCTATTGACTCCCTTTTAACCTGAACTGAAGATGTACAACACTGAGGAGACACACCGAGAGCCTTGAAGTGAATGGAGCATTCATGTTCTGAGTGAGATAGTTTTATCCGCAAAATGAATTGGACCGATTGCAGATAATCAGCAAGAACTTGCATTTATGTAGCGCCTTTAATGTTGTTAAAAAAAACGTCCCAAGGCGCTTCACGGGAGCGATTTTTATCAAACAAAATTCGACATCGAGCCACATATAAGGAGATATTAAGACAGGTGACCAAAAGCTTGGCCGCAGAGGTAGATTTTAAAGAGCGTCTTAAAGGAGGAGGGAAAGGTAGTGAGGCGGAGAGGTTTAGTGAGAGATTTCTAGAGCTTAGGGCCTAGGCAGCTGAAGGCACGGCCGCCAACGGTGGAGCGATTAAAATCGGGGATGCCCATTAATACTTATCCTCTCTTCGCCTGACGTGCAGCGAGTCTGCCATCTGTCCCCTGCTGTTGGTCTGTACCAGAAACTGTTCGGACATAACTTCCCCTTCTGAATTTTGTAAAAGAGAATGAAAGGAATACATTTTTTTTTATACAGCATTTTTGTTGTAGGAAAAGCACATCTAAACACTTTTTTAATCATAACAAAATTAGTATGTGGTGTGCAGATTTAATTATTCTTATGAATGAATCTGGTTAGGAAGCCAAGCTTACAGACTTTAACACTCGACATTCCTTGCTCAATCCAGCATTCAGGTCTTGTTCTACACGGGATTTTGGCACGTGTTAGTTGAACTGGATCTTGACACCTCTGCAATGCATTGGCTGTCAAAATCTAATCGCACTGAGTGGAGGGGGAAAAGTGACTTTGTCCTTGAGAGATACTGAATATCCATTTTAAGCAATAAATCAGTTCCGCTAGAGTTCTGACCTGCCTGGATATGGAATTAATTCTTCCAATACCCTATTCAGTAGGACTGGGTGCAAATTTTCAGTCGGATTGCCGACTTTGGTTGGACATATTCCTGGAGGCATCATCTCGTGAGCTCTCGCTTCCAACTGCCCCCCCCCCCCCCCAGCTCCCGCCATTGGTCGCCCGACACCGCCACTATCACAGTGCCCCGCCTTCCCATGGCCAATTGGGTAGCGAACAGACTCTTCATTAACCAATTGGGTGATTCTTGACTGTCGGTCAATCAGCCATTCTCCTCCCCCGCCCACCCCCCCCCCCCCCCCCGCTCCTGATAGTTTTATAACTAATAAATGAAACTGTTCAAATAAAATGGGGAAAAAAACCACACAATTTTGTTTAATGCCTCCGTGGTTTTTCTCCATTGTGCCTCGCAGCATCGTCCTGGAGATTAATCTTAAATTCCTGGCAACTCCCGGACAATCCTGGAGGGTTGGCCACCCTAGAAGGGGGCATGCTACAGGGAGATAGGAAATACAGCAACGTTCTACGTGTAATAAACGCAGTAGCTAATTTGTGCACTGCAAGGTCCCACAAACGGCAATGAGATCATTAACAGACCATCTGTTTCAGTGCTGTTGGCTGAGGGATAAAGATTGGCCAGGACATTGAGGTGAAAGAAAGGAAAAAATCTAGCATTTATATCGTGCCTTTCACGACCACGGGACGTCCCAAGGGGTTGCACAGCCAATGAGGTACTTTTTTTTGGAAGTGTAGTCACTTGTTGTTCCCCCTGCTCTTCTTTGAAATAGTGCCGTGGGATCTTCCACGTCCCCTGGCAATGGGCACTCTGGGGAAACTCCGCGTTGGGCACATCAAGGCCCGTTCTCCCAATGCTAAGGCTTCTGATGGTGTTTTCTTTTCCCCATTGTGTCCCTGTTTCTCTCCTGAATGCACTTCCTCTTGCTGGGTACAAGTGCCCACCAGCCTAGACAGCATAAAGCCAGCGCTGCTCAAAAACAAAACCCCACCTTGAGAACGGCCCGTGATTTACACAGACGGTCGGTGGCTTCTCTCGGGCTCTAGGTGTGGACGATATTCTCTCACTCGTTTTGGAGGAAAGTATAGATGCCTGAAAACTCGTACGTTGAAGAGACAAAGTTGGTGGAGCATTTTTAGTTTTTTTCATTAAAAAATTATTTCTCTTGCGCATCCCTGAATTTAAATCGCTCCACCATTGGTGGCCGTGCCTTCAGCTGCCTGGGCTCTAAGCTCTGGAATTCCCTTCCAAACCTCTCCATCTCGCTCCTTCTCTTTCCTCCTTTTAAGATGCTCTTTGATCGAGCTCTGCCCCAATATCTCCTTCTGTGGCTCGGCGCCGAACTTTGTCTGATTAAGCTCCTGTGAAGCGCCTTGGGATGTTTTACTGTGTTAAAGGCGCTATATAAATTCAAGTTGTTGTGCTTAATTTTGAGTTTTTTTATACCTCGCATTTAATCATTTAAATTTTTTTTTTTAAAAAAGCAGTGACATTTGCATTTTTAATATTACAGCAGCAGTCACTCTCCTACATCTAAGCCCTTGGCCCAGATAAGTACGTGAGGGCGAGAGGGATAGAGGGGTATGTTGATGGGGTGAGATGAAGCAGAGTTGGGAAGAGGCTCGTGTTGAGCATAAACGCTGGCACAGACCAGCTGGGCTGAATGGCCTGTTTCTGCGCTGTTCATTCTACGTAACTATCTCGGTGCCAGCCTAGTTTTCATTAAGAGATTGGCTAACTCGCTTTTCTGTTCCATCCTCCTAGGTACAATACAAAGAAGATTTTGAAAAGAACAAGGGGAAAGGATTCAGTGCCGTGGCCAGCACCCCCGAGCTTGAGCGGATCAAGAAGAACCAGGAAATGGTCAGCAATGTAGGTATCCTCCTGGGGCCTTGATGTGGGCCTGCAGGTCTTGCTTGAAAGAGATGGATATTTGTGTGTTCTTTACATAGAATTTACAGCACAGAAACAGGCCATTCGGCCCAACCAGTCCATACTGGCATTTATGCTCCACTCGAGCCTCCTCCCGTCTTTCCTCATCTAACTCTATCAGCGTAACCCTCTATTCCCTTCTCCCTCATCTGCTTGTCCAGCCTCCCCTTAAATGCATCTATACTATTCACCTCAACCACTCCCTGTGGTAGCGAGTTCCACATTCTCACCACTCTCTGGGTGAAGAAGTTTCTTCTGAATTCCCTATTGGATTTCTTGGTGACTGTCTTATATTGATTGATGGCCTCTAGTTTTGCTCTCCTCCTCACTCTCTGTCTACTCTATCATAGAAACATAGAAGATAGGAGCAGGAGTAGGCCATTCGGCCCCTCGAGCCTGTTCCACCATCTAATGAGATCATGGCTGATCATCCAAATTCAGTAGCCTGCCCCTGCTTTCTTCCCATATCCCTTGATCCCTTTAGCCTTAAGAAATATATCCAACTCCTTGAATATATTTAATGAATTGGCCTCAATTGCCTTCTGTGGTAGAGAATTCCACAGTTTCACCACTCTCTGGGTGAAGAAATTCCTCCTCATCTCAGTCCTAAATGGCTTACCCCTTATTCTTAGACTGTGACCCCTGGTTCTGGACTCCCTCGCCATCGGGAACATCCTTCCTGCATCTAGTCTGTCCAGTCCTGTTAGAATTTTATAAGTTTCAATTAGATCCCCTCTCATTCTTCTAAACTCTAGTGAATATAAGCCTAATTGACCCAATCTCTCCTCATATGTCATTCCTGCCATCCCAGGTATCAGCCTGGTGAATCTTCACTGCGCACTCTCCATGGCAAGAATATCCTTCCTCCGATAAGGTGACCTATCAAAACCTTTCATAATTTTAAAGACCTCTATTAGGTCAACCCTCAGCCTTCTCCTTTCAAGAGAAAAGAGACCCGGCCTGTTCATCCTTTCCTGATGGGTATAACCTCGCAGTTCTGGTAAATCTTCTCTGCACCCTCTCCAGTGCCTCTGTATCCTTTTTATAAAATGGTGACCTGAAGCTTTAGTATTCTCGCAGTTCCGAAGGCAGAAAGCGAGACTGAGGCACTGTTGGGAACTGCCTAGTTGTGTACGGGTAGCGCGTAGAATTACACCTCCAGCACCCTGCTGATGGCTGGAGGCTTGTGCTTTGCAATCTCCGCAGCACAATTCCCCTCTTGCCTCCTCCAGCAGGTTTCCACCGGCCTAATGGCAACTCTTCGAAATGCTGCCATTTTTCGGAAACCTGCTTTAAGTTCTTGCCATTGCAGGGTGACGATGCAATGAGAGTTAAAGATCACAAAGTGCAATTTATCAAAGTGAATTCAAAAAATATTTTTTTAAGTTCCTTTTATTTTAGCTTTTTTTACTATCATACAGCCCAGAAGGAGGCCATTCGGCCCATCGTGCCGGTGCTGGCTCTTTGAAAGAGCTCTCCAATTAGTCCCCGCTCTCCTCTCTGCTCTTTCCCCATATCCCTGTAAATTTTTTCCCTTCAAGTATTTATCCAATTCCCTTTTGAAAGCTACTATTGAATCTGCTTCCACCGCCCTTTCAGGCAGCGCATTCCAGATCACAACAACTCGCTGTGTTTTTAAAAAAAAAAAAAAAAAATCTCATCTCCCTTCCTTGAAGGGTTCAGGCCTGAAATGTACAGAAATGCTGTTTTGAGGTGGGATTTGCAAAAGGGATGTGCCTCGTACGTGCATTTTGAAATGGGAGGCGACCTCTTTTTGAAAAGCCACTTTGCAATTTGCCAGCAGGTCGGTGACCGGACCTGTGGCAGTTTCCTCAACCAATGCTCGCTGCGTTAACACTTGGGCGCCTGTGTTGACGTCTGAAGTAAAATCTGAAGGTTGTTTTAGTTACTGAGAAAACTAGGTGAAGGGCCACGGCCCAGCAGAGACAGCGCCAAGGTTGAAATGAGACGCGACAAATACAGTGATTAGATGGAGTTCGAGTTTTGAAAAGCTGTGGGAGGGAGGGAGCGAGGGACTGAGGTATGTAAGGAATTCAATACTTTCTTGCAATCTTGCGATAGAACGATTTAGAGTGAGATTGCAAGAGGGATGTGTGTCGGACAGCATATTTTGGAACTTGGGAGCAACAAGCATGGGAAATTCAGAGGAGGAATGGTCATCGTACTACTGATTTAAAATGGAAAGAAATGAGAATGAGATTGAACATGGTGGGAGGGAGAGGGATAGTTGGAACTGGCTCACCCGAGCCCCAATAAACATGCACAATGCATTTGGCAGGATATTCCAGTATCCTCTCGCGGATAGTGGGAGTGATTTGGAGTCCAGTGATATTTTCTGCTTGGATTAATCATTTATCTGGGTTAACTGCTTGGAGTTTGGCAGACTTCCAGGACAACACTATTTCTCAGTTAAGGAGGCTCCAATTGATAGTAGTTTAAACAAATGAAAGGCAGTAAAAATGTTCTGGCAATGGAAATTGTTAAAGGAGGGTGTATCGCTGCATCTCCCAATAATTCTTCAAGTGTGCGAGGCACTACCAAACAATGGCGTCATAAGAGCAGGAGTAGGCCATATGACCCCTCGAGCCTGCTCCGCCATTCAATAAGATCATGGCTGATCTTCGACCTCAACTCCACTTTCCCGCCCATCTTCATATTCCTTGATTCCCCTAGAGTCCAAAAATCTATCGATCTCAGCCTTGAATATACTCAACGACTCAGCATTCACAGCCCTCTGGGGCAGAGAATTCCAAAGATTCACAACCCTCTGAGTGAAGAAATTTCTCCTCATTTCAGTCTTATCCTGATCTATGCCTCCCCTAGTTCGAGACACTCCAGCCAGGGGAAACAACCTCTCAGCATTTACCCTGTCAATCCCCCTCAGAATCTAGCATTAAAGATTCTGCAATCGTGCGGTTGGTTCACTTCACCACCGCGAGGAGGAAATGTAGAGTCAGCCACACCAGAACACTTCTCAGCACCTCCTGACTGCCAGGAATAGGCCAGCATTGGCAGAGGCCTAGACACGGGCCGCAGCCTGCCCCCTTGCCTTTTTGAAGATGTGCAGATGAGGTGTATAAAAATTGAGGGGCCTAGATAAAGTGGATAGAAAGGACCTATTTCCCTTAGGGGGATCAAAAAACAGGGGGCACAGATTTAAAATAATTGGGGGAAGGTTTAGAGGGGATTTGAGGGGAAATTTCTTCACCAGAAGGTTGTGGGGGTCTGGAACTCGCTGCCTGAAAGGGTGGTAAAGGTAGAAACCCTAACCACATTTAAAAAGTACTTGGATGTGCACTTGGGATGCTCTAACCTGCAGGGCTACGGACCAAGAGCTGGGAAGTGGGATTAGGCTGGAGAGCTCTGTGTTGGCCGGCGTGGACACGATGGGCTGAAATGGCCTCCTTCCGTGATTCTATGTGCAGTGCAGAGAAACTCCAGGGGGAATGGAAGTAACTATTAACAGGACAACATGATAGTGTTGGGGGTGAAAAAGGAGAGGTGTGTGGGCCCCAACGTCCCCCCTAAGGTGCCTGGCCACGCATCAATTGGGAAGGTCCCGCGCAGGCCGCTCACCAGCTGGAAGAGATACCGCGGAACAAACTTAAAGGGACTGCGCACGAAAAATAAAATTAGAGGGAATATTGGTGTGCCCACACCAGCCTTGCTAGTCCAGATGTAACTGGCTGTTTTATCTACTCCCCTTTTTCTGCACTTTTTAAAAAATATTCGTTCACGGGATGTGGGCGTCGCTGGCAAGGCCAGCATTTATTGCCCATCCCTAGTTGCCCTTGAGAAGGTGGTGGTGAGCAGCCTTCTTGAACCGCTGCAGTCCGTGTGGTGAAGGTGCTCCCACAGTGCCGTTAGGGAGGGAGTTCCAGGATTTTGACCCAGTGACGATGAAGGATCGGTGATATACTTCCAAGTCAGGATGGTGTGTGATTTGGAGGGGAACTTGGAGGTGGTGGTGTTCCCGTGCGCCTGCTGCCCTTGTCCTTCTAGGTGGAAGAGGTCGCGGGTTTGGGAGGTGCTGCCTAAGGAGCCTTGGCCAGTTGCTGCGGTACACACTCAAATATCTGAGATAGCAGTAGAAATAGTTAAATACAAATTATTTGCTGCCTCCTGGTTTGGATTGATAATCTGTACATGAATATGTTGGAATAATGTTGCTTTCCAAATCGGTAATTTTCCTGAATCAAGACGTTCCTTCTCTCTTCCACCCCCTCTCCAAAAAAAACCCTTGCTAATGAGCGACAATTCAGTGAAAAGTATGCATCATCTTGCTTACTACCTCCACTTCTCATCACTGAGACCCAAGGGAGATATTCAAGTGTTGGAGACAGTGCAGAGAAGGTGAGGATTTTTGCTAGCATCAGGATTTTGAGGTATGAGGAAAGATTGAAGGCTTTCTGCCTGGAAGGGAGTCATGGAGATACACACGATAGTTAATGGTCTTGAAAAAGTAAATGTGGACAACTACTCCCAAGGGAATTGCGAGAGTAGGATAAAGGGAACACTGGGTCAAGCTGACGAAAGGCAACCTTTGGACTGATGAAGAAGTGCTACACACACGTGCGCGCACACACGCACAAAGGTGAAAACACTGAAATCATTGAAGAACTATCAGGATGCTACAGTGAAGGGGGTGGGGCGGAGCGGATGCTTTAGGATATTTTGGTATGGATGAGCTAAGGTGGACCATATGGCTTCCCTCATTCCCGACTATCTTGTGAATACACAGCCCATTAATATTGGCCTGTTAAGCATCCAAATGCCGACTGTAAAGACTCAAAAAAAAAAAAAAATGGACAATGGTCGCTTGGGTGAGGTAATGGCAGTTGCTTGCAGAACCAAACAACAGCAAGTAATCGATGCCTTCAAGGGAGGAGGGGCGGGGAAAAAAACCCAAAGAGCAAGCACACAAAAAACCCGTTGATGCATTTGTGGCAGACAATCGTGACGTCGCTGATATGCAGAGGGAATGGCACTTGAGAACCAGTCCGACCCCTGCAGCCAAAACACTCCCTCAAGCGCAGTTGACGCTAACTGTAGTTACGTGGACACACAGTGACAGCCTGTGCCGATGGACTGACTACTCTGTTCTGTTTTCCATTCCCAGTTCTCTGCGAGGTGTGTGGGGGAGGGGGGTGGTTGGTGAGGAAGAGCTCTTGAAAAGCTGTGATCTTGTGATGTTTCCTATTTTGTGTCTCAATCCTGCAGAACTTGAAGGATTTAAATGAGCACGATCTCTCCAAATGTGCTAAGCTGCTTTGTTCACTGAAGTGAAGTCAACAGGAATTCCAATAATGTGCTTGCTTTCTTAAAAGGCCACGGGCTCGGAGTGCATGTATTGGACCACTCTTGCCCCTTGTATGCTTCCCTAATTATTTCCTCATTTTACAGAAAATTTTAGCGGTGAAATTTTTTTTTTTACCATGGGGGAAAAATTTTGTATCGACCATTTTGGGGCGCTAACGTCGCCTGGGTGCTAATTAACGCCGGCGGTTGTGAAATTGAGTTTTAGCGCCCCAAGAGGGAAGTGGAGTGCTGAATCAAGCGCTCCACTTCCTTCTTCGGGCGCTAATGTCTGAGAGTAGGGCCATGCAGCGCTGCCGCATTCAAAGGCTCTGACATGAATCAACTGTCCAGGGTGGCGCTGTCCAGGGAGAGTATAAATACTTGGGCACGGGCCCAGCTTGCGCAGGACATTCTTAACGGGAACTAGTGAAGGACACAACTAGACCTCCATGTTGTAAAACAGTTGATTAAAGCTTTGTTTAACGCTTAGACCAAGTGCCTAGTAGTTTTCTTACGTCGGGCTCCTTCCCTTCCTTAAAGGAAAGGGCCGTCGCTGCAGGCTCTGCAATTTAAAAAGTACCGACCTGGACCAGCAAGGCAGCTGCAATCCCGCATGATCAGCCCGGCACTCGAGCAGAGTGCCGGGCTGATCTACTTTGCTTACATCGGCCACCTTGCCTTTAATCATCGCCCCCGAAGCGCCGGCTGCCCGATGCGCGCCTCCTGCAGCTGTTGGTGTTTTCGACCGGCGCTGCCGCAGGGGGCGGAAATCAGTTTCGGGTCCGGGGGCGACACGCACGTCGATGACATCACGATCTCCAGGCGAAGGTGATCAGGGCGCAGCGCCGCCGCAAAACTCCCCCTGAATATGGCGGGCGTCGATGTCAGCACCGCATTAGTGCCCCCGGGGGCACCCTCGCCTCTAAATCAGAAGGTTGTGGGTTCAAGTCCCACTCCAGAGACTTAACAAAAATCTAGGCTGACACTCCCAGTGCAGTGCTGAGGGAGTGCTGCACTGTTGGAGGGGCTGTCTTTCAGATGAGACGTTAAACCGAGGCCCTGTCTGCTCCCTCGGGTGGAGGTAAAAGATCCCATAGTACTATTTTGAAGAAGTGCAGGGGAGTTATCTCTGGTGTCCTGGCCAATATTTATCCCTCAACCAACATCACTAAAACCGATTATCTGGTCGTTTATTTCGTTGCTGTTTGTGGGAGCTTGCTGTGTGCAAATTGGCCGCAGCGTTTCTTGCATTACAGCAGTGACTACACTCCAAAAGTACTTCATTAGATTGTCCGAGCGCTTTGGGACGTGGTGAGGTTGTGAAAGGCGCTATATAAATGCAAGTCTTTCTTTCACCCAACAAGCAACTCTTTAGGGACAGTGCGTCCAATTGAGATAAACTAATTGCATTGACTAGGGGGTCAAACTCGAGATTTTCCTGGTCTGTATGCCACACCCCTGCAGGAGAATCTCTCTCACGTCTGTCATTATTTGTCGAAGCCCTGGCAGCAAGAGTGCAGTACTGAGGGAGTGCTGCACTGTCGGAGGTGCCGTCTTTCAGATGTGATGTTAAACCCTCTCGGGTGGACGTAAAAGATTCCACGGCACTATTTAGAAAATGTGACACTGTGATTAGTGAGGGTAACTCCCCTGGTAACGAGAGGCATGATGTTCAGTGAGCCAGTCGCACTACACTGGAAGTTCAAAACCGATCTAGCGAACTGCAACCACATAAGATAATCCTGATTAAACTTGCTGCAATCTCCTATTGGATGATACAGACTCATCTCCCATTAGATGATAGACTCCAAAGGTTTAGGTTTTAACAATTCTCTTTTGCGCAGCACGTCTCAGATTTATGTCAGCTTTGGGGGAAACACGATGACCTAGAATGCTGCATGAACTGCGACACAAATTGATCTCCTCCCGCCCCCCCTCGCACTCTCGCTTTTTCTCCTCTAATTTTGCACGTGATTAGCCATTTTCAGAGACCAACAATCCGAGAAAGAGAGGTAATATTTTTTTTAATTTAGCACGGTGTGTAATTACTGCTGATGCCCTCGAAGGGAATCCAGATAGGAAAATGACGTGTAGTAAAGCTGAATTCATGTCCGCTCGGAGCTCCGTGCTGTGGGGCACGCTGGCTCGTTCAGCTACATGTCTCGGAGTCTGTCTTTTTATGGAGCTGGCAAATTTGATAATTGCTGGAGCTTTTGGCAATTGCAAGCTGTTGAGATTAATGACCACTAGTCTAGTACAACCAAGTAGACCATCTTGACACAACATGGCCCAGGCATTTTAATTATTATTTGGGGATTCACCTCTTGGGCTGCAATCCCACCTGGCTTGGATTTTTAAATATGAACTTGATTTATTAATCTTGTATTTCAAGATATTCATAGGGGGGGTTTCTAACGTCTAGTTTCCACTCAATGCTGGAGGAGTTGAGGATTCTTCCAGCCTCCTGGACCTTTGGCTGATACAGGAGCCAAAATCCTTAAAAGTTTGCTATTTCCCCTTCGGTTCTCCTGTAAGGTGGATGGTAGGACCCCACCGGTACCTCGCCCGAGTGACCATTCTTTATGCGTTGAGTCTTGGCAGGCTATTGAACCATGTAGGGGCATCGGTGCTGAGCCTGATCCTGTTCTCGTGCTTGGTACGCCTGCTCGGACTTTGTGGCATTCCGCTGCAGTACGGCGGGAGCGCTGCACTGTCTGAGATGCCCTCCTTTGGATGAGTTGTTAAACCGAGGCCCCGTCTGCCTCCTCGGGCGAACGTAAAAGATCCTATTTCGAAGAAAAGCAGGGGGGACAGTTCTCCCCGGCGTCCTGGGGCCAATATTTATCCCTCAATCAACATCACTAACACAGATTACCCGGTCATTATCACATTGCTGTTTGTGGGAGCTTGCTGTGCGCAAATGGCCTGCCACGTTTCCTACATTACAACAGTCGCTACACTTCAAATGTACTTCATTGGCTGTAAAGTGCTTTGGGACGTTGAGGTCATGGAAGGCGTTATACAAAGGCAAGTTGGTTTTTTTCTTCTTCAGACCAGAACCCCTTTCTATTTATATATTTAAAAAAAAAAGAAACACGCCCTTGGTAACCACAGCCAATCATCAGCTGCACCTCTGGCTGAGGTTAGGTAACTCACTAGGTTGTAGAATCTAGGACCTACCTGGTCCCTATGGGTCAGTTTGCCCACTGGCCCATTGTACTGAGCTAACTTTCTGCCTTACTTTGACTCCTCAATGCGTGGGACTCTGATGGGCTTCTAGTTTCGGGTTCTGTGCTTGCCACCGATGAGGCTTGCCTGCTACTTGGGAGAAACCGGAGAGAAAATCCCCGAGCCAGCCCTCAATGAGGTTTGTATTCTGCATTTGGCGTGGGCAGTGCAGGCGGTTGGTTTGAAAGAAAGGAAGAAAGAACGTGCATTTCTATAGCGCATTTCATGACCTCCGGACCTTCCCAAAGCGCTTTACAGCCAATGAAGTACTTTTTGAAGTGTGGTCACTGTTGTAATGTAGGGAAACGCGGCAGCCAATTTGCGCACAGCAAGCTCCCACAAACCGCAATAAGAGAAATGACCAGATAATTTTTTTTTAGTGGTGTTAGTTGAAGGATGAATATTGGCAAGGACCCCGGTGAGAACTGCCCTGCTCTTCTTCGAAATAGTGGCCGTTGCGATTGTTTGCGTCCACCTGAGGGGGCAGATGGGGCCTCGGTTTAACGTCCCATTCGAGCGTTGGGAGCTGGGAGCTCCCTCGCATGATCCGCAAATCTTCCCAGTGGACTCGCAAATAGGTTACTTTAACGAGAACAGCTGCCTGTTTTTTTTTGAACGTTGTGTGCTGGCGTGGGATTTGCATCGAGGAAATGTTGATGTCACGGGGCACCTCGGCACAGTGACAGCTGCTACTTTGGTATGAAGTGAATCAAAAGTTCATTACAACCGGTGCCATAAGACTTGCGAGTCTGTTGTTAGCAGCTGTTTCTTTCAGCCGAAACTAAAAGGGGGGGTGGTGGGTGGGGATTACTGTAATTGAGTTGCTTTTAATGGAGTCAGCTTTGCAACCTTTCTGATTTGATTGTCAGTGAGTCTTTCAAGAGTAATAAATATCGTCCTGTGTCGTTCACAATCTCAAACATTCGCCATCCTCTAATAATTTGCTCTTCAGATTTAGAAGCTAATGGGAGTTTCTATGAGGCACACAGCGGGTTACATTGAGGACAATCGATGACTGACTGACTGACTGACTGACTGTAAATGTAGTAGAAGAACACCTGGGAGTCCCGGGCCCAAGACCGCACAAAGTAGAGGAGAAGCATCCGGGAAGGCGCCGAACACTTCGAGTCTCTTCGCCGGGAGCAAGCGGAATCCAAGCGCAAGGAGCGCACGTCAACCCAAGCACCCCACCCACCCGCCCCCTTCGACCACCGTCTGCCCCACCCGTGACTGAGACTATAGGTCCCGCATTGGACTCATCAGTCACCTGAGAACTCATTTTTAGTGTGGAAGCAAGTCATCCTTGGTTCCTGAGGGACTGCCCAAGAAGAAGAAATGTCGTACAAAGTGGTAATACTCTACCATAATCCAATGTTTTGTTTCACCACTTCTCCCTCGCACTGCTCCTCACCTAGAGCTTGAGCGCCAGTTCCCTGAGCCATAACCGCCCCACCCCTAGCTGCTTGTCCAATTCTTCGCACAAGCCTCAACAGTGAGCGTTGAAGAGCTGTTCAATTATTTTGAGGGGGTGGGGGAGGGGAAGGAAGGCATGTCACAACCAAGCCCAATTCTGTCCCCCAGTCAATATGCAAGCGCGCGCGCACAAACACACACTTGTATTAGTGGTTCAGTACCACAGCAGGCTATTATCTATTGAGTTATTCTATTGCTTTTTTTTTGTTGCTTCCATTATTGAGTAGTGATGTACAGCAACAACTTGCATTTATATAGCGCCGTTACCATAGCAAAACGTCCCAAGGCACTTCACAGGAGCTTCATCAAATAAAATTTGACACCGAGCCGCATGAGGCGATATTGGGACGAGAGGGGTAGGTTTTAAGGAGCGTCTTAAAGGGGGAGAGAGAGCGAGGCAGAGAGCCGGAGAGTTTTAAAGAAGGAATTCCAGAGCTTGGAGCCTAGACTGCTGAAGGCACGGCCGTCAATGGAGGGGGAGATAGAAATTGGGGATGCGCAAGAGGCCAGAATTGGAGGTGCACCGAGATCTATCTAGGTGGGTTGTAGAGCTGGAGGAGGTTACAGAGGTGGAAAGGGGAGAGGCCGTGAAGGGATTTGAGAATTTTAAAATTGAGGCGTTGCCAGACTGGGAGCCAACTTTAGGTCGGCGAGCACAGGGGGCGATGGGTGAACGGGACTTGGTGCGAGTTAGGACACGGGGCAGTGAGCACAGGGGGCGATGGGTGAACGGGACTGGGTGCGAGTTAGGACACGGGCAGCAGGGATTTGGATGAGGCCCAGTTTACGGAGGGAGAGGCCGGGTTGGAGAGCATTGGAATAGTACAGCGTAATGAGACCCGTTTGGAGAATCTTGGGTTTCCTTGAATGCCAAATTACAAAGCGATTCACCATTCTCGCATTCTGTTACAACAGGACCTGTTGCAAGATCGGCCCATATGTGCTGCACTAGATGGAGGGGATGGAGCCAACATCTTTTTGGCAGATCAGATCAGACTCTCCAGCTGACATTTCAATTGTCCAAACTGGACCTGGCTATCTTGGCAGCATCACTTTTTTTTTTCCACTTCCTCACTGATGCACAGATCCTGGGAAATGCTTATCCAGTGAATGTCAAATCCAGTTACATTTCTTTCTTTGGCTATTCCTTCAGAGAGGTGCCCTTTCCAGATTGGTAACCTCCGCGTAGCTACTGAAGGGATTGACTTGTGTTGTCAGGATTGGTCTTTGAGCAAGTCGGTTGCAAAGGTTAATGGCTGGCTCTTGAGGCCTAGAGCGTGGAAGCTAGGACACTCTGCAAGATCACCCACACTTGTGGCAGATCTCCCATTGTGTCTGCTTTCAGGATACACAGTTTATGCTTTTATAAGCTGTGATTGTTACTCAACAAAAGACCAAACTGTAAAGAGCCTTGGAGGATTTGCTTTCTCTTCCTTCACCCCCTCCAAGCAGTTTGCTGATTCACGGTCAGCAGGCACCAAGTACCACGCCCATTACTCCCATTTGCAGCCTGAACCGTGCTCGGGAGCCTTGGTGTTGCTGTCGAATGAAAACCGAAGGCTATAGAGTGCCCTTCATGTTAAGATGGTCTTCGCTCACTGTCAAAGCGCACACACGAAGAATGACCACTCGTTGAGGTACTGGGCGGCAGCAGTAGCTGCCTAACTCTAGTCAGCAAATTCAGTAAAGAATGCAAAGACACTACCTCCTCCCTCACCCAGTCCCCAACCTTCGACATAGCAACAGGAGTAGGCCATTCCGCCCCTTGAGCCATTCAATTAGACCGTGGCTGATGTGTTTTAACTCCATTTACCTGCCTTGGCTCCGTAACCCTTAATACCCTCGCCTAACAAAAATCTATCTGTGTCCTGAAAGCCTGCCTTGTTGCCGGTGCATTCGACCTTCTCCCATGATCTCTCTCTCTCTCTCTCTCTCTCCCTCCCTCTCTCCCCCTCCCCCTCCCTCAGACAGGGCCTCAAATCCCACCCCTGGATTATTTTGCTACTCAAAGTGGTGTAGAAGTTATACTGTGGGGAAAATAACGTTTATATTTTGAACTACTGTTGAGCAATGTTCCCGTGAAGCCGAGCAGCTGTCTGGAGGTCCCGCGCAGGCCGCTTACTGGCTTTACAATGGGGTAAAACCGCGCATGCGCGGAAATTTGAATGGGCCGCGCACCCGAAAAAAATTAGCGGGAACGTTGCTGTTGAGTACGGAACAGGGTTGGTTGTAAAATGCACCTTCTCTGAATCGTAGCCAGTATATGGACGGTCCGGTGACAGAAAGCACAGGACGCCGTTGCTTTCATGTGGCTTCCTGTGATTCTCAAAAAAAAACACACTCTGATACCTTTTTATGGTGTTTTTTTATTGTTCTGTTGCAGTGACTAATTTCTAAAAATGGAAGAATCCAATTCTTGCAACGCTCGTCTGTTCGCCCATGCAGTGGGTGTTTTGCCTTTTTTCAAATTCTTGAGTCATGTTAAGCTTGCAGTTTTGTCTATAAAGGGGGGGGGGGGGAGAAAGGGGGTGTGCTGAACTCAGGTGGAAATACTTTGTGCTGAATCGTGTCCTGTGCTGAATCTGCACCACCAGCTCTCCCTCGGTGAAATCCCTCTTCCAACCAGAAAAAGGGGGGAATGCCAGTTTTTCATCTGCCAGCTAAAAACGCATTCTCCAATCGTACGTTTCAAAGCCTCACATTCCATGGTGTGGTGGGGGGGGCAAGCAGGAGATATGGAGGGGATGGAGGTGTGGGGGGTGGGGGTGGTGAAGGAAGAGGATATAGAGGGGGAGGGGAAGGAGCTATGGAGCAGACTGGGGTGGGGGGTGGTTGGAAGAAGGGGTTATGGCGGAGACAGGGAGGGGGATTATAGAGGGAGAATGGGCTATGAGGCTGGGGAGTTGGTAAAACTGAACTCAATGCTGTGGCGCTAAGGAGGGGTAAATAAATTAGATGAAGTTCCCACAAGTGCAAGATATCGGGTGGGGATCTGACCAGACTGGTGCAGATTGCAGCTGATGCTGATTGCCTCAGTTCATGTATGAAGAGCAGCCATTTGGGGGGAAGGTACTGGTGGGCAGCCTGTGCCTGTGGAACTGAACCCAGCAAGAGTCAGCACCTTGGAGAGGATGGGATGAGGGAGCGGTGGGGTGCGGGGGTGAAGTTAATGGAGTAGCTGTGACAAACTCTCTGCTGACTCCGTCGCTAACTGAGCAAGCAGCTGAGCCGTACAGGCCGGAGGTCTTGGCCCTGACCCTTGGTCGGTGTTGCGCGAGCTCGGTGTTGTCCAATATTTTAGCTACTGGCCACGTGTGACTAATTGGGAATCTGGATGTGGTTGTTTCATTTCTGATTAATTCATATAAAGTGAGTAAGAGACACAGTCGTTGGGCATGTGACCTCAATACTCATATTTGCATGGTGTATGCATGTGAACTTTAACCTTTGTACATTTGTTGGTAAAATGATGAGGCAAAGCAGAATGTGTGTTTTTTGATTGTTGAGGTGCTTTACTTCCTTGGTTACTGAATGCTGGTAGATGTTAAGTAAATGTGCACATGTTAAGTGCATTGTGTGCAAGGCGGTGGTTTCTCAAATTACACATGCAGTTTTGCTGTAGCCAGCAATTGGACAACACTGAGTTAGCTGATTGTGGCTTGGGTAGTAGTAAGGACAGTGTTGTTGGCCTTGGTGTCAGCTATGGCTCAGTTGGTAGCACACGCACTTCTGAGTCAGAAGGTTGTGGGTTCAAGTCCCACTCCAGGGACTTGAGCACATAAAGCTAGGCTGACACTCCAGTGCAGTGCTGAGGGAGTGCTGCACTGTCGGAGGTGCCGTCTTTCAGATGAGACATTAAACCGAGGCCCCGCCTGCCTCCTCAAGTGGACGTAAAAGATCCCATGGCACTATTTTGAAGAAGTGCAGGGGAGCTCTCCCCGGTGTCCTGGGGCCAATATTTATCCCTCAATCAACATCACAAAAACAGATGATCTGGCCATTATCACATTGCTGTTTGTGGGAGCTTGTTGTGCGCAAATTGGCTGCCGTGTTTCCCACATAACAGTGACTCCACTTCAAAAATAAAAAGTATTTATTGGCTGTAAAGCGCTTTGAGACGTCCGGTGGTCGTGAAAGGTGCTATATAAATGTAAGCCTTTCTTTTGGTGCACTGTGCTATGTTGGGGGGGTTATCAGCCAGGATTCATGCTCCTGATCACTATCCAGTGACTGGTTATTGTGTGTGCACCTTGTGTGTGGATGGGATTGGGTTTAGGTGTAATGCTGTTCCCGCTCGGGAACAGCCTGCTGATCCTCGCGGTCCAGGCTCTCCCCCAAAGTGAGAACTTGCATTTCTATAGCGCCTTTCACAACCTCAGGACGTCCCAAAGTGCATTACGGCCAATGAAGTACTTTTTGAAGTGTAGTCACTGTTGCAATGTGGGAAACTCGGCAGCCAATTTGCCCCAAACAGCAATGCGATAAACCAGATATTCTGTTTAGTGATGTTGGTTGAGGGATAAATGTTGGCCAGGACAGTTCTTCGAAATAGTGCCGCGGGATCTTTTACATCCACCTGAGAGAGCAGACGGGGCCTCGGTTTAAGGCCTCGTCTAAATGACACCACTTCTGACTGCACTGAGGTGTTAGCCTACATTTTGTGTCCCAGTCTCTGGAGTGGGGCTTGAACTCTCAGCCTTCTGACTCGGGCCAGAGTGCCACCCACTGAGCCACTGGCTAACACATAGGAAAATGGTTACTACGGGTGAGGTGATGGGAGCCGGGAGCAGGAAATGACGCCTGCTGGGGGTGGGGGGTGGGGCGGGCAGAAGAGGGGAGAAAAGGCTAGAAGGAAAATACCTAAAGGCGTTATTATTTAACTGCCTGGAACACCTCCCCTTTAAGTGAGCAGACAGCGTACGTTTCGTATGTGTGTGTGTGTGGTCCATGATTAGCAAGGTGCTATCTCAAGTGTTTAGCAAGTGCCAACAACGATGCAAGTTGAATTGAAATACGTCCTTGTGTCCCGATATGGTAGCTGGATATTGTTCCGGTGGTCGCTGATATCGATGGTTCTTCCTCCTTTGCGATGAAGGCAAGGGCTCTGATATTCCCAGGCTCTAGGAGGGTGGAAAGGAAGATTTCTGCCTCTCGAGGGAGCAGGAATTTGGGGCGGAACCAGATTATTTATTCAATTTGTGAGTGTTACACTGGCCCTTTGCAATTCAGATTGGGTGGGGCGGGGGGGCGGTTGCAATGAGCAGACCTTCTGCCCACTCCAGCCTATGTCGAGGGGGTGTAGCTGGGGAGTTCCCTGGTTCCTCTGGGGAAATTCTGCCCGCATGTGGTTTGTCATTCAATCTCTCCTGCCTTCCAACCTATCACAGACCTTCCCTTTTTTTTGTACTTTCCTCCTCTCCCCGCATTCCCGGCCCCGTGCACTTGCTTAAAACCTGTTACATCTCTAACTTCCAGTTCTGACGAAAGGTCATCGACCTGAAAGGTTAACTCTGTTTCTCTCTCCACGGATGCTGCCTGACCTGAGCGTTTCCAGCATCTTTTTTGTATTAATTCTGAGGTGTCGTCACTGTTATAAAGGCAAAGACAGGCGGCGGCCAATTTGCGCACAGCAAGGCCACGCAAACCGCACATAAGCAATGAATCTGTTTTGGTTGAGGGTTAAATGTCTGGATATTAGAAGAGCGTCTTGCAGTTCGAATGGTTGCATGGAGCTCTTTATATCCGCCTGCACCGGGTAGATGAGGTTTTGGGTTAACGCCCCAGCTGGAAGATGGCACCCCTTAGTAGTGCCAGCCTAGATTACATGCTCAAACTCTGGAGTGGGGCTTGAACCCAAAGCCTTCTAATTCAGAGGTGAGAGTGCTACCAGCTGAGCCAAGTGGAAGACGCAGCCAAGCTGAATGTGATGTTGTAAGTGTGCAGAATTGTGGCATTTTCAGGACTGTTCAATTGGTGTTCCTACATGTACGTGTGGTACTGAGCGACTGGACACAGCGAGTTGGATTAACAACAACAACTACAACTTCTATTTATATAGCGCCTATAACATAGTAAAACGTCCCAAGGCGCTTCGCAGGAGTGTATTAAGACACAAAATTTGACACCGAGCCACATAAGGAGAAATTCGTGCAGATGACCAAAAGCTTGGCCAAAGAGGTAGGTTTTAAAGGAGGAAAGCGAGGCGGAGAGGTTTAGGGAGGGAGTTCCAGAGCTTCGGGCCCAGGCAGCCGAAGGCACGGCCACCAATGGTGGAGCGATTTATAATCAGGGATGCTCAAGAGGCTCGTGGCCTGCGGATTAATAGGGTGCAATTATCTTCTTCCATTGTTCACTGAATAATATCAAACTCTGTGTAGCCCGCCCAAGACATTTCTCTCTCTGGCCCCCATCTCTTCTGAAGTGGTATGTCATGCTGTGTGAAGTATGGTTGCACAGCCAGTGCCACCTGTTCTCGATGTGTGAATGTGGTCACTGAGTGTCTGCAGGGAGTTTGACTGTGGGGAGCTATCACATCCTGATCTTATTTGACTTCCCCACACAAACTTCCAGCTGCAATCACTGGGTAACGATCAGGACCGGGAAACTTAGGTGATGTTTCTTTCTCCCTCCATATCCCGGAGGCAAGGCGGTGAATTCAATTGTCCCATTCACCCCCAACCCTACCTTAGAACGGTGGACTCGGGATTGAGCCAAACACCTTCTGGGTGGTATACCCCAGCCCCATAGAACTCTATAACAGGAGTAGGGGGTAACTCTACTGCTTTTTGATGTTTATTTCTGTATATTCTGCTTTCTCTTCTCTTTCCGCTCCCCAGCAGCAAGTCTGCTTTCGTCCTTTATATCGTTGTGGTTTCCCTGAGAATAGAAGGCAGAGATGGTTTTGGTGATGGAAGGGGTGTGAAATGGTTGACTATTTTGAACCTTTTTTGAGATGTGGGAGGTGAAGATGACCTGCCTTTGGGTCCGGCCTGAGATTGGGGATTTGCTTTGGATCCAACTTCAACTTGACTGAGGTTTTGTATTTTTCTCGTGCTCTCTCGCGCTCTCTCTCGCGCTCCCTCGCTCCCTCCCTCTCTCGCTCCCCCTCTCTCTCTCTCTCGCTCCCCCTCTCTCTCTCCCTCTCTCTCTCCCTCTCTCGCTCCCTCTCTCGCTCCCTCTCTCTCTCTCTCTCTCTCTCTCGCTCCCTCTCTCTCGCTCCCTCTCTCTCTCTCTCTCTCTCGCTCCCTCTCTCTCTCTCTCGCTCCCTCTCTCTCTCTCTCTCTCGTGCTCCTCTCTCTTACCCATTGTAGTGTATGTACTTTGCAGAAGGAACTATATTCTGCAGCCCCTGTATACTGCAGTACCAGTAGTGACCACCCCTATATATAAGCCTGTGTAGTAACTTTTGCATAGTAGTTCCAGTTTGTCTCCACTCAGTAAAGACCTGTTATAACCAACTCCTGCAGTCCGTGTCTCAATTACACACGGACATAATACCCATCCCTCTTTTTTTCTCTCTCTCCTCCTTTTCCCCTCTCTATCCCTCCTTATTCCTCTCTCCACAGCTCAGTGCCTGTCTCTCTCTTACCGCCTCTTGCTCTCTCACCGCCTCTATTGCTCTCTCACCCTCCTTTTTTTCCACTTCCCTCACTCTATCCCTTCCTCTACCTTTGTGCGTCTCTCTCCTTTTTCTGTCTGTCCATTTCTCTTGCGCAGGCTCTTATCTTGCATGCAATCTTCTCCCCTACAGTGACTACACTTCAAAGGTACTTCATTAGCCGTGCTGTACAAATGCGTTCTTGCTTTTCTGTGTGTGTCTCTCACTCGACAAGGAACCATGCAGCGATTTCCGTATGTAATGCTAAAAATAGGCCAAGCAAAGCTTGCACTAAACAGTACTGATCGCGTCTAGCCTCAACAACCAGATATGACTATTGTACAGTTCCTGAAGCAGCCACAAACTGCAGCCTTATTGACGTTTCATTTTCAGTCTCTTGAAAATCCGTTGCAATAACGTTTTTAAGAGATGTAAGTGTGGCATCTCAATTAATACCTTGAGTGAGGATTTGATATTTCCCATACTTTAGGCCTCACTAAGCACACTGCACTGAGATCCAGAATAAAAGAAAAAAGAAAGACTTGCATTTCTATAGCGCCTTTCACGACCACCGGACATCCCAAAGTGCTTTACAGCCAATGAAGTATTTTTGAAGTGTGGTCACTGTTGTAATGTAGGAAATGTGGCAGCCAATTTGCGCACAGCAAGCTCCCACAAACAGCAATGTGATGATGACCAGATAATCTGTCTGTGATGTTGATTGAAGGATAAATATTGGCCAGGGCAGCAGGGAGAACTCCCCCGCTCTTCTTTGAAATAGTGCCCTGGGATCTTTTACGTCCACCTGAGAGCAGACGGGGCCTCGGGTTAACAGCACCTCCCTCAGTACTGCACTGGGAGTGTCGACCTGGATTAGGTGCTCATGTCTCTAGAGTGGGACTTGAGCCCACAAACCTTCTGATTGAAAGGCGAGGGTACTGACCACAGCTAACACATAGGTTAAGCTGATGGAGAATTAGGCCCGACTGTGATGCCACCCAAGGTCAAACACACTGCCGACACGGCCTAGGGTTATGGGTCAAGAATATCGGTTTGTAGATGCTGGCGAGCAGCCGGTGCAGTCGAACTCTCTCTCTCCGTGAGGAGACTCGGCTAGAAAAGAAAAACTGGGAGGAATTGCTTTTTTTTGTGTGTCTGGAATGTAAGTGAAGCAGTCGGGGCTCAGTATGGTTTTCATTTCTGTCTAATTTGTCAAGGCCGAGTCTGTAACTCGGGCTATGACACACAGTCTGGGCTTGTTTGGGAATGGTTTGAATTCCTCCTACGTGGGCCTTCACTTGCCTGGGGGGGCAGGAAAAGGGAAGTCACGTGATTTATTACACTCGCACACCTGACCAGAGCGTTCAATGGCTTTTCCTTATATGGTGTTGGCTCTCGGGCCCCACCTGCTGGTTAGATGGTGGAATGGAACTGAGGGGCACCGCAAAACTGGCAGCTCCGCAGTTCCCATTCAGCTGATTGTGCATCACTTAAACGGTGGATACAGAGAGCAAGTTGCAGTCTGCAAATTGAGGGTCTAAATATGGGGAGGGGGAAAAAAAAGTGCTTTTTCCTGTTTTTTGTATTCTTTTCAGCTGTGGCTCAATTGGTATCACACTCGCCTCTGAGTCAGAAGGTTGTGGATTCAAGTCCCGCTCCAGAAACTGGAGCACATAAAGCTAGGCTGACACTCCAGTGCAGTGCTGAGGGAGTGCTGCTCTGTCGGAGGTGCTGTCTTTCGGATGAGGCCCCATCTGCTCTCTCAGGTGGACGTAAAAGATCCCATGGCACTATTTCGAAGAAGAGTAGGGGAGTTATCCCCGGTGCCCTGGCCAATATTTATCCCTCAACCAACATAACAAAAACAGATTTTCCGGATATTATCACATTGCTGTTTGTGGGACCTTGCTGTGCGCAAATTGGCTGCCGCGTTTCCTACAAAAGTACTTCATTGGCTGTAAAGTGCTTTGAGACATCTGGCGGTCGTGAAAGGCGCTATGTAAATGCAAGACTTTCTTTCTGGCTTGGGTTAGTGGCCTCACTTCGCGCGCCTCTTACATTGTCATCCGGTGCCAGTCTCTATAGGCACGCTGGCTTCTAATGGGAAATATGGATAAAGGGATCATTAGAGGAGTGCAAGACATGTGGAACCAGCGCTCTGTAGCTCGGTCCAATAGCACAGCCTTCAATGTGACTGCACATTGCCTGACATACAAAATGAAATGATTTGAAATGGGGCTAAAAGGGTTAAATTAAGAGGACAGGTTGCAGAGACTGGGCTTGTATTCCCTCGAGTATAGAAGATTAAGGGTGATCTAATTGAGGTGTTTAAGATGATTGAAGGAGTTGATGGGGTCGAGAGAGAGAAACTATTTCCTCTGGTGGGGGGGGGGGGGGGGGGGAGGGGGAGTCCAAAACAAGGGGGCATGACCTTAAAATTAGAGCCAGGCCGTTCAGGGGTGATGTCAAGAAGCACTTCTTCACACAAAGGGTAGGGGAAATCTGGAACACTCTCCCCTAAAAAGCTGTTGCGGCTGGGGGTCAACTGAAAATTTCAAAACTGAGCTTGGATAGGTTTGTGTTGGGCAAGGGTCTTGCGGGATATAGGACCAAGACGGGTAGATGGAGTTAAGATACAGATCAGCCATGGTTTAATTGAATGGCGGAACAGGTTCGAGGGGCTGAATGGCCTCCTCCTGTTCCTATGAAACATTAACTTTTCCCTTTTTAAGTTTAGAGGGGGGATGCTATTTCTGTGTGTAACCATGGGTAACTGCTGCCACCAACTAAGCCCAGTCATTCGGACTACTGACCGACTAATTTGGCTTAAAACTGAACTTCTCCCCTCGCCCTCCCTCCTACAGTGAACTGAATCGACAAGTGAGAGGTTTTTTTTTGTTGCAAAGACTGGCATCATACTGTGCCGTGAGAGTCACGTGGTGAGGGCAATTGTAGTTTCATAATTTTGTACAGCCTGAATACAACTGTGTTGGCTTTTTTTGGGTTGGGGTGTGTGTGGGGGAAGAGGATAATTATAAAGAAAGATCTTTCCCTGACTCTGTATTTACACAGCGCCTTTCACGACCTCGGGACATCCCAAAGCGCTTTACAGCCAATGAAGTACTTTTTGAAGTGTAGTCACTGTTGTAATGTAGGAAACGCGGCAGCTAATTTGCACACAGCAAGCTCCCACAAACAGCAATTAAATCAAAGACTAAATAATCTGTTTTGGGTGTTGGCTGAGGGATCAATATTGGCCAGGATACATGGCGAACTCCTCTGCTCTTCCAATATTGCCGTCAGATCTTTTATGTCCACCTGAGCGGGCAGACGAGGTCTCTGATTAACATCTCTTCCAAAAGACGGCACTTCCCTCAGTACTAGCACTGGGAGTGTCTGCATGGATTATGTGCTCAAGTCTCGAGTGGGGCTTGAATCCATGACCTGCCTCAAGAGGCGAGAGTGCTACCCACTGAGCCACAGCTGACACCTACCTGGCACAATTACCTGCCTCTGTTGGGTGAAAGTCTGGCTGCTTTTATCCTGTTTGTATCCAAACTCTCACCGCTGTGCTCACTGACCTACATTGGTTCCCGGTCCAGCAATGCCTTGATTTAAAAATTCTCATCCTTGTTTTAAAATCCCTCCATGGCCTTGCCCCTCCCTATCTCTGTAACCTCCTCCAGCTCTACAACCCTCCGAGGTCTCTGCGCTCCTCCAATTCTGGCCTCTTGTGCATCCCTGATTTGTTGCTCCACCGTTGGCAGTCGTGCCTTCTGTTGCCTAGACCCTAAGCTTTGGAATTCCCTCCTTAAACCTCTCCGTCTCTCTACCTCTCTCGTCTCCTTTAAGACGCTCCTTAAAACCTACCTCTTTGACCAAGCTTTTGGTCACCTGTCCTAATATCTCCTTATGTGGCTCGGTGTCAAATTTTGTTTGATAATGGCCCAGAAATTTGGGTCGGAGGCTTCCCGCGGGTGCAAGCCTCCGACCTGCACTTACCTTGCGCGCCAGCCGTTGAGCTATGGGCCCCCGTGGAATTCCGATCCTGGGCCTCCTCCAACTGCCGGCACGCAGTGCTTGCGTATCCCAGGGGCGCAGTTAGTTCGATGCGTCTCCTGGGATCACGTGGGCCATGGAGAGCCAATGGTAGCAGGGAATGCTTCATTCATAACTTTGACAGGAAGAGCTGTCAAACCTATAAATACCATAAGCCCCAAAACATCACTAAATCTTCAAATTTTTTTTTTTTTAAATCACATTTTTAAAATAAACTATAAATTACATGAAATAACTTTTTAACAATTTAAATTTTTGAAAAAATTAATTACATTTTCTAACGGGGCTAAAAATAAACTTTCTTTAAAGTATTTAAAAGTAATAAACCTGTGGGGATAAAATGTTTTAATTTTAATTAATTCACCACTTACCTTGTAAAAAGCAGGCCTTGCAACTGCTTTTTACATGTCTAACTTCTGGAGACTTACCCTCCCGGGAAAACTTGCAAAAAAAACGTAAGTTCGATGCGCACGCGCTGCCTCTCCTGCGCATGCGTTCGACTTCTGAACCCCTTCTTTCAGGGGAATGGAAGTGCCGGTTTCCCGTGCATGCGCAGTGCATGCAGGAAACCGGCACTTCCATTGGGCTTACGGGCGAGTACCCCGTGTACTCACCCGTGGAGACCCGAATTTCTGGGCCAATGTTTCTGTGGAGCACCTTGGGACGTTTTACTAGGTTAAAGCCACTATATAAATGCAAGTTGTTATATGTTGCGAGACTAGTGCTCTCTCCATGGTTCCCAAGTCCTGTACCCTGTGAACCCAGCTGCACCCTGAGGTTAAACCAGCTGGAGACCATTTCTTTAAAATGTATTAACCAGGTCTTCCTGGTAACTTATAACGTCGGTCAGCTTTGACATCGAGTTACCGACGGCTGCGTAGCAGGGACTGGCGACGAGCTGTCAGGGGTCGTGAACAGAGCGCAGGTCGGCCGATCGATGACCAATGGCGCTGCTTCGATTAGCTCGGTAAAGACTGAAATGCTTTCTGCTTGTTTTTTTTTCTAGGTTGAAGTGTCAGCATTTTGGATGCAACTCCGCAATTTCAATTTCCACGTGGCAGAGCTAAAGTCTCGGCCAAAGATTTAGCCGTACGCGTTTTTCGACTTCTGACCCTTTCGAGGTGTTGTGTGGTGTGCACATGTGTTTTGATGGAGCACTTTGTACTAAAATCCACGCACGGAATGTTGTAAATAACACTTACTGAAAAAGCGAAATGGCCACTTCACCTCGTTTCAGCTTCGCTTTTTATTGGCAAAATACAGAATAGCTCACTTTTTAGAAGATGCTTTTTGAATTTACACTGGATATGGGGGGAGGGGAAGAATGGCGGCCCTCCAGTGTCGTACTCATCAGGGGGGGGGGGGGGTGTAATAAACTTTCACAAAGCGCTTCATCCAGCAAGCCACCGACTATGTTCTCTGTTGGGTGCATTCAAGTCTTGACCACTGCTGACCTCCTGACGAATAGGTCAGTTCTCCCAACATCTGCGCTGGAGAAATCCAATCCAAGATGACCACTATTGATTCTTTCATCCATTATGGGATTTGGCCTGTCTGGCTTTAAAAGGTTTGAACACCTCAATTCCTCTTTCTTCAACTTTTGACCCCCTGGATGCCATTTTAATAATAATAACTTTCTGTTATGATGTGAAATCAGCTCAGAAATGGGGCTGTTTTCTATGCAAACCTGTATGGAATAGTTACTAATCGATCATTTATTTCAGAAGAATGTTGGCCTTTATATCGAGAGGGCTGGAATACAAAGGGGTGGAGGTTATGTTACAGCTGTACAGAGCTCTGGTTAGCCCCCATCTGGAGTAACTGCGCTCAGTCCTGGGCACCGCACCTCAGGAAGGCCTTGGCGAGGGTGCAGCACAGAGTCACCAGAATGATGCAAGGGCTGAAAGGGTTAAGGACAAATTGCATAGACTGGGCTTGTATTCCCTTGAGTATAGAAGATTAAGGGGTGATCTAATTGAAGTGTTTAAGATGATTAAAGGATTTGATAGGGTTGATAGAGGGAAACTGTGTCCTCTGGTGGGGGGAGCCTAGAACAAGAGGAGCATAACCTTAAATTCAGAGCCAGGCCGTTCAGTGTCAGGAAGCACTTCTTCACACAAAGGGTAGCGGAAATCTGGAACACTTTCTCTCTCCCCCCCCCCCCCCCCCCCCCCCACAAAAGCTGTTGAGGCTGGGGGTCAATGGAAAACTTCAAAACTGAGATTGATAGGGTTTTGTTCGGCATGGGTATTAAGGGTTAAGGAACCAAGGCGGGTAGATAGAGTTAAGGTACAGATCAGCCACGATCTAATTGAATGGCGGAACATTCTCCTGTTCCTATGTTAACTGATAACATCACAAGACCTATCACATTCAACTCTACAAATACTTGGGGGTTGATTTTCCTGAAGCTGTCGGGAAGAAGGCGGGACTACAACTTTCGGGTTTTAGACCCGCCTACTTCGACGTCCGGCCAATCCGCGCGATTTTCCCTTGATTGACCTTGTTGAGCCCGCCCAGCGGGCTCAGCAGGCCAATTAAGGGCAACCCGGCAACAGGTGATGTCACAGACTGCAATTTCGTCTTGACCGATGAAGTATCAGTGTTTCACAGCTGTTTGAAGCTGCGAAACACTGACAGTCTGAGTTCTAACATGAGTCCTTCTGCACAGACTCCGTTAGAACTCTCAGCAGCACTCCAAGCTGAAGGCTGTCACTTTTCACATCGCAGCCGTTCAGCTTTAAGTGCCGGCTGAGTGATGGGCTCCCGACGCCTACAGGAAGAAAGGCTGTTAAGGTAAGTAAAAGTTCTTTACACACTTTAGACACACCAAACACACTTACCTTTGCACTCATGCACCCATCACTCACCTGAGCACCGACATCGCGACCCCTCCAACTCCTTCAACCCGACGGCCCGCCTGCTCTAACCTGGCATGGTTTGGAGCCATCGGGAATCCCACACGAAACCCCTCAAAATAGGGATTAGGCTAAAAACTACCTGTTAACAGGCAGTTAATTGTCACTAATCCCTTCCCGCCTGGTTTTGGCGGGTCCCAGTGCGGGGCGGGTACCCGCCGCCCCTGTAACTTGCGTGGGGCGGGATGGTGTCGGGACCTCTAAATTCAGGATTTCCCCCCCCCCCCCCCCAACATGCCTGAAACCCTGCCTGACGGCTCCAGGAAAATCGACCCCTTGGTCTTTTGTTACCAAACTATAACCTAAAACTTGGTGGGGATACAGTAGGAGCTGCATAACCACCCAGCCAGCCCATATACAAATGCCACCACCTAGCATGTAGCACGGGGTGTCGGTAATGCACACTCGCTGTGCATGCAGTTGAGAGAATGAAAGACCAACCTGTGTGCAGCATTGCAGTGTCTGAGCATGCACCTTGATGCCAGGTTATACACACACTGCAGTTAATTGTAAGGGTGTGTGCGTGTTTGCCTTTGAAGTGTTGCTGTGGAAACTGTTGACGTCCTGAGAGTTTGGCCTCAGGCATGTACTGTTAATTTATTCCATGTTTGAGCACCACCTTGTGGAATGGTGGAAAAGCACATTAAAAGGGGGGGGGGGGAGGGGAGTGAGATTTCTGTCTTTAACCCTCCCGAGTTCTACATTTATAATGGCTATTGGAAGCAGAAAGGCATGTTTACATAGAATTTACAGCTCAGAAACAGACCATTCGGCCCAATTGGTCCATGCCGGTATTTATGCTCCACACGAGCCTCCTCCTACTCCTCCTCTTCTCACCCCATCAGCATATCCTGCTATTCCTTTCTCCCTCGTGTACTAACTTCCCCTTAAATGCATCTGTGCTATTCACTTCAACTACTCCGTGGTAGCGAGTTCCATATTTTCACCACTCTCTGGGTTAAAACAAAAACTCCTTATTGGATTTATTAGTGACTATCTTATATTTATGGCCCCCTTGTTTTGGTCTCTTCCCCCCCCCCCCCCCCCACAAGTGGAAACATTTTCTCTACCTCTACCCAATCGAACCCTTTCATAATCTTAAAAACTTCTGTCAGGTCACCCCTCAGCCTTTAAGAAAAGAGCCCCAGCCTGTTCAGTATTTCCTGATGGTTACTTGGCACCAACGTTCCCTCTAAGCCGCACAGCTCTCTGCCGGTCCCTCGCAGCCTGGGGTCCGGCTTTTCCGATGTTAAGTTTCACGCCTGCGCGAAACTGTGAATGGGCTGTGGCTGCGCCCCCAAAATAAAATCTGGGAACGTTGCATGGCACCCATCTGTTACCATTAACGGACACTCTGTTCCCATGACACACGAGTGGAGGCCACCACGAGGGTTAATCGGGAAAGGCACAGCATTTAAAGCAGGTTGATGAAGTGACTTTCATTGCCAGACAGATGAGCTGTCATCGCGATTTTGTTTTTAACATGTAAATGTATTTTTTTGCGATCTTTCATCAGATTAAATATCATCAAGAGTTTGAGAAAAGCAAAGGAACTTCTGTGGCAGGTGGTGAACGAAGGAACTCGCATGACACCCCGCAGCCCAGGCCTCAGCAGGAGATGCCTCGAGGTGAGGGTCCACACACGCACCATCGCAAACCAGATATGGGTGAGGAAGGCCAGTCGGTGAATCTTCACTTCCAAGTACAGGTTGAGCCTCCCAAATCCGGAGTTCCGGACTCCAGGACAATTGGTGGCAGGGTTGTCCGGAATCTGTAAAATGTTCCGGAATCCGGACACCCTGAGGGAGGCTTACCAAAAACCAGAAATATCACAACCTGGGCTCGGGCGTTTCCGGACTTCGCACATCAGAAACATGTTCCGAAGTCCAGAAAAACACGAAAACCGGCTCGGCCTCGGTCCTGAGGTTGCTGGATTCGGGACACTCAACCTGTACCATCACCAGCTGCCCCACCCCCACCCTCCAGTCAGTAAAACCTCCAGCGGTTTCTTCGCTGGCTCCAGGTTTTTGCCTCAATACCCGATGCAGAGGTCCATGCATTGACCACTCTGTTTGTTTGAAGATCTTCCCTTTCGTCAGTCCTACATTTGCCTTTCACCAATTTGTACCCTTGTCCGATTGACATAGTATAAACTTGAAATAGTGCTCCAAATGTACCTTTCCCATACTCCTTACTACATTATATACCTCATTGGGGTCCCCTCTTAAGTCACCAGGGCTGAATACCTCAGTTTTTTTTTTAGCTTTCCTCAGTCCTATTTGTGCTTATACTACTTACTGTCTAGTCATGTTTGAATTTTATGGGTCTGGAAGTTTGTAAAAGACATTTTTTAGCAATGTTATATAGAATTACATAGAATTTATAGCACAGAAACAGGCCATTCGGCCCAACTGGTCCATGCCAGTGTCTGTGCGCCACACAAGCCACCTCCCACCCTACTTCATCTAACGCTATCAGCATAACCTTCCATTCCTTTCTCCCTCGTACTTACGTAGCTTCTCCTTAAATGCAGCTGTGCTATTTGCCTCTACACATTCTAACCACTCTTAGGGTAAAGAAGTTTCTCCTGAATTCCCTATTGGTGACTAGCTTATATTTATGACACCTAGTTTTGAACTCCGCCACCAACCCCCCCCCCCCCCCCACCACCCCACAAGTGGAAACATCTTCTCTCTGTTTACCCTATCAAACCCTTTCATAATATTAAAGTCCTCTATCAGGTCACCCCTCAGCCTTTTCTTTTCTAGAGATAAGAGCCCCAGTCTGTTCAGTCTTTTTTAAAAATTCACTCTTGGGATGTGGGCGTCGCTGGCAATGCTAGCATTTATTGCCCATCCCTAATTGCCCCTTGAGAAGGTGGTGGTGAGCCGCCGCCTTGAACCACTGCAGTCCGTGTGGTGAAAGTACTCCCACAGTGCTGTTAGGGAGGGAGTTCCAGGATTTTGACCCAGCGACGATGAAGGATCGGCTGATTATATTTCCAAGTCCGGATGCTGTGTGACTTGGAGGGGAACTTGCAGGTGGTGGTGTTCTTCAAGCAGGCTGGGGCTCTTTTACTTAATTGGTGGATCAATCCTAATCAGAACACTAAGATCAGTTAGTATAAGCAACTTGAGAGAGCTGAAAATGAATGGGAACAGGGATTAACATTTATAGGCAGTCCCCATAGCTCCAAGGTATGCACACACGTAACTGGCAATGCAAATAAAAAGCTTGCATACTCCTACTCTAGGTGTCCCAAGTCCAGTGGCAGGAATCGGACTTAATCGATCATTGTTTAAAGTATTAAATAAAAAATTTCAAAACGAACAGGGGGATCTGTTTTCTATCTGTTTTACTGGTGCAGACTTCAGTAAGTGCGATCGACTGAAGCTCTCTTTGAGCAGTGGCAACTTTCACTGTGCCTGGTGAGAGTGGAGACCTCAAGCTGCCCTGGAAATTGGGCAACACCTACCGAACCTCGGGCAAAGTTAGATGAACATAGGCTGCCCCAGCGAGTCGGTGTGTTTGCCCACAATGCGGCATCAAGAAAGTCCTTGGCTCGATCCCTGGTCTGTGCTGAGTTAGCCTGGTGGCGGGGGAGGGGGGGGGTCGTGCTACAATTGGTCTCGGCACACACTTAGTTGAGGTGGGGGAAAACCGGTCAACGTTTCCACTGACGTGATTCTTGCACCTTGTTGACTGTGGGCGGGGGGGGGGGGGGGGTTCAGGAGGGTGGGCTTTGGTATCCCAGCATTAGCCTGCTGATACTTGCTGTCTTGGCTCACGTATGGCAATGGTTATCTAGACAGGTTGTGGTGCAAGCACTCTTGTTTGACCCTGCCTCAAAATGGGTCAATGTGTTCAGGGAATGGGGACAACCTGGTAGAAGAAGATGGAGACCAAAAGTGTGGAATTAGGACCATGTTAGACAAATGCCTTAATGTGGTTTAGAGGATATTCACTTTTCATAGAATCATAGAATCTTACAGCACAGAAAGAGACCATTTCAGCCCAACGTACCCGTGCCTGTGCTGGCTCTTTGAAAGAGCTGTCCAATTAGTCCCACTCCCCCGCTCTTTCCCCACAGCCCTGCAGATTTTGCCCCTTCAAGTGTTTATCCAATTCTCTTTTGAAAGTTACTATTGAATCTGCTTCCGCCGCCCTTTCAGGCAGCGCATTCCAGATCACAACAACTCGCTACGTAAAAATGATTTCTTCACATCCCCTCTGGCTCTTTTGCCAATTACATTATATGTGTCCTCTGGTTACCGACCCTTCTGCCTGTGGAAATTGTTTCTCCCTATCTGCTCTGTTAAAACCCTTCATGATTTTTGAACACCGCTATCAAATCTCCCCTTCTCCTTCTTGGCTCTAAGGAGAATAACCCCAGCTTCTCCAGTCTCTCCACGTAACTGAAGTCCCTCATCCCTGGCACCATTCTAATAAATCTCCTCTGTACCTTCCTTGACATCCAAGGTCTTGACCTCTTTCCTAAAGTTCTTTAATAAAGAAAAAGAAATAACTAACTAAATGGAGCAACAATTGTCTAGTGTCTGGCCAAGCTGGCTGATTATTACAGCTTGGCAGCTCCTGGGAACTGATGCTGTACAACTGTGGTGAGTCGTAGTTACGATGCACATACAGGAAGTGCCGGTTTATCAAAAAGTCCGGATTACAGAGCGGTATAGTTAAAAGGTACGAGAGCTCCGTACACAGCAACAAATTCAGGCTTTCTGTTGCTTAGCAACATGTGCAGGAACTCCGGCCACAGACCAAGCATCCCTGTTGCTTAGCAACAAGTGTAGGAGCCCCAGTTACACAGCCACAGATCCAGGAATTGCCACTAATATGAAGTAAAACTTACCTGAACCTACTCCTGAATTTTGCCGGCTAACAGAGATTTCCGGTTATTTAGGTGCCGGTAAATCGAGAGTTTCCTGTAGTTTAAAAACACACGGAAAAAGATTTGCTAACTTTTCAAAGTGAAATTCTAGCTCTGCTACTTCATTTTACTCCTGCCTCCCACAGCCCCCAACAGCTTGACCGTGACTTGCTGGCTCTCCAGGACTATCTGTGTGCAGCTCGATAACAGGCGAGCTGTGCTCTTTGCTGTACCGTGTGTGCCCCATAACTATTGAAAACAACTAGGATTCATGACTCTACATTTCTTTGATTTCTACTCCCACCCCCAACTACTGAAATTTGCACAACTCCCCTCCCCAGACTTTGCAATTCTCCACCATTCCCATTGCTTTTCTTTCCCAAGCTGTTTTCCCCGTTGTATTTGCTCGGTGTTCTGGGTGTGACTGGTGTTAATTGACTCTAATCTTCTCATTTCCTGCATTGGCCGCTGTGGCGGGCTGGGGGAAGGGGCGGGTGGGTAGGTAGGTGGGCAGGCGGGCGTCGTTCGGCAGTTTAGTTGAAATGCAGCTGCCAATGTCTCCACTTCCATTCAAGGGAAACAGACATGATAAAAGGGACCTTCGCGAAAAAATGTTTGTTGATTTTGGTTTTTTTTTCCCCGCTTGCAAACATAAAATCCAATGAACTAAAGGTGCATCATCTGGTCACTTAACTGTGATGCAAGAACAATTCTTCCAAACAACAGGGGAAACAAAAGTTTGTGGAATACTTTTTTTTCTATGAACAATCTCCCCGTTAAAATTTAGAGACAATGCACGTTGAGTACAGGAACAAGGATGTCTTGCTGCAGCTGTACAGGGCTTTGGTGAGACCACACCTTGAGTATTGTGTGCAGTTTTGGTCGCCTTATCTGAGGAAGGATGTTCTTGCCATGGAGGAGGGATGTTCTTGCCATGGAGGGAGTGCAGCAAAGATTCTCCAGGCTGATACCTGGGATGGCAGGAATGACATATGAGGAGAGATTGGGTCGATTGGGCTTATACTCGCTGGAGTTTAGAAGAATGAGAGGGGATCTCATTGAAACTTATAAAATTCTAACAGGACTAGACAGACTAGATGCAGGAAGGATGTTCCCGATGGTCGGGGAGTCCAGAACCAGGGGTCACAGTCTAAGGATAAGGGGTAAGCCATTTAGGACAGAGATGAGGAGGAATTTCTTCACCCAGAGAGTGGTGAACCTGTGGCATTCTCCACCACAGAAGGCAGTGGAGGCCAATTCATTAAATATATTCAAGAAGGAGTTGGATATATTTCTTAAGGCTAAAGGGATCAAGGGATATGGGGAGAAGGCAGGGACAAGGTACTGAATTTGGATGATCAGCCATGATCTCATTGAATGGCAGAGCAGGCTCGAGGGGCCAAATGGCCTACTCCTGCTCCTATCTTCTATGTTTCTATGTAAATATTTTGATTTTGAAGTTTTTGCTACAATGATGAGAGTCGTTCCCAACTTGCCTTTTTAATTCTCTTCACTCTTCTTCAGGCTACCAGCCACAGGCACCTTCGCAGCTGGAGCCGCCATCCCAAGCCTGCACTCCGCCTCCCGCCGCACCATGTGCCCCGCCTCCCACAACCGGGGTAAGTTCTGAACTTCTTTTGCCCGTCTAAACGGTCTTTCAGTACCGCTGTGGGAAGCTAATGTAAGAAAAGAAAGTGAGAACAAACTTGCATTTCTGTAGCGCCTTGCATGACTTCAGGTGGCCCCAAAACTCTGCACAGCCAATGTAACACTTTTGAAGTGTAGTCACTGTTGTAGGAAGCGCGGCAGCCAATTTTCTCACAACAAGATCCCGCAAACAGCAGTGAGATAAATGACCAGATAATTAGTGATGTTGGTTGAGGGATAAATATTGGCCCAGGACCCCGGGAGAAACTCCTCTTGCTCTTCTTCAAAAGAGTGGCCGTGGGATCTTTACCGTCCACCTGAGAGGGCAGACGGCGCCTCAGTTTAACATCTCACCCGAGAGACGGCACCTCTGACCGTGCAGCGCTCCCTCAGTACTGCACTGGGCGTGTTCACCTGGATTATGCGCTCCAGTCCCTGGAGTGGGACTTGAACCCACAGCCTTCTGACTCGAGAGGCGAGGGTACTGCCCACTCCAGGCTGTCACATGAAGAATGGTCATTTTAGTGAGGGACCAGAAGGTTAACTGCGCTCATGGAACCATACCGGAAGGGTGGGAAATGGGGGAGCTAAGAGACCCCTTGGTAATCTTGCTCTGTCTTGTTGTTTTGTAGAAGCGATTTAGAGCTGTGTACGACTACTCAGCAGCTGATGATGATGAGATCTCATTCCAAGATGGCGACTTAATCATTGATGTACAACAGATCGACGAAGGATGGATGTACGGCACCGTGGAGAGAACGGGTGACACCGGCATGCTCCCAGCTAACTACGTGGAAGCGGTGTAACGGAGCCCAGATCGACACCTGCTTATGCTTTGATTATATATATTATAAATAAAAGAAATTACAGTATGAATCCCAACAGTAATTTGACAACAAAAAAAAATTAGGTAAAAAATAATGTATTAAATTGTGGTTCCGATTACATAACATAGCTTTTTCCATTTCTGTGATCTTAGTATTAATGGAATACAGTCAAAATTTTCTTTGGCTTAAGTATCTTGGAGAAGGAAAGGTAGTCATTCTTCAAAGCCGCTCACTGCTCTGCATTGTCCCTCCCTCCCCCTTTTTAAATAACCCTACTCCTTGCAGATCCTTAATTTGAAACTCTTGGCTCTGAGTTACTGTACCTGATGATTAAGCTGGACAATCTCAGGTTAAGCCTCTTTCAGTCAGAGAGACGCCTTATGCTAGAGCATTTTTTTTTTCTCCTTGTAAATTGCTGAAATAGCTAAAAGTACTGCAGGGCCAAAATACAATCGGCAGGAGGGAGAGTTCGGCAAAATTCTGTTCTGTTCTTCAGCTACACACACGTGCACACACCTCTTTAATTACCTCATTCCAGTGGCCATTCTTAATATGTTAGCCTAGTGAGCGAGCACGGGAACGATATTTGTCCATGGGAGAAGTATTGCAGTCAAGTAATTCAGTAAAACTTGTACGCAATTCTCGTAAAAGCAGGAAACGCAATGCATTGTCTCCTATAGTTTTCCCCTCGTCATTTTTGGGGGGTGGGGGAGCGGTTTGGAGCAAAAAGTCTCCCATACCATCCTTTTCCTCAAATGGCAGGGGGTACTACAGACTCCGGGACTGGCATCAGAAATGAAGCCGCTCAGTGGAATTGGAGAGGCAGACAAATGCTGCCTGCTCCCCTTCTCCCCCCCCCCCCCCCCCCCCCCACTCCCTAACCCAACTGTACTAGGATATCCGTCTTTGTGGTAACAGCTAATACCTACCCTCAGTCACATGCCAGAATGGTGAGATATTGCCACACAGGTAGACATGTTGATTGTACGTGGTGAGTTTTAAAGTTGGAGAGAGGAGGGAAGTGAGCTGGGAATTGATTTCAATGTGAAAGGTTGGCAAGTGGGCCTTTTTTTTTAAAGAAAAAAACAATGTTACACCCAATTGATTTAACATTTGTGTTTACAAGATTGGTATTGCAATAAAACCTGTGCAGGAAGGAATATATTTAACCCTGTCTATGCTTTTGCAAGTACACTGACCCAACTTGTGGCTGTGCAGCCAACATCTGCCATTCATTTCAAAACTATGCCAGAGCTTCCCACTAGTGACCGCTGCGAACTCAACCTGACTGGTTTGCTCTGGTCCTATTTTGAAGGGGGCAGATTTTGAAGCATTGATGCCATTGAAATAAAACTGAGAGGGGCTCAAGTTAGCAACAATGTTCAAGTGGAGGAGAAATGGAAAGAGAAAAGTGACTTTTACTGGGATTAATGTATGCCGCTCTTCAAAGTCATTACTGTGTTTACTTCCAATATATATATAGGGCTTTGGAGAGACTGAATCCAGTTTGAACCAGCATGGCGCAGCAAGAGTTTCACGAACAACCTTTGGCCACTTCTTTAGAGTCAAGTTATGGCGACAATGGAGAGCTTTCTCCAAGTAACTCCCTCCACTGTCTGGGTAGTGAGTGCCCATTGGGAACCAGTCTGGGATCTCTCTCTCTCTTTCTCTCATTGAGTGACATGAAGAGAGTTGTACCCAGCTAACTGTGCCGGTGTAAATGCCCATTTAGAAGTTCAGGTACCAGCAATGCACCAGCTGCCCTCCGTGGTACTCCCAATATATTTCTTTAAAAGGCGTCGACAAGTCGCTAACTTGAAAGTTGGCTGCTTTGACTGCAGTTGTACAAATTAATTGATCCATTCCTATTTTTGGTAGTTGACATGACGTTGAAGGAATTGATTAAATCCCTCAGCGCGGACCCTGTATTGCACCATCCAAAGCTGGGTCTAGCAGCTCTCTGTTGTTCTGTTCTACAGAAAACTGCCCAGCATACTCTGAAAGCATTGTAAATCCCCCTTAGCATATTAAGGTGGAAACTGGTGCATTTTGACAGTTTACAATAAAATAAATATGAAACGACTGTGCTTTGCTGAATAGAATATTGCATTGCCTAAAATTCAAACCACCTTAAATCAAGTACCAGCCTCTAATCTCGTCTGAACACCAATAGTCCAGACATACTTTGTAGGGATTGGGTCACGGGGAGGGGGACTTCGTATTTTCAGCTCTAGAAAAAGGCAAGAACAATTGACTTCTCGTGAAATGGCCTAGGCTTTACAAAACTGGTTAACAGATATGCTGGTAAAGTTCAGGCACCTAAGCTAGCGGACCACAGAAGATATGTACATAAGCACAAATGTGTAGACACTGCGTGCCAATATTAATGACTTTCTTTCAACATTCCATGCAATCAGTACATTAACGGCTTAGTCTTAACACGCTATTTAATTTGAAAGGCGCAGTTATCGCTAATTAATTGGTAGAAAAATTGTGTTGCTTTTTAAAAAAAAAAAAAAGTTGTGCTGATCACGTTCGCCTTAGAGCTTTCGCTAAAGATGATACTGAGTTACCCAAGTCCCTGCAAAAAGGAAGCATCTGAACTTTGCTTTGGTCTCCTGGGTAGCTCATTTAAGATGAGGCTAAGTGCAAGGGGGCGCAATCATGAAGCTGC
Source organism: Somniosus microcephalus (assembly GCF_052327205.1). Classification (NCBI taxonomy): domain Eukaryota; kingdom Metazoa; phylum Chordata; class Chondrichthyes; order Squaliformes; family Somniosidae; genus Somniosus; species Somniosus microcephalus. The sequence continues at coordinate 11,080,258 of NC_141010.1, forward strand.
CTTTCCATCAACACTTGCTGGTTTGTCAGTCAAATAAATCTTGAGGGGAGGGGATTTTAAAAAATAAAAAAAAAGTTATTTTCCTGGGAAGTACTCTGGACCTTCCCCGGCAGCAGGGATGGGCTTCTGTCTCAGCACCCTCCTCTTCCCCCACATAGCAGCTTGCAGCCAGTGGGATTCCCGCAACAAAGGGAATGACCTCTATCTGTCTTAGATTGCCTAGGCTGAGAAATTGCCATTGATTTGTGTGACATTCTGCATTAATGACCACACCACTTCCAGTTTGGTTAAAAAAGGAGTTATTGCTAGAATTTGGTTGGTTTGGAAATTAAGAAGGGAAAAATATAAAAAGGTATCAAAGATATATAATGCATAAAATACTGGATATCTGTGAATCAGATGAAGCATGTCTTGGCATTTCTGAATTCTTCATTACCATGCTTGCAATTTTTAGGAAAAAATGTATTTTTGGCATGATTCTTACATGACAGATTGTCAATAAACTAAATGATGGGAAATAATGTGGGAGAATAGTGTGGAATTTATTTATTTAGAATTGCGTTTCATTGCCGGACCGAATAACCGGTTGCGCTTGTGAAAAAACATCTAATGAATCTATTTTTCCTCAGGAAGGGAGGAAGAAAGAAAGGACTTTTATATCTACAGCGCCGTTCATGACGGCAGAATGTCCCAAAGTGCTTTACAGCCAATGAAGTGTAGTCACTGTTGTAATGCAGGGAGCGGGGCAACCTATTTGCCCACAGCATGATCCCACAAACAGCAATGAGATGATGATTGGGTAATCTGGTTTTATTTTAGTGATGTTGATTGAGGGATAAATATTGGCCAGAACACCGGGGATAAGTCCCCTGCTTTTCAAAATAGTGCCAGGGGATCTTTTCCGTCCACCTGAGCAGGCACATGTTTAACATCACAGCAGAAAGACTGAGAAATGTTAGAATTGAGGAGATGTCATTTTAACCAGGATAAGTTTATACACAATTTGTGGGGTTTGAAGGATTTCAGTAGGATAATGGTGAACTTGTGAAGTAATTGAACTCTTGTCCCCTTGAACTATAGAAGTACAATTATAGATTTTTGTTCTGCCAAATTTAGGCTGTGTCTGAAGGGAAGGTATTTTAAACTGTGTAACACTGCCTTACATCTATCACTGGGGCTGATAGTAGAACACTGGATAGTTTGATGTGATTAATTAAGAATATCACACAGGAAGTTTATCATCCTCACAGGACAGAGATGAGGAAGGCCTTTTGACCCCATCCTAGTTCATCCATCAGAGATACCCTACACACCTCTGGACCACAACATGCAATTGCCCCTTAACTGGTTCCAGGATTATTCACAGCCCTGCTGATACCTCCATTCTACATATTGAGCACTTTTTAATGTGAAGTACTTGCTGATATCCATCTGAATTTGTCTTTAGCCAATTTGAACCCGTGCACAGAGTGTCCTACTTGAACTGATCCAAATTTCCCTATCGTGGATTATTTAACAACTTATAGACACACCTATGAGGTCTTCCCACCATCACCGTCTAAGGTTGAAAAGTTCTTTCCTGTCTTAACTTTTTCTTTCTTTGTTGGTGCCCATTCATTAAATATGCCTGGTTTAATAAGAAGAAAAAAAGAAATAACTTGTATTTATATATTGTACCTTTCAAGCCAATTAAGTACTTTTGCCAAAAGCAAAATACTGCGGTTGCTACAGAAAATGCTACAAACACTCAGCAGGTCAGGCAGCATCTGTGGAGCGAGAAACAGAGTTAACGTTTCAGGTCGAAGACCGGGTTCTGATGAAGGTCATGCAACCTGAAACGTTAACTCTGTGTCTCTCTCCACAGATGCTGCCTGAGCGGCGAAGTACTTTTGAACAGTAATCACTGTCGTAATGCAGCAGCCAATTTGTGCACAGCAAGCTCCCACCAACAGCAATGTGAAAATGACCAGATCATTTTTTTTAATGCTGTTGGCTGAGGGATAAATATTGGCCAGGACACCGGGGAGAACTCCCCTGCTCATCTTCGAAATAGTGCCATGGGATCTTTTACATCCACCTGAGAGAGCAGACGGGGCCTCGGTTTAACATCTCATCCGAAAGACGGCACCTCCGACAGTGCAGCACTCCCTCAGCACTGCACTGGGAGTGGCTGCTTAGATTTTTGTGCTCGAGTCTCTGGAGTGGGACTTGAACCCACAACCTTCTGACTCAAGAGTGCTACCCACTGAGCCACGGCTTAATTCAAGAGCACATCAATCAATGTGATGACATTGTGACACCCCCCTCTGTAAGCGAGGTCACTATGGTGGTGGGAAGATATCGTTGGCCTCAGTACCTTGGTTTACAGAAGTGGGGGAAATCATCCTCGGCTCTTGGTCCTGATCATTATTCAGTGATGCCTGTTGGAAAGTGGATGTCGGGCGAGGATGGCTCAAACTGAGCTTCTGATGCCATGTTTTAGTGCTGTGTGTTATCTTAACTCTTGGAGTGTTATCCCTGAGCAGCGTCTGTATTCGGGTGTGTTTACAAAAGAAATACAATTTCTTTGGAAAGTAACCACACTGAATAAATAATCACATTGGGTGACTGCTGCGTGCGTCATTTACTTCTCTCTCTTTTTGTATGTCTATATCTTCCCTTTTTTACACAAATCTTCTCTCCTCCTCACCGGGCCGTGCGCACTCCTGCTGTGGTTGGGTCTCCTGTGTGCCAGCAGTGCTCCAGCCCATGTTTATTTCTGTGCCCAGATAGAGTATCAGAGGGGGCTTTGACTGTGAGAGTCCCACCAAGAACAACAGCTTGCATTTATATAGCGCCTTTAATGTAGTAAAATGTCCAAAGGTGCTTCACAGGAGCGTAATCCGACAGCACTGACACCCAGCCACATAAGGAGATATTAGGATGGGTGACCAAAAGCTTGGTCCAAGAGGATGGTTTTCAGCAGCATCTTAAAGGAGAGTTGGAGGGGTTTAGGGAGGGCATTGTGGAGCTTGGTGCCTAGAGGGCTGAAGGCACGGCTGCCCATGGCGGGGCGAAGGAAGGGAGGGATGCACAAGAGGCCAGAGTTGGAGGAGTGCAGACCACAGCCCAGTCCTTCCCCTCTTCTTGGGCAGTCCCTCAGAACCGAGGATGACTTGCTTCCACACTAAAAATGAGTTCTCAGGTGACTGAGTCCAATGCGGGACCTACAGTCTCTGTCACAGGTGGGGCAGACGGTGGTGGAAGGGGCGGGTGGGTGGGGTGCTTGGGTTGACGTGCGCTCCTTGCGCTGTTTGCGCTTGGGTTCTGCTTGCTCCCGGCGAAGAGACTCGAGGTGTTCGGCGCCTTCCCGGATGCTTCTCCTCCACTTTGTGTGGTCTTGGGCCAGGGATTCTCAGGTGTCGGTGGGGATGTTGCACTTTTTCAAGGAGGCTTTGAGGGTGTCCTTGAAGTGTTTCCTCTGCCAACGTGGGGCTCTTTTGCCGTGTTGGCGCTCCGAGTAGAGTGTTGTTTTGGGAGTCTTGTATTGGGCATGCGGACGATGTGGCCCGTCCATCGGAGCTGATCGAGCGTGGGCAAAGCTTCGATGCTGGGGCTGTTGGCCTGAGCGAGAACACTGATGTTGGTGCGCCTATCCTGCCAATGGATTTGCACGATCTTGCGGAGGCAGCATTGGTGGTACCTCTCCACTGCTTTGAGGTGCCTGCTGTACATAGTCCATGTCTCTGAGGCATACAGGAGGGTGGGTATCACTACTGCTCTGTAGACCATGAGTTTGGTGCTGGGTTTGAGGTCCTGGTCTTCAAACACCCTTCCTCAAGCGACCGAAGGCTGCACTGGCACACCGAAGGCAGTGTTGGACTGCGTCATTGCGTCTGCCCTTGTTGACAGTAGGTTCTCAAGGTATGGTCCTCCCCCTACATCCACACAGACTCTAGCAGGGATCATGGTTGATTTTTTCTTCTCCGTCGCTAGTTAATTTTCATATCTCTTACAAGCATCCCATTGCGATCAGCTTACTCAGACCAGGAAGTCAGCCAGGGACATTTTCTGGTGGGCAGACTAATCGACACAAAGACCATCGATAGCCGAATGCCAGTTTGACCATGTCAGATGTTTACACCAACAACAACTTGCATTTATATTGCGTCTTTAGCGTAGTAAAACATCCCAGGGCGCTTCACAGGTGCGATTATCAAACAACATTTGGTGCCGAGCCACATAAGGAGATATTAGGACAGGTGACCAAAAGCTTGGTCAAAGAGGTTGGTTTTCAGCAGCATCTTAAAGGAGAGTCAGAGGGGAGGGGTTTAGGGAGGGCATTCCGGAGCTTGGGGCCTAGACGGCTGAAGGCACGGCCGCCAATGGTGGGGGCGAAGGAAGTTGGGGGATGCAGAAGAGGCCTGATTTGGAGGAGCGCTGACCACAACCCAGTCCAACCCTATCCTCCCCCCTCCCCCCACACACACACCACACAGTCTAACGGATCTGGGGTAGCAGCAGCCCTGACTTGATTTCCTAATTCTGATCGCTGCTCTCTCAGTTTGTGACTATTGACTTCAAGTCATTATGCACTTCCCTCAATAGGCTCTTGGTGTCTCACTCTTTTGCGCCCCCCCCCCCCCTTTTAAAAACGAGTCATCATTGAAAGCCAGTGTATCAGAATCCTCTCACTCTCTTTTTCAATCTATTCAGAATGCTGGACATTTTTCTGCTCATGTTTTTTGCCATTGTGAGTTTGGTGATTCTCTCCTATATCATCTACGTCCTGTAAGAAATGGGGATCCGACACAGCTGCAAGGCGGTGGCCGTGGGGTCCACGAGAGATGGTTTGTCATTGCGTTTTATCCGACAGGTTTGTGTTTAAATATTACTTAATTTTTTTTTGTTGTTGCAGATTTTTCAACAACTTGCATCAAGGTAAATACGAGTCCTGGGATTGCAAATTGCACTCCCGTTTGCAAAAAACCTCGTCTAATTGGCAAAAAAAAGCGAAAACTCTAAATGCAAAAAAATAAAATGCTGGGATTTTTGTCCCTTTGCAGTTGGGTTTTATTCTCGGTGCAAAATCCGATTCTGGCTCAAAGATTTCATTAGAAATAATGATGCCACCCGGTTTTAATTTGTTTATTTCATGGGGGGTGAATACCAAATCATTTCGCCCGGACACGGTGATTGACAACTGGGGGAGCAAATTAAAAAGCAGATGAGTGCCATCAGATCCAATAAACTGTCTGCAGAAGCGAGATCTTCAGTCTTGGTCGAATCTGATGGATGTTGCCGCTGAGGGTTTGCATTTGGCTCTTAAAGGTGTAGGCACCTTCCCTTCAATACATAGATTAATGCCTATTTGGAAAATCTTCTTTTGTATATAACTCTTGATTAAAAAAACTACTGTTTGCCTCCCCAGTTTCATTAATGATCTCCTCCCCCAACCTTCAACTCTCCAATTCTCGATAACCTTTGACGCAGCCTCTCTTGCTCCAGAAAGTACCTACTGCATTTTTCTGCCACCAGCACATCTTTAGCTTTTACACTGAGAATGGCTGCCTTGCATTAATTCCCACTCGTCCTTTTAAACCTACCAACTTAGTCTCTGCCCCCCTTACCTCCTCCCCCGTCAACTGCTTTACAGAACTCCGTAAACCTTCAGTGTCAGCCATGGCTCAGTGGGTAGCACTCTCTCGTCTCTGCCAGAAGGTTGTGGGCTCAAGCCCCACTCCAGAGACTTGAGCCAATAATCTAGGCTGACACTCCCAGTGCAGTACTAAGGGAGTGCTGCACTGTCGGAGGTGCCGTCTTTGGGATGAGACATTAAACCAAGTCCACAAACGCTCCCGTTTTAAAATTCTCATCCTTGTTTTCAAATCCCACCATGGCCTCGCCCCTCCCTATCTCTGTAACCTCCTCCAGCCCTACAACCCGAGAGATCTCTGCACTCCTCCAATCCTGGCCTCTTGTGCATCCCTGATTTTCATCGCTCAACCATTGGCAGCCGTGGCTTCAGCTGCCTGGGCCCTGAGCTCTGGGATTCCCTCCCTAAACCTCCCCACCTCTCTCTCCTCCTTCAAGACGCTCCTTAAAACCTATCTCTCTGACCAAGCTTTCTGTCCTAATATCTCCTTATGTGGCTCGGTGTCAAATTTTGTTTGATAATCGTTCCTGTGAAGCACCTTGGGACGTTTTACTACATTGAAGGTGCTATATAAATGCAAGTTGTTGTTCTTGGTGGTGGCCCCACAGTCAAACAGCCTCTGATACTCTGGGTGCACAAATAAATGTGGGTTGTAATATTGGAGGGGCTGCCGGCTCCCATGGAACTGAACCTCAGTGGGAGCTTACTTAGGATTACATGGGATATACAGCACAGAAACAGGCCATTCGGCCCAACCAGTCCATGCCGGCATTTCTTCTTCTCAGGCAGTCCCTCGGAACCGAGGATGACTTGCTTCCACATTAAAAATGAGTTCTCAGGTGACTGATGAGTCCAATGCGGGACCTACAGTCTCTGTCACAGGTGGGGCAGACGGTGGTTGAAGGGGCGGGTGGGTGGGGTGCTTGGGTTGACGTGCGCTCCTTGCGCTGCCTGCGTTTATGCTCCACTCGAGCCTCCTCCCATGTTTCCTCATCTAACTCTATCAGCATAACCCTCTATTCCCTTCTCCCTCATATGAATCATAGAATCTTACCGCACAGAAGGAGGCCATTCGGCCCATCGTGCCTGTGCCGGCTTTGTAAGAGCCATTCAGTTAGTCCCACTCCCCTGCTCGTTCCCTGTAAGCCTTGCAAATTTTTCCTTTTCAAACTTTTCCTTTTCAAGTATTTATCCACTTCCTTTTTGAAAGTTACTATTCAATCTGCTTCCACCACACGTTCAGGTAGTGCATTCCAGATCGCAGCAACTCGCTGTGTTAAAAAAAACCTCCTTATCTCGCCCTTGGTTCTTTTGCCAATTATCTTAAATCTGTCCCCTCTGGTTATCGACCCTCCTGCCAGTGGAAACAGTTTCTTCCTATCTACTCCATAAAAATCCTCCATCATTTTAAAATTCTTCTCTGCTCCAAAGAAAACCACCCCAGCTTTTCTTGGAGATGTACTGGTTATATTGGAACAGGCAGCAGTGGAACTATGCGAGGGTAGTACCATGGAGGTGGACCATGGAGAAAAGCCAATGCAAGAGGACGATGTCACAAACCACATGGAAAAGTGCAGAGACATCGAGGTGAGACAACGCCAAAACATCACTGTCATACAGAATGCGATTGGTGACTTTGACTAGGACAGACTCAGTGTTGTGGGAAGGACCAAAGCCAGATTGAAGGAAGTCAAAGAGAGAATGATGTGCAATTTGTAGCAATGGAACATTCCAGAACCTTGAAGAGGAAGGACAGTTAGAAATGGAGTGGTAACCAGAGGGAGCAGAAGAGTTGAGGGTAGGCTTTCTAAGGAATGGGGTGATTACAGCAATTCTGAAAGGGAGGAGAGGGAGCAGTTGATATCAGTAAGCACTGGGCCAAGGAGAGGATACAGACCGGTGAGGAACTGAAGTGGGCGGGTGTCAAAAGAACAAGAGGTGGATCTCATGAGATGTGACTGATGAGGTTTGGGGTGGAGTTAGGGGAGAAGCTAGAGTGTGTTGAGAGTGGGACTGGGGTGAGTTCAGATGGTTAGAGGGCATAGAGTAGGTTGAAGCAGATGAGCCAATCAACTCAATTTTTGAGAATAATAAGTGCATTATCCCCTCACAAATATCAGACGTGGGGATGGAGGACAGGCAGAGACCTTGAAAGAGTTGGTTGATAGTGGAGGAGTTTGAGATTTTCTTTCATTCATCTCCAAAGGAGTCCCCCGTGCTTCTTACCATTAGGTCGATTTAAACAAATTTACTGAGATGAAAGTGGCTGTCTGACAATGACATGCTGACAATTAACCACCACCCTGTGAATGGAGTCTCTATCTGCACACAACGGGGTCGATTTTGACTCAGGTGCGGGGAATTGGCGGGTTCCCCGAATTTGGTGTTTCCCACACGAATCTAAATGGGTCTGTGAGATTGATGCAATTTTAACTCAATTGGCCAATTGATTTCCAACGTGTGGGAAGCTTTGGCAATTGAGTATTTCCAGTCAGAAAGTCGCAGAATATGACGTCATCATTGCTGCTGCTTTTAAGGTCCACAGCAAGCCTTGCTTCTTCTGCAGGCTTCCAAACTTCACCATTGAGATGGCACAGGAGCCTGCAGGAGCAACGGCCGGTGGGAGGGCAAGAGTGTAGTGTATGTAACTGTTCTACCTTTAAGAGAACTATTGTATGTAACCGTCCACCTTTAAGAGAACTATTTTAGGTGTGGCACTATATCTTGGCTGCTGTATACTGTAATACCGACGGTGACCACACCGGTATATAAGTGCTGTGTCAGGATTTATTGGGCAGATTCGCCCTGACCTTCGAATAGTAAAGTCCTGTTAAAGTTACTCTTGTAGTCTGTGTATTAATTCGCCATAATACCTACAGACTTTACAGTGGCGACGAGTTCGATCTTACCCTACGGCAACAATACTTCCGAAGCAGTTAACGAGCGTCGAGAAGAGGCACCGCCCTCGTCGTTCTGCTGAGAGAAAACTCGAGTCTGCAGAGCAAGGAAGAAGGAAGAATTCAGACACGAAGCCTTCCATCAGCAACAGGCACTGATTGTCCCTTCTGCCACGGTGGTGAGTGAGCCGATCAGCACGAGAAGCAAGTCGGCCACGGTGACTGTGAGTAAAGGGAAAATAAAAAAAATAAACGGAGGATAAGGGCGGTGAACTCGACCACGGTCGGGGGAAAGGAGCCGGACAGAAGTCGGACCCAGAGGCGCTGAGACTGGGGCAGCGTGGAGCACGGAAGCCGCGGTACAAGCGGGCTGGGAGACGCAACGGCGTTGTGAGACAGCTAGACCACGACCGGCGAAAAAGGCCGGGCAGCTACCGAGGCCACGAGGCGCTGCGACCGGGATCATAAGGCGCGGGAAGATATAAAAATAAATAAACCGCGGTGAACTCAGCCGCAGCCGGGGAGGAAAGCACCGGACTGCGAGAGGGCTGGGAGGCGCGATTGGAGTGAAAAAGGCCGGGCAGCGACCGAGGCCACGAAGCGCTGCGACCGGGATCGTAAGGCGCGGGAAGATATAAAAATAAATAAATCGCGGAGAACTCAGCCGCAGCCGGGAGGAAAGCACCGGACTGCGAGAGGGCTGGGAGGCGCGATTGGAAGCCGCTGAGGGAGAGACAGAGCCCGAGCGAGCGGGAGAGACAGAGCCCGAGCGAGGGAGACTGAGCGAGATCCAGCCCAGCGGCTGAAACTGTTCACCGTCAACGGGTTGTACCCAGCGCCGGTTGCCCTGCCGAGAAAAGGGAACAAGGAACGCACTGAAGCCGACGCGCAGGCTGCGAACCCCGAAAGCCAGCGGTCGTCGCCCGAGGGAAAAGCTTACCCCTCCCGCCAGGGGAAGAAATGCGGGAAGCCGCCAGTAGGCGGGGAAGAAGACAGAAGCGGGAAACCGCCATTTTGAAAGTGGGCGGGGAAAGAAGACAAGCGCGGGAAACCGCCATTTTGAAAAAAAAAGTTAAAGAAATATTTCGTTGTTGTTTCTCAGGAAGAGTGTGAAGATGCCTAAGCGTAGTAACATCAACGGTTTCGATTCCGATGTGGAAGATTGGGCCACGTCTGTAGAACGCATCGAGATATATTGTAAGGTCAATAAGATAGCAAATTATGACAAAGCTCTAACCTTACTAAACTCAATGGGTGCGAAGACATACGGGTTATTGAAGCATCTTCTATCACCAGCTAAACCGGCGGATCAGTCTTTCGCTAATATTGTTGCTGTCCTGAGGATCATTTTAACCCCGCACCGCTGATGTTAGCGGAACGATCAAAATTTTACGTGAGAACGCAACGAAAAGAGGAAAGCAACGCGGAGTACCTGGTTGAACTGCGTAGGCTAGCAAAATACTGTCAGTTTGGGGTAAATCTGACAGAGGCACTGAGAGACAAGTTCGTGTGCGGGATGTCGAAGGAAGGAACACAAAAACGACTGCTCGAAGAGAACGATCTTACACTTGATAAGGCTGTCCTTATTGCAGCATCGCACGAAGCCGCAGCGAGAGGCACGGCAGAAATGCAGCGGAAGACAGCGGTACTCAGTGTGGATCAAATGACTTCGGGTACAACGAAATGTTATCGTTGTGGGAAGACAACACACGACCAGAACCAATGCTGGTTTAAAAACCAGGAATGTAGAAAATGTGGCAAGCTTGGTCACATAGCTAAGGTATGCCGGTCAGGAAAGAAGACCAGCAATAATAAGTCACCGCAGAAGAAGTACAGAAAGGTACATAAGGTGACTGGGAAGAGTCCAGATGAACAGAATTCGGACTCAGACTCCAACAGCAAGGAACTGGGTAGTCTGAGGATTCACAATGTGAGTAAAGAAGCTGACCGACAAACTATCTGGGTCACACTACAGATTGCAAAAGTCCAAGTGAAGATGGAAGTGGACACCGGATCGGCGTTGACGGTCATGAATAAGCAAGATTACAAAAAGTTATTCAAACATATTCCCCTACGGGATACGGAGATAGTATTGCAGACATACACGGGGCACAAAGTATACCCCATCGGAAAGATAAAAGTCAAGGTGAGATACAAGGACAAAGATCACCAAGGGATCGACATGTATGTGCTGCCCAAGGGAGGTCCACCACTTCTGGGACGGGAGTGGATCAGGAAAATAAAGATAGACTGGCATTCACTAAACACAATGACGGTAGATTCCGGAAAGGAAGATGTCAAACCTGAACGGTTGTCCAGAATATTGGACGAAGCTAAAGAGGTATTCCAGCAAGGACTGGGAACACTGAGAGGAATTAAAGCAAAAATCAAGATTGCAGAACATGCAAGCCCAAAATTTTTCAAAGCCAGATCGGTACCTTACGCGATACGACCTGCTGTGGAGGCAGAACTGGAAGAGCTTGAACATTCAGGGGTACTGTCTAAGATGGACTGGAGTGAGTGGGCCACGCCCATTGTTCCCGTCATGAAGTCTTCATCAAGTAACAAGCCAGGGGGACCGGGAAAGGTCCGCATCTGCGGAGACTTCAAGATCACAGTTAATCCGGTGCTTCACACGGTACAATACCCGCTCCCGCAGATTGAGGATATCTTTGCTTCATTGTCTGCCGGGAAACACTTCACCAAGATAGACCTGGCACAAGCATACTTACAAATGGAAGTCGAGGAAGAGTCGCGCCAGTATCTCACAATCAACACGCACAGAGGCTTGTATCGTTATAATAGACTGGTTTTTGGAGTAGCTTCGGCTCCAGCAATTTGGCAGAGGGCCATGGAGCAGGTCTTACAGGGTATTCCAAGCACGCAGTGTTACTTGGACGATATCCTGATTACGGGAGAAGCCGAGGAGGAACACCTCACAAATTTGAAACTGGTGCTCACCAGGTTGAAGGAATATGGCCTTCGAGTTAATCGCCAGAAATGCGAGTTCTTCCAGAAACGGATCTCGTACTGCGGTCATGTCATTGACCAAGAGGGGCTGCACAAGTCACCTGACAAGATAGAAGCTGTCGTGAAGGCCCCCGCTCCGGAAAATGTATCACAGTTGAGATCGTTTCTGGGGTTGATTAATTATTACCACAAGTTTCTGCCAAATCTATCCATGGTGCTGCATCCGCTGAATGCTCTGTTGCGGAAAGAAGTACCATGGAAGTGGAGCGAGGACTGTAAGAAGGCCTTTCGCAGAAGCAAGGCGGTGATTACCTCTGAGGAAGTGTTGGCTCATTTCAACCCAACGTTACCTCTTCGTCTAGCTTGTGATGCTCCCCCTTATGGAATTGGAGCAGTACTTTCACACAAGTTACCAAATGGCTTGGAAAGGCCAGTCGCATTTGCGTCCCGATCATTGACCTCCGCTGAGCGAAATTATGCTCAGATAGATAGGGAGGCCCTCAGCCTTGTGTGGGGAGTAAAGAAATTCAATCATTACCTGCAGGGCAAGAAGTTCACATTACTGACAGACCACCAGCCGTTGGTGTCCATATTCAACCCTAACAAGGCCGTTTCCACTATGACAGCGCAAAGGCTACAGAGGTGGTCCGTGTTACTTGGGGCACACCAATATGACATCGAATACAAAAGGTCCAAACAGCATGGAAATGCTGATGGGTTATCGCGCCTACCGTTGCCAGTAGTAGAAGAGGCGGCTACAGTGGACCCGGTAGAGATGTTCCACTCATCCATAGTGGAATGTCTACCAGTAACAAATTCGATGATCGAAAATGAAACAAGAAATGACCCGACTCTCTCACGAGTCTATGATTTAACAGTGGAGGGATGGCCAGCACATGGCGAACCAACGCTGCCCGCATTTTCGCAAAGAAAAGAACAGCTGTCAGTGTGCCGAGGAACCTTGATGTGTGGATCTAGAGTGGTGATTCCACCCAAACTTCAGCATAAGGTGCTAAAGGAGCTTCACGAGGGGCATCTGGGTGGAGTGAAAGTGAAGAACCTAGCAAGAGCGTTTGTGTGGTGGCCAGGTATTGATGGAGACATCGAAGAAATAACCAAGAGCTGTCTAGGATGCCAGAAGGTCCAAAACGCGCCACCACAAGCTCCTCTGCATCCATGGGAGTGGCCCTCATCTCCTTGGCAAAGGGTACACGTCGACTTTGCTGGTCCATTTATGGACTCAATGTTTCTAATCGCGGTGGATGCACACTCCAAGTGGCCGGAGGTAATAAAGATGTCCTCCACCACCACGGAAAAAACCATCACAGTATTAAGGACCATATTTGCCAGGAATGGGCTGCCGGAACAGATCTGTTCTGATAATGGACCGCAATTTGTGTCCGAAGAATTCAGGAAGTTCTTAAAAAGGAATGGGGTCAAGCACTACACGTCAGCCCCATACCATCCCGCCACCAATGGATTAGCTGAAAGGTTTGTCCAGACCTTCAAGAAGGCCATAAAGGCCATGGGTAATGAAGACATCAACCTACAACATAAGGTAGATAACTTCTTGTTGGCGTACAGGAATGCAACACATGCGGGCACAAACCAAACTCCCGCCATGATGTTTTTCAATAGAAGACTAAGATGCCGGCTGGATTTGATTAAGCCAAACGTCAGAAGGGATGTAGAGAACCGGCAATTTCAGGGCATGAATGAAAGGCCAACTAGATCCTTTCAGATAGGTCAACAAGTTTTGGCCCGGGACTACCGTACCGAGAAATGGCAGCCTGGAACTATTGGGAAAAGGCTAGGGCCGCTGATGTATACCGTGGACATTGGTGACAGCATAATAAGGCGCCATGTTGACCAGATCATAGGGTCATCCACAAAGGACCAACCTACTCCACAACCTTACACGGCTAATGTTGAAGCAGAGATACCCAGAGCACCTACCTCCGATCTGGTAATACTGGAATCAGATGAACCTGACACTGTCCTTCAAGCCAAATCGACCTTGCCAGAAGAACCTACTACCCCGCCGAAAACTACTACACCACCGAGGCGTTATCCGGACAGAGTCAGGAAGCCTCCAGAGAGACTGAATCTGTGAACTGTTTTGCATAAATTGTATATATGTTATGATGTTATGTTAATGGGGAATAAGTATGTTGTAAGCTAAAAAGGGAGGATTGTAGTGTATGTAACTGTTCTACCTTTAAGAGAAATATTGTATGTAACCGTCCACCTTTAAGAGAACTATTTTAGGTGTGGCACTACTTTATCTTGGCTGCTGTATACTGTAATACCGACGGTGACCACACCAGTATATAAGTGCTGTGTCAGGATTTATTGGGCAGATTCGCCCTGACCTTCGAATAGTAAAGTCCTGTTAAAGTTACTCTTGTAGTCTGTGTATTAATTCGCCATAATACCTACAGACTTTACAAAGAGCTGCCCCCAAATTTGATGAGGCTTCACTCCAGGCATTGCTGGATGGTGCTAGGGCCCACAGGGAGGTCCTGTTCCCTTCTTCAGGGAGGAAGAGGCCTCCCAGTCAGACCAAGGCTGTGTGGCTACAGGTGGCTGGTGAAGTCAACTCCTTGGGGCTCCCATGGCACACCTGGATGCAGTGCAGGAAAAGATTCCATGACCTGCATCGCACTGGAAAAGTAAGTACTGTATGAAGTTTCCATTACCCTCAATCTGATCCCCATTGCCTTTCCTCACCAGCACTCAGCTTTAGCAATCTCTTCCTCCACATACCACTAGACACTCACATCCATGCACCCTTACCCATTCCCTATCTATGCTCACAATCACATAACTATTCCACCATGCAGCCCTCACACTCCATGCTTAAGTAGCCTCCGCTTAAATGCATCTATACTATTCACTTCAACCACTTCCTGTGGTAGCGAGTTCCACATTCTCACCACTCTCTGGGTAGAGAAGTTTCTCCTGAATTCCCTATTGGATTCCTTGTGACTATCTTATATTGATGGCCTCTAGTTATGCTCGTCCCCACAAGTGGAAACACTCTCTCTGTATCCACTCTATCAAAACCTTACATAATTTTAAAGACCTCTATTAGGTCACCCCCTCAGCCTTCTCTTTTCAAGAGCTATATAAGTGTAAGTTGTTACTGTCTCGTCGGTTGTGTACGGGTATTTTGCTTTAAGAAGTCTAAGATTAAAGGTTATTTGGCTCTCAGTAACTGACTGTTGCTTATCCTCAGGGCAATCTGATTGTTGAACTGTAAAGATTAATCTGCCTACCGTTTCTTTGAGGACTATAATGGTTGCATATTCCGTGCACAATGACCTTTGTGCCTTTTGTCACTCAGTCAAACTGTACTTTTTTTCTGCAGCTGGCCTCCCGCACAGATGGGAGGCTCCACGATGGACTGTCGAGAACATCTTTCGGGGACTTGTCTCCCCGGTGGAGTTGTGCAGAATTATTTTGAGCACCAGCAGATGTTGAGCTCAACCTACTCACTGTCACAAAGATCAATGAACGCCCAGAGCCTTCCAAGAAAAAAAAAAAATTCATCCCTCCCACATTTTCCAGAAGATCCTGAGCTGTTGGCAGATGAACGCTCCTGGCCGCTTGGGATAGACTGTGCCTTCGGACGAGATGTTTAAGCTGTTAGAACACGGAAACACCTGCGTAGCTTCAGGACTGATCCACCGTGAACTCTGTCAGTGGATTAACAAGTGACGTCCATTCAGTTCGATGTGGCTTCCAGATGCTTCACATTGCTGTGCCCATTGGGTCTTAACTACTTCTCCCATTAACACATCTGTAGTGATGGCCCCACTTTTTTTTAAAAACAGAATGACAAATCACACAAGTATTGTATACGGTAGACATGTTGCAGTGGTCTGAATATTAGTGAAAGGAAAGTTAGATTAACAATCCACAAGAGATACACGGGGAGCTTCTCTCATACTTTATGATATCTACTTACGCAAGTTCAGAATCAAGACCAACTAGACACATTTAGTCAAAAGCAAAATACTGCAGATGCTGGAAATCTGAAATAATATCTGAACCTGCTGGAAATACTCAGCAGATCAGGCAGCATCTGTGGAGAGAGAGAAACGGAGTCGATGACCATCCCATCAGAACTGGAAAAAGTTAGAGATTTAATGGGTGGAGAGCGATGTTCCCTTTAAGCTGCGTGGATGCGCAGCTCTCTGGACCTCCCGCGCAGCCGGCTCACTGGCTTCTCAGTGGGGAGAACCGTGCATGCGCAGTATTTTTAAAGGGCCCGCGCAGCCCCTTAAATGGGCTGGGAACCCAAAAAGACTAACTGGAATATTGGTGGCAGGAATGATTACATGACAAAAGGGATGATGGTGCAAGGCAAAAGAACATAAGAACATAAGAAATAGGAGCAGGAGTCGGCCATTCAGCCCCTCGAGCCTGCTCCACCATTCAGTGAGATCATGGCTGATCTTCGACCTCAATTCCACTTTCCCGCCCGATCCCCATATCCCTTGATTCCCCATGAGTCCAAAAATCTATATAACTCAGCCTTGAATATACTCAAAGACTCAGCATTCACAGCCCTCTGGGGCAGAGAATTCCAAAGATTCACAACCCTCTGAGTGAAGAAATTCCTCCTCATCTCAGTCTTAAATGGCCGACCCCTTATCCTGAGACTGTGACCCCTGGTTCTAGACTGTCCAGCCAGGGGGAAGCAACCTCTCAGCATCTACCCTGTCAATCCCCCTCAGAATCTTGTATGTTTCATAGAAAGGGGGGTAGTAATGGGACAAGTGAAGAAACGGAAGATGG
This sequence comes from Somniosus microcephalus, assembly GCF_052327205.1. NCBI lineage: Eukaryota > Metazoa > Chordata > Chondrichthyes > Squaliformes > Somniosidae > Somniosus > Somniosus microcephalus. The sequence continues at coordinate 11,096,563 of NC_141010.1, forward strand.
GTACAGAGGAGGTGTAAGACATTTTATGTAGGGCCCTTCACTCAACATATAGTATTTCACCCCATCTCCCAGCAGGTATTTGAAGCCTATTCCCAATAGTGAAAGGCTAGTCTCTAACTCTGCACCACATTGTGCTGCCTTGTCTGTTTTTGGGACTGAGTAAATATAAATGTTTTTTTCAAAATCCTTAGTAATATTGTAACGGATGAACTGTTTTGTATTGGAACTGATTGAAAATAATAGGTCAAAGTACACTAACCATGGACCACCCACCCGCCCCACAGACCCTGCATTTGATTGCCTGTTAGAACACGTCAATGTGAAAATCTCTAAGAAATAAAAAGAAAGACTTGTATTTCTGTAGCGGCTTTCACGACCACCGGACGTCCCAAAGCGCTTTACAGCCAATTAAATACCTTTTTGAAGTGTGGTCACTGTTGTAATGTAGGAAATGCGGCAGCCAATTTGCACACAGCAAGCTCCCACAAACAGCAATGTGATAATGACCCAGATAATCTGTTTTAATGATGTTGATTGAGGGATAACTATTGGCCAGGACACCAGGAAGAACTCCCCTGCTCCTCTTCGAAATAGTGCTATGGGATCGTTTACATCCACCTGAGAGAGCAGATGGGGCCTCGGTTTAAGGTCTCATACCAAAAGACGGCACCTCCGACAGTGCAGCACTCCCTCAGCACAGCCCTGGGAGTGTCACATCAACTAAATTAATGTTGTAGAACTGTTTTACAAATCACTGAGAGGCCTGTGTCATAGGTCAAACTGGGCTTCTAAGGAATCTGCACGGATGTCGGATTTCTGTATTGGTTAACCTACTAGAACAGTATTTTGAGAGTGAATAAGGAGAAGCTGTTTCCACTGGCAGGAGGGTCGGTAACCAGAGGACACAGATTGAAGTTGATTGGCAAAAGAACCAGAGGGGAGATGAGGAGACATTTTTTTACGCAGCGAGTTGCTGTGATCTGGAATGCGCTGCCTGAAAGGGCGGTGGAAGCAGATTCAATAGTAACTTTCAAAAGAGAATTGATATATACTTGAAAAGGAGAAATTTGCAGGGCTGTGGGAAAAGAACAGGGGTGTGGGACTAATTCAAAGAGCTGGCACAGGCACGATGGGCCAAATGGCCTCCTGTGCTGTACACTGGTGATTGCACTGTTTTCATTTTGGTAGTTAGGGTCTTTCAGAAGGTAGGATTGTGGGGGGAGGGGACGGTGGGCGGTTCCGAGGCGTGTATTTGCAGTGGTCTCCAGAGTGTGTCAGAATTTGCAGAGTCCCTGGGAGTGTCAGTATTGGAAGGGGACATCTAATACCGAAAACCATTGACCCAGGTGAAGGTTCATGGCTCATGGTGCAGGACACCATCAAGGTTCAAAGTGAGATGTGGTAAGTCAAGTGGTGGCCAGGGGAGATTGAGACGTAGAATCCCATAGGCAGTTTCTAGGGTTTGGGTGGTGTGGGATCAACCTCTGCCATGAATCAGAGCCTTCAGGAGAGGAGAGGAGGCAAGGAAATTGCTCAACAAGCTCAGGAACAAATTAACAGGCTGGGTTTGGGAAAAAAATAAGCAACCCCAGCCCGGCCTGAAGACAGAGCAGATACTCTGCGGGGAATCGTGAGCAGTAGCCCCACTCGCCACAAGGATCTTTGGAGCTGGGTATTCTGTGGCGAGTGACTCGCCTCCTAACTCCCCAAAGCCTTTCCACCATCTACAAGGCACAAGTCAGGAGTGTGATGGAATACTCTCCACTTGCCTGGATGAGTGCAGCTCCAACAACACTCAAGAAGCTCGACACCATCCAGGACAAAGCAGCCCGCTTGATCGGCACCCCATTCACCACCTTAAACATTCACTCCCTCCACCACCGGCGCACCGTGGCTGCAGTGTGTACCATCTACAAGATGCACTGCAGCAACTCGCCAAGGCTTCTTCGGCAGCACCTCCCAAACCCGCGACCTCTACCACCTAGAAGGACAAGGGCAGCAGACGCGTGGGAACACCTCCACCTCCAAGTTCCCCTCCAAGTCACACACCATCTTGATTTGGAAATATATAGCCGTTCCTTCATCATCACTGGGTCAAAATCCTGAAACTCCCTCCCTAACAGCACTGTGGGAGCACCTTCACCACACGGACTGCAGCGGTTCAAGAAGGTGGCTCACCACCACCTTCTCAAGGGCAATTAGGGCTGGGCAATAAATGCTGGCCTTGCCAGCGACGCCCACATCCCAGACTTCATGCACTTGGATCCCAAAATTCCTGGTGCTGAGTGGGAACTGCAGCTGTGTTAGCCAGGTCGGGTGGGCGGAATCTGGAGCGGAATCATGAATATCCGCCCCCCCCCCCCCACCCTTGCTGACATCACAAGAGGAGGTGCGACTGGTGGAATGACATCATCTGCCAGAAGCCCTGCAAGGTGCTGGCATTGCCCGGATAATATCCCGGTGGATGTTGGGCCCACAGTGCCGGTTACCTAATGGCAAGAGTAAAATGCAACCAAATCCTTAGTCTTCAATCGGGATCGCTCCCCTCCTAGGTGGAGAGGCGAGATGTTGCTACAAAGTTCCTAATAAAAAAGAAAAGAAAGACTTGCATTTATATGCCCATCTCCGCCCCTTGCCTCAGCTCATCCGCTGCTGAAACCCTCACCCATGCTTTTGTTACCTCTAGACTTGACTATTCCAACACACTCCTGGCCGGCCTCCCTTGTTCTACCCAACGTAAATTTGAGGTCATCCAAAACTCGGCTGCCCGTGTCCTAACTTGCACCAAGTCCCGCTCACCCATCACCCCTGGGCTCGCTGACCTCCATTTGCTCCCGATTAAGCAGTGACTCGATTTCAAAATTCTCATCCTTGTTTTCAAATCCCTCCATGGCCTCGCCGCTCCCTATCTCTGTAACCTCCTTGAGCCCCACAAACCCCCCCGAGATATCTGCGCTCCTCTAATTCCGCCCTCTTGAGCATCCCTGATTATAATCGCTCAACCTTTGGTGGCCGTGCCTTCTGTTGCCCAGGCCCTAAGCTCCGGAATTCCCTGCCTAAACCTCTCCACCTCTCTACCTCTCTTTCCTCCTTTAAGACGCTCCTTAAAACCTACCTCTTTGACCAAGCTTTTGGTCACCTGCCCTAATTTAGCTTATGTGGATCGGTGTCAATTTTTTTGTCTTAAAATACTCCTGTGTAGCGCCTTGGGGCATTTTACTACGTTAAAGGCGTTATATAAATAAAAGTTGTTGTTGTTAAACAGCACCTTTCACAACCTCAGGATGTCCCAGAGCACGTTACAGCCAATGAAGTATTTTTCAAGTGCAGTCACTGTTGTAATGTAGAAAATGTGGCAGCCAATTTGCGCACAGCAAGCTCCCACAAACAGCAATGAGATAAATGTCTTTATAAATGTAACATTTAATATAAAAAGGATTGGCAAATTGGAGACACAACTCGATAAGGAGATGAGCTTGCGGCACACCTCTCTTTAGAACTTATTGAAAAACACGACGTGATAATCATGAAACATTTTTTTTCCTCAATTTCCCCCTGAAGGTATTGACTCCTTCCTGGGGTACAGCGCCAGGAGAGTCCTCTGGTACCTTACCCACCCTGTTGGGTAAGGGCATTGAGGGATATGGAGCTAAGACAAGTAAATTACACACAGAAACAGGCCATTCGGCCTGACTGGTCCGTGCTGGTGTTTATGCTCCACACGAGCCTCCTCCATCTCATCCCATCAGCATATCTTCTGTTCCTTTCTCCCTCATGTGTTTATCCAGCTTCCCCTTAAATACATCGATACTATTCGCCTCAACCACTCCCTGTGGCAGCGAGTTCCACATTCTCACCACTCTCTGGGTAAAGAAGTTATTGGTGACTATCTTATATTGAAGACCCCTAGTTCTGGTCTCCTCCTTACAAGCGAAAACATTTCCTCTACGTCTACCCTATCAAACCCCTTCATAATTGTAAATGGAGTCGAGATACAGATCAGCCATGATCTTGATTGATCTCATTGAATGGCGGAGCAGGCTCGAAGGGCCGAATGGCCTCCTCCTGTTCCTCTGACCCTGTGACCACTCTTCACATGCGAGCCTAGACAGAGGACGGCAGCTGGCTGTTCGACCACGGAAGGCATCGCGGACAAGCTCCATCCTGCTCTTACCTGGCACTCGCCCGGGTACACTTTCCGCAGGGGTCACTAAGTAGCGATCAGCGGGAAGAACCTGACTGGGTTTTTATTTTTTTTTAACCCCGCTGATCTACCGAGACCACTTGTGGTTCCACAGTTGCCGCCCCGGCATTAATAAACTGCCCATTATCACATCTCTCAGGACATTCCATAGCCCTTCACATCCAATGAATTACTTCTGAAGTGCACCCAGTGTTGCTGTGCAGGCAAACCACAACAACAACAACAACTTGTATTTATACAGCGCCTTTAACGCCCCAAGGCGCTGCACAGGAGCGATTATCAGATGAGACCTTCAACTGTGGCCCATCTGCCCTCTCAGGTAGATGTAAAAGATCCCGTGTGTGTTTGTTCATTTTCTTTGAGCACTTTAGGAAGTGTTAGCCAGTGGCTCAGTGGGTAGCACACTTACCTCTGAGTCATGAAGGTTGTAGGTTCAAGTCCTGCTCCATGGAACTTGAGCACATAAATCTAGGCTGACACTCCCAGTGCTGCACTGTTGGAGGTGCCATCTTTTGGATGAGACATTAAAACCAAGGCCCTGTCTGTTCTCTCAGGTGGATGTAAAAGATCCCAAGGCACTATTTCGAAGAAGAGTTATCCCTCAACCAACATAACAAAAAACCCCAGATTATCTGGTCATTATCACATTGCTGTTTGTGGGAGCTTGCTGTGTGCAAATTGGCTGCTGCGTTTCCCACATTACAACGCTGACTATACTTCATTGACTGTAAAGTGTTTTGCGACGTCCGGTGGTCGTGAAAAGCGCTATATGAAATGCAAGACTTTCTTTTTCATTTATTAGCTATAAAAATATTGGGGATCAATCCAATCTGGTAACGAAGAGTCTGTTCTCTTTCCAATTGGCGGAGGGAAGGCTGTGCGTGTCTGGAAGTCCAACGGCGGGAGTGTGTGGGGGTGGGGCAGTTCATAAGAACATAAGAACATAAGAAATAGGAGCAGGAGTAGGCCAGTCGGCCCCTCGAGCCTGCTCCGCCATTCAATAAGATCATGGCTGATCTTATCCTAACTGCCAATCTAATATCACAGAACCATCTCCTGAATCTAACAGAATTAGACACACGAAATAGAAGCAGGATCAGGCTACACGGCCCCTGGGCCCGCTCCGCTACCCACAGGGCCATGACCGATCCAAACCTAGACTCATGTCCAAATTCCTGCCCGCTCCCCATAACCCTTTATTCCCTTTACTTCTAGGAAACTGTCTATTTCTGTTTTAAATTTATGTAATGATGTAGCTTCTACAGCTTTTTGGGGCAGCATATTCCATGGACCTACCACCGTCTGAGTGAAGTAGTTCCTCCTCATCTCAGTTTGGAAAGAGCAGCCCCTTATTCTAAGACTATGCCCCCTAGTTCTAGTTTCACCCATCATCGGGAACATCCTCCCCGCATCCACCCGATCCAACCCCTTCACAATCTTATATGTTTCAATAAGATCGCCTCTCATTCTTCTGAACTCCAATGAGTAGAGTCCCAATCTACTCAACCTCTCCTCATATGTCCATCCCCTCATCCCCGGGATTAACCGAGTGAACCTTCTTTGTACTGACTCGAGAGCAAGTATGTCTTTTCTTAAGTATGGACACCAAAACTGTATGCAGTATTCCAGGTGCGGTCTCACCAATACCTTGTACAACTGAAGCAATACCTCCCTATTTTTATATTCTATCCCCCTAGCAATGAAAGCCAACATTCCATTGGCCTTCTTAATCACTTGCTGCACCTGCATACTAACCTTTTGAGTTTCGTGCACCAGGACCCCCAGATCCCTTTGTACTTCAGTACTTTCCAGTTTCTTGCCATTAAGATAATAACTTGCTCTACGATTTTTCCTGCCAAAGTGCATAACCTCACACTTTCCAGTATTCCATCTGCCAAATCTCTGCCCACTTACTTAGCTTGTCTATGTCCCCTTGCAGGTTTTTTATGTCCTCCTCACTCACTACTTTCCCTCCCATCTTAGTATCATCTGCAAACTTTGATATGTTACACTCGGTCCCCTCCTCCAAATCGTTAATATAGATTGTAAAGAGTTGGGGACCCAGCACTGACCCCTGTGGAACACCACTAGTTACTGATTGCCAGTCTGAGAATGAACCATTTATCCCAACTCTCTGCCTTCTGTTAGATAGCCAATCCTCTATCCATGCCAGAATATTACCCCCAATCCCGTGATTTTTTATCTTAAGCAATAATCTTTTGTGTGGCACCTTGTCAAATGCCTTTTGGAAGTCTAAATACACTACGTCCACTGGTTCCCCTTTATCCACCCTATATGTTACTTCCTCAAAGAACTCCAGCAAATTTGTCAAACATGACTTCCCCTTCATAAAACCATGCTGACTTTGTCCTATTAAATTATGATTATCCAAATGTCCTGTTACTGTCTCCTTAATAATGGACTCCAATATTTTACCTACCACAGATGTTAGGCTAACCGGTCTATAGTTTCCAGCCTTCTGTCTACTGCCCTTTTTAAATAAGGGCGTTACATTAGCAGTTTTCCAGTCTGCCGGGACCTTTGCTGAGTCCAGGGAGTTTTGGAAAATTATTACCAATGCATCCACAATCGCGGTGGGCGGTCATGTGATGAAACCTCCAGAATACGCCCGAGTCACCCAACCCCAGTCTCAGCAAAGGCCCGAACAAAATTGTTCTTCTGGGATCCCCTGCTCCCAAATGAGGGGATTGATTACCTCTCCCTGGTAAGAACATGTGAACATAAGAAATAGGAGCTGGAGTCGGCCATTCGGCCCCTCGAGCCTGCTCCGCCATTCAATAAGATCATGGCTGATCTTCTACCTCAACTCCACTCTCCTGCACTATCCCCATATCCCTTGATTCCCTTAATATTCAAAAATCTATAAATCTCTGTCTTGAATATACTCAATGACTGAGCCTCCACAGCCCTCTGGGGTAGAGAATTCCAAAGATTCACCGCCCTCTGAGTGAAGAAATTTCTCCTCATCTCAGTCCTAAATGGCCGACCCCTTATTCTGAGACTGACCCCTGGTTCTAGACTCCCCAGCCAGGGGAAACATCCTCCCTGCATCTACCCTGTCAAGCCCTGGAAGAATTTTGTATGTTTCAATGAGATCACCTCTCATTCTTCTAAACTTTAGAGAATATAGGCCTAGTCTACTCAATCTGTCCTCATAGGACAACCCCCCATCCCAGGAACCAGTCTGGTGAACCTTTGTTGCACTCCCTCTATGGCAAGTATATCCTTCCTTAGGTAAGGAGACCAAAACTGTACACAATGCTCCAGGTGTGGTCTCACCAGGGCCCTATAATTTAAAAAAAATTGTTTATGGGATGTGGGCGTCATTGGCAAGGCCAGCATTTATTGTCCATCCCTAATTGCCCTTGAGAAGGTGGTGGTGAGCCGCCGCCGCCTTGAACCGCTGCAGTCCGTGTGGTGAAGGTGCTCCCACAGTGCTGTTAGGGAGGGAGTTCCAGGATTTTGACCCAGCGACGATGAAGGATCGGCGATATACTTCTAAGTCAGGATAGTGTGTGACTTGGAGGGGAACTTGGAGGTGGTGGTGTTCCCATGCGCCTGCTGCCCTTGTCCTTCTAGGTGGTAGAGGTCGCGGGTTTGGGAGGTGCTGCCGAAGAAGCCTTGGCGAGTTGCTGCAGTGCATATTGTACACACTGCAGCCACAGTGCGCCGGTGTTGGAGGGAGTGAATGTTTAAGGTGGTGGATGAGGTGCCAATCAAGCGGGTTGCTTTGTCCTGGATGGTGTCGAGCTTCGAGTGTTGTTGGAGCTGCACTCATCCAGGTATAATTGCAGTAACGCCTTGGGGCCTTTTTACAGGCCTCTGTAGGACTCATGCCGCCTCTTGGGACAGGTGGAGTGAGTTCTACTGAGGCCTGCAGAGGGCTTAAAGGGTGGAACTCCCGGGATACCCTGACTTAGAGGTGGAATCCTGGAACAAACAGGTTCTGGCCCAGCTCCTCCAAACCTGTTGAAACTTGGGCTCTCTCTGCATTCTCCAGGCATGGAAATTTCAGGGGTTTTATTTGGGGGGCCAACATGTGTAAAAAAAGTGATTCGCCCAATGACAGTTACCAGGGGCCGAATGCAAGGATAAGAGATTGTAGTCCGGTGAGCAGGCTTCAAAGACAATTTACTTCCGTCCGAGGGAAAACGTGGCTGAATCTCCCAGGTGTTTACGAAGACTTGGAACAGTCCAAGGCCTAGAAAGGCAGCATTTGATCGAGTGTGGCATCAAGGAGCCCCAGCAAAACTGAAGTCAGTGGGAATCAAGGGGAAAACTCTCCATTGGTTGGAATCATACCTAGCACAAAGGAAGTTGGCTGTGGTTGTTGGAGGTCATTCATCTCAATCACATGACATCACTGCAGGAGTTCCTCAGGGCAGTGTCCTAGGCCCAACAATCTTCAGCTGTTTCATCAATGACCTTCCCTCCATCATAAGGTCAGAAGTGGGGATGTTCGCTGATGATTGCACACTGTTCAGCACCATTCGAGACTCGTCAGATACTGACGCAGTCCGTGTCCATATGCAGCAAGACCTGGACAACATTCAGACTTGGGCTGACAAGTGGCAAGTAACATTCGCACCACACAAGTGCCAGGCAATGACCATCTCCAACAAGCGAGACTCTAACCATCTCCCCATGACATTCAATGGCATTACCATCACTGAATCCCCCACTATCAACATCCTGGGGGTTACCATTGATCAGAAACTGAACTGGACCAGCCATATAAATACTGTGGCTACAAGAGCAGGCCAGAGGCTGGGAATTCTGCGGCGAGTGTCTCACCTCCTGACTCCCCAAAGCCTTTCCACCATCTACAAGGCACAAGTCAGGAGTGTGATGGAATACTTGCCTGGATGAGTGCAGCTCCAACAACACTCAAGAAGCTCGACACCACCCAAGACAAAGCAACCCACTTGATTGGCACCCCAACCACCACCTTCAACATTCACTCCCTCCACCACCGGCGCACTGTGGCTGCAGTGTGTACCATGTACAAGATGCACAGCAGCAACTTGCCAAAGCTCCTTCAACAGCACCTTCCAAACCCGCGACCTCTACCACTTAGAAGGACAAGGGCAGCAGACGCATGGGAACATCACCACCTACAAGTTCCCCTCCAAGCCACACACCATCCTGACTTGGACCTGTATCGCCGTTCCTTCACTGTCGCTGGGCCAAAATCCTGGAACTCCCTTCCTAACAGCATTGTGGGTGTACCTACACCATATGGACTGCAGCGGTTCAAGAAGGCGGCTCACCACCATCTTCTCAAGGGCAATTAGGGATTTGCACTAAATGCAGGCCTAGCCAGCCAGCGACGCCCACATCCCATCAATGAATTTTAAAAAAATTAAAAAATTGGGGAACGGCGGAAACCTGCCGGTAAGATTGGCGGCCAAGGATAACGGCCGGCGGCCGAGTGAACGCGGGCAGTGCCGGCATTTTGGTGTTGCCTGCTCATTGCCATCAGCGTGGCGGTGATTTGCTAGCGCAACACGCTCTTGGCAGCGCGAGTGTCAGAAGGAGGCCAATCGTTGCCTCGGTCTCCCGCTCGCAGTGTAGGGGAGCGGGGAGGAAAGGAGCGACCTCAACGGTTGCCGTACCTGCTCTAAAGGTATTAGCTGCCACCCGATGTCTATCGATCGTTTGTTTCTAACAGGAATGCAGATAAAAGAGATTAAAAAAAATCAGAGATCATCTTCAGTCGTTGCAATGGAGTTCACCCGTTGATTTACCGACCCACAAACACTGTAGCACCCCCCCACCCCCGGCCACCGATGGGCAAGAAATGAAAGTTTAAAAGAAGAACCATGGCAAAGGAGGGGTTTGAAGTTCCGGCGTCCGCCCTCACAAGTGCTGGCAGGCTCCTCGTGGCCGTTAACGCCGCTGAAGAACTTGTTAGCAAATACTGGCGTGAATTAGCGCGGGCAGCAAGGCGAGCGGAGAACTCCAAAAATGGCGTCAACTCGGGCGTTTGACGCCACGCCCCACCTCGTTAAAATACTCCTGCCGCTAGCGGTTAACGGGCTGTCGACCTGCCGAAAATGGCGGCCGCCACGGTGCCCGTCACCAGCTGGCGGAAGAGCACCGGGCGCCATGTTTTCGCTATTTCCTGGCGCTAACAGGAAGCGCAAACCACCCCAATTTCTAGACCTGAGACGGTTTGGGGATTTTTTTTAACCTTCAGTACAAACTGGTGCTTTGCCTAGTTTGACCACATGAGGGCACCACATCCCACGTTTCTCCTCTCTGCTGCACTTTTTAATGTTTATCTGAAATGTTTATCCCCAGTTCTCTTTTTCTGAGGTCACTTCATGTCACCCACCAGCCCTATGGAAACAGGGCAGGCAGTAAACTCCTAAACCTCTGCATGTACCACTCTTTAAGCTGCTGCTGGGCGGTGCGTGGAGACTTGTCCCAGCTTGACTCTCCATCCGATTCTCCCTATGAGTCAAGGTCTAGGCTTTACATAGGAACAGCAGGAGGCCATTCAGCCCCTCGAGGCTGCTCCACCTTTCAATTAGATCAGGGCTGATCTACACCTCAACTCCATTTACCCACCTTTGCTTCATATCCCTTGATACCTAACATAAATCTATCAATCTGAGTTTTGAAATCTCCAATTGACTTGGGGGAGAGAGGTCCAGATTTCGACCACCCTTTGTGTGAAGAAATGCTTCCAGAATTTGCTCCTAAATGCCCGAGCTCTGATTTTAAGATTGTGCCCCTTCATACTTGATTCCCTTAACAGAGAAAATAGTTTCTCTATATCTATCCTATCAAATCCCTTTAAAATTTGAAATACCTCGATCAAATCACCCCTCAATCTCTTAAACTTAAGAGAATAGAAACCAAGTTTATATAACCTGTCCTTGTCCGCTGTGGCTCAGTGGGTAGCACCCTCGCCTCTGAGTCCGAAGGTTGTGGGTTCAAAATTCCACTCCAGGGACTTGAGCCCAACAAATCCAGACTGATGCTTCAGTGCGGTGCTGAGGGAGTGCTGCACTGTCGGAGGTGCTGTCTTTCGGATGAGATGTTAATCTCAGGCCCTGTCTGCTCTCAGGTGGATGTAAAAGATCCTATGCTGTTCTTTGAAGAAGAGCAAGGGAGGTGTCCTGGGGCCAATATTTGTTCCTCAACCAACATCACGAAAGCTGATTATCTGCTCATTGTCACATTGCTGTTTGTGGGAGCTTGCTGTGCTCAAATTGGCTGCTGTGCTCCCTACATTACAACAGTGGCTGCACTTCATAAAAAGTACTTCACTGGCTGTAAAGCGCTTTGGGACGTCCGGTGATCTTGTTCTTGATTTCCCCACCAGAAGAAATAACTTCTCCGTATCTACCCTATCGAAGCCCTTTAACATTGTGAGCATCTCGAACAGACCACCCCTCAACTCAAGGGAATGCAAACTGTCCTGATAATTTAACCCTTTAAGCCCTGGTATCATTATGCCCAGGCCTCGCTGTGCGTTGCCTGTCAGTGTTACCTATTTGAACCCTACTGACAACAATTTATTGATATATTGACTTTCTCGCCCTTCATAGCTGCAACTCAATTTTTTTAAATATTCGTTCCTGGGATGTGGGCGTCACTGGCAAGGCCAGCATTTATTGCCCATCCCTAGTTGCCCTCGAGAAGGTGGTGGTGCCTTCTTGAACCACTGCAGTCCGTGTGGTGAAGGTACTCCCACAGTGCTGTTAGGGAGGGAGTGCCAGGATTTTGACCCAGTGACAATGAAGGAACAGTGATATATTTCCAAGTCAGAATGGTGTGTAACTTGGAGGAGAACTTGGAGGTGGTGGTGTTCCCATGCGCCTGCTGCCCTTGTCCATTTAAGTGGTAGAGTCATAGAGTCATAGAGTCATGGAGTTTTACAGCACAGAAAGAGGCCCTTCGTCCATCGTGTCTGCGCCGCCCATCCATCCCTGTCCAGTCTAATCCCATTTTCCAGCATTTGGTCCATAGCCCTGTATGCAATGGCATTTCAAGTGCTCATCCAAATGCTTCTTGAATGTTGTGAGGGTTCCTGCCTCTACCACCCTTTTAGGCAGTGAGTTCCACATTCCAACCACCCTCTGGGTGAAAAAGTTCCTCCTCAAATCCCCTCTAAATCTCCTGCCCCTTACCCTGAATCTATGCCCCCTTGTTATTGACCCCCCTACTAAGGGGAAAAGTTCCTCTTTGTCTACCCTATCTATGCCCCTCATCATTTTGTACACCTCAATCAGGTCCCCCCTCAGCCTTCTTTGCTCCAAGGAAAACAACCCCAGCCTGTTTAGTCTTTCTTCATAGCTGAGGCGCTCCATCCCAGGTAACATCCTGGTGAATCTTCTCTGTACCCTCTCCAAAGGTAGAGGTCGTGTGTTTGGGAGGTGCTGTCGAAGAAGCCTTGGCGAGTTGCTGCAGTGCATCTTGTAGATGGTACACACTGCAGCCACAGTATGCCGGTGGTGGAGGGAGTGCCAATCAAGCGGGTTGCTTTATCCTGGATGGTGTCGAGCTTCTTGAGTGTTGTTGGAGCTGCACTCATCCAGGCAAGTGGAGAGTATTCCATCACACTCCTTACTTGTGCCTTGTAGATGGTGGAAAGGCTTTGGGGAGTCAGGAGGTGAGACACTCGCCGCAGAATACCTAGCCTCTTAGCTGCTCTTGTTGCCACAGTATTTATGTGGCTGGTCCAGTTAAGTTTCTGGTCAATGGTGACCCCCCAGGATGTTGATGGTGGGGGATTCGGCGATGGTAATGCCATTGAACGTCAAAGGATGGTGGTTAGACTCTCGCATGTTGAAGATAGTCATTGCCTGGCACTTGTGTGGCGCGAATATTAATTGCCACTTATCAGCCCAAGCCTGAATGTCATCCAGGTCTTGCTGCATGCGGGCATAGACGGGTTCATTATCTGGGGAGTTGCGAATGGAACTGAACACTGTGCAGTCATCAGCGAACAGCCCCACTTCTGACCTTCTGTTGGAGGGAAGGTCATTGATGAAGCAGCTGAAGATGGTTGGGTCTAGGACACAGCCCTGAGGAACTCCTGCAGCGATGTCCTGGGGCTGAGATGATTGACCTCCAACAACCACAACCATCTTCCTTTGTGCTAGGTATGACTCCAGCCAGTGGAGAGTTTTCCCCCTGATTCCCATTGACCAGTTTTACTGGGGCTCCTTGATGCCACACTCGGTCAAATGCTGCATTGAAGTCAAGGGCAGTCTTTCTCACCTCACCTCTGGAATTCAGCTCCTTTGTCCATGTCTGGACCAAGGCTGTAATGAGGTTGGGAGCTGAGTGGTCCTGGAGGAACCCAAACTGGGCATCAGTGAACAGGTTATTGGTGAGTAATTGCCGCTTGATAGCTCTGTCGATGACACCTTCCATCACTTTGCTGATGATTGAGAGTAGACTGATGGGGCGGTAATTGGCTGGATTGGATTTGTCCTGCTTTTTGTGGACAGGACATACCTGGGCTGTTTTCCACATTGTTGGGCAGATGCCAGTGTTGTAGCCATACTGGAACAGCTTGGCTAGAGGCGCAGGTAGTTCTGGAGCACAAGTTTTCAGCACGATAGCCGGGATGTTGTCGGGGCCCATAGCCTTTGCTGTATCCAGTGCACTTGTAGAGTGAATCGAATTGGCTGAAGACTGGCTTCTGTGATGGCGGGGACCTCAGGCGGAGGCCGATATGGATCCACTCGGCGCTTCTAGCTGAAGATGGTTGCAAATGCTTCAGCCTTGCCTTCTGCACTCACGTGCTGGGCTCTGCCATCATTGAGGATGGGGATATTCATGGAGCCTCCTCCTCCCGTTAGTTGTTTAATGGTCCACCACCACGACTGGATGTGGCAGGGCTGCAGAGCTTTGATCTGATCAGTTGATTGTGGGATCGCTTAGCCCTGTCTATAGCATGCTGCTTCTGCTGTTAAGCATGCATGTAGTGTTGCAGCTTCCTCAGGTTGGCACCTCATTTTTAGGTACACCTGGTGCTGCTCCTGGCATGCTCTTCTGCACTCCGCATTGAACCAGGGTTGGTCCCCTGGCTTGATGGTAATGGTAGAGTGAGGGATATGCCGGGCCATGAGGTTACAGATTGTGGTGGAATACAATTCTGCTGCTGCTGATGGCCCACAGCGCCTCATGGATGCCCAGTTTTGAGCTGCTAGATCTGTTCTGAATCTATCCCATTTAGCACGGTGGTAGTGCCACACAACACGATGGAGGGTGTCGTCAGTGTGATGACGGGACTTCGTCTCCACAATGACTGTGCGGTGGTCACTGCTACCAATACTGTCATGGACAGATGCATCTGCGACAGGTAGATTGGTGAGCACGAGGTCAAGTGGGTTTTATCACCACCTGCCGCAGGCCCAATCTGGCGGTTATGTCGTTCAGGATTCGGCCAGCTCGGTCAGTAGTGGTGCTACCGAGCCACTCTTGGTGATGGACATTGAAGTCCCCCACCCAGAGTACATTCTGTGCCTTTGCTACCCTCAGTGCTTCTTCCAAGTGGTGTTCAACATGAAGGAGTACTGATTCAACAGCTGAGTGAGGGCGGTCGGTGTTAATCAGCAGGAGGTTTCCTTGCCCATGCTTGACCTGAAACCATGAGACTTCATGGGGTCCGGAGTCAATGTTGAGGACTCCCAGGGCCACTCCTTCCCGACTGTATACCACTGTACTGCCACTTCTGGTGGGTCTGTCCTGCCAGTGGGACAGGACATACCCAGGGATGGTGGTGGAGGAGTTTGGGACATTGGCTGAAAGGTATGATTCTGTGAGTATGACTATGTCAGGCTGTTGCTTGACGAGTCTGTGGGACAGCTCTCCCAACTTTGGCACAAGTCCCCAGATGTTGGTGAGGAGGACTTTGCAGGATCGACTGGGCTGGGTGGGCCGTTGTCGTGTCCGAAGCCGGTGCTGGGTGGTCCATCCAGTTTTATTGTTATTATTGTTTTCTGCAGCAGTTTGTTACAACTGAGTGTCTTGCTGGGCCATTTCAGAGGGCAGTTAAGAGTCAGTCACATTGCTGTGGGTCTGGAGTCACATATTGGCCAGACCGGGTAAGGATGACAGATTTCCTTCCCTGAAGGACATTAGTGAACCAGATGGGTTTTTACGACAATCTGATAGTTTCATGGTCACCATCACTGATAATAGCTTTTTAATTCAAGATTTATTTAATTAACTGAATTTAGATTTCCCAGCTGCCGTGGTGGGATTAGAACTCATTGGATTACTGGTCCAGTAACATAGCCAGGTTCTGCCCCAGCTCCTCCAACCCCATTGATACTCGGGCTCCCTCTGCCCTCTCCAGGCCCAGGAATTTCAAGGGTTTTATTTGGGGGCCAACATGTGTGACAAAGTGATTTGCCCAATGACAGTTACCAGGGGCCTGATGCAAGGATAAGAGATTGTAGTCCGGTGAGCAGGCTTCAAAGACAATTTGGAACATAAGAAATAGGAGCAGGAGCAGGCCATTCGGCCCCTCGAGCCTGCTCCGCCATTCAATGAGATCGTGGCTGATCTGATCTTGGCCTCAACTCCACTTTCCTGCCTGTTCTCCATAACCCTGGACTCCCCTGTAGCTCAAATATCTGCCTGTTATAAATCTCATCATCATCAAGAAACTCTTCATGAAATAACGCTGAACGGCCAGCTGGTGGCGCCGACCAAGGAGTATAAATACTCGGGCGTGGGCCCAGCTTGCCAGGGACATTTTGTAAGACAAGGAACTAGTGAAGTACAACTAGACCTCCATGTTCTGAAACAAGTTGATTAAAGCCTTGCTTTATACTCAAACCAAGTGCATAGTGAGTTTTATTACGTCCGTGTCTATCTCAGTCTTCAATATATTCAATGACTCCGCCTCCACAGCTCTCTGGGGAAGAGAATTCCAAAGATTCACGACCCTCTGAGAGAAGAAATTGCTCCTCATCTCCGTCTTAAATGGGTGCCCCCTTATCCTGAAACTAGGCCCCCTCGTTCTAGATTCCCACACGAGGGGAAACATCCTCTCAGCATCTACCCTGTCGAGCCCCCTCAGAATCTTATATGTTTCAATAAGATCACCTCTCATTCTTCTAAACCCCAATGAGTATAGGCCCAACCTGCTCAACCTTTCATCATAAGACAACCCCCTCATCTCAGGAATCAACCTCGTGAACCTTCTCTGAACTGCCTCCAATGCAAATATATCCTTCCTTAAATAAGGAGACCAAAACTACGCAGTACTCCAGGTGTGGTCTCACCAACGCCCTGTACAGTTGTAACAAGACTTCCCTACTTTTATACTCCATCCCCCTTTGCAATAAAGGCCAACATTCCATTTGCCTTCCTAATTATTGCTATACCTGCATGCTAACTTTTTGTGTTTCATGTACAAGGACCCCCAGATCCCTCTGTACCGCAGCATTCTGTAGCCTCTCTCCATTTAAATAATAATTTGCTTTTTTATTCTTCCTACCAGTGGATAACCTCACATTTTCCCACATTATACTCCATCTTCCAAACTTTTGCCCACTCACTGAACCTCTCTCTATCCCTTTGCAGACTCCTTGCTTTCCCACCTATCTTTGTATCATCAGCAAATTTGGCTACAGTACACTCGGTCGCTTCATCCATGTCATTAATATAGATGGTAAATTTACTTCTGTCCCAGGAAAACCGTAGCTGAATCTTCCAGGTGTTTATGAATACTTGGAAAAGTCTACGGCTGGTTTTCAGATTTTTTCTTAACCTTCAGGTCAAATTGGTGCTTTGCCTTGTTTGACCACATGAGGGCACCACATCCCATGTTTCTCCTCTCTGCCGCACTTTTTAAAGTTTATCTGAAATGTTTTCCCCACTTCTCTTTTTCTGAGGTCGCTTCATGTCACCCACCATCCCCATGGAAACAGGGCAGGCAGTAAACTCCTAAACCTCTGCATATACCACTCTTTATGTTGCTGCTGGGCGGTGCGTGGTTGCTTGTCCCAGCTTGACTCTCCATCCGATTCTCTCTCTCTCCCTACGAGGATAGGTCAAGAGGGCGATTTTCTCCAGATACTTTAGGCGCTAAGAAGGGGTCTTGAGTTGCAATGCTGGTTTAGCCCGCGTTTAGTGCACGGCGCCATCTTGGTAAAGGAATTGAAGCTTGCGCTCGGATCAGCCGCCCGGAGGATCGTTAAGGGGTTGATGGCCAATTAAATTGCCTGCTCGTGCTCATTAAAGAGGCTGCACGCCATTTTGGTGGCCAGCACTTGAACTAACGCCTTCTCCTAACAGCGACCAGCTGATTGGGAGGGAGTGGCCCCGGGAGTCCTCAACATTGACTCCGGACCCCATGAAGTCTCATGGCTTCAGGTCAAGCATGGGCAAAGAAACCTCCTGCCGATTACCACCTACCGCCCTCCCATCAGCTGATGAATCAGTGCTCCTCCATGTCGAACACCAGGTGGAAGAAGTACTGAGGGTAGCAAGGGCACAGAATGTACTCTGGGTGGGGGATTTCAATGTCCATCACCAAGATGGGCTCGGTAGCACCACTACTGACCGAGCTGGCTGAGTCCTGAAGGACATAGCTGTCAAACTGGGCCTGCGGCAGGTGGTGAGGATTTTGAGCACAACTTAAAGGCATACTCAGCTTCCACTGTTCACTTGCTGCTGGAGGTTTGAAGAGGAGTTTTGAAACACATCAGGGAACTTTCTGGGATGGTTTGTCGAGACTTCACCAACCTTTATGCCGGAAATCCTCTGAGGACTTCACCTAAAAAGAGCGAGTGCTGTGCTACTCCACTTTATTGGACACCTCATAGGAGTCACCAGGAGAAAGGGAATGCCTGGCCATGGGCATCTTGCCAGGGGACCCTCTTGATCTGCAGCAGGAACGGGAGGAGGACATGAGGCCGGGCAGAGCAGCACCAGCTGCTGCAGGAGAGAGGGACAGGAGGGCGAGGTGGCTCCTTCCCCCACCCCCTGGGGGTACGGGACATCCCTCCTCCGCTGGACCTCCTCCACTGGACCTCCTCCACCTGGACCTCCAGCGCCACGTCCGACAACCCTGTGCGCCCCCGCCCTCGGTCCCTGAGCCAGCCTGAAACATGTCGTTGTCTGTCAGCCAGCGCACTCCGCACCTTCGGTGGACGTGGGTGCGAGGGGCCCACACGTACTGCTCCCCGAAAATTGTGTCTAATCAGCACTTGAGTGTTAAGCCCATAGGTGTCTGTTTTAGGGCCTCCAGGCAAGTCCAAATGATGGTAATCAGCAATTTGCCCCAAAATTGCCTGCTAAAACCAGACATTCAAACAGGCGTGTCTTATTAGTACAGCACCCACTTAGTGCCTGTTTTCACCCTTTCACCAAAATAACCGTCCTAGTCCTTACAGGAGGAGGCTGATCTTGGGCTCAAAGCCACTTCCCTGCCCGCTCCCCATAACCCTTCACTCCTTTACCTTGCAAAAATCTGTCTATCTCCACCTTAAATGTATTCAATGACCCAGCCTCCACGGCTCTCTGGGGCAGAGAATTCCACAGATTTACGACCCTCTGAGAGAAGAAATTCCTCATCTCAGTTCTAAAAGGGCGACCCTTTATTCTGAAACTATGCCCCCGAGTTCTAGATTCCCCCACGAGGGGAAACATCCTCTCTGCATCTACCTTGTCGAGCCCTCTCAGAATCTTATATGTTTCAATAAGATCACCTCTCATTCTTCTAAACTCCAATAAGTATAGGCCCAACCTGCTCAACCGTTCCTCTTAAGTCGACCCCCTCATCTCAGGAATCAACCGAGTGAATCATCGCTAAACTGCCTCCAATGCAGCTTCCATCGTCCTCACGATATTTCACAGCTAATGGAGTTAAAGTAAGCAAGAGAAAAGTATTAGTAAAAATAATAGCACTAAAAACTGAGGCACAAGATACAGAGGCACTGGAGAAGGTGCAGAAAAAGATTCACAAGGACGATTCCAGAACCGAGAGGTCACACCCATCAGGAAAGGTTGAACAGGCTGGGGCGAGAGAAGACTGAGGGATGACCTGATAGAGGTCTTTAAGATTATGAAAGGATTCGATAGGGTAGATGTAGAGAAGATGTTTCCACTTGTGGGGGAGAGCAAAACTAGGGGCCATAAAAATAAGCTAGTCACGAATAAATCCAATAGGGAATTCAGAACAAAATTCTTTACCCAAAATGTGGTAAGAATGTGGAATGCGCTACCACAAGGAGTAGTTGAGGTGAATATCATAGATGCATTTAAGGGGAAGCTAGATAAGCACATGAGGGAGAAAGGAGTAGAAGGTTATGTTGGTATGTGGAGATGAAGAGGGGTGTGGAGCATAAACACTGGCATAGCCCAGTTGGGCCGAATGGCCTGTTTCTGTGCTGTAGGCTCGATGTAACTATGAATTACTTTTGAAACAATGTTGTAATGTAGGGAGAGGCGGCCAGCAATCTGCGCACAGCAAGGTCCCACAAACAGCAGTAAAATAAAGGACCAATTAATCTGTTTTTTGGTTGTGTTGGTTGAGGGATAAACTTTGGCCAGGACATTGTTGTTGTTCTTCAAAATGGTGCCATGGGACCTTTCATGTCCACCTTAATAGACAAATGGGATTTAGTTTAATATTTTGAGCTGGATTTAGCCGCATAACTGTGGGATGCCAGTCACGAACAGCAGTTTACTGGAATCTGAGTTAAAATGGTGCCAAGATAGAAACAGCTTTTGAGATGCTTCATCAGAAGTCAAGTATGGAGAGGAATTAGTTTTCTGATTGAGTGAGAGCTTCTGTTAAACCAACAAGAAGACGGGAGGAAGACTTCCTGCAGCCTGAGTTTATAGTGAATATATAGGACACACTTACAGCAGATAACAGACTAAAGCTGCCCCACCACATTGTACAGTCTCAGAGCCGCTCGTTAAAACAGCTGCTTTCGTGAAGTTAAATTCATTACTGCAAGCTGTGTTGTGTGTTGTGCGTGCATGTAAATGCACGTGTCTGTGCCTGTATATATGTGTCCCTGTGTCTGTGCGTGCATGTGTGTCTCTGCGCGTGTAAGTACGTGCACTTGTGTGTGCGCACGCGCGTGTGTGTGTGTGCAAGTGTGTGCGTTTGCATGTTTATTTTTGCGTGTGTGTGTGTGTGTGTGCGCTTGTGTGCGTGGGTACTGAATTTGGATGATCAGCCATGATCTCATTGAATGGCGGAGCAGGCTCGAGGGGCCGAATGGCCTACTCCTGCTCCTATCGTCTATGTTTCTATGTGTGCGTGTTTGCGTGTGTGCATGCAGAATCAACATTTCTATCACTTTGACATTACACCGCTTATGAGTAATTTCTGTCTCCTATTTTTCAACCAGCTTCTTATGCAGCCCCGTGTTCTACCTGGGATCCCTGCGGTACTGAGGATTGAAAGAATAACATCATGTTTGCCTGCCTTTGTGCATCACTGTTTCAATTGTATAACTGTGGGCTTCTCCTCCGGATTACATTTAAGGAAAGGGAAAGTGGACCCGCGATGGGAAACGGAACCGATTTTCCAACCTATTGTTTGCAAGAAGGTGGCACAGACATCAAACAGACCAGGCTGTTTGTTCTGGTAATAAATAAGATAAGGAATAGAGCGAGCTGTTCAAGCTCTTCCTGTCCAGAATGCTGATTTTGGCCTGTTAATGGTCTATTCTTACAGTATATATCATCCAGGCATTGAAATCTATTTTGATTGATAGCTTTGACCAACTATCAATCCGTTTCCTTATACCAAATAATCTGTTTTAGTGATGTTGGTTGAGGGATGAATATTGACCCAGACACCGGGGAGACCTCCCCTGCTTTTCAGCCCTCCATGGCCTTGCCCCCTCTCTATCTCTATAATCTCCGAGATCACCCCAAGACAACCCTCTGAGATATCTACGCTCCTCTAATTCTGCCCTCTTGAGCATCTCTGATTTTAATCGCTCAACCTTTGGTGGCCGTGCCTTCTGTTGCCTGGGCCCTAAGCTCTGGCATTCCCTCCCTAAACCTCTCCGCCTCTCTACCTCTCTCTCCTCCTTTAAGACGCTCCTTAAAACCTACCTCTTTGACCAAGCTTTTGGTCACCTGCCCTAATTTCTCCTTATGTGACTCGGTGTCAAATTTTGTTTTATGACACTCCTGGGTGGGCTTAACAAGGTCAATCAAGGGAAAATAGCGTGGGTTGGCCACAAGTCAATGGAGGCGGGACTACAACCCAAAAAGTGGGAGTCCCGCCTCCAAAAGCTTCCCATTGACAAAATCGAGCCCATAGAGTCATTACGGCACAGAAGGAGGCCATTCGGCCCATCGAGTCTGTGCCGGCTCTCTGTAGAGCAATCCAGTCAGTCCCATTGCCCCGCTCTATCCCCGTAGCCCTGTAAGTTTATTTCCCTCAAGTGCCTATCCAGTCTCCCCTTGAAAACATTGAGTGTCTCCGCTTCCACCACTTCCGTCGGCAGCGAGTTCCAGGTCCTCACCACTCGCTGCGTAAAAAAGTTTTCCCTCACGTCCCCCCTGTATCTCTTGCCCAAAACCTTAAACCCCTAGTCCTTGGATCATCAACTAGTGGGAACAGCCTTTTCCCGTCCAGCCTATCCAAACCCGTCATAATCTTGTACACCTCTATCAAATCATCCCTCAACCTCCTTTGCTCTAATGAAAACAAATCCAGCTTCTCCAACCTGTCCTTGTAGCTAAGATCCCCCATCCCCAGAACCATTCTGGCAAATCTCCTCTGCACCCTCTCAAGGGCCTTCACATCCTGCCTAAAGTGTGGTGACCAGGACTGGACGCAATACTCCAGTTGTGGCCTAACCAGCGCTTTATAAAGGTTCAGCATAACTTCGCTACTTTTGTACTCAATACCTCTATTTATGAAGCCCAAGATCCCATATGCTTTGCTAACCACTCTCTCAATATGTCCCGCCACCTTCAGAGACCTATGCACATTAGAACATTGTACCAGCTTGGATCAAGAGGAAGAGTGGGATATAACTGGGACTGGCTGTTTATGTTCAGTTATCTTCTTGCTGTAGTGCTGGAGGCTATAGGGTCTATATGTTATAGGCAGGAGTTTCCGCTGGGTTGTGCTGGTTTCTTCAGTGCAATTCGCCTGAAAATGGGCAAACCAGCGCAAAAAAGATCGAGGAACTTCAAACGCAAATTACATCCAGCGCAAATCGAGTCTCCGCCATCTTTTTCGCTCCCGCTAGAAGCTGGCCCCGCCCACAAAACTGGCTGCGCGCCCACCCCCCCCCCGCCAGCTTGAATTAATCGCCGTGGCGAGTTTCCGCTAATTCGTGCTCGTGTGCGAGCCTTCGGGGAGGCTCTTAAAATTAAGCAGCTTTTTTTTTTAGGCGCAAGGAAACGTTTTAAGAGCTTTTTCCTCAAGGATAGGTGGCCCGAGGGACAGAAGTTACTGCAGGGAACAGGTTAAATCTCGGGACCTTTAGTGTTCTGAAATTATTTTAAAGTACCAATAAGAAATCAAGCATTCTATTGACTGTAGTCCAGCTGACTGATTAATTCCGCTTCTTTGTTACTTTTAAACATTGAAAATTAATAAGTAGTTTCTCCAGCCCGAAGCACATGTTATTTTCTGCTGATTTTAGTGCGATCAAGACCAACAGGGTAACCCATACTGGGCCCAGTGTGCCTACTGATGGTAAAATGGCTTCATTGTTTATCCTGGGTTTGCTGCATCCTATATAAGGTCAAGCTTTGGTTCATAAGAAGCTCGTGCTTGGTGAATTTTTGTAGACAGTAGGAGTAGAAAGTATCAGGAAATGGCTTAAATTATCATAAGAGGCAAAGACCAAGAATCATTGAAAAATGTTTGGATGTTGTGAGAGGGGGACTGTAAGGCTTTCCTGAATGGACGAGCATTGATGGGACTACATGCTTTCCTCACCTAACATTTGCCCGTGTCCTAACTCACACCAAGTCCCGTTCACCCATCACCCCTGTGCTCGCTGACCTCATTTGGCTCCCAGTACACAAACGCCTCGAATTTAAACTTCCATTCCTTGTGTTCAAATCCCTCCACGGCCTCGCCCCACCCTTATCTCTGTAACCTCCTCCAGCCCCACAACCCTCTGAGAACTCTGCGTTCCCCCAACTCTGACCTCTTGTGCATCCCCCGTTTCCTTTGCCCCGCCACTGGCGGACCGTGCCTGCAGCCGTCTTAGGTCCCCAAGCTCTGGAACTCCCTCCCTAAACCTCTCCTAACCCTCTCTCCCCTCCTTTAAGACCCTCCTTAAGACCGACCTCTTTGACCAAGCTTTTGGTCACCTGTCTTAATGTTGCCTTCTTTGGCTCGGTGTCAACACTCCTATTGAAACGTATAAGATACTGAGGGGGCCTTGACAAGGTAGATGCAGCGAGGATGTTTCCCCTCGTGGGGAAATCTAGAACTTGGGGGCATAGTTTCAGAATAAAGGGTCGCCCTTTTAGAACTGAGATGAGGAGGAATTTCTTCTCTCAGAGGGTCGTAAATCTGTGGAATTCTCTGTCCCAGAGAGCCGTGGAGGCTGGGTCATTAAATAAACAGATTTTTGCAAGATAAGAGAGTGAAAGGTTATGGGGAGCGGACAGGGAAGTGGCTTTGAGCCCAAGATCAGCCATCATCTTATTGAATGGTGGAGCAGGCTCAAGGGGCCCAGTGGCCCATTCCTGCTCCTATTTCTTATCTTTCTTATGTTCTTATGAAGCGCCTTGGGATATTTCACTACTTTAAGGGCGCTAAATAAATCTAAGTTGCTGTTGTAATCAGACTCAATGCGACAGGAATCCAGGGTAGAAGATGGGACTGAATAAGAAGCTAGTTAAAAAATAGGAACTAGGAATAACTCATGATTGCTATAACGTCAGACTGGGGCAGATGTGTTGAGTGAAGCCCCGCAGTGATCAGAGTTTGCATCCCCGTAGCTTGTAATCGACAATAAAACATCTGCGCACTAAAACTAACTGCAATATTTATCATACACGGCGAGCAGGAGAGACAAAGAATGCTGCTTAACATTTGCAAAACCTGTTTAGTCAGTTTCGTAATTAGGCAGACAGCTAATTAAATTGCGCCCCGATGAACCGCACAAACATCAAATGATGAAATATGCAGTAGATGGAACTGAACGAACACAGGGGGAGGCCTAGCAAAGGACCCAGAGTGAGTGCAGGCAAATTACTTTCAAGATTTGGAACGGCGGAGGCTGAGGGGAGACTTGATTGAGGTGTGTGGAATTATGAGGGGCCTAGATAGAGTGGATAGGAAGGACCTATTTCCCTTAGCAGAGGAGTCAATAACCCGGGGGCATTGATTTAAAGTAATTGGTAGGAGGATTAGAGGGGAGTTGAGGGCAACTTTTTTTCACCCAGAGGGTGGTGGGGGTCTGGAACTCACTGCCTGAAAGGGTGGTAGAGGCAGAAACCCACATCACATTTAAAACGCACTTGGATATGCACTTGAAGTGTACAGGGCTACGGACCAAGAGCTGGAAAGTGGGATTGGGGTGGATTGACTCTTTTTCGGCCGGCACAGACACGATGGGCCGAATGGCCTCCTTCCGTGCTGTAAACTTCTATGATTCTATGTACACAACGCGAGCAAAGCAATTAGAAAAACACGAATACAGTGTTGAGAAACATGGTCGGCAGAGTTGAGTGACGGTCCATCGAAGGTATGCTAAGGTTTTACAATGAACTACACTGTGCGCAGCTGGGTACAGCTTCAGAATTAGATTTAAGGTGATTGGCAAAAGCATCAGAGACGACACGAGGGAAAAGTTTTTTACGCAACGAGTGGTTAGGATTTCAAATGCACTGCCTGATCGGGTGGTGGGAACAGATTCAGCAGTAGCTTTCAAAAGGGATTTGGATAAATACCTGAAGGAGAAAAAGTTGCAGAGTTATGGGCAATGTTCCCTCTTGATTTTTTTTAAGTGCGCGGTCCCTTTAACTGGCTGCGCGGCCCATTCAAATTTTCACGCATACGTGGTTTCTCCCATATTGAAGCCGGTGAGCGGCCTGCGCGGGACCGCCAGACTGTCGCACGGACACATGGCCACGCAGCTTAGCGGGAACGTTGGATATGGGGAAAGAGCGGGGGAGTGGGATTGACTGGATTGCTCTTCGAAAGAGCCGGCGCAAACTCGATGGGCCAAATGGCCTCCTGCTGTGCTGTCCTGTTCTATGATTCTATGATTCATGAAGGGGCTTGACAGGGTAGATGCAGAGAGGATGTTTCCCCTCGTGGGGGAATCTAGAACTAGGGGGCATAGTTTCAGAATAAGGGGGCACCCATTTAAAACGGAGATGAGGAGGAATTTCTTCTCTCAGAGGGAGGTGAATCTTTGGAATTCTCTACCCCAGAGAGCTGTGGAGGCGGAGTCACTGAATATATTTAAGGTGGAGATAGACAGATTTTTGAACGATAAGGGAGTCGAGGGTTATGGGGAGCGGGCAGGGAAAAGGAGTTGAGGCCAAGATCAGATCAGCTATGATCTGATAGTAAAATACTGCGGATGCTGGAAATCTGAAATAACAACAGAAAACGCTGGAAAAACTCAGCAGGCCAGGCAACATCCGTGGAGAGAGAAACAGAATTAATGTTTCAGGTCGAAACCCTTCGTCAGGACTGAGAAAACACAGGAAATGAAACAAAAGGCAGTTAGGGGGCTGGGAAATGGGGGAGGGGATGAAAGAAGAGACATTAAGAGATATTCAAGGTGAGACGAGATAGTAATAGGACTATGGTCTTACAGCTATGATCTTATTGAATGGCGGAGCAGGCTCGAGGGGCCGAATGACCGACTCCTGCTCCTACGTCTTGTGTTCTTATGACTCTATAATATGATCAGAGCAGCAGACAGAGGTCGACTACGCAGCTTCTAGGGGCTTTCGCTGATTAACTGCCCCCCTGTGACTGGGACTAGCGTAGCTGACTCCTGACTCTTACCTCTTATTTCCCCCTCTTTGCTATTATTGGCCCCATCTTCCCGCTTTTAGCCCAATAAGGAGTCTAAACCTGAAACGTTAACCCGTTGATGTAAGAAAACTACTAGGCACTTGGTCTAAGCGTTAAACAAAGC
Organism: Somniosus microcephalus; assembly: GCF_052327205.1. Taxonomy (NCBI): domain Eukaryota; kingdom Metazoa; phylum Chordata; class Chondrichthyes; order Squaliformes; family Somniosidae; genus Somniosus; species Somniosus microcephalus. The sequence goes on from NC_141010.1 coordinate 11,122,870, forward strand.
TTTAATCAACTGTTTTACAACATGGAGCTCTGGTTGTGTCCTTCACTAGTTCCTGTTAAGAATGTCCTGCGCAAGCTGGGCCTGTGCCCGCGTATTTATACTCTCCCTGGACAGCGCCACCCGTAGGCCACTCAGCATTATTTCATAGGTCTTTCTTTCATGAATGACTGATTCATGTCACCCGTCTTTCCCTCTTTACAGGTACTGAACAACCTGCTGTGTATTTCCAGCAGTTTCTGTTTTAATTTCAAGTTTCCAATATTTTTTTCCCCCTTTTTGTTAATCTCACCCAGGCCTCCTCCAAGCTGGCACCAAGCGCAAGTTAACTTGACCTCTAAAAAAAAGTTGATTGCGCTCAGATATGATTGAGTTGACAGTCGGCCAAGGGACAACAGACCTCACACTGAAACCCGGGATCTCTGAGGGAAAACATAATGTGCTGTGGTCAGCATTCAAAGTGGAAATGTGGAAAAAGACTCCACAGTGAAATTCCCCTTGTGTGTTTTTGTCGTCTTGTTTAAAACAAGTAGCAAGTTGTGAGACTGTGCAAATTACATACATAGTATTTACAGCTCAGATACAGGCCATTCGGCCCAATGGTGTTTATGCTCCACATGAGCCACCTCCCACCTTACTCCATCTCACCCTATCAGCATATCCTTCTATTCCTTTCTCCCTCATGTACTTATCTAGCTTCCCGTTAAATGCATCTATGCTAATATTGATCTCATAGCTGGACAAGATCTTCCAATACCTCATAAGAACATAAGAAACATAAGAAATGGGAGCGGGAGTAGGCCATACGGCCCCTCGAGCCTTCTCCTCCATTCAATAAGATCATGGCTGATCTTCGACCTCAATTCCACTTTCCCGCCCGATCCCCATATCCCTTGATTCCCGTAGAGTCCAAAAATCTAATAAGAACATAAAAGGGATAGAGGGCACCTGAATTTGAACCAGAGACCTCTTGATCTGTGGTCAAATGCCCTACCACTGAGCGATACCCACACAACTAATGGGCATATACCCACATGCACAGTCCTGGACTGGATACAACAGCATGCTTGTCACCTGTTGGGCAATCCCTCTCTCATTTCGAGCTCCTAACTTCACTATTTTAACAATACCTGGATGGTCGAGCGGTCCTTAAAGGTTTAAATTACGAGGCCAGGTTGCACAAACTTGGTTTCCCATCGACATTGACTCGTTGCTGGGGATTAGTCGAGGGGCTACTGACGACCCCCCCAGTACTTCACCAAAGTGGCGATTCTTCACGTGTGAGTTCAGTCAGTGAGGGGTGGTTTCACCTCTGTCCTCATTTGACATCCACACTCACTCATCTCCCAGCAGTGGTCCCTGAATAGGGATTAGATGGGGAGCCCCATTTGGCATTTACTACTTCAACCACCCTCCCCACTCTGCAGCCCCCGACCCCTTCTGCAACTCAAGGGCACTGAGGTCAATTGCAGCGCCCCCACTGCTAGCAACTCAGTTGAGATCCGCTAACTCAGCACAAACCAAGGACCCAGCCTGGGAGCTTCCTGGTCTTCAAGGCTCAGTTCCACACTCGGCATGACTCACCCCCTGACTCCCCAAAGCCTTTCCACCATCTACAAGGCACAAGTCAGGAGTGTGATGGAATACTCTCCACTTGCCTGGATCAGTGCAGCTCCAACAGCACTCAAGAAGCTCGACACCATCCAGGACAAAGCAGCCCGCTTGATTGGCACCCCAACCACCACCTTAAACATTCACTCCCTCCACCACCGGCGTACCGTGGCTGCAGTGTGTACCATCTACAAGATGCACTGCAGCAACTCGCCAAGGCTTCTTCGGCAGCATCTCCCAAACCCGCGACCTCTTCCACCTAGAAGGACAAGGGCAGCAGGCACATGGGGACACCACCACCTACAAGTTCCCCTCCAAGTCACATACCATCCTGACTTGGAAATATATCACCGATCCTTCATTGTCGCTGGGTCAAAATCCTGGAACTCCCTCCCTAACAGCACTGTGGGATTACCTCTACCACACGGACTGCAGCGGTTCAAGAAGGCGGCTCACCACCACCTTCTCAAGGGCAACTAGGGATGGGCAATAAATGCTGGCCTTGCCGTGAATGAATAAAGAAAAAGGTAGACCTACCTATTGAGTCAATGTACAGTGCAGTGACTTCTGGCGACAGAACAGCTGATCTGATTCCTGCAAGATATTAATGTTTGAAGGATTCACGAACGTACTGTTCTTTGCTGGGGAGGGTGTTATAAATCATTTCAAAATGTTATTTGTTGGCAGTACAGTGACTCATTTGCCAGAATTTTATTAAGAACAGGATAAATATTGACTTTGAAGCACTTTGGAGTTCATCCTTTGGGATTCTGAATGCTGAATGTCCCACAGGAATGGAAGCTTTAACAGCTGTGTTGTGTAACATAAAAAATTATTTTCCTTAAATACAATATTGGCTGAATAGTCCTTAACATTTATCAAAGTATAATAGAAGAAAGGGCTGGCCTTTATAGAATGCCTTTCACAGCATCCCAAAGCAATTCACAATCAATTAATTACTTTTGAAATATAGTGAAACGAGGCAGACAACTCCCATGCTCTTCTTCAAAATAGGGCCATTGGATCTTTTATATCCACCTGAGGAGGGCAGACATGGTCTCGGTTTAACATCTCATCCGAAAGTTGAGTCACGCACTGGAGCATCAGCTGAGATTATGTGCTAAGTCCTACACGTGGGGCTGGAACCCCCGCCCGTCTGACTCAGAGGCAAGAGTGCTGCCTCTGAGCCAAGGCTGACACCTCATTATTCCTCCCACAATTTTTTCCTCTCCTGAAGATGGTCATTCTCACCGGGGCTACAGTTCCGTGGGTGTAGTCTGCCCTCCACTTCTTGGCTCAATTGACTATTCTTCATCATCTGTAAGCCTAGAGAGGATGTTCATTGTATGAGATGGGGGTGGGGGTGGGGGTAGGGAGGGACCTCTAATCAGAGCCAGATCTTGTCCTCACCCAATATCCGAACACATACTAGCATTTTCCACCAGGCTTAATCACGAGTAGGAACCGTGTTTAAGACCAGGACTGTCCAGTACAAAACCAGATGGTTTGACATCCCAAGTCAAACCCGGGTACTAAGGGTCGAAATGGAAGTGCGTTAACCCACTACCTGCCCAACCGCTCTAGTTTCCTTTGTTGCTATGTACAAATGTAAATGATTTTGATTTCTTTGAGCCTCTGACTGTGTAAGGGAAGGGTTAATCAAACTGTCCTGGAGTCTGCTAATGTTATAGTGCTATTCATAGAATCATAGAATAGTACAGCACAGAAGGAGGCCATTCGGCCCATCGAGTCTGCACCGGCTCTTTCGAAGAGCAATCCAGTCAGTCCCACTCCCCCGCTCTTTCCCCATTTCCCTGCAATTTTTTCTCCTTCAAGTATTTATCCAATTCCCTTTTGAAGGCTACTATTGAATCTGTTTCCTCCACCCTATCAGGTAGTGTATTCCAGACCCTAACCACTCGCTGCGTAAAAAAGGTTTTCCCTCATGTCGCCGCTGGTTCTTTTGCCAATCACCTTAAATCTGTGCCCTCTGGTTATCGACCCTGCAGCCATTGGAAACAGTTTCTCTTTATTTACTCTATCTAAACCCTTCATGATTTTAAACACCTCTATTGATTTATCTTGTAGTAATAGTAACCTTTAGCTTTTGCATGTTAAGTGAAGAAGTATATGTCAGTTTAGATGCTGTGGCTACTGAACTGCTGAATTAAGACTGACCTTGAAGCAATGGTCAGTTTAGTACCTAATTAAAAGACATTTCAATGCACACTGATCCATATATTTCAGAGAACTGTAATTAGCCGATAAGTTCTGCAGAAAGAAAGATCTGTGAATACATCATCCTTTCTAGAAGCAGGAGATTGGTATGGAATGGCGTAGCCTTATAATTAGAAGTTCCACTTGGTAGACTAGAACAAGAGTGACAGGATAACAAAGTTGGGGAGGTCTACAGAAAAAAGAACTTGTTGAAAACTAAAGTTATTGATAAGCGACAAGCTCATTAAAATGTGGAGTTGCACCAAGTAATGCAGATACGCCTGGATTGTCACATAGAAGGCATAAGAAAAAGATATAAAAAGCGGGCATTGAAACAGATACTTAGGATTCTGAAAGGCCTGAGATACTGAGCTGGAAATGCAACACGTTTGAGTCCTCCGACTACACCAGCAAGGTTTTGTCATAAGTACTGCTCTTTAACTGTATGTTTAATTACTCTATACTTATTAAATCTGTGACCTCTTACATTCAATGTGTACGAACCCTATTGGTTTGAGGAGTAAATTATAAGTAAGAACACACCCAACCTTTCTAACAACTGGAAGTGTTATTTTGTGTCACTCCAGAAGTTATAACATGCACATAAATACTTTGGAAGTTCGGGTGGTGCATTCTACAGTGAAGAAAGGGGTGCCTGTCTCACTTACACCAGTGCATAGGTAGGGTATGTCGCAGGGATTGTGACGGTAGTGGGGTTGCTGATAGTGGGGTTTTATGGTAGTGGGGTTTTATGGTAATGGGGTTGCTATGGTAGTGGGGTTGCTATGGTAGTGGCGTTGATATGGTAGTGGTGTTGCTATGGTAATGGGGTTGCCATGGTAGTGGGGTTGCTATGGTAGTGGGTTGTTATGGTAGTGGGGTTGCTATGGTAGTGAGGTTATTATGTATAGTAATCTGGGATGTAATGTTTAAGTTATCCACCAGATGGAGCCAAATATTAAGGGCTCACATTCACCAGTATTTAAGGTAATGGGTCATGTATTCAATGTCCTTGTACACCAGTTTATACGGTAATGTGGCATTGCATTATGGGTATGACTCAGAGGTTCATCCTCCATCTTGGCTCGTGCAGTAAGAATTGTGTGCTTGCTTCCAGCTTGTAAGAGCTATGTCTCTCTGCTACACCGTGTAAATAAACAGTTGGGTTTTGTTCCTAATATCTCGCTTCTCTCAGTTTCTGACCTTACCACTCGGATATCACATTATGGTAGTGGGGTTGTTAATGGTAGTGGGGTGGTCCCCTGATTGTTGTGAGTTTAAATCCAACCATGACAATTTATTGAATCCTGTAGTAATTTGTAGGCTGGCATCAACAAAAAAATGATGACAAAAGCTGCTGAAGACCTGCAACTCTTCTCCAGTCTGGCCTACATGTGACTCCAGTTCACATTATGTGCTTGACTCTTAATGCCCTCTGAAGTGGCCTAGCAAGCCACTCAGTTATATAAACAATCACTTGCAACTAGGGTTATAAGAACATAAGAATTAGGAGCAGGAGTCGGCCACATGGCCCTTCGAGCCTGCTCCGCCATTCAATAAGATATTGGCTGATCTTCAACCTCAACTCCACTTTCCCGCCTGATCCCCATATCCCTTGATTCCCCTGGAGTCCAAAAATCTATCGATCTCAGCCTTGAATATACTCAACGACTGAGCATCCACAGCCCTCTGGGGTAGAGAATGTCAAAGATTCACAACCCTCTGAGTGAAGAAATTCCTCCTCATCTCAGTCTTAAATGGCCAACCCCTTATCCTGAGACTATGCCCCCTAGTTCTAGACTCTCCAACCAGGGGAAACAACCTCTCAGCATCTACCCTGTCAATCCCCTTCAGAATCTTATATGTTTCAATGAGATCACCTCTCATTCTTCTAAACTCCAGAGAGTACAGGCCCAATCTACTCAATCTCTCCTCATAGGACAACCCTCTCATCCCAGCTTGGGCAATAAATGCAGCATTGGCACATCCTGAGAAGAAAAATGTACATAAACAATAGATCCTGTGTTCAAAAGTCATGAACTCGTGTACCAGATTTTCCATATTTAGTCAGATTTGACTTATTTTTCTTGGGCCCGGTGGTGTAAAAACAATGTTAACAAAAGTATCTTACCTAATAGAGGTCTTTAAGATTATGAAAGAATTTGATAGGGTAGACGTAGAGAAGATGTTTCCACTTGTGGAGGAGACCAAAACTAAGGGCCATAAATATAAGATAGTGACTAATAAATCCAATAGGGAATTCAGGAGAAACATCCTTAAACAGTGAATGGTTAGAATGTGGAACTCGCTACCACAGGGAGTGGTTGAGGCCAATAACATAGTGGCCTTTAACAGGAAGCTAGATAAGCACATGAGGGAGAAAGGAATAGAGGGATATGTTGATAGGATGAGATGAGGAAAGGTGGGAAGAAGCTGGGGTGGAACATAAAAACCAGCATGGACTAGTTGGGCCTAATGACCTCTTTCCATGCTGTAAATTCTATGTAATCAGGAACCAGCTGTTTAGACTATGAATCATTAACCCCTTCAAAAAGGAGCTGGATAAATATCTGATTGGGAATGGGATGGTGATTATAAGGATAGGTACAGAGGGAGATGATCAAATACTTCACTTGGCACAACGTCTTCTGTGCTGCAGGAGAAGGTGTTGGCCATGGGGCCAGCAGGTCAGGGTGGTCTAGTGGAGATGTGAGGATGGTAGAATATTCTGGAGTTTCACCTGATTACCCTCAGGGCCCTGTGAATATTTGTGCAGGGCTTTCCCTCATAAGATTAGGTGACTGGGTCAGAACACACTCAAGAGGTTCATTAACAACCTAACCTTCACTCTCAGGTCCATAGCATCGTGAAATACTCTCAGTACATTTCATTGACACAACTAGAATACCACAGCTGTGTAAAATGCCCACCAATATCCATGATTCTCAATGTGTCTTATCCACAGCATGCATGCCAGCAAGTCACCAAGGTTTCTTCGGCAGCATCTCCCAAATCCGCGATCTCTACCACCTAGAAGGACAAGGGCTGCAGGTGCATGGGAACATCGCCACCTCCAAGTTCCCCTCCAAGTCACACAATCCCAACTTGGAAATATATCGCCCGTTTCTTCTTGGTCGCTGGGCAAAATCCTGGGACTTCCTACCTAACAGCACTGTGGAAGACACTAAAAGCATCCAATAATAATAGATAATCAAGGGGCTATAGGGAGGGAGGAACTTAAAACAATCACTATCACTAGAGAAAAAGTACTAGGCAAACTAATGGGACTAAAGGTGGACAAGTCCCCTGGACCTGATGGCCTGCAGCCTAGGGTCTTAAAAGAAGTGGCTACAGAGATAGTGGATGCATTGGTTGTAATCTACCAAAATTCCCTGGATTCTGGAGAGGTCCCAGCGGATTGGAAAACTGCAAATGTAACGCCCCTATTCAAGAAAGAGGGAGACAGAAAGCAGGAAACTATAGGCCAGTTAGCCTAACATCTGTCATTGGGAAAATGCTGGAATCCATTATTAAGGAAGTAGTAGCAGGACATTTAGAAAATCATAATACAATCAAGCAGAATCAGCATGGTTTTATGAAAGGGAAATCGTGTTTGACAAATTTGCTGGAGTTCTTTGAGGATGTAACGAGCAGGGTGGATAAAGGGGAACCAGTAGATGTAGTGTATTTGCATTTCCAGAAGGCATTGATAAGGTGCCACATAAAAGGTTACTGCACAAGATAAGAGCTCACGGGGTTGGGGGTAATATATTAGCATGGATAGAGGATTGGCTAACTAACAGAAAGCAGAGAGTCGGGATAAATGGGTCATTTTCAGGTTGGCAAACTGTAACTAGTGGGGTGCCACAGGGATCAGTGCTGGGGCCTCAACTATTTACAATCTACATTAATGACTTGGATGAAGGGACCGAGTGTACTGTAGCTAAATTTGCTGATGATTCAAAGATTGATGGGAAAGCAAATTGTGAGGAGGCTACAAAGAATCTCCAAAGGGATAGAGATAGGTTAAGTGAGTGGGCAAAAATTTGGCAAATGGAGTATAATGTGGGAAAATGTGAGGTTATCCACTTTGGTAGGATGAATAAAAAAGCAAATTATTATTTAAATGGAGAGAGACTACAGAATGCTGCGGTACAGAGGGATCTGGGGGTCCTCGTACATGAAACACAAAAAGTCAGCATGCAGCTACAGCAAGTAATTAGGAAGGCAAATAGAATGTTGGCCTTTATTGCAAGGGGAATGGAGTATAAAAGTAGGGAAGTCTTGTTACAACTGTACAATTGTACAACTGCAATACAGTTTTGGTCTCCTTATTTAAGGAGGGATATACTTGCATTGGAGGCAGTTCAGAGAAGGTTCACGAGGTTGATTCCGGAGATGAAGGGGTTGTCTTATGAAGAAAGGTTGAGCAGGTTGGGCCTATACTCACTGGAGTTTAGAAGAATGAGAGGGGATCTTATTGAAATGTATAAGATTCTGAGGGGGCTTGACAGGGTACATGCAGAGAGGATGTTTTCCCTCATGGGGGAATCTAGAACTAGGGGGCATAGTTTCAGAATAAAGGGGTCGCCCATTTAAAACGGAGATGAGGAGGAATTTCTTCTCTCAGGGGGTCGTGAATCTTTGGAATTCTCTACCCCAGAGCTGTGGAGGCTGGGTCATTGAATATATTCAAGGTGGAGATAGACAGATTTTTGAAATATAGGGGAGTCAAGCTCGAGGGGCCGAATGGCCGACTCCTGCTCCTACGTCTTATGTTCTTATGTTCACCACACGGACTGCAGCGGTTCAAGAAGAAGGCCCACCACCACCGCCTCAAGGGGCAACTAGGGATGGGCAATAAATGCCGGCCTTGATAGTGACGGCCATATCCCGAGAATGAATTTTTAAAAATGAGTCGCAAGTGTTTAAGATAGATGTGCTTCCTATACCGCACTGCTTTATGACAGATTCCTAAAACAATCACTATGGTAAAGGATTACTGTCATTTGTTTTTGCCTCTAAATCTATTTTCTCGTTCTAATTTTACACGCATTAATAAGAATGACAAAGTTCAACAGAAAGGCTAATCGTGAACTAGAAGCCGTCCTCGGGGCCTGGGTTTTTACACGAGTCTAATTAAGGATAATTAAGGATAATGACTCTCCAAAGATTCTTTGTCTGAAAATCAATTTGGTTTCTTAACATCTTCTGACAAGTAACGTAATGTCGTCCAGACTGTTCCAGAAAACCTTGCAATGCGAGGAGTTGGATAGCATCAGTGTACCTATTGTTCTGACTCTGTGGAGGAACGGGCTACACGCTCAGAGACATGCTTATTTTGTGTGAAAAACCCATTTTCAGCTCTACTAACAATAGCACTCTTAAATATATCAAGGAATATTTTTTAATGCAAGAAAAAAAACAATTATGTTGTAAAACGCTGCCCGATTGCATCGGTTCATGGTCGATTTTACGTTTGTGATTCTGCGAATGAGTTTGAGCGGAAACACGAACCATAACTTCATTTTGGAAAACTAGCGCAACTTTGAGTGTGGTTTGTGCCCAGATTGCCGATTGCTTCCAAAGCGGAAACTCTATCCCCAAACATCTTTCAGTGACGGGGTGGGGGGGGGGGGGTCATGGGATGATGATTGGTAGGGGTTGCTGGCACCTTTCTTACCCTGCCCTCGTTCAGTGGGTGCTGAGACCAACGGTCGCCCTGTGAGATCAGCCAACTTAAAATCAGCACAATCCTAAAATTACAGCAAAGCCAATAAGGAGTGAAATCAGGAAACAGTTCTTCACACAAAGGGTGGTGGAAATCTGGAACTCTCTCCCTCAAAAGGGCTGTGGATGCCAGAGGTCAATTGAAATTTTCAAGACTGAGATCGATAGATTTTTGTTAGGTGAGGGGTATCAAGGCATGTGTGCTACGTCCGTGTGTAATTGAGACACGGACTGCAGGAGTTGGTTATAACAGGTGTTTACTGAGTGGAGACAAAACTGGAACTACTATACAAAGTTACTACACAGGCTTATATACAGGGGTGGTCACTACTGGTACTGCAGTATACAGGGGCTGCAGAATATAGTTCCTTCTTCAAAGTACATACACTACAATTCCTCCCCTTTTAGCTAAACAGTACATAACATTCGATTAATAATTAAATAACATATTTACAATTACAGTTGCTATATACATTAGCTGAAGTTAAGCAATTATAAATTCAGTCTTTGAGGAGGCTTCCTGATTCTGTCTGGATAACGCCTCTTTGGGGTATCAGGTTCTTCTGGCAAAGTTGATTCGGGATCAACGTCGTTGTTTGGTTCGTCTGCTTCCAATATCACTGATTCTGAGGTAGATGCAATTGGTACTTCGGTTTCATCACCAGGTGTATCGGATCGTGGTGTGGATTTGACGTTTTCCAGTGACTCTAGAATCTGGTCAGCATGGCGTCTTACAATGCTCTCTCCAACGTCCACGGTATACATTAGAGGTCCTTGCCATGTGCAGATCGTTCCTGACTGCCATTTCTCTGTGCGGTAGTCCCGGGCCAAAACTGGTTGACCTATCTTAAAACTCCTGGTCGGCCTTTCATTCATATCCTGAAACTGCCTGTTCTCCACATCTCTTCTGATGTTTGGCTTAACCAAATCCAAGCGGCATCTTAGTCTTCGATTGAAGAACATCATGGCTGGAGTTTGGTTGGTAACCGCATGTGTCGCATTCTGGTAGGCAAACAAGAAGTTATCCACCTTGTGTTGTAGGGGTATGTCTTCATTACACATTGCCTTGATAGCCTTCTTGAATGTTTGAACGAACCTCTCAGCCAATCCATTGGTGGCTGGATGATATGGGGCGGATGTGTAATGCTTAACACCATTGTTCTTTAAGAACCGCCGGAACTCTTCAGACACAAACTGTGGTCCATTGTCGGAGCAAATCTGTTCAGGCAGCCCATTTCTGGCGAATATGGTTCGTAAGACTGTGATAGTTTTTTCTGTGGTGGTTGAGGACATTTTTATTACCTCTGGCCACTTTGAATGTGCATCCACCGCAATTAAAAACATCGAGTCCATAAATGGACCAGCAAAATCAATGTGCACCCTTTGCCATGGAGATGAGGGCCACTCCCATGGATGTAGAGGGGCTTGTGGTGGGGCGTTTTGGACCTTCTGGCATCCTGTACAGCTCTTGGTCATCTCTTCGATTTCTCTATCGATTCCCGGCCACCACACAAACACTCTGGCTAAGTTCTTCATTTTTACCCCTCCCAGATGACCCTCATGAAGCTCATTGAGCACTCTATCCTTCAATTTGGGTGGAATTACTACTCTGGATCCACACATCAAGGTTCTTCGGCACACTGACAGCTGTTCTCTTCTCGGCGAGAATGCTGGCAACAGTGGTTCGCCATGTGCTGGCCATCCCTTTACCGTTAAATCATAGACCCTGGAGAGTGTCGGGTCATTTCGTGTTTCCTTTTCTATGTTTGCATTCGTCACAGGTAGACATTCGACTATGGCCGAGTGGAATATCTCCACAGGATCCACTGCAGGTGCTTCTTCCACCGTCGGCAACGGTAGGCGCGACAATCCATCAGCATTCCCATGCTGTTTAGTTCCTTTGTACTCGATGTCATATTGGTGTGCCCCTAGGAAAAGGGACCACCTCTGTAGCCGTTGTGCTGTCATTATTGGGACGCCCTCCTGAGGGTTGAAAATGGAGACAAGAGGTTGATGATGATCAGTTAGTAGAGTAAATTTCTGACCGTGCAGGTAGTGATTGAACTTCTTCACCCCCCCACACCAGGCTGAGGGCCTCTCTGTCAATCTGGGCGTAGTTACGCTCGGCTGAAATTAACGAGCGTGACGCAAAAGCTATCGGCCTCTCTGAACCATCAAGGAATTTATGTGACAGTACCGCTCCAATGCCGTAGGGAGACGCATCACACGCCAGTCTTATCGGTAGTGATGGGGTGTAGTGAGCCAATACTTCTCTTGAAGTGATTAGGTCTTTACTCTTCTGAAAGGCCCGCTTACATTCATTACTCCATTTCCATGCTACTCCAGTTTGTAGTAGGGCGTTCAGTGGGTGCAGAATTGTGGACAAATTCGGCAAAAACTTATGGTAGTAATTCACCAATCCGAGGAATGACCTCAGTTGCGACACATTTTCAGGCGCTGGAGCCTTAACTACCGCTTCAATTTTGTCAGGGGACTTACGTAACCCCTCTTCATCAATCACGTGGCCACAATACGATATCTGTTTCTTAAAAAACTTGCACTTGGGGCGATTGGCTCGTAGCCCATGTTCTCTTAGTCTAGTGAGCACCTGCTCTAGGTTGGCAAGGTGTTCACTGTCATTTTCACCTGTCGTCCAAGTAACACTGAGTCCCCGGAATCCCTTGCAGGACTTGTTCCATCGCTCTTTGCCATATCGCTGGAGCTGATGCTACTCCAAATACCAGTCGATTATACTGGTAAAGACCTTTGTGGGTGTTTATCGTGAGATACTTCCTAGAGGATTCTTCAACCTCCATCTGCAAATATGCTTGTGCTTGGTCAATTTTTGTAAAACGCTTCCCTCCAGATAGTAAGGTGAAAATATCTTCTATCCTCGGGAGAGGATACTGTACTGTGTGAAGGACTGGGTTCACCGTCACCTTGAAGTCCCCACAGATGCGAACCTTCCTTGGCTCCTCAGACTTATTGTTTAACGTTTTCTTCATGACAGGAACGGTGGGTGTCGCCCACTCACTCCAGTCTACCTTAGATAACACGCCTGCATTCTCCAGATTCTCCAGCTCTGCCTTGACGGCTGGGCGAATTGCATACGGTACCGGTCTTGCTTTGAAAAGCTTGGGAATTGCATTCTCTTCTATTTTTATCGAGGCGGTTACGCCTTTAAGAGTTCCCAGTTCTTGTTGAAATACCTCTTTAGCGTTAGCTAAGATTTTTGACAATCGGCCAGGTGTGACGTCGTCATCCTTTTTACCAGCCACAGTCAGTGCCTGAATGGAGTGCCAGTCTAAACTTATATTTCTGATCCATTCACGCCCCAATAACGGTGGTCCACCATCTTGCAGTATGTACAGATACAATTTCTGTATTTCCTTGCCGTTGTATTCGACAGGCACCCTTATTTTCCCTCTGGGGTATACTTTCTGCCCCGTATGCATCTTCAAGACAATGGATGTGTCTTTCAAGCGTATGTGTGAGAATAGCCGCTCATAGTCTCGTCGATTCATGACGGTCAGGACTGATCCTGTATCCAATTCCATTTTGACTTGGGACCCTGCTATCGTGAGGGTGACCCAAATGGTTCGGTGATCCTCTTTTGCGATTACGTTGTGAAGTTTGAGACAGCTTAGTCTCTTGTTCCCGGATTCACTATCGCTCTTCTGGTCTTCGGAACTACTGTCCGTCATCTTTTGTACTTTCCTGTACTGTTCCTTAGTAGCCTTTTTGTTGTCGTTAGTCTTCTTCCCGGACCTGCAAACTCGTGCAATGTGTCCCATCTTTCCGCATTGCCTGCATATTTTGTCCTTGGACCAGCAGTCCTTCTGGTCATGGGTTGTTCTGCCGCAGCGATAACATTTTTCAAATCCCCGTGTCATTTCATGGGTGCCGTATTCCTGTGGCTTTTGCTGTATTTCTGCAGCTCCCCTTGCTGCTGCTTCGTACGATACTGCCATGCTGAAAGCCTTATCTAGCGTCAGCTCTTTCTCTGAGAGTAACCTCTTCTGGGTTCCTTCACTCAGGAGTCCACAGACAAATTTGTCCCGTAGGCTATCTGCCAGTCCTGCTCCGAACTGGCAGTGCTTTGATAGCTTGCGTAGTTCCGTAAGGTAATCAGCATTGCTCTCATCTTTATGCTGATTTCTCTTGTGGAATTTAAATCTTTCTGCTATCAGCAGCGGTGTAGGATTTAGGTGTTCCTGTAGGATATCAACAATTTCGTTAAAACTCTTCGCCATCGGTTTGGCTGGAGTGATCAGGTTCCGCAATAGGCCGTACGTTCTTGCGCCCATTAAGTTTAGTAGTACCGATGCCTTTTTCTCATCGGCTACTTCATTTGCCTTGCAATATACTTCGACTCTTTCCACATACGTGGTCCAGTCTTCTATTGCATTATCGAAGGCAGTGATATTGCCAGTCTTCGGCATCTTGGAGATCTAAGATGGCGCCTCCCGTGCTTTGCCTTCTTCCCCGATTGAACAAAATGGCACCTCCCGCGCTTTGCCTTCTTCCCCGCTGGATTAAGATGGCGCCTCCCGCGCTTTCTGTCTTCTCCGCTGCTGCTAGCGCTGTTGCTGGCGTTTTTATGCCTTGATGGCGACGCCCTATGGTCTTCGCGCACTTCCCCCCCGCGCTGCTGCTAACGCCGCTCTCCGCGGTCCCCGTGGCAAACTGCAGCTCCTCGCGGCTTTCTGCGCTTCTAATTTCTTTTATTTTAATTACTGTTCCCGTCGTCAGAGCAAACCCTACGGGACACTTTCCTCCCTCTTCTCGGGTCTGTACACTGCCCGGCTTCATAGCACCGGCCGCGCCCTGTGTGCTCCACCCTCTCTCTCTCTCTCTCCTCTTCCCGACAACGCTGCTCGGCCCCGTTGAAAAGCCACCCGATCGAGCTCTAGCCCGCCGCAGCCCAGGAAGGATCAGTGTACTACCTGCCACCAGCCCGATTAGCTGGAACACCATAGACAGGATAACCAAGCCCCGCTCTCGACAGCCTCTCCTGCAGATCTTCGAATTCGATGAATCAGAGGCGGTTGCCCATGGTCGACGCCCGTTTCTTCTGTTTGTTTTTTTTTCTTCCTTCTGGCCTCGACCTCTGACAACTTCGCTTCAGGGATGGATCCCCATGAGGTGGTGCAGAACTGTAGGTAAGTTCGGATCTGTCCCTCGCCAGTGTTACGTCCGTGTGTAATTGAGACACGGACTGCAGGAGTTGGTTATAACAGGTGTTTACTGAGTGGAGACAACCTGGAACTACTATGCAAAAGTTACTACACAGGCTTATATACAGGGGTGGTCACTACTGGTACTGCAGTATACAGGGGCTGCAGAATATAGTTCCTTCTTCAAAGTACATACACTACAATGTGGAGCTAAGACAGGTAAATGGAATTGAGGTACAGATCAGCCATGATCTAACTGAATGGCAGAACAGGTTCGAGGGGCTGAATGGCCTCCTCCTGTTCCTGTGTTCCTCAGCAGAGCCTAGTAAAGAAAAGAAGGAAAGAACTTGAATTTATGTAGCGCCTTTCACAACCTCAGGATGTCCCAAAGCGCTTTACAGCCAGTTAGGTACGTTTGAAGTCTAGCCACTGTTGCAGTCTAGGTTGTCAATCATGGGGCATGCTTTGGCTAACATCACCTAGTCCTATACCGGTTGTTGAAGGAAATTTGAATGAATAAGTACATAAGAACATAAGAATTAGGAGCAGGAGCAGGCCACACGGCCCCTCGAGCCTGCTCCTAATTCAATAAAGATCATGGCTGATATTCGGCCTCAACTCCACTTTCCTGGTCGATCTCCATATCCCTTGATTCCCCTAGAGTCCAAAAATCTATCTTTCTCTGCCTTGAATATACTCAGCGACTCAGCATTCACAGCCCTCTGTTCTTTTAATGTTTTAATGCTGCCACGGTCAGTCACATTTTTTTGGGGGGGAGGGAGCGCACAAGACAGAGAGCGCAAGAAGGTCTGTGGCGTCCCAGCGAGGCGAAAGCAGGTTGGGAAAATCATCTTGTAATTCTGTCACTCGCTTGAGCTGCCCCCTCCTCCCCCTCCCCCCAATCCATTTTGTTGGTTAACACAATCTGATGTTGCACCATTTACGCCTGACTGAATAGCAACGAATCTCCGTGAAATCGTGTAAGCATTCTTTTTATCATTTGGATAATTGTGTAAAAAAAAATCATCGCAATAATGCAAGCGTCTGCACCTGTTCTAGATCAGTAACAAAAGCTCAGTACAAGTAAATTAGTCTTTCTCGTTAGAAGTACAAGGAGTCTGTGCAGCAAGCCCCTTAGATTTTCATCGCTCCACCTTCAGCTGCCTAGGTCCTAAGGTCTGAAATTCGCTCCCTAAACCTCTCCGCCATTCTTCCTCTCCGCCTCTCTCTCCCCCTTTTAAGACGCTCCTTCAAACCTACCTCTTTGACCAAGCTTTAGGTCACCTGTCCTAACATCTCGGTGTTAAAATTTAGTTTGATAATCGCTCCTGCGCAGCTGCTTGGGACGTTGCACAGGCGCTGTGTTAGTGCAAGTTGTTGTTGTTGACTGCCGAGTCAAAGGAACGAATTTAGATAAAACAAAATGCTGCGGATGCTGGAAATCGGAAATAAATGCAGAAAATGCTGGACACACTCAACAGGTCGGGCGGCATCTGTGGAGGGAGAAACAGAGTTAACGATTCAGGTCGATGACCTATGATCGGTGTTTTCTCTCGCCACAGATGCTGCCTGACCCGCTGATTGTTTCCAGCATTTCCTGTTTTCACAACAAATTTAGGTAAATGTCCTCTCGTGTTTATTTTTCGGAGAATCCTGCAGTGGGAGCCAGGTACAGAGTCCTTCAATGCAATTACTGGTCTCGGGTGAATCTATTGGCAGAAATTGCCATATTTTGTACTAACAATTCTGGGTTCTGCGAGAAACGAGAACACCAAAAATAATGCGGACCCTTATTCCACTGTATGGCTCTTCAGTCTGTCATACTCTAATGCTGAGATACTGTAAACACGGACACACTTCCGCCTTTCCCTGACTAGCTGAAACCCTCATCCATCCCTTTGTTACCTCCAGACTTGACTATTCCAGCCTCGCACCTTCCACCCTCTGTAAGCTTCAGCTCATCCAAAATTCTGCTGCCCGTATCCTACCTCGCACCAAGTCCCGCTCGCCCATTACACCTGTGCTCACTGAACTACATTGGTTCCTGGATCGGCAACGCCTCGATTTAAAAATTCTCATTCTTGTGTTCAAATCCCTCCGTGGCCTCGCCCCTCCCTATCTCTGTAATCTCCTCCAGCCCTACAACAGTCCGAGATCTTTGCGCTCCTCCAATTCTGGCCTCTTGCACATCTCCGCTTTCCTTCGCTCCGCCATTGGCGGCCGTGCCTTCAGCTGCCTAGGCCCCAAGCTCTGGAATTCCCTCCCTAAACCTCTCCACCTCTCTACCTCTCTCTCCTCCTTTAAGTTGTTCAATAAAGACTAGGGGGGCGATTTTGCCAGCCCTGGGGAGGCAGGTATGGAGGTGGGACTGCCAGGAAAATGGCAGAAACTGGGAGCGGGTACCGAACCCACTCCCAACCCGCCTCCATGCCATCTTCCCAGGAGGCGGGTACCCGACTCGCGCTGGGACCCGTCTCCTGGAGGCGGTAAGGGGATTACAGCCACTTAAGAGGATTATCCCCATTTTTCCAACACAAGTGTGGGCTTCCTAATGTCAGGAAACCCCGCCAGGGTCAGCGAGATGAGCAGTGGGTCTACAGGGGTGAGAGGGGTCGAAAAGTGCGCTGTGGAGGTGAGTGATGGGTGCAAGTGTGGAGAGGTAAGTATGTGAGGTGAGTGAAAAGTCTTAGAAAAAGTTTCCTTACCTTTGTTTCTTCCTGCAGGCTTCAACCGTTGGCGATGCGGAGGCTCCGGCATCTCCACGGCAGAGATGACAGATGGCTGCTGCATTCTCCGATGTAACTGCCATCTGATTTCTGCTCAGGAAATAGGTTTGGTGAGCCTTGAGTACAAGAACTCACTGAGCAACAGAGAATGTCAGTGTTTGACAGCTTCACAAAGCTGTCAAACGATGACAATTCATCTGTCAAAGATGAAACGTCATACGCTGACGTTCTCTGTCACCGGCTTTCCCTTAATTGGCCTGCTGAACCCACTGGGTGGGCTTAACAAGGTCAATCAAGGGAAAATAGTGTGGGTTGGCCGGACGTCGATGGAGGTGGCATAGTGGTTAGCACTGTTGCCTCACAGCGCCAGGGACCCGGGTTCGAATCCGGCCTCGGGTGACTGTCTGTGTGGAGTTTGCACATTCTCCCCGTGTTTGCGTGGGTTTCCTCCGGGTGCTCCGGTTTCCTCCCACAGTCCAAAGATGTGCGGGTTAGGTTGATTGGCTATGATAAATTGACCCTTAGTGTTAGGGGGATTAAATACGTGGGGTTACGGGGATAGGGTGGGATATGTGTTGGTGTAGGGGTTACGGGGATCGGGTGGGATATGTGTCGGTGCAGGCTCGATGGGCTGAAATGGCCTCTATCTGCACTGTGGGGTTTCTGTGATTTCTGTGAAAACCCGACAAGCAGCAATCCCGCCTCCAACGCGCCCACATTGGCAAAATCACCCCCGTACTAAGCTTTTGTTCACCTATCCGAATATCTCTTTACGTGGCTCAGTGTCAAATTTTGTCTGCTAACGCTCCTGTGAAGTTTTATTGCGATACAGGTGCTATATAAATGCAAGTGGTTGTAGGGCAGAATGGATGGATGTTCATTTCTATAGTGGTGCAGCTCGAATGCATGAACATACACATAAACAGAACAGGAATAGACCTTCTGATCCATCAAGCACACTCCAACCAGACATAGCGCAGCCCACGTACATCATCAACCCAGCCCCCAGTTACACGAGCTCCTGGGAGATGCAGTAAAATAGAGGGGAAAAAATCTGAGGCCAATTTAGGAATAACTGCAAAATTCCTCTCCGCACACCAAGCCCCCACCCCCAAGGTAATCGAGCAAAGCTGCAGGAGACCACAGTCGCTCATGAGCAAAAGAAAGGAAGAAAGAAGATTTATATTGTACCTTTCACAACCTCAGGACGTCCCAAAGCGCTGAACAGCCAATGAAGGACTTTTGAAGTGTAGTCACTGTTGTAATGAGGGCAATGCGGCAGCCAAATTTGCGCACAGCAAGCTCCCACAAACAACAATGTGATCATGTCCAGATCATCTGTTTTAGTGATGTTGGTTGAGGGATAAATATTGGCCAGGACACCAGGGAGAACTCCCCTGCTCTTCGAAATACTGCTGCGGGATCTTTTATGACCATCTGAGAGAGTAGACGGAGCCTCAGTTTAACATCTCATCCGAAAGTATCACTAATCGTTCTATAACTCGAGACATCCTCCAGTCTCAGGAACTCGATCAGTTCACTCTCGAAGGACCATATA
The DNA here is from genome assembly GCF_052327205.1 of Somniosus microcephalus. Classification (NCBI taxonomy): domain Eukaryota; kingdom Metazoa; phylum Chordata; class Chondrichthyes; order Squaliformes; family Somniosidae; genus Somniosus; species Somniosus microcephalus. Next base: position 11,141,886 of record NC_141010.1, read on the forward strand.
CATACCACATGGGATTTATCATCTGTCCCATCGGTCAATGACTTTCGATAAAAATAAATACTTTGACTCAGTGCTAGCACCCTCACCTTTGAGACGAGAAGGCCATGAGTTCAAGACCCACTACAGCGACTTGAGTACATAATCTAGACTGACAATTTGGTGCAGTGCTGAGGGAGTGCTGCTCTGTCCGAGGCATCGTCTTTCGGATGAGACGTTAAACCTGCTCTCTCAGGTGGACGTAAGAATGGCACTATTCGAAGAATAGAAGGGGAGTTTTCCTGGTGCCTTGGCCAATATTTATCCATTAACCAACAGCCTTTAAAAAAAACTGGTCACTTATCTCATTGCTGCCTGTGAGGCCTTGCTGTATGTAAATTGGCTGCTGTGTTTCCCTACGTTCTATATCACCTGATTGTTCCCTCTGACCTGGAAGCAGTATGGCTGCGGTGTCAGAAAGCGCACATTAAATTAGCGCTGGAGTTTTTGTTGTTGATTACAGTAATGGCCCGGAATTTGCGGTCCTGTGATGGCCGACATTTCTCCCCTGAAACTGACCGTAACTTCAGGATTTAGCGCGTGCGCAGCCCAGCAGGGAAATCCTGAAGTTGCGCTCTGTCGTTCACGGCTCCTCCACAGGCTGTGCTCTGCCCCCCCACCCCCACACAGAGCCAACAATCAGAGAAATCTCTCAAATCAGGGAAACCAACGAAATCTTCGGTTCTTCCGCAGTAATTACGCTGTTAATGACCCCACTAACAGTTGGACCCTTTTGCATTAGGTGTAACTTGGGTTTTAACAGCGTATTGACTGCTAAACAAAGGTTATGGCCCTGAAAAACTAATTTTAATTTTGTTGAGTGTCAAATTTATCCATTTTAATAAAAATTAAAAATTTTAAGAAACTTTAATTTTTTTAAAATTTTCTAAAAAAAGTTTGTCCATCTTTATTTCGGGTTTGCCTTTTCCCCGTGTGAGAGCCCCAACCTCTGTTTTGCTCTCTCTAACATTTTTAATAGTTAGAATTTTAGGAGCTTACCCACTTCCTGGTTCGCTGTCTGTGAGAATTCTGCGTTTTGATTGGCTGCTTAGGCAGCAACAACAACAACTTGTATTTATATAGCACGGAAAACCCCAAAGTCTCGACACAGAGATCGCGAGATCTTTGTGCCAAGCTTACTACGTGCGAACGCCTTTGCTTCGCCGCTGACCGCAAATTCTGGGTCAACAAGTCTGCAAACCCTCCGAGCTTCTCTCCTACTTCTGGCTCGATATCTTCTGATCTCCTTGTAAAATTCCTTGGGGCGTTTTCTTACCTGAAAGTGACTAATATAATTGCGCCACATTTCGAGAAGGTTCCTGCCCACGTGAGACATACGTGGCTAATATAATTGGAAGTTTTTACAAGTAATTTTGTTGATCGGCAGTATTGCAAACTCTTAATGTCAACTTTCACGTCCCAACAGTTCCAGGAAAACAATATTTAAAATACCAGATAAAAAAACTACAGACAGGTATCTTATTTCTCGCGATGACACTTTTAATGCGTCACATTTCCAGAAGGTTCCTGCCCACGTGAGACATATGAGGCTATATATGTAACTCGTGTCACGTGTCTGATCACAAAGCGTTGAGCAGCAGCAAAGGAGAGGATCTCGCGCTGAACACACCTTAAAAATGCTGAATTATTTAAAAAATGCCATTTACTGGATATTTAAGCATCTACTTTCATTCTTGAAGAAATGGCAGCCGAAATTGGAAGAGTGCAGCAACGCTGGTAATGTTGGCGGTAATATAAAAATTTCAAATTGTAATAATTTGGGCCATCAGCATTTCTATGGCCCAGTTACTAACAATAATTATTTTTATGTAAATATTGATAACTCGGCTAATAATTTGAATCATGATTCAATGCGAGCTGTGACGCGGCAGATGTGATTAATAATGGCTTCTACTTACAATAAATTACTCGTCACAAAATAAAATCATCAAAATGTGTGTGTTTGCTGAAATCAACAAAAAAACGCAGAATACTGAAGACGCAGTTTGGAAAGTTAAAGGACTGAAACAAATGGAATCTATCACCGATCGTGATCCAGAGCTTTCATCAACCGGGCAAGGCGTTTCTTTCAGAACTTTATATTAACTCTCGAGGTGCCGATCTCAGAAGAAAATCAGTCTCTGTTGTGCAACTTGCTGGTGATTGAAGTTTAATTTTAACCCTCGCAATCGGGTAGATCGCTGGTTTTACACCCCGCTATTGATCTTGTAAGTTTCCCGATGGGCAGCTTAGGTTAAAACTGCCCCGAGGATTTTGATAACACATCTGATGTGCCTTGGGACGATTTACTATGCTAAAGTTGCTATATAAGTTGTTGTTGTTTCAATATCTGCATTTTTTTGTTGAAAATTAATAAACAATTCTCCAAAATCTGTAGTGATTATTAGCTGGATATTTTTTCTGTTACATACCTAATTATATAATATTTATATTATATTACAGCTATGAGGGTGCCAGCCTTGGCTCAGTTGGTAGCACTGTTGTGTTTGAGCCAGAGGTTTGTGGGTTCAAACCCCACTCCAGGGACTTGAGCACACAATCATGGCTGACACTTGCAGTGCAGTAATGAGGGAGTGCTGCACTGTCGGAGGTGCCGTCTTTCAGATGAGACGTTAAACTGAGGACCCGTCTGCCCTCTCAGATGGACGCAAAAGATTCTATGGCACAATTGCGAAGAAGAGCAGGGGAATTCTCCTTGGTGTCCTGGTCAATATTTATCCCTCAACCAATATCACTAAAACAGATTAATTGCGGTATATGCGAGCTTGCTGTGCGCAAATTGGTTACTGCGTTTCCTACATTACAACACTGACTACATTTCAGATATACTTGATAGGCTGTAAAGCGCTTTCGGATGTCCTGAGATTGTGAAAAGCGCTGTGTAAATAGAAGTTCTCTCTTTCTTTAACACCCACATGGCAGACTGGTCAGAAAAGTAAAAGCCCTTTTGTACAGCACAGACACGGTGGATTGAATGGCTTCCTTCTGTGTCATAAATTTCTATAAATTTCTATGATTTACACCCAGCCCACAGACTACCAGAGATCTTACGGTTTCCAATTCGTCTAAACACACTCAATACTTACTGAGGTTTGTAATTGCTGTCAGGTACAGGAGAGGTGCCACTGAGTTGCTGTATGTCATGGCTGAAAATTGGACCTGCGGGCTGTTGACAATGTGCTCGTTGACCTAGCCATGTCTGCGAATGAAAAATCGGCCTTGGAAGCCAACTTTCAGCCAACCAGTTGTCAATGTTTATGACAAGGGTCCCACCTCCAAAATGTATGGCGGCACCCAGAATACAGGGACACCCATACTGTACACAGAAGCGTTTAAATCAGATAAAGAAAAATGTATTATAGAATAATTATAATAGAGGGTTACGTTGAACATCCACACCTCCCGTGCATACTGGAGATAGAAGAACATAAGAATTAGGAGCAGGAGTAGCCCTGAAAATGTCTCCTTTTCAAGTATATTTCCAAATCCCTTATGAGAGTTACTCTTGAATCTGCTTGCACCACCCTTTCAGGCAGCGCACTCCAGACTGCGTAAAGAGATTTCTCCTTATCTCCCCATGGGTTTTTTGCCAATGATCTTAATGTTCTTGCTGATGCAGTGTCCGGTTATGTCTCTTTACTCCAGCTGCTGCCACTGACACACGGTTCCTTTCACACTCGATCTTTTTTAAATGTTTGGCGGCACAAGAGTTATTCAGTAAGATATTTGAAAAGGAACAGGCCCTGTTTTTAACCCGGGGGTGGGGGGATGGGGCGAGCAGCAAACCCTTCCCCCCCTGATCTCGGCTGTGTGATGCCCGGGGAAGTTTGAACCCCCTCCGCCCACGCACGCACCACCCCACCCCCCCCGGGCCTCATCTGCATAGGCTCGGTCAGGGTCTCCCCCGAAAGCGCAGGGAGGCAGCAGCTGGTCGCAGGGTAGGGGCGGGATGTCGGACGGAAGGAGTTCAAAGGAACGGTCCACGGCACGCAGGTAATTTGCCAGGAGGAAGATCGGGAGGGGGCTCCCGAGCCCAAAATTGGTTACTGCGTTTCCTACATTACAACTACATTTCAGAACTACTTGATAGGCTGTAAAGCGCTTTTAGATGTCCTGAGATTGTGAAAATCGCCGTTTAAATAGAAGTTCTTTCTTTCTTTCTTTAACACCCACATGGCAGACTGGTCAGAAAAGTAAAAGCCCATGGGATCCAAGGGAGAGTGGCAAGTTGGATCCAAAATTGGCTCAGTGGCAGGAAGCAAAAGGTAATGGTTGATGAATGTTTATGTGACTGGAAAGCTGTTTCCAGTGGGGTTCCGCAGGGCTCAGTACAAGGTCTCTTGCTTTTTGTGGTATACATCAATGATTTAGACTTTAATGTAGGGGGCATGATTAAGAAGTTTGCAGATGATACAAAATCATGCCCCCTACATTAAAGTCTAAATCTGATCTCCTTGTAAAATTCCTTGGGGCGTTTCTTACCTGAAAGTGACTAATATAATTGCGCCACATTTCGAGAAGGTTCCTGCCCACGTGAGACATACGTGGCTAATATAATTGGAAGTTTTTACAAGTAATTTTTTGATCAGCAGTATTGCAAACTCTTAATGTCGACTTTCACGTCCCAACAGTTCCAGAAAAACAATATTTAAAATACCAGATAAAAAAACTACAGACAGGTATCTTATTTCTCGCGATGACACTTTTAATGAGTCACATTTCCAGAAGGTTCCTGCCCACGTGAGACATATGAGGCTATATATGTAGCCCGTGGTCACGTGTCTGATCACCACCCCAGACAAAGCGTTGAGCAGCAGCAAAGGGGAGGATCTCGCGCTGAATACACCTTAAAAATGGTGAATTATTTTAATGTAGCCTGGCGAAACAACAGAAAGTATTAAACTCGTTCGAAACGTAGCCCCAAGGACTCAACAACAATTTTAACAAAGGTTAACACCAGCACATGGTGGGACAATCTACAAGCATCCCCGTGATATCGAGTGATTTGGGAAACAATATCACTTTAAAACTATGTCTGGCTGCACTAAATGCTGTTTTAGTTGTACTTTACGCAGACTAAGTTCATTTCAAAAGTCATATTCACCCCAACTCTCCTCAGAGCACACCCCTCACGCTGGATCTAGAAAATGGAGGCTGTGAAGAAAGGGGAGGTTCCTTTGGCATCACATGGCCCTTCCCATAACCCTTTTCTCCTTTTTTCAAATTCTAAAGGGGAAAATGAACCGCGCCATCTAGTGGACTTAAATATTCACTGCATTTTCCCACTTGGCTACATTCTCCCCTGCTTTAAAGTCAACGTCCTCGGTGACTTAGCACCCGTTTTTCACTTCTTTTACAGCTTCTCGAAAAAATGCAGTACCCAGACTCGATAAAACATGAGAGAACACCTCAGGACTGAGTGAGACTGCATTACAGGCTGACTGAGGCAAATGGTATGGGTTAGGGTTTACCCCAGCATTGGCTCTTTTAGTTCTGCGAGGAGCCGGAATGGGTACCTCAACCTCAGTCCCGCACTCAGAAGGATCTGAATGCTCTGGCTCAGAAACAGCCTCTGATTCCTGTACATCTTGGGCGTTACCAACAGGATCATTGTTTACTTTTTCCTCCTGAGTTAACTCTGGATAGGTGACTTCCTCTACCACAACAAACTCAGTATCAGAGGGCTCTGGCAACGATTCTGTCAAAAGAGTGACGGGGGTACGGTGACAGGGGACTTGGTTCTCGTCCGCCTAGGCTCAGGGACAGGGGTAACACATGGCCTAAGATTAACTCTATGGACCCTTTTTAAAGGACCGCCCTCTACAGGCTCAACTGCATGTGTAGTACCCTGTACCTCCACCACTCTGTACACAGTAGGACCCCAAGCATCCTGAATTTTGTTCCTACCCAAAGGCCTGTGTCGTAAGTATACCAACTGACCCACCTCAATGGTTGGACAGTACACTTTGTCTTTGTTAAGTTCAATTATTTGAGCTGATTTCTTTTCAGTGTACTCTCTTGCCCTTGCATGTGCCTCCTTCAAACGCTCTTGGTGGACAACCAACCACTCATGTTTCTTGTCTAACACTTGCTCCTGACCTAATAAAGCATCTACAGGAAGGTGTGGATGAACCCCGAAAAGCAGATAGTACGGTGAGTAGCCAGTCGTAGCATGGGGTGTTACATTGTAGGCATACACCAACTCAGATAAGTGCTCAGGCCAGCGGCGCTTCTTTTCTGGAGGCAGTGTACGCAAAAGATCGTGTAAAGATCTGTTGAATCTCTCACATTGAGCATTTCCTTCTGGGTGGTGTGGGGTAGTGCGGGTTTTCTTTACACCATAAAGCTTACACAGCTCGGCAATGATTTCACTCTCAAAATTTCGACCTCTGTCTGAATGCAATCTTTCTGGGACCCCATACTTCATGAACCACTCTTTGAGAAGGACTTTTGCCGTGGTATCAGCCTTTTGGTCCCGAGTAGGGAAGGCTTGTGTGAATTTAGTGAAAACATCGGTCACCACTAACACATTCTCACGACCATCGGAGGCCGGTTCCAGCATGGTGAAATCTACAGCAACTACTTCAAGGGGCCGGGAGGCTAGAAATGATTTCATAGGGGCATGTATCTTGGGGTGGGGCATTTTTGTCAAAACACACCTCTCGCATTTCTTGACCCACTGTTCCACATCCCCATACATCCCAAACCAAAAACATCTCTGTCTCAAAAGGTTCTGTGTGCGCTCTATTCCCTGATGGCCCATACGATCATGCACACCTTCAAGCACGACTTCTTTCAAACAAGAGGGCAGTAGTAGCTGGTGACACTCACCAACATGGACATCCTCGATTACACGGTACAACAAACCATCTTGCTCACAAATACGGGGCCACTGCTTTAACGTGGATAATACTAGCTTGGATAACTGCGACCTCTCCTTGTAAGTTGGCCTTCGCTGCTCACCCCAAAACTTCCTAAACACGCTGAGGGTGGGGTCTGTGTCCTGAAACTTACGTAGTTCCTCTTTAGAGTAACCGGGAAGTGTTGGTGTGTTACCCTGCAACTCACTACGCTCAGTACTTTCTTCTGCGTCCGAAACACGGATCTGTCTGACTTTACAGCACTTGACTCCTGCTGTCCCTAAGTCTGGTCCTAGAGCTGTTCCCTTGTGAGTGACATTACATATGGCCACACAACCATCATAGTCTGCATCCCCACTGCCTGACTCGGGCTCCCCTGCTAACGGCTGCCTAGAGAGGGCATCTGCTGCTGCATTACAGCGGCCTGGGCGGTACTTGACGTCAAAGTCAAAAACAGCTAACTGAGCCACCCATCTTTGCTCAACAGCACCTAACTTAGCTGTAGAAAGGTGACACAGGGGGTTGTTATCTGTTATGACAGTGAACTTGGAACCTAGAAGGTAACCTCGAAATTTCTCTGAAACAGCCCATTTGAGGGCGAGGAGCTCTAGTTTCATACTGCTGTAGTTTCTGTCATTTCTTTCAGCATTACGGAGCCTCCTACTGGCATATGCTATCACTCTCTTCCTATCTCCCTGCTGCTGGTGGAGGATGGCACCTAATCCTAGGTTACTGGCATCCGTCTCTACAATAAAAGGCTGAGTGAAATCTGCGTAACCTAACACTGGAGCACTGATCAGCTTTTCTTTCAGCTGTTCGAAAGCAGCTTGGCACGCCGCTGTCCATGAACCTTCAAACAACCGTTTTGCTTTTGCTGGGCTGTCTTCCCTAAGGCATGCATTGACTACGTCATGGAGAGGGCCAGCTCGTTTAGAAAAATCCTCAATGAACCTCCTGTAATAACTACAGAAACCAAGAAATGACCTCAGATCTTTGACTGTACTGGGGACCGGCCACTTCTTTACGGCGGCAATTTTCTCTGGATCTGTCCCTATACCCTCCCCTGAAATTTGATGCCCAAGGAACCTGACTTCCTGCTGCAGGAAGTGACACTTTTCAAGCTTTACTTTCAAACCTGTCTCTTTCAGTCGTCTTAGAGCTGTCTCAAGCCTCTCTAAATGGCCCGGGAAGGTCTGAGAGAACACAAGGATGTCATCTAAATACACTAATAGGATGTGGAACACTAAGTCGCTCATAGTCGCTTGCATAAGCCGTTGAAAAGTCGCAGGTCCATTACAGACACCAAAAGGCATTCTGAGGTACTCAAAAAGGCCAAAAGGAGTTGTAAAAGCAGTCTTAGGCCTGTCACTTTCACGAACAGCAACCTGGTGGTACCCACTTGCAAGATCAATGGTCGAGAAGAACTTTGCACCATGAAGGGCATCAAAACTCTCGTCAATGCGGGGCAAAGGAAATGCGTTACGTCTGGTTTTTGAGTTTAGTTTCCTAAAGTCAACACATAGTCGTATGTCTCCATCAGTCTTACGAACTACCACTATGGGTGAAGCGTATGAACTATTGCTCTCCTGGATGACACGCTTTCTTAAAAGCTTAGTGATGTGGTCCCTCACCTCTTTGTACAGTGTAGGTGGGATACGACGGTATGGCTCTGTAACTGGTGCGTCATCTACCAAGTTAATCTCATGCTCAACTTTATCAGTGTAGCCTAGGTCCTCATCCTTAAAAGCAAATACTTCCGAATACCTGGCTAAAAGTGCACCTAACTCTGCTTGTTGGCCCTGTGTGCCACCTATGTGTAGTTTGTCCAAAAGCAACTGAATGTCTTGGTCTGTCATCTGTCCTTCTTGTCTGCCAACAGTTACTTCCTCTGTGTCAGCGGAGATGCGTTGAAATCGCACCTCACAGGAGTCCTTGTCTACACACTCTGCCTGAGTCGGAATACCAAGCCTGGTCCTGGGGTTTAACCACACATCCTCCTCAGAGAAATTTACCACCTGCACTGGAAATAAATGTCCCTTTGATTCAACTAGAGTGGGGACAACTACCAGGCCACCTGGCAATGGTGTGTTACCTGGCTCCAACAGCATTTTAGTGCTGCCACCTGACTGAGTTTTAAGTCCCTTTACATAGACTGTAGCTATGGAAGACGCAGGCACATGTACAGCACCCCTACCAGCTACACGGACAGAAGATGACTTTGGAGTGATGTTACACTGTTGTACTTGCTGAAATGCTTCCCTCCAATCTGAATCCAACTTTCCCCCTAGAGTAGTGTCAAACTCAGCATGAACTAGTTGTCTGCATCGGCTGATGATGTTCATACCAATAAGACCTGGTGCTGCAGGCTGTGACTGCTGATGCTCTTTGACTACCAGGAAACCACATTCGGGTAAGGTTATGCCCATAGTTTCAACGTCTAACTCAAGGTAGCCCAAGTAGGGAATGTCCAACCCGTTGGCGGCAGTGATCTTAAGCCACCCGGTTGTAGGCAGCATATCCTCATCCCTCCCAAGTAAGTGCTCTCTGAAAAAAACTTCAGTAATAGTGCTGACTTGGCTCCCGGTATCCAGTAAACAGTTAGCAGTAACCCCCCCAATCTTGAGATCTACTACTGGACATTTACCTACTGCACGGTCAAGAAATCTGTCACGAATACCAGTACTGTTCTGAGAGCCTGCAGGTTTTCCTCGCATTGCCCGGCTCATGGCAATCGAGGGAGTTAGTTTTCCTGCATCCCAGCCAGCATTGGTGGATGTGTTTGCTACCTCGTGCTTCTGAGGACACTGTTTGGCAATGTGCCCCGCCCCGTTGCACTTAAAGCAAATAGGCTGACCTTCATCAGTGAACTTTGGCTTGGCTCTAGGTTTCCCAACCTTGTCATTACCCGTGTTTTCCTTCTGTAGAGCAAGACCCCGTACTGCCTCTGTTAGTTCCCCGATAGCTTTACCCTGTTCCGCCACCACTTTAAGAACATCCTGTAAAGTGACAGCCTGGCTGCCTGGTACCCCAATGGCAGAACACTGAAGATCCCTCCCCGTACTGTCACACACTACATTCTTGCTCTTTGCAACTTTAGTGCTACAGGGCTGGTCTTCTAAGGACCATAAGACAGCTTCCTCACGTACATCGAACAGGGTAGACTGGGGGTTGTCTCGTACAAACTTGCGCAACTCTCTCCGGAGTGAGGGATCTCTAACACCATCAACAAATCTGTTTCTGACAACCCGTTTTGTGTCCGGCACAGCATCAGGTGATTGCTTTACCAAAGTTCTAATAATCTGAGAGAGTGCATGTGAGTATTCTTGGAAACCTTCACCCTCTTCTTGCTTGCGTCCATAGAAAGTTTCTAACAGCTGGGACTCACTGCGTTTTTCGGTGAAAGCCCCCCTTAGGTAACTGAACAGGTCACTGGGCTGCTTAGACTCTCCACCCAACCGTAACCTAATTTCCTGTAGGGCTGCCCCCCTCAACAAAGATCGAATGAAATCTACCTGCTCTGCAGGAGTCTGATCTCTAGCTCGTAGTACACTTTCAACCTCTTCAATGAACTCATCAACTGAACGACTATCTTTAGATACCTCACCACTGAATGGTTGGATCTGACGCTCTCTGGGTACATACACATATGACTTGGTTGCCCCATTACCTAGAGTGGCAATAATTGCCATTGCTTGGTCATGGGTTTTTTTCAACTCTGAAATCTGTGCCTTGAGTTGATCTATCTGGTTGCCCTCACCCACACTCAAGGTATTGTCCTCACCATCCGAATTGTGAGCTCCACCCGCCTCCTCAGGAGGGTCTAACATTTTGACTCAGTTCACAAGTCCCTGACAGTCACTGAATGGGATGGCCGCTGTGACGATTCTTCTCCAATGGTGTCCCTCCTCGGTGCCTTGATGGGTCCTCTCCCAGATTGGTCCTGGCGCCCTCTGGATCCCGTCTGTCTGGTCTGGTCCTCCTTAGCAACCCCAGGCAGCACTCTCCGTCCATCTCCAGGTCCACTTGGCACCACACCGCTCTTCCCCCACTGCCGTATTTTATGTAACTTTCCCAAACCTGAGAAACTCCAAGCTAACAGACCCCACTCCTGGTACCAAAATGTGTAGCCTGGCGAAATGGAGCAGCACAGGACACGAACTTTCGTTTTTGGGGTTTTTTATTCTGTATTAATAACTTGGGTCTAGGTTTAGGATGAAATTGTAAATACATAAAACACAGTCGACAAAATACGGCAGTGGCTTGCTGTAAAACAGAACATGAGGTAAACCACAAATCATTATACAAAACAAAACATATCATACCATACATTCGTATGTCCCATTATCACTTGTTACCTCTTACAAGCAAACAGAAAGTATTAAACTCGTTCGAAACGTAGCCCCAAGGACTCAACAACAATTTTAACAAAGGTTAACACCAGCACATGGTGGGACAATCTACAAGCATCCCCGTGATATCGAGTGATTTGGGAAACAATATCACTTTAAAACTATGTCTGGCTGCACTAAATGCTGTTTTAGTTGTACTTTACGCAGACTAAGTTCATTTCAAAAGTCATATTCACCCCAACTCTCCTCAAAGCACACCCCTCACGCTGGATCTAGAAAATGGAGGCTGTGAAGAAAGGGGAGGTTCCTTTGGCATCACATGGCCCTTCCCATAACCCTTTTCTCCTTTTTTCAAATTCTAAAGGGGAAAATGAACCGCGCCATCTAGTGGACTTAAATATTCACTGCATTTTCCCACTTGGCTACATTAAAAATGCCATTTACTGGATATTTAAACATCTACCATCATTCTTAAAGAGAGGGAAGCCGAAATTGGAAGAGTCCAACAGCATTGGCGATGTTGATAATAATATAAAAATTTCAAATAGTAATTTTTTGGGAAACCAGCATTTCCACGTTTCGGTTACGAATAATAACGATTTTTATGCACATATTGATAACTCGGCTAATAATTTGAATCGTGATTCAATGCGAGCTGTGATGCGGATGATTAATAATGGCTTCCACTTACAGTAAATTACTCGTCACAAATAAAATCATTAAAATGTGTGTGTTTTCTGCCATCAACAAAAAAACGCAGAATACTGAAGACGCAGTTTGGAAAGTTAAAGGACTGAAACAAATGGAATCTATCACCGATCGTGATCCAGTGCTTTCATCAACCGGGCAAGGCGTTTCTTTCAGAACTTTATATTAACTCTCGAGGTGCCGATCTTAGAAGAAAATCAGCCTCTGTTGTGCAACTCACTGATGATTAGAGTTTAATTTTAACCCTCGCAATCGGGTAGATCACTGGTTTTACACCCTGCTATTGATCTTGTAAGTTTCCCGATGGGCGGCTTAGGTTAAAACTGTCCCCAGGATGTCGAAGAGTCTTTTAATGCACTTCTGAAATGTGGTGGGTGTAAAGTGTGTATTTTAAAACAGCTGCTGGTATTTAAGACCTCTGTGTGTTTTGGACTTGAATGTTCACAACGATGAAGATTGATGGTGTGGTACGGTGTTCTCGAATTTAACTTAATCGCTAACTATGAGCATCGAAGAGCTGAGCTGCTCTAGGAAGGCTGGACATACCATCAGCAACAGCCAGACACCCAGTAACCAACCATCAGAAGCCAGTTTAATCCAATCAGCAGATGCCAAAACTCCACCACCAGCTGTCAGTCAAACCACAGTCAACCAGCAAGAGGCCTTCCACAAGAAGGAACCCGCCCACAGCTAACAGCCAGCCAATCAATCTACAGCCAGCCGAAGCACAGTGATCTTCCGACGCAGCTATCAGAGTGCAGCCATTACCAAATGATAATGCAAGACCTGTTCACCACATATCCATGTCCTTAATCCATTAAGAAGAACACCAAAGTGTTGCGAAGAACTAGTTATTCCGTGAAAAAGTTCGAAGAATGCTTTCATCGACTGGAGGAGGATAAAGGACTGTGGTGATGAGTTAGTATGGCCGGAAAGCACATGGCAATGGGACCTGCCACGAGAACACTGAGACGCCAGCCTGCGAGAATTAATCACAGACCAACACAATATCTAGTCTGTGACCCATGATCGTGCCTACTGAGGTTCTGCGCCAGAAATGCAACCTTGCTAAAGTCAATCTGTAATGGCCTCTAAATGGACATTATTATAATGATTTTGTTCTAGAGTTATATCACGTTTTACCTAAATGACAAAACTTTATTATGTAAGGTTGGTGATTTAGCACTTTCTGTATTGGACGTTTTACTGTTAAAGTTGCTATCTAAGTTGTTGTTTCAATAGCTGCGTTTTTTTGTTGAAATTTAATAAACAATACTCCAAAATCTGTACTTTGATTATTAGATGGATATTTTTTCTGTTACATACCTAATTATATAATATTTATTATATTACAGCTATGAGGGTGCCAGCCTTGGCTCAGTTGGTAGCACTGTTGTGTTTGAGCCAGAGGTTTGTGGGTTCAAACCCCACTCCAGGGACTTGAGCACACAATCATGGCTGACACTTGCAGTGCAGTACTGAGGGAGTGCTGCACTGTCGGAGGTGCCATCTTTCAGATGAGACGTTAAACTGAGGACCCGTCTGCTCTCAGATGGATGCAAAAGATTCTATGGCACAATTGCGAAGAAGAGCTGGGGAGTTATCCCCGGTGTCCTGGCCAATATTTATCCCTCAACCAACATTACTAAAACAGATTAATTGCGGTATATGCGAGCTTGCTGTGCACAAATTGGTTACTGCATTTCCTACATTACAACACTGACTACATTTCAGAACTACTTGATAGGCTGTAAAGCGCTTTCGGATGTCCTGAGATTGTGAAAAGCGCTGTGTAAATAGAAGTTCTCTCTTTCTTTAACACCCACATGGCAGACTGGTCAGAAAAGTAAAAGCCCTTTTGTACAGCACAGACACGGTGGATTGAATGGCTTCCTTCTGTGTCGTAAATTTCTATAAATTTCTATGATTTACACCCAGCCCACAGACTACCAGAGATCTTACGGTTTCCAATTCATCTAAACACACTCAATACTACTGAGGTTTCTAATTGCTGCCAGGTACAGGAGAGGTGCCACTGAGTTGCTGTATGTCATGGCTGAAAATTGGACCTGCGGGCTGTTGACAATGTGCTCGTTGACCTAGCCATGTCTGCGACTGAAAAATCGGCTTTGGAAGCCAACTTTCAGCCAACCAGTTGTCAATGTTTATGACAAGGCTCCCACCTCCAAAATATATGGCGGCACCCAGAATACAGAGGCACCCATACTGTACGCAGAAGCGTTTAAATCAGATAAAGAAAAATGCATTATAGAATAATTATAATAGAGGGTTACGTTGAACATCCACACCTCCCGTGCATACTGGAGATAGAAGAACATAAGAATTAGGAGCAGGAGTAGCCCTGAAAATGTCTCCTTTTCAAGTATATTTCCAAATCCCTATGAGAGTTACTCTTGAATCTGCTTGCACCACCCTTTCAGGCAGCGCACTCCAGACTGCGTAAAGAGATTTCTCCTGATCTCCCCATGGGGTTTTTGCCAATGATCTTAATGTTCTTGCTGATGCAGTGTCCGGTTATGTCTCTTTACTCCAGCTGCTGCCACTGACACACAGTTCCTTTCACACTCGATCTTTTTTAAATGGCGGCTCAAGAGTTATTCAGTAAGATATTTGAAAAGGAACAGGCCCTGTTTTTAACCCGGGGGTGGGGGGAATGGGGCGAGCAGCAAACCCTTTCCCCCCCGATCTCGGCTGTGTGATGCCCGGGGAAGTTTGAACCCCCTCTGCCCGCATCCGCCTCCCCCAGGCCTCATCTGCATAGGCTCGGTCAGGGTCTCCCCCGAAAGCGCAGGGAGGCAGCAGCTGGTCACAGGGTAGGGGCAGGATGTCGGACGGAAGGAGTTCGAAGGAACGGTCCACGTCACGCAGGTAACTCGCCAGGAGGAAGATCGGGAGGGGGCTCCCGAGCACAAAATCTAGGCTGACACTCCAGTGCGGTGCTGAGGGAGTGCTGCACTGACGGAGGTGCCGTCTTTCGGATGAGACGTTAAAGCGAGGCCTCGTCTGAACCTCTCAGGTGGATGTAAAAGATCCCATGGCTCTATTTTGAAGAAGAGCAGGAGAGATCTCCCTGGTGTCCTGGGCCAATATTTATCCCTCAATCAACATCACTAAAACAGATTATCTGGTCATTATCACATTGCTGTTTGTGGGAGCTTGCTGTGCCAATTGGGTGTGAGGGGTTGGAGGGGCGGTGGGGGGGGATGCCTGGGGCAGGGGAGGCCTAAACTCTCCTTGTGCTCCTCCTGGCTCCACAGGGAAAGTCAAATGAAAGTAAGGCAAGTTACCTTTTTGAGCCTCTTCTGGCCCCGACTCCTCATCCCGCTCGGTTGGCCCGGTGGGACAGCCACGACTGTTGAAGTAGCACTCGGGCCTGATGATGTCACCGATGTGCATGTTTGGTTTCTGAAGGGTGTCCTGCCCGCCTGTTCAGAAGAGCAGGTTAAAATCGGGACCGGCGGGAAGAGAATGGAACCTCGGCAGGTCGGGGCCATGGGAGCTTTTAACTGCCCGCCCACCCGCCTGGCTTCCACCAGACCAGCAGGTTTAAAATCGCCCCAACAGAATGTAAGGAAAGTTGCATATAAGAAGCTAACCCTATGCAGAGCTCCCGTATATAAGAGGCCTCCCATGTATATGACTCCTCATAGGTACAAATATTCTATTCACAGTTTAGTCCCAGCATTTTTTAGAGACCTCAATCTCTGGAGTCTATTATGCCTCTCTAGAGTGAAAAGGCCCAGTTGTCTAAGCTTATTGTGGTAACTAAGGGCCTTTAAGCTCGGTACCTAAGGACCCTCCTCTCAACCTTTTGCAGGAACTCGATATCACTCACCGTATGAGCTGAACACAGTATTCGGGACGAGCCCTAACCAAGGTCTTATAGAAGGACAGTATTGTGCTTTTTGTGTTACACTGAATTGTCCCAGTGATAGGGGGATAAATTCGGTTGCTTTGTGCCTCCCGTTAGCACCCCCAGTGGGCGCTAATGGAGCGCAAAGCCCTGAGCGCCCGGGCGCGGCGCCGCTAACGCCACCCGCGAAATTCAGCGGGAGGTTAGCGGTGGTGGTAGCCCGTAGCGCCCCACGGTGCTGCGCTGCTGGCGATGACGTCGCAAACCTCGGTAGTGCCCCCTGACCTATTGCCGGACGATATGTCCAACAGGGTCGGGTGGCGTGTTTGCAGCCGCGGCGGCACAAGTTAAAGGGCAGGTGTTGGGTGGATATTTTTTTTTAGGCCGACTGCCAACACCTGCCCCCTTCCCCTTTTTTATTCAGGGTGCCGGCCGCGATCGCTCAGTCCGGCATGCCTCTTGATTGCCGGGCTGCTTTCCCGGCACCCCGCTCCCCGGTGGTCCAGCAGGGCCCCGGTGCGCACAATGCTAGGCCCCTCCCCTTTAATCAGGGGAGGGAGGCCTGCAATACCGCGGCGCTACATGCCCCCGCACGTGGCGCTGTTGCACGTAGCGCCACGATATTCAGTTGTAGCACCCCAGGTAGGAGGTGGAGCGCTTCCAGTAGCGCTTCCAGTAGCACCCCGTCTCCTACTTGGGGCGCTACCACTGAATTTACGGCGCTGGGGTGCTAACTTTTTTGGGCGCTCGCCCTGGCGAAGTTAGCGCCCTAAAGGTGGCGCCACCAAATTTCACCCCCTAATACTCTATTTAATTTTGCTGTACCCTCGTGTCACTGGTTGTGAACATTTAAGCATTGCCAGGGTGGAAACCAGAAAGGATAATCTGGCGGGGAGATTTGTACGCCCCCCTTATTTGTAAGTCGGCACAGACACGATGGGCCGAATGGCCTCCTTCTGTGCTGTAAATTTCCATGATTCTTACAGAATTTTCCATTAATTTCAATAAAAAATAAATTAAAAAACACCTCGAGAAAGTTCACTCGAACAGTGAGAATAATATGAAATGCATGCACTCCTTATAGTCTCCCCATAGTCTCCGTCCTTTGCGGCGTATGTAATCTGCTGATTCTGAATTAATTAGCCCAAAATGTTACCATTGAAACATGAGGTAAAAGAGAAACTTGCTTGGAATATAAGTCACACCTTCAGTGAATGAACTCAGCAATTCCTGGATCCTGGATATTACTGCTTTGCAGAAGGCAGGAAAGAGGCAACAAAGATGATTCTGCCACTCAGGAATTTAATCTGAGGAAAGGTTCTGGAAACTGAGTTTTGTTTTCTTTGCAAATGGAAGAGAATTCAAGGTGACCTAAATGAAATTTCTAGATTATGTAGAGAATTGACAAACAGAGGAACAGGAGGAGGCCATTCAGCCCCTCGAGCCTGTTCCGTCATTCAGTGAGATCATGGCTGATCTGTGACCAAACTCCATTTACCCGCCTTTGCCCCATAGCCCTTAATAACTTTAGTTAACACACATCTATCAATCTCAGATTTAAAATTAACAATTGACCCAGCATCAATTGCCGTTTGTGGAAGAGAGTTCCAAACTTCTACCACCCTTTGTGTGTAGAAGTGTTTCCTAACTTCACGCCTGAAAGGTCTGGCTCTAATTTTTAGACTCTGCCCCCTAGTCCAAGACTCCCCAACCAGCAGAAATAGTTTATCTCTATCTACCCTATCTGTTCCCCTCAATATCTTGAAAACTTCAATCAAATTGCGCCTTAACCTCCTAAAATCCAGGAAATACAGCCCTAGTTTGTGTAATCTCTCCTTGTAATTTAACCCATGGAGTCCCAAAAAACAGCAAATTGCTTGAATGCGGAACTCAAGGAGTAGTTGAGGTGATTAGCAGAGATACATTTAAGGGGAGGCTAGATAAACACATGAGGGAGAAAGGAATAGAAGGATATGCTTTAGGGTGAGATGAGGTAGGGGTGGGAGGAGGCTGGTGTGGAGCATAAACACTGGCATAGGCCAGTTGGGCTGAATGGCCGGTTTCTGTGCTGTACATTCTATGTAATGTAATTCAAATCCCAGGAGACACGTGTAAAATTAAAGAAGTTAGGTCAAAGAAGGGAAGTTATTAGGAACGTTTTCACCCAGAGGCTAATAGAGCTGTAGAGTCACTTAATCCAAATGTATACTCTTGGGAGCCGCAAGCCTACATTTCGTTGTACTGCACTTGTGCACTAACAATGACAATAAAAGTTGATTTGATTGGATTTTGATTTGATTATCCGAGAAAGAGACTGAAATGGACAGCACGAGTTGGGTGTGGAGATAACTAGTTTCTCTCTCTCTTGCGGGATTGCGGGATGTGGTGGGAAAGCTAGTAGGTGGGTCTTATTTGGACTTAAGCTCTTTTCTGGAACCTGAAAGTTCTTATGAGTAAATCCACATTTTTGTGTTTTTTTTTATATAGAAAAGTGGAACATCATAGAGCACCAAAATTATTCCATTTAATTGGGTTCCCTATGGTGGAGTTTATTTAAATGGTTTCATTAACTCTGATTGCTTGAGGTCCTAATGAAGGAATTGGAAATATATAATTCCCTACCACTGCTGATTAACATGAACACTGAAAGGAATCGGACTGTGGAATGTATCACACTGCGGGATAATCACAGAAACAAGGCCTGGAAATTAGACCGTGATATTATTACTTGATACCTTCATCTCAAATTGCTGATTTTAATAGAGGCGATAGCCCATTTGGCAGAGGGATGTGATACGATTGTGTTTAGCGTCCATACAATAACATTGCAGGGTGCAACTTCTAGGCTAATATCAAAAAAGATTAACCATCACTTAAGAGATGTCTGGGGAAACCTTCGTGAGGTTTTCAAATAGGAATATAAAAAAACCCAGCATTTACATTTTTGAAGTTTCCTCTGTTCTCACCTCGACTTTCTCCCCTTCTCTCCCAAAGGTGTTAACTCTTTTACGGAACTCATTTCCTGACTGGCACCAAGTTGCGCTCACCCATCAGCCCTGTGCTCGCTGATTGACTCCCGGTCCAACAACGTCTCGATTCTAAAATTCTCATCCTCATGTTCCATTCCCTCTATGGCCTCGCTCCTCTCTATCTCTACAACATGCTCCAGTCCTACAACAGTCCGAGATCGCTGCGTTCCTCCAATTCTGGCCCCTTGTGCATCCTCGATTTCTTTTGTTTCATCATTGGTGGCCGTGCCTTCAGCTGCCTAGACCCTAAGCTCTGGAATTTCCTCCCTAAACCGCTCCGCCTCTCTCTCCTCCTTTAAGACACGCCTTGAAAATGACCTCTCTTGCCAAGCTTTAGGTCACCTGTCCTAATATCTCCTTATGCCAAATAATCTGCTTTAGTGATGTTGGTTGAGGGATAAATATTGGCCAGGACACCGGGGAGAACTCCCATGCTCTTCTTTGAATAGTGCCGTAGGATCTGTTACGTCCATCTGAGTGGGCAGACAGGGCCTCGGTTTAACGTCTCATCCAAATGACGGCACCTCCGACAGTGCAGCACTCCCTCAGCACTGCACTGGGAGTGTCAGCCTAGCTTTTGGGCTCAAGTCTCTGAGGGAGAAAATTGTGGAAACCAAAAGCATTCTTTGTAATTTTCAATACACAACCGATGAACGTGTGTATTGAGAAAGAAAAGTAATGTTTGCAACCAAGACTATGCATCTTGTAAAGTAAATCAGTCCCAAAGAAAGCATTGCGTTAGTGACTGCATGTTATCATATATGGTGCAAGCTCTCGAGTTACTGCCTTGAGCCGATAGTTTTGTCCTTGCTGTTCCTGACTGCTCCACAAGGTGCTGCCTTTGCACTGGAAATGTTGGAAGCTGGAGTAGTGAATCCAGTAGCGGGGAAGATGGATCGCACGTAAGTGCGTTAGACGTGGACCGTCAGCGTCTTGTGGGCTCTGCTCGCGTGTCCGCGTTTGCTGACCAAAAAAAATCAGCACGCACCGTGCCCCTCTCCCCCTCGACCCCCTTCCAACCCAAGCGCCTCTGCTCTTTGAAGTGATTCCTGCCACTCCGTGCTGTCGGCAAGAATTCTCACGAGGGGGTCTTTTTAACCCTGCAGGCGGGCGGGTATTTAAAATCGCCCGTGGGACGCACCCGCCGAGGTCCCGCACTCCTCCGGCAGGTTGCGATTTTAACCTGCTCTTCTGAGCAGGAGAGAGGGACGCCTGCTGGACATCAGTGGGAGCCTGCTTTAAATTTGCAGATGGGGCTCTGCTGATGTCAGAGGGGCCCGACTGCTATATTGACCGGTGGCCTGCGTGGGGAAACCGCTGTGGCTTTCAAGAACATTGAATGTTTCATTGATTTAAACACGCACTTTTAACTTGAACAGGCCATCATTGTTTTTTAAACTAATGGTGCCTCCTTCAAGTGGGCCACTTACAGTTGTTCTGGGACATGCCCACTGCCAACACACTGGCTTGGAACCAAACACTACACTTGCTGAAGGGAATGTCTATAACTGCTCACACAATATGCTGAAGGACTCAATGATGTAGTACCACTCTGTGGATATTAGTTTAACTTAAGCTAAACCCTTTTAGTCCTCCATTATTTGGACCTCTTGGATTTTTTTTCATTCTATTTCAAATAATCTCATTGAATACACTGTTGTCACTGTGATTGAGCACTGACGCACTAGAAGGCTGGTGAGATAATAACCTCTCATGCAGCCTTGGTACTTTCTCAATAAATGCCACGGCCAGATGAAAGACTACATCATAAAGCATGTGCTACATTGTAACTTTATAATGGTTGTTGTGGGAATTGAATGCTTCTCCAGACTGTAGCTTTGAAAGTCCCTCGCGCGCTGTTGAACTGCAAGGAGAACTTCCAAGTTACAACACCATCTACGGAATTGGAAGTTTGGGTTGACATTACTTAATGGAAAGTGAATTCTGCCGAGTCAAACTAATGATCCAAATGTTATTCAGGGAGAAACGTGTTGCACTTCCCAGTGACTCTCAGTGGTTTCTTGTTATTGTGTTTTATGTTTCAAAACTGCTCAGAGTTCCACTTCTTATCAGTGGAGCGGAACTTCATGATATCTGCTCCCAAGCTGCCTCTAGCCAGCAATGTTAAAGCATAAAACACATATAACGAGGAAGGATGGAAAGACATCAGTAAATGTAAGTGTTGGACATCCTGGAGAGTTGGATGGTGGACATCCTGGGCAGCTAAGGGTTAATAATCGAACTTCCTGGCATCTTGGAACAACAGGCTTTCCAATGTAAACAATATATTAAATAAGATCTTAACCATTCACTTCCTCCACCACCGTCGCAACATGGCTGCAGTGTGTACCATCTATAAGATGCACTGCAGCAACTCGTCAAGTGGGAGTACCTTCACCACACGGACTGCAGTGGTTCAAGAAGGCGGCTCACCACTACCTTCCCAAGGGCAATGTGGGATGGACAAGATAGCTTCGGGGTGCCATGAGAAGAACGCATGGCTTGGCTTCTGCTTTTGATGTCTGAGTATTATCTACGAGAAAGGCTTGTGGAAGGAAATAAGTGACTGGGAAGGCATCAAGTATGAGTGATTAAGGTATAACTTTAGTGGCTAGCTCAATAAACATAGGCACAGATTCATTAACTATAGTATGGAAAGATAACAGTTAATAAAGCCTACTCTTCAAAGGATTCTAGAACAGTTAAGTCAGGAAGAATTGTTCAAGAAAAGTAGCTTTGAGATAAACAAATACAACTATTTATGTAATTAGACTGTTTTCAAAGGATTCAGGAACAGATAGGTTGTGAGGTCTTATCTGTGACATGTACATAGAAACATAGACGATAGGAGCAGGAGTCGGCCATTCGGCCCCTCGAGCCTGCTCCGCCATTCAATGAGATCATGGCTGATCATCCAAATTCAGTACCCTGTCCCTGCTTTCTCCCCATATCCCTTGATCCCTTTAGTCTTAAGAAATATATCTAACCTTTGATGTCGGCAAAGTATGGTGTATAAAGGAGCATGGTTTTCAACAGTTCTTCGGGGGGCTCGAAAGATAGAACTGAAAACCAAAAATAATCTCACTGTGTCGAGTTAGGCCGATTACCTGTGCTGTATATGAATAAAGTCTGATCCGTATACTCCACCATCAAGTGTCTGGTGCTTACTCGAAGTGTGTCATTGTGGACCATCGAAGGAAGGAGGTTGACTAACTGCTGCATGTTAACAGTAGATTGGCGGAGAGCTCTGAGCAATTTGGTGAAGCCGACCTTCTAACCAATCTTGGTGTATCAGCGAGTGTTTGGGAAATAGTGATAAGCGTGATTCTGAGATTTAACTCTTTAAGTTATGTGGAAAGGCCAGTAGAACTGAACTCATCAAACAGGTTGAGGGGAGATGAGCTTCAATTTTGCAAAAGAGATTAAAAAAAACTGAATGCTGGAAATCTAACATGAACACAAGTGCTAGATAAATGAAGGTTCTTCCTCGTTTTTTCCCATCTACTTCTTTGGGACATGGAAAGCAACAGAGTCACTCCTCCTGTACCACTGATACTCCCAGTGCAGCATTAAGGGAGCGCTGCACTGTCGGAGGTGCCTTCTTTCAGATGAAATGTTAAACCCAGGCCCCGTCTGCCCTCTCAGGCGGATGTAAAAAAATCCAATGGCACTATTTTGAAGAAGAGCAGGAGAGTTCTCCCCGGTGTCCTAAACAACATTTATCCCTCAACCAACATCAAGATTATCTGGTCATTATCACATTGCTCTTTGTGGGAGCTTGCTGTGCGCAAATTGGCTGCCGCGTTTCCCGCATTACAACAGTGATTACACTTCAAAAAGTACTTCATTGGCTGAAAAGCGCTTTGAGACATCCCAAGGTTGTGAAAGGCGCTATAGAAATGCAAATTCTTTCTTTCATTTTTAGAAAACTGAACCTTGAAGTATGGTCTCAGGTTAGTCTTACCTGCCAGTTTACGTCTGACCTTCCATGGAGGCTCTGGCCTGTCCCTATCGCTGGTGACTTCAGAATGACTACTAACTTGGAAGAAGTCAACTGCAGTATACTTTCAAAATCCTTTAAAGATATACAAAGGAAATCAACAAAATAAATCTCTGTTTTCAACCAAACGTATATGTTATAATATACAAAAGATGTTTGTATTCGAATTGAATGGCTTGGACCCTTTCTGGGAGCTAATGCCACCTGATTGCTGCTGGAGCAATCCAATGGTGAGGGGTTTTGATAGATTGAATAAGGAGAAACTGTTTCCACTTGAGGGTGGGTCGGTAACCTGAGGACGCAGGTTTCAGGTAATTGGCAAAAACCGAGAACCAGAGGGGGAGATGAGGAGAATGGCCTCCTTCTGTGCTGTTAGATTCTATGAACAAGAAAGTATTATCTTATAAATCGAGTTGTAGCACGGCCGATTAAAGTGGACTGATGTAGATTTTAGAAACTTCTCATTTAAAAAAAAAGTATAAACAGAAGACGAGGGGTATGCTGAGCCCAGCAAAGTATTTTACCGATGTTGCTGAGCATTTAGGAATGGGCTGTAGTCATTTTATTAAGTGTGTAGGTTTACACGCAAGGCAATTTAATGACTCTTCTGCAAGGTTAATTTGCTAATTGTTTCTCAAAATTTATAATTTAACACCACACATTTTATGCTAATTACTGGAGTGTAGCCAGTGTTAAGTGTTTTATTCCGAATTGTTTGAAATGCTTGGTCGTGAATACAAAACAGTGATTTGTGAAAACAAGAATTGGTTTTTGCTCGTGCACATCAAGAATGGGAGCCAAAGGGTGTGTTTGTTATGTTACCAGGCAAAGACATGGAAGCAGACCCAGATACATGGGTGCAAGGGTCAATTAGATACACTTTTGGGGGGGGGGGGGAGAAAGGGATTGCGGGATACACTTAGAAGCCAGGTCGGTGGAGTTGGGAGCAGTCAAAAAAAGGACGGACTTTTTTGGCCCAATGGCCTTTCTCTGTTCCTCAGTGGATAGCACTCTCGCCTATGAGTCACATAGGTCGTGGGTTCAAGCCCCACACCAGGGCAGCACGGTGGCATAGTGGTTAGCACTGTTGCCTCACAGCGCCAGGGACCCGGGTTTGAATCCGGCCTCGGGTGACTGTCTGTGTGGAGTTTGCACTCCCCGTGTTTGCGTGGGTTTTCTCCGGGTGCTCCGGTTTCCTCCCACAGTCCAAAGATGTGCGGGTTAGGTTGATTGGCTATGATAAATTGACCCTTAGTGTTAGGGGGATTAAATACGTGGGGATAGGGTGGGATATGTGTTGGTGAAGGGGTTACGGGGATCGGGTGGGATATGTGTCGGTGCAGGCTCGATGGGCCGAAATGGCCTCTATCTGCACTGTGGGGTTTCTGTGATTCTGTGATATAGGCTGACACTCCTAATGCAGTACTGAGGGAGTGCTGCACTGTCGGAGGTGCCATATTTTGGATGAGATGTTAAACCAAGACCCCGTCTACCCTCTCAGGTGGACATAAAAGATCCCATGGCACTATTTGGAAGAAGAGCTGGGGATTTCTCCTCAATGTCCTGGCCAATATTAACCCCCTCAACCAACAACACTAAAACAGATTATTTGGCCGTTATCACAGCGCTGTTTGTGGGATCTGGCTGTGCGCAATATGGCTCCCAGGTTTCCTACATTATAACAGTGATTACACTTCAAAAAGGCTGTAACACACTTTGGGATGTCCTGAGGTTGTGAAAGGCGTGATGTAAATGCAAGTTTTTTCTTTCGTATTCATTTGGGAAAACTGAATCATTACAAGGATGTTGCAGTGATTAAAACCCTGTGCTATCACCTCTGGGCCTGGGATTTGAATTCAGCCTTTACGAATGGGATGAATGACTCCGATCATTGCTGGGTGTAATGGTCCTAAATGAAATGATTCAAGGGGCAGCATTTCTAGTAAGTCAGGGCAGGGAACTGGCTGTAATTTGACACTAATTAGCCATCTCATTCATGTTCTTTTCAATATTACAGAATTGCTTCAATAAGCAGTCTGGAACATGGGCCCCAAGCTCCTGTTTATAATGTAGCACTGAAGCAGCAGGAGAGCAGTTGCTTTAAGCTTCTGGTTCTCAGATTTGCTCCTGGCTGCCAAGGACACTGGGGGCATAGCTCAGTGGTCGAGCATTTGACTGCAAGATCAAGAGGTCTTGTGTTTCAAATCCAGGTGCCCCCCCCCCATCCTTTTTAAGTGCTTCCTGTTGGGAGTCGTACAGTAAGTCTGCCTCCCCTACAGCTGCAGCATTGTTATTTACTTGTGAATTATGTCAGCAGCCAAGTCTGGTGAAACACTACGTTCATGCCACATGTCATGATAGTCATGCTGCTCCAGCTGGGAGTGGGGGCTATTTGTTTTTGGCGGGTCTTACAAACGTTGATATGTACACATAGAAACATATAGAAACAGAAGATAGGAGCAGGAGTAGGCCATTCGGCCCCTCGAGCCTGCTCCGCCATTCAATGAGATCATGGCTGATCATCCAAATTCAGTACCCTGTCCCTGCTTTCTCCCCATACCCCTTGATCCCTTTAACCTTAAGAAATATATCTAACTCCTTCTTGAATATATTTAATGAATTGGCCTCAACTGCCTTCTGTGGTAGAGAATTCCACAGGTTCACCACTCTCTGGGTGAAGAAATCCCTCCTCATCTCAGTCCTAAATGGCTTACCCCTTATCCTTAGACTGTGACCCCTGGTTCTGGACTCCCCTGCCATCGGGAACATCCTTCCTGCATCTAGTCTGTCTAGTCCTTTCAAATTCATTTGGGAAAACTGAATCATTACAAGGATGTTGCAGTGTTAGAATTTTATAAGTTTCAATGAGATCCCCTCTCATTCTTCTAAACTCTAACGAATATAAGCCTAATCGACCCAATCTCTCTTTATACATCATTCCTGCCATCCCAGGTATCAGCCTGGTGAATCTTCGCTGCACTCCCTCCATGGCAAGAACATCCTTCCTCAGATAAGGCGACCAAAACATGACCTGGCTCAGTTTCTTTGGTTCTGGTCAAGTTTTTTTTTCCACAGTGGTGTGGGTACAGCTCAGTGGTAGAGCATTTGATTGCAGATCCAGAGGTCCCTGGTTCAAAATCCGGGTGCCCCCTTTCCTTCAGTGGCATTTTTCTTACTTTAAGATGATTGGCAAAAGAACCAGTGGGGAGAGGAGTGGTATTGTTTTTACCCGGCGCGTTGTTATGATCTGGAATACACTGCCTGAAAGGGTGGTAAAAGTAGATGCAACACAACTTAATACAACTGGGCACATACTTGAAAAGGGAAAAAAATGCAGGGAAAAGAAATGGGGAAAGAGCCGGGGAGTGGGACTAATTGGAAAGCTAAGGAGAGCTATCCAATTCAAAGAGCTGGCACAGGCACAATGGACGGAGTTGCTTCCTTCTGTGGTGTAAGATTCTAGTTTCTTGTTCCAATGGTATCGGGGGTGGGGCAGGGAGGCTGATCATCTCGGGCTGTAACATGCGGTTCCCTATTGGACTCACCCGAGGGCCTTGGTGGAGGCCCCATTTTGAGCAGGGAGCTTTCCTGGCCAATATCGTTAAAAAAAACCCCGGATTTTCTGGGCATTATCACATTGCTTATTTTGGGGCCTTGCTGTGCACAAATTGGCTGCCGCGTATCCTATGTTTCAACAGTGACTCCACTTCAAAAGTACTTCATTGGGTGTAAAGCGCTTTGGGACATCCTGAGGTCGTGAAAGGCGCTATAGAAATGCGAGTCTTTCTTTTTACCTGCTCCTGTCCTGCTCAATGTCTACACGCTTTTTCGAGAAGGGACAGTGATTAGGAGCGGGAACACCAGCTGATTTTTTCCCTCATCTTCCGAACCCACTGAGGTCTATTGGAGCACTTCAACTCAGCTGAGATCCAGCAAAGCCAACAAGGACCGGAGATCGAATATGTGACACTCCTGCTCTATAAAGGATTGTAGAATTTTACCACACATTTCGTCCATTGCACCTGTGCCAAAAAAGCTTACCCTTTGTTCGATGCCCCTGCCCTTTCCTGATGCACTGTTAAGTTTTTCTTTTTTGAATATTTATCTACCTTTTTGAAAAGCTGTCATGGATTCAGCTTTTTTCACAGTTTCTGCTTGGGAGTTCCATATCCTTAGGTTTCAGCCGTGACCCAGTGGTAGCACTCTTGCCTCTGAATCAGAAAAATGTTTCTCTCCTTTCACCGCCATTCAATAACCGAGGAAGTAAAGCGCTCACAAACGGTCAAAAAACACTCGCACACTCTGCTTTTCATTCTACAATCAAACTCACAAGAAGGTTAAAGTTCACGTGCACCCGCTGTGTAAATATGAGTATTGAGATCACATGCCCAACGATGGCATCAATTACTAATTATTTACTGATCAGAAGTGCAATTATCCACACCTGGATTCCCAATTAGCCACATGTGGCTAACGCTGTCCTAGATTGTGGGGTCAGCTCCCCTAGTGTGACATCAACCCACAAATTCCGGACTCTGCAACAACAGTGTTACCGACTGAGCCAAGCTCACATGTCTGGGACACAACAAACATCTCAGCAGATTTTTTTGTTTGGCTTGCTGGATCACATCAGTGTGTTTTTCTTTACTCCTATAAAATATTTATTGGCTTCTGTACAGCTCCATCACAGTCACTAGGTTATTCAGTTTCCCGCAGTGTTTCGGACATTTCATGAACACCGTCGCCCTGTCTATTGCAACAGCACACTCTGTTTTCCCGTATTGCCTGTTACTTAAGAACATTTGCAAACTTGGCGGGGACACCTTTGCCATCGGGCGCCAGCTAGGCTTGCCTTGCCAACCCTCCAGGATTGTCCTGGCGTTTCCAGGAATTGAAGACTAATTCCCCAGGACACTGTTGCGAGCAACACCAGGAGAAAAATCATAAAGGAAGAAAGGCTCGCATTTCTGTAGCGCCTTTCACGACCTCAGGACGTCCCAAAGCACTTTACAGCCAACAAAGTACTTTTTGGAGTGTAGCCACTGTTGTAATGCAGGAAACGCGGCAGCCAATTTACGCACAGCAAGCTACCACAAACAGCAATGTGAAAATTGCCAGATAATCTGTTTTAGTGATGTTGATTGAGGGATAAATATTGGCCAGGACACCGGGGAGAACTTCCCAGCGCTTCTTCAAAATAGTGCCACGGGATCTTTTACGTCCACCCACGGGTTTAATGTCTCATCCGAAAGACGGCACCTCCGGCAGTGCGGCACTCCCTCAACACTGCACTGGGAGTGTCAGCCTAGCTTTTTGTGCTCAAGTCTCTGGAGTGGGACTTAAGGACATTAAGAAAAATGGTGTGATTTTTTTTTTTGTCTCATTTGCTTTGTAGATTTATTCGATGTAAAAATATTGGAGGCCGGATTTTTAAAAAAAGGCTGTTTGACTGACAGCCAAGCATCATCCAATCAGGTAATTAAGAGCCTGTTTGCTATCCAATTGCGCTGGGAAGGCGGAGTGGCGTGAGGATGGACGTGTCGGGCGACCAATGGCGGGAGCGCCGGGGGTGGAGCTGCTGAAGACTGGAGGTCATGTGATGAAACCGCCAGGAATAGGTCCAGCCAGAGTTGGCAACCCTAGTTCCCAGCTGAAATTGGGGTTGTCTCACGATTGAGGTCAGGGAGTGAATGGGATCCTTCGATAGACATTTCATTTTCATTCGGCAAAGTTTGACGTAAAATAATTCTAGGAGTTCAGACTGCGATCCTCATCACCGGTGTACCACAGAACAGTTCAAATCGAATATTGAAGACAGCTCAAACAGCCTTTACAGCTCAGCTTGTGCTAATTGAAGAATGCTGGTCACTCTTTCATTTCTGATCTGATGATCAGACTGCTCGAGTGTCAGATACCAAACATAGACTGGATCAGTACAGTAATTAAGTGAAAGATATAAAGCAGGGACTGGCTCAACGTGCTACATCAACAGTCAGATACAAAGGGTTGAATGGATCAATATACAACATCAAGACTCAAGTACAAAGCATGAAATGATCAATACATTACAGGGCCATTGGGAGGAGGGAGTAGGCTATATTATTTTGATTCTTTCCCTGTGGAAAGCACTGGGCAGGTTTTAAATTAAGTGTCTCCAGGGCAGTGCAATCCCCCAGTGTATATGGTGCGATCCCACAGGGTATACGAAGCGATCCCACGGGGTATACGGAGCGATCCCACGTTGTATACGGAGCGATCCCACATTGTATACGGTGCGATCCCAAGGTGTATACGGTGTGATCCCACAATGTATACGGTGCGCTCCCACATTGTATATGGTGCGTTCCCAAGGTGTATATGGCGCGATCCCACGTTGTATACGGAGCGATCCCACGTTGTATACGGTGCGATCCCCCGTTGTATACGTTGCGATCCCATGGTGTATACGGTGCGATCCCACAGTGTATACGGAGCGATCCCACACTGTATACGGAGCGATCCCATGTTGTAAAGGGAGCGATCCCACGTTGTATACGGTGCGATCCCACGTTGTATATGGTGCGATCCCCCGTTGTATATGGAGCGATCCCACGGTGTATACGGTGCGATCCCACACTGTATACGGAGCGATCCCATGTTGTAAAGGGAGCGATCCCACGTTGTATACGGTGCGATCCCACGGTGTATACGGTGCGATCCCCCGTTGTATATGGAGCGATCCCACGGTGTATACGGTGCGATCCCACACTGTATACGGAGCGATCCCATGTTGTAAAGGGAGCGATCCCACGTTGTATACGGTGCGATCCCACGTTGTATACGGTGCGATCCCCCGTTGTATATGGTGTGATCCCACGGTGTATACGGAGCGATCCCACATTGTATACGGAGCGATCCCACGTTGTATACGGAGTGATCCCACAGTGTATATGGTGCGATCCCATGGTGTATACGGTGCGATCCCACGTTGTATACGGTGCGATCCCACATTGTATACGGTGCAATCCCATGGTGTATACGGTGCGATCCCACAGTGTATACGGTGCGATCCCAAATTGTATGCGGTGCAATCCCACGGTGTATACGGAGCGATCCCACATTGTATACGGTGCGATCCCACATTGTATACGGAGCGATCCCAAGTTGTATACGGTGCAATCCCACATTGTATACGGTGCGATCCCACATTGTATACGGAGTGATCCCACATTGTATACGGAGCGATCCCAAGTTGTATACGGTGCGATCCCCTGTTGTATACGGTGCGATCCCACGGTGTATACGGTGCGATCCCACGGTGTATACGGTGCGATCCCACGGTGTGCACGGAGCGACCCCACGTTGTATACGGAGCGATCCCACGTTGTATATGGAGCGATCCCACGGTGTATACGGTGCGATCCCACATTGTATAAGGTGCGATCCCACATTGTATACGGTGCGATCCCACATTGTATAAGGTGCGATCCCACGTTTATACGGAGCGATCCCACATTGTAAACGGTGCGATCCCACATTGTAGACGGAGCGATCCCACATTGTATACTGTGCGATCCCACATTGCATACGGTGCGATCCCACGTTTATACGGAGCGATCCCACATTGTAAACGGTGCGATCCCACATTGTAGACGGAGCGATCCTACATTGTATACGGAGCGATCCCACGGTGTATACGGTGCGATCCCACGGTGTTTACGGTGCGATCCCACGTTGTATACGGAGCGATCCCACGTTGAATACAGAGTGATCCCACGTTGTATACGGTGCGATCCCACATTGAATACGGAGCGATCCCACGGTGTATACGGAGCAATCCCACATTGAATACGGTGCGATCCCACGGTGTATACGGAGCAATCCCACATTGTATATGGAGCGATCCCACGTTGTATTCGGAGCGATCCCACGTTGTATTCGGAGCGATCCCATGTTGTATATGGTGCGATCCCGTGATGTATACGGAGCGATCCCACATTGTGTAGGGAGCGATCCCACGGTGTATACGGTGCGATCCCATGGTGCATACAGTGCGATCCCACGTTGTATACGGTGCGATCCCACATTGTATACGGAGCGATCCCACATTGTATACGGAGCGATCCCACGTTGTATACGGAGCGATCCCACGTTGTATATGGAGGAATCCCATGGTGTATACGGAGCGATCCCACCTTCTAAACGGAGCGATCCCACGGTGTATACGGAGCGATCCCACATTGTATATGGAGCGATCCCACATTGTATACGGAGCGATCCCACATTGTATACGGAGCGATCCCACGTTGCATACGGTGCGATCCCACGGTGTATACGGAGCAATCCCACATTGTATATGGAGCGATCCCACATTGTATACGCAGCGATCCCACGTTGCATACGGAGCGATCCCACGGTGTATACGGTGCGATCACCCATTGTATTCGGAGCGATCCCACGATGTATACGGTGCGATCCCAAATTGTATATGGTGTGATCCCAAATTATATATGGAGTGATCCCACGTTGTATACGGAGCGATCCCAAATTGTATATGGTGTGATCCCAAATTATATATGGAGTGATCCCACGTTGTATACGGTGCGATCCCACGATGTATACGGTGCGATCCCACATCGTATACGGTGCGATCCCACATCGTATACGGAGCGATCACACGTCGTATACGGTGCGATCCCACGGTGTATACGGTGCGATCCCACGTTGTATACGGAGCGATCCCGTGTTGTATACGGAGCGATTCCACGTTGTATACGGAGCGATCCCACGGTGTATACGGAGCGATCCCACGGTGTATACCGAGCGATCCCATGGTGTACACGGAGCGATCCCACGTTGTATACGGAGCGATCCCACGTTGTATACGGTGCGATCCCACGGTGTATACAGAGCGATCCCACGTTGTATACGGAGCGATCCTACGGTGTATACGGAGCGATCCCACGGTGCATACGGAGCGATCCCACGTTGTAAACGGATCGATTCCACGTTGTATACGGTGCGATCCCACGGTTTATACGGAGCGA
The DNA here is from genome assembly GCF_052327205.1 of Somniosus microcephalus. NCBI lineage: Eukaryota > Metazoa > Chordata > Chondrichthyes > Squaliformes > Somniosidae > Somniosus > Somniosus microcephalus. The sequence continues at coordinate 11,173,789 of NC_141010.1, forward strand.
TCCCACATTGCATACGGAGCGATCCCACGTTGTATACGGAGCGATCCCACGTTGTATACGGTGCCACGTTGTATACGGAGCGATCCCAGGGTGTATACGGTGCGATCCCACGGTGTATACGGTGCGATCCCCCGTTGTATACGGAGCGATCCCACATTGTATACGGTGCGATCCCACGGTGTATACGGAGCGATCCCACATTGTATACGGAACGATCCCACGGTGTATACGGAGCGGTCCCACGTTGTATACGGAGCGATCCCACGTTGTATATGGAGCGATCCCACGTTGTATACAGAGCGATCCCACATTGTATACGGTGCGATCCCACGTTGTATATGGAGCGATCCCACGTTGTATACAGAGCGATCCCACATTGTATACGGTGCGATCCCATGTTGTATACGGAGCGATCCCACATTGTATACGGTGCGATCCCACGGTGTATACGATGCGATCCCACGTTGTATATGGAGCGATCCCACGGTGTATACGGTGCGATCCCACGGTGTATGCGGAGCGATCCCATGTTGTATACGGAGCGATCCCACGGTGTATACGGAGCGATCCCACATTGTATACGGAGCGATCCCACATTGTATATGGTGCGATCCCACGTTGTATACAGAGCGATCCCACATTGTATACGGTGCGATCCCACGTTGTATACGGAGCGATCCCACGTTGTATACGGTGCGATCCCACGTTGTATACGGTACGATCCCATGGTGTATACGGAGCGATTCCACGTTGTATATGGAGCGATCCCACGGTGTATACGGAGCGATTCCACGGTGTATACGGAGCGATCCCACGGTGTATACGTAGCGATCCCACAATGTATACGGAGTGATCCCACGTAGTGCACGGAGCGATCCCACTTTGTATATGGAGCGATCCCACATTGTATATGGAGCGATCCCACGGTGTATACGGAGCGATCCCACGTTATATATGGAGCGATCCCACATTGTATACGGAGCGATCCCACGGTGTATACGGAGCGATCCCACGTTATATACGGAGCGATCCCACGGATTATACGGAGCGATCCCATGGTGTATACGGAGCGATCCCACGTTGTATACGGAGCGATCCCACGTTGTATACGATGTGATCCCACGGTGTATACGGAGCGATCCCACATTGTATACGGAGCGAACCCACATTGTATACGGAGCGATCCCACATTATATGCGGAGCGATCCCACGTTGTATACGAAGCGATCCCACGGTGTATACGGAGCGATCCCACGTTGTATACGGAGCAATCCCACGTTGTATACGGAGCGATCCCACGTTGTATACGGAGCGATCCCACGGTGTATACGGAGCGATCCCACATTTTATACGGAGCGATCCCACGTTGTATACGGAGCGATCCCACATTGTATACGGAGCGATGCCACGTTGTCTACGGAGCGATCCCACATTGTATACGGTGCGACCCCACGGTGTATACGTAGCGATCCCACATTGTGTACGGAGTGATCCCACGTTGTATATGGAGCGATCCCACGGTGTATACGGAGCGATTCCACGTTGGAAACGGAGCAATCCCACATTGTATATGGAGCGATCCCACGGTGTATACGGAGCGATCCCACATTGTATATGGAGCGATCCCACGTTGTATACGGTGCGATCCCACGGTGTATACGGAGCGATCCCACATTGTATACGGAGCGATCCCACATTGTATACTGTGCGATCCCACATTGTATACGGAGCGATCCCACGGTGTATACGGAGCGATCCCACATTGTATACGGAGCGATCCCACGGTGTATACGGAGCGATCCCACATTGTATATGGAGCGATCCCACGTTGTATACGGTGCGATCCCACGGTGTATACGGAGCGATCCCACATTGTATACGGAGCGATCCCACATTGTATACTGTGCGATCCCACATTGTATACGGAGCGATCCCACGGTGTATACGGAGCGATCCCACATTGTATACGGAGCGATCCCACGTTGTATATGGAGCGATCACACATTGTATACGGTGCGATCCCACATTGTATACGGAGCGATCCCACGGTGTATACGGAGCGATCCCACGGTGTATACGGAGCGATCCCACGTTGTATACGGGGCGATCCCACATTGTATACGGAGCGAACCCACGTTGTATCTGGAGCGATCCCATGTTGTATACGGAGCGATCCCACATTGTATATGGAGCGATCCCACATTGTATACGGAGCGATCCCACGTTGCATACGGAGCGATCCCACGGTGTATACGGTGCGATCACACATTGTATTCGGAGCGATCCCACGTTGTATACGGAGCGATCCCAAATTGTATATGGTGCGATCCCAATTTGTATACGTAACGATCCCATGTTGTATACGGTGCGATCCCCCGTTGTATACGGTGCGATCCCACGTTGTATATGGTGCGATCCCACGTTGTATTCGGAGCGATCCCACATTGTACACGGTGCGATCCCACGTTGTATTCGGAGCGATCCCACATTGTATACGGTGCGATCCCACGGTGTATACGGAGCAATCCCACATTGTATATGGAGCGATCCCACGTTGTATTCGGAGCGATCCCACGTTGTATATGGTGCGATCCCATGTTGTATATGGTGCGATCCCGTGATGTATACGGAGCGATCCCACATTGTATAGGGAGCGATCCCACGGTGTATACGGTGCGATCCCATGGTGCATACGGTGCGATCCCACGTTGTATACGGTGCGATTCCACGGTGTATACGGAGCGATCCCACATTGAATACAGAGCGATCCCATGTTGTATACGGTGCGATCCCACATTTTATACGGAGCGATCCCAGATTGTATACGGAGCGATCCCACATTGTATACGGTGCGATCCCATGTTTTATACAGAGCGATCCCACGTTGTATATGGTGCGATCCCACGGTTTATACGGAGCGATCCCACATTGTATACGGAGCGATCCCACGTTGTACACGGAGCGATCCCACATTGTATATGGAGCGATCCCACATTGTATACGGAGCGATCCCACGTTGCATACGGAGCGATCCCACGGTGTATACGGTGCGATCACCCATTGTATTCGGAGCGATCCCACGTTGTATACGGAGCGATCCCAAATTGTATATGGTGCGATCCCAAATTGTATATGGAGCGATCCCACGGTGTATACGGTGCGATCCCACGTTGTATACGGTGCAATCCCACGATGTATACGGTGCGATCCCACATCGTATACGGTGCGATCCCACATCGTATAGGGAGCGATCACACATCGTATACGGTGCGATCCCACGGTGTATACGGTGCGATCCCACGTTGTATACGGAGCGATCCCGTGTTGTATACGGATCGATTCCACGTTGTATACGGAGCGATCCCACGGTGTATACGGTGCGATCCCACGGTGTATACGATGCGATCCCACGGTGCATACGGTGCGATCCCACGTTGTATACGGAGCGATCCCGTGTTGTATACGGAGCGATTCCACGTTGTATACGGAGCGATCCCACGGTGTATACGGAGCGATCCCACGGTGTATACGGAGCGATCCCATGGTGTACACGGAGCGATCCCACGTTGTATACGGAGCGATCCCACGTTGTATACGGTACGATCCCACGGTGTATACGGTGCGATCCCACGTTGTATACGGAGCGATCCCACATTGTATACGGAGCGATCCCACGGTGTATACGGAGCGATCCCACGTTGTATACGGAGCGATCCCACGGTGTATACGGAGCGATCCCACGGTGTATACGGTGCGATCCCACGTTGTATACGGATCGATTCCACGTTGTATACGGCGCGATCCCACGGTGTATACGGTACGATCCCACGTTGTATACGGTGCGATCCCACGGTGTATACGGAGCGATCCCACATTGTATACGGAGCGATCCCACGTTGTATACGGTGCGATCCCACATTGTATACGGTGCGATCCCACGTTGTATACGGAGCGATCCCACATTGTATATGGAGCGATCCCACATTGTATACGGAGCGATCCCACGTTGCATACGGAGCGATCCCACGGTGTATACGGTGCGATCACACATTGTATTCGGAGCGATCCCACGTTGTATACGGAGCGATCCCAAATTGTATATGGTGCGATCCCAATTTGTATACGTAACGATCCCATGTTGTATACGGTGCGATCCCCCGTTGTATACGGTGCGATCCCACGTTGTATATGGTGCGATCCCACGTTGTATTCGGAGCGATCCCACATTGTACACGGTGCGATCCCACGTTGTATTCGGAGCGATCCCACATTGTATACGGTGCGATCCCACGGTGTATACGGAGCAATCCCACATTGTATATGGAGCGATCCCACGTTGTATTCGGAGCGATCCCACGTTGTATATGGTGCGATCCCATGTTGTATATGGTGCGATCCCGTGATGTATACGGAGCGATCCCACATTGTATAGGGAGCGATCCCACGGTGTATACGGTGCGATCCCATGGTGCATACGGTGCGATCCCACGTTGTATACGGTGCGATTCCACGGTGTATACGGAGCGATCCCACATTGAATACAGAGCGATCCCATGTTGTATACGGTGCGATCCCACATTTTATACGGAGCGATCCCAGATTGTATACGGAGCGATCCCACATTGTATACGGTGCGATCCCATGTTTTATACAGAGCGATCCCACGTTGTATATGGTGCGATCCCACGGTTTATACGGAGCGATCCCACATTGTATACGGAGCGATCCCACGTTGTACACGGAGCGATCCCACATTGTATATGGAGCGATCCCACATTGTATACGGAGCGATCCCACGTTGCATACGGAGCGATCCCACGGTGTATACGGTGCGATCACCCATTGTATTCGGAGCGATCCCACGTTGTATACGGAGCGATCCCAAATTGTATATGGTGCGATCCCAAATTGTATATGGAGCGATCCCACGGTGTATACGGTGCGATCCCACGTTGTATACGGTGCAATCCCACGATGTATACGGTGCGATCCCACATCGTATACGGTGCGATCCCACATCGTATAGGGAGCGATCACACATCGTATACGGTGCGATCCCACGGTGTATACGGTGCGATCCCACGTTGTATACGGAGCGATCCCGTGTTGTATACGGATCGATTCCACGTTGTATACGGAGCGATCCCACGGTGTATACGGTGCGATCCCACGGTGTATACGATGCGATCCCACGGTGCATGCGGTGCGATCCCACGTTGTATACGGAGCGATCCCGTGTTGTATACGGAGCGATTCCACGTTGTATACGGAGCGATCCCACGGTGTATACGGAGCGATCCCACGGTGTATACGGAGCGATCCCATGGTGTACACGGAGCGATCCCACGTTGTATACGGAGCGATCCCACGTTGTATACGGTACGATCCCACGGTGTATACGGTGCGATCCCACGTTGTATACGGAGCGATCCCACATTGTATACGGAGCGATCCCACGGTGTATACGGAGCGATCCCACGTTGTATACGGAGCGATCCCACGGTGTATATGGAGCGATCCCACGGTGTATACGGTGCGATCCCACGTTGTATACGGATCGATTCCACGTTGTATACGGCGCGATCCCACGGTGTATACGGTACGATCCCACGTTGTATACGGTGCGATCCCACGGTGTATACGGAGCGATCCCACATTGTATACGGAGCGATCCCACGTTGTATACGGTGCGATCCCACATTGTATACGGTGCGATCCCACGTTGTATACGGAGCGATCCCACATTGTATATGGAGCGATCCCACATTGTATACGGTGCGATCCCACGGTGTATACGGAGCGATCCCACATTGTATACGGAGCGATCCCACGTTGTATACGGCGCGATCCCACGGTGTATACGGAGCGATCCCACATTGTAGACGGTGCGATCCCACGTTGTATACGGTGCGATCCCACGGTGTGTACGGAGCGATCCCACATTGTATACGGAGCGATCCCATGTTGTATACGGAGCGATCCCACGTTGTATACGGTGCCACGTTGTGTACGGAGCGATCCCACGGTGTATACGGTGCGATCCCACGGTGTATACGGTGCGATCCCCCGCTGTATACGGAGCGATCCCACATTGTATACGGTGCGATCCCACGGTGTATACGGAGCGATCCCACATTGTATACGGAACGATCCCACGGTGTATACGGAGCGGTCCCACGTTGTATACGGAGCGATCCCACATTGTATATGGTGCGATCCCATGTTGTATACGGAGCGAACCCACGTTGAATATGGAGCGATCCCACGTTGTATACAGAGCGATCCCACATTGTATACGGTGCGATCCCACGTTGCATATGGAGCGATCCCACGTTGTACACAGAGCGATCCCACATTGTATACGGTGCGATCCCATGTTGTATACGGAGCGATCCCACGTTGTATACGGTGCGATCCCACGTTGTACACGGAGCGATCCCACATTGTATACGGTGCGATCCCACGGTGTATACGGAGCGATCCCACGGTGTATACGGTGCGATCCCACGGTGTGTGCGGAGCGATCCCATGTTGTATACGGAGCGATCCCACGGTGTATACGGAGCGATCCCACGTTGCATACGGAGCGATCCCACGTTGTATACGGCGCGATCCCACGGTGTATACGGAGCGATCCCACGGTGTATACGGTGCGATCCCACGGTGTGTGCGGAGCGATCCCATGTTGTATACGGAGCGATCAAACGGTGTATACGGAGCGATCCCACGTTGCATACGGAGCGATCCCACGTTGTATACGGCGCGATCCCACGGTGTATACGGAGCGATCCCACATTGTATACGGAGCGATCCCACATTGTATATGGTGCGATCCCACGTTGTATACAGAGCGATCCGACATTGTATACGGTGCGATCCCACGTTGTATACGGAGCGATCCCACGTTGTATACGGTGCGATCCCACGTTGTATACGAAGCGATCCCACGTTGTATACGGAGCGATCCCACATTGTATACAGAGTGATCCCACATTGTATACGGAGCGGTCCCACGTTGTATACGGAGCGATCCCACGGTGTAAACGGAGCGATCCCACCTTGTATACGGAGTGATCCAAAATTGTATACGGTGCGATCCCACGTTGTATACGGAGCAATCCCACAGTGTATACTGAGCGATCCCACGTTGTATAAGGAGCGATCCCACATTGTATACGGAGCGATCCCACGGTGTATACGGAGCGATTCCACATTGTATACGGAGCGATCCCACGGTGCATACGGAGCGATCCCACGGTGTATACGGTGCGATCCCACAGTGTATACGGAGCGATCCCACGGTGTATACGGAGCGATCCCACGTTGTATACGGAGCGATCCCACGTTGTATACGGTGCGATCCCATGGTGTATACGGAGCGATTCCACGGTGTATACGGAGCGATCCCACATTGTATACGGAGCGATTCCACGTTGTACATGGAGCGATCCCACGGTGTATACGGAGCGATTCCACGGTGTGTACGGAGCGATCCCACAGTGTATACGGAGCGATCCCACGGTGTATACGGAGTGATCCCACGTTGTATACGGAGCGATCCCACTTTGTATATGGAGCAATCCCACATTGTATACGGAGCGATCCCACGGTGTATACGGAGCGATCCCACGTTATATACGGAGCGATCCCACGGATTATACGGAGCGATCCCATGGTGTATACGGAGCGATCCCACGTTGTATATGGAGCGATCCCACGTTGTATACGATGCGATCCCACGGTGTATACGGAGCGATCCCACATTGTATACGGAGCGAACCCACATTGCACACAGAGCGATCCTACGTTGTATACGGAGCGAGCCCACGGTGTATACGGAGCGATCCCACGGTGTATACGGAGCGATCCCACGGTGTATACGGAGCGATCCCACGGTGTATACGGAGCGATCCCATGTTGTATACGGAGCGATCCCACTTTGTATACGGAGCGATCGCACGGTGTATACGGAGCGATCCCATGGTGTATACGGAGCGATCCCACATTTTATACGGAGCGATCCCACGTTGTATACGGAGCGATCCCACGGTGCATACGGTGCGATCGCACGGTGTATACGGTGCGATCCCACTTTGTATACGGAGCGATCCCACGTTGTATACGGAGTGATCCCACGGTGTATACGGAGCGATCCCACGTTTTATACGGCGCGATCCCACGTTGTATACGGAGCGATCCCACGTTGTATACGGCGCGATCCCACGTTGTATACAGAGCGATCCCACGGTGTATACGGTGCGATTCCACATTGTATACGGAGCGATCCCACGTTGTATACGGCGCAATCCCACAGTGTATACAGAGCGATCCCACGGTGTATACGGAGCGATCCCACGGTGTATACGGAGCGATCCCACGTTGTATGCGGAGCGATCCCACGGTGTATACGGAGCGATCCCACGGTGTATACGGAGCGATCCCACAGTGTATACGGAGCGATCCCACGGTGTATACGGAGCGATCCCAAGGTGTATACGGAGCGATCCCACGGTGTATACGGAGCGATCCCACATTGTATACGGGGCGATCCCACATTGTATACGGAGCGATCCCACGTTGTATCTGGAGCGATCCTACTTTGTATACGGAGCGATCCCACATTGTATACGGAGCGATCCTACGTTGTATACGGTGCGATCCCAATTTGTATACGTAACGATCCCATGTTGTATACGGTGCGATCCCCCGTTGTATACGGTGCGATCCCACGTTGTATATGGTGCGATCCCACGGTGTATACGGTGCGATCCCACGTTGTATTCGGAGCGATCCCACATTGTATACGGAGCGATCCCACGGTGTATACGGTGCGATCCCACGGTGTATACGGTGCGATCCCCCGCTGTATACGGAGCGATCCCACATTGTATACGGTGCGATCCCACGGTGTATACGGAGCGATCCCACATTGTATACGGAACGATCCCACGGTGTATACGGAGCGGTCCCACGTTGTATACGGAGCGATCCCACATTGTATATGGTGCGATCCCATGTTGTATACGGAGCGAACCCACGTTGAATATGGAGCGATCCCACGTTGTATACAGAGCGATCCCACATTGTATACGGTGCGATCCCACGTTGCATATGGAGCGATCCCACGTTGTACACAGAGCGATCCCACATTGTATACGGTGCGATCCCATGTTGTATACGGAGCGATCCCACGTTGTATACGGTGCGATCCCACGTTGTACACGGAGCGATCCCACATTGTATACGGTGCGATCCCACGGTGTATACGGTGCGATCCCACGTTGTATACGGAGCGATCCCACGGTGTATACGGTGCGATCCCACGGTGTGTGCGGAGCGATCCCATGTTGTATACGGAGCGATCCCACGGTGTATACGGAGCGATCCCACGTTGCATACGGAGCGATCCCACGTTGTATACGGCGCGATCCCACGGTGTATACGGAGCGATCCCACATTGTATACGGAGCGATCCCACATTGTATATGGTGCGATCCCACGTTGTATACAGAGCGATCCGACATTGTATACGGTGCGATCCCACGTTGTATACGGAGCGATCCCACGTTGTATACGGTGCGATCCCACGTTGTATACGAAGCGATCCCACGTTGTATACGGAGCGATCCCACATTGTATACGGAGTGATCCCACATTGTATACAGAGCGGTCCCACGTTGTATACGGAGCGATCCCACGGTGTAAACGGAGCGATCCCACCTTGTATACGGAGTGATCCAAAATTGTATACGGTGCGATCCCACGTTGTATACGGAGCAATCCCACAGTGTATACTGAGCGATCCCACGTTGTATAAGGAGCGATCCCACATTGTATACGGAGCGATCCCACGGTGTATACGGAGCGATTCCACATTGTATACGGAGCGATCCCACGGTGTATACGGAGCGATCCCACGGTGTATACGGTGCGATCCCACAGTGTATACGGAGCGATCCCACGGTGTATACGGAGCGATCCCACGTTGTATACGGAGCGATCCCACGTTGTATACGGTGCGATCCCATGGCGTATACGGAGCGATTCCACGGTGTATACGGAGCGATCCCACATTGTATACGGAGCGATTCCACGTTGTACATGGAGCGATCCCACGGTGTATACGGAGCGATTCCACGGTGTGTACGGAGCGATCCCACAGTGTATACGGAGCGATCCCATGGTGTATACGGAGTGATCCCACGTTGTATACGGAGCGATCCCACTTTGTATATGGAGCAATCCCACATTGTATACGGAGCGATCCCACGGTGTATACGGAGCGATCCCACGTTATATACGGAGCGATCCCACGGATTATACGGAGCGATCCCATGGTGTATACGGAGCGATCCCACGTTGTATATGGAGCGATCCCACGTTGTATACGATGCGATCCCACGGTGTATACGGAGCGATCCCAAATTGTATACGGAGCGAACCCACATTGCACACGGAGCGATCCTACGTTGTATACGGAGCGAGCCCACGGTGTATACGGAGCGATCCCACGGTGTATACGGAGCGATCCCACGGTGTATACGGAGCGATCCCACGGTGTATACGGAGCGATCCCATGTTGTATACGGAGCGATCCCACTTTGTATACGGAGCGATCGCACGGTGTATACGGAGCGATCCCACGGTGTATACGGAGCGATCCCATGGTGTATACGGAGCGATCCCACATTTTATACGGAGCGATCCCACGTTGTATACGGAGCGATCCCACGGTGCGTACGGTGCGATCGCACGGTGTATACGGTGCGATCCCACTTTGTATACGGAGCGATCCCACGTTGTATACGGAGTGATCCCACGGTGTATACGGAGCGATCCCACGTTTTATACGGCGCGATCCCACGTTGTATACGGAGCGATCCCACGTTGTATACGGCGCGATCCCACGTTGTATACAGAGCGATCCCACGGTGTATACGGTGCGATTCCACATTGTATACGGAGCGATCCCACGTTGTATACGACGCAATCCCACAGTGTATACGGAGCGATCCCACGGTGTATACGGAGCGATCCCACGGTGTATACGGAGCGATCCCACGTTGTATGCGGAGCGATCCCACGGTGTATACGGAGCGATCCCACGGTGTATACGGAGCGATCCCACAGTGTATACGGAGCGATCCCACGGTGTATACGGAGCGATCCCACGGTGTATACGGAGCGATCCCACGGTGTATACGGAGCGATCCCACATTGTATACGGGGCGATCCCACATTGTATACGGAGCGATCCCACGTTGTATCTGGAGCGATCCTACTTTTTATACGGAGCGATCCCACATTGTATACGGAGCGATCCTACGTTGTATACGGTGCGATCCCAATTTGTATACGTAACGATCCCATGTTGTATACGGTGCGATCCCCCGTTGTATACGGTGCGATCCCACGTTGTATATGGTGCGATCCCACGGTGTATACGGTGCGATCCCACGTTGTATTCGGAGCGATCCCACATTGTATACGGTGCGATCCCACGGTGTATACGGAGCAATCCCACATTGTATATGGAGCGATCCCACGTTGTATTCGGAGCGATCCCACGTTGTATATGGTGCGATCCCATGTTGTATATGGTGCGATCCCGTGATGTATACGGAGCGATCCCACATTGTACAGGGAGCGATCCCACGGTGTATACGGTGCGATCCCACGGTGCATACGGTGCGATCCCACGTTGTATACGGTGCGATTCCACGGTGTATACGGAGCGATCCCACATTGAATACAGAGCGATCCCACGTTGTATACGGTGCGATCCCACTTTTTATACGGAGCGATCCCACATTGTATACGGAGCGATCCCACATTGTATACGGTGCGATCCCATGTTTTATACGGAGCGATCCCACGTTGTATATGGTGCGATCCCACGGTTTATACGGAGCGATCCCACATTGTATACGGAGCGATCCCACGTTGTACACGGAGCGATCCCACATTGTATATGGAGCGATCCCACATTGTAGACGGAGCGATCGCACGTTGCATACGGAGCGATCCCACGGTGTATACGGTGCGATCACACATTGTATTCGGAGCGATCCCACGTTGTATACGGAGCGATCCCAAATTGTATATGGTGCGATCCCAAATTGTATATGGAGCGATCCCACGGTGTATACGGTGCGATCCCACGTTGTATACGGTGCAATCCCACGATGTATACGGTGCGATCCCACATCGTATACGGTGCGATCCCACATCGTATAGGGAGCGATCACACATCGTATACGGTGCGATCCCACGGTGTATACGGTGCGATCCCACGTTGTATACGGAGCGATCCCTCATTGTATACGGAGCGATCCCACGGTGTATACGGAGCGATCCCACGTTGTATACGGAGCGATCCCACGGTGTATACGGAGCGATCCCACGGTGTATACGGTGCAATCCCACGTTGTATACGGATCGATTCCACGTTGTATACGGCGCGATCCCACGGTGCATACGGTGTGATCCCACGTTGTATACGGTGCGATCCCACGGTGTGTACGGAGCGATCCCACATTGTATACGGAGCGATCCCACGTTGTATACGGAGCGATCCCACGTTGTATACGGTGCCACGTTGTATACGGAGCGATCCCACGGTGTATACGGTGCGATCCCACGGTGTATACGGTGCGATCCCCCGCTGTATACGGTGCGATCCCACATTGTATACGGTGCGATCCCACGGTGTATACGGAGCGATCCCACATTGTATACGGAACGATCCCACGGTGTATACGGAGCGGTCCCACGTTGTATACGGAGCGATCCCACGTTGTATATGGTGCGATCCCATGTTGTATACGGAGCGAACCCACGTTGAATATGGAGCGATCCCACGTTGTATACAGAGCGATCCCACATTGTATACGGTGCGATCCCACGTTGTATATGGAGCGATCCCACGTTGTATACAGAGCGATCCCACATTGTATACGGTGCGATCCCATGTTGTATACGGAGCGATCCCACGTTGTATACGGTGCGATCCCACGTTGTACACGGAGCGATCCCACATTGTATACGGTGCGATCCCACGGTGTATACGGTGCGATCCCACGTTGTATACGGAGCGATCCCACGGTGTATACGGTGCGATCCCACGGTGTATGCGGAGCGATCCCATGTTGTATACGGAGCGATCCCACGGTGTATACGGAGCGATCCCACGTTGTATACGGAGCGATCCCATGTTGTATACGGAGCGATCCCACGGTGTATACGGAGCGATCCCACATTGTATACGGAGCGATCCCACATTGTATATGGTGCGATCCCATGTTGTATACAGAGCGATCCGACATTGTATACGGTGCGATCCCACGTTGTATACGGAGCGATCCCACGTTGTATACAGTGCGATCCCACGTTGTATACGAAGCGATCCCACGTTGTATACGGAGCGATCCCACATTGTGTACGGAGTGATCCCACATTGTATACGGAGCGGTCCCACGTTGTATACGGAGCGATCCCACGGTGTATACGGAGCGATCCCACGTTGTATACGGAGTGATCCAAATTGTATACGGTGCGATCCCACGTTGTATACGGAGCAATCCCACAGTGTATACCGAGCGATCCCACGTTGTATAAGGAGCGATCCCACATTGTATACGGAGCGATCCCACGGTGTATACGGAGCGATTCCACATTGTATACGGAGCGATCCCACGGTGTATACAGAGCGTTCCTACGGTGTATATGGTGCGATCCCACAGTGTATACGGAGCAATCCCACGGTGTATACGCAGCGATCCCACGTTGTATACGGAGCGATCCCACGTTGTATATGGAGCGATCCCACATTGTATACGGAGCGATTCCACGTTGTACATGGAGCGATCCCACGGTGTATACGGAGCGATTCCACGGTGTATACGGAGCGATCCCACAGTGTATACGGAGCGATCCCACGGTGTATACGGAGTGATCCCACATTGTATACGGAGCGATCCCACTTTGTATATGGAGCGATCCCACATTGTACACGGAGCGATCCCACGGTGTATACGGAGCGATCTCACGTTATATACGGAGCGATCCCACGGATTATACGGAGCGACCCCATGGTGTATACGGAGCGATCCCACGTTGTATATGGAGCGATCCCACGTTGTATACGATGCGATCCCACGGTGTATACGGAGCGATCCCACATTGTATACGGAGCGAACCCACATTGCATACGGAGCGATCCTACGTTGTATACGGAGCGAGCCCACGGTGTATACGGAGCGATACCACGGTGTATACGGAGCGATCCCACGGTGTATACGGAGCGATCCCACGGTGTATACGGAGCGATCCCACGTTGTATACGGAGCGATCCCACTTTGTATACGGAGCGATCGCACGGTGTATACGGAGCGATCCCACGGTGTATTAGGAGCGATCCCATGGTGTATACGGAGCGATCCCACATTTTATACGGAGCGATCCCACGTTGTATACGGAGCGAACCCACGGTGTATACGGTGCGATCGCACGGTGTATACGGTGCGATCCCACTTTGTATACGGAGCGGTCCCACGTTGTATACGGAGTGATCCCACGGTGTATACGGAGCGATCCCACGTTTTATACGGCGCGATCCCTCGTTGTATACGGAGCGATCCCACGTTGTATACGGCGCGATCCCACGGTGTATACAGAGCGATCCCACGGTGTATACGGTGCGATTCCACATTGTATACGTAGCGATCCCACGTTGTATACGGCGCAATCCCACAGTGTATACGGAGCGATCCCACGGTGTATACGGAGCGATCCCACGGTGTATACGGAGCGATCCCACGTTGTATACGGAGCAATCCCACGGTGTACACGGAGCGATCCCACGGTGTATACGGAGCGATCCCACATTGTATACGGAGCGATCCCACGGTGTATACGGTGCGATCCCACATTGTATACGGAGCGATCCCACAGTGTATACGGAGCGATCCCACGGTGTATACGGAGTGATTCCACGGTGTATACGGTGCGATCCCACATTGTATACGGAGCGTTCCCACGGTGTATACGGAGCGATCCCACGTTGTATACGGAGAGATCCCACAGTCTATACGGAGCGATCCCACGGTGTATACGGTGCGATCCCACATTGTATACGGAGCGATCCCACGGTGTATACAGAGCGATCCCACGTTGTATACGGAGCAATCCCACGGTGTATACGGAGCGATCCCACGTTGTATACGGAGCGATCCCACGGTGTATACGGAGCGATCCCACGTTGTATACGGTGCGATCCCACGGTGTATACGGTGCGATCCCACATTGTATACGGAGCGATCCCACGTTGTATATGGTGCGATCCCACGTTGTATACAGTGCGATCCCACGGTGTATACGGAGCGATCCCACGTTGTATACGGAGCGATCCCACATTGTATACGGAGCAATCCCACATTGTATACAGAGCGATCCCACGGTGTATACGGAGCGATCCCACATTGTATACGGAGCGATCCCACGGTGTATACGGAGCGATCCCACATTGTATACGGAGCGATCCCACGGTTTATACGGAGCGATCCCACGTTGTATACGGAGCGATCCCACGGTGTATACGGAGCAATCCCACATTGTATACGGTGCGATCCCACATTGTATACGGAGCGATCACACGGTGTATACGGAGCGATCCCACGGTGTATACGGAGCGATCCCACGGTGTATACGGAGCCATCCCACATTGTATACGGACCGATCCCACATTGTATACGGCGCGATCCCATGTTGTATACAGAGCGATCCAACGGTGTATACAGAGCGATCCCACGGTGTATACGGAGCGATCCCACGTTGTATACGGTGCGATCCCACGGTGTATACGGAGCGATCCCACGTTGTATACGGAGCGATCCCACGTTGTATACAGAGCGATCCCACATTGTATACGGAGCAATCCCACATTGTATACGGAGCGATCCCACGTTGTATACGGAGCGATCCCACGGTGTATACGGAGCGATCCCACGGTGTGTACGGAGCGATCCCACAGTGTATACGGAGCGATCCCACATTGTATACGGAGCGATCCCACGGTGTATACGGTGCGATCCCACATTGTATACGGAGCGATCCCACGGTGTATACGGAGCGATCCCACGGTGTATACGGTGCGATCCAACAATGTATCCGGAGCGTTCCCACGGTGTATACGGAGCGATCCCACGTTGTATACGGAGCGATCCCACAGTCTATACGGAGCGATCCCACGGTGTATACGGAGCGATCCCACGGTGTATACGGTGCGATCCCACATTGTATACGGAGCGTTCCCACGGTGTATACGGAGCAATCCCACGTTGTATACGGAGCGATCCCACAGTCTATACGGAGCGATCCCACGGTGTATACGGTGCGATCCCACATTGTATACGGAGCGATCCCACGGTGTATACGGAGCGATCCCACGTTGTATCCGGAGCGATCCCACATTTTATACGGCGCGATCCCATGTTGTATACGGAGCGATCCAACGGTGTATACGGAGCGATCCCATGGTGTATACGGAGCGATCCCATGGTGTATACGGAGCGATCCCACGGTGTATACGGAGAGATCCCACTTTGTATACGGTGCGATCCCATGGTGTATACGGTGCGATCCCACATTGTGTACGGTGCGATCCCACGGTGTATGCGGAGCGATCCCACATTGTATACGGAGCGATCCCACGGCGTATACGGAGCGATCCCACGGTGTATACGGAGCCATCCCACATTGTATACGGACCGATCCCACATTGTATACGGCGCGATCCCATGTTGTATACAGAGCGATCCAACGGTGTATACAGAGCGATCCCACATTGTATACGGAGCGATCCCACATTGTATACGACGCGATCCCATGTTGTATACGGAGCGATCCAACGGTGTATACGGAGCGATCCCATGGTGTATACGGAGCGATCCCATGTTGTATACGGTGCGATCCCATGGTGTATACGGAGCGATCCCACGTTGTATACGGAGCGATCCCACAATTTATACGGAGCAATCCCACATTATATACGGAGCGATCCCACATTGTATACGGAGCGATCCCACGGTGTATATGGAGCGATCCCACGTTGTATATGGTGCGATCCCACGTTGTATAAGGTGCGATCCCATGGTGTATACGGAGCGATCCCACATTGTATACGGAGCGATCCCACATTGTGTACGGAGCAATCCCACACTGTATACGGAGCGATCCCACGGTGTATACGGAGCGATCCCACATTGTATACGGAGCGATCCCACGGTGTACATGGAGCGATCCCACATTGTATACGGAGCGATCCCACGGTGTATACAGAGCGATCCCACGTTGTATACGGAGCGATCCCACGTTGTATACGGAGCGATCCCACGTTGTATACGGAGCGATCCCACGGTGTATACGGAGCAATCCCACATTGTATACGGTGCGATCCCACATTGTATACGGAGCGATCACACGGTGTATACGGAGCGATCCCACCGTGTATACGGTGCGATCCCACGTTGTATACGGAGCGATCCCGTGTTGTATACGGAGCGATCCCACGGTGTATACGGAGCGATCCCACGTTGTATACGGTGCGATCCCATGGTGTATACGGAGCGATCCCACGTTGTATACGGAGCGATCCCACATTGTATACGGAGCAATCCCACATTGTATACGGAGCGATCCCACATTCTATACGGAGCGATCCCACGGTGTATATGGAGCGATCCCACGTTGTATACGGTGCGATCCCACGTTGTATAAGGTGCGATCCCATGGTGTATACGGAGCGATCCCACGTTGTATACGGAGCGATCCCACATTGTATACGGAGCAATCCCACATTGTATACGGAGCGATCCCACGGTGTATACGGAGCGATCCCACATTGTATACGGAGCGATCCCACGGTGTATATGGAGCGATCCCACGTTGTATACGGAGCGATCCCACGTTGTATACGGAGCGATCCCACGTTGTATAAGGAGCGATCCCACGGTGTATACGGAGCAATCCCACATTGTATACGGAGCGATCCCACATTGTATACGGCGCGATCCCATGTTGTATACGGAGCGATCCAACGGTGTATACGGAGCGATCCCACGGTGTATACGGAGCGATCCCACGTTGTATACGGTGCGATCCCACGGTGTATACGGAGCGATCCCACGTTGTATACGGAGCGATCCCACATTGTACACGGAGCGATCCCACATTGTATACGGAGCGATCCCACGGTGTATACGGAGCGATCCCACATTGTATACGGAGCGATCCCACGGTGTATATGGAGCGATCCCACATTGTATACGGAGCGATCCCACGGTGTATACGGAGCGATCCCACGTTGTATACGGAGCGATCCCACGTTGGAAACGGAAAGATCCCACGGTGTATACGGTGCGATCCTACATTGTATACGGAGCGATCCCACGGTGTATACGGAGCGATCCCACATTGAAAACAGAGCGATCCCACGTTGTATACGGTGCGATCCCACATTTTATACGGAGCGATCCCACATTGTATACGGAGCAATCCCACATTGTATACGGTGCGATCCCACATTGTATACGGAGCGATCACACGGTGTATACGGAGCGATCCCACGGTGTATACGGTGCGATCCCACATTGTATACGGAGCGATCCCACATTGTATACGGCGCGATCCCATGTTGTATACGGAGCGATCCAACGGTGTATACGGAGCGATCCCACGGTGTATACGGAGCGATCCCACGTTGTATACGGTGCGATCCCACGGTGTATACGGAGCGATCCCACGTTGTATACGGAGCGATCCCACATTGTACACGGAGCAATCCCACATTGTATACGGAGCGATCCCACGGTGTATACGGAGCGATCCCACATTGTATACGGAGCGATCCCACGGTGTATATGGAGCGATCCCACATTGTATACGGAGCGATCCCACGGTGTATACGGAGCGATCCCACGTTGTATACGGAGCGATCCCACGTTGGAAACGGAGAGATCCCACGGTGTATACGGTGCGATCCTACATTGTATACGGAGCGATCCCACGGTGTATACGGAGCGATCCCACATTGAAAACAGAGCGATCCCACGTTGTATGCGGTGCGATCCCACATTTTATACGGAGCGATCCCACATTGTATACGGAGCGATCCCACATTGGATATGGTGCGATCCCATGTTGTATATGGAGCGATCCCACGTTGTATATGGTGCGATCCCACGGTTTATACGGAGCGATCCCACGTTGTATACGGAGCGATCCCACGTTGTATACGGCGCAATCCCACAGTGTATACGGAGCGATCCCACGGTGTATACGGAGCGATCCCACGGTGTATACGGAGCGATCCCACGTTGTATACGGAGCGATCCCACGGTGTATACGGAGCGATCCCACGGTGTATACGGAGCGATCCCACAGTGTATACGGAGCGATCCCACGGTGTATACGGTGCGATCCCACATTGTACACGGAGCGATCCCACGGTGTATACGGAGCGATCCCACGGTGTATATGGAGCGATCCCACGGTGTATATGGTGCGATCCCACATTGTATACGGAGCGTCCCCACGGTGTATACGGAGCGATCCCACGTTGTATACGGAGCGATCCCACAGTCTATACGGAGCGATCCCACGGTGTATACGGTGCGATCCCACATTGTATACGGAGCGATCCCACGGTGTATACGGAGCGATCCCACGTTGTATACGGAGCGATCCCACGGTGTATACGGAGCGATCCCACGTTGTATACGGAGCGATCCCACGTTGTATACGGTGCGATCCCACGTTGTATACGGTGTGATCCCACGGTGTATACGGTGCGATCCCACATTGTATACGGAGGGATCCCACGTTGTATACGGTGCGATCCCACGTTGTATACGGAGAAATCCTACATTGTATACGGAGCGATCCCACGGTGTATACGGAGCGATCCCACATTGTATACGGAGCGATCCCACATTGTATACGGAGAAATCCTACATTGTATACGGAGCGATCCCACGGTGTATACGGAGCGATCCCACATTGTATACGGAGCGATCCCACTGTGTATATGGAGCGATCCCACATTGTATACGGAGCGATCCCACGGTGTATACGGAGCGATCCCACGTTGTATACGGAGCGATCCCACGTTGTATACGGAGCGATCCCACGGTGTATACGGAGCAATCCCACATTGTATACGGTGCGATCCCACATTGTATACGGAGCGATCCCACATTGTATACGGCGCGATCCCATGTTGTATACGGAGCGATCCAACGGTGTATATGGAGCGATCCCACGGTGTATACGGAGCGATCCCACGTTGTATACGGTGCGATCCCACGGTGTACACGGAGCGATCCCACGTTGTATACGGAGCGATCCCACATTGTATACTGAGCGATCCCACGGTGTATATGGAGCGATCCCACATTGTATACGGAGCGATCCCACGGTGTATATGGAGCGATCCCACATTGTATACGGAGCGATCCCACGGTGTATACGGAGTGATCCGACGTTGTATACGGAGCGATCCCACGTTGTATACGGAGCGATCCCACGGTGTATACGGAGCAATCCCACATTGTATACGGTGCGATCCCACATTGTATACGGAGCGATCACACGGTGTATACGGAGCGATCCCACGGTGTATACGGTGCGATCCCACATTGTACACGGAGCGATCCCACATTGTATACGACGCGATCCCATGTTGTATACGGAGCGATCCAACGGTGTATACGGAGCGATCCCATGGTGTATACGGAGCGATCCCACGTTGTATACGGTGCGATCCCATGGTGTATACGGAGCGATCCCACGTTGTATACGGAGCGATCCCACATTGTATGCGGAGCAATCCCACATTGTATACGGAGCGATCCCACATTGTATACGAAGCGATCCCACGGTGTATATGGAGCGATCCCACGTTGTATATGGTGCGATCCCACGTTGTATAAGGTGCGATCCCATGGTGTATACGGAGCGATCCCACGTTGTATACGGAGCGATCCCACATTGTATACGGAGCAATCCCACACTGTATACGGAGCGATCCCACGGTGTATACGGAGCGATCCCACATTGTATACGGAGCGATCCCACGGTGTACATGGAGCGATCCCACATTGTATACGGAGCGATCCCACGGTGTATACAGAGAGATCCCACGTTGTATACGGAGCGATCCCACGTTGTATACGGAGCGATCCCACGTTGTATACGGAGCGATCCCACGGTGTATACGGAGCAACCCCACATTGTATACGGTGCGATCCCACATTGTATACGGAGCGATCACACGGTGTATACGGAGCGATCCCACCGTGTATACGGTGCGATCCCACATTGTATACGGAGCGATCCCACATTGTATACGGAGCGATCCAACGGTGTATACGGAGCGATCCCATGATGTATACGGAGCGATCCCACGTTGTATACGGTGCGATCCCATGGTGTATACGGAGCGATCCCACGTTGTATACGGAGCGATCCCACATTGTATACGGAGCAATCCCACATTGTATACGGAGCGATCCCACGGTGTATACGGAGCGATCCCACATTGTATACGGAGTGATCCCACGGTGTATACGGAGCGATCCCACATTGTATACGGAGCGATCCCACGGTGTATACGGAGCGATCCCACGTTGTATACGGAGCGATCCCACGTTGTATACGGAGCGATCCCACGTTGTATAAGGAGCGATCCCACGGTGTATACGGAGCAATCCCACATTGTATACGGTGCGATCCCACATTGTATACGGAGCGATCACACGGTGTATACGGAGCGATCCCACGGTGCGATCCCACATTGTATACGGAGCGATCCCACATTGTATACGGCGCGATCCCATGTTGTATACGGAGCGATCCAACGGTGTATATGGAGCGATCCCACGGTGTATACGGAGCGATCCCACGTTGTATACGGTGCGATCCCACGGTGTATACGGAGCGATCCCACGTTGTATACGGAGCGATCCCACATTGTAAACGGAGCAATCCCACATTGTATACGGAGCGATCCCACGGTGTATACGGAGCGATCCCACATTGTATACAGAGCGATCCCACGGTGTATATGGAGCGATCCCACATTGTATACGGAGCGATCCCACGGTGTATACGGAGCGATCCCACGTTGTATACGGAGCGATCCCACGTTGGAAACGGAGAGATCCCACGGTGTATACGGTGCGATCCTACATTGTATACGGAGCGATCCCACATTTTATACGGCGCGATCCCATGTTGTATACGGAGCGATCCAATGGTGTATACGGAGCGATCCCACGGTGTATACGGAGCGATCCCACGGTGTATACGGAGCGATCCCACTTTGTATACGGAGCGATCCCACTTTGTATACGTTGCGATCCCATGGTGTATACGGTGCGATCCCACATTGTGTACGGTGCGATCCCACGGTGTATACGGAGCGATCCCACATTGTATACGGAGCGATCCCACGGTGTATACGAAGCGATCCCACGGTGTATACGGAGCGATCCCACGTTGTATACGGAGCGATCCCACGGTGTATACAGAGCGATCCCACGGTGTATACAGAGCGATCCCACATTGTATACGGAGCGATCCCACGTTGTATACGGAGCGATCCCACGTTGTTTACGGAGCGATCTCACGTTGTATATGGAGCGATCCCACGTTGTATACGGAGCGATCCCACATTGTATATGGAGCGATCCCACGGTGTATACAGAGCGATCCCACATTGTACACGGAGCGATCCCACGTTGTATACGGAGCGATCCCACCGTGTATACAGAGCGATCCCACGGTGTATACGGTGCGATCCCACATGGTATACGGTGCGATCCCACATTGTATACGGAGCGATCCCACGGTGTATACGGTGCGATCCCATGGTGCATACGGTGCGATCCCACGTTGTATACGGTGCGATTCCACGGTGTATACGGAGCGATCCCACGTTGTATACGGAGCGATCCTACATTGTATCCGGAAAAATCCTACATTGTATACGGAGCGATCCCACGGTGTATACGGAGTGATCCCACATTGTATACGGAGCGATCCCAGTGTGTATATGGAGCGATCCCACATTGTATACGGAGCGATCCCACGGTGTATACGGAGCGATCCCACGTTGTGTACGGAGCGATCCCACGTTGTATACGGAGCGATCCCACGGTGTATACGGAGCAATCCCACATTGTATACGGTGCGATCCCACATTGTATACGGAGCGATCCCACATTGTATACGGCGCGATCCCATGTTGTATACGGAGCGATCCAACGGTGTATATGGAGCGATCCCACGGTGTATACGGAGCGATCCCACGTTGTATACGGTGCGATCCCACGGTGTATACGGAGCGATCCCACGCTGTATACGGAGCGATCCCACATTGTATACGGAGCAATCCCACATTGTATACGGAGCGATCCCACGGTGTATACGGAGCGATCCCACGTTGTATACGGTGCGATCCCACGGTGTATACGGAGCGATCCCACGTTGTATACGGAGCGACCCCACATTGTATACGGAGCAATCCCACATTGTATACGGAGCGATCCCACGGTGTATACGGAGCGATCCCACATTGTATACGGAGCGATCCCACGGTATATATGGAGCGATCCCACATTGTATACGGAGCGATCCCACGGTGTATACGGAGCGATCCCACGTTGTATACGGAGCGATCCCACGGTGTATACGGAGCAATCCCACATTGTATACGGTGCGATCCCACATTGTATACGGAGCGATCACACGTTGTATACGGAGCGATCCCACGGTGTATACGATGCGATCCCACATTGTATACGGAGCGATCCCACATTTTATACGGCGCGATCCCATGTTGTATACGGAGCGATCCAACGGTGTATACGGAGCGATCCCACGGTGTATACGGAGCGATCCCACGGTGTATACGGAGCGATCCCACGGTGTATACGGAGCGATCCCACTTTGTATACGATGCGATCCCATGGTGTATACGGTGCGATCCCACATTGTGTAAGGTGCGATCCCACGGTGTATACGGAGCGATCCCACATTGTATACAGAGCGATCCCACGGTGTATACTAAGCGATCCCACGGTGTATACGGAGCGATCCCACGTTGTATACGGAGCGATCCCACGTTGTATACGGAGCGATCCCACGTTGTATACGGAGCGATCCCACGATGTATACGGAGCGATCCCACGGTGTATACGGAGCGATCCCACGGTGTATACGGTGCGATCCCACGTTGTATACGGAGCGATCCCACGTTGTATACGGAGCGATCCCACGTTGTATACGGAGCGATCCCACGGTGTATACAGAGCGATCCGACGGTGTATACAGAGCGATCCCACATTGTATACGGAGCGATCCCACGTTGTATACGGAGCGATCCCACGTTGTTTACGGAGCGATCTCACGTTGTATACGGAGCGATCCCACGTTGTATACGGAGCGATCCCACATTGTATATGGAGCGATCCCACGGTGTATACAGAGCGATCCCACATTGTATACGGAGCGATCCCACGTTGTATACGGAGCGATCCCACGGTGTATACAGAGCGATCCGACGGTGTATACGGTGCGATCCCACGTTGTATACGGTGCGATCCCACATTGTATACGGAGCGATCCCACGGTGTATACGGTGCGATCCCACGGTGCATACGGTGCGATCCCACGTTGTATACGGAGCGATCCCACATTGTATACAGAGCGATCCCACGGTGTATACGAAGCGATCCCACGGTGTATACGGAGCGATCCCACGTTGTATACGGAGCGATCCCACGTTGTATACGGAGCGATCCCACGATGTATACAGAGCGATCCCACGGTGTATACGGAGCGATCCCACGGTGTATACGGAGCGATCCCACGGTGTCTACAGAGCGATCCCACGGTGTATACGGTGCGATCCCACGTTGTATACGGTGCGATCCCACATTGTATACGGAGCGATCCCACGGTGTATACGGTGCGATCCCACGGTGCATACGGTGCGATCCCACGTTGTATACGGTGCGATTCCACGGTGTATACGGAGTGAACCCACATTGAATACAGAGCGATCCCACGTTGTACACGGTGCGATCCCACATTTTATACGGAGTGATCCCACATTGTATACGGAGCGATCCCACATTGTATACGGTGCGATCCCATGTTGTATACGGAGCGATCCCACGTTGTATATGGTGCGATCCCACGGTTCATACGGAGCGATCCCACATTGTATACGGAGCGATCCCACGTTGTATACGGATCGATCCCACGTTATATATGGAGGAATCCCATGGTGTATACGGAGCGATCCCACATTCTAAACGGAGCGATCCCACGGTGTATACGGAGCGATCCCACATTGTATATGGAGCGATCCCACATTGTATACGGAGCGATCCCACGTTGCATACGGAGCGATCCCACGGTGTATACGGTGCGATCACACATTGAATTCGGAGCGATCCCACGTTGTATACGGAGCGATCCCAAATTGTATATGGTGCGATCCCAAATTGTATATGGAGCGATCCCACGGTGTATACGGTGCGATCCCACGTTGTATACGGTGCAATCCCACGATGTATACGGTGCGATCCCACATCGTATACGGTGCGATCCCACATCGTATAGGGAGCGATCACACATCGTATACGGTGCGATCCCACATTGTATATGGAGCGATTCCACGTTGTATACGGAGCGCTCCCACGGTGTATACGGAGCGATCCCACGGTGTATACGGAGCGATCCCACGGTGTACACGGAGCGATCCCACGTTGTATACGGAGCGATCCCACGTTGTATACGGTACGATCCCACGGTGTATACGGTGCGATCCCACGTTGTATACGGAGCGATCCCACATTGTATACGGAGCGATCCCACGGTGTATACGGAGCGATCCCACGTTGTATACGGAGCGATCCCACGGTGTATACGGAGCGATTCCACGCTGTATACGGTGCGATCCCACGTTGTATACGGATCGATTCCACGTTGTATACGGTGCGATCCCACGTTGTATACGGTGCGATCCCACGTTGTATACGGTGCGATCCCACGGTGTGTACGGAGCGATCCCACATTGTATACGGAGCGATCCCACGTTGTATACGGAGCGATCCCACGTTGTATACGGTGCCACGTTGTATACGGAGCGATCCCACGGTGTGTACGGTGCGATCCCACGGTGTATACGGTGCGATCCCCCTTTGTATACGGAGCGATCCCACATTGTATACGGTGCGATCGCACGGTGTATACGGAGCGATCCCACATTGTATATGGAACGATCCCACGGTGTATACGGAGCGGTCCCACGTTGTATACGGAGCGATCCCACATTGTATATGGTGCGATCCCATGTTGTATACGGAGCGAACCCACGTTGTATATGGAGCGATCCCACGTTGTATACAGAGCGATCCCACATTGTATACGGTGCGATCCCACGTTGTATATGGAGCGATCCCACGTTGTATACAGAGCGATCCCACATTGTATACGGTGCGATCCCACATTGTATACGGAGCGATCCCACGGTGTATACGGTGCGATCCCACGGTGCATACGGTGCGATCCCACGTTGTATACGGTGCGATTCCACGGTGTATACGGAGCGATCCCACATTGAATACAGAGCGATCCCACGTTGTACACGGTGCGATCCCACATTTTATACGGAGTGATCCCACATTGTATACGGAGCGATCCCACATTGTATACGGTGCGATCCCATGTTGTATACGGAGCGAACCCACGTTGTACATGGAGCGATCCCACGTTGTATACAGAGCGATCCCACATTGTATACGGTGCGATCCCACGTTGTATATGGAGCGATCCCACGTTGTATACAGAGCGATCCCACATTGTATACGGTGCGATCCCATGTTGTATACGGAGCGATCCCACGTTGTATACGGTGCGATCCCACGTTGTACACGGAGCGATCCCACATTGTATACGGTGCGATCCCACGTTGTATACGGAGCGATCCCACGGTGTATACGGTGCGATCCCACGGTGTATGCGGAGCGATCCCATGTTGTATACGGAGCGATCCCACGGTGTATACGGAGCGATCCCACGTTGTATACGGAGCGATCCCACGTTGTATACGGAGCGATCCCACGGTGTATACGGAGCGATCCCACATTGTATACGGAGCGATCCCACATTGTATATGATGTGATCCCACGTTGTATACAGAGCGATCCCACATTGTATACGGTGCGATCCCACGTTGTATACGGAGCGATCCCACGTTGTATACGGTGCGATCCCACGTTGTATACGAAGCGATCCCACGTTGTATACGGAGCGATCCCACATTGTATACGGAGTGATCCCACATTGTATACGGAGCGGTCCCACGTTGTATACGGAGCGATCCCACGGTGTATACGGAGCGATCCCACGTTGTATACGCAGCGATCCAACATTGTATACGGTGCGATCCCACGTTGTATACGGAGCAATCCCACAGTGTATACCGAGCGATCCCACGTTGTATAAGGAGCGATCCCACATTGTATACGGAGCGATCTCACGGTGTATACGGAGCGATTCCACATTGTATACGGAGCGATCCCACGGTGTATATGGAGCGATCCCACGTTGTATACGGTGCGATCCCATGGTGTATACGGAGCGATTCCACGGTGTATATGGAGCGATCCCACATTGTATATGGAGCGATTCCACGTTGTATATGGAGCGATCCCACATTGTATACGGAGCGATCCCACGGTGTATACGGAGTGATCCCACGTTGTATACGGAGCGATCCCACTTTGTATATGGAGCGATCCCACATTGTATACGGAGCAATCCCACGGTGTATACGGAGCGATCCCATGTTATATACGGAGCGATCCCACGGATTATATGGAGCGATCCCATGGTGTATACGGAGCGATCCCACGTTGTATACGGAGCGATCCCACGTTGTATACGATGCGATCCCACGGTGTATACGGAGCGATCCCACGTTGTATACGGAGCGAACCCACATTGCATACGGAGCGATCCGACGTTGTATACGGAGCGAGCCCACGGTGTATACGCAGCGATCCCACGGTGTATACGGAGCGAGCCCACGGTGTATACGGAGCGATCCCACGGTGTATACGGAGCGATCCCACGTTGTATACGGAGCGATCCCACTTTGTATACGGAGCGATCGCACGGTGTATACGGAGCGATCCCACGGTGTATATGGAGCGATCCCACGGTGTATACGGAGCGATCCCACATTGTATACGGAGCGATCCCACGTTGTATACGGAGCGATCCCACATTGTATACGGTGCGATCCCACGGTGTCTACGGAGCGATCCCACATTGTGTACGGAGCGATCCCACGTTGTATATGGAGCGATCCCACATTGTATACTGTGCGATCCCCCATTGTATACGGAGCGATCCCACGGTGTATACGGAGCGATCCCACAATGTATGCGGAGCGATCCCACGTTGTATACGGAGCGATCCCACAATGTATACGGAGCGATCCCACGTTGTATACGGAGCGATCCCACATTGTATACGGTGCGATCCCACATTGTATACGGAGCGATCCCACGGTGTATACGGAGCGATCCCACGGTGTATACGGAGCGATCCCACGTTGTATACGGGGCGAGCCCACATTGTATACGGAGCGATCCCACGTTGTATACGGTGCGATCCCACATTATATACGGAGCGATCCCACGTTGTATACGGTGCGATCCCAATTTGTATACATAACGATCCCACGTTGTATATGGAGCGGTCCCACTTTGTATACGGAGCGATCCCACGGTGTATACGGAGCGATCCCACATTGTATACGGTGCGATCCCACGGTGTATATGGAGCAATCCCACATTGTATATGGAGCGATCCCACGTTGTATTCGGAGCGATCCCACGTTGTATATGGTGCGATCCCATGTTGTATACGGTGCGATCCCGTGATGTATACGGAGCGATCCCACATTGTATAGGGAGCGATTCCACGGTGTATACGGAGCGATCCCACATTGAATACAGAGCGATCCCACGTTGTATACGGTGCGATCCCACATTTTATACGGAGCGATCCCACATTGTATACGGAGCGATCCCACGTTGTATACGGAGCGATCCCACATTGTATACGGAGCGATCCCACGTTGTATACGGAGCGATCCCACGTTGTATATGGAGCGATCCCATGTTGTATACGGAGCGATCCCACATTGTATATGGAGCGATCCCACATTGTATACGGAGCGATACCACGTTGCATACGGAGCGATCCCACGGTGCATACGGTGCGATCACACATTGTATTCGGAGCAATCCCACGTTGTATACGGAGCGATCCCAAATTGTATATGGTGCGATCCCAAATTGTATATGGAGCGATCCCACGTTGTATACGGAGCGATCCCGTGTTGTATACGGAGCGATTCCACGTTGTGTACGGAGCGATCCCACGGTGTATACGGAGCGATCCCACGGTGTATACGGAGCGATCCCATGGTGTACACGGAGCGATCCCACGTTGTATACGCAGCGATCCCACGTTGTATACGGTACGATCCCACGGTGTATACGGTGCGATCCCACGTTGTATACGGAGCGATCCCACATTGTATACGGAGCGATCCCACGGTGTATACGGAGCGATCCCACGTTGTATACGGAGCGATCCCACGGTGTCTACGGAGCGATCCCACGGTGTATACGGTGCGATCCCACGTTGTATACGGATCGATTCCATGTTGTATACGGTGCGATCCCACGGTGTATACGGTGCGATCCCACGTTGTATACGGTGCGATCCCATGGTGTGTACGGAGCGATCCCACATTGTATACGGAGCGATCCCACATTGTATATGGAGCGATACCACGTTGTATACGGTGCCACGTTGTATATGGAGCGATCCCACGGTGTATACGGAGCGATTCCACGGTGTATACGGTGCGATCACAAATTGTATTTGGAGCGATCCCACATTGTATACGGAGCGATCCCAAATTGTATATGGTGCGATCCCAAATTGTATATGGAGCGATCCCACTGTGTATACGGTGCGATCCCACGTTGTATACGGTGCAATCCCACGATGTATACGGTGCGATCCCACATCGTATACGGTGCGATCCCACATCGTATAGGGAGCGATCACACATCGTATACGGTGCGATCCCACATTGTATACGGAGCGATTCCACGTTGTATACGGAGCGCTCCCACGGTGTATACGGAGCGATCCCACGGTGTATACGGAGCGATCCCACGGTGTACACGGAGCGATCCCACGTTGTATACGGAGCGATCCCACGTTGTATACGGTACGATCCCACGGTGTATACGGTGCGATCCCACGTTGTATACGGAGCGATCCCACATTGTATACGGAGAGATCCCACGGTGTATACGGAGCGATCCCACGTTGTATACGGAGCGATCCCACGGTGTATACGGAGCGATTCCACGCTGTATACGGTGCGATCCCACGTTGTATACGGATCGATTCCACGTTGTATACGGTGCGATCCCACGTTGTATACGGTGCGATCCCACGTTGTATACGGCGCGATCCCACGGTGTGTACGGAGCGATCCCACATTGTATACGGAGCGATCCCACGTTGTATACGGAGCGATCCCACGGTGTATACGGTGCGATCCCACGGTGTATACGGTGCGATCCCCCTTTGTATACGGAGCGATCCCACATTGTATACGGTGCGATCGCACGGTGTATACGGAGCGATCCCACATTGTAGATGGAACGATCCCACGGTGTATACGGAGCGGTCCCACATTGTATACGGAGCGATCCCACATTGTATATGGTGCGATCCCATGTTGTATACGGAGCGAACCCACGTTGTATATGGAGCGATCCCACGTTGTATACAGAGCGATCCCACATTGTATACGGTGCGATCCCACGTTGTATATGGAGCGATCCCACGTTGTATACAGAGCGATCCCACATTGTATACGGTGCGATCCCATGTTGTATACGGAGCGATCCCACGTTGTATACGGTGCGATCCCACGTTGTACACGGAGCGATCCCACATTGTATACGGTGCGATCCCACGTTGTATACGGAGCGATCCCACGGTGTATACGGTGCGATCCCACGATGTATGCGGAGCGATCCCATGTTGTATACGGAGCGATCCCACGGTGTATACGGAGCGATCCCACGTTGTATACGGAGCGATCCCACGTTGTATACGGAGCGATCCCACGGTGTATACGGAGCGATCCCACATTGTATACGGAGCGATCCCACATTGTATATAGTGCGATCCCACGTTGTATACAGAGCGATCCCACATTGTATACGGTGCGATCCCACGTTGTATACGGAGCGATCCCACGTTGTATACGGTGCGATCCCACGTTGTATACGAAGCGATCCCACGTTGTATACGGAGCGATCCCACATTGTATACGGAGTGATCCCACATTGTATACGGAGCGGTCCCACGTTGTATACGGAGCGATCCCACGGTGTATACGGAGCGATCCCACGTTGTATACGCAGCGATCCAACATTGTATACGGTGCGATCCCACGTTGTATACGGAGCAATCCCACAGTGTATACCGAGCGATCCCACGTTGTATAAGGAGCGATCCCACATTGTATACGGAGCGATCTCACGGTGTATACGGAGCGATTCCACATTGTATACGGAGCGATCCCACGGTGTATACGGAGCGATCCCACGTTGTATACGGTGCGATCCCATGGTGTATACGGAGCGATTCCACGGTGTATATGGAGCGATCCCACATTGTATACGGAGCGATTCCACGTTGTATATGGAGCGATCCCACGGTGTATACGGAGCGATTCCACGGTGTATACGGAGCGATCCCACAGTGTATACGGAGCGATCCCACGGTGTATACGGAGTGATCCCACGTTGTATACGGAGCGATCCCACTTTGTATATGGAGCGATCCCACATTGTATACGGAGCGATCCCACGGTGTATACGGAGCGATCCCATGTTATATACGGAGCGATCCCACGGATTATACAGAGCGATCCCATGGTGTATACGGAGCGATCCCACGTTGTATACGGAGCGATCCCACGTTGTATACGATGCGATCCCACGGTGTATACAGAGCGATCCCACGTTGTATACGGAGCGAACCCACATTGCATACGGAGCGATCCTACGTTGTATACGGAGCGAGCCCACGGTGTATACGGAGCGATCCCACGGTGTATACGGAGCGAGCCCACGGTGTATACGGAGCGATCCCACGGTGTATACGAAGCGATCCCACGTTGTATACGGAGCGATCCCACTTTGTATACGGAGCGATCGCACGGTGTATACGGAGCGATCCCACGGTGTATACGGAGCGATCCCACGGTTTATACGGAGCGATCCCACATTGTATACGGAGCGATCCCACGTTGTATACGGAGCGATCCCACATTGTATACGGTGCGATCCCACGGTGTCTACGGAGCGATCCCACATTGTGTACGGAGCGATCCCACGTTGTATATGGAGCGATCCCACGGTGTATACGGAGCGATTCCACGTTGTATACGGAGCGATCCCACATTGTATACGGAGCAATCCCACATTGTATACGGAGCGATCCCACGGTGTATACGGAGCGATCCCACATTGTATATGGAGCGATCCCACGTTGTATACGGTGCGATCCCACGGTGTATACGGAGCGATCCCACATTGTATACGGAGCGATCCCACATTGTATACTGTGCGATCCCCCATTGTATACGGAGCGATCCCACGGTGTATACGGAGCGATCCCACAATGTATACGGAGCGATCCCACGTTGTATACGGAGCGATCCCACATTGTATACGGTGCGATCCCACATTGTATACGGAGCGATCCCACGGTGTATACGGAGCGATCCCACGGTGTATACGGAGCGATCCCACGTTGTATACGGGGCGAACCCACATTGTATACGGAGCGATCCCACGTTGTATACGGTGCGATCCCACATTATATACGGAGCGATCCCACGTTGTATACGGTGCGATCCCAATTTGTATACATAACGATCCCACGGTGTATACGGAGCGATCCCACATTGTATACGGTGCGATCCCACGGTGTATACGGAGCAATCCCACATTGTATATGGAGCGATCCCACGTTGTATTCGGAGCGATCCCACGTTGTATATGGTGCGATCCCATGTTGTATACGGTGCGATCCCGTGATGTATACGGAGCGATCCCACATTGTATAGGGAGCGATTCCACGGTGTATACGGAGCGATCCCACATTGAATACAGAGCGATCCCACGTTGTATACGGTGCGATCCCACATTTTATACGGAGCGATCCCACATTGTATACGGAGCGATCCCACATTGTATACGGAGCGATCCCACATTGTATACGGAGCGATCCCACGTTGTATACGGAGCGATCCCATGTTGTATATGGAGCGATCCCATATTGTATACGGAGCGATCCCACATTGTATACGGAGCGATCCCACGTTGCATATGGAGCGATCCCACGGTGTATACGGTGCGATCACACATTGTATTCGGAGCGATCCCACGTTGTATACGGAGCGATCCCAAATTGTATATGGTGCGATCCCAAATTGTATATGGAGCGATCCCACGGTGTATACGGTGCGATCCCACGTTGTATACGGTGAAATCCCACGATGTATACGGTGCGATCCCACATCGTATACGGTGCGATCCCACATCGTATACGGAGCGATCACACATCGTATACGGTGCGATGCCACGGTGTATACGGTGCGATCCCACGTTGTATACGGAGCGATCCCGTGTTGTATAAGGAGCGATTCCACGTTGTATACGGAGCGATCCCACGGTGTATACGGAGCGATCCCACGGTGTATACGGAGCGATCCCATGGTGTACACGGAGCGATCCCACGTTGTATACGCAGCGATCCCACGTTGTATACGGTACGATCCCACGGTGTATACGGTGCGATCCCACGTTGTATACGGAGCGATCCCACATTGTATACGGAGCGATCCCACGGTGTATACGGAGCGATCCCACGTTGTATACGGAGCGATCCCACGGTGTCTACGGAGCGATCCCACGGTGCATACGGTGCGATCCCACGTTGTATACGGATCGATTCCATGTTGTATACGGTTCGATCCCACGGTGTATACGGTGCGATCCCACGTTGTATACGGTGCGATCCCACGGTGTGTACGGAGCGATCCCACATTGTATACGGAGCGATCCCACATTGTATATGGAGCGATACCACGTTGTATACGGTGCCACGTTGTATACGGAGCGATCCCACGGTGTATACGGTGCGATCCCACGGTGTATACGGTGCGATCCCCCGTTGTATACGGAGCGATCCCACATTGTATACGGAGCGATCCCACGTTGTATACGGAGCGATCCCACATTGTATACGGTGCGATCCCACGGTGTATACGGAGCGATCCCACATTGTGTACGGAGCGATCCCACGTTGTATACGGAGCAATCCCACATTGTATACGGAGCGATCCCACGGTGTATACGGAGCGATCCCACATTGTATATGGAGCGATCCCACGTTGTATACGGTGCGATCCCACGGTGTATACGGAGCGATCCCACATTGTATACGGAGCGATCCCATATTGTATACTGTGCGATCCCACATTGTATACGGAGCGATCCCACGGTGTATACGGAGCGATGCCACAATGCATACGGAGCGATCCCACGTTGTATACGGAGCGATCCCACATTGTATACGGTGGGATCCCAAATTGTATACGGAGCGATCCCACGGTGTATACGGAGCGATCCCACGGTGTATACGGAGCAATCCCACGTTGTATACGGGGCGATCCCACATTGTATACGGAGCGATCCCACGTTGTATACGGTGCGATCCCACATTATATACGGAGCGATCCCACGTTGTATACGGTGCGATCCCAATTTGTATACGTAACGATCCCACGTTGTAAATGGAGCGATCCCACTTTGTATACGGAGCGATCCCACAGTGTATACGGAGCGATCCCACGTTGTATACGGATCGATCCCACGGTGCATACGGTGCGATCCCACGGTGTATACGGTGCGATTCCACGGTGTGTACGGAGCGATCCCACATTGAATACAGAGCGATCCCACGTTGTATACGGTGCGATCCCACATTGTATACGGAGCGATCCCACGTTATATACGGAGCGATCCCACATTGTATACGGAGCGATCCCACGTTGTATACGGAGCGATCCCATGTTGTATACGGAGCGATCCCACATTGTATATGGAGCGATCCCACATTGTATACGGAGCGATCCCACGTTGCATACGGAGCGATCCCACGGTGTATACGGTGCGATCACACATTGTATTCGGAGCGATCCCACGTTGTATACGGAGCGATCCCAAATTGTATATGGTGCGATCCCAAATTTTATATGGAGCGATCCCACGGTGTATACGGTGCGATCCCACGTTGTATACGGTGAAATCCCACGATGTATACGGTGCGATCCCACATCGTATACGGTGCGATCCCACATCGTATACGGAGCGATCACACATCGTATACGGTGCGATCCCACGGTGTATACGGTGCGATCCCACGTTGTATACGGAGCGATCCCGTGTTGTATACGGAGCGATTCCACGTTGTATACGGAGCGATCCCACGGTGTATACGGAGCGATCCCACGGTGTATACGGAGCGATCCCATGGTGTACACGGAGCGATCCCACGTTGTATACGCAGCGATCCCACGTTGTATACGGTACGATCCCACGGTGTATACGGTGCGATCCCACGTTGTATACAGAGCGATCCCACATTGTATACGGAGCGATCCCACGGTGTATACGGAGCGATCCCACGGTGTATACGGAGCGATCCCACGGTGTCTACGGAGCGATCCCACGGTGTCTACGGAGCGATCCCACGTTGTATACGGTGCGATCCCACGTTGTATACGGAGCGATCCCACGATGTATACGGTGCGATCCCACGGTGTATACGGTGCGATCCCACGTTGTATACGGTGCGATCCCACGGTGTGTACGGAGCGATCCCACATTGTATACGGAGCGATCCCACATTGTATATGGAGCGATCCCACGTTGTATACGGTGCCACGTTGTATACGGAGCGATCCCACGGTGTATACGGTGCGATCCCACGGTGTATACGGTGCGATCCC
Source organism: Somniosus microcephalus (assembly GCF_052327205.1). Taxonomy (NCBI): domain Eukaryota; kingdom Metazoa; phylum Chordata; class Chondrichthyes; order Squaliformes; family Somniosidae; genus Somniosus; species Somniosus microcephalus. Next base: position 11,210,048 of record NC_141010.1, read on the forward strand.
CCGTTGTATACGGAGCGATCCCACATTGTATACGGAGCGATCCCACGTTGTATACGGAGCGATCCCACATTGTATACGGTGCGATCCCACGGTGTATACGGAGCGATCCCACATTGTGTACGGAGCGATCCCACGTTGTATATGGAGCGATCCCAAGGTGTATACGGAGCAATTCCACGTTGTATACGGAGCGATCCCACATTGTATATGGAGCGATCCCACGTTGTATACGGTGCGATCCCACGGTGTATACGGAGCGATCCCACATTGTATACGGAGCGATCCCACATTGTATACGGTGCGATCCCAAATTGTATACGGAGCGATCCCACGGTGTATACGGAGCGATCCCACGGTGTATACGGAGCGATCCCACGTTGTATACGGGGCGATCCCACATTGTATACGGAGCGATCCCACGTTGTATTCGGTGCGATCCCACATTATATACGGAGCGATCCCACGTTGTATACGGTGCGATCCCAATTTGTATACGTAACGATCCCACGTTGTAAATGGAGCGATCCCACTTTGTATACGGAGCGATCCCACAGTGTATACGGAGCGATCCCACGTTGTATACGGATCGATCCCACGTTGTATACGGTGCGATCCCACGTTGTATACGGTGCGATCCCACGGTGTATACGGTGCGATTCCACGGTGTGTACGGAGCGATCCCACATTGAATACAGAGCGATCCCACGTTGTATACGGTGCGATCCCACATTTTATACGGAGCGATCCCACATTGTATACGGAGCGATCCCACATTGTATACGGAGCGATCCGACATTGTATACAGAGCGATCCCACGTTGTATACGGAGCGATCCCATGTTGTATACGGAGCGATCCCACATTGTATAGGGAGCGATCCCACATTGTATACGGAGCGATCCCACGTTGCATACGGAGCGATCCCACGGTGTATACGGTGTGATCAAACATTGTATTCGGAGCGATCCCACGTTGTATACGGAGCGATCCCAAATTGTATATGGTGCGATCCCAAATTGTATATGGAGCGATCCCACGGTGTATACGGTGTGATCCCACGTTGTATACGGTGAAATCCCACGATGTATACGGTGCGATCCCACATCGTATACGGTGCGATCCCACATCGTATACGGAGCGATCACACATCGTATACGGTGCGATCCCACGGTGTATACGGTGCGATCCCACGTTGTATACGGAGCGATCCCGTGTTGTATACGGAGCGATTCCACGTTGTATACGGAGCGATCCCACGGTGTATACGGAGCGATCCCACGGTGTATACGATGCGATCCCATGGTGTACACGGAGCGATCCCACGTTGTATACGGAGCGATCCCACGGTGTATACGCAGCGATCCCACGGTGTATACGGAGCGATCCCATGGTGTACACGGAGCGATCCCACGTTGTATACGCAGCGATCCCACGTTGTATACGGTACGATCCCACGGTGTATACGGTGCGATCCCACGTTGTATACGGAGCGATCCCACATTGTATACGGAGCGATCTCACGGTGTATACGGAGCGATCCCACGTTGTATACGGAGCGATCCCACGGTGTCTACGGAGCGATCCCACGGTGTATACGGTGCGATCCCACGTTGTATACGGATCGATTCCATGTTGTATACGGTGCGATCCCACGGTGTATTCGGTGCGATCCCACGTTGTATACGGTGCGATCCCACGGTGTGTACGGAGCGATCCCACATTGTATACGGAGCGATCCCACGTTGTATACGGTGCCACGTTGTATACGGAGCGATCACACGGTGTATACGGTGCGATCCCACGGTGTATACGGTGCGATCCCCCGTTGTATACGGAGCGATCCCACATTGTATACGGAGCGATCCCACGTTGTATACGGAGCGATCCCACATTGTATACGGTGCGATCCCACGGTGTATACGGAGCGATCCCACGTTGTATATGGAGCGATCCCAAGCTGTATACGGAGCGATTCCACATTGTATACGGAGCGATCCCACATTGTATACGGAGCAATCCCACATTGTATACGGAGCGATCCCACGGTGTATACGGAGCGATCCCACATTGTATATGGAGCGATCCCACGTTGTATACGGTGCGATCCCACGGTGTATACGGAGCGATCCCACATTGTATACGGAGCGATCCCACATTGTATACTGTGCGATCCCCCATTGTATACGGAGCGATCCCACGGTGTATACGGAGCGATCCCACAATGTATACGGAGCGATCCCACGTTGTATACGGAGCGATCCCACATTGTATACGGTGCGATCCCACATTGTATACGGAGCGATCCCACGGTGTATACGGAGCGATCCCACGGTGTATACGGAGCGATCCCACGTTGTATACGGAGCGATCCCACGGTGTATACGGAGCGATCCCACGTTGTATACGGGGCGAACCCACATTGTATACGGAGCGATCCCACGTTGTATACGGTGCGATCCCACATTATATACGGAGCGATCCAACGTTGTATACGGTGCGATCCCAATTTGTATACGTAACGATCCCACGTTGTATATGGAGCGGTCCCACTTTGTATACGGAGCGATCCCACGGTGTATACGGAGCGATCCCACATTGTATACGGTGCGATCCCACGGTGTATACGGAGCAAGCCCACATTGTATATGGAGCGATCCCACGTTGTATTCGGAGCGATCCCACGTTGTATATGGTGCGATCCCATGTTGTATACGGTGCGATCCCGTGATGTATACGGAGCGATCCCACATTGTATAGGGAGCGATCCCACGGTGTATGCGATGCGATCCCACGGTGCATACGGTGCGATCCCACGGTGTATACGGTGCGATTCCACGGTGTATACGGAGCGATCCCACATTGAATACAGAGCGATCCCACGTTGTATACGGTGCGATCCCACATTTTGTACAGAGCGATCCCACATTGTATACGGAGCGATCCCACATTGTATACGGAGCGATCCCACATTGTATACGGAGCGATCCCACGTTGTATACGGAGCGATCCCATGTTGTATACGGAGCGATCCCACATTGCATATGGAGCGATCCCACATTGTATACGGAGCGATCCCACGTTGCATACGGAGCGATCCCACGGTGTATACGGTGCGATCACACATTGTATTCGGAGCGATCCCACGTTGTATACGGAGCGATCCCAAATTGTATATGGTGCGATCCCAAATTATATATGGAGCAATCCCACGGTGTATACGGTGCGATCCCACGTTGTATACGGTGAAATCCCACGATGTATACGGTGCGATCCCACATCGTATACGGTGCGATCCCACATCGTATACGGAGCGATCACACATCGTATACGGTGCGATCCCACGGTGTATACGGTGCGATCCCACGTTGTATACGGAGCGATCCCGTGTTGTATACGGAGCGATTCCACGTTGTATACGGAGCGATCCCACGGTGTATACGGTGCGATCCCACGGTGTATACGGAGCGATCCCATGGTGTACACGGAGCGATCCCACGTTGTATACGCAGCGATCCCACGTTGTATATGGTACGATCCCACGGTGTATACGGTGCGATCCCACGTTGTATACAGAGCGATCCCACATTGTATACGGAGCGATCCCACGGTGTATACGGAGCGATCCCACGTTGTATACGGAGCGATCCCACGGTGTCTACGGAGCGATCCCACGGTGTATACGGTGCGATCCCACGTTGTATATGGATCGATTCCATGTTGTATACGGTGCGATCCCACGGTGTATACGGTGCGATCCCACGTTGCATACGGTGCGATCCCATGGTGTGTACGGAGCGATCCCACATTGTATACGGAGCGATCCCACATTGTATATGGAGCGATCCCACGTTGTATACGGTGCCACGTTGTATACGGTGCGATCCCACGGTGTTTACGGTGCGATCCCCCGTTGTATACGGAGCGATCCCACATTGTATACGGAGCGATCCCACATTGTATACGGAGCAATCCCACATTGTATACGGAGCGATCCCACGGTGTATACGGAGCGATCCCGCATTGTATATGGAGCGATCCCACGTTGTATACGGTGCGATCCCACGGTGTATACGGAGCGATCCCACATTGTATACGGAGCGATCCCACATTGTATACTGTGCGATCCCCCATTGTATACGGAGCGATCCCACGGTGTATACGGAGCGATCCCACAATGTATACGGAGCGATCCCACGTTGTATACGGAGCGATCCCACATTGTATACGGTGCGATCCCACATTGTATACGGAGCGATCCCACGGTGTATACGGAGCGATCCCACGGTGTATACGGAGCGATCCCACGTTGTATACGGAGCGATCCCACGGTGTATACGGAGCGATCCCACGTTGTATACGGGGCGAACCCACATTGTATACGGAGCGATCCCACGTTGTATACGGTGCGATCCCACGGTGTATACGGAGCGATCCCACATTGCGTACGGAGCGATCCCACGTTGTATATGGAGCGATCCCAAGGTGTATACGGAGCGATTCCACGTTGTATACGGAGCGATCCCACATTGTATACGGAGCAATCCCACATTGTATACGGAGCGATCCCACGGTGTATACGGTGCGATCCCCCGTTGTATACGGTGCGATCCCCCGTTGTATACGGAGCGATCCCACATTGTATACGGAGCGATCCCACGTTGTATACGGAGCGATCCCACATTGTATACGGTGCGATCCCACGGTGTATACGGAGCGATCCCACGTTGTATATGGAGCGATCCCAAGCTGTATACGGAGCGATTCCACATTGTATACGGAGCGATCCCACATTGTATACGGAGCAATCCCACATTGTATACGGAGCGATCCCACGGTGTATACGGAGCGATCCCACATTGTATATGGAGCGATCCCACGTTGTATACGGTGCGATCCCACGGTGTATACGGAGCGATCCCACATTGTATACGGAGCGATCCCACATTGTATACTGTGCGATCCCCCATTGTATACGGAGCGATCCCACGGTGTATACGGAGCGATCCCACAATGTATACGGAGCGATCCCACGTTGTATACGGAGCGATCCCACATTGTATACGGTGCGATCCCACATTGTATACGGAGCGATCCCACGGTGTATACGGAGCGATCCCACGGTGTATACGGAGCGATCCCACGTTGTATACGGAGCGATCCCACGGTGTATACGGAGCGATCCCACGTTGTATACGGGGCGAACCCACATTGTATACGGAGCGATCCCACGTTGTATACGGTGCGATCCCACATTATATACGGAGCGATCCAACGTTGTATACGGTGCGATCCCAATTTGTATACGTAACGATCCCACGTTGTATATGGAGCGGTCCCACTTTGTATACGGAGCGATCCCACGGTGTATACGGAGCGATCCCACATTGTATACGGTGCGATCCCACGGTGTATACGGAGCAAGCCCACATTGTATATGGAGCGATCCCACGTTGTATTCGGAGCGATCCCACGTTGTATATGGTGCGATCCCATGTTGTATACGGTGCGATCCCGTGATGTATACGGAGCGATCCCACATTGTATAGGGAGCGATCCCACGGTGTATGCGATGCGATCCCACGGTGCATACGGTGCGATCCCACGGTGTATACGGTGCGATTCCACGGTGTATACGGAGCGATCCCACATTGAATACAGAGCGATCCCACGTTGTATATGGTGCGATCCCACATTTTGTACAGAGCGATCCCACATTGTATTCGGAGCGATCCCACATTGTATACGGAGCGATCCCACATTGTATACGGAGCGATCCCACGTTGTATACGGAGCGATCCCATGTTGTATACGGAGCGATCCCACATTGCATATGGAGCGATCCCACATTGTATACGGAGCGATCCCACGTTGCATACGGAGCGATCCCACGGTGTATACGGTGCGATCACACATTGTATTCGGAGCGATCCCACGTTGTATACGGAGCGATCCCAAATTGTATATGGTGCGATCCCAAATTATATATGGAGCAATCCCACGGTGTATACGGTGCGATCCCACGTTGTATACGGTGAAATCCCACGATGTATACGGTGCGATCCCACATCGTATACGGTGCGATCCCACATCGTATACGGAGCGATCACACATCGTATACGGTGCGATCCCACGGTGTATACGGTGCGATCCCACGTTGTATACGGAGCGATCCCGTGTTGTATACGGAGCGATTCCACGTTGTATACGGAGCGATCCCACGGTGTATACGGTGCGATCCCACGGTGTATACGGAGCGATCCCATGGTGTACACGGAGCGATCCCACGTTGTATACGCAGCGATCCCACGTTGTATATGGTACGATCCCACGGTGTATACGGTGCGATCCCACGTTGTACACAGAGCGATCCCACATTGTATACGGAGCGATCCCACGGTGTATACGGAGCGATCCCACGTTGTATACGGAGCGATCCCACGGTGTCTACGGAGCGATCCCACGGTGTATACGGTGCGATCCCACGTTGTATATGGATCGATTCCATGTTGTATACGGTGTGATCCCACGGTGTATACGGTGCGATCCCACGTTGCATACGGTGCGATCCCACGGTGTGTACGGAGCGATCCCACATTGTATACGGAGCGATCCCACATTGTATATGGAGCGATCCCACGTTGTATACGGTGCCACGTTGTATACGGTGCGATCCCACGGTGTTTACGGTGCGATCCCCCGTTGTATACGGAGCGATCCCACATTGTATACGGAGCGATCCCACGTTGTATACGGAGCGATCCCACATTGTATACGGTGCGATCCCACGGTGTATACGGAGCGATCCCACATTGCGTACGGAGCGATCCCACGTTGTATATGGAGCGATCCCAAGGTGTATACGGAGCGATTCCACGTTGTATACGGAGCGATCCCACATTGTATACGGAGCAATCCCACATTGTATACGGAGCGATCCCACGGTGTATACGGAGCGATCCCACATTGTATATGGAGCGATCCCACGTTGTATACGGTGCGATCCCACGGTGTATACGGAGCGATCCCACATGGTATACGGAGCGATCCCATATTGTATACTGTGCGATCCTACATTGTATACGGAGCGATCCCACGGTGTATACGGAGCGATCCCACAATGTATACGGAGCGATCCCACGTTGTATACGGAGCGATCCCACATTGTATACGGTGCGATCCCAAATTGTACACGGAGCGATCCCACGGTGCATACGGAGCGATCCCACGTTGTATACGGGGCGATCCCACATTGTATACGGAGCGATCCCACGTTGTATACGGTGCGATCCCACATTATATACGGAGCGATCCCACGTTGTATACGGTGCGATCCCAATTTGTATACGTAACGATCCCACGTTGTAAATGGAGCGATCCCACTTTGTATACGGAGCGATCCCACAGTGTATACGGAGCGATCCCACGTTGTATACGGATCGATCCCACGGTGTATACGGTGCGATCCCACGGTGTATACGGAGCGATCCCACGTTGTATGCGGTGCGATCCCACGTTGTATACGGAGCGATTCCACGTTGTATACGGAGCGATCCCTCGTTTTATACTGAGCGATCCCATGTTGTATACGGAGCGATCCCACGTTGTATACGGTGCGATTCCACTTTGTATACGGAGCGATCCCAAGGTGTATACGGAGCGATCCCACGTTTTATACGGAGCGATTCCACGGTGTATACGGAGCGATCCCACGTTGTATATGGAGCGATCCCACGGATTATACGGAGCGATTCCACGGTGTATACGGAGCGATCCCATATTGTATACGGAGCGATCCAACGTTGTATACGGAGCGATCCCACGTTGTATACGGAGCGATCCCACGGTGTATACGGAGCGATTCCACGTTGTATACGGAGCAATCCCATGGTGTATACGGAGCGATCCCACGTTGTACACGGAGCGATCCCACGGTGTATACGGAGCGATCCCACATTGTATACGGAGCGATCCCACGGTGTATATGGAGCGATCCCACATTGAATACGGAGCGATCCGACGTTGTATACGGAGTGATCCCACGTTGTATATGGAGCGATCCCACGGTGTATACGGAGCAATCCCACATTGTATACGGTGCGATCCCACATTGTATACGGAGCGATCACACGGTGTATACGGAGCAATCCCACGTTGTATACGGAGCGATCCCACGGTGTATACGGTGCGATCCCACATTGTGTACGGAGCGAGCCCACGTTGTATACGGCGCGATACCATGTTGTATACGGAGCGATCCAACGGTGTATACGGAGCGATCCCACGGTGTATACGGAGCGATCCCACGGTGTATACGGAGCGATCCCACTTTGTATACGGTGCGATCCCATGGTGTATACAGTGCGATCCCACATTGTATACGGTGCGATCCCACGGTGTATACGGAGCGATCCCACGGTGTATACGGAGCGATCCCACGGTGTATACGGAGCGATCCCACGGTGTTTACGGTGCGATCCCACGGTGTATACGGAGCGATCCCACGGTGTATACGGAGCGATCCCACGTTGTATACGGTGCGGTCCCACATTGTATACGGAGCGATCCCACGTTGTATACGGAGCGATCCCACTTTGTATATGGAGCGATCCCACGTTGTATACGGTGCGATCCCACGGTGTATACGGAGCGATCCCACGTTGTATACGGAGCGATCCCACATTGTATACGGAGCAATCCCACATTGTATACGGAGCGATCCCATGGTGTATACGGAGCGATCCCACGTTGTATACGGAGCGATCCCACGGTGTATATGGAGCGATCCCACATTGTATACGGAGCGATCCCACGGTGTATACGGAGCGATCCCACGTTGAAAACGGAGCGATCCCACGTTGTATACGGAGCGATCCCACGGTGTATACGGAGCAATCCCACATTGTATACGGTGCGATCCCACATTCCCACATTGTATACGGAGCGATCACACGGTGTATACGGAGCGATCCCACGGTGTATACGGTGCGATCCCACGGTGTATACGGTGCGATCGCACGGTGTATACGGTGCGATCCCACTTTGTATACGGAGCGATCCCACGTTGTATACGGAGTGATCCCACGGTGTATACGGAGCGATCCCACATTTTATACGGCGCGATCCCACGTTGTATACGGAGCGATCCCACGTTGTATACGGCGCGATCCCACGTTGTATACAGAGCGATCCCAAGGTGTATACAGAGCGATCCCACATTGTATACGGAGCGATCCCACGTTGTATACTGTGCGATGCCACATTGTATACGGAGCGATCCCACGGTGTATACATAGCGATCCCACGGTGTATACGGTGCGATCCCACGTTGAATACGGTGCGTTCCCACATTGTATACGGAGCGATCCCACGGTGCATACGGAGCGATCCCACATTGTATACGGGGCGATGCCACATTGTATACGGAGCGATCCCACGGTGTATACGGAGCGATCCCACATTTTATACGGTGCGATCCCACGGTGTATACGGAGCGATCCCACATTGAATACGGAGCGATCCCACGTTGTATACGGAGCGATCCCACGGTGTATATGGAGCGATCCCACATTGTATACGGAGCGATCCCACGGTGTATACGGAGCGATCCCACGTTGAAAACGGAGCGATCCCTCGTTGTATACGGAGCGATCCCACGGTGTATACGGAGCAATCCCACATTGTATACGGTGCGATCCCACATTCCCACATTGTATACGGAGCGATCACACGGTGTATACGGAGCGATCCCACGGTGTATACGGTGCGATCCCACGGTGTATACGGTGCGATCGCACGGTGTATACGGTGCGATCCCACTTTGTATACGGAGCGATCCCACGTTGTATACGGAGTGATCCCACGGTGTATACGGAGCGATCCCACATTTTATACGGCGCGATCCCACGTTGTATACGGAGCGATCCCACGTTGTATACGGCGCGATCCCACGTTGTATACAGAGCGATCCCAAGGTGTATACAGAGCGATCCCACATTGTATACGGAGCGATCCCACGTTGTATACTGTGCGATGCCACATTGTATACGGAGCGATCCCACGGTGTATACATAGCGATCCCACGGTGTATACGGTGCGATCCCACGTTGAATACGGTGCGTTCCCACATTGTATACGGAGCGATCCCACGGTGCATACGGAGCGATCCCACATTGTATACGGGGCGATGCCACATTGTATACGGAGCGATCCCACGGTGTATACGGAGCGATCCCACATTTTATACGGTGCGATCCCACGGTGTATACGGAGCGATCCCACATTGTATACGGTGCGATCCCAAGTTGTATACGGAGTGATCCCACATTCTATACGGAGCGATCCCACGGTGTATACGGTGCAATCCCACTTTGTATACGGTGCGATCCCACGTTGTATACGGTGCGATCCCACTTTGTATGCGGTGCGATCCCACGTTGTATACGGAGCGATCCCACGGTGTATACGGTGCGATCCCACATTGTATACGGTGCGATCCCACATTGTATACGGAGCGATCCCACGGTGTATACGGTGCGATCCCACATTGTATACGGAGCGATCCCACGGTGTATACGGAGCGATCCCACGGTGTATATGGTGCGATCCCACATTGTATATGGAGTGATCCCACGTTGTATACGGTGCGATCCCACATTGTATATGGTGCGATCCCACATTGTATACGGAGCGATCCCACGTTGTATACGGAGCGATCCCACATTGTATACGGAGCGATCCCACGATGTATACGGAGTGATCCCACAGTGTATACGGAGCGATCCCACGGTGTATACGGTGCGATCCCACATTGTATACGGAGCGATCCCACGGTGTATACGGATCGATCCCACGTTGTATACGGAGCGATCTCATGGTGTATACGGAGCGATCCCACATTGTATACGGAGCGATCCCACATTGTATACGGCGCGATCCCACGGTGTATACGGTGCGATCGCACGGTGTATACGGTGCGATCCCATTTTGTATACGGAGCGAATCCACGTTGTATACGGAGTGATCCCACAGTGTATACGGAGCGATCCCACGTTTTATACGGCGCGATCCCACGTTGTATACGGAGCGATCCCACATTGTATACGGCGCGATCCCACGTTGTATACGGAGCGATCCCACGGTGTATACGGTGCGATTCCACATTATATACGGAGCGATCCCACGTTGTATACGGCGCAATCCCACGGTGTATACGGAGCGATCCCACGTTGTATACGGAGCGATCCCACGGTGTATACGGAGCGATCCCACGGTGTATACGAAGCGATCCCACAGCGTATACGGAGCGATTCCACGGTGTATAAGGTGCGATCCCACATTGTATACGGAGCGATCCCACGGTATATACGGAGCGATCCCACGGTGTATACGGAGCGATCCCACGTTGTATACGGAGCGATCCCACGGTGTATACGGAGCGATCTCACGGTGTATACGGTGCGATCCCACATTGTATACGGAGCGTTCCCACGGTGTATACGGAGCGATCCCACGTATTATACGGAGCGATCCCATAGTCTATACGGAGCGATCCCACGGTGTATACGGTGCGATCCCACATTGTATACGGAGCGATCCCACGTTGTATACGGAGCGATCCCACGTTGTATACGGAGCGATCCCACGGTGTATACGGAGCGATCTCACGGTGTATACGGTGCGATCCCACATTGTATACGGAGCGTTCCCACGGTGTATACGGAGCGATCCCACGTATTATACGGAGCGATCCCATAGTCTATACGGAGCGATCCCACGGTGTATACGGTGCGATCCCACATTGTATACGGAGCGATCCCACATTGTATACGGTGCGATCCCACGTTGTATACGGTGCGATCCCACGGTGTATACGGTGCGATCCCACATTGTATACGGTGCGATCCCACGGTGTATACGGTGCGATCCCACATTGTATACGGTGCGACCCCACATTGTATACGGAGCGATCACACGTTGTATACGGAGCGATCCCACGTTGTATACGGAGCGATCCCACGGTGTATACGTTGCGATCCCACGGTGTATACGGAGCGATCCCACGTTGTGTACGGAGCGATCCCACGTTGTATACGGAGCAATCCCACATTGTATACGGAGCGATCCCACGGTGTATACGGAGAGATCCCACATTGTATACGAAGCGATCCCACGGTGTATATGGAGCGATCCCACATTGTATACGGAGCGATCCCACGGTGTATACGGAGCGATCCCACGTTGTATACGGAGCGATCCCACGTTGTATACGGAGCGATCCCACGGTGTATACAGAGCGATCCCACGTTGTGTACGGAGCGATCCCACGTTGTATACGGAGCAATCCCACATTGTATACGGAGCGATCCCACGGTGTATACGGAGAGATCCCACATTGTATACGAAGCGATCCCGCGGTGTATATGGAGCGATCCCACATTGTATACGGAGCGATCCCACGGTGTATACGGAGCGATCCCACATTGTATACGGAGCGATCCCACGGTGTATACGGAGCAATCCCACATTGTATACGGTGCGATCCCACATTGTATACGGAGCGATCACACGGTGTATACGGAGCGATCCCACGGTGTATACGGTGCGATCCCACATTGTACACGGAGCGATCCCACATTGTATACGACGCGATCCCATGTTGTATACGGAGCGATCCAACGGTGTATACGGAGCGATCCCATGGTGCATACGGAGCGATCCCACGTTGTATACGGTGCGATCCCACGGTGTATACGGAGCGATCCCACGTTGTATACGGAGCGATCCCACATTGTATACGGAGCGATCCCACATTGTATACGGAGCGATCCCACATTGTATACGGAGCGATCCCACGGTGTATATGGAGCGATCCCACGTTGTATACAGAGCGATCCCACGGTGTTTACGGAGCGATCCCACGTTGTATACGGAGCGATCCCACGGTGTATACGGAGCAATCCCACATTGTATACGGTGCGATCCCACATTGTATACGGAGCGATCACACGTTGTATACGGAGCGATCCCACGGTGTATACGATGCGATCCCACATTGTATACAGAGCGATCCCACATTGTATACGGCGCGATCCCATGTTGTATACGGAGCGATCCAACGGTGTATACGGAGCGATCCCACGGTGTATACGGAGCGATCCCACGGTGTATACGGAGCGATCCCACTTTGTATACAGTGCGATCCCATGGTGTATACGGTGCAATCCCACATTGTGTACGGTGCGATCCCACGGTGTATACGGAGCGATCCCACATTGTATACGGAGCGATCCCACGGTGCATACGGAGCGATCCCACGGTGTATACGCAGCGATCCCACGTTGTATACGGAGCGATCCCACGATGTATACAGAGCGATCCCACGGTGTATACGGAGTGATCCCACGGTGTATACGGTGCGATCCCACGTTGTATACGGAGCGATCCCACGTTGTATACGGAGCGATCCCACGTTGTATACGGAGCAATCCCACGGAGTATACAGAGCGATCCCACGGTGTATACAGAGTGATCCCACATTGTATACGGTGCGATCCCACGGTGTATACGGTGCGATCCCACATTGTATACGGTGCGACCCCACATTGTATACGGAGCGATCCCACGTTGTATACGGAGCGATCCCACGGTGTATACGGAGCGATCCCACGGTGCATACGGTGCGATCCCACGGTGTATACGGAGCGATCCCACGTTGTATACGGAGCGATCCCACATTGTATACGGAGCGATCCCACGGTGTATACGGTGCGATCCCACGGTGTATACGGTGCGATCCCACGGTGTATACGGAGCAATCCCACGTTGTATGCGGAGCGATCCCACGTTGTATACGGAGCGATCCCATGGTGTATACGGAGCGATCCCAAGTTGTATACGGAGCGATCCCACATTGTATACGGAGCGATCCCACGGTGTATACGGAGCGATCCCACGGTGTATACGGAGTGATCCCACGGTGTATACGGTGCAATCCCACATTGTATACGGAGCGATCCCACGGTGTATACGGAGCGATCCCACGTTGTATACGGAGCGATCTCATGGTGTATACGGAGCGATCCCACATTGTATACGGAGCGATCCCACATTGTATACGGAGCGATCCCACAGTGTATACGGTGCGATCGCACGGTGTATACGGTGCGATCCCACTTTGTATACGGAGCGATCCCACGTTGCATACGGAGTGATCCCACGGTGTATACGGAGCGATCCCACGTTTTATACGGCGCGATCCCACGTTGTATATGGAGCGATCCCACGTTGTATACGGCGCGATCCCACGTTGTATACAGAGCGATCCCAAGGTGTATACGGTGCGATTCCACATTGTATACGGAGCGATCCCACGTTGGATACGGCGCAATCCCACAGTGTATATGGAGCGATCCCACGGTGTATACGGAGCGATCCCACGGTGTATACGGAGCGATCCCACGTTGTATACGGAGCGATCCCACGTTTTATACGGAGCGATCCCACGTTGTATAGGGAGCGATCCCACGGTGTATACGGAGCGATCCCACGGTGTATACGGAGCGATCCCACAGTGTATACGGAGCGATCCCACGGTGTATACGGTGCGATCCCACATTGTATACGGAGCGATCCCACGGTGTATACGGAGCGATCCCACGGTGTATACGGAGCGATCCCACGGTGTATACGGAGCGATCCCACGGTGTATACGCAGCGATCCCACGGTGTATACGGTGCGATCCCACATTGTATACGAAGCGTTCCCACGGTGTATACGGAGCGATCCCACGTTGTATACGGAGCGATCCCACAGTCTATACGGAGCGATCCCACGGTGTATACGGTGCGATCCCACATTGTATACGGAGCGATCCCACGGTGTATACGGAGCGATCCCACGTTGTATTCGGAGCGATCCCACGGTGTATACGGAGCGATCCCACGTTGTATACGGAGCGATCCCACGGTGTATACGGAGCGATCCCACGTTGTATACGGTGCGATCCCACGTTGTATACGGTGCGATCCCACGGTGTATACGGTGCGATCCCACATTGTATACGGAGCGATCCCACGTTGTATACGGTGCGATCCCACGTTGTATACGGTGCGATCCCACGGTGTATACGGAGCGATCCCACGTTGTATACGGAGCGATCCCACATTGTATACGGAGCAATCCCACATTGTATACGGAGCGATCCCATGGTGTATACGGAGCGATCCCACGTTGTATACGGAGCGATCCCACGGTGTATATGGAGCGATCCCACATTGTATACGGAGCGATCCCACGGTGTATACGGAGCGATCCCACGTTGTATACGGAGCGATCCCACGTTGTATACGGAGCGTTCCCACGGTGTATACGGAGCAATCCCACATTGTATACGGTGCGATCCCACATTCCCACATTGTATACGGAGCGATCCCACGGTGTATACGGTGCGATCCCACGGTGTATACGGAGCAATCCCACGTTGTATGCGGAGCGATCCCACGTTGTATACGGAGCGATCCCATGGTGTATACGGAGCGATCCCAAGTTGTATACGGAGCGATCCCACGTTGTATACGGAGCGATCCCACGGTGTATACGGAGCGATCCCACGGTGTATACGGAGTGATCCCACGGTGTATACGGTGCGATCCCACATTGTATACGGAGCGAACCCACGGTGTATACGGAGCGATCCCACGTTCTACACGGAGCGATCTCATGGTGCATACGGAGCGATCCCACATTGTATACGGAGCGATCCCACATTGTATACGGAGCGATCCCACTTTGTATACGGAGCGATCCCACGTTGTATACGGAGTGATCCCACGGTGTATACGGAGCGATCCCACGTTTTATACGGCGCGATCCCACGTTGTATACGGAGCGATCCCACGTTGTATACGGCGCGATCCCACGTTGTATACAGAGCGATCCCAAGGTGTATACGGTGCGATTCCACATTGTATACGGAGCGATCCCACGTTGTATACGGCGCAATCCCACAGTGTATATGGAGCGATCCCACGGTGTATACGGAGCGATCCCACGGTGTATACGGAGCGATCCCACGTTGTATACGGAGCGATCCCACGTTGTATAGGGAGCGATCGCACGGTGTATACGGAGCGATCCCACGGTGTATACGGAGCGATCCCACAGTGTATACGGAGCGATCCCACGGTGTTTACGGTGCGATCCCACATTGTATATGGAGCGATCCCACGGTGTATACGGAGCGATCCCACGGTGTATACGGAGCGATCCCACGGTGTATACGGAGCGATCCCACGGTGTATACGGTGCGATCCCACATTGTATACGAAGCGTTCCCACGGTGTATACGGAGCGATCCCACCTTGAATACGGAGCGATCCCACAGTCTATACGGAGCGATCCCATGGTGTATACGGTGCGATCCCACATTGTATACGGAGCGATCCCACGGTGTATACGGAGCGATCCCACGTTGTATACTGAGCGATCCCACGGTGTATACGGAGCGATCCCACGTTGTATACGGAGCGATCCCACGGTGTATACGGTGCGATCCCACGTTGTATACGGTGCGATCCCACGGTGTATACGGTGCGATCCCACATTGTATACGGAGCGATCCCACGTTGTATACGGTGCGATCCCACGTTGTATACGGTGCGATCCCACGGTGTATACGGAGCGATCCCACGTTGTATACGGAGCGATCCCACATTGTATACGGAGCAATCCCACATTGTATACGGAGCGATCCCACGGTGTATACGGAGCGATCCCACATTGTATACGGAGCGATCCCACGGTGTATATGGAGCGATCCCACATTGTATACGGAGCGCTCCCACAGTGTATACGGAGCGATCCCACGTTGTATACGGAGCGATCCCACGTTGTATACGGAGCGATCCCACGGTGTATGCGGAGCGATCCCACGGTGTATACGGAGCGATCCCACGGTGTATACGGAGTGATCCCACGGTGTATACGGAGCGATCCCACGGTGTATACGGAGCGATCCCACGTTGTATACGGAGCGATCCCACGTTGTATACGGAGCGATCCCACGGTGTATGCGGAGCGATCCCACGGTGTATACGGAGCGATCCCACATTGTATACGGAGCGATCCCACGGTGTATACGGAGCGATCCCACGTTGTATACGGAGCGATCCCACATTGTATACGGAGCGATCCCACATTGTATACGGAGCGATCCCACGGTGTATACGGTGCGATCGCACGGTGTATACGGTGCGATCCCACTTTGTATACGGAGCGATCCCACGTTGTATACGGAGTGATCCCACGGTGTATACGGAGCGATCCCACGTTTTATACGGCGCGATCCCACGTTGTATACGGAGCGATCCCATGTTGTATACGGCGCGATCCCACGTTGTATACAGAGCGATCCCACGGTGTATACGGTGCGATTCCACATTGTATACGGAGCGATCCCACGTTGTATACGGCGCAATCCCACAGTGTATATGGAGCGATCCCACGGGGTATACGGAGCGATCCCACGGTGTATACGGAGCGATCCCACGTTGTATACGGAGCGATCCCACGTTGTATAGGGAGCGATCCCACGGTGTATACGGAGCGATCCCACGGTGTATACGGAGCGATCCCACAGTGTATACGGAGCGATCCCACGGTGTATACGGTGCGATCCCACATTGTATACGGAGCGATCCCACGGTATATACGGAGCCATCCCACGGTGTATACGGAGCGATCCCACGGTGTATACGGAGCGATCCCACGGTGTATACGGTGCGATCCCACATTGTATACGAAGCGTTCCCACGGTGTATACGGAGCGATCCCACGTTGTATACGGAGCGATCCCACAGTCTATACGGAGCGATCCCACGGTGTATACGGTGCGATCCCACATTGTATACGGAGCGATCCCACGGTGTATACGGAGCGATCCCACGTTGTATACGGAGCGATCCCACGGTGTATACGGAGCGATCCCACGTTGTGTACGGAGCGATCCCACGGTGTATACGGAGCGATCCCACGTTGTATACGGTGCGATCCCACGTTGTATGCGGTGCGATCCCACGGTGTATACGGAGCGATCCCACGTTGTATACGGAGCGATCCCACGTTGTATACGGTGCGATCCCACGTTGTATACGGAGCGATCCCACGGTGTATACGGAGCGATCCCACATTGTATACGGAGCAATCCCACATTGTATACGGAGCGATCCCACGGTGTATACGGAGCGATCCCACATTGTATACGGAGCGATCCCACGGTGTATATGGAGCGATCCCACATTGTATACGGAGCGATCCCACGGTGTATACGGAGCGATCCCACGGTGTATACGGAGCAATCCCACATTGTATACGGTGCGATCCCACATTCCCACATTGTATACGGAGCGATCACACGGTGTATACGGAGCGATCCCACGGTGTATACGGTGCGATCCCACATTGTATACGGAGCGATCCCACATTGTGTACGGCGCAATCCCATGTTGTATACGGAGCGATCCAACGGTGTATACGGAGCGATCCCACGGTGTATACGGAGCGATCCCACGTTGTATACGGTGCGATCCCACGGTGTATACGGAGCGATCCCACGTTGTATACGGAGTGATCCCACATTGCAGATGGAGCAATCCCACGTTGTATACGGAGCGATCCCACGTTGTATAGGGAGCGATCCCACGGTGTATACGGAGCGATCCCACGGTGTATAGGGAGCGATCCCACGGTGTATACGGAGCGATCCCACGGTGTATACGGAGCGATCCCACGGTGTATAGGGAGCGATCCCACAGTGTATACGGAGCGATCCCACGGTGTATACGGTGCGATTCCACGTTGTATACGGAGCGATCCCACGTTGTATACGGCGCAATCCCACAGTGTATATGGAGCGATCCCACGGGGTATACGGAGCGATCCCACGGTGTATACGGAGCGATCCCACGTTGTATACGGAGCGATCCCACGTTGTATAGGGAGCGATCCCACGGTGTATACGGAGCGATCCCACGGTGTATACGGAGCGATCCCACAGTGTATACGGAGCGATCCCACGGTGTATACGGTGCGATCCCACATTGTATACGGAGCGATCCCACGGTATATACGGAGCCATCCCACGGTGTATACGGAGCGATCCCACGGTGTATACGGAGCGATCCCACGGTGTATACGGTGCGATCCCACATTGTATACGAAGCGTTCCCACGGTGTATACGGAGCGATCCCACGTTGTATACGGAGCGATCCCACAGTCTATACGGAGCGATCCCACGGTGTATACGGTGCGATCCCACATTGTATACGGAGCGATCCCACGGTGTATACGGAGCGATCCCACGTTGTATACGGAGCGATCCCACGGTGTATACGGAGCGATCCCACGTTGTGTACGGAGCGATCCCACGGTGTATACGGAGCGATCCCATGTTGTATACGGTGCGATCCCACGTTGTATGCGGTGCGATCCCACGGTGTATACGGAGCGATCCCACGTTGTATACGGAGCGATCCCACGTTGTATACGGTGCGATCCCACGTTGTATACGGTGCGATCCCACGGTGTATACGGAGCGATCCCACATTGTATACGGAGCAATCCCACATTGTATACGGAGCGATCCCACGGTGTATACGGAGCGATCCCACATTGTATACGGAGCGATCCCACGGTGTATATGGAGCGATCCCACATTGTATACGGAGCGATCCCACGGTGTATACGGAGCGATCCCACGGTGTATACGGAGCAATCCCACATTGTATACGGTGCGATCCCACATTCCCACATTGTATACGGAGCGATCACACGGTGTATACGGAGCGATCCCACGGTGTATACGGTGCGATCCCACATTGTATACGGAGCGATCCCACATTGTATACGGCGCAATCCCATGTTGTATACGGAGCGATCCAACGGTGTATACGGAGCGATCCCACGGTGTATACGGAGCGATCCCACGTTGTATACGGTGCGATCCCACGGTGTATACGGAGCGATCCCACGTTGTATACGGAGTGATCCCACATTGCAGATGGAGCAATCCCACGTTGTATACGGAGCGATCCCACGTTGTATAGGGAGCGATCCCACGGTGTATACGGAGCGATCCCACGGTGTATAGGGAGCGATCCCACGGTGTATACGGAGCGATCCCACGGTGTATACGGAGCGATCCCACGGTGTATAGGGAGCGATCCCACAGTGTATACGGAGCGATCCCACGGTGTATACGGTGCGATCCCACATTGTATACGGAGCGATCCCACGGTGTATACGGAGCGATCCCACGGTGTATACGGAGCGATCCCACGGTGTATACGGTGCGATCCCATATTGTATACGAAGCGTTCCCACGGTGTATACGGAGCGATCCCACGTTGTATACGGAGCGATCCCACAGTCTATACGGAGCGATCCCACGGTGTATACGGTGCGATCCCACATTGTATACGGAGCGATCCCACGTTGTATACGGTGCGATCCCACGTTGTATACGGTGCGAACCCACGGTGTATACGGAGCGATCCCACGTTGTATACGGAGCGATCCCACATTGTATACGGAGCAATCCCACATTGTATACGGAGCGATCCCACGGTGTATACGGAGCGATCCCACATTGTATACGGAGCGATCCCACGGTGTATATGGAGCGATCCCACATTGTATACGGAGCGATCCCACAGTGTATACGGAGCGATCCCACGTTGTATACGGAGCGATCCCACGTTGTATACGGAGCGATCCCACGGTGTATGCGGAGCGATCCCACGGTGTATACGGAGCGATCCCACGGTGTATACGGAGCGATCCCACGGTGTATACGGAGCGATCCCACGGTGTATACGGAGCGATCCCACGTTGTATACGGAGCGATCCCACGTTGTATACGGAGCGATCCCACGGTGTATGCGGAGCGATCCCACGGTGTATACGGAGCGATCCCACATTGTATACGGAGCGATCCCACGGTGTATACGGAGCGATCCCACGTTGTATACGGAGCGATCCCACATTGTATACGGAGCGATCCCACATTGTATACGGAGCGATCCCACGGTGTATACGGTGCGATCGCACGGTGTATACGGTGCGATCCCACTTTGTATACGGAGCGATCCCACGTTGTATACGGAGTGATCCCACGGTGTATACGGAGCGATCCCACGTTTTATACGGCGCGATCCCACGTTGTATACGGAGCGATCCCATGTTGTATACGGCGCGATCCCACGTTGTATACAGAGCGATCCCACGGTGTATACGGTGCGATTCCACATTGTATACGGAGCGATCCCACGTTGTATACGGCGCAATCCCACAGTGTATATGGAGCGATCCCACGGGGTATACGGAGCGATCCCACGGTGTATACGGAGCGATCCCACGTTGTATACGGAGCGATCCCACGTTGTATAGGGAGCGATCCCACGGTGTATACGGAGCGATCCCACGGTGTATACGGAGCGATCCCACAGTGTATACGGAGCGATCCCACGGTGTATACGGTGCGATCCCACATTGTATACAGAGCGATCCCACGGTATATACGGAGCGATCCCACGGTGTATACGGAGCGATCCCACGGTGTATACGGAGCGATCCCACGGTGTATACGGTGCGATCCCACATTGTATACGAAGCGTTCCCACGGTGTATACGGAGCGATCCCACGTTGTATACGGAGCGATCCCACAGTCTATACGGAGCGATCCCACGGTGTATACGGTGCGATCCCACATTGTATACGGAGCGATCCCACGGTGTATACGGAGCGATCCCACGTTGTATACGGAGCGATCCCACGGTGTATACGGAGCGATCCCACGTTGTGTACGGAGCGATCCCACGGTGTATACGGAGCGATCCCACGTTGTATACGGTGCGATCCCACGTTGTATGCGGTGCGATCCCACGGTGTATACGGAGCGATCCCACGTTGTATACGGAGCGATCCCACGTTGTATACGGTGCGATCCCACGTTGTATACGGTGCGATCCCACGGTGTATACGGAGCGATCCCACATTGTATACGGAGCAATCCCACATTGTATACGGAGCGATCCCACGGTGTATACGGAGCGATCCCACATTGTATACGGAGCGATCCCACGGTGTATATGGAGCGATCCCACATTGTATACGGAGCGATCCCACGGTGTATACGGAGCGATCCCACGGTGTATACGGAGCAATCCCACATTGTATACGGTGCGATCCCACATTCCCACATTGTATACGGAGCGATCACACGGTGTATACGGAGCGATCCCACGGTGTATACGGTGCGATCCCACATTGTATACGGAGCGATCCCACATTGTATACGGCGCAATACCATGTTGTATACGGAGCGATCCAACGGTGTATACGGAGCGATCCCACGGTGTATACGGAGCGATCCCACGTTGTATACGGTGCGATCCCACGGTGTATACGGAGCGATCCCACGTTGTATACGGAGTGATCCCACATTGCAGATGGAGCAATCCCACGTTGTATACGGAGCGATCCCACGTTGTATAGGGAGCGATCCCACGGTGTATACGGAGCGATCCCACGGTGTATAGCGAGCGATCCCACGGTGTATACGGAGCGATCCCACGGTGTATACGGAGCGATCCCACGGTGTATAGGGAGCGATCCCACGTTGTATACGGAGCGATCCCACAGTCTATACGGAGCGATCCCACGGTGTATGCGGTGCGATCCCACATTGTATACGGAGCGATCCCACGGTGTATACGGAGCGATCCCACGTTGTATACGGAGCGATCCCACGGTGTATACGGAGCGATCCCACGTTGTGTACGGAGCGATCCCACGGTGTATACGGAGCGATCCCACGTTGTATACGGTGCGATCCCACGTTGTATACGGTGCGATCCCACGGTGTATACGGTGCGATCCCACATTGTATACGGAGCGATCCCACGTTGTATACGGTGCGATCCCACGTTGTATACGGTGCGATCCCACGGTGTATACGGAGCGATCCCACGTTGTGTACGGAGCGATCCCACATTGTATGCGGAGCAATCCCACATTGTATACGGAGCGATCCCACGGTGTATACGGAGCGATCCCACATTGTATACGGAGCGATCCCACGGTGTATATGGAGCGATCCCACATTGTATACGGAGCGATCCCACGGTGTATACGGAGCGATCCCACGTTGTATATGGAGCGATCCCACGTTGTATACGGAGCGATCCCACGGTGTATACGGAGCCATCCCCCATTGTATACGGTGCGATCCCACATTCCCACATTGTATAAGGAGCGATCCCACGGTGTATACGGTGCGATCCCACATTGTATACGGAGCGATCCCACATTGTATACGGCGCAATCCCATGTTGTATACGGAGCGATCCAACGGTGTATACGGAGCGATCCCACGGTGTATACGGAGCGATCCCACGTTGTATACGGTGCGATCCCACGGTGTATACGGAGCGATCCCACGTTGTATACGGAGCGATCCCACATTGTATATGGAGCAATCCCACATTGTATACGGAGCGATCCCACGGTGTATACAGAGCGATCCCACACTGTATACGGAGCGATCCCACGGTGTATATGGAGCGATCCCACATTGTATACGGAGCGATCCCACAGTGTATACGGAGCGATCCCACGTTGTATACGGAGCGATCCCACGTTGTATACGGAGCGATCCCACGGTGTATACGGAGCAATCCCACATTGTATACGGTGCGATCCCACATTGTATACGGAGCGATCACACGTTGTATACGGAGCGATCCCACGGTGTATACGGTGCGATCCCACATTGTATACGGAGCGATCCCACATTTTATACGGCGCGATCCCATGTTGTATACGGAGCGATCCAACGGTGTATACGGAGCGATCCCACGGTGTATACGGAGCGATCCCACGGTGTATACGGAGCGATCCCACTTTGTATACGGTGCGATCCCATGGTGTATACGGTGCGATCCCACATTGTGTACGGTGCGATCCCACGGTGTATACGGAGCGATCCCACATTGTATACGGAGCGATCCCACGGTGTATACGAAGCGATCCCACGGTGTATACGGAGCGATCCCACGTTGTATACGGAGCGATCCCGCGTTGTATACAGAGCGATCCCACGGTGTATACGGAGCGATCCCACGGTGTATACGGTGCGATCCCACGTTGTAAATGGAGCAATCCTACGTTGTATACGGAGCGATCCCACGTTGTATACGGAGCGATCCCACGGTGTATACAGAGCGATCCCACGGTGTATACGGTGCGATCCCACGTTGTATACAGTGCGATCCCACAGTGTATACGGAGCGATCCCACGGTGTATACGCAGCGATCCCACATTGTGTACGGAGTGATCCCACTTTGTATACGGTGCGAACCCACTTTGTATACGGAGCGATCCCACGGTGTATACGGAGCGATCCCACATTGTATACGGTGCGATCCCGTGTTCTATACGGAGCGATCCCACGTTTTATACGGAGCGATCCCACGTTGTATACAGAGCGATCCCACGTTGTATATGGAGCGATCCCACTTTGTATACGGTGCGATCCCACTTTGTATACGGAGCGATCCCACGTTGTATACGGAGCGATCCCACGTTGTATACGGAGCGATCCCACGTTGTATGCGGAGCGATCCCACGGTGTATATGGAGCGATCCCACTTTGTATACGGAGCGATCCCACGGTGTATACGGAGCGATCCCACGTTGTATACGGTGCGATCCCACATTGTATACGGAGTGATCCCACTTTGAATACAGTGCGATCCCACATTGTACACGGAGCGATCCCACGGTGTATACGGTGCGATCCCACATTGTATACGGAGCGATCCCACGTTGTATACGGAGCGATCCCACGGTGTATACGGAGCGATCCCACATTGTATACGGTGCGATCCCACGTTGTACACGGAGCGATCCCACGGTGTATACGGAGCAATCCTACGTTGTATACGGAGCGATCCCACGTTGTATACGGAGCGATCCCACGGTGTATACAGAGCGATCCCACGGTGTATACAGTGCGAACCCACATTGTATACGGAGCGATCCCACGGTGTATACGGAGCGATCCCACATTGTATACGGTGCGATCCCGTGTTCTATACGGAGCGATCCCACGTTATATACGGAGCGATCCCACGTTGTATACAGAGCGATCCCACGTTGTCTATGGAGCGATCCCACATTGTATACGGAGCGATCCCACGTTGTATACGGAGCGATCCCACGGTGTATACGGAGTGATCCCACATTGTATACGGTGCGATCCCACGTTGTACATGGAGCGATCCCACGGTGTATACGGTGCAATCCCACATTGTATACGGTGCGATCCCACGTTGTACATGGAGCGATCCCACTTTGTATACGGAGCGATCCCACTGTGTATACGGAGCGATCCCACATTGTATACGGAGCGATCCCTCGGTTTATACGGAGCGATCCCACGTTGTATACGGAGCGATCCCACGTTGTATACGGAGCGATCCCACATTGTATACGGTGCGATCCCCCGTTGTATACGGTGCGATCCCACGGTGTATACGGAGCGATCCCACATTGTATACGGAGCGATCCCACGTTGTATACGGTGCGATCCCACGTTGTATACGGAGCGATCCCACGTTGTATACGGTGCATTCCCACATTGTATATGGTGCGATCCCACGTTGTATACGGAGCGATCCCACGTTGTATACGGAGCGATCCCACATTGTATACGGTGCGATCCCCCATTGTATACGGTGCAATCCCACATTGTATACGGAGCGATCCCACATTGTATACGGCGCGATCCCACGGTGTATACGGAGCGATCCCACTTTGTATACGGTGCGATCCCATGGTGTATACGGAGCGATCCCACACTGTATACGGTGCGATCCCACATTGTATATGGAGCAATCCCACGGTGTATACGGAGCGATCCCACGTTGTATACGGAGCGATCCCACGGTGTATACGGAGCGATCCCACGGTGTATACGGAGCAATCCCACATTTTATACGGTGCGATCCCACATTGTGTACGGTGCGATCCCACGGTGTATACGGAGCGATCCCACATTGTATACGGAGCGATCCCACGGTGTATACGGAGCGATCCCACGGTGTATACGGAGCGATCCCACGGTGTATACGGTGCGATCCCACGTTGTATACAGTGCGATCCCACATTGTATACGGAGCGATCCCACGTTGTATACGGAGCGATCCCACGGTGTATACAGAGCGATCCCACGGTGTATACAGTGCGATCCCACGTTGTATACAGTGCGATCCCACATTGTATACGGAGCGATCCCACGGTGTATACGGAGCGATCCCACATTGTATACGGGGCGATCCCACGTTGTATACGGAGCGATCCCACATTGTGTACGGTGCGATCCCACGGTGTATACGGAGCGATCCCTCATTGTATACGGAGCGATCCCACGGTGTATACGGAGCGATCCCACGGTGTATACGGAGCGATCCCACGTTGTATACGGAGCGATCCCACGTTGTATACGGAGCGATCCCACGATGTGTACAGAGCGATCCCACGGTGTATACGGAGCGATCCCACGGTGTATACGGTGCGATCCCACGTTGTATACGGAGCGATCCCACGTTGTATACGGAGCGATCCCACGGTGTATACGGAGCGATCCCACGGTGTATACAGAGCGATCCCACATTGTATACGGGGCGATCCCACGTTGTATACGGAGCGATCCCACGTTGCATACGGAGCGATCTCACGTTTTAAACGGAGCGATCCCACGTTGTATACGGAGCGATCCCACATTGTATATGGAGCGATCCCACGGTGTATACGGAGCGATCCCACATTGTATACAGCGCGATCCCACGGTGTATACGGTGCGATCCCACGTTGTATACAGTGCGATCCCACATTGTAGACGGAGCGCTCCCACGGTGTATACGGAGCGATCCCACATTGTATACGGGGCGATCCCACGTTGTATACGGAGCGATCCCACATTGTATACGGTGCGATCCCATGGTGTATACGGAGCAATCCCACATTGTATACGGTGCAATCCCACTTTGTATACGGTGCGATCCCATGGTGTATGCGGTGCGATCCCACATTGTGTACGGTGCGATCCCACGGTGTATACGGAGCGATCCCACATTGTATACGGAGCGATCCCACGGTGTATACGGAGCGATCCCACGGTGTATACGCAGCGATCCCACGTTGTATATGGAGCGATCCCACGTTGTATACGGAGCGATCCCACGATGTGTACAGAGCGATCCCACGGTGTATACGGAGCGATCCCATGGTGTATACGGTGCGATCCCACGTTGTATACGGAGCGATCCCACGTTGTATACGGAGCGATCCCATGGTGTATACAGAGCGATCCCACGGTGTATACAGAGCGATCCCACATTGTATACGGGGCGATCCCACGTTGTATACGGAGCGATCCCACGTTGCATACGGAGCGATCTCACGTTTTATACGGAGCGATCCCACGTTGTATACGGAGCGATCCCACATTGTATATGGAGCGATCCCACGGTGTATACAGAGCGATCCCACATTGTATACGGAGCGATCCCACGTTGTATACGGAGCGATCCCACGGTGTATACAGAGCGATCCCACGGTGTATACGGTGCGATCCCACGTTGTATACGGTGCGATCCCACATTGTTTCCGGAGCGATCCCACGGTGTATACGGAGCGATCCCACATTGTATACGGGGCGATCCCACGTTGTATACGGAGCGATCCCACATTGTATACAGTGCGATCCCATGGTGTATACGGAGCGATCCCACATTGTATACGGTGCGATCCCACGTTGTATACGGAGCGATCCCACATTGTATACGGAGCGATCCCACGGTGTATACGGAGCGATCCCACGTTGTATACGGAGCGATCCCACGGTGTATACGGAGCGATTCCACGGTGTATAGGGAGCGATCCCACGTTGTATACGGAGTGATCCCACATTGTATACGGAGCGATCCCACGTTGTATACGGAGCGATCCCACGGTGTATACGGTGCGATCCCACGTATACGGAGCGATCCCACCTTGTATACGGAGCGATCCCACCTTGTATACGGAGCGATCCCACGTTGTATATGGAGCGATCCCACGGTGTATATGGAGCGATCCCACATTGTATACGGTGCGATCCCACGGTGTATACCGAGCGATCCCACATTGTGTACGGAGTGATCCCACTTTGTATACGGTGCGATCCCACTTTGTATACGGAGCGATCCCACGGTGTATACGGAGCGATCCCACATTGTATACGGTGTGATCCCGTGTTCTATACGGAGCGATCCCACGTTATATACGGAGCGATCCCACGTTGTATACAGAGCGATCCCACGTTGTATATGGAGCGATCCCACTTTGTATACGGTGCGATCCCACTTTGTATACGGAGCGATCCCACGTTGTATACGGAGCGATCCCACGTTGTATGCGGAGCGATCCCACGGTGTATATGGAGCGATCCCACTTTGTATACGGAGCGATCCCACGGTGTATACGGAGCGATCCCACGTTGTATACGGTGCGATCCCACATTGTATACGGAGTGATCCCACTTTGTATACAGTGCGATCCCACATTGTACACGGAGCGATCCCACGGTGTATACGGTGCGATCCCACATTGTATACGGAGCGATCCCACGTTGTATACGGAGCGATCCCACGGTGTATACGGAGCGATCCCACATTGTATACGGTGCGATCCCACGTTGTACACGGAGCGATCCCTCGGTGTATACGGAGCAATCCTACGTTGTATACGGAGCGATCCCACGTTGTATACGGAGCGATCCCACATTTTATACGGTGCGATCCCACGGTGTATACGGAGCAATCCCACATTTTATACGGTGCGATCCCACATTGTGTACGGTGCGATCCCACGGTGTATACGGAGCGATCCCACATTGTATACGGAGCGATCCCACGGTGTATACGGAGCGATCCCACGGTGTATACGGAGCGATCCCACGGTGTATACGGTGCGATCCCACGTTGTATACAGTGCGATCCCACATTGTATACGGAGCGATCCCACGTTGTATACGGAGCGATCCCACGGTGTATACAGAGCGATCCCACGGTGTATACAGTGCGATCCCACGTTGTATACAGTGCGATCCCACATTGTATACGGAGCGATCCCACGGTGTATACGGAGCGATCCCACATTGTATACGGGGCGATCCCACGTTGTATACGGAGCGATCCCACATTGTATACGGTGCGATCCCATGGTGTATACGGAGCAATCCCACATTGTATACGGTGCGATCCCACTTTGTATACGGTGCGATCCCATGGTGTATACGGTGCGATCCCACATTGTGTACGGTGCAATCCCACGGTGTATACGGAGCGATCCCACATTGTAGACGGAGCGATCCCACGTTGTATACGGAGCGATCCCACATTGTATACGGAGCGATCCCACGTTGTATACGGAGCGATCCCACGGTGTATACAGAGCGATCCCACGGTGTATACGGTGCGATCCCACGTTGTATACGGTGCGATCCCACATTGTATACGGAGCGATCCCACGGTGTATACGGAGCGATCCCACATTGTATACGGGGCGATCCCACGTTGTATACGGAGCGATCCCACATTGTATACAGTGCGATCCCATGGTGTATACGGAGCGATCCCACATTGTATACGGTGCGATCCCACGTTGTATACGGAGCGATCCCACATTGTATACGGAGCGATCCCACGGTGTATACGGAGCGATCCCACGTTGTATACGGAGCGATCCCACGGTTTATACGGAGCGATTCCACGGTGTATAGGGAGCGATCCCACGTTGTATACGGAGTGATCCCACATTGTATACGGAGCGATCCCACGTTGTATACGGAGCGATCCCACGGTGTATACGGTGCGATCCCACCTTGTATACGGAGCGATCCCACGTTGTATATGGAGCGATCCCACGGTGTATATGGAGCGATCCCACATTGTATACGGTGCGATCCCACGGTGTATACCGAGCGATCCCACATTGTGTACGGAGTGATCCCACTTTGTATACGGTGCGATCCCACTTTGTATACGGAGCGATCCCACGGTGTATACGGAGCGATCCCACATTGTATACGGTGCGATCCCGTGTTCTATACGGAGCGATCCCACGTTATATACGGAGCGATCCCACGTTGTATACAGAGCGATCCCACGTTGTATATGGAGCGATCCCACTTTATATACGGAGCGATCCCACGTTGTATACGGAGCGATCCCACGGTGTATATGGAGCGATCCCACTTTGTATACGGAGCGATCCCACGGTGTATACGGAGCGATCCCACATTGTATACGGTGCGATCCCACATTGTATACGGAGTGATCCCACTTTGTATACAGTGCGATCCCACATTGTACACGGAGCGATCCCACATTGTACACGGAGCGATCCCACGGTGTATACGGTGCGATCCCACATTGTATACGGAGCGATCCCACGTTGTATACGGAGCGATCCCACGGTGTATACGGAGCGATCCCACATTGTATACGGTGCGATCCCACGTTGTACACGGAGCGATCCCTCGGTGTATACGGAGCAATCCTACGTTGTATACGGAGCGATCCCACGTTGTATACGGAGCGATCCCACGGTGTATACAGAGCGATCCCACGGTGTATACGGTGCGATCCCACGTTGTATACAGTGCGATCCCACATTGTATACGGAGCGATCCCATGGTGTATACGGAGCGATCCCACATTGTATACGGGGCGATCCCACGTTGTATACGGAGCGATCCCACATTGTATACGGTGCGATCCCATGGTGTATACGGAGCAATCCCACGGTGTATACGGAGCGATCCCACGTTGTATACGGAGCGATCCCACGTTGTATACGGAGCGATCCCACGATGTGTACAGAGCGATCCCACGGTGTATACGGAGCGATCCCACGGTGTATACGGTGCGATCCCACGTTGTATACGGAGCGATCCCACGTTGTATACGGAGCGATCCCACGTTGTATATGGAGCGATCCCACGGTGTATACAGAGCGATCCCACGGTGTATACAGAGCGATCCCACATTGTATACGGGGCGATCCCACGTTGTATACGGAGCGATCCCACGTTGCATACGGAGCGATCTCACGTTTTATACGGAGCGATCCCACGTTGTATACGGAGCGATCCCACATTGTATACGGTGCATTCCCACATTGTATATGGTGCGATCCCACATTGTATACGGTGCATTCCCACATTGTATATGGTGCGATCCCACATTGTATACGGAGCGATCCCACATTGTATACGGTGCGATCCCCCATTGTATACGGTGCAATCCCACATTGTATACGGAGCGATCCCACATTGTATACGGCGCGATCCCACGGTGTATACGGAGCGATCCCACGTTGTATACGGAGCGATCCCACGTTGTATATGGAGCGATCCCACGGTGTATACAGAGCGATCCCACGGTGTATACAGAGCGATCCCACATTGTATACGGGGCGATCCCACGTTGTATACGGAGCGATCCCACGTTGCATACGGAGCGATCTCACGTTTTATACGGAGCGATCCCACGTTGTATACGGAGCGATCCCACATTGTATATGGAGCGATCCCACGGTGTATACAGAGCGATCCCACATTGTATACGGAGCGATCCCACGTTGTATACGGAGCGATCCCACGGTGTATACAGAGCGATCCCACGGTGTATACGGTGCGATCCCACGTTGTATACGGTGCGATCCCACGTTGTATACGGTGCGATCCCACATTGTATACGGGGCGATCCCACGTTGTATACGGAGCAATCCCACATTGTATACGGAGCGATCCCACGGTGTATACGGAGCGATCCCACATTGTATACGGGGCGATCCCACGTTGTATACGGAGCGATCCCACATTGTATACGGTGCGATCCCATGGTGTATACGGAGCGATCCCACATTGTATACGGTGCGATCCCACGTTGTATACGGAGCGATCCCACATTGTATACGGAGCGATCCCACGGTGTATACGGAGCGATCCCACGTTGTATACGGAGCGATCCCACGGTGTATACGGAGCGATTCCACGTTGTATACGGAGCGATCCCACGTTGTATACAGAGCGATCCCACGGTGTATACGGTGCGATCCCACGTTGTATACGGAGCGATCCCACGTTGTATACGGAGCGATCCCACATTGTATACGGTGCGATCCCACGGTGTATACAGAGCGATCCCACATTGTGTACGGAGTGATCCCACTTTGTATACGGTGCGATCCCACTTTGTATACGGAGCGATCCCACGGTGTATACGGAGCGATCCCACATTGTATATGGTGCGATCCCGTGTTCTATACGGAGCGATCCCACGTTATATACGGAGCGATCCCACGTTGTATACAGAGCGATCCCACGTTGTCTATGGAGCGATCCCACTTTGTATACGGTGCGATCCCACTTTGTATACGGTGCGATCCCACGTTGTATACGGAGCGATCCCACGTTGTATGCGGAGCGATCCCATGGTGTATATGGAGCGATCCCACTTTGTATACGGAGCGATCCCACGGTGTATGCGGAGCGATCCCACGTTGTATACGGTGCGATCCCACATTGTATACGGAGTGATCCCACTTTGTATACAGTGCGATCCCACATTGTACACGGAGCGATCCCACGGTGTATACGGTGCGATCCCACATTGTATACGGAGCGATCCCACGTTGTATACGGAGCGATCCCACGGTGTATACGGAGTGATCCCACATTGTATACGGTGCGATCCCACGTTGTACATGGAGCGATCCCACGGTGTATACGGTGCAATCCCACATTGTATACGGTGCGATCCCACGTTGTACATGGAGCGATCCCACTTTGTATACGGAGCGATCCCACTGTGTATACGGAGCGATCCCACATTGTATACGGAGCGATCCCTCGGTTTATACGGAGCGATCCCACGTTGTATACGGAGCGATCCCACGTTGTATACGGAGCGATCCCACATTGTATACGGTGCGATCCCCCGTTGTATACGGTGCGATCCCACGGTGTATACGGAGCGATCCCACATTGTATACGGAGCGATCCCACGTTGTATACGGTGCGATCCCACGTTGTATACGGAGCGATCCCACGTTGTATACGGTGCATTCCCACATTGTATATGGTGCGATCCCACATTGTATACGGTGCATTCCCACATTGTATATGGTGCGATCCCACATTGTATACGGAGCGATCCCACATTGTATACGGTGCGATCCCCCATTGTATACGGTGCAATCCCACATTGTATACGGAGCGATCCCACATTGTATACGGCGCGATCCCACGGTGTATACGGAGCGATCCCACTTTGTATACGGTGCGATCCCATGGTGTATACGGAGCGATCCCACACTGTATACGGTGCGATCCCACATTGTATATGGAGCAATCCCACGGTGTATACGGAGCGATCCCACGTTGTATACGGAGCGATCCCACGGTGTATACGGAGCGATCCCACGGTGTATACGGTGCGATCCCACGGTGTATACGCAGCGATCCCACGTTGTATACGGTGCGATCCCACGGTGTATACGGAGCGATCCCACGGTGTATACGGAGCGATCCCACGGTGTATACGCAGCGATCTCACCTTGTATACGGTGCGATCCCACGTTTTAATTGGTTAACTTATGTCGTGCGATGGTTGCATTGTGGTTGCTTTTGGAATTTTGGTAAATTAGTGTTTAGATGAAAAACAAATCTGTTAGAGTTTAAACACTCTGCATGTCCTGGGACGCCTAGTAGGGTTGGAAGTAACTTGCTAATGACGAGTATTCCACTGAGTATTGAAGAGTTCCTCCAAGACACAGACAGAATGTGTCTTGTACAAGTGTGCAAGGCCTATTTACATTTAATTACTGGGCGGCAGCTACACAACCTACTTGCGGCTCTTCAATCGTGAGTAATTAAGGCCTCTTCAGCAGCAAATCCAAAGAGCCATTATGCGCATTACCATCAGATATCATTTAAAAAAATAATTTTCCTATTATGTAGCAATAAAAATAATTCTTTGGAGAACATTAGAAGCAGATTAAATCCATTGAAGTAATTATTGGGCGGATTTTATTTTGGCCAAAATATGTTAATTCCAATGCACATCTGCAACAGATGGGATGATGTCAGCCTCATCAGGAGATAGTGCACGGTATTAAGAGCTCGACGAAAGACACCCCTAAACGCTACCTTGATCCAGATGTCGACAAGCAAGAGCTGGTCTTGTTTGGAGGATTGCTGAAATCTTCTTCTTCTTAGGCAGTCCCTCGGAAGCGAGGATGACTTGCTTCCACATTAAAAATGAGTTCTCAGGTGACTGATGAGTCCAATGCGGGACCTGCAGTCTCTGTCACAGGTGGGGCAGACGGTGGTTGAAGGGGCGGCTGGGTGGGGTGCTTGGGTTGACGTGCGCTCCTTGCGCTGCCTGCGCTTGGCTTCCGCTTGCTCCCAGCGAAGAGACTCGAGGTGTTCGGCGCCTTCCCGGATGCTTCTCCTCCACTTTGTACGGTCTTGCACTTTACAGTATATAAATACAATTTATATGGATGGTGAATGAGCACAGATTACAATACACCCAATAGCTTTGACCTTTCTACATATATTGAGGGGAGGGAGCTCTTTGTGAATACTTGGTCGACAAGCTTTCCCACTGCTCAAAAGTGCAGGTGGACATTGGATGGACAGAATCAGCCACCTCTGTGATGCCCCTTATGGCTGAATATCTTGCCCGGGCTCACCGTATTGGCTGAAACAGCCACCCTGAAGGACAAGAGCAGAAGGTGCAGGGGCATAGAGGTTATGCTACTGGACTGGTACTCCAGAGGCCTGGGCTATAGATCCGGGGGGGATAAGAATTCATAATCCCACCACGGCAGCTGGCAAATTTAAAGTCAGTTAATTAAATAAATCTGGAATTAAAAAGTTAGTGTCAGTAAAGGTGACCATGAAGCTACCGGATTGTCGTAAAAACCCGTCTGGTTCACTAACAGTGACCGCACTCCTAAAGTACTTCATTGGCTGTAAAGTGAAAGGCGCTATATAAATGCAAGTCTTTATTTCTTCTTTCTTTCTTTAATGCCCTTTAGGGAAGGAGATCTGCCCTCCTAACATACAAACATAGAAACATAGAAGATAGGAGCAGGAGTAGGCCATTCGGCCCCTCGAGCCTGCTCCGCCATTTAATGAGATCATGGCTGATCATCCAAATTCAGTACCCTGTCCCTGCCTTCTCCCCATATCCCTTGATCCCTTTAGTCTTAAGAAATATATCTAACTCCTTCTTGAATATATTTAATGAATTGGCCTCAACTGCCTTTTGTGGTGGAGAATTCCACAGGTTCACCACTCTCTGGGTGAAGAAATTCCTCCTCATCTCTGTCCTAAATGGCTTACCCCTTATCCTTAGACTGTGACCCCTGGTTCTGGACTCCCCCACCATCAGGAGCATCCTTCCTGCATGCATCTAGTCTGTCTAGTCCTGTTAGAATTTTATAAGTTTCAATGAGATCCCCTCTCATTCTTCTAAACTCTAGCGAATATAAGCCTAATCGACCCAATCTCTCCTCATACGTCATTCCTGCCATCCCAGGTATCAGTCTGGTGAATCTTCGCTGCACTCCCTCCATGGCAAGAACATCCTTCCTCAGAAACTGCACACAATACTCAAGGTGTGGTCTCACCACGGCCCTAATGGAAAAGGAATTACCTCAAAAGTGATTTTTCTCTCATGTCAGAGATAAAACTAAACCCATGAGAGACTCGCTAGGCTCGTTAACATCACTGCAGCTTTTATATAAGCCTACAGCCTGAGGGTATCCTATAGGACCATTGGTTAGAACGGACATCTGTCACATTTTATACCGAAGTAGGGGGTAGAGAATGGGTCAGATCTTTGTTACTCACTAACATTGTGCTGAGAAATGCAATCATAGAATCATAGAATGTTTACAGCACAGAAGGAGGCCATTCGGCCCATCGAGCCCGTGCCGACACTCAGACAGTCCCACTCCCCCGCCCTTTCTCCGTAGCCCTGCAAATTTTTTTCCTTCAGGTACTTATCCAATTCCCTTTTGAAAGCCACGATTGAATCTGCCTCCACCACCCTATCAGGCAGTGCATTCCAGATCCTAATCACTTGCTGTGTAAAAAAGTTTTTCCTCATGTCGTCTTTGGTTCTTCTGCCAATCACCTTAAATCTGTGTCCTCTGGTTCTCCACCCTTCTGCCAATGGGAACAGTTTCTCTCTACCTATTCTGTCTAGACCCCTCATGATTTTGAACATCTCTATCAAATCTCCTCTCAACCTTCTCTGCTCTAACGAGAACATCCCCAGCTTCACCAGTCTATCCACGTAACTGAAGTCACTCATCCCTGGAACCATTCTTGTAAAATCTTTTCTGCACCCTCTCTAAGGCCTTCACATCCTTCCTAAAATGTGGTGCCCAGAATTGGACACAATACTCCAGTTGAGGTCAGACCAGTGTTTTATAAAAGTTCTCAAACAATGCCTTGCTTGAAGATCACTTTCAAGAATGTTGCAACACATAGCACTTCGGAATAACGGGATACATATCTGAGCTTGTGAATCCTACAGAAGAAACTCTGGATTTCAACTGTGGGCAGTTACCAAGTGAGGACTGAACATTTGACCACAGCAAGAGGAAGGCAGAAAACTATGTGACAAACAGATCTATTAAATAACTCTGTTTTAACCTGGTTCTGAGTGAAAGGTACATAAGAAATAGGAGCAGGAGTCGGCCATACGGCCCCTCGAGCCTGCTCCGCCATACGGCCCCTCGAGCCTGCTCCGCCATACGGCCCCTCGAGCCTGCTCCGCCATACGGCCCCTCGAGCCTGCTCCGCCATACGGCCCCTCGAGCCTGCTCCGCCATACGGCCTCTCGAGCCTGCTCCGCCATACGGCCCCTCGAGCCTGCTCCGCCATACGGCCCCTCGAGCCTGCTCCGCCATTCAATAAGATCACGGCTGATCATCGACCTCAATTCCACTTTCCCGCCCGATTCCCATCTCCCTTGATTCCCTTAGAGTCATAAATCTATCAATTTCAGCCTTGATTGTACTCAACAACTGGGCATCCACCAAAGGTGAGAATCTTTGCCCTTGAATATCATCGTCAATGGGACCAGAGCTGACTTCCACCCAGGGTAACACCCCCCCATCTCCCTCCCAGCTGGGCAGGCAGTCTAACGTGGAGCAGCAAGTCTACCCAGGTTAGGGCCAGGTGGTCTGCATCTGGCTGTGCAATCAGTGCTAATACATGCCAGCGCAAGATGGAGCCAAGTTCATTAATCAATCAACTTCAGGCTTCCAGTTCCAGAATGAAATGTGCTGGAACTTCCTTCACAAGCATAACAGTGGTCTTAAGCTGTGCGTATTGAAACCATTAACAGACCCTTGAGCCAAAACCGGAACAACTTAAGCTACTTTAAGAAGTTGTGCAACATTTCCACCCATTCGAGCCCCTTACTATACATTAATCCCTGTTCCTGTGGCCAAATAGATACAACAACCACAACAACAACAACTTGTATTTATATAGCACCTTTAACGTAGTAAAACTTCCCATGGCGCTTCACTGGAGTATTATAGACAAAAAAATTGACACCAAGCCACATAAGGAGAAATTAGGGCAGGTGACCAAAAGCTTGGTCAAAGAGGTAGGTTTTAAGGAGCGTCTTAAAGGAGGAAAAAGAGGTAGAGAGGCGGAGAGGTTTAGGCAGGGAATTCCAGAGCCTAGGGCCTAGGCAATAGAAGGCACGGCCACCAATGGTGGAGCGATTATAATCAGGGATGCTCAAGAGGGCAGAATTAGAGGAGCGCAGATATCTCTGGGGGGGTTGTGGGGCTGAAGGAGATTACAGAGATAGGGAGGGGCGAGGCCATGGAGGGATTTGAAAACAAAGATGAGAATTTTGAAATCGAGGCGTTGCTTAACCGGGAGCCAATGTAGGTCGGCGAGCACAGGGGCGATGGGCGAACGGGACTTGGTGCGAGTTAGGACACGGGCAGCTGAGTTTTGGATGACCTCAAGTTTACGTAGGGTGGAATGTGGGAGGCCAGCCAGGAGTGCGTTGGAATAGTCAAGTCTAGAGGTAACAAATGCATGGATGAGAGTTTCAGCAGTGGATTAGCTGAGGCAAGGGCGGAGACGGGCGATGTTACGGAGGTGGAAATAGGCGGTCTTAGTTATGCCGCGGATATGTGGTCGGAAGCTCATTTCAATAACAATGCGTAGTAATATTGCACAGCCCAGATCCCATCAGACCAAAATATTTTTACACTTTTGAGAGATTATTATCCCAGATGATTGTCCCTCTTTCTGAAATAATATTCTAGAAAAAATATGATTCAGAATATCCTAGAACGCAACTAGAAGCAAGATTCAGAGGCATTCTCTATAATAGCCAGAAAAAAAATGAACATAAATATTGATTCTATGTTTTGACACAGTGGAGGTACGTTAGAGTGGGACATAAAAGTATTTTAGTCATATATGTATGTATATATAGCCAGGTAATTGTGGCAGTAGGATAAGCTTGTTGCTTAGTTGCCTAGGCAACTAGCTTGCCTTGAAAGCCGTGCTCATTTCCCATGGCGTTTTACCAATTACCTTCTCGTTATCAGTGGAGGAGACGGCAAAATCCGCAAACCCTCCTCCCAGTCCTCAAGCCTTGGGCAGTATCCATAAGAAGCTAAGCAAGGGTTATAGGTCACGCCATTTGTGTTGTCAACTGCACGGAATTCCTCTTTTATTCAGTGGGGCAAGGGTTTAAGGAAGAGTCACCATCCAGGACAAAGGAGTCTGCTTGATTGGCACCCCGTCCACCACCTTAAACATGCACTCCCTCCACCGTGGCTGCAGTGTGCACCATTTACAAAAATGCACTGCAGCAACTCGCCAAGGCTTCTTCGACAGCACCTCCCAAACCCGCAAGCTCTACCATCTAGAAGGACAAGGACAGCAGGCGCATGGGAAGACCACCACCTCCAAGTTCCCCTCCAAGTCACACACCACCCTGACTTGGAAATATATCGACCGTTGTTTCATCATCACTGGGTCAAAATCCTGGAACTCCCTCATTAACTTCAAGGTCAAGCTTCCTCTAAGTTTCCACCCTGGTGTAGCCCTGAACTCACATCTATCTCCAGTTTCTCTCCGATCTCCCTTCATGACCTCTCCATGCTCATCTTGTCCATGAGTCCCACCTCCTGCTCACTCGACCCTATTCCCACCAAACTGCTGACCACCCAACTTCCTTTTCTGGCCCCCATTTTAGCTGACATTGTTAACGGTTCTCTCTCCTCAGGTACTGTCCCCCTCTCCCTCAAATCTGCCGTCAACACCCCCCTCCTCAAAAAAAACCTTGACCCCTCCTTCTTTGCAAACTACCGCCCCACCTCCAACCTCCCTTTTTTCTGCAAAGTCTTTGAACGCGTTGTCGCCTCCCAAATCCGTGGCCATCTTTCCCGCAATTCCATGTTTGAATCCCTCCAATCAGGTTTCCGCCCTTACCACAGTACCGAAACGGCTCTCATCAAGGTTACAAATGACATCCTTTGTGGCTGTGACAAAGGTAAACTATCCCTTCTCGTCCTTCTTGACTTGTCTGCAGCCTTTGACACGGTTGACCACTCCATCCTTCACCAAAGCCTCTCCACCGTCGTCCAGCTGGGTGGGACTGCACTCGCCTGGTTCCATTCTTATCTATCTAATTGTAGCCAGAGAATCACCTGCAACGGCTTCTTTTCCCACTCCCGCATCGTTACCTCTGGTGTCCCCCCCAAGGATCTATCCTTGGCCCCCTCCTATTTCTCATCTACATGCCGCCCCTTGGCGACATCATCCGAAAACACAGCATTAGTTTCCACATGTGCGCTGACGACACCCAGCTCTACCTCACTACCACTTCTCTCGACCCCTCCACGGTCTCTAAATTGTCACATTGTTTGTCCGACATCCAGTTCTGGATGAGCAGAAATTTTCTCCAATTAATTATTGGAAGACTGAAGCCATTGTTTTCGGTCCCCGCCACAAACTCCGTTCCCTCGCCACTGACTCCATCCCTCTCCCTAACGTCTGTCTGAGGCTGAACCACACTGTTCGCAACCTTGGTGTCATATTTGACCCTGAAATGAGCTTCCGACCACATATCCGCAGCATAACAAAGACCACCTACTTCCACCTCCGTAATATCGCCCGTCTCCGCCCTTGCCTCAGCTCATCCGCTGCTGAAACCTTCATCCATGTCTTTGTTACCTTTAGACTTGACTATTCCAACGCACTCCTGGCTGGCCTCCCACATTCTACCCTATGTAAACTTGAGGTCATCCAAAACTCGGCAGCCCGTGTCCTAACTCGCACCAAGTCCCGTTTACCCATCACCCCCTGTGCTTGCTGACCTACATTGGCTCCCGGTTAAGCAATGCCTCGATTTCAAAATTCTCATCCTTGTTTTCAAATCCCTCCCTGGCCCCTCCCCTCCCTATCTCTGTGATCTCCTTCAGCCCCATAACCCCCCCGAGATATCTGCGCTCCTCCAGTTCTGCCCTCTTGAGCATCCCTGATTATAATCGCTCAACCTTTGGTGGCCGTGCCTTCATCTGCCCTCAGCTCTGGAGTTCCCTCCCTAAACCTCTCCGCCTCTCTCTCCTCCTTTAAGACGCTCCTTGAAACCTACCTCTTTGCCCAAGCTTTTGGTCACCTGCCCTAATTTTCCCTTGTGGCTCGGTGTCAAAGTTTTTGTCTTTTAATACTCCAGTGAAGCGCCTTGGGAAGTTTTACTACTTTAAAGGCGCTATATAAATACAAGTTGTTGTTGTTGTTGTAACAGCACTGTGGGAGGACCTTCACCCCACGGACTGCAGTCGTTCAAGGAGGGAGGCTCACCACCTCCTTCCCAAGGGCAGTTAGGGACGGGCAATAAATGCTGGTCTTGCCGGCGACGCCCACATCCCAGGAACAAATAAATAAAAAAAAATTGTCAGGCTAATGGCGTGATGTTTCTTTATATTCAATAGGCTAAGGGTTAACTCCAAATCCCCGAATAGCTCAGTAAATCCACAACTGCAGCCAATTGCATTTGAGCAGGGCCACTGACTACAGCATGTGTGCATTTGGATGTAAAACTCCAGTTTGATCTAAATAGAGAACATTTGTAGGCGGTGAAGGCAATCGCTGCCTATCAATATGATAGAGACCTTCAGACAGTTTGCTCAGTGAAGCAAAAAGCTGCAGGTGTTCAGTTACTTCAGCATATCGTCTGCATTCACTTGACAAGGTGACATTCCCTTTGCAGCTTCCCTTACGGTTCAGTCTCTAAGTGCGTCACCTGGTGTGGTGTTAAGCCATACAGACCGAGGGGTGGGGGTATCCTGCCTACAGTTGGCCAACATTCCTGGGCAAGTGAGGGAAGAACATCAGCCAGGGTTCGAGCACCTGAGTGGCAGTCAGTTGCACCTTTGGAAAGTGCGTGTGTGGACATAGTTTTTGCGCTCAGCTGCGATGCCTCACATGGTCTAACAGCCTTCTGAACCTCACTGCCTTGTCTCACCACATCAAGATGAGCTACTTGGATGAGGTACTGGAGGGCTTCCAGCACTTGTAGATCTTAAGCCCTGCACGAGATGGGACCTTTAAGGAAGGAGGGGAAAGTAATGAGGGCAAAATTGCCCTCTGTCATATTAACTTGAGACTCCACTCTGTACCCAGACAACGGGCAAGCAGCCCATTTATTACCTGCGAGAATGCAATCAGCTACAGCCAGGAGAAACATGTCTGGAATTAATGCCCTTTGGAGCGTGCTCTGAGCTTTGAATTTTTCAATGAAAAACATTGAAATCAAAATTTAAGCAACATGGAACAAGATACAGAGCTTCCTCTGGGAGCAGGACTGTGGTGTGGTGGAAATAATTTGTTTTTATGTGCTCGTCAAGGTGAGGTGATGACAGCACCAGGGATTGGAATACAGCGTTTTTTTTTCCTTGAATGGACTTTATTCTGTCAACAATCCACCCTGGCAGTAGACACATGAAAATCTGGTCCACTCACTGGCCAGCTTCTAGTTTAGTATCCATAACAAACAGTGGAAACTCTTTGATGGGATTCCAGCACTGGATTCCACGGAAAAGATTTCGATTTGATTTGCCACAATCCATCACGCAAAATGTGTTCCTGATTTTTTTTGCTAGAAATAGCAAACATGGGAAGCCTTGCCGCCATGTTTACAATGTTGCCCCCCACCGCCCCCCCGCCCCGCCCCGCAAAGAAAGTCTTTCCTGCTTGGTGTCTCTCGGCCTTCTTTTGTCGCTGGTGGGCAGCGGCAGTCTTGGAGCAGCCTGTGTGTATAAAACCGCCTCTTCATGACTTGGACGTGCAGCCCATGGGCTACTTTTCATTAATAGCCATTCTTGGGATGTCAGCGTTGCTGGCAAGGCCGACATTTATAGCCCATCCCCTAGCTGCCCTGCATTTGATACATAGAAACATAGAAGATAGGAGCAGGAGTAGGCCATTCGGCCCCTCGAGCCTGCTCTGCCATTTAATGAGATCATGGCTGATCATCCAAATTCAGTACCCTGTCCCTGCCTTCTCCCCATATCCCTTGATCTCTTTAGCCTTAAGAAATATATCCAACTCCTTCTTGAATATATTTAATGAATTGGCCTCAACTGCCTTGTGTGGTAGAGAATTCCACAGGTTCACCACTCTCTGGGTGAAGAAATTCCTCCTCATCTCTGTCCTAAATGGCTTACCCCTTACCCTTAGACTGTGACTCCTGGTTCTGGACTCCCCCACCATCGGGAACATCCTTCCTGCATCTAGTCTGTCTAGTCCTGTTAGAATTTGATACATCTGACTGGCTTGTTAGGCCACTTCAGAGGGCAGTTAAGAGTCAACCCCATTGGTGTGGGCCTGGAGTCACATGTAGGCCAGCACGGGTAAGGACGGCAGATTTCATTTCCCTCAAGGACATTAGTGAACCAGTTGGAGTTTTTAAACAACAATCTAACATCCTCATGGAAACTTGTACTGATACCAGCTTTTTATTTCCAGATATTTTAAAGCTAAATTTCAACCGCCAGGGTGGGATTTGAACACATGTTCTCTAGCTTATTGGTCTAGCACCTGACTGCTACTGCCAATGGCTCAGTGGGCAGCACTCTGGCCTCTGAGTCAGAAGGTTGTGGGTTCAAGTCCCACTCCAAAGACTGGAGTGCAAAAATCTAGGCTGACACTTCCAGTGTAGCACTGAGGGAGTGCTGCACTGCCGGAGGTGCCGTCTTTTGGATGAGACGTTAAACCGAGGCCCCGTCTTCTCTCTCAGGTGGACGTAAAAGATCCCACAGCACTATTTCCAAGAAGAGGGGAGTTATCCCCAGTGTCCTGGCCACTATATATCCCTCAGTCAACAGATTATCTGGTCATTATCACGTTGCTGTTGGTGGGAGCTTGCTGTGTGCAAATTGGCTGCTGCGTTTCCCACATTACAACAGTGTCTACACTTCAAAAAGTACTTCATTGGCTGTGAAGCACTTTGGGATGTCCTGAGGTCATGAAATGCGCTGTATAAATACAAGTCTTTCTTTTTACCGTAACCTATCATGGCTGTTGATGCTGCCAATGCAGCATGAGTACAGGACGGAGCACAGGATGCACACAACGGCATGCCAATTTATTTAGAACTGTCACAGCAGTAGTGGTGGAATCACTGGAGGTATTGTGGCCAATCACTGAGTCTCTTGCTGCCGATGCCATTTTGTTTGTTTTTTTTGGGGTTGATTTTGAGGATAGGAAGCAACACGTACCTCGTTAGCTGTAAGGCTAGTGCCTGCATTTGAGCACCG
Organism: Somniosus microcephalus; assembly: GCF_052327205.1. Lineage (NCBI taxonomy): Eukaryota > Metazoa > Chordata > Chondrichthyes > Squaliformes > Somniosidae > Somniosus > Somniosus microcephalus. The sequence goes on from NC_141010.1 coordinate 11,254,037, forward strand.
GGAGTGCTAGAAGAACATAAGAACATAAGAAATAGAAACAGGAGGAGGCCATTTGGCCCCTCGAGCCTGCTCCGCCATTCAATAAGATCATGGCTGATCTGATATCTTGGCCTCAACTCCACTTTCCCGCCTGATCCCCATATCCCTTGTTTCCCCCAGAGTCCAAGTGGGGGGTAAGAGAGTGGGGGGGGGGTGGGGGGGAAGAAACAGATGACTTGCATGTGTACAAATATCAAATTACTAGCTGCAATGAGGAGGAATTATATTCAAAATGGCCGCTCACAAGACACCTCTGTCATCCACAGAGCAGAGATGTTAAGAGATTCTGATACTTTCTTGCTTCGCTTTACGGATTCGCCGTTCCATTGTGTGTCTTTAGTTATTGTTTTTTCTTTATATTTTTCTTTGTTTTTCCTGTTCATTTGCCTGTATGTCTTTAATTCTATTAAACTTTAATGTGGTTTAAAGCAAGAGGGTCGGTTTTAACTTTCAGCGCTGGTGTAAAACGGGCGACAGCGGATCAGTTGCCTGTTATACACCTCGCCCGATTACCCATCGATTTCAAGGCAGCCCCGGTCCGTTGCCGCCCGTTTCCTGCCACGGCCGGCCGTTAAGACCAGCTCTTCCGGAAACCGGAGACAGCTGTTATAAGACGACATCGACTGGCTTTGACACGCGGTTGGCAGAAACTCCGCTGACCCGAGCTTGACGGCATCCGGGCACGGAGGCAACGGCGGGTCAGTCCCACGACTGCACGCTCCCAGCGGAGTGGCTGGGCGTGCGCTCCTTGCGATCTCCTGCCCGACTTTAATTTCAGCGTACGGAAACTGGTGCCTGTGATTTTCCAGAGCGGGCTCCCGGTGGGTGAGGCTTCGCACAAGAGTGCGCATTCATAAATTTCACCCGGGGATCGCCACATGTCTGTGTTTAAGTAGGATCTCCTCTGCGGACAGCTTGGGCAGGATTTTAATTGGGCCATGGAGGTGGGATTGGAGGCGTGTGGGGGGTTAAAATCCTGAAATCGGGGGGCACGAACCCATCCCGCCCCCAACTTGCCTCCATGCCAGTTTCGAAGGAGGCGGGTACCCGACCCGCACTGGGACCCGCCTCCCCGAGGTGGGATGGGGATTAGTGCCAATTAACTGCCTGTTAACAGGTAGTTAACAGGCAGTTTTTAGCCTAATCCCTATTTTCATTCTTGAAGTGTGGGATTCCCGATGGGTCCAAACCACGCCAAGTTAGCGAGGCGGGCCGTCAGGCTGAAGGGCTTGGAGGGGTCGAGATGTCCGGTGTTCAGGTGAGTGATGGGTGCATGAGTGCAGAGGTAAGTGTGTTTGGTGTGTTTAAAGTGTTTAAAGAAGTTTTACTTACCTTTACAGCCTTCCTTCCTTCAGGCCTCAGGAGTTCCTCATCTCACCGGCACAGAAAGCAGAATGGCCGCGATCTGTCAAAAATTGCAGCATTCAGCTTTCTGTTCCAGAGAGATCTCTAATCATCCTGAGAGGAAGGAATTAACTTGAGTACAGATTGTCAGTGTTTGACAGCTTCAAAGAGCTGTGAAACGCTGATATTTCATCTGTCAAAAGGTCTTGATAGATGAAATGTCAATCTGTGACGTGGTCCATAATTGGCCTGCTGAGCCCGCTGGGCGGGCTCAACAAGGTCAATCAAGTCAAAATCGCGTGGGTTGACTACAACTCGATGGAGGCGGGACTACAACCCCGAAAGTTGTAGTCCCGCCTCCTACCCACCTCCTCAATGAAAACCCAGCCCCTAATCTCTAATGCCGGGAGCAGACCGGCATGAGCCCATGTTTCTTAAAATTAAAATCATTCCATTCAAAGTTCCCAAGAAGCCCAGCCGACTTTTGTATTGTAGCTTCGTACTAGATTGTACTTGGGTTGCAAACCTTAAGCAGTGTGATACACGCTCTGGAATCAGGGAAGGATCTCTCACTTGCGGCAAATTATTAGCTTTTGCATCAATGCACAGTTGAAACAGCCTTGCACTGATGCGAAAGTGGCAGTATAACTGCATCCTGATAAATACCAGCTGGGTTACAAATACCTCACCTGTGCAGAATTCAGCTGCATGTGCTGAACCAGATGTCTGCGTTACTGGATTAAGGGGAGATTTAATAGAGGTGTTCAAAGTTATGAAGGGTTTTGATGGAGTAAGGACTGTTTCCACTGGCAGCAGGGTCGATAACCAGAGGACACAGGGTTAAGATAATCACAAAAGAACCAGGTGGGAGACGAGTTGTTAATGCAGCAAGGTGTTGTGATCTGGAACGCGCTGCTGAATGGACGGTGGAAGCAGATTCAATAGTAACTTTCAAAAAGGGAATTGGATCTAGAGTATAAAAGGAAAAATTATCAGGGCTATGGGGAAAGATCAGGGGAGTGGGACTAATTGGAGAGCTAGACAGGGAAAGGCTGTTCCCACTAGTTGATGGTACAAGGACTAGGGGACACAGATTTAAGGTTTTGGGCAAGAGATACAGGGGGGTTATGAGGGAAATCTTTTTTATGCAGCGAGTGGTGAGGACCTGGGACTCGCTGCCGATGGAAGTGGTGGAAGCGGAGACACTCAATGGGGTCGATTTTAACTCAGGTGCGGGGAATTGTTGGGTTCCCCAAATTTGGTGTTTCCCACACGAATCCAAATGGGTTTGTGAGATTGATGCAATTTTAACTCAATTGGCCAATTGATTTCCAACATGTGGGAAGCCTTGGGAATTGAGTATTTCCAGTCAGAAAGTCGCAGAATATAACGTCATCATTGCTGCTGCTGTTAATTGGCACTAGTCCCCTTCCCGCCTCGGGGAGGCAGCTCCCAGCACAGGTTGGATACCCGCCTCCTGGGACATTGGCACAGGGGCGGGTTGGGGGCGGGATGGGTTCGTGCCCCCCGATTCTGCAATTTTCCCACCACTCCCGCCTCCAAACCCGCCTCCTCGGTTTTTTGCCTAATCCCTATTTTTAGCCCTGAAGTGTGGGCTTCCCGATGGCTCCGAACCAAGCCAAGTTAGCTAGGCGGACCGTTGGTCTGAAGGGGTTGGAGGGGTCGAGATGTCCGGTGTGCAGGTGAGTGATGGGTGCATGTGTGCAGAGGTAAGTGTGTGAGGTAAGTGTAAAGTGTTTTAATAAGTTTTACTTACCTTTACTTTCTCCTGCAGGCTTCCTCCCTTCAGTTCTCGGGAGTCCCTCAGCTCACCGGCACAGAAAGCAGAATGGCCGCTGAACTGTCTAAAGCTGCAGCCTCTGCTTTCTGGTCGGGAGAGATCTCTAACTGAGTCTGAGTAGAAGGACTCAAGTTAGAAGTCAGATTGTCAGTGTTTGACAGCTTCACAGAGCTGTCAAACGCTGATTTTTCAGCTGTCAAAAGCTCTTGACAGATGAAATATCAATCACTGACATCACCAGTAACCAGGTGTCCCTTAATTGGCCTGCTGAGCCCGCTGGGCGGGCTTAACAAGGTCAATCAAGGGAAAATAGCGTGGGTTGGCCACAAGTCGATGGAGGCGGGACTACAACCCAAAAAGTGGGAGTCCCGCCTCCATCACATCCCCATTGACAAAATCTAGCCCTATGACTCTAGGGGGAAAAATTGGGTCACGCCCCCTTTGGGACGCTGGCGCCCAAAAAAATTAGCACCCCCGCCGCGCCCGAAATTAACTGGTAGCGCCCCAAGAGGGAGGCGGGGTGCTACTGAAAGTGCCCCGCTTCCCTCTTGGGGCGCTGCGAGTGAATATCACGGCGTTACCTGCCGCGGTACTGCAGGTCTTTCTCCCCTTATTAAAGGGGAGGGGCCTAGTGCAGTGCGACCCGGGGCCCAGCTGGGCCACCAGGGACCGGGAGTGCCGGCAAAAGAGCCCGGCACTCAAGAGAAGAGCCGGGCTGACGGAGCGCAGCCGGCACTCCGCGGGGGGGGGCTGCACAGAAGGCCGGGGACAGCAGCAGAGGCAGGTGCTGGCAGGTGGCCAACAACAAAAATGGCCGCCCGGCACCTCCCCTTTAATTTGCGCCGCCCCGACGGCAGGTAGGCCCTCCTGACCCTGTCGGGCATAGCGTCTTAGGTCGCTAACGGGAGGCGCAAATCAACCGAATGTTTCCCTATATGACTCTTTCAAAGAGCCGGCACAGGCACGATGGGCCGAATGGCCTCCTTCTGTGCTGTCTGATTCTATTCTATAAGCTGGGACAGGGCACATCAATGATACGATGTCAGAGAGTTGCCCATTCCCTTCTTGGTGTTAATAAGACATTATTTAAAAGAAGAGATTTAAATAAAACATCTTCTAATAACAATGCTAAAACAGAGGTGACCTTGAGCAAGCGCGAATGGGGCTCCAGGGTACTGAAATCGGAATCTATGTCAATATAATAAATGTAGATGTTGTAAAAATGAGACTCAATCTCACTGGAAGGAGCCGCTCTTTGTCTCAGTCCCAGCTGGTGGCAGTGGGTGTCACATTGACATATCTGACTATATTAATGCTAAGAGCTACTCTGACAGGTCTCGTTATAATTCAATCGAATCTTTATCTCCCTGTCAAGCCAGTTCTGTCTGAAGCCCGGCGACGAGTAGTTGATGAGGGTAATTTTTTTTCTATCTCTCACTTTACCAGCTGCTTGAAGAGATCCTCAATCCAGCTACAACTTTGCAGTCTGAAACTTGGATCTTGCTGGAGTCTGCGTGCGGGGAGGGTATGCAGTCCCGGCTGAACTGGACATGATGAGGGAAATGTTTTCAGCTTGCTGAATGTGAAGGCTCTTGCTGTCGGACATTCTTCCCTCCTAATTTTGTTTTCCTCCCAATTTTCTCCCCTCCCCAGTTCCCTCCCCTCCCGACTCGGATAATGGTGCAGGAGCACTCTGTCTGCAGTGTGTACCATCTACAAGATGCACTGCAGCAACTCGCCAAGGCTTCTTCGGCAGCACCTCCCAAACCCGCGACCTCTACCACCTAGAAGGACAAGGGCAGCAGGCGCATGGGAGTACCACCACCTCTAAGTTCCCCTTCAAGTCACATACCATCCTGACTTGGAAATATATCACCGTTCCTTCATCATCGTTGGGTCAAAATCCTGGAATTCCCTCTCTACCAGCACTGTGGGAGTACCCTCACCGCATGGACTGCAGCGGTTCAAGAAGGCAGCTCACCACCACCTTCTCAAGGGCAACTAGGGATGGGCAATAAATGCCGTGCCTTGCCAGCGATGCCCACATCCCAGGAACAAATAAAAAAAAGCAGACGCAGCCCTCCCAAGTACTTCTCCCGGAAAGGGCACGGGGACAGCCATTGGGAGCGAGGACATGAGTCGGGCTGTGCACTGCCTCCACCCCCACCACCTCCCCCGCCCCCCCCCCCCCAACATGCGCGAATAGCCTGGCTCACGCGCAAAGAATGGGCCACCTGGGCTAGAGAACCAAGAGGTGACTGGTGCCTATGGAACTTAACCCCAGTGTGAGACAGAGCCCTCAGAGCCGGAAGGGGGAAAAACATGTGGGTGTCAATCGTGGCTCAGTTGGTCATACTCTCACCTCTGAGTCAGAAGGCCGTGGGTTCACAGTCCCACTCCAGAAACTTGAGCACGTAATCCAGGCTGACACTCCCAGTACTAGTTCCGAGGGAGCGCTGCACTGTCGGAGGTGCCGTCTTTCGGATTGAGGCGCTAAACTGAGTGTGCCCTCTCTTCGACGAAGAACGGGGTAGTTCTCCCCGGTGCCAGTATTGATCCCACAACCAGCATCACTAAAACAGATTATCTGGTCATATATGTCGTTGCTGTTTGTGGGAGCTTGCTGTGCGCAAATTGGCTGCTGCGTTTCCCACATTCCAACAGTGACTACACTTTATAAAGAGTAGGCAGATAGGAAAAAGCATTTTGAAGGCTATATTTGCACAAGAAGAAGTGAGACATGAGACAATTACAACAATGATCGGCTTCGATAACAAGACATGCGGATTCCGCTCTCGAATTTTACAAATGCTATTTGAGCGTAAATGATTACAAGCTGTTTTTGCTGTTCCTTACTAAAGGCCGTGTACACGATGCAATTAATTAAAAATATGCTCTCCCAATGGTTCAGTGGGTGAATGCACCATGTGGTATGGTAAAGAGATCAGGATGGTCCCACTTTCAATCGCTGGACTGTGCGGTAGGAGGGTCACTGCAATTGGCCAGAGAGCTTAGACTAGGGAGAGAGGTAAGAGAATCAGGCAGACTTCCTGCTCCTGTTCACTCCCCAACAATCCGTGCTGAAAATTGCACGTGTGTATCTGTACGTGTGTCTGTGTGCATATGTGTGCGCACGCGTATGTGTATTTATACATGCGTGTGTGTATGTATGCATGTGTGCGCATGTATATACCCGTGCATGTGTGTGCGCGCGTGTACATACATGTGTGTTTGCACATGTCTATTTGCATTAGTGCGGGCATATTGTGTGCACGCCTATGCGTGTGTATGTGTGTGCGTATGTGTATATCTTCTCTTCTTAGGCAGTTCCTCGGAACCGAGGATGACTTGCTTCCACATTAAAAATGAGTTCTCAGGTGACTGATGAGTCCAATGGGGGACCTACAGTCTCTGTCACAGGTGGGGCAGACGGTGGTTGAAGGGGCGGGTGGGTGGGGTGCTTGGGTTGATGTGCGCTCCTTGCGCTGCCTGCACTTGGCTTCCGCTTGCTCCCGGTGAAGAGACTCGAGGTGGTCGGCGCCTTCCCGGATGCTTCTCCTCCACTTTGTGCGGTCTTGGGCCAGGGATTCCCAGGTGTCGGTGGGGATGTTACACTTTTTCAAGGAGGCATTTCCTCTGCCCACCTTGGGGCTCTTGCCGCGTCGGAGCTCCGAGTAGAGCGCTTGTTTTGGGAGTCTCGTTTCGGGCATGTAGACGATGTGGCCCATCCATCGGAGCTGATCGAGCGTGGTCAAAGCTTCGATGCTGGGGATGTTGGCCTGAGCGAGAACACCGACGTTAGTGCACCTATCCTGCCAATATGTGTATATATACTGCGCATGTGTGTGACTGATGGGCGAGAACAGAACGGTTTCAGTTGTGATCCTCCCTCCTCGTTGTTGAATACACTGTGGACCCACTTGCACTCGGCCCGCACACCTAACACAGCCACTAGGTTGAGGAACTGGAGATCCATGGGCTCCTGTGGGACCCGCAGCCCAGCCTGGGGCGATACCTTCAGGGGCGCGGGCAGGGATTACATTTATTTTTTATTTGTTTAAAAAGTAGTTACCCAAAAATAAAAGCAGATCTTCGATGCAATGCTGGTTGGCACTGGCGATGCCACGAGTATAAATCATCCACCAAATAAGTGGCATTAGAATAGTGCGAAGCCTATATCTTTGGGGGTGGAGGGAGGGATGAGACACGGGGTGTATTCACTGTATTATATAAATTATACAAATCAAATCAAAATTCCACCCACTTCCCCAGCAAAGTGGATGACGATGCTCCATTGTATAAGGTCTACCTATACCCTGGGATGTCTTATATATATAATATATATATATGGATCTGAACGCAACTGGTTCTTAAAGAAATAAATGTACATATACTCAGTTGTAACTTATTCTTCATCATATATACTATAATAAATGTCTCTTGCTGACATGGGTAGGAGTGCCTGTTAGCACTGGGACACTATTCCATCTTTTGTATGAGGCTGGTTTGCAAGGTAACCCTCCACAGACAGTAGCCGAGAGATGAGTAGAGTACAGCCCTGTACGTCATGGTTTGGAAGTCCATGGCCTTTTCTGTCCCGCCAAGTGTTTCCTCCCAGGAGGACCTCAGCACTGTTCCAGGAATCCTTCTTTGTCATGACCCATCGGGTCCACCTCAGTGTAGGTGGGCTGTCCACCGTTGTTCCTGAACTTCATGGCTGGCCACCTGTGGGAGCGGCGCTGGGCGAAGAAAACAAAAAGAGGAATTTATTATTTATGCAAAAAAAAAAATCTGGAAATCTGAAATTTAAAAAAAAACAGAAAATGCTGGAAATACTCAGCAGGTCAGGCAGCATCTGTGGAGTGAGAGAAACAGGGTCAACGTTTCAGGCCGATGACCTTTTGTCATTTATTATTTTGTGTTCCTTAAACACGAGTTGCAGAACGAACTGTAAAAAGGATATAGAGGCACTGGCGAAGGTGCAAAAAAGGTTTACTAGGATAATATCAGAACTGAGAGATTATACCCATCAGGAAAGATTGAATAGGCTGGGGCTGTTCTCTAGAAAAAGAGAAGGCTGAGGGGTGACCTGATAGAGGACGTTAAGATTATGAAAGGGTTCGATAGGGTAGATGTAGAGAAGATGTTTCCACTTGTCAGGGGAGACCAAAACTAGGGGGCATAAATATAAGATAGTCACTAATAAATCCAATATAGAATTCAGGAGCAACTTCTTTACCCAGAGAGTGGTGAGAATGTGGAACTCGCTACCACAGGGAGTGGCTGAAGGGAATCATGTCGATGCATTTAAGGGGAGGCTAGATAAGCAAATGAGGGAGAAGGGAATAGGGGGTTACACTGATATAGTTAGGTGAGGAAAGACAGGAGGCGACTCGAGTTGAGCATAAACACCGGCATGGACTAGTTGGGTTGAATGGCCTGTTTCTGTGCCGTATGTCCTATGTATGCCATTCTATGTTTATGCAAAAATGTGGGGGCCTCCTACTGATACTTATCATTGGGCCAGGAATGACAGATTATAATTATGATGAAGAAAGGCTCAAAAAAATTGTTTTTTTTTTGTCACTGGAACAGATAAGATTAAAGAGTCATCTAATAGAAATCTTCAAAATTCATGAAAGGTAAATACTGAAAACCTGTTCTGGCTGGTTTGAAGAATCAGTAACTGGGGACCTTATCACCAGAAGATTGCAAAGAGAAACTAGAAGAGATTTTTCTGCACAGAAGGTGAACAGAATATGGAAAACCTTGTTATAACATTATTTAAAAATGGGATTAGATCAGCATTTGAAAAAGAGTATAAATGATTACCGGGAATGGGCAGGGAAATGAGCTTAGACAGATGGGACAGATTTTCCTCTTTAGCACGAATGTAAAGCTTTGCAATGTAAGGAATGTAAATAGGAAAATCAGTTGGGCTGCGTTAAAAGTGTGTCATCTTCCCCTGATGATTTTCCTCTTTGCGCTTCACTCAAGCGATCCTTTATACACAATGTCCAAAGAAGAACATCTGCCCCGATAGCTCCTTTGGACTTTGGTGAGACCACACTTGGAGTACTGGGCACAGTTTTGTCTCCATATCTTCGGGGGGACATACTTGTCTTGGAGGCGGTGCAACGAAGGTTCACTAGATTGATTCCTGGGATGAGAGGGTTTTCCGATCAGGAGAGATTGAGTAGATTGGGCCTGTACTCTCTGGAGTTTAGAAGAATGAGAGGTGATCTCATTGAAACATACAAGATTCTGAGGGGGATTGACAGGGTAGATGCTGAGAGGCTGTTTCCCCCTGGCTGGAGAGTCTAGAACCAGGGGGCACAGTCTCAGGATAAGGGGTCGGCCATTTAAGACTGAGATGAGGAGGAATTTCTTCACTCAGAGGGTTGTGAATCTTTGGAATTCTCTGCCCCAGAGGGCTGTAGATGTTCAGTCGGTGAGTATATTCAAGGCTGAGGTAGATAGATTTTTGGACTCTAGGGGAATCAAGGGATATGGGGATCGGGTGGGAAAGTGGAGCTGAGGTTGAAGATCTGTGAATAATGGACACCTGAACACTGCAGACTGTAGATATCGTTTTTAAAATTGCTGATTGTGCTGCTGTGAAGGGGAAGGTCAGTTAAGGCTGCATAATCATAATTACTTGCAAATACGCCGTGTAGAGCTAAAATTGTACAAAATAATTTATTGAAGTACTATGATTGAATGTGGGTTGACTGTGTACAAGTGTGTGCCCCCATTCATTGACTGTGTTTTAGCTGGGTCTGTGGATTAAGGGTCTCACAGGCACCTAAAGCTGGCCCTGACGACAATGAATTTTGTACTTATACTGACAATAATGGTCTGACTTTAGGATGGAATCACAGCAAGTTAATGTCCCTGGCTTTAGGTTGCCCAGTCGTATACAGTGAGATAGGTGAGGAAGCCAATGGAACTATCGGAAATAAACTCACCTGAAGGCTCGGCTGGTGTGCTCGTAAGGGGAGATAACAAAATCACTCCAGTCTCCTGGCATCAAAACTTTCCATGCCAAAGCAAGCCCGATCATGGGAAACACAGAGTCCGTTGGCAACCCCTTATGGGGAGGGGGGGAGGTGCCGGAATAGGGGAGGTCAAGCATAGCACTCTTTGTAAAAAAATTATTTCAAACTTCCCAGCCCCAGTGTCCACAAGGAATGTCTGGGAGGACTAGGCAGGAGCAGGGTTGCCAGCCATCCAGGACTGTCCTTGGAGTCTCCAGGGATGAAAAATTAATCTGCTGTGAGCAACCCAGGTGGAAAATCATAGGGGTATTAATTTTTTTTTAACATTTTCTTTGAACGCTTTTTTTTATTAGCTATAAAAATATTGGAGATGGGAAAAATAGGTCGTTTGAGCGGGGTGACTGCAGATGGCAGGTCATGTGATGAAAACCTCCAGGACTACGTACAAAAGATTTGGCAAACCTAGGGAGGACAATTCACACCCCATCTAGAGCCATCCTTTGTTCATTTACCTGTCCTATTACCACCTCCTCTCGCCTTGAATATCTCTTAATATCTCTTAATGTCTCTCAATCTCTCCTGCTTTCTATCCCATCACTGACCTTCCCTTTTGTTCTTTCATCCCCTCCCCCATTTCCCAGCCCCCAAACCTGCTTTCCATTTCCTGCTTTTTTCCAGTTCCGGCGAAAGGTCATCGACCTGAAACGTTAACTCTGTTTCTCTCTCCACGGATGTTGCCGGGCCTGCTGAGTTTTTCCAGCGTTTTCTGTTGTTATTTTGGATTTCCAGCATCCGCAGTATTTTGCTATCGTGATGTGTGCAAGTGTCCTGCACAGCAATCCATAAAACGGTCCCAAGTCTGCAGCAGCTTGTCATGGGGGAGATGCAGGAAGCCCGTAATTTATTTTACAGACTGTAAATCTGTGAGGAATTCATTATTGAGCGTTGCTTCCTGATTGTGCCCCCTTCCATCTCTCTCGGAGATCCACAGCTCCAGCTTTGGATTCCATTTTGGAAAAACGAGGGGATCAAAACAAGCTACAAAGACTCCAACAAATGAAACAAAAAAAAAGGAAATAGGCAGGACCTAATTGTTGGGAGCTTTAGTTCGGGATGAAGCTTCTTGGAAGGAGGGCTTTCTGTTTACGACAGTTTATTTATAGCGCTATCCCTGCGGGAGGAAACAATGTAAATATTGACAGTGAATGTTCCAGACTCATTAATTGTTCTCCTCTCTAGTTGTTCTCCTCTCATGAAGACACCGGCTGTTGATGCCCAGGGTACTTTACCATCATGCCTAAGTGGCCAATCATTTACATAGAATGTACAGCACAGAGACAGGCCATTCTGCCCCACAGGTCTATGTTGGTGTTTAGGCTCCACACAAGCCTTCTCCCACCTCTCTTCACCTAACGTTATCAGCATAACCTTCTATTCCTTTCCCCCTCATGCGTTTATCCAGCTTCCCCTTAATCTTTGTGCGTGAGGTTAGCCCATGAGTGGGTCTTTGAAAAGTGGACTGTATCCCACAGAGGCCAAGTCTTTCCTTACCCAATGTCTACGCACCCACCCAATTTCCACCAGAGTTCACTGGATAATGATCAGGAGCTGGTTTTCCTCTTCCTATGCCAGGGGCAATGACTCCAGTTGCAGAGCCCCACCTGCCATCTCACCAGCAAACCAAGGACCAGGATCAATGCCTGTTGTTAATGCATAACGTGCACTGATGTAAACAAGACCAACATTAAATATACAAATCTTTAACACTATCTACTAGAGATATTAAGAATGGCTATAACTATGAACAGAGCACTGGGGACCTGCCCTGTTGCCAGAATATATGGTTTTAATAAGCACAGGCCTCTAATCAGAAAAATGATAGATGACTTAATACGCTGTTTCATAAAGAATGGAAAAAGTGAATTGGGAATTAAGGAGAAGGTTAGAGGTCATGCTGGCTCCTTGGAACCATCTGCAATTGTGGCTTGTTTTGTTTTTGCTTTAAGTTTAACAAAAGCCAATAAAAAGATTCCACTCTGAAGAGCTGGAAATTTATAACTAATATTTTTCAGCTTTTCTTTTCCACACTAAATCATCAACACATTGCGCTTAAAAGCAGAAATAAGGGTCACATGCGTTCACTGTGTTACCAGGCCGAGGGGTAGGCTGGATGTTTGGGCAAGGTCTAAGGTCAGCCTGTCTTCAGTTGGGAAAGACACGAGGGGGCGATTTAGGGGTTGTCCAGTCATCATGTGACCTCCAACTGCCCCGTCCCCACTGTTCCACCATTGGTCGCCCGACAAGTCCATTCTTGCGCCGTCCCACCAATTGAAAAGCGAACCGATGCTTCATTACCTGATTGGATGATTCTTGACTGTCAATCGAACAGCCTTTCCTCCCCCCTCCCCCTGACCATCTGCAATATTTTAATAATAACTAATAAGCAAAAGTTACAAAAAAAATGTAATTTATTTAATGGACCCCACGATTGTTCTCCAGAATTGCTCGCAGGAGTGTCCTGGAGATTAATGTTCAATTCTCGGAGACTCCAGGCCAATCCTTTCTGTGGGGGGTTCTCGCACTCGCTTACTGGAACTTCAGCAGAAGACCTGCAGAAACCCCATACTGAACCTCCTAGATTTGCTAATCAGTGTAGCACACAATCTTGCTAAAGTTCTGACAGGCTGACAGTAACAACTTTCTAAGGCATGTCCGTACTTGAGTGAGGCCTTAGAAAGGGGTCTACATGACCAAGTTGGCCGACAATTGGTTAAATCACTTAACATGGGAGTTTCTTTGGCCTAGAAATTGGGTTGGGGCGCCAAAGTGGCGCAAAAGTCGGCGGAGCGCAGGATTTAGCGCAGCGATCGGAGTGATACCGATCGCCAGAAATTCAGTTTCAGTGCCCCTCGAGGGACACGGGGCGAGGCTCGAGGCGATCCACGTCCCTCTTAGGGCGCTGAAACTGATTATCGCAGCACAACGTGCCGCAGCGCCACATGCTGCGGCACGGCACGCTGTGGTACTGCAGGCCTTCCTCCCACTGTTAAGGGGGAGGGGCCTGCAACAGCGCGAGCCCCGATCGCGAGTGCCGGCAAATGAGCCCGGCACCAAGGAGAAGTGCCGGGCTCTCGGGAAACAGCCGGCAATGCCGCGGGGGGGGGGGGTTAGGAGGCCGGGGACGGAGTTGCTGGCAGGCGGCCGCCGAAAAAGCGGCCGCCCCGCACCTCCACCTTAAGTTGCACCACTGCCGGCACAGTAAGGCCCCGTGAACCGGGCGCGGGTAGCGAGCGGCGCAACTGCGGCGTTTGCTACCAAATATCGCGAACGGGGCACGAATGGGGCGCTGCGCACACCGATGACGTCATCGGTGGCGGCGCAGCGCAAATGCCTAACGCCACCATTAGCGCCCCTACTGAATATCGCCGGAGACGCAGCCAGTGGCGCTACAGCCACTGACTGCCTTTTTAGGCGCTAACAGGTGGCGCTACTCACCCAATTTCTCCCCCTTTATGTGCAATGTTAAAAAATGACTCCCACTGTGCAGCACTTAACGTTGGTTTAGTCTACAACCTGAACTCCAGTTATTCTCCGTCTCGATTAAATACTGGAACTTTTGCCAGACAGAGCCTTGCGGTGGGACATGGATCTTGTTACAAATCTCATCATCATCAAGAAACTACTCATGAAGTAACGCTGGACGGCCAGCTGGTGGCGCCCGGGGATGAGGGGGTGGTCATGTGAGGAGAGGTTGTGTAGATTGGGACTCTACTCATTGGAGTTCAGAAGAATGAGAGGCGATCTTATTGAAACATATAAGATTGTGAAGGGGTTGGATCGGGTGGATGCGGTGAGGATGTTCCCAATGAAGGGTGAAACTAGAACTAGGGGGCATAATCTTAGAATAAGGGTCTGCTCTTTCAAAACTGAGATGAGGAGAAACTTCTTCACTCAGAGGGTGGTAGGTTTGTGGAATTTGCTGCCCCAGAAAGCTGCGGCAGCTACATCATTACATAAATTTAAAGCAGAAATAGATAGTTTCCTAGAAGTAAAGGGAATTAAGGGTTACGGGGAGTGGGCAGGAAATTGGACATGAGTCTCGGTTCGGAATGGTCATGGCCCTGTGGGTAGTGGAGCAGGCCCAGGGGCCGTGTAGCCTGGTTCTGCTCCTACTTCTTGTGTTCTAATTATGTGTTAGATTTCAGGAGATGGTTTTATTCCTGTTCCTGGCTGGGGTGGAGATCGCCTTTACAGAAGGTAAGTACTGTAGAAAATACAGGGAGAGAGTGATCTCCTGGACAAGTTTCGATTGCCTAGATGGGTCGGAGAGGAATTTCCCACATTTTTTTCTCCCAAATTGGCCATTGGGTTTTTTATCTGGTTTTTCGCCTCTCCCGGGAGATCACATGGGTTCGGGTGGGATGGAGAGTGATAGTAGATTTGAGATTAGGATCAGATCAGCCATGATCTTATTGAATGGCGGAGCGGGCTCGAGGGGCCAATTGGCCTACTCCTGCTCCTATTTCTTATGTTCTTATGCCCAAGGAGTATAAATACTCGGGCGTCGGCCCAGCTTTCAGGGACATTTTGTAAGACAAGGAACTAGTGAAGTACAACTAGACCTCCGTGTTCTGAAACAAGTTGATTCTATGCTCAAACCAAGTGTGTAGTGAGTTTTATTACGTCAGATCTCACTGCACAACTTCTTCTGTTATCTGTGGTTCATCTCCCTTTTCTCTAACTCTCTCAGCACTGCACTGAAGTATCAGCCTGGATTGGGTGCTCAAGCCTCAGGAGTGGGATTTGAACACACAACCAACCTATTGACTCAGAGGCAAGAGTGCTACCAACTGAGCCCCCTCCATTATGGAAGATAATGGAGATTCCACTGACTTCAAGTTGAGTAAAATTGCAGAATATTTCTTTTATCTGCATGGTGCTCACCTTCATTCCTGTGCTGAGACTGATGTACCACACGGGTAGGACCATGATTCATCGAATGAAAGACTTGCATTTATATTGCAGCTTTCTCAACCTCAGGACGTCCCAAAGTGCTTTACCGTCAATGAGGTACTTTTTGAAGTGTAGTCACTTTTGTAATGTAGGAAATGCTGCAGCCAATCTGCACACAGCAAGATCCCACAAACAGCAATTACCAGATAATCTGTTTTGGTGATTGTTTGTTGAAGGATAACTGGGGAGAATTCCCCCGCTCTTCTTTGAAATATTGTCATGGGATCTTTTATGTCCACCTGAGTGGGCAGAAGGGGCCTCGGTTTAACATCTCATCCGCAAAACAGCACCTGACAGTGCAGCGCTCACTGGGAGTGTCAGCCTAGATTTTTGTGCTCAAGTGCCACTGAGCCAAGGCTGATCCTCTCCATTATGGATGTTAATGGAGATTCCACTGAGTTCAAGTTGAATTTGACTTGTATAAACTCAGGTAGAACTGACACTTTCATGACTGGCTCTTGAGCAGTTGCACTCTAGTTATTATATTGTTGTGCAATTATTTCCTTGGCCTGGATATCTGGGTGGAAGACTTCTTCTGTGCACCATATGTAGCAACATTGTAAATGTGTTCTTTATAAATGTGGTTACAATTTTAATACACAAAGCATACCAAGGAAATCTTAACACGAGTGGTAATGAAAATAATTGGTTAACTAAAGGGACTTTAACTGGACTTAGTTCCTGGAATAAGATCTTAAATTAAAAAAACATGGAACAAGAAAGGTCATTCAGCCCGTCAAAGCCCACCCCATCACAGACTCTACCTACTCCACTCACATAATCTCCAGATGGTAAGTTCTGTATAGGTACTCCAAGGTCCCCAAAGGTAACCAAGCAACAAATGCCAGAGTATTCATCTTATCCTCACATCAACAAATTCAACCTCGGTCTGCTGCACCCCTCCCCCCTTACACTCTACTCCTGCTTGCCAGTCTTAAAGACAAAGGTGGAAAAATTCAGTTGGTTGCGCCTCCCGTTAGCGCCTTAAGAGGGCGCTAATGGGGTGCAAAGCAACTAGCACCCGGGCGCGGCGATGTTTGCGCCGCTCACAAAATTAACTAGACATTTTGCGGCAGCGCTAAACACTACCACCACAATTTCCTGCACCGGCAGATCATGACATCAGTCGAGTGTGCAACGCCCCGGTAGCACCCCGGACCGGATATTGAGTGGCGTCCCCTGCCTTACCGCCTGCCGCTAGCAATGACAGGTTGAGGGGAGCATTTTGCAGTCAGGAAGGGACTAGGGGAGCGCTATTTAAAGGCGACCCCTTCCTGCCTATTTTTGTTGGTGACATTTTTGCACCACGTATTCTGAGAGAGAGAGAGACTTCTGGAGAGATTCAACGCTGTGTGAAGGAGTTTTGGGTACTGAGCAGCACTTTGCAGGTTCATTTTGATTTGCCCTTCCTTGTATCGATTTAGAAGAGACTGTGGGGGCTGCACTCTGAGCTCTTTCCCTGGGCCTCTCCATTGTTCTTTCCAGCAGATTTGATGTACAGGTCTCTCCTGGCCGAGATTCAAGGCTGCAATGAGCAGGATGTGGATGGAGAGCAAGATCGACCCTCCCCTTTAAGAACTGGCCAGCGCCAGTGTTTCTGTGTTCCATTGCTGACTGACATCACATGAGCTTCGCCAGCGCTCTGAGGTAGCGCCTCCCTATCGGCCTTTGCGCCTTAAGACAGGTGTGTAGCGCCTGATTTAGCGCTCCAATCACCTCCAGGGGTGATAAAAGCCAAGTTTGCAGTTGGAGGTGATAATTAGCGCCAGGCGCTAATCTTTGCGCCCGGCCGATAATTGCGCCCCAAACGGGGCGATACCGAATTTCTCCCCCAGAGTATTTTATGGAATATTTGATTACCTTAGTCAACTGCAAGCTGCACTTGTGTAGCATCTTTAACTTAGTAAATACTCCAGGGTGATTCACAGAGGAGAAACAGTTGGTGAGGAATTGGTACCAAGAGAGATGAGGAGGTGCCTGTCCATACTTATCCCCAGAACCTCCAACCCTCTTCCCAACCAGATATTTATGCAGCTCCTTTTTGAAGGAATTAATCAAACAACAGCAGCTTGCATTTATATAGCGCCTTTAATGTAGTAAAACGTCCCAAGTCGCTTCACAGGCTTGTCATAAAACAAAATTTGACATCGAGCCACATAAGGAGAAATTAGGGCAGGCACTTGGTCACAGAGGTCAGTTTTAAGGAGCGTCTTAAAGGAGGAAAGCGAGGTAGAGAGGCGGAGAGGTTTAAGGAGGGAATTCCAGAGATTAGGGCCTGGGCAACTGAAGGCATGGGCACCAATGGTGGAGCGATTAAAATCAGGGATACGCAAGAGGCCAGAATTAGAGGAGCGCAGAGGTCTCGGGGGCTTGTGGGGCTGGAGGTGATTACAGAGATAAGGAGGGGCGAGGCCATGGAGGGATTTGAAAACAACTCGGCATCGACTGTTTTTTTTTCCCACGAGTTTGGTCCACATATCAACCAGTACTTTATCTTCTGATCGCTAGTTTTGCCACCAGAGCAAGTTCAAGTTGTAGCAAATACAATGGGCTTGAACTGCTATGGGGATTCTGCTGGAGTTACTTGTAGACCTTCAGCAGAATGTCAGGACCAATATCTGGAGCAACACGAGCTTGTACATGGCAGTGATTTCGCATTTTCAGTCCTAGTTTTTACGTGAAAAAAAATGTATAAGGACAAAGAAAATCATGGATGCATCGATGCCATCCAATTTTGTTTGCTAAATTGTCTTACATCAGCTGATAGGCCATAAACAAGGTATGCAAAGAGCAGAAAATCAATCTTCGATAACCCTGGACTGAAATTATGATCTGAAATAACAGTTAATGATCCAAAATTGATTTATATGTACAGTAGTAAATAACTATGCGGTGAAAAGAATAGATTTATATGTGGATAAAGTTTATCATTGGGTTGTATTCTTCTTATAAGTGCTCTAAAGTGATCTCTATTGTGCTGAAATCCTTACAGCAGAACCACTGTGTAATCATACTCATTCATCTGTGCTTTGTAACAGGCGTGAAACTGATTGCAGCCATACACCATGCGCTTTGAGGAAATAATGATGATGCTCAGTTAATAATACAGTTTCGCCTCTGCTAAGGAGCACGGTTAAAGGGACTTGCCATTTGAATGTGCGTACTGCATACCACTTAGGGATAAAGAAGCTTGAGAGCCACAAAGGTGGCGGTACATAAGGGACGGCTACATTGTCAGCACACTCTTATTTCCAGCCTGTGCCTCTAATCAGAGTTGCTACGTGCAGCTTCAAGTATTGAACTTACAAAGAACCGGACGCTAGTTCCAATCAATTTGCCCTATAGATCACAGCTCGGATCACTAGACCTGCCTGCTCCTACCCACTGGATATGATTTTTAAGTGCACTAAATCCTGTTCATAGGCAACCACAAGACCGACTTAAATGAGATGATACTGAAGTGGCCACACTGTGCTCTTCGCCTAACGCTACCTCGGTAATGCCGTTTTCTTGCATACAGTACAATCTTTTTGTACCTGTAGCAATCCTACTTCCTTCCAGATTAGTCTGTACTAATAACAACAACAACTTGTATTTATCTAGGGCTAGATTTTCAGTTGCTTGCGCCAGCAGTTAGCGCCTTAAGAGAAGTGATTTTCGGGCGCTATGCGTGTAGCGCCTGGGCGCAGCGCAGTTTGCGCCCCGCCCCAAATTAAGTTGCCCGTTAGTGCCGGCGCAAAGTTTAGCGGCCGCCCGGATGCGCGTGCAGAAAATGACGTCACATCCTCGTGCAACGCCCTTTGGCCGCCCCGAATCCAATTCCTCCTCCTCCTCCTCCTCCTCCTCCTCCTCCTCCTCCTCCTCCTCCTCCTCCTCCTCCTCCTCCTCTTTTGAAAAGAAGACATACACCCTTCCCCTTTAAGAGCTCACTGGCACCAGAGTGTCTGCCATGCGCTGCGCCCGAGCTCGGGTGTTGCGCTCTCCACCGCCGGCTTAACGCCTAAAGATACTAGTGGAACGCCTCTTTTAGCACTCCACCAACCTCTTAGGGCGAAGCCACTGAATTTCCGGCAACGGGGCGCTACTTTGGGGCGGGCGATAACTTCAGGCGGGCGCTACGCTAAGCTTAGCGCCCCAAAACTGTCTATACTGAAAATCTAGCCCATAGTGTTTTTAACCCAGTAAAACGTCCCAAGGCGCTTCACAGGAGCGTTAGGGTTAGATATTTGACACCGAGCCACAAAATCTTATCTGAGGAAGGATGTTCTTGCCATGGAGGGAGTGCAGCGAAGATTCATCAGACTGATACCTGGGATGGCAGGAATGACACATGAGGAGAGATTGGGTCGATTGGGCTTATGCTCGCTGGAGTTTAGAAGAATGAGAGGGGATCTCATTGAAACTTATAAAATTCTAACAGGACTGGACAGACTAGATGCAGGAAGGATGTTCCCGATGGTCGGGGAGTCCAGAACCAGGGGTCACAGTCTAAGGATAAGGGGTAGGCCATTTCGGACAGAGGAGGAATTTCTTCACCCAGAGAGTGGTGAACCTGTGGAATTCTCTACCACAGAAGGCAGTAGAGGCCAATTCATTAAATATATTCAAAAAAGAGTTGGATATATTTCTTAAGGCTAAAGGGATCAAGGGGTATGGGGAGAAAGCAGGGACAGGGTACTGAATTTGGATGATCAGCCATGATCTCATTGAATGGCGGAGCAGGCTCGAGGGGCCGAATGGCCTACTCCTGCTCCTATCTTCTATGTAAAAGGAGATATTAAGACAGGCGGCCCAAAGCTTGGTCGAAGAGGTAGGTTTTAAGGAGCGTCTTAATGGAAGAGAGGGAGTTGGAGAGACGGAGAAGTTTAGTGGCGGGGGGGGGGGGTGGAAATTCCAGAGCTTAGGGCTTAGACAGTAGAAAGCACGGCCGTCAATGGTGGGGCAATAAGAATTGGGGATGCGCAAGAAGCCAGAATTGGAGGAGCGCAGAGATCTCAGAGGGATTCTGCTCATATCGTTAACATAGATCAACCAAATCCGAGAATCGCATTCCACAACAAACACAGAAGTCAGTTTCTTAACTTGTCCCATTACCACCTCCTTTTCCCTTGCACCAGCATCTCTTTTGTCTCTTAATCTCTCCTGCCTGCCATCTTGTCACAGACCTTCCCTTTTGTTCTTTCCTCTCCTCCCCCCTCTCCCTGCCCCAACAATTGCTTAAAAACCTTTTACATCTCCAACTTTTTCCAGTTCTGACAAAGGGTCATCGGCCTGAAACGTTAACTCTGTTTCTCTCTCTCCACAGATGCTGCCTGGCCTGCTGAGTATTTCCAGCATTTTCTGTTTTTGTTACAGAAGGCAGCAATTGCACTTTGACACAAACATTGAAAATTTAATTCGGTTTAATAACTGGAAACATTTAAAAATTGTAACTGACCGTGTCATAAAATAATTTCAGGTTCTAACTGAAATTTCAAATAATTTGAAGACCTCGGCCACTGCAAGCCTTGGATTTACCTGGGGCTCAATTTATGAACAAATCCATTTAGAGGTCTCAGCTGCTGAAGGCTACTCCATTCCAAAATACATTTGTCAGGGAACAATGTCACAGAAGATCAATTTTTGATTGGGATGAATAGGCACAGCATCACAGTGCGCTGATAACCCAGTTACTCATTAATTATTAGTCAGATATGCTGCCTGGATAAGTTATATTTTACACACCCTGAGCTTGACTTTGAAATATTGTGGAATCTAACATGGGGCTCTGGGTTGCAGATGTTGAATCTGCTATTTGAAATGAACTGAACTGTACAGAACTGAATCAGGGGTGCACTTAGCTCTTCTGTGCACTAAAGGTATGGGTTGATTTAAACGTGTCAGCTGTGGCTCGGTTGGTAGAGGAAGAGAGTGTTTGAAGACCAGGGCCTCAAACCCGGCACCAAGCTCATGGTCTACAGAGCTGTAGTGAGACCCACCCTCCTGTATGCCTCAGAGACATGGACCATGGGCCTCAAAGCACTGGAGAGGTACCACCAACACTGCTTCCGCAAGATCTTGCAAATCCATTGGCAGGATAGGTGCACCAACGTCAGTGTTCTCGCTCAGGCCAACATCCCCAGCATCGAAGCTTTGACCACGCTCGATCAGCTCCGATGGAT
Organism: Somniosus microcephalus; assembly: GCF_052327205.1. NCBI lineage: Eukaryota > Metazoa > Chordata > Chondrichthyes > Squaliformes > Somniosidae > Somniosus > Somniosus microcephalus. The sequence goes on from NC_141010.1 coordinate 11,275,393, forward strand.
GGGTCACATCGTCCGCATGCCCGATACGAGACTCCCAAAACAATTGCTCTACTCGGAACTCCGACACGGCAAGAGAGCCCCAGGTGGGCAGAGGAAACGCTTCAAGGACACCCTCAAAGCCTCCTTGAAAAAGTGCAACATCCCCACCGACACCTGGGAATCTCTGGCCCAAGACCGCACAAAGTGGAGGAGAAGCATCCGGGAAGGCGCCGAACGCCTCGAGTCTCTTCGCTGGGAGCAAGCGGAAGCCAAGTGCAGGCAGCGCAAGTCAACCCAAGCACCCCACCTACCCGCCCCTTCAACCACCGTCTGCCCCACCTGTGACAGAGATTGTAGGTCCCGCATTGGACTCATCAGTCACCTGCGAACTAATTTTTAATGTGGAAGCAAGTCATCCTCGGTTCCAAGGGACTGCCTAAGAGGAAGAAGGTAGCACCCTCGCCTTTGAGTTGTGGGTTCAATTCTTACTCCAGGGACTTGAGCCCGAAAATCTAGGCTGACACTCCAGTGCAGTGCTGAGCGACTGCTGCACTGTCAGAGGTGCCGTCTTTTTGGATGAGATTTTAAACCAAGGCCCCATCTGCTCTCCCAGGTGGACGTAAAAGGTCCCATGGCATTATTTTGAAGAAGAGCAGGGGAGTTCTCCCTGGTCTCCTGGCCAATATTTATCCTTCAATCAACATCACTAAAACAGATTGGCCCAGAACTTCGGGTCTCCATGGGTGAGTACGCACGGGGTACTCACCCGTAGGCCCAATGGAAGTGCCGGTTTCCTGCATGCACTGCGCATGCGCGGAAAACCGGCACTTCCGTTCCCCTGAAAGCAGGGGTTAAGAGGTGGAACGTGTGCGTGGGAGAGGCTGCGTGTGCATCTAACTTACGTTTTTTTTTTACAGGTTTTCCCGGGAGGGTAAGTCTCCAGAAGTTACACAATTAAAAAGCAGGCGTAAGGCCTGCTTTTTACAAGGTAAGTGGTGAATTAATTAAAATTAAAACATTTTTTCCACAGGTTTATTATTTTTATAAATACTTTAAAGAAAGGTAAGTTTATTTTTAGTCCCGTTAGAAAATAAAATTATTTTTTTCAAAAATTTAAATTATTGTTTAAAATAGTTATTTCATGTAATTTATAGTTTATTTTAAAAATGAGATTTAAAAAAAAATTATTTGAAGATTTAGTGATGTTTTGGGGCCCGTAGTATTTCTAAGTTTTGACAGCGCTTCCTGTCAAACTTATGAATGGAGCATTCCCTGCTCCGATTGGCTCTCCATGGCCCACGTGATCCCAGGGGATGCATCGAACTAACTGCGCCCCTGGGATACACAAGCACTGCGCGCCAGCAGTTGGAGCAGGCCCAGGATCGAAATTCCATGGGGGCCCACAGCTCAACGGCTGGCGCGCTAGGTATGTGCAGGTCGGGGGCTTACACCCGCGGGAAGCAAGCACAGCACAGCAAGCTCCCACAAACAGCAATGTGATAATGACCAGATAATCTGTTTTTTGTTATGTTGATTGAGGGATAAATATTGGCCAGTACACCGGGGCTAGCTGCCCTGCCCTTCTTTGAATTAGTGCCATGGGGATCCTTTACGCTCACCTGAGAGAGTAGGCGGGACCGCGGTTTTTAACATCTCATCCGAAAGACGGCACCTCCGACAGTGCAGCACTCCCTCAGTACTGCACTGGGAGTGTCAGCGTAGATTTTTGTGCTTCAAGTCTCTGGAGTGGGACTTAGAGCCCACTGCCTTCTGACTCAGAGGCAAGGGTGCGACCAACTGAGCCACGGTTGAAAGCTGACTAAAGCATTGATTTGCATCACTTATCTCAGTATCTGACCCACTAGAGAATGTCACTGTGACCATTTAGGAGCAGGTTGTTTATTATATATGTATTATTATTATATCCCACTGTCTATTTTTTTGTTTAATTCATCTGCTGACGTATTAATTCTTTGAAGAATTAAAATAACCGTGGCACACCTGGATGTAACGTCCGTGTGTAATTGAGACACGGACTGCAGAAGTTGGTTACAACAGGTGTTTACTGAATGGAGACAAAACTGGAACTACTATACAAAGTTACTGCACAGGCTTATATACAGGGGTGGTCACTACTGGTACTGCAGTATACAGGGGCTGCAGAATATAGTTCCTTCTTCAAGGTACATACACTACAATTCCTCCCCTTTTAGCTAAACAGTACATAACATTCGATTAATAATTAAATAACATATTTACAATTACAGTTGCTATATACATTAGCTGAAGTTAATCAATTATAAATTCAGTCTTTGAGGAGGTTTCCTGATTCTGTCCGGATAACGCCTCTTTGGGGTATCAGGTTCTTCTGGCAAAGTTGATTCGGGATCAACGTCGTTGTTTGGTTCGTCTGCTTCCAATATCACCGATTCTGAGGTAGATGCAATTGGTACTTCGGTTTCATCACCAGGTGTATCGGATCGTAGTGTAGATTTGACGTTTTCCAGTGACTCTAGAATCTGGTCAGCATGGCGTCTTACAATGCTCTCTCCAACGTCCATGGTATACATTAGAGGTCCTTGCCGTGTGCAGATCGTTCCTGGCTGCCATTTCTCTGTGCGGTAGTCCCGGGCCAAAACTGGTTGACCTATCTTGAAACTCCTGGTTGGCCTTTCATTCATATTCTTAAACTGCCTGTTCTCCACATCTCTTCTGATGTTTGGCTTAACCAAATCCAAGCGGCATCTTAGTCTTCGATTGAAGAACATCATGGCTGGAGTTTGGTTGGTAACCGCATGTGTCGCATTCCGGTAGGCAAACAAGAAGTTATCCACCTTGTGTTGTAGGGGTATGTCTTCATTACACATTGCCTTGATAGCCTTCTTGAATGTTTGAACAAACCTCTCAGCCAATCCATTGGTGGCTGGATGATATGGGGCGGATGTGTAATGCTTAACACCATTGTTCTTTAAGAACCTCCGGAACTCTTCAGACACAAACTGTGGTCCATTGTCGGAGCAAATCTGTTCAGGCAGCCCATTTCTGGCAAATATGGTTCGTAAGACTGTGATCATTTTTTCTGTGGTGGTTGAGGACATTTTTATTACCTCTGGCCACTTTGAATGTGCATCCACCGCAATTAAAAACATCGAGTCCATAAATGGACCAGCAAAATCAATGTGTACCCTTTGCCATGGAGATGAGGGCCACTCCCATGGATGTAGAGGGGCTTGTGGTGGGGCGTTTTGGACCTTCTGGCATCCTGTACAGCTCTTGGTCATCTCTTCGATTTCTCTATCGATTCCCGGCCACCACACAAACGCTCTGGCTAAGTTCTGCATTTTTACCCCTCCCAGATGACCCTCATGAAGCTCATTGAGCACTCTATCCTTCAATTTGGGTGGAATTACTACTCTGGATCCACACATCAAGGTTCCTCGGCACACTGACAGCTGTTCTCTTCTCGGCGAGAATGCTGGCAACAGTGGTTCGCCATGTGCTGGCCATCCCTTCACCGTTAAATCATAGATCCTGGAGAGTGTCGGGTCATTTCGTGTTTCCTTTTCTATGTTTGCATTCGTCACAGGTAGACATTCGACTATGGTCGAGTGGAATTTCTCCACAGGATCCACTGCAGGTGCTTCTTCCACCGTCGGCAACGGTAGGCGCGACAATCCATCAGCATTCCCATGCTGTTTAGTTCCTTTGTACTCAATGTCATATTGGTGTGCCCCTAGGAAAAGGGACCACCTCTGTAGCCGTTGTGCTGTCATTATCGGGACGCCCTTCTTAGGGTTGAAAATGGAGACAAGAGGTTGATGATCAGTTAGTTGAAGTGATCAGGCCTTTACACTTCTGAAAGGCCCGCTTACATTCATCGCTCCATTTCAATGCTACTCCAGTTTGTAGCAAGGCGTTCAGTGGGTGCAGAATTGTGGACAAATTCGGCAAAAACTTATGGTAGTAATTCACCAATCCGAGGAATGACCTCAGTTGCGACACATTTTCAGGCGCTGGAGCCTTAACTACCGCTTCAATTTTGTCAGGGGACTTATGTAACCCCTCTTCATCAATCACGTGACCACAATACGATATTTGTTTCTTAAAAAACTCGCACTTGGGGTGATTGGCTCGTAGCCCATGTTCTCTTAGTCTAGTGAGCACCTGCTCTAGGTTGGCAAGGTGTTCACTGTCATTTTCACCTGTCACTAGGATGTCGTCCAAGTAACACTGAGTCCCCGGAATCCCTTGCAGGACTTGTTCCATCACTCTTTGCCATATAGCCGGAGCTGATGCTACTCCGAATACCAGTTGATTATACTGGTAAAGACCTTTGTGAGTGTTTATCGTGAGATATTTCCTAGAGGATTCTTCAACCTCCATCTGCAAATATGCTTGTGCTAGGTCAATGTTTGTAAAATGTTTCCCTCCAGATAGTGAGGCAAAAATATCTTCTATCCTCGGAAGAGGATACTGTACTGTGTGAAGGACTGGGTTCACAGTCACCTTGAAGTCCCCACAGATGCGAACCTTCCTTGGCTCCTCAGACTTATTGTTTAACATTTTCTTCATGACAGGAACGATGGGTGTCGCCCACTTGCTCTAGTCTACCTTAGTTAACACGCCTGCATTCTGCAGATTCTCCAGCTCTGCCTCGACGGCTGGGCGAATTGCATATGGTCTTGCTTTGAAAAACTTGGGAACTGCATTCTCTTCTATTTTTATCGAGGCGGTTACGCCTTTAAGAGTTCCCAGTTCTTGTTGAAATACCTCTTTAGCGTTAGCCAAGATTTTTGACAATCGTCCAGGTGTGACGTTGTCATCCTTTTTACCAGCCACAGTCAGTGCCTGAATGGAGTGCCAGTCTAAACTTATCTTTCTGATCCATTCACATCCCAATAACGGTGGTCCACCATCTTGCAGTATGTACAGATACAATTTCTGTATTTTCTTGCCGTTGTATTCGACAGGCACCCTTATTTTCCCTCTGGGGTATACTTTCTGCCCTGTATATGTCTTCAAGACAATGGATGTGTCTTTCAAGGGTATGTGTGAGAATAGCCGCTCGTAGTCTCGTCGATTCATGATGGTCAGGGCTGATCCTGTATCCAATTCCATTTTGACTTGGGACCCTGCTATCGTGAGGGTGACCCAAATGGTTCGGTGATCCTCTGTTGTGATTACGTTGTGTAGTTTGAGACAGCTTAGTCTCTTGTTCCCGGATTCACTATCACTCTTCTGGTCTTCGGAATTACTGTCCGTCATCTTTTGTACTTTCCTGTACTTTTCCTTAGTAGTCTTTTTGTTGTCGTTAGTCTTCTTCCCGGACCTGCAAACTCGTGCAATCTGTCCCATCTTTCCGCATTGCCTGCATGTTTTGTCCTTGGACCAGCAGTCCTTCTGGTCATGGGTTGTTCTGCCGCAGCGATAGCATTTTTCAAATCCCCGTGTCATTTCATGGGTGCTGTATTCCTGTGGCTTTTGCTGTATTTCCGCAGCTCCCCTTGCTGCTGCTTCGTACGATACTGCCACGCTGAAAGCCTTATCTAGCGTCAGCTCTTTCTCTGAGAGTAACCTCTTCTGGGTTCCTTCACTCAGGAGTCCACAGACAAATTTGTCCCGTAGGGTATCTGCCAGTCCTGCTCCGAACTGGCAGTGCTTTGATAGCTTGCGTAGTTCCGTAAGGTAATCAGCATTGCTCTCATCTTTATGCTGATTTCTCTTGTGGAATTTAAATCTTTCTGCTATCAGCAGCGGTGTAGGATTTAGGTGTTCCTGTAGGATATCAACAATTTCGTTAAAACTCTTCTCCATCGGTTTGACTGGAGTGATCAGGTTCCGCAATAGGCCATAGGTTCTTGCGCCCATTAAGTTTAGTAGTACTGATGCCTTTTTCTCATCGGCTACTTCATTTGCCTTGCAATATACTTCGACTCTTTCCACATACGTGGTCCAGTCTTCTATTGCATTATCGAAGGCAGTGATATTGCCAGTCTTCGGCATCTTGGAGATCTAAGATGGCGCCTCCCGTGCTTTGCCTTCTTCCCCGATTGAACAAAATGGCGCCTCCCGCACTTTGCCTTCTTCCCCGCTGGATTAAGATGGCGCCTCCCACGCTTTCTGCCTTTTTCGCTGCTGCCGGCGCTGTTGCTGGCGTTTTTATGCCTTGATGGCGACGCCCTATGGTCTTCGCGCACTTCCCCCCGCGCTGCTGCCAACGCCGCTCTCCGCGGTCCCCGTGGCAAACTGCAGCTCCTCGCGGCTTTCTGCGCTTCTAATTTCTTTTATTTTAATTACTGTTCCCGTCGTCAGAGCAGACCCTATGGGACACTTTCCTCCCTCTTCTCGGGTCTGTAAGCTGCCCGGCTTCGTAGCGCCGGCCACGCCCTGTGTGCTCCACCCTCTCTCTCTCCTCTTCCCTACAACGCTGCTCGGCCCCGTTGAAAAGCCACCCGATCGAGCTCTAGCCCGCCGCAGCCCAGGAAGGATCAGTGTACTACCTGCCACCAGCCCGATTAGCTGGAACACCATAGGCTGGATAACCAAGCCCCGCTCTCGACAGCCTCTCCTGCAAATCTTCTAATTCGATGAATCAGAGGGCGGTTGCCCACGGTCGACGCCCGTTTCTTCTGTTTGTTTTATTTTTTTTTGTTTTTCTTTTTGGATTTCTTCCTTCTGGCCTCGACCTTGAACAACTTCGCTTCAGGGATGGATCCCCGTGAGGTGCTGCAGAACTGTAGGTAAGTTCGGATCTGTTCGTCGCCAATGTAACGTCCGTGTGTAATTGAGACACGGACTGCAGAAGTTGGTTATAACAGGTGTTTACTGAATGGAGACAAAACTGGAACTACTATACAAAGTTACTGCACAGGCTTATATACAGGGGTGGTCACTACTGGTACTGCAGTATACAGGGGCTGCAGAATATAGTTCCTTCTTCAAGGTACATACACTACACTGGACAAGCAAACAGAATTGAATTGACCTAATGCAGAGTCACTTGTATTGTGCAGTGCTGGTCTTATATGCTGTGTGAGTACTTGTAGCGCAACAAACTTAAACAGGTCACAGTTGACAGCGGGGCGATCCGGGTCAAAGATTTCCACAAAGACTGAGCCCTGCCTGATTCAGCCCGAGATGTTGGTGAGGGCCAGACGGAAGCTTCATTAGTGAAGCCGGAAGATAATGGCTCTCATTGGACTAATATTTTATTTTTAAAGTCTGAGCATCAGGATCATTTGAAATGCCAGTGTTCTTTTCATTAAGCACTCGAGTGCTATAACGAAAGAATTACGACCCAGTTCCAAATGTATTAAAATTCAAAATTAGAAGCAACGAGTCCCCAGGGTACAGTTCACATGAAGCTTTTTAATCTGAATAATGGTAAACTGTGCCATGGGAGAAAAGTTATAGGCTGCCAACCTTTAGGAACACCAATAGCTTCCAGACTAATCCGCTTAGAGTCTCGCGTTTGGTGGTCGTAGCATTTACAGCACAGAAAGACACCATTAATGCTTATGTCAGTACTCTGAAGAAGCTATCCACTTAGTCCCATTGTCCTGCCCTTTGCCCTTACCCTTTTAAGTTTTTCTTTTTCAAACATTTATCCACTTACCTTTTAAAAGCTATTCTGGATTCTGCCTCAGTCACTGTTTCTGGTGGGGCAATCCTTTCCCTAACAACCATCTTGCATCAACAACAAAAAAACTCCTACCCTCTCTCTTCAATCTTTTGATGATCTTAAATTTATGCCGTCTAGTTACCGATTCACCGACCAGCAGAAACCATTTCTCCCGATTTACCTTATTGAAGGCTTTATATTTTTGGATATTTCCATCAAATAATATTTTATTTTAATTTTGTCTCCATTTCTCCTCTAGTTGTGCCACGCTCTGATGGAATTGCTAGATTTCCAAACTGATTTTTCCTTCCCACCCCGATAGATTGCTGCCCCTGGAAAGTTTCCAATGCTCCAGGGTTGTTTCCTTATTCTGGGAAATTACCCACTTTTAAACACAGCCAACTCCAGAGGAATCCATGCTTGAGTCAGAGGTAATTCTGATCCAAGCACAGAATTCCAATGGATTAAGCTATAACCATTAACTGCTGCAACATAGAGAGCTCCGTTGCATCAAACTCATTCCCATTCGTTTTATGCAGTGACTCAGTGGGCAGCACCCTCGCCTGTGAGTCAGTAGGTCGTGGGTTCAAGTCTCCCACTCCTGAGACTTGAGCACAAAATCTAGGTTGACACTCCAGTGCAGTACTGAGGGAGATGGCCAATATTTATCCCTCAACCACCATCACTAAAACATTATCTCATTGCTGTTTGTGGAACCTTGCTGTGCACAAATTAACTGCCGCGATTCTTACATTACAACAGTGAGTACGCTTAAAAAACATTTAATTGGCTGTAAAGCGCTTTGGGACATCCTAAGGTTGTGAAAGGTGCTGTATAAATGCAAGTTCTTTCTTTCTCTCGCTGTAGGACCTGTAGTTTTACCAGGGCTCTATCATTAACACTGTGGATAGTGGGACAGCTCCATCTCAATTGTGGCCAATTGGTTTCTCTTGCTCTCCAATGAGAGAGACTCAGTGAAAATTCACACGATTGTGATACTGGGAACTTGAGATGGGAGGGCGGACGATCATGAGCTCAGACATGAGGCTCCAGGCAATCGCTAGAGTTGCCAGTACTAGTGATGGAGTAATTCATTTTGATTTACGTCGTTGTATCAGGTAAATTCGTGTGTGAATGTCAGTAGGCTAATGGACCTGGGGACATATCACATTCATTTCCCATAATGAGGAAAGCTGTAGCCAACTATCACACCCATAACACTGCCTGTGGCTGTGATTGGATAACTCAGCACAGACTAAGGACCGAACCTGAGACCTTTCTTATAGCATCACAATGGGCAGTGTCTTTACTAACGTAACCAACAGGGGCCATATGCTAAAGTGTCCTCCACGGGGCATAGGAACATAGGAACAGTTAAGCAACACCTCGATTTTAAAATTCTCATCCTCTTTTCAAATCCCTCCATGACCTCACCCCTCCCTATCTCTGTTATGTCCTCCAGCCCCACAACCCTCTGAGATATCTGCGCTCCTCTAATTCTGGCCTCTTGACCATACCTGATTTTAATCGCGCCACCATTGGCGGCCGTGCCTTCAGCTGCCAAGGCCCTAAGCTCTGGAATTGCCTCTCTAAACCTCTCCACCTCGCTTTCCTCTTTTAAGACGCTCCTTAAAACCTACCTCCATCAGCCCTAATATCTCCTTATGTGGCTCGGTGTCAAATTTTTGTCTTATAACGCTCCTGTGAAGCGCCTTGGGATGTTTTACTACGTTAAAGGCGCTATAGTGAGTGGGCAATAAGGTGGCAGATGGAGTATAATGTGGGGAAATGTGAGGTCATTCACTTTGGTGGGAAGAATAGAAAACCAGAATATTTTGTAAATGTTGAGAAACTATTAAATGTTGGTGTTCAGAGAGATTTAGGTGTCCTCGTACAGGAAACACAGAGAGTTAGCACGCAGGTACAGCAAGCAATAAGGAAGGCAAATGGCATGTTGGCCTTTATTGCAAGGGGTTTGGAGTACAAGAGTAAGGCTTACTACAATTGTACAGGGCTTTGGTGAGACCACACCGGGAATACTGTGCACAGTTTTAGTCTCTTTATCTGAGGAAGGATATACTTGCCTTGGAGGCGGTGCAACGAAGGTTCATTAGATTGATCCCTGGGTTGAGAGGGTTGTCCTATGAGGAGAGATTGAGTAGACTGGGCCGATACTCTGGAGTTTAGAAGAATGAGAGGTGATCTCATTGAAACATAAAAGATTCTGAGAGGGATTGACAGGGTAGATGCTGAGAGGTTGTTTCCCCTGGCTGGAGAGTCTAGAACTAGGCAGCATAGTCTCAGGATAAGGGGTCGACCTTTTAAGACTGAGATGAGGAGGAATTTCTTCACTCATGGGTTGTGAATCTTTGGAATTCTCTGCCCCAGAGGCCTGTGAATGCTGAGTCGTTGAGTATATTTAAGGCTGAGATAGATAGATTCCCCTTGAGCCTGTTCCACCATTCAATGAGATCGTGGCTGATCTGTATTCTAACTCCATCCATCCGCCTTGGCTCCATATCCGTTAATACCCTTGGTAGCAAAAATCTATCAAGTCTCAGGTTTAAAATTATTAATTGAGCCCCAGCATCTACTGCTCTTTGCGGGAGAGAGTTCCACACTTCTACCACCCTTTGCATGAAGAAGTGTTTCCTAACTTCTCTCCTGAATGGCCTGGCTCTGATTTTAAGGTTATGTCTCCTTGTCCTAGACTGGACCAGCGGAGAAAAGTGATAGCTGGTAGGTAAACCACTGCCACATTCAAGCAAACACAAAATCATTTTTTCTGTAGGCACCGTACAGATCGGTTACATTTTGATATGAACGAATTCTGTCTCTGTGGTACATTATGTAATATTGATGGGAAAATTAATAACATAGGGAATGTTAAAAAAAATTAAAAACATACAATTTAATTAATCAGTTTCAAAGTAGACTGCAGGGTTCAAAAATCTAAAACAGCTTTTGTGGGTCGAAGCGCTAATAAATTAGGTAATTCCTTTGTAAGTAAAGTGAAGAAGAGTTTAGCTTGCTTTAATTTAAAATTGTGGCTCATTTTGAAGGTACCCACAATTTTATTTGCTGCAAGAAATCAATAATTTACAGTTTCCTTTCCTTCCTAATTGCCCCAGTAAATCCTCACCTTCCTGTTTTGACATATATTACTGGAACTGTCATATTCTGTCTCGCAATGTCAAGCCCTGGGTGATGAGTAGTAATTTATTCCTGATTATAATTACAGAAACATCGGACGTGACCAGAATCTCCCCCTGTGCACATGAGGATCAGACCTTGGAAGAGCCTGCCGAAAAAAAAATAGACGTCTTATTCAATATATTCTGCAGCTAAATATTTGGATGCCTTTGCTGCCATTTTGGAGACCATTCTTCATGCATAGCCTAGACAGTGAGTGTCGGCAGGCTATTTATCCATGGCCGGCAAGATTGATGAACTCTTGTCATCAGCTGATAGCCAGCTTCCAGTAGGCGGTCACTGGCAGAAAACAGGGGCTGGAAGCCTGGCTGATTTTAACACTCAGGCTTATGACACTGAGGCCGGTTATACCTCTCCATCTGCTGCCGCAGCCAAGATTGGCACAGGCCAGATATCAAACCAGGGCCTCTCCAAGCCATGTTTCAGAGAGATTCAGGTGTCCTAGTTCAAGAAACACAGAGAGTTAGCATGCAGGTACAGCAAGCAATTAGGAAGGCAAATGGCATGTTGGCCTTTATTGCTAGAGGGTTGGAGTACAAGACTAAGGAAATCTTGCTACAATTGTACAGGGTCTTGGTGAGACCACACCTGGAGTACTGTGCACAGTTTTGGTCTCCTTACCTAAGAAAGGATATACTTGCCTTAGAGGCGGTGCAACGAAGGTTCCTGGGATGAGAGGGTTGTCCTATGATGAGAGATTGAGTAGATTGGGCCTATACTCCCTGGAGTTTAGAAGAATAACAGGCAATCTCATTGAAACATACAAGATTCTGAGGGAGATTGACAGGGTAGATGCTGAGAGATTGTTTCCCCTGTCTGCTGTGCCTGGAACTAGGGGGCATAGTCTCAGGATAAGGGGTCGGCCATTTAAGACTGAGATGAGGAGGAATTTCTTCACTCAGAGGGTTGTGAATCTTTGGAATTCTCTGCCCTGAGGGCTGTGGATGCTCAGTCGTTGAGTATAATCAAGGCTGAGATAGACAGATTTTTGGACTCTAGATATGGGGATCGGGCAGGAAGGTGGAGTTGAGGTCGAAGATCAGCCATAATCTTACTGAATGGCGGAGCAGGCTCGCTGGGCCGTAATGGTTTACTCCTGCTCCTAATTCTTCTGTTTCTTATGTTTTCTTATGTCCAGTACCATACCGTACAGTGCATTCACCCTCTGAACCATTAAAGTAGCTAACTCATGTTTTCTGAGGTAAATTCAATGTTCCCAGCATTGAGCCCACTCCAAGAGACTACAACACAGTAGCATCTACCCTCATCTACACTCCCTTTCAGCATGGGACCCTGAGCTTACCAAATGGAGAGCAAGATTGATCTTCTAATTTCTTCTCTTTTCTTTAGAAAAGGGAAGACATGGAGGTGACCAAATAGAGATCTTTACAATTATGAATGGGTTGGACAGGGTAGATGTGAAGAGAATGTTTCCACCTGTGGGAGAATCCAAAACTAGGGGCCATTAATACAAGCTAGTTACTTATAAATCCAGTAGGGAAATCAGGAGAAATTTCTTTACTCAGAGAATGGTTAGAGCGTGGAACTCACAACCACAGGAAGAGGTTGAGGCAAATAGCTTAGATGCTTTCAAAAGGAAATCAGACGAATACATGAAAGAAAAGGGAATAGAAAGATATGCTGAAAGGCTGAGATGAGGTAGATGGAATGGGAGGAGACTCGTGTGGAGTATAATTACCAGCACAGACTGGCTGGGCCGAATTGCCTGTTTCTGTGCTGTATATTCTATGCAGTATAAACTCTCCTTGGAGCTGGCTGCCTCAATGACAATCAGCCCCCTGACGGCAAGCAGTAGGCGGGCGCCCCACGTGTTTAGCCAAGACGCTCAAACATTCCCTTTTAATTGGTTACATAAAAAAATTTTCAGCTTACCTCAATAAAAAATAAGGCAGCGGAAGACAGGGGATGGCTGTTGATGTAGATGACAACTAGTATAATGACAGCGATTACGATAACCGCCAGCACGATGCCCACCACCACACCAGTATGCAGGGGACCTCCTTTCTTCTCTGAGGGACTGTCATCTGTGATTGCTGCAAGAGAACACAGGGAGATGGGGGGAAGAAGAGGACAGTAAAAAAACAAACTCATTAATTAAGGTATGTTGAGGTCCCGCTGTCCCGGTGACAGAAGGTTTGCATTACATACCTATACATTACAGCAGTGACTACACTTCAAAAGTACTTCATTGGCTGTAAAGCAGTTTGGGACATCCCAAGGACATGAAATTCTTTCCTTTTTCTTATTTTTAAAAAGGGCTCAACGAGCAGGCTGCATACGTGTGCAGCACACTGCATTTAGCAGTTCCGCTACAGTAAGACAAGAAGCAAGACTGGTTCACATGACAAAGACCTTAGGGTCCATTTTATATTATCCTTTCAGAATTACAGCATCCACTTGTTTCTTAAATGACTCCAGTGTCCTGGCCTCAACCACCCTTCCAGGCCGCCCGATTCAACTTTTGATCACAATACAGGCACAGGTATGATGGGCCAAATGGCCTCCTTCTGTGCTGTTTCATTCTAAGATTCTATGAATACTCCCTGACATTTCACTAAATTTATCCTTTCCATTCCCAAATGTTTGCCTTCTTGTCCTGTACCCTGATGTATCGGAAATGAAGGCCGGGATCTTACCTGAAGAGGTGCATTGGGGGCGGGACTGCTGCCTTTCGGGTTCTAGTCCTGCCCCCAGCGACGTCCGACGCACAGACGCTATTTTGCGTCAATTGGCCTTGTTAAGCCCCACCCTGCAGGCTTGCCAGCCAGTTAAAAGAAAGCCGGTATCAGATGACGTCAGTTAATGACCTGTCATCTGCCGGTTTTCTTAAAGGGGCCACCACCATTTCTTTTTGACAGATGATTTTTTTCAGTATTTGACAGCATTGAGGTGCTGCAAACACTGACAATCAGTGACAAAGGTGAGCCCTTGCAACCAGGCTCCCCAGTGACTCTCTCCTTAGGCTAAAACAGATGGCAGCTGCATGTGAGATTACAGAAGCGATCTGTCACTGGTGAGAGAGGTTCTCCCATTGAAGTGGGACTACACACACACTTCAAAACTTGTCACGTACGGAAAATTCTAAACATATTAAAAATTACTTTCCCAACATTTTCTTACCTCGGCAACTCACCAGTGTCCCATTGGATCCTTCACAACACTTCTGCAGCTGTCATCTATACATAAACATTACAGTAGACCCACAGCACGCCGCACTTACCCTGGCGGGGTTTCCCGATGTCGGGAAACCTGCAGTAGAAGTGTCAAAATTGGAAAAAGCCTCTTAACTGCCTGTTAACAAGCAGTTAAGTGGCTATAATCCTCTTCCCGCCACTAGGACTTGGGTCCCTGCGCAAATCGGGGACCCGACACCCGGGAAGATTGACTGGTGGCGGGTTGGGAGCAGGTTCGGGACCCGCTGCCAATCTTTTTGATTTTGCCAGCAGTCCCGCCGCCAAACCCGACCCCTGAGCGCCGGCAAAATCGCCCCCGTATTGTCTGGGTTAACTCATATAATTCTGTAAGATCCTCCTTTGAAACATCTAATTTTGAGGCCATCTTATCTTATCATTCCTCATTTCTCTAACCCCAGGGATCTGTCTTGTTGCTTTCCTTAAGACGGTAGTGTTTTGTTACTTGTATCCATATTGAAATCAGAGGGAAATGCCCACAATGATTTATGTTTAAAAGAAATTACTCATCCACTGAACAGTGGCTGTCCCTCTCAATAAATCACAGTGATGTTCCTCCATGATTAGCTACAGCGTTGGCTTGGCACTAAGTGACTTCTTCTCCCACCCAGTCCCTTAGTTACTTCACCCATTTAGACAACATGGGCAGGATTTTCATTGGGCCATGGAGGCGGGATTGGAGGCGTGGGGGAGGGGTTAAAATCCCGAAATCGGGGGCCCCGACACCATCCTGCCCCCAACCCGCCTCCATGCCAGTTTCAAAGGAGGCGGGTACCCGCCCCGCACTGGGACCTGCCTCCCCGAGGCGGGAAGGAGATTAGTGCCAGTTAACTGCCTGTTAACAGGTAGTTAACAGGCAGTTTTTAGCCTAATCCTATTTTTAAGGTTGAAGTGTGGGATTCCCGACGGCTCCAAACCATGCCAAGTTAGAGGAGGCGGGCCGTCGGGTTGAAGGACTTGGAGGGGTCAAGATGTCCGGTGTTCAGGTGAGTGATGGGTGCATGAGTGCAAAGGTAAGTGTGTTTGGTGTGTCTAAAGTGTTTAAAGAAGTTTAAATTACCTTTTCTTACCTTTACAGCCTTCCTTCCTTTAGGTCTTGGGAGTCCCTCATCTCACCGGCACAGAAAGCAGAATGGCTGTGAACTGTAAAAAGTGACAGCCTTCAGCTTTCTGTGCAGGAGAGATTTCTAACTGAGTCTGTGAAGAAGAACTCATGTTAGAAGTAAGACTGTCAGTGTTTGACAGCTTCAAAGAGCTGTCAAACGCTAATATTTCATCTGTCAAAAGCTCTTGACATATGAAATGTCAATCTGTGACATCACCTGTTGCCAGGTGGCCCTTAATTGGCCTGCTGAGCCCGCTGGGTGGGCTCAACAAGGTCAATCAAGTTAAAATCGCGTGGATTGGCCACATCTCAATGGAGGCGGGACAACAACCCCGAAAGTTGTAGTCCCGCCTCCATCACGTCCCCTGAATGAAAATCCAGCCCCCATGGTTTTGTGCACCACAGATTGGTTGAACGATACTTCATGCCCATGAATAGTGAGGGAAAAATCTGTGGGTGAATCTGCTCCCCACTGGGCTCTCAGCGGCACATCGCCCGCTCAGCCAGAAAGCCACCAAAAAGATAATAAAAAGTGGTGAAACTCAAGCCTAGAGCTTAGAGAAACTTTGTATGAATGAGCAAGTGGTGGGGGGGGGGGGGGGTGGGGTGGGGGAGGGGTGGGGGAGGTGGAAGCTACGACCTTGGATCACCATTAGTGTATTTAATTCATTCTGAGGATATGGCGTTACTGGCAAGGTTAGCGTTTACTGCCCATCCTTCGTGAGCTTAACAATTGGGTGGCTTGCTATGCCACTTTGGAGGGCAGTTAAGAGTCAACGACATGTTAGCTAAATCACAAGTGTCGGGGTCTAGTGATGGGGCCTGTTCCTGAGTCCAGGGCTTATATTAGATATGAAGGCGTCTTGAGTCTAGGTGGAGGCCATTCTCTGTTTAGCCAAAGATTCTTGAACGGGAATGTTGGACGCAGGGGAGCGGTGCTGTGAATCCCATGATTCCATACCCAAGATCCCAATGTTGTCTGAATTGTCAGCTTAATAATGACCAAAGTTAAATCAAACCTTCACGTGAAATAATGACTTTCTAAAGCAGCTGTGACCTTTATGAAGTGAATTGATGCTCTGTGTCCCCACCGTACAATACCACACAGACTAATCCCTTCCTCTGGAACATTGTGTCCATTTATAACAGAAATTAACAAGCTGAGGTCAGGACGTTTTAATCGTTCAACTGAAATTTCCTGACCTTAGTTTGTTAAATGAAAATCCCAGAACCATTCCAAAGGGATCTTTAGCCTATTGTAAATTGCAGTGCTTTATTTGAGATCATAATCTGGGTCCAATATGCCACAGTATTACATTGTTTGGTTGAGATCCAGGTTCTATGGGTTGATTTTTAAACCTTTTATGCCATTATCTCTGACGGACGCCTTGGAACACTGTGCCCCAAGGGTAGAAACATAGAGACATAGAAAAATAGGATCAGGAGTAGGCCATTTGGCCCTTCGAGCCTGCTCCACCATTCAATGTGATCATGGCTGATCCTCTATTTCAATACCATATTCCCGCTCTCTCCCCATACGCCTTGATGCCTTTTGTGTCTATAGAATGTCAATCTGGCCGAATGTCAATTGTTTGCATGTTTATGGTCTCTACAGACCCTCCATAAACTTGAGGTCATGCAAAACATGCCGCCCGTGTCCTAACTCGCACCGAGTCCCGTTCACCCATCACCCCTAGGCTCGCTGACCTACATTGGCTCCCTGTTAAGCAACGTCTCAATTTTGAACTTCTCATCCTTGTTTTCAAATCCCTCCCTGGCCTTGCCCCTCCCTTTCTCTGTAATCTCCTTCAGCCCCACAACCCTCCGAGATATCTGCGCTCCTCCAAATCTGACCTCTCGCGCATCCCTGATTTTAATCGTTCCATCATTGGCTTTCAGCTGCCTGGGCCCTACGCTCTGGAATTCCCTCCCTAAACCCTTCCACCTCTCTAATTCTCTTTCCTCCTTTAAGACGCTCCTTAAAACCTACCTCTTTGACCAAGCTTTTGGTCATCTGCTCTAATTTCTCCTTATGTGGCTCGGTGTCAATTTTTTTTTGTCTTATAACATTCCTGTGAAGCGCCTCGGGACGTTTTACTACATTAAAGGCGCTATATAAATACAAGTTGTTGTTTTTGTTATCAGGAACATTTTTTGTCATGAAAAGAAAAAAGAAACACTTTTATATAGCGCCTTTATCTCCTTATGTGGCTTGGTGTCAAATTTTGTTTGATAATGCTTCCGTGAAACGCCTTGGGAGTATATTCAAGGCTGAGATAGATCGATTTTTGGACTCTAGAGGAATCAAGGGACATGGGGATCGGGCGGGAAAGTGGAGTTAAGGTCGAAGATCAGCCATGATCTTAATGAATGGCGGAGCAGGCTCGCTGGGCCGTAATGGCCGACTCCTGCTCCTAATTCTTCTGTTTCTTATGTTTTCTTATGTCCAGTACCACACCGTACAGTGCATTCGCCCTCTGAACCGTTAGAGTAGCTAACTCATGTTTTCTGAGGTAAATTCAATGTTCCCAGCATTGAGCCCACTCCAAGAGACTACAACACAGTAGCATCTACCCTCATCTACACTCCCTTTCAGCATGGGACCCTGAGCTTACCAAATGGAGAGCAAGATTGATCTTCTAATTTCTTCTTTTTTCTTTAGAGAAGAGAAGACACAGAGGTGACCAAATAGAGGTCTTTACAATTACGAATGGGTTGGACAGGGTAGATGTGAAGAGAATGTTTCCACCTGTGGGAGAATCCAAAACTAGGGGCCATTAATACAAGATAGTTACTTATAAATGCAGTAGGGAAATCAGGAGAAATTTCTTTACTCAGAGAATGGTTAGAACGTGGAACTTGCAAGTGGAGTTGAGGTTGATGATCAGCCATGATCTTATTGAATGGCGGAGCAGGCTCGAGGGGCGGAATGTTCGACTCCAGCTCCTAATTCTTATGTTCTTAATGACTTATTTTGATATAATTCCATCAGAAACACAACTCCAGTTGTTTAAATGGGTTTGCAACCTGTTATTTGTCTCAAACTTTACACACATTTATATATACATATTAGATGTATCTCTTTCTATATATAGATAGATATAGATAGAGAGGAGATTTTTATGTGATCTCAGGATATGGGCAATACTGCCAAGCTGCATTTATTGTCCACCCTTAGTTGCCTAGAGAAAGCTCCTTGAATTTAATCGCTCCACCACTGGCGGCCGTGCCTTAAGCTGCTTAGGCCCTAAACTCTGGAATTCCCTCCCTAACCCTCAGCACCTCTGCCTCCTCCTTTAAAACGCTACTTAAAACCTGCCCCTTTGACCAAGTGGGGGGTTTCCTAGATTGAGTCCCTCGTATAATCATTTAAGGGATAGTTTCTGTGACCAATCTTCTCTCACTGGTACATTCCCAGGAAATCTTAGTGCTCTCACTACAGATGATGAAAAAAATTATACAATAAAGAAAAATGCTTGGCATCCTCTAGTATTGGCAATGGTTTAACGATATAATCAAGGCAAAGCTCCTTATTGACTGTAGAGTGATCCTTATTAATATGTCTGATGAATAATTCAGAGTTCTGAAGAAGGGCCCTATGTGTTCTCTCCAAAATTTTCTGACTGACCTGCTGTGTGTTTGCAGCATTTTCTGTTTTTCTTTGACGTGAAGCACCTTGGGATGTTTAACTATGTTAAAGGCACTATATAAATGCAAGCTTTTGTTGTTGTCAATTTAGATGCAGTAAAACTAGCTGACAAGCAACAATCTTCAACAATTTGTCTTTCTTGTCTTTTCATCGAGCACTTACAGAAATGACAGCAGAGTTCAGTTGGAGGTTTTAGGAGTCAGCTGTGGCTGAGTGGGAGAACTCTTGCCTGAGTCCGAAGGTTGTGGGTTCAAGTCCCACTCCACGGGACTTGAGCACAAAAATCACGGGAAGCATGCCAGCGATTCCCAATATGGCGGTGAGCCTCCGTGCAGGGAGCGCGCATTCTTAAACTTCATTTTAATAAATTAGTTATGCGTAATGCAAGAAAAGTCTTTGGGCTGGATTTTCAGTGAGGAGGCGGGACTACAACTTTTGGGGTTGTAGTCCCGCCTCCATCGAGTTCTAGCCAACCCACGCGATTTAGACTTGATTGACCTTGTTGAGCCCGCCCAGTGGGCTCAGCAGGCCAATTAAGGGCCACCCGGCAACAAGTGACGTCACAGATTGAAATGTTATCTGTCAAGACCTTTTGACAGATGAAATATCAGCGTTTGACAGCTGTTTGAAGCTGTCAAACACTGACAATCTGTACTCTAAGTTAATTCCTTCCTCTCAGGCTGATTTAGAGATCTCCCCAGAACAGAAAGCTGAGGCTGCAGATTTTGACAGCTGACGGCCATTCTGCTTTCTGTGCCGGTGAGATGAGGGACTCCTGAGATCTGAAGGAAGGAAGGCTGTAAAGGTAAGTAAAGGTTAGTAGAACTTCTTTAAACACTTTACACAGACCAAACACACTTACCTCTGCACTCATGCACCCATCACTCATCTGAACACCGGACATCTTGAACCGTCCAAGCCCTTCAGCCCGATGGCCCGCCTCGCTAACTTGCCGTGGTTTGGAGCCGTCGGGAATCCCACATTTCAACAATGAAAATAGGGATTAGGCTAAAAACTGCCTGTTAACTACCTGTTAACAGGCAGTTAATTGGCACTAATCCCCTTCCCGCCTCGGGGAGGCGGGTCCCAGTGCGGGGCGGGTACCCGCCTCCTTTGAAACTGGCATGGAGGCGGGTTGGGGGTGGGATAGGGTCGGGACCCCCGATTTCGGGATTTTAAACCCCCCACACGCCTCCAATCCCGACTCCATGGCCCAATGAAAATCCAGCCCTAGGAGTGGGAGTGCTGAGTGATGTCAAATAGTGGAGGAGCCAGTGCAGATCAGTAGGGATTGGTGATGGGGACAGTATAATAAGGCTGGCGGGGTGGGGATGGGGGCTGTGTGAGAGGGAAAGGGGAAACAGGTGGAAACTGCTAGAGGTGCACCAGGAAATAAAATACTGTTGTTGCTACTCTCCTATGCCCGAGTGTACTATGAAGGGATGATTCTGCGATATCATACTCCCAGCAAGGATGCTATACTCGCAGGGAGTTCAGCTGAAGACAGGGCTAATAGGCTGTGGCCCCAATTCTCTGACCCACCCTCCCTGTGAAGGCAGTTCTCGACTGGTAAGAGTGAGGTTAGACTGTCAAGCCTATCAAATCCACCCTCATCCAGACAACAGTGTAAACTCCATACATCATTGGCCCACTCCCTAATCTGGGAGAAGCAAAAACAAACCTGGGAAATTTGGGGGAAAACTTGGTGAATTTCCTCTCCAACTCCCTAAGGCAATAATCAAGCTCCAGGAGACTGTGGTTGTCGATGACTCATCCTAATCTAAACTATCTAACCGCTTAACCCCAATAGCTCTAAATGTGCTCTCTTTCTCAGGAGCTCATCAAGTTCTCTTTTACAAGACTGTAGTGACTTCATACTCATCACATTCAATGACTGAGAAAATAAACACGTCATGGCATCTAACCTACCACTCTGGAATTTATATGCGTGACCTCTTGTCCTAACATCCCTATCCATCCGATATATTCCGCTGGATGTCAGCATCTTAAAAACTTCAATCAGAATCTCTCTAAGCCTGTGTTTCTCCAAAGTAAATAACCTTAATTCTCAGAGCCTATCCTCATAAAGAAAGAAAGACTGGCATTTATATCGCGTCTTTCACGACCACGGGATGTCTCAAAGCGCTTTACAGCTAATGAAGTACTTTTGAAGTGGAGTCACTGTTGTAATGTAGGAACTCATAACTCAGATTAGGTGCCATCCTGCTCACCTTCGTCTGCACTCTCTCCCACATTCCGATGTCCTTCACCAAGTGCAGAGCCCAAAACTGGGCATAGCATGGACATGCCAGAGCGTTATATAGCCTCTTCATCTTGTATTCAATTGTCAGAGTAATACAACCTCAATCCAACCCAAACTGATGGGATGAACGTCTCCTTTTTCTACTGGCTGTAACGGATTTATGTCAAATGGGTGCCTCACCAGGTTATAGTCCAACAGCTTTATTTGAAATCACAAGTCACCTGACGAAGGAGCAGCGCTCCGAAAGCTTGTGATTTCAAATAAAGCTGTTGGACTATAACCTGGTGTTGTGTGACTTCTCACATTTGTCCACCCCAGTCCAACACCGGCATCTCCACAAAATGGGTACCTAGTAGGGTCAAGACCAGCGAACAAAATTGGCTCTGATTTGGCACTAGGTTGGCCTTGTCACTCAGGTAGACCACAAGGATGACTAGAGTGGGAAGTCAAATGGTGCGGTAGACAATGTTCGTCTGAAGCTGAGGTTACAATACATTGTGGGTGTAAGGCGAGCATCTGAGCCAGTCTGCATCTGGCCATACAACACATGCTGTGGGAGGATGTGGTCACATAAACGGCAAAAAATTTGCTCTGTTCTCCAGCAACCACACCCCTCAACTCGATGAGTACAAAAATTCACCATAATTATTAAGAGGGAAAATCTAAGGGCCAGTCTCCCGACACCACTCTTTCAGTTCTGAGAAAAGGTATTATATCAGTAATGTCAACTACAGGAAACTTTTTTTTATCTGGCACCGACGGGACCGACGTGGTGCCGGTTCATCAAAAATTCCGGATAACCGAAAGCTATAGTAAAAGATACGGAGAGCTGAGAGCTCCGTATAAAGCAACAAACCCTGTTGCTTAGCAACAAGTGCAGAACAGTGGCCACAAGTTCCAAGCATCCCTGTAGCTTAGCAACAGCTGCAGCCACACCCTTGCACAGCAACAGATCGAGGAAGGCAAGTACAATATGAAGTAAAACTTACCTGAACCTACTCCTGAATTTTGCCGGTTAACCGAGATTTCCGGTTATTTAGGTGCCAGTAAATCGAAAGTTTCCTGTACCTCGCATCTTCTCGACAGATGCTGCCTGACCTGCTGAGTGCCTCCAGCGCTTTCTGTTTTTGTAATAAACTTGCAGAATAGGCATATAATTGGCAAATGAAATCCAACACAGATAAATGCGAGGTACAGGTATTACATTTTGGTAAGAAAATAAGAATCTAAATGGGGTAGAGGAGCAAAGGGATCTCGGAGTAGAAATACACAAATCACTAAAAGTATCGTCACAGGTTAACAAGGCCATAAAAAAAGCAAACCAAGCACTAGGGTTTATTTCTAGTGGGATAGAATTGATAAGTAGTGAAGTTATGCTAAACTTGAATTGAATCTTGGTTAGACCACACTTGGAGTACTGTGTACAATTCTGGTCGCCATATTATAAAAAGGATGTAGAGGCACTGGAGAGGGTGCAGGGAAGATTTAGATGGATGATACCAGAAATACGAGGATATACCTATCAGGAAAGGATGAACAGGCTGGGTCTCTTTTCTCTTGAAAAGTGAAGGCTGAGGGGTCTTTAAAATCACAAAAGGTTTTGATAGAGTGGATACAGAGAAAATGTTTCCACTTGTGGGGAAGAGCAAAACTAGAGGCCATCAATATAAGATAGTCACTAAGAAATCCAATAGGGAATTCAGAAGAAACTTCTTTACCCAGAGAGTGGTGAGAATGTGGAACTCGCTACCACAGGAAGTGGTTGAGGCGAATAGTATAGATGCAGTTAAGGAGAGGCTGGACAGGCATATGAGGGAGAAGGGAATAGAGGGTTATGCTGATATATTTAAATGAGGAAAGACGGGAGGAGGCTCGAGTGGAGCATAAACACCGGCATGGACTGATTGGGCCGAATGGCCTGTTGCTGTGCCGTATATCCTATGTAATCCACTCTTTAAGTGCCAGGTTCAGTGTTCTATTGGCAGAGGTCACTTCCAATCTGCTGACTGGGAAATGGTGAGCAGTGCCAGCATTTCTCAGACTGCAGTCTCAGCAAGCATACCAGTCCGTTCTTCCTTACTGGACATTAATTTAAAAAGGTTTAAGTGTCCTGGCGATGGTGTCTGAGGCAACAATACAGTAATTAATTGCCAATGAATCGCAGTCCCTTGTGATTAAGGTTTAGGTTCTAAATGTGTCCTTAACCCAATTTACTCCAATGTAAGTAAATCCCTAAAGAAGAGCTGGTATTGGTATTGATTACCTGACTGACCTGTTTTGCTGGTTGAATAATTGATCTGATAACTGGCTCTGAAATGTTAACTTCTCTTCGCAAAGAGATATACTGAAGACAAGGATTTGAAGTCACTGTAATTTCACAGTGAAGGCTTTAAAATAGCTAAGACATGAAGGAATGGAGAGAAATTCTCCAATAGAAATGGATGGTCTATTTCAGCTGCTTGGGGACCATATGTAGTTCACCCACACCCCTCCCCCACTCCCCTCCATGTGAGTCAGCTGTGGTTCAGTAGGTAGCACCCTCGTCCCTGAGTCAGAAGATTGTGGATTCATAGTCCCACTCCAGAGACTTGAGCTCAAAAATCTAGGCTGGCACTCCAGTGCAGTACTGAGGGAGTGCTGCACTGTCGGAGGTGCTGTCCTGCAGGTGAGACAATAAACTGAGGCCCCGTCGTTCCCTCTCAAGTGGACGTGAAAGATCCCATGGCACTATTTCAAAGAAGAGCAGGGGAGTTTTCCCTGCTGTCCTGAGCAATGTTTATACCTCAATCAACATCACTAAAACAAATTATCTGGTCATTATCACATTGCTGTTTGTGAGAGCTTGCTGTATGCAAATTGGCTGCTGTGTTTCCGACATTACAACAGAGACTACACTTCAAAAACGCTTTGGGATGTCCGGTGGTTGTGAAAGGCACTATATAAATGCAAGTCTTTCTTTTTCTTCCCTTCATCTGCAGTCCTCTGCAGATTTGCTGTGCTCCATGCCCCAGGCCTCTGTGATCAGTTGCCTAGCTGTCGATTCAGTGCTGTTCCCTTTCCTTTTCTTGCTCTCCGGCCAAAGAAGGCAAGGGAATGCTACTAGGAGGCAAGGCTATTCCAGCCAAGTAAAAGGCCCTATTATTGGCCCAATAGTTATTTTTTTCTTTCTCTTCGTGTGGAGAAATGCCTGTTTTTTGACATTTAACCACAGTGGCATGGTTCAAATTAGGAGCTTAATCTGTGGGAAATCACAGACCTTTGTGGCATCTGTGGTGCATTCTTGAGGGCAGCTCTTGAACAAGACCATGGTTGGGATTATGGCCCTTGTGAGTTAATGAGTAACACTGTTGTGGTTACACTGATTATCTGACATGTGGCATTGTACAGGAAACTTTCGATTAACCGGCCCCTAAATAACCGGAACGCTCTATCCACCGGCAAAATTCAGGAGTCGGTTCAGGTAACTTTTTTTACTTTTAGTTACTTTTTTAAATTGATTTGTTGCTGTGCAAGGGTGTAACTGAAGCTGTTGCTAAGCTACAGAGACGCTTGCAACTTGTGCCGATTGTTTTGAAGCTGTTAAGCAACAGGGTTTGTTGCTTTATACGGAGCTCTGAGCTCCGTATCTTTTACTATAGCGTTCGGTTATCCGGAATTGTTGATGAACCGGCACCACGTCGGTCCCGTCCGTGCCGGATACCAGAAAGTTTCCTGTATAAGGATTGATGACTCCAACTCAACAACAACAACTTGCATTTATATAACGTTAAAAAAGCCCCAAAGCGCTTTACAGGAGCGTTATCAAACCAAATTTGACACTGAGCCAGAAAAGCAGTTATTAGGACAGGTGACCTCGGTCAAACGCTTGGTCAAAGAAGTAGGTTTTAAGGAGCAGCTTAACAGAGGCGAGAGAGGTAGAGAGGCGGAAAGGTTTAGGGAGGGAATTCCAGAGCTTAGGGCCCAGGCAGCTGTTGAGCGATTTATAATCAGGGATGTGCAAGAGGCCAGAATTAAAGAAGTGCAGATATCTCGGGGGGTTGTGGGGCTGGAGGAGATAACAGAGATAGGAAGGGGCGAGGCCATGGAGGAATTTGAAAACAAGGATGATAATTTTAAAATCGAGGCCTTGCTGGACCGGGAGCCAATGTAGGTCAGTGAACACAGGAGTGATGGGTGAACAGGACTTGGTGCGAGTTAGGATACAGGCAGCAGAGTTTTGGATGAGCTAAAGATTAAAGAGGGTGTAAGGTTGGAGGCCAGGGGACCGTTGGAATATTCGAGTCTGGGTCTCCCATTGCCATATTAGTGTACTAGCTGGCTGACCCATGTGATTCCCCATAAAACAAGGACTCAGTCTAAGCCAGGCTGTATGCAGAAGGGAGCATGGCCTAGAAATTGGCCTGAGGCACCCAAGCGGCGCAAAGTTCGCCTGGGCGCTGGAATTTGCGCCACGATCGCTGCATTAGCGATCGCCGCAAATTCAGTTGAAGTGCCCCTAGAGGGAGACGGGGCGCGGCTCGAGGCGCTCTGCGTCCCTCTTAGGGCGCTGAAAGTGAATTTCGCAGCGCTACGTGCCGCAGCGCCACACGCTGCGGTACTGCAGGCCTTCCTCCCACTGTTAAGGGGGAGGGGCCTGCAACAGCGCGAGCCCCGTTTGCGAGTGCTGGCAAAAGAGCCCAGCACCGAGGAGAAGTGCCGGGCTCTCGGGAAACAGCCGGCAATGCCGCGGGGGGGGGGACCAGGAGGCCGGGGACGGAGGTGCTGGCAGGCGGCCGCCCCGCACCTCCACCTTAACTTGTGCCTCTGCTGGCGCAGCAAGGCCCCGTGAACCGGGCGCGGGTAGCGAATGGCGCTACAGTGGCGTTCGCTACCAAATATCGCGATCGGGGCATGAATGGGGCGCTGCGCACACCGATGACGTCATCGGTGGCAGCGCAGCGCAAAAGGCTAACGCCACCATTAGCGCCCCTGCTGAATATCGCGGGAGGCGCAGCCAGTGGCGCTACAGCCACTGACTGCCTCTTTAGGCGCTAACAGGTGGCGCTACTCGCCCAATTTTTCCCCCAATGTGTCTTGCACCAGAGAATGAGTAAGCCCTAAGGGAAGGATAGAGCTGGTACTTGTTAGGGGAGTTATGTTGGAAAGGAGAGGGCAAGTGCTGAGTGGGCTAATCTAATGATTACTGTTGGGACCCTTACTATTTCTAATATACATTAGCAAATTGGGTTCAAATTTGCAGATGATATGAAATTAGGGGGGAAGTTAATTTTGAGATGGCAGCTCAGGAACTACAAAATGATTTGGACAAACTATGTAAGTGGGCAGATCAATGGCAAATGAAGTTTAATATGGAAAAGTGTAAAGTTGGTAAAAGACTGCAGAGGTTCAAGAAGAAGGCCCAGCACCACCTTCTCAGGTAAACTAGGGATGGGTAATAAAGTCAGCTTTGCCTTTATCCTAAGAACTAAAAAATAATTTTTTTTTTATGCTGTTGCCTCTTGCCTACTAGGAATTGGGACTTTCTAAACTCATTTTACAGATAGCAGTCAAAGGAGGCTCTCATCCCATCAGTCTGTGTTGGATTTCAGCCCAGTTCTTAAAGGCGAAAGACCAGTGTCTTAATTCATCAATTAACACCCCCCCCCCCAGCCCTCCACACTCTTCCTTTGTTTATGTAACTTTCCCAGCTTCATGATCAGTACAAAGACTGCCATTACAGCTCCGAGCCCTCCACTTTGTGAGAGTGTTTGGGGCTGTAATGGCAGTCGTGCAGGTCGTCTTGCAAAGCAGAACTGCCAACAAGTGGGTTGTGAAGCATCACTGGCCCTTCCCTTTAAGCGAGGGAAGCAGCCTCTGATGCTGTTAGCAATATGTTCCAAATTGTTCTGCGCTCTGCCACTACTGCCCCACTCTTGGACTTTGGCGCCTTAAGAGAAGTGGTTAGCACTTGATTTAGCGTTCCACTTCCCTCTTGGAGCGCTAAAGCTGAATTTCCCAGCAGGAGAGAATCATTAGCGCCTGGCACTACTTTTTCCACTTTTCAAAAGTTAGCACCCAGGAATTTCTAGCCCATAGAGTACAAAAGCAAGAAAGTTATGATGAACCTTTATAAAACACTGGTTCGATCTCAACTGGAGTATTGTGCCCAATTCTGGGTACTTTAGGAAGGATGTGAAGGCCTTAGAGAGGGTGCAGAAAAGATTTACAAGAATGGTTCCAGGGATGAGGGACTTCAATTACGTGGATAGACTGGAGAAGCTGGGGTTGTTCTCCTTAGAGCAGAGAAGGTTGAGAGGAGATTTGATAGAGGTGTGCAAAATCATCAGGGTCTAGACAGAGTAGATAGAGAGAAACTGTTCCCATTGGCGGGAGGGTCGAGAACCAGAGGACACAGATATAATTGGCAGAAGAACCAAAGGCGTGATGAGGAAAAATATTTTTTCGCAGTGAGTGGTTATGATCTGGAATTCACTGCCTGATAGGATGGTGGAGGCAGACTCAATCGCGGCTTTCAATAGGGAATTGGATAAGTACCTGAAGGAAAAAAAATTGCTGGGCTGTGGGGGAAAGGGTGGGGGAGTGGGACTAGCTGAAGTGCTCCTGTGGAGAGCCAGCACGGGCTCGTTGGGCCGAATGGCCTCCTTCTGTGCTGTAACCATTCTATGAAGAAAAAGTTGCTGGCAAATCAGAGTTGAATGAGAAAGCAATCACGGGGGTGAACTTCCTCCTAATGATAATTTCACAGAAAAAACACTCCACGTGCATGAATTTGGCTCCTGCGAATCCTAGAAGCAGCCCCACTTGGTGACTCACACAGATCAGCCCGGCCTACAGAGTTCCTGCCACACGGATTTGTTGACTGCCAAGGAAAACAGGAATTATTGGGAATAGCGATTTATCAGATATACACATTTCATGATTTTAACCCAAAAATTTTTTTCCAGGAAAAGTCTGCAAACAGCTTGAGGCTGGGGCCAAATCAGTCTGTGCATCCAATTGGTTTCTGGTTCTTGGATTTTATTTGCTGTGTACAATAACAGTTGGGGAAAGAAGGAAATCACTGAGGAGGAATGTGCTTTAAAGGTGATTGTTGACATCTACTTTTATTATTCTCTAGAAATGACATTTTATTCTCTTTCCACATTCAAATCCTTAGTGGAACAAGGGGGAACGGTAGCATAGTGGTTACGGTACTGGACTAGTAATCTCGAGCCCTGAACTAATGATCCGGAGGTGGGGCTGTGCTGATTTGGGTTCCTCCACACATCAGGGATAGTCACCTGTCCAATTTTATATTGCTCCTTGCAATCAGATGCAGGTAATTGAAGGCAGGTGAATCAAGTAGGATGAAAGTAAATTTATTTATGTAGCGAGTTGTGATCTGGAATGCAGTGCGTGACAGGGTGGTGGAGGCAGATTCAATAGTAACTTTCAAGAAAAGAATTGGATATAGGATTACATAGGATATATACTTGAAAAGGAACAATTTGCAGGGCTATGGGGATAGAGCAGGGGAGTGGAACTAATTGGAGAGCTCTTTCAAAGAGCCGGCACAGGCACGATGGGCTGAATGGCCTCTTTCTTTGCTGTATGATTCTATTCTATGAAATACCTTAAACTGTTGGAGGCTTATCCACTTACAAAAGAGGAATCCGACCAGCTGGAACAGTATAATGGACACCGGTGGCCAATGCTCCCCCCTAAGGTGAGCGGGCGCGCTGGCTGCTCACCAATCGGGAGGTCCCGCGCGCAGCCGCGCACCAATTGGGAGGTCCTGTGCAGGCTGCGCACCAATCGGGAGGTCTCGTGCAGGCTGCTCAACAATCGGGAGGTCCCGCGCAGGCCGCGCACCAATCGGGAGGTCCCGCGCAGGCCGTGCACCAATCGGGAGGTCCCGCGCAGGCTGCTCAACAATCGGGAGGTCCCGCGCAAGGCGCGCACCAATCGGGAGGTCCCGCGCAGGCCGCTCTGCCGCTGCTGCCCCTGGTGCCCCTGGAAAAGCTGCCGCCCATGCAACGGCCGCGCAGCAAATTTAAAGCGATCCGCGCAAGAGGGAACATTGCTGATGGCCTTAGATTTGAGGTTTGACTGCAAATGGCAGTAATGGCGAGTTCAGTGTACGAGAGCCCAGCTCTGACTGAGCACTGTTTTAATGAATATAAAATTACTGCCAATATGAAAAGAAAAACATTGAAAGATAAAAAGATATACTTCAAAAGATTGAACTCTTTCAAGAGTTCCATCAATATGAATTTATGCTTAAAAGCCCATAGCTGTCACATTTAAGTTTCTCTGACATTTGATGAGTACTTTCATATGCATAATCTGTTTGCCACCGTAATGTCACATCTACAATGAAAACATCGTAAGATCAATTTGAAAATAAAACCTGTGGCTTGTGGCAAACAGTATTTAAATGGGGCCTTATTATCATTTTAAAACGTCGTGCAAGACACTACAGTGTCTGTACACAGTAGGACCACAACTTGGAGATGCAATTACTATTAGTTGTTAGTTTCCATGATTTGGTAATTCTCCGTAAAAATGAGCAGCTATTTTCTGTTTGCAAATTTTACTGATTAGATTCCACCTCCCCCATCACAGCATCACCCAACGAAAGTCATCAAAAAGCCGAATGAGTCACATAGCGAAAGGGAGCAACGTAAAGACTGAGAAACACAGGGGGCCAATCTGAGCATTGTGCGCTGGTGTTTTTAGGGCGATATCAAGTCGGCTGCCAATTATATGCTTTGTCCGATTTTCAGTTCCATTTCACTGGCTTCTAAGTCAG
The DNA here is from genome assembly GCF_052327205.1 of Somniosus microcephalus. Lineage (NCBI taxonomy): Eukaryota > Metazoa > Chordata > Chondrichthyes > Squaliformes > Somniosidae > Somniosus > Somniosus microcephalus. Next base: position 11,305,226 of record NC_141010.1, read on the forward strand.
TCAGTTGATGTTTATTTCCACTCTAGGCTCTGCACACTATGCCACTTAAAATCAAGATCATGTACGGAGAAGGATGCTCTAAATTAATTGAATTACAAACCGATTCAAATTACTGAGGAGTAAAAATGCAGATTTGATTTGATTCTTTATGGATTTTTTGCCACAGGAAAAGGTCAACCTCAAAAATCTGAAATAGAAACATATTCAACACCGGTGGGAATTCATCAACTACTGATCTCCCCAAGATCTTTCTTGGCCAATTTCTTAATTTCTTAAAGAAATCTCTCTATTCCCTTGCCATCTGTTTTGTATTATTTCATTCATTCCTTCAAAAACAATCTCTTCTGATCTATCTCTGCATTTCTGTCCAGTCATCCCTCTCTCTGTCCCCTCACTTCATCCCTCTCTCTGTCCCCTCACTTCATCCCTCTCTCTGTCCCCTCACTTCATCCCTCTCTCTGTCCCCTCACTTCATCCCTCTCTCTGTCCCCTCACTTCATCTCTCTCTCTGTCTGTCCCTCGCTCCCTCTCTCTCTCCATCTTCCTCTGACTTTCTTCATCGCTCTCTGTCCATCTTGCTTTCTTCATCTCTCTGTCTGTCCCTGTCTCTTCATCTCTCTCTTTCTGTCCCTCTCTTTATCTCTCTCCCTTTCTGTCCCTCTCTTTATCTCTCTCTCTCTCCCTCCCTCTCTCTTCATCTTCCTCTGTTTATTTCTCTCTCCCTATTTGATGTTGGCTTTCACCCCTCTCTTGTTCTGTTCTAGTTCCTGTCCCTGTCCATGTCTCTGTGTGCTTTCTGCATCTAGCGCTGTCTCCATACCATTTCTCTAGGGGTGATTTTAACTCTACCTGTCCCATGCAAACTGGGCGAGTGGGCACTAAAATCCCCCATGTGATTTACCCGTCTGGAGCCGCAGTGAGCTGACGACCCACAACTTTTACCTGCTCCACTGAGCAGCGACAAGGACATCTGCCCAAAGCCGGCGAGGTCCCTTTCATCAAAACCCGCCCGTGGAAAACCGGCCCCCAGTTAAAATTGAGGCTGCAATCCCTTGCTGCATTTCTATTACCGCACTGTCAGCATTGGCAGTCCAGCAAGTGACTCTTTTGGCAGGGTACCTAGTTCAGATGGCAAACGAGCAGGTGGGGTGCCGTGGCTGGTGTCTACTTTTTATTTTGACTTCAGGGCAGCTTGCGAGATCAACCAGACCCCCAACGTGGCGAACACTATATCAGCTCTGTGCAGTCTTTGCTATTCCTCCACATTACGGGCAGCACGGTGGCATAGTGGTTAGCACTGTTGCCTCACAGCGCCAGGGACCCGGGTTCGAATCCGGCCTCGGGCGACTGTCTGTGTGGAGTTTGCACATTCTCCCCGTGTTTGCGTGGGTTTTCTCCGGGTGCTCTGGTTTCCTCCCACAGTCCAAAGATGTGCGGGTTAAGTTGATTGGCTATGATAAATTGACCCTTAGTGTTAGGGGGATTAAATACGTGGGGTTACAGGGATAGGGTGGGATATGTGTTGGTGTAGGGGTTACGGGGATCGGGTGGGATATGTGTTGGTGCAGGCTCGATGGGCCGAAATGGCCTCTATCTGCACTGTGGGGTTTCTGTGATTCTGTGATTACAGCAACACCAATTTGCATTTGTATAGCGCCTTTAATATGGACTATATCATCAAGTGCTTTACAGAGAGGGGTGGAAAAAAAAAGAAAACCAAATTGATAAAAGGAATTAAGGAACAGGTGCTGAGCCAGGAATAAGTGAGAAAGAAAGAAAGAAAAGAACTTGCATTTCTATAGCACCTTTCATGACCTTAGGATGTCTCAAAGCGCTTTATAGCCAATTAAGTACTTTTTGAAGTGTAGTCGCTGTTGTAATGTAGGAACTGTGGCAGCCAATTGTGCACAGCAAGCTCCCACAAACAGCAACGTGATAATGACCAGATAATTTGTTTCTAAGTTCTGTGATCTCGGAATTCAATCTGCATCTCAAAACAGCACCACACACGTATCCATAGAGGGACCACACAACATGCAACTCTGATCTGCTCGTGGTTGTACTGAAAGAATGTGGGATGGAAGCTGGTTAAAGATGGAGAGAGAAGTGGGTTCAGAAGGGGGGCATTGTGCGCTTTTATGTGCAGTATTTGTGGGGGATTACAATCAGTCTCTCTCTGTCTCTTTGTTACTCTGACACTTACTGCTAAGGAATAATAAATATGTGAGTGATGAGTGCTTGGTGAACTGTATCCCAGTAAGTCGTCAAGAGGGGAGAGGAGGGGAAAAGAATTCAAAAACAAAATTCACATCCATCCATTTATCTTGTACTCATTCCATTTTGATCTGTTTTTGTATTGCTGTCAGGGACCATCATCTTCCTCTTTGTATTTCCATGTGTGTTTGATACTTCCCATGTGTTTTGTGGTTTTTTGGAGAGAGTGTACCTGTCAGTCTCAGCTCGCCTCAGGGAGTTGTGCATAATATCTTTGAGATCATGTACAATGACTGTGTCCATTGCAAACTGTCGGACAGGCTCAGACACGGAACATATCACTGCATCTTTCTTCAGAGAGTGCTAAAAAAAAGAGCAGATTGTTCCCATCATTCACTGTCCGCAGTCAGAGAATAATGTTACAAAACAACAGTGGAAAAAGCAAGCTGCCGGGACTCCGTGTGCTGCACTGGATAATGCACAGCAGGAGTCCAAAACATAATTATCGCGGGAGCCAATCTCACCATTCTTCTCATAAACAGCTACATAAACCCAAGAGCTTACTCTGTTGGCAACACTAATTGGGCTGGTCCGTGAGCAGAGAGGCTTTAGTAAACAAAATATATTGTTTGCAAATGAAAAAAAATGTTCATTTACTAACCTAAAATATGACAAGCAAATCTAGTAATAGAAACTGTAATTAAAGCATTCATCTAAAAGCTTTCTGCAGGTAAGAGAAGGAAAAATGATGCTGTGGTCAGTGTGGGTGTGGTAGGTGCGAGTAAGGTAGGAGCATAGGAACAGGAGGAGGCCATGCAGCCCCTCGAGCCTGTTCCACCATTCAATGAGATCATGGCTGATCTGTCTGTCCCAACTCCATATACCCGCCTTTGCCCCATATCACTTAATACCTTTGGTTAACAAAAAGCTATCAATCTCAGATTTAAAATTAACAATTGACACAGCATCAATTGCCATTTGCGGAAGAGAGTTCCAAACTTCTACCACCCTTTGTGTGTAGAAGTGTTTCCTAATTTCATTCCTGAAAGGTCTGGCTCGGATTTTTAGACTATGCCCCCTAGTGCTAGACTCCCCAACCAGCGGAAATAGTTTCTCTCTATCTACCCTACCTGTTCCCCTTAATATCTTCAAATCGTCAATCAAATCAACCCTTAACCTCTAAATTCCAGGGAATACAACCCTAGTTTGTGTAATCTCTCCTTGTAATTTAACCCTTGGAGTCCGGGTTTAATTCTGAAAATGTGGGTAAGGTCAACGTGAGTAAGGTCAGTGCAGGCGTGCCCAGTGTGGGTGCGGTCAGTGTGGGTGTGGTCAGTGTGGGTGTGGTCAGTGTGGGTGTGCCCAGTGTGGGTGCGGTCAGTGTGGGTGTGGTCAGCATGGGAGTGCCCAGTGTGGGCGTGGTCAGTGTGGGTGTGGTCAGCATGGGTGTGCCCAGTGTGGGCGTGCCCAGTGTGGGTGTGGTCAGCATGGGTGTGCCCAGTGTGGGAGTGGTCAGTGTGGGTGTGGTCAGCATGGGTGTGCCCAGTGTGGGCGTGGTCAGTGTGGGTGTGCCCAGTGTGGGTGTGGTCAGCATGGGTGTGCCCAGTGTGGGCATGGTCAGTGTGGGTGTGGTCAGCATGGGAGTGCCCAGTGTGGGCATGGTCAGTGTGGGTGTGGTCAGCATGGGTGTGGTCAGCATGGGAGTGCCCAGTGTGGGTGTGGTCAGCGTGGGTGTGCCCAGTGTGGGTGCGGTCAGTGTGGGTGTGCCCAGTGTGGGTGCGGTCAGTGTGGGCGTGGTCAGTGTGGGTGTGGTCAGAGTGGGTGTGCCCTGTGTGGGCGTGGTCAGTGTGGGCGTGGTCAGTGTGGGTGTGGTCAGTGTGGGTGTGCCCAGTGTGGGTGTGGTCAGTGTGGGCATGGTCAGTGTGGGTGTGCCCAGTGTGGGCATGGTCAGTGTGGACGTGGTCAGTGTGGGTATGGTCAGCATGGGTGTGCCCAGTGTGGGTGTGGTCAGCGTGGGTGTGTCTAGTGTGGGTGTGGTCAGTGTGGGTGTGGTCAGTGTGGGCGTGGACAGTGTGGGCGTGGTCAGTGTGGGTGTGGTCAGCGTGGGTGTGCCCAGTGTGGGTGTGCCCAGTGTGGGTGTGGTCAGTGTGGGTGTGCCCAGTGTGGGTGTGGTCAGTGTGGGTGTGGTCAGCGTGGGTGTGCCCAGTGTGGGTGTGGTCAGTGTGGGTGTGGTCAGCGTGGGTGTGCCCAGTGTGGGTGTGCCCAGTGTGGGTGTGGTCAGTGTGGGTGTGGTCAGTGTGGGTATGGTCAGCGTGGGTGTGCCCAGTGTGGATGTGGTCAGTGTGGGTGTGGTCAGTGTGGGTGTAGTCAGTGTGGGTGTGGTCAGTGTGGGTGTGGTGAGTATGGGTGTGGTCAGTGTGGGTGTGGTGGTGCGGTCAGTGTGGGTGTGGTGAGTGTGGGTGTGGGTGTGGTCAGTGTGGGTGTGGTCAGTGTGGGTGTGGTCAGTGTGGGTGTGGTGGTGCGGTCAGTGTGGGTGTGGTGAGTGTGGGTGTGGGTGTGGTCAGTGTGGGTGTGGTCAGTGTGGGTGTGGTGGTGTGGTCAGTGTGGGTGTGGTCAGTGTGGGTGTGGGTGTGGTCAGTGTGGGTGTGGTCAGTGTGGGTGTGGTCAGTGTGGGTGTGGTCAGCGTGGGTGTGCCCAGTGTGGGTGTGGTCAGTGTGGGTGTGGTCAGTGTGGGTGTAGTCAGTGTGGGTGTGGTCAGTGTGGGTGTGGTGAGTATGGGTGTGGTCAGTGTGGGTGTGGTGGTGCGGTCAGTGTGGGTGTGGTGAGTGTGGGTGTGGGTGTGGTCAGTGTGGGTGTGGTCAGTGTGGGTGTGGTCAGTGTGGGTGTGGGTGTGGTCAGTGTGGGTGTGGTCAGTGTGGGTGTGGTCAGTGTGGGTGTGGTGGTGCGGTCAGTGTGGGTGTGGTGAGTGTGGGTGTGGGTGTGGTCAGTGTGGGTGTGGTGGTGCGGTCAGTGTGGGTGTGGTGAGTGTGGGTGTGGGTGTGGTCAGTGTGGGTGTGGTCAGTGTGGGTGTGGTGGTGCGGTCAGTGTGGGCGTGGTGAGTTTGCCCTCCATCCCAGTTCTCTCCCTTTCTCTCCTGAAAACATTGATTCCTTGTAGGGATACAATTCCAAAGGAGTTGACTACCCTCCAGTACCTTCCCCTAATGGCCATGCTTCTATACAGTGAATGCCAGGAGCCCATTCAATCATCGTGAGGCAGCAAAGCCAAGCCCAAATCTTTCCTAACTTGCATTCGCACACATGCAATATTCCACCAGGAGCCAGTAATTAGATTAATTTTTGAATAAGGGTGTAACATTTGCAATTGTCCAGTTGTCTGGCACCACCCCTGTATCGAAGGATGATTGGAAGATTACGGCCAGTACCTCCGCAATTTCCACCTTTACTCCCTCAGCATCCTAGGATGCATCCCATCTGGTCCTGGTGACTTATCTACTTTAGGTACAGCCAGCCTTTCTAGTACCACCTCTTTATCATTTTTTATCTCATCCAATATCTCAACTACCTACTCTTTCACTATGACTTTGGCAGCATTTTCTTCCTTGGTGAAGACAGATGCAAAGTACTCATTTAGTACCTCAGCCATGCCCTCTGCCTCCATGCATAGGTCTCCTTTTTGGTCCCTAATTGGCTCCACCCCTCCTCTTACTACCCGTTTACTATTTATATGCCTATAGACGACTTTTGGATTCCTTTTTATGTTAGCTGCCAATCTATTCTCATCCTTGCTCTTTGCCCCTCTTATTTCCTTTTTCACTTCCCCTCTGAACTTTCTGTATTCAGCCTGGTTTAACTTGTATTCTCAGCCTGACATCTGTCACACTCCACCTTTTTTCTGCTTTATCTTACTCTCTATCTCTTTCATCAGCCAGGGAGCTCTGGCTTTGGTTGCCCTACCTTTGCCCCTTGTGGGAATGTACCTCAACTGTACCCGAACCATCTCTTTAAAGGCAGCTCATTGTTCGATGACAGTTTTACCTGCCAATCTTTGATTCCAATTTACTCAGGCCAGCTCCGTTCTCAACCCACTGAAATTGGCTCTCCTCCAGTTAAGTATTTTGGGGGTGAAATTGGGTGCCTTGTGCCTCCCGTTAGGGCCCCTGGGGCGCTAACGGGGCGCAAATGGCTTTGCGACTGCGGGCAGCACTGACATTGACTTCACACCATATTCGGTGGGAGTTAGGACCCGGGCAGCCGAGTTTTGGGTGACCTCAAGTTTATGTATGGTAGAATGTGATAGTTTACCTTTGTCACAGTCACAAAGGATGTCATTTGTGACTTTGATGAGAGCCGTTTTGGTACTGTGGCAGTGGCGGAAACAGGACTGGAGGGATTCAAACATGGAGTTGCAGGAAAGATGGGCACAGATTTGAGAGGTGACAACACATTCAAGCACTTTGGAGAGGAAAAGGAGGTTGGAGATGGGGCGGTAATTTACAAGGACGGAGGGGTCAAGGGTTGTTTTTTTGAGGAAAGGGGTGATGATGGCAGATTTGAAGGAGAGGGGGACAGTACCTGAGGAGAGCGAACCGTTAACAATGTCCGCTAACATGGGAGCCAGAAAAGGGAGTTGGGTGATCAGCACTTTAGTGGGAATAGGGTCCAGGGAGCAGGAAGGGGGTCTCATGGACAAGTTGAGCGTGGAGAGGTTAAGAGGGGAGATCGGAGAGAAACTGGAGAAAGATGTGAATTCAGGGCTAGGGCAGGGGGAAACTTAGAGGAAGTTTGGCTCGGTGGGCTAGGAGAAGGAAGGGAAGTGGCAGAGGCAGCTGATCGGATGGTCTCAATTTTGGAGACAAAGAAATCCATGAGCTCCTCACACTTGTTGTTGGAGGTGAGTGTGGAGGATACGGGGAGAGGGGTTTAAGAAGACGGTTAGCAGAATAGTAGCTGGGGGTTATCTTTGCATTCTAGAATGATCCTGGATCCCTTGCGTCCCTTGGACGTGAGGGAGCGAAGATGAGGGCCGTACCAGGGGGAGTGACCAGGGTGAGATAGAATAATGGTTTTAATAGGAACTAGGGCATCAAAGGTGGTAGTGAGGATGTTGTTGAGCAGATAGTTAGCTGCAGAAATGTCGTGGTGAATGGAGAAACAAAGGCTGGGCAGTTGGGACTTTGTAAGTGCAGTTGTAAGTGAGTTGAGAAATAATTTTTTCCAGGGGCGGACACAGAAAGAAGTAGGGTTGGGTGGGGGAAGAGGAGTGTGGGTGGAGAGCGATACAAGGAAGTGGTCAGAGATGGCCTTATCTGCGATTGACATGGTGGGAGTAGTGAAGCCACGAGAGATGGCAAGGTCAAGGGGTTGGCCGAGACTATGGGTTGGGGGGTTTACATGGAGGGAGAGATTAAGGGAGGATAGGAGGCTAGTGAACTCAGAGGAGAGAGAGCATGATGAATTGAGATGGAGGTTGAAATCACCGAGGATGAGAAGTCGCTTGATGCAGAGGCTGAGGGAGGAAAGCAGCGAAAATATCTCGGTGATAACATTTTTATCATACTTGGGTGGGCGGTAGAGAACGAGAATTTTTGAGAGGTGAGATTCTCAAAGGAGGAGGAAGTGCCAGAGAAGTAGGGGGACAGACCAAGGTGTGATTTCTTGATGAGAGCCACACTGCCACCACGGCGGTCTGGGCGGGGCAAGTGGTGGAAGGTATAGCCAGGCGGGGAGGGTTCATTTAAGGGTAAGGTGTCATCACCCCTCAACCAAGTTTCCGTCAGGGCCATGATTTCGATGCAGTCATCCAGGATAAGCTTACAGATGGCAAGGGCCTTGTTTGCAAGGGAACGGACATTCTGGAGGGAGATGCGGAGAGGGTCGATGATGGCTGATCCACTGCCAGTGTCCACAAGGTCAGCGCTTGGAGGGGGAGGAGATTGGCAAGATTAGCCCCCCGGGGGCACGCTGGATGGGAAGGTCGGTGGGCAAGTAGGATGGGATAGTTGGGGTTGCTGCTCGTGAGGAGACAGTGATGAGTGCCACGGTGGGCCCTTCAGAGGCTGCCAAGAGAGGCACAGAGGGAAGCTGTAGGCTTATCTAAGAGGGAGTCCAGCCTGAGAGTAGGAAGGTCGAAGAGTAATGAAGGGTTGGTGTAGGGATTTGGGAGGGCAGGGTATCCGAGAGAGGAGAGATGAAAGGCAGCATGACAACAGGAGAGACCTGTCAGGGAGGGATAGAGAGAAAGAAAAAGGGGGTGGTGGGGGGGGGGGGGCGGCGGAGAAAAAAGTGGAAATAGAAGTGAACGGCTCGGGTCCGGAGCGGCAGCCAAAATGCGCACGCGAATGGACACAGGGAAAAACTCAAGTTACATTGGCCTGGTTATGTAGAAATTATATTCACAAAGAAGTATCAGATCTCCACAATTAATGAGCAGATAATTAATCAAAACCAGCAGACCCGGTCTTGGCCTGTTGTACATCATGGAATTTGATCAATTATAATTGGTATAATTATTCCCAGCTGCTGCCTCGTTTTGAATGAAAATAGAAATTCCGCCCATTACATTTGGTCTCAAATGAAAAGCTCAGTTTCTTGTCGCCCACTGATTCCAGTGGCTCATTACATCCCAACAGTCTTATCAGAAACAAACTGCGATGTCGAAATAGGCCCCACAAACGCTGCCTCTAAAGGACAACATTTGCATTGTCTCACAAGACACGGTTAGCTAGAAGGAACAGGGCTTCAAGTGAAGACACATTCTCAAGGGCAACAGCTTCACCCTGGGCCAAAGGCAAACTCAGCCAAGGTGTTTCGGTGTAGTGAGCAGACTGCCGCCCCCCCCCCTGCAAAAGACGCAGTATTCTTGGGGATTCACATCGAAAAAAAGAGTGGGGTGGGCAATAATACCAACATGGAACCATTGGAGGAGGCACTGGGGATTCTGACCCTATGGCCGGTCCTCCCCTGAGTGAGCGAACAGAAATTACAGCAAGCACGGGGCCGGGGGGAGATCGACAGCGCGACGGGTCTCACTCTCTTGTGTAAGATTTCATCACGATTGAAGCAGAAAGACAAAGGGGAGTCATTTTGACTCTGGGTGATAGTGTAAAATGGGTGTAAAACTGGCCACCACTTTCACAAGGAAACTAGGGCAAAAAAAGTGTCCTTTTCCAGTGTCACCACATCGCGAGAATAAATAAAAACGGATTGGTGTGTGTGCGTCTGCGCACCTGTGTGTGTGTACGCACACCGGAGTGGGGAGACACTTAAACTGCATCTTACAATCCTGTTTTAAAAAAAGCCATTTTGTTTTGCTGAATCTTTGCTTGATAATAAGATAGAAGTCTAGAGCTAGCAAACTATTAGCTACAATGGGTAAATACAAATTCTGCCCACAGCAACTAAAGCTAGTACAGCATCGAGTTCACCAGCAACAGAATAAAGTGTCTCACCTCCTGACTCTCCAAAGCCTTTCCATGACCTACAAAGCACAAGTCAGGAGTGTGATGGAATACTCTCCACTTGCCTGGATGAGTGCAGCTCCAACAACATTCAAGACGTTCGACACCATTCAGGACAAAGCAGCCCGCTTGATTGGCACCCCATCCACCACCTTAAACATTCACTCCCTCCACCACTGGCGTACCGTGGCTGCAGTGTGTACCATCTACAAGATGCACTGCAGCAACTCGCCAAGGCTTCTTCGGCAGCACCTCCCAAACCCGCGGCCTCTTCCACCTAGAAGGAAGAGGGCAGCAGGAGCATCGGAACACCACCCCCTCCAAGTTCCCCTCCAAGTCACACAGCACCCTGACTTGGAAATCTATCGCCGTTCCTTCATCGTCACTGGGTCAAAATCCTAGAACTCCCTCCCTAACAACACTGTGGGAGTACCTTCACCACACAGACTGCAGCGTTTGAAGAAGGCGGCTCACCACCACCTTCCCAAGGGCAAATAGGGATGGGCAATAAATGCCGGCCTTGCCAGCGATGCCCACACGCCACGAATGAATAAATTTTTTAAAAGCGGAGGCCGGGAAAGAAAGCAAGAGCTGTTCCCATCTGAAAAATGGAGAAAGAGGTAGATTTTACTCACAGCGCTGGGTCCCCTGTGACGGGAGCATATATCGAGGGTAAGAGAGCAAAGGTCAGTGTGTCCCACACAACTCTCTGTCCATTTAACAACTGGGGGCCCCAATTCATAAAATCACAGAATGATACAGCACAGAAAGAGGCCATTTGGCCCATTGTGCCTGTGCCGGCTCTTTGAATGAGCTCTCCAATTAGTCCCACTCCCCCCCGCTCTTTCCCCGTAGCCCTGCAAATTTCTCCTTTTCAAGTATTTATCCAATTCCCTTTGGAAAGTTACTATTGAACCTGCTTCCACCGCCCTTTCAGGCAGCGCGTTCCAGATCACAACAACTCGCTGTGTAAACAAAAATTTACCTCATCTCCCCTCTGGTTCTTTTGCCAATTATCTTACATCTGTTCCCTCTAGTTACCGAACCAACCGCCAGTGAAAACAATCTCTCTAACCCAAAGTGACGCTGAACACTTACCATCATCCTTCAGATGAAAAATCAGTTTAGTGTCATCTGCAATAGAAAAAAAGAACAGATTAGTGAGGCTGTATTGCTCGTTGATGAAAGATAATAACCTCAGGTCTATGATATGTGGGCTGTGGGTTTGTCTTTTGCAAATATAATAATAAATATTCTTATTAATAAATCTGGCTGTCATTTCTAATCATATTCCTGTGGATCTGATTTTTTCCCTTTTCTTTGTTCTTTTCCTTTTCTGCCTAGCACTCTGAATTCCCATTCCGCTCCTCTTGCACCCGCAATAGTTTCCATGTTATTCCTGGATAATGAACCTTGCTTGTTGTCCACGTTAAAATTGTCCTGTTGAAAGGTAATAGATTCATTGATTGCTAGCATTGCATCAAACATAAGGCGGCTGACTGCACTGCTTTCAAAATGTGTCCCTTTTGCACGATGGATCCAACCGAGAAACATATCGCCAATCCTGAATGATGTTCCTTAGGACAGGGAACGTTTGGGCGTTCTGTCCAAACAATTCTCAGGAAGAGGAGAAAAACAAACAGTGGGTCTAGCGAAGGGTCAAACCCACTTTGAACAGTTCCACAGAGAGAGACACATCCACAGAGAGACACAATCAGTACACTTTCATGCATATAAGAACATAAGAAATAGGAGCAGGAGTCGGCCATTTGGCCCTTCGAGCCTGCTCCGCCATTCAATAAGATCATGGCTGACCTACCTCATCTCCACTTTCCTGCATTATCCCCATATCCCTTGATTCCCTTAATATTCAAAAATCTATCGATCTCTGTCTTGAATATACTCAACGACTGAGCCGCCACAGCCCTCTGGGGTAGAGAATTCCAAAGATTCACCACCCTCTGAGTGAAGAAATCTCTCCTCATCTCAGTCCTAAATGGCCGACCCTTTATTCTGAGACTGACCCCCTGGTTCTAGACTCCCCAGCCAGGGGAAACATCCTCCCTGCATCTACCCTGTCAAGCCCTGTAAGAATTTTGTATGTTTCAATGAGATTACCTCTCATTCTTCTAAACTCTAGAGAATATAGGCCTAGTCTACTCAATCTGTCCTCATAGGACAATCCCCCCATCACAGAAATCAGTCTGGTGAACCTTCGTTGCACTCCCTCTATGGCAAGTATTTCCTTCCTTAAGTAAGGAGACCCAAAACTGTACACAATGCTTCAGGTGTGGTCTCACCAGGGATCTATAAAATTGCAGTAAGACGTCTTTACTCTTACTCAAATCCTCTTGTAATAAAGGCCATTTGCTTGTTGTACCTGCATGTTAACTTTCAGTTATCCACTTTACAGCATCACTAGGGTTGCGAATTCTGGTTGAATGTCTTCCAGGAAGTTTCATCACATGATCTCCCACCTCCAACCACCCCACCCCACAATCCCACCATTGATCACCCATTCTCATGGCACACCGCCAATTGGAAAGCGAACCAACCCTTCTTCATCCAATGGGATGATTTTTGACTGTCCGTCAATTTTATTTCCACATCCATTATTTTGATAACTACTAACCTACAGTGCTCAAAGAAAATGAAAAAGACATAGCACGAGGTTGATTCTGGAGATGAAAGGGTTGTCTTATGAAGAAAGGTTGAGCAGGTTGGGCCTATACTCATTGGAGTTTAGAAGATTGAGAGGGGATCTTATTGAAATGTATAAGATTCTGAAGGGGTTGGACAGGGTAGATGCAAAGAGGATGTTTCCCCTTGTGGGGGAATCTAGAACTAGGGGGGCCTAATTTCAGAATAAGGGGGCACCCTTTTAAATCAGAAATGAGGAGGAATTTCTTCTCTCAGCGAGTCGTGAGTCTTTGGAATTCTCTTCCCCAGAGAGCTGTGGAGGCTGGGTCATTGAATATATTTAAGGTGGCGATAGACAGATTTTTGACTGGTAAGGGAGTGAAGGGTTATGGGGAGCGGGCAGGGAAATGGAGTTGAGGCCAAGATCAGATCAGCCATGATCTTATTGAATGGTGGAGCAGTTTCGAGGGGCCGAATGACCTACTCCTGCTCCTACGTCTTATGTTCTAATGCCTTTAAATGCTCCTATGATTTTTTTCTCCTGGGTTTGCTCACAGCAGAGTCCAGGAGATTAATGTTTAATTCCTGGAGACTCCGGGCCAATCCAGGAGTGTTGGAAACCCTAAGGACTACCATAGCTTTCTAGAAAAAATCTAGCGTGTCATGACAATGCTGTCGTAGAGAGGAATGCCTAGGAGTACTTCGAGTGAGGGAATCCATACATGGCTCTGAGTAACAGTGGGTCTCACTCTTGGCGAGCCCCAATGTTCCACATGGTGAGTTTCTTATGAGTTTTACCAACAAGCTTGGGTGGGGGGTTTGGGCAAACAGACAACACCAACCTATTAAGGCTGATGACAACATATCGGGGTAGATCTTGCCGTTGTGGCCCATGTGTAAAAACGGGTGATAGCGCGTCGGTATCTCTCCTGATTTTTTCAGAAACGTTACTTTTCTGAAGTTTCATGGCCATTTCCAGTGGTCCCTTTAAGGATCGCGGGGTAGGCCGCTCAAGACCCGGTACATCTGGGCGGAGCTTGCACAAGCCCCCCCCATTTGTAACTGAATTTTGCATCGGGCCCCTACAAGTTCAGGAAGGTTTGCCTGGTGGAGATGTCGAGCCTTAGAAACATAGAAGATAGGAGCAGGAGTAGGCCATTCGGCCCCTCGAGCCTGCTCCTCCATTCAATGCGATCATGGCTGGTCATCCAAATTCAGTACCCTGTCCCTGCTTTCTCCCCATATCCCTTGATCCCTTTAGCCTTAAGAAGTATATCTAACTCCTTCTTGAATATATTTAATGAATTGGCCTCAACTGTCTTCTGTAGTAGAGAATTCCACAGGTTCACCACTCTCTGGGTGAAGAAATTCCTCCTCATCTCAGTCCTAAATGGCTTACCCCTTATCCTTAGACTGTGACCCCTGGTTCTGGACTCCCCTGCCATCAGGAACATCCTTCCTGCATCCAGTCTGTCCAGTCCTGTTAGAATTTTATAAGTTTCAATGAGATCCCCTCTCATTCTTCTAAACTCTAGCGAATATAAGCCTAATTGACCCGATCTCTCTTCATACGTCATTCCTGCCATCCCAGGTATAAGTCTGGTGAATCTTCGCTGCACTCCCTCCATGGCAAGAACATCCTTCCTCAGATAAGGCGACCAAAACTGCACACTATACTCAAGGTGTGGTCTCACCAAGACCCTGTACAACTGCAGCAAGACATCCTTGCTCCTGTACTCGAATCCTCTCGCTATGAAGGCCTTCTTAACCGCCTGCTGCACCTACATGCTTACCTTCAGCGACTGGTGCACAAGGACACCCAGGTCTCGTTGCACATCCCCTTCTCCCAATCTATTGCCGTTCAGAGCCTTGGCGTTTTCCAAGCTCTTGCATACACTGTTTTTGTTGTAGAAAGGGTAATGGTAAGTTGAATTTTACCACCTTTCAACAACACCAACAACCTGTATTTATACAGCGCCTTTAACATAGTAAAACGTCCTAAGGCGCTGCACACGAGTATTACAAGACAAAAAAAATTTGACACCGAGCCACATAAGGAGAAATTAGGGCAGATGACCAAAAGCTTGATCAAAGAGGTAGGTTCTAAGGAACACCTTAAAGAAGAAGAGAGAGGTAGTGAGGCAGAGAGGTATAGGCAGGGAATTCCAGTGCTTAGGGCCTCAGCAACAGAAGGCATTGCCACCAATGGTTGAGCGATTTAATCAGGGATGCTCAAGAGGGCAGAATTAGAGGAGTGCAGATATCTCGGGGGGTTATGGGCTGAAGGAGATTATAGAGATAGGAAGGGGCGAGGCCATGTAGGGTCTTTGAAAACAAAGATGAGAATTTTGAAATCGAGGCACTGCTTAACCAGGAGCCAATGTAGGTCAGCAAACACAGGGGGCGATGGGTGAACAGAACTTGGTGCGAGTTAGGACACGGGCGGCCGAGTTTTGGATGACCTCAAGTTTACGTAGGGTAGAACATGGGAGGCCGGCCAGGAGTTTCAGTTCAGTGGTTTGGTCCAGATTCTGACTCAGGCTTGGAGAGGTGAAACTACAGCAAGGGTAAGACTTCCTCTGGTTGTTCTGTGTAGCGACATGGCAAACGTGTTTGTGACTTTTCTGCGTCTGATGTTTTCTAGAAAAATTGTAAGCACATCCAAAGAATGATGTCGTGACGGGGGGGGTGACCAGAGGAACTCTTACCCACTGGCCTTTCCATTCGTCTCTAGTCTATTCTAACAATCTGACAATTTGAACACAAATCTCTAGCTGATATTGATATGGCTCATTTTTTGGAGGTCAGCTGCAGGGTATGCTTTTTGTTAATAGGGATTAAAAAATCCACGTGCTTTCAATTGTGTTTTGTTTTTAAATAGCAACAGCTGGCTGTGGGGCTGGGGGGCAGATATTTTCATGAGTTACAGATTAGCTGAAAACAATTCCAACATTCCACGCTTCCTTCAGCTCAAACAGGCCTTGGTTAGTCGACATTCATGACATCTCACAGCCTCGGGAGATAACTACTGTAGTGTTGACTTATAGAGTGAAGACACGTATAAAAAACAGCAGTTGTGCCTGTGATGAAATATTTCCATTCATCACTGCCTGTGACTGAGATCGGTTTCAGTGTCATTTCCCTTCCCCCAGACCTCATTGTATTGTGTACTGGAATGTGCTGTATTGTGTACTGGAATGTGCTGGAATGTGCTGTGTGTAGGGCTCCGCCCATACCTGGCCCTGTTTGTAAGCTAACTTCAGTCTAGCCCCAATCTCCAGAAGGACGACATCTCTCTCGCTTACGTGTTTCGTTCTAAGTTAATAAAAGCCTTGTTTTGTTCTGCTACCTTCGAGTCTCGGAATTATTGAGGCACATCAGTGCCTCTTGTTGAAAGAGTCAACATATACAGGAAACTTTCGATTTACCGGCACCTAAATAACCGGAAATCTCGGTTAACCGGCAAAATTCAGGAGTAGGTTCAGGTAACTTTTATTACTCCATTTGTTGCTGTGCAAGGGTGTGGCTACAGCTGTTGCTAAGCTACAGAGATGCTTGCAACTTGTGCCCATTGTTCTGAAGCTGTTGCTAAGCAACAGGGTTTGTTGCTTTATACGGAGCTCTCAGCTCCGTATCTTTTACAATAGCTCTTGGTTATCCGGAATTTTTGATGAACCGGCACCACGTCGGTCCCGTCCGTGCCGGATAAAAAAAAGTTTCCTGTAACAGGTGTGAATTGAAGCAAATCATCCACAGCTTAGGCTCTGATATCATACTGTACTGATTTATGAGGCTAATGTGGAAGTTGCAGAAATGTTTAATGAACTGTGAGTTTGGGTCATTAGAATAGCTATGATTGAGGTTTAATGTTTGAAACAGCCTTGGGGTAGTCTGGCACAAGTGTTGCATTACTGACAGAGTAAATTACTTTAACCACACTGCACTTTGCCCTCTAATGATTTGCTAATTATTTCCATTACATATGCATACATTTCATAAAATACTCAAATCCATTTCCTACACACTTCATTACTGTACATCAGCTACAGTTGGTGGATTGCATTCATAGATTCATCGAATCTTACCGCACAGAAGGAGATCATTTGGCCCATCGTTTTGAAAAGAGCTCTTCAATTAATCCCACACCCCTGCTGTTTGCCCCATAGCCCTGCAAATTTCTCCTTTTCAAGTATATTTCCAATTCCCTTTTAAAAGTTATTATTGAATCTGCTTCCACTGCCCTTTCAGGCCGTGTGTTCCAGATCACAAATCGCTGCGTAAAAAAAAATTCTCTTCATCTCTTTTCTGTTTTTATCTAAATCTGTGTCCTCTGGTTACCAACCCTCCTGCCAGTGGAAACAGTTTCTCCCTATATATCAAAATCCCTCATTTGATTTTGGAAAAAAAGCCCACATGCTTCCCGTCAAATAGCTGCTCTAACCAATCAATTTATCGCCAAATATTCAAACTATGCTCATTACACTAATACGTTTGTAGAATGACCCTTGCTTTAACAGTACAATGAGGAAAGCGGTTTAACAAGCTATGTAATTCCCTTTCAAATTGAGGCAGGCCTAAACAAGGCCGTGCCACCATGGGGTAAATTTTCAACCCTTAACGTTCCTGAGAGTGTAAACGGGGCATTCTGGCTGGCCCAATGCCTTCTTGTGCTCCCGATGCATGAGGTTCTGTGCCAGGAGCACCAATGTTAAAATTTGACCCCGTAATTTGATAACACAGGATGAATTCTGTGAGGCTCCATATCAGTGATTTTCCAGGATCCTGGCTGGCCTCCCACGTTCTATCCTCTGTAAACTTGAGGGGGGAGAAATTGGGTGGAGCCGCAAACGGGGCGCCAAGCTCGCCTGGGCGCCGGATTTAGCGCAGGGTTTGGAGCAGTAGCGACCGCCGGAAATTCACCTTGAGCGCCCCAAGAGGGACACGGGGCGAGGCTCGAGGCGCTCCGCGTCCCTCTTAGGGCGCTGAAACTGAATATCGCAGCGCAATGTGCGCGCTGCAGTACTGCAGGCCTTCCTCCCATTCTTAAGGGGGAGGGGCCTGCACCAGCACGATCGGAGATCGCGAGTGCCGGCAAAAGAGCCCGGCACCGAGGAGAAGTGCCGGGCTCTTGGAAAACAGCCGGCAATGCCGCGGGGGGCGGTCAGGAGGCCGGGGACAGAGTTGCTGGCAGGCTGCCGCCAGAAAAAATGGCCGCCCCGCACCTCCACCTTAATTTGCGCCACTGCCGCCACAGGAAGGCCCCATGAACCGGGCGCCATTTGCGAACGGCGCTACAGAGGCGGTCGCTGCCAAATATCGGGATCGGGGCGGTAGCGGGGCACTGCGCACACCAATGACGTCATCGGAGGCGGCGCAGCGCAACAGGTTAACGCCGCCATTAGCGTCCCAGCTAAATATCGCAGGAGGCGTGGCCAGTGGCGCTAAAGCCACTGAGTGCCCTCTTTAGGCGCTAACTGGTGGCACAGCCCACCGAATTTCTAGGCCGAGGTCATCCAAAACTTGGCTGCCCGTGTCCTAACTCGCACCGAGTCCCATTCACCCTGACCTACATTGGCTCCCGGTTAAGCAACGCCTCGATTTAAAAATTCTCATCCTTGTTTTCAAATCCCTCCCCGGCCTCGCCCCTCACTATCTCTGAAATCTCCTCCGGCTCCACAACCCCCTGAGATATCTGCGTTCCTCTAATTCTGGCCTCTTGAGCATCCCTGGCTTTAATCGCTCCACCATTGCTGCCTAGACCCTAGGCCCTGGGCCCTAAGCTCTGGAATTCCCTCCCTAAACCTCTCTGTCTCTCTACCTCTCCCTCCTCCTTTAAGACGCTCCTTAAATCCTACCTCTTTGACCAAGCATTTCGTCATCGGCCCTAATTTCTCCTTATGTGGCTCGGTGTCAAATTTTGTTTTGTAACACTCCTGTAAAGCGCCTTGGGGATGTTTTACTATGTTAAAGGTGCTATATAAATACAAGTTGTTGTTGTTGTAGAAAGGGGATGGCTGTGTGCAATGCCTGCCAGTGGTGCAGTGCCTTGCGAAATATACCTCTGAATGTGCATAGTACAACAATTAGCAAATCACAGAATCACAGAATCACAGAAACCCCACAGTGCAGATAGAGGCCATTTCGGCCCATCGAGCCTGCACCGACACATATCCCACCCGATCCCCGTAACCCCTACACCAACACATATCCCACCCTATCCCTGTAACCTCACGTATTTAATCCCCCTAACACTAAGGGTCAATTTATCATAGCCAATCAACCTAACTCGCACATCTTTGGACTGTGGGAGGAAACCGGAGCACCCAGAGGAAACCCACGCAAACACGGGGAGAATGTGCAAACTCCACACAGACAGTCGCCCGAGGCCGGATTCGAACCCGGGTCCACTGGCGCTGTGAGGCAACAGTGCTAACCACTATGCCACCGTGCTGCCTATCAGGACTAAGGATGCTAGTAAGATCATGAGAAGAGGCTATTTGACTCAGCAGGCCCAATTATTCCACAATCCGTGTACGGTCTACCCTAGCATGGGCTCCACCCTACCCGGTTAATCTCCGAGGGAAAGTTCTATGTAAATATTTCTCAAAGGTAATCAAGAAAATTTCCGGAATATTTATCCACCCTCACACCTTTGTTGTAATTGTGGGTTTACGGTAACATTATGGATTCTATGAATTATCCTGGGAGAGGGCAAACATTTATTTTTACAGGCGCTTAATCTTCCAGTTTCCACTCCACAGTCAAGTGAGACTGCATGCCGGAGGCAAAGACTTGCAATTTCAGAGCTATTGTATTAACATGGCAATGGTTCCTTTAAATGCGCTTTATTGTACAATAAAATCCAAACTGTGATCTCAAGAAAAAGAAGACCAAAGCAATTAAAATATTCTTACCGCTTCAGTTCTTGCTGCAGAGTGGGAGGTAATGAGGTCCTGTAGTTGAATGCTCCATCTGGTTAGCGTGCACAGCACGTTCGAGTTACCAGACGGAAGCGGGCCATTCAGTCAATGTTGAAAATCTACCCCATTATAATCCCGATATATTTATTTTTATGTACTTATCCAGTTGGCAGCCGGTGCAGGTGAGTGGAGTGCGAGCGGACTGTAAAACCAGCTGCCTCCTGTACGACGCGGTAGCTTCCTCCACATTCAGATCAGCCAGGCGGAGGAGGGAAACAGATTGGCCAGCCTGTGCTTGCAATTTACATGGGGACAGAATCCTCACACTCGACCTCGGCTAAAACCACCGCATAGGCTAATTTATTGAGCACAGTACAATTTAATTTCCTACAACAACAGCTTGTTATGATATAGCACCTTTAATGTAGTAAAACGTCCCAAAGCGCTTCACAGGAGCGATTATCAGACAAAATTTGACACCGAGCCAAGTGACAGGTGACCAAAAGCTTGGTCAGAGGTAGGTTTTAAGGAAGAGAGAGAGAGAGAGATGGAGAAGTTTAGGGAGGAAATTCCAGAGAATCGGGCTTAGCCACCAATGGTGGGGTGAAGGAAGTCGAGGGAGGCACAAGAGACCAGAATTGGAGGAACGGAGGGTTGTAGGGCTGGAGGAGGTTACTGAGATAGTGAGGGGGTGAGGCCACAGAGAGGATTTGAAAACAAGGATGGGAATTTTAAAATCGCTTTAAAACTGCTTTAAGCGATGACTTATTGTTTAAAAAAAAGAACAGGAAAGATGAAAACAACATTAGCATTTTAGTGACCCCCTCCCTTTAAGCAGCCTTAGTTTGGCCCATGGTTGGGAAATACAAGGGGTCATTTTACAAACTGAAACACCTGGCATGGAGCTGAACCCAGCGGGAGAGTCTATCGGGAATTCGCACACGAGCTCCCAATGATTCTCCAGGCAAGCACGTGCCTGAAATCCTGAAACGCACTCCCAACGGACAAAGCTCCGAAGCAACAGCATAAATTACCTTTCCTTTTTTTGTATCACAGGGAGCATCCAGCAGTTACATTTGCAGACATTAATCCTTAAGGCAGTGTCAAAGACAAAGGGGGAAAAATTCGGTTGATTAACGCCTCCCGTTAGCGCCTTAAGAAGGCGCTAATGGGGCGCAAAGCAACTAGCGCCCGGGCGCGGCGATGTTTAAGCCGCTCGCGAAATTAACTAGACATTTTGCGTCGGCGCTAAACACTACCGCCACGATCTCCTGCGTCGGCAGATCATGACGTCAGTCGAGTGCGCAACGCTCCGGTAGTGCCCCGGACCGGAGATTGATTGGTGCCCCCTGCCTTACCGCCTGCCGCTAGCAACGACAGGTAGAGGGGAGCGTTTTGCAGTCAGGAAGGGACTGGGGGAGCGCTATTTAAAGGTGGCTGCTTCCTGCCTTTTTTTGTCGGCGATATTTTTGCACCACACATTCTGAGAGAGAGAGAGAGAGACTTCTGGAGAGATTCAACACTGTGTGAAGGAGTTTTGGGTACTGAGCAGCACTTTGCAGGTTCATTTTGATTTGACCTTCCTTGCATCGATTTAGAAGAGACTATGGGAGCTGCACTGATTCAGGGCGTCGTCCTGCGCCTGCAGAATCGGAGGCATCAGAGATGCAGAGAGAGAGTGGCAAACATGGCCAGAGGGAGGAGGGCCAACAGGTCTCTGCACAGGAGACCTTACCCTCCCAGGGTATTCCGGGAACAATTCTCCTACATTCATTTGTTTGAGAAGCAGTGTTTGCGCAGGCTGCGCTTCAGCAAGGAGGTGGTTACTGAGCTCTGCCACCTGCTGCAACCAGATCTGCAGCCTCAACTGAGGACCAGGACGTCTCTGTCGGTAGCAGTGAAGGTGACAGTGGCTCTGAATTTTTATGCCAGCGGCTCCTTTCAAGCATTTACTGGGGACATCGTCAATATCTCCCAGTTCGCTGTCCATTGTTGTATCCGGGAGGTGACAAATGCCCTGTATAAAAGGAGACGCCAGTACATCTCTTTCCCCTTTACACCGGTCAAACAGCATAAACGCGCATGTGGCTTTGCTAGGATAGCGGGCTTCCCCATGGTGCAGGGCGCCATTGACTGCACACATGTGGCATTGCGAGGATAGCGGGCTTCCCCATGGTGCAGGGCGCCATTGACTGCACACATGTGGCATTGCGAGGATAGCGGGCTTCCCCATGGTGCAGGGCGCCATTGACTGCACGCATGTGGCATTGAGGGCACCGCATGAAAATGCAGAGGTATTCCGAAACCGCAAGGGCTACCACTCTTTAAATGTGCAGTTGGTCTGTGACCACAGACAGCTCATGCTCACCATCAATGCCCTCTATCCTGTGCCAGACTGGTGTGCCAGATCTTTTCCAGGCACCGCATCACCCAAGTGGATGGCTCCTCAGATACAAGGGTTATCTACTCTGCACCTGGCTGATGACACCGCTCCGTAACCCCAACACCCCTGCCCAGCTGCAGTATAATGAGAGCCATATCGCCACCAGGAACATAATTGAGCAGACGATCGGCATGCTCAAGCAACGGTTCCGCTGTCTGCAGTACTCTCCTGAGCGAGTCTCCCTCTTCATAGTTGTGTACTGCATGCTTCACAACCTGGCAATCCTGAGGACCCAGCCAATGCCATTAGGGATTGGTGCACCACCTGAGGAGGAGGAGGAGGAAGAGGAGGAGGAGGAGGATGAGGAGGATGATCAGCAGCAGCACCAAGGTGGGAGGGAGGCCCACAATGTTGCCACTGCAAGGGCCGTCCGTCAACGGTTGATAAGAAGCCGCTTCTAGGCTTCTACTCAGCAGATGGCTTCTGGCATGGAGAACAACATCATGGAAAGTAACCAGCAACCCCTATTGCCGGCCAAAGCTGGAATGATTCCAAAGGCCAAAAATGTAAATTTTGAATACAACAGCTTTTTTCTTTAACAAACTCTGTGTGTGTCATTTATTCAGGACAAACAATTAGAAATAAACACAACAAATCATGAACTGGTTCTCACAAGCTGGAGAAAAACGACAAAACAGTAAACAAATGTAATCACACGAACCTCGACTTTTACTACAAACATTCCCACCATTTATTTAGACCTCCTACTGTTTGCCCTTTGAGGGTGATCTCCATCCCCTGTGCACTTCCCCCCTTCCCACCCTACTGCTCCTCCGTAATGGGGCCCCAGTGGCTGCAGCAAGGCTGGTGGAAGGCTGCTGAATGTCAGATGCAGAGGCTACAGATGCCCTTGAAGGACGGCCTCGACCAGCTCTGGGCCTGGAGGCCCTGGCTGCAGACTGCACCAACTCTGCATGGGGGGCAGCAGTCTGGGCTGGCAATGGGAAAGTGACAGTGGTGGGAGCAGGAATGCTGTTATCCTGAGAGAGGACAGCACCTCCCTGCTCAACCGACACACTGGCACTCCCACGGGGCAGTACCTCAGCATCCGGAGCAATCTGCTCGAGCACAGATTGCTGGCCTGCTGCGGCACTGTGAGAGCCCCGGGGCAATGTGGCCGAACCAGCGACGATGGCAGCAGTCAGTGCTTGCGTGACATCAATCTGAGACTGCATAAGAGCAGTCTGAGACGGGATCGCAGCAACCAATGACTGAATTGCAGCACTAAGCCATTGCGTTGCGTCGGCCTGTGCTGCAGCGGACTGCTCCACACTCCTAGGCAGCCCATCAATGCTTTCGGGCACCTTTGCCATTGCATCCATGAGCTCAGTGTGCATACTCAAGGCCTGGCTATTCATTTCCGAAATGACGCACACCTCCTCTGCATCCAGTGCAGCAGGACTCGCTTGCCTCCTCGCCCTCCGGGGAGATGGCCCCCGAGTTTCCTACCCCCATGGCATTGCTGCAGCCCCTGGGTCCCGGAGCTTCACCCTCATCAGACCCTACCCCCCTGCTCCCCTCCAGGGAAGGCGTGGTCCCAGTGTGGGCATGGGCTCCCTCGGGAGACACAGGCGGTGAGGCTCCGGCTTCCTTTTCCTCCTCGCCTGGGGTGTCGCTGCCACTGGTTGGTTGAGGGTCCGTCTCCTCAGCTGGTGGTTCACTATCTGAAAGCAGGGAGGCACAAGAGTGGCTTTAGCGTCAGGGCAGGGGGGCAGTAAGGGAGCAAGGGCTGGAGACATTTAGTAAGTTGGATTGAAAGTGTAACAGGCTGGTGTTGTGAGGGGCAAGTGGAATGAGAGAGGAGAGAAAGCTGATGAACTTACCATTGCTGCCCCCAAGGGGGTCAACCTCTCCAGCGGCCACAGCACCTATCACCTGGCTGGCAACGATCCTGTGCACGCGCACCTCCAAATCGCTGAGGGTGTGTAGCTCAGCCGGTCCTCCTCCCGTGCATTGCTGCTGGCGTCTGTTATGAGTTAGCTTGGCCTGCAAGAAAAAGGACGGCGTCTGAGTGAATTTGCAACCATGTGCATGCCTGATGTGCCTCCCATAGTTGAATAGCCCTTAATGTATGCAAGGTGTGGAACGTGCGTGTGTGTTTTATGAGATGGCCATAGGTCTTGGATGAGTGCTGGGCATTTGGGGTTTTTAAACCCTCTGGGCACAGAGTGAAGTTGAGATGGAGGGATGTAGAGGTATTGGAAAGCAGCCACTCACCCTGACCACCTGAGTGAAGTCGTTGAACTTCTTCCGACATTGGGTGTGGGTCCTGGGCACCAGGCTCCAGGAGGAGACGTGCTGACCCACCTCCCTCCAGACTCTTCTGTATTCATGGGGCAATGGCCTCC
This sequence comes from Somniosus microcephalus, assembly GCF_052327205.1. NCBI lineage: Eukaryota > Metazoa > Chordata > Chondrichthyes > Squaliformes > Somniosidae > Somniosus > Somniosus microcephalus. The sequence goes on from NC_141010.1 coordinate 11,329,250, forward strand.
TGCCACTCTGTGGGTAGAGCACTGCCAGTCGCCGCTCCACACCGCCAACCAGAGCCACCAAGGCCCGGTCGCTGCAGCGCTGAGCTCTTTTCCTGGGCCTCCCCATTGGTGGTTCCAGCAGAATTGATGTACAGGTATCTCCAGGCCGAGATTCAAGGCTGCAATGAGTAGGGTGTGGCTGGAGAGCAAGATCGATCCTCCTCTTTAAGAACTGGCCGGCGGTAGTCTGTCTGTGTTCCATTGCTGACTGACATCACCTGAGCTTCACCAGCGCTCTGAGGTAGCAACTCGCTCCTCGGCGTTAGCGCCTTAAGACAGGTGTGTAGCGCCTGATTTAGCGCTCAAATCACCTCCAGGGGCAATAGAGGCCAAGTTTGCAGTCGGAGGCGATAATTAACGCCAGGCGCTAAACTTTGCGCCCAGCCGATAATTGCGCCCCAAACGGGGCGATACCGAATTTCTCCCCCAAAGCCTGTTACTAAGAGGTGTGTCAGCCTGGTAACAGAGGATGAGGCCTCTGTAATTTCCCCCCCTTCTTCCTTCGTCAGGAAGCTCTTTGCTTCAGTGTCAGATGTGGCTCAGTGGGTAGCACACTTGTCTTTGAGTCAGAAGGTTGTGGGTTCAGAGTCCCACTCCAGAGACTTGCGCACATAAATCTAGGCTGACACTTCAGTGCAGTATTGAGGGAGTGCTGCACTGTCGGAGGTGCGTCTTTTGGATGAGACATTAAAACGAGACCCCGTCTGCTCTCTCGGGTGGACGTAAAAGGTTCCATGGCACTATTTCAAAGAAAAGCAGGGGAGTTCTCCCTGGCGTCCTAGCCACTATTTATCCCTTAAGCAACATCATTAAGACAGATTATCCGGTCATTATCACATTGCTGTTTGAGGGCGCTTGCTGTGCGCTGTGCAAATTGGCTGCTGTGTTTCCTACAGTGACTACACTTCAAAAAGTACTTCATCGGGTGTAACGTGCTTTGGGACGCCTGGTGGTTATTAAAGGCGCTATATAAATGCAAGTATTTCTTTCCTCACCCCACTCCCTTTACAGACCAGCTGAGATTGGGATCTGAGAGACTGGAGATTCACAAGATGCAAAAACGCACTCCAGCATTCGGCGTGATTTATGAGTTTTCAGTATTTCACTCCCTTTGAGCACTATTGCCACTGACTGTGGACACTGAGAGGTATACAGTGAGCTTCTCATTGAAACATACAAAAATTATTACAGGGCTTGATAGGATGGATGCTGGGAGAATGTTTCCCTTGGCCGGGGAGTCTAGAACCAGGGGCCACAGCCTCAGGATAAAGGGTCGGCCATTCAGGACTGAGATGAGAAGAAATTTCTTCACACAGAGGGTGGTGAATCTTTGGAATTCTCTACCCCAGAGGGCTGTGGAGGCTCAGTCATTGGGTATATTCAAAACAGAAGTCGATAGATTTCTGACTAGTAAGGGCATCAAGGGACATGGCGATAGGGCCGGTGAATGGAGTTGATGTCGATGATCAGCCATGATCTCATTGAATGGCGGAGCAGGCTCGAGGGGCCGAATGGCCGACTCCTGCTCCTATTTCTTATGTTCTTATGTTCTTGACTTTGAATAGAATTCCTTTAATAGACCATTTTCAGAAGGTCAACACAGCAGGGCATGCAATTTCTTTTGGGTCTATCCGCTCTGAGTTACGTCCAATCCCTGGTATAAATGGGTGGGAGAAATAACAGACCGATGTGTTTTACCTTCTGTGGTGAGGCTGCTCGACAGCAGCATTGACATGGTGGTGGTGACGTCACTTTCCAATGGATTTAAAAGGGTTGCTGTTGAGGAGACATCCTGGTAATGTTCTGGAAGATCCTCGCAGAGCTCGTCGCTGCGCTGGAACAGTCCAAAAAGTAATTATGGAAGGATTAGAAGCATGGATTGGAGTTAATGAACGACAGTGATCGGTTGACCACTTTCTCTTCGAGGCTGCAATAAGGGACAGTGTTCGGTTGTTTGGTGCAGAAATGAAGACTGCCCCAACTCAATTTCACACAGCCAGCAGATAGAGAAGACTTTTTACCCTTTCAGTCTGGGCTGGATTTGAACACAGGCCTTAGAGGTCAAAGGTCAGTGTGTAACCCCCCCCCCCCCGGCACGACCTTGTCAGAGTTTTAAGAAGTTTCCGTAGGGTGGCAGTGAAGGCATCGCGTACATCAGCACTAAACCTTAAGCTTTTCCGCTTCTGCGCTCCCTATGTGGCATTGCGCCTGCTGTCGTTGGGGCGGGGGTGGGGGGGGGGGTGGAGGGAGGGTGAAGAGAGGTGCAATTTCCCAATATTTGCTCCCTTTCTGTGCCAAAGTGCAAAATCTTCCAGTAAGTGTTGTGGAGTAGGAGCATGTAAGCTCGATCGCCCACGCCACTCAGTTGCCTGGCTGTCGCTGTGGCATGTCCCTGAAGGGAGGAGGAAAAAATTGGACTAGGAAGCCCTGCCTGGGAGGTCTCTGGGCATACAACAAAGAGGGTTTTAGCCTAGATCTGGAAACAAGCTGACTCTGCGTTCAACAGTAAAGATGTAATTCCAGATGTCCACAGGCAGAATTTATACTTCAGAAAAAAATCCTTAACTCTTAGGATGATACCAGGGATGAGGGACTTCAGTTATGTGGAGAGACTAGAGAAGCTGGGATTGTTCTCCTAAGACCAGAGAAGGTTAAGGGGAGATTTAATAGAGGTATTCAAAATTATGAAGGGTTTTGATAGAGCTTCCAACTGGCAGGAGGGTCAGAACCATACCACCTCCCAAACCCGCGACCTCTACCACCTAGAAGGACAAGGGCAGCAGACGCATGGGAACACCGCCACCTGCAAATTCCCCTCCAAGTTGCACACCATCCTGACTTGGAAATATATCGCCGATCCTTCATCGTCACTGGGTCAAAATCCTGGAACTCCCTCCCTACCAGCACTGTGGGAGCACCTTCACCACACGGACTGCAGCGGTTCAAGAAGGCGGCTCACCACCACCTTCTCAAGGGCAATTAGGGATGGGCAATAAATGCTGGTCTTGTCAGCGACGCCCACATCCCATGAACGAATATAAAAAAGAGGCCACAGATTTAAGATAATTTGCAGCAGAACCAGAGGGGAAAGGAGGAGAAAGTTTTTTACGCAGCGAGTTGTTGTGATCTGGAATGCGCTGCCTGAAAGGGCGGTGGAAGCAGATTCAATAGTAACTTTCAAAAGGGAATTGGGTAAATACTTGAAAAGGAAAAATTTGCAGGGCTACGGGGGAAAGAGCAGGGGGGAGCGGGACTAATTGGAGAGCTCGTTCAAAGACCAGCACAGGCACAGTGGGCCGAATGATTTCCTTCTGTGCTGCATGATTCTATAATTAAAGTTATTCCCAAAGTTTTGAAATTGCAGTTAGAATATATAATGATTAAAAATGCTATCAAAATCTTGTACGGCAGAAAACGGGTGTACGTTTTAAAACTTGCTTTCAGTATCCAGAAAGTGTGAACAGAAAGGACTCCCAGCTCTGACGGGGTCAGTACTGATAGACCTTGTTACTGTTTACTGGCTAGTGGCAAAACTGATGGACTCAGCCTCTTTTTGGCAATCGGTGATCCACATCTCACTTATTGCTGAGACACTGCGCACAAGATATATCTGTCGCAAGATTGTCTGGAATTGAAGCCAGTTTAAGAATGGAAGCTCGCTTATTGTGGCTACGTTGGTCCTCCAGATAGTATCAAACGCCATTAATCCAACCCATTACTTGAGGATTTCACCTCGGACTAGACTGCCCCCCAACATTAAGAATAAAGTTGCATTAGGTAGTGTTTACTGTACCTCCTCCATGCAGTGATAGTCCAGCCACTCCTGGCGATGTCGGTCAAACCCATTGGAACATCTAAGTACCAAACAGAAAAACACAATATAAAACTTTTAAGTTATTACACATCGGGAGCGCTGAGAAAGGGTGGTAGAAGTTTGGAACGGCAATCGATGCTAGGCCAATGATTAGTTTTAAATCTGAGATTGATAGATTTTTGTTGACCAGAGTTATTAAGAGATATGGGGCAAAGGCGGGAATGTGGAGTTAGGTCGCAGATCAGCCATGATCCCATTGAATGGCGCAACAGGCTCGAGGGGCTAAATGGCCTCCTCCTGTTCCTATGTTCCTTTCCAACATGTTTACTTTCCATTGCATCGTGTCACAGGAGAAGAAAATCAAAGCAATGCCTTTATAAAGAAAAGAAGGGGGGGCCATTTTATCTTTGGCCGCCAGTGTAAAACGGGCGCTATCGATTCAACCCCCCATTATACATCTCTGCCCATTTTCATTTCCATTGTCTGATAAATGCCAGCCTATCATTCTCTTTCAGACGCGGACTAACTTGCTGTCCATTTACAGTGTTTTCTGTTTTCATATCACGTTTCAGATTGAACGTATGCTGTGTACCAGCAGCTGCTGACTGATCATTTAGCAGTTGCAATGCCTCGCTTTTGGCTAAGTCTACAGGGGAAATCTGTTGAGCTCGCTGAGTGACAGACTGAGATTTTCCTTTTCCGACTGTGCAGGATAATCACGAACCCACAGAAACTCCTCGTTGATTAATCGCAGGCGAAACCCTTACTTTGAACGAGATTTCCCAATGCGCAACGCTGGAGGCTGTGCTAACCGACCGGCATTGTTTTTCTGTCCATAGCAACTGCTTCAGTTTAAATCCAGTCAGCGCAGTCTCCCAGAGTATTTCAACACAAGACCAAGAAACTGTACCACTTCAAAAGAGAAACCAGCGGTCTCATTGAAGCTCCAAATGACTTATTATTAACCCCTGCCAACCTGCCAATGCGTGAACTAGTTGGAGCATGACTGGGATTCAGTGGCCGCTAACAAGTTTACTGACCTGTGATTTGATATGTCTATGGCTTGATCACATCAATATTTTCTATTCTTAACATCTGATTGGCGGAATGACAGATCCATGGAAGCTAGTTTTCATCCAATCAAAAGCCAATGGTGTCAGCTGTGGCTCAGTGGGTAGCACTTTAGCCTCGGAGTCAGAAGGTTGTGGGTTTAAGTCCCACTCCAGAGACTTGAGCACAAAACCAAGGTGAACACTCCCAGTGCAGTACTGAGGGAGTGCTGCACTGTCAGAGATACCGTCTTTCAGATGAGATGTTAAACCAAGGCCCCATCAGCTCTCTCACGTGGACATAACAGATAGAAGCTTAGGAACAGGAGGAGTCCATTGAGCCCCTCGAGCCTGTTCCGCCACTCAATGAGATCGTGGCTGACCGGCGACCTAACTCCAGATACCTGCCTTTGGCCCACATCCCTTAATATATTTGGTTAACAGAAAGCTATCAATCTCCGATTTAAAATTAACAATTGACCCAGCATCCATTGCCATTTGTGGAAGAGAGTTCCAAACTTCTACCACCCTTTGTGTGTAGAAGTGTTTCCTAATTTCACTCCTGAAAGGTCTGGCTCTAATTTTTAGACTATGCCCCCTAGTCCTAGAATCCCCAACCAGCGGAAATAGTTTCTCTCTATCTACCCTATCTGTTCTCCTTAATATCTTGAAAGCTTCAATCAGATCACCCCTTAACCTTCTAAATTCTAGGGAATACAGCCCTAGTTTGTGTAATCTCTCCTCGTACCTTAACCCTTGAAGTCCGGGTATCATTCTGGTAAACCTACGCTGCACTCCCTCCAAGGCCAATATATCCTTCCTAAGGTGTGGTGCCCAGAACTGCTCACAGTGCTCCAGGTGTGGTCTAACCAGGGTTTTGTACAGCTGCAGCATAACTTCTGCCCCCTTGTATTCTAGTCCTCTGGATATAAAGGCCAGCATTCCATTAGCCTTTTTGATTATTTTCTGTATCTCCCACGGCACTATTTCGAAGAAGAGCAGGGGGAGTTCTCCCCGGTGCCCTGGTCAATATTTATCCTTCAATCAGCATCACTAAAACAGGTTATCTGGTCTTTATCACATTGCTGTTTGTGGGACCTTGCTGTGCGCCAATTGGCTGCTACGTTTTCCACATTACAACAGCGACTACACCTCAAAAGTACTTCAGTGATTGTGAATTGCTTTGGGATGTCCTGAGGTCGTAAAAGGCGCTATATAAATGCAAGTCTTTCTTTTAGTTGCTCCCAAAATGAAGAGCTGGAATCAGGAGAAAGCAAATAAGGGAATAGACTAACTCAGTGTTGGTGTGAAGCAAAACTGCTTTGTGCTGATGTTACAGCTGTAGTATGAAAGTGATTTTTTAAAGAGGAAATCAACTTAGAATTAGGAAGATAAGATGTCAGGGTGGATCATCCTGTTCCCACCCCTGGGGATGTTAGACCACCTGGGTGAGGTGAATGGAGGGAATTCGCAGAGGGAGTATCGCACATTCGAGAGGGAGTCTGCCTGATTTTCTGCCCATTTAAATATAGAATCATAGAATGGTTACAGCACAGAAGGAGGCCATTCGGCCTGTCGAGCCCGTGCCAGCTCTCTGCAAGAACACTTCAGCTGGTCCCACTCCCCCACCCTTTCCCCATAGTCCTGCAAAAAAATTTTTCCTTTAGGTACTTATCCAACTCCCTTTTGAAAGCCACGATCAAATCTGCCTCCACCACCCTCTCAGGCAGTGCATTCCAGATCCTAACCACTCGCTGCGTAAAAAAGTTTTTCCTCATGTCGCCTTTGGTTCTTCTGCCAATCACCTTAAATCTGTGTCCTCTGAGATTCCCTGATCTCTTCACTGTTGGCGGTGAAATTGTAAATGGGTATGTCTAAAGAATCTGTGTATGGTCTCACTACAAATAGACACCAGAGGAACTCTATTAGAAGAAAAATAGGAGGTGAATGGGATTGTAGTAGCTAACTCCATTTGAAGAGCTAGCACTAGCATGGTGGGCTGAATGGCCTCCTGTGCAATCATTTTAATGTTTATTTTTGTAGTATAGGATTAATATTACAGATTTGAACTTCTCTTTACATTTGAGTAGCTTTATTACTGTAAAATATTAATGTTTCAATGTCACAGTTTGAGAACTTTTTATGCAGCCAGTTGTGATCTGGAATGCGCTGCCTGAAAGGGTAGTGGAAGCAGATTCAATAGTGACTTTCGGAAGGGAATTGGAAATATACTTGAAAAGCAAAAAGTTTATAGGGCTATGGGAAAAGAGCAGGGGGAATGGGGCTAATTGGAGAGCTCTTTCAATGAGGCAGCACAGGCACGATGGGCCGAATGGCCTCCTTCTGTGCTGCATGATTCTATAATTAACGGTCTAAACCTTAAAATTGAACTGTCATTAACTCCAAGGATAGAGATGAGGCTGGAGGGCTACACACATTACATGCAAGTAATCGAATGATGTGTTAAAGATGCAGCAATGTTGTTGAACATGAATGACATCATTCCAGGATGTGCTTGGCAAATACAAAGTGTGCCAAACACGTTTCTGCAACAGCTGTATCCCTTTAAGTAGGAAAAGAAATGACCTTGATGCTTGTTTGTCCTGGGTAGATGTAAATACAGTAGATAATTGTCGAGATACTGGAAAGCATTCAATAAAGAGAGGTTACATGGATCTAGCGATATTCAGTTCCAGAATTTTCCACTACGTCACCTCATTATGACTCTTTTGATCCATTCCTGAAGATTAGGTCAATTCAGCAAACAACACTAAAATTAGCAGGTCTTTGAAGCTTGCATTTTGTATAAAATGTTAAATGTTTATTAGAGTAAAGAATGTGCTCTGTAAAAAGAGTGGGTAGAGGAGGAGAAAGACATGGGCTGTTCCCTCCCTTTTCCTCTAAGTCGATGCGAATTTATTACAAACATACGAACAAAAGAAGCTCTGCTCCATTCAGCCTGTCCCACATAATTCCAATACCTTGTGTATCACAATAGATACACTCCCTACCCCACCCCAAACCACAAGATCTCCTGGGAGAGGTGAAAAAACACATAAAAACCCAGGCCAATTTGGGGGAAAAGAACTGGGAAATTCCTCTCCGTCTCCCCTTAGGCTATCAAAACTAGTCCAGGAGATCACTCTGGCCGTGATTATTCTACGCAGTGCCTACCTAGCTTATGTACGAGGTGATCTCCGCCCCTTCGGAAACAGGTCAGATAGTTTTACAAGCGCTTCCCCCAGTGACTCCATAGCTGACCGCACTGGCAGGTGTGCTCACGAGCCAAACAGACCGGGAAGGCCTCCTGTACAAACTGGGCGGAGTTGGCTGAACTCTGCCAGGGCAGCAGAAGAGCGGCTGCGATTAATCCCAACCGAGAGCGGAAAACCGGCCTGGGTTCCAAGTATCACGTGATCCCTCCACTGGCAAGTGTAGCTGCATGGATGCCAATTGAGGCACAAAGTGGGCTTAATAGTGATGCCCACCAGGTTTGAGTCGCCTGCTGGCACTCATTGTCTAGGTTTCCACCTGAAGACACGGTGGGCCGAATGGCCTCCTCCTGTGCCGTAAATTTCTGTGATTCTATGAAGAATGGTCACTTGGATGATGCACCAGGGAGTGGCTGGTCTCAAACTTCTAACTCATTCATGACTACCTGAAGACGAGCAAGAGTTCTTTGATATCCTACATTTGTTCTTTCATAAGAACATAAGAAATCGGAGCTGCAGTAGGCCATTCGGCCATTCGAGCCTGCTCTGTCATTCAATAAGATGAGGGCTGATCTTCAATCTTAACTCCACCTTCCCGCACTGCCCCCATATCCCTTGATTCCTGCTACCTATGATGTGAAGTACTTGATGAAAAGCTGCAAAAACCTTAAGGGTGGTCTACAAGAAGTTGCTGAACAGCTTGAGCTGAAGCACATTGGACAACAGCACCAGACAGAGTCACTACTCTACCTCAGCAACACTGACCTCAGGACGGTGAGGGTGATAAAGGGCGAAAACGCCAAAGAGATAATTATTGTTACATGAATTGTGCAGCCAAATTTCCTCATAGAAAGAAAGACTTGCATTTATATAGCGCCTTTCATAACCTCAGGATGCTTTACCGCTGATAAAATACTTTTGAAGTGGAGTCACTATTGTAATGTAGGAAACGCAGCAGCCTCTTTGGGCACAGCAAGTTCCCACAAACAGCAATGTGATAATGAGCAGATAATCTTTTTTTTTAAGCGATGTTAATTGAAGGATAAATATTGGACAGGATACCGGGGAGAACTCCCCTGCTCTTCTTCGAAACAGTGCCACGGGATCTTTTACATCCACCCGAGAGAGCAGACGAGGCCTCGGTTTAACGTCTCATCCGAAAGATGGCACCTCTGACAGTGTAGCACTCCCTCAGTACTGCCCTGGGAGTGTCGGCCTAGATTTTGTGCTCAGGTCCCTGGAGTGGAGCCAGTACCCAGTGCACCCACAGTAATGGACAGAGAAGGCTCTATTAATGTAAAGATGTATGGCTGAAGCATCGTCCTTTTCATTTCAATGGCAGTAGTTAATAATTTGCGCGTCTGTGCTGTTTACCATTGCACACATCTGGGAGCAATTACACTCAACTATGATGACGAATGTTCAAGAGGACCTCAAAAGAGAAGCTCCAAGTCTGTCCTATGGGTCTGGGATCTATTGATTTTAAAGTGACCCTCGGCTGTGGGGCCGCTCGGCTGTGGTACGATCAATTCCTTCCAAGTTTTCCTTAGTCTCACAATGCTACATTTTAGAATGACTTGTCAGCACAGTGCCATGGACGCAGTTTTTATTCCCTCCTCACCTCTCCCGATGGTGATGAATCATGCTGCAGTATGATCCCATGGCCCTCATGGAAACCGTCGGTGTCCTATTGTATTTCTCCATTAGGATTTAACTTTGCAGGTCGTCCAAAGAGCCTTGGATTGTGATTTCTCAAGACCATCCAGAATCTGAATTTGCCAGAACTGAGGACATTTAAGACTGGGATTTGTACCGAGACTTTCTGAACCGTGTCGGGCTCCAGTGTTTTATCGTAAACTTAGATTCAGTTGCAGTCAACCGCTCTATTCTTGATTCAAAGACCCAAGAGCACAAAATGCTTCAACCTCTTGTTCCCTGCAGGTGTCAGTTTGCTGTGCCATGGACACATCCTTTACAAGAAGATTGTGATCCTGAATCTGTTTCCAGCAGTTGAATTGGAACAAACACTCCCAGAAAATCAATCAGCGCAGATTGAGTTGTTTTGAACAGACATGGCCAAATGCTCATTATGGGCTAATCAATTAGTGATTAGTGGATGGTCATTTCATTTTGATAGGATGAAGACACTGTACAGGGCTAGAAAGGAGCCTCCTTAGCACCTCCGGGGGGCGATAACGGAGCGCTAACGACTTATCAACTGGGCACGGCAAAATGAATGACTCCCACTAAATTGGCCGAAAGGTTTGCGGCAGCGGTAACACATTGCACCACGATCTCCTGCGCCTGGAGAGCGTGACATCATTGTCCTACACATCGCCCCGGTTGCGCCCCGGACCCAAACTTCGGTTTCGTCCCCTACAGCATCACCGAGTGACAACACTGACAGCTGCAGGAGGCATTCATCGGGAGGCTGGGCGCTTTGGGGGGCGCAAGTTAAAGGGGATGTTGGCGCGGGTAAGTAGAAATGGGCCGCAATTTTGTTCAGAAAAGTTCACACAGTTCATGAGCAGAAATGGTGTGAAACATACCAAAGTTCCACCGTACCACCCTGCTTCAAATGGCGCAGCAGAGCGCACAATGCAAATTGTCAAACGTGCCCTCTTTGAGCAAATGTTGGATCCAAATCCAAAGAAACGTCAATTGTCGTTGGACCACATACTGGCAAATTTTCTGATTACCTATCGCAATACTCCTCATACCGCTACTGGTAGATAATCAGCAGAGTTGTTTCTCAAACAATATCCACGATCCAGGTTCTCGTTGTTAAAGCCAAACGGTACAGTCCGTAGAAGAGAAACAATCAAGGCAGAAAGAGAGTCATGATAAAGTTAGAGTTAGAGAGAGAAGCGTGAAGTTGAACCAGAAGGCTAGAGTGAAGAACCATCACCATAAATGGTTAAAGTGGTTACCAGGAAGAGTAGTGAAGATATGAGGCCCTCGCACATATTTGGTCAAGATGTTTGATCATGGTAAGGTCAGGTTTGTTCACATTGATCATATCTTATCTACAGATGTGGAAGGAGTTGAAAGTTGGGAACTTTCAATTTATTCTGATGAGTCAGATAGCCTTGTTACAAGTAGAGTACCAGTAGCAAATCCTACATCAGACGTACCAGAAACAATATGCCAAGAGAAAGTCAGAATTTATGTCTGACCTGAGTCAGGCAGACAAACAGTCTGAAAGTGTAGAGTCCAAATGCAGATCAAGGTCAGCCCTTGGAGAAAAATTCTTTGCAGGCTCAGCCTAGAATGAGTCAAAGTCCTACAAAAAGATCTGAAAGTTCTGTTCAAGGAAGAAGGTATCCTCTTCGAAACAGAAAACCAGTGGTTAAGTTTAATTTGTAAAGATGGGAAATAGGTTCATATCTTTTGTTTGTGTTACAGAATTCTATAGTAGAATTTGGAAACATAAAATGGGTTCCATTTGAGAAATATATACCAAGAGTTGTGTATACCATGCAAGTCATGTACATTGATTAGTTGCTATGATTAACTTCTTCAATAAGGAGGGAGAAGTGTAATAGCGCCAACTACTGACTACTAATGTATATAATAATAAAGCACGTGGGCAGTACAGTTATTGCGGGAAGCCATGTTGTGCAGTTGTATATACATGCTGTGTCCCAAGATATCACAATTATCTCATTGTTGTATGTGGGAGCTTGCTGTGCGCAAATTGGCTGCCATGTTTCCTACATTACAACAGTGACAACACTTCAAAAAGTACTTCATTGGCTGTAAAGCGCTTTGGGACGTCCTCACAGCAAGTTCTTTCTTTCAAGAAGGCAGCAGTGCATGCACCAAACCGAAGAGGAAGAATGTAGAATTTCACTCATTCAGGTCTCCACCCGCTCCTGGAGAAGATTGAAGGCAGGAGCAACAGATGTGGATGTGGATGTAAATGTCACCAAACCACCCAGATACAGCACTCCTGCCACCCAGAGGGAGGTGGCACTGGCAATGAGTGACAATTCCTTCACCCCCGGGACTTCAGAACAGAGAGTTCCACCTCTTCAGTAGGGCAGGCAGGGTAACACACTGGACACATCTTCCTTTGCCCAGCACACTCTTCACCCTCTTAAAGCAACACTTGCATAAATGACTCTTCACAATGCTCTTTGGTAAAGAGGGACTTTTCAGTCTCAAAGTCCTCCCTTCCGCCTTGATTGGCTGTGCTTCACAACTCTCAGTCTAATTTAGCCAGAGTGCAAACCCAGGAAACTTGTAGCTTTGGCGCCGATGGGTGTCACTCTGACATATGTAAACAAGGTGGGTGGTGACTCGGTGGGAGGATCACAGGAAGGTTAAAAAAGCATGAGGAAACTTGGGAGAGGTGGGGGGCAGGGGGGGGGGTGGTGGTGGGGGAACTTTTTAATGGCGCACAATGGGCGGAAGCTATTTACACTTAAATTTCCTGTGCTGTTTATGCACTGTCAATGTGCTTGGAAACGGCGATGAAAATCTTTCCTTAGAATCATAAATTTTTACAGCACAGAATCAAGCCATCAGGTCTGTGCAGATGTTTTTCTCCATATGAGCCATCCTCCTGCTCTTTCCCCATACCCTTCAATGTTCCTTCCTCCTTTTCAAACAACTGCCTAATTCCCTATTAAAATAGTTGATGTACTTGATCACATAGATGCTCTCCAGGCCAGCCTTCCACCTTCCACCCTCTGTAAACTTGAGCTTATCCAAAACCCTACTGATCGTAACCTAACTCGCACCGAGTCCCGTTCACCCATCGCCCCGTAACCTAACTCGCACCGAGTCCCGTTCACCCATCGCCCCGTAACCTAACTCGCACCGAGTCCCGTTCACCCATCGCCCCGTAACCTAACTCGCACCGAGTCCCGTTCACCCATCGCCCCGTAACCTAACTCGCACCGAGTCCCGTTCACCCATCACCCCGTAACCTAACTCGCACCGAGTCCTGTTCACCCATCGCCCCGTAACCTAAGTCGCACCGAGTCCCATTCACCCATCGCCCCGTAACCTAACTCGCACCGAGTCCCGTTCACCCATCGCCCCGTAACCTAACTCGCACCGAGTCCCGTTCACCCATCGCCCCGTAACCTAACTCGCACCGAGTCCTGTTCACCCATCGCCCCGTAACCTAAGTCGCACCGAGTCCCGTTCACCCATCACCCCATAACCTAACTCACACCGAGTCCCGTTCACCCATCGCCCCGTAACCTAACTCGCACCGAGTCCCGTTCACCCATCACCCCGTAACCTAACTCGCACCGAGTCCTGTTCACCCATCGCCCCGTAACCTAAGTCGCACCGAGTCCCGTTCACCCATCACCCCATAACCTAACTCACACCGAGTCCCGTTCACCCATCGCCCCGTAACCTAACTCGCACCGAGTCCCGTTCACCCATCGCCCCTGTGCTCGCTGCCCTACATTGGCTCCCGGTCCAGCAAAGTCCTGATTTCAAAATTCTCACCCTTGTTTTCCAATCCCTCCATGGCCTTGCCCCTTGCTATCTCTAAAACCTTCTACAGCCCCACAACCCTCCGAAATCTCTGCGCCCCTACGACTCTGGCTTTTTGCGCATCCCCGACTTTAATCGCTCCACCATTGGCAGCCGCGCTTTCAGCTGCCTGGGCCCTAAGCTCTGAAATTCCCTCGCTAAACCTCTCCGCCTTTCCACCTCTCTCTCTCCTCCTTTAAGACGCTCCTTAAAACCTACCTCTCACCTATCGTGATATCTCCTTACGTAGCTCGGGGTGAAACTTTGTTTGATAACGCCCCTGTGAAGCGCCTTGGGATGTTTCACTATGCTAAAGGCGCTACATAAATGTAAGTTGTTGTTGTTGTTGTCTGATCTTTGTTGTTAAAAACCACAGTTGCAGCACAGTAACACACTCCACACCAGTACATTACTGACATGTGGAGGGACACCAAAATGGAAGGAAACATGCTTTTGCTGACGTTGGAGGTCGTTCAATGCCACGAACCCACCAGCAGAAAATAATAAAGGCAACACAAGACAGGCCGAGCGTTAAAAGATGCTGTATCTTTAAAAATAAATGAAATCCCAGCTTGCTGATGATGTCATGCGTGTCCGCATGTTAACGAGATTTTCTCACAGCAGGAGCCCGTGAACCAAAACAAAACTGGTTTGAACCAGAAATGGTTCTGGAATGTTTAGTCACACGCCAGAAAAGTTTGGTCTGATAGGATTACTTGAAAGAGCCTGAAAAGGGCACGTAAGATGTTGTAATCTGGCAAAGACTGGCACAGCGAGACAGGAGACCATCAGACGATTGGAGCTGTTTTATCCCCGTATCGGAGAGGAGTTTTAACTATTGGCGCAGGAATTCTGCCTTGATGCATTCATTATATACAGTATATATATTTAAAAAAAGTAACAGCATGAAAACATGAGTGTGACCTTATGCAATGTTGCCATGGTAACTGCTTTGCAAAGGGCCTAGCATTGCAAACAGCTCAGAGCTACACAAAAGCTCACAGACGCAAGTACTTAAAGGTGTGATTGAATGAGTAATCCATCCAGCTTCCACCCTGCAAGATTAAAAAATACTTCTTACATCGAACGGTCAAAGCCTGAGTTCAAACTTCCAACCTTTCCTTTCCGTTGCAACTATTCTGTCTCTCGCTCTCTTTTTATTGCTGTTATGATCATTGATTCTCTGAACTTTCATCTTTTGTTCCCCCTGAGGTTCTCAAACACGGCACTCTCTCTTAGTCTCACTGTTTTGAAATCAATATGCGTTGCAGCATCTCTCACTCCAACTCAATCTTTCCCAGGATCTCGGACCTGGGAATCTCCTGACCGCTCTGTCTCCCCTTCCAGCCACAACCTCAGGCAATTAAAACCCACGCTTGTGTCAATGCTCCTTGCCATCTCTGTCCCTTTCTTTAACTTTGATGGTAACCTGCAAGATGGACCACTCATTGCCCCTCATCGAGGTTTCTCAGTAAATACAAATCTTTCTCCGTAAAATTGAAAAGCATAAATGGCACTCGAATCCAAAAGGGAAACAATGATAAATATAGCTCTGTAAAACCGTTCATCAGAGAGTATATACAATAGATAATACTTGCATTTATATAGTGCCTTTCACTTCAAGGCATCTCAAAGCACACTATGCATGAAGTACTTTTTGAGGTGTAATGAGTTATAAAGAAAGAAAGACTTGCATTTCTATAGCGCCTTTCACGACCACCAGATGTCCCAAAGCGCTTTACACCAGTTACCCAGTTCTGACAAAAGGTCTTCGACCTGAAACGTTAACTCTGTTTCTCTCTCCATGGATGCTGCCTGGCCTGCTGAGTTTTTCCAGCGTTTTCTGTTGTTAATTCAGATTTCCAGCATCCGCAGTATTTTGCTAAAGTACTTTTTTGAAGTGTAGTCACTGTTGTAACAGCAGCCAATTTGCGCACAGCAAGCTCCCACAAACAGCAGTGTGATAATGTCTAGATAATCAGTTTTAGTGATGTTGATTGAGGGATAAATATTGGCCAGGACATTAGGGGTAACTCGCTTGCTCTTCTTCGAAATAGTGCCATGGGATCTTTTACGTCCACCTGAGAGAGTAGACATCTCATCTGATCTGAAAGATGGCACCGCTGACAGTGCAGCACTTTCTCAGTACCGCACTGGAGTGTCAGCCTAGATTTTTGTTCTCAAGTCTCAATAGGAATCAGTTTGAATGAAAGTTGCAAGAGAGGGCTGGATTTTCATAAATTAGTGGTCGAGTTTGTCTAGGATCCCATCAGTGTGTTGCATACAGGGAATTTGTGGTTTCAATTGGTATGTTTATGCACAGATCGCAAATGCAATTAAAAAATATATTTTTGTGCCTCCTTTGCTTTTCTCTCATCTCCTGAGGCAGAGACACATGTTGTTGTAACAAGGAAAATGTTTTGACTTTGGCTAGAACCTTGTCGGGAGTGTGCGCCAGAATTTCTGATATGCAATGTCGCCTACCTCGTAGCGCAATGTTGGAAAACTTTCCCTAACATTCCAGGAACGCTATAACTGCTCCCTGGTACCTTGCCCCATTGGGCTTTCTTCCTGTTTTCGCCGAGATAGTGATCATCCGCTAGCTATTTTACCATGGGAAGCATCACAACCAAGCCCAAGTGTCAGCGCACGCGCCTCTGAGTCAGTAAGGTTGTGGGTTTTTGCCCCACTCCAGAGATAAAGCACAAAGCCTAGTCTGACACTTCAATGCAGTACTGAGGAAGCGCTGCACTGTCGGAGGTGCAGGCTTGCGGATGAGATGTTAAACCGAGGCCTCATCTGTCCACTCATGTGGACATAAATGGTCCTGAGGCGCTATTCGATGAAAAGCAGGAGAGTTCTCCCCAGTGATCTGGCCAATATTTATCCCTCAACCAACATCACTAAAACAGACCATCCAGTCATTATCGCATTGCAGCTTGTGGGATCTTGCTGTGTGCAAATCGGCTGCCGCATTTCCTACAACAGTGACTACACTTCAAAAAGTACAGGGATCCCTCCCCAACTGTGGGGGATACGTCCCTGAAAACCCCCGTGGTTAGTAAAACCGCGGTTGGCAAATTCAGTATAAACACAATAAAAAATCATATAAAAAGCATATAAATAGCATAAAAATCATGTTACAGGAAACTCTCGATTTACCGGCACCTAAATAACCGGAAACCTCTGTTAACCGGCAAAATTCAGGAGTAGGTTCAGGTAAGTTTTACTTCATATTAGTGGCCGTTCCTGGATCTGTGGCCAGGGTTCCTGCACCTGTTGCTATGCAACAGGAACGCTTGGTCTGTGGCCGGGGTTCCTGCACCTGTTGCTATGCAACAGGGACGCTTGGTCTGTGGCCGGGGTTCCTGTACCTGTTGCTATGCAACAGGGACGCTTGGTCTGTGGCTAGGGTTCCTGTACCTGTTGCTATGCAACAGGGACACTTGGTCTGTGGCCGTGTACGGGGCTCTCGTACCTTTTACTATACCTCTCTGTAATCCGGACTTTTTGATAAACCGGCACCACACCAATCCCGTCGGTACCGGATAAAAAAGAGTTTCCTGTATTTACCTTATTCCTAAATTAAAAACCGCGGATATGCGAATTTCACTGCCGCGGTTGACAAAAATTGTCGCAGAGTGGAAACCGTGTATACGTGAAACCCGCGTATGGCAAAACCGCGGTTGGGGCGGGATTCCTGTACTTCATTGGCTGTAAAGCGCTTTGGGACGTCACGAGGCTTGTGAAAGGCGCTATATAAATGCAAGTCTTTCAATCCTATTGTTGGAAGGGTCAGGGTGCTTTGGACAATCCTAGAGTAGCTGGTTCAGTTCCACACGAGGCCGTACACTTACCAACGGAACCATCGGGGAGGCCTCTAGATGGTCTTTTAAAAACAGATACATTTGTAATGCTATGCTGTCCTGAGATACTTTGATTGGTACAAAGTCAACAAAAAGCCAGTGATGTGCCAGCGTGTCTGAACTGATGGAATTTGAAACACCCTCAGTCCAGGTCCTGGCGCACATAAATCTGCAAACCCAAACTGCTCAGAATTCCTTCTGTCTTCACTGTTTCCTTTAAATAAGGGCATCTGATGGATAAGGCCCAAAGTTAAAATGTTGCGAGCATCTGTGTTCTGTTTTGCAGCCTGATGCTGATAATAACTTCTGGCAGCGTGCCATTGTTTAATTTTTATGGTATGAGACTCGCCCCCTCTCAAATATCTCCCTGAAAGCAGCTCTGTAAACAAAGCATTCCTTTTCACTGCCGGCTGGGTTCTGATGAACCAACAACCAATGAGCAAATATATTCTTAGGATCATGAGTGGAATGCCCCTCTCTCATGAAACCCCCACCTGCCCATCTACTTCCCATGTTTCTCCATCCCTTCTCTGTGCATATGTTTGAGTACGACCACACTTGGAGTGCGATGTACAGTTCTGGTCTCTCTACAGGAAACTCTCGTTTAAACGGCACCTAAAATATCCGGAATTCTCTATTAACCGGCAAAATTCATACTCCGAAAGCACCTCAATAACCGGAAATGTTGCCGAGTCTGAGTCCGAGTCTCCCACGGTGGCCGAGTTAGTCAGTGGGAGTAGTTCTCCAAACTGCCACTACTCGGCTTCTTGGTGCTGTCAGAAGTCTGAACACCTCAATAACAGGAGTCTGACTCTTTGTTTGTTAAAAATAGCCTCGGTAGATAACCCTCTCCATCATCCGGAATTTTTAATCAACCGGCACCATCCTGGTCCCATTGGAGCCGGATACCAGAGAGTTTTCTGTATTACAAAAAGGAAATAGAGGCACTGGGGAAGGTGCAAAAAAGATTTACTGTACAGGGATGATA
This sequence comes from Somniosus microcephalus, assembly GCF_052327205.1. Lineage (NCBI taxonomy): Eukaryota > Metazoa > Chordata > Chondrichthyes > Squaliformes > Somniosidae > Somniosus > Somniosus microcephalus. The sequence goes on from NC_141010.1 coordinate 11,347,714, forward strand.
CCAGAACTGAAAGGTTATAACTATCGGGAAAGACTGAACAGGCTGGGGCTCCTTTCTCCAGAAAAGAGAAGGTTGAGGGGTGACCTGATAGAGGTGTTTAAGATTATGAAGTGGTTCGATAAGCTAGAGGTAGAGAAGATGTTTCCACTTGTGGGGGAATCCAAAATTAGGGGCCATGAATATAAGATAGTCACTAATAAATCCAATAAAGAATTCAGGAGAAACTTTTTTACCAAGACAGTATAAGAAACTCTTTTTTTATCCGGCACCGACGGGACCGGCATGGTGCCGGTTGATCAAAAAGTCCGGATTACAGAGGTATACTTACCAAGGTACGAGAGCCCCGTACACGGCCACAGGTGCAGGAGCTCCGGTTACACGGCCACAGATCCAGGAACCCCGGTTACACGGCCACTAATATATAGTAAAACTTACCTGAACCTACTCCTGAATTTTGCCGGTTAAGAGAGATTTCCGGATATTTAGGTGCCGGTAAAAAGAGAGTTTCCTGTAGTGTGAATGTGGAATAACAACAGAAAACACTGGAAAAACTCAGCAGGCCAGGGCAGCATCCGTGGAGAGAGAAACAGAGTCAACGTTTCCGGTTGATGACCTTTCGGCAGAATTGGAAAAAAGCAGGAAAGGGAACAGATTTTAAAGCAAGTTTAGGGGCTGGGAAATGGGGGAGGGGATGAAAGAACAAAAGGGAAGGTCTGTGATAGGATAGAAGGCAGGAGAAGTAAAGAGGGATTAAGAGATATTCATTATGGTAATGGGACAGGTTAAGAAACAAAGGATGGCTCTAGATGGGGTGTGAATTGCGCTGGCAGAATGAAGGACAGCTGCCATGTGGGAGGGAAGAAAAAAAACCTGTCCCATTACCATCTCCTCTTGCCTTGAATATCTCTTAATGCCTCTTTACTTCTCCTGCCTTCCACCTCCGATTCCCCCCCGACCTCCCCTCCTCCAGGCCTCCGATCCCCCCTCTGGCCTCTGACTTCCCCCCCTCTGGCCTCTGACTTCCCCCCCTCCAGCCCCGATGCTCCTCTGGCCCGCAACCACCACACCCTCCCCCCTCCAATGCGCCTTCGACCCCCCCTCTGGCCCCGATCATCCTCCGACCCGACCACCCTCCCCACCCCATTTGCTTCCCCCCTCCTCTCTGCGGCCTAGTGCCGCAGGCCTACCCACCTGCAGCCAACCAACCTCTCTAGCTGGCTGCGGGCGGGACACAGAGCTTTCAAATGCTAATCAGGCCCTGTCGTTAAATTCGGCAGGGCCTGCGGGAGTTTCTCGACTGCTTTCTAGGCTCCCCCCGCTACCGACCCGTCACCAGATTAAAATTCCGGCCAATGGGTGTAAAACAGGCGTTACCGCCAAAGAGCAATTTCACCCCCCGGGTGCTATCTTTCTACAGCCGATGGTTTCACTACTGCAGAGGATGCTGGGATAGCTCCACGTTGAGGTTCTCCCTCAATGAAGGAGTGGTCATCTTTGACAGGATGTGCTAGACAACATCTTAAATGCACAGTGGGCCTTATGAGGGCTGATTTTCCTGGGTGGTCACCGGTTGGAGGCAAGTGTGTGCGCAGTGCACCAGGTGTGCGCTTTGCCCGTGGCAGACTGCTAGCACCCAGAGTTCCTGGTGGCTCTCATTAGAATAAAGAGAGCGGAATTCAGGCGCACACCTAAGTGGTGGGTAGTGATCAGGTGGCAGGATGTTCCGCCACACCTTGGGCCTTAAGGCCCCAGGCTTCTTAAAGGGGCAAAGAGCAGCAGGAACCAAAATGCCAAGAACTTTGCAGAATCATTGTTTGCTGGCCATGAGGTTCTGGGAAGAAGGTTAGTGAGTGTTTTGGCTGCTCCTAAAGTGCTCAAAAGTAAAGATGCCTGAAGGTTTTGTTAAAAATGCTTTAAGTGTATTCTTGACTGAACTGTGCCCTGGTAGATAAGTGCTGTCCGTATCCTAAGTCGCACCAAGTCCCGTTCACCCATCACCCCTGTGCTCGGTGACCCACATTGGCTCCTGGTCCAGCAACACCTCAATTTTAAAATTGTTGTTTTCAAATCTCTCCATGGCCTCGCCCCCATCCTATCTCTATAACTTCCTTCAACCCTACAATGCTCCGAGATCTCTGCACTCCTCCAATTCTGGCCTCTTGAGCATCCACTATTTTAATCGCTCCACCATTGGTGGCCGTGCCTTCAGCTGCTTAGGCCTAAAACTCTGGAATTCCCTCCCTAAATCTCTCCGCCTCCCCACCTCTCGCTCCTCCTTTAAGACGTCCATGAAAACCTACCTCTTTGTCTGTCCTAATATCTCCTTAATATGGCTCGGTGTCAAATCTTGTTTGATAACGCTCCTGTGTTGCACCTTATGCGCTATATAAATGTAAGTTGTTGTTGTGAGGGACCTCACCCCCTTCAAGAAGTGAGTCAACCAAGAAGACTGGGGATTGCCCTTAGGTAGGTAAGATCCCCACCCTTACCTTCCAACTTTTCCTTGTCCCACCCTATGTTAATGACCTCCTCCAGAAGTACGTCCTGTGCTCATCCCCACTCTCCCAACTCTGGCTCGCTCCTCCTTCTTCCGTTTGGCCACCTGAGGTTGCTCCTTCAGCCAGTTCTCCGCAGCCTGCTCCCTCAACACCTCTGCAATGACAGCCCCCTCCCTGCCTTCAATGTCTCCCAAAGATTCTTCCCTTCGCCCATGCTTCTCGCCTCCCCTCTTTTTTTCCTTTCTCCCTTCCTGCTCATCACACACGGTGCTGTAAAGCGCTTGAAGAAGTCTCTCTGTATGCGAGGAGACTACGGAGATAGAAGTTATTGTTGTAGTTGAGATTTAATTGAATTCCTATGTAAATGTTGATGCAGTGGGCGCGGGCGGATGAGGTAGTAGCAGACCTCGACTATTTCAAAGGTAATGGTTCCTAAGCAGACAGTGCCTGGGATTTCATTCACCCCATTTCCCCCCGCCCCCCCCCCCCCCCGAAGGATACAGGGAAGGTCAAGTGTGTCCGAATATTAGTAATGGGTGAAACAAAAAAATGCGGCAAAAGCTGTGAGATAGACAGCAGAGGGCTAGACTCCACCCGGAGTCAATATTTACCAGACAGGCTAACATCTGCTTCTTCTTAATGACAGCACATCTGGCTGTAGCCAATGAGAATCTGCTCATGTTACAGACAATTGTAAGTTTTCAAAAGTCTAGCCATTTATTTGCTGGCACAAGTTCTGGTAGATTCAATGGCTGTTCGTTTGTTTGACTAATGAATAATGAACTATTTCGACCCTCTAACGCTGTTCCACATGCCTTGCTGTTCTAGCTTCTGCTCGCTTTGTTTAAACTATTTTTTTTTTAAATTACATGTAATATCGGCAACTCCCTTTTTATCCTGTTGTGTTCTGTATGTGAGAATCTTTGCAATGACCAGAATGGGCAGTCCTAACTTCTTGGCTGTAATACCAGGAAACTTGAGCCCCTGAATGGCTGGGTGATCTGTCAGTCTCGGGCACATGCAGTGCTTTAGAAGACTGCAATGTTGCCCAATAATATACAGAAGGACTGAACAGAAAGCATGTCCAAAATGAATGCTGTGGTTTATAGATTATTAATACAGGGAGAAGTTGATTGAAAGAGGGGACAGCAAAAACAACAATTACTGCCTTTAATGCAGCAATGGCCCAAGAAGCTTCACAGAGTAGAAATGGATCCTCAGCAGTAAGAGTGGGAGAGTTAGGGGAGGTGACTAAAGACACGGGCCAGGAATTTTCTTGTATCTGCTCCCGATCTGCTGGCACAACTTCACTGGAAGTGCAGCTTACAAGGAAATTCCTGGTCATGGTCAAGGAAGTAGGTTCAGAGGAGACTTTTGAAGGTGGGGAGACAAGCAGCAAGAGGGAGGCTTTAAAGTGGCAGAGTTCCAAAGAGAGGGCAAGGCTCTGTCACTGATGGTGGAACAAAGGGAGGGAGATGCACAGGAAGTCAGAGATGGAAGAGCAGAGGCCATGAGCTTGGTCTTAGGGCTGGAGGAGGCTCCAGATGCAAGGTGGGGCGAGGCCATGGAGGGATTTGTAAATAAGGACAAGGATGTGGAATTAAATGCATTGGAGAATGAGGAACAACAAGATGGAGTGAATGGTAGAGCAAGATGGAGAGCAAAAGAGAGAGGTGGAGAGAGCGAAAGAGAAAATGGGAAAGCAAGAGAGACAGAGAGAAAAAAAAAGGTGAAAGGAACAAAGAGTGAGAGAACAAGAGATAGAGAGAGAGAGAGAATAAGACAGAGCAACAAAAAGAGAAAATGAGGGGTAGCAAAACTAACGAGAGAGTAAGGAAAAAAGAACGATTGAGAGGTTGTAGAAAAAGAGAGGATAAGAGAGAATAAAAGACAGCAAGGGAGAGAATTACAGAATGTGAGAATGTGAGTCGGAGACAAAATGAGATAAACTGAATGAACAACAACATTAGAATGAGAGATATAGATAGGAACATAGAAACAGAAGTAGGTTATTTAGCCCCTTGAGCCTGTTCTGCCATACAATGAGATCATGGCTGATCTGTGACCTAACTCCATATTCCCGCCTTTGCCCCATAGCCCTTAATACCTTTGGTTAACAAAAATCTATCAATCTCAGATTTAAAATTAACAATTGACCGAGCATCAACTGCCGTTTGTGGAAGAGAGTTCCCATTCTCTTTGTGTGTAGAAGTGTTTCCTAACCTCACTCCTGAAAGGCCTGGCTGTAATTTTTAGGCTATGTCCCCTAGTCCTAGAATCCCCCAACCAGCGGAAATAGTTTCTCTCTATCTACCCTATCAGTTCCCCCAGATAGAATTAGAGATTGAAAATGCATGACGGAGAAAGACAGAGCGATCAAGAGAATGAAGCAACAGAGAGACACAGATAGTACAGGAGTATGTTGGAAAGTGTGAGGTTATGCACTTTGGCAGAAAAAATCAAAGAGCAAGTTATTATCTAAATGGAGAGAAACTGCAAAGTGCTACAGTACAAAGGGATCTGGGGGTCCTGGTGCATGAAAAACAAAAAGTTAGTATGCAGGTACAGCAGGTGATCAGGAAGGCCAATGGAATCTTGGCTTTTATTGCAAGGGGGATGGAGTATAAAAACAGGGAAGTCTTGCTGCAGTTATACAGGGTATTGGTGAGGCCACACCTGGAATACTGCGTGCAGTTTTGGTTTCCATATTTAAGAAAAGATATATTTGCTCTCGAGGCGGTTCAGAGAAGGTTCACTCGGTTGATTCCAGAGATGAGGGGGTTGACGTATGAGGAAAGGTTGAGTAGGTTGGGACACTACTCATTGGAGTTCAGAAGAATGAGAGGCGATCTTATCAAAACATATAAGATTGTGAGGGGGCTTGATCGGGTGGATGCGGTGAGGATGTTTCCACTGATGGGTGAGACTAGAACTAGGGGGCATAATCTTAGAATAAGGGGCTGCCCTTTCAAAACTGAGATGAGGAGAAACTTCTTCACTCAGAGGGTAGTAAATCTATGGAATTTGCTACCCCAGAGAGCTGTGGAAGCTGCAACATTAAATAAATTTAAAATGGAGATAGACATTTTCCTAGCAGATAAGGGAATTAGGGGTTACGGGGAGCGGGCAGGGAAGTGGACGTGAGTCTAGATTCAGATCAGCCATGATCCTATTGAATGGCGGAGCAGGCCCGAGGGGCCGTATGACCTAATCCTGCTCCTACTTCTTATGTTCTTATGTTCTTATGAGTCAAATTCTGTTTTGGAACAGTTGTGTTTCGAAGTGCAGTTGAAATCTTCTCCATTTTGTACCAAGGTTTGACTCTGGAGGAAAATGACAACTGCAGCAAGAAATTTAATTACATGATACAACTCAGGACAGCCAAAAGACAGTCCTGTTAAAAAGTGGTATCTCGCTGGCATCAAAGGCAGCTGTACAGCCTATGGTTATTGAGCAGTAAATTACATCAATTCTGGGGCCATTTAGTGCTGTAAGCTGTTTTATTGATATCAATGGCCGTTTGCAGTAGCAGCTGCAGTGTCTGTTGTGTTAGAGATGAGGCTGAAGCCAAGGGACAGGATACGACATTGAGATGCAAAGCTCGGTATGACAGTGCACCATCTGCCACGTCCCACTTGCAGCAACGTGACCACAATGTTCAATGGGGTAACTTTTGCGAGACTTAGATCCTGGGGCAGATTTCTTTAGCCACCTGGAAAATGGGGAGCGCAGCAAATCAGGAGCACTGACCTCCGCGTCCAATCTCGGATCTGCACTCCCGCTGACTGAGACTCCAGACCAGGAGTGGAGTCTTGCCAAATGTACCCTAATGTTCTTGATGCTCTTCAAAGACAGCAGCTACAGGAAACTTTCGATTAACCGGCCACTAAATAACCGGAACGCTCTATCCACCGGCAAAATTCAGGAGTCGGTTCAGATAACTTTTTTTACTTTTAGTTCCTTTTTTTACTCCATTTGTGGTTGTGCAAGCGTGTAGCTGAAGCTGTTGCTAAGCTACAGAGACGCTTGCAACTTGTGCCGATTGTTTTGAAGCTGTTAAGCAACAGGGTTTGTTGCTTTAGACGGAGCTCTGAGCTCCGTATCTTTTAGTATAGCGTTTGGTTATCCGGCATTGTTGATGGACCGGCACCAGGTCGGTCCCGTCCGTGCCGGATACCAGAAAGTTTCCTGTACTATACTTAACTCATGTAGGAACGGGCTACGGTACTCAATGTTTTCAGAGAATGTGTTACAGTCCTTAATGTTCTTTCCAGATATCCATTCTGGATTGAATTACGGGATGTGTACTAACTTACAAGCAGGAACAGGAGTAGGCCATTTAGCCCTTCTCCACCATTCAGTTAGATCATGGCTGATCTACACCTCAGCTCCATTTCCCTGTCTTTGCTCCATGTCCCCTGATACCCTTACCTAACAAAAATCATTTGATCTCATTCTTGGAAGCTCCAATGGTCCCAGCATCCACAGCCTTTTGGGGGGAGAGAGTTCCAAACTTCTGCTACCCTTTGTGTGAAAAAGTGCTTCCCCGATTTTGCTCCTCAAAGTCCTCGCTCTAATTTTAACATTATGTCCCCTTGTGCTTCATTTCCCCACCAGACGAAATAGTTTCTCCGTATCTACCCTATCAAATCTTTTAAACACCTCCATCAGATCACCCCTCAATCTCCTAAACTCAAGGGAATACAAGCCATGTTTATGCAAACTGTTCATCAAAGTTTAACCTTCTAAGCCCCAGTATCATTCTGGTGAATCTCCAAGGTCAATACAGGAAACTTTCGTTTAACCAGAGGTTAAATGTCCGGAAAGCTCTATCTACCGGCAAAATTCAGGAGCCGTTTCCTATAAGTTTTTTTTACTTCTCGTTGCTTTTTTTTTCCAGTCAGGCTCTGCAAGGTCTAGCTGAAGCTGTTGCTTAGCTACAGAGACACTTTTAAGCTGCGGCCGACTGTTTTGAAGCTGTTGCTAAGCAACAGGGTTTGTTGATTCACACGGAGCTCAAAAGCTCCGTATGTTTTAACATTAGCGCTGGTTTCTACCGCAGTTTTGATGGTACGGCACCAGCTCGGTCCCGTCAGTGCCGGATACCAGAAAGTTTCCTGTATATCGTTCCTTAACACAGCACTCCAGCTGGGGTCTGACCAAGCTTGTGATTCCATGTAGTACTTAAAGACTTTGTAATTCCACCTAATTGAAAGAAAGGAAATGCTCTTAATGTGTGAATGAAATGATTCAATTACATTGATTTTGTGTTTGTTCTATTCTTTCTAAGGGTTCGATATAGTAACAGCTGTGACTCATGTCCATTGATTTTGCACTTGTCCTACTCCTGACAAGTATAACTGAGGGGGGAAAGGATAAAAACTAGATGGGGAAAAGTTCTTTCTTGTCTTTGAAGGGACAGTACTGAGGGTGTCCCTGGAACATGTGCACCAAGGGTGGCAGCAAGAATACAGGCCGAGAAAAGAAAAATTGTACAGATATTTTCCCAATTTCTCCTCCTCAGTTCACCTCCTCTCCTGAAAGTGCTGACTCTTACTGATATAGGTTCAGTAGGTGCCCACAGACCTCCAACACCTTGTCTTAATGTATTTGCCTTAACAACAGCAACTTGCATTTATATAGTGCCTTTCACAGGAACTTTCGCAAACAAAGTTTGACACTGAGCCACATAAGGAGATACTAGGACAGGTGACCAAAAGCTTGGTCAAAGAGGTAGGTTCTAAAGAACATCTTAAAGGAGGAGAGAGAGGGAGCAAGGCGGAGAGGTTCAAGGAGGGAATTCCAGAGCTAAGAGCCCAGACAGCTGAAGGCACGGCAGCCAATGGTGGAGCGATGGAAATCGGAGACGCGCGAGAGGCCAGGATCAGAGGAACGCAGAGATCTTATCAGGGTTTAAAAAAAAAAAATTAATTCATGGGATGTGGGCATCCCTGGCAAGGCCAGCATTTATTGCCCATGCCTAATGGTAGGGCTGGAGAAGGACACAGAAATAGGGAGGGGCGAGGTCATGGTGGGATTTGAAAACAAAGATGAGAATTTTAACACTGAGGCGTGGCCGGACCGGGAGCCCAATGTAGGTCAACGAGCACAGAGGTGCTCATTAATAGTTAATGTCGGTTAATGGCCACACTAGCACGCGCCTGGCCCCTTGCTAGTGATTGGAAATTGGAGTTCTGACAGATTTTGCGCCTGCTTAAATCAGGGGCTTTGAGGCTGATTGTAGCTCCTTCACTATTACCCTGACTGAGATCAATCAATGCTCCAGAGATCAAGAGCAAATCTGGGATCTTCCTGTTCTGTAGGTCGCAGTACATCATTGGATGGTGCTCTGAACCACTGAGCCACCAGAGAAGCTTTATAAATTTTGTATACACATCAGCTGGATGGAGTTGGATACATTTGAACATTAGAGTAATATACAAATAATATACAAAATGATGATACACCAAAAATACCTCTCCACTCCGGACGTCACCCTTCAGATGTCACATTCAAAGAATGCAGGCCACTGCGGCCACCGCACCCCCACGCCCCCCCTCCCGATTGCAACTCACGCCTCAATCGCCACTCCCCCTCCTTGATCGCCGCTCCCCCCCCACTGATTGACTCTCCACTCCTCTGATCACCATTGCCCCCCCCGATTGCCACTCCCCCCCAAATCGCCAATCCTCCCTCCCATCGCTGCTGCTCTCCACCCCCCAATCGCTGCTCCACCCTGATCTTCACACCCCCTCCCCCGCCTGAGTTCTCGAGCAGCCCTGCACGATAAGGTTAGCTGGCTGCAGTAATCAACCATCGGCAGAATAATGACTGACTCTGAACGTCCTGTTGGATCATTTGCAATGGTGACCTTCCCCTTCTGAACAAGAACAGGGAACGCCAGCAGTCTGAACTATCTAAACCCACAGACCCTGCTCATCGATTAAACTGTGAATCAGTTACTCCAGAATCCGCTGCCCTCTCTCCTCATGAAGATGGTAACAGGAGTAAGATAACAGTAACAGAGGGCCCATTCCGTGTCAGCTGCGGCTCAGCGGGTAGGACTCTCGTCTGAGTCCGAAGGTTGTGGGTTCAAGTCCCACTCGAGACTTGAGCTCAAAATCTAGGCTGACACTCCAGTGCAGCGCTGAGGAAGCGCTGCACTGTCGGAGGCGCCGTCTTTCGGACGAGATGTTAAACCGAGACCTCGCCTGCCCTCTCAGGTGGATATAAAAGATCCCATGGCACTTTTCAAAGAAGAGCAAGGGAATTCTCCCAGTGACCTAGCCAATCTTAACCCCTCAACCAACATCACTAAAACCGATTATCTGGTCGTTATCACATTGCTGTTTGTGGGAGCTTGCTGTGCACAAATTGGCTGCTGCGTTTCCTACATTACAACAGCGACAACACTTCAAAAAGTACATCATTGGCTGTAAAGCGCTTTGGGCCGTCCCGAGGTCATGAAAGGCGCTATAGAAATGCAAGCTCTTTGTTTCTTCTTCTTTTATTCCTCATTAGGACAAAACACGCCTGAGATCCAATGATGACCTGGGCGCCTTCTGGAGCTGTCCAGCTCTAGGCTAACACATTGGCCAGCAAGGAGCTTGTTTTCCCAGGGTTGGGTTGGGTGGTTTCAGATTGGCTCCGAGGCCTGTCCAAAATTAGTGAAACCCGTTAAAAGAAAGGGCAGGCCACTCCAGATGGTGGCGGCCAATTTTGGTCAGTGATGTCAGCACCGCGACTTGGTATGAAGGAGACCCAGAACGAGAGTTGTTCTTTGAGCATGAGGTAATTCCAAGACTTATTAAAAAAAAAGAGTAATAATTTCGTAATTGGAAGATTAGATGTTGGGCGAGAAAGTTTTCCTCCTAGATGCTGCTTACCCCTTAAGTGAGCTCTAGTCTACACATGGGAGAGGGGGTAGGAGACTCTTACCTCTGGAGAACACCACACCAGCTGCAGTTGAACCGGTCCTCTGCATTGACACAGGCGTTACAACTCAGGTGTTGCAGACACACTGTGAGTGAGAGAGAGGAGATGATGGTATGAATTCAGTGAACTATTAGAGAAAACAGACAGTGAGAACAGTTAAAAGGATCCCTGGAATTAATCACAGCGCTAAAATAGTAAGGAGGAAACTGCCCAAAACCAGCCTGGAATCATTAAATGACTGAGTGTTAAAGTGAAACCCTCTGTGGGATTCAAAACATCAGCTGCTTCCGCTGTAGACCTTTGATCCAAAAATGTTTCAGAAATTAGGTGAAATGTTCTCCAGCTTAATGTCAGTAGAACTTAAGCTAAGTTTTTTGGCTCCCCTCCGCACTTCCGTTCCTCTGGCCTTGACTTCATCAACCTTCTTGGCTGCCACCCTGAACTGAATTTCCTTCCCACATTGGATCCATCGCCAAGACCACTTTCCTTCGCCCCGAATAGATTGCTTGCCTTTGGCCCTACCTAGAACATGAGAACATAGGAATTAGGAGTAGGGGTCGGCCATACGGCCCCTCAAGCCTGCTCCGCCATTCAGTAAGATCATGGCTGATCTTCGACCTCAACTCCACTTTCCTGCCCGATCCCCAAATCCCTTGATTCCCGAAGAGTCCAAAAATCTATCGATCTCTGTCTTAAATATACTCAACGATCGAGCCTCCGCAGCCCTCTGGGATAGAGAATTCCAAAGGTTCACAACCCTCTGAACGAAGAAATTCCTCCTCATCTCTGTCCTAAATGGCCGACCCCTTATTCTGAGACTGTGACCCCTGGTTCTAGACTCCCCAGCCAGGGGAAACATCCTCCCTGTCAAGCCCCTTAAGAATTTTATATTTTCAATAGCATGATGAGCTAGATGGGCTGAGTGGCCTCCCTTGTCTTTATGATCTTTGTGATATGATCAGTATTGTCTATAGTAGAAATACTAACTCATTCCACAGCTACACCTAAGACAGATGTGAACGTTGATTTAATGAATTCTGTACCTGTTCCTTTTGCAGGATGACTGACGGGGGAGCTGCCTGTGTCATTGTTACCCATTCATAGAAACCTGCATTGAGGATGTTTCCCAGCGCATCTGTTCCTCTGTTTCACTGACGAAATAGAGAACATTTAACCCACCATGGACTAGTCTGTAAATAATGGATATACCTGGCAGTCCGAACATGCCCAGGGGTGAAGATTTGCTGTGTTCATCACTGCTCATTGACCTCCTTTCTTTAAATAGTTCACATAGGCCACTAGCTACTCAGCACAGCTTATGCAGCTCTACCAGCCGCCTCATAACGCCTGCCTCCTCAAATCAGCGTTCAGGGAACACCAATTACAGAAGCCATGCCAACATTGACATGAATCTTGTCAGTCATGTGAAAATGACTTATGAAATAATACTGGGTGGCCTGCTGGTGGCGCTGTCCAGGGAGAGTATAAATACTCGGGCATGGGCCCAGCTTGCTCAGGACATTCTTTAACAGGAACTAGTGAAGGACACAACTAGATCTCCATGTTGAAAAACAGTTGATTAAAGCCTTGTTTAATACTTAGACCAAGTGCCCAGTAGTTTTCTTACGGCAAACATCATGTTTGCTCACTGGGGCCTACTGATGAGTCCAGGTAGTTATGGTGGGCAGAGATTGTCAATGTTGTCTGCAGTAGGTCAATCCAAAACTGCTACATAAGGGGGACGTGAGTGTTAAGTCTGTGTGTTATATTGCGAATTACTACACAGACCACAAGAGTAAACTTTAACAGGACTTTACTGGTTGAAGGTCAGGGCGGAACTGCCCAATAAATCATTACACAGCACTTATATACTGGTGTGGTCACCACCGGTATTACAGTATACAGCAGCCAAGATAAAGTAGTGCAACTCTTAGGCCTAGAAATTCACTGGCCTTAGCGCCACTTTTGAGGCGCTAGAGGGCCTAGCGCCGAAGTTATGGCCAGTTTAGAAATTGACAGGGGCCCTAAATCGGCGTTAGGCCGGTAGCGCTGCACCGGCACCGATGACGTCATCGGTGTGCGCAGCGTCCCGGTTGCCATGGTAACCCGCCCGAACTCGGAAATTGAGTTGCGGCCGCCTCGCCCGTGGCAGCCGCAAGCAACGTTCTGGCAGAGGTGCCTTCCAGAACTTTGCGCCGGCGCATTAAAGGCCCCGCGGCGGCCGGCCGCTTTCCCGCCGGCCGCCTGGCCGCAGCTCCCTCCCCGGACTTCCCCCCCCCGCCCCCCCGGAACAGAAGCAAGCCCGGCACTTGTCCGAGGTGCCGGGCTCATTTTTAAAAAGATTATCGCGGGCCGCGGCCGGGTGCAGGCAGCTCCTCCTTAACGGAAGGAGGAGGCCTGCACTTCCCGAGCCTGCCGCACCACAGCGGGCGCCGCAGCGCCGGAATAGCGCTGCAATGCGGCGCGTGGCGCCAGTTTTGAGGCGCTGAGACCCCTCAGTAGCGCCAGCAGCCGTTTGGGCGCGGCGCTACTGAATTTTTGGCGCGCGCGCAGGGGGACTTAGCGCCGGCACTAACTTCCGGCGCTAAAGCCCTCGCTGCGCCAAAACCGAATTTCTAGGCCTTAAAATAGTTCCCTTAAAGGTAGAACGGTTCTCTTAAAGGTGGAACGGTTACATACACTACAATCCTCCCTTTTTAGCTTAACAGTATATGTTCCCCATTAAACATAACATCATAACATATATACACAACTTCATGTGAAAACAGTTCACAGATTCAGTCTCTGCGGTGGCGCCTCCTGCGCTTCCTGATTCGGTCCGGATAACGCCTCGGTGGTGTAGTAGTTTTCGATGGTGTAGTAGGTTCTTGTTGCTGGGGTGACTCATCTAATAGTCCTTCACTGGACTTAACAGCTTGAACTTCTGTAGCTTCAGAACCAGCTTGAACTTCCGTAACTTCAGAACCAGCATTGCTGACTTCTAAAAGCTCGAGTACCTTGGGAAGTTTTTCTACTTCCAAACTGATTTGACTCAGTTCGGAGGGACCACGTGCGTGACCTGGTAGAGGTGATAATGGTTCAGATGGGTCATCATCTTCTGCTTCGTCTTTTCCTTTTCTGCTTCTTGGAGACTCTCTGGGCTCCACTCCCAGCTGCATGCACAGTTCCTCCTCCTCTTCCTCCTGTTGCCATAGTAGCGCCACCATCTCCCGGTGTTTCTTAGACTTTTCGTGATTCTTCATGGTTTTTGCACTTTGGAAGATTTCCCCACAAGCTGGGCAGAACAGGTCATGGTAATATTCGGTGTCGTCCTGAACTAGGCCAGCGAGAGGGTCTTCTATTTCCTCCATGCCCAGCTGGACGTTAGCCAGCTTTTGTTCCAAATCCAGACATCTCTCCTGAAGAGACTTCTTCATGTGTTCAGCTTCATCCAGCTTTTTCTGGGCTTCCTGCAAGTCTTTTACTAATGACATCATTTGTGATTTCAATACTTCAACTTCATTCGGAGATTGATTGATCGGACTAGTCAATCCCTCTACTGGAGCAGCTGTTTCAGCATTCTGTTGTTCTACATTGACGTGAGTCAGCGTACTCTTGGCATCCAAGGGCTGCTCTGCTGCAATCTTCTCAGTCTGTGTTGCAACCTCAGCTATTTCAATAACTTTTGAGAGCTCCGAACCCCTTTCCTTTGAAGATTGAAGCTCGTGTTCAAGTTTTTCCCATTTCAGAGTCTTGTCCCTCAGCATATGAAGGAGTTGGCTGACCGTTAACTCTTCTGACATCAGACGTTTCCCAGTATCGTCGTCATGTGTTTTTGACGTATAGGCTGCAGGGCTGTTTGTAACCTTGCACTGGGGCTCCTTTGCTACTTTTAATTCGCCATCAACCGCAGCCTCCACCATTCGAATTTCAACAAATGAATCGTCCGGTGATGCTGCACCCAACTTCAGTAGGAGCTCGGAATTCATGGCAACCAAATCAGCCTTTTCTGCCTGCAACCTGCTAACAAGCGCCTTCAGTTGCTGAACATCTTGCTCCACCAGATTAGAGCACGCACCTTCAGAAACCGAATCAGCTTTGATTCGTTTGGCCTCCTCGCGCAGACGGTTTGTGTGTTCCTGCTCCATTTTCTCCATCAGCTGCTTCTGCTGTCTTTCCAGATTCTCCCACTCTGTGTCAAAGAACTTTTTCGTTGCATTCATCTCTTGCTCAAAACGGCGAATCATTTGTTCTAATTGCTGTTGTAGTTTGAATTGGAGTTGAGTTCGAGCCCGGTGTTCCTCAGAAATGTGCATGTCTGTAGACTGGACAGACTCAGAATTCTCTGTCAAACTATGTTGTTGTTGTTCAGTGGAATTCTGTTCTGATACTTTGTTCTCCTCTGAAGCATAAGCATTTATGCACTCCTTCGTTTCTCCATCATTAGTCTGCAAGTCCATTTTAGACTTGTCTTTTGCACATGGGCTGGTCTTACCATCATCAGTTCCAGAGTCTGAGCTGATTGTCTTCACCGAGTTCTCACTCTTTATTGCTTTTAGGGAGTGCCAGTCCATATTTATTTTCCTGATCCACTCCCGTCCCAGAAGTGGTGGACCTCCCTCAGGTAGTACATATAAGTCCATTCCTTGGTGTTCTTTGCCCTTGTGTCTCACCTTGACTTTTATCTTTCCGATGGGGTATACTCTTTGCCCCGTGTATGTCTGCAATACAATCTTGGTATCTCTCAAGGGTATATGTGAGAATAGCCGCTTGTAGTCCCTTCGGTTTATGACTGTTAGGGCTGATCCTGTGTCCAATTCCATTTTCACGTGGACTCCGGCTATCTTGAGCGTGACCCAGATAGTTTGTAGGTCAGCTTCCTTACTCACATTGTGAATTCTCAGACTACCCAGTTCCTGGCTGTTGGAGTCTGAATCCGAATTCTGTTCATCCGAACTCTTCTCAGCCACCTTATTTACCTTTCTGCACTTTTCCTGCGGTGACTTTTTGTTGCTGGTCTTCTTACCTGACCGGCATACGTTAGCTATGTGACCAAGCTTGCCACATTTTCTACATTCCTGGTTTTTAAACCAGCATTGGTTCTGATCGTGTGTTGTCTTTCCACAACGATAACATTTCGTTGTACCCAAAGCCATTTGATCTACGCCGAGTACCGCGGCCTTCAGCTGCATTTCCGCCGTGCCTCTCGCTGCGGCTTCGTGCGATGCTGCAATAGAGACAGCCTTATCAAGTGTAAGATCATTCTCTTTGAGCAGTCGCTTTTGTGTTCCTTCCTTTGCCAACCCACACACGAACTTGTCTCTCAGTGCCTCTGTCAGATTTTCCCCAAACTGACAGTATTTCGCTAGCCTACGCAGTTCAACCAAGTACTCCGCGTTGCTTTCCTCTTTCAGTTGCGTTCTCGCATAAAATTTAAATCGTTCTGCTAACATCAGCGGTGTGGGGTTCAAATGATCCTTCAGGACAGCAACAATATTAGCGAAAGTCTGATCCGCCGGTTTAGCTGGTGATAGAAGATGCTTCAATAGCCCGTATGTCTTCGCACCCATTGAGTTTAGTAAGGTTAGTGCTTTATCATCATTTGATATTTTATTTGCCTTACAATATATCTCTATGCGTTCTACATACGTGGCCCAATCTTCCACATCGGGATCGAAATCGTTGATGTTACCACGCTTAGGCATCTTCGCAATCTTTTTTTTTTGAGAAACAACGACGAAATTTTTCTTTAACTTTTTTTTTCAAAAAAAAATGGCGGTTTCCCGCGCTTATCTTCTTCCCCGCCTCCGAGAATGGCGGTTTCCCGCGCTTGACTTCTTCCCCGCCTAAATGGCGGCTTCCCGCGTTTCTTCCTCTGGCGGGAGGTGTAAAGCTTTGCCCTCGGGCGACGACCGCTGGCTTTCGGGGTTCGCAGCCTGCGCGCCGGCTTCAGTTTATTCTGAAAGCGCGAGAACAGCTGATTGAGTTCCTTGTTCCCTTTCCCGACAGGGGCAACCGGGCGCTGGGGACAACCAGTTGGCGGCGGACAGTTCCAGCTCTTGGTCCTTTGCGGAAAGCTGCTGTAAGCCGCTGGGCGGAAATCTCGCTCGGTCTCCCTCGCTCGGTCCCGTTCTCCCTCGCTCGCTCGGTCTCCCTCGCTTGCACGGTCTCCCTCGCTCGCTTGGTCCCGTTCTCCCTCGCTCGCTCGGTCTCCCTCGCTCGCACGGTCTCGTTCTCCCTCACTCGCTCGGTCTCCCTCGCTCGCTTGGTCCCGTTCTCCCTCGCTCGCTCGGTCTCCCTCGCTCGCACGGTCTCGTTCTCCCTCACTCGCTCGGTCTCGTTCTCCCTCGCTCGCTCGGTCTGTCTCTCCCGCTCGCTCGGGCTCTGTCTCTCCCGCTGGCTGTAACAGCGATTGCCGTATTGCTGCATTCGCCCTCCCCAGCGGTTTTCAATCGTGCCTCCCAGCCCTCTTGCAGTCCGGTCCTTTCTCCCCCGGCTGCGGCTGAGTTCTCCGCGTTTTTTTATTTTTTTTATTTTCTCCCGCGTCTTACGATCCCGGTCGCTGCGCCACGTGGCCTCGGTAGCTGCCCGGCCTTTTTCACCGGTCGCGGTCGAGCTGTCTCTCGATGCTGTTGCGTCTCCCAGCCCACTTGTAGCCCGGTCTCTCACACCGGCTGCGTTCCTTCACCGCGGCTTCCGTGCCCTACGCTGCCCCAGTCTCAGCGCCTCTGGCCCCGACTTCTGTCCGGCTCCTTTCCCCGGCCGTGGTCGAGTTCTCCGCCCTTATATCCTCCGTTTTTTTTTATTTTCTCCCCTACTCACAGTCAACGTGGCCGACTTGCTTCTCGTCGCTGATCGGCTCACCCACCACCGTGATAGAAGGGACGATCACTGCCTGTTGCTGATGGAAGGCTTCGTGTCAGAATTCTTCCTTCTTCCTTTGCTCTGCAGACTCGAGTCTTCTCTCAGCAGAATGACGAGGGCGGATGCCTCTTCTCGACGCCCGTTAAACTGCCTTGGATGTATCTCTGCCGCAGGGTAAGATCGAACTCGTCACCACTGTTAAGTCTGTGTGTTATATTGCGAATTACTACACAGACCACAAGAGTAAACTTTAACAGGACTTTACTGGTTGAAGGTCAGGGCGGAACTGCCCAATAAATCATTACACAGCACTTATATACTGGTGTGGTCACCACCGGTATTACAGTATACAGCAGCCAAGATAAAGTAGTGCAACTCTTAAAATAGTTCCCTTAAAGGTAGAACGGTTCTCTTAAAAGTGGAACGGTTACATACACTACAGTGAGCCTTAATTTGTTGAATTTAGCGCCACCTCCTTTTTTGAGCAGCTGACAAGAGACCCAGTCTGCCTCTGATAACTCCTCGTGCTGCACCCTGTTGTGCTACCAGCTCTCACCCTGTTCCCTTCGGCGAGGCCCCATTAGGAAGGGGTTAAAGACCACTTTAAAGTGGTCCGGTTGACCGGTTTACCCACCATGAATTTGCCAACAAAATATCACCCAAAGTACATTGGCCCAGAAACTCGGGTCTCCCCGGGTGAGTACGCACGGGGTACTCACCCGTTGGCCCGATGGAAGTGTCGGTTTCCTGCATGCACTGCGCATGCGCGGGAAACCGGCACTTCCGTTCCTCTGAACGAAGGGGTTCAGAGGTCGAACGCGTGCGCGGGGGAGGCTGCGCGTGCGCATCAAACTTACGTTTTTTTTACAGGTTTTCCCGGGAGGGTAAGCCTGCAGAAGTTAGAAATGTAAAAAGCAGGCGTAAGGCCTGCTTTTTATAAGGTAAGTGGTGAATTAGTTAAAATTAAAACATTTTTTCCACAGGTTTGTTATTTTTAAATACTTTAAAGCAAGGTAAGTTTATTTTTAGCCCCGTTAGAATATAAAATTATTTTTTTCAAAAATTTAAATTATTGTTTAAAATAGTTGTTTCATGTAATTTATAGTTTATTTTAAAAATGTAATTAAAAAAAAAATTTATTTGAAGGTTTAGTGCTATTTTGGGGCCGTAGTATTTATAAGTCTTGACAGCACTTTCTGTCAGACTTATGAATGGAGCATTCCCTGCTCCGATTGGCTCCCCATGGCCCACGTGATCCCAGGGGACGCATCGAACTAACTGCGCCCCTGGGATACGCAAGCACTGCGCGCCGGCAGCTGGACCAGGCCCTGGATCAGAATTCCACGGGGCCCTACAGCACAACGGCCGGCGCGCTAGGTAAGTGCAGATCGGGGGCTTGCACCCGCGGGAAGCACCCGACCCGAATCTCTGAGCCATTATCTATCAAATTATAAACAAGATATCAATCGGACTCTCTGGGGTGGATTCTGAATGCCCTCTCCTGGTGTTAACGGGGCGGTAACCACCTCAGAAATGGAGTTAGTAGCCTTACCGCCCCCCGTTAACATCGGCGATGTGGCCAGCGCCATTTCAAAAGGAGCCTACTGCCAGGTGTCCAAAGCGCCCGCCTGATTCAGACAATAGGCCCCTTTTAATATGGGGATTGGGATCCTATGACACAAATCGGAGCCCGATTGCCATTTTAGGTCGGAACTGGTCAGGGCCTGCGTGCGCAGACTCCCACCAGTTCCACACGTGATGGGAGAGAAGAGGCCCGGCCAAAGGTAAGTCTTGAATCATTTCTGTGGGGCCGGAGGAGCAGGAGTGAACCTCTGGTCCCACAAAAATAACCTGGGGCCGCTGCCACCCTGGGACCCCCCACCCTCCACCCATTGTGACTCCCCCCCCCATCCTCTGCATGACCTGCCTTGCTGGTGGTAGCGCTGGCCCGATTTTCAGGCTTCAGCCTGATGAGCTGGATCGAGGCGCCTGCAGCTCGACTGCTGAATTTGAAAGAGGCCGGAGCCTCAAAATCACGGGGGCCTCTTCGCTGCTGGAATGGGTGGCCAATCAAAGATCAAAATCTACCCCTCTCTCTCTCTCTCTTTCTCTCTATGAGATAGCGCCCCTCCAGCACTAGACTGCAAATACTTCCAGGGAGTGAGATGTGGCTATCTGGTTCCACACTTCTGATAGAATGCATGATGTGTTCATGCTATATCACCACGCAATCCTTTTTCTCAGTTCTCTACCTCCTTCCTGTACATCCGTTGGCTTTTCCTCCTTTACATTTTTCATCTTTTTGGTGCTTTTTAAAAAAATGATGTTCATCACAATGAAAGGTGTCGAGGTTTTGGCACCCAGGGTTAGAGTCAAACACGCCGAGATCAGGAAGCACACGGCCAAAACACACAGAGTAACACTGACCCCCCAACGATGTGCTTTAACCCCTTGCTCCTCAGAAGAGTATCCACTATTGAACCAGAGTGGACGTTCCGATTTTCTGCACCAGCAATCATTACAGCCCGAAAGAAAGTGCCAATTAGTGCCAGATGGAAGGCAATTTTCAGCTGTGGCCTACAGCCAGCAAATTTCATACTATAAATATGGTTGGATTTTAGTCCAGATACAAAAGGTGCTAAACAACTGTGCCATCTCGTCCCCATTTCCTCTTCAGTTCAGTCAGCTCTCCCCTCCTTAAAAGCCTGGTTAGTAGCATTACTGTGTCAGCTTCTGAGTGCAATAAGAATGCGCCATTCAATTAGGAACTAGAGAGAACTACAATGATCCCTCGCAACAGGAGAACATAGCACATGGAGGCCAGTCGTGATGGCAGAGTGAATAAAACAGGAGTCCTCCCTGACCCAAGATAAAGTTCAAGCCCCGTAAAAGTCACAACTTACTGGAAACAGGGATGAACTCCAAGGCTGAGCTGTTGCTGATCTTCGTCATGTCCATTTCCACCCTGTGATATTCATAAATCGTTCGTCGCTGACCGTCTGCAAATAGAAACAGAAAGTTATATCACACAAGAAACAGGCCAGCCGATGGGATGAGATTCCAGCCGGGAACTCACACCCGGGTATCCGCTATTGCGTGCATGACCTTTTTTGAGCCCCTCAATTAGATTCCAGACTGTAATTTAAACCCTTTTATTCTACATCGAAAGCATCCAATAAATCAGATTCTATAAATCAGTCTCGGGTATCTGTTATTTTACATATAAACCATTTCAATTCTTCAATTAGCTTTTAGCTTGCAACTCACTCCCAGTTATCTGATTTCTATATACAAACCCGCAATGTACTCTGAAATATCTCGCCGGGTTCTCCGGTAACTCCACTTTTCTGCTCATTGTAACATTTTATGATGATAGCCGATTTACACAAAAATATTTCTTATTGTAAATTGTGTTATAAAATAAATAATAGTTTATTAATTAGTAAAAGGTCTCCATCTAACTCCCTGAAGTCAGTTTAAAAATCGGGATTAATTAGTTTTGGTACTTTAAAAATATCATGATCTTGGAAAGTAAAAAAAGATCCCATGGCACTTTTTCGAAGAAGAGCAGGGGAGTTCTTCCTGGTGTCCTGGCCAAAATTTATATCTCAAACAACATCACTTAAAAAAAAACGGAATTATCTGGTCAGTTATCTCATTGCTGTTTGTGGGAGTTTGCTGTGCACAAATTGGCTGCCGCGTTTCCTACATTACAACAGTGACTACACTTCAAAGTATTTAATTGGCTGTAAAGCGCTTTGGGATGTCCTGAGGTCGTGAAAGGCGCTATAGAAATGCAAGTTCTTTCTTTCTTTTATGATAATGCTGAGTGGGTATTTATTGTGTGGCTATTCGCCATGCCAGTGAGTACCCTAAAAAATCTCCTGATCTATCCGGGAGCATCAGGAATCACCTGTGCCGGGTCTTGATTCCCAATATTGTCCTGTCCTGAGCAGTGCACTCATGAGGTTTCCTTGCGACACAGGGGATCGGGCCAAGGACAGGCGATCAGGATCTCCCTGGAGATTTGCAAAGTATGTGATTAAACCATTCCAATTCAACTTGTGCCAAAATATTTAGTGGCATGGCTAAAATAATGACAAAAAATGATTGTTATGCCCTTGGAAATCAATGGCCTAGAAATTCAGTGGTGCCCCGTTTGGGGCGCCAGCCTCGCCAGGGCGCTAAAAGTAGCGCCCCGGAAGTAGTCGCGGCCGCCCGCCGGAAATTGACTTTGCGCACCCCAGAGGGAAGCACGGCGCTACTCGAGGCGCCCCGCATCCCTCTTGGGGCGCTGCAACTCAATATCGTTGCGCAACGTGCCGCAGCACCACACGCTGCAGCACGGCGCGCTGCGGTACTGCAGGCCTTCCTCCCCTTCTTAAAGGGGAGGGGCCTGCTGGAGCGCGATCAAAGATCGCGAGTGCCGGCAAAAGAGCCCGGCACCGAGGAGAAGTGCCGGGCTCTTGGAACACAGCCGGCACTCCACGGGGGGGAGCTCAGGAGGCCGGGGACGGCTGCGTGGAGAGGTGCTGGCAGGCGGCCAGCAAAATAAATGGCCACCCTGCAGGCGTTAAAGCAGGGGGCGCAACTAAATTTTGTGATCGGGGCAGTAGCGGGGCGCTGCGCACACCAATGACGTCATCGGTGGCGGCGCAGCGCTAACGGCTAGCGCCGCCATTAGCGTACTGCTAAATTTAGTGGGAGGCGTGGCCAGTGGCGTCCAACCCACTAAGTGCCCTCTTAAGGCGCTAACGGGTGGCGCAGCCCACTGAATTTCTGTCATAATCACCAGAATACACTTAATAATTATCATGTTACAAATTGCTTGCTGGGGACATTAAAGCATCCTTTAGTGGAAGAATTGGAGTAAAGTAGGCAGCAATTGTCTCTGGTTAATTTACTGGTTGATTCTAGAGTTGAATTACTCCAAGCAGAAACATAGATAATGCCGATGTTTTGGCCTTTACCAATATGGTGCACGACTAGCTCGTAATAAGCGCGCACTTCCTGCCCACCATATTGGAGGCTTAGAAGGCCGTTTAGCGCCAGAAAAACGGGTGCTGTGCCCAAATTTCCAGTTGTTCTAGAAAATTAAGAACATAAGAAATAGGAGCTGGAGTAGGCCATTTGGCCCATTCAATAAGATCATGGCTGATCTTCTACCTCATCTCCACTTTCCTGAACTATCTCCATATCCCTTGATTCCTTTAATATTCAAAAATCTATCGATCTCTGTCTTGAATATACTCAACGACTGAGCCTCCACAGCCCTCTGGGGTAGAGAATTCCAAAGATTCACCACCTTCTGAGTGAAGAAATTTCTCCTCATCTCAGTCCTGAATGGCCGACCCCTTATCCTGAGACTGTGACCCCTGGTTCTAGACTCCCCAGCCAGGGGAAATATCCTCCCTGCATCTACCCTGTCAAGCCCTGTAAAAATGTTGCATGTTTCAATGAGATCACCTCTCATTCTTCTAAACTCCAGAGAATATATGCCTAGTCTACTCAATCTCTCCTCACAGGACAACCCTCTCATCGCAGGAATCAATCCTTCATAAAGATCGTATAGCCTGGAATATTTAGCACCTGATCAGGCTCAGGTTGTAACCAGGTCTCTGTAATGGCTACAACATCAGATTGCACAGTTGTCAAGTAATCATTAAAATACAAAAGTAACAATTAGCTCATGGCCATTTGTGTTTTTACATCTTCTGCTTTTAATCTAATTGAAGGATTAAGCATTAATCACAAACCATCAGTAGAAACTGACCTGACCCTGCACTTCATTAATTATGTTTCACTGCTGGGAAAAAAGCATTGCTCTCCAAATCACTTCTCCTTTACAACATTCAGGAACAGATGTACACCGCTAATCATCGCGTGTTGGCTGACTTTTTTTTAATTGTTAATTTTCTCCCTTCCACTGTTCCACAGTGTCAGCTGTTGCTCAGTGTGCAGCTCTCTCACCCGAGTCAGAAGTTTGTGGGTTCACAGTCCCACTCCAGAGACTTGAGTACATAAAATCTAGGCTGACACTCCCAGTGCAGTACTGAGGGAATGCTGCACTGTTGGAGGTGCCGTCTTTCGGATGAGACATTAAATCGAGGCGGTGTCTGCCCTCGCAGGTGGATGTAAAAGATCCCATGGCACTATTCGAAGAAGAGCAGGGGAGTTATCCCCGGTGTCCTGGGCCAATCTTTGCCCCTCAACCAACACCTCAAAACTGATTATCTGGTCATCATCCTATTGTTGTTTGTGGGAGCTTGCTGTGCGCAAATTGGTTGCTGCGTTTCCTACATTACAACAGTGGCTACACTTCAAAAGTACTTCATTGCCGGTAAAGCGCTTCGGGATGTCCTGAGGTCGTGAAAGGCGCTATAGAAATGCAAGTCTTTCTTCTAAGGGCACGTTTCCATGGTTGTGAGTACAGGGGTCACAGTCTCAGGATAAGGGGTCGGCCATTTAGGACTGAGATGAAGAGAAATTTCTTCACTCAGAGGGTGGTGAATCTTTGGAATTCTCTACCCCAGAGGGCTGTGGAGGCTCAGTCGTTGAGTATATTCAAGACAGAGATCGAAAGATTTTTGGATGTTAAGGGAATCAAGGAATATGGGAATAGTGCGGGAAAGTGGAGCTGAGGTAGAAGATCAGCCATGATCTTATTGAATGGCGGAGCAGGCTCGAGGAGCCGAATGGCCGACTCCTGCTCCTATTTCTTATGTTCATATGTACACCTTGATACTAGAGCAAAGAGGCCATTACCCATCATGTGTAAACCTTAGTGAGTCTCAATAGGCTATGCAGCTGTGGATGGTTTCATGGATGAGCCCCATTTGTGCTCACATGATGTCCACTCAAGTGCAATTCCAGCAGTTGTCACTGAGAAACGATCTGGACCAGGAAGCTAGGCTGATAATCTTCTCCCTAACCAAGAGGCACTAACAGAGCAGAATGCAGGGTCAAGCCTGGACCTGCTGTCCTTACCCGGTCTGGCCTATAGGTGACCCCAGTCCCACACCCGTGTGGTTGACCACGAACTGCCCTCTGAAATTTTAGCTATGAGGAAAGATTGGATAGGCTGGGCTTGTTTTCATTGGAATAGAGGAGGCTGAGGGGTGATTTAATTGACGTGTATAAAATTATGAGGGGCCTAGATAGAGTGAATTTGAAGGACCTATTTCCCTTAGCAGAAAGGTCAATAACCAGGGGGCATAGATTTAAAGTAATTGGTAGAAGGATTAGTGGGGAGGTGAGGAGAAGTTTTTTCACCCAGAGGGTGGTGGGGGTCTGGAACTCACTGACTGCAAGGGTGGTGGAGGCAGAAACCTTCACTGCATTTAAAAAGTGCTTGGATATGCACTTGAAGTGCTGTAACCTACAGGGCTACAGACCAAGAGCTGGAAAGTGGGATTAGGCTGGATAGCTCTTTTTCAGCCGGCACAGACATGATGGGCCGAATGGCCTCCTTTCTATGATTCGATGATTCTATGAAAGTGGCCTAGCAAACTGCTTAGTTGTACAAAAATCACGACACAGTATTTCAAGACGGCCGCCCACCACCACCTTCTCGGGGCAACTAGGGATGGGCAATAAGTGCTGGTCTTGCCACCTCAATAAGGCCATAGAGGGGGCTGATGTGATAAATGGAAATGTCACACGGGACACCGTACTGAGGTGGTGACGGTTTGGTGGGCAAGTGCCTGTCAGAGTCTTGATAGGATTGTCTCTTTATAAAATTACCAATCACACAGTCACGCCTGCAACTGCACACATCTACCACTAGCCAGAGCTTAATCAGCTGCAGATCCCCATATGTATTAATTATATATTAATTGCTGATTTTATGAAATAAGAGATTGGTTTGCAGGAACGTATGAGTATTTAGCGTGTAAAATTCATCCACTGATGACTATTTACTTACAACCTGGCTAAAACTACATACAGTACAATGACCACTTGGAAAATATGGACACCTGCAAGGAACAGGCAGCTGATGCAAGTGCCCTAGGTGTCCATAATTCACAGGTTTCACTCTATATACCTACTGCATCACTAATGCACTCTGAGGGTAATTTGCTTTGTCCTGACTTTCCATGGGCCTCGGCACAAGAGATCCATTAATAGTCCAGTTAAAAAGCCACACATCTTTTAAAAGTGCCAAATTAGCAGTTTGTCTCAGTCCTCTGGTTTATTGATTGTGATGCCCCTTAGGTTCCCTGAGCACACTGCCTTCAGTGTAGATTGTTTTTGCTCTCGTTCTCGAATCTCATTTCTTCTGTTTTGTTTAAAACTACACTGTGACCCTGGAACTCAATTCTCCTTGTCTTCATCTTCGAATCCATTACGGGTGCAAGTTTCAATCATTAGATCGCAGCTTCTTTCGAGGGTTCGGAAGCCCAAGCAATATTCACTTGCGACCCTTCCGATCCAACGCTGCTTAACTCAATGGACTTTGACATTATTTTATTCACTTGCCCAAAGGATAGAGTAGAAGCACTCAGAAAGAATTGAAAGTCTTATTTCTCACAAATGCAAAACAGCACTTGTACTAACAATTTCAACTATCGCTTCCCATTTGTCACAGAGAGGGCATCTGAAAAGGATACATTCTCTTTATCCCTCTTCCCTCCCCACCCCACTTTGTACAGGGACAGAAGCTGGAACTCACAGGCTGGCTGTACTTTGCACAAGCAGACTGCCTCGCTCCCTCTCCCCCGCTCCCCGCCAACCCCCCCCCCCAATGCTCCCCACTCAATCCTGCACAAGGAAGGAAGCAGTATACAAACTGTCTCCCTCCCTCTCTCCCTCACAACCTCCCTCCCTCACTTGCTCGCTCTCTCCCTCCCTCCCCATCCCAACTGCACAGGGAGAGAGGCAGTGTATAAACAGACTCCCTCTCTCTGTCCCTCTGTCCCTCACTCACTCACTGGTTCGCTCGCTCTTCCCATTATCACACTGCTGTTTGTGGGAGCTTGCTGTGCGCAAATTGGCTGCCGCGTTTCCTACATTACAACAGTGACTACACTTCAAAAAGTACTTTATTGGCTGTAAAGTGCTTTGGGACGTCCGGTGGTCATGAAAGGCGCTATAGAAATGCAAGTCTTTATTTACATTTGGAGCTCGGGCTTCATGTGTGTCGGGCACTGCTCACACCTGTGGAGCTAGAGGCTGACCTCACTCTCTAATGTGAGGTCCACTCACTATAATAAATATTCAGCATGCTGTGTGTTAAGCACTTGGAGCGGCACAAGATCAGAGAAAAAACGTGCCTTTTGGGTCCTCAGGATGTCCCATGAGAACATAAGAATTAGGAGCAGGAGTAGGCCATCCGCCATTCAATAAGATCATGGCTGACTCTCCCGCCTGATCCCCATATCCCTTGATTCCCCTCGAGTCCAAAAATCTATCGATCTCAGCCTTCAATATACTCAACGACTGAGCATCCACAGCTCTCTGGGGCAGGGAATTCCAAAGAATTCCCAAAGTGCTTTCGAGCCAAAGAATTACTTTTTTGAGGTGCAGTCGCTGTTGTTGTGTTGGCAAGGGAGACAGTCAATTCGCGCACAGTAAGATTCCACCAACAGCAATGAGATGAAGATGAATGACCAGGTTAGCTGTTTTGCAGGTCTTGGCCAGGACAGAAGCAGTGTTCCCCAGCTCTTATTCGACTGGTGCTGTGGGATCTTTTACATCCAGCTGTGGAGGCAGATGGGGTCGGTTTAACATCTCATCCAAATGATTACCGCACCTGGAGCACTGCGCTCAGTTCCGGGCCCCGCACCTCAGGAAGGATAGATTGGCCTTGGAGGGGGAGGAGCGCAGATTCACCAGAATGATACCGGGGCTTAAAGGTTCAAATTATGAGGACAGGTTGCATAAACCTGGCTATTTAGAAGGTTGAGAGGCAGTCTAATGGAGGAGTTTCAAATGATAAAGTGATCCTATTGGGTAGATACAGAGAAACTATTGCCTCTGGTGGGAAAGTCCAGAGCAAGAGGGCATAACCTTAAAATTAGAGCTAGGCCGTTTAGGAGTGAAATCAGGAAACACTTTTTCACACAAAGGGTAGTGGAAATCTGGAACTCACTCCCCCAAAATACTGTGGGCTAGGGGCACGCATGGCCACATAAGTACATCAATTATGGTTGGTAATGAAGAAGAAAGCTGCAGACTGCAGGAAGAAATCAATGGACTAGTCAGGTGGGCAGAACAGTGGCAAATGGAATGCAATCTGGAGAAGTGTGAGGTAATGCATTTGGGGAGGGTTAACAAGGCAAGGAAATACATTATAAATGGTAGGACACTGAGAAATGCAGAAAATCAGAGGGACCTTGGAGTGCATGTCCACAGATCCCTGACGGTAGCAGGACAGGTAGATAAAGTGGTTAAGCAGGCATACAGGATACTTGCCTTTATTAGCCGAGGCGTAGAATATAAGAGCAGGGAGGTTATGCTTCAACTGTATAAAACACTAGTTAGGCTGCAGCTAGAATACTGCGTGCAGTTCTGGTCACCACATTACAGGAGGGATGTGATTGCACTAGAGGGGGTGCAGAGGAGATTTACGAGGATGTTGCCAGGGCTGGAGAATTTTAGCTACGAGGAAAGATTGGATAGGCTGGGGTTGTTTTCTTTGGAACAGAGGAGGCTGAGAGGAAACCTAATTGAGGTGTATAAAATTATGAGTGGCCTAGATAGAGTGGATAGGAAGGACGGGATGGATGGGCGGCGCGGACACGATGGGCCGAAGGGCCTCTTTCTGTGCTGTAAAACTCTATGACTCTATGACTCTATGACCTATTTCCCTTAGCAGAAAGGTCAATAATCAGGGGGCATAGAATTAAAGTAATTGGTAGAAGGATTAGAGGGGAGCTGAGGAGAATTTTTTTCACCCAGAGGGTGGTGGGGGTCTGGAACTCACTGCCTGAAAGGGTGGTAGAGGCAGAAACCCTCATCACATTTAAAAATACTTGGATATGCACTTGAAGTGCCGTAACCTACAAGGCTACGGATCAAGTGCTGGAATGTGGGATTAAGGAGAGCTCTTTGTCGGCCTGTGCAGACAAGATGGGCCGAATGGCCTCCTTCTGTTCTGTAAATTTCAATGATTCCATGATTCTATGAATTATGCTCTGTAGTCTGGGGAACAATGCCACCTGGTAGAAGTGGAGGGTTGTTTCATACTACTGCTGCTTTTGAATCGCTGCCCCTCATTTACATATGAATCAAGGCTTTAATCAGTCTGGAGCACAACTGTTGCCCAGGCTCTAAGCCTGGAGCATATCCGGGCTCACGTTACACAGCGCTGTGTGGATGGTGAGCTCGGTGGTCCTCAGCGCCCCCCGATGGGGGGGGGAGTCAGCACCCGATGCACTACTGTCGCTGAAGGTTGCATTGACAGCCCCCTACGTTTTAACGTCAGAGTGAATACAATTGTGGCAATAACATTGGACAAAGAGTAGGTTTTATTTGAGGTCATTTAATTGCCCGCGTTATGCTTTTATACATCAAGGTGTCTTCTGCTCGCCCAATCCTAAAAAGTGAAGAAGACTTGTCGTCTCATTTCTGAATATCATATTAAAAAAAGCTGAAACTCAAAACATCAAACACTCCAAGCCCCAAACTGTAAACATTAGACTTGATGGGCCGAATGGCCTCCTTCTGTGCTGTACTATTG
This sequence comes from Somniosus microcephalus, assembly GCF_052327205.1. Taxonomy (NCBI): domain Eukaryota; kingdom Metazoa; phylum Chordata; class Chondrichthyes; order Squaliformes; family Somniosidae; genus Somniosus; species Somniosus microcephalus. The sequence continues at coordinate 11,376,670 of NC_141010.1, forward strand.
CAACACCAGCAAACGATTTGGAGACAAACCACAGTTTCTATTTGGCTGCAAAGTGCTCAGTGGCTGGAGCTCAGAATTTGCCTGTTGTCTTAATTTAAGAGAAGAACATTGTGATCTTTGGCTTTGGATTACTAAAGCTGATTCTCATGGTCTAAACATTAGCTTCAAGGGAAATGCACTAACCCAGAAAGCAGAACATGTTGAATTTGCTTTGCTGAATTCTTTTTTGGGGGGGATCACCCCTCTAGTTTCCTCCTTTGTTTTCTCGCTTGAGGTGGGGGTAAGGTGCGATCAGCAACACGCACCCTCTGGTACTTTACTCAAGTGATCAGCCTTCATGTACAACCCTTCGTGTCAACAGGTTACGTGACTGTAGAGATCATTACAGTCGAGCATGATCTTATTCTCACCCGCAAATCCACACACAGGCACGGGGTAATTTTAATCTAAGCCGTCTGTCGGGAAACCCACAGGATCGGGTGGAATGCCGGTTTTACATCCCGCCCAATAATACTCTCCGTTAACTTAGATTAAAATTTCCCCCACACTCTTTCTAGCAGGGGTCACTGGTCAGTGACGGGAGATGCAAACTGACATGAATCAGTCATTCATGAAAGAAAGACTTATGAAATAATACTGAGCGACCTACGGGTGGCGCTGTCCAGGGAGAGTATAAATACTCGGGCACGGGCCCAGCTTGCGCAGGACATTCTTAACAGGAACTAGTGAAGGACACAACTAGACCTCCATGTTGTAAAACAGTTAATTAAAGCTTTGTTTAATGCATAGATTAAGTGCCTAGTAGTTTTCTTACGTCACAACCATTTTGATTTTTCCTCTATTCACAACAACAACAACTTGCATTTATATAGCACTGTTACATAGTAAAACATCCCAAGGCACTTCACAAACAAAAGCTTGGTCAAAGAGGTAGGTTTTAAGGAGCGTCTTAAAGGAGAAGAGAGAGGCCATCAATATAAGAGAGTCACCAATAAATCAAATAGGGAATTCAGAAGAAACTTCTTTACCCAGAGAGTGGTGAGGATGTGGAACTCGCTACCACAGGGAGTGGTTGAAGCGAAAGTATAGATGCATTTAAGGGGAGGCTAAATAAGCATATGAGGGAGAAGGGAATAGAGGGTTATGCTGATACAGTTAGATAAGGAAAGGCGGGAGGAGGCTCGAGTGGAGCATAAATGCCGACATGGACTGGTTGGGCCGAATGGCCTGTTTATGTGCCGTATATCCCAGGTAATCCTGCGTAGGTAGAAATGCAGAGAGGTTTAGGGAGCGAATTCCAGAGCTTGGGGCCCAGGCAGCTGAAAGCACAGCCGCCAATGGTGGAACGATTTAAATTGCCGATGCGCAAGAAGCTAGAATTGGAGGAGCACAGAGAACTCGGGGGGTGTAGAGCTGGAGGAGGACACAGAAATGAGGAGCAACAAGGTCATGGAGGGAATTTAAAATGGCGCAGAAGACAGCTGTATTGCTTCTACTGTCAACCCAGCTAAAGAAACAAAGTCGATACAGACCAGCAATCAAATCTGATCCAGGTCTCTGCCATGATCTCATTGAATGGCGGAACAGGCTCGAGGGGCTGAATGGCCTCCTCCTGTTCCTGTGGTCCGAGGTGGCACAGTTCCACACTGGCAGTGCACGTACAAACTGAGCCAATAGGGTGGCCAGTTATCTGAAATCTGAGCAAAGTCAAAGCTGGCTCATCCAAGACCAACTTGCTGCTTAACCTCACCTGGGGAAGGCCACAGACAAACAAATGGAGGAAGAGAAGACAACCAGTTGACTGGCCTCCAATCACAGAACTACCGTAATTTAACAAATGGCGGGGGTGGGGGACGGATTTTCAACTGCAGCCCGCCCCTTTCTCACCTGGAAAAAGGGGTCTTAGCAAAGGAAATGAGGTGGGAGGATGGGGGGGAAACCTTGGTTAGCCCTTGGATACTCAAGGTCCGCATGATGCAATTTTCTGGCGAGTCTGTAAATGGGCGAACAGCAAGCCCGGTTATTTTGGGCGGGCAGCTGATTAAATATGGAAGTCAGGGTCCAATGCCACTGTAGGACGTAATCGCAATTTTGCAGTACCAGGCAGCGAGCGGCCTAATCTGTGGTCCTTAAAGGGACCACTGGTAGCTGCTCCATATATAGGGTCCCAAACCTTTTAAATTTACGTTTTGTCGGGCCAGGATGAGTAGCAGTGCTCTCTCCCTTGTGTAATTCTGATGGTCCACTACACTCTCTTTTCTAACGTGTTTCTTATTTGTGTGCCTATAATTAAATATCAAACACACTTCTCTCCAATCTCCCCCCCCGCCCCCGCCATCTCCACCCCCACCACCGCCTCCAGGGCACAGACTACCCAAGCCCAAGAGAGTGAGTGACCTACTTCTAGCGTCTGCCAATGTCAGTCTGATCTAATGCCAGGGTGTGTGTTGAGTGCGGCCCAGGGATGACCCTCCAATTTTCCTTCTCTCCTCGGGGGGTCTCCACAGGAGACCAGGAGCTCAGCGGGTGGGTGGGTGGGCCGTTGGCGGTGACCTAACTCCCAACTGCCGTGGCAGACGATGCCTCAAGCCTGCTCGAAGTAAAATCCGAGGTTTCTTAAAGGCGATAACATTTCTGAATAATATAATAAAATCATAAAGTGAATGATTTTTTTTCTGTGAAAGTATTTTAGACTAAATGTGACCCGCCATTCGGCTCTGGGTAGTTTTGCTCCGAGGCAATACTTACAATTTGCAACTGTTCTGTACCAATAAAAGGCAATAAAAAGCATCTTAATGCATCTCAAATATTTTTGGCAGACAAAAGAAAACAAAATGCTGTGCCAAGGGATACGGAAAATGCTTACGGCTGCAACTGGGAGAAGTCTGAAGTTACCCTGTTGATTAACTGAGAGAATGTGCAAATAACTGGGTCAAGGCAGAACCGTGCCAATAAAAGCAAATTAAGATAATGGAACTGTTTTTCGGCAGGACACTTTCTGCAAGGGGATTGTTATGAGATACAACTTGTCAGAAAGGTCTTAGAAATAGAAACTGATGAACAGGCTCGCTGTACAAGAGGCGGGTCAACTTCTTCTTAACCAGAAATTGGAAGGTTTTAATCCCACGGTTACCTACTGACGTAAGAAAACTACTAGGCACTTGGTCTAAGCATTAAACAAAGCTTTAATCAACTGTTTTACAACATGGAGGTCTAGTTGTGTCCTTCACTAGTTCCTGTTAAAGAATGTCCTGAGCAAGCTGGGCCCCTGCCCGAGTATTTATACTGTTCCTGGACAGCGCCACCCGCAGGCCGCCCAGTATTATTTCATAAGTCATTTCCACATGAATGACAAGATTCATGTCACCTACCATCTATATTTTTGTGGGATGAGCTTTGTTGGTCCTTAGTTGGGAAGTCTAAAGAAAGGGAAGAAGAAGACGACAACACTTCTTTTTTTTCCCCGCGCATTATGTGATCATACTGAATTTCTTACCTGAAGGAGGATGGGAATCACCACAAAGATAGAGAATGGGGAGTAGGATATCCTATGGAAGACTAAACCAACATGAGATGGAGACGGGTCTCCATAAATCCCTTCACAACCTCACTCTTCTCTATCTCTGGAACTTCCTCCAGTGTTACAAACCCCTCCTCTTGAACTTTCTGCTCCTCTGTCTCTGGCCTCTGGTGAGTTACCCCATTCCTTCACCTCACCACTCGCGGCCATGCATTCACCTTCTAAACCCTCCCCAAATCCCTCTGCCTCACCTCTCTCAACACTTCTAATATCTACCCTCATACGAACATAGGAACGGGAAGAGGCCATTCAGCCCCTCGAGCCTGTTCCGTCACAAAAATGCAAGTTCTTTCTTATTTCCTTGGGTTGGCGTCCCTTTTTTTGCCCATGCCTCTGCGAAGTGTCTTGGAACACTCTTCTACGTTAAAAGCGCTATATAAATGCAAGTTGTATTTCTTCCCCACCTGTACACATAGTGGGAAAAATTCAGTATCGCCCCGTTTGGGGCGCCATTATCGGCCGTGCGCAAAGTTTAGCGCCTGGCGCTAATTATCGCCTCCAACGGCAAACTTGGCTTTTATCGCCCCTGGAGGTGATTGGAGCGCTAAATCAGGCGCTTCACACCTCTCTTAAGGCGCAAAGGCCGAGGAGCGAGGCGCTACCTCAGAGCGCTGGCGAAGCAAGGAAGGACAAATCAAAATGAACCTGCAAAGTGCTGCTCAGTACCCAAAACTCCTTCACACAGCGTTGAATCTCTCCAGAAGACTCTCTCTCTCTCTCAGAATGCGTGGTGCAAAAATGTCACCGACAAAAAAAGGCAGGAAGCGGTCGTCTTTAAATAGCGCTCCCCCAGTCCCTTTCTGACAGCATAACGCTCCCCTCAACCTGTCGTTGCTAGCGGCAGGCGGTAAGGCAGGGGGCGCCACTCAATATCTGGTCCGGGGCGCTACCGGGGCGTTGCGCACTCGACTGACGTCACGATCTGCCGGTGCAGGAGATCGTGGCGGTAGTGTTTAGTGCCACCGCAAAATGTCTAGTTAATTTCGCCAGCGGCGCAAACATCGCCGCGCCCGGACGCTAGTTGCTTTGCGCCCCATTAGCGCTCTCTTAAGGCGCTAGTGGGAGGCGCAAACAACTGAATTTTTCCCCCATAGTACTTGTACCAAAAAGCTTGCTGCTTCCTCTGTGGAAGCAGCTATCAGTTAAACGCTTGTTTGCTGAGCTTGAAAGATGAGTGTGTGGAGGGAATGATAAAATTTGCCCATTTCTGGGCTTTGACAGTGAGTCAAAATGCCGCATTATCCTCTCGGTTTCATTTGCCATATTGATTTATTGAGCAGGCTCGAAAGGCAGTTTACTTACCAGGAACGTGCGGTGCCTCATGGTCTATCATGAAGGCATCAGACAGCCCTACTTTGACAGGATGCTGAGCAGAATTTATCTGAGTCACAGTTATTGGAACCTAGAGAATAGATTAAAAAGCAACATTAGCACCCAACCATTCATTTCATCTGTGTAGGCTGACAAGGCGGTGAAATGTCCGTTCTTTACTCTCCATCTCTTCACCCCTGGAGGATATGAAGCTTTATGGCATGTTCTTTTCCAATCAGGTCAGACGCCACACAGAATGAGCAACATGCCTTAAATTCAGTCACTCTGAGTATTTAAAAAAGAGCTTGAACCAAGCACTTATTTTGACTTTTTCATCTTTAAATTTACAGGGCTCTTTTCTTTCATGCATTCTCAATAAAAATGTGTGTGAATGCGAGTGAGTGTGTATGAGTGTGTGAGTGAGTGTGTGTGAGTGTGTGTGAGTGTGTGTGAGTGTGTGTGAGTGTGTGTGTGTGAGTGGGTGTGAGTGTGTGTCACTGTGTGAGTGTGTGCGTGTGAGTGTGAGTGTGTGTGAGTGTGTGTGAGTGAGTGTGAGTGAGTGTGAGTGAGTGTGTGTGAGTGGGTGTGAGTGGGTGTGAGTGTGTGTCACTGTGTGTCACTGTGTGAGTGAGTGTGAGTGAGTGAGTGCGAGTGTGAGTGAGTGTGTGTGTGTGTGATTGTGAGTGATTGTGTGAGTGAGTGTGAGTGAATGTGTGAGGGAATATGTGAGTGTGAGAGTGTGAGTGTGTGAGTGTGTGAGTGAATGTGTGAGTGTGAGTGACTGTGAGTGTGTGAGTGAGTGTGAGCGTGACTGTGTGAGTGAGTGTGTGACTGTGAGTGTGAGTGAATGTGAATGAATGTGTGAATGTGAGTGAGAGTGAGAGTGAGAGTGAGTGTGTGAGTGTGAGTGTGACTGTGAGTGAGTGTGTGTTTGTGAGTGAGAGTGAGTGAGTGAGTGTGACTGAATGTGTGAGTGTGTGAGTGAGTGAGTGAGTGTGTGTGAGTGAGTGAGTGTTTGTGAGCGTGTGTGAGTGTGTGTGAGTGAGTGTGTGTGTATGTGAGTGAGTGAGTGTGAGTGTGTGTGTGAGTGAGTGTGTGGGTGAGTGTATGTGTGTGAATGAGTGTGTGTGTGTGAGTGTGTGTGTGAGTGAGTGTGAGTGTGTGTGTGTGTGTGAGTGTGTGTGTGGATGAGTGAGTGTGAGTGAGTGTGAGTGAGTGTGAGTGAGTGTGAGTGTGTGTGGGGGTACTGTATGTGATGAAGAACAATTTTAGAATGGAATTACAGAAGGGTGCAGCTTCCCATAGCTGGAGTGCCAGTGGAAGGCTATGTGTGGGTGGTGGACTGCCCAACAAATGAACAAATGATTGGTAGAACATTGAAGGATGCCTCATTAAAATAAATCTCAATGAACTGTTTCAATGCCTATGACCCATGGGTTAATTATTGAAATCTAGAACTGAAAATCCTTACAAATCGGATGGTACAGTGGCTAGCACACTGTCCTTTCTCTGTTATGAACTAGCCTTCAAAACTGATGGGTCAGGTTTGCTCTTTCTGCTGGCTGTAAGTTCCCAAGTGAAATGGCTTCGTGGGAGTTTGGATCCAATACCAGTGAATCCAGAGCGTGAACGTATCCACAAGTTGGCATTAAAGTGGTAGATGTGGAAACCGGATTAGCCACACTGCTGTAGTAGGAAGTCACTCCTCTGACATTGGGAGTCAGGGCACATGGTTAGGACAGAGTAGATATATCTACACTCTACATTAGGGATCACCAAGTGGCAGCCCATTGGCCACATATGACCTCTGATCCCCGGACATCCGGATCTCAAAACCCTAGCAATTCAGACCTATGCGTGCTTATGTTTCTTATTTGCTGACTTGTCCTGTTTGAAGGTTGTGGGCCTGGAGGTTTGGCAAAGGCACTCCATGATTCTGTTGCCTCAGAACACCAAGATCTGTTGGTATCAGAAGATTGAGGTATGTGCAAATGAATCGGAACGTGGATTTGATCTTTATACGTGGGAGCGTATACGTCGGACGCTCCACGTTATTCACCTACATGAGCCACAAAGACAAAAGTCTTGGGACGCTCCTGCTCTGCATCTAACCTGTTCTATAGCTGATCTGGGAGTTCTGGTTTCTGACACTGGATGCCAGAAGTTTAATTCCCCAGCACTGACATCTCTCATCGTGAAGAACACAAAACACTTCAGACTTTTCCTCTTTAAAGTATTTTAAAATCTAAGAATGCCAGCTGCAGGCTACTTTTACAAGTTTCTTTGGAATGAACCATCCATATTCCTTGATGACAGTTTCTATAGCAATTGTCTCATTTCACATCTACAGAATAGCTAGTTGAGAGCAGGTCTCTTGATTGAATCTAACAGCAGTTCCTTTTATGTGAAGTGTTGCCTCCAGGGTTAGGAACCAAATTACCACAATCTATATTCACCATCATCAAAAGCAACAGTTTCTAAAAGGTTTGGCGTGATTATTTCATTGCCACATTAAAAAAAAACAAGAGAAAACTAAAGGTCCATCAGTAATAAAGGAAAAACAACAGTGTATTAGCATCTGATTAGTGTATGTTAGTGCAGTCTAGATATTCAGATAATGGAATAATAAAGGGTTAGGCTTGGGTTTAAAGAGAGGTTCTGATGCATATCATGCTTTCTGCCCATGTAACTCATGCATACATTGTGCCAGCAATGGGTTCTGTGATATTCTTAGTGATAATCTGAAATAACTGAATCCAAAATCCAGACTGATTTGGTGTCAGCTTTCCATAAGAACATAAGAAATAGGAGCAGGAATAGGCCACTTGGCCCCTCGAGCCTGCTCCGCCATTCAATAAGATCATGGCTGATCTTGGGCTCAAAGCCACTTCCCCGCCCGCTCCCCATAACCCTTCACTCCCTTATCTTGCAAAAATCTGTCTATCTCCACCTTAAATGTATTTAATGACCCAGCCTCCACGGCTCTCTGGGGCAGAGAATTCCACAATTTACGACCCTCTGAGAGAAGAAATTCCTCCTCATCTCAGTTCTAAAAGGGCGACCTTTTACTCTGAAACTGTGCCCCCGAGTTCTAGATTTCCCCACGAGGGGAAACATCCTCCCTGCATCTACCCTGTCGAGCCTCCTCAGGATATGTTTCAATAAGATCACCTCTCATTCTTCTAAATTCCAATGAGTATCGGCCCAACCTGCTCAACCTTTCTTCCTAAGTTCCGACATTACAACAGTGACTGCACTTCAGAAGTACTTCATTGGTTGTAAAGCACGTTTGGGACATGCAGAGGTCACGAAAGGCGTTATGTAAACGCAAGTTTTTCTTCTTTCTTCCTTTCTTGCGGCGGCGTAACGCTACTTCCTGCTTTACTGCTACAATAGGGGAAGCGAGGAACTTTGGTTCCAACGCTTTGCGAATGATGAGTGTGGCTTTAATTGTGATGTGGGCTTACTGAAGGGGGCAGCCTCATGGGGGTGGGTGGGGGAGTGGGGGGGAAGAAGTGGGGGTGGAGGTCATTGTTTTGTACCGTTTTATTACTCATTTAACTTCACTGTGCTTGCTATCAAAGAATGAGAGCCGCCCAACCACTTATCCATGAAATCAGTAAACCTCTCGGTGAGGGTATTAGATGTTGGACTAGGGCTGAACACATGAAATCTCTTTGGTTCAGGTACATATACGAGAGAAAGGGAAAGTGATTTCCATTACAGAGACCAATTTTGGTGGTTCTTTTGGAGGGGAGGAGAGAGTCAACGCTAAATGCCTCTAGACACTGTTTCAAAGATTATGATGACACTGCCACAGCCGTTTTGGATGCCCCACTTGTTTGACAAAGTAGCTCTCAATTCCTTTTCCAATAATTCTTTTGGTGAATTTCTCAGGTGCGGGATAAGAGTGCTGCGGAATGGTACACTTCCACTTTGGGAACCACGGGGGCAGCACTGAGCACTCCCACATCAGGTAAAGTTACTTCTCCTCTGGCCCAATATGCCGTAAGCCCCAACTCAGAAGAGCACCTCCATTTTCCACACCACCCTGAATAAGGTTGCCAAGTTAGTGCCAATTTGTCGTCAGTTCTCTGCAGTGGCCTGATGCCCACTGGGGACTAGGTCAAGACTAGTTGAACTCAGTTAACGTACAATCGTAAAATGAGTGGAGAGAGATTTTCATCATATTTGTATCGGCTTGACTTGTATCCATTTGGACAGTGTACCTAATCGACTGGACCACCCAAACAAACAACATTATTACCCAGTGTGCCTTCCATTCTCTGCCACTTGGCTCCATAACCTCATAAATTAAATATCTCTTACTTTTAGAATTCTATAGGCACCAAAACCCAAAAGCAGGCTCCCATTTATAGTCAGGAATTTCTGGCCTGCAGATCTCCACCAAACATTCCAGCAGAGACCAGCAACCACTCACGGCGTGCTATAATTCAGGCCTAATTGGCACATATTGGGCAGTTTCCCTGAGAGAGGCCGCACAAGGAAAGATGGCACGAGAACAGGAAATGTCATACAGGTGCAATAACCACTGTTCTCCTGTGGTTCCAATTTGGGTGCATTTGGGGCTAATTATTAAAACATTTACAATTCCACTACGGCGCTTAACCTTTCAAGGTTTCTCTCGCCAACAAACTATGAGTTGCAAAAAGAAAACAATGATTTTTTTTTTGTTCCCAAGTTGAGCAATTTCTGCATTCCATCTTTAGCTGAAACCTTAGATCTCCAGCGTTCATCGATGTTTTATCGTTGACTATGCCAAGATTTTGTGCTATTTCAGACCATCTCAAGACGCGAGTTTCATACCCCTTGTATTCAGTGTGCAAATCACTCCAGCGGCTAAATGCACTGTGTGGTTGTGGCCATACAGACCGACACATTCACTGTTTAATCCCTAAACTGTGCTTCGTTAACTGATCTCAGATGCCACTGGGTTTATACGACCGATTTCAGCAGTCCTGGATCAGGGAGGGGGGAGAAAAATATCTGGCTGTGTTTGAGCCCCTGATCACTTTCTAATAAATCCCGCTGGATGAGAACATAAGAACGATAAGAATTAGGAGCAGGAGTCGGCCACACGGCCCCTCGATCATCGACCTCAACTCCACTTTCCCGCCCGATCTCCATATCCCTTGATTCCCCTAGAGTCCAAAAATCTATCGATCTCAGCCTTGAATATACTCAATGACTCAGCATCCACAGCCCTTTGGGGCAGAGAATTCCAAAGATTCACAACCCTCTGAGTGAAGAAATTCCTCCTCATTTCAGTCTTAAAAAGCCGACCCCTTATCCTGAGACTAGGCCCCTTAGTTCTAAACTCTCCAGCCAAGGGAAACAATCTCTCAGCATCTACCCTGTCAATCCCCCTCAGAATCTTATATGTTTCAATGAGATCACCTCTTATTCTTCTAAACTCTAGAGAGTATAGGTCCAATCTACTCAATGACTGAGTGATAAAAGGATCAGGTTCAGTTGCAATACCTCATAGTCGAATAACCTACCGATGCTCACTGCTCATGCATGAAGATGTTCAATGATTGGGGTAACTTTCCACTGACTTAACACACCAAGCAGGGAGCCTCACCTTCCAGAAGCACAGACCAGGAATTCGAGCGTGCAATGTACACAATTGTCTAACTTATGTTGGAAATCGTGCACATTGCACACCCAAATTTTCGATACACGCACCTGGAGGGATTGCAAATTTGGAACATTTCCATTCTCCCTCCAGTACTGTATATCCTGATGGATGCTTTGGATGTGATTTATAACACTTCCAATGCTTTTTTAAAAATATATTTGTTGTTCAGGTGATTGGGGCATTACCAGATGATACTCTCTTCTCTAAATGAATCCTGATGTCTTTCTGTCTGGGCTGAGATGACCTTTTTCCTGCCCTTTGTCATAGGACAGAGTGGAGCTGCCAAAGTTAGTCAACAGAATGACAGGTGATCGCGGGGTATAAGGAGACTTGCTACCCCTCTATTCCCCCCTCCCCCTTCCCCCGCTATTTTCAGTGGGAGTGAAGTCATTGGCTCTCCCCATCCCAGCTTGCCCCTTACATACTCACATCCTTGTAACTGAACACGATCCGCCCTTCTTGACACAACGTGGCCTGAAAGGTGAAACTTCCGATGTCCTCTCGGTCAGGCAGAAACACTTTATCCCATTGGACGACGAATGCAGTCCCTAAACAGTACAGACAGGACCAGTGAGACTCGGCACAGAGACACGCGAGCACCTGGTGGCAACGTGGAGAAAAGCCACAAAAACTGATCCCTGGTGTCAGGATCTTGAGTTATCAGGAACGACTGAAGAGATTTGGGCTTTTTAACCCGGAAAGGAAACGCCTGCGAGACGATCTTATATAAGATTGCTAAGGGTATAGAGAAAGTTAACGTGGCCTAGCAAACCACACACAGTTGTATCAGACATAACAACAGAAAATGCTGGAAAAACTCAGCAGGCCAGGCAACATCCGTGGAGAGAGAAATAGAGTCAACGTTTCGGGTCGAAACCCTTCTACAGAACTGAGAGAAAAGGCAGGAAATGAAACAAAAGGCAGTTTGGGGGTTGGGAAATGGGGGAGGGGATGAAAGAAGAGACATTAAGAGATATTCAAGGTGAGACGAGATGGTAATAGGACAGGTAAAGAAACAGACAATGGCTCTAGATGAAGTGTGAAATGCGCTGGCAGAGTGAAAGACAGCTGCCATGTGGGAGAGAGAAAAAAAAAGGAAAAGTCACAAACCAAAAGTGTGGATAAAAAATATAAAAATATAATAGGGGTCGAGGTTATGATCTGAAGTTGTTGAACTCGATATTGAGTCCGGAAGGCTGTAAAGTGCCTAATCGGAAGATGAGGTGCTGTTCCTGGAGTTTACGGTGAGCTTCCGTGGAACAATGCAAGAGGCCGAGGACGGTGAGGTCAGAGTGGGAATGGGGCGGTGAATTAAAGTGACAGGCGACCGGAAGCTCGGGGTCACCCTTACGGACTGAACGGAAGTATTCCGCAAAGCGGTCACCCAATCTGCGTTTGGTCTCCCCAATGTAGAGGAGACCGCATCGTGAGCAGCGAATACAGTGTACTAGATTGCAAGAAGTACAAGTAAATCGCTGTTTCACCTGGAAGGGGTGATTGGGGCCCTGAACAGTGGGAAGGGGGGAGGTATAAGGGCAGGTGTTGCATCTCCTGCGCTTGCACGGGAAGGTGCCGGGTGAAGGGGAAGGGGTGCTGGGGGTGACAGAGGAGTGGACTAGGGTGTCTCGGAGGAAGCAGTCCCTACGGAATGCTGAAAGGGGAGGGGAGGGGAAGATGCGTTTGTATCAGACCGTTAGTTGCGGTTCAGGAAGGCCGCCCACCCCCACCTTCTCAGGGCAACTAAGGATGGGCAATAAAAGCCGGGCTTGCCAGCGACACCAATAAGAATGAATTTAAAAAAAACTTCCTAGAGGTATTATAAAATGGTGAATGTCGTGGAAACAGGTGAACCCAGAAGAAATCCATGTCTAGGAGTACATATCAAGGTAGCATAATAGGTGTACGGTAGCATAGTAGTTCTGTTACTGGACTAGTAACCCAGAGGCCTGGGCTAATGATTGCAGGGGCAAAAAGTTCAAATCCCACCATGGCAGCTGGGCAATTTAAATTCAGTTAGTTAAATAAATCTGGAATAAGAAGCTACGGAAACTACTGGATTGTTGTGAAACCCCATCTGGTTCACTAATGTCCGTTAGGGAAGGAAATCTGCTGTCCTTACCCGGTCTGGCCTATATGTGATTCCAGACCCACAGCAATGTGGTTGACTCTTAACTGCCCTCTGAAATGGCTGAGCGAGACACTCAGTTGTACCAAATCATTAAAAGAAGAATTGTGGACTAAGGTAGCTCATGAGCAATTAGGGATGGGCAATAAATGCTGGCCGTGCCAGTGATACCCACATCCTGTGAACAAATAAAGAAAAACAGTTGAAGATTAAGGTGTTGGCCAGAAAGTAATTTATTTCAGTGGGATGATTGGAGATCTAGCCCAAATTAATTGGTTGTAAAAAATGGTAAGCTAAAAAGATGGACTGTTTGTTTTGTTACAGCTGGTTCCAACGTTGCTACAACAAAGATGATTTTGTCCTTTATCTATATTTATCCTGGTACAATCTTTTGATCCCATACCTTTCCAGATACTTGTCAGATTATTAAAGCTCTCTCTTTGCAGCTGTGAAGATCTTCAGCAGAACCAGCAGTAAATTAAAAACCGACACGAATCTTAACATTTTACTTGGAGAGATCTCAAAATCAGAATTCTACGACACTGGAATTTGACTTTTAATCTAACAGTAATTCTTCTCGTTGTGCAATCCAAGTTATTATTAAACTCAATTACAGGGACAATTGCATTTGGACAGATGAAGTATTGTAACTCTGAGTCTTTATTGGTCTATTCAGAGAAAGATGTTTTCATTGCCAACGATTGCTACATGGTGGGATCACTGGCGTAGAAATAAAGAGCATTGTTATATTTAAAAGATCACAAGATAAATAAAGCTGAGGGAGGCCATTCAGTTCAATTTAGCTTATCCATCCACATAAACCTTCAATCCTCCAACACAGAATCCAGAGGTGTCTTAGATATTTATATTACAGATTTAGTGTTGGTATGAAGTGGTTCTGACGCTAAAGCTATGACCTGACCCTCAAGTGAAGTGGAGTGAGATTTCCTCCTCTTGGGAATCTTACTCTACCTCACTGCAGTGTCAAGGTTGGATCCTTGACACAGGGGTACGGTGGCATATATTGGTTATATTACTGGACTAGTAATCCAAAGGTCTGGGCTAATGTGCGTGGTATTTACAACGTAAAAGCCGATGAGCGGTCTGCGCGGGATCTTTTGAGAAGACTGCGCGGCTGCACACGTGCAGCTCAATGGGAACATTGCTCCTGCCTCTATCCGCCCCGCCCAGTGAAAAAGCCTTTAACCCCCCCCCTCCATCTCCAATATTCTTATAACTGTAGCATAGTGGTTAGTTTACTGGACTAGCAATCCAGAGACCTGGACTAATGATCCAGAGACATGAGTTCAAATTCCCAGCCACGGCAGCTGGGGAATTTAAATTCAGTTAATTAAATAAATCTGGAATACAGGAAAGTTTGGTTTATCCGGAGGTTGTATGGCTGGAAACCTCGATCTAACGGCAGAAATCAGCAGCTGCTTTGTTAGGTTTTTTTTCTTTTTTTTTCTTCTCCTAGCATTTTTTTGAACAGTCAGTCTCTGGAAAGCCTCTCTGAAGCTGTTGCTAAGCTACAGAGACGCTTCCAAGGTACGGGCCGACTGTTTACAACCTGTTGCTAAGCAACAGTGTTTGTTGTCAGATACGGAGATGAAAACCTCCGTATCCTTCAACATTAGCGTTGGTCTGTCCGGAAGTTTTCATAGATCGGCATCACGCTGGTCCCGTCGGTGCCGGATATCGCGAAGTTTCCTGTAAAAAGCTAGTATCAGTAATGGTGACCATGAAACTACCGGATTATCGTAAAAACCCATCTGGTTCACTAATGTCCTTTAGGGAAGGAAATCTGCCGTCCTTATCTGGTGTGGCCGATATGTGACTCCAGAGCCACAGCAATGTGGTCAACTCTTAACTTCCCTTCTGAAATGGCCTAGCAAGCCACTCAGTTGTCAAGAAGGCGGCTCACCACCACCATCCCGAGGGCAATTAGGGATGGGCAATAAATGCTGGCCTTGCCAGTGAGAGCCACATCCCATGAATGAATGAATAAATCCTGACTCCAGGTGTGGTTGCGTTTGCACTATAGGGGTGATGCAGCGATCCGGCATTCCCAGTGGGGAACAGTGCTCGGAAGCAGGGCACCTTAGGAAATCGTGGGCACTCAATCTGTGATTTCCCATCCAATAATGAATGGAAAGTCACAGGCTATGTGCGTGTGTAGGTCAGTTCAAGAAGATAACCAATACGGTGGGCATCAATCATTTTAATGATCAAATACAATTAGTTACATATAGTAACAAGGCAGTAAGAACAAAAGATGGATATTACCCCAATCCTTCGGAGAACAGACGATCATGGATTCAAACTGTCCCTTTATTCTTTGCTCCTGTCCTGCCCTTCACGCTTAAGGTAGTTCTTTATATACCTACAACTCCATGTGGCAGCCACATGACCATGACATCATTCACCCTCAGCCAATCAGTGACACGGTAACCCCTTTAACCCATATGCTTCCTGTAAAGTCTGTGTGTTGTATAGCGAATTAATACACAGACTACAAGAGTAAACTTTAACAGGACTTTACTATTCGAAGGTCAGGGCGAATCTGCCCAATCACTCATTACACAGCACTTATATACCGGTGTGGTCACCACCGGTATTACAGTATACAGCAGCCAAAATAAAGTAGTGCAACACCTAAAATAGTTCTCTTAAAGGTGGACGGTTACATACAATAGTTCTCTTAAAGGTAGAACGGTTACATACACAACAATCCTCCCTTTTTAGCTTACAACATACTTATTTCCCATTAAACATAACATATATCCAACTTCATGTAAAACAGTTCACAGATGTAGTCTCTGCGGAAAACAGTTCACAGATTCAGTCTCTGCGGGAAAACAGTTCACAGATTCAGTCTCTGCGGAAACAGTTCACAGATTCAGTCTCTGTGGAGGCGTCTCCTGTGCTTCCTGACTCGGTCCGGACAACGCCTCGGTGTTGTAACAGTTCCCTGTGGTGTAGTCAGTTCACGTTGCTGGAGTGACTCATCCAATAGTCCTTCAATGGACTTAACAGCTTGAACTTCCATCACTTCTGAACCAGCATTGCTGACTTCTAAAAGCTTGAGTACCTTGGAAAGTTTTTCTACTTCCGAACTGATTTGGCTCCGTTCGGAGGGACCACGTGTGTGATCTGGCAGGTGATAATGGTTCAGATGGTCATCTTCTGCTTCGACTTTTCCTTTTCTGCTTCTTGGAGACTCTCTGGGCTCCACTGTCAGCTGCCAGCTGCATGCACATTTCCTCCTTCTCTTCCTCCTTTTTCCGTAGTAGCGCCACCATCTCCCGGTGTTCCTTAGACTTTTTGTGATTCTTCATGGTTTCTGCACTTTGGGAGTTTTCATCACAAGCTGGGCAGAACAGGTCATCGTAATATTCGGTGTCGTCCAACAGGTCATGGTAATATTCGGTGTCGTCCTGAGCTAGGCCAGCGAGAGGGTCTTCTATTTCCTCCATACCCAGCTGGACGGTAGCCAGCTTTTGTTCCAAATCCAGACATTTTTCCTGAAGAGACTTCTTCATGTGTTCAGCTTCATCCAGCTTTTTCTGGGCTTTCTGCAAGTCTTTTACTAATGACCTCATTTGTGATTTCAATACTTCAACTTCATTCGGAGATTGATTGATCGGACTATTCAATCCCTCTACTGGAGCAGCTGTTTCAGCCTTCTGTTGTTCTACATTGACGTGAGTCAGCGTACTTTTGGCATCCACGGGCTGCTCTGCTGCAGTCTGCTCAGTCTGTGTTGTCACCTCAGCTATTTCAATAACTTTTGAGAGCTCCGAAACCCTTTCCTTTGAAGATTGAAGCTCGTGTTCAAGTTTTTCCCATTTCAGAGTCTTGTCCCTCAGCATATGAAGGAGTTGACTGACCGTTAACCCTTCTGACATCAGACGTTTCCCAGTATCGTCATCCTGTGTTTTTGACGGATAGGCTACAGGGCTGTTGGTAACCTTGCACTGGGGTCCCTTTGCTGCTTCTAATTCTCCATCATCTGCAGCCTCCACCATTCGAATTTCAACAAATGAATCGTTCGGTGGTGCTGCACCCAACTTCAGTAGGAGCTCGGAATTCATGGCAACCAAATCAGCCTTTTCTGCCTGCAACCTGCTACCAAGCGCCTTCAGTTGCTGAACATCTTGCTCCACCAGATTAGGGCACGCCCCTTCAGAACCCGAATCAGCTTTGATTCGTTTGGCCTCCTCGCGCAGACGGTTTGTGTGCTCCTGCTCCATTTTCTCCATCAGCTGCTTCTGTTGTCTTTCCAGATTCTCCCACTCTGTATCAAAGAACTTTTTCGTTGCATTCATCTCTTGCTCAAGACGGCGAATTATTTGTTCTAATTGTTGTTGTAGTTTGAATTGGAGTTGAGTTCGAGCCCGGTGTCCCTCAGAAGTGTGCATGTCTGTAGGCTGGACAGACTCAGAATTCTCTGTCAAACTATGTTGTTGTTGCTCAGTGGAATTCTGTTCTGAAACTTTGTTCTCCTCTAAAGCATAAGCATTTATGCACTCCTTCGTTTTTCCAACATTAGTCTGCAAGTCCATTTTAGCCTTGTCTTTTGCACATGGGTTGGTCTTACCATCATCAGTTCCAGAGTCTGGGCTGATTATCTTCACCGAGTTCTCACGCTTTATGGTTTTTAGGAAGTGCCA
The DNA here is from genome assembly GCF_052327205.1 of Somniosus microcephalus. NCBI lineage: Eukaryota > Metazoa > Chordata > Chondrichthyes > Squaliformes > Somniosidae > Somniosus > Somniosus microcephalus. Next base: position 11,394,021 of record NC_141010.1, read on the forward strand.
GTCCATATTTATTTTCCTGATCCACTCCCGTCCCAGAAGTGGTGGACCCCCCTCAGGCAGTACATATAAGTCCATTCCTTGGTGTTCTTTGCCCTTGTCTCTCACCTTGACTTTTATCTTTCCGATGGGGTATACTCTTCGCCCCGTGTATGTCTGCAATACAATCTTGGAATCTCTCAAGGGAATGTGTGAGAATAGCCTCTTGTAGTCCTTTCGGTTTATGACTGTTAGGGCTGATCCTGTGTCCAACTCCATTTTCACTTGGACTCCGGCTATTTTGAGTGTGACCCAGATAATTTGTAGGTCAACTTCCTTACTCGCATTGTGAATTCTCAGACTATCCAGTTCTTGGCTGTTGGAGTCTGAATCCGAATTCTGTTCATCTGAACTCTTCTCAGTCACCTTGTGTATCTTGCTGTGCTTTTCCTGCGGTGACTTTTTTTTGTTGCTGGTCTTCTTTCCTGACCGGCATACTTTAGCTATGTGACCAATCTTGCCACATTTTCTACATTCCTGGTTTTTAAACCAGCATTGGTTCTGGCCGTGTGTTGTCTTCCCACAACGATAACATTTCGTTGTACCCGAAGTCACTTGATCCACGCTGAGTACCGCTGCCTTCAGCTGCATTTCCGCCGTGCCTCTCGCTGCGGCTTCGTGCGATGCTGCAATAAGGACAGCCTTATCAAGTGTAAGATCATTCTCTTCAAGCAGTCGCTTTTGTGTTCCTTCCTTCGACAACCCGCACACGAACTTGTCTCTCAATGCCTCTGTCAGATTTTCCCCAAACTGACAGTATTTCGCTAGTCTACGTAGTTCAACCAAATATTCCGCGTTGCTTTCCTCTTTCCGTTGCGTTCTCGCATAAAATTTGAATCGTTCCGCCAACATCAGTGGTGTGGGGTTCAAATGATCCTTCAGGACAGCAACAATATTAGCGAACGTCTGATCCGCCGGTTTAGCCGGTGATAGAAGATGCTTCAATAGCCCGTATGTCTTCGCCCCCATTGAGTTTAGTAAGGTTATAGCTTTATCATCATCTTCTATTTTATTGGCCTCACAATATATCTCGATGCGTTCTACATACGTGGCCCAATCTTCTACCTCGGAATTGAAATTGTTGATGTTACCACGCTTAGGCATCTTCACAATCTTTCTAAGAAACAACAACGAAGTTTTCCTTTAACTTTTTTTTTCTAAAATGGCGGTTTCCCGCGCTGATCTTCTTCCCCGCCCACTTTCAAGATGGCGGTTTCGCGCTTGTCTTCTTCCCCGCCTAACTGGCGGCTTCCCGCGTTTCTTCCTCTGGTGGGAGGGGTAAGCTTTGCCCTCGGGCGACGACCGCTGGTTTACGGGGTTTGCAGCCTGCGCGCCGGCTTCAGTTTATTCTGAAGCGCGCGCGCGCGCGCGCGCGAGAACAGCCGATCGCGTTCCCTTTTTCGGCAGGGGCAACCGGCGCTGGGGACAACCAGTTGGTGTCGGACAGCTCCAGCTCCCGGTCCTTCACGGCAGCCGCTGTAAGCCGCTGGCCGGAACCTCGCTCGGCCCCGCTCCCCCCTCGCTCGGGCTCTGTCTCTCCCGCTTGCCGGCATGGTCTCGCTCGCTCTCTCTCTCGGGCTCCGTCTCTCCAGCTCGCTCGGCTCTCCCAGACCTCCCGCAGTCCGGTCCTTTCCTCCCCCGGCTGCGGCCGAGTCCCTCGCAGTTTATTTATTTATTTATTGCCTCCGCGCCTTATGATCCCGGTCACAGCGCCTCGCGGCCTCGGTAGGTGCCCGGCCTTTAACCCGCTGCGTTCCTGCTTGTAGTCCGGTCTCTCACACCGGCTGCGTTCCCTGCACCGCGGCTGCCGTGCCCTACGCTGCCCCAGTCTCAGCGCCTCTGGCCCCGACTTCTGTCCGGCTCCTTTCCCCTGGCCGTGGTCGAGTTCACCGCCCTTATCCTCCGTTTCTTTTTTATTTTTCCCCCTACTCACAGTCAACGTGGCCGACTTGCTTCTCGTGGCTGATCGGCTCACTCACTACCGTGACAGAAGGGACGACCACTGCCTGTTGCTGATGGAAGGCCTCGTGTCAGATTTCTTCCTTCTTCCTTGCTCTGCAGACTCGAGTCTTCTCTCAGCAGAACGGCGAGGGCGGATGCCTCTTCTCGACACTTGTTAACTGCTTCGGATGTATCGCTGCCGCAGGGTAAGATCGAACTCGTCGCCACTGTAAAGTCTGTGTGTTGTATAGCGAATTAATACACAGACTACAAGAGTAAACTTTAACAGGACTTTACTATTCGAAGGTCAGGGCGAATCTGCCCAATCACTCATTACACAGCACTTATATACCGGTGTGGTCACCACCGGTATTACAGTATACAGCAGCCAAAATAAAGTAGTGCAACACCTAAAATAGTTCTCTTAAAGGTGGACGGTTACATACAATAGTTCTCTTAAAGGTAGAACGGTTACATACACAACACTTCCATTTTTTATTTTTCCCTGAATCTTTCCAGCAGATTTCCATCAGAAATAACTTAAAACAAACTGCAGTAACTGAGGAGAGTCCCGCTCCATTATTTTTTTCCCCAGCTGAGTGGTTCCTGAGGAATTTTGGGCTCTCTGCTTAAAAAGTGTCTGGGCAGATGAAACTTGGCTTTGCATAGGGCTGTTGTCATAGTTCAATGGGCGTAAACCCCAAGCAGCTTGATACTACCTCCTGGAGGTTGCCCAATATCTCATGCCTAAGTTCACCTGAATACAGTCCATTGAGGCAAAGCATCGGCATAAAATGTGCATTATAACAGAGCTGTGCTGAGGGGGACATAGTGCCAATCAGCAAAACTCATTAGACTATTGCATTTCGTTGCTGCCAATTTTCTACCCTTCTGAAAGCACTGACTCGCAGCTAGAGCACAGTTCCATGTCACCCACTCATCCAAGTGGCCATTATTTATGTGTGGACTTTACATCGTGAGTGTTGGCAGGATAAACGACAGTGCCAATCCTGATCTTGTCTTCACCCAACATCCACACGCACGCCGTCTGCTGAACAATGATCAGTAGGAGGGACCATGGGTGGTCACCCCACCACCTGAACCCAAAGGCATTGCGGGGAATCAGTTCCCTTTACTGGTAGCCTCGCTGAGATCAGCCAACTCCGTGCCAAATGGGGATTGAACTTGGGACCTTCCTGGTCTTCATAGCTCAGCTGCTCCCTGCCTTAACCAGTTGAGAGACTATGCCATTTACAATCAGCCCTCTGAACTCAACACATGATTTTAATATCTCACAGATGTAGTAGAGCAATTAGACAAGAGCTTTAGGGATTACACAATTTAATATTTTTTTAAAGAAAGAGCTCCAGCATTGTGTAATTATTTTTACTGAAATCGCTATTACTCTTCAAAAAATGCCCCGCTCCTGTAGAAGAAAAATATTTGAACTCATTGCAATAATTTTTGAATTTTGGAACCATGGGAATGGTAAGTTCGCTGAACCTGATCAAAGCGGGATTGTTGTTTTATTTTTCACTTCATCGAGCGCTGACTGCCCTCCGACCCCTTCGGTCATGATGATGTCATTGCGCTCTGCGCCAGGGAATGTGGCCTTCTCTTGTTAGAAAAATAAAAATAATGAGTCAGTCTCTGGAGCTCCTCAATGCTCTTTGCAGGTAGAACAAACTTGTTATGACAGGAGACTCAGCAGGAGAGAGAAGAAAATATTCGCCGAGAAGGATACTTTAAAATATTTTTGCCTTTTAAGTTTCGTTTTAATTTTAGGTGCTGATTTTAGTTAATAAAAACTGCTTTCTATTTTTTGATAGTGATCCAGTGGGTGGAAATTTAGGTTGTATAGAGCCTTGGTCACTGGTATAGAGCCTTGGTCACTGGTATAGAGCCTTGTTCACTGGTATAGAGCCTTGGTCACTGGTATAGAGTCTTGGTCACTGGTATAGAGTCTTGGTCACTGGTATAGAGTCTTGGTCACTGGTATAGAGCCTTGGTCACTGGTATAGAGCCTTGGTCACTGGTATAGAGTCTTGGTCACTGGTATAGAGCCTTGGTCACTGGAATAGAGCCTTGGTCACTGGTATAGAGTCTTGGTCACTGGTATAGAGTCTTGGTCACTGGTATAGAGCCTTGGTCACTGGTATAGAGCCTTGGTCACTGGTATAGAGCCTTGGTCACTGGTATAGAGCCTTGGTCACTGGTATAGAGTCTTGGTCACTGGTATAGAGCCTTGGTCACTGGTATAGAGCCTTGGTCACTGGTATAGAGTCTTGGTCACTGGTATAGAGTCTTGGTCACTGGTATAGAGCCTTGGTCACTGGTATAGAGTCTTGGTCACTGGTATAGAGTCTTGGTCACTGGTATAGAGTCTTGGTCACTGGAATAGAGCCTTGGTCACTGGTATAGAGCCTTGGTCACTGGTATAGAGCCTTGGTCACTGGTATAGAGCCTTGGTCACTGGTATAGAGCCTTGGTCACTGGAATAGAGCCTTGGTCACTGGTATAGAGCCTTGGTCACTGGTATAGAGCCTTGGTCACTGGTATAGAGCCTTGGTCACTGGTATAGAGCCTTGGTCACTGGTATCGAGCCTTGGTCACTGGTATAGAGCCTTGGTCACTGGTATAGAGTCTTGGTCAGTGGTATAGAGTCTTGGTCACTGGTATAGAGCCTTGGTCACTGGTATAGAGCCTTGGTCACTGGTATAGAGCCTTGGTCACTGGTATAGAGCCTTGGTCACTGGTATAGAGCCTTGGTCACTGGTATAGAGCCTTGGTCACTGGAATAGAGCCTTGGTCACTGGTATAGAGTCTTGGTCAGTGGTATAGAGTCTTGGTCATTGGTATAGAGCCTTGGTCACTGGTATAGAGCCTTGGTCACTGGTATAGAGCCTTGGTCACTGGTATAGAGCCTTGGTCACTGGTATAGAGTCTTGGTCACTGGTATAGAGTCTTGGTCACTGGTATAGAGTCTTGGTCACTGGTATAGAGTCTTGGTCACTGGTATAGAGTCTTGGTCACTGGTATAGAGTCTTGGTCACTGGTATAGAGTCTTGGTCACTGGTATAGAGCCTTGGTCACTGGTATAGAGTCTTGGTCACTGGTATAGAGTCTTGGTCACTGGTATAGAGTCTTGGTCAGTGGTATAGAGCCCTGGTCACTGGTATAGAGCCTTGGTCATTGGTATAGAGTCTTGGTCAGTGGTATATAGTCTTGGTCAGTGGTTTCGAGCCTTGGTCACTGGTATAGAGCCCTGGTCACTAGTATAGAGCCCTGGTCACTGGTATAGAGCCTTGGTCAGTGCTATAGAGCCTTGGTCACTGGTATAGAGCCTTGGTCACCGGTGTAGAGCCTTGGTCACTGGTATAGAGTCTCGGTCACTGGTATAGAGTCTTGGTCACTGGTGTAGAGCCTTGGTCACTGGTATAGAGTCTTGGTCACTGGTATAGAGTCTTGGTCACTGGTATAGAGTCTTGGTCAGTGGTATAGAGTCTTGGTCACTGGTATAGAACCCTGGTCAGTGGTATAGAGCCCTGGTCAGTGGTATAGAGCCTTGGTCACTGGTATAGAGTCTTGGTCACTGGTATAGAGCCTTGGTCACTGGTATAGAGCCTTGGTCACTGGTATAGAGCCTTGGTCACTGGTATAGAGCCTTGGTCACTGGTATAGAGCCTTGGTCACTGGTATAGAGCCTTGGTCACTGGTATAGAGCCCTGGTCAGTGGTATAGAGTCTTGGTCATTGGTATAGAGCCTTGGTCACTGGTATAGGGCCTTGGTCACTGGTATAGAGCCTTGGTCACTGGTATAGAGTCTTGGTCACTGGTATAGAGTCTTGGTCAGTGGTATAGAGTCTTGGTCAGTGGTATAGAGTCCTGGTCAGTGGTATAGAGCCTTGGTCACTGGTATAGAGCCCTGGTCACTGGTATAGAGTCTTGGTCACTGGTATAGAGCCTTGGTCATTGGTATAGAGTCTTGGTCAGTGGTATAGAGTCTTGGTCAGTCGTTTCGAGCCCTGGTCACTGGTATAGCGCCCTGGTCAGTGGTATAGAGCCCTGGTCACTGGTATAGAGCCTTGGTCACCGGTGTCGAGCCTTGGTCACCGGTATAGAGTCTTGGTCAGTGGCATAGAGTCTTGGTCACTGCTATAGAGCCTTGGTCACTGGTATAGCGTCTTGGTCACTGGTGTAGAGCCTTGGTCACTGGTATAGAGCCTTGGTCACTGGTATAGAGTCTTGGTCACTGGTATAGAGTCTTGGTCAGTGGTATAGAGTCTTGGTCACTGGTATAGAACCCTGGTCAGTGGTATAGAGCCTTGGTCACTGGTATAGAGTCTTGGTCACTGGTATAGAGTCTTGGTCAGTGGTATAGAGTCTTGGTCACTGGTATAGAACCCTGGTCAGTGGTATAGAGTCTTGGTCACTGGTATAGAGTCTTGGTCACTGGTATAGAGTCTTGGTCAGTGGTATAGAGTCTTGGTCACTGGTATAGAACCCTGGTCAGTGGTATAGAGTCTTGGTCACTGGTGTAGAGCCTTGGTCACTGGTATAGAGCCTTGGTCACTGGTATAGAGTCTTGGTCACTGGTATAGAGTCTTGGTCACTGGTATAGAGTCTTGGTCAGTGGTATAGAGTCTTGGTCAGTGGTATAGAACCCTGGTCAGTGGTATAGAGCCTTGGTCACTGGTATAGAGTCTTGGTCACTGGTATAGAGTCTTGGTCAGTGGTATAGAGTCTTGGTCACTGGTATAGAACCCTGGTCAGTGGTATAGAGTCTTGGTCACTGGTGTAGAGCCTTGGTCACTGGTATAGAGCCTTGGTCACTGGTATAGAGTCTTGGTCAGTGGTATAGAGCCCTGGTCAGTGGTATAGAGTCTTGGTCAGTGGTATAGAGCCTTGGTCACTGGTATAGAGCCTTGGTCACTGGTATAGAACCCTGGTCAGTGGTATAGAGTCTTGGTCACTGGTATAGAGTCTTGGTCAGTGGTATAGAGCCTTGGTCAGTGGTATAGAACCCTGGTCAGTGGTATAGAGCCCTGGTCAGTGGTATAGAGTCTTGGTCAGTGGTATAGAGCCTTGGTCACTGGTATAGAGTCTTGGTCACTGGTATAGAGCCCTGGTCAGTGGTATAGAGCCTTGGTCACTGGTATAGAGCCTTGGTCACTGGTATAGAGCCTTGGTCAGTGGTGTAGAGCCTTGGTCCATTCCCATCTGGAGTTCTGCGTTCAGTTCTGGGCACCGCACCTCAGGAAGAATATATTGGCCTTGGAGGAGGTGCAGCGTAGAATCACCAGAATAATACCGGGGCTTAGAGGGTTAAATTATGAGGACAGGTTATGGCTTGTATTCCTTTGAATATAGAAGATTGGGGGTGATCTGATCGAGGTGTTTTAAAGGAGAAAACGATTTGATAGGGTAGTTACAGATGAACTATTTCCTCTGATGGGGAATAATCTTCAAATTAGAGTCAGGCCATTCAGAAGCGTTTATTGAATTCAATTTGACAACTTGCCATGGTGGGAGTCGAACTCATAGCCTCTGGGCTGCTGGTCCAGTATGACAAGCACTCAGCTAGTGCACTCTCTGTCCTTCATCCAATGTCAACACACTCGTACATTTCAGCAGCAGTCACTGGATAGTAATGAAGAATGGCTGAATTTCCCCTCCACCGCCCCCCCCCCTCTTACCCTAACCAAGAGGGGCTGAGGTCAGTCATAACGTCCACTGATCGCTGTCTGAGATGAACCGATGCGTACCAGGGATCAATCATGGGATTGTGCTGATCTGTTCAGCTCCGTTTCACACTGGCCAACGCACTTACCAAGTGGGAATTCGCTATTTTTTTTTTCAAATCGTATTCCCAGACACATGCTGTTGCCAAACATTTTCCATTCAGTCCACACTGAGTGTCATTCATCTCGAAGGTGGACGCTGACTGAATTTTGAAACCCTAGCGGCGATTGAATTCACAGCCATTCTGCGCCAGCGCTCCATGCTAACGCCACTGACAGCTCCCAAAATACCATCCAGGACCAAAAGTGGGGGGGGGTGGAGGGGGGCCACTGATCTGCACCAAGCTGTTCACTGAGGGAGGATCAGAACCAACACCAGCCAAGCAACCTCTTGGTTGGTTTTTAGGCCCAATGGTTGCGGGGGAAATGATTCAAAAAGTAAATCTCTTCAACACGTCTTTTTTTTTTTTTAGTTTGGCTGAAAAGATGTTTTTTTGTCTCAACAAGATGGCGGGAGTACTTTCTGCAAACTGCACGCTGACAACTATTACCTTCTCCTTAAATCTCTCTCCCAGCCATGTCTGGAATGCAGTAACCAGTAAAATTCCAAGCAGTTGTTTGTGCCAAAACCATGGAAAGAACAGACAGATGACCTGGGGGAGAGCAAGATATGAAGCAGTGCTGCTCTTTGGGTGCCTCGGCACCATTTCCAGGAATACAGACACGCGGGAGTTTTACTAGGTGTAGCGTTCTGGCCACAGACACGGTCCAGACATCACAACCACATGTGAATTAAATTTCCCATTTATAAATCTGCGCATTTTGTTATGTCTCCTACTGAAAAAGAAGTGTTTGTAAACTTCAAAATTATACGCTTAATGCTTGTAAATAAATAATTCAAAACTGTAGATCATTTGTCTCTCCCTTCAATTCGTGTGCTCTCCTCAGTCCTGTCCCTCTATCCCTGTGCTCTCCCCAGTCCTGTCCCTCTATCCCTGTGCTCTCCTCAGTCCTGTCCCTCTATCCCTGTGCTCTCCTCAGCCCTGTCCCTCTATCCCTGTGCTCTCCCCAGTCCTGTCCCTCTATCCCTGTGCTCTCCTCAGTCCTGTTCCTCTATCCCTGTGCTCTCCTCAGCCCTGTCCCTCTATCCCTGTGCTCTCCTCAGTCCTGTTCCTCTATCCCTGTGCTCTCCCCAGTCCTGTTCCTCTATCCCTGTGCTCTCCCCAGTCCTGTCCCTCTATCCCTGTGCTCTCCTCAGCCCTGTCCCTCTATCCCTGTGCTCTCCTCAGTCCTGTTCCTCTATCCCTGTGCTCTCCTCAGCCCTGTCCCTCTATCCCTGTGCTCTCCCCAGTCCTGTCCCTCTATCCCTGTGCTCTCCCCAGTCCTGTCCCTCTATCCCTGTGCTCTCCCCAGTCCTGTTCCTCTATCCCTGTGCTCTCCTCAGTCCTGTTCCTCTATCCCTGTGCTCTCCTCAGCCCTGTCCCTCTATCCCTGTGCTCTCCTCAGCCCTGTCCCTCTATCCTGTAAGATTCGCAAAATTTGTGCATTTCCCCGAAGGTTATTATTGATAAAAGGGACCCTGCATGGACATTTCTTTTGAAATTAAAAAGGGTACCCAAGATGGCGTCCGTGCCTCGTGGCAGAAAGCCTGCGGATCTCCAAAATGGATTTTGCAGCCCAGGCAGTTTGAGGGAAATCGAAACTAAGGCTGCAGGTTTCTTGTGAAAAGAACTTTGTGATTTGGGACCCAGACAAACTGTGAATTATGTATTAGGCTGAATTAGAGGCAGATCTGAATTCAATGAGGCCTACAGTTAAAGCCATCAAACAGTCTGCATACATAATCGGAAACAGATTAAACACATCCATCGAGGCTGGACAAGCCCATCAAGGACTTTCAGGACAATACGAGTCAATTATCGGGCCGGTAGATGCAATTACCGGCCATCCAAAAACCCATCAGTATAGAGCGCTACCATTATTTTAACTAGCCTGCCAAAAATAAAACAAAGAACTAACCTGATTTGGCGGGCAGATAAGGGTTTTCGACAAAGGTATAATTGAAGGCCCCCAGGTAGCATAGGGTGGGGGTAGTCGGAAGAAGAAGACTGCTGCTTGGCTGCTGTCGGTATCGCCACTCCCCGGTCCTTCGGCCCCTCGCCCTCGTGGCTGCCACTTTTTCCCCCGTCCCGCGCTTACCCCCTGGCCTTTGCCCGTGCCCTCTCCAACTCCATCTGGACTCGCCCCGACACCAGGTCGGGCGAACACGGGCAATTCAGGCCAGGCGAAGCGGGACGCGACGAGGGGAGGAGGAAGATCACCCGGGGAAGGCCAACTGAGGGTAGGCTTCGAATTATCGGGCCTTCAGCCTCAGCCGGCCTGCGAGTATCTTCATACAAACTCAAGCTGTTGGCGAAGAATCATCCCTGCAAGGTAAAGTATCCAAGCAGAGACTGTAACTTTGGGGTACTTGTACCTGGACAACGCCCTTGCAGCACCCGGAGCCCACGTGACGACGGCAGGCTCCAGAGAGCACCAAGAGCGAACCCCGAACCCAACCGCTGTTTTGAGTCTAACAAACCCCTTTCATTGGGGAACATGAATTCTGACCCCTCATAGATTAACCTAGTTAGGCATAGGGGGTGGGTTAAGGATAAGGGGATTGTTAAGATAGTTGTTTTCCCTCGATGTGCCGCGTGTTCCCCATTCCCTGTATAAGTATATAATATTATTATGACTCTCTTGTAATTCTTGCCTGTAGCAGTGTACACTAATAATTTTCCATAAGTTTGTATCAAGTTTTTCCTCTTCAATAAAATCTTGGTTTTGTTTGTATCCAACCACCTGTCTACTCGAGTCTTCTCTGTATTGCTGCCTGTATCTAAGTCCGGTGTCCAGAACCCAGGGGACGAGCGATTCGAACCGCTCAAGGAAGGTAGTCAGAGGCGAAGCTGACTGACCCGAACACGCCTGTGCAAAAACCCCCTACAATCCCTGTGCTCTCCTCAGTCCTGTCCCTCTATCCTTGTGCTCGCCCCAGTCCTGTCTCTCTATCCCTGTGCTCGCCCCAATTCCCTCACCAGTCCTTTGCCTCTGAACCCCCTTCACTCCCTGGTCCTCCCCCGGTGGCTTTGCAGACAAATGCTTTGCTCAGTGTGATACGGACTCGTACAGATCAGGTTCGATCGCTGGTCTGTGCTAACTTGCTTGATCTCAACTGTAGACCGGGGAAAATGCTGCACTTGGGGGTGGGCAGGGGTGAAGACAAAAATAAAACCAACCAGAATTCCTTCTCTAACTTTTTCCACTTCTGACGAAGGGTCATCGACCTGAAATGTTAACTCGGTTTCTCTCTCCACAGATGCTGCCTGACCGGCTGAGTATTTCCAGAATTTTCTCTTTTTATTTCAGATTTCTTGCTCTTGATTTGCTATCCTGGTTCTTGCTGGGAGGTGTGCCCATGTGTGGAAGTCAGGTGAGGACTGGCTTAGGCCTGGGTATAAAGTCCTGCAGGATAACATTCACTCTCTAGACTAAAGTGAGAAGAATGAGCGCTTGGGTGTGTCTGGCTGGAACCCCTGGCTCTGTGCCCCAAGCAAGGAGGCAGAGAAAGGTAGAAGGGGAAAAATTCGGTTGGTTAGCCCCTCCCGTTCCTGCCTTGGGGGGGGGGGGCTAGGAACTTAGTACCGCTCATGCGGCGATTTTACTGGCGCTCGCGAAATTGACCAGTTGTTTTGCGGCGGTGCTAAACACTACCGCCACGATCTCCTGCGCCCGCAGATCCTGACATCAGTCGAGTGTGCAACGTCCCAGTAGCGCCCTGGACCGGATACTGAGTCGCGCCCCCTGCCTTAGTGCCTGCTCCTAGGACCAACAGGTAGAGGGGAACATTTTCAAGTTGGGAAGGGGCTGGGGGAGCGCTATTTAAAGGCGGGCGCTTCCTGCCTTTTCTTGTTGGCAAAATTTTTGGTACACGCAGGTTGAGAGGGAGCGAGACGTCTGGAGAGATTTAACGCTGTCCTAAGGAGGTTTGGCCCTCAGCATCACTTTTGAGGTTTCTAAGCGCCGAGCTCTTTCCCTGGGCCTATCCATTAGTGGTTCCAACACAATTGCTTTCGAGGTCTCTCCAGGCCGAGATTCAAGGCTGCAATGAGCAGGGTGTGGCTGGCCAGCAAAATGGCCCCTCCCCTTTCAGAACTGGACGGCGCCAGTCTGTCTGGCTTCCATGGTAACGGACATCGCCTGAGCTTCGGTAGCATTCTGAGGTAGCGCCTCGCTCCCTGACGTTAGCACCTTAAGAGAGGTGTGTAGTGCCTGATTTAGTGCTCAAGTCACCTCCAGGGACGATAGAGGCGAATTTTGCAGTCGGAGGCGATAATTAGCATCGGGTGCTAAACTTTGCGCCTGTCCGATACTAGCGCCCTAAAATGGGTGACACCCAATTTTTCCCCCTTAATGTGTGGCCTCATCTGTGGCCCTTAAATCCTGCACGTCCCCTACCAACCACATTGGTAAAAAGAAAACTACCGTTATCGAAGTATCTGATGGTGGAGTTCCTGGAGTAACTGGGATCGAAGTTCGCCATGAGTGGGGCAATGTACTGAGTGGCAGTCAGCATCCGATGGATAACCTCCCCGGTGAATATAAAACCTGAGAGAAAAAAAGACGACAAATTAGAAGCCCTCGTAATATTTGTTGCACTCAAGGACTTTCCTTTGCTCACCAAGGTGAGGGGTGACAGCACTTGGGAATGGAACGTCACCTCACTTTATCTCACTGTCAAGTGCTTACATGCCACAAGAAAAGCGGTTCTTTTCTTTTTTTGAGGGGGCCCAAGTAAATGATAAAACTGTTTCCGGACTACCTTAGGTTTGTTCCCGTTACTGCGCTTATAGGAGCAAGTGTGGAATGTTTACATGGTGGATCTCCCACTGCACTGATTGCAGGCAGTGGACGTGGGGAGCAAGCGAGCTGGGGAGACATGACGGGTAGTCATAGAAACATAGAAGATAGGAGCAGGGGTAGGCCATTCGGCCCCTCGAGCCTGCTCCGCCATTCAATGAGATCATGGCTGATCATCCAAATTCAGTACCCTGTCCCTGCTTTCTCCCCATATCCCTTGAGCCCTTTAGCCTCAAGAAATATATCTAACTCCTTCTTGAATATATTTAATGAATTGGCCTCTACAGCCTTCTGTGGCAGAGAATTCCACAGGTTCACCACTCTCTGGGTGAAGAAATTCCTCCTCATCTCAGTCCTAAATGGCTTACCCCTTATCCTTAGACTGTGACCCCTGGTTCTGGACTCCCCCGCCATCGGGAACATTATTCCTGCATCTAGTCTGTCTGGTCCTGTTAGAATTTTATAAGTTTCAATGAGATCCCCTCTCATTCTTCTAAACTCTAGCGAATATAAGCCCAATCGACCCAATCTCTCCTCATACGTCATTCCTGCCATCCCAGGTATCAGTCTGGTGAATCTTCGCTGCACTCCCTCCATGGCAAGCACATCCTTCCTCAGATAAGGATAGTCGCAGGGGATGCAGCTAGACAAGGAGGTGAGAGGGACATCAGGGTCAATGGGGCAAGTGGGATCGGGCAACAGAGTCACGTGGAACTGGTGGATGAGCCTGTTGTTAGCTCTCTTTCATGTGTTTCCCAGGTGGCTGTAGGGGTGGAAGGTTGTATTGGCAGGGAATACTCTCCCCATTTGCGCTCATTGCTTTTGCAGTTTGACTAGCCATTGCTTACCACACGACTAATAAAACCACATCGTTTCCATGAACCCCACTAAGTCATACACTGATTTGGCCAAATATCAATGTTCTTTCATCATCACTGGTCACTATTCTGGAATACCCTATTTAACTCAATTGTGGGAGCACTATCACTATAAGCACTGCAGGGGTTCAAGGGAAAATGGAATTCAGTCCAGAGAAGTGTGAGGTAATGCATTTGGGGAGGGTTAACAAGGCAAGGGACTACATAATAAATGATAGAATACTGAGAAGTGTAGAGAAACAAAGGGACCTTGGAGTGCATGTCCACAGATCCCTGAAGGTAGCAGGACAGGTAGATAAGGTGGTTGCGAAGGTATACGGAATGCTTGCCTTTATTGCCCGAGGCGTAGAATATAAGAGCAGGGGGGTTATGCTTGAACTGTATAAAACACCTGTTAGGCCACAGCTAGAGCACTGTGTACAGTTCTGGTCACCACATTACAGGAAAGATGTGATTACACTAGAGAGGGTGCAGAGGAGATTTACGAGGATGTTGCCAGGACTGGAGAATTTTAGCTATGAGGAAAGATTGGATAGGCCGGGGTTGTTTTCTTTGGAACAGAGGAGGCTGAGGGGAGACTTGATTGAAGTGTATAAAATTATGAGGGGCCTCGATAGAGTGGATAGGAAGGTCCTATTTCCCTTAGCAGAGAGATCAATAACCAGGGGGTATAGTTTTAAAGTAATTGGTAGAAGGATTAGAGGTTAGTTGAGGAGAATTTTTTTCACCCAGAGGGTGGTGGGGGTCTGGAACTCACTGCCTGAAAGGGTGGTAGAGGCAGAGACCCTCATCACATTTAAAAAGTACTCGGATATGCACTTGAAGTGCTGTAACCCACAGGGCTACGGACCAAGAGCAGGACAATGGGATTAGGCTGGAGAGTTCTTTTTCAGCCGGCACAGACATGATGGGCCGAATGGCCTCCTTCTGCGCTGTAAACTTCTATGATTCTAACCCATCATAAAGGTTAACAGGGACACTACAATGCAACGTTCATTCACTCATTCATTCATACAGAGAAAAAAACGATCTCATAGAAGAACAAATCACTCCCACGTGGGTACAAGCATGACTTAGCCGCAATAAAAAAATTGATAAGATCCTATGAAGTATGGAAAGGCCATTGAACTCATCAACCCTGCTCCTTCTACAGACCAAATATAATGGGCTCTGCCTGCACATTTCATCTCCTGAGGGGAACTTCTGTGTAAATACTTCCTAATCCTCGAAGGGTGTGAAACAAAACTACAGATATTCAACTGTTCCTGCACCTTTACTGTTCAACATTGCCCTGCTGTCTTCGACGGACAACACAAGTGACAATTTGTGGGTAGTTCTATGCTGTGGACTCATGCTCGCTAGGAATAGGGTTAAAAATGCCAAAAAAAAGTAAAAATGACTTGCATTTATATAGCGCCTTTTATGACCTCAGGATGTTCCAAAGCGCTTTCCAACCAATTGAATCCTTTTTGAAGCGTAGACTACAAGTGCAGTCACTTTTGTAATGTAGGAAACGTGGCAGCCAATCTGCGTACAGCAAGGCCCCACAAACAGCAATGAATGAATGTTCAGATAATGGGTTTTAGGTGTTTGTTGAGGGATAACTATTGGCCAGGACACCAGGCAGATCTCCCTTGGTCTTCTTGGAATGATCTTTAATGCCCACCGGAGATTGCAGACAGGGCCTCGGTTTAACGTCTCATCCAAATGGCAGCACCTCCAGACAGTGCAGCACTCCCTCAGCACTGCACTGGGGGCATCAGCCTAGATTGCATGCTCAATTCTCTGGAGTGGGACTTGATACCCACGACCATACCTGACTCTGAAGCGAGAGTGCTGCCAACTGAGCCATGGCTGACACCTTAAAACTTCACTTAACAGTTTACAACTACAAAGACAGAGAGGGAGAAGACTTTTAGCCTATCAACATCCACTTCATTCAAAAGGCTGCACCTCCACCACCGTGTCCCCAACACCTGTCAAATTCACATTCTTTTGAGGGTGTAGTTACTTAAAGATGAAACCGTCTCCTATTTGTTCTCTGTCTAATATTTAGGCGTATAGTTTTCCAGTTCATATTCTAAGCCCCTGTAAGTGTTACGCTCTTAATCGATATGTTAACATTTCATTAGTGTAAATGGCCGATCTAAGCCTCTGACCCTCACAGATTTGCGAGCTCGATGCAGCCCTGAGAAATCCTATTATCGTAAATACAAAACCAGTGTTTCTGAGAATAAATGAGCCTTCGTGCTTCAGTACATTCTCTAGATGTCATACCCAATACATATGGACAATTGGTTCCACCATTGGGGGGGCGGGGGTGGGGGGGGGGGGGAGGGAGGACATTCTTGTGGTGGGAGTGCGCTCCCCTTGATCCAGTTGCAACTATTGAATCAGGAGGCCATTGTCCTACATCTGGTAGCAATGATTAACACTGCACACCACAAGAAGTACCAGTACCAGCGCAGACCGTACCACAGCATCAGCACACTCCACCAGCACACAACATATTCCGCTAAAAGAGATACCACATTGTGCAGTACCAGCACATAGAAAAACATGAAAGGACTTACGTTTATATAGCGCCTTTCATGACCTCAGGACGTCCCAAAGTGCTGTTACAACCAATAAAGTGCTTTTTGAAGTGTAGTCACTGTTGTAATGTCAGGAAACGTGGCAGACAACTTGCACATAGCTCCCACAAACAACAATGTGATAATGACGAAATAAACTGATGTTGGTTGAGTCATGGAGTCATAGCGGCACAGAAGGAGGCCATTCAGCCCATCGAGTCCATGCCGGCTCTCTGTAGAGTAATCCAGTCAGTCCCATTCCCCCGCTCTATCCCCGTAGCCCTGCAAGTTTATTTCCCTCAAGTGCCTATCCAGTCTCCCCTTGAAAACACTGAGGGCGAAAAATTCAGTTGGTTGTGCCACCCCTTCGCGCCTTAAGAAGGTGCTAAGTGGGGCGCAAACCAACAAGCGCCCGCTGCGGCACTGCCCACGCCTCCCGCAAAATTCAGCGGGAGGTTAGCGGTGGCGCTAACCGTTAGCGCTGCGCCGCTAACTGTTAGTGCTGCGCCGCTGGTGATGACGTCATCGGTGTGCGCAGCGCCCCGCTCACGCCCCGGCTGCGATCTTCGCAAGCGCCCCCTGATTTACCGCCGGACCATATGTACCTGCGGCCGGGGAGGCGCAAATTAAAGGCACACCTGCCTGCGCTCCCGTCTCCGGCCTCCTGAAACCCCCCCCGTGGAGTGCCGGCTGCGCTCCAAGAGCCTGGCACTTCTCCTCGGTGCCGGGCTCTTTTGCCTGCACTCCCGATCCCCGGGGGCCCAGCTGGGCCCCAGATCGCGCTGCACAAGGCCCCTCCCTTTTAAGAAGGGGAGGAAGGCCTGCAATACCGCAGCGCGACGTGCCGCAGCGTGTGGCGCTGCGGCACGTAGCGCCACGATATTCACTCGCAGCGCCCCAAGAGGGAGGTGGGGCGGCTCCAGTAGCACCGCGCTTCCCTTTGGGGTGCAACCGACCAATTTCTGGCGCGGGGGCCCCGGCGAAGTCAGTGCCCCAAACGGGGCTATACTGAATTTCTCCCCGAGTGTCTCCGCTTCCATCGGCAGCGAGTTCCAGGTCCTCACCACTCGCTGCGTAAAAAAGTTTTTCCTCACGTCCCCCCTGTATCTCTTGCCCAAAACCTTAAATCTGTGTCCCCTAGTCCTTGTACCATCAACTAGTGGGAACAGCCTTTCCCCGTCTAGCCTATCCAAACCCGTCATCATCTTGTACACCTCTATCAAATCACCCCTCAACCTCCTTTGCTCTAATGAAAACAAATCCAGCTTCTCCAACCTGCCCTTGTAGCTAAGATCCCCCATCCCTGGAACCATTCTGGTTTTTCTATGTGCTGGTTGAGGGATAAATATTGGCCAGGACTGCCCATCTCTTCTTCAAATAGTGCCATAGGATATTTTACATCCCTGCCTGAGAGAGTAGACGGGGCCTTGATTGGACTAGTTTCAAATTAATGACATTTTTGATTCTATTTTTCCCCACACCCCAGTAAGACAGAGGAGTGAATTTTATTGCTAAGGACAGAAAGACACAACATTTCAGACTGGATCCAACTGCTGAATAAACAGGTGGAGGGGGACAGCCATTGGAATGCTGAAAAATGTTTAACCAGACCTCATAGTTCCTTTCCAGTAAAGTCCATAACCCATCAGAGCCCTCGCTTTCACTCACTCACTCATTCACTCAGTCAGTCAAGTCCATTGCATACTCCAGATAAAGAACTGAAATGTTTCAATTATTCTCATGGAGTAAACAATATTACATTTAAAATGATCTGCTTTGTAATTAAATGGATTTTACCGCATTAAGCATGCAAGGCAAAATAAAAGATTATAAAAAGGATCATTGATAACAGTTCATTTGGAAGGATTACAGAAGTTGCTGCATTGAATCATAAAATCACAGCCTTCCTGGTGAACGTGTAAAGGTGCAGGGCTCTCTCTCCCTCGCACACCTGAAGTTCAACCCTGTTCTAGCTTTAGCCACACACCAACTTGCATCTATATAGCACCTTTAATGAAGAAGAAAATGCCCCAAGGTGCTTCAGGAGAGGTGCAAGGGAAAAATGGACACCGAGACAAAGAAGGAGATGTTGGGCCAGAAATTCAGGTCCCCACGGGTGAGTACGCGCTGTGTACTCACCCGTAAGGCCAACAGAAGTGCCGGTTTTGCTCATGCACTGCGCATGCGCTGGAAACTGAAACTTCCGTTCCTTTGAAGGAAGGTGTTCGGGGAGGCAGCGCGTAGACCTGGAACTTCCGCTTTTTTTACAGGTTTCTCCGTGCGGGTAAGTCCCTAGCAGCTGCGCGTGAAAAAAGCAGTTGCCAGGCCTGCTTATAACAAGGTAAGACGTTAATTAAGTAAAATTAAAACATTTTTTCCACAGGTTTATCATTTTAAAATACGTTAAAGAAAGGTAAGTTTATTTTTAGCCCCGTCAAAGAGCCGGCACAGGCACGATGGGCCGATTGGCCTCCTTCTGTGCTGTAACATTCTATGATTTTATGAAAAATGGCAACCTGGTGATATCAAAGGGCTGATGGTGCCTAGAAAATGGCATCCCAGGGCAAGACATTGCAATCAAGAGATGTTAGGACTTAAAAAACCTTTAATGGGTGATTAGCGAGTTGGATTTGTCTTAACTTAAGCACCATGTGTTCATGATATCCAATTTCACAGTTTAGGATGGCCCAGTAAACACAATGGTAACAATCAAACAGTTTATCCGCACAGAGCACATTGCAAGTAACGGGCAACTCTCCCAGTGCACAATATGACAGATTGCCTTCAATGCTGAGCCTGCTGCTGGTTGCCAGGCTGTCAGGAAGGCCCAGCCTTGGGCCTCCAATTAGCTACCAACAAAGACATCAAGATGATGTGCATCACACAGGAGAACAAGATCATTTTGAATTAAAGTTTCCTTCTCTTTGTCCCCATTAGTGCAACTTTTACTACATGGTGAATAGATTCCTCGTATACAAGATCATTGGAAAGCATGGAATGAGGCAACCAACAACTTGTATTTATATAGCGCCTTTAATGTAGTAAAACATAGAGAAATAGGAGCAGGAGTAGACCATTCGGCCCTTCGAGCCTGCTCCACCATTCAATATGATCATGGCTGATCCTCTATCTCAATACCATATTCCCACTCTCCCCCCATACCCCTTGATGCCTTTTATGTCTAAAAATCTATCTATCTCCTTCTTAAATATATTCAGTGACTTGGTCTCCACAGCCTTCTGCGGTAGAGGCACTTCACAGGGGCATTGTCAACCAAAATTTAATACCTAGCCAATTAAGGAGATGTTAGGGCAGATGAGAAGTAGGTTTTAAGGAGCTTCTTAAAGGAGGAGAGAGAGGTAGAGAGGTAGAGAGGCGAGAGGTTTAGGGAGGGAGTTCAGTGAAGATTCACCAGGTTGATACCTGGGATGGCAGGAATGACATATGAGGAGAGATTGGGTCGATTGGGCTTATACTCGCTGGAGTTTAGAAGAATGAGAGGGGATCTCATTGAAACTTATAAAATTCTGACAGGACTGGACAGACTAGATGCAGGAAGGATGTTTCTGATGGCTGGGGAGTCCAGAACCAGGGATCACAGTCTAAGGATAAGGGGTAAGCCATTTAGGACAGAAATGAGGAGGAATTTCTTCACCCAGAGAGTGGTGAACCTGTGGAATTCTCTGCCACAGAAGGCAGTTGAGGCTAATTCATTAAATATATTCAAGAAGGAGTTGGATATATTTCTTAAGGCTAAAGGGATCAAGGGGTATGGGGAGAAAGCAGGGACAGGGTACTGAATTTGGATGATCAGCCATGATCGCATTGAATGGCGGAGCAGGCTCGAGGGGCCGAATGGCCTACTCCTGCTCCTATCTTCTATGTTTCTATGGAGAGGTTTAGGGAGGGAATTCCAGAGCTTAGGGCCCCAGGCAGCTGCAGGCGCGGCCCGCCAATGGTGGAGCGAAGAAAATCGGGGATGCTCAAGAGGCCAGAAATGAAGGAGCGCAGAGCTCTCGGAGGGGTTGTGGGGCTGGAGGAGGTGACAGAGATAGGGAGGGGCGAGGCCATGGAAGGATTAGAAAACAAGGATTTGAAAACAAGAAAGCATCGTGCCCATTTGAATATTTGATCCTCCCAGTTTACACCCATCCCTATAAATTGCAATCTGATTGTCAACAAAATATTTATCCATATTTCTCTTCCTTCTAATCGGACTGAGCGGCTTCAGCGGGAGTCTGCCAAAATCGTTGGTTCATTTCCCTGAGCTCTGGTTTTGGCAACTTGGGAGGAAGGTTTGTTGCGACGCCAATTCGTGCATGCGTGTCGACTCTGCAGCAAATCAGCTGTCCCCCCCCCCCCCACCCCGCCCCCCAACCGCTGCTTGCCGCACTTCCAGAAGTTTGTATTGGAGGGAGCTGCTGCCTGGGTGGGCCGAGTGTGCAAGCCAGGAGCAGTTACAGCACGTGGAGGAAATGCTGCAGATTGGAGGAGCATGGACTGGGGGCTGTGGTTCTCCGAGCCCCGCCTGTAGCAACACGGCTGGGCAATCGGGAGGGTCGGCAATCGAGGGCGGGGGGTGGGAAGGTAGCAGGCTTGCTGGGGAGTGGTTGGGGAGAGAGTTGGAGACTTGGGACCTTACACTGACTCCCAGTCCACCGTCGCCTCAATTTCAAAACTCTCATCCTTGTGTTCAAATCCTTCCATGTCTTCACACTCACCTGCCCCCACACACACATTTCTGCAACCCCCTCCAGCCCTACAACCCTCCTAGAAGTCTACGGTCCTCAAATTCTGGCCTCTTGCACATCCCCCCAGTTCTGCCGCCCCACCATTAGCAGCCCTGCCTTCTGCCATCTTGGTAAGTGCTGTCCGTATCCTAAGTCACACCAAGTCCCGTTCACCCATCACCCCTGTGCTCGCTGACCCACATTGGCTCCCGGTCCAGCAACACCTCAATTTTAAAATTGTTGTTTTCAAATCTCTCCATGGTCTCGCCCCCCATCCTATCTCTATAACTTCCTTCAACCCTACTGATGCGCTATCAATTACTCATAAAAGACTGAGAGTTAAGAGAGTAACTAAAGGCTTTTATTAACAAAAGAATGAAGGTCTGCCTCGAGTGGTCGACCGGTCCAGAATACAAAGGGGCTGGGGAGCAGTCACCTTTATACTAGGACTTGTGGGAGGAGTCAGCCGAGGCATGTCCAGGCATGTACACAGTGGAATACAAACAGTGGTTTACCACACCTACAACGTTCCGAGATCTCTGCCCTCCTCCAATTCTGGCCTCTTGAGCATCCACTATGTTAATCGCTCCACCATTGGCGGCCGTGCCTTCAGCTGCCTCGGCCCTAAAACTCTGGAATTCCCTCCCTAAACCTCTCTGCCTCTCCACCTCTCCCTCCTCCTTTATGATAGCTGCCTCTTTGACCAAGCTTTTTGGTCACCTGTCCTAATGTCTCCTTATGTGGCTCGGTGTCAATTACGTGCCTGTGATGTTTTACTACGTGAAAGGTGCTATGTAAATGCAAGTTGTCGTTGTTTAAATTCAGCCCCATTGTGCAGTGAAATTAATTCTTCACACCCACAGAGATGTTTGAGATTAATAAACTGCTAAAAGTACAATCTGATTTTAATAACAGGGGAACTGTGTCTTTCTGTCTGAGCCAAGTGAATTCAGGAGCTGACTGTTCATATGCCAAATTTCAGCTGAGTTGCATTATGTCACGACTGGAAACTTGGTATGCTCTTCCTCGCACAGTTGGGGACCCGGAGAGGGAAATGAAAGCTGGACAATTTACATCAAATTGGCATTACTCAAAACGACAGTTTAAATGTCATGAATAAGGAGAGCCTATACTAGATCTAAGTGCAACGAGTAGGGCGATGAACACTGGATAAATCCGAGGTGTAATATTTGCAGTCACAAACTGTAAAAGTTGAAACATCCCCACTTGCCAAATAATAAACATGATGGAACAGGTCCCGCTCGGCACCACAGCAGAAGCCAAGCGCTAGCCTTGGCTCAGGTGGTAGCACTCTCGCCTCTGAATCAGAAGGTTGTGTGGTTCAACCCCACTCCAGAGACTGGAGCACGGCAATCAATGCAGTACTGAGAGAGCATTGCACT
Source organism: Somniosus microcephalus (assembly GCF_052327205.1). Classification (NCBI taxonomy): domain Eukaryota; kingdom Metazoa; phylum Chordata; class Chondrichthyes; order Squaliformes; family Somniosidae; genus Somniosus; species Somniosus microcephalus. The sequence goes on from NC_141010.1 coordinate 11,416,225, forward strand.
GTTCGAGGTGCCATCTTTCGGATGAGACGTTAAACCCAGGCCCCCTTTCAGTTGGACATAAAAGATCCTGTGGCACTTCTTTGAAGAAGAGCAGGGAAGTTCTCCCCTAGTGTCCTTGCCAATATTTAGCCCCCAACCATCAGTAAAACAGATTATCCAGTCGCTCTCACATTGCTGTTTGTGGGACTTTGCTGTGCACAAAATGGTGCCGTGTTTCCTACATTGCAACATTCACAATTACTTCAATGGCTGTAAAGCACTTTAGGACATGCTGAGGTCGTGAAAGGAACTATATAAGTGCAAGGTCGTTCTGTCTCAGTGCTCCTCTTGACTGATACTGAAGTGAGGAAGACTGGCTTAATTTTCAAAAATACTGACACCACCATAAGAACATAAGAAGTAGGAGCAGGAGTCGGCCGTATGGCCCCTCGAGCCGGCTCTGCCATTCAATAAGGTCATGGAAGATCTTCGAACTCAACTCCATTTTCCCGCCCGATTCCCATATCCCTTGATTCCCTTAATATCCAAAAATCTATCGATCTCCATCTTGAATATACTCAATGACTGAGCATCTGGGGTAGAGAATTCCAAAAATTCACAACCCATCGAGTGAAGAATTCTCAATGGCCGACCCCTTGCCCTGAGACTATGAACCCTAGTTCTAAGCTCTCCAGCCAGGGGCAACAGCCTCTCAGCACTCACCCTGTCGAGCCCTCTAAAAAGTTTCTGCTCGTAGAACTACCGCCACCCACTCGGAATGAGATCAGCTTGCCTCTATCACAGGGACTGAGACAGAATGACACATCCTGAACATGCGGGATCAATATTGTTTTTAAAAGACGCTGCTGAGTGTCTCTCTAAATGGAAACAGAAGACTGAAGATTAAATGGAAGCCACACAGTGTGATGAGAGCCCACTTTACAGGAGTGAGATCTGATGTACTGGAAACCAGCACCACCTCCTACTGTTCCTGATAATTGGGTTTCTCTGTTGGTGTTGAACTTCGTGCACGCATCACTGTGCACACTCTGAGTACTTTCCAACATATTTATTTGGTGTTCTGCACCAAAATGCATTTGATGAACCTCCTTCTTATACATTTGCTTAGGAACCCAGACTGCACAAATGAAAAGGAATGGAGTCTCTGGTTTAATAAGTAGCAAAATAGGAACAGGAGGAGATCATTCAGCTCCTCGAGCCTGTTCCGCCATTCAATTAGGTCATGGCTGATCCGTACCTTAACTCCATCTACCAGCCACAGTTCCATTACCCTCAATACCCTTGCCTAACAAAAATCTATCATACAAAAGCAAAATATTGCGGCTGCTGGCAATACTCAGCAGGTCAGGCAGCATCCCACTCTGACCTCTCTGTCCTCGGCCTCTTACACTGTTCTAATGAAGCTCAACGTAAGCCCGAGGAACAGCACCTCATCTTTCGATTACAGCCTTCTGGACTCAACATCGAGTTCAACAATTTCAGACTATAACCTCTGCCCCTATCTTTTTTTTTCATTTATTTTTTCTCTCTCTCTCACATGGCAGCTGTCGATCATTCTACCATCGCCATTTACACTTCATCTAGAGTCATCTTTTGTTTCTTAACTTGTCCTATTACCATCTCCGTTTGCCTTGCACCATCATCCCTTTTATCTCTTAATCTCTCCCGCCTTCCATCCTATCACAAACATTCCCTTCTGTTCTTTCCTCCCCTCCCCCCTTTCCCTGCCCCTGCACTTGCTTAAAAACCTGCTCCATCTCCAACTTTTTCCAGTTCTGATGAAAGGTCATCGACCTGAAACGTTAACTCTGTTTCTCTCTCCACAGATGCTGCCTGATCTGCTGAGTATTTCCAGCATTTTCTCTTTTTATTTCAAAGATCTATCATATATTGTTATGCAGATCACATTTCCCCCCCTTCGATTTCCCCCTCACCTATCACCTGAATATAGTGACTCATGCGGGACCAGGGATAATTATTATTACAGTACCAGGTTGTTTTGTCGGTGTGTGTTGGGGAGTGGGCAATTGCAGCTGAACCCAGACGTGCCTCATCTATTTCCTGCACGTAAGCTCCTGAATCTCTCGATAGGGATCGGGGCCATGGATTTTTCCTGCCCCTGGTTTAGGGGCACTGAGGACAATTGTAGCGACTACAGCCCCGATTTTAAACCAGCCCCCCTGGCGTGAACAGGGCGGGTGGGTAGTTAAAATGGCGGAGGGTGGAGGGGGCTTGCTGCAGCATTCTCGATGATTTCCTGCTGGGATTCCGGCATTTGGGAAGCCGCCCGCACCAGGCAGGCAGGCGTGGGGCCTAAATAAAATGGAAAAGTCGCGACTGGGCGACATCATTGGCGCCGTGACGCAATTTTAACGTCAGCTGGCGGAAATCAGCATCCCGTCAGAAGAGGCCCACTTCGGGCGTGGCCCAGGAGGAGCAGGAGAATTAGCTTGGGCCTCCGCTCCCCAAGGCTTTCCCCACCCCTCTTCTCCGACCAGGATGGGCCCAGACCGCATCCCCACTCCCACCCCCACCACTGCCCTCCCCTCACATACGTTGCCGGGGACTGTTCCCTTGGGTCCCTGGCGACGTCAGCCTCCCGCTCGATTTCGCGCTCCCGCGTGCCGCCCCGACGCCGTTCTCGCCGGCTTCAGGCGGGAAACAGTCAAGACACATTCCAATGAGTTACAGTGGCCCCTGCCTCAGCTGAAACTCTCTGTGGGGGGCAGTGGGGGGGGGGGTGCGGGTGGTTCCCTCCTTCTCCACACTTCCGCCCGCCCCAAGTTAAAATCAGAGGTTATAATTCTGGCGGCTCTTGGAGGGAGAGGCAAGGCAGTGGCTGGGGAGGCTCAAGGCTTCCGGCTCCTCAAGGCCCACAGCCATTCCACAGAAAAGTGATTTCCGCCCACTCCGTGACTCCAGCCATGGTTCTATGGTCTGGGTTGGCCCCATGCAGGCCTCCAGAATCCAAATGTTAAAACGCTATTATGGCAGCGATTATGTCATCGCACTGCAAATTTTCGATGTAAAGTAGGCCTCGGCCTTCCTTAGGCCGCCAGCCATCCCGTGCCTGAATTAAGGTAAGTAAAGATAGTGCGAGGGCGGGAACGTGAGAAGACAACCCCCCCCCTCCCGCCCCCACCATCTTAACCCTCACCCCCCCATTCCTCTCCACCCACAGCATTCCCAATGGGTGAAGCGGAGGCGGGGGAGTTAAAATCTACCCCAAAGTGTTCCAATTTCTATTTAAAGTTGTGATTTTAGTGTCCATTCTGATAGTTCATGGTTAACACTACATTTTGTAAATCAATTCCTAATCTTTTAGCAGCTTTATTGGTACAATGTGTCATAATGCATGGGTCGGCACTCTAAGGGTTAAGTTTGTGTTAACGAGAAATTTTAACTTCACGTTTCAGATTAATAACCCGTGGCTGCTTTAGAATCAGCGCTATCTCCTGCTCGCCTTGGCAGCATCTGAACAACCACTGTTTGCATTTTCTCATTGTGTTTGTCTGCCTGCTGTTGGAGATCACACATTGCATTACACAGTTCAGTGCACTCACGCTCTTTCCAAACCTTTCGACAACCAAACACTACAGAAAGACGATAGCAAAATACTGCAGATGTTGGAAATCCGAAATAACAACAGAAAATGCTGGAAAAACTCAGCAAGTCAGGCAACATCCGTGGAGAGAAATTTGAGTTGACGTTTCGGGTTTGACCCTTCTTCAAAACTGGAGAGAAAAGGAACTAGATCGAAGGCAGGGCTGCGATCGGACAAAAGAATAAAAGAACCAAAAGAAGTAAAAGAGATTAGAAGCTGGACGAGATGGTAATAGGCTGTGATGAGGTGTAAAGTGTACTGGCAGGGCAAAAGATAGCTGCCAGGTGTGAGAGAGAAACAAAAGGAAAAGGGGGGGGGGGAAAGGAAAGGAGTGGAAAAATATAAGTGAAAATGAAATAGGGGCCGAGGTTATGATCTGAAATTGTTGAACTCGATATTGAGACCGGAAGGCTGCAGAGTGCCTAATCGGAAGATGTGGTGCTGTTCCTCGAGTTTACGTTGAGCTTCCGTGGAACAGTACAAGAGGCCAAGGACGGTGAGGTCCGAGTGGGAGTGGAGCGGTGAATTGAAATGACAGGCGACCGGAAGCTCGGGGTCACCCTTACGGACTGAACGGAGGTGTTCCGCAAAGCGGTCACCCAATCTGCGTTTGGTCTCCCCAATGTAGAGGAGACCGCATCGTGAGCAGCGAATACAGTATACTAGATTGCGAGAAGTACAAGTAAATCGCTGTTTCACCTGGAAGGGGTGTTTGGGGCCCTGGACAGTGGGGAGGGGGGAGATATAGGGGCAGGTGTTACATCTCCTCCGCTTGCACGGGAAGGTGCCGGGCGAAGGGGAAGGGCTGTTTGGGGTGATAGAGGAGTGGACTAGGGTGTCTCGGAGAGAGCGGTCCCTGCGGAATGCTGAAAGGGGAGGGGAGGGGAAGATACGTTTGGTGGTGGGATCACTTTGGAGGTAGCGGAAATGCCGGAGGATGATCCGTTGAATGTGGAGGCTGGTGGGGTGAAAGGTGAGGACAAGGGGAACCCTATCGTGGTTCCGGGAGGGAGGGGCAGGGGTGAGGGCAGAGGTGCGGGAGATGGAACTGACACGGTCGAGGGCAGTGTCAACCACGGTAGAGGGGAATCCTCGGTTGCGGAAAAAGGAAGACATGTCTGAAGCACTGGTGTGGAAGGTGGCATCGTCGGAGCAGATACGGCGGAGGCGGAGAAACTGGGAGAATGGAATAGAGTCCTTACAGGAAGCGGGGTGGGAGGAAGTGTAGTCCAGGTAGCTGTGGGAGTCAGTGGGCTTGTAGTAAATATTGGTCGATAACCTATCCCCAGAGATGGAGACGGAGAAGTCGAGGAAGGGAAGGGAAGAGTCAGAGATGGACCATGTGAAGGTGAGGGAAGGGTGGAAATTGGAGGCAAAGTGAATGAAATTGTCAAGTTCGGGGCGAGAGCAGGAAACGGCACCGATACAGTCATCAATGTATCGGAAAAAGAGGTGAGGGAGGGGACCCGAGTAGGACTGGAACAAAGATTGTTCCACATAGCCCACGAAAAGGCAGGCATAGCTAGGACCCATGCGGGTACCCATGGCAACACCTTTGATTTGGAGGAAATGAGTGGAGTTAAAGGAGAAGTTGTTCAATGTGAGAACAAGTTCAGCCAGGCGGAGGAGGGTCGTGGTGGATGGGGACTGGTCGGGCCTCTGTTCGAGGAAGAAGCGGAGTGCCCTCAGGCCATCCGGGTGGGGGATGGAGGTGTAGAGGGATTGTACGTCCATGGTGAAAAGGAAGCGGTTGGGGCCAGGAAACTGGAAACTGTTAAAGTGGCGGAGGGCATCCGAAGAGTCGCGGATGTAGGTGGGAAGAGACTGGACAAGGGGAGAAAAGATAGAGTCAAGATAGGAAGAGATAAGTTCCGTAGGGCAAGAACAGGCTGAAACGATGGGTCTACCAGGGCAGTCCTGTTTGTGGATCTTGGGAAGGAGGTAGAAGCGGGCTGTGCGGGGTTGGGGAACTATGAGGTTGGTGGCAGCGGGGGGAAGATCTCCAGAGGAGATGAGGTCAGTGACAGTCTTGGAAACGGTGGTTTGATGTTCGGTAGTGGGGTCATGGTCCAGGTGGAGGTAGGAGCAGGTGTCGGAGAGTTGGCGTTCAGCTTCCGCTAGGTAGAGGTCAGTACGCCAAACAACAACAGCACCACCCTTGTCAGCGGGTTTAATGACAATGTCAGGGTTGGATCTAAGAGAATGGAGTGCTGCAAGTTCAGAGGGAGGTAGGTTGGAGTGAGTGAGGGGAGCAGAGAAATGGAGACGGCCGATGTCACGGCGGCAGTTAGCGATGAAAAGATCTAGAGAGGGTAAGAGGCCAGGGGGAGGGGTCCAGGTAGAATGGGAATTCTGCAAGCGGGAGAAAGGGTCAGTTGTGCGGGGGGAGGACTCCTGGCCAAAGAAGTGGGCACGGAGACGAAGGCGGCGGAAAAAGAGCTCAGCATCGTGCCGAGCTCGAAATTCATTGAGGTGGGGGCGTAAGGGGATGAAGCTCAGGCCTTTGCTGAGGACTGATCGTTCAGGGTCAGAGAGTGGAAGGTCAGAGGGGATAGTGAACACACGGCAGGGGGTGAGCTCACTCTGGCATCAGCCTGTGTGAAATAAAATGCCACCGGGTAGTGTAAAATTGACACTAAAAAAAAAGCACTGGGAGAATTTAACACTTTCCTACCCCACCCCTACCACCCCCCCTGCCCCGCCACCGTCCCCACCACCCCTCTCCCCTCCCCTGTTTATTCACTGCCTCTCCAACTCTCGCTGGGATACAACTTCAGAGTTACTGGCAACTCTCAATTAAATGTTCACGTGCCCATTCATCACACGCGAGGATAGACAGTGAACATTGGCAGGTTATTCAGCTACAGGAGCCCCTCGTGACCTTGTCCAAGGCGCGCGTGCCTATAGGTTCGTTCAGGGGCCTCTGCGTAATGAGGAGCATTGGGAATCCTGACAGTTTTCCCTTTCCCTAGCCTAAGAATTCTGAGGCCACATCATATAGTGCGGGGTTTTGATAGAGCAAGTAGGGAGAACCTGTTCCCTCTGGCAAGCGGGTCAGTAACCAGAGGTCGTAGATTTAAAATAATTGACAAAAGAACTAGAAGGGGAAATGAGAATTTTTTTCACACAGAGGGTTGCTAAAATCTGGAATGCACTATCTGAAAGGGGGGTAGAATCAGAGTCCATAGGAACTTTCAAAGGGCAATTGTACATGTACTTGAAGAGGACTAACTTGCAGGGCTATGGGGAAAAAGCTGGGGAGTGGGACTAAATCGGAGAGCTCTTTCAAAGAGCCGACACAGGCACGACGGGCCGAATGGCTTCCATCTGTGCTGTAAGAGTCTATGATTCGATCACTGCAATGGTTGAGATCAACTAACACATTATAGACTGAAGATAGAATCTGCAACCATCTTGGTTTGGCATGGCTTGGTAGTCTACCATGTGGTGAGTCGATCTCTTTCCAAGTAATGTCGGTGAAGACTCCTCTACTATCTTTCCCTCACTCCTGCTCGGGAAGAAAACCAGCTTGCTGTCTTGATACTTGATTCTCTCACCTCTGGTCTCCAACTACCCTTTCTGCAATCTTTCCTGTCTTGATCGATATTACCAAGACCATTGGCCCTCTGAACTTTCCTCCTGAGCTGCAGACATATCGGCCGAGGTGCTACTTTTTTTTGCATCTCCACTGTGTTGAAATCAGGACTCATCACACCATCTCCTACTCCAGTTCATTCTTGTTCTGCATATCAAAATGATGGAGCTCCTTACCTCCTTCACCCTTCCCTGCCTCCTACAATCAATAGCCTTTTAAAAAACAATCTTGCTGTCACCTATCTTGTACTTCTAGGATTATCTTTTCTCTCCTGCTCAACAACAGTGTCTACACTTCAAAAAAATACTTCATTGGCTGTAAAACGCTTTGAGACGTCCGGTGGTCGTGAAAGGCGCTATAGAAGTGCAAGTCTTTTTTTTTCCTTTCTACTCGTTTCAACTTGACGTTATCTTGAACTCGGGGTGGACTCGGATCTTCACTTAAGTCCTCAACAGCAACAGAGATCAAATCAGACAGTAAATTTGAAACAACTTCAAAGCATAACAATAACAAGACATAGGAACATATAGGAACAGGAGGAGGCCATTCAGCCCCTCGCGCTTGTTCCGTCATTCAATGAGATCATGGCTGATCTGTGACCTAACCCGCCTTTGCCCCATATCCCTTAGTACCTTTGGTAAACAAAAATCTATCAATCTCAGACTTAAAATTAACAATTGACCCAGCATCAATTGGCATTTCAGGAAGAGAGTTACAAACTTCTACCCCCCTTTGTGTGTAGAAGTGTTTACTAACTTCACTTCTGAAAGGCCAGGCTCTAATCTTTAGACTATGCCCCCTAGTCCTAGAGTCCCCAAGTCTTTGGTGTCAGAATAAAATGCATCAGTAAGTATAATAAAAACTGAATATAAAATAACAACAGAAAACGCTGGAAAAACTCAGCAGGCCAGGCAGCATCCGTGGAGAGAGAAACAGAGTTAACGTTTCAGGTCTGGGACCCTTCATCAGAACAGTTCTGATGAAGCGTCCCAGACCTGAAACGTTAACTCTGTTTCTCGCTCCACGGATTCTGCCTGGCCTGCTGAGTTTTTCCAGCGTTTTCTGTTGTTATTTCAGATTTCCAGCATCCACAGTATTTTGCTATTGTAAAAACTGAATATATATTGGCCACTGCATTCAACAATGATGAATGAGAAACACATTGTTGAATGCAGGATTTACTGTTAATAATGCATTTTTAAGTGTTTATTGTGTAGCTCTGAAACCAATTTATACCCACAGCTCTGGGCTCCGAGACATTATTGATCTGTAGAAGCTGTTGTTCGGAGAGATACATGTAGGTGCTTGGCTGGATGTTTGTCTTTGGTACAAGGTGGAGGCATTACACTCAAACAACTTCTGTGGTAATTCTCTACATTAATTTCTAATTTTCTAATGTAATTTCCTATATTACAACACTTCAAAAGTACTGACGTAAGAAAACTACTAGGCACTTGGTCTAAGCGTTAAACAAAGCTTTAATCAACTGTTTTACAACATGGAGGTCTAGTTGTGTCCTTCACTAGTTCCTGTTAAGAATGTCCTGCGCAAGCTGGGCCCGTGCCCGAGTATTTTTACTCTCCCTGAACAGCGCCACCCCTAGGCCGCTCAGTATTATTTCATAAGTCTTTCTTTCATGAATGACTGATTCATGTCAAGTACTTCATTGGCTGTAAAGCACTTTGGGGCTTCTGGTAGCCGTGAAAGGCGCTGTAGAAATGTAAGTCTTTCTTTCATTTTCTCCCCCCCGCCCCGACACATACATGTCTTCAGGTACAATTCCAGCATGGCCCATTCACAGGCGTGTGAACTAAACAACAACAACAACTTGCATTTATATAGCGCCTTTAACGTAGTAAAACATCCCAAGGCACTTCACAGGAGTGTTACCAAACAAAATTTGACACCGAGCCACATAAGGAGATATTAGGGCAGATGGTCTTACAGACAGGTTTTACGGAGCTTCTTAAAGGAGGAAAGAGAGGTGGAGAGGTTTAGGGAGGGAATTCCAGAGCTTAGGGCCTGGGCAGCTGAAGGCACGGCCACCAATGGTGAAGCGATTATAATCAGGGATGCACAAGAGGTCAGAAATTGCGGAGTGCCAAGATCCCAGAGGGTTGTAGGGCTGGAGGAGATTACAGAGATAGGGAGGCCATGGAGGGATTTGAAAACGAGGATGAGAATTTTTTTTAATCGAGGCGTTGCTTAACCGGGATCCTAACCAACTTAAAACTAACTAAGATTTTAACCCCTGGTCTCTAACATGTCCAGAGAAATTTCTGTCTTGCTGGTTTGAATTATTTTCAGTTTGTACACTGTGATGGTGGGTCAAAAAACCAATTATTTAAAAAAACATTAGTTTTGTTTTTCTAGCTCTCTTACCGTTGCTATGCGTTTTAGTTCCAGCTAGAAAGATTACTTTAAAAATCGTGGGGTGAGAGTTTCTGCTTTGGCCGCAATCGGGAAAATGCGCCTAAAGTGTGCTTGAAATTGCACCGGTTCAAATTTCCACTATAAATTATTGGCATAATCACAACTGTAAAATCTTCCATGAACCAGCGCAATCAGGCAGTGCAATAAAACAAAATTGTTTTTTTTTCCATTAAAACATATTCCTTGAGTAGAGCTGAAAATGGGTTTATCACAAATAGACCGTCGAATCCTTCACCTGATTTAAAATCATTGAAAATGACTTAAAGGAAACTATACTGAACCATTTACTCGTCTGATTGGTCTACACTCGTCAGTAAATGAAAATATTTTTGATAATGAAAAAAAACATTTAAAGCGTGCCGACTCGTGCCTGTGCGCCTCAGAAAACGAGCGCAATTTGAAAAGCCTTCCCCCCAGGCCAGCGCAATCTTGCAACGGCGACCTGGGGGACGTGGCTAGTTTTGTGGGCAGGGCCTGATCCGGGCGAATTGACTCTTGAACCAGCACTAAAGATCACGGAAATCCCGAGCGCAGGTGTTTTTTTTGGGCGTGACGTGACTTGCGTTTAAAATTCCTCGATCTTTTTGCACTGGTTCGGCTGAGTGCGCCCGGATTTTTGCACTGGTACAACTGCAGTAAAAGAGCGGAAATTCTACCCCCTTTTACTTACCTCACACCCTCCCACAACCGGTGGTTGGTGGTGGGGGCGGAGGGGGGTGGTGGTGCGCGGGGGGAGAGCTGGTGACGGGTGGGGGGGGGGGGGGGAGGGCTGTAGTAATGCCCATTTGGTGCCCGCAATTCACTGTCGGCATTTAAATGAGGCTCGAGCCCGAAATTGGCTTGGGCCTCCCAACATAAGCTTCAAGCTGAACCGCCGACTTTGCTCACCTTTCGGGTTAGGGGTTGCCAACCCATCAGGACATCGTCCTGGAGTCTCAAGGAATTAAGGAATAACCTCCTGGACACGGCTGCAAGCAACCCCAGGAGAAAAATCAAAGGAGCATTAGAAAAATGATGCGTTGCTTTTTTAATTTTCATTTTGGAGATTGGGAAATAAAGGCTTGTCAGCTGGCTGGGGTGGTTGGAGGTGGGTGGTCATAAGAACATAAGAAATAAGAGCAGGAGTAGGCCACACGGTTCCTCGAGCCTGCTCCGCCACACGGCCCCTCGAGCCTGCTCCGCCACACGGCCCCTCGAGCCTGCTCCGCCACACGGCCCCTCGAGCCTGCTCCGCCACATGGCCCCTCGAGCCCGCTCCACCATTCAATAAGATCATGGCTAATCATCGACCTCAACTCCACTTTCCCGCCCGATCCCCACATCCCTTGATTCCCTTAGAGTCCAAAAATCTATCTATCTCAGCCGTGAATATACTCAAAGACTCAGCATTCGCAGCCCTCTGGGGCGGAGAATTCCAAAGATTCACAACCCTCCGAGTGAAGAAATTCCTCCTCATCTCGGCCTTAAATGGCCGACCCATGTAATGAAACCTCCAGCAATAGGTCCACCCTATTTTGGGCAGAGGTCGATGAGTGGCTCCCATTGTAATTGCGCTGAAGCAGAATGCAGCCTTTGTTTACATGGCAGACCAGCACTCAATAACCCAGCTATTATTTGGGGAGATTAAACTCAACTCCAGCCCTGTACCTGACAGAGAAATTCTAACACCTCATAAGGAACTAAATTGTGACAAATTCACTTCATGTCTGCAGCACAAAGCCACTTACCTCCTGTTGCTATGGTGATCTGGCGCAAATAATGGCCATAGAAAGGGAAATCGAAAGACAGAATCACTCTCTGTGGGAAAGAATGAAAATGACAAGCAGAATAAACAGAGAGTCTGTGCACAGCATTAAAAAGGCAAAGCGGCTCAACTTTAAAGATACTCAAAACTCTTAAACCGCAGGGTCTCAATGGACTGAAAACTCTACAGCTCCAAACGAGGAGTGGGGGGTTGGCGGAGGGGGGGGGGTTGGCGGTCAGGCCCCAGAATTAGAACCCTTACCAAATGCAACACACAAAGAGAGCCTCGACTGATCACATCCTTCACACCGCCGCCACCAACAGGTCCAATCACCACTGCTGACCTGGTGCATAGGGTTGGAACTCGCCAACCCTCCGGGATTGCCCTGGAGTCTCCAGGAATTAAAGAGCAATCTCCGGGACACAGCCGCGAGCAAACCCCGGCAGAGAAAAATCACATCGGCGCTACGAAACTGTGGGGTTTGTTTTTAACAAATTTTACCAGCTATAAAAATATTGGATGTGGGAAAACAGGCTCTTTGACTGACAGTCAAGAATCAGCCACTCGGGTCATGAAGAGTCCATTCGCTTTCCACTTGGCGCGGGAAGGCGGGGCACTGCGAGCAAGGACATGTCGGGCGACCAATGACAAGAGTGCGGGCGTGGTGCGGTTGGAGGCAGGAGGTCATGTGATGAAACCTCCAGGGTTATGTCCAACCAGGGCTGCCAACCTTACCGGCACATACCATGCCAAAGGACAATAAAAAGGCAAATAAGGTGCTTGGTTGCATTAGCAGGGGAAGAGCGTACAAAATGAAATGAGGTGGTATTGTTTGCTGTACCAGCTATTGGTCAGACCCCATTTTGCGTACTGTGGAACATTGGGGGCAAAAATTCAGTGGGTTAGCACCTCCCGTTAGCACCTCGGCGGGGGGGGGGGACACTAACGGGACGCTGGGAACTTAGCGTCCGAGCGCGGCGATTTTAGTGCCGCTCGCAAAATTGACCAGTCGTTTTGTGGCGGCACTAAACACTACCGCCACGATCTCCTGCGCCCGCAGATCGTGACGTCAGTCAAGTGTGCAACGCCCCGGTAGCGCCCCGGACTGGATATTGAGTCGCGCCCCCTGCTTTAGCGCCTGCCGCTAGGAACGACAGGTAGAGGGGAACGTTTTCAAGTCGGGAAGGGACTGGGGAAGCGTTATTTAAAGGCGGGCGCTTCGTGCCTTTTCTTGTCGGCAAAATTTTTGGTACGCGCAGGTTGAGAGGGAGAGAGATGTCTGGAGAGATTTAACACTGTCTGAAGGAGTTTTGGCCCTCAGCACCACTTTTGAGGTTCCTAAGCACCAAGCTCTTTCCCTGGGCCTATCCATTAGTGCTTCCAACACAATTGCTTTCGAGGTCTCTCCAGGCCGAGATTCAAGGCTGCAATGAGCAGGGTGTGGCTGGCCAGCAAGATGGCCCCTCCCCTTTAAGAACTGGACGGTGCCAGTCTGTCTGGCTTCCATGGTAACTGACATCACCTGAGCTTCGGTAGCGTTCTGAGGTAGCGCCTCGCTCCCCGACGTTAGCGCCTTAAGAGAGGTGTGTCGCGCCTGATTTAGTGCTCAAGTCACCTCCAGGGGCGATACAGGTGAATTTTGCAGTCGGAGGCGATAATTAGCGCCGGGTGCTAAACTTTGCGCCCAGCCGATATTAGCACCCCAAAATGGGCGATACCCAATTTTTCCCCCCTGGTCTCCCAAGCTTGGCCCCACTTAAACATTACTTCCTGATTTATCTCATCTTCTCTCCTGCTTTTTTTCAATGTTTTTGGTGTCCTTGACTATTAGATTTGGATCTTCACATAAGTTTCTCAATTTTAAAAACAGTGTCTGGGTAGGTAAGCAATGAATAATGACTGGTTAAATAGACTTCAACATTGAACACTCTTACACCAAGGTACATATTCATGTCAATCCGTGCCATTGGCTTTAGTTACAAGCCATTAGCTCACCTGTGCCAAATAATCCTTGTGATGGACAATACTAGAGTAAAATTCACATACAACGCATTGGGCTGAGCTGTAGGGTTGGGAGTGAAAGATTAAGCACACTCCAAGGAATTATTCTCAAAATTAGAAAAAAAAATTAGAAGCTTACTGAAGCTTGTCGGTGTGTGTTTGAGAGAATTCCGTGGACCCTCACTTTGCTCTTGTCCACCTTTGTGAAGTCGACCCAGAGCTCCTTCGTTTTGGAGTCATTTGGCCCGTAGCTTCTGGACACATAGTAGTTATGGTGGTCTTCCTGAAACAAAATAATACCAGTTACAGCCAAAAAAGTCCAACGCTGCTGGAAACAACCTGAACTGTTCCATGCCCGTGGCTCCAACACTTGCTGACTGCTGATTGCCATGATTTTTTTTTAAAGATAATCCCACTTTTCATCCTTGTGTCTGCCGTAGCTCAGTTGGTCGCACCTCTCGCCTTTGAGTCAGGAGTGTGATAAATCGCAACTTCTACAAGAAGGAACTCAGGAAGTACTACTGGACGGCCAGCTGAGGGTGCCGTCCGAGGAGTATAAATACTCGGGCGTGTGCCCAACTTGGCCAGAGACAATCTGGAAACAGGAAGCTAGTGACTACTAACTAGACCTCCATGTTTTGTTACAAGTCGATTAAAGCCTTGCTTTATGTTCAACCAAGTGCGTAGTGAGTCTTTATTATCTCAAGGAGGTTGTGGGTTCATGGTCCCACTCCAGAGACTTGAGCACAAAAATCTAGGCTGACACTCCAGTGCAGTACTGAGGGAGTGCTGCACTGTCGGAGGTTGCCGTCTTTCGGATGAGATGTTAAACCCCGAGGCCCCGTCTGCTCTCTCAGGTGGATGGGAAAGATCCCATGGCACTATTTTGAAGAAAAGCAGGGGAGTTATTCTCCAGTGTCCTGGCCAATATTTATCCCTCAATCAACATCGCAAAAAAAAAAACATATTATCTGGTCATTATCACATTGCTGTTTGTACAACATTGCTGTGTGCAAATTGGCTACCATGGTTCCTACAACAGTGACTACACTTCAAAAGCATTTCATTGGCTGTAAAGCGCTTTGGGATGTCCTGAGGTCGTGAAAGGCGCTCTATAAATGTAAGTCTTTTTTTCTTTATTCATCATCTCACCAGCTTTGTTTCAATATCTTGGAGATCTTCTCCAATTGACTCCTGTTTATTGACTTTATTCCAAAACTCCCATGAAGCTTCCAGCTGACTCCTCCTTGTGTTCTGCATGTCACGCCACAGAAACATCTCCCCATTCACCAACACTGCACTAGGGCACTCCCACTCAACATACACCTGTCTAGACTTTGGAAGGACTAATGTCAGCAAGTAGGCACATGGGGGGAGAAATTTGTGTGTTTAGCGTCACACATTAGTGCCATGAGATGGCATTAAAACACCATACAGAGCTCTACCGCCAGCTGATGGCAGTTCCAGTGCCGCATGCCATATCTGTCTTGCTGGTAGCACTGCTGGTAAACTCGATCGCTAGGGAGAACGCAATCATGGAGATCATGACGTCAGTGAGTGTGCAACGCTCACTTGATGCCCAATCTCCCAACTTCATTTTGGCCATTGAACTTAACGGCTGGAGAAAGCAACAACAGGTTCAGGTGCCATTCAACAGCAGGAAGCTGGCTCCAGCAACACTATTTAAAGGGATCATCACCAACCATTCGGACCTGACAGGTTTTTGAAGTTTGAGTTGTACAGGGCCTTGGTGAGACCACATCTTGAGTATTGTGTGCAGTTTTGGTCGCCTTATCTGAGGAGGGATGTTCTTGCCATGGAGGGAGTGCAGCGAAGATTCACCAGACTGATACCTGGGATGACAGGAATGACGTATGAGGAGAGATTGGGTCGCAGAAACATGGCAAATGCACTATAATGTGGATAAATGTGAGGTTATCCACTTTGGTGGCAAAAACAAGAAGGCAGATTATTATTTGAATGGCAATAGATTGGGAGAAGGGGAAGTGCAAAGAGACCTGGGTGTTCTTGTGCACCAGTCGCTGAAGGTAAGTATGCAGGTGCAGCAGGCGGTTAAGAAGGCAAATGGTATGTTGGCCTTCGTAGCAAGAGGGTTCGAGTACAGGAACAAGGATGTCTTGCTACAGTTGTACAGGGCCTCGGTGAGACCGCACCTTGAGTACTGTGTGCAGTTTTGGTCGCCTTACCTGAGGAAGGACGTTCTTGCCATGGAAGGAGTGCAGCGAAGATTCACCAGGCTGATACCTGGGATGGCAGGAATGACGTATGAGGAGAGATTGTGTCGATTGGGCTTATACTCACTGGAGTTTAGAAGATTGAGAGGGGATCTCATCGAAACTTATAAAATTCTGTCAGGCCTGGACAGACTAGATGCAGGAAGGATGTTTATGATGGCCGGGAGTCCAGAACCAGGGGTCATAGTCTAAGAATAAGGGGTAAGACATTTAGGACTGAAATGAGGAGGAATTTCTTCACCCAGAGAGTGGTGAACCTGTGGAATTCTCTGCCACAGAGGGCGGTGGAGGCCAGTTCATTAAATATATTCAAAAAAGAGTTGGATATATTTCTTAAGGCTAAAGGGATCAAGGGATATGGGGAGAAGGCAGGGACAGGGTACTGAATTTGGATGATCAGCCATGATCTCATTGAATGGCGGAGCAGGCTCGAAGGGCCGAATGGCCTACTCCTGCTCCTATCTTCTATGGTTCTATGTTTCTATTGTGTTTATATTCGCTAGAGTTTAGAAGAATGAGAGGGGATCTCATTGAAACTTATAAAATTCTAACAGGACTAGACAGACTAGATGCAGGAAGGATGTTCCCGATGGTGGGGGAGTCCAGAACCAGGGGTCACAGTCTAAGGATAAGGGGTAAGCCATTTAGGACAGAAATGAGGAGGAATTTCTTCACCCAGAGAGTGGTGAACCTGTGGAATTCTCTACCACAGAAGGCAGTTGAGGCCAATTCATTAAATATATTCAAGAAGGAGTTGGATATATTTCTTGAGGCTAAAGGGATCAAGGGATATGGGGAGAAAGCAGGGACAGAGTACTGAGTTTGGATGATCAGCCATGATCTCATTGAATGGCGGAGCAGGCTCGAGGGGCCGAATGGCCTACTCCTGCTCCTATCTTCTATGTTTCTATGAGTGGCTGTGTGCTACTTCCTGCTACTGGAAGAGTTTTCTTTATTCACTTCACGGTTCTTTGAACTGAAAAGACTCGGTAGCAGAGGCGGCAGCACAGGATAAAGAGCGCGGGGCCCGAGGACAGCGCAGGATAAAGAGCGCGGGGCCCGAGGACAGCGCAGGATAAAGAGCGCGGGGCCCGAGGACAGCGCAGGATAAAGAGCGCGGGGCCCGAGGACAGCGCAGGATAAAGAGCGCGGGGCCCGAGGACAGCGCAGGATAAAGAGCGCGGGGCCCGAGGACAGCGCAGGATAAAGAGCGCGGGGCCCGAGGACAGCGCAGGATAAAGAGCACGGGGCCCGAGGACAGTGCAGGATAAAGAGCGCGGGGCCCGAGGACTGTGCAGGATAAAGAGCGCGGGGCCCGAGGACAGTGCAGGATAAAGAGCGCGGGGCCCGAGGACAGTGCAGGATAAAGAGCGCGGGGCCCGAGGACAGTGCAGGATAAAGAGCGCGGGGCCCGAGGACAGTGCAGGATAAAGAGCGCGGGGCCCGAGGACAGTGCAGGATAAAGAGCGCGGGGCCCGAGGACAGCGCAGGATAAAGAGCGCGGGGCCCGGGGACAGTGCAGGATAAAGAGCGCGGGGCCCGAGGACAGCACAGGATTAAGAGCACGGGGCCCGAGGACAGTGCAGGATAAAGAGCGCGGGGCCCGAGGACAGTGCAGGATAAAGAGCGCGGGGCCCGAGGACAGCACAGGATAGAGAGCGCGGGGCCCGAGGACAGTGCAGGATAAAGAGCGCGGGGTCGCTGAATTCCAAAAGAACAGCAAAAGCAAGGAGTGACGTCACAGGACTGTAGGTAGGTGATTGGTGGGTGAGTATTAGTGTTTTATTCTCTTTAACGTAACTAGATAAACGAATTAATATAACAATAGATAAATGTGTGAAAAGAAGGGGCGGAAGGAGAGTGGGGGAGCAGTAGTGGTGGGGGATTCGATAGTTAGGGGAACAGACAGGCGTTTCTGCGGTCGCAGACATGACTCCAGGGTGGTATGTTGCCTCCCTGGTGCCAGGGTTAAGGATGTCTCTGAGCGGCTGCAGAACATTCTGAGGGGGGATGGTGAACAGCCAGAGATCGTGGTCCATATTGGTACCAACGACATAGGTAGAAAGAGGGATGAGGTCGTGCAGGCAGATTTTAGGGAACTAAGAAAGAGATTAAAAAACAGTACCTCAAAGGCAGTAATCTCTGGATTACTCCCGGTGCCATGCGTGAGTGAGTATAGAAATAGGAGGATAGAACAGATGAATCCATGGCTGGAGAGATGGTGCAGGAGCGAGGGCTTCAGATTCTTGGGACATTGGGACCAGTTCTCGGGGAGATGGGACCTGTACAGGCCGGACGGGTTGCACCTCAACAGGGCCGGAACCAATATCCTCGCGGGGAGATTTGCTAGTGTTGCTGGAGAGGGCTTAAACTAATTTGGCAGGGGGATGGGCACCAGGATGCAACATTAGAAAAGGGAAATAAAGTGCTCAAAGGATTGGGAGAGGCAGAGAGCACTAAAGTAAGAAATGGTAAGGTGATAGGTGGGGTCAAACTAAGAAAGAAAATAGAGGATGGTCTAAGATGGGTTTACGGTGTATGTACGTGAACGCACGAAGCGTAGTAAACAAGGTAAGTGAGCTGCAGGCACAAATAGCCACATGGGAATATGATGTTGTGGCAATAACTGAGACCTGGCTCAAAAAAGGGCAGGATTGGGTATTAAATATTCCTGGTTATAAGGTGCTCAGAAAAGATAGGTGATGCACTATCAATTACTCATAAAAGACTGAGGGCTAGATTTTCAGTATAGACAGTTTTGGGGCGCTAACCTTAGCGCCCGCCCGAAGTTAGCGCCCGCCCCAAAGTAGCGCCCTGTTGCCGGAAATTCAGTGGCTTCGCCCTAAGAGGTTGGTGGAGCGCTAAAAGAGGCGTTCCACTACTATCTTTAGGCGCTAAGCCGGCGGTGCAGAGCGCAACACCCGAGCTTGGGCGCAGCGCACGGCAGACACTCTGGTGCCAGTGAGCTCTTAAAGGGGAAGGGTGCATGTGTTGTTTTTCAAAGGCAGAGTCTGGGGGGGAAAAGAAGAGGAGGAGGAGGAGGAGGAGGAGGAGGAGGAGGAGGAGGAGGAGGAGGAGGTGGTGGTGGTGGTGGCCGGAAACATAAATACACCGTTCACAACAACACACTGGATCCTTCCACACAGCACATGCAGACTGCCGTTTATAGTGCAGGAGGAGTGCCCTTTAATTTGCGCTCCCCAGGGTGTGTTGCGTTCCATTTTACAAACGCTCTGGACGCCAGCCGCACAATGGGGCGGTCCGACTGAAGTTTGGATTCGGGGCGGCCAAAGGGCGTTGCACGAGGATGCGACGTCATTTTCTGCGCGCGCATCCGGGCGGCCGCTAAACTTTGCGCCGGCGCTAACGGGCAACTTAATTTGGGGCGGGGCGCAAACTGCGCTGCGCCCGGGCGCTACACACATAGCGCCCGAAAATCACTTCTCTTAAGGCGCTAACTGCTGGCGCAAGCAACTGAAAATCTAGCCCTGAGAGTTAAGAGAGTAACTAAAGGCTTTTATTAGCAAAGAACAGAGCATGCCTCTCGTGGTTGACTGGGTTCCAAGAAGGCAGGGGGCTGCAGGTCAATCACCTTTATACCTGGGCCTGTGTGGGTGGAGCCAGCCGAGACATGTTGAGGCATGCATAGGTACAACAGTGTGTAACAACAACAATAACAACAGTGGTTTACCACAATAGGGAAGGAAAGATAGGAGGTGGGGTGGCAGTATTGGTCTAGGAGAATGTTACAGTGCTGGAGATGGAGGATGTCCTGGAGGAGTCAAGGACAGAACATACATGACTAGAGTTAAAAAATAATAGAGGTGCCATTACACTACTAGGTGTATTCTATAGACCACCAAATAGTGGTAAAGACATGGAGGAGCAAATTTGCAGAGAAATTACAGAAAGGTGCAAGAACTATAGAGCAGTGATAATGGAGGACTTCAACTATCCTAATATAGACTGGGATCGTAATAGTGCTAAGGGCAGAGAAGGGGAAGAATTTATGAAGTGTGTTCAGGAGAACTTTCTTGATCAGTATGTTTCTGGCCCGACGAGGGAGGAGGCATTGCTGGATCTGGTTCTGGGGAATGAGGTAGGTCAAGTGGAGCAAGTGTCAGTAGGTGAACATTTAGGGAACAGTGATCATAGTATCATAATGTTTAGATTAGCTATGGAAAAGGACAGGGAACATCTGGAGTAAAAATGTTTAACTGGGGGAAAGCCAATTTCAGTGGGATGAGAACGGATCTGGCCCGGGTAAACTGGAATCAAAGATTGGCAGAAAAAACTGTAATGGAACATTGGGCTGCCTTTAAAGAGGAAATAGTTCAGGTACAGTTGAGGTACATTCCCATTAGGGGAAAAGGCAGGGCAACTAAAGTCAGGGCTCCCTGGATGACGAAAGAGATAGAGAGTATGATGAAGCAGAAAAAGAGTGCGTATGACAGATGTCAGGTTGCAAATACATCTGAGAATCAGGTTATATATAGAAAGGTCAGAGGAGAAGTGAAAAAGAAAATAAGAGGGGCAAAGAGAGGGTATGAGAATAGAATGGCAGCCAACATAAAAGGTAATCCGAAAGTCTTCTATAGACACATAAATAGTAAAAGGATAGAAAGAGGAGTGGTGAGGCTGATTCGGGACCAAAAAGGAGACCTATGCATGGAGGTAGAGGGTATGGCCGAGTACTTTGCATCTGTCTTCACCAAGGAAGAAGATGCTGCCATAGACATAGTAAAGGAGCAGGTAGTGGAGACACTTGATAGGATAAAAATTGATAAAGAAAAGGTATTGGAAAGACTGGCTGTACTTAAAGTAGATAAATCACCAGGAGCGGATGGGATGCATCCTAGGATGCTGAGGGAATTGAGGACGTAAATCGTGGAGGTACTGGCCATAATATTACAATCCTCCTTAGATACGGGGGTGGTGCCAGAGGACTGGAGAATTGCAAACGTTCACCATTGTTCAAAAAAAAGGTGTAAAGATAAACCCAGCAACTACAGGCCAGTCAGTTTAACCTCGGTAGTGGGGAAGCTTTTAGAAACAGTAATCAGGGACAAAATTAACAGTCACTTGGATATGTGTGGATTAATTAAGGAAAGCCAGCATGGATTTGTTAAAGGCAAATCGTGCTTAACCAACTTGATCAAGTTTTTTTGATGAGGTAACAAAGAGGGTTGATGAGGGTAATGCAGTTGACATAGTGTACATGGATTTCCAAAAGGCATTCGACAAAGTGCCACATAATAGGTTTGCCAACAAAGTTGAAGCCCATGGAATAAAAGGGACAGTGGCAGCATGGATACGAAATTGGCTAAGTGACAGGAAACAGAGAGTCGTGGTGAACGGTTGTTCCCCAGGGATCGGTTCTCGGACCACTGCTCTTCTTGTCTTGATATATATTAATGACTTGGACATGGGGGTAAAGGGCACAATTTCAAAATTTGCAGGTGACACAAAACTTGAAAGTATAGTGAACAGTGAGGAGAAGCGTGATAGACTTCAGGAAGACATAGACAGGCTGGTGGAATGGGCGGACACGTGGCAGATTAGATTTAATGCAGAAAAGTCTGAAGTGATACATTTTGGTAGAAAAAATGGGGAGAGGACATATAAGCTAAATGGTACAATCCTAAAGGGGGTGCATGAACAGAGAGACCTGGGGTATATGTGCACAAGTCGTTGAAGGTGGCAGGGCAGGTTGAGAAAGCAGTTAAAAAGGCTTATGGGATCCTGGGCTTCATGAACAGAGGTGTAGAGTACAAAAGTGTGGAACTTACGATGAACCTGTATAAAACACTGGTTCGGCCCCAACTGGAATATTGTGTCCAATTCTGGGCCACACACTTTAGGAAGGATGTGAAGGCCTTAGAGAAGGTGCAGAAAAGATTTACGAGAATGATTCCAGGAATGAGGGACTTCAGTTACGTTGATAGACTAGAGAAGCTGGGGTTGTTCTCCTTGGAGCAGAGAAGATTGAGAGATTTGATAGAGGAGTTCAAAATCAGGTGGGGTCTAGACAGAGTAGATAGAGAGAAACTGTTCCCATTGGCAGGAGGGTCGAGAACCAGAGGAGACAGATTTAAGGTGATTGGCAAAAGAACCAAAGGTGACGTAAGCAAAAACCTTTTTACGCAGTGAGTGGTTAAGTGTGAATGCACTGCCTGAAAGTGTGGTGGAGGCAGACTCAATCTTATCTTTCAAAAGGGAGTTCGATAAGTATTTGAAGGGAAAAAAATTGCATGGCTACGGGGAAAGGGTGGGGGAGTGGGACTATCTGAGAGCTGGCATGGGCTCGACAGGCCGAATGGCCTGCTTCCGTGCTGTAACCATTCTATGATTCTATGGTATCAGGGGGTGTTGTGGCAGGTACAAAACTCCATAATTATTTCTGAAAAGCTCCAACCTACACTTGCTAAAAGTCATGGGGGCTGTACTGGCAGTGGACCTCAGCCTCCAGGGTCTATGGTGAATGGAGTGGAGGCAATGAGACAATCGGCCTTCCGGACAGGCTGTCCGTGACCGGCTCATTAAACTCCGATTCGCATGAATGAAACCCCACGCAGCTGCTAACCATCCATACAAAGAACTATTCTCTCGGGTTGGCGCCTGGGAGATAAATCGGGGATTCCGGAAGATTCCCGACTGATCCGGGGAGGAATGGCAACCCAAAGCAGGAGTGCTCCTCCCGGCTCTCCACAGCACTGCTGCCAGCCTGCGATTGCAGACCACCACCCCCCCCCACCCCACAACACCCCCATTTGCCTCCACCAGGACCAACTCGAGGGCCGCTGCCAGTGCCGCAACCGGCCTAAATTGGTCCTCTCTGAACCAACGAGTGACCTCTGGACGTCCGATTAGCATCCACTGCGC
Organism: Somniosus microcephalus; assembly: GCF_052327205.1. Classification (NCBI taxonomy): domain Eukaryota; kingdom Metazoa; phylum Chordata; class Chondrichthyes; order Squaliformes; family Somniosidae; genus Somniosus; species Somniosus microcephalus. Next base: position 11,438,739 of record NC_141010.1, read on the forward strand.
GCCTGAAATATGCCGATGGGGCCCGAGGCAGGATTTCGGATGAGCTTTGGGCCTCCGGATTCTGGAGCGCACTCCGAGCGTGTCGCCTGTTTCAGGCCTGAAATAGGTCTAAACCAATTTCCCGACCAAATGGCACTTATTTTTCCTAGGTTTTTAGCCTAAAAAATCTATCAAGTTGTGAAGATACAAAAGTTCCTAAAATTAATCAAAATTAACCGTTTTTAATCATAGAATTCAACCTTTTCCAAGGAGCATGTTCCAGCACCCTCTGTCCCCGCCCCCATTCCTAGAAATCCATGTGCCATTGGGCGCAGGGGAGTTGGGGTAGCGTTTGGAAGGAGGGTGGACCATTCGACACTGGTCGTCTCGAGATTGTTTTAGGGTCGGGACTGTTCAGGAGCCAAATAATACAGGACCGTTACTGGCTGCGCCCTCCAACAAAAGCTTGGATCATCAGGAACGCAGCAGGTTTGACAATTTTGGAGAAAGCCAGAAGGGATTGAGGAATGTGATGAGAAGCACAGCCCTAATCCCTGCCGGAAAAAAAAGCTGAGCTCGGCCGGGCCAATGAACTCCTAGCTTTGGCAGACCCAAAGCAAAGTATCGCCAGCCAGTGCGTCCCTTCACCGCTAACCTTTTGATGACTTCCCCGATTTTCTCGGTCGATAGTGAACGAATACTGGGTCCATTTACATAGTTTAACTGTTGAAGCTCAGCTCTCCGGTGAGCCAAAAATTATTTCAAGAATGCTTAAGAATAAATTCTTGTCGGCGGATGTTTCGTGTTAAAATGTTTCTCACTTTTGCTCGGTTCTCAAAATAGCGTGTACGGTCGAGGTCAATGTTGCACAAAGTTTACCAGAGCCTCCAGAACGTCCTAACTTTTTAAAGAGTATAACTTACCACTTTTGTTTTCAGAGATAGTATGTAATTTGCCCTCTTCCCAGTCCCGAAGAGTCCCAGCCCCTATAGTGACATCAGGGCACCCTTGGGGAAAATGCATCTGCGGGTTTCTTGGATTACAGACAGAAGTTCCATATGAACCGGAAAACAGTGTCAGCTGTGCTGTAGTGAAAGGCAGTGCTTAACCCTTTTAGAATCCAACTATAATTTGCAACTTGGCCAGCAAGTTCAGGGCGATTAAGAGATACGCCGTGAGTTGCAAATCTCTAGAACTTGCTGGTCGATATACGCCGCTCCGCCATTTGCCTTGCACAAACAGCATCTCGCCCCCCACCTCCCCGTTACTTTTAAGAGCTTGCTGGATTTGTACATTAATTACCCATTAAACTCGCTGCAGAAAGTTAACCTTGCAATTACCAACGTAAGTATCTTTTTAACTATGTGATAATTGTTAATGCCAGTCAACCCCCCTGGCCCAGAAAGTGAACAATTTAAACTGTGGAGTCTCATTCCTTCAGGTAGTGAATTGTTGTTGGAGTCGTTTAAAATGTTACATTTTTGATTTTTAATTTATTTTCTTACTATTCCTTTCTGTCTCTTTTTTCGCTCTCTCTCACTCCAATCTTTCTTTCCCTCTTTTTACTTCTCTTTCTGTACATGATTTGGCATTAAATGTCACCCACTCTAATTCACCCTTCTTCTTCGTCCTCCCTCTGTTTACTCTCATAGAAACATAGAAACATAGAAGATAGGGGCAGGAGTAGGCCATTCGGCCCCTTGAGCCTGCTCCACCATTCAATGAGATCATGGCTGATCATCCAAATTCAATACCCTGTCCCTGCTTTCTCCCCGTATCCCTTGATCCCTTTAGCCTTAAGTAATATATCTAACTCCTTCTTGAATACATTTAATTGGCCTCAACTGCCTTCTGTGGTAGAGAATTCCACAGGTTCACCACTCTCTCAGTCCTTAAATCCCACTGGTTAAGGAGATACACTGTTGGTCCCGTCGTTCACCAAGGTCCCAGATGTCCTGATGAAGTTCTGACGAAGGGTCATCGACCCAAAACGTTGACTCTGTTTCTCTCTGCTCGATGCTGCCTGACCCGCTGAGTGTTTCCAGCATTTTATGTTGTTATCCCAGATGTCCTGTTGCCCTCGCTATCAGCCTGTTATCAGCTCGCACTTCCCGAGCAAAAGCATTTTGGAGCTGAAGGGTGCAGGAAAAAGTCTAACTAACCGTTAGATAATCCGCTCCAGCAAATTGCAGCCCGAATATTTTCTTTTAATTAAGTAAATGTTAGCGTCAATGCAACCAGACTGTCTGTTTTATTTTCAAACATTGGCAAGCCCACGAGTGCAGTGAGAATAGTTGTTAAATTAAGCCAGTTAATGCTTTCACACTGGGGAACATCTGCCTGGTCTCAAAATGTAACTGCAACCAATATTGAAGAAACCAAAGCTTCACATTGAACAACAACCGGGCATGTCCCAAAAAAGTTCTTTAGAGTAAAGTAAAAAAAAGTTTTGGGAAGCTACATTTTAGTAGTTAATTTGTTCTATCTAACTTCCTTGGAGAGGTATAACATTTTTAGAGGGCCTGGCAGGGTAGATGCCGAGAGGCTGGTTCCCCTCGCTTTAAAAAAAATTTGTTCATGGGATGTAGGCGTCGCTGGCAAGGCCAGCATTTTCTGCCCATCCCTAATTGCCCCTTGAGAAGGTGGTGGTGAGCCGCCTTCTTGAACCGCTGCTGTCCGTGTGGTGAAGGTGCTCCCACAGTGCTGTTAGGGAGGGAGTTCCAGGATTTTGACCCAGCGATGATGAAGGAACGGTCGATATATTTCCAAGTCAGGATGGTGCGTGACTTGGAGGGGAGCTTGGAGGTGGTGGTCTCCCCCTGCACCTGCTGCCCTTGTCCTTCTAGGTGGTAGAGGTAGTGGGTTTGGGAGGTGCTGCTGAAGATGCCTTGGCGAGTTGCTGCAGTGCATCTTGTAGATGGTACACACTGCAGCCACGGTGCGCCGGTGGTGGAGGGAGTGAATGTTTAAGGTGGTGGATGGGGTGCCAATCAAGCGGGCTGCTTTGTCCTGGATGGTGTTGAGCTTCTTGAGTGTTGGAGCTGCACTCATCCAGGCAAGTGGAGAGTATTCCATCACATTCCTGACTTGTGCCTTGTAGATGGCTTTGGGAGTCAGGAGGTGAGACACTCAGCACAGAATACACAGCCTCTAACCTGCTCTTGTTGCCACTGTACATATGTGGCTGGTCCAGTTAAGTTTCTGGTCAATGGTGGGGGATTCGGTGATGGTAATGCCGTTGAATTTCAAGTAGCGGTGCTTAGACTCTCGCTTGTTGGAGATAGTCATTGACTGGCACTTGTGTGGCGCGAATGTTTTGCCACTTACCAGCCCAAGCCTGAATGTTGTCCAGGTTTTGCTGCTTGCGGGCATGGACTGCTTTATTATCTGAGGAGTTGTGAATGGCGCTGAACACCGTGCAATAATCAGTGAACATCCCCACTTCTGACCTTATGGTTGAGGGAAGCAGCTGAAGATTGTAGGGCCGAGGACACTGCCCTGAGGAACTCCGATTGCGGTGTCCTGGGGCTGAGATGATTGACCTCGAACAACCACAACCATCTTCATTTGTGCTAGATATGACGCCAGCCAGTGGAGAGTTTTTCCCCTGATTCCCTTTGACTGGAGAATCTAGAGCTAGGGGTCATAATCTCAGGATAAGGGGTTGGCCATTTAGGACTGAGATGAGGAGAAATTTCATCATAGAATCATAGAAATTTACGGCAGAGAAGGGGGCCAGTCGACCCATCGAGTCTGTGCCGGAAGCTCACTCAGAATCTTTGGAATTCTCTACCCCAGAGGGCTGTGGCTGCTCAGTCGATGAGTATATTCAAGATTGAGATTGATACATTTTTAGACAATAAGGGAATCAAGAGATATGGGGAGAAGGTGGGAAAGTGGAGTTGGGGTAGAAGATCAGCCATGATCTTATTGAATGGTGGAGCAGGCTCCAAGGGCCGAATGGCCGACTCCTGCTCCTAATTCTTATGTTCTTATTAACACTAAATAAATACACCTGTAACTGAAATTAACAGCTTATTTTAAAGTTTTCTGCCTCAAGTTTGTACATGACAAACAATGCAAGATGAAGCCGTTTGATTGGTACTAGTGCCTGCATATCCTGTGGCTCTTGAGTAAGTGCAGAAGAATGGGAAGGTTTGTACTGGGGATTTGTGCTAAGGACAAATTGGGTTCCGACTGTCGAAACTCATTCCACTTAGGACCCTTGACGGCCAATAGTCAGAGGAGATATCTATCCAATTGATCTGGGTTGACTTTGAAGTCAGGCCCACTGAGTTTCCCAAGTCGCCTGTGCTCCTACATTCCCAGTATTCCTGGTGTAAATTGTATCCCTGTCTGAAACAAAGTGCCAATAAGAGCCACGATGCTTCCATGAATGGGATGAGCTGGAAGGGGAATATCAATTCATGTTGCTTCCAAGCCGGATGGGCAGAGGCTTGGGAGACAATTGCCTGCACTGGTTGGGAGAAGGTGAGGTTGGGAGATATTTTTTTTTTACCCAAGAGGATTGTCACGACACGGAATGCCCTACCAGAAACTGTGGTGGAAGCAAGCTCCGTAATGGCTTTTGATAAAAAAAAGTCGGTAAACATTTGGAAAGGAAAGATTGAAGAGTACGGGGAAAGGGTAAGGGACAGAGTGGACAGCACTTTGAGGCAGCACAGGTGCGATGGGCTGAATGGTCTCCTTCTGTGCTTTAAAATTCCATTAAACCAAACAATCTTCATTTGATTTTCATCCCTTTCCTTCGGCCTCCCTAATGATGAGAGCCTGTGACTACCTATTAGTCAATGATGATTTAAAGAAAGGAAGAATTTGCATTTGTATAGCGCCTTTCACAACCTCAGGACATCCCGAAGCACTTTACAGCCCATGAAGTACTTTTGAAGTGCAGTCACTGTTGTAATATGGGAGATTTACAATTGGAAGCCGGGCTGTAGCCTGAGGTTACTCACCCTCTGATCTTCCCTTTCTCCCTGGTAAAGTGCCCAACCTCTGCTCTGTGCCCTTACCCCAAGTAAGGAGTGTGATGGAATACTCTCCACTTGCCTGGATGAGTGCAGCTCCAACAACACCCAAGAAGTTCAACGCCATCCAGGACAAAGCAGCCCATTTGATTGGCACCCCACCCACCACCTTAAACATTCACTCCCTCCACCACCGGCGCACCGTGGCTGCAGTGTGTACCATCAACAAGATGCACTGCAGCAATTCGCCAAGGCTTCTTCGGCAGCACCTCCCAAACCCGTGACCTCTTCCAACTAGAAGGACAAAGGCAGCACTCACATGGAAACACCACCACCTCCAGGTTTCCCTCCAGGTCACAAACCATCCTGACTTAGAAGTATATCGTCGATCCTTCATCGTCGCTGGGTCAAAATCCTGGAACTTCCTAACAGCACTGTGGGAGTACCTTCACCGCACGGACTGCAGCGATTCAAGAAGGCGGCTTACCACCACCTTTATAAGGGCAATTAGGGATGGGCAATAAATGCTGGCCTTGCCAGCGATGCCCACATCACATAAGTGAGTAAAAAAAAACCCTCCCTCAACCAGCAGCATAGCCAAGACGAGGAACTCATTATCCTTCGCTTTCATAGACTGAACAATTCAATTTCATTTTTGTTTTATATATAGAGTGTTACCTTGATGTAGGAATGTTTCAGTGCATTCATAAATCACTACATAAATCAGCAGTTCGTTTGCGGGTCATTACCGGGACACAGTTGCTTCCCTGATGCCCTGATGCACTTATGCTGGGGTGCAGCCCCGCAGAATTTTGGAGCTCAAGGCTTCAGCTTGAATTCAGCGCAGAGGGGAAAACATCCGATGAAGGACCACACACAGCATGGCAGAACACTGTTCTTTTGTCTTGGGGACCTTGGTTGGAATCCAACACAGGCAAATAGAAGTACTGTCTCTCTTGTCCAACGTGAAAGCTAATGCTCCTAAGTGGAATGCGGGCCACTTCAATCCATTTCCTCGTGTGGGGAAGTCCACCAGACAAAACTGTAGCCAAATACAACACCTTGCACTGATTGTGCTGTCTTACTCAGGCAGGCCCCTAGCATAAAGAATGAACGCATCACAAAATGGGATTTGTACTGGAGTGAGGTTTAGTCAAAGCAAGTGGTCATTTTTCACATGAACCTGTCCAACCCCACAGGTATGTTATCAGAACAGAGCACAAGCCTGCCCTCACTGGATGACCATGCAGGCAACGTCCCAGCAAGGGATCATTGGATCACAATTGACAGCTGGAATCCTTCCCTAGTCAAGAGGCACTGAGATGGGACCAACTGTGTATCTCCTCAACCAGTGAGAGTTAAGGGTTACGACCAGTGAGACCAAGTGACTCAACATTGGCTGAGGATCAAACTACCATCATTTCAAATGAGGATATGCCTGTCTCTCTTAAGAAGTGAAATAAAATCCTTTATGTTGGGATTACAGGATGAGAAATGATTGTGGGGAGAAATTTAATCTAGCCCCTGACATGAATCAGTCATTCATGAAAGAAAGACTTATGAAATAATACTGAACGGCCTGCGGGTGGCACTGTCCAGGGAGAGTATAAATACACGGGCACGGGCCCAGCTTGCGCAGGACATTCTTAACAGGAACTAGTGAAGGACACAACTAGACCTCCATGTTGTAAAACAATTGATTAAAGCTTTGTTTAACGCTTAGACCAAGTGCCTAGTAGTTTTCTTACGTCAGCCCCGTTTGGGGCGCTAAAACTTCGCCAGGCGCTAATGATGAGAGGCTCCCACGAAATTCAGTTGTAGTGCTTCAAGAGGGAAGTGGAGCACTAAATCAAACGCTACCACTTCCCTTAGAGCGCTACAGGGAGTGAGAGGGGCGGGATCGGCAGAGCTCTGATCAATGTTCCGTGCAGCGCAGCCGGATTCGCCGGCTCCCTCCCTCCCTTAAAGGGAAGGGCCAATGCTCACAGCAGTTAACGGTAAGGCTGGGGATTGGGTCGGCGAAGGCGCCCACGATCCGCGAGGAGAAGCCCCAAGCGCTCTAAGAGACAGCACAAAGGGGTAAGAATTTTTTTTTGGCCTACCTGGCCACCAGTCCCTTTAATTAACGCTCCCCAAGCGGCCGGCCGAGGTCACAGCGCCTCCTGCAGCTGCCATAGCTGACGCCCGGCGAAGCTGCAGGGGGGCGGAAGCGAATTTAGGATCCGGGGTGGGAACGGGGCGCGGCGCACCAGGTGACGTCACAATGTCCGGGGCGCAGGAGTTCGAGGCGGTAAGTTTTACCACCGGCACCACCCCTCCATTGAATTTCGCGACAGTCGTTTCTTTCGCCGCGCCCGGTCGGTGAGTCGTTAGCGTCCCATTATCGCCCTCCGGAGGTGATAACGGGAGGCGCAAAAGAGGCCAATTTCTAGCCCTGTATGTTTAAGGTGCAAAGAACATCCAAGACTGGATTTTGTCATCCATGCTGCTTAAAAATCGGGTGATACCATGGCGACCGGATGAGGAAAATTGGTGGAAGTCCCTCTCTGGTGGAAATTTGCCGGGTTTGTATCCCACACCATTTCCAGTGGGTGGGGTTAGCAGCTGTAGAATTGGGAGGGTATGAAGACACAGAGAGGTGCTCATTTTGCTAAACTCCAGAGTATAGGTCCAATCTACTCAATCTCTCCTCATAGGACAACCTTCTCATCCCAGGAGCTGGGACATCTAGTGACAGTAATGGCCTGAAACTTGGCCAGCCCATGGGAATAGAGCATGGATTGGCACAGAGGGCCACCTTCCTTATAATCTTCTGCCGCACCACCTAGGCTTCAGCAGCCAATTAGCGGAGATCAGGCACTGAACCGCTCCGTCACTTGCCTTCAGACTCACGTTCGTAGCTTGTGGCACCTTTTCACTTCATTTTCCCCCCCCATCGCTTCTCGACCACACCCCCTTTCAGCCTTTGATTGATCGTGGGCTGAGATGCCTTCTGAGGCTCTCGAAAGACATTGAGAATTTTTACCTCCTTATTGTGACACTTACCTTTAATTGTCTCCATCCTTTTAAATTTGATTTACATGCAGTTTTCCTTCCCCACCATTAGTGGCTTCTCTAGACCCATTCCAAGTCTACAGCTGAAGTTGCGCTAATAAGCTGACCTCGGAAAATTGGGTGTAAACAGCCCCCGACCATTTGAAATGGTCTCAAACCCATCAATGGCCTAGTCTGGCAGTAATAATGCCAAAAGAGGAAAGTCTAGGCTTCAGCACTCAGAGGGTTAACAACACAGCATTGACCTCAAGATGTGCCCGGTAGGTGATTGGAAGGAACTTAATTCTCTGATTTAAGCAAATATCACGAAAAAACAAGCATCATTTTCTTTCAAGCCATCTGTTCAGCCTCATACAATCTCAAGGCAGGCAAACGGCCAAAATTCACAGCCTTCATTTTTTGGGAGATTTTATTTTTCCACCTTCATTTTGGATTCTTTCGGCAGTGCCAGATTGCCATTTGCATTCCTCAGTCTTTTTTTTTGTGTGTGTGGAGGCTCCTCAGGCGCTGCAGCAGCTGACAGCCAATCCCCGGCCGGTTTAGGAGCCTGTGGATTTGTCTGCCAGAGGGGCCATTTGTTTTCGGAATGCGAGGAACTCGTTTCATCTGGAGCTCGTTGCTCGAGAGCGTGGGGAGAGGTGGGTGGAGGGGGGGAGCGGCGGGGGTTACGGTTGCCAAACTCTGGTTGGATGCACTCCGGGAGGTTCCATCACACCATCTCCCGCTTCTGAGCGGCCCCGCCCCCTCCCGCCATTGGTTGCCTCGGCATGTCCATCCTCGTGGGGCCCCGCCCTCCCATGCCAATTGGAAGGCAAACAGGCTTTTAATACTCGAAATAACAACAGAAAATGCTGGAAAAACTCAGCAGGCCAGGCAACATCCGTGGAGAGAGAAACAGAGTCAATGTTTCGGGTCGAAACCCTTCATTTCTCTGTTTCTCTCTCCACGGATGTTGCCTGGCCTGCTGAGTTTTTCCAGCGTTTTCTGTTATTTCGGATTTCCAGCATCCGCAGTATTTTGCTATCGTCTTCATTACTCGACTGGCTGACGCTGGACTGTCAGCCCAACAGTGTTCTTTTTTGGTCCCGTCTCCAATGTTTTTATATCTAATAAATGTTTAAAGAAAATGAAAGAAAAAAAAAAATCACACACGTTTGATTTTTAAGGTTCCTCTATGATTTTTCTCTCCCGAGGTTTACTCGCAGCAGGTGTTCAGGAGATGAATCTTCAATTCCTGGGGATTCCAGGGCCAATCCTTGGCAACCCTAGGCGGGGGTTGGCGGGGCGGGGAGCGGAAGAGATGCTGGCTCCTGCTGCCTTAATTAACAGGGAAGTGAACGAAAAGCCAATAACAGGGCTTTCAGCATAACGGTGATACAGGAAACTCTCGTTTAAATGGCACCTAAAATATCGGGAATTCTCTATTAACTGGCAAAATTCATGCTCCGAAAACGACACCTCAATGACCGGAAGCCGAGTCCGACTCTGAGCCTCCCGCGGTGGCCAAGTTAGTCAGTGGGGGTAGTTCTCCAAACTGCCACTACGCGGCTTCTTGGCGCTGTCGGAAGTCACTAAAGAGTTATCGATTACCCTCAACTGGCAGTACTGTATTTAATCAAGCATCTTCCACCATCCATTTAACACAGCATTCTGTAGGTGAGTACCCAATTACTGCATACTGCACATTTCTTGATTTTTTTATTTTTGTTTGTTAAAAATAGCCTCGGTAGATAACCTGCTCCGTCATCCGGAATTTTTAATCAACCGGCACCATCCCGGTCCCGTCGGTGCCGGATACCAAAGAGTTTCCTGTACCTCTGGCACCTCACAATATGAACACCAGCCATAGTCAGTCACATGAATACCAAATGGATTCTGAGGTTTTTATAACTGAAAGCATGTAAATGGCGGAGGGAGCGTTTATTAACTAACAGACACCATCTGCAAACATGGTTTTCTCTACAATTCACTCCCAGTAAAAAATAATCGATTTAGGGTTTATCTCAATGGCCTTAAAATGAGAAACAAATTCCTGAGCTGAAGGTTAATCTTGATCTAAAATTTGAGAAAAAGCTGCTTCGCTGCAGGAAGGTGAGGAATGAATTTTAATGGGGTCTTTGTCGCTCAATGGCCTGATCAAAATTTGTGCTGTGTTATTTCCATAAAAGCAGGTACTTTAGGCTGACTTTTATCTCACTATAGTCAGCTTGGCTCAGTGGTAGCACGCCTGCCTGTGATTTAGGAGGGTCGCACGTTCAAGTCCCACTCTCAGAGACGCCAGCACATAATCCAGGCAGGTGCTCCCAGCGCAGTGACGAGGGGGAGCACTGCATTGTCGGTAAGTGCCGTCTTTTAGAAGAGATGTTAAACTGAGGCCCTCTCAGGTGGATGTAAATAGATCCCACGCCGCTATTCCGAGAGCAGCAGGGCAGCTACCAGAGTCCTCTAGCCAATATTTCTCCCACAACTAATCGCTTATCTCAGTGCTGCGTGTGGGACCTGGCTGGCTGCCGCCTTTGCCCACTGAACAACAGTGACTACAGTTCAGACCATGATCTCTGCCCCTGTCTTTTTTTATTCCATTATTTTTTTCCTCTCTCTCACATGGCAGCTGTCGATCATTCTGCCATTGCCATTTACACCTCATCTAGAGCCATCTTTTGTTTCTTAACTTGTCCCATTACCATCTCATTTTGCCTTGCACCATCATCCCCTTTGTCTCTTAATCTCTCCCGCCTTCCATCCTATCACAGACCTTCCCTTTTGTTCTTTCCTCCCCCCCCGCCCTCCCTCTCCCAGCCCCTACACTTGCTTAAAAACCAGTTCCATCTCCAGCTTTTTCCAGTTCTGATGAAGGGTCATCGACCTGAAACGGTAACTCTGTTTCTCTCTCCACAGATGCTGCCTGACCTGCTGAGTATTTCCAGCATCTTCGGTTCTTGTACTATACTGGCTTTGCCCTCGCTGGCCTTGCAGGTACCCCCCCTAAACAAGTAGGGGAAAGCACTTCATCCAGAAACAACATCCCGAAATACATAGAAGATAGGAGCAGGAGTAGGCCATTCGGCCCCTCGAGCCTGCTCCGCCATTCAATGTGGTCATGGCTGATCATCCAAATTCAGCACCCGGTCCCTGCTTTCTCCCCATATCCCTTGATCCCTTTAGCCTTAAGAAATATATCTAACTCCTTCTTGAATATATTTAATGAATTGCCCTCAACTGTCTTCTATTGTAGAGAATTCCACAGGTTCACAGCTCGGTTACTTTGTCATCCTGTCACTGTGGAATCTGCCTCAGAAAAAAATGGGACAAATTCCAGCACATCGGGGGTGGGAGGGACAGGGGGGGGATGATTTTCACTGCCTTTGGCCTCAAATTTGGAATCAGTAGCGTTACCGCCCCATTAACGCCTGCGATGCAGCGGCGCCATTTTGAAAGGGGCCTACCACCGGGTGTCCAAAGCGCTCACCTGATTCAGGCACTAGTACCCTGTTAATATGGAGATTACGGTCCTATGAGGTAAATAGGACCCCAATTACCATATTAGGTTGGAGTTGGGCGGAACCTGCGCCGTGCACACACACTCCAACCAATTCCATGGGCGATGGAATTGAAGAAGCCCAACCACAGGTTTTGTCGAATTATTTTTATGGGCCTCGGAGGAGCAGAGGTGCATCATAAAATTAATGTCCCTTAGTCAGTCCCTCGGAACCGAGGATGACTTGCTTCCACATTAAAAATGAGTTCTCAGGTGACTGATGAGTCCAATGCGGGACCTACAGTCTCTGTCACAGGTGGGGCAGACGGTGGTTGAAGGGGTGGGCGGGTGGGGTGCTTGGGTTGACGTGCGCTGCCTGCGCTTGGCTTCTGCTTGCTCCCGGCGAAGAGACTCGAGGTGTTCGGCACCTTCCCGGATGCTTCTCCTCCATTTTGTGCGGTCTTGGGCCAGGGATTCCCAGGTGTCGGTGGGGATGTTGCACTTTTTCAAGGAGGCTTTGACGGTGTCCTTGACGCGTTTCCTCTGCCCACCTGGGGCTCTCTTGCCGTGTCGGAGCTCCGAGTAGAGCACTTGTTTTGAGAGTCTCGTATCGGGCATGTGGACGATGTGGCCCGTCCATCGGAGCTGATCGAGCATGGTCAAAGCTTCGATGCTGGGGGTGTTGGCCTGAGCGAGAACACTGATGTTGGTGCGCCTATCCTGCCAATGGATTTGCAGGATCTTGCGGAAGCAGCATTGGTGGTACCTCTCCAGTGCTTTGAGGTGCCTGCTGTACATGGTCCATTTCTCTGAAACATACAGGAGGGTGGGTAACACTATTGCTCTGTAGACCATGAGCTTGGTGCTGGGTTTGAGGTCCTGGTCTTCAAATACTCTCTTCCTTAGGCGACCGAAGGCTGCACTGGCACACTTTGTCGTCGACGTCTGCCCTTGTTGACAGTAGGCCCCCGAGGTATGGAAAGTGGTCCACGTTGTCCAAGGCCTCGTCATGGATTTTAATAATCGGGGAGCAGTACTTGGAATTCGACCTTAGAGCGTGCGCAGATGCAAGCGTCGTCTGTGTACTGTAATTCGATGACAGAGGATGGGATGACCTTGGATCTGGACTGGAGGTGACGGAGGTTGAACAGATTCCCGTTTGATCTGTAGATTAGCTCCACTCCAGCGGGGAGCTTACTGAGGGTGAGATGGAGCATTGCAGCCAGGAAGATCGAGAAGAGCGTTGGTGCGATGGCACAGCCTTGCTTGACCCCGGTCCGTACGTGAATTGGGTCTGTGGTGGCACCGTTGGTCAGGATCACGGCTTGCATGTCGTCGTGGAGCAGGCGGAGGAGCAGAGGTGCATCATAAAATTAATGTGGGGTTGCTGCTGCCCAGGGACCGCCACCCTCTGTGATCGCGACCCCTGCCTCCGCCCCTTACCTTGCTGGCGACCACCCCGGGCTGACCTTGAGGCCTCAATCCAGGCGAGCTGCATTGCAATGCCTGGTTGGTGCCCCGCAGCTGGCTTGTCAAACATAAATGAGGCTGTGGCCTCAAAATCGCAGGGGGTGGGGAGTCTCTTCACCGCAGAACGAGCGGCCGACCAGCCCACTCCCACGGTCGATCAGCCTAAAGTCAAAAACAACCCTCAGGACTCGCAGAAGAAAGCAAACGAAGATCTAGGTGCGAAGAATCTAGGTTCCATTTTCGAAGTTCTGTTAATTCACTTTACACCCTCAGGGGTTTAAGCCCAGAAGTTACAATTAGCATGTCTTTGACGTAAGAAAACTACTAGGCACTCGGTCTAAGCGTTAAACAAAGCTTTAATCAACTGTTTTACAACATGGAGGTCTAGTTGTGTCCTTCACTAGTTCCTGTTAAGAATGTCTTGCGCAAGCTGGGCCCATGCCCGAGTATTTATACTCTCCCTGGACAGCGCCACCCGTAGGCCGCTCAGTATTATTTCATAAGTCTTTCTTTCATGAATGACTGATTCATGTCAGTCTTCATGTGGTATTTCTTGCCCATTATTTCAATGCTGGCATTAGACCGTTTACTTTAAATGGGCCTTAAAATCTCCATTAAAGTAACAGGCAAAGAACACATTCATCTGATAGTATGGACAACAGTCCTTTCTTTCACTTCATTTGAGCAACGCATTCCTCAGAAACCCTAATATCCCTTTGCGTGCTACTTTGATGCAATCGCCAACCAAAAAAATAATGAGTTAGTAACTGCCTTAAAACAAATCACCGAGAGTCACGAGGCAAGTGCATTACCCACTGCACTACAGGAGGAAACTAAACCCCTCAGTACAACATGATTGTTAGACACTGTTGTGATTGGCATGACAAAAAAGTTGCCAGATGGTTTCATTCTTTTGGCTTGTGCCTACGTTTTCTTTGCAGCGCACACTGTAATCTTAAAAGTCTGTAACGGGGCAAAGGTCTGGTACTTGAAGTGTAGGAGGGAATGAGACACAATCACACTACATGAAGCCGTCATCCAAAGTGCGAGACAGGACAGGCCTGACACAGTCACTCAAAAGCACACAGGATTCGCCAGTCAAAGGACTCCTTGGGTTCAAAACTGTTCTTAGGGCACTTCTGCCATTTCATCGCTGCTGGTTGATTCCTAAGTTTGGTAAACAGCTGTAAACGATGCCCGAGAGGGAAGTCCTGGAAGGTGATTAGATTTTCGGTGGAGCAACCTGTCCACCCAAAAGCTATTTGCTTCTTAACATGGCTCACAAACATTAGACAGATGCAGGCGAAAAAGAAAAGAGGCAACATGTGTTTATAATACATATCGTGTGTGAATAATCAGCAGCGTTTGGGATAACTTGATTTATTTTCTAAAGCTATATTTTTCCTTTGTGGTATTGCACGCGGGGAGTCAGAACCAAGTGTAGTCTTCAAATGAAGCAAGTGGATAATTTGACCAGGGTCTGTATCTGTAATTCAGTCATCATTTAACTTAACTGGACCAGCTACATAAATACTGTGGCTACAAGAGCGGGTCAGAGGCTGGGTATTCTGTGCCGACTGACTCACCTCCTGACTCCCCAAAGCCTTTCCACCATCTACAAGGCACAAGTCAGGAGTGTGATGGAATACTCTCCACTTGCCTGGATGAGTACAGCTCCAACAACACTCAAGAAGCTCGACACCATCCAGGACAAAGCAGCCCGCTTGATTGGCACCCCATCCACCACCTTAAACATTCACTCCCTCCACCACCGGCGTACCGTGGCTGCAGTGTGTACCATCTACAAGGTGCACTGCAGCAACTCGCCAAGGCTTCTTCGACAGCACCTCCCAAACCCACGACCTCCTCCACCTAGAAGGGCAAGGGCAGCAGGCGCATGGGAACACCACCACCTCCAAGTTCCCCTCCAAGTCACACACACCATCCCGACTTGGAAATATATTGGCTGTTCCTTCATCGTCGCTGGGTCAAAATCCTGGAACTCCCTCCCTAACAGCACTGTGGGAGTACCTTCACCACATGGACTGCAGCGATTCAAGAAAGCGGCTGACCACCATCTTCTCAAGGTCAGTTTGAGATGGACAATAAATGCTGGTCTTGCCAGCGATGCCCACATCCCGGAAATGAGTAAATTAAAAAAAAATGTTTGAGATCATGCAATCTGTCCTTACTTATATTTACTTTCATTATAAATTCTTATGTTACGCTTATAATGGAAGCTACCTATAATGGAAGGTGTCATTACAGCATGGTATATACGTAGTTGTCAATATAAATGTGGACATGGGAATTTAGAGAAATTTATTCCTAACTCGTGCCAAGTCCAGTTCACCCATCTCCCCCTGTGCTCGCTGACCTACATTGGTTCCTGGTCTGGCAACGCCTCGAGTTTAAAATTCTCATCCTTGGTTTCAAATCTCTCCATGGCCTCGTCCCTCCCTATCCTATAACTTCCTCCAGAACTACAACTCTCCAAGATCTCAGCACACTTTCAATTCTGGCCTCTTGCGCATCCCTGATTTTAATCGCTCCACCATTAGCGACCGTGTTTTCAGCTGCCCGGGCCCTAAACTCTGGAATTCCCTCCCTAAACTTCTCTGCTTCGCTACCTCTTTCTCCTCCTTTAAGACTCTCATTAAAACCTCCCCCTTTGACCAAGCTTTAGGTCACCTGTCCTAATATCTCCTTTTGTGGCTTGGTGTCAGAAAATAGGCTGCTTAGTAAAAAGGAAAACAAATAGCCAGCGGTGAGTTCCAGGCCACTAACTCAATAGAGTGGTTTGGTTGGTTGATTTTCGTCTACTAATCAAACTTTTCTTTTGCAGTTTATGACATCGTAAACTCTGATTGAATTACTGCCTTGGCAATCCCTGCCAACCATCCATTACATTAAGTGGACTGGACATTTGGAGACACATGACAAATCTGCGCTATTATGGACTCCCTCCGACTTATTAAGTCTCTCGACGGAGGTGACTCGCCATAGGTGAAACTCAAAAATAATGAAAACTCTTTCTGACCCCAATGTATTCACAAAGTCTAAAAGAATATTTTAAATAATTGACAGAAGAACTAGAGGAGAAATGTTTTTCACACAAAGGGTTCTTAAGACCTGGAATGCAATCCAAGAAACCATCCAGGAAAAAGCAGCCCGCTTGATCGGCACCCCATCCACCACCTTAAACATTCCCTCCCTCCACCACCAGCGCACCACGCCTGCAGTGTGTATCATCTACAAGATGCATTGCAGCAACTCGCCAAGGCTTCTTCGGCAGCACCTCCCAAACCCTCGACCTCTACCACCTAGAAGGACAAGGGCAGCAGGCGCATGGGAACACCACCACCTCCAAGTTCCCCTCCAAGTCACACACCATCCTGACTTGGAAATATATCGTCGTTCCTTCATCGTCGCTGGGTCAAAATCCTGGAACTCCCTCCCTAACAGCACTGTGGGAGTACTTCACCACACGGACTGCAGCGGTTCAAGAAGGCGGCTCACCACCACCTTCTCAAGAGCAACTAGGGATGGGCAATAAATGCCAGCCTCGCCAATGACGCCCACATCCCAGGAATGAATATTTAAAAAAAATACCGGATAGTTTAGTGGAATCAGATTGCATAGGAGCTTTCAGTAGGCATTGGACATGTACTTGAAGAGGACTAATTTGCAGGGCTATGAGGAGAAAGCTGGGGTGTGGGACTAAATTGGAGAGCTCTTTCAAAGAGCCGGCACAGGCACGGTGGGCCGAATGGCCTCCTTCTGTGCTGTAAGATTATATGAAGAAGGCCCTTCCGCCCGCTTGATAACCTGCCAGCGTACCAAACCTATTGCTTTCCTGGTACAGCATCCAGCCGTTTCTTAAATGAGTCCAGTGACCTGGGCCTCAACTACTCTTTCGAGCAAACCACTCCACCTGTTGATCACCCACTGTGTAAAAAATGCCAAATTGCCCTAATGTTTGGCCTAAACTTGCCCTTCAGAATCCTAAACCTGTAACCAAAGGAGAACTCTGGCACGTCAATCTCGCATTAAAATCTACGTAGTTCAATCAGACCAATTGCAGCCCTATGGTCCCAGTTCTTGGATAATTTAATTAGTTGTACCTATTCTTATCCTTGGATCCTGTTTTAGGGCCTAAGTTGTGGAATTCGCTCCCTAACCCTCTCCGCCTCTCTACCTCTCTCTCCTCCATTAAGTCGCTCCTTAAAACCTACCGCTTTGACAAAGCTTTTGGTCACCTTTCCTAATATCTCTTTATGTGGCATGGTGTCAAATTATGTTTGATAATCGCCCCTTGAGATGCTTTACTACGTTAAAGGCGCTATCATAGAATCATAGAAATTTACAGCACGGACGGGGGCCATTTCGGCCCATCGTGTCCGCGCCGGCTGACAAAGAGCTCTCCAGCCTAATCCCACTTTCCAACGCTTGGTCCGTAGCCCTGTAGGTTATGTCACTTCAAGTGCACATTCAAGCACTTTTTAAATGTGATGAGGGTTTCTGCCTCTACCACCCTTTCAGTCAGTGAGTTCCAGACCCCCGCCAAGAAATTTCCCCTCAAATCCCCTCTAAACCTCCTGCCAATTACTTTAAATCTATGCCCCCTGGTTGTAGACCCCTCTGCTAAGGGAAAGAGGTCCTTCCTATCCACTCTATCTAGGCCCCTCATAATTTTATATAGGCTATATAAATGCAAGTTGTTGTTGTTAAACAGCTATTTATACTGCTCCTTTTCAATGGATTCAATTATTTTTGCTGGGAGTCTGTTTCATATGTCTACTAATCAATTGGGGAAAATAATATTTTCTAAGAGGTAATTTTCCAACTGCATGCTCCCAGTAGGAGTAACCCCTGTTGTAATGTAGAAAATGTGGCAGCCAATTTGCACACAGCAAGCTCCCACAAACAGCAATGTGATAATGACCATATAATCTGTTTTTTGTGATGTTGATTGAGGGATAAATAATGGCCAGGACACCAGGGAGAACTCCCCTGCTCTTCATCAAAATAACGTCTTGGGATCTTTTAGATCGACCTGAGAGAGCAGACGGGCCTTGATTTAATGTCTCATCTGAAAGACAACACAGCACTCCCTCAGTGCTGCAGTGGGTTGTCAGCCTAGATTTTTGTGCTCCAGTGTCTGGAGTGGGACTTGAACCCACACCCTTCTGACTCAAAGGTGAGGGTGCCGCCCACTGAGCCACGACTGCAAGATGGCCTTCAAGGTAGGTATTCGGTCTCATTCTTCCTGACTATCAACCCTACCGCCTTCCCAGTACACCATCCAGCTGTTTCTGAAATGAGCCTCAACCATCCTTCCTTCCAACGCTTTCCAGATTTCGACCACCCTCTGTGTTAAGAAATACTTCTTGACTTCCTTTCACAGGCCTGACTCAGTGCTACCTTGTCCTTCTGCACTGAGTGCATCCTAAAATATTGTTTTGGGTTTACTCTCTTTACCCTATTAAGTATCTTATATACCCCATACCTCTGAGACTTCTCTTTTCAAGGCTGAAGAGCTCTTATCAAATCTTTCCTCATGGCACTTCCCTGCAATGCTAGGAGTCAGCCTTAGGAACATAGGAACAGGAGTAGGCCATTCAGCCCCTCGAGCCTGTTCCGCCATTCAATGAGATCATGGCTGATCTGTATCTTAACTCCATCCACCCACCTTGGCTGCACATCCTTTTATACCTTCGGCTAGCAAAAATCTATCGATCTCAGATTTAAAATTATTAATTGAGCGAGCATCTACTGCTTTCTGTGGGAGAGAGTTCCACACTTCTACCACCCTTTGCATGAAGAAGTGTTTCCTAACTTCTCTCCTGAATGGTCTGGCTCTGATTTTAAGGTTATTTTCCAATGTCTTAGACTCTCCCACCAGCGGAAAAAGTTCCTATCTACCCTACCAATTCCTTTCAAAATCCTAAAAATCTCAATCAAATCAAATCAGCTTTCCCGTTTGTTATGAATCTTATGATCCATGAAGAAAGACTCATGAAATAACACTGGACGGCCAGCTGGTGGCGGCGTCCAAGGAGTATAAATACTTGGGCGTGGGCCCAGCTTTCCCAGGACATTTTGTAAACAGGAACTAGTGAAAGATAACTAGACCTCCATGTTCTGAAACAAGTTGATTAAAGCCTTGCTTTATACTCGAACCAAGTGCGTAGTGAGTTTTATTACGTCACCGATCTTCTGGGCTGCCCTGAAGGTCTCCGCGACTCTTCATACTTTGGTGATCATAAGTGTATGCAGTACTCCAAAGGTGGCCTGCTTAAGGTGCAGTACAGGTTCAGTGTGATCTCTGAGGACCTAAACTCGACTGAGGTAAGCTGCCCAATCTCATCTGGTCCATTAGAGAGAAGCAACAAACCGAGGTAAGACACTTCCCCATGGAAAGTGAGGGAAACCTGCTGTGGTGTATGTAACCTGTACCACCTTAAGAGACTACCTTAAGAGATGGACTACTTTCTCTTGGCTACTGTATATTGTAGTACCGGTGGTGACCACACCGGTATATAAACTCTGTGTAGTAATTTGCTAAGCAGTTCAGCCCTGACCTTCGATTAGTAAAGACCTGTTTAAGTTATTCTTGTTGTCTGTGTCCAGTGATTTAGAATAAGCATATCTGGGACACTCAGACTCAACACCTGCAACATGCTACAGATCTGGTACCAGGTAGCCTCTCTATTCGTTCAGTCAGTCATAAGGTTGCCAACCCTCCAAGATTATCCTGGAATCTCCAGGAATTAATCTCCTGGACACTGCTGCGAGCAGCCCAGGAGGAAAATGTAAGAGGTATTAAAAGAAAATGTTTATTTTTAGTTTTCTTAGAACATTTTTGCCTTTTAGTTACCCTACATTACAACAGTGACTACACTTCAAAGGTACTTCATGGGGCTGTAAGGCGCTGTGGGACATCCTGAGGTCGTGAAAGACGCTATATAAATCCAAGCCTTTCAAGTCTTTTCTTTTTATGTTGGAGATGGGGAAATAAATGGCTGTTTGACTGGGCGGGCTGGTTGGAGACGGGAGGTCATGGGGTGAAACCTCCAGAAATATATCCAACCAGAGTTGGCAACACTAATCAGCCACCAGTGGTTCACATTGCAAACCTAACAAGAAAGTGAATGAGGAAGTTCTATAAGAATAAGAGTAACAAACAAGCTTAAAAAAAGCAAGTAGGCACTTCACTTCAGGGCAAGTAGTCCGGAAAAGATTTCAAACTGCAGAAACAGCATCTGTGAGATGGTTACAAAAATCTAGGTCTTTGTGCCTTTATTCCATAACTATTTCAGTTGGCAATGCTATTAATTTCTAGTTTTAGTTCAATAAGCCATTCTGCTGCCAAACCAAAGTGCAATTCATCTGAGAAAAGGTATTTCATCACAGCAGGACGCAGGCATTAATCAATGTAATATTGCATCGAGTTGGTGGATTACTTTATAGCGCCAGGGCTCAATATCTTTGCACAGCTGTTGCTGTCCAACTACATAAAACCTTCACCCTTCTCCTAACTACAGCCTTTACAAGAGAGGATTTCAAACAAGGTATGAGGCGATCTTACATTCAAGGGGTCTGCACTGCTGTCACCACGAGGACCCTCCCCCTCCTCCCCCGACCCGCCCTCCTCCCCTTCCCCCGACCCGCCCTCCTCCCCTTCCCCTGACCCCCCTCCCCCATCCTCGACCCCGCCCTCCTCCCCTTCCCCCGACCCCACCCTCCTCCCCTTCCCCCAACCTCACCCTCCTCCCCTTCCCCCGACCCCCCATCCCCCGACCCGCCCTCCTCCCCCATCCCCCGACCCCGCCCTCCTCCCCTTCCCCCGACCCCACCCTCTTCCCTTTCCCCCAACCTCACCCTTCTCCCCGTCCCCCGACCCGCCCTCCTCCCCTGTCCCCCGACCCGCCCTCCTCCCCTTCCCCCGACCCGCCCTCCTCCCCTTCCCCTGACCTCACCCTCCTCCCCTTCCCCCGACCCGCCCTCCTCCCCGTCCCCCGACCCGCCCTCCTCCCCTTCCCCCAACCTCACCCTCCTCCCCGTCCCCCGACCCGCCCTCCTCCCCTTCCCCCAACCCGCCCTCCTCCCCTTCCCCCGACCTCACCCTCCTCCCCTTCCCCCGACCCGCCCTCCTCCCCGTCCCCCGACCCGCCCTCCTCCCCTTCCCCCAACCTCACCCTCCTCCCCGTCCCCCGACCCGCCCTCCTCCCCTTCCCCCGACCCGCCCTCCTCCCCTTCCCCCGACCTCACCCTCCTCCCCGTCCCCCGACCCGCCCTCCTCCCCGTCCCCCGACCCGCCCTCCTCCCCTTCCCCCAACCTCACCCTCCTCCCCGTCCCCCGACCCGCCCTCCTCCCCTTCCCCCGACCCGCCCTCCTCCCCGTCCCCCGACCCGCCCTCCTCCCCTTCCCCCAACCTCACCCTCCTCCCCGTCCCCCGACCCGCCCTCCTCCCCTTCCCCCAACCCGCCCTCCTCCCCTTCCCCCGACCTCACCCTCCTCCCCTTCCCCCGGCCCGCCTTCCTCCCCGTCCCCCGACCCGCCCTCCTCCCCTTCCCCCAACCTCACCCTCCTCCCCGTCCCCCGACCCGCCCTCCTCCCCTTCCCCCGACCCGCCCTCCTCCCCTTCCCCCGACCTCACCCTCCTCCCCGTCCCCCGACCCGCCCTCCTCCCCCGTCCCCTGACCTGCCCCCCTCCCCCGTCCCCCGACCCGCCCTCCTCCCCTTCCCCCGACCCCACCCTCCTCCCCTTCCCCCGACCCGCCCTCCTCCCGCTTCCCCCAACCCGCCCTCCTCCCCTTCCCCCGACCCCACTCCCCCAACCCCCGACTCGCCCTCCTCCCCTTCCCCCGATCCCCCCTCCCCCATCCCCCGACACCGCCCTCCTCCCCATCCCCCAGCCCGCCCTCCTCCCCTTCCCCCGACCCCACCCTCCTCCCCTTCCCCCGACCCGCCCTCCTCCCCTTCTCCCGACCCCACCCTCCTCCCCCGTCCCCCGTCCCACCCTCCTCCCCCGTCCCCCATCCCGCCCTCCTCCCTGTCCCCCGGCCTGCCCTCCTCCCCGTCCCCCGACCCGCCCTCCTCCCCCATCACCCGACCCCGCCCTCCTCCCCTTCCCCCGACCCCACCCTCCTCCCCTTCCCCCGACCCCACCCTCCTCCCCGCCCCCCGACCCGCCCTTCACCCGACCCCACCCTCCTCCCCTTCCCCCGACCCCACCCTCCTCCCCTTCCCCCGACCCCACCCTCCTCCCCTTCCCCCGACCCGCCCTCCTCCCCGTCCCCCGACCCGCCCTTCCCCCAACCCCACCCTCCTCCCCTTCCCCCGACCCCACCCTCCTCCCCTTCCCCTGACCCGCCCTCCTCCCCTTCCCCTGACCCGCCCTCCTCCCCGTCCCCCGACCCGCCCTCCTCCCCGTCCCCCGACCCGCTCTCCTTCCCTTCCCCGACCCCATCCTCCTCCCCTTCCTCCAACCCCATCCTCCTCCCCTTCCCCCGACCCACCCTCCTCCCCCTCCCCTGATCCCACCCTCCTCCCCTTCCCCCGACCCGCCCTCCTCCCCCTCCCCTGATCCCACCCTCCTCCCCTTCCCCCGACCCACCCTCCTCCCCCTCCCCTGATCCCACCCTCCTCCCCTTCCCCCGACCCGCCCTCCTCCCCTTCCCCCGACCCCTTCCTCCTCCCCTTCCCCCGACCCCACCCTCCTCCCCCTCCTCTCCTTCCCCTCTGTTCTCCCTGGGAGGAGTTGTAAAATCTGCCCTTTAACACTGCCACTATTTCAAATGCATTGTTCATTATCAATGATTGATTTCTCAGAATAAACTCACTTGAAGTTGAAACAAACAACCTAAAAAAATCTGACAATGAAATATGTTCCAGTGTAATTTTCTGACTTTGAGCTCCTGGTGCGAGTCTCATCTACCGGGAGCGCAAATGGGAACTTTGGGCTTGCATTGTGCGTGGTTTGTTCGACCAGTAATGACTCTGATATACATGTGCACACAGTCTGACCTCTGACCAGCACTTACACACACACGTGCATGCGCTCTGACCTCACACGAACACGCACACGTATGTACATTTTGACTTCACACTGCCGTTCATACACACTGTGCCCTCACATTGTTTGCTGCAGATACTCACATCCCACACTGCCACTCACGTCCCACACTGCCACTCACGTCCCGCACTGCCACTCACGTCCCGCACTGCCACTCACGTCCCGCACTGCCACGCACTGCCACGCACGTCCCGCACTGCCACGCACGTCCCGCACTGCCACTCACGTCCCGCACTGCCACTCACGTCCCGCACTGCCACTCACGTCCCGTACTGCCACTCACATCTGCACATTGGCACCCATACACAAACAAAAGGCGTTTGATAAACAACATCCTAATCTGATCGAAAAGGTCGCCTCATTATACCGACATACTTTGTTAAACTCACCCAAATGAATATTGAGTATGTTTGTTTAAAAAGCAAGCATGCTGTTCTGTTATGAGAGATTCCTGTATACCTATTACCTTCCCGCAGTCTCTTCTTGTTGCTATTCTTCATGCCAGGCAGAATTGCAAAAGACATTTTGTGCTGAACTCCCACTGTTGGCACATCACCAGGTTTTGCTCTGGCAACAACATGGATGTGGAGCTGTACATGGAGCCCTCTGTTCCCCATTCTCAATGCCAGTGGAGCGGAACTGCATAGCATCCCATCAAAGGGGGGCTCTGCGCAGAGCATCTGTCTTTGAATAGCAGTTTACGGCACTGAATATGGTAACAAGCAAGGGCCAAGATACAGTCCCCACGGCTTATAGCGGGCCTGCTGGTGCTAACGTGATTTGCCCGCAAATAAGGTTGATACCTCAGCTGACGTAAAATGGCTCTTTTGCTCTGGGGGCTGATTAGCAGACTCAAATATAAGTAACCAAGGTAACCACACCTTAATGAGGTGCAAAGAGCTGACTGAAGACCTATCTTTTGCCCAAAATAACCGGGGCTTTTAAATCGGTATAAGTGTTGTCTTTGTAATTGACATCTATGGGAATGGCTGCCACTAGTTGACCTACAAACAGCTGCCAGCATCAACCATGGGTGGCATAAGTGGTGAGGACTGTAATTGTACAGAGAGCGGTGCAAATTTTGGAGAAGCCAGGACATGACGACCCCCCCGAAACACTCCCTATCTCTGTAACCTCCTCTAGCCCTGCAACCCTCCAAGAGCTCTGCGTTCCTCCAATTCTGGTCTCTTGTCCATTCCTGATTTTCTTCGCCCCACCATTGGTGGCTGCCTGGGCCCTAAGCTCTGGAATTCCCTCCCTAAACCTCTCCGCCTCACTACCCCTCTCTCCTCCTTTAAGACATAGAAACATAAAAGATAGGAGCAGGAGTAGGCCTTTCGGCCCCTCGAGCCTGCTCCGCCATTCAATGCGATCATGGCTGACCATCCAAATTCAGTACCCAGTCCCTGCTTTCTCCCCATACCCCTTGATCCCTTTAGCCTTAAGAAATATATCCAATTCCTTCTTGAATATATTTAATGTATTGGCCTCTACGGCCTTCTGTGGTAGAGAATTCCACAGGTTCACCACTCTCTGGGTGAAGAAATTCCTCCTCATTTCTGTCCTAAATGGCTTACCCCTTATCCTTAGACTGTGACCCCTGGTTCTGGACTCCCCGACCATCGGGAACATCCTTCCTGCATCTAGTCTGTCTAGTCCTGTCAGAATTTTATAAGTTTCAATGAGATCCCCTCTCGTTCTTCTAAACTCCAGTGAGTGCAAGCCCAATCGACCCAATCTCACCTCATACGTCATTCCTGCCATCCCAGGTATCAGCCTGGTGAATCTTCGCTAAACTCCTTCCGTGGCAAGAACATCCTTCCTCAGATAAGGCGACCAAAACTGCACACAATACTCAAGATGTGGTCTCACCAAGGCCCTGTACAACTGCAGCAAGACATCCTTGTTCTTGTACTCAAACCCTCTCGCTATGAAGGCCAACATACCATTTGTCTTCTTAACCGCCTGCTGCACCTGCATGCTTACCTTCAGCGACTGGTGCACAAGGACACCCAGGTCTCATTGCACTTCCCCTTCTCCCAATCTATTGCCATTCAGATAATAATCTGCCTTCCTATTTTTGGCACCAAAGTGGATAACCTCACATTTATCCACGTTATATTGCATCTGCCATGCATCTGCCCAATCACCCAACCTGTCCAAATCATCCTGGAATTTCTCGGCATCCTCCTCACAGCACACACGCCCACCCAGCTTTGTGTCGTCTGCAAATTTGGAGATATTACATCTAGTTCCCTTGTCTAGATCATTAATATATATTGTGAATAGCTGGGGTCCAAGGACCGATCCCTGCGGTACCCCACTAGTCACTGCCTGCCACTCGGAAAAAGACCCGTTTATTCCAACTCTTTGCTTTCTGTCTGCCAGCCAGTTCTCTATCCAAGTCAGTACCTTGCCCCCAATCCCATGTGCCTTAACTTTACACGCTAATCTCTTATGCGGGACCTTATCGAAAGCCTTCTGAAAGTCCAAATACACCACATCCACTGGTTCTCCCTTATCTATTTTACCAGTTACATCCTCAAAAAATTCCAGTAGATTAGTCAAGCACGATTTACCTTTTGTAAATCCATGTTGACTTTGTCCGATCCTGTCACTGTTTTCCAAGTGCTCTGCTATTACATCTTTTATAATGGACTCTAGCATTTTCCCCACTACCGATGTCAGGCTTACCAGTCTGTAATTCCCCGTTTTCTCTCTACCACCTTTTTTGAATAGTGGGGTAACATTAGCTACCCTCCAATCCATGGGTACTGTTCCAGATTCCATCGAATGCTGGAAGATGATCAGCAAAGCATCAACTATTTCTAGGGCCACTTCCTTAAGTACCCTAGGATGTAGATTATCAGGCCCTGGGGATTTATCGGCCTTCAATCCCATCAATTTCCCTAACACCATTTCCCTACAAATACTGATTTCTTTCAGTTCCTCCCTTTCATCAAACTCTATGTTCCCCAACATCTCTGGGAGGTTATTTGTGTCCTCCTTTGTAAAGACAGAACCAAAATATGTATTTAATTGGTCAGCCATTTCTTTGTTCCCCATTATAAATTCCCCTGATTCTGACTGCAAGGGACGTATGCTTGACTTCACCAATCTTTTTCTCTTCACATATTTATAAAAGCTTTTACAGTCAGTTTTTATGTTCCCTGAAAGCTTACTCTCATATTCTATTTTCCCTTTCTTAATTAATCCCTTTGTCCTCCTTTGTTGAATCCTAAACTGCTGCCAATCCTCAGGTTTACTGCTTTTTCTGGCCAATTTATATGTCCTCTCCTTGGATCTTATGCTATCCTCTTCAAAAAGGAGGACACAAATAACCTCCCAGAGATGTCGGGGAACATAGGGTCTGATGAAAGGGAGGAACTGAAAGAAATCAGTATTTGTCGGGAAATGGTGTTAGGGTGTTAGGGAAATTGATGGGATTGAAGGCCGATAAATCCCCAGGGCCTGATAATCTACATCCTAGGGTACTTAAGGAAGTGACCCTAGAAATAGTTGATGCTATCCCTAATTTCCCTTGTTAGCCACGGTTGAGTCACCTTTTTTGTTTTATTTTTATGCCAAACTGGGATGAACAAATTCTGTAGTTCATCCATGCGGTCTTTGAATGTTTGCCATTGCCTATCCACTGTCAACCCTTTGAGTGACATTCCCCAATCAATCCTACCCAATGCTCATTAAGACCGACCTCTTTGGCCCAGCTTTTGGTCGCCTGTCCTAATATCTCCTTGTGTGGCTCAGTGTCAAATTTTGTCTGATTAATGCTCCTGTGCAGCGCCTTGAGACGTTTAACTCTGTTAATGGCGCTATATAAATGCAAGTTATTGCTGAAATGAAGCTTGCACCTTGGAGCAGCATAAAACCTCACAGCAACAACACACAAGGGGCTGGAAGGTCATGAATCTCTGCAACACCAGACGTTTTAATTGTATCTGCCCTGGATAGAACAATTTTCCCTTCCCCCCCCGCTGCTCTTTATTTCATGCAATCTTGTTCGGCTATGAGCCTCGCACACATGTGCTTGTGGTTATGTTGTGGTGTTTATATGCTGCTCTCGTAAATCTGTGGTCTGTTTTAAAGATTTCCACCACTGGCATACTGCTTTCTATAATTGCGAACATATTTTTATTGAATTATTTAGAATAGCTATTTAATGTGTCAGCCAATTGGCACTGCGAGACTAGAAACACTGTACTTAACAAACTCACCTTCCTCTACCGAGGAAGGTGAGTTTGTTAAGTACAGTCTTTCTAGTCTCGCAGTGCCATTTACAATACTGGCAGGAACCTTAAAGAACCCTAGTCTGCCAGGATGCCAAGAATCCCCTGCACATCCGATGCACATTAGGTACAATGCAAACAGTCACTTATAATTTGTGCCATCTGGCTGTCTCAACAACAACTTACAGTTGTATAGCACTTACATCGTAAAAAAACATCTCAAGGCACTTCACAGAAGCTTAGAGGATTAGAGTACAAGGGGGTAGAAGTTATGCTGTAGCTGTACAAAACCCTGGTTAGACCACACCTGGAGCACTGTGAGCAGTTCTGGGCACCACACCTTAGCAAGGATATATTGGCCTTGGAGGGAGTGCAGCGTAGGTTTACCAGAATGACACCCGGACTTCAAGGGTTAAGTTACGAGGAGAGATTACACAAACTAGGGTTGTATTCCCTAGAATTTAGAAGGTTAAGGGTGATCTGATCGAAGTTTTCAAGATATTAAGGGGAACAGATAGGGTAGATAGAGAGAAACTATTTCTGCTGGTTGGGGAGTCTAGGACTGGGGGCATCGTCTAAAAATTACAGCCAGACCTTACAGAAGTGAAATTAGGAAGCATTTCTACACACAAAGGGTGGTAGAAGTTTGGAACTCTCTTCCACGAACGGCAATTGATGCTAGATCAACTGTTAATTTTAAATCTGAGATTGATAGATTTTTGTTAACCAAAGGTATTAAGTGATACGGGGCAAAGGCGGGTATATGGAGCTGGGTCGCAGATCAGCCATGAGTACAGGAGCAAGGATGTCTTGCTGCAGTTGTACAGGGCCTTGGTGAGACCACACCTTGAGTATTGTGTGCAGTTTTGGTTGCCTTATCTGAGGAAGGATGTTCTTGCCATGGAGGGAGTGCAGCGAAGATTCACCAGACTGATACCTGGGATGGCAGGAATGACGTATGAAGAGAGATTGGGTCGATTAGGCTTATATTCACTAGAGTTTAGAAGAATGAGAGGGGATCTCATTGAAACTCTTAAAATTCTAACAGGACTAGACAGACTAGATGCAGGAAGGATGTTCCCGATGGTAGGGGTGTCCAGACCAGGGGTCACAGTCTAAGGATAAGGGGTAAGCCATTTAGGATTGAGATGAGGAGGAATGTCTTCACCCAGAGAGTGGTGAACCTGTGGAATTCTCTACCACAGAAGGCAGTTGAGGCCAACTTATTAAATATATTCAAGAAGGAGTTAGATATATTTCTTAAGGCTAAAGGGATCAAGGGATATGGGGAGAAAGCAGGGACAGGGTACTGAATTTGGATGATCAGCCACGATCTCATTAAATGGCGGAACAGGCTCGAGGGCTGAATGGCCTAATCCTGCTCCTATCTTCTATGTTTCTATCTCTTTGAATGGCGGAACAGGCTTGAGGGGCTAAATGGCCTCCTCCTGTACCTATGTTCCGTACGTAGTCAGACAAAAGTTGCCGCCAAGCCAAAGACTCACTGTTGCGATGTCCAACACTCCATGTTAATTCTTGTGCAAGTGAAGCACAATACTTGAATCTTGCTCCAGTATCTGGAGATGCTCTTCTAACATCTATCTCACAGGTTATAAGAAAAGACTTGTCACCCGAGAAGTTCACCCTCTCTCAACTGTAGCCTCATACCTTGCTCTCTCCCTCACAGCCTATCTGGTCTCTCTCTCTCCTGTTCTATATTACTCTAATCTGTGCCCCTCTGACACTCTAGTGCAGTACTGAGGGAGCGCAATGGAATAAAAATCAGGTGGGTTATACAATGGGTGGGCGATCCGGCTACTCTGATTATCACTCCCGCGGTAAAGACTATCTGCCCCAAGGATCACTAAGATGTTCTTGTACAGGTGAATGTCTTCCTCCTCCCTTCTCTCTTCCAAGGCAGTGTCTCATGCCAGCATAGTCTTTGGTGTTGGCACCTCTCCAGTACAGCTGCACTTGACCCGTTCATCACTCAACATCTACAAGGAGGTCACTCGATAATGAGCAGGAGTGGGAGTGCTGGCTGATTCTTTCCCTGTCGAACCAAAGGCTAGCAACCCATCATCACCTCTACTGAAAGTTACATGCTCTGTTGAAGATTTTGTTCATGGAATATAACTTATTTTATTGTTGGAAAGAGCACCGACCAGGAATGGAAACTGGGACCATCTTGGTTTATGCAATGCTTTACCTCACGAGCCTGGACACTTTGGGAGTTTCACAGGGAGTGGGGGAGGCGGAGGAGTGGCGGGAGAGGGCGTTTCACAGTGGTGGAGGGTTCTCCTTTGAACATTGGGTGAGTGGTGAAGGGAGGGTGGCGGAGATTTTCCACCACCTTTTCAAAAAGAATTAGAAAGGAACAGGGACATCCCAATCCAAACCTCTGCAAATCAGCCCCATTCAAGCCAGAACATCATTGACCCCAGTACATGCACTGCAAACTGGATAGCCAACACACGTGGTAAATTGACCCAACCTCTTCATATTGCTGTGTAGCTGTTCCTGTTCTCACACTCAGCTCTCCATGGGTCTGGATTATCTGAACTGAACACAATATCCCAGGATTTACACTGATGGTTTCCCTTTAAGCTACAAGTTATTTGTTATAATAGCAAAATACTGCGAATGCTGGAAATCTGAAATAACAACAGAAAATGCTGGAAATACTCAGCAGGCCAGGCAACATCCGTGGAGAGAGAAACAGAGTCGACGTTTCAGGTCTGGGACCCTTCATCAGAACTTATTTGTTACATTGTTACAGAAGTTATTTGTTACATTGGATACAAGCACATTCAATTTTCCCGGGTTAAGCATAGTCAGACACTCCTAAGTGCCCTCTTGCATCAGTATCAACCTCACAGAGCAGAACTGTGAAAGGACCAGATGTGGAAACCTTTAGTCCCGAGTGATAAATCTCAACTGGTTATCCTTAAACCACTCAAGCACGCCTGTTGCAATCTCACGACAGATGCAAATTTGTAGCCATGACATGAATGGGAGGTCTAATCTATGTCTCTAAATGTACTGAGCACTGCATTTGGACATTTCCCTATATTTAAAAGTAATTCATTGTCTGTAAGGCACTTCGGGACATCCTGAAATTGTGAAAGGCGCTATATAAATGCGAATTCTCTCTTTCTTACTTTCCATGTGTCAGCCGCGTTGGACTAATTGCTGGTTAGGGAATTGTAAGGAGCACTGCATTTAGTCCTCAATATCGAGAAACTTCACACTCTGAATCCAACTGTCTGATGGCTCTCCATCCTATCACAGACCTTTCCCATGGTTCTTTCCTCTCCCATGGTTCCCTGTCTCTGTACTTGCTTAAAAACTCGTCACTTCTTCCAGTTTTGATGAAAGATCATCGACCTGAAACGTCGACTCTGTTTCTCTCTCCACAGATGCTGCCTGACCTGCTGAGTGTTTTCCAGCATTTTCTGTTTTCAATGGGCCGGATTTTCCGATCGGAGGCTTCGTGCGGGCGGATGCCTCTGATTGGAAAAAATCTATGAACTTACCTGCCGGTTCCGTAGGTCCCGAGACTTGCGATCCTGAGCTTCTGCTCTCTGAAATGTGCAGAGGCCCAGGTACCCCAGGGGCGCAGGCGGTTCGCAAGCGTCCCTGAGATCACGTGGGCCATGTGGAACCAATCAAAGAAGGGAATCACCCTTCACACTGTACGCACAGAACTGTCAAAAGTATGAATGGGGATCACTTAAAAAACGCAGCAAAACATTAAATAAATTTTTTTAAAACACATTTAAAATTAGTTAAAATTACATTAAATTAAATATTTTAAACAAAAATTAAATTTTTTGAAAAAAGTAATTTTTTACGTGGCTAAAAAGAAACTTACCTTTTTTAAAAGTGCTTTAAAATTATAAATGAGTGAAAAAAAATTATTTTTTAATTTTTTAAAGCTCTTATGCTGGTACACCTGCTTTTACCGGGTGTAAGATATTTAAAGGTTTTCAGCGTGTGGACGTTGTGCAGAAAGCGGAACGCTCTGCCTGCGGAGGCCCATCTTCCGGGCAGGCGGAGGATCAGTCAAGAGAATTCTTGACAGATTGTAAGTGCCGTATTTTAGCTCGCCTAAACCCGGCACTTGCGCGGCCCCTACGGGTGCGTACACGCCTCGCACGCACCCATGGGGGTCGGACAATTCGGCCCAATAAGTGCCTACCTCTTCGACAGATTGACAAAGGGCCTGGACCGTGTAAATGCAAGGGCGGTATGAGAGCCACCCACCAAGGGACCTCACATATAAAAGGCAGGTTACTGGAAAATCACTTTGCGCGTTGGGTCACGATTTCCTGACAGTCGCCCACTTTGTGCGGGACCCTTCGCGGGGACTTGGGACCCGTCCAGCTGGGTGGGACTGCACTCGCCTGGTTCCATTCTTATCTATCTAATCGTAGCCAGAAAATCACCTGCAACGGCTTCTCTTCCCGCTCCCGCATCGTTACCTCTGGGGTCCCCCAAGGATCTATCCTTGACCCCCTCCTATTTCTCGTCTATACGCTGCCCCTTGCGACATCATCCGAAAACATGGCATCAGTTTCCACATGTACACCCAGCTCTACCTCACTACCTCTTCTCCCGACCCCTCCACGGTCTCTAACTTGACACACTGCTTGGCCGACATCCAGTTCTGGATGAGCAGAAATTTTCTCCAGTTAAATATTGGGAAGACCGAAGCCATTGCCTTTGGTCCCTGCCACAAACTCCGTTCCCCAGCCACCGACTCCATCCCTCGCCCTGGCAACTGTCTGAGGCGGAACCACACTGTTCGCAACCTCGGTGTCATATTTGACCCTGAAATGAGCTTCCGACCATATATCCACAGCATAACTAAGACTGCCTATTTCCACCTCCGTAACATCGCCCGTCTCCGCCCTTGCCTCAGCTCATCCGCTGCTGAAACCCTCATCCATGCCTTTGTTATCTCTAGACTTGACTATTCCAATGCACTCCTGGCCAGCCTCCCACATTCTACCCTATGTAAACTTGAGGTCATCCAAAACTCGGCTGCCCATGTCCTAACTCGCACCAAGTCCCATTCACCCCTCACCCCTGTGCTCGCTGACCTACATTGGCTCCTGGTTAAGCAACGCCTCGATTTCAAAATTCTCATCCCTTGTTTTCAAACTCCTCCATGGCCTTGCCCCTCCCTATCTCCGTAATCTCCTTCAGCCCCACAACCACCACCCCCCCCCCCGAGATATCTGCGCTCCTCTAATTCTGCCCTCTTGAGCATCCCTGATTATAATCGCTCCACCATTTCGCCTTCTGTTGCCTAGGCCCTAAGCTCTGGAATTCCCTCCCTAAACCTCTTCACCTCTCTACCTCGCTCTCCTCATTTAAGACGCTCCTTAAAACCTACCTCTTTCATCTGCCCTAATTTCTTATGTGACTCGGTGTCAATTATTTGTCTTCTAACACTCCTGTGAAGCGCCTTGGGACATTTTACTACGTTAAAGGTGCCATATAAGTACACAGTGTTGTTGTTGGGAGCATTTTGTTCAAAATATCACAGTGCAGATCCACCAAAATGATACTGGAGTTAAATTATAAGGACAGTTTGCATAGACTTGGCCTGTATTCCCTTGAGTATAGAAAGTCTAATTGAGGTGTTTTAGATGATTAAAGGAGTTGATAGGGTGGATAGAGAGAAAATCTTTCCTCTTGTGGGGGGAGTCCTGAACAAGGGGGCATAACCTTAAAATTAAAGCTAGAACATTCAGGGGTGATGTCAGGAAGCACTTCTTCACACAAAGGGTGGTGGAAATCTGGAACTCTCTCCCCCAGAAAACTGTTGAGGCTGGGGGTCAATTGAAAAGTTGAAAACTAAGATTGATAGATTTTTGTTAGGCAAAGGGTATTAATGATTCTGGAACCAAGGCAGGTCGATGGAGTTAAGATGCAGATCTGTGCAGGTGGCCAGCAGAAAGGAGTCAGGAACCAGCCCGCCAGTTGTGTATTAGGCCCCCAAGCACTGAAGTGGAGGGTGCCTTTAAATTCAAAAAGAAAATTCAGCCAATTCTGCTGTTTGCCTCCTCTGCCCCTCCCCAATTACTTCCATGCTCCCCCGCGCCTTGGCTCCCCCACCCCTCAATTGCAGCCTGGTGGCCCAGCCACCAGTGTGGAAAAATGCCTGGCATACAATGAGCAATCAGCAGCCCTTTACTCGCTGCTGGCACCTGAAAGGTTTGGCCCTGGCACTCCCTGAAACTGGTGAGAGGCGGACTCGGGGCAGCAGTGAGTTAGGCAAATGCGCTGACCTCCTGTTATTCAGGAGAGCTCCACCCGCTTGTGTCCACAGGCGCACAGAGCTCCAGAGCAGAGCCTTGGGCCACATTAACGGCCTCTCGACGTGCACCTTGACTACCTGTTTCAACCCTTCTTCTTTTGCTTGCTGTGCGATCTCCATGCGCCTTGTCTTGCTGTAGGTCGGGATAGGAAGATAGGAACAGGAGTAGGCCATTCAGCCTCCCCAGGCCCGTTCCGCCATTCAATGGCTGATCTGTATCTTAACTGCATCTACCCGCCTTGGTTACATAACCCTTCATACCCCTGAATAATAAAAATCTATCAATCTCAGTTTTGGAAGTTTCAATTGACCCCAAGTCTCAACAGCTTTTTTATGGGTAAGAGAGCTCCAGATATCATACTGGAGCGAGATTGACTAAATTAGAAACAAAGGTTCACTCAGCTGATTCCTGGGATGGGGGAATTGTCCTGTAAGGAGAGATTGAGTAGACTAGGCCTATATTCCCTAGAGTTTGGAAGAATGAGAGGTGATCTCATTGAAACGTGTAAAGGAGGAGAAATTCACTATCGCCCCATTTGGGTTGCTAATTTTTAAAAGTTTGAAAAGTTAGCACCAGGCGCCACCAATTTCAAATTTTTGAAAAATTCGCCATTTGCGCTTCAAGAAAGAAGTGGAGTGCTAAATCAAGCTCCCCACTTCCTTCTTGGAGCCAATCGGCAGCAGGCAGGGCGGAGACTTCAAGAGCGCTCCACACTGGGCTGTGCACACTGGGCCGTGCAGCGCCGCCGCGTTCAAAGGCTCCTTCTCTCCCTTAACGGGAAGGGTCATCGCTGCAGTACCAACCTGGACCACCAAGGCAGCCGCGATCCCGCGCGATCAGCCCGGCACTTCAAGCAGAGTGATCGATCGCGGGCAGGAACACGCGAAAAAAACTGGAGCAAGAAAGGTGACTTTTTTTACTTACCTCGGCCACCTCGCCTTTAATCATCGCCCCCGAAGCGGCCGCCCGCCCGACGCATGCCTCCTGCAGCTGTTGGTGTTTTCGACCAGCGCTGCCGCAGGGGGCAGAAGTCAATTTCGGGTCCAAGGCGCTACCGGGGCGATGCGCACGCCGATGATGTCATGATCTCCGGGCGAAGGAGGTCGGGGAGCAACACCATAGCGCCATCGCAAAACTCCCGCCGAATATGGCGGGAGTCGATGGCAGCACCGTGCCCAGTCGCAAAACCATTTGCGCCCCGGTTAGCGCCACCCAGGGGCACTAACGGGAGGCGCAAAGGCACCCAATTTCGGCCCCGTAATTCTTAACGGGCTTGACAGGGTAGATGCAGGGAGAATATCTCCTCTGGCTGGGGAGTCTAGAACTAGGGGTCGCAGTCTCAGAATAAGGGGTCGGCCATTTAGGACCGCGATGAGGAGAAATTTCTTCATTCAGAGGGTGGTGAATCTTTGGAATTCTCTACCCCAGAGGGCTTTGGATGCTCAGTCGTTGAGTATATTCAAGATAGAGATCGATAGATTTTTGGATATTAAGGGAATCAAGGGATATGGGGATTGGGCGAGATGGTGGAGATGAGGTAGAAGATCAGCCATGATCTTATTGAATGGCGGAGCAGGCTCGAAGGGCCGAATGGCTGACTCCAACTCCTATTTCTTATGTTCTTATGATAGGGACGTCTATTTGACTGAATTAAATGAGGAAAGTTCATCCAACACATCCGTATGACTTCACAACGAGGCTCATTTCCTCATTCAATACCGAGCTGAAACGGTTAAGTGAAAGGCAGCATCAGGGATTTCATCCGAAGGCCCAGCAGCACATGTTGTTCTGTTTTGAAATCTGGAAAATGCTGGGCACATCCACTAGTCAATTTCCACTGCTTTGCTGGAGAGCTTCAAGCCTCTTAAACTTTGTCTTTATGAGTGAACTTGGATGCCTGGATTTGCTATCAGAAGATCAGAGCCAAGAAAAGGAATTCAGTCTCTAATTGACAAAGAAACCCCTTCGGAAAATGTGCGTGTGCGTGTCATCTCAGCAACATGACACTGAAGCCGAATGAAAATATTCCTCTCTGCTATCCAACTCCGTATCCCACCCGAGCTTGGTTACAGTGTTTTTTCCATTGTTCCAGCAGCACAGATTTGTTGTGTTTTAACTGTGCCTAGCAACTATTCTTTTGCAACTGTACTTGTAAATCAGCAGCAGAGCTGTCGTGGCTTGAGAGAATGGGAAACGCACACGCTTTCCTGCCCCTTGCAAACAGCTCCCAATTGTAGCTGAGGGAGAAGTCACGAGCAGGCTGCGTTCAGCGGGTGCGGCCTACCTGAGGCAGCCCTTTGACCCATTCTTGGTCAGCCTGCGTCACACTTCCACACCCCCTCCGTCACTACAACTGCCTGCCTGCCTCCAAGAAGCTAGCTGTCTCCTTCGCAATTTCCTTTTCTCTCATTGACTCTATATAAAAAAAGATCCAAGTCTGACACTTAAATGCGACTCCCAATAACTGGAACAGCTCATCTCTTGGGGCAGAATGCTCATCATCTGTCAGGCAATAACGCTTCTCTCACCTCCAACCTCTCCCTTTCGCAACTCCTGTTGCAGGTTTTGCCTTTTTTTAAACATTATGGCCTAGAAATTCGGTGGGCTGCGCCACCAGTTAGCGCCTAAAGAGGGCACTCAGTGGCTTTAGCGCCACTGGCCACGCCTCCCGTGATATTTAGCTGGGGCATTAATGGCGGCGTTAGCCTGTTGCGCTGCGCCACCACCGATGACGTCATCGGTGTGCGCAGTGCCCCGCTACCGCCCCGATCTCGATATTCGGTAGCGACCGTCTCTGTAGTGCCGTTCGCAAATCGCGCCCGGTTCACGGGGCCTACCTGTGGCGGCAGTGGCACAAATTAAGGTGGAGGTGCGGGGCGGCCGTTTTTTTGGCGGCCGCCTGCCAGCACCTCCGTCCCTGGCCTCTTGATCGCCCCCCGCGGCAGTGCCAGTTGTTTTCCGAGAGCCTGGCACTTCTCCTCGGTGCCGGGCTCTTTTGCCGGCACTCGCGATCTCCGATCGTGCTGGTGCAGGCCCCGCCCCCTTAAGAATGGGAGGAAGGCCTGCAGTACCGCAGCGCGCTGCAATATTCAGTTTCAGCGCCCTAAGAGGGACGCGGAGCGCCTCAAGCCTCGCCCCGTGTCCCTCTTGGGGCGTTCAAGCTGAATTTCCGGCGGTCGCTGCTGCTCCGATCGCTGCGCTAATTCTGGCGCCCAGGTGAGCTTGGCGCCCCGTTTGCGACTCCACCAAATTTCTCCCCCTATTACTATAGAAATCATAGAATCGTAGAAATTTAAGGCACAGAAGGAGGCCATTCAGCCCATCATGTCTGTGCCGGCTGAAAAAGAGCTCTCCAGCCTAATCCCACTTTCCAGCACTTGGTCCGTAGCCCTGTAGGTTACGGCACTTCAAGTGCATATCTAAGTACTTTTTAAATGTAATGAGGGTTTCTGCCTCTACCACCCTTTCAGGCAGTGAGTTCCAGACCCCACCACCCTCTGGGTGAAAAGTTCTCCTCAACTCCCCTCTAATCCTTCTCCCAATTACTTTAAATCTATGCCCCCTGGTTATTGACCCCTCTGCTAAGGGGAAATAGGTCCTTCCTCTCCACTCTGCCTAGGCCCCTCATAATTTTATACACCTCAATCAAGT
This sequence comes from Somniosus microcephalus, assembly GCF_052327205.1. Lineage (NCBI taxonomy): Eukaryota > Metazoa > Chordata > Chondrichthyes > Squaliformes > Somniosidae > Somniosus > Somniosus microcephalus. The sequence goes on from NC_141010.1 coordinate 11,476,014, forward strand.
CTCCCCTCAGCCTCCTCTGTTCCAAAGAAAACAAGCCCCGGCCTATCCAATCTTTCCTCACAGCTAAAATTCTCCGTACCCGACTGAAATTTTCTCTCTCGTTTCGCTCAACCTCTCGATATGCTGCCCTCCACACGTCCTTTCCCTGCCTCCCACCATGTTGAAATCAAGATTCATTACAGTGGCCTCGAAATTCGCACGCACAGCACCCATCCTTTGGGCGTGGAATGGACTCCTAAGCCTCCAGTACGGTGGAAGGGAAGCGCACCCTCATTACCAGCCGGCAGTGCGACGCCCGCCATATTGGTAAAGGCCAAAACAACCACTCTGCACTATCCACGCCTGAAACAGGCATACTTGGATATGCACATAAGGGGCCTAATGACTGTTTGAGACCCACCCACTGCAATATTGGTTTTCCCTGAGGCAAATGGAACTGGCAGCACTCAGGAAAACCAGGTCTACATGCAGCCTAACAGGCGATTCATAAAGGGACCTTAAAGGGCTGCAAGCAACAAGGTAAGATTTTAAAGTATAATTACCTAGCTGTGGAGCCGGGAGGGACAGGATTGACTCTGATGTAAGAAAACTACCAGGCACTTGGTCTAAGCATTAAACAAAGCTTTAATCAACTGTTTTTCAACATGGAGATCTGGTTGTGTGCTTCACTAGTTCCTGTTAAAGAATGTCCTGAGCAAGTTGGGTCCATGCCCGAGTATTTATACTCTCCCTGGACAGCGCCACCAGCAGGCCGCCCAGTATTATTTCATAAGTCATTTCCACATGAATGACAAGATTCATGTCAGACCCCACATTCAAAGAAACGGGGCGCCCGAATTTCTAGGCCACTATCTTCGACTCTAACTTAGTGTCACCCAGTGGCTCAGTGGGTAGCACTCTCACTTCGGAGTCAGAAGGTTGTGGGTTGAAGTCCCACTCCAGGGACTTGAGCACAAAACTCTAGGCTGACACTCCAGTGCAGTACTGAGGGAGTGCTGCACTGTCAAAGGTGCCGTCTTTCATTAAACCGAGGCCCCATCTGCTCTCTCAGGTGGACGTAAAAGATCCCATGGCACTATTTCGAAGAAGAGCAGGGGAGTTCTCCCCGGTGTCCTGGCCAATATTTATCCCTCAATCAACATAACAAAAAACAGATTATCTGGTCATTATCACATTGCTGTTTGTGGGAGCTTGCTGAAGCGTATCCCACATTACAACAGTGACTACACTTCAAAAAGTACTTCACTGGCTGTAAAGCACTTTGGGACATCCGGTGGTCATGAAAGGCGCTGGAGAAATATAAGACTTTCTTATCTTATTGTACCTAAGAGCCCAGACAGTGGAAATTCTCATCGCATTCACTCATCCCTTCCTCCTACAACCTCCAGGCTTGGCATCAACTGACCACTTCTTGATTTACCTTGTCTGCTCTCCCACCTCTTTCAACCTTTCAATCTGATATTGTGGGCTTTGACCCTTCATCTCAGTGTCCCAATAATAAAACGCTCAACGTGTCCTGGTGCAGTGTGACGATGCAAATCACGTCCTGTGCACCACTTCACCTTGACAACAAAGTGACAACTGGCTTCTCCAAACAAGGAAACATTTGATAAATACTTTTTTTTTCCCCATAGAGACATTGTTCCTTTAAACAATTTCCTGGGCTGTTTTATTAGCTCTGTGCTGTTGAAGTATAAGAACTGTGGCAGGTTTTTTGCATTAAAGCAACTGCTGAATCCACAGCCAAGTGTAGCGGCTGAATGACATTAGAAAGTACAGAGGAACTTCCATTATCTGCGCTCCAATTATCCATCTCCCTGATTATCTGCCAGAGTTTATGTTGGACAAAGTCTTGTGGGGAACGTGGCTCCATTGCTTAGCCTGCCTTCACCTCTTCTCTTCTATGTCTGACATAAATCAACCACACAGCACCAGAAAAGTTCAATTCAATTTATGCTTTTGGTCTTGTACTTGTCTTCATTCCCGCGTCAAGGTATTGACGTACAAATGGGGTCAGAGTCTCAATTACCCACCAGGGAGTCCCCTAGTGCTAGCTAATGAAGGTTTCACCATACTGTCGCTATGTAGAGGGGTGGGAAAAAGAGTTGTTTTGAAAAATCTCCAACTTCTGTTTTAAAATCTCTTACTGGCTCTCTTGAGATCTGTGATCATGGGTCGTAAATTCAGCAGATCGCTGCCAGCTCCAGCCACTGGTGGAGCAGCGTGATCAAGGGTAGGTTTCTGGACCGTCAGAGTTTAGCATCCATGGGAGATACAGGAAACTCTTTTTTATCCGGCACCGATGGGACCGGCGTGGTGCCGGTTTATCAAAAAGTTCAGATTACAGAGAGGTATAGTAAAAGGTACGAGAGCTCCGTACACAGCAACAAATCCAGGCTTCCCTGTTGCTTAGCAACAGCTGCAGGAACCCCGGCCACAGACCAAGCGTCCCTGTTGCTTAGCAACAAGTGCAGGAACCCGATTACACAGCCACAGCTCCAGGAACGGCCACTAATATGAAGTAAAACTTACCTGAACCTACTCCTGAATTTTGCCGGTTAACAGAGATTTCTGGTTATTTCGGAGCCGGTAAATCGAGAGTTTCCTGTATGTCCCAGAGTACTACCTGCCGAATAAACGTTTCAATGGCTCACCACCCGCCCCCCCCCCCGTCACTTTCTGCACGCAAGGGAGCTTTGACGCTGCAAATATATCATCAAATTAAGAGGAAACCGGTTCGGAGAAGCCGAACAGCACGAGGGTCCTGAATTAGCATCAAGAGACATTGAGGCTGGTGGAGGGACAGTCTGCATGGACAGGTACCAGGGGTAGGGAAAGTATTATTAATCCACCATTCACACCGTCAGTGCATACCACGGGCAACCGCCTATATCAGGCAAATAGAAAGAAGGGACTTGCATTTATATAGCGTCTTTCACATCCCAAAGCACTTTACAGCCAACAAAGTACTTTACTGAAGTTCAGTCACTGTTGTAATGTAGGAAACGTGGAAGCCAATTTGCACACAGCAAGCTCCCACAAACAGCAATGTAATAAATGACCAGATAATCTGTTTCAGTGATGTTGGTTGAGGGATAAATATTGACCAGGACACTGGGGAGAACTCCCCTGCTCTTCTTCGAAATAGTGCCGTGGGATCTTTTATATCAATCTGAGAGAGCAGACCTTGGCTTAACGACTCATCCGAAAGACGGCACCTCCGACAGTGCGGCATTCCCTCAGCACCGCACTGGGAGTGTCAGCCTAGATTTTTGTGCTCAAGTCTCTGGAGTGGGACTTGAACCCACAACTTTCTGACTCAAAGGTGAGAGTGCTGCCCACTGAGCCACAGCTGACGCCGCACTAGCTATTTATCAGGTCCATAGGAGTCAGATACAAAGGTGCAGCTTATAACGTACTAAGAGCGCGAAATTCGGTTACGTCCCGTTTGGGGGCGGTAACTGAGTTAAGGCCGGACATTTAGCGCCCAGCGCAGAAGTACCGCCCCAGCTGCTAAATTCGGCTTACCGCCCCGCACAGGAAGTGGAGCGCAATCTCTGGCGCTCCACTTCCTGCTGGGGGCGGTAACCGAAGCGATGTCAGTGCGCGCTCCGTGGAGGCTCCGCGGAGGCTGCCGCGTTTCAACGCCCCTCCCCTTCAGTTAATGGGAATGGCCGCTGCGCACTCTGCAGGGCCCCCGATGGCCCCAACTAGGACACCAGGGCAGTGTGGTGCCGCAGCTGCGACCCAGCACTGAGACGCAGTGCTGGGCTGCGCGACGTCATCGGTGGCGGCGCAGTGGCCTGGGGCACTACCAGCGGGGGTGCAGCATCAGCAATGCCATGCTGAAATTCTCAGGTGGTGCTTTTTTTGCCCCCCCCCCGGGCAATAAGCCCTTTGCGCCCAATTAGCACCCACTGGAGGCGCTAATGGCAGACACAAAGGAGCCGAATTTCTAGCCCTAAGAGCGCTGACTAGTTCGAGTAAACTTTGTCTTGTTGCTTTCCTTTCTTGCTTTGGTTGGATAACAGGTCGCCTCCATGAGCTTCCGTGCAGTGCTCATGTTGGGAAGTCACGCGGCCTGTGACCTTTCACCCATTGATCCAGCGATCCTAAGCAGGGAGTGGCGCTGACAGAGAGCGCAAATTGGGGGTACGCACCCAACGTTTTTAAACCCATTCATTTCAAGGCAAGCTGCCTGCTGGGAGTACCACATCACACAACCACCCTCGAGGCACTTCCCTTTTGTCAGCTGTGGCTCAGCGGTTGCACTCTCGCCTCTAAGTTAGAAGGTTATGGGTTCAAGCCCCACTCCAGAGACTTGAGCACATAATCCAGGCTACTAGAACCCATGGTACTATTGCAAAGAAGAGCAGAGGAGTTCTCCCTGGTGTCCTGGGGCCAATATTTAACCCTCAATCAACACCACTAAAACAGATTATCTGGTCCTAACTGCATTGCCGTTTGTGGGACCTTGCTGTGCGCAAATTGGCTGTAGTGTGTTCTATGTTACAACAGTGACAATACTTCGAAAGTTCTTCATTGGCTGTAAAGCACTTCGGAACGTCCTGAGCCGCAAAAGGCGCTATATTAATTAAAATTCTTTGGGGGAGAAATTTGGTGGAGCCGCAAACGGGGCGGCAAGCTCGCCTGGGCGCCGGAATTAGCGCAGCGATCGGAGCAGTAGCGACCGCCGGAAATTCAGCTTGAACGCCCCAAGAGGGACACGGGGTGAGGCTCGAGGCGCTCCGCGTCCCTCTTAGGGCGCTGAAACTGAATATCCCATTCTTAAGGGGGAGGGGCCTGCACCAGCGCGATCAGAGATCGCGAGTGCCGGCAAAAGAGCTCGGCACCGAGGAGAAGTGCCGGGCTCTCGGAAAACAGCCGGCACTGCCGCGGGGGGAGATCAGGAGGCCGGGGACGGAGGGGCTGGCAGGCGTCCTCCAAAAAAAACGGCCGCCCCGCACCTCCACCTTAATTTGCGCCACTGCCGCCACAGGTAGGCCCCATGAACCAGGCGCGAGTTGCGAACGGCGCTACAGAGGCGGGCGCTACCGAATATCGAGATCGGGGCAGTAGCGGGGCGCTGCGCACACCAATGATGTCATCGGTGGCGGCGCAGCGCAACAGGCTAACGCCGCCATTAGCGCCCCAGCTAAATATCGCGGGAGGCGTGGTCAGTGGCGCTAAAGCCACTGAGTGCCCTCTTTAGGCGCTAACTGGTGGCGCAGCCCACCGAATTTCTAGGCCCATGACAAAAGACTTCCTAGAGTCCATGACTGGATGGGGAACAGAGGGCTGGTGTTAAATATCGCACTGGACTATAACCAAAGGTCAAGGCAACCTGCAGAGCAAGAATTAGCACTGTCAGGATTAACTTTAAAAAAAAGTTTGTGGAGACAATTACCGACTTGAGGGTAGTTAGGAATTGATGTGCCTGACATCCCAATCTTTTATCAGAAATCTCTTCTCACTTCATTATGTGTCCTTTCCAGAACTGTAGTTATCCATCATTCATTTTATTTCTGGGTGTTTTCTGAATAAGGCTGGCCAAAAACTGAATTCAGCTAAAGGCTTAATGCAAGAAACTGTCAGTCTGTTCAAAATGTTATATTCATCTCCTCTGCCACATCTAACAACAAGGACCCAGCACATTACTCAACAACTCACAAGGGTATCCACTGCCCATCAAAGATGAATGCTTCGATACACCACAGTAAGCAAAATCCTTTTTCACTCTGTCCACTTGTTTCCCTCCCCACAATTTTCTCCTGCCCCCCACCCCACCCTGCACTCTCCACCCCCACCGCCCCTGCGCACATTGACTCGTGTTGGATACAGTTGTGTGGGGGGTCAACATCTCTCCGGTGTCCCAAATGGAAAATCTTCACCTGTGAGTCTTGACGGTGAGGGACAGGGTTCATTTTTTTTTGCATTTGGGAGTTAACTGATCGCCTGGGTAGAGCACATCGAAGACATTAAGATGGGAGGTTCGACGCTGGAATGAGCCCGCCCACTTTTCCTTCCATTTAAATTAATGTAAATTCCTCCGAGACTGGAAAGTTGGCTGGGGTCATGGGGGAATTGTGGTGGTGGGCAGAAGTCTTGCCACGGCAAAGACACGCCAAGTCCCACAATAGCGGAAAGGGCAACCTTATGGGAATCGGGGGGAAAACGCTCCACTGGCTGGAGTCATACCGAGCACAAAGGAAGATGGTAAGATGGTTGTGGTGGTTGAAGGTCAATTATCACAGCCCCAGGACATCACTGCAGGAGTTCCTCAGGGCGGTGTCCTAGGCCCAACCATCTTCAGCTGCTTCATCAATGACCTTTCCTCCAACATAAGGTCAGAAATGGGGATGTTCGTTGATGACTGCACAGTGTTCAGTGCCATTCACAACTCCTCAGATAATGAAGCAGTCCATGCCCACATGCAACAAGACCTGGACAACATTCAGGCTTGGGCTGATAAGTGGCAGATAACATTCACGCCACACAAGTGCCAGGTAATGACTATTTCCAACAAGCGAGAGTCTAAACACCACCCCTTGACATTCAATGGCATTACCATCGCCGAATCCCCCACCTCAACATCCTGGGGGTCACCATTGACCAGAAACTTAACTGGACCAGCCACATAAATACTGTGGCAACAAGAGCAGCTAAGAGGCTAGGTATTCTGTGGCGAGTGTCTCACCTCCTGACTCCCCAAAGCCTTTCTACCATCTACAAGGCACATGTAAGGAGTGTGATGGAATACTCTCCATTTGCCTGGATGAGTGCAGCTCCAACAACACTCAAGAAGCTCAACACCATCCAGGACAAAGCAGCCCGCTTGATTGGCACCCCCTCTAGCACCATAAACATTCACTCCCTCCACCACCGGTGTACCGTGGCTGCAGTGTGTACCATCTACAAGATGCACTGCAGCAACTCGCCAAGGCTTCTTCGGCAGCACCTCCCAAACCCGCAACCTCTTCCACCTAGAAGGACAAGGGCAGCAGACGCATGGGAACACCACCACCTCCAAGTTCCCCTCCTGACTTAGAAGTATATTGCTGAAGTATATCGGCCGATCCTTCATTGTCGCTGGGTCAAAATCCTGGAACTCCCTCCCTAACAGCACTTGGGAGCACCTTCACCACACGGACTGCAGCGGTTCAAGAAGAAGGCCCACCACCATGCCTCCGACTCATTGGTTGACACAATGGTGTCAATAGATTCTCCGGAAAAAACCCAGAATTGCTTGATCAGGAAAGGGCTGAGTGTTATCATTTCTTTTCGTGCCTGAAGACCGCATATTCAAAAGATGGACGATGCCTCATTCTCAAAAGCTGGATAAAGAAGGTCCTCCCAAATGCTGCTGTTCACAGAGTAATGACAATGGAGTGCCTTTTAGTGATCAACAAAGGTTTCTAATGGACATTTTTAATGAATAACCAATTACATGTTATGCCACTGAGTACATGATAAAGCAATGTGATGGGAAGTAATTCACCCAGTGGAGCCCCAAAAAAAGAGCACTTAACAGATTAAGTGCGTATTTCGCCATCATCCCTTAGATTGCTGGCAGATTTAGGGAAACTCATGTTCCCGGGATAAGTGTTTTTTCAGCTCTTAATAGAAGGAGCTTGCACAGTGTAAACCCGCAGCTGTCAGTAAATGAGCGATACTCTCGCCCAATGTGCCTGGCTCTGATGACAGTGGGACCCTACTTTTCACTAGGGGTTGCCAACCCTCCAGGTTTGCCCTGGAGTCTCCAGGAATTAAAGGTTAATCTCCAGGACACAGCTGCGGGCAAAACCGATAGAGAAAAATTATCGCAGCAGTTACAAAAAAAAGTGTGTTTTATTCATTTTGTTTGAACAATTTCGTTGATTAGTTATAAAAAATCTTGGCGATGCGGGGAAAAAAGGCGGTTTGCCTGATCCGATCAGGTGAGGAAGAGTCTGTTGGCTCTCCAATCGGTGCGGGAAGTCGAGCGCCGCAAGGATGGATGTGTCAGGCGGCCAATGGCGAGGCGGGAGGCCATGCGATGAAATCTCCAGGAATATGTCCAGAGTTGGCAACCCTACTTTTCACGGGTCTTGTGGACTGCCGTCAGATTTGTCAACTCCATTACGCCTAGTCTCCCGAGTGCCTTGGAGACCATTTTGTGCCCTACTGAATCGAATGCTTTGGCCAAGTCTGCAAAAGACGACGGCCAGCTCCTTTCTGTTCCTCTTTGCCCCCTTTATGATGTTCTGCAGGATGGCAATGTTCTCATTACAGCTGGAAGGTGGCGGCTATAAAGCCCCTTTGCCGAGGGGTTGAGCTCCACGGCTTAGCTTTGGCCTTTTGGCCATGATCTTGGTAAAGAGTCGCAACAACATGGGTCCGATTGTTACCGGCCGCCAGTTGTCTATGTTTTTGAGGAGCTCGGCATCCTCAGTTTTGGGGATCAATACTGGGCGGCTTTTATTTCCAGTGTCTCTGAGATTGCTGCTGTTTTGAGCCGTAGAGTGGAAGAGTCGTGGGAGTAGGGTCTCATCATCTCCCATTATGTCAGTGATGTCATCGACATTCATGCCGTCCGGCCTGGCTGCACTTGTCTTGTTGATGCTTGTTCGACCTCCTCTTTCTCCATGGCCCTCATTAGTTCACTGTAGTGTTCCCGGCCTGTGTATGTTGCAAACTTATTGATATTTGCCGTGTTATTACGCGTGGATAGTTTCTCGGTAAAGCACTTTTCAAGTTCCTCTTTGCTAAGAGGACAACCTGCTGCGGCTGGCGCACCCATGATTTGGCGTGCCAGACCTTTACAGTCTTTTTCATTCAATGTCTGTACCCTTTTGTACGCCGCCTTTTTCGTGGCCCATCTCTTTTTAGCGCCGGAGTTAAAAGCTGTTCCGTCTCCGCGCTTTTTCTCATTACCGGCCTTTGGCCTCGCGGTCTTTTGAGGCGCGGCTTTTTTTTTATCACCGACTCCGTGACACTTTCGGTTAAGCCAAGGCCCAAGGCCTTGCTATCTGGGCCTTTCTTGTCACGGAAGAGTTCCTCAGCTTTGGTGAGCTGGCCCTCAAGTTCTCTGTGCTTGGGTATGGTCCCCCGGCGGGGCGCAGTACCCGTTTATGCCAGACAGGGTCTACTTCGGTTTGGTCGGTGTCAACGTTTTCCTCTGCGGCTGGGGGCCCGGGCTCGTCACCCACAGTTGTGGCGATGTTCGGGGCCACTGCTTTTGCTCTTTCGGTCGCTTTTTGGAGGACGCGACGTTTGTCTGAAATCTGCTTACTGGTCTTCGATTTCAGTATGTTGCCGATTCTCTTATTAATATCTCGGCAACCTTGGAACTGCTGTTCTCGTTCCGTAAGGAGGGTTGCCTCCTTCTCCAACCAAACATAGTCTCCCCTGCCGGGTTTTCTCTGGGGAAGGAGTGCTGCGATTCTTTTCTCATTCCTCAGCGCAGCGTGCTCGTGCCTCTCGTGCTGACTGAGACCGCTTTGCGTTGTAAACTTGGCCTCGCAGGCCTCGCATGAGACGATGCCTTCTTGTTTGGGCAGTCCCCTGCCTTTGCATTTGGCGTAGTGGCAGGCAATAGATCGGTATTCGCCGGATTTGCTGTATTTAACGCACAAGGTTTTAAATGATTTGATCTGCTGTTGTCTCTGGAGGTGAATTATGAACAGACCAACAGTTTGGTACACCTCGTTGCATCTGTTGCAGAACATAAGAACATAAGAATTAGGAGCAGGAGTCGGCCATACGGCCCCTCGAGCCTGCTCCACCATTCAATAAGATCATGGCTGATCATCGACCTCAACTCCACTTTCCTGCCTGATCTCCATATCCCTCAATTCCCCAGGAGTCCAATCTATCGATCTCAGCCTTGAATATACTCAAAGACTCAGCATTCACAGCCCTCTGGGGCAGAGAATTCCAAAGATTCACAACCCTCTGAGTGAAGAAATTCCTCCTCATCTCTGTCTTAAATAGCCTAGCCCTTATCCTGAGACTGTGCCCCCTAGTTCTAGACACTCCAGCCAGGGGAAACAACCTCTCAGCATCTACCCTATCAATCTCCCTCAGAATCTTGCATGTTTCAATGAGATCACCTCTCATTTTTCTAAACTCCAGAGAGTATCGGCCCATTCTACACAATCTCTCATCATAGGACAGCCCTCTCATCCCAGGAATCAATCTTGTGAACCTTCGTTGCACCGCCTCCAAGGCAAGTATATCCTTCCTTAGATAAGGAGATCAGAACAAGCCGCCGGTCGGGTAATAGATCGTTATATCCGCCTGGCTGTTACGGTCACCGGTGGGGCTCAATTGTTACACCTTCATAGTAATTGTTTCCCTCTGCTGTACCTGGGCCCTTGAGGATATCGCCTGTGGCGCTCTCTGTTTCCATTCCCTTGTTGGCATATAGGCTTTTGTTATAATAGGTTTGGGTTAGGATGCTATGTGGCGCCCCCTGTGCTGTTGAATAAATGCGGCCTCCACCATCCGCCTCTGTTTCGTCGTCGCCTGTTGGCTTGTCCGTTCCTTGGACTCTGGCTACAGGAACCGGTTGCCAAAAGGGCAGGTCGTAAGATGTTATTTGTCTCTGATCCTCCTCTCCGATCTGAGTGGATGAGGACATTTTAGCTAGCCCACCAGACATGGATCTAACAATAGTGCAGCAGGTGCACTTAGCGCAGTGTGTCGCCGCTAACACATCCGCGGGGACGTTTTTTTATCTAGGCCGTGTCCCATCTGGGTAGGCTCAACACCTCGAGGTTGACCACAATGTACTTTTTTTTGATTTGCTGCCCTAGTCTGCTCAGGCACTGATCTACGCAGATCACAATCCATCTCGTGTTTCTTTCGGAGTCATTTCACCAACAATAAATTGCTAAATCGTTGTTACCAGCGGGACCAGCGAGGAGGTATGATTCACTGAGGACGGCGAGAAAACAAAAGACGCCCCCAGCTACAGTAACTATCCTAGAGTGAGAGTTACTCCTGCTCCCTAGTTCTGGTCTCGACTGCAAGTGGAATCATCTTCTGCACGTCTACCCTATCAAACCCTTTCATAATCTTAAAGACCTCTATCAGGTCGCCCCTCAGCCTGCTTGTCTCGAAAGAAAATATCCCCAGCCTGTTCAATCTTTCCTGATTGGTATAACCTCTCAGTTCTGGTATCATTCTTGTAAATCTTTTTTGCACCTTCTCCAGTGCCTCTGTATCCCTGTTATAATGCGGAGACCAGAACTGTGCACTGTGCTCCAAGTGTGGTCTAACTAAGGTTCGATTCAAATTCAATACAACTTCTCCGCTTTTCAATTCTATCCCTCTAGAAATGACCCCCAGTACTTTGTTTGCTTTTTTTTAATGGTCTTATTAAATATAAACCAATGGCCTTCCTTGGCCATCATTATCTTGAGAGTCAAGCTTTTTGCCTCCACCACTCTACCAGGGAGAACATTCCAAGTGTTACTCACGCTTCGCCTGAAGAAGTTCTTGGTGAGTTCTGCCTGTCCGAAATTTTCCTTTCACCGCTTTTAACTTACCTCCGCTTGTTCTGGTATCCTGGCACATTTTAAAGTGGTGTTATAAACAGTACCGTACATCCTTTGACGTTGAACAAAATGATGTGCCTTCAGTCGATCGCTGAGATGAGATAAACGACCATTCCAAAATACACATTTTTAATCATTTCCCCCCTGCCACCTTATGGATGTCAGTCCCTCGGTGCCCGCTGTGCTAGCTAGCTCCTTCCTACCCTGGGCGCTGCCAACCTTTCTCATCAGCCGTATATATGTTGATCGAAAAGTAAAGAACGAAAGACTTGCATTTATATAGCACCTTTCACGACTACCGGATGCCCCAAAGCACTTTACAGCCAATGAAGTACTTTTTGAAGTGTGGTCACTGTTGTAATGTGGAAAACGTGGCAGCCAATTTGCGCACAGCAAGCTCCCACAAACAGCAATGTGATAATGACCAGATAATCTGTCTTAGTGATGTTGATTGAGGGAGAAATATTGGCCCCAGGACACCATTGGGAGAACTCCCCTGCTCTTCTTCGAAATAGTGTCATGGGATCTTTTACATCCACCTGGGAGTACAGACGGGGTCTCGGTTTAACGTCTCATCCATAAGATGGCACCTCCGACAGTGCAGCACTCCCTCAGTACTACACTGGAGTGTCAGACTAGATTTTTGTGCTCAAGTCTCTGGAGCGGGAATTGAACCCCCAGCCTTCTGATTCAGAGGCGAGGGTGCTACAGCTAATGCAGTAAATTACAGTAGAGGCCGTGAAAGTTAAAAAAATACAAACTAACTACTGTGTTATGCCCTCTTACAATTAATTCAGAATTGTGGAAATATCAGTTTATGTACCCTAGGTGATGTTAAAAAGAAAACCACTGACCACAATTTGGGTTCCGTTGTCTGGCAGGGTGTCGATGGCAAGACTGGCCCCCACTAGATCCTGGCTCAAACGGTCCCCTTCAGCCTCCAGTGTTTTGACGGAGTCGATATTGACAGGCGAGCTACGTCTCCAGCGCTGGCCTTTCAGATTCACGCCGCCCGCACTTGCATTCGGCAGCTGGTAGGTGAAATCTGTTAAATGTTATAGAAGACAGACGAGTGGTTAGAGAAGGGGAGGCGGGCGCAGTTGGCACTGCAGGATTTTCCATCTTCTGCAGGACAACCAGCTCTACAAATTAATATGGGAAGATCTTCCAATGAAAACCCATTCCCCAATGAAGAGTAAGCCAATATGAAACATGTTAATGCTAATCCGAGTTGTTTTTAAAGGTATTGATTTTATTAGAACATAAGAATTAGGAGCAGGAGTCGGCCGTACGGCCCCTCGAGCCTGCTCCGCCATTCAATGAGATCATGGCTGATCTTCGACCTCAACTCCACTTTCCTGCCCGATCTCCATATCCCTCGATTCCCCTGGAGTCCATAAATCGATCTAACTCAGCCTTGAATGCACTGAACGATTCAGCATCCGCAGCCCTTTGGGATAGAGAATTCCAAAGATTCACAACCCTCTGAGTGAAGAAATTCTGAAGATGCTTTGATGGCAAGTTCCCTCTTTATTTATTGAACTGTTGACATACCTTATCATTTTTCTTTTTGTTTCTGGTGAATTTTGTGCTGAGCGAGGGGAGGGATGTTACTGCTGGGAAATGGTGCACACACCAATACGAGCATCCGGTGTCCTGAAAATTGTGGCAGCCACTCTTGTCCTTACAGAGAAACTTTTTCCTGTGGTGGGGGCGGGGGGGGGGGGGGTGTGGGGGGGGGCGGGGCGGAATCCAGAACAAGGGGCACATTCTTAAAATTAGAGCCAGGCCACTTAGGAGTGAAATCAGGAAGCACTTTTTCACACAAAGGGTAGCGGAAATCTGGAAAGCTATGGATGCTGGGTCAATTGAAAGTTTGAAGACTGAGATAGACAGATTTTTATTAGTTAAGGGTGTCATGTGATATGGATCAAAGGCAGATAAATGGAGTTGAGGTCCAGATCAGCAATTATCTAATTGAATGGTGGAACAGGCTCGAGGGGCTGAATGGCCTCCTCCTGTTCCTATGTTCCAAGCTCATTGTGCACTCTGATGCTCTAACACACGCTCCCTCGGCCATAGTCCGAGGTTGGGTTTGGTGAAGGCAAGATCCCTCAGCAGTTATCCAAGTTTGGATTTAGCGACTGAAAGTTCCTTTCCTCATTTCTATACTTCGTGCACTGGCCTGGCAGAGAGGCAAGAGCAGTTCCTGTGTGCTTCATTCATTTTCTCTTTCTGTCTCTGTTTGCAACAAGCATCAGTGGATATTTGAGAATAAATCAGATCTTCAGATCTTGGATGTTGGACTATAAAAAGTCCAAAGTGTTACAGGAAGGGTAAAGAATATGCAGCTGGCTAATAATAAAAGGAGCTATAATTAAAATCAATAGCACTTCAATTATTTTAAGTTAGGAACATAGGAACAGGGGGAGGCCATTCAGCCCCTCGAGCCTGTTCCGCCATTCAATTAGATCATGGCTGTATGATCTGTATCTTACCTCCATCTACCCGCCTTGGTTCCATATCCTTTGATATCCGAGCAAAGATCTATCACTCTCAGTTTTTAAGTTTACAATTGACCCCTAGCCTCAACAGCTTTTTGGGGGAGAGAGTTCCAGATTTTGAAGATTTCCAGATTTGTGAGGTATGTGTATTAAGGGATATGGGACTAAGGTGGGTAAATGGAATAAAGATACAGATCAGATACAGATACAGATCTTAACTCCATTTACCCACCTTGGTTCCATGATCTAACTTCAATCCATTAAAAAAAAAATCTGATAATAAAATGTTGGTACCAGTAAAAGTGACCATGAAGTTGTCAGATTATTGTAAAAACACAACTGGTTCACGAATGTCCTTTAGGGGAGGAAACCTGTCGTCTTGCCCAGTCTGACCTATATGTGACTCCCAAACCCGCGAGCTCTACCACATAGAAGTACAAGGACAGCAGGCACATGGGAACACCACCACCTCCAAGTTCCCCTCCAAGTCACACACCATCCTGACTTGGAAATATATCGGCCGTTCCTTCATCATCACTGGGTCAAAATCCTGGAACTCCCTCCCTAACAGCACTGTGGGAGCACCTTCACCACACGGACTGCAGCGGTTCAAGAAGGCGGCTCACCAACACCTTCTCAAGGCCAAGTAGGGATGGTCAATAAATGCTGGCCTTACCAGCGACGCCCACATCCTGTGGAGTTAACCCATTAATTCCAGAGGGACATCAGCTCTTTTGAGTCCAGGTGGTCCCACTTCCAGCACACGGCCTGCAACTCTGGCTTTGGATCAGCACCCAAGAGAATGCTGCACAATTGCCAAAAGTGAAGCAGAAACCTTCCCAGTCCAAGTCCCAGCACAATCCTTGGCTCAGTGCTGTGTCCTGTGCCCAGAGAAAGGACTAACGATATTGAAGCATCCACATAACTGGTTGAAATGGCACTCATTAGAGTTAGCTTCGTTCAGTAAGCCCGGCAGAAGCTTCTTTTCCTTTATTATTTCAAAAGTGTCTAATAATCGACCTGCAAATTTCAAGTAAATGGTAGATCTTTCAGAGCATAGAAACATAGGCCTAGAAATTGGGTTGGGGCGCCAAAGTGGCGCAAAAGTTGCCTGAGCGCAGGATTTAGCGCAGCGTTCGCGGCTTCAGCGATCGTCCAATATTCAGTTTCATTGCCCCTCGAGGGACACGGGGCGAGGCTTGAGGCGCTCCGCGTCCCTCTTAGGGCGCTGAAACTGAATATCGCAGCGCAACGTGCCCGGCACGGCACGCTGCGGTACTGCAGGCCTTCCTCCCACTGTTAAGGGGGAGGTGCCTGCAACAGCGCGAACCCCGATCGCGAGTGTCGGCAAACGAGCCCGGCACCAAGGAGAAGTGCCGGGCTCTCGGGAAACAGCTGGCAATGCCACGGGGGGGGGCGGTTAGGAGGCCGGGGACGGAGGTGCTGGCAGGCGGCCGCCCGCACCTCCACCTTAACTTGCGCCGCTGCCGGCACAGTAAGGCCCCGTGAACCGGGCGCGGGTAGCGAACGGCACAACTGCGGCGTTCGCTACCAAATATCGCGAACGGGGCGCGAATGGGGCGCTGCACACACCGATGACGTCATCGGTGGCGGCGCAGCGCAAAAGACTAACGCCACCATTATCGCCCCAACTCAATATGGCGGGAGGCGCAGCCAGTGGCGCTACAGCCACTGCCTGCCTCTTTAGGCGCTAACAAGTGGCGCTACTTACCCAATTTCTCCCCCATGAAACATAGAAGATAGGAGCAGGAGTAGGCCATTCGGCCCCTCGAGCCTGCTCCGCCATTTAATGAGATCATGGCTGATCGTCCAAATTCAGTACCCTGTCCCTGCCTTCTCCCCATATCCCTTGATCCCCTTAGCCTTAAGAAGGTGTGCCACAGGGCTGTGCACGGATACTGCAATACAGCTAAAATTCTTTCAGCAGATGGGCAGAGGCAGTGGCGGAGTCAGGCAATATTATGGAGGTGAAAGTACGTGGTCTTGGTGATGGAGAGGATTCGGGGTCGGTAGCTCAACTCAGGGTCAACTATGATGCCAAGGCTGCGAACAGTCTGGTTCGGCCTCAGACACATGCCAGGGAGGGGGATGGAGTCGGCGGTGAGGGAATGGGGTTTGTGGCGGGGACCGAAGGCAATGGCTTCAGTCTTGCCAATATTCAACTGGAGGAAATTTCTGCTCATCCAATACTGGATGTCAGACAAGCAGCGTGAGAGATGAGGCAGTGTACAGGTCAGGAGAGGTGGTGGTCAGGTAGAGCTGGGTGTTGTCAGCATACATGTGGAATCTGACATTGTGTTTTCAGATGATGTCGCTGAGAGGCAGCATGTAAATGAGAAATAGGAGGGGGAGGCCAAGGATAGTTCCATGGGAACTCGACGTAACAGTACGGGAGTGAGAAGAGATGCCATTGCAGCAGATTCCTTAATGAACACTTAACATGCTTGTACTGAATTCCTCGGTGTGCCTTTTAATGTAGGGGTAAACCATTCTGGCTAACACCTGCATTAAACAAGCGCGTGGAATAATTTAGAATGAGAGTGTTAAATGTTCAGTTGGGAATTGAGCCAGTCAGGAAATATAGTCCTGTCTATTATGACACAGAGCTGAAATTACACTGCTGCTTTTCAGTAAGCTTATGATCAAGTGCGATGTTTGCAGGGATAGTGCACGTTGTTCGACGGCAAACTGTCATTCACTGTCCACTTCCCGTTTGAAATCCACTTTTGCTGTTTATTTAGATTCAGATTTCAGAGGAAGTATCTGAGCCCTGTGCTCGCTCAGTCACAAGGAGGCAGCGTCCCTTCGAAACCACATCCTGCATCTTTAATCTCTGCCAGGTATCTGAATATAATTTGCTATTAAAATTCGGGTTTTAGGCAGATCATAGAATCTTACAGCACAGGAGGAGGCCATTTGGCCCATCGTGCTCTTTGAAAGTGCAGTCCAATTAGTCTCTCTCCCTGGCTCATAGCCCTGCAAATTTTTCCCTTCAAGTATGGATTCAATTCCCTTTTTGCAAATTACTGTTAAATCTGCTTCCACCGCCCTCTCTGGCAGTGCATTCCAAATCATAACCACTCGCTCCTTGATTTTTAACATTTTTTCTCATGCTCGACGACCACATTTACTGCCCGTCCCCAGTTGCCTTGCGAAGGTGGTGGTGGGCCGACAACTTGAACTGGTACAGTACTTGTGGTGAAGGTGGTTTCAGGTAGGGGTTTCCAGGATATTGATGCAGCAATGATACACGTCCAAGCCAGGATGCTGTGTGCCTTGGAGGGGAAATTGGAAGTGATAGGGGTAAAAATTCGATATTGACCATTTTGGGGCGCTAACATCGCCTGGGCGCTAACTTTAGCGCCCGGCGGTAATTAGCGTCGGCGACCATGAAATTGAGTTTCAGCGCCTCAAGAGGGAAATGGAGCGCTGAATCAAGCTCTCCACTTCCTTCTTAGGGCGCTAACGTCGGAGAGCGGGGCGGAGACTTCAGCAGCACTGCACACTGGACCGTGCAGCGCTGCCGCGTTCAAAGGCTCTGCCCCTCCCTTAAAGGGAAGAGCCATCGCTGCAGGCTCTGCAATTTAGAAAGTACCGACCTGGAACAGCAAGGCAGCCGCGATCCCGCGCGATCAGCCTGGCACTCAAGCAGAGTAATGGCGGGCTGATCAATCGGGTGCAGGAACCCGCGAAAAAAACTAGATCAGGAAAGGTAACGTTTTTTTTCACTTGCCTCGGCCACCTTGCCTTTAATCATCGCCCCTCCTGCAGCTGTCGGTGTTTTCGACCGGCGCTGCCGCAGGGGGCAGAAGTTGATTTTGGGTCAGGGGCGCTACCAAGGTGATGCGCATGGTGATGATGTCGCAATCTCATAGCGCAGCTGCAAAACTCCCACCAAATACGTATGGCGGGAGTCGATGTCAGCGCCGCACCCGGTCGCAAAGCCATTTGCGCCCCGTTAGTGCCCCCGGGGGTGCTAACGGGAGGCGTAAAGACACCCAATTTCACCCCCATAGTGTTCCCATAACATTGCTGCTCCCGTCTTTCCTGGTGGTAGAGGGAGATACTGTTGGGGTAACTTTGATGAGCTTAAATGCAGCTTGAATCTATTAGTGTTAACAGGTGCAAGCCAGTCTTTGAGGGCCCATGTGTAATAATGCAGGTACACAATGAGAAGAAGTGATAAAAAGATTTTAATTCAGCTGTGGAGTGTGCAAGATGGTCCGACAAAGATTCTGTGAATCCATGACCCAATACAATATTTTTTAAAAATTGAATAAAAATAAGAGGACTGAACAATGTTCCCTTTAAGCTGCATGGCTGTGCAGCACTCCAGGGGTCCCGCGCTGCCGGCTTGCTGGCTTTTAAATAGAAAAACCACCCATGGGTCGTTTTCTGAGTGGCAGGCAGTGACTAGTGGGGTACCGCAAGGATTGGTCCTAGGACCCCAGCTGTTCACAATATATATTAATGATCTGGACGAGGGAATTGGATGTAATATCTCCAAATTTGCAGATGACACAAAGCTGGGTGGGAGGGTATGCTGTGAGGAGGATGTCATGAAACTCCAGTACGATTTGGACAGGTTGGGTGATTGGGCAGAAACATGGCAAATGCACTATAATGTGGATAAATGTGAGGTTATCCACTTTGGTGGCAAAAACAGGAAGGCAGATTATTATTTGAATGGCAATAGATTGGGAGAAGGGGAAGTGCAAAGAGACCTGGGTGTTCTTGTGCACCAGTCGCTGAAGGTAAGCATGCAGGTGCAGCAGGCGGTTAAGAAGGCAAATGGTATGTTGGCCTTCGTAGCAAGAGGGTTCGAGTACAAGAACAAGGATGTCTTGCTGCAGTTGTACAGGGCCTTGGTGAGACCGCACCTTGAGTATTGTGTGCAGTTTTGGTCACCTTACCTGAGGAAGGACGTTCTTGCCATGGAGGGAGTGCAGCGAAGATTCACCAGGCTGATACCTGGGATGACAGGAATGACGTACGAGGAGAGATTGTGTCAATTGGGCTTATACTCACTGGAGTTTAGAAGATTGAGAGGGGATCTCATCGAAACCTATAAAATTCTGTCAGGTCTGGACAGACTAGATGCAGAAAGGATGTTTCTGATGGCCGGGGAGTCCAGAACCAGGGGTCATAGTCTAAGGATAAGAGGTAAGCCATTTAGGACTGAAATGAGGAGGAATTTCTTCACCCAGAGAGTGGTGAACCTGTGGAATTCTCTGCCACAGAGGGCGGTGGAGGCCAGTTCATTAAATATATTCAAGAAAGAGTTGGATATATCTCTTGAGGCTAAAGGGATCAAGGGATAGGGGAGAAGGCAGGGACAGGGTACTGAATTTGGATGATCAGCCATGATCTCATTGAATGGCAGAGCAGGCTCGAAGGGCCAAATGGCCTACTCCTGCTCCTATCTTCTATGTTTCTATGTTTCTATGCACGGTATTTTGAATGGGCCGTTAGTTAAAATTACAGGGAACATTGCTAAACAACCTGTCCCCCTTTAAGAGCTCCATTACACAAGGGCCGATTCGGTGCCTGGTGGGGAGTGGGTATCTCGGTGAATCCTAGTCTTGCAGCCCGTGACCCTTCACCCATTGATCCAGCGCCCCTAAGCAGGGAGTGGGACCCACAGAGAGCCCACCTCGGGAAATTGTGGGTACGCAGCCAACGTTTTCGAACCCATTCATTGCGAGGCACGCCGCCTGCTAGGAGTACAACGACCCGCGAGGAGCCTCCCTTATGTTAAGTGGGCGGCACTCTCGCCTCTAAGTCAGAAAGTTGTGGGCTCAAGCCCCACTTCAGAGACTTGAGCGCATAATCCAGGCTGACACTGCACTGTCGGAGGTGCTGTCTTTCAGACGAGATGTTAAACCGAGGCCCCGTCTACGCCTTCAGGTGGACATAAAAGATCCCATGGCACTATTTCGAAGAAGAGCAGGGGAGTTCTCCCCGGTGTCCTGGCCGATATTTATTCCTCAACCAACATCACTATAACAGATCATCTCGGAATTATCTCATTGCTGTTTGTGGGAGCTTGCTGTGCGCAAATTGGCTGCCGCATTTCCTACATTACAACAGTGACTACACTTCAAAAGTGCTTCATTGGCTGTAAAGCGCTTTGGGACGTCCTGAGGTTGTGAAAGGCGCTATAGAAATGCAAGTCTTTCTCTTTTTTCCCCAATCCAGAATGCGCATTATAGGCAAAAAATGCAATCCTAGCGCAAAAAGCTGAGACATTACATTCACTGAAGCACTTTTGAAGAAGAAGAAAGGAATAACTTGGAGTGATACCCAGGGACCCCTGATGGACAGCGAGTGTGCGTGAGTCAGCATTAGATGCGGGACAGAGTCCCGCTTGGCTCATTGCCTCCAATGGTCCATTAACCCAACGGCATTCTCTGTTTAGGCCGACACACCTGTAGACCTCTAAGAAACTCGATTCCAGTATAAGTGAACACCTTTAGGAGGGAATGTGAGAAAACTAAGGGAGAAAAAGCCCACCCAGAAAGGTCGGGTCAGGAGAATGAAGGGCTGCAGGTTCCCTTGGGCTATGATACACATATTCTCCCCACCAATGCTGAATATTCTCTCACATGGTAAGGCTGTACAGAAGTTCACTCCTGCTGTTTATAAAGGATGAATCATCCGAATGCTCCCAACTCAATTAAAATCGGTTTTTAAAAATGTTCAGGAAGGAAAGACCAAAAGGTGAGGCATTGCCAGACTGCCTTGTCCATGTGGCAAACCAAACTTCTTGTTGCTTGAAGAAATAATTTCTGACCTCATTACAAACAAACACTGTGGGCGGCCAAATGATATTTAATTAAGTCATAATTAGTGACAATAGTGGGTTTTGTTTGCCAAGAGGAAATTGAAAAGCTGTGTAAGAGTCTCAAACACAGTGATGGATGATTCCAACTGGGTTCAGGAACACAGGCCAATCAATCACGGCAGAGTGCTGGAGTGTAAGCAGGTACCTGACAAGATCCAGAGAGTGCAGCATTTTTCATTCCGTCAAACTCAATCAAGCATCCGGTCACAATTACAGTTTTTATAATTCATTAACCCTTTGGACTGCTTTTGCGACTGCTGATTTTCATGAGAAAGGCACTCGAAGTCCTCGCTGTGGCTCAGCTGGCAAGTTGACTGATTATCGTGGAACTCAGCCACGCACACAAGGTCCTCGGGGCAGAGATGGGCTGGGGGAAGGGGCGTGGAGGAATAATCAGCTGGCCATCCTGCTCCTGATCACTACGCACTGTCTCCTGTTGGCAAGTACGTGTGCATGGGCATCAGATGGGGGCAGGATTAAGCTTGCCTGTGATTCCTCCCATGGTCAATTACCATCTCAGTCACACACCATTCCCACTTGGACATATATTGGCCGTCCCTTCATCGTCGCTGGGTCAAAACCCTGGAATTCCCT
Organism: Somniosus microcephalus; assembly: GCF_052327205.1. Lineage (NCBI taxonomy): Eukaryota > Metazoa > Chordata > Chondrichthyes > Squaliformes > Somniosidae > Somniosus > Somniosus microcephalus. Next base: position 11,497,517 of record NC_141010.1, read on the forward strand.
CCCTAACAGCGCTGTGGGAGTACCTTCACCACACGGAGTGCAGCGGCTCACCGCCACCTTCTCAAGGGCAATTCAGGACGGGCGACAAATGCTGACCTTGCCATCGATGCCCGCAACCCAGGAACATAGAAACATAGAAACATAGAAGATAGGAGCAGGAGTAGGCCATTCGGCCCTTCGAGCCTGCTCTGCCATTCAACGAGATCATGGCTGATCATCCAAACCCTAGCACCCAGTCCCTACACCGACAGCCATCCCACCCAAGCCCTATCCCCGTAACCCCGTAACCCCACGTATTTAATCTCCCCTAACACTAAGGGTCAATTTTTTTTTATCATGGCCAATCAACCTAACCCGCACATCTTTGGACTGTGGGAGGAAACCGGAGCACCCGGAGGAAACCCACGCAAACACGGGGAGAATGTGCAAACTCCACACAGACAGTCACCCGAGGCCGGATTTGAACCCGGGTCCCTGGCGCTGTGAGGCAACAGTGCTAACCACTATGCCACCAAATGACCATACTCGAGCCCGAGCTTCAGTTGCCCCCTATTTTATCAGATAGAGCAGAGAGGGAGAAACTGTTTGCACTGGCAGGAAGAACAGTAACCAGAGGACAAAAAATTAAGATAATTGGCAAAGGAATCGGGGGTGGGAAGGGAGTGGAGATGAGAAGAATTTGTTCTACACAGCGAGTTGTTGTGATCTGAAACACACCGCCTGAGCAGGTGGTGGGAGCAGATTCAATAGTAACTTTCAAAAGGGAATTGGATAAACACTTGAAAAGTGCAAAATTTGCAGGGCTATGGGGGGAGTGAGCCAGGGTGTAGGGAGTAATTGGAGAGCTCGCTCAAAGAGATGGTACAGGTACTATGGGTCGAATGGCCTCCTGCAGTGCTGTAAGATTCCATGGGGAAGAAATTCGGCATGTTAGCGCCCCCAGTTAGAAGCTGGCAGGGGCGCTAATGGGGCACTCAGGCAGTAGCGCCGCAGCGGGTCGAATCCCACATCGCACGGCAAATTCGCCGGCCCCGTAGCACCGACGATAGCAGTTACCGCCTCAGCACCTATCGCCATGCAGATCGTGACATCAGTGAGCGTGCAACACTCGCTGGGCGCCCGATTTGCAGACTTCAGTAGCGTCCCCCACCTTGCCGCCTCGCGCCGACAGCGCCAGGGAGCGGAGGCATGAACCAGCCGGCTGGCAGCTGGCAGGGCGCTACTCACGGGGATGCTGTCAAGGAACTTCCGTTCCAAAGGTCAGTTATGAGTGGCAGAGAGCGCAGGATGTATCTGCAGCCAAATAAAGGCTGCTTAGTCCCAGGAGTGTTGCGAGCCGTTCAAGGACTTCTCATTTCATCCTACAACATATCACCGTTCTGCACTCCCCGAATCATTGGGGGCGGGTGTGCAGACTCCAGTGACCCTCCCCTTTAATAGCAGGAAGGCACCACCTGCGCCAATGCTCACTCCCAATTACACAACACCTCATATTCCTTAATACAAAAGCAAAATACTGCGGAACGAAGGGTCATCGACCTGAAACATTAACTCTGTTTCTCTCTCCACAGATACTGCCTGACCTGCTGAGTATTTCCAGCATTTCTTTTTTTTTTACCTCATATTCCTTATCGCTTGGAGCCTAACGCCACTCACCCATGCCATTAGCACCTGATTTAGCGCCTCCCCTGCATTCTTTGAGCGCTGAGACTGAATTTAGCGGGCAGTGAGATTGATTAGCGCCCCAACTGGGGGGGAATACCGAATTTAACATTGATCTGCCTAAATCCTGATTTTAATGACAAATTATATTCAGATACCTGGCAGAGATTAAAGATACAGGATGTGGCTTCTAAGGGACTCAGTCTCCTTGTCTAGCCTAGCCGAGAACACAAGAGACTGCTGTGGAAAAGCTCGGCACACAACAGCCTATTCCACACAGCAGTACAAAGCAGCAGACATGGTAATCGTGGATGAAGAGCTGTGCAATTACAATCATGCTACAAACCAAGCAGTTGCCACATTAACACGGAGTTACACTTGATTTTATTTCCCCCCCATTACATTAATAGTCACGTCAAAAGTCTGGATGCCTATTTATCGGTTAATTACTGAGGTTTATTTTCTCGCCCTTCCCTCCTGCGGCTGCTAAGGTGCTTTCTCATGCTACAGCGCAGGTGCAGCTCTTTGATACCTTGTCCAAGGGTCATTCTTCACGTGCGAGTGCTAGACCATTCGACTCTGAGGGCATCACAGCGGAGTCCCTATACTTGGCCTTTCCAGCGGGGGTCGCTGGATACTGATCAGGAGCGGAACCCCGTGCTCATTTTCTTTTCCTTACCCAAGGGGCACTGAAGCCAACTGCCTCGGAAGCTCTGGGCACAGTTAGCCAATGTCAGGTTAGCCAGGGTGGTAGCGGAGGGCACTGTAGAGCATCTCCCCATGGACCTATTGGGTGAACCATTTCCTAAAATTCTGATTCAACCTCATCCACTTCACTCCCAAAATTCAATCAACTGTATTATTGGATTGATTAAAGAAGGAAACATGGAGATGGCAAAGCTAACAGGAATATAGAATCATACAGAACAGAAGACCATTCAGCCCATCATGCCTGTGCCGGCTCTCTGAAAGAGCTCCAATTAATCCCACTCCCCTGTTCTTTCCCCATAGCCCTGCAAATTTTTCCCCTTCAAGTCTATATCCAATTCCCTTTTGAAAGTTACTATGCATTCCAGATCATAATCACTCGCTGTGTAAAAACATTCTCCTCATCTCCCCTCTAGTTCTTTTGCCAATCACCTTAAATCTGTATCCTCTGGGTACCGAACCCTCCTGCCAGTGGAAACAGTTTCTCCTTATTTACTCTATCAAAACCCTTAATCATATTGTGAATCTCTATATTAACGTGTCAGAAATTGAACTAATGGCATAGGAAGGAAGGAACACATGAACAGGAGGAGGCCATTCAGGCCCTCGAGCCTGTCCTGCCATTCAATTAGACCATGGTTGATCTGTATCTTAACTCCATCTACCAGCCTTGATTCCATAACCCTTAATACCCTTGCCCAACAAACATCTATCAATCTCAGTTTTGACATTTTCCATTGACCCCCAGCCTCAACAGCTTTTTGGGGGAGAGAGTTCCAGATCTCCACTACCCTTTGTGTGAAGAAGTGCTTCCTGACATCACCCCTGAACAGCCTGGCTCTAATTTTAAGGTTATGCCCCCTTGTTCTGGACTCCCCCCACCAGAGGAAACAGTTTCTTTCTATCTACCCTATCACATGAATGAGGTGGCCGTGTCAATCATCACTCCTCTACCACTGGACTGTCTAAAAATCCAGCTCTTGGAGATGGTAGTTGGACAATCAAAATGCGCCGATTTTCTCCAAAAGTTGCAGCAATTCCCAAGTGTAAGGTGGGAGTCAAGCGGGAAAAGTAGAAAGTTATAAAAGTCAATTTCCAAGAGGAATAAGGCACGGAAAAGATAGGTGGGGTAGAAAAACTAAAATAGCAGGTAACAAAAATATAGAAAGAGGATGGAGGAGAAGACAGCACGGCCCTGCACACCCAGTGGAGGAGCGTCACCCACAGGGAGAGTATTGTGGGTACACAGCCCCTGATTTTTGATCTATTCATTTTAATTGACATAATGACTAGTCAACAACAGCAACTTGCATTTATATAGCACCTTAAACGTCCCCAGGTGCTTCACAGGAACGATTATCAAACAAAATTTGACACCGAGCCACGTAAGGAGATATTCGGACAGGTGACCAAAAGCTTGGTCAAAGAGGTGGGTTTTAAGGAGCGTCTTAAAGGAGGAGCGAGAGGTAACGCATCATGGCCATGCATACCCACAACATGCTCCCGGCGAGCCTGGCTCCTCATTGCGATTGCTGGACCATACAATCAGTCCGATGGTGGTCACCATACTTGGGGGAAAAAAAAGTAATTGAAAAAAGGTTTTTAAGAAGGCAACTCTCCTTTTCTTTGTTTCTATCTGACAGAAACGTCAAAATGAGCTAAGCACAGAAAACGCTGGAAAATCGTAAATGGTTGGTTAGCATTTGAAAGGGAAAAAATAGGTTAATCCTTCACCAGTCCCGCCAACAGTTGTGATGGAGGATCAAAGCCAAAGCATGAATCTATCTTCTTCTTTCCGAGGTTGGGCCGGCTAAGGGCAGATTTCTAGATGTTTGTGTGTTAGATTTCCAGTCTCGACAGAGTTTGCCCTCGACTCTGGTCAGAATGAACTGTTTTGATTTGAATAGTGAATTCCAATATCCTGTACAACAGTGGGTTGCACGCTTTGCTTGCCTAATTGATGGCGGGCACCTAGTTTTTCCATTACATACAGGAACGTCTATCTGTATGGGAGTGTTGCTCCCAAGAGCTGTGGGCTAATCCTTGGTTGACTGATTTTTCTGAACTTGTCCATTTCCAGGTAAATTTAGAAACACATGTTACTCTAAAGGAAGCTACAGAACTTTAAATCTGAATTGGGATTGGGATTCATTCATGTGTGTGGACTTAGGGAGAGGGCAAAATAAGAAAAGAAAGACTTGCTTTTCTATCACGCCTTTCACGATCTCAGCACGTCCCAAAGCGCTTTACAGCTAATGAAGTACTTTTGAAGTGTAGTCACTGTTGTAATGTGGGAAACGCAGCAGCCAATTTGTGCACAGCAAGCTCCCACAAACAGCAATCTGATAATGCTCAGATAATCTGTTTTTGTGATGTTGATTGAGGGATAAATATTGGCCAGGACACCGGGGAGGGCTCCCCTGCTCTTACTTTGAAATAGTGCCGTGGGATCTTTCGCATCCACCTGAGGGAGTAGACGAGGCCTCAGTTTAATGTCTCATCCAAAAGACAGCACCTCCGACAGTGCAGCACTCCCTCAGTACTACACTGGAGGGTCAGCCAAGATTTTTGTGCTCAAGTCTCTGGAGTGGGACCTGAATCCACAACCTTTTGACTCAGAGGCGAGAGTGCTGCCCTCTGAGCCACACTAACACTGAAAAGTTTCATGGATGTGCCAAGTTCTGGTACCATTATGTGCCTGTAATTACTGCTGTGGTTTAAAATATATATCCATGCATCCCTGGCCCATCCTTCCTGCCAAACCTAACCCCTTCCGCAATCTCAATCCCATCAACCTTCAATCAGTAGTGCTGTAGCCCTCTCTCTTCAATCTGAACTCTCTGCTGGGGCCGTGGGTTCAGTAAACATGCCCTTTGGAGAACTGTGAGTGTCAACACATGTCTGATTGCTCCTGGCTCCAGGCAAGACGGTAACCATTTCAAAGAAGTGCCTTTTAAAGAGCGAGTGCCACCTCCTGTATTATAAGGGTGGATTCTCCGAGTTTGTGTTACCAATGGGGAGCTTTTGACCACGAGCACACTGCTTACGGTGTGCCGATATGTAACAGGCAATAGGAGAACCTTCTCGCCAGAGGGACAATCTCAGAAAAGTACCCCCATAGAGTCTGCTTCAATGGCCACCACTTCCTTGCTTACTCCCTAACTTCCATCGTTTTTGATTGAGTCCCACCATGAGAATTGAACTTTACTCACAGCAAGCAGTTTGAGTCAAATCATCTTTAGCAACATCTCAATGCCTGTGCACTGGGGGAATTTCTTCACTGCCATTATTTAACTGACCGATATATGGCTATTTACTTCAATTCAGAGTGTCAGATAAAGGATTACATGCAGAGGCTTGGCACACTGTGGGTTGACTAATTACTGCTGGGGCAGAGTATTATAGCTAGTCTAGTGAGCAGGAGAATTAATGTAATGTTTCTGAATGTTGGGCGTTGGCTGTGTCACTTCCTAGGAGATGTTCTAATTAGTATTCCCCCCTTTCCTTCCAGCCTGATAACACAGTTTCTGCCCGGTATCTCCTGCTCAGTGCGTTGCCTTTGACCTTCATGATGTGCTCTAGTGCTTAATGTAGTCATGGAGATAATAGACTCTAGTGGTTTGACAGCCCACTTTTTCAAAGAGTCAGCTGTGGCTCAGTTGGCAGAGCTTCTCGCCTCTGAGTCAAAGAAGGACTGTGGGTTCAAGTCCTACTTCATAGGACTTCAATGCAAAAATCTAGGCTGACACTCCAGTGCAGTATTGAGGAGGTGCTGCACTGTCGGAGTGTGCTGTCTTTCGGATGAGATGTTAAATTAAGGCCCTATCCACCTCTCAGGTGGATGTAAAACATCCCATGGCACTACTTTGAAGAAGAGCAGGTGAGATCTCCCTGGTGTCCTGAGCCAATATTTATCTCTAGATCAACATCACTAAAAAAAAAACAGATTATCTGGTCATTATCACATTGCAGTTTGTGGAACCTTGCTGTGTGCAAATTGGCTGCCGCGTTTCCTACATGACAACAGTGACTGCTTCATTGGCTGTAAAGCGCTTTGGGACGTTCGGTGGCTGTGGAAGGCGCTATATAAATGCAAGTCTTTTTCCCTTTTTTTCCCAAAGAGCTGGCGCAGGCACGATGGGCCGAATGGCCTCTTGTTTTGCCGCAAGATACTATGAAGAATATGAAGATCGGATTTGTCTGAGGCATTCAACCCAATCATAACAGTGTTTAGAAACACAAAGAAAATTCCCTTATCTCCTCACACAACCTGCCTCGTTCAATACCATGAACAATACTTCAGGCCTGGCACGTTCCACTTAAAGCATAAAGGCATCTGAGATACTGAGGCCGGTCCGTGTGACATTCTCTGCCTTTGTTTCACAGCCTGAACTTGCTGTTGATGATTCCACTACCTGAAATTTTTTTTTTTTAAAGCAAGGGAATGCCGCCTGTGCGGAGAGCAGATTCCGAATTCATTTGAAACCAAATTGGGAAAGTACAATAAACAGAGGCTGTGCATGCAAGAGAGCTGAAGCTAAGACTTTCGACAGACTAGTGGAGGGAAGGCAGCTGGTAGTGAAAGAGTTTTATATTTGCTGCCACTGTAATAGAGGCAATGAAAAGGTTTTGCATGATCTAACAAGAGTGTTTTAAAGGATCATTAACTCAACATTATCTGTTTTTAATCACTTGTAAATAAAAACTGTAACTTTCCCCCCCGAAAACCCTATTACTGAGTAATACAGTCTGAAATGAAACGGAACTTTGATTATTCGTAGTCCCACTATCTACACTCTCCATTATCTTTTATTGGAGTTGCAAGAGCAGTGGGATTTGGGACTTAGATTGGTGTAACGCTTGCAACAGTTCAAAGTAATTCATTGTTTGTGAAGCATTTTAAAATGTTTCTGGAAGATGTGATAAAGTGCTGCTCGAATGAAAGACTTTCTTTATAATCCAGCAAAAATGCAATTGGAGTGTTTTCAATTGATTTGTCACAGACTCTGGGTTCTTGGTGTGGCAAAATCATAGAGTAGAATCATAGAATCACACAGCACAGAAGGAGGCCATTCGGCCCAGCGTTCCCGTTCCAGCTTTCTGAAAGAGCTGTCCAATTGAAAGAAAGACTTGCATTTATATAGCACCATTCACGACCGCCGGACGACTCAAAGCGCTTTACAGCCAATGGAGTACTTTTTGGAGTGTGTTGTCACTGCTGTAACTAGGCAACGTGGCAGCCAATTTGCGCACAGCAAGCTCCCACAAACAGCAACGTGATAATGACCCAGATAATCTGTTTTTAGTGATGTTGATTGAGGGATAAATATTGGCCCCAGGACACCAGGGAAAATCTCCACTGCTCTTCATCGAAATAGTGCCAAGGGATCTTTTACGTCCACCTGAGAGAGCAGACGGGGCCTTGGTTTAACATCTCATCCAAAAGACGGCACCTCCGACAGTGCAGCACTCCCTCAGCACTGCACTGGAGTGTCAGCCTAGATTTTTGACTCTGGAGTGGGACTTGATCCACACAACTTTCATCAGAGGCAAGGGTGCTACCACTGAGCCACAGCTAACACACTAGTCCCACAGGGGAGTGAAATTAGTCCCACTCCCCTGCACTTTCCCTGTAGTCCTGAAAATGTTTCCTTCTTAAGTATAAATCCAATTTCCTTTTGAAAGTTACGATTGAATCTGCTTCCACTGCAATTGGCAGCTAATAAGCAGTTATTATCTGGATGTCCAGCACCTGTTAGAACGTACCATCCATGGACATCTGCTATTTAACTCCGGTTCGAGAGACCAGAGTGAATCAGGGCCTCGAGTCAGTGCGTCAGCAGGACTCAGATTACCATCAGGTTTTTCAAGAATATCGCACTTTTGAAATGGAGAAAGGTGGCTCCTGTCAGCACATGCTGGGAATCTGATTTGGTAGGGCAACCAGAAGATAAACTGGGGCAGATTTCGACTTTGTGCGTCTGTGTAAAACGGGTGACAGCGAGTCGGCAGCCCACTTTACATCGCGCTCCATTTTTATCTCCAGTGAATTATACTTTTAGTTCACTGATTTTCTCTTCGGAGGGCACTGACTCATTCTGGGGTAAAACATAGGAACACAAAAGGTAGGAGCAGGAGTAGGCCATTCGGCCCCTCGAGCCTGCTCTGCCATTTAATGAGATCATGGCTGATCATTGAAATTCAGTACCCTGTCCCTGCTTTCTCCCCATATCCCTTGATCCCTTTAGCCTTAAGAAATATATCTAACTCCTTCTTGAATATATTTAATAAGTTGGCCTCAACTGCCTTCTGTGGTAGAGAATTCCACAGGTTCACCACTCTCTGGGTGAAGAAATTCCTCCTCATCTCAGTCCTAAATGGCTTACCCCTTATCCTTAGACTGTGACCCCTGGTTTTGGACTCCCCTGCCATCGGGAACATCCTTCCTGCATCTAGTCTGTCTAGTCCTGTTAGAATTTTATAAGTTTCATAGTTGTCCATAGGTGCCCGAAACCCCAGATACCTCACACAGGTGCGCTTTCCGCCTTTCTTTATGCGTGGTCCTAGACAGTGAACTATTCCTCCCATGGGGGCTTCACATCAGAACCTGATTATCTCCTTACCCGGCATCCATGCACATGGACATCTTTACACAGAGAGGCTGTGGAATTTATGTTCAGGGTTAGTGGTTGAGGCAGAAACTGTGTCAACATTCAATAATAGATTGGATAGGTAGGTGACGGAAAAGAGGTTTAAGGGATATGGGAACAGCGTGGGCAAATGTGATTAGAACTAACACCAAGAGAGTAAACGCCATTACGGACTGGTTGGGCCGAATTGCCTGTTTCTGTATTGTAACTTCTATGTGTGCATTTCTATGCACTAGCCAAGGATCAGCAAATAGTGATGAGGAGTGTGAGCTTTGGCTGATTCTCTTCCCTTCCTCTGGCATTGAGGCTACTCTCATGTGATCGCTAGCAGATGGTTAGAGAACCGTCTCTCCTCCACCCCAGCCGAACTCTGGGACCATCCACATCTGTGTGGCTCAGTCCCACACCAGTTACGGACTGAGATCAAAGATCTCAGTTATATTCGTTTTGCAATGTATCATTTTCCCCCACGAATAAAGTAATTTTATGTGACCGAGTCATCGTCCAACCTCAGCACAGTTCAACTGAGTTAATATCTTTTACAGCCCATCTCATTAAGAAAGAAAGACTTGCATTTCTATAGCGCTTTTCACAATCACCGGAAATCCCGACGCGCTTTACAGCCAATGAGGTACTTTTTGAAGTGTAGTCACTGTTGTAATGTAGGCAGCCAAATTGCGCACAGCAAGCTCCCTCAAACAGCAATGTGACAATGACCAGATAATGGGGCAGAAATTCCTCCCCAAACGCGTGAGTACGGAAGGGGTACTCACGCGTCTGGCCGGAGGAAATGCCGGTTTTCAGCATGCACAGCGCATGCGCTGAAAACCGGCATTTCCTCTCCTCTAACCCAAGAGGTGAAGAGGCTAGCGCGTGCGCTGTAGGGGGCAGCGCGTGCGTCTTGGATTTCCTCTGTTTTGGGGGATTTGCGCATGTGTAAAGGCCTCCGGTCATTACGCTTGTAAAAAGCACACGTAAGTATTTATTTTTACAGGTAAGTGGTGTTTTAGTGCAATTTAGAATTTTTTTTTCACAGGTTTATTATTTTAAAGAATCTACAATAAGGTAAGTTTAGTTTTAGACCCTTTTTATTAAAATTTTATTTTTTTCAAAAAAAAAATGATTGTTTAAATTATTTTTTTAAACTTATTTATACTTAATTTAATGATTGGGATGTTTTTTTAAATTTTATTTAAAGTTTAAGTAGTGTTTTGGGGTGCAGTACTTCTCATGAGTTTGACAGTTCTTACTCTCAAACTTATGAATGAAGTTTCCCCTCCCCTGATTGGCTGAACAGTGCTCACCTGATCCCAGCCGGCACATCGCACTAACTACGCCGCTGGGTCAGGTTAGCACAGCGCGCCGACATCTGAACCGGGCCACCGACAGGAAATCCACTGCGGGCCAGGTTTCAAATGTCAGCGCGCAGGGTGAGCGCACATCGGGGGCTTGCACGCGCGGCAAGCCCCCGACACCAAGTTCTGGGCCAATATGTTTTTGGTGATGTTGGTTGAGGAATAAATATTGACCAGGACACCGGGGAGAACTCCCCTGCTCTTCTTCAAAATAGTGCCGTGGGATCTTTTACATCCACCTGAGAGGGCAGACGGGGCCTCGGTTTAACATCTCATCTAAAAGACGCCACCTCAGTACTGCACTGGATTATCAGCCTAGATTTTTGTGCTCAAGTCTCCTAGAGTGGGACTTGTGGGACTTGAACCCACAACCTTCTAACTCAGAGGCAAGGGTGCTACCAACTGATCCATAGCTGACACTGTCATATGAAGATAGGAAGGGAGGAACAAGTAAAGGGCAATTCAGTCCATCTGGTTCTCCCCATTATTTCGCTCCTGGATCACCTTAGACCAAGCTCATCTCGTCTCTGCCTTGGCACCGAGCTTATATTCCTTGTTGAATTGGAATCTGTCCATTTAATTTTGGAAAGTCTCAGCCAAGCCTGTCCTCACTGCGGTAGCTTTCTATTTGTTCCAGTCAACTTGCACTCACCAGGTCCTGTGTCATCAGAAGTGACGACAGTGCTGCCTCAGCACTCAGTTGCAAGGTCTGCACTGTAACTTTTCCAGTCTGGCATTGCAGAGGACACTGTGTGGGGACGGTGGGAAACCTTTTGGCTGGACATTATGCCGTGCGATATTTAGTGTCTGAACTCAGAGCTATCTAGCAGACGCAGAGAACAGCCCCCGTTCCACCCCAACTGAAATCTGGGACCATGCATAAATCAACATGACCCAGTCGCACAATGCATTGTGTGGGAGGTGCATTTACTGACTGTCAAAGAGCTCAGTTGTCATTGTTTGGATAGGAATGCAATGTGTCAATCTTTACCCAGAGTGTTTAGAATGTGGAACTCGCTACCACAATGGAGTCGTTGAGACGAATAGCATAGATGCATTTAAGAGGAAGCTAGATAAACACAAGGGTGAAAGGAATAGAAAGGTATGTTGATAGGGTGAGATGAAGGTGTGAGGAGGCTCTTGTGGAGCATAACAACTGGCACAGGCTGTTTGGGCCGAATGGCTTGTTTCTGTGCTGTAAATAATTTGCAATGAATGTGCAAACTTACCATGTCTGTAATTTTAAGCGAAGCATTCACTAGACTTTAAGTTTAAAAATCCTCATGAGGGCCAATTTTTCATTCGCGCAAAAGTTTGTTTTTTCCCTGCCTACTATTTTCGATTAGAAATATAACTGGCACTTGGAGGCCGGCAAATATATCTACGGATGCCAGCTTGCATCGCTGATAGGGATGCACCTAATAATAACTCGGAAAGCCATCACTCATTAAAAAGCTTAAAGATGCAGTGCCGTATACCTGTCATTAAGCCTGTCAAAGAGGCTCCCTGATGGCTCATTGGGTAGGTGAACTGTGCAGTGTAGCATTGAGCCACACATATCAGCAAGGTGTCAGATTCAATCCCCAGTTAATTGATTTCAGTCAGGGCCGTGATCAAGGTCCTACAATTGGCCTCAATTACCCTAGGGTTAGGGAATGGAAAAATCTGGCCGGGTTTTTGTTGCTAATCACTATCCAGTGACCCTTGCTGTAAAGTACACTTGTGCACTTTTTCAAATCCCTCCATGGCCTCGCCCCCTCCCTATCTCTGTAATCTTCTCTAGACCCACAACACTCTGCGCTCCTCCAATTCTGGCCTCTTGAGCATCCCCGATTTTAATCACTCCACCATTGGCGGCCGTGCCTTCAGCTGGCAATTCCCTCCCTAAACCTCTCCGCCTCTCTACCTCTAGTTCCTCCTTTAAGACGCTCCTTAAACCCTACCTCGTTGACCAAGCTTTTAGTCACCTGCCCTAATATCTCTTTATGTTGCTTGGTGTCAAATTTTGTTTGATAACGCTCCTGTGATGCACCTTGGGAAATCTTGCTACATTAAAGCTGCTATATAAATACAAGTTGTTGTTGCGTGGGTACCTGGCAAGGAGCTGGCTCGGCTGTGAAGCATTTTACGGTGAACAGGCTGCTAAACATTGCATACCAAGACTGACCATCTGGATGCGGAACCAGAGGACTGTAGATGCTCTTGGAAACATATCCAACTTTAATCAACATTTCAAGAGGAGAGAGGGAATACAAACTGAGAAATGTTTATTATTTTTTTAATTTATTTTCAGAATGTGGGCATCGCTGGCACTGCCAGCAATTATGGCCCATCTTTAGCTGCCCTGAGAAGGTGGTGGGGAACCTTCTTCTTGAACTCTGGGGTAGCAATGTGATACAACTGAGCGGCTTGCTAGTCAACCACTGTGATGTGTGACTGGAGTCACATATAGGTCAGACCGGGTGAGGACGGCAGGTTTCCTTCCCGAAAGGACATTAGGGAACCTTTTGGGTTCTTACGACAATCTGACAGCTTCATGGTCACTTTTTAAACTGAAATCAAAATTCTCAACCTGGGATTTGAACGAGACCTTCTTCTGGATTACTATTCCAGTAACATAACCACTACACTACTGTACCCATCTCTGTGTGTCAAGGCTAGGGATTTAAGCAAATCTTCTTCCCTTAATTGATTAGGTTCTTGTACAAAAGCAAAATACTGCAGATGCTGGCAATCTGAAATTAAAACAGAAAATGCTGGGAATATTCAGCAGGTCAGGCAGCATCTGTGGAGAGAGAAACAGAGTTAACGTTTCAGGTCGATGACCCTTCTTCAGAACTGGAAAATGCTGGAGATCGAACAGGTTTTTAAGCAAATACAGGGGCAGGGAAAGGGGGGAGGGGAGGAAAGAACAAAAGGGAAGGCCTGTGATAGGTTGGAAGGCAGAAGAGATTAAGAGACAAAAGGGATGATCTCTCCTGCCTTCCATCCTATCACAGGCTTTGTTCTTTCCACCCCTCTTTCCCAGCCCCTGCTGTTAAACGGGAATACAATAATTTAACTCTTACACAAAAGAATAGCGTTTGCCACTCAAGCTTCCAGCTTCGCAGCACAATCTCATTTAACAGAGCCACAGGAAGCACATGTCAACACTTATTGTTGGTAGGGGCCAACAGATCTATCTGACGAATGGCTCCTGTTGACTGCCAACAGTCTACATTGCTAAGTTCATCGGGGGGTGAAATGGATGTGTGCTTTGGATGAGGAATCACTGCACAGGTGTCTTTCCATTTCAAGCTATTAGGGAAACCAGCTGAGTCCCGGCTTCCATTCTTCTGGGACTCCCAGTTAGGATGGCTTCATGATCTGAAGTTGGGATTGAGTTAGCAGCAGAAGGTTGGTACTTTGTTCCAAAATTTAGCCAAAGGGTTTTTATTAGCAATCGCACTTTACACATCTAATTCCTGGTTTGGGATCTTTTTGCTGGTTAGCTAATATTAATTCTTTCTTTCTTAAGACCTCAAAACTCCTTTACCTCCCTCACTGTAAGTTTCAGCCATGGCTCAGTTGGTAGAACCTCAGAAGGTTGTGGGTTCAAGTCCCACTCCAGAGACTTGAGCACAATAATCTAGGCTGACACTCCAGTGCAGTGCTGTACTGAGGGAGCGCTGCACTGTCGGAGGTGCCGTCTTTCAGATGAGACAATAAACCGAGGCCCTGTCTGCCCTCTCAGGTGGGCGTAAAAGATGCAATGGCACTACAGAAGAGCAGGGGAGTTCTCCCCGGTGTCCTGGGACAATATTTATCCCTCAATCAACATCACTAAAACAGATTATCTGGTCATTATCACATTGCTGTTTGTGAGAGCTTGCTGTGTGTAAATTGGCTGCCGCATTTCCTACATTAGAACAGTGGCTACACTTCAAAAAGTATTTAATTGGCTGTAAAGCACTTTGGGATGTCCGGTGGTCGTGAAAGGTGCTGTATGAATGCAAGTCTTTTTTTCTGTTTTGCTCTTGGTTTTATATTTGAACTCCGCCTGCTATAGGCTGATTAGATACACTGAGTACGTCATTGCGGTAGCAGACTCGGAGACCCATGAAACATGGGCCTTCACTGCCACCAGATCACAGCAGGTTGGCGGATTGCATGGGACCTGCACACTGGAGCTGATATCATGAGAATAATGCAAAAACACCTCTCATGTGCGTTCATTCAGATCCTTCACATCATTGAGTTCATTATGTCCTCTAAGACCGGTCACTCAGTGAACCCACCTCTGACCTGCTCTCGTCACTGTGGCATTTATGTGGATGGTCTAGTTCAGTTGTATGACCCACTATCTTACAAGCAGTAGCCACTATTCACGTACAAATATATTCACCAAAAAAGGGGAAAAAAGATGTTAGCACTGATCGCAATTCTTTGTGAAACTTTCAATTTTCAAAAAGGTGCTGTTGATCAGTGAGTATTGAGGTTGGACTCCCTATCATTAAATCGTAGCAGGCAACTTAACATTAGAAGGGACAGTCCTTATTACCGAGCAAGGTAAGTAAACAAGTACGGCAGCATTATGGTTCCAAGCTGAGATTGATAGATTTTTGGACTCTAGAAGAATCAAGGGATAGGGGGATCAGGTGGGAAAATGGAGTTGAGGTCGAAGATCAGCCATGATCTTATTGAATGGCGGAGCAGGCTCGAGGGGCCGTACGGTGGAGCAGGCTCAAGGGGCCGTGTGGCCGACTCCTGCTCCTATTTCTTATGTTCTTATGGTTCAAAAGAGTAGGGCGTGGAAATGACGGTGTGCAATATTATATTGGCCCAGAAATTCGGGTCTCCATGGGTGAGTACGCACGGGGTACTCACCCGTAGGCCCGATGGAAGTGCCGGTTTCCTGCATGCACTGCGCATGCGCGGGAAACCGGCACTTCCGTTCCTCTGAAAGCAGGGGTTCAGAGGTGGAACGCGTGCGCGGGGGAGTCTGCGCGTGCGCATTGAACTTACGTTTTTTTTTTACAGGTTTTTCCGTGAGGGTAAGTCTGCAGAAGTTAGAAATGTAAAAAGCAGGCGTAAGGCCTGCTTTTTACAAGGTAAGTGGTGAATTAATTAAAATTAAAACATTTTTTCCACAGGTTTATTATTTTTAAATACTTTAAAGCAAGGTAAGTTTATTTTTAGCCCCGTTAGAATATAAAAAAAAATTTTCAAAAATTTAAATTATTGTTTAAAATAGTTATTTCATGTAATTTATAGTTTATTTAAAAAATGTGATTAAAAAAAAATTATTTGAAGGTTTAGTACTATTTTGGGGCCGTAGTATTTATATGTCTTGACAGCACTTCCTGTCAAGACTTATGAATGGAGCATTCCCTGCTCCGATTGGCTCCCCATGTGATCCCAGGGGACGCATCGAACTAACTGCGCCCCTGGGTTACGCAAGCACTGCGCACCGGCAGCTGGACCAGGCCCCGGATCGGAATTCCACGGGGCCCTACAGCTCAACTGCCGGCGCGCTCGCTAAGTGCAGGTCGGGGGCTTGCACCCGCGGGAAGCCCCCGACCCGAATTTCTGGGCCAATATGAACACGAGATGTTTTTATTCCTTTTTCCATTATTTAATCGAAGATGTTAACACATAGACCGCAAGCCTACATTTCGTTGTACTGCACTTGTGCACTAACAATGGCAATAAAGTTGATTATGATTGATTATGGTGATTATGATTAAAGCCTCCTTTAAAGTAGTGGGCGTAGACTTTGATATGCGCATTTTAAGTGCTTATACAATAGTTTTACCTGTCATCACTTCCTGGCTCAGGAGAGAGGTCGAGGCAAATCAAGTAGTGGGTTGGTGACACCAACCTTGTTTTTTTAAATCTTGTTGATTGCAAGAAGGTTGAGGGAAAAGAAAGACTTGCATTTGTATAGCGCCTTTCACGACCACCGGACATCCCAAAGCACTTTACAGCCAATGAAACATTTTGAAATGTAGTCACTGTGGTAATGTTGGAAATGCAGCAGCCAATTTGCACCACACAGCAAGCTCCCACAAACAGCAATGTGATAATGAGCAGATAATCTGTTGTTGTGATGTTGATTGCACTGGAGTGTCAGCCTAGATTTTTGTGCTGGAGTGGGCCTTGAACCCACAACTTTCTGACTCAGAGGTGAGGGTGCTATCAACTGAGAAACAGCTGATAAGAGCATGTCACAGGCAGGTGACCTTGGAGCCAACACCCACACACATGTACTTCAAGCAAGGTTCATCGGACAGCAATGAGAACTGGAGACCTCGGGCAATTATCTCTTTGCGGCCCAGGGATTAGTTGCCCCAGCTGAGATCAGCTGACTACATACAGACCTGGGAACCATATGGTTTGATGTCTAGAGGGGTCTTTCTGATGTGTGGCAGATAACTGAGTATTCTTATGCTCATGACCATCAATCCCGTTCTTATACGGTTATTAATCCTACTGCTTATAGGATAGTGTGTGATGTAACTAAACTGGACCAGCCACATAAATGCCATGGCTACTAGAGCAGGTCAGAGGCTGGGTACTCTTTGGCAAGTGGCTCACCTCCTGACTCCCCAAAGCCTCTCCACCACTTACAAGGCACGAGTCAGGAGTGTGATGGAATACTTTCTACTTGCCTGGATGGGTGCAGCTGCAGTAACACTCAAGAAGCTCAACATCATCCATGACAAAGCAATCCGCTTGATCGGCACCCCATCCATCAGTTTAAATATCTAGTTCCTCCACCATCAGCCCACCATGGCTGCAGTGTGTACTATCTGCAGGATGCACTGCAGCAACTTGCAAGTCTTCTGCGGCAGCACCTCCCAAACCCGTGACCTCCACCACCTAGAAGGCCAAGGGCAGTAGGTGCATGGGAACACCATCGCCTCCAAGTTCCCCTCCAAGTCTCACACCATCCCGACTTGGACCTATATCGTAGTTCCTTCATTGTCGCTGTAGTTAACAGACAGATAAGAGGATTATCCCCATTTTACCCACACAGGTGCGGGCTTCCTGAAGCTCCGAGCCCTGCCAGGGTCACCGAGGTGAGTAGTGGGTCTGCAGGGGTCAGAGGGGTGCAAAAGTGCACTGTGAAGGTAAGTGATGGGTGCAAGTGTGGAGAGGTGAGTATGTGAGGTGAGTGGAAAGTGTTAGAAAAAGTTTACTTACCTTTGTTTCTTCCTGCAGGCTTCAATCGATGAGTATGCGGAGAGTCCTGCACCTCCGCGGCAGAGATGACAGATGGCTGCTGCATTCTCCAATGCAACAACCATCTAATTTCTGCAAAAGAAAGAGGTTTGATGAGGTCTTGAATTAAAGAACTCATCAAACTACAGAGGATGTCAGTGTTTGACAGCTTCACAGAGCTGTCAAATGATGATAATTCATCTGTCAACAATTTTTGACAGATGAAACGTCATACGCTGACGTTCTCGGTAACCGGCTTTCCCTTAATTGGCCTGCTAAGCCCGCTGGGCGGGCTCAACAAGGTCAAACAAGGGAAAATAGCGTGGGTTGGCCAGAAGTTGATGGAGGTGGGACTGAAACCCGACAAGTGGGAGTCCCGCCTCCAAAAGCTCCCCATTGGCAAAATCCAGCCCCTGGCTCTTCGTTCTTGACCCCTCAACTACTTGAAACACTCTGCTTCCACCTGCCCTGTCCCATCATTTTAAAAGTCTCTATTATATTGCCTCGTAATTCGGGTTGTTCTAATGAAAAAAAATCAAACTTTTCAAGTTGCCTGAGATGTTTGTGAACCATCAGCTTGTCCACAATTATAATTTAAGTCTCATTGCCCTTTCAAACCTTTGCTTTCTTTCATCAATTTTCACTTGACCTTTTAAAATAAATGTGAAATAGATAGCCAGACTCCCAGCACATCTAAAAGTTGTGCCTTTATTGATTTTCTGTCATCTGTTCTATGACCACTAATAAAAACAAACCTATAAAACTCTGATGGCGCTGCACTTACTTGCATCTTTCTCACTGTGGACCTGACACATCGCAAATCAACAGCAAAAACTTATAACTAAGGGCCCCGTTCAATTCGCTCCCAAGCAAGATCAAGAGTAATGAGTCAAGTGACATGGCGGAGCAGCTGGTGTTCCAGATGCAAGCCCATTTATCCCGAGGGATGATAGAGCACCAGTGGCATCACCAAGGCAACTGTTCAAACAAGTTGACGTAATAAAACTCACTACGCACTTGGTTTGAGTATAAAGCAAAGCTTTAATCAACTTGTTTCAGAACATGGAGGTCTAGTTGTACTTCACTAGTTCCTGTCTTACAAAATGTCCCCGGGCAAGCTGGGCCCACGCCTGAGTATTTATACTCCTTGGACGGCGCCACCAGCTGGCCGTCCAGCGTTATTTCACGAGTAGTTTCTTGATGAATGATGAGATTTATAACACAAGTGATCGAAAAATGCGTCTGATACTTTAAGTCATTGACTGCATATCTTTCTCAATGCCTGGGGAAGGGCCCATACACAAGAGCAATACAAGAACATAAGAACATAAGAAATAGGAGCAGGAGTCGGCCATTCGGCCCTTTGAGCCTGCTCCGCCATTCAATGAGATCATGGCTGATCTTCTGCCTCAACTCCATTCACCAGCCCTATCGCCATATCCCTTGATGCTCTTACTAGTCAGAAATCTATCGACTTCTGTTTTGAATATACCCAATGACTGAGCCTCCACAGCCCTCTGGGGTAGAGAATTCCAAAGATTCACCACCCTCTGTGTGAAAAAAATTCTTCTCATCTCAGTCCTGAATGGCCTACCCTTTATCCTGAGGCTGTGGCCCCTGGTTCTAGACTCCCCAGCCAAGGGAAACATTCTCCCAGCATCCACCCTATCAAGCCCTGTAATAATTTTGCACGCTTCAATGAGATCCCCTCTCATTCTTCTGAATTCAAGAGAATACAGGCCTAGTTTACTCAATTTGCATGGCTGAGAACTTAGCCCACTTATAACCAGAAATGAGGAATGAGAAACCCACAGTACCAAGCGGAAGCCATTCATGTTTGCCACCAGTTGGTAGCCCACCTCATGAGGTTGGCCTCAGTACCTCTGGAGACATCCGCACTGCCTCATTTACCTTGTAATGCTGCCCCAAGAAGTAGAATGTGAGAAAAGAGACAGGGATGGAGCTCAACTATCAAAGCAGAAACTTCTAGTGATACAGTGAAACACTGGCCTTTGGCCACATAGGCCTTATTTGCTTTTCTTCCCTTCAGGTCTCCCAGGCCCATCCACCTCCTACAACCAAGAGAGCAAGGTGCAGCATGCACCCAGGTCTCTGCTTTTCTCGACATGCTGTTAGAAGGCGTGAAAGAGCAACCCAGTGTAGGACTTGGCCTAAACTTCAGCCAATGTTGTTCAGTCTGCAAGTGAAGTTTCTTGGCTACAAGTACCTCGGGCATATGGCAGATCTGGTTAGGTTGATCCAATCACCCAAAAATGATATGAGATATAGAATTGTTTTATAACGCATCCCAACATACATCATAAATTCTCAAGGGTAAGGGGCGATAGGTGTCTCACACTCCTCCTTTTTCAGATTATTTTCTCCCATTCTACTTGGTTCACCCCAATGCTACTTTATTCTATGAATGAGCAGGCAAGTAGACAATCCCGCACTGTTACACTTGAGTCAGCGGCTATAGGTGTAGCAGAGTGGGATGAATTAATAGGGGAAGCTAAGCAAGTACATGAGGGAGAAAGGAATAGAAGTTCATGCTGATAAGGTTAAAAAGAAAAAAAGAAAGGCTTGCATTTATATAGCACCTTTCACAACCTCAGGACATCCCAAAAGCGCTTTACAGCCAATGAAGTACTTTTGAAGCAAAAGCAAAATACTGCAGATGCTGGAAATCTGAAATAAAAACAGGAAATGCTGGAAACACTCGGCAGGTCAGACAGCATTTTCCAAACTTTTACATCTCTAACTTTTTCCAGTTCTGGCGAAGGGTCATCGACCTGAAACGTTAACTCTGTTTCTCTCTCCACAGATGCTGCCTGACCTGCTGAGTATGTCCAGCATTTTCTGTTTTTATTTAAGCGCTGTTAAAGTGTAGTCACTGTTGTAATGTAGGATAAAGTAATGTTAGATGAAATAGGGTGGGAGGAGGCTCATGTGGAGCATAAACACCGGCATAGACCAGTTGGGACAATTGGCCTATTTCTGTGCTGTAAAGTCGAGGGGATGAAATTTTGCGCCTCCCGTTAGCACCCCTGGGGGCACTAACGGAGCGAAAATGGCTTTGCGACCGGGTGTGGCGCTGACTTTGACTCCTGCCATATTCGGCGGGAGTTTTGCAGGGACGGTACAGCGTTGCGCCCCGATCTCCTTCGCCTGAAGATCCTGACATCATCACCATGCGCATCGCCCCGGTGGCACCCCAGACCCGAAATTGACTTCTGCCCCCTGCAGCAGCGCCAGTCAAAAAACACCGACAGCTGCAGGAGGCACACATCGGGCGGCCGGCCACTTCGGGGGCGATGATCAAAGGCGAGTTGGCCGAGGTAAGTAAAAGAAAAACTTACCTTTCTAGCTCCAGTTTTTTTTCACGGGTTCCTGCTTGAGTGCCGGGCTGATCGCGCAGGATCGCGGCTGCCTTGGTGGTCCAGGTCGGTACTTTTTATATTGCAGAGCCTGCAGCGATGGCCCCTCCCTTTAAGGGAGGGAAGGAGCCTTTGAACGCGGCGGCGCTGCACGGCCCAGCCTCCGCTGAAGTCTCCGGCCCGCCTGCTGCCGATTGCACTCCAAGATGGAAGTGGAGCGTTTGATTTAACGCTCCACTTCCTTCTTGCAGCGCAAACGGCAACATTTTCAAAAGTGTGAAATCGTTAGCGCCTGACGCTAACTTTTCAAACTTTTAAAAATTAGCGGCCCAAACGGGGCGATAGTGAATTTCTCCCCCGAGGTAATTCTATGATTTGAATTATCGCACTGCACTGCTTGGTAAACTTTCACCTTCCAACCTCATTCACCATTGTTACAACTTTCAATAATTTAGCCCTGTGAATGTTCTTCTCTTGTTCTCTACACCTTCCACTGTGCTTTTGTCCCTCCTTGCATCTCATCTGTGTTGAAATCAAAATGCATCTCCTACTTTTTTTTTTATTCGTTCCTGGGATGTGGGCATCTCTGGCAAGGCCAGCATTTATTGCCCATCCCTAATTGCCCTCGAGAAGGTGGTGGTGAGACACCTTGAGCCGCTGCAGTCCGTGTGGTGAAGGTGCTCCCACAGTGCTGTTAGGGAGGTAATTGCAGGATTTTGACCCAGCGACGATGAAGGAACGGCCGATATATTTCCAAGTCAGGATGGTTTGTGACTTGGAGGGAAACTTGGAGGTGG
Source organism: Somniosus microcephalus (assembly GCF_052327205.1). Classification (NCBI taxonomy): domain Eukaryota; kingdom Metazoa; phylum Chordata; class Chondrichthyes; order Squaliformes; family Somniosidae; genus Somniosus; species Somniosus microcephalus. The sequence goes on from NC_141010.1 coordinate 11,519,269, forward strand.
TGGTGTTCCCATGTGCCTGCTGTCCTTGTCCACAGAATACCCAGCCACTGACCTGCTCTTGTAGACACAGTACTCCAACTCATTCTTTCTCAAATCATTGCTAACTTCCCTCAGCATTCTCTTCCACCTACAATCTTCATGCCTTTAAAACTCAAGTTTGGCAACACCTACACACACTGGTCTTCTCTCCTACTCTCTTCAACCCTGGTGGTGTTCTGCACTTTGACCCTTTCACTTTGGATTCTCAACAAGAAAAAGGAACTTTATACAGAAAATGCTCCCTTAAGTCTTGAAAAATGATCACCAATTGCCGTGAATACACATTCTGTTGTTTCACTGTAAATGAAAATGAATGGCCTTCCTGGCTCAGCTTGGAGCTGATGGATAAAAGCACTGCCCTGGCTCACAGACACGGAGCTTCAGACCTATTTTTACAATTCGCTTTTAAGCAGTCTTGAAAGAAGTTATATGTAGTAAGCAGTTTGACCACTTTTTAAAGTCATGGTGAGCAAGTCAGGAGAAGTTACTGTTTTCAATGCAGAATACAGTTGCAGGTACTGTACTGGAGTAAAAAGAAAGACTTGCATTTATATAGCGCCTTTCACGACCACCGGACGTCTCAAAGTGCTTTACAGCCAATGAAGTACTTTTTGGAGTGTAATCACTGTTGTAACTAGGAAACATGGCAGCCAATTTGCACACAGCAGGCTCCCACAAACAGCAATGTGATAATGCCCAGATCATTGTTTATTAGTGATGTTGATTGAGGGATAAATATTGGCCAGCACACCGGGGATAACTCCCCTGCTCTTCTTCGAAGTAGTGCCATGGGATCTTTTACGTCCACCTGAGAGGGCAGACAGGGGCCTCGGTTTAACGTCTCATCCGAAAGACGGCACCTCTGACAGTGCAGCACTCCCTCAGTACTGCACTGGAGTGTCAGCCTAGATTTTTGTGCTCAATTCCCTGGAGTGGGATTGTGAATCCACAACCTTCTGACTCCGAGGTGAGGGTGCTGCCCACTGAGCCACAGCTGACACTTTAGATGAGGTCCTTCATATGGTTATGGTTATATATAACTGGGCCACATTTCTGTAATGAGCTGGTTACTGCTGTTAATCCAACAAACGTTGTTAGTCCAACAAACTGAAATTATATTGTGCCATTAACATTTAAATATCCAAGGTGCTTCACAGGTACAGGGAATCAGCAGGCAGTGTATTTAATGTTGACAGTCCTATTGGCTAAGAAAGTGGCAATTAAAGGCCTAAATTATTAGAATAAGTTTATCTGCTACAAATGAATCATGTTTCTTTGAGAATCCTAGGTGATGGGCCAAGCCCAGAGAACATGACACCACAAAAGTTGAAATGAGGAGCAGGAAGATAAGATAAATCAAGAAATAGCGATTGTTTTTTTTAAGCCTGTCAATAAAGTTTGCCAAATCCAAAATTGGACAGGGCAATGGGCAAATTGATTGGAATGTGATCTCAAGGGAAGCCGGGAGAAGTCGACAACTAGCTGCCGAGACAGATAAAGACAAAACACTCTGCCTCCGTCTTTCATTATGAGACAGAGAAAGGCTTTCCAATCCAGCATTTCAAGCCCTGAATTAATTATCTCTTCAAGATGGTAGATTTAACCATGAAGCCATGTTCTACAGTTAAAATCTCTCACCTTGAGGAGGGCAACCTGCCCAGGCTTCATACCTAACACAGCGGTATCTGCTGCAGCTCAGTTGGCAGTATATTTGCCTCGGATTCAGAAAGCTGTCAGTTCAAGTCCCATTCCAGGGACTTTTTTTTAAATTCATTGCTGGGATGTGGGCGTCGCTGGCTAGGCCTGCATTTAGTGCCCATCCCTAATTGCCCTTGAGAAGATGGTGGTGAGCCGCCTCCTTGAACCGCTGCAGTCCATATGGTGTAGGTACACCCACAATGCTCTTAGGAAGGGAGTTCCAGGATTTTGGCCCAGCGACAGTGAAGGAACGGCGATACAGGTCCAAGTCAGGATGGTGTGTGGCTTGGAGGGGAACTTGTAGGTGGTGATGTTCCCATGCGTCTGCTGCCCTTGTCCTTCTAAGTGGTAGAGGTCGTGGGTTTGGAAGGTGCTGTTGAAGGAGCTTTGGCGAGTTGCTGCAGTGCATCTTGTAGATGGTACACACTGCAGCCACAGTGCGCCGGTGGTGGAGGGAGTGAATGTTGAAGGTGGTGGATGGGGTGCCAATCAAGCGGGCTGCTTTATCCTGAATGGTGTCGAGCTTCTTAAGTGTTGTTGGAGCTGCATTCATCCAGGCAAGTGGAGAGTATTCCATCACACTCCTGACTTGTGCCTTGTAGATGGTGGAAAGGCTTTGGGGAGTTAGGAGGTGAGACACTCGCCACAGAATTCCCAGCCTCTGGCCTGCTCTTGTAGCCACAGTATTTATATGGCTGGTCCAGTTCAGTTTCTGATCAATGGTAACCCCCAGGATGTTGATAGTGGGGGATTCAGTGATGGTAATGCCATTGAATGTCAAGGGGAGCACCTAATTCTAGGCCGACACTCCCAGTGCAGTACTGAGGGAGCGCTGCACTGTCAGACGGACCCAGCATCTATATGAACGCACTATCCAGCATGCGTCACTGGACAGCAAACACCAGAACAAGCATTTGTTCTCCATTGTCGCCGAGACCAATTGCAACACCTCAACTTATTGGGGTTTGAATCTGGAACGTCCCGGGTCGCTGTGGTTACAGGACTACATCAAATGGTGCATTTACCCACTGAGCCACCAACGATCCTCTGAAACAGTCACGTGAATTTCAATAGACGAGAAATTGCAGGTAGCGCCTCTGCTGGGTGTGGAGATGGTCTTGGAACATTTTGCTGACAATATAAAGGCCCCGTTCGGACAATTTGTTTAACGACTTTAGTGTTGTAAAAAGTCTCAAGTTTAATGCGATTGTATCTTGAGGGATTTAGTGAGCTCCAGTTACATAGTACATAGAATTACATAAAGTTTACAGCACAGAATCAGGCCTGACAGGTCCATGCCAGTGTTTATGCTCCACACAAACCTCCTCCCACCCCTCTTCATCTCAGCCTGTCAGTGTATACTTCTATTCCTTTCTCCCTCATGTGCTTATCTAGCTTCACTTTAAATGCATCTATACTATTTTGCCTCAACCACTCCCTGTGGTAGCGAGTTCCACATTCTCACCACTCTCTGGGTAAAGAGGTTTCTCCTGCATTCCCTGTTGGTCTCCCCCACAAGTGGAAACATCTTCTCCATGTCTGAAATTATGAAGGGGTTTGTTAAGGTAAAGACCTCCATCAGGTCACCCCTCAGCCTTCTCTTCTCTAGAGAAAAGAGCCCCGGCCTGTTCAGCCTTTCCTGATAAGTATATCCTCTCAGTGTTGGCATCATCCTTGTGAAGCCGTTTTTGTACCTTCTCCCATGCCATTATATCCTTTCTGTAATGTGGAGACCAGAACTGTGCACAGTACTCCAAGTGTGGTCTAGCCAAGGTTCGATACAAATTTAACATAACTTCACTACTTTTCAATTCTATCCCTCTCGAAATGAACCCCAGTGCTTGTTTTTAAAAAAAAATAGCCTTATTAACCTGCATCACTACTTTTAATGATTTGATTATCTGTACCCCAAGATCCCTTTGCTCGTCTACCTTATTTAGACTTTTTTTTATCCAAGTAGTAAGTGCCTCCTTATTCATCCTACCAAAATGTAACATTGGTAGAAAGAATAATAAGGAGGCAACATACTGGTGGGATCAAGATAGGCATCACAGACAAAAGAGGGCAAGTGGCTTGGCCTGTAGAAATAAACTGAATTTTAAAGTAGCCCAGCAGCGATCACTGCCCTATAACCTCTAGCTATGAAAATAATGCAGAGCAAGAATACATTTCCAGCAGTAATAAGCCATCTGGAAACACAACGCCAAACCTCTTTATGTCATGTTTAATAAGTGGCATGCACCCAGAGCAGGGCTTAAGTGCTCCTTCAGCTTTTTAGTTCGTTCTTTCAACACTAGAAGCCAGCTGTGTTGGTTCAAGCAGGCAACTTATGGACCTTCACTGCAGCTATTTGCTGCTCGGCGTTAAAGCTGTGGCTATAAAACTAAAACTGACCCAGACAGAACGTCCAAGCTTCAATTCCCAGGCTATCCTCGGGCAGAGCGGCAGTGCGGACAGGCCTCAGCACTCCCTGGGCCCGGCAGAGGGAAATGTGCCCAAGTTCCCCCGCTCCACATGGCAGTGCAGTGACCCCAGTTTTGAAAGCAGGTGTGTGCAGACATTGGATGAGGACACGGTCGGGGTCGGTTGCGATACTTCCATGGTCGAGAAGCTTGCCAGCCACGCACTGTCTCAATTCACATAAGCAGAGGAGTTGTGTTAAACTTGTATAGAACCTTGGTTAGACCACTCTTGGAGCACTGTAAACAGTCCTGGTCTCCATATTATGAAAAGGATATGGAGGCATTGGAGAAGGTGACTTTTTTTTTACTATGAGGATACCAGAACTGAGAGGTTATACCCATCAGGAAAGATTGAACAGGCTGGAACTCTTTTCTCTAGAAAAGAGAAGGCTGAGGGGTGACCTGATAGAGGTCTTTAAGATTTGGAAAGGGTTCGATAGGGTAGACGTAGAGAAGATGTTTCCACTTGCAGGTGAGACTAGAACTAGGGACCATAAATATAAGATAGTCACCAAGAAATCCATTAAGGAATTCAGGAGAAACTTCTTTACCCAGAGAGTGGTGAGAATGTGGAACTTGCTCCCACAGGGAGTAGTTGAGGAGAATAGATGCTTTTAAAGGGAAGCTGGATAAACACATGAGAAAGAAATAGAAGGATATGTTGATGGGGTTAGATGAAGAGGGGTGGGAGGAGGTGCGTGTCGAGCATAAACACTGGCACGGGCCTGTTGGGCCGACTGGCCTCTTTCTGTGCTGTAAATACTGTGTAACACATGAGAAGAATTCATTATTGGGTAAGGTGCTGGAGGTTGGTTGGCCCCCCGTGAACCATACCCCAGCAGGCCACATAAGAGGAAGAGAGGAAATAATTGGCAAAACAGCTCTAAAAATTAAAAAACAGCCTATGCTTTATCATTTATGGATCCTAGTGACGGACATTTCTATGGCATTAATTATGGTTGTCCAATAATATTGCAATTTGTGCTGTTACTGGTAACCATTCATAGTGCCCATTATTGATAACTAGCAAAGCATAGCAGCTCCCAGTCATGAACACTGCTTATATTGTTGACTATTCCATGAGGCTATTGATGAGGAATGGTTCTTTGTCAATTTGTGCTTATGAAGGTGAGGAGATCAGTGCTGGGAAACAGAATATTTCTCACTTTTTGTACCCAATGTTAGTATCAAGCACTTCAAATCAAGTACAAACCTGGATTAGATGTAAAACTTTCTCTGTGTTGTTCATAGAAACATAGAAGATAGAAGCAGGAGTAGGCCATTCGGCCCCTCGAGCCTGCTCCGCCATTTAATGAGATCATGGCTGATCATCCAAATTCAGTACCCTGCCCCTGCTTTCTCCCCATATCCATTGATCCCTTTAGCTTTAAGAAATATATCTAACTCCTTCTTGAATATATTTAATGAATTGCCTCAACTGCCTTCTGTGGTAGAGAATTCCACAGGTTCACCACTCTCTGGGTGAAGAAATTCCTCCTCATCTCAGTCCTAAATGGCTTACCCCTTATCCTTAGACTGTGACCCCTGGTTCTGGACTCCCCTGCTATCGGGAACATCCTTCCAGCATCTAGTCTGTCTAGTGCTGTTAGAATTTTATAAGTTTCAATGAGATCCCCTCTCATTCTTCTAAACTCCAGCGAATATAAGCCCAATCGACCCAATCTCTCCTCATACGTCATTCCTGCCATCCCAGGTATCAGTCTGGTGAATCTTCGCTGCACTCCCTCCATGGCAAGAACATCCTTCCTCAGATAAGGCGACCAAAACTGCACACAATACTCAAGGTGTGGTCTCACCAAGGCCCTGTACAACTGCAGCAAGACATCCTTGCTCCTGTACTCAAACCCTCTCGCTACGAAGGCCAACATACCATTTGTCTTCTTAACCGCCTGCTGCACCTACATGCTTATCTTCAGCGACTGGTGCACAAGGACACCCAGGTCTCGTTACACTTCCCCTTCTCCCAATCTATTGCCGTTCAGATAATAATCTGCCTTCCTGTTTTTGCCACCAAAGTGGATAACCTCAAATTTATCCACATTATACTGCATCTGCCATGCATCTGCCCAATCACCCAACCTGTCCAAATCAGACTGGAGTTTCTCTGCATCCTCCTCCCAGCACACACGCCCACCCAGCTTTGTGTCGTCTGTAAACTTGGAGATATTACATCTAGTTCCCTCCTCTAGATCATTAATATATATTGTGAATAGCTGGGGTCCTAGCACTGATCCCTGCGGTACCCCACTAGTCACTGCCTGCCACTCGGAAAAAGACCCGTTTATTCCAACTCTTTGCTTCCTGTCTGCCAACCAGTTCTCTATCCAAGTCAGTACCTTACCCCTAATCCCATGTGCTTTAACTTTGCACGCTAATCTCTTATGCGGGACCTTATCGAAAGCCTTCTGAAAGTCCAAATACACCACGTCCAGTGGTTTTCCCTTATTTATTCTACCAGTTACATCCTCAAAAAATTCCAGTAGATTAGTCAAGCACGATTTACCTTTTGTAAATCCATGTTGACTTTGCCCAATCCTGTCACTGTTTTCCAAGTGCTCTGCTATTACATCTTTTATAATGGACTCTAGCATTTTCCCCACTACTGATGTCAGGCTTACTGGTCTATAATTCACTGTTTTCTCTCTACCACATTTTTTGAATAGTGGGGTTACATTAGCTACCCTCCAATCCATGGGAACTGTGCCCGAGTCTATAGAATTTTGGAAGATGACCAGCAATACATCTACTATTTCTAGGGCCACTTTCTTAAGTACCCTAGGATGTAGATGATCAGGCCCAGGGGATTTATCGGCCTTCAATCCCATCAATTTCCCTAACACCATTTCCCTACAAACACTGATTTCATTCAATTCCTCCCTCTCATTAGAACCTATGTTCCCCGACATCTCTGGGAGGTTATTTGTGTCCTCCTTTGTGAAGACAGAACCAAAGTATGTATTTAATTGGTCAGCCATTTCTTTGTTCCCCATTATAAATTCCCCTGATTCTGACTGCAAGGGACCTACGCTTGACTTCACCAATCTTTTTCTCTTCACATATCTATAGAAGCTTTTAAAGTCAGTTTTTATGTTCCCTGCAAGCTTACTCTCATATTCTATTTCCCCTTCTTAATTAATCCCTTTGTCCTCCTTTGCTGAATCCTAAACTGCTCCCAATCCTCAGGTTTGCTGCTTTCTCTGGCCCATTTATATGTCCTCTCCTTGGAACTTATGCTGTCCCTAATTTCCCTTGTTAGCCATGGTTGAGTCACCTTTTTCATTTTATTTTTATGCCAAACAGGGATGAACAAATTCTGTAGTTCATCCATGCGATCTTTAAATGTTTGCCATTGCCTATCCACCGTCAACCCTTTAAGTAATGTTCCCCAATCCATCCTAGCCAACTCGCGCCTCATACCATCATTGTTTCCTTTATTTAAATTCAGGACCCTAGTCTCTGATTCAACTACTTCACTCTCCATATTATGATTGCTCCTCCCCAAGGGGCCTCGCACAACAAGATTGCTAATTAATCCTTTCTCATTACATAATGCCAAGTCTAAGATGGCCTGATTTCTAGTTGGTTCCTCGACATATTGGTCCAGGAAACCATCCCATATACACTCTAGGAATTCCTGCTCCACAGTATTGTTACTTATTTGGTTAGCCCAATCTATATGTAGATTAAATTCACCCATGATAACTGCTGTGCCACCTGCTAGTCAGAATAGAAATAGAAGGATATTTCAGACGAATACGTGGCTAGAGGGATGGCCACAGGGGACCCCTGCACTACCTGCCTGCGCCTACTACTCTGCCTGGTGGTCACCCATTCCCTTCCTGCCTGTGCAGCCTTTACCTGCGGTGTGACCAACTCCCTAAATGTGCTATCCACGACGTCCTCAGCATAGCAAATGCGCCAGTATGTATCCATTCGCAGCTCCAGCACCGCAATGCAGTCTGCCAGTAGCTGCAGCTGGATACATTTCCCGCACACATGGTCGTCAGGGACACAGGAAGTGTCCCTGATTTCCCACATAGCACAGGAGGAGCATGCCACGGGGCCGAGCTGTCCTGCCATGACTTACCATTTAATTAATTCAAATTAAATTAAATCAAATCAATACCACTAATTACACTACAATTGGTTGTGGTTGTTGGAGGTCATTCATCTCAATCACATGGCACCACTGCAGGAGTTCCTCAGGGCAGTGTCCTAGGCCCAACCATCTTCAGCTGTTTCATCAATGACCTTCCCTCCATCATAAGGTCAGAAGTGGGGATGTTCGCTAATGATTGCACACTGTTCAGCACCATTCAAGACTCGTCAGATAGTGATGCAGTCCGTGTCCATATGCAGCAAGACCTGGACAACATTCAGACTTGGGCTGACAAGTGGCAAGTAACATTCGCACCACACAAGTGCCAGGCAATGACCATCTCCACCAAGCGAGACTCTAACCATCTCCCCTTGACATTCAATGGCATTACCATCGCTAAATCCCCCACTATCAACATCCTGGGGGTTACCATTGATCAGAAACTGAACTGGACCAGCCATATAAATACTGTGGCTACAAGAGCAGGCCAGAGGCTGGGAATTCTGTGGCAAGTTTCTCACCTCCTGACTCCCCAAAGCCTTTCCACCATCTACAAGGCACAAGTCAGGAGCGTGATGGAATACTCTCCACTTGCCTGGATGAGTGCAGCTCCAACAACACTCAAGAAGCTCGACACCATTCAGGATAAAGCAGCCCGCTTGATTGGCACTCCATCCACCACCTTCAACATTCACTCCCTCCACCACCGGCGCACTGTGGCTGCAGTGTGTACCATCTACAAGATGCACTGCAGCAACTCGCCAAAGCTCCTTCAACAGCACCTTCCAAACCCCCGACCTCTACCACTTAGAAGGACAAGGGCAGCAGACGCATGGGAACATCACCACCTACAAGTTCCCCTCCAAGCCACACACCATCCTGACTTGGACCTGTATCGCCGTTCCTTCACTGTCGCTGGGCCAAAATCCTGGAACTCCCTTCCTAACAGCATTGTGGGTGTACCTACACCATATGGACTGCAGCGGTTCAAGAAGGCGGCTCACCACCATCTTCTCAAAGGCAATTAGGGATGGGCACTAAATGCAGGCCACATCCCATCAACGAATAAAAAAAATATATTTTTTTAATGATATGCTCAAGGGCCCTTGGTTACTAGCACTCCTGCTACACAACAGAGACCCTAGAAACTATAAACCACAAAAATTAAGTTTGGAAAAAAGCGAGAAAGTGAGAAATACTCACCAACCAATCACTTATCTGCTTTCTCGTGATGTCACACTTCGATTACTTTTTACTTCTTTACACTCACCGGTCCGTTGTAGCCCCGGCTCACTAGCCGCTCTCGCTCACCTTTGAAATCTCCCGAGGTTTGGCGCTCACTAGCCTCTCTCGCTCACCTTTGAAATCTCCCGAGGTTTGGCGCTCTCCAGCCGCTCTCGCTCACCTTGTAATCTCCCGAGGTTTGGCGCTCTCCAGCCACTCTCGCTCACCTTTGAAATCTCCCGAGGTTTGGCGCTCTCCAGCCACTCTCGCTCACCTGTGAAATCTCCCGAGGTTTGGCGCTCTCCAGCCGCTCTCCCTCACCTTTGAAATCTCCCGAGGTTTGGCGCTCTCCAGCCGCTCTCGCTCACCTGTGAAATCTCCTGAGGTTTGGCCTCCAACAATTATCCTGAACCCTAAGTTGAATGCCCTTAATAGATTAGGTTGATATTTCCAATGCCCACAACAGCCACCTTGCCGACCTTTCATTAAACCATCATTTCAATGGTAAATACTGCCCATTTGTGGAGAGTTTTGCACCATGGATTTACAGTCACTATGAACCACACTGAAGCTGCCCAAAATTATTTCATTTAGGACCCCTCTGAGAACTCTGTGTTCCTCCAACTCTGAACTCTTGTACATCCCCCACGTTGGTGTGTTCAATGGAAGTTTAAATCAATATTTCCATTAATTTTCAAACATCTCCAGTGGCTGACACTATCAGATATTGGCGTTCTGATTTAGGATTTCTCCACCAATGAAGCAATGGTGCTAAACGCGACCCTTACCAAAGCTCCTGATCCACAAGGTTCAAACAGGACAAGCCAGAGCATAAGAAACATCAGTGAAAATGGGACCGAGTGGCCTGGGCTTCGAGGGTTGGGGATGCTGGCGGGAATTAGGTCACGCGTGAGGAAACTCATGAGGAAACGGTCAGACCACCGCTGGGGACCAATGGAAATGGTTCCCGGCAAGTCAAGAATTGGGGGGCGTTGGGGGCTTGGTGAGGAGGGGAGGAATCCCAGTGCAGGCAAGGCCTATGGTACCCTTGTGGGGGTCAGGATACTGTCTGTGGCAACTTACGCTGGCATTTTCATGGCTGTGCGGCACTTAGCTGGGCCTGCAATTAAAATGCCATGAAATAATCGGGAGGCTATTCGTCATTTAAATTAGGCCCCTGGCTCATGGTGGGGGGGGGGGAGGGGCGGAAACGCAGCACAAACACACCCATCCTGCTCCCCCGCCATCATAGCGCTCCATTTTCACTGGGGGGGTGGGTTAAAATCAAGCCTTGCAATGTAGGTTGACACTGTACTGAGTGAACGCTGCAGTGTTGGAGGTGCTGCCCTTCAGATGAATTGAGTCTGTCTGTTCCTGAGTTTCCAGATGGACTTTACAGATCAATTGGATTATTAGGGGAGCTATTCCTGTGTTCCAGCTTAATATTTCTCTCTCAACCAGCACTAAAAAAAAACAGATTAACTGAGCCTTCATCTCGTTGCTGTGTGTGCAAAATAAATGCTGCGTTTTATATAATAACAGTCAACCGTGTTGCGAAGTATGTGAATTGCTTTGACATATGTCTGATAGACATGATAAATGCAAGCCTTTCTTTCTAGCTAGAATCTCGCATTTCACAGAACCATTTCATTATATTTTAAACTCTACTTTCTTTTAAGCTTACCTTCCTGCTCTTACCTCCCTGTTAGCCTTTCCCCAGCTGACCATTTTTGGAGGTGGGAGCAACTTTATTTCAAAAAAGCAATCTCCTTGGCTGAATTCCAACTCGAACAGTCAGCTTTTTCAAAAAAAACCTTGCTTGCAAAAATTGAGTGTAAAACGAGAAGTGCTTGGTGCCAATAATTAAGCCCACAAGTACAGGCACGATGGGCTGAATGGCCTCCTTCGGTGCTGTTTCATTTTCTGACCTAGAAATTCATCTCGGGCGGTGGGGCAAAACGGGCGGAATCGGATCGGCCGCACGTTATTTCTACCCTTATAATTCTACCTAGCAACCTGAAGCAGCCGCACCATTGGAGGGATTAAACAGCCAATGAGAAAGCAGCAAACTGGGGAAGCAGCCAATAAAACTAGGTGGTACTACCTCCGACATCAATGACACATCAACCAGCCAATCATACCTCTGCACTCCGCACCTTCACAGGTTGGGTGATTGGGCAGAAGCATGGCAGATGCAATATAACGTGGATAAATGCGAGGTTATCCACTTTGGTGTCAAAAACAGGAAGGCAGATTATTATCTGAATGGCAATAGATTGGGAGAAGGAGAAGTGCAACGAGACCTGGGCGTCCTTGTGCACCAGTCGCTGAAGGTAAGTATGCAGGTGCAGCGGGCGGTTAAGAAGGCAAATGGTATGTTGGCCTTCGTAGCGAGAGGGTTTGAGTACAGGAACAAGGATGTCTTGCTGCACTTGTACAGGGCCTTGGTGAGACCACACCTTGAGTATTGTGTGCAGTTTTGGTCGCCTTATCTGAGGAAGGATGTGTGATGAAATATATGCCTTCATCACCCCTGTGTTTTAGCTGCTTTGTATTGTGTGTGTACCGCCCCCTTTTTCCTATTGTGTGTATTGGCTACGCCCCTGTCTGTTGCCATATAAAGGTCTCAAGAGCTGTATGAGTCATTCTAGCAGGTGAACCCGATGTGTAAAGACCTGCAAAGTTCTTAGTGATTAAAAGCCTTTAGTTGAATCCTTAAACTCCTTGGCCTAGAAATTGAGTTTTGGCGCAGCCAGGGCTTTAGCGCCGGAAGTTAGTGCCGGAGCTAAGTCGCGCTGGTCGGGCCCAAAATTCAATAATTCTGCGCCCAAACGGCTGCCGGCGCTGCTGAGAGGTGTTTGCGCCTGAAAACTGGCGCTACGTGCTGAATATCGGCGCTATTCCGGCGCTGCGGCGCCCGCTGCGGTGCGGCAGGTTCGGGAAGTGCAGGCCTCCTCCTTCCCTTAAGGAGGAGCTGCCTGCACCCGGCCGCGGCCCGCGAAAATCGTTCTAAAAATGAGCCCGGCACCTCGGACAAGTGCCGGGCTTGCTTCTGTTCCGGGGGGGGGGGCGGGGGGAAGTCCGGGGAGGGAGCTGCGGCCAGGCGGCCGGCGGGAAAGCGGCCGGCCGCCGCGGGGCCTTTAATGCGCCGGCGCAAAGTCAGGTAAGACTCTGTTGCCAGAGTCTTAGTTGCGGCTGCCACGGGCGAGGCGGCCGCAACTGAATTTCGGCGCTGGGGCCCGTCGCCATGGCAACCGGGACGCTGCGCACACCGATGACGTCATCGGTGCCGGCGCAGCGCTACCGGTCTAGCGCGGCGGAAGGGCCCCAGGCAATTTCGGCGCCGGCGCCAATTGCAGCGCTAGGCCCTCTAGCGCCGCAAAAGCGGCGCTAAGGCAACTCAATTTCTAGGCCCTTGTCTTCGATGGCACATCAGGATGTTCTTGCCATGGAAGGAGTTCAGTGAAGATTCACCAGGCTGATACCTGGGATGGCAGGAATGACGTATGAGGAGAGATTGGGTTGATTGGGCTTGTACTCGCTGGAGTTTAGAAGAATGAGAAGGGATCTCATCGAAACTTATAAAATTCTAACAGGACTAGACAGACTAGATGCTGGAAGGATGTTCCCGATGTTCGGGGAATCCAGAACCAGGGGTCACAGTCTAAGGATAAGGGGTAAGCCATTTAGGACAGAGATGAGGAGGAATTATTTCACCCAGAGAGAGTGGTGAACCTGTGGAATTCTCGACCAAAGACGGCAGTTGAGGCCAATTCATTAAACATATTCAAGAAGGAGTTGGATATATTTCTTAAGGCTAAAGGGATCAAGGGATATGGGGAGAAGGCAGGAACAGGGTACTGAATTTGGATGATCAGCCATGATCTCATTGAATGGCGGAGCAGGCTCGAGTGGCCGAATTGCCTACTCCTGCTCCTATCTTCTATGTTTCTATGTTTCATTTTCTGCACCATTGGAGAGGGAGAAATAAATATGACTTGTGGGCCTATTTTTGCTCTTTTGCTGAGAGAGAATTTTGGTGATGACTGACAGGGTTAGCAACCAAACTGGAAATTGCTTCAGATTTTTTTTTACTTCGGCTGGTTTCGTTCAATGTTGAATTTGAAAATGACAACCACCGTGATGTGCCTGCAATGATGCTCGCCTCACACTTCTCAAGCGCCCAGATTGGTCCTCCAACTAGGAGTGTGCAAAGCCTGGTCCGAACAGCTCCAGAATGATTTTCCGAAGCCCACTTTATACAAAGGCCCCCCTCGTGCCGTAGCTTCACCGCAATGCATGGCACCCCCCGCAACCACTGATGGTCACATGATATGCGTCATGCCTCTAAATATAATTTTGGGTTCAGGCCTGTCGAATCAGGCACGATTGCACACCCATGTATATTTTTAAAATTCAATTTAGTCTTTCATTATGACAGACTTCAATTTTCAGCAAAGCAACGACATGTAACCTCTTCCAGCCCTACAACCCACCGAGACCTCGGCGCTCCTCCAGTTCTGGCCTCTTGAGCAGCCCCATTTCCTTCGCCCCACCATTGGCGGCCGTGCCTTCAGCTGTTTGGGCCCTAAGCTCTGGAATTCCCTCCCTCAACCGCTCCGCCTCTCTCTCCTCCTTTTAAATACGTTCCTTCCTGTCCCAGTATCTCCTTATGTGGCTCGGTGTCGAACTTTGTCTGATTACGCTCCTGTGAAGCGCTTTGGAACGTTTTGCTGTGTTAAAGGCGCTATATAAATACAAGTTATTGCTGTACGGCAGTAAGAGGACACTGCAATACGTTGTCGCAATGGGGAAACCCAATGGAACACGGGGATTATCTCTATTCCGGGAGCTATGGCAATGATGGTCTTCTTTCTTTTTTTTTATTCGTTCCTGGGATGTGGGTGTCTTTATTGCCCATCCCTAATTGCCCTCGAGAAGGTGGTGGTGAGCCGCCTTCTTGAACCGCTGCAGTCTGTGTGGTGAAGGTACTCCCACAGTGCTGTTAGGGAGGGAGTTTGACCCAACGCCGATGAAGGATCGGTGATATATTTCCAAGTCAGGATGGTGTGTGACTTGGAGGGGAACTTGGAGGTGGTGGTGTTCCCATGCGCCTGCTGCCCTTGTCCTTCTAGGTGGAAGAGGTCGCAGGTTTGGGAGGTGCTGCCGAAGAAGCCTTGGCGAGTTGCTGCAGTGCATCTTGTAGATGGTACACACTGCAGTCACGGTGCGCCGGTGGTGGAGGGAGTGAATGTTTAAGGTGGTGGATGGGGTGGAGGACTTCTGTGGAGGACTTGTCATAGCTCCCTGTCCAGCTATAGACTCTCTCCCTCTAAACACTTTCTTATCACAGGCAGCTCTGTCGTAACTCCCTTTCATTTCTCAGCCTTCCCATTAACTTAAAAACATAGAATCATAGAAATTTACAGCACGGAAGGAAGCCATTTGGCCCATCATGTCCGCGCCGGCCGACAAAGAGCTACCCCACCTAATCCCACTTTCCAGCTCTTGGTCCGTAGCCCTGTACGTTACCGCACTTCAAGTGCACATCAAAGCACTTTTTTAATGTGGTGAGGGTTTCTGCCTCTACCGCCCTTTCAGGCAGTGAGTTCCAAACCCCCACCACCCTCTGGGTGAAGAAATTTCCTCTCAAATCCCCTCTAAACCTCCTACCAATTACTTTAAATCTATGCCCCCTGGTTGTTGACCTTCCTGCTAAGGGAAATAGGTCCTTCCTATCCACCCTATCTAGGCCCCTCATAATTTTATACACCTCAATAAGGTCTCCCCTCAGGCTCCTCTGTTCCAAAGAAAACAACCCCAGCCTATCCAATCTTTCCTCATAGCTGAAATTCTCCAGTCCCGGCAACATCCTCGTAAATCTCCTCTGTACTCTCTTTAGTGCAATCACATTTTTCCTATAATGTGGTGACCAGAACAGCACGCAGTATTCTAGCCGAGGCCTAACTAGTGTTTTAAACAGTTCAAGCATAACCTCCCTGCTCTTGTATTTTATGCCTCGGCTAATAAAGGCAAGCATTCCGTATGCCTTCATTACACTTGTCTGAAGAGATGGCTGTTGATGTCTGCAGTCAGCACTGGTAAACACCAACTACCTTTGATCCAGCCAACCTATTCTTTCCCTTTCTGGTAGCTATTGAACTCTGTGACCTGTCCCTCTGGCAGGTCTGCAGATTTCAGCATTTTCTAAGGACATTGCCACACTTTCTTATTTGTGCCTACAGACTACTTTCTTATGCAGAATTAGCTGTTCAGATACTCCAAAGCATTGATTAGCTGTTTCAAAACATTATGGCCTAAAGCTACATTATGTTCAACTTTCACACAGCCACAGTGCGCTCAGAAAAACACACAGCACGTGCAAAACTCCATCAAATTCTGCAGTTAGCCTGATTAACCCTTGCCATCCTAGTTTCTTAAATGAACCCAAAGTTATTATCCAACACCGCTCACAGCCTGAACCTGAACTGACTCTCACTGCAGACCCAACCTGACCTCACTCCCACAGCCAGGGCACACGTCCAAATTAATTAACTTACAGCTGCAAAATCACTCATTCTCAATATGGAGAAGACGACACACTGTATATGTTTTAGCTTTTTTTAAGTTATAAATGAAATTGATAGATATTGACACTCTGAAATAAGTAAGGATGCAACTTGTGACTATCAGTGGGAGCTCAGAACTCAATCTTCCTTTCTATTATCCCCGTGCAAAGTTGTGTGATTTTATCAATGCTTGCTATTTAACAAGGTCTTGACGTTCCTTAACAAATACTTAGGAAGCATCTCCAATCTTTTTTTGTACCTTTCAATTCTTTTACAGGATACAAATTAGCACCAGAAACAAACTGTCGATGGTCAGATTTGTCAATTTAGTCACTGTTTACCCCTGTCGTTTATTTGCTACACGGAGAGAAAACTATAGGCCTAAATTATTGCTGAGGAACTCGCCTGACCAGACAGTGGAACAGTGCAGTGGGTATCTCCTGGTGCAGTGGGTATCTCGTGGGGCAGTGGGCTTCTCGTGGTGCAGTGGGTATCTCGTGGTGCAGTGGGCTTCTCGTGGTGCAGTGGGTATCTCGTGGGGCAGTGGGTATCTCGTGGTGCAGCGGGTATCTCGTGGTGCAGCGGGTATCTCGTGGTGCAGCGGGTATCTCGTGGTGCAGCGGGCTTCTCGTGGTGCAGCGGGTATCTCGTGGGGCAGTGGGTATCTCGTGGGGCAGCGGGTATCTCGTGGTGCAGTGGGTATCTTGTGGTGCAGTGGGGTTCTCGTGGTGCAGGGGGTATCTCGTGGTGCAGTGGGCTTCTCGTGGTGCAGTGGGCATCTTGTGGTGCAGTGGGTATCTCGTGGTGCAGTGGGTATCTCGTGGTGCAGTGGGCTTCTCGTGGGGCAGTGGGTATCTCGTGGTGCAGTGGGTATCTCGTGGTGCAGGGGGTATCTCGTGGTGCAGTGGGTATCTCGTGGTGCAGTGGGCTTCTCGTGGGGCAGTGGGTATCTCGTGGTGCAGTGGGTATCTCGTGGTGCAGTGGGCTTCTCGTGGTGCAGCGGGTATCTTGTGGGGCAGTGGGTATCTCGTGGTGCAGTGGGTATCTCGTGGTGCAGTGGGTATCTCGTGGTGCAGGGGGTATCTCGTGGTGCAGTGGGTATCTCGTGGTGCAGGGGGTATCTCGTGGTGCAGTGGGCTTCTCGTGGGGCAGTGGGTATCTCGTGGTGCAGTGGGTATCTCGTGGTGCAGTGGGCTTCTCGTGGTGCAGTGGGCTTCTCGTGGTGCAGCGGGTATCTCGTGGTGCAGCGGGCTTCTCGTGGTGCAGGGGGTATCCTGGTGCAGCGGGCATCTCGTGGTGCTATATGTAATTTACTAGCCTCCCCCCTCCAAAGGTAGACCATGAACGATGACAATAATATAATTTCCCTCCAACCTTGGTCCAGCTCCCACAGGATTTTCTGAGGAAAACTGAAGAAATTATAAAAAATTTAATTTAAAAAAAGATCATTGCTATGCAAAGGTTAATTCTTTTTCATTTGAATTTGTAATACAGGAGCTGATGCATTTTGGCAGAAGGAACAGGGAGAGGCAATATACACTTAATGGCACAGTTTTAAAGAGTGTGCAGGGACAGAGGGACCTGGGAGTTAATGTGTATAGGTCCCTGAAGGTGGCGGGACATATTGAGAGAGTGCTTAGCAAAGCATATGGGATCTTGGGCTAAGTAGAGGTATTGAGTACAAAAGTAGAGAAGTTATGCTGAACCTTTATAAAGTGCTGGTTAGGCCACAACTGGAGTATTGCATCCAGTTCTGGTCACCACACTTTAGGAAGGATGTGAAGGCCCTTGAGAGGGTGCGGAGGAGATTGACCAGAATGGTTCCGGGGATGGGCAATCTTAGTTACAAGGACAGGTTGGAGAAGCTGGATTTGTTTTCATTAGAGCAAAGGAGGTTGAGGGGTGATTTGATAGAGGTGTACAAGATTCTGACAGGTTTGGATAGGCTAGACGGGGAAAGGCTGTTCCCACTAGTTGATGGTACAAGGACTAGGGGTCACAGATTTAGGGGGAAAATTCAGTATTGCCCCATTTGGGGCGCCATTATCGGCCGTGCGCAAAGTTTAGCGCCTGGCGCTAATTATCGCCTCCGACGGCAAACTTGGCTTTTATCGCCCCTCGAGGTGATTGGAGCGCTAAATCAGGCGCTTCACACCTGTCTTAAGGCGCAAATGCCGAGGAGCGAGGCGCTACCTCAGAGCGCGGGCGAAGCAAGGAAGAGCAAATCAAAATGAACCTGCAAAATGTTGCTCAGTACCCAAAACTCATTCACACAGCATTGAATCTCTCCAGAAGTCTCTCTCTCTCTCTCTCTCAGAATGCGTGGTGCAAAAATATCACCAACAAAAAAAGGCAGGAAGCGGTCGCCTTTAAATAGTGCTCCCCCAGTCCCTTTCTGACTGCAAAACGCTCCCCTCAACCTGTCGTTGCTACCGGCAGGTGGTAAGGCAGGGGGTGCCACTCAATATCCGGTCCGGGGCGCTACTGGGGCGTTGCGCACTCGACTGACGTCACGATCTGCCGGTGCAGGAGATCGTGGCGGTAGTGTTTAGCGCTGCCGCAAAATGTCTAGTTAATTTCGCGAGCGGCGCAAACATCGCCGCGCCTGGGCGCTAGTTGCTTTGCGCCCCATTAGCGCCCTCTTAATGCGTTAACGGGCGGCGCAAGCAACTGAATTTTTCCCCCTTAAGGTTTTGGGCAAGAGATACAGGGGGGATGTGAGGGAAAACCTTTTTACGCAGCGAGTGGTGAGGACCTGGAATTCGCTGCCGACGGAAGTGGTGGAAGCGGAGACACACAATGTTTTCAAGGGGAGACTGGATAGGCACTTGAGGGAAATAAACTTGCAGGGCTACGGGGATAGAGCGGGGGAATGGGACTGACTGGATTGCTCTACAGAGAGCTGGCTTGGATTCGATGGGCCGAATGGCCTCCTTCTATGCCGTATGACTCTATATGACTCCAAACATTTTCATTACGTTGCTAGTTTAAGGCGATCACTCTCGGGTGCTTCACTGATCTGCCTTCCTGTTGCAATGAGCCCAAGCAACAAGGGGGGCTGCCTTAGGTATCAGCACAGAAATTATTCTGTAATTACAAAAGCAGGGAGTCTCGCATTCAATGCTCTTTGTTTTTAGTTTCTCTTCTTCTGTGTCAGATGGGCGTAGTTGATAGAAGCTGGCATCAGTAAAAGGTAAACATGAAGCTGTCGGATTGTCATTAAAAACCCAACTGGTTCACTAATGTCCTTTAGGGAAGGAAACCTGTCATCCTTGCCTATATGTGATTCCAGTGCCACACCAACATGGTTGAGTCTTCACGACCCTCCGAAGTGACTTAGCAAGCCACTCAATCGTTTTTTATTCGTTTTTATTGGATGTGGGCATCGCTGGCGAGGCCAGCATTTATTGCCCATCCCTAATTGCCCTTGAGAAGCTGGTGATGAGCCGCCTTCTTGAACCGCTGCAGTCCGTGTGGTGAAGATACTCCCACAGTGCTGTTCGGGAGGGAGTTCCAGGATTTTGACCCAGCGACGATGAAGGATCGGCCGATATACTTCTAAGTCAGGATGGTGTGTGACTTGGAGGGGATCTTGGAGGTGGTGGTGTTCCCATGCGCCTGCTGCCCTTGTCCTTCTAGGTGGTAGAGTTCACGGGTTTGGGAGGTGTTGCCAAAGAAGCCTTGGCGAGTTGCTGCAGTGCATCTTGTAGATGGTACACACTGCAGCCACGGTGCGCCGGTGGTGGAGGGAGTGAATGTTTAAGGTGGTGGATGGGGTGCCAATCAAGCGGGCTGCTTTGTCCTGGATGGTGTTGAGCTTCTTGAGTGTTGTTGGAGCGGCACTCATCCAGGCAAGTGGAGAGTATTCCATCACACTCCTTACTTGTGCCTTGTAGATGGTGGAAAGGCTTTGGGGAGTCAGGAGTTGTATCATATAGGAACTGGCATAGGTTATTCAGCCCCTCGAACCTGTTCTGCCACTGCTACAAGGAATATCTTCACCACATGGATGGTATAGTGGTGCAAGAAGGCAGCCCACCACCACCTTCTGGGGACACCTAAGGGGCGGGCAATGAGTGCCAGCCTTGCCAGCGCCCCGCACATTGCGAGATTGAATACAAAAACACCTCTCACCTATAAGGTTGTGGCCCCCTGCCACACTGCTTGGCTTTTACAAGACACTGCTCCTCAATGGGAGAACGGTTGGGAAATGGAGCCAGTGTGCCCAATTTGTGGCATTTCCAATTTTAATGACTGGAAATTTGATCATTGGAAGCATCACAATGCGGGCATGCTAACCTCTGTACCTGGTTATTCGATCGACACAAGGAAAGAAAAAACTTGCATTTATATAGCACCTTTCACAATCTCAGGATGTTCCAAAGGGCTGTACAGTCAATTAAGTACTTTTGAGGTGTGGTCACTGTTGTAATGTAGGAAACGCGACGACCAATTTGTGCACAGCAAGCTCCCACAAACGGCAATGCGATATTGACCAGATAATCTGTTTTAGTGATGTTGGTTGAGGGATAAATATTGGCCAGGACACCAGGAAAACTCCCCTACATTTCTTCAAAATAGTGCGTGGAATTTTGTACATCCAGCTGAAGGGGCCAGACGGGCTTGGGTTTAACATCTCATCCAAAAGACGACATCTCTGACAATGCAGCACTGGAGTGTCAGCCTAGGTTATGGGAGCAAGCCTCTGGAGTGGGACTTAAACCAACGACCTTGGCGAGAGTGCCACCACTGAGTCACAGCTGACATTAAACACTATGGCACTGCCATTAAACAAGGCTTTGTACCAGGAACGGACACTCTCAAAATCTACCTAATAATTTAAGGTGACACACCAATACAGGACTGAGGCAGTGCCACATTGGCAGAGACACTGTTGTTCAGACATGATGCTAAACTGAGGTATTCTTCACGTGGACATTAAGGATGCCATGGCACTATTTGAAGAGCAGCAAGGAGGCTGCCTTTCATCCTGGCCAACACTCCTCAACCAATACCATCCAGATTAACTGATCATTCATCTCATTGGCCTTTGTGGGATCTTCCTGTTTGCAAAATGGCAGCTGCACTTGCCTACCTGACAACGGTCGCTGCTCTTCAAAGTAATGAATTGTAAGTGAAGCATTTGGAGATGTTTTGCGGAGATGTCATTAAGGGGCTAAATTAACACAAGTCTTTCTTTTCCAAAGATACTTCCTTGTGCTGCAAGCATTTCCAGCGGTACCAGTGCCTATATCACACACTCATACACTGGGTCACTGGGCATCAGTCACAACAGGGAACCCAGGCTAATCTTTCTCCTCCTCAATCTAGGGTGCTAAGGCCATTACAGTGACCCCACCACAGCCTAGGGCTGCCAACCCTCCAGGAGTCTCCAGGAATTAAAGAGTAATCTCCTGCTCTGAGCAAACACACGAGAAAAATCACTGGAGCATTAAAAAAAAAGTTTTTTTTCCCCATTTTCTTTGAACACTTTCATTTATTAATTCTAAAAATATCGTAGATGGGGGGAAAAGATAGTCTGTTTGCCTGGTTTGGGGGCTGGAGGGCATGTGATCAAAACCTCCAGGAATACGTCCAACCAGAGTTGGCAACCCTACCCCAACGTCAGCTGAAGTCAACCTAACGATCAAAGATTGTACCTGGTATCTCCATGGTTGGGACGACCTAATGCCACTCCATGCAGTTCCCCTGATGTTGTCATCGGCACTGATGACTTAAGCAACTCTTCTGAAATCAAAGTACTGACAACAGGTTGTTTCTGGTGAACTTTCCTCCTTCTCTTGACAAGATCATCGGGAAATAGAACGTTATTCCCCTTTGTGCACCTGACATTCCTGTTTCTCACAGCAGCCATCGTAAGTGAAGTTGACAATTTAGCTCCAATTACTGTCAAACTACGAGTAGGTTTGTGTTGTGCTGTGGGCCTACTAAAGTTCTGACTGAGATGACCCAAAGAAATTTCATTTCAAAGCTCTATAGTTATCAGAGACAGGCTTTCAACCCATGATCAATCTGTATCACATTCAAACAGGTACCGGAGATGAAAGAGTAATGCTCTAACCCACTCTATCACCAGTTCTTCTGCCAGCTGATGTTCAAAAGGAGTTTGGTGCCTTGTATGTTACCTTTCAATGTTGTGTATAATTTTAAAAGTGCTGCCATTCCACCCTTTTGCAAAAACGCTTTCAGTTTTTAAATCTACGTTTAAACAGTTAGAGCATCAATCTCCCAATCCAACTGCTCCGGCCTCCCTCTACCCTTTCTCCTGGTGGCTGCAGGGAGAGGAGCAACACTGAGATGATTGGGGTCAGCACTGCACTACAGGGCAAGCTCCACAAGAGGCAGGTTGCCCGTGCATCCCTATTGGCAGGCAGAGATGGTGCAGCTTGATTATTTTCAAAACAACAGCTCAAAGGGCCTAATTATATCAAAGCATCGTTCCTCACTGAAGATCTTGTCTCTGATGACAGTATAATTTCTATCACCTAGCATCATCCCATTAGCAAAGAGCCCTTCCCAATTGTCTCCAATCGCAATCTTAACCTGTTTGAGCATCGTTTTGAATAAATTCTGGTCGGGAACTGAGGCCCATATTAAGAACAGAATGTATTTTGCCCTTTGTTACTTACCCTGCCATCCGCCAAACATTCTCCCCTCCTCTCTTGAAAGTTCCTGCTCACACTAGAATGTAGACCATCTACATTGGCCCTCACGCTGGGATGTGGACCCTCTACATTGGCCCTCACGCTGGAATGTAGACCATTGGCCCACTGGTACCTCACCCAAGTGGCCATTCTTCAAGATGAACTTTGACTGTGAGCGCCAGGATATTCAACCGTGGAGTGCATGATCCATGAGCCGCATCTGGTCTTTACCCAATGTCTACAAGTGCAGAAAGGCCATTTGTTTCCCCCTTCCCCAGCCCATTGGCACTGAGGTCAATTGTAGCTCCCATCACCATCTCAACTGAGAGCAGCGAACTCCACGCAAAGCATGGATGGAACTCAGGAACTTGCTGATCTGAAATAGTCGTCATTCTAAGCCCAACAATCAGCAAGAAAGAGAACAGAAGGGACTAGGCACTGCATGAGGAACTCGGTCATTAATCATGTAATTTTCTATGTAGTGAAGAAGTCTTGTAAGCATCACACCCACACACAGTATGACAGTCCTTAGACAACAAGCTCCATTAATAGTGACATACCTGATGCATAAGAAGCTGCACTTAAAGCGACAAGAAAACAAGCTTGTTTTTTGAAATACTTTGTTCTTATTTGGAAAAGATATAAACCAGCATTAGTGTCCCACAAAGCCTTCATTCACCCACTCAGCAGTGAATTATTTTATATGTAACAGCACAAAAAACGCTGGATGGAAATGCTCATCTGGTTGCCTAGTATCGGAGGAAATCACAATCAAACTGTCCAGTGTGCTGGTCAGACCACAGCTTGAGTACTGCGTCCAGTTCTGGTCACTGAGGCACAAGCGGCACGTTCAAGCACTGGAGTAAGTGCGGAGAAGAGCCACAAGGCTTCTCCCCCAGCGTCAGAGCTCTGAGTTATGAGAAAGAAAGAGTGTACATTGGGCTTTTCCGTCTGAAAGAACGGTACCCGAGAGGTGGCCTTATAGAGGTACACAAGATAGTCAAATTCAGAATATTACTGTGAACTATGAGAATAGGACAAGGGGACACGGATTCAAACTAGTAAAAGGCAAATTTAGGACAGGTGTCAGGAGCTTCCTCTTCACACAAAGGGGGTAATTTTGGGTACCTAATTTGCATCCCGCCTAATTTTTCCTTCTATAGCACTTTTCCTGTCCTCAAGACGTCCCAACGCGCTTCACAGCCACTGAAGTACCTTTGAAGCACAATCACTGTTGCAATGTAGGGAAATGCGGCAGCCAATTTGTGCACAGCAAGCTCCCACGAACAGCAATGAGATAAATGGCCAGTTAATTTGTTTCAGTGCTGTCGATTGAGCGATAAATATTGGTCAGGACACGGGGAGAATTCCCCTGCTCTTCTTTGAATAGTGCCAATGGGATCTTTGATGTCCACTTGAGAGGGCAAACTAAGCCTTGGTTTAACGTCTCATTCGAAAGACGGCACCTCTGACAGTGCAGCACTCCCTCAGTACAGCACTGGAGTGTTGGGTCAAAACCTTCTGACTCAGAGGCCGGAGTG
This sequence comes from Somniosus microcephalus, assembly GCF_052327205.1. Taxonomy (NCBI): domain Eukaryota; kingdom Metazoa; phylum Chordata; class Chondrichthyes; order Squaliformes; family Somniosidae; genus Somniosus; species Somniosus microcephalus. Next base: position 11,543,587 of record NC_141010.1, read on the forward strand.
CTACCACTGAGCTAAGGCTGGCATGAGACAGAACGTTGGTGCCATGCTTAAGTAGAAGATTTGTTTTCAAAGCCGATGGGGTCATGTTGGAGTTTGAGTGAATGCGAAGGGGGAGGGGGAGGAGGAGTGAAAGGTTAAGGAATAAATACCCTGCCGATACTCAGCTGTTTAGGCTCCCACATGAAGAATGGTCACGTCGGCAAGGTATCACTAGCCTGCTATGATGAGAGAAGTGCCTTTAAGAGAGGATGGATGAAAAGGGCAAAAAATTGGAAAGAACAGACATCAGTGTCTATTGACACCATTATGTCAGCCAATGAGTTGGAGGTTAGATGGGACTTATGGCAGGATTCACAGCAAATAGTCTACTTTAGAGTAAACAAAGTCTATTTACTCAGCAAACCGAGTCCTCTTAAATAGCACACTAAAGCAAACAGTCTACAGAGTCTATTTAAAAAGAGTCTCTGCAAACTGCAGCAAACAGAAACTACAGCAACATCTCCTGATAAAAGCAGGATTATTTCTCCAGCAAAATGCAGCAAGTGGAGGATAGTTACCTACAAATGATGTACGTAAAATCAATCCCAGTCACTACAGCAGTGTGGTCTCCCCACGTAAGTGACGGGGGAATTACCAAATCTTCTCCATTTTGGCCAGGAACAGTGGTGTCAGCCAAAGCTGTATTCTGCTGATCTCACTGCATACATTAATTGACTCCCACTCCTCCCTCCAATGCTTCCCTCGTTATTTTCACACTGCATTTATTCTCCTTCCTTGTGCTCAGCTTTTCATACTCTGATCATTTCATGCTTGTCGCTGCAGATCAGGTGAGCGTTGTTTCAATATGTCGGTATAACCTAGCTTTGTGGCTTTTAATTCCGTGAAGTCAGTGCAGTTTTGATTGCCAAAAGCTCCAACTGCTATCGGACATCTCCCGGGAATTACTGATGATGAAGGGAACGTGTGTGACCCTCAAAGCTCCTGGAGAGAAACCAACTGTTGTCTAATAAAAAAATTATCACAGTTGCGAGAATATAAAGGTTAGGATTGGGAGACATTGTGACATCACAGTGGGCAAAGGACAAATGATAGGAACCATAACCATGGAATATAGTATTGAAACATTAATCTGCCTTTTATAAGGCTCTTCATCATCCATCAAAAATAGTAAGGCCAGTTGGCTGCAAGTACCTCCAGCAAATGGAGTGGGAAAATCAGCGCAGAGCTCCCATCCCTGAGTGCTATCCAGTGACGCCCTGACAGAACTCGTGCGTGTCGGCCCAAGACAGGGCCAAGCACAGGCGTGGTTCCCTCCATGGTCGAATAGTCTGCTTCAACCCATCTTAGCTCATAAACAAAGAACGAATGAGGTACAAGAGACCTGCCGGTGCTCGTGGAACTATAGCCCGGTAAAGGGAAAGACTTGCATTTATATAGCGCCTTTCATGACCTCAAGACACTTTACTGACAATTAGTACATTTTGGAGTGTAGTCACTGCTGTAATGTAGGAAACGCGGCAGCCAATTTGCACACAGCAAACTCCCACAAACAGCAATGTGATAATGATCAGATAATCTGTTTTTAGTTGAGGGATAAATATTGGCCAGGATGCCAGGGAGAAACTCCCCAGCTCTTTTTCACAATAGTGCCATGGGATCTTTCACGTCCACCCGAGAGATTTTACGTCTCATCCGAAAGACGGCACCTCTGACAGTGCAGCACTCCCTCAGTACTAGCACTGGGAGTGTCAGCTGAGATTTTGTGTTCAAGTGTCGGGAGCGGGACTTGAACCCACAACCTTCGTGACTCAGAGGCAAGTGTGCGACCCACTGAGAATAAAGAAGGTGGGATATGCAGAAAACCAGGGAAAGAGGACAGGAAAAATGACATAATCCCAGGCAGTTATTTCTGCAGACACATTCATGGTTTGTGTTGCTTTTAGTGGGGGAGATAGGCTGCGCGTGACTCTGTCTGTCTCTCTCTCTCTCTGCAATCCCAAATGACCTCATTCAACATACAAAAATAATTCTCACCCCTTCCACAACAAATACATTCTGAACAACATAAATCATTATTCGGCGAGCTTGTGAAACAAAGAGGATGGATTCCAAGAGGATATTAGCTGCAGTGTTGTTATCAGATCTCATGGGGGCTGTAAAAAAACCATAGTGAGGTCAATCCTGACGTCTGCAATCTGTTTTTGGTCCTAGAAATCTCAGTTTAATACTCTATTAGTACATAGATAATAAAATGCATGTAATGCACTGCTAACCTGGCACTAATCCATGACACACGCCATATTTTGGAAAACTTTGATTCCGTTTCCAAAAGAACGCTGCAAAAATAGATTTTCTTAAAGGGTCCATGCACCAAAATGCAGTCAATCTGATGAGTATTTTTACAGCAGTGACTGCACTTCAAAAGTACTTCATTGGCTGTAAAGCGCTTTGGGACGTCCTGAGGTCGTGAAAGGCGCTGTAGAAATGCAAGTCTTCTTTTCTTTTTATTACAAAATGCCTCAATGAAGGTGATCATACCAAAATTTAGAAGATCTAAGTACAACTATAATCTGTTTTTGTTATGTTGGTTGAGAGATAAATATTGGTCAGGACACCGGGGGTAACTCCCCTGCTCTTCTTCGAAATAGTACCTGTGGGATCTTTTACGTCCACCTGAGAGAGCGGACGGGGCCTCGGTTTAACGTCTCATCCAAAAGACGGATTTGGGGGTCAGAGGAATTACCCAGAAATTGTTTTTTCCTAAATTGGCCTACTTTTTTTGCTTCTCCCAGCAGATTGCATGGCTGTGGGCTGGGGGTTGGGGGTGGGGAGCGGGGGGCGGGAGGGCAGGAGGGGGGGGAAGGGAATGGGGGAGGGGACAGTGTGCAGAGGTTACACCACGACAGGGTAGGACAGGATCACTGGACCAGCTGGTCTGTGGTTCCCTTTTGCATATGTTTGTATTGCCCATCTCTAATGGCTCCGAGAAGGTGGTGATGGGCCTTCTCCCTGAACCGCAGCAGCCCCCTGTGATAATACTGATCCCAGAGTGTTCTGCATAAGGACCATTAAAAGAGGGAGCCTCAAGTCAAACCCAAAGAAAAAGCCCCTACTGCATATCAAACCAAACACTGCAGTGACAAGGTCTGATGAAAGGGCATCGACCTGAAACATGAACTCTCTCTCTACGAATGCTGATCAAAAGGTTTAATGGGATGCTGGCCTTTATATCGAGAGGGCTAGAATACAAGGGGGTAGAAGTTATGCTGCAGCTGTACAAAGCCCTGGTTAGGCCACACATGGAGTACTGTGAGCAGTTCTGGGCACCACACTTCAAGAAGGAGTTGGATATATTTCTTAAGGCTAAAGGGATCAAGGGGTATGGGGAGAAAGCAGGGACAGGGTACTGAATTTGGATGATCAGCCATGATCTCATTGAATGGCGGAGCAGGCTCGAGGGGCCGAATGGCCTACTCCTGCTCCTATCTTCTATGTTTCTATGGAAGGATATATTGGCCTTGGAGGGAGTGCTGCGTAGGTTTACCAGAATGATAAAGGGTTAAATTACAAGGAGAGATTACACAAACTAGGGTTGTATTCCCTGGTTATGGGTTGATTTGATCAAAGTTTTTAAGATGTTAAGGGGAACTGATAGGGTAGATAGAGAGAAACAATTTCCGCTGGTTGGGGAGTCTAGGACTAGGGGGCAGAGTCTAAAAATTAGAGCCAGACCATTCAGGAGTCAAATTAGGAAACACTTCTACACACAAAGGGTGGTAGAAGTTTGGAACTATCTTCCGCAAACAGCATTTGATGTTAGGTCAATTGTTAATTTTAAATCTGAGATTGATAGATTTTTGTTAACCAAAGGTATTCTTTTTATTTGTTCCTGGGATGTGGGCGTTGCTGGCAAGGCCAGCATTTATTGCCCAACCCTAATTGCCCTTGAGAGGGTGGTGGTGAGCCGCCTTCTTGAACCGCTGCAGTCCATGTGTTGAAGATACTCCCACAGTGCTGTTAGGGAGGGGGTTCCAGGATTTTGACCCAGCGATGATGAAGGAACGACGATATATTTCCAAGTCAGGATGGTATGTAACTTGGAGGGGAACTTGGAGGTGATGGCATTCCCATGCACCTGCTGCCCTTATCCTTCTAGGTGTAAGAGGTCGCCGGTTTGGGAGGTGCTGCCGAAGAAGCCTTGGCGAGTTGCTGCAGTGCATCTTGTAGATGGTACACACTGCAGCCACGGTGTGCCAGTGGTGGAGCTAGTGAATATTTAAGGTGGTGGATGGGGTGTCGATCAAGCGGGCTGCTTTGTCCTGAATGTTGTCGAGCTTCTGGAGTGTTATTGGAGCAGTACTCCATATCATTAAGGGATATGAGGCAAAAATGGGTATATGGAGTTAGGTCACAGATCAGCCATGATCTCATTGAATGGCAGAACAGGCTCAAGGGGCTAATTGGCCTCCTCCTGTTCCTATGTTCCTATGCCTGGCCGACTGAGAATTTTCCAGCAATTTCTGTTTTTTATTTCAGAATTCACAGTGACAATTCCTGCTTAACAAAACCTAACCTTGTTAAGAATTTCTTTGTCGGGCTCCTGTGAGTTTGTACGATTTGGAAGCGACTGTATCTAATATGGTTTATACTTAATCTTCTCCCAGCTTTGATTCACCTTGTGCTCTAATTAGGTCTCTGTTCCTCTTACGATCTACATTTGTCTCCACACATCAGAGCCACCTGAATATTTAAACCCGTTGATAGTTGGGTTTTATTTTTTTCCCCTGAAATAGGGTCACAAAACTGGGTGCAATCTGCAGCGACCAAATGCAGACTCCTATTTCTCATCTATATGTTGCCCCTTGGTAACATCATCCGAAAACAGAGCGTCAGTTTCCACATGTACGCTGACGACACCTAGCTCTACCTCACTAACTCTTCTCTCGACCCCTCCACAGTCTCTAAATTCTCAGACTGCTTGTCCGACATACAGTTCTGGATAAGCAGAAATTTTCACCAATTAAATATTGGGAAGACCGAAGACATTGTTTTTGGTCCCTGCCACAAACTCCGTTTATTAGCCACTGACTCCATCCCTCTCCCTAACGTCTGTCTGAGGCTGAACCGCACTGTTCGCAACCTTGGTCTCATATTTGACCCTGAAATGAGCTTCTGACCACATATCCGCAGCATAACAAAGACCGCCTACTTCCACCTCTGTAACATCGCCCGTCTCCGCCCCTGCCTCAGCTCATCCACTGCTGAAACCCTCATTGATGCCTTTGTTACCTCTAGACTTGACTATTCCAATGCACTCCTGGCTGGCCACCCACGTTCTACCCTATGTAAACTTGAGGTCATCCAAAACTCGGCTGCCCGTGTCCTAACTCGCACCAAGTCCCGTTCACCCATCACCCCTGTGCTCGCTGACCTCCATTTGCTCCCGGTTAAGCAGCGACTCGATTTCAAAATTCTCATCCTTGTTTTCAAATCCCTCCATGGTCTCGTCCTTTCCTATCTCTGTAATCTCCTTCAGCCCCACAACCCCCTGAGATATTTGTGCTCCTCTAATTCTGCCCTCTTGAGCATCCCCGATTATAATCGCTCAACCTTTGGTGGCCGTGCCTTCTGTTGCCTGGGTCCTAAGCTCTGGAATTCCCTCCCTAAACCTCTCCACCTCTCTTTCCTCCTTTAAGACGCTCCTTAAAACCTACCTCTTTGACCAAGCTTTTTGTCACCTGCCCTAATTTCTCCTTATGTGGCTCGGTGTCAAAATTTTTGTCTTATAATACTCCTGTAAAGCGCCTTGGGACGTTTTACTACGTTAAAGGCGCTATATAAATACAAGTTATTGTTGTTGTTGTCCATAACTGGAAAACCTCGGGTTTAAAAACCAGCAGAACAAATTGGGAGGAGCAAATTAAATGCCACAAGTAAATAATAAACACGAGAGTCTTCACAAGGCACCCTGCTAAAAGGAGTTAACATGGATCATTAGCTGAAGCTCCAGTGTCTCCTGCCCTTATGGAACTTCAGCTGGCTGTCGGTATGAGGTATGAGACCTAATTAGAGCATCAAAGCTGCCCGTCGGCGAGGGAGGATTGAGTGCTCCCTGTGCCAGAGGAAACAGCTGCACGCGTTGCAGTTTGCCAGAATTGACATTTCTGCGGGAATTTATCGTTGCGGAGAAAGGGGGATTTTATTCCGTTTAATCCTAAAATGAGAGGGTTTTGAATATTCTCCTGCTTTGCAGTTCTCACACACAATTTTCCCTGTACTTAAAATCCACATCTACAAACTGGGCTAACCATGTTCGGTCCCTGCATGACACAAACTGGCAATTCGTGCACTCAGTGTAAACGAGGAAACGGACGCTCTTAACCTGACCATAGAACCACACAGCACAGAAGGCGGCCATTCGGCCCATCGTGCCTGCGCCAACTCTTTGCAAGAGCTATCCTATTAGTCCCACTCGCCTGCTCTTTCCCCATTGCCCTGCAACATTTTTCACCTACATCTCCATTTACCATCCTCGCACTGCTCTTTCCCAACTCTGTCCTTCACTCTGCGGCAGACTTGAGCACATAATCCCGGCTGACATTCCCAGTGCAGCACTGAGGGTGTACTGCACTGAAGTGTCAGCCTGGACTATGTGCTGGCACTCCAGTGCAGTAAAAGATACCATGGCACTATTTCGAAGAAGAGCAGGGGGAGTTCTCCCTGGTGTCCTGAGGCCAATATTTATCCCTCAACCAACATCACTAAAACGCATTATCTGGTCATTATCACATTGCAATTTGTGGGATCTTGCTGTGTGCAAATTGTCTGCCATGTTTCTGAAATTACAACAGCAACTACACTCAAAAAGTACTTCATTGGCTACAAAGTGCCCTGGGATGTCCGGTGGTCCTGAAAGCCGCTATATAAATACAAGTTCTTTCATTCACTGACCCACATTAATCAGCCTGGACTCCCAGGGAGCTGTTGATAGTTTGAGGCATAGACTGGCTCCAACTACCATTCAGGATAAAACTTGGCTGAGTGCCGCATTAACCTGAAGAATCCATCACACACAAAACACAAAGCATTGCTGTGGTTAAACTCGTCTCCCTCATTGCTGCTGCTTCACACACCAGCAGAGAGTCCGTGATTTTGCAAGGGCGCTCCCCGACAGGCAGTGGCATGTTAACATGTGCAGTCCCATTCGACCTGACACACAGTGAGAAAAGAAGATGTTGAAATACAATGCATTACTTTGTACAATTCTGGTCGTCATATTATAAAAAGGATATAGAGGAACTGGAGAGGGTGCATAAAAAAGATTTACAAGGATGATACCAGAAATGCGAGGGTCTACCTATCAGGAAAGGATGAACAGGCTGGGTCTAAGAGAAGGCTGAGGGGTGACCTAATAGAGGTCTTTAAAATTATGAAAGGTTTTGATAGAGTGGATACAGAGAGAATGTTTCCACTTGTGGGGAAGAGCATAACTAGAGGCCATCAATATAAGATAGTCACCAAGAAATCCAATAGGGAATTCAGAATAAACTTCTTTACCCAGAGAGTGGTGAGAATGTGGAACTCGCTACCACAGGGAGTGGTTGAGGTGAATAGTATCGATACATTTAAGGGGAGGCTGGACAAGCATATGAGGGAGAAGGGAATAGAGGGTTACGCTGATAGATTTAGATGAGGAAAGACGGGAGGAGGCTCGAGTGGAGCATAAACACCGGCAGGGACTGGTTGGGTCGAATGGTCTGTTTCTGTGCTATGTGTAACATTATTATATATTATTGTATATGATTCTGGGTAGATGAGATGGGGGGGAAGAGATGTTGAGAGGGACATGTAGAGATAAATGGGGGTTTGTGGAGAAGCACAGACACTGGCTTCAGCGCTGAACATTATTGGGTAGTTTACCTCCTTGATCAGTATTTATCTTCGGCAGCGGGACCCGAGCCCCGACCTCCCTCAAAACGTTCAAGTCTTTTACATAGGGGAAAAATACAGATTCAGCTCTGTGCGTTTTGAATCAACCTGCCCAATCGCACAGCCGCGAGTCACAGCAGCCTTAAGGCTTTATCATTTTCAATAATATTTTCTAAAGTACTTTCCCAAACGTTTTTCTTAAAAAAGCGCAGAAGAGCAAAAAAAAACACCACACAAACCAAAGTCAAAACACATCATCACCCTGCCACTTGCCAAGCAACGCCGCTGTTACAATAAACGACATCTAGTACTTGGGCAGCTTTAAGCAAACAAAAACAAACTGGGTTTGCCAAAGATTTGCTTTGCACCCTGACAAGTGAGTGCCTCTTTTAATATTTACAGCAACTTTTCAGATACGTGTGTGGTCGGCGGATGGTAACATTGCATGCCAGCCCTTCAGTGCAGAACCCAGGCTTGGGATGAGACGCGCAGATACTAAACAGACACCTAACAGGCAAGGTAATGAGATGCGAGATGAAATTCTGCTGCATAGCATCTTTGCAACAAGGAAAAAAACACCACCAGCTCATCCTAAACGAGGAAGCGTGCACTGTCACCTTAAGAAGCATCTTTACAACGTTGCCTTGGCTCTTTGCAGTTGGCTAAATAAACAAAAAAAGCTTTCACCGCCACTCGCCCCCTTTTTTTTTGCAATTGATGAGGAAATTAATGGAAAAAGAGAGAGAGAGAGCGAAATAAAGGGGGGAAAGAGTCGGATTGCACCTTACCTGCTCGCTCCAGCACCTCCGCGGTACCCAGGTCAGCGGAAACTATTGAAGGCAAGTACAGGAGTAACAAAGTGCAAAGTGCCATGTCGCTGCCACCCCGGTTGGGAGTGTGTTTCAACCGGCTGTCCCCTTGAAGCAGAGGCCGGCGTGAGTGAGGGCGATGCTCAGGTCCACCTCGTTCAGACTTTTACGTCCTGAGCCCCATCAGAAACAGATGGAAGGGATTTCTCGGGGAGACTTTTTTTTGGGGGGGGTCTGATGTTGAGAGTATCTGGGTTTTTTTTCTCCTTTCCCACCCTCCTCCTCTCTCTTTGGCTGTCTTTTCTACTGATTATTTTCCCCTCACTCTCTGTTGCTGTGCTTGTTTAAGAACAATGCCGAGCTTGGAGAGAGAGAGAGAGAGAGCGAGAACGCCACACTCTGTCAGACTCTCAATATAACACGAGCAAAGTGGGACAGAGCGAGAAAGGGGGAAGATTACACCTGACGCCAGACAGCCAGCCTTGTTCTTATCCATTTCCCACCCAGATCACCAGGCTCCAATCTGATTTCACAAACTCACCTGTCAATCATAACTGCTGAATAATTCATTAACCGGACTCATTAAAATAAAACTCTCTTCAAACCTGCCATTTTTTTCACCCTCTGACGGATTTTTAATTAATTTTTTTGCAATTGCTATTGAAGAAATGGTTCTAAAAACATTTACTTTCAATCCGATTTGTGCGCAATCACTCGCACTCACTTGCACAAACACAAGATAGCGTTAGAACTGGGCTGTTTAAATGGAGTTTTTAATATGAGGTGCATGTCCATAAACGCTACACATCCTTCCAAATATATTATTTTAAAAGTGCTCAGATAATTTAACCCTCCGATAGATCTCTTAGCCTGTATTGATCAGCCCATTCTGTAACAGGACATGGCTTTCTGTACACCCTCCGTGTTGCATAAAGTGGGGAGTGGAACTAGAAGGAAGCAGAATATCCTTGAGATAAACTTTTTTTTAAATATACTATTTTAGTTGTGCTGCAAAAATAGCACTTCTGTTCGCCAAGAATTATTCTCACAAATTGTGGCTTTTTGAAAGATGACTGCATGGTTTCCTTCCCTACACCTTTTTTGCTTTTCCAATTCCTTTTTATTGGTCTAACTTTTATTTTTCCACCTTTCACGACCTCAGGACGTCCCAAAGCGCTTTACAGCCAATGAAGTACTTCATGAAGTGTGGTCACTGTTGCAATGGGCAGCCAATTTGCGCACAGCAAGCTCCCACAGACAGCAACGTGATAATGACCAGATCATCTGTTTTTAGTGAAGTTGGATGAGGGGTATTGGCCCCAGGACTCCATTGTTCTTTTCGAAATAGTGGCCTTGGGGTCTTTTACCTCCACCTGAGAGGGCAGACGGGTCCTTGGTTTAACGTCTCTTCCAAAAGGCAGCACCTCCAACAGTGCAGCGCTGCCTCAGTGCTGCACTGCAGTTACCTTTCACCACACACCGAGAAAAGACAGGCAGCGATGAGACAGCTCTCTAACCAAAGGCGTTGCCAGCAACTTACGGTTGCTTTCTCCCCTCTGGTGGCACAATTCGACAACACACTTTTAATGTAATGTTTCTGCTCTTGGGGGTGGGAGGGGGAGGGGTTTGATGGCTGCATATTCCTAGGACAATTGGAGCTCTGAAGACTGAGATCGATAGATTTTTGTCGGGTAAGGGTATCACGGGATATGGAGCAAAGGCAGGAAAATGGAGTTGAGGTCCAGATCAGCCATGATCTGATTCAATGGTGGAGCAGGCCTGAGGGGCCGAATGGCCTCCTCCTACTCCTATGCTCCTACATGACTCAAGCACAGACACCACCCTTGTTGCTCTCACTTCACCTCTGCTCAGTTCTCAACTTTCCCTCCCCCCCCCGATGACCGTGGGATATGAACATACGGAAATGACCGAGAGGAACAGACCCACTGGCCCATCCAGCCTCTCCCACACAGTTAGGATACGCCCCACCCCACCTGGAGACATGAAATCTCCCGGGAGAGATGAAAAAACGAATAAAAAAAAAACAGGCTAATTAGGGAAAAAGAAAACTGGAAAATTCCTCTTCCACCCCGTTAGGCGATCAAAGATAGTTCAGGAGATCACATTGGGCCTGAGTCACTTTACAGGATACCTACCTCGTGTGCAAGGTGGTCTCCGCCTCAGCCAGAAACAGCTCTCGCTCGAAGGAATTCAGCGAATCAGCGTTCTCTGCACGAGCCTGCAACCTGTTCCACGGGTCCAATATCCTCTGGGAAAAGAAGAACCGCCCAACATCTAACCTAGTTTTGCCCTTACATAACTTGTAAACGTGACCCCTGGGTCCCCCCCGCTAACCTATTCAATTGAAATAACTGGCCCGCATAAACGCAATCTAGTCCCTTCATTATTTCATAAACCTCGATCAAATGTGTTTGTGTCTCATTGCTCCGTGGTGCAGTTTGGTCATCGCATTTTTAATGCGACGTTTCTGCGTTTTTAATGCACGTTCTGTTGCTGCAAATCAGCTACATGTCGATTGATCAATGTTAATGATGCATTTATCTCACTATGGCTTATGTTCATCCAGTGACCTGTCAATTTTCTCCCCACCTCTCCTGAAGGAACTGATTCATACTGGGGTACTACTCCATAGTGTCCAAGGGGAACAGTAGTGACGTAAGAAAACTACTAGGCCCTTGGTCTAAGCATTAAACAAATCTTTAATCAACTGTTTTACAACATGGAGGTCTCTTTGTGTCCTTCACTAGTTCCTGTTAAAGAATGTCCTGCGCAAGCTGGGCCCGTGCCCGAGTATTTATACTCTCCCTGGATAGCACCACCTGTAGGCTGCTCAGTATTATTTCATAAGTCTTTCTTGCATGAATGACTGATTCATGTCAGGCAGCCTAGTGGTTCTGCTACTGGACTTGTAATCCAGAGACCTGAGTTCCAAATCCCACCACGGCAGCTGGGGAACTTAAATTCAGTTAGTTAAGCTTGGTAGAAGCTAATATCAGTAATGATGACCATGTAACTACTGGATTGTCATAAGAACCCATCTGGTTCACTAATGTCCTCACCCGGTCTGGCCTATATGTAACTCCAGACCCACAGCAATGTGGTTGATTCTTAATTGCCCTCTGAAATGGCCTAGCAAGCCACTCAATTGTACTAAACTGCTATGAGAGTACCTAGGCCCTAAGCTCTGGAACTCCCTCTCTGCCTCTCTACCTCGCTTTCATCCTTTAAGATGCTCCATTAAACCCACCTCTTTGACCAAACTTTTTGGTCATCCGCCCTAATTTCTTACGTGGCTCGGTGTCAATTTTCTGGACTTAAAACACTCCTGTGAAGCGCCTTGGGACATTTTACTATGTTAAAGGCACTACATAAATACAAGTTGTTGTTGTTGTTGTTACTATGCAGACTGCAGCAGTTCAAGGAGGCGGCTCACCACCACCTTCTCAAGGGCAATTAGGGATGGGTAATAAATGCTGGCCTTTCCAGTGACACCCGCATCCCATGAATGAATTTAAAAAAAAATCCATACTGGGGTACAGAACCACAGTGTCCCTCCATACTGGGGTAGAGCTCCTCAGTGTCCATTCTTTATATGTGAGCTTAGACAGTCTATTTAACTGGAACAGTGGGAGAAAATCCAAGGTATAAGAAGTCAACAACAGATGCATGCAAGGGGCTGTAATGAGAACCTTAGATGCATTCAAGGCGCAGCTAGATAAGCACATGAGGGAGAAGGGAATAGAAGGTTATACTGATAAAGTTAGATGAAGTAGGGTGGGAGGAGGCTCATGTGAAGCATAAACACTGGCATGGACCTGTTGGCCAAAATGGCCTGTTTCTGTGCTGTAGATCCCATGCAATTCTATGTAAGCACAATCCAGTCTTCACCTAAACTCCACAAGCATGTACTCCCCAGCAGGAATCACTGGGGAGAGATCGGGAGAAAGAAGCCTTGCTAATTTTTCCCTCCCTATCCTGGGGACAATGAGGTCAACTATGCCATCTTGCCAGAGATCAGCTACTTCAGGCAAGGGATCAAACCTTGGGCCTTCCTGTTTTGTTTGGGGTTGCCTTTATGAGGGAAGGCAGGAGGTTGTGGGACTCATTCTCTGCTTTCTTTGGACCAACTAAGGTCCTGCAAAGAATTTTCTGACACAACTTGGATGGTGATTAAATTAATTTTGTGCTGATGTGAGTTGAATTGCTTTATTAATCAACATATAAAGCAGTGAAAGCAAAGTAATGAGGCACGAAGGGTCAAGGGCAGACATCCATAATGCACCAGTGAGTATCCATTACCAAGCTCTACGTGATACAAGACGTGATATGTCATTTTGTACCATGTTGGGTTTGTAGCTGCTTTGCACCCTCACTATAATGAAGTGAACGTGTTCTGTGGTACACTCTACAGAAACATAGAAGATAGGAGCAGGAGTAGGCCATTCGGCCCCTCGAGCCTGCTCCACCATTTAATGAGATCATGGCTGATCATCCAAATTCAGTACCCTGTCCCTGCCTTCTCCCCATATCCTTTGATCCCTTTAGCTTTAAGAAATATATCTAACTCCTTCTTGAATATATTTAATGAATTGGCCTCAACTGCCTTTTGTGGTAGAGAATTCCACAGGTTCACCACTCCCTGGGTGAAGAAATTCCTCCTCATCTGTCCTAAATGGCTTACCCCTTATCTTTAGACTGACCCCTGGTTCTGGACTCCCCCGCCATCGGGAATATTATTCCTGCATCTAGTCTGTCTAGTCCTGTTAGAATTTTATAAGTTTCAATGAGATCCCCTCTCATTCTTCTAAACTCCAGCGAATATAAGCCCAATCGACCCAATCTCTCCTCATACGTCATTCCTGCCATCCCAGATATCAGTCTGGTGAATCTTCGCTGCACTCCCTCCATGGCAAGAACATCCTTCCTCAGATAAGGCGAGCAAAACTGCACACAATACTCAAGGTGTGGTCTCACCAAGGCCCTGTACAACTGCAGCAAGACATCCTTGCTCCTGTACTCGAATCCTCTCGCTATGAAGGCCAACATACCATTTGCCTTCTTAACCGCCTGCTGCACCTGCATGCTTATCTTCAGCGACTGGTGCACAAGGACACCCAGGTCTCGTTGCACTTCCCCTTCTCCCAATCTATTGCCGTTCAGATAATAATCTGCCTTCCTGTTTTTGCCACCGAAGTGGATAACCTTGAATTTATCCACATTATACTGCATCTGCCATGCATCTGCCCAATCACTCAACCTGTCCAAATCATACTGGAGTTTCTCGGCATCCTCCTCACAGCACACATGCCCACCCAGCTTTGTATCATCTGCAAACTTGGAGTTATTACATCTAGTTCCCTCGTCTAGATCATTAATATATATTGTGAAAAGCTGGGGTCCTAGCACCGATCCCTGCGGTACCCCACTAGTCACTGCCTGCCACTCGGAAAAAGACCCGTTTATTCCAACTCTGTGCTTTCTGTCTGCCAACCAGTTCTCTATCCAAGTCAATACCTTGCCTCCAATCCCATGTGCTTTAACTTTACACGCTAATCTCTTATGCGGGACCTTATCGAAAGCCTTCTGAAAGTCCAAATACACCACATCCACTGGTTCTCCCTTATCTATTCTACCAGTTACATCCTCAAAAAATTCCAGTAGATTAGTCAAGCATGATTTACCTTTTGTTCATGACATACCAACTGAGGCACAGGCAGAGAGAGAGATCAAAGGTCTCAAAGGCCTTGCCCAACGTCAGGGATGTAACTATGAATAAGGCTTTGCCTAATGCTGTGGTTATAAACTGAGAGCACACGAAAAATTTCAAAGCAAGAGATCGAAATGTTTCCACTAGTGAATAAAGGTGAGGGGTTTAATATTGTAAATGATACCATTTTGCCTGAAGTGAGGTATCACAGTCGGTTGAGTCATAGGCCATGACATTCCTCGAACCGCTCGACTGCCATAACTTTGGCGGAAACCCCCATTTGCTGGCGTAAACTTCTGGTGAAGTTACGGCGACGAAGCGGGAGGAGCCCTGAGGACATTCCCGGACCTAGACTCAACCAAAACCAGATGTTCTTGGGTCCAAACCCTAGTAGAGTTCATTCAAGCTTCTACCTGTCAAAGGTGGATATCGGGGTTGAAACGGGTCCTTCTTGCTCCTGTTTGCCAGGTGGAAAACGGGGAAAAAGGGAGCAATGTGCTGCGCCCGATTAGCGCACGTGTTACAGGTGCCGTTGTATTGGTGCACGCGGCTTTACAGGCGTTCCATGTGGGCGCCTAAAACAGCTGCTAAGCCGTATGTAAATGTGGGGCCTAACGTCTGTTCTCGGCCTCCATGCCGTAATTTGTTGGCGATCAGCGGAATAGGTCCTGGGCCTACTCAGCTTAGGATTCTTCAGTGGTCCATGCAACCAGGAACGGAATGTAAGCCGTTTATTCTTTTTAAATCCATCAGTAATCGTTACTGTGGAGCCAGGAGGAGCAGGAGCACTCCCGCAACTCCATGGTACTACCCAAATGGGCGAGCTGCCTGTGGCACCAGCAACTTGCCTAAATTATTGAAATGAGGGCCGAAATTGGGCCTTGGGCCTCTCAGCTGGAGGATGCACTGCCAGCACAGCGCCAATTCTGGGCCCTAAAACAAACTTCTATCCCATCGTGTGTGAGGACACCTCCCGGGCTGAGCAGTGTTTACTTTGTATTGATCATTCTCAAGATGTGAGCTTTTATTGCCCATCCTTAGTTATCTTGAGAAGATGGTGGTGAGCCTCCTTTTTGAAGCACTGCAATTGTGTAGCAGTTTGATACAACTGCGTGGCTTGCCAAGACACTTCAGAGGGAAGTTACGAGTCAACTACATTGGGTAAGGAACGCAGGTTTCCTTCCCTAAAGGGCATGGTCACTTTTGCTGATTTTTACTCAGCTTTTTATTTCAAGATTTTTTAAAAAATTGAATTTAAATTCTCAAACTACCATGGTGCTGTTTGAACTCAGTCTCCTGATTATTAGTTTAAACCTGCTGTATTATTGCAGCATCTCCTGACGGTCAGTACTGCTCCCAACAGGCATTTTATGCTTAATGGAGACTAACCTCCATGGGTAATCCCTCTCTCATCAGTATCAGCCATGGCCCAGTGGGTAGCACTCTTGCCTCTCACATCAGAAGGTTGTGGGTTCATAGTCCCACTCCTGACACTTGAACGCAAAAAATCTAGGCTGCTGCTCGGATGAGACGTTAAACCGAGGCCCCGTCTGCTCTCTCAAGTGGACATAAAAGAC
This sequence comes from Somniosus microcephalus, assembly GCF_052327205.1. NCBI lineage: Eukaryota > Metazoa > Chordata > Chondrichthyes > Squaliformes > Somniosidae > Somniosus > Somniosus microcephalus. The sequence goes on from NC_141010.1 coordinate 11,559,630, forward strand.
CCCGTGGCCACTGCTTCAAAGAAGAGGAGGCATAGTGGTTAGCACTGTTGCCTCACAGCGCCAGGGACCCGGGTTCGAATCCGGCCTCGGGTGACTGTCTGTGTGGAGTTTGCACATTCTCCCCGTGTTTGCGTGGGTTTCCTCCGGGTGCTCCGGTTTCCTCCCACAGTCCAAAGATGTGCGGGTTAGGTTGATTGGCTATGATAAATTGACCCTTAGTGTTGGGGGGATTAAATACGTGGGGATAGGGTGGGATATGTGTTGGTGTAGGGGTTACGGGGATCGGGTGGGATATGTGTCGGTGCAGGCTCGATGGGCCGAAATGGCCTCTATCTGCACTGTGGGGTTTCTGTGATTCTGTGAAGAGCAGGGGAGTTATCCCTGGTGTCCTGGCCAATATTTATTCCTCAATCCACTAAAAAAAACGATTATCTGGTTATTATCACATTGCTGTTCGTGAAAGCTTGCTGTGCGCAAATTGGCTGCCGCAATTCCTACATCACAATATTGACTACACTTCAAAAAGAAGTTCATTGGCTGTAAAGCGCTTTGGGACGTCCGGTGGTTGTGAAAGGCGTTATATAAATGAAAGTCTTTTCTTTCATCCATTTCCTCCGCTGGCTTAATATGGAGCATCCAGTGCCTTTGAGTTTAATCACAGGCTATGCGTTAGTTTTCACTGACAGTGTTGGTCAATTCATTTAGGGGTATATCCGATTCATGTAGAAATTGAGTGTTTTTCCCCGGTGGTCTGATGAGAATGTATCCACATTCTATGGGGATTTCGCACATCCATCAAGAGTATCAGACTGTTGACATATCAGACATATCCGAGGTATAACAAAGACCGCCTATTTCCACCCCCGTAACATCGCCCGTCTCCATGCTTGCCTCAGCTCATCCACTGCTGAAACCCTCATCCCTGCCTTTGTTACCTCTAGACTTGACTGTTTCAACGCACCCCTGGCTGGCCTCACACATTCTACCCTACATAAACCTGAGGTCACCCAAAACTCGGCTGCCCGTGTTCTAACTCTCACCAAGTCCCGTTCACCCATCACCCCTGTGCTTGCTGACCTACATTGGCTCCCGGTTAAGCAATGCCTCGATTTCAAAATTCTCATCCTTGTTTTCAAATCCCTTCATGGCCTCGCCCCTTCCTATCTCTGTAATCTCCTCCAGCCCCACAACCCCCCCAAGATATCTGCGCTCCTCTAATTCTGCCCTCTTGAGCATTCCTGATTATAATCGCTCAACCTTTGGTGGCCTTGCCTTCTATTGCCTAGGCCCTAAGCTCTGGAATCCTCTCCCTAAACCTCTCCGCCTCTCTACCTCTCTCTCCTCCTTTAAGATACTCCTTAAAACCTACCCCTTTGACCAAGCTTTTGGTCACCTGCCCTAATTTCTCCTTATGTGGCTCGGTGTCAAATTTTTTGTCTTGTAATACTCCTGTGAAGCACCTTGGGACGTTTTACTATGTTAAAGGTGCTATATAAATACAAGTTGTTGTTGTTATTGTTGAATTTGTCTTTGCTAAAACAACCTAAAGTCAAATTGGGAAGACAACCATCCCATGTATTATGTGGTTTGTATTGGCTACAGATAGATTGGTTGCTAGGAGTATTGTCAGAGAATCATAAGCAATGGAGAGGGTGTAACATCTAACCCATTTCTGCAACCTAAAACGAAGCTCCAGTACATCCTATGACATTGACCATCTTGAGCAAGTGTGGCTGCATCATCTATAACACATTGGGAGGGGTTGTGGCCCAAGAGCTGGCAAAAAAGAACAAGCAAGGAGGAAGTCTAGAGAAATTGACGAGAGCACTGTAGGATGCAAGAACAACTAGGAAGAGAGAACCTAGGAACACACCACGCCACAGTGTGAAGCTGATCAAGTAGTGTTTACCCTTGCTCCCTAGCACAGGTAGGCTGGTGTCACCTGCACTAAGGATCATGTGTAGGGTTGCTGTAATGAAATCTGTTTGTCTTGATTCTGTATTCGTTTTGCACTCATGTATATTACCCTGTTCCTGGGACTAGGGACAGGGTCATGGGCAAGGCTTGGAAGCTAAGCAAGAGCCAGGTCTGGTTAGTACCTGGAAGGAGTGACCATTAGAGAAGACCAGGTGCAGAAAGTCACAGAATGGAGCCCTGAGGAGGGGCGGTTGGTACGGAAGGGGGCGGCTGGTGAGCAGGCCCGGGCGTTGGGCTGAAGATTGTCAGACAGGAGGAATGGTGGAAATGGAATGGCGGCGCGCACAGATGCAGCGGCTTTTGCTTCTCCCAGGACGGTGCTATTTACGTTTAATGTTAATGTTATTTGTACTGGACTCATGGGAGCTTGCAAGATCACATTTCGTTGTTCATGTACTTGTGCATTGTACAATGACAATAAAGTTGAATTATATTATTATTATTATATTATATTATATTACCCTCCCCCACGGTGTATAGTTTCACTTCCTCTTTCCCGACTAACCTGGAAGGTTCCAGGTCTTGGCTCTTGGCTCCGCCCCTGACTTCTCTTACATAAAGATCCCAGGATCTGTATGACTCATTCCTGTGAACCAGTCGGCGTGTTGAGATGTTAGCTCTGATCTTAGTGATTAAAAGCCAACTTGTTTAAGTCTATAACTTCTAGTTTTGTGGTTATTGAAGGCCCATCAATTTTTAATCACTAAAGAATACTAGGATGGATCGACTCCTAAAACCAGAGCGTCTGGACTTGGATCCACATTCTGCTGAAGCATCAAATCAATTTGGACACTGGCTCAAATGTTTCGAACTCTTCGCGGGGGCCTCATCCACTAGCGAGGTAGATAAACTGAGTCTACTGACTACTCGCGTAAGTCATCGGATTTATTCGTTCATCCGGGACGCCACCTCTTACACGGAGGCCATCACTATCCTGAAGGCCCAATACCAGAGGCCGGTAAACGAAGTGTACGCCAGACATCTGCTGGCTACACGCAGGCAGCGACCACAGGAATCAATGGACGATTTCTTACAGGGCCTAAAGGACCTGGTCCGGGACTGTAACTGCAAGGCAGTGATGGCCAACGCGTACTCTGACGAATTGGTCCGCGATTCCTTCATCACGGGCCTCAAATCGAATTATATCCGGCAGAGACTGCTGGAGAAGGAGGTCCTGGATTTAAAAAAGACAGTGGCCACTGCGCGATCGCTGGACGTGGCCCAGAGAAACTCTGACTCTTATTCTTCCGGCCATGCGGCCCTCACCGTCTCGTGCGCGCCGAGGGGGCCGCCATCTTAGAATCAGCCATCTTCCCCATCCAGGTCTCAGACCAGCTCTACGCCGCCGGAGTCCCCACACAGAAGTTCACCCAGGGGTCACCCGACTATACCATTTTATAAAGTCCCGCAATCTGCCCCACTCCATCGAGGAGGTCAGGGCAATGACCAGAGCCTGCCGCATCTGTGCGGAATGCAAGCCTCGTTTCTACAGGCCTGACCGTGCACACCTTATCAAAGCCACACGGCCATTCGAGCGCCTAAGTCTGGACTTCAAGGGACCCCTTCCCTCTGCTGACCGTAACGTATACTTCCTCAATATCATTGATGAATATTCCCGCTTCCCCTTCGCCATTCCCTGCCCAGACATGACCAGTGCCACGGTCATCAAGTGTCTCTGTAATCTATTCTGCATGTTTGGCATGCCAAACTACATACACAGCGATAGGGGGACGTCATTCATGAGTGACGAGCTGCACCAGTTCTTGCCCTCGAAGGGGATAGCCACTAGCAGAACCACTAGCTACAACCCCCGGGGTAATGGGCAAGTGGAAAGGGAGAATGCTACTGTTTGGAAGGCTGTCACGTTAGCCTTAAAGTCAAAAGGCCTTCCGACCTCCCACTGGCAGGAAGTCCTCCCAGACGTGCTCCACTCCATAAGGTCTCTGTTATGTACTGCCACTAACGTTACCCCTCACGAAAAGATGTTCGTTTTCCCCCGGAAATCCACCTCGGGCATATCTCTACCCGCGTGGCTGATGTCTCCGGGGACAGTACTATTGCGGAAGCACGTGAGAGGCCATAAAACGGACCCCCTTGTGGAAAAGGTACAGCTCCTCCATGCAAACCCTCAGTACGCCTATATCGAATACTCTGACGCGCGAGAGGACACTGTTTCCATAAAAGACCTCGCTCCCTCGGGGAGCGGAGAGAACGATGGGAGACTACCCGATGAAGACCTACACTACAAAGAGACAGGATTCCCAGAGGTATCAATACCCAACTTTAACCTGGAGGACACTGCAGATAACCTGGAAGACACTGCGGAGGCCCGGACAGCGGAGGAACCAGAATCCACTCCCCTAGAGGCACCCCAACCGGCTTTGCGCCGATCCCTGAGAACTGCAAAACCTCCTGACAGACTCACTTATACCAACTTTTAAGAAACATCACCCCGATGGACTAAATCTATAGAAGGGGTGAATGTAATGAAATCTGTTTGTCTTGATTCTGTATTCATATTGCACTCATGTATACTACCCTCCCCCACGGTGTATAGTTTCACTTCCTCTTTCCCGACTAACCTGGAAGGTTCCAGGTCTTGGCTCTTGGCTCCGCCCCTGACTTCTCTTACATAAGGATCCCAGGATCTGTATGACTCATTCCTGTGAACCAGTCGGCATGTTGAGATGTTAGCTCTGATCTTAGTGATTAAAAGCCAACGGCCTAGAAATTCAGTTGCGTTCGCCAGCCGTTAGCGCCTTAGGAGGGGTAGATCTCGAGCGCTAGGCACTTAGCGCCTGGGCGCAGGACGATCTGCGCCTACGCCCAACTTCAGTAGACATTTAGCGCCGGCGCAAAGTGTTTGCGCGCGCTCAGCTGCGCGCGCAACTTATGACGTCATTTCGTCGTGCAACGCCCTTTGTGCGCCCCAAACCGGAACTTCAGTCGCGCCCGCCCAATGTGGGCGTGGCGGTGTTAAGAACTGTGAAGTGGAACGCAGCAGAGGCCCTGCGGGCCTCGGGGAGCGCTAATTAAAGGGCACTTACACTGAACTATAAAGGCCAGCCATTTTGCTGCAATGACTTTTCTGCAACGGATTTCTGGACAGAGACCAAGGAAGAGACCTTACTGATTTGGCCCAACATAGGAGAGGTATTTTTGGCTTCTGGCCAGAGCTTGGAAATTTGCCTCATTGTGATTTCATTGTTTGCAAGTATATTATGGGGGCTGCATGGGGTTCCAACCCTCAGTTCCAGCATTATGTGCAAAGGGCTCGCAGACGCTGTGTGAGAGGGGCAGCCATGCCTAGACACAGAGGGGGCATCAGGCATCAGCAACGTAGGCCTTACCCACTCAGGGAATACCGCCAGCAGGTGTCCTATCTCACCATGACTGCCGCGCAGTGTGTTAAGAGGCTGCGCTTCAGAAGGGAGGTGGTTGCAGAGATCTGCCAGCTGCTTCACAGAGATCTGCGTCCACAGCTGATGTGCAGGACGTCTCTGTCGGTGGAAGTGAAGGTCACGGTGGCTCTGAACTTTTATGCAAGCGGCTCCTTCCAAGCCGCTGCTGGGGACATAGCTAACATCTCCCAGTTCGCCGTGCATCGCTGCATCCGGCAGGTCACCGATGCCCTTTTCACAAGGAGACACCAATTCATCTCCTTCCCCATGACCCTAGAGAGGCAGGAGCAGCGTGCAGTCGGATTTGCGAGGGTCGCCGACTTCCCCATGGTGCAGGGCGCCATTGACTGCACGCATGTGGCTTTGCGGGCACCTATCGACAATGCCGAGAATTACCGCAACCGGAAGTGCTACCATTCCCTCAATGTACAGCTGGTGTGTGACCACAGGCAGCGCATCCTAGCTGTCAATGCCCGCTTTCCAGGCAGCAGCCACGATGCTTTTATCCTGCGCCAGACTACTGTGGCTGACATGTTCCAGGCACAGCCTCCCCCAAGAGGATGGCTTATCGGGGACAAAGGCTATCCTTTGTGTACATGGCTCATGACCCCGCTCCGCGTGCCCAGGACCCCTGCTGAGGAGGCATACAACGAAAGCCATCAAGCCACAAGGAACATCATAGAGCAAACGATTGGCGTCCTCAAGCAACGGTTCCGCTGCCTGGATCGCTCCGGCGGATCTCTGCAGTATTCGCCGGATAGAGTCTCCCAGTTCGTCGTCGTTTGCTGCATGCTGCACAACCTGGCTATCCGCAGGACTCAGGCACTGCCACCTCACGTTGGACCACCACCTCAGGAGGATGAGCAGGAGGACCATGAGGAGGAGGAGGAGGAGGAGTACCAGCCCAGGAGGGAGCCACAAGGTCCAAGGGCCGTCCGTCGGCGGCTTATTGAACGACACTTCTAGGCCCCCTGTCAGGGAATGGCTTGTGGCAATGAAGGCACATGAATGCAACCGCTCCGCAAGCCCTCAGCCGGTTAACGCAACAACCACTCGAAACATCACACATGGACAAGCTGAATAAAGAAAAAGCTTTATTGAACAAACTCAGGGCCCTTCCCACATGAAACCCAAAAACAGACAACACCCCCAAAAAACAGTCAAAAACATATCTCACTCCCACAACCTGGGGAGGAATAACAAAACTTATCTATCCAAATGGCCTTCATCCTCGGCCTTACCAAAAGAACCCCCCCCATAGACAACACAACCACCCCCATATAAAAAAACATTTGCCAACACACTCTACTTTGTGTGCCGAGAGGGCGAGTCCTTGTCCAGGCTTTTCCGGCCCCTGGCCAACCTGCTGCTCCGCCTCAACCTGGGCCCTGTGGGTGCTGCAAGGCTGGGGGAAGGCTCCTGAGGGGCACATTGCGTGACGGCAGATGCCCTTGGGGGTCGGCCTAGACGAGCTCTGGCCCTCGAGGGGCCGGCTGCCGACTGCTGCAGCTGTGGCTGGGCAGCATCAGTCCCTCCAGCAGCTCGTCGCAGCTTCGCTGGGGGAGTGGCAGTGGCGGCTGCAGCAATGGGGGCAAGCTGGCTGATGCCAGGCGCTCGCTGCTCGCCTGAGACACTGGCACTCGGCCGGGCTGGCACTGCAGCAAGCGCAGCAATCTGGTGAAGGCCAGACCGCTGTGCTGCTGCAGCGCGGCGGGTGCCCTGGCGATGCCTGCCTGACACAGCGAGTGTGGCAGCAGTGAGTGCCCGTACTGCCCTGGTCTGTGCCCGCATCAGACCAGCCAGTGACTGCACGGCACCACTGATCAACTGTCCACTCGCTGCCTGTGCTGCCCTGAATTCGTCCCGACTCGCGTCCTGTGCTGCCCTGAATTCGGCCCGACTCGCGTCCTGTGCTGCCCTCAATTCGGCCCGACTCGCGTCCTGTGATGCCCCGAATTCGGCCCGACTCGCGTCCTGTGATGCCCCGAATTGTTCGAGACCCCTGGCCTGTGCTGCCGCGAGTTGTTCGAAACCCCTGGCCTGTGAGGCCCCGAAATCGGACACACTATGAGCCAGGGACTCAATGGCCTCAGGCAACTGTGCCACAACCCCCATGAACTCGGTGTGCCGACGATCCGAGTCCGCGGACATTTGATCAAGGAGGCGCACCTCCTGGGCGAGGACCGTCTCCGGACTGGAGGCCGGACTCTCCCTCTGGGGAGAAGGCCGCCGAGCTGCCCGACCCTTCCCGCGTGGCTGCACGCCACTGGGCCCAGCAACTACACTCCCCTGCAACACTTCCCCCCTCTGGGGAGAAGGCAGCCGAGCTGCCCGACCCTTCCCGTGTGGCTGGACGCCACTGGGCACAGGAGCTACACTCCCCTGCAACACTTCCCCCCTCTGGGGAGAAGGCAGCCGTGCTGCCCGACCCTTCCCGCGTGGCTGGACGCCACTGGGCACAGGAGCTACACCCCCCTGCAACACTTCCCCCTGGCTCTCCTCCAGGGAAGACGTGTCCCCTCCATTGCCATCCCCTGGCGCGGATGAGGGTTCCCCCGATGGGCCGCCTTCCTCTTCCTCCTCCTCGTCCTCCTCTTCCGAGGGATTGACACTCACAGCTTCAGGGACCTCCTCCTCACCAGCTGAAAGCAGGAAGGCACAAGAGTAGCTTTAGAGTGAGGACAGGGCATCAGCGAGGGAGGCATGAGTGGTGGCATTCTGCGCATTGGTCGGACAGTGGCAAAGGATGTAGATCTGAAGCGCAAGGGGAACGAGAGAGGTCCAAAAGGTCATGTCCTTACCATTGGGGCCCAGCACAGGGTCGGCATCTCCAATTGCAACGGGGCCAATCACCCGGGCACCCATGAGTCGACCCACGCGCTCCTCCAGGTCACTGAGCTGCTGGAACTGGGGACGGCCTCCCCCGGTGACAGTCCGGCTCTTCAGATTCTGGGCCAGCTTGGCCTGCAAGAGAAAGGACGGCCTCTAAGTACAGTGTGGTGCCCTGTTGTTGTGTGCACTGCCTCCCATGGTCGAATAGCTTGGCCAGTGTGGTGCCCTGTTGTTGTGTGCACTGCCTCCCATGGTCGAATAGCTTGGCCACTGTGTAAAGTGCAGAAAGTGCAATTGATGTTCATGCCAGTGCCATAGCTGCTGGATGAGGGCTGGCCATTAGGCCTTTGAGGTCCCTTTGCCCATAATGTGAGGTGCACATGCAAGGATGAGGAGGACACTGGAAAGGGTACTCACCCTGACAATCCGAGTGAGGTCGTTAAACTTTTTCCGGCATTGGACAACAGTCCGGGGGACATCGCAGGTGGCTGTGACCCTCTGGGCGATATCCCTCCAGGCTCTCCTGTACACCCTGTTGGGAGGCTTCTTGCCACTGTCCGGGAACAAGATATGGCTTCTCTTCTCCAAAGCCCTAACCAGCACCTTTAAATCATGGCCAGAGAAGCGCTGCGCTCGCTCACGGGCCCTCTGCATCCTTCCTGGCGCTATTTCTCTCCAGCAGCAGTGTTTAGGCCTAGCTGGAGGGCTGCAGTATCCAGGGCGTGGCAGCAGACCAAGTCGACCCTTCCCCCTTTAAGAGCTGGCCGGCGCCAGGGTGTCTGCTGTCAATCAAAACATGACCGCACCTGCGCTGCGCCCGGCCTCGGCGGTATCAGTCTGCACCGCCGGCTTAGCGCCTAAGGATAGCCGTGCATCGCCAGTTTTAGCGCTCGAGCAAACTCCTTGGCCAAAGCTACTGAATTTCGGCGAACTGCCCTCCACTTTCCGGCGGGCGCAAACTTTAGCGGCCGCCCGACTTTACCGCCCCAAAAGTGGCTATACTGAATTTCTAGGCCAACTTGTTTAAGTCTATAACTTCTAGTTTTGTGGTTATTGAAGGCCCATCAATTGCCAAGTGCCCAACCCTGTCCAGGATTGCCCTGGGGTCTCCAGGAATTAAAAACTAATCTCCAGGACCCTGCTGCCAGCAAAACCCAGGAGAGAAAACATTGGGACGTTAAAAAAAATTGTGTTTATAAAAAAAATTAATTACTCGAACACTTTTGTTTACAAGTCATAAAAATACTGGACGTGGGAAACAATGCTGGTTGGCTGACAGTCAAGAATCATCCAATCGCGTAATGATGAGTCTGCTTGCTTTCCGATTGGCTGTGGGAAGGCAGGGCACCATGAGAATGGACATGTTGGGCGACCAATGGCAGGAGTGTAAGGGGGGGCGGGGCAGTTGGAGATCATGTGATGAAACCTCCAAGAATATGTCCAACCATAGTTGCCGACCATAATCACGTGTACTCACGGCTACCATTTTGAATGGCGTACCACTTCGGGACTGAAATCAGCAAAACTGATTTCCGCTGTTCGTGTTGAAGGTACTGTTTGCATGAAGCTGGGAAAACATTTGAGGAGAAATCATCTCTGCACAAAGACGATTTGCATGAATCGGATAGTAAGTTTGAGATTGAGGGAAGCTAACTGGGGCGTAGGAAAAGCCGACATAAAACTTACCAGCAAGGTAGCTTGGCGAGGGGCAGATAGATGAATGGATAAACTGGTGGATATATAGATTGATTGGTAGAAAGCAATGTGCAGTCAGTATCGTTAATGTGGCTTTGATTTAAGAAGTGAGAAAGATGATATAATGCCCAAGGTAGGACTTCTTCTGTCAGTATTAGTAACAAATGGAAAAGGCTGAATTTAAAAAAATCTTCAATCTATCGGCAATTTCCCCTTCATGCATAAAACAGTGTAACCCTCCTGCTCTGACAGAGTTTCAACAGCAGGCTGATTGAGCATTACTGGTTGACAGTTTGATAAAAGAGATAAAGCTGCAATTGGCAGCTCGCTTCCAGTAAGCAGGCAATTGAGTTTGAAAAGGATGGATTCTCAACATTTACTCAGAAAATCTCACAGATCTAAAGGCAGTTAGAACATAAGAACATAAGAAATAGGAGCAGGAATGGGCCACTTGGCCCCTCGAGCCTGCTCCGCCAGTCAATAAGATCATGGCTGATCTTGGGCTCAAAGCCACTTCCCCGCCCGCTCCCCATAACCCTTCACTCCCTCATCTTGCAAAAATCTGTCTCTCTCCACCTTAAATGTATTTAATGACCCAGCCTCCACGGCTCTCTGGGGCAGAGAATTCCACAGATTTATGACCCTCTGAGAGAAGAAATTCCTCCTCATCTCAGTTCTAAACGGGCGACCCTTTATTCTGAAACTGTGCCCCCGAGTTCTAGATTTCCCCACGAGGGGAAACATCCTCTCTGCATCTACCTTGTCGAGCCCCCTCAGGATCTTATATGTTTCAATAAGATCACCTCTCATTCTTCTAAATTCCAATGAGTATTGGCCCAACCTGCTCAACCTTTCTTCATAAGTCAACCCCCTCATCTCAGGAATCAACCAAGTGAATCGTCTCTGAACTGCCTCCAATGCAAGTATACCCTTCCTTAAATAAGGAGACCAAAACTGTACGCAGTACTCAAGGTGTGGTCTCACCAATACCCTGTACAGTTGTAGCAAGTCTTCCCTGCTTTTATACGCCAACCCCCTTGCAATAAAGGCCAACATTCCATTTGCCTTTTTGATTACTCAATTCAATTTAATTTGCCATATGTAACCAGTACAAGTACAAGTAGAATGGAATGCTTACTCCCCGTGGGGACACGTCAGCTATTTTTACAGCGCCGTGCTCAGAAAATCAATTCTTTGGCATCCCGTGGCAGTGGGAGCACGATGTCCCTCAGCCGCTCCGTCCTCCTCGTCACCGCAGCCTCCTCCTCACTGTTGCCGGCTCGGCTCCACGTGTGGTGGCCTGCTTCTCCCGCTCACCCTCAGGCCACCATTCCCGGCTCCCCTCCTCCCAGTCGGACTGCGAGTCATTGTGGCTGCTGCTGCTGCTCGATGCGCTGCGCTGCCTCCGCCCGACTCGCCGAACACATCCTCCGGTCGCTGCGGCCTCCACCTCACCGTCGCCGGCTCCATGGTCCGATGGCCCGGGCCTGTTCTCCCGCTTCCGGTCCGGCCTCTGGCCGCCATGCTCGGCTCCCCTCCTCCCAGTTGGAATGCCTTCCCGCTGAGGAGCAGCTGGCCGACGTGCCCTAGCGGGCCGACGTGGCTGCTGCTGCGTCCCGATGCGCTGCGCTGCCTCCGCCCGACTCGCCGAACACCTCGCTCTGGTTGCGGGAACGAGCGGCGAGAGCGGGCCGCCCGAAGCAGGGAGAGCGCGCTAGCGCTGGACCGTCTCGGGCGCCATCTTGAACTTGCTGTACCTGCATGCTAACTTTTTGTGTTTCATGCACAAGGACCCCCAGGTCCCTCTGAACTGTAGCATTTTGTAATCTCTCTCCATTTAAATAATAATTTGCTTTTCTATTTTTCCTGCCAAAGTGGATAACCTCGCACTTTTCCACATTGTACTCCATCTGCCAAATGTTTGCCCAATCACTTAGCCTGTCTATATCCCTTTGCAGATTCTTTGAGTCTTCTGCACAACTTGCTTTCCCACCCATCTTTGTATCATCCACAAACTTGGCTACATTACACTCGGTCCCTTCATCCAAGTCATTACTGTAGATTGGGATGGCAGGAATGATGTATGAGGAGAGATTGAGTCGATTGGGCTTATACTCGCTGGAGTTTAGAAGAATGAGAGGGGATCTCATTGAAATTTATAAAATTCAAACAGGACTCGACAGACCAGATGCAGGAAGGATGTTCCCGATGGCAGGGGAGTCCAGCACCAGGGGTCACAGTCTAAAGATAAGGGGTAAGCCATTTAGGACTGAGATGGGGAGGAATTTCTTCACCCAGAGAGTGGTGAACCTGTGGAATTCTCTACCACAGAAGGCAGTTGAGGCCAATTCATTAAATATATTCAAGAAGGAGTTAGATATATTTCTTAAGGCTAAAGGGATCAAGGGATATGGGGAGAAAGCAGGGACAGGGTACTGAATTTGGATGATCAGCCATGATCTCATTAAATGGCAGAGCAGGCTCGAGGGGCCGAATGGCCTACTCCTGCTCCTATCTTCTATGTTTCTATGTAAATAGTTGAGGCCCCAGCACCGATCCCTGTGGCACCCCACTAGTTACCGTGTACCGGAAAATGGCCCATGTTTGGTGACTCATACCTCTTCAGGTTGGAAGCTTGATGTGAAGTTGCCTGTATACTTCACACAAAAAAAGCAGACAAGCCGTTTAAACTGACTGTTTCCTGTCAATGTTCCCCCCCCCATTGTTTTTTTTGTGGGGGGGGGCCGCGCGAACCATTCAAACTGCCGCTCACGCGCAATTTTTTGCCTTGGGACGCCGGCTCACCGGCTGCACGGGACCTCGAGACAGCAGTGTGCTGCAGCTTAAAGGGAATGTTGTTTCCTGAAGTGAACTGGATTTTTGGGGGAGAAATTCAGTTGGTTGCGCCACCCGTTAGCGCCTTAAGAGGGCGCTAAGTGGGTCGCAAGCCAACTCGCGCCCGGGTGCGGCACTGCCCACGCCTCCTGCTAAATTCCGCGGGACGTTAGTGGTGGCACTAACCGTTAGCGCTGCGTCGCTGCCGATGACGTCATCGGTGTGCGGAGCGCCCCGCTGATATCCCGGCCGCGATATTCGGGAGCGCCCCCCGATTTACCGCCGGACGCTATGTCCGACAGGGTCAGGGTGGTGTACCTGCGGCCGGGGAGGCGCAAATTAAAGGCGAGGTGCGGAGTGGCCATTTTTGTTGTTGGCCGCCTGCCAGCACCTGCCTGCGCTCCCGTCCCCGGCCTCCTGAACGCCCCCCCCCCGTGGAGTGCTGGCTGCGCTCTGCACTCCAAGAGCCCAGCACGAATTCTCCTCGGTGCTGGGCTCTTTTGCCTGCACTCCCGATCGCGCTGCATAAGGCCCCTCCCCTTTAAGGAGGGGAGGAAGGCCAGCAATACCGCAGCGCGACGTGCCGCGGCGTGTGGCGCTGCGGCACGTTGCGCCACGATATTCACTCGCAGCGCCCCAAGAGGGATGCGGGGCGCCTCCAGTAGTGCCCCGCTTCCCTTTGGGGCGCAACCGCTCAATTTCCGGTGCGGGGGCGCAAATGTTTCCGGGGCGCTACTTTTAGCGCCCTGGCGAGGCTGGCGCCCCAAACGGGGCTATACTCAATTTCCCCCCCTTTGTGTTTTAAAAGGCACAGGATCCAGTTTGCGTTAGTTTTAACAGCGCAATCCGGTTGAAATCGGCCGAACCAGTGCAAAAAAATCGGGGAATCACAAACGTAAGTCACGACAAGCGTGCGTCGATCTTTAACGCTGGTTTAGAAATCATTTCGCCCGAAGCCGGCCCTGCCCACAAAACTGGCCATGGCTCCCAGATCAATATAATGAGCGCGGCGAGTTTCCGCTGTTTATGGCCGTTCGATGAAGCTCTTCAAATTGCGCTCGTTTTCTTAGGCGCAGCGGCACTAGTAGGTGCATTTGAATAGTTTTTGCATGTTAAAAAATATTTCATATATTTCTGTCTTGCAACAAAGCCTTTAAATTATACAGTAAGTAACAAGCTCTACATTATGCTACAAGATGTCCCCTTTGGCTCAGTGGCTAGCACTCTCGCCTCTGCGTCAGCAGGTTGTGAGTTCAAGCCCCACTCCAGAGACTTGAACACAGAAATCTAGGCTGAGACTTCAGTGCAGTACTGAGGGAGTGCTGTACTGTCGGAGGTGCAGTACTGAGGGAATGCTGCACTGTCGGAGGGGCAGTACTGAGGGAGTGCTGCACTGTCGGAGGGGCAGTACTGAGGGAGTGCTGCACTGTCGGAGGGGCAGTACTGAGGGAGTGCTGCACTGTCGGAGGGGCAGTACTGAGGGAGTGCTGCACTGTCGGAGGGGCAGTACTGAGGGAGTGCTGCACTGTCGGAGGGGCAGTACTGAGGGAGTGCTGCACTGTCGGAGTGGCAGTAATGTGGGAGTGCTGCACTGTCCGAGGGGCAGTACTGAGGGAGTGCTGCACTGTCGGAGGGGCAGTACTGAGGGAGTGCTGCATTGTCGGAGGGGCAGTAATGAGGGAGTGCTGCACTGTTGGAGGGGCAGTACTGAGGGAGTGCTGCACTGTCGGAGGGACAGTACTGAGGGAGCGCTGCATTGTCGGAGGTGCGGTACTGAGGGAGCACTGCATTGTCGGAGGTGCCGGCTTTCAGATCAGATGCCAAACTAAGGCCCTCCCTTCCTGCCTTCGCAGGTGGGCATAAAAGATCCCATGGTGCTCTGTGCAGAAGAGCAGAGGAGTTTACCTGGTGTGCTGGGCAATATTCATTCCTTAACCAACACCACCAAACACAGTCGCTACGGATGGTGCAGTTAAAAAAAAACCCCACAAAATGCAGTTTTCAAAATGATTGGGGAGAAAGAATGAAATGCAACAGGACTGCATTAAAGTGATCTGGAAGTTGGGAAAGAGAGAGCGAGAGAGGAAAGGAGCTGCAAAGTGTGTGTGTGTGAGAGAGAGAGAGAGCGAGAGAGAGCGAGAGAGCGCCCATTGCATTTCAATGGCAGCCACCTCAGCACTGTGTAACTGCATGTTTTTTTTAACCTGGGGCTGGGGCCGGGGGGGGGGGGGGGTGGGGTGGGTGGTGGAGGAGCGAGAGAGACTTAAATGTATTAATGTGTATCAGATTGATGTGTGTTTCCTCCTGAGCCGCTTTTATCAACACCATTGCATTTATATTACAACATCATTATCACCATCGTGGCCTGAGGACAGTCACCAAAAAAAAAAGTTAGATCCGAAGCTAACAAGCAAGCAAAAAAAAAATTGCATTGTAATGATTATTGATTGTTTATAACTAGAGGGCTGAGTGTAACTCTTTTGGGGGAATATAGGTCCGCTCCCCACGCGTTCAGAAATCCTTAGTTTTTTTAACATTTTTTGATCAGAGGTGCCTATTTCTTATACGATAGCAAAATACTGCGGCTGCTGGAAATCCGAAATAGCAACAGAAAATGCTGGAAAAACTCAGCAGGCCAGGCAGCATCCGTGGAGAGAAAAATAGAGTCAACGTTTCGGGTCAAGAACTTCTGACGAAGGGTCATCAACCGGAAATGCTGACTCTGTTTCTCTCTCCACGGATGCTGCCCTGGCCTACTGAGTTTTCCCAGCGTTTTCTGTTGTGCCTATTTCTTATGTCAGTAATCGGTTAGTGGCGACCGAACGCGCTTCCTGTCCAAGAGCAAAGGTCAGTGAGGGGGGTCGGGTCAGGAAAAAGATAGCGTCTCATGATTTCTGTACCAAATCTCATGATTTTTTAAGATTTTGTCTCATGATTTATGAAAGGCTGGGGTTGGCATTACTGTGACTCTTGGTCAAATAACTCCAAGGGCTGCTGGCGTTTGTGATACCATTGACTGACAGGGCCCTGAACATTACCTTGTTCGTTTATTTCTTTTGTGCAGTCTTTTGTAACCCTCCTCTCCAGGAGTCCCACTCCAGGGACTTGAGCACAAAAATCGAGGCTGACACTCCCAGTGCCAGTGCTGAGGGAGTGCTGCACTGTCGGAGGCGCCGTCTTTCGGATGAGACGTTAAACCGAGGCCCCGTCTGCTCTCTCAGGTGGACAGAAAAGGTCCCGTGGTCACTATTTCGAAGAAGAGCAGGGGGAGTTCTCCCCGGTGTCCTGGCCAATATTTCTCCCTCAACCAACATAACAAAAACAGATTATTATCTGGTCATTATCACCTTGCTGTTTGTGGGAGCTTGCTGTGTGCAAATTGACTGCCGCGTTTCCCACATTACAACAGTGACTACACTTCAAAATGTACTTCGTTGGCTGTAAAGCGCTTTGAGACGTCCGGTGGCCGTGAAAGGCGCTATATAAATGCAAGCCTTTCTTTCCTTCTTTTACTAAACCCCAGTTTGAGTCGCCATCTACTGGAGAAGAGGGTTATAAAAGACTGCACAAAATAAATAAATGAACAAGGTAACCCTCAGGGCCCTGTCAGTCAATGGAAAATAATATCACGGGCAGACAATTCTGGCTGGAATAGTGTTCCCTGTGCAGCTCCCCCTCAATCTTAAATGAGGGCACGATGCTGGGCCAGTGTGTCGGGGGAGCTTTGCACTGGCTCCAACCTATGCTAATAACAAACCTGGGAGTTAGAGTTTGGCCCTGAAGGCAGAACTCTAAGGAACTATTCCATCTAGGTTTTCTTCAACAAATATGAAATGCAATATTAAAATAAAAATTTAAGCAGAGCAAATAAAAATCCCAGGGTTTACATCCGGTTGTGGAAGTGCATGATTAAATTGGCTAAGTTAAAAAAAATATTGCAAGCTGGTTAATTTTTGAAAGGAGTCAATGAAATTTCTGTTCCAGCCATAAAATTACACTCCACAGTTTGGAGGGATACAGCTGTATTGCACAGTGCACCAAACAACAAGCCCTTATAAATACTACAGCATGTCCTGCTGTGTCCAGCACTGTTATGCAGTGCTGTTAAACAAGTCACCGAGCTTATAAATGCTGAAAAGACTCTGGTAGCACTTATTGCAGTTATTTTTTTGCACGCAAGGGGCTTATTTCAAAACCGAAAGCAAATATGCTTAATGAATAAATAACTGGTCTGTGTTGAAAGGTAGTAAACCAACCGAGCACTCGATGTCCTGTGCAGTTTTCCAAAATACATACGTTCAGCTGCACATCTGCAGAAAATCAGCAGCTGGAAAATGTACGCCAGAACTGAACAAATTTTTTTATTTTTCGGAAATTAAATCATTGCACCAGTGAACTGTTTGATTAAGTGCTGGCAGTGGGATGAGAAGATGGGAACAGAGGTACTAACTTAAATGAATTTGGACCCAAAACTGCCTTCAGCAGTGCGATTAAGATGAATTTAATCTTGTCACAGGCATATTTCACAATATTGAATTTGGATGTAGTGCTGCTGTTTATCTGTTTTACTGGCTGTCTATATCTCTTTGTCTATCGCTATCTGCCCTTCTCTGTTTTGAATTGACCTGATATATATTGGGCTTTTAGCTATAAAGATCTCTCAATTTTGACTATATCGGATGAAAATTCACCTCCGCTGGATTTCCTCACTTTCAGTTGCAGCAGTCTTAACTCTTTGTCTTCATTAGATTCCCTCGCCCCACAGTTTCTATGTAATCGGGCACACACATACAAAACCGTTCAGTCCTTCACCAGCTAACTTTGGCGAAATTGGGAGACGTCACTTAAAAAAATATAGGACAGAAGACGTGATGACTTCAGAAGTACCAGTTGGTGATGCCAGCCTTAGGATTTAGAAGCCAGGGAGGTGAAATCCAACTTGGGCGGGGTCGCCTATTATTCAGCCCACTTGATATTCAGTTCTATTGAAGTCAATGTTTCGATACCGACCGTTTTTGCAGTGCCGCCCAAGACACATTTTTCACGCCCCCCTGTTTGAGACGGGGAAGTGAAAACTTTGGAAGGGAAGAAGTTCCAGAAATCCTGGGAAAGAATGAGTAGAATAGACATCTCATCGAGTCTTGACTTCAACACAGTGAGGCGGTCACACATGAAGAACGGCTACTTTGAGTGAGATATGGAAAGTGCCTGTCACTTAACAGGTAGTTAACAGGCAGAAAATAGGATTGTCCCCTTTTTGAGCCCTGAAGTGCGAGCTTCCCGAAGGCTCCGAAACCCGCCAGGGTCACCGAGGCGAGCAGTGGGTCTGTGGGGGTCGGAGGGGTCCAAAAGTGCGCTGTGGAGGTGAGTGATGGGTGCAAGTGTGGAGAGGTGAGTATCTGAAGTAAGTGCAAAGTGTTAGAAAAAGTTTACTTACCTTTGTTTCTTCCTGCAGGCTTCAAGAGTTGGGGATGCAGAGGGTCTCGCACCTCCGCGGCAGAGATGACAGGTGGCCGTTGCATTCTCCAATGCAACAACCATCTAATTTCTACACAAGAAAGAGGTTTGATGAGGTCTTGAATTCAATAACTCATCAAACTACAGAGAATGTCAGTGTTTGACAGCTTCACAGAGCTGTCAAACAATGACAATTCATCTGTCAAAATTTTTTGACAGATGAAATGTCATGCGTTGACATTCTCAGTAATTGGCTTTCCCTTAATTGGCTTGCTAAGCCCACTGGGCGGGCTTAACAAGGTCAATCAAGGGAAAATAGCGTGGGTTGGCCTGAAGTTGATGGAGGCGGGACTGAAACCTGACAAGTGGGAGTCCCGCCTCCAACGTGACCCCGTTGGCAAAATCACCCCCAATGTTTCAGGTCGATGATCTTTCGTCAGAACTGGAAAAAGTTGGCGATGTAACAGGTTTCAAGCAAGTACAGAGGCAGGGAATTGGGGGGGGGGTGATGAAAGAACAAAATGAAAGGTCTGTGATAGGGTGGAAGGCAGGGGAGATTAAATGACAAAAGTGATAGTGGTGCAAGGCAAAAGGAGATGGTAAAAGGAGATTCTTTTCTTTTTAATGGGACAAGTAAAGAAACAAAAGATGGGTCCAGAAGAGGTGTAAATGGGAATAGTGGAATCATCAACAAGCTGAACAGACAACTCCTTTCAACAACATTATACTGTAGTCTATAATTAATGATGTTTATTATTTAGATACAGATTTCAAGTAATAGTTTCATTAATGGATTTAAACCCCAAGAGTGAAGCTCAAATGGTTTGTAATTTATCATCGGATCCACAATGTTAGATTGGTGCCTTGTAAAGACTACACTAACGAAAGAGAGATAGAGAGTATGATGAAGCAGAAAAAGAGTGCGTATGACAGATGTCAGGTTGCAAATACATCTGAGAATCAGGCTATATATAGAAAGGTCAGAGGAGAAGTGAAAAAGAAAATAAGAGGGGCAAAGAGAGGGTATGAGACTTATATGGCGGCCAACATAAAAGGTAATCCAAAAGTCTTCTATAGGCATATAAATAGTAAAAGGGTAGTAAGAGGAGTGGTGGGGCCGATTAGGGACCAAAAAGGAGACCTACGCATGGAGGCAGAGGGTGTGGCTGAGGTACTAAATGAGTACTTTGCATCTGTCTTCACCAAGGAAGAGGATGCTGCCATAGACATAGTGAAGGAGGAGGTAGTGGAGACACTTGTTAGGATAAAAATTGATAAAGCAGAGTTATTAGAAAGGCTGGCTGTACTTAAAGTAGATACAGGAAACTTTCGATTAACCGGCCCCTAAATAACCGGAACGCTCTATCCACCGGCAAAATTCAGGAGTCGGTTCAGATAACTTTTTTTACTTTTAGTTACTTTTTTTACTCCATTTGTTGCTGTGCAAGGGTGTAGCTGAAGCTATTGCTAAGCTACAGAGACGCTTGCAACTTGTATCAATTGTTTACAGGGTTTGTTGCTTTAAACGGAGCTCTGAGCTCCGTATCTTTTACTATAGCGTTCGGTTATCCGGAATTGTTGATGAACCGGCAACACGTCAGTCCCGTCCATGCCGGATACCAGAAAGTTTCCTGTAAATCACCAGGAGCAGATGGGATGCATCCTAGGATGCTGAGGGAATTGAGGGCAGAAATCGCGGAGGTACTGGCCATAATATTCCAATCCTCCATAGACATGGGAGTGGTGCCAGAGGACTGGAAAATTGCAAATGTTCAAAAAAAGGGTGTAAAGATAAACCCAGCAACTACAGGCCAGTCAGTTTAACCTCGGTAATGGGGAGGCTTTTAGAAACAGTAATCAGGAACAAAATTAACAGTCACTTGGATACATGTGGATTAATTAAGGAAAACCAGCCTGGATTTGTTAAAGGCAGATCGTGTTTAAACAACTTGATCGAGTTTTTTGATGAGGTAACAGAGAGGGCTGATGAGGGTAATGCAGTTGATGTGGTGTACATGGATTTCTAAAAGGCGTTCGACAAAGTGCCACGTAATAGGCTCGCCAACAAAGTTGAAGCCCATGGAATAAAAGGGACAGTGGCAGCATGGATACG
Source organism: Somniosus microcephalus (assembly GCF_052327205.1). NCBI lineage: Eukaryota > Metazoa > Chordata > Chondrichthyes > Squaliformes > Somniosidae > Somniosus > Somniosus microcephalus. The sequence goes on from NC_141010.1 coordinate 11,579,940, forward strand.
AAATTGGCTAAGTGACAGGAAACAGAGAGTCGTGGTGAACGGTTGTTTTTCGGACTGGAGGAAGGTATACAGTGATGTTCCCCAGGGGTCTGTTCTAGGACCACTGCTTTTCTTGATATATATTAATATTAATGACTTGGACATGGGTGTACAGGGCAAAATTTCAAAATTTGCAGATGACACAAAACTTGGAAGTATAGTGAACAGTGAGGAGGAGAGCGATTGACTTCAGGAAGACCTAACAGCGGGAATCTGACGGGATTGGATCGATCGCTCGTTTTATGCCCTGCCCGATTTTTACTTTCTATTAAAGTCAAAGGCTTCCACGTCTTCTCCATTGTGACTTCTTGGTGGGGGGGGGGGGTTAATCTTCTCTGGGAGGTTACTGACTGCATTAAAATAGCATTAAGAAGAAATGTGTCCATATGGGTTGATCAGTATGTTACCTGGATAAATGGGACCCGATCAAACTCCTGAAAATTGGATGTGAAATTCTTTGCTTTAAAATGTTCGAGCTAGTGATGGCCACCAAATGTTATACACGAGTTGATTTCAGTTTACTTTGGTAATCTCTGGCATTAATGCTAAGCTGTAACTGCATAACTAACCATACAATTATACGTTTAATTCCTTTGTTTTAAAAATATAATGATGGCTCCCTACTTATAAATGCAGAATTTTTTCATTACAATTTAAATGGAACTTCAGCAATTTCTTTTTCATTACTTCTTAATTGTAACTCCATGACTTAACAATACAATTGCATGTTAATCGCTTTATAATTGCATTTATTAATCGTGAAACTTGCAATGAATTATTACCAAAGCTGATGGAATGTTTGAATAATAAGCAATCGTTAAATATGAAATTGTGCTCAAAATTGACTCCAGGACCCGTGGAAACCTTCCATTAGATAAGGCTGGACTACTGACTCCCCTGGCTAGAGGTGCTCGCTGAATATTTCCATATTCAGCACTTCATTGATCCTGCCTGTCCTTTGTTTATTTCATACAGCGTAATTCATTTTTTAAAATATTAAACGAAACTGAATAACTTTTGCGAAGAAAAAAGGAAAAAAAAAGCGCTCAAAAAAAAACCTGCAATTTTTTTGCAGAAAAAACAAAAGGCACAGCTGGGGTGGGAATTGAGGTAAGAAATTAATTTTCATCCGAGAAATAGAAAAATCTTGTTACTTGACCTGAAACGATCTTATTTTACAAGATTGGGGAAGTAATTAATGAAGCAATCAAGCTGTCGCTGATACCGACTCTAAAAATAGAAGGAACAATGTCCTAGCTTTGGGTTTAATGCCTCTTGTTACTGGGATATATTTTGCAAAGACCAGCGCAGGGAGAATAAGCAATGCTTGTGACCCTGAAACAACCTTGAGTTTAAATCGCTCATCATAACATATGAGGGAAGTGACAAGTATGCCGTTATTAATACCTCCTCCGTCTTGATGAACTGATAATTCTGCATCTCAAGGCAATTAATTTTCTGTAATTATATAGTCTGAATAGCTAATGCAGTGTCTGAGGTGGTACAGGTTTGTGATTCTGATAGAACCTGACTGATCCCACAATACAGGAACTGGGTTGTATTCAAGTGCTGTGTAATCAACACATATTATAAATGATCACCGTGAAAAGATTTACTCCTTGACACAGCTATTTACCCAAACAGATAATTAAATCTTGTTTTGCCAATGAGCATCAGTTTAAAAAGGGTGTTAATTCACTCACCTTATGTCAAAGCCACAAATCCCCCAGCACTTTCTTGCTCAAGGGCCATTCTCAGGAATGCTCGATACTCTGTGATGAGGAGTGATGAAATTTCCCTACATAGAATCATAGAATGGTTACAGCACAGAAGGAGACCATTCGGCCCATCGAGCCCGTGCCAGCTCTCTGCAAGAGCACTTCAGCTAGTCCCACTCCCCCGCCCTTTCCCCGCAGCCCTGCACATTTATTTCCTTCAGGTACTTATCCAACTCCCTTTTGAAAGCCATGATTGAGTCTGCCTCCGCCACCCTTTCAGGCAGAACATTCCAGATCTTACCCACTCGCTGCGTAAAAATATTTCCTCATGTCACCTTTGGTTCCTCTGCCAATCACCTTAAATCTGTGTCCTCTGGTTCTCGACCCTTCCGTCAATGGAAACAGTTTCTCTCTATTTGCTCCGTCTGAGCCCCTCATGATTTTGAACACCTCTGTCAAATCTCCTCTCAACCTTCTCTGCTGTAACGAGAACAACCTTAGCTTCTCCAGTCTATCCACGTAACTGAAGACCCTTTTCCCTGGAAACATTCTTTAAATCTTTTCTGCACCCTCTCTAAGGCCTTCATAGCCTTCCTAAAAGTGCGGTGCCCAGAATTGGACACAATACTCCAGTTGAAACCGAAACAGTGTTTTATAAAGATTCATCATAATTTCCTTGCTTTTGTACTCTATGCCTCTATTTATGAAGCCCAGGATCCCGAATGCTTTTTTAACCGCTTTCTCAACCTGCCCTGCCACCTTCAACGTATACCCCCAGGTCTCTCTGTTTGTGCACCCACTTTAGAGTTGTACCCTTTAGTTTCTATTGCCTCTCCTCATTCTTCCTACCAAAATGCATCATTTCACACTTTTTTGCGTTAAATTTCATCTGTCACGTGTCCACCCATTCCACCAGCCTGTCTATGTCTTCCTGAAGTCTATCACTATCCTCCTCACTGTTCACTATACTTCCAAGTTTTGTGTCATCTGCAAATTTTGAAATTGTGCCCTGTACACCCACGTCCAAGTCATTAATATACATCAAGAAAAGCAGTGGTCCTAGAACCGACCCCTGGGGAACACCACTGTATACCTTCCTCCAGTCCGATAAACAACCGTTCACCACTACTCTCTGTTTCCTGTCACTTAGCCAATTTCGCATCCATGCTGCCACTGTCCCTTTTATTCCATGGGCTTCAACTTTTCTGGCAAGCCTATTATGTGGCACTTTATCAAACACCTTTTGGAAGTCCATGTACACCACATCAACTGCATTACATAAGAACACAAGAACATAAGAAGTAGGAGCAGGAGTAGGCCATACGGCCCCTCGGGCCTGCTCCGCCATTCAATAGGATCATGGCTGATCCGAATCTAGACTCACGTCCACTTCCCTGCCCTCTCCCCGTAACCCCTAATTCCCTTATCTGCTAGGAAACTGTCTATCTCCATTTTAAATTTATTTAATGTTGCAGCTTCCGCAGCTCTCTGGGGTAGCAAATTCCATAGATTTACTACCCTCTGAGTGAAGAAGTTTCTCCTCATCTCAGTTTTGAAAGGGCAGCCCCTTATTCTTAGATTATGCCCCCTAGTTCTAGTCTCACCCATCAGTGGAAACATCCTCACCGCATCCACCCAATCAAGCCCCCTCACAATCTTATATGTTTCGATAAGATCGCCTCTCATTCTTCTGAACTCCAATGAGTAGAGTCCCAACCTACTCAACCTTTCCTCATACGTTACCTTCATCAATCCTCTCTGTTACCTCATCAATAAACTCAATCAAGTTAGTTAAACACGATTTGCCTTTAACAAATCCGTGCTGGTTTTCCTTAATTAATTCACACTTGTCAAAGTGATTGTTAATTTTGTCCTGGATTATCGTTTCTAAAAACCTCCCCACTGCCGAGGTTAAATTGACTTGCCTGTAGTTGCTGGGTTTATCCTTACACCCTTTTTTGAATAAGGGTGTAACATTTGTGATTCTTCAGTCCTCTGGCACCCCCATATCTAAGGAGGATTGGAAGATTGTGGCCAGTACCTCTGCAATTTCCACCTTTACTTCCCTCAGCATCCATGGATGCATCCCATCTGGTCCTGGTGACTTAACTACTTTAAGTACAGCCAGCCTTTCTAGTACCTTCTCTTTATCAATTTTTATCCCATCAAGTGTCTCAACTACCTTCTCTTTTACTATGTCTATGGCAGCATCTTCTTCCTTGGTAAAGACAGATGTAAAGTACTCAGTTAGTACCTCAGCCTTGCCTTCTGCCTCCATAGGTAGGTCTCCTTTTCGGTCCCTAATCGGCCCCACCCCTCCTGTTACTGCCTGTTTACTATTTATATACCTGTAGAAAACTTTTGGATTCCCTTTTATGTTAGCTGCCAATTTATTCTCAGACTCTCTCTTTGCCCCTCTTATTTCCTTTTTCACTTCCCCTCTGAACTTTCTATATGCAGCCTGGTTCTCACTTGTATTCTCAAACTGACATCTGTTATACACCCCCTTTTTCTGCTTCATCTTACTCTCTATCTCTTTCATCATCCAGGGAGCTCTGACTTTGGTGGCCCTACCTTTCCCCCTTGTGGGAATATACCTCAACTGTACCCGAACCATCTTCTCCTTAAAGGCAGTTTTGCCTGCCAATCTTTGATTCCAATTTACCCGGGCCAGATCCATTCTCAACCCACTGAAATTGGCCTTCCTCCAATTAAGAATTGATTTCAAGCGTACGGGATCCTGGGCTTTATAAATAGAGGCATAAAGTACAAAAGCCAGGAAGTTATGCTAAACTTATGAAACACTAGTTTGGCCCCAGCTGGAGTGTTGTGTCCAATTATGGAAGGACATGAAGGCTTTGGTGAGGGTACAGAAGCGATTTACCAGCATGGTTCTAGGGATGAGGGATTACAGTGACGTGGATAGACTGGAGAAGCTGGGCTTGTTCTCCTTAGAGGAGATTTCATAGAGGTGTTTAAAATCATGAAGGATTTAGATAGAGTGAATAAGGAGAAACTGTTTCCAATGGCTGAAGGGTCGATAACCAGAGGTCACAGATTTAAGGTGATTGGCAAAAGAACCAGGGGCGACATGAGGAAAAATCTTTTTACGTAACGAGTGGTTAGGATTTGAAATGCACTGCCTGAAAGGAAATCTAGAGACTTGCACACAGTTTTGGTCTCCCCACATAGTGGATGATATAGTGGTCTTGGAAAAGGTCCAGAGGAGGGCTACAAGGACGATTCTTATCTTAAAGAACCTCAGCTACTCAGATAGGTTGAAGGACGTTGGTCTATTTACCTTAGAGCAGCATAGACTTGGAGGCGACCTGATAGAGGTCTATATAACAATTAAAGGGCTGGATAGCGTCCCTATTGATAGTTTATTCTAGTTTAACAGATTGGGAAGGACTAGGGGACATGAGTTAAAATTATTTAAAAGTAGGAATAGACTGGTTATTAGGTGGTTCTTCTTTTCCCAGAGAGTAGTGAGCCTCTGAAATACATTGCCGACTGATGCGTTGGGTGCTGACTCTCTGCCTTCAAGAGGGAGCTGGGCCTGTTCCTGACTGGGGCAGAGATCACATCATATAGAAGGTAGGCTAGTAGACCTTGGATTGTACTGTGAGTGCCATGGATTCTTAACCGAGGGCTAGTGGAGAAAGATTGGAGGGAGTCTTTAAGATGGCATCTGAGACATTTATTTCATTTTAAATTAATCTCAATAAGGTCTACTTACATCCAGAACTAAGAACTTAAAAAGTTCCTCCAGCAACCCCCAACTCCTTTAAAGGTACTAAAAAAACGTTCAACTTTTGTGTGTGTAATATTGTTTAAAGTTCACTGAAAGAAAATAAGATTATCTGTCTGCCCTTTGTTGCTTTGTGATTTTCCCCCTACCCCTTTGTTAATTTCCTTGCCCTTCTCAGTACCAAGCACCACTTTCTGAATGACAGTGAATGAGCAGCCTACCAGTCACCAGCCGTGTACCCAATGCTGTTTGGGAATTGCACAAGAGTTTAAAAGAGGCCAAGGCCCTGATCTCAACAAGAGGGAGGAACTTTCTCATTGATTTGACTGGCCCGCTGTAGCATTGTTGGGATCTGTGAGGGCAACTCTACACTTCTTCATGCACAGCCCGACAACTTGACTTGGGGGAAGATTGGCGAAACAGCAACATAGGCCTCAATGCAAGATAAAAGTCTTCATTACAGCTTCATGGAGGGTAAGCAAGAGTTAAAAAAAAGGAACTACCTGACGATTGGTTTTTTTCTCTCTTTCTGCAGACCAGCGTTTCAATGACATTATCCCTATTCCCACTGGTCTTATAAATGAATATTGTCTCATTGTTCATGAACCGTGCTGCCTTCTGACAGTTTGTATTAAATGTGCCCCTGTTCAATCTCTCTTTGTTTCAGTCTTGGGAAATAGAATCTCTCTCACTGCTTCATCATTGCTGCAATAGAGTCTTGCTAGCTTGTTCCCTGAAAACAGGCTTGTCTATTACCCGACTGAACAGCACCAATTTCTGAAAAGATTTTTAAAAGAAACATCTTTTTTTAACATAAGGTACAGGGAACAAAATTACCTGGCTCAACAACTGCAAATTGAAATATTTGCCCCCCGGACTTTTTATGTTTCAAGTTTGTCAAAGTCACGGATTCTCTTGGAAGATTTAATTCTGTGTAATACATCCCAGTTGCCTAGTAGTTATAGAACTGGATTCTCAACTGGAAAATCGTGGATCTGAAACATCTGTCTGAGAGTTGTTTCCCCATCAAAACACCTAATGCAGTAGAGATGAGTTTTATTAATTCATGCCTGGATCACTGGGAGAATGTTAATAAAATATCCTCATGCTCTGTCACTAAATCCACTGGTTTGCGGCTTCCACAGAAAAATCGGTGTGTTTATTGACCTACATTGGCTCCCGGTCCGGCAACGCCTCGATTTCAAAATTCTCATCCTTGTTTTCAAAGCCCTCCATGGTCTCGCCCCTCCCTATCTCTGTAACCTCCTCCAGATCTACAGTCCAACGAGATCTCTGCGTTCCTCCAATTCTGGCCTCTTGCGCATCCCCAATTTTAATCGCTCCACCATCTTATTTCTGTAAGTCTGCTTTTGTCTCCATCTCCTCTCTTTTATCTGGGTGACTTCCACTATCTCTGTACGCCTCTCACACATGTTTCTTTACTCGTTTTCTGAATTTTCATCTTTCACCAATTTGAAGGCCAGGGCACATAGCATGGTGGTAATCGATATGTACTGGGTCAGAGGTAGGTGCAGGGGATGGGCAGAGAAAGACTTCCAGGACCTGGTGCAACACATGAATGAGAATGAAGCTGAGCAGCAGGGTGTGAGAGCCTGGGTTGGATGAAAGTAGGGGTCCAGGTTCTGACCCGCAGTGTACCTCTACCCTATGTCGATGTCAAAATGGATCAGAAGCCATGAATATGCTGCCTGCATGGTCACTTAGTGCCATCAGTGATTACCTGTACTCTCTGGGGGTGATTTTCATTCAGAAGTCGGGAAGGAGGCGGGACTACAACTTTCGGGGTTGTAGTCCCGCCTCCTTCGAGATGCAGCCAATCCACACGATTTTAACTTGATTGACCTTGTTGAGCCCACCCAGCGGGTTCAGCAGGCCAATTAAGGGCCACCCGGCAACAGGTGAGGTCACAGACTGAAATTTGATCTGATGTTTTGACAGATGAAATAGCAGTATTTCACAGCTGTTTGAAGCTGTCAAACACTGACTCTTACTTCTAACCTGAGTCCTTCTACACAAACTCAGTTAGAAATCTCACCGGCACAGAAAGCTGCAGGCTGTCACTTTTGACAGTTTGCAGCCATTCTGCTTTCTGTGCCGGTTAGATGATGGACTCCCGAAACCTAGAGGAAGGAAGGCTGAAAAGGTAAGTACAAGTAATTTAAACTTCTTTACACACTTTAGACACACCAAACACACTTACTTTTGCACTCATGCACCCATCACTCACCTGATCACCGACATCTCGACCCCTCCAAGTCCTTCAACCCGACGGCCCGACTCCTCTAACTTGGCGTGGTTTGGAGCTGTCGGGAATCCCACAATTCAAGCTTTAAAATAGGGATTAGGCTAAAAACTGCCTGTTAACTACCTGTTAACAGGCAGTTAATTGTCACTAATCCCTTCCCGCCTCGGGTAGGCGGGTCCCAGTGCGGGGCGGGTACCCGCCTCCTTTGAAACTTACATGGGGGCGGGCTGGGGGTGGGATGGTGTCGGGACCACCGAATTCGGGACTTTAACCCCCCGCACGCCTCCAATCCCGACTCCACGGGTCAATGAAAATCGACCCCTTTAAATCCAGCAATGCCTAATTGGACAACCAATCTCCTGCTGCTATTCAATGGGAAAGAAGATGAAAGGGCTGTCCCTGTTCCTATGTGAAATGAGTTTGGGAAGTTTGGGAAGCCTCTGCCTAATCTGGTGCTATTTACCACTGCATCGCAATTTTAGTCAAATATATCTGGTGATGAAAATGGGAATGACACACAGTTCGAGGAGAGGGTGCTTTACTTACATTGGGTTTTAGCCTCTTTGTTGGGGTCAAGTAAAGGGCATCTAAAGAAAGAAAGACTTGCATTTATAAAGGACCTTTAATGACCTCAGGATGTCCCAAAGCGCTTTGCAGCCAATGAAGTACTTTTGAAGTGTAGTCACTGTTATAATGTAAGAAACTGTGCACAGTTATGGTGCAAAAAAGGTCTACAAGGATGGTACCAGAACTGAGAGATTACAGCTATCGGGAATGATTGAACAGGTTGGGCCTTTTTTCTTTAGAAAAGAGAAGACTTAGAGGTGATCTGATAGAGGTCTTTAACATTATGAACGGGTTGGACAGTGTAGATGTGGAGAGAATTTTTCCACTTGTGGGAGAATCCAAAACTAGGGGCCAAAAATACAAGATAGTTACTAATACATCCAGTAGGGAAATAAGGAGAAATTTCTTTACTCAGAGAGTGGTTAGAATGTGGACCTCGCTCCCACAGGAAGTGGTGGAGAAAAATAGCTTAGATGCTTTCAGAAGGAAACTAGACAAGTACACGAGAGAAAAGGGAATAGAAAGATATGCTGAAAGGCTGAGATGAGGTAGATGGAATGGGGGGAGTATAAACACCAGCACAGATTAGTTGGGTTGAATGGCCTGTTTCTGTGCTCTATAGCCTATGTAAATCTGTATGAAAACCATACATACCTTATCTGGGAGCGCTAATGCTGGTCTTGAGCCTGGAATCAGTAAGGTTCCATTTCCCAGGACTAACATCCCTCAGAAAGACATATTTCTGGAGCATATTTGCTGTTTTGTTAAAAGCACCAATCAGTGGAAATATTCTCCACTTGTTTATGATGTTGGTACACATCACGACAGAAGGAATCAACCAACTGCTGAGCACTAAAATGCATCAAAATAATGAATGGTTTCAGACCATGTAGTTAGGAGGGAGTTAAAGGCTGCAATACTGTCTTGGAATTCAAATGAGTCCTCCAAACTACTCAAGCTTTGCAGAAATGGTTTACAAGGATAATCTAAAGCAGTTACACCCTCGTAACTCCCTGCCAGCTATCGTATGTGTGTATTTTTTTTGGTATACGTTGTCTTTCAAGGAATTTACTGAGCTTTGCGATTGTTGTCATACATCATGTAACATAATATCCACCCATTGGAAGGAAAATCAAAGGTCACTTTTAAACCACATAAATTCCCCAGCAATACATCAAAACCTCTGCACATAAAACACTGTGCCTGTGGGTCCAGGGTGTCAGGCAATGGTGCATTCATGCATTTCAAAATCTGTTCATCATCACAGGAAAGATTGATCGTTATGGTTAAGGAAGGAAGTCAAGAAGCTCCTGCTTTTTCTTTCTTAACCCTCAATATTACTGTGTAAAGTTACAATCTCCCATCACTTGCCTACTAACTAATCCTTCTCTCGTCCCTACCCTCCAACCTCTCTCTCCATGGAAACCTTTGATGTCTTTCTCTCTATTACTCAATATTACTATGATTCACTCAATGACTCATCACATTGTCCCTGACCCAGGACCTCAGAACTATGGGCTTCCTCAAGCTTCCTTTCCTGTTACAACCTACAGTGCTTGAATACCCAAAATTGACATCACCTGACCACTCCAGTACTTCTTGACTTATAAGGGTCAATTTTAATTGAGGATGAGTTTGGAGCAAGCAGTGGTGCAAGGCGGAAGGGAACCCCCCCCCCCCGCCCGCCTCCACTGGGAGTTCAGTGAGGCCCGGGCTATTTTAACTGCCAGGCCTTATTATATAAAGCAAGATGGCCTCCCGCCTGAAACTAGCGGGAGTGACATCAAGGCTGGCGGGCTGGAGCAAAGATCTGGTGGGAGACCGGGGACCCAGGGGAATGGTCCCCCACGTAAAGTTAGCGCTGGGAAGTGGGGTGGGGGGAGGGTTGGGAGTTGGCAGCCTATATCAGGATTGCGACTGAGAGGCAAGGCTGAAGGAGCCCTGGTCCACAGGGTTTCAGAGAATACATAATTTTCTAAACTTACCTTGGCCTCTCTGACTCTCACCATGGTTCAGCCCCATGCAGGTCTCTTGGGGAAACCAGAAGATAAAATATCATTGTGGTGCTGATGATGACATCAGGCTGCAAATTTCCAAAGTAAAATGTTTTTTTTTTATTCGTTCATGGGATGTAGGCGTCGCTGGCATGGCCAGCATTTATTGCCCATCCCTAATTGCCCTTGAGAAGGTGGTGGTGAGCCACCTTCTTGAACCTCTGCAGTCCGTGTGGTGAAGGTACACCTACAGTGCTGCTAGGGAGAGAGTTCCAGGATTTTGACCCAGCGACAATGAAGGAACGGCGATATATTTCCAAGTCAGGATGGTTTATAACTTGATGGGGAACTTGCACTTGATGGTGTTACTGTGCGCCTGCTGCCCTTGTCCTTCTAGGTGGTAGAGGTCGTGGGTTTGGGAGGTGCTGTCGAAAAAGTCTTGGCGAGTTGCTGCAGTGCATCTTGTAGATGGTACACACTGCAGCCACAGTGCGCCAGGAGTGGAGGGAGTCAATGTTTAAGGTGGTTGATAGGGTGCTTTGTCATGGACGGTGTCGAGCTTCTTGAGTGCTGTTGGAGCTGCACTCATCCAGGAAAGTGAAGATTATTCCATCACACTCCTGACTTGTGCCTTGTAGATGGTGGAAAGGCTTTAGGGAGTCAGGAGGTGAGACACTCGCCACAGAATACCCAGCTTCTGACCTGCTCTTGTAGCCATAGCTGGTCCAGTTAAGTTTTTGGTCAATGGTGACCCCCAGGATGTTGATGGTGGGGTATTCGGCGATGGTAATGCCGTTGAATGTCAAGGGGCGGTGGTTAGACTCTCACTTGTTGGAGATAGTCATTGCCTGGCACTTGTGTGGCGCGAATGTTACCTGCCACTTATCAGCCTAAGCCTGAATGTCATCCAGGTCTTGCTGCATGCGGGCATGGACTGCTTCATTATCTGGGAAGTTGCGAATGGAACTGAACACTGTGCAGTCATCAGCGAACACCCTCACTTCTGACCTTATGATGGAGGGAAGGTCCCTGCCTGTTGGGAAGGGTGGCCATTCCATGCCTGTTCTCAGGTAAGTGAAGATGGTGGGTGGGAGCTGTATTGCATCGAGAATGCTGTGTGAGTCCCTCCATCATCTTAACTCCCGCCCACACCATTCTCAATGGGCAGGGAGGTTAAAAAGGGCCCAATATTGCTTTTACTTTTTTTCAACTTTGGTTGTGTCCTGTACTTTGGCTCTTCACCTAATACTCACAATTAAACAACGTTTCAACCGCTCAACCCTGATTCTGAAGTCTCCTTCTGATCTCTGTGTAGAAAGAAGAATATAATGAATCGGGTGTGTAGCCTTATTGCAGTTAACTTCCTGAGTCCATGGGCAGGATTTTCATTGAGCCGTGGAGGAGGGATTGGGGGCGTGTGGGGGGTTAAAATCCTGAAATCGGGGGGGGGGTACCCGCCCCGCACTGGGACCCGCCTCCCCGAGGCGGGAAGGGGATTACTGCCAATTAACTGCCTGTTAAACAGGTAGTTAACAGGCAGTTTTTAGCTTAATCCCTATTTTCAATGGTGAGGTGAGGGATTCCTGACGGCTCCAAACCACGCCAAGTTAGCGAGCCGGGCCGTCGGGCTGAAGGGCTTGGGGGGGTCGAGATGTCTGTTGTTCAGGTGAGTGATGGGTGCATGAGTGCAGAGGTAAGTGTGTTTGGTGTGTGTAAAGTGTTTAAAGAAGTTTTACTTACCTTTACAGCCTTCCTTCCTTCAGGTCTCGGGAGTCCCTCATCTCACCGGCACAGAAAGCAAAATGGCCGCGATCTGTCAAAAGTTGCAGCATTCAGCTTTCTGTTCCGGGGAGATCTCTAAATCATCCTGAGAGGAAGGAATTAACTTAGAGTACAGATTGTCAGTGTTTGACAGCTTCAAAGAGCTGTCAAACGCTAATATTTCATCTGTCAAAAGGTCTTGACAGATGAAATGTCAATCTGTGATGTCACCTGTTGCCGGGTGGCCCTTAATTGGCCTGCTGAGCCCGCTGGGCAGGATCAGCAAAGTCAATCAAGTTGAAATCGCGTGGGTTGGCTGCAACTCTATGGAGGCGGGACTACAACCCTGAAAGTTGTAGTCCCGCCTCCTACCCACCTCCTCAATGAAAATCCAGCCTCTTACCTTGCCATTACAATCTCTCAGTTGTTCTCCATCTGCCTTTCTCTCTTTAATTCCTATTTAAAATGCAGTTCTTCCGTGCTTCACTTTGTTCGGGGTTCTATTTTGAATGGGTTAGGTTTAAATCTCGTCTTACTTATTTTCTTTAAGCTATAGTGGCACAGATTCTTGCTCTAATCTCTAAGAAGTGAAAGTTGCTGGGGTTGGAGTGGAAATCGTTACTTGCAGAAGGAAAGCAGCAAGGGATGCATCAGCATTCATAGAACAACAAAGCAAACTTCAATTTTGTGCCTTGGAAGGGGGTTCATTTAATATATCTTTCTATCAGTGGATAAAAGATAAAACATAAGAATGACAGGAATTGAATTTGAGGGAAAAAGCACCTTAGACAAAATAAAACAGAATGAAATAAACCTTAATGAAAGGGCAGGAGGATGCTGAGGAGTTCAAGGAGATTTGTTGACGGGAATGAATAATGGCCTTTGACAGTCAAGTCTTCTAGACCGAAGTATCTGCAGTGTTTAACTGGAGCCTCTACCTTCAATTTACAGATCCTGTCAAATAATAAATAACTGTCTGTGTCCCAGGCCCTTCCATTAAACAAAGATATACAGGATGTTCAACAGCAGACTGGTGAATACCTAACATGCTCACTTGTCTGCGTAATCCATGTGGAATGGAGTGATACTGCAGCCCTGTCATCAGATTTGTGACTTCTGACACCAAGGTTTGGGTGAAGATCAGCAACCGTGGCAGTCTTCTGTTTATACCTCTCTTTTCATAGAATCATAGCATGATGCAGCACAGAAGGAGGACATTCGGCCCATCGTGCCTGTGCCAGCTCTTTGCTAGACTGCCTTTCCCCATAGCCCTGTAAATTATTTCCCTACATGTATTTATCCAATTCCCTTTTGAAAGCTACTACTGAATCTGCTTCCACCACCTTTTCGGGCAGTGCATTCCAGATCACAACAACTTGCTGCGTAAATTTTTTTACCTCTGTTGCCTCTGGTTCTTTTGCCAATTACCTTAAATCTGTGTCCTCTGATTACTGAACCTTCTGCCACTGGAAACACTTTCTCCTCAGTTACTCTATCAAAATCGTTCATGATTTTGAACACCTTTATCCAATCTCCTCTTAACCTTCTGTGCTCGGAGGAGAACAACCCCAGCTTCTCCAGTCTCTCCAAATAACTGACGTCCCTCATCCCCTGGTACCATTCTAGTAAATCTCTTCTGTACCCAATGACATGAATCAACTGAGCGGCCTGCGGGTGGCGATGTCCAGGGAGAGTATAAATACTCGGGCACGGGCCCAGCTTGCACAGGACATTCTTAACAGGAACTAGTGAAGGACACGACTAGATCTCCATGTTGTAAAACAGTTGATTAAAGCTTTGTTTAACGCTTAGACCAAGTGCCCAGTAGTTTTCTTACGTCACCCCCATCAAGACCATGACAAGTCTTTTACTTTTGTTTCTTTGCTCTCCTCCACCTCAATCACCCATCTGCATTCACCGCCATCTTGTTTGGTTGGGGAAGTGGTGAGATAGTACATCGTTGTCCGCATTCTTTGTTGACCCACGAAAAGGGACAGCCGATTGGTCTCTGGTCGGTTTACCCTCCATTCCTTAGGGACTATCAGCCACCAACGACACACTATATAATTTCCACTCGGTCACTAAATCTATCCACACCACTTGATCTCCTGAGAAAAGCTATTTCAAAAAGACTTGCATTTCTATAGCGCCTTTCACGACCACCGGACATCCCAAAGCGCCTTACAGCCAATGAAGGGCTTTTTGAAGTGTAGTCACTTTTGTAATGTTGGAAACATGGGAGCCAATTTGTACACAGCAAGCTCCCACAAACAGCAATGTGACAATGACCTGATAATCTGTTTTAGTGATGTTGATTGAGGGATGAATATTGTTAAGGACACAAGGGATAATTCCCCTGCTCTTCTTCGAAATAGTGCCATGGGATCTTTTGCGCCCACCTGAGAGGGCAAACGGGGCCTCGGTTTAACGTCTCATCTGAAAGACGGCACCTCCGACAGTGCAGTGCTCCCTCAGACCCTGCACTGGGAGTGTCAGCCTAGATTTTTGTGCTCAAGTCTCCTGGAGTGGGACTTGATGCCACAACCTCCCTGACCCAGAGGCGAGAGTGCTACCAACCACGCCATGGCTGACACACAAAGGCTCCCCTGCTCAACCAAAGACAAAAGAAAGAAAATCCAGAGTTCCAACCTATGTGCTCTATCATATATCCTTGAAATGTTACCATACATGTGCTCCATCATAGTCTTGAAATGTTACCATACATGTGCACTATCATATGTCCAATATTCCCAATTTCATTCAAGCAGTTCAAATCCCTCCACCCAGTTTTGGGGTAATTAGGTTTGTCAGGAGCTGGTTTGGGGGGGAAGGGAAGCCCGAACCCCAACAGTCCAACACCCTGAACTTATTCATTTACCTTTTAAAAAAGTCGAAAAGTTATTATACACGTTCTCCCTCATCTTCGGAAGATTATCTTTCTTCGCATGATATGTTCATAGTCACCATAACCAGGAGCTATGTTCCACACTGTATTTGATTATCTGTACCTGCCTCATTCTTTTAACCATCAATCCCATTAATGAGATATTCATCAAAGTCATCCTATATTGTAGCTTTATAACTCTTGTGTGGACACAAGCTCACATGAAGGCACCAACGGTACCCAGTGACATGCTATTCGTATGACCGTAGCTGACCTTAAAGCTGATTCAGCCCTCCTGATACAGAGTGGGTAAGTATGAGTGGCAGTCAGTTTGTGACATTGTTTTGTGTGTGGACACTCGGCTGACATCATCATACAGTTAAGTACTTAAAGGGCAAGCTCGAGGAACAGCACCTCATCTTTCTATTAGGCAATTTACAGCCTACCGGCCTCAACATTGAGTTCAACAACTTTAGATCATAACCACTGCTTGCATTTTCTTGGACAGCAGGTGCTGGTAATGGTTCTACTGCTAGCATTTACATCTCCTCTAGATCCGTCTTTTGTTTCCTTACTTGGTCCCATTACCACCCCATTTTGCCTCGCACCATCATTCCTTTTGTCATTTCTCCTGCCTTCCACCCTATCACAGACCTTCCCTTTCGTTCTTTCCTCCCCCACCCTTTTTCCCTGACCCTGTACCTGCTTAGACACTAAGGGGGAAAAATTCAGTCGGTTTACGCCTTCTGTTAGCGCCTTAAGAGGGCGCTAATGGGGCGCAAAGCAACTAGTGCCCGGGCGCGGCGATGTTTGCGCTGCTCGTGAAATTGACCAGACATTTTGCGGCAGCGCTGAACACTACCGCCACGATCTCCTGCACCCGCAGATCGTGACGTCAGTCGAGCGTGCAACGCCCCGGTAGCACCCTGGACCGGATATTGAGTGGCGCCCCCTGCCTTACTGCCTGCCGCTATCAACGACAGGTTGAGGGGAGCGTTTTGCAGTCGGGAAGGGACTGGGGGAGCGCTATTTAAAGGTGACCGCTTCCTGCCTTTTTTTGTTGGCGACATTGTTGCACCACGCATTCTGAGACAGAGAGAGAGAGAGAGAGAGACTTCTGGAGATATTCAACGCTGTGTTGAGGAGTTTTGGATATTGAGCAGCACTTTGTCGGTTCATTTTGATTTGATCTTCCTTGCATCGATTTAGAAGAGACTCGGGGGCTGCACTCTGAGCTCTTTCCCTGGGACTCTCCATTGTTCTTTGATGTACAGGTCTCTCCAGGCCGAGATTCAAGGCTGCAATGAGCAAGGTGTGGATGGAGAGCAAGATCGAACCTCCCCTTTAAGAACTGGCTGGCGGCAGTGTGTCTGTGTTCCATTGCTAACTGACATCACATGAGCTTCGCCAGCGCTCTGAGGTAGCGCCTCGCTCCTCGACGTTAGCGCCTTAAGAGAGGTGTGTAGCGCCTGATTTAGCGCTCCAATCATCTGCAGGGGCGATAGAAGCCAAGTTTGCAGTCGGAGGCGATAATTAGCGCCAGGCGTTAAACTTTGCATCTGGCCGATAATTGCGCCCCAAATGGGGCGATACCGAATTACTCCCCCTTAACTCTCTTACTTTTTCCAGTTCTGTTGAAAGGTCATCAACCTGAAACATTACTTCCTTTTCTCTCTCCACAGATGCTGCCTGACCTGCTGAGTGTTTGTAGCATTTTCTGTTTTAATTCAGATGGCGATTCTCCTCCAAATATCCAACTAAGTGGGTCGGTAACCAGAGGTCATCGATTTAAAATCATTGGCAAAAGGACTGCCGGGGAAATGAGGAGAATTGTTTTCACACAAGGGGTTGTTCAGATCTGGAGCGTACTACGTGAAAGAGTGGTGAAAGCAGATTCCGTAGGAACTTTCAAAAGGCAATTGGACATGTACTTGAAGAGGACTAATTTGCAGGGCGATGGGGAAAAAGCTGGGGTGTGGGACTAAATTGGAGAGCTCTTTCAAAGAGCCGGCACAGACACGACGGGCCGAATGGCCTCCTTCTGTGCTGTAAGATTCTATGATGGGTGCAAACTCAACAAATACATAGTTCATTTGCATACATGGAATTGTCTTTCCTAATTGATCTGACCAATTCATTTATAAATATATACATGATTAGGAAATGAACTCCCGTTATAAAAAGCAATGCTAAGTTTCTGGTTAAACTATTGCCCAAAGCAATAATATTGTGTCAAAACATATGCGTATGACAAACACTCCAACAACTTTGCACTGCTGGTAGAACGTGCGATGCAAGATAAATATCATATTTGACTTGCAAGCAGTTGACGCAGAATGTAAACTGACAGATAACAGTGCAAAAGATGTATTTCAGGATATTGTTTTTCACTTAGCTCTGAATTTGATACGCTTCATAAATTTCGCTGCGCAGGATCCTTGCCAGATCGAACTTGTTCACTTGACAGCAGAGCCCGTAAGTTGCACTTCCTCCACTGACCTCACATCAATAAATTTGTGTGCGCAAATCAAAAATTCTGTGTCCTGTGTTACCAAACATTAACTCCTTCTCAGTACATAGAAACATAGAAGATAGGAGCAGGAGTAGGCCATTCGGCCCCTCGAGCCTGTTCCGCCATTTAATGAGATCATGGCTGATCATCCAAATTCAGTACCCTGTCCCTGCTTTCTCCCCATATCCCTTGATCCCTTTAGCCTTAAGAAATATATCTAACTCCTTCTTGAATATATTTAATGAATTGGCCTCAACTGCCTTTTGTGGTAGAGAATTCCACAGGTTCACCACTCTCTGGGTGAAGAAATTCCTCCTCATCTCAGTCCTAAATGGCTTACCCCTTATCCTTAGACTGTGACCCCTGCTTCTGGACTCCCCCGCCATCGGGAACATCCATCCTGCAGCTAAACATAGAAACATAGAAGATAGGAGCAGGAGTAGGCCATTCGGCCCTTCGAGCCTGCTCCGCCATTCAATGAGATCATGGCTGATCATCCAAATTCAGTACCCTGTCCCTGCCTTCTCCCCATATCCCTTGATCCCTTTAGCCTCAAGAAATATATCCAACTCTTTCTTGAATATATTTAATGAACTGGCCTCCACCGCCCTCTGTGGCAGAGAATTCCACAGGTTCACCACTCTCTGGGTGAAGAAATTCCTCCTCATTTCAGTCCTAAATGGCTTACCCCTTATCCTTAGACTATGACCCCTGGTTCTGGACTCCCCGGCCAACAGAAACATCCTTTCTGCATCTAGTCTGTCCAGGCCTGACAGAATTTTATAGGTTTCGATGAGATCCCCTCTCAATCTTCTAAACTGCAGTGAGTATAAGCCCAATTGACACATCCTCTCCTCGTACGTCATTCCTGCCATCCCAGGTATCAGCCTGGTGAATCTTCGCTGCACTCCCTCCATGGCAAGAACGTCCTTCCTCAGGTAAGGTGACCAAAACTGCACACAATACTCAAGGTGCGGTCTCACCTAGGCCCTGTACAACTGCAGCAAGACATCCTTGTTCTTGTACTCGAACCCTCTTGCTACGAAGGCCAACATACCATTTGCCTTCTTAACCGCCTGCTGCACCTGCATGCTTACCTTCAGCGACTGGTGCACAAGAACACCCAGGTCTCTTTGCACTTCCCCTTCTCCCAATCTATTGCCATTCAAATAATAATCTGCCTTCCTGTTTTTGCCACCAAAGTGGATAACCTCACATTTATCCACATTATAGTGCATTTGCCATGTTTCTGCCCAATCACCCAACCTGTCCAAATCGTACTGGAATTTCACGACATCCTCCTCACAGCATACCCTCCCAGCCAGCTTTGTGTCGTCTGCAAATTTGGAGATATTACATCCAATTCCCTCGTCCAGATCATTAATATATATTGTGAACAGCTGGGGTCCTAGGACCGATCCTTGCGGTACCCCACTAGTCACTGCCTGCCACTCGGAAAACGACCCGTTTATTCCAACTCTTTGCTTTCTGTCCGCCAACCAGTTCTCTATCCAAGTCAATAATTTGCCCCCAATCCCATGTGCCTTAATTTTGCACGCTAACCTCTTATGCGGGACCTTATCGAAAGCCTTCTGAAAGTCCAAATACACCACATCCACTGGTTCTCCCTTATCTATTTTACCAGTTACATCCTCAAAAAATTCCAGTAGATTAGTCAAGCATGATTTACCTTTTGTAAATCCATGTTGACTTTGTCCGATCCTGTCACTGCTTTCCAAGTGCTCTGCTATTACATCTTTTATAATGGACTCTAGCATTTTCCCCACTACCGATGTCAGGCTTACCGGTCTATAATTCCCCACTTTTTCTCTGCCACCTTTTTTGAATAGTGGGGTAACATTAGCTACCCTCCAATCCATGGGTACTGTTCCAGAGTCTATTGAGTTCTGGAAGATGACCAGCAATGCATCTACTATTTCTAGGGCCACTTCCTTAAGTACCCTGGGATGTAGATTATCAGGCCCTGGGGATTTATCGGCCTTCAGTCCCATCAATTTCCCTAACACCATTTCCCTACAAATACTGATTTCTTTCAGTTCCACCCTTTCATCAGACCCTATGTTCCGCGGTATTTCTGGGAGGTTATTTGTGTCCTCCTTTGTGAAAACAGAACCAAAATATGTATTTAGTTGGTCTGCCATTTCTTTGCTCCCCATTATAAATTCCCCCGATTCTGACTGCAAGGGACCTACGCTTGACTTCACCAATCTTTTTCTCTTTACATATCTATAAAAGCTTTTACAGTCAGTTTTTATGTTCCCTGCAAGCTAGTCTGTCTAGTCCTGTTAGAATTTTATAAGTTTCAATGAGATCCCCTCTCATTCTTCTAAACTCTAGCGAATATAAGCCTAATCGACCCAATCTCTCTTCATACGTCATTCCTGCCATCCCAGGTATCAGTCTGGTGAACCTTCGCTGCACTCCCTCCATGGCAAGAACATCCTTCCTCAGATAAGGCGACCAAAACTGCACACAATACTCAAGGTGTGGTCTCACCAAGATCCTGTACAACTGCAGCAAGACATCCTTGCTCCTGTACTCGAACCCTCTCGCTATGAAGGCCAGCATACCATTTGCCTTCTTAACCGCCTACTGCACCTACATGCTTACCTTCAGTGACTGGCGCACAAGGACACCCAGGTCTCGTTGCACTTCCCCTTTTCCCAATCTATTGCCGTTCAGATAATAATCTGTCTTCCTGTTTTTGCCATGGCCTGGAACCAGCGACTTTTCTGAGTCATTAAGGTGGGTTTTAGAGGAGCTGACAAATGCACAGTCAATCTCATCTCTTTTGAGTCCGGAAATATATCCCGTCATTGACCATGTTTAATCTAGACTGAATAAAGATACCACAATTGGGCTGTCTGGATCATCTAAATTGGCAAATGCCCTGCGCAGGGTGGCACCAAGCCACACAGACCAGGAAGGTGCCAAGTTCACAAGGCTAAATCTGTCCTGAGTTACATCAAGTTATAGTAAGGTTGGGCTTTTCTTTTATGCATTGAAAAGGCCACCACTTTTAACACAGCACCCTGTGCCATGCTGGTCGTCCCATCCGCAGCGAGCAGTATTTGCTGAGAATACTATTGCAGCCATTGTGCTCCCTTCACTGGGACTGGAGCTCAGCCTGAGGGGTGAACTGAGAGAGGCCTTTAAAATTATGAAGTGCTTTGATAAGGTAGACGTAGAGAAGTTGTTTGCATTTGTGTGGGGCCATAAATCCAATAAGGAATTCAGGAGAAATTTCTTTACCCAGAGAGTGGTTAGAATGTGGAACTCGCTACCACATGAACTAGTTGAGGCGAATAGCACAGATGCAATTAAGTGGAAGCTCGATAAGTACATAAGGGAGAAAGAAATGGAATGATATGCTGATAAGGTAAGATGAAGAGGGTTGGGAGGAGGCTCGTGTGGAGCATAAACACCAGCATAGACCAATTGGAATGAATGGCCTGTTTCAGTGCTGTAGACTCGACATTACATAGAATTACATTGGCCGGCATTTTCCAGGGGGTCAGCGGGCCGGATCGGTGACGGGTCAGGTGGGAAATTAGATTTTTTTGACAGCGGGTCGGGACCAAGGGAAATCTTTTAACTACATTTTTGTAAACCTTATCACATCTTTCAGAAGCATCTTAAAGTGCTAAGTGCAGTAACGTTGTTCTGTAGGCAAGCACAGCAGCCATTTTGTACACAGCAAGATCCCAGAAACAGCGATAAGATAAACAAGTTATTTGTACCAACATTTTTCTTCTCCCCCACATGGCAGCTGTCTTTCATTCTGCCAGCGCAATTCACACTTCATCTCGAGCCATCCTTTGTTTCTTAACCTGTCCCATTACCATCTCCTCTTGCCTTGAATATCTCTCAATGCCTCTTTACTTCTCCTGCCTTCTATCCTATCACAGACCTTCCTTTTTGTTCTTTCATCCCCTCCCCCATTTCCCAGCCTCTAAACTTGCTTTAAAATCTGTTCCATTTCCTGCTTTTTTCCAGTTCTGACGAACGGTCTTTGACCTGAAACGTTAACTCTGTTTCTCTCTCCACGGATGCTGCCTGGCCTGCTGAGTTTTTCCAGCGCTTTCTGTTGTTATTTAAGTTATTTGTACTGTTGGTTCAGAGATTAATGCTGGCCAGGGCTTCCTGCTCTTCTCTAAAATAGTACACATTAGTTTAGGCAAGGTTGCGAACAGTCTGGTTCAGCCTCAGACAGTGGCCAGGGAGAGGGATGGAGTCGGTGGTTAGGGGAATGGAGTTTGTGGCGGGGGACCGAAGACAATGGTTTCGGTCTTCCCAACATTTAATTGGAGGAAATTTTTGCTCATCCAATACTGGAGGTTGAACAAGCAGCGTGATAAATCAGAGGCAGTGGCGGGGTCAAGAGAGGTGGTGGTGAGGTGCAGCTTGGTGTTGTCAGCTTGTTATATATATATATTACATATTAACCTGGACGAGAGCAACTTCAGCCGGATCTGACAACAGAGGCTGTTATAAAGCTCATCATCAAGAAACTACTCATGAAATAACACTGGACGGCCAGCTGGTGGCACCGTCCAAGGAGTATAAATACTCGGGCGTTGGCCCAGCTTTCCAGGGATATTTTGTAAGACAAGGAACTAGTGAAGTACAACTAGACCTCCATGTTCTGAAACAAGTTGACTAAAGCCTTGCTTTATACTCAAACCAAGTGCGTAGTGAGTTTTATTATGTCAGAGGCCTTTCCAGATTATTTTAAACCTTTCTTTAATGGGGACAGAAGATGCAGTGTTACGAATGTGAAAGAATTTTAAAAACATGACGACAATTCCCTCAGAAATCCTTTTGACGCATCTGCTATTTCAAACCCAGTAGGCAAAGCTTCGTGGGAAGTCACTGCTCACGGTAAACCTTTTACGATGATATGGTTATTAGCTAGTAAATTTACATGGTTAACCAAGCTTCACTTATAAATTTCACAAGGCGCGTCTCCTCATGTATTAGAAGGCCAGAGCCGGCATTGTTTGACTGACATGCTGTAGAACACTGCAGAGTGTCTGTGAGCTCCTTTCAGGTAACGCACTGAAGCAAAAAGTATACCTTCAGGCAAAAGGTCATCAGAATATTTCAACTGACTTCTCCTAGCGGGTAACTGCATTACCCGGTGCACTATCAAGGATAAAAGGCCCTTGATTCAGTCACTGGCCTGTGGTGAGATGGTCAACCTCAATAGGTTGTGCTGCGATTGACCTTAGTGGCTTTGGGCCAGCGGAGGGGACGTCCCTCATCCTTTGGGCGCGATCTTGCCAGCTCTGGGGAGGCGGGTATGGAGGCGGGTCTGCCGGGAAAATGGCAGAATTTGGGGGTGGGTGCCCAACCCACCCCCATCCATGCCATCTTGCCAGGAGGCGGGTAGCCGTCCCGCGTCGGGTCCCGTCTCCTTGGAGGTGGGAAGGGATTAAAGCCACTTAACTGCCTGCTAACAGGTAGTTAACAGCCAGAAAATAGGATTATCCCCTTTTTGTCCATGCGAGTAGTGGGTTTGCGGGGGTCGGAGGGGTCCAAAAGTGCGCTGTGGAGGTGAGTGATGGGTGCAAGTGTGGAGAGGTGAGTATCTGAGGTAAGTGCAAAGTGTTAGTAAAAGTGTACTTACCTTTGTTTCTTTCTGCAGGCTTCAATTGGTGGGTATGCGGAGAGTCTCGCACCTCCGCGGTAGAGATGACAGATGGCCGTAGCATTCTCCAATGCAGCAACCATCTAATTTCTACAAAAGAAAGAGGTTTGATGAGGTCTTGAATTCAAGACCTCATCAAACTGCAGAGAATGTCAGTGTTTGACAGCTTCACCGGCCTGCTAAACCCACTGGGCAGGCTTAACAAGGTCAATCAAGGGAAAATAGCGTGGGTTGGCCAGAAGTCGATGGAGGTGGGACTGAAACCCGACAAGTGGGAGTCCCGCCTCCAAAAGCTCCCCATTGGCAAAATCCAGTGTCAAGCAGTTCTGAAAATCTTACTTACTCTTAATGTTTGAATTATACTTTTAATATAATTAGCTAGGGATTACTGCCGGGTTCGAACAAGGTGGGGGTGGAAGGAGGAGGTTGGGGGTGGGGGGGGGGGTGCGGTTAAGGCAAGTGATGCCCAGCAATTAAAATGGGGGCTGTTGACTTTTTACTGAACCTTCATAAAAATGGTGAGGAAATCATTTGCATATTTGGCCTAAGAAATCAGGCCCCAGGCTGATCACTTTGTTAGGTTTAAAGTAATTTCTTTCAAGTCCACTTGCCCTTCTTTATGACTACAGGCCTGTTAATTGTTCACTGGTTTAAGTCTGTCTCTGGGATAAACGTCCAGGATGGGAAGTGCAGTCTACAGAATATTTGGGATCATTTTGGAACAGGAGGAGGCCATTCAGCCCCTCGAGTCTGTTCTGCCATTCAATGAAATCATGGCTGCTTTGTGACCTAACTCCACATACCCGCTGACATGAATCAGTCATTCATGAAAGAAAGACTTATGAAATAATACTGAGTGGCCTATGGGTGGCGCTGTCCAGGGAGAGTATAAATACTCGGGCACGGGCCCAACTTGCGCAGGACATTCTTAATAGGAACTAGTGAAGGACACAACTAGACCTCCATGTTGTAAAACAGTTGATTAAAGCTTTGTTTAATGCTTAGACCAAGTGCCTAGTAGTTTTCTTACGTCACCCACATATCACTTAATAACTTTGGTTATTATATCAATCTCAGATTTAAAATTAACAATTGATCTAGCATCAATTGCCATTTGCAGAAGAGAGTTCCAAACTTCTACCACCCTTTGTGTGTAGAAGTGTTTCCTAATTTCACTCCCAAAAGGTCTGGCTCTAATTTTTAGACTATGCCCCCTAGTCCTAGAATCCCCAACCAGCGGAAATAGCTTCTTTCTCTCTATCTAACCCTATCTGTTCCCCTTAACATCGTGAAAACTTCGATCAGATCACCTTCTAAATTCCAGGGAATACAACCCTAGTTTGTGTAATCTCTCCTCGTAACTTAACCCCTAATATTGCCAGGTTTGAGCAAGGTGGGGGGAGGGGGAGCGGAGAAATCAACTTCTTTACCCAGAGAGCGGCGAGAATGTGGAACTCGCTACCAGAGGGAGTGGTTGAGGCGAATAGCGTAGATGCAGTTAAGGGGAAGCCAGATAAACACATGAGGGAGAGGAGGCTCGAGTGGAGCATAAACACCGACAAGGACTGGTTGGGCCCAATGGCCTGTTTCTGTGCCGTAAATTCTATGACTATTGAATTTCTCTACAACTCAGCCGGAACATCATGAGTACAGGATGATAAATATGAAAGAACTGGGCGCCTTTTTATGCGGGGTAATGCAACTTGCACCTTCAAGATAACGCAGGGTTACCAGCCCTCCAGAATTGCCCTGGAGCCTCCAGGAATTAAAGATTAATGTTTTGGACACCGCTGCGAGCATCTCAGGAGAAAAACCATAGGGGCATTTTAAAAAATGGGGTGTTTTATTTTCATTTTTATGGAAAACTTTTGTTTATTAGTATTAGAGATGGGGGGAAAGTGCTGTTTGACTGGGTGAGGCAGTTGGAGGCGGGAGATCATTTTTTAATTCATTCATGGGATGTGGGTGTCACTGGCAAGGCCAGCATTTATTGCCCATCCCTAATTGCCCCTTGAGAAGGTGGTGGTGAGCCGCCTTCTTGAACCGCGGCAGTCCGTGTGGCGAAGGTACTCCCACAGTGCTGTTCGGTAGGAAGTTCCAGGATTTTGACCCAGCGACGATGAAGGAACGGCCGATATATTTCTAAGTCAGGATGGTGTGTGACTTGGAGGGGAACTTGGAGGTGGTGGTGTTCCCATGCGCCTGCTGCCCTTGTCCTTCCAGGTGGAAGAGGTCGCGGGTTTGGGAGGTGCTGCCGAAGAAGCCTTGGCGAGTTGCTGCAGTGCATCTTGTAGACGGTACACACTGCAGCCACGGTGCGCCGGTGGTGGAGGGAGTGAATATTTCAGGTGGTGGATGGGGTGCCAATCAAGCGTGTGATGAAATCTCCAGGAATTTGTCCAACCAGATTTGTCAACCCTAAGTCAGCTGATTCATGCTTGAAGTCAGCCTTTCAATAAAGGTTCCTCTTTTAAAAGCACTCATGTCATTCCAAATTCACTTCTGCCAAAGAGTTACAAAGCTTAGATTCACAGACTGCAGTCATCAAAGATAAATGATCAGGTCCTCTTATTTTAGTAAACTGCATGAACATTAAAAAGATCATTAGCCTGAAAATCTGAGCACTGACAATGAATATTACACTAGCTTCCTCTTTCTAATTATGCTGTTTGATGTACCCGCAGGGCATTGAAGAGCTTTTTGTTCAGTATCACATTGTAAAAACCAATAAACCTTATCAGTCTTTTCAGCAAGTTTTAACAAACAGTAAAATGAAGACTGAAGCAAAGTTGGCTGCGGTTGTGCGGAGGGGATTTAACTCTTTCGCTACTGATTTCTCTTTAGCGTGGAGTGCACGGTGCTTGTGCATAATATTTATTCCACCTTGCAGCTGATTTCAAAGTCTGCGCTGATTGAAAAATTGTGATAGTGGGTGCCCGAGTTTCTGATACGTGCTGCTGAAATCCTGGTCCATGCCTTCGTTACCTCCGGACTCGACTATTCCAATGCTCTCCCTGGCCCGCAAAAATATGAGGTCACTTTAAATTGAGTCTGTCATTAAATATACATTTTTTTTAAGGGATATTATTTATTTCCTTCCCTTCTTGTCGTCAGACCCTTCGAAGAGTCAAAGGGGTCAATTTTCAGTATGCCGTGGAGTCGGGATTGGAGGCGTGTGTGGGGTTAAAGTCCCGAATTCGGGGGTCCCAAAACCATCCCACCCCCAACCCGCCTCCATGTAAGTTTCAAAGGAGGCGGGTACCCGCCCCGCTCTGGGACCCGCCTACCCGAGGCGGGAAGGGATTAGTGACAATTAACTGCCTGTTAACAGGTAATTAACAGGCAGTTTTTAGCCTAATCCCTATTTTAAAGCTTGAAGTGTGGGATTCCCGACAGCTCCAAACCACGCCAAGTTAGAGGAGTCGGGCCGTCGGGTTGAAGGATTGGAGGGGTCGAGATGTCGGTGTTCAGGTGAGTGATGGGTGCATGAGTGCAAAGGTAAGTGTGTTTGGTGTGTCTAAAGTAATTAAAGAAGTGTAAATTACCTTTTCTTACCTTTTCAGCCTTCCTTCCTATAGGTTCGGGGAGTCCGTCATCTCACCGGCACAGAAAGCAGAATGGCTGCGATCTGTCAAAAGTGACAGCCTTCAGCTTTCTGTGCAGGAGAGATTTCTAACTGAGTCTGTGGAGAAGGACTCATGTTAGAAGTAAGACTGTCAGTGTTTGACAGCTTCAAACAGCTGTGAAACACTGATATTTCATCTGTCAAAATGTCTTGACAGATGAAATTTCAGTCTGTGACGTCACCTGTTGCCGGGTGGTCCTTAATTGGCCTGCTGAGCCCGCTGGGTGGACTCAACAAAGTCAATCAAGTTAAAATCGCGTGGATTGGCCGCATCTCGATGGAGACGGGACTACAACCCCGAAAGTTGTAGTCCCGCCTCCTTCCCGACTTCTGAATGAAAATCACCCCCATAGAATCATAATGGCACAGAAGGAGGCCATTCGGCTCATCGAGTCCGTGCCGGTTCTCTGTAGAGCAATCCAGCCAGTCCCATTCCCCTAATCCCCAATGCCACTCTGGGTGTGCATGAGAATGGAGTTTGGGTTGCCAACCCTCCAGGATTGCCCTGGAGTCTCCAGGAATGAAAGACTAATCTCCAGGACGCTGCAGCCAGCAAAACCCAGGAGAGAAATCATCGGGGCCAAAAAAAAATTGCGTTTTTAAAATATTTTCTTTGAACGCTTCTGTTTACTAGTTCTATAAATATAGGACAGAGGCAAAAAGGCTGTTTAACTGACAGTCAGGAATCACCAAATCGGGGAATGAAGAGTCTATGCGCTTTCTGATTGACATAGGAAGGCCGTGCACTGCGAGGATGGAGATGTCGGGCGACCGATGGTAAGAGTCTGGGGGCGGGGCGTTTGGAGGCAAGAGGTCACGTGATAAAACCTCCAGGAATATGTCAAACCAGAGTTGGCAACCCTAGAATGGAGCCAGGGTGACTGTCGCACCCCCTGGGGAAAGTGCCTACTGTCGCACCCCCTGGGGAAAGTGCCTATTGTCCGTGGTAAGGGAGAGGTCAAGAACCTGGGAAGAATGATGGACGTAACTCTGTGACATGTCTGACACTCTGTGGGCAATGAACATTCAGCAGTTAATTTTACAAAATGGCGGCCCCTTGCCCATTAAGATGAAATGAAGCGCCCACGCAATTCCTCGACACGCGTTAACGGTGGATGTGACTCCCCCGCCGGGACACTTGAACTGTTGGAGCCAACTCTGGGCCCAAAATCCCAAACCGAAAAAAATGAACCAGATTCTCTCCACAATGGACTTTACTTCTGTGCCCAGCTGAAAGGGCCAAGGCAGGGCCACCAAAAGTGGAAAGAGTAGGAGAGGAGATGAGGTCAATGTGAGAGTAGTAATTAGCCAATACCAACTTGGGTTTTGAAAACTAGGAGATCAGCAATTTCATAGCCCCGATTTTAATCTACCTCACCCGATTTGCAGCCCGTCCAATTTCACGGTTCTGTCGACTTCGCTGGAGCCGAAATGTGAATCGGGCACCCGACCTTGTGCGACGGATTAAGTTAAAATCGGTGAGATTCGAGGCAAGAGTGAGTTAAAGTAATCGGTCTTCATTTCAGTGCCATGAGGATGCAGAGAGAAGGAAAAGCGTGTAAAATGGTGCATTTGTTGGCTTAGCCGAAATATGAGAGGAATTCGGGGCAGATTTTCCCCTCCGATCGGATTCTCACTGGAGCAGTGACAAGGTGGGCTTTACCCCACCCCCACACCCCACCTCTGTCTATCTCCAGTCATCCCTTCTGGGGTCAGCACCATTTGAATGAATGACAGCCGGTCCTGTCGTATCCCTACCTCAGATGAATGAATGGTAGGACCCTAGGAAGGACAGAGGATCAGAGGGACCTTGGTGTGCATGTACATAGATCCCTGAAGGCAGCAGGACAGGTAGATAAGGTGGTTAAAAAGGCATATGGGATACTTGCCTTCATTAGCCGAGGCATAGAATATAAGAGCAGGGAGGCTATGATGGAGCTGTACAAAACGCTAGTTAGGCCACAGCTGGAATACTGTGTGCAGTTCTGGTTGCCACACTATAGGAAGGATGTGATTGCATTGGAGAGGGTGCAGAGGAGATTCACCAGGATGTTACCTGGGCTGGAGCGCTTCAGCTATGAAGAGAGACTGGACAGGCTGGGGTTGTTTTCCTTAGAGCAGAGAAGGCTGAGGGGGGACCTGATTGAGGTGTACAAAATTATGAGGGGCATAGATAGGGTAGATAGAAAGGAATTTTTCCCCTTAGTAGAGGGGTCAATAACCAGGGGACATAGTTTCAAGGTAAGGGGCAGGAGGTTTAGAGGGGATTTGAGGAAAAACTTTTTCACCCAGGGGGTGGTTGGAATCTGAAACTCACTGCCTGAAAGGGTGGTAGAGGCAGGAACCCTCACAACATTCAAGAAGCATTTAGATGAGCACTTGAAACGCCATAGCATACAAGGCTACGGATCAAGTGCTGGAAAATGGGATTAGAATAGACAGGGCTTGATGGCCGGTGCGGACACGATGGGCTGAAGGGCCTCTTTCTGTGCTGTATAACTCTATGATTCTATGAGATGTGGATTGAAAGTTTCTGCGACAGGCCCCAGGAGTCTCCCGCGTGACCTGTGACCACCAGAGCAGCGCCAAAGAGAGGAGGGAAAGATGTCACCAGTTTCAAACTTCACAGTGGCCTAATCGATCATTCGACGGTCACTTAAACTCCCTTCGGGGAAGTTAGAAGTAGAACTCTGTAGCTACTCCAAAAATATCAACCATGTCGTTGACTCATCATTTGAATGCATCTGCTTCATTTCCAGTGGAAAATTATAGAAGTGATCTCTAGAAAAGCAAAGGTTGAGGGAGACCTATAGAGGTCTTTAATGTTATGATGGGTTTGATTAGGTAGACGTAGAGAAGATATTTCCACTTGTGGGTGAGTCCAAAACTAGGGGTCATAAATATAAGATAGTCACTAATAAATCCAATAGGGAATTCAGCAGAAACTTCTTTACCCAGAGAGTGGTGAGAATGTGAAACTCATTACCACATAGAGTAGTTGAGGCGAATAGCAACAATGGCCCAGAAATTCAGGACGGAGGCTTCCCGCGGGTGCAAGCCTCCGACCTGCACTTACCGAGCGCGCCGGCTGTTGTGCTGTGGGCCCGCGTGGGATTCCGATCCTGGGCCTGCTCCAACTGCCGGCGCGCAGTGCTTGCGTATCCCAGGGGCGCAGTTAGTTCAAAGCTTCCCCTGGGATCACGTGGGCCATGGAGAGCCAATGGTAGCAGGGAATCTGTATTCATAGATTTGACAGGAAGACCTGTCAAATCTATGAATACAATTCAGCCCCAAAACATCACTAAAACTTCAAATACATTTAAAAAAAACATCACATTTTTAAAATAACTATAAATTACATAAAATAACTATTTTAAACAATAATTTAAATTTTTGAAAAAATTAATTACACTTCCTAAAAATAAACTTAGCTTTCTTTAAAGTATTTAAAAACAATAAACCTGTGGAATGTTTAAATTTAACTTAATTCACCACTTACCTTGCGACTGCTTTTTACAAGCGTAGCTCCTGGAGACTTACCCTCCCGGAGAAACCTGCAATAAAAACGGAAGTTCCAGGCATACGCGCTGCCTCTCCAGCACACGCGTTCGACCTGTGAACCCCTTCCTTTAAGGGAACGGAAGTTACGGTTTCCCGCGCATGCGCAGTGCATGCACGAAACCGGCACTTTCGTTGGGCCTACGCGTGAGTACCCAGCGCGTACTCACCCGTGGGGAGGGGAAGCTGCATTAGCACATGAGGGATAAAGGAAGTAGAAGGTTATGTTGATAGGGTGAGATGAAGTACGGTGGGAGGAGGCTCGTGTGGAGCATAAACACCGGCACAGACCATCATAAAATCATAGAAATTTATAGCACAGAAGGTGGCGATTCGGCTCATCTTGTCTGTGCCGGCCGACAAAGAGCTCTCCACCCTAATCCCACTTTCCAGCTCTCGGTCCGTAACCTTGTAGGTTACAGCACTTCAAGCGCATATCCAAGTAATTTTTTTAATGTGATGAGGGTTTCTGCCTCTAACCACCCTTTCAGGCAGTGAGTTCCAGACCCCCACCACCCTCTGGGTGAAAAGATTTCTCCTCAAATCCCCTCTAAACTTCCAACCAATTACTTTAAATCTATGCCCCCTGGTTATTGACCCTTCTGCTGAGGGAAATAGGTCTTCTTTGAAATAGTGCCATAGGATCTTTTACATCCTCCTGAGAGAGAAGACAAGGCCTCAGTTTAACATCTCATCTGAAAGACAGCACCTCCGACAATGCAGCACTCCACTGGGAGCAGTCAGCCTAGATTTATTGTGCTACAAGTCTCTGGAGTGGGACTGGAACCCACAACCTTCATGAATCTCAGAAGCAAGAGTGCTGCCCACTGAGCCACAGCTGGCTCCAAGGGTATGAAGTTTGCAGTAGTATAAACAGCACAGAGCTTGGGCCTTCATCCAGATAAGCCTGACCAAAATGATTCAGAATGCAAGTGCTTCTGAAGTATAAACGAGTCGGTCTGAGGGACAATGAGCTATAGGTACCAAGACCTTATTCTTGGCAAAAATAAGAAGTCCCTTTAAAAATATAGGTACATTGACAAATTCTTCACGTTGCAGGCATAATCTTGTCAAATAAAACACAAAGTTTCTCATTTGTGTGAAAATTGAACATCTCAATAGAAAAAAAATCATTTAAATAAACATTTTGTTCAGCCTAATCTAAGTTGGATGGAAGATTTAGTGGAGAATTTTTCATAGGCTGCTAACAAATACAAAACGATAGCAAAATACTGCGGATGCTGGAAATCCGAAATAACAACAGAAAACGCTGGAAAAACTCAGCAGGCCAGGCAACATCCGTGGAGAGAGAAACAGAGTCAACGTCTCAGGTCGAAACCCTTCGTCAGAACTGGGAAAAAAGCAGGAAATGGAAAGCAAGTTTGGGGGCTGGGAAAAGGGGGAGGGGATATAAGAACAAAAGGAGGTCAGTGATAGGATAGAAAGCAGGAGAGATTAAGAGGCATTAAGAGATATTCAAGGCAAGGGGAGGTGGTAATGGGACAGGTTAAGGAATAAAGGATGGCTCTAGATGGGGTGTGAATTGCGCTGGCAGAATGAAGGACAGCTGAAGAGAGGGAAGAAAAAACAAAAAGTGTGAATAAAAAAAAGAAAATATATATATGTGATAGAGGCCGAGGTTATGATCTGAAATTGTTGAACTCCATGTTGAGTCCAGAGGGCTGTAAAGTGCCTAATCGAAAGATGAGGTGCTGTTCCTCGAGCTTACGCTGAGCTTCCGTGGAACAATGCAAGAGGCCGAGGACGGTGAGGTCTGAGTGGGAGTGGGGCGGTGAATTAAAGTGACAGGCCACCGGGAGCTCGGGGTCACCCTTACGGACTGAACGGAGGTGTTCCGCAAAGCAGTCACCCAATCTGCATTTGGTCTCCCCAATGTAGAGGAGACCACATCGTGAGCAGCGAATACAGTATACTAGATTGCAAGAAGTACAAGTAAATCGCTGTTTCACCTGGAAGGGGTGTTTGGGGCCCTGGACAGTGGGAAGGGGGGTGGGTATAAGGGCATGTGTTGCATCTCCTGCGCTTGCACGGGAAGGTGCCGGGCGAAGGGGAAGGGGTGCTGGGGGTGGTAGAGGAGTGGACTAGGGTGTCTCGGAGGGAGCAGTCCCTACGGAATGCTGAAAGGGAAGGTGAGGGGAAGATGTGTTTGGTGGTGGGATCACGCTGGAGGTGGCGGAAATGGCGGAGGATGATCCATTGAATGTGGAGGCTGGTGTGGTGAAAGGTGAGGACAAGGAGAACCCTATCGTGGTTCCGGGAGCGAGGGGCAGGGGTGAGGGCAGAAGTACGGGAGATAGAACGGACACGGTCGAGGGCCATGTTAACCACAGTAGAGGGGAATCCTCGGTTGAGGAAAAATAAGTACTGGTATGGAAGGTGGCATCGTCGGAGCAGATGCGGCGGAGACGGAGAAACTGGGAGAATGGAATAGAGTCCTTACAGGAGGCGATGTGGGAGGAAGTGTAGTCCAGGTAGCTGTGGGAGTCAGTGGGCTTGTAGTGAATGTTAGTCAATAACCTATCCCCAGAGATGGAGACGGAGAAGTCGAGGAAGGGAAGGGAAGAGTCAGAGATGGACCATGTGAAGGTGAGGGAAGGGTGGAAATTGGAAGCAAAGTGAATTAAATTTTCTAGTTCAGGGCGAGAGTAGGAGATGGCACCGATACAGTCATCAATGTACCGGAAAAAGAGGTGAGGGAGGGGACCCAAGTAGGACTGGAACAGAGAGTGTTCCACATATCCCACGAAAAGGCAGACATAGCTAGGACCCATGCGGGTACCCATAGCAACACCTTTGATTTGGAGGAAATGAGAATACAACACACTGCTTTGGCCAGGTGACATTCAGCTTATAACATTTCTATTCTCTACCCCAAAAAAGGCGATAGGGACGATTTTAATCGGCCAAGTAACTGGAAATCACACAGTTCTTGAGTGAAAAGCAGGGGGAAATGAGATTGGGTCTCCACCCCTTTGCATTGCCCAGGGAGTGCCTGGGTTTCCTCTGGGGGTGGGGTGGGGACAGAATACCCGCAACCTTTATATCATTCTTGGCCCTCACTATAAAAGTCACACCTGTAATATATGTGGGTAGAACAAATGAAGGACAGAGACACGATTAGTTGCTCCGCAAGGTGCTTGTTTTACTAGGCCAGAGCGAACTGAGCATGCTCATACTAAACCATGTGACAAACCATGTGATTGTAGTGGTTCGTGTAGATCGCCACTAAATAAGAGAGTTTGACTTCGACGAACTATTAACAAGTTGTTTATTTACAGGAACAGACTAATTACATCAGGTAAGATGGCAGGTAAGATGGCTGACTGTAGGAGCACCGTGGTATAGGTCTTGTCCCAGTGGGGACTCCACGAGGACTGAGTTCGCAGTCCTGTGGAGAGCGTGATGACGTCATCGCGTTTGTGTTGTGACGTCATCACGTTGTTCGCGTTTCCCGCGCTTAGAGCGTCACATGATGCGCGTCGTTGCGTCGCTGGCCATTGAGGCCGAGGTCGCGAGGCCGGGCTGTGCCGGTGCTTGCCGCGGGAGCGGAAGATCGCGTCGCTCCCGTCGGCTGGCCGTTGAGGCCGATGACGCTGGCCGGGCTATGCCGGCGGCCGTCCTGGAAGGCCGAGTCAGGCCGGCAGCCTCCGCACGCATGTCACGTCGTACGTGACGTGACGTCAGCGCGCTAGGACGCGTCTTAAAGGGGCAATGGCCCCAACAGGTAAGTTAAAAGGGCAACGGCCCCAAAAGGTAAGTTAAACGTACAGTAAGGTAAGTTAAAGGGAATTATGTGTCTTTATGTAAGTTACAACCGGTGGTACCGCCACATGATAATACATTACACTGCTTTCCCCTTTAAAAAAAGTTCATATTCCCCTCTCAAATACAACAAAACGATGGTCCCACCTTTCCCAGCATTACATGTACCACACAACAAAAACTCTTGTCTTTTTTTCTTTTAAATTAACTACAAATCCAGTTTAATGACAGGTTTGCGGAACCTTCCTGATCGCCTTACAAAAGGCTTTGGTGTTTTGGCTATTTCTGGCTGTTTTGCTCTGGTTCCGAACTCTAAGGTGATCCTGTTTCTATCTCAGGTTTGTTTGAACCTGGTACTTCACTTTCTGAAGTCTGAACGGAGTCAAACTCACGTATGTGTTCATGATCAAGGGGTTCAAGATCACGTCTTGGTTCATCTCTAGCAGAGATCATTTGATCTACACGAACACTTTGGATGTTGTCACCAATTTCATCCAAATATCTCTTGGTTCCACCAACCTCTACTATGGTTCCTGTATCCCACTTGTGTGAACTCAACTTGCCAGGGGGACTGAGAACACGAACACACTCGTTTTGTCTGAAACTGCGTTCTTTCCGATTGCTGTCATAATAACGTTCCTGACTCAACTGTTTCTGTTCAACTCTTGAGGCCAAATTTGGTTGAACAAGACTCTGTCTTGTTTTCAATCTTCTCTTCACCAAGAGTTCTGCTGGGCTATATCCAGTTGTAGTGTGCGGACTGGTTCTGTACCTCAGCAAGAAATTTGCCAAACGTTGCTTCATGCTGAGTCCTGAACAATCCTGCAACACTTGCCTTTTGAGAGTTTCTTTCACTATTCTGACTGACCTTTCAGCTGCTCCGTTTGAAGCTGGATGATACGGTAGAACGAGAGTGTGTTTGATATGTTCTATTTCATGAACTCTTGGAATAGAGCAGAATGGAACTGAGGGCCATTGTCAGAAACAAGCTCTTCAGGTGAGCCATGACATGTGAAGATAGATCTCAACTCATCAATGGTACGTTCAGTTGTAGTATTTGAACCCATGTGTTTCACTTCAATCCACTTTGAATGAATATCTACAAGTACCAGGAAATAATCATTTGCTTTCTCACAGAAGTCTACATGTACTCTCTGAAAAAGTCTACTTGGCCATGACCAGGGTTGTAGTGGAGTTTCGGGTGGCTTGTTTCTGCAATTTTGGCAAACGCTGCATTTACTGACAAATAATTCAAGATCATTATTCAATCCAGGCCAGTAAACAAAGCTTCTTGCAATTGATTTCATACTGACGATCCCTGGATGTTCAGTATGAAGTTTGGCCAGAATTCTATCTCTCAAAGAAGTAGGTACCACCACTCTGTTTGCCCACTTGATACAACCTTGCTCACAAGACAATTCAGTACAACGGTTATGGAATGGTTTCAATTCTGTGTCCAGACACTGATCAGTCCATCCATTCAAGGTGTTTTCATACACTCTTTTCAGTACTGAGTCCGTTTAAGTCTCATTTGCAATCTCAGTTGCATTCACGGGAAGGTCTTTGTCAACTGCACCTAGCATGAAAATCTCACCTTCACTCCAAACACACGAGTCTTCATGTGGCAACCTGGACAAGGCATCTGTGATTGCGTTTTGCTTTGAAGTGCGATATTCAATCGTGTAGTCATATTGTGACAACAACACTGCCCAACGTTGCATTCTTGATGCGGCCATTGCAGAGATGGCAGATTTGGGCCCAAATACTGCTAGGAGCAGTTTGTGATCGGTTATTAGGGTAAACTTTCTGCCGATCAGGAACTGTTGTAATTTCTTGATTCCAAATACTATGGCAAGTGCTTCCTTTTCAATTTGTGCGTAGTTTCTTCCGTTCTTTGTGAGGACAGACAATTCTGCATCGGCATTAACAGTAAAACATCGGAAAAAATTCTGTTTATATGTCACAAATTCACCTTAAACTTTTCCACTCAAAGGTTGAAAACTGTGTCCTTCCATGATCCCTAAAAATGGCTTTGGGATCCCATCCTCATCACCAAAAATGTAATATATGTGGGTAGAACAAATGAAGGAGAGAGACAGGATGAGTTGCTAGTCAAGGTGCTTGCTTTACTAGGCCAGAGCGAACTGAGCATGCTCATACTAAACCATGTGACAAACCATGTGATAATACATTACAACACCCTAAATAGATCGCCAGTGAAAAAGATAGAAATAACTTGCATTTCTGTAGCACCTTTCATGACCTCTGGATGCCCCAAAGCACTTTACGGCCAATTAAGTACTTTTTGAAGTGTAGTCACTGTTGTAATGTAGGAAATGCGGCAGCCAATTTGCGCACAGCAAGCTCCCACAAACAACAATGTGATAATGACCAGATAATCTGTTATTTAGTAATATTGGTTGAGGGATTGGCCAGGACACCAGGGGGAATGTTAAATTGAGGCCCAGCCTGCCTTCTCAGGTGGACGTAAAAGATTCAATGGCACTATTTTGCAGAATAGCAGGGGAGTTCTCCCCGGTGTCTGGCCAATATTTATCGCTCAACCAGCTGCCGCGTTTACCACATTACAATAGTGACAACACTTCAAATGTACTTCATTGGTTGTAAAGCGCTTTTGGACATTTTGAGGTCATGAAAGGTGCTACATAAGTCCAAGTCTTTCTTTCTTTCCTTCTTTCAAAGTATCCCCATATTAAACTAACAGGTATGATGTAAGAAAACTACTAGGCACTTGGTCTAAGTGTTAAACAAAGCTTTAATCAACTGTTTTACAACATGGAGGTCTAGTTGTGTCCTTCACTAGTTCCTGTTAAGAATGTCCTGCGCAAGCTGGGCCCGTGCCTGAGTATTTATACTCTCCCTGGACAGCGCCACCCGTAGGCCGCTCAGTATTATTTCATAAGTCTTTCTTTCATGAATGACTGATTCATGTCAAGGTATTTGCCAAACAGCATTGCACTTGGCGCTGCTTCCAGTTTGATCATCCAGGACAAAGCAGCCCACTTGATTGGCACCCCATCCACCACCGTAAACATTCACTCCCTCCACCACCGGCGCATCGTGGCTGCAGTGTGTACCATCTACAAAATGCACTGTGGCAACTCACCAATGCTTCTTCGGCAGCACCTCCCGAACCCGCGACCTCTTCCACCTACAAGGACAAGGGCAGCAGGCGCATGGGAACACCACCACCTGCAAATTCCCCTCCAAGTCACACACCATCCTGACTTGGAAATATATCGGCAGTTCCTTCATCGATGCTGGGTCAAAATCCAGGAACTCCCTCCCTAACAGCACTGTGGGAGTACATTCAACACACAGACTGCAGCGGTTCAAGAAGGCGGATCACCACCACCTTCTCAAGGGCAATTAGGGATGGGCAATAAATGCTGGCCTTACCATTGATGCCCACATCCCAGGAACGAAAAAAAAAAGTTTGATGTCACGGTGCACCCTGGGATGGTATGAACAAGTAATATTGCAGAAAACACACGTCCCACCTTCTTTAAGACTCATTGGAGTAGGTCTTGACATTGTGCGTAAGTGTAAAATGGATCAAGTCGGCAGCCCCTTTTACATCTCTCACGATTTTTATTTGCATTGACTTCACGATCGCACAAAGTCGAGATTCACCCCTTCCTGCTTGTGGCACTCTTCGATGACTTTCTGTGCAGGCAATTTCCCTGTGATGTTCATAACAATAACTCCACTGTTTCTCTCATTAATTCTTCCAAGGTCTGCTAAAGAAACATACATTAACCATGGGCTGAACAGAAAGTACTGGAATCAAAGCAAAACCATCTGACTAAATAACAATATATGAAGTTATATTAAAGTGCAATTTAATGGAAGGAGCCTGTGAATTAGGATGAGAGACCTCTTGATCCAATATTGGATATTCAACCACTCGGCTAAGTGCCTGCTTGTGCAACATATAAAAGGCTTCCTTAGAATATAAGCACAATGTGAGAGTCGAAGTGCTTCCTATTACCAAAGCAGCCGAACAAGAAAACATAATTTCTTTGGGCCGAAAAGCAAATGGATTCAAAAGAAGATTTCGCAAATGTGGTCCCAGTGCATGAAGGAACAATGACATCCCGTGTTTGTTGATGAGCAACCTTCTGTGTCGTAAAGGCTGGTTTAATCTTGAGAGCGTTTGGCTCCAGGCCAGTCTTCTCTACTGAGCTATTCGCTAAATGAATGTGTACGAATCCTTTCAGCACCAGGCAATGTCAGCTCTTTATTTTGACAAAGCAAAATGGAGACTAAGTGAAGATTCGACAGGCGAGCTTGTAAAACATACGGGAAGGTTGCCTTGCAGTGCTAGTTGAGGGTGACCCTTTGATATTGATTCAAGATTGTATTTTATTTTTGAGAGGGAGAAAAACTGGACCTGAATCAGCAACTCTCTCTGAGAGACAGTCTTGGTTTTGTATAATTTTTCTATTCGTACACGGATATATTTTATTCATTTGTGGGATGTGGGCGTCGCTGGCAAGGCCAGCATTTATTGCCCATCCCGAATTGCCCTCGAGAAGGTGGTGGTGAGCCGCCTTTAACCGCTGCAGTCCGTGTGGTGAAGGTACTCCCACAGTGCTGTTAGGGAGGGAGTTCCAGGATTTTGACCCAGTGACGATGAAGGAACGGCGATATACTTCTAAGTCAGGATGGTGTATGTGTGACTTGGAGGAGAACTTGGAGTTGGTGGTGTTGCCACATGCCTTCTAGGCAGTAGAGGTCGCGGGTTTGGGAGGTGCTGCCTGTAGTGTATGTACCCGTCTACCTTTAAGGGAACTATTGAATGTAACCGTTCACCTTTAAGAGAACTACTTTAGGTGTGGCACTATTTGTTTGGCTTCTGTATACTGTAATACCGACAGTGACCACACCAGTATATAAGTGTTGTGGCAGGATAACTGGGGCAGATTCGCCCTGACCTCTGAATAGTAAAGACCTGTTTGTTTGTTACTCCTGAAGTCTGTGTCGTTATTAACTGTACAACCCACAGATTTTACAGTGGCGACGAGTCCGATCGTACCCTGCGGCAAGACTACCAAAGCAAGAAGAGCGTCGAAGAGAGGCAACCGCCCTCGTCGTTCTGCTGGGAGAAAACACAAGGCTGCAGCAGGAGAAAGGTGGAAGACTTTAGCAACAAAAGCTTCCGTCTGCAACAGGCACTGACTACCCTTCTACCACGGTGCGGAGTGAGCCGATCAGCAGGGAGCAAGGCGGCCGAAGAGACTGTGAGTAGGGGAAGGTGTAGAAGTATCCGGAGGATAAGGGCAGAGCACTCGACCTCGGTCGAGGGGGAGCTGAGCCGGTCAGAAGTCGGGTCCAACGGCGTCGGGTGACAGCCGGACCGCGATCGGCGGGAAAGATCCGGGCGGCGACGAAGCCGCGGAGCGCTGAAACCGAGCGTGTGGGAGAGGCAGAGCCGAGCAAAGGAGGCTGCGTGAGAGCCAGCCCAGCGGCTGAACTGTTCTCCACCAACGGGGTACCCAGAGCCGGTAGAACCGAACGTGCGGGAGTGGGAGAGAGACACAGCCGAACAAGGGGAGAGAGACTGCGCGAGAGCCAGTCCAGCGGCTGAACTGTTCTCCACCAACGGGGTACCCAGAGCCGGTAGAACCGAACGTGCGGGGGAGAGAGCGACAGAGCCGGGTACGGAGAGAGAGACTGCGCGAGAGCCAGTCCAGCGGCTGAACTGTCCTCTGTTAATGGGGTGTACCCAGCGCCGGTAGAGCCGTGCGGGCGGGAGAGAGAGACAGAGCCGAGTAAGGGGAGCTGTGCGAGAGCCAGCCCAGCGGCTGAACCTGTCCGCTGTGGGGAAAGCGTACCCCTTCCACCAGGAAGAAACGCGGAAAGCCGCCATTAGGCGGAGAAGACGACAGAGGCGGGAAACCGCCATTGAAGTGGGCGGGGAGAGAAAGGAAGAGCGGGAAACCGCCATTTTCGCGGGAAAACCGCCATTTTAGAAATAAACAGATAATAAATAATACTTAAAGAAATACTGTGCTGCTCCAAGGAAAGGAAGATGCCTAAGCGAGGGAATATTAATGATTTTAATTCTGAGAAAGAAGACTGGGCCACGTACGTGGAACGCATCGAGATCTATTGTGAAGCCAACAAAATAGAGGAAGACGACAAGGCGATAACATTGTTAAACTCGATGGGCGCAAAGACATACGGGCTCTTGAAGGATTTACTAGCACCAGCTAAACCGGCGGATCAGTCTTTCGAAGAGATTGTGGCTGTTCTGAAGGACCACTTGAACCCCACACCGTTGATGTTGGCTGAACGATTCAAATTCTATGCAAGAACACAACGGAAAGACGAAAGCAACGCAGAATACTTGGTCGAACTGCGTAGGCTAGCGAAATACTGCCAGTTCGGAGGGAATCTGACAGAGGCACTGCGAGACAAGTTCGTAGGCGGATTGTCCAAGGAAGGGACGCAAAAGCGCCTACTCGAAGAGAACGACCTTACACTTGACAGGGCTGTCCTTATAGCCGCATCACACGAAGCCGCAGCGAAAGGAACGGCGGAAATGCAACTAAAGGCGGCGGCACTCGGGGTGGACCAAATTACCTCGAGTACAACAAAATGCTATCGTTGTGGGAAGACAACACATGACCAGAATCAATGCTGGTTTAAGAACCAAGAATGTAGGAAATGTGGCAAACTGGGTCACATCGCTAAGGTATGCCAGTCAGGGAAGAAGACCAACAACCAAAGGAAGCCATCACAAGAAAAGTACAACAAGGTATACAAGGGGGCTGAGAAGAGTTCAGACGAACAGAATCCAGACTCAGATCCAAACGGCCAGGAGCTGGGTAGTCTGAGTATCCACCATGTGAGTAAGGAAGCTGACCTACAAACTATCTGGGTCATGCTAAAAATAGCTGGAGTCCAAGTGAAAATGGAGTTGGACACTGGATCAGCTGTATCAGTCATAAATCGAAGGGATTACCACCGGCTATTCCCACACATACCCTTAAGAGATACCAAGTTCGTATTGCAGATATACACGGGGCATAAAGTATACCCCATGGGAAAAATAAGAGTCAAGGTGAGAGATAGGGGTAAAGTACACCCAAGAATGAACTTGTACGTACTACCTGAGGGAGGACCACCACTTCTAGGACGGGAGTGGATCAAGAAAATAGACATGGAATGGCACTACCTACAAGCAATGACGAGTGAGGACTCGGTGCAGACAAGCAGCTCAGACTCTGAGCCGGAAGACGATAAGTCCAGCCCACGTATGAAAAACAAGGTTAACATGAACTCACTGACTAAGGTTGGAAAAACGATGGCGTGCATAAAGACAGAGAATTCTGAGTCTGTTCAAGTTACAGACATATGCATTATGGAGGAACACCGGGCTCGAACTCAACGTTATTTCAAAGTACGACAACAATTAGAACAATTAAGTTACCGTCTCGTACAAGAGATGAAAACAATGAAAAAGTTCTATGACACCGAATGGGAGAGTCTGGAAAGACAACAGAACCTGCTGGCTCAAGCAGAGAGCGACCATAGAGCCATCGTGACCAATTACCGATCACATCTCCCTTATGATGTTCAGGAGTTAGAATATTTGCATGATCTAGAGATACAGCATAAAGGCAAACCACGCTACACTGAGGATTTTGTTCTGCAATTGGAGACGGAGCTAGTGCAGGCAAGGTTAAGAGAAGCTGAATCGCAGTGTGCACTTAAAGAGATGCAGAAAAAAATCTTGGACATGGAAAAGAGAAACGCTTCTTTACCTGATATGAATAATGTGGCCATGTTGCAAGAGGAGCTTATAGGGGCGAAACTGGAAGAAGCTAAGCAAAGGATGTTGGAACTTGAAACACAGAACCAAATCAGCAGTAACCAGCTATGTCGAGCAGAGAAGGAGTGCTATGGTCTACATGAGAAGGTGCAATATCTCTCAGCCCAGAATAAGGGACTACTCACTCAGTTAAATGAAAGTAAACGGAAAATGGCTGAGATAGACTGCAAGAATAAAGAAGATTTGATGGCAGTGAGACTTCAAGAGGCAGATAGCATAGCAGCCTTGGCTGAACTCCAACAGGAAATTGCGAAAGAAGCAAATGAAGAGGAATCTTCAGGAAGCCAGGATTTTATTCCAGTTCTTCTCTACGACTCCTTATAAGCAGAGTGTGAGAAGTTGAAAGAACAGTATGAACAGGCCCAGGCTACAATTCTGGAGGGGATTAACTCGGCAACCTCCGAAAAGCTAGTTTCAGTAGAAGCATATGAACAACTAAAGGTTGAACATGAGCAAGAAGTCCAAAGGCTGCAGGAAATTCTTGATGAGCTCAAGGCCAACACAGACTCATCGGTAGAAGTTCCATCCATAGATGAGAATTTAGAGGTGAAAGACATGGCAGAACATGAAAGACAAGGGCCTAGAAATTGAGTTTTGGCGCAGCCAGGGCTTTAGCGCCGGAAGTTAGTGCCGGAGCTAAGTCGCGCTGGTCGGGCCCAAAATTCAATAGTTCTGCGCCCAAACGGCTGCCGGCGCTGCTGAGAGGTGTTTGCGCCTGAAAACTGGCGCTACGTGCTGAATATCGGCGCTATTCCGGCGCTGCGGCGCCCGCTGCGGTGCGGCAGGTTCGGGAAGTGCAGGCCTCCTCCTTCCCTTAAGGAGGAGCTGCCTGCACCCGGCCGCGGCCCGCGAAAATCGTTCTAAAAATGAGCCCGGCACCTCGGACAAGTGCCGGGCTTGCTTCTGTTCCGGGGGGGGGGGAAGTCCGGGGAGGGAGCTGCGGCCAGGCGGCCGGCAGGAAAGCGGCCGGCCGCCGCGGGGCCTTTAATGCGCCGGCGCAAAGTCAGGTAAGACTCTGTTGCCAGAGTCTTAGTTGCGGCTGCCACGGGCGAGGCGGCCGCAACTGAATTTCGGCGCTGGGGCCCGTCGCCATGGCAACCGGGACGCTGCGCACACCGATGACGTCATCGGTGCCGGCGCAGCGCTACCGGTCTAGCGCGGCGGAAGGGCCCCAGGCAATTTCGGCGCCGGCGCCAATTGCAGCGCTAGGCCCTCTAGCGCCGCAAAAGCGGCGCTAAGGCAACTCAATTTCTAGGCCAATATGTCCAAGAACTCATAAAAATATTGAAGGAAACCCAAGTCAAATATGAGGCGGCAATGACCGAGGTTCAACGACTTGAAGAACAAATTCAACTGGGAATCCTTTCAGTGGAAGGAAAGGAAACTGTAAGAAACACAGAGACTGTAAGAATGGGCCCTGAACATGAGCTAGGGAGCATCAAGGCGCAACTTCTTCGAGCGCTTGAAACCAAAGTACAAGAGGAAAGGAAGGTGAAAGCATTGGAGGGAAAGGT
This sequence comes from Somniosus microcephalus, assembly GCF_052327205.1. Taxonomy (NCBI): domain Eukaryota; kingdom Metazoa; phylum Chordata; class Chondrichthyes; order Squaliformes; family Somniosidae; genus Somniosus; species Somniosus microcephalus. The sequence continues at coordinate 11,623,444 of NC_141010.1, forward strand.
GGATGAAATGGAGAAGACTCTGATCCACAGAGTCCCCGTGGAAGAGTTAACGGTCAGCCAACTCCTTCACATGCTGAGAGACAAGACTCCACAATGGGAACACGAGCTTCAATCTTCAAAGGGAAGGAATTCGGAGCTCCCAAAAGTTACGGAAATAACTGAGGTGGCAACACAGATTTTGTATTACAGTTTACTCTATGAAGAGTTCGTTGAATCACGTCAATGTGAACAGAAGAATGTTGAAACAGCTGCTTCAGTAGAAGGATTAAATAGCCTGATAACGCAATCCCCGATGGAAGGGAAGGTATTGAACTCACAAATGAGGTCAGTAGTGAAGGAATGGCAGACAACCCAGGAAGAGCGGAATGAATATGAATGTTTGAAGAAGTCTTTTCAAGAAAGATGGTTAGGGAAGGAACCACCGTCGGCTAACGTCCAGATGGATAAGAAGGAAGTAGAAGGGCCTCTCACTGGCCTAACTCAGGACGACCCCGAATATTACCATGACCTGTTGAGTGACACTGAATATTACGAGGATCTGGTCTGCTCAGTTTGTGATGAAAACTCCCAAAGTACTGAAATCCGGATGAAGCACTTAAGGTCCAAGGAACATAGAGAGTTGGTGGCGCTACAGCTGGCAGCCGAGAAAGGAGCTCCGAGAGTTTCAAAAAGGCAAAAAAGAAAAAGAAGAAGCAGAAGATAATAACCGTCTAAAATATTATCACTTCTACCATCTCAGGCGGGACACTACGAAAGGAGCTAAATTAGTTGAAAAACCGGAAATTATCAAGACAGCCAGTTGGTTGTAAAAGTCCGCACTGCTGGTTCAACAGGACGAAAGTTCAAGCTGTTACGTCAAGAAAAAGGCTATGGAGGAGTCACGCTAGCCATGTGAACCGGCTACACCAAAGAGATGCTGTTCGGAACGAGTCAAGATCAGAGACTGAATCTATGAACTGTTCCCACCGAGATTATATCTGTAAATTGTTTTATATGAAGTTGAAGATATGTATGTTTAACGGGGACTCTGTAAGTAATAAGCTAAAAAGGGAGGATTGTAGTGTATGTACCCGTCTACCTTTAAGGGAACTATTGAATGTAACCGTTCACCTTTAAGAGAACTACTTTAGGTGTGGCACTATTTGTTTGGCTTCTGTATACTGTAATACCGACAGTGACCACACCAGTATATAAGTGTTGTGGCAGGATAACTGGGGCAGATTCGCCCTGACCTCTGAATAGTAAAGACCTGTTTGTTTGTTACTCCTGAAGTCTGTGTCGTTATTAACTGTACAACCCACAGACTTTACACTGCCGAAGAAGTCTTGGCGAGTTGCTGCAGTGCATCTTGTAGATGGTACACACTGCAGCCACGGTACACCGGTGGTGGAGGGAGTGAATGTTTAAGGTGGTAGAGGGGGTGAAATCAAGTGGGCTGCTTTGTCCTGGATGGTGTCGAGCTTCTTGAGTGTTGTTGGAGCTCCACTCATCCAGGCAAGTGGAGAGTATTCCATCACACTCCTGACTTGTGCCTTGTAGACGGTGGAAAGGCTTTGGGGAGTCAGGAGGTGAGACACTCGCCACAGAATACCTAGCCTCTGACCTGCTCTTGTTGCCACGGTATTTATATGGCTGGTGCAGTTAAGTTTCTGGTCAATGGTGACCCCCAGGATATTTATGGTGGGTGATTCAGCGATGGTAATACATAGATACATAGATACATAGAAGATAGGAGCAGGAGTAGGCCATTCGGCCCTTCGTGCCTGCTCCGCCATTCGATGAGATCATGGCTGATCCTTTAATTCAGTATCCCGTCCCCGCCTTCTCTCCGTAACCCTTAACCCCTTTTGCCCGTAGAAATATATCTAATTCCCTCTTAAATATATTTAATGCAGTTGAATGTCAAGGGGCGGTGGTTAGACTCCCACTTGTTGGAGATAGCCATTGCCTGGCACTTCTGTGGTGCAAATGTTACCTGCCACTTATCAGCCCAAGACTGAACGTCGTCCAGGTCTTGTTGCATGCGGGGATGGACTGTTTCATTATCTGAGGAGTTGTGAATGGCGCTGAACATTGTGCAATCATCAGCGAACATCACTATTTCTGACCTTATGTTGGAGGGAAGGTCATTGATGAAGCAGCTGAAGATGGTTGGGCCTAGGACACTGCCCTGAGGAACTCCTGCAGTGATGTCCTGGGGCTGTGATGATTGACCTTCAACCACCATAACCATCTTCCTTTGTGCTAGGTATGACTCCAGCCAGTGAAACGTTTTCCCCCCGATTCCCATTGACTTCAGTTTTACTAGGGCTCCTTGATGCCACACTCGGTCAAATGCTGCCTTGATGTCAAGGGCAGTCACTCTCACCTCACCTCTGGAATTCAGCTCCTTTGTCCATGTTTGGACCAAGGCTGTAATGAGGTCGGGAGCCGAGTGGTCTTGGCGGAACCCAAACTGGGCATCAGTGAGCAGGTTTTTGGTGAGTAAGTGCCGCTTGATAGCACTGTCGATGACACCTTCCATCACTTTGCTGATGATTGAGAGTAGACTGATGGTGTGGTAATTGGCTGGGTTGGATTTGTCCTGCTTTTTATGGACAGGACATACCTGGGCAGTTTTCCACATTGTCGGATAGATGCCAGTGTTGTAGCTGTACTGGAACAGCTTGGCTAGAGGCGCGGCTAGTTCTGGAGCACAAGTCTTCAGCACGATAGCCGGGATGTTGTCGGGACCCATAGCCTTTGCTGTATCCAGTGCACTCAGCCATTTCTTGATATCACGTGGAGTGAATCGAATTGGCTGAAGACTGGCTTCTGTGATGGTGGGGACCTCAGGAGTAGGCCGATATGGATCATCCACTCGGCACATCTGGCTGAAGATGGTTGCAAATGCTTCAGCCTTGTCTTTTGCACTCACATGCTGGGCTCTACCATCATTGAGGATGGGGATATTCATGGAGCCTCCTCCTCCCGTTAGTTGTTTAATGGTCCACCACCATTCAAGACTGGATGTGGCAGGACTGCAGAGCTTTGATCTGATCTGTTGATTGTGGGATAGTTTAGCCCTGTCTATAGCATGCTGCTTCTGCTTTTTAGCATTCATGTGTTGCAGCTTCCCCAGGTTGGCACCTCATTTTAGGTACACCTGGTGCTGCTCCTGGCATGCTCTTCTACACTCCTTATTGAACCAGGGTAGGTCCCCTGGCTTGGTGGTAATGGTAGAGTGAGGAATATGCCGGGCCATGAGGTTACAGGTTGTGGTGGAATACAATTATGCTGCTGCTGATGGCCCACAGCGCCTCATGGATGCCCAGTTTTGAGCTGCTAGATCTGTTCTGAATCTATCCCATTTAGCACGGTGGTAGTGCCACACAACACGATGGAGGGTGTCCTCAGTGTGAAGTTGGGACTTGGTCTCCACAATGACTGTGCGGTGGTCACTGCTACCAATGCTTGTCATGGACAGATGCATCTGTGACAGGTAGATTGATGAGGACGAGGTCAAGTAGGTTTTTCCCTCGTGCTGGTTCTCTCACCACCTGCCGTAGGCCCAGACTGGCAGTTATGTCCTTCAGGACTCGGCCAGTTCGGTCAGTAGTTGTGCTACCAAGCCGCTCTTGGTGATGGACATTGAAGTCCCCCACCCAGTGTACATTCTGTGCCCTTGCTACACTCACTGCTTCTTCAACATGGCGAAGTACTGATTCATCAGCTGAGGGAGGGCGGTAGGTGGTAATCAGCAGGAGGTTTCCTTGCCCATGCTTGACCTGAAGCCATGAGACTTCATGGGGTCTGGAGTCAATGTTGAGGACTCCCAGGGCCACTCCTTCCCAACTGTATACCACTGTGTCACCACCCCTGGTGGGTCTGTCCTGCCGGTGGGACAGGACACACCCAGGGATGGTGATGGAGAAGTTTTGAGACATTGGCTGAAAGGTATGATTCTGTGAGTATGACTATGTCAGGCTGTTGCTTGACTAGTCTGTGGGACAGCTCTCCCAATTCTGGGGCAAGTCCCCAGACTTTGCAGGGTCGACTGGGCTGGGTGTGCCGTTGCCGAGGTCGGGTGTTCCGTCCGGTTTCATTCTTATTATGTTTTGTAGCGGTTGGTTACAACTGAGTGACATGTTGTGCCATTTCAGAGGGCAATTAAGAGTCAACCACATGGCTGTGGGTCTGGAGTCACATATAGGCCAGACCGGGTAAGGACGACAGATTTCTTTCCCTAAAGGACATTAGTGAACAAGATGGGTTTTTACGACAATCTGATAGTTTCATGGTTACCTTTACTGATACAGGTAGACTATCCTTTATCCGAACTTCCGAAAACCGAAAACCTCTAAAAACCGAAAGTTTTTTCGTTCAGCGTAAGTCGTGCGCACGACGCCGCCCCCCGCCCCCGACCCCCCCGCTGACCCCCCCCGCCGACGCCGACCCCCCCGCCGACGCCGCCCCCCGCCCCCCGACCCCCACCCCCAACCCCCCGCCGACCCCCCCGCCCGACCCCCCGCCGACCCCCCCGCCGACGCTGACCCCCGTCGACCCCCACCCCCGATCCCCCGCCGACCCCGACCCCCCACCGACCCCCACCCCTGACAAATTTCCCAGTCTTATAAAATACCTTCTGAAATCCGAAATTTTCCGAAAAACGGCTGGTCCCGAGGTTTTCGGATAAAGGATAGTCTACCTGTACTAGCTTTTTATTCCAGATTTATTTAAGTAACTGAATTTAAATTTCCCCAGCTGCCATGGTGGGATCATTAGTCCAGGCCTCTGGATTACTAACCCAGTGACATTACCACTACGCTACTGTTCCCGTTGCTTTCCAATGTCTGCTTTCCTCCCAAACCACTCTGGTCTCATAGGGTACAGGGGTAGCAGTGTTATTGGTTTAAAGGAGATTCGGTGCTTCAGACTCTCTGGGAATGGTCCAGCATGTACAAGCTGGGAGAAATCATTACTGGCTGAGTACAATATGGTAAAGATAATATTGTACAAAAGGCAAATGTTGAAAATCTGAAACAAAAACAGAAAATGCTAGAAATACACAGCATCAATAAAGAGAAAAGGCAGGTTCTGACATTTCGGGGGGTGCACCCTTCATCAGAACTGAAAATTGAAGGTTGGGCAGGCATTTTATTACATAGAAGTTACAACCAGAAACAGGCCATTCGGTCCAACCCGTCTATGCCGGTGTTTATGCTCCTCACGAGTCTCCTCCCACCCCTCTTCATCTCACCCTATCATCATATCCTTCTATTCCCTTCTCCCTCATGTACTTATCTAGCTTACCCTTCAATGCATCTATGATATTTGCATCAACCACTCCCATGTGGCAGCTAGTCCCACATTCTAACCTCCCTCTGGGTAAAGAAGTTTCTCCTGAATTCCTCATTGGATTTATTAGTGACTATCTTATATTTATGGCCCCTAGTTTTGGACTCCCACCCCAAGCGGAAACACCTTCTTTACGAGTTGAGCAAAATTGAGAGAGAAAAAGGGAGGAGTGGAGCGAGAGAGAGAGAGAATGAACAGACCCTCCAGCCACAGAGAGGGAGTAGTGAATGAATCAGACTGATTATTGAAAAGTGGTTAGATGATATGAAAGATAATCAGTAAGGTTATGGCGAGACATTAAAGGGGACAAAAGAATGTGTGAATAGTGTAGGGTACAAAGACATGGGGAGGTAGAGATGTTCTTTAAATGTGGGGTTGGGAGGAGCACTCCGGTTCCCCCGGTTTACCTTGGTGGTTGCGGCCTGCGATGGTCCCTTTATCGACTGTCTGTTAGGCTGCAGGCAGGCCTGCTTTTCCTGACTGTTGACGGCTGCCTTAGGGCAAACCAATCTTGCAGTAGGTTTCAAGAAAATAGGGAAAGTAAGGAAAAGAGAGAAAGGGAAGAATAATATAGGCTTTAAAGTATAACAGATCTGCGAAAACATAACGCCGGAGCACCACGGGTTCACACCCCACGAGCGCTGAACTCTGAGGAAAGGTCTCCACCCCAAACGTCAACCCACTTCCACTTGCCCAGACATCAAGAGACCCTCCCCACATTAACAAATCCCTCCTACTGTAAAGAAAATGGAGAGCATTGCCAAGGCCTTGAGTTGTTAAAGTCAATGTTCTAACCAGAGGGTAGCCCCACAGAAAGATAAGGCCCTGGAAATTCAGCCGCACACGGGCGCTAAACGACCTCCTACACCTCCAATATGGTGGGTAGGAAACACATGCTCATTAAGGGCCGAAAGTGTGCCGCCCGCCAAATTGGTAAAGGACAAAAAAATCGGCCTACAGTGTCCAAGCCTGAAATGGGCCTCATCTAATTTGCATATGCAAAATAAGGGGCCTAGCAACCACTGCAAGATTGGTTTCCCCTGAGGCAGCCAGCAACACTCAGGAAAACCAGGCTACAAGCGGCCTAACAGTCGGTCCTTAAGGGGACCACCGCAGGCCGCAGCCAGCAAGGTAAGCCGGCGGAACAGGAGTGCTCCTGCCCACCTTACATTTAAAGATCGCGGGCCTATGCCAGCCACTGCTCCCCCGCACCCCCACCCACCACCCACCCCACCCAGCATTCGTCCACCCGGCTACCACTTCCTTTGCAGATTCGATTACCGCTCCTCTTAGTTACCCCCACCACCCCCCGACCCTTATGCGGGTAAATTCAGAGCTCCCAGCTGGGAGCATGCTCAGAGAGAGCATGGGTCAGAAAACTGGTACTACAGTGTTGCAGCCCGACCTCTGACCCCTCCCCACTCCCCCTGAGCATGCCCGCTGAGAGCTTGAGAGCCTCCACTTTGTTCTCTGGTTCCTACTAAATATTTTTATGCAGGTGCAGCAGGTGGTTAAGAAGGCAAATGGTATGTTGGCCTTCATAGCAAGGGGATTTGAGTACAGGAACAAGGATGTCTTGCTGCAGTTGTACAGGGCCTTGGTGAGACCACACCTTGAGTATTGTGTGCAGTTTTGGTCGCCTTATCTGAGGAAGGATGTTCTTGCCATGGATGGAGTGCAGCGAAGATTCACCAGACTGATACCTGGGATGGCAGGAATGACGTATGAAGAGAGATTGGGTCGATTGGGCTTGTTATCGCTAGAGTTTAGAAGAATGAGAGGGGATCTCATTGAAGTTTATAAAATTCTAACAGGACTAGACAGACTAGATGCAGGAAGGATGTTCCCGATGTAATGTTATCTTAATAACGTAATTACGAGTCTCCCAAGCAGTTGTAGTGGAGTGCCATTTATTCAGTCCTGACTCTGTGTCTCCTAGTACAGTACCTCAAGCATGGCCAAGATGGCGTCGGATCCCGCCCCCGGATATGACGTCAGCCGTCAACCAGCTGTCAATCAAACCCCACTGTCTTTACGACAGCTACGGTTATCCGTACACCTTCCCCCTTCAATGAAGACATAACACAGTAACAACATAACATAACATAACACATAGAACATTTGTTAACATCATATAGAAACAGTCAGTGTAACTACACCGTTGAACTAATTGCAGGTAGGTATAAACCTTACCCACACCCAGGAGTCCATTAACTGTTTACAGTCTTATCAATCCCTGTCTACAGGTCAAGTTTAACTACAGGCTTTCTGGTGCGCTGTGACCTGCGTGGCTGAACGGGTGTTTGCTGAACCACCCCAGTTGTATCCCTTAAGTTCATGTCTGTACCACACAGGTCCCTTGTCACATTATCACTACTATGTTCTTCGTCACTTTGTGGCATTTCCCTCATCTCGTCTCTTTGTGGCATTTCCCTCATCTCGTCATCCTCTCTGTCTTCCTGAGGCTGAAAGGTCTCTGTGGTTTTCAGTAGGTGCCTCCTGTTTCTGCAAAACACATTGCCGTTCTCTGTCATGACACTGTAGGACCTGGGGGTGATCTGTTGTAGAACGGTGGCTCTTTTAGGCCATGACTCAGGCCCTTCAATGCGAACTATATCCTTCTCCTGTAGAGGCACTAGTGTAGTGGCTGTGCGGTCATGAAGTGTTTTTTGTTTCTGTTGTAGTTTCCGAGCCTTGTCTGCCCACACCTCATCTCTGTGGTCAGGTGTGACATAACTGGGAAGTCATGTACGGATTTTCCGACCCAGTAAGAGCGCAGCTGGAGACTTGCCACTTGCTAGCGGGCCCGCCTTGTATGACATCAGGGCCAGATATGGGTCAGTGTTGCTGTGTGCTGCTTTCTTTAATAGTCTTTTCACAATCTGTACCCCCTTCTCCGCTTTTCCATTAGCCTGAGGATAGAGCGGACTGGAGGTTACATGATTAAACTCATACTCTGAAGCAAATGACTGAAACTCATGACTGGCATAGGGAGAGCCATTATCAGAGACCAGGGTTAGAGGGATGCCCTGCCTGGCAAAGATTGACTTCAGGTGAGTTATCACAGCTCTTGATGTGGTACTGGACAAGAGAGCCATCTCCGGATAATTGGAATAATAATCAATAACTAACAAATAGTCTTTTCCTTCATAGTGAAATATATCAGTCAGTTCTGACCTTTTCCCAAGGTTGTGATGGGAGCTCTGTGGTAATGAGGGGCTCTTTTGTTTGCTTGTAGTGATACTCCTGACATGTAGCACACTCGCTGATCAACTGGTCAATATCAGAGTTCATGTTTGGCCAGTAGGGTGCCTCACGTGCTCTCCTTTTTTACTTTTCTGCACCCAGGTGCCCTTCATGTATCCTGTTGAGCATTTCTCGTCGCATAGAGGTGGGCACTACTATCCTGTCACATTTAAGCAGTAGTCCATTGACCACAGAGAGCTCAGACTGAATGTGATAATATTGTTTACATGACCATTTCTTCCAGCCCTCTTGAAGATTTCTCATTACTTTACTCAGCACTGGGTCCTTTGATGTCTCTGTGACTATCACTGATAGTTGTTCCTGTGTGGCGGGCAATGCTGCGTAGACCATATCCACATGACGAGCCACATCCTCTTCTGATTCACTGTTTTGTGTGGCGTAAAGCGCAGCCCTGGATAGTGTGTCTGCAATGAACATTTGTGTCCCTGGCACATATGTTAGCTCAAAATCGTAACGTTGAAGTCTCATCATTAGGCGTTGTATCCGTGGTGACATGTCACACAGATTCTTCTTTGCGATCCCTAGCAGTGGCTTATGGTCCGTTTCTAGGATAACCTTGGGAAGACCATAGATGTAGGTATGACATTTTTCACACCCAAATGCCAAGCCAAGGCACTCCTTCTTGATTTGCGCGTACCGGCACTCTGTAGCCATCATGGAGCGTGACGCATACGCCACTGGTCGCCATTCTCCTTCATCTTCCTGTAGAAGGACAGCCCCTAATCCATTCTTAGAGGCATCTGTGGACACTTTTGTTAAGTCCGTGAATGATTGAGACACGGACTAGCAGGAGTGAAAACAAACAGATCTTTACTGGTGGAAGTCCATAACGAAACTAAACAACAGAGGCTCTCTAGCGCCTTTTATACAGGGGTGGTCACTGCCGGTACTGCAGTCTGAGACCAGTTATTCTCTTAAAGGTACATACACAACAATTCCTCCCCTTTTAGATAAACAGTACATAACATTCATTTAACAACTAAATGATAACGAATTACAATCACAATTACTGTTACTAGATACAGTGGTTAAGTTTAAGCAATTATAAGTTCCGTCTTTGAGGAGGCTTCCTGATTCTGTCTGGATAACGCCTCTTTGGGGTAACAGGTTCTTCTGGCAATGTTGAGTCGGAATCAATGTCGTTGTTTGGTTCATCTGCTTCCAATATTACCGGTTCTGCGGTAGCTGCAATTGGAACGTCGATTTCATTACCAGGTGTATCAGATCATGGTGTGGAGTTGACGTTTTCCAGTGACTCTAGAATCTGGTCAGCATGGCGTCTTACAATGCTCTCCCCAACGTCCACGGTATACATGAGAGGTCCTTGTCGTGTACAAATCGTTCCTGGCTGCCATTTCTCAGTGCGGTAGTCCCGGGCCAAAACTGGTTGACCTATCTTAAAACTCCTGGTCGGCCTTTCATTCATATTCTGAAACTGCCTGTTCTCCACATCTCTTCGGACGTTTGGCTTAATCAAATCCAAGCGGCATCGTAGTCTTCGATTGAAGAACATCATGGCTGGAGTTTGGTTGGTAACCGCATGTGTCGCATTCCGGAGGCAAAAAAGAAGTTGTCCACCTTGTGTTGTAGGGGTATATCTTCATTACACATTGCCTTGATAGCCTTCTTGAATGTTTGGACAACCCTCTCGGCCAATCCATTAGTGGCTGGATGATATGGGGCAGATGTGTAATGCTTAACACCATTGTTCTTTAAGAACCTCCGGAACTCTTCAGACACAAACTGTGGTCCATTGTCAGAGCAAATCTGTTCAGGCAGCCCATTCCTGGCGAATATGGTTCGTAAAACTGTGATAGTTTTTTCCGTGGTGGTTGAGGACATTTTTATTACCTCTGGCCACTTTGAATGTGCATCCACCGCAATTAAAAACATCGAGTCCATGAAGGGACCAGCAAAATCAATGTGCACCCTTTGCCATGGAGATAAGGGCCACTCCCATGGATGCAGAGGAGCTTGTGGTGGGGCGTTTTGGACCTTCTGGCATCCTGCACAGCTCTTGGTCATCTCTTCGATTTCTCTATCGATTCCCGGCCACCACACAAACGCTCTGGCTAAGCTCTTCATTTTTACCCCACCCAGATGACCCTCATGAAGCTCATTGAGCACTCTATCCGTCAACTTAGGTGGAATTACTACTCTGGATCCACACATCAAGGTTCCTCTGCACACTGACAGCTGTTCTCTTCTCGGCGAGAATGCTGGCAGCAGTGGTTCGCCATGTGCTGGCCATCCCTTCACCGTTAAATCATAGACCCGTGATAGTGTCGGGTCATTCCGTGTTTCCTTTTCTATGTTTGCATTTGTCACAGGGAGACATTCGACTATGGTCGAGTGGAATAACTCCATTGGATCCACTGCAAAGTCTTCTTCTTCCACCGTCGGCAACGGTAGACGTGACAATCCATCAGCATTTCCATGCTGTTTAGTTCCTTTGTACTCGATGTCATATTGGTGTGCCCCTAGGAAAAGGGACCATCTCTGCAGCCGTTGTGCTGTCATTGTCGGTACGCCCTTCTGTGGGTTGAAAATGGAGACAAGAGGTTGATGATCGGTTAGTCGAGTAAATTTTTGACCGTGCAGATAGTGATTGAACTTCTTCACCCCCCACACTAGGCTGAGGGCCTCTCTGTCAATCTGGGCGTAGTTACGCTCGGCAGAAGTTAACGAGCGTGACGCAAAAGCTATCGGCCTCTCCAAACCATCAAGGAATTTATGTGACAGTACCGCCCCAATGCCGTAGGGAGACGCATCACACGCCAGCCTGATTGGCAGTGCTGGGTTGTAGTGAGCCAATACTTCCTTCGAAGTGATTAAGTCCTTACTCTTCTGAAAAGCACGTTTACAATCATCGCTCCATTTCCATGCTACCCCCATTCGTAGCAGGGCGTTCAGTGGGTGCAGAATCGTCGACAAATTCGGCAAAAACTTATGATAGTAATTCACCAACCCGAGGAATGACCTCAGTTGCGACACATTTTCAGGCGCTGGGGCCTTAATAACCGCTTCAATTTCGTCAGGGGACTTATGTAACCCCTCTTCATCAATCACGTGGCCACAATACGATATCTGTTTCTTAAAAAATTCGCACTTGGGGCGGTTGGCTCGCAGCCCATGTTCCCGTAGTCGAGTGAGCACCTGCTCTAGGTTGTTAAGGTGTTCACTGTCATCTTCACCTGTTACAAGGATGTCGTCCAAGTAACACTGAGTCCCCGGAATCCCTTGCAGGACTTGTTCCATCGCTCTTTGCCATATCGCCGGAGCTGATGCTACTCCGAATACCAATCGATGATACTGGTAAAGACCTTTGTGAGTGTTTATCGTGAGATACTTCCTAGAGGACTCTTCAACCTCCATCTGCAAATATGCTTGTGCTAGGTCAATTTTTGTAAAACGCTTCCCTCCAGACAGTGAGGCGAAGATGTCTTCTATACTTGGAAGAAGATATTGTACTGTGTGAAGGACAGGGTTCACTGTCACCTTGAAATCCCCACAGATGCGAATCTTCCTTGGCTCTCCGGACTTATTGCTTAACGTTTTCTTCATGACAGGAACGATGGGTGTCGCCCACTCGCTCCAGTCGACCTTAGACAACACGCCCGCCTTCTCCAGATTCTCCAGCTCTGCCTCGACGGCTGGGCGAATTGCATATGGTACCGGTCTCGCTTTGAAAAACTTGGGAACTGCATTCTCTTCTATTTTTAACGAGGCGGTTACGCCTTTAAGCGTGCCCAGTTCTTGTTGAAATACCTCTTTGGCGTTAGCTAAGATTGTTGACAATCGTCCAGGAGTGACGTCGTCATCTTTTTTACCGTCCACCGTCATTGCATGAATGGAATGCCAATCTAAGTTTATCTTCCTGATCCATTCCCGTCCCAATAACGGTGGTCCACCATTTGGCAGTATGTAGAGATACAGTTTCCGTATTTTCTTGCCATTGTATTCGACAGGCACCCTTATTTTTCCTCTGGGGTATACTTTTTGCCCCGTATACGTCGTCAAGACGATGGATGTCTCTCTCAAGGGTATGTGTGAAAATAGCCGCTCGTAGTCTCGTCGATTCATGACGGTTAGCGCTGATCCTGTATCCAATTCCATTTTAACTTGGGACCCTGCTATCGTGAGAGTGACCCAAATGGTTCGGTGATCCTCTTTTGCGATTACGTTGTGAAGTTTGAGACAGCTTAGTCTCCTGTTTCCGGATTCACTATCGCTCATCTGGTCTTCGGAACTACTGTCCGTCATCTTTTGTACTTTCTTGTATGGTTCCTTAGTAGCCTTTTTGTTGTTGCTGGTCTTCTTCCCAGACCTACAAACTCGTGCAATGTGTCCAATCTTCCCGCATTGTCTGCATATTTTGTCTTTGGACCAGCAGTCCTTCTGGTCATGGTTAGTTCTGCCGCGGCGATAACATTTTGCAAATCCCCGTGTCATTTCGTGGGTGCCGTATTCCTGTGGTTTTTGTTGAATTTCTGCAGCTCCCCTGGCTGCTGCTTCATACGATACTGCCACGCTGAAAGCCTTATCTAGCGTCAGCTCTTTTTCTGAGAGTAACTTCTTCTGTGTTCCTTCACTCAGGAGTCCACAGACAAATTTGTCCCGTAGGGTATCTGCCAGTCCTGCTCCGAACTGGCAGTGCTTTGATAGCTTGCGTAGTTCCGTAAGATACTCAGCATTGCTCTCATCTTTGTGCTGAGTTCTCCTGTGGAATTTAAATCTTTCTGCTATCAACAGCGGTGCAGGGTTTAAGTGTTCCTGGAGGACAGCAACAATTTCGTTGAAACTCTTCGCCTTCGGTTTGGCTGGAGTAATCAGGTCCCGCAATAGGCCGTACGTTCTAGCGCCCATTAAGTTTAGCAATATCGATGCCTGTTTCCCCTCCGCTATATCGTTTGCCTCGAAATATACCTCGACTCTTTCCACATACGTGGTCCAGTCCTCTAATGTATTATCAAAAGCAGTGATACAGCCAGTCTTCGGCATCTTGCAAATCTAAAATGGCGCCTCCCGCGCTTTGCCTTCTTCCCCGCTTTAACAAAATGGCGCCTCCCGCGCTTTGTCTTCTTCCCCGCTGTTGTTAGTGCTGCTTTCCACGGTTTCTTGCGCGTATTCTTTTTCTTTTATTATCTTCCCGTCGTGGAGCGGACCCTCTGGGACACTTCCCTCCCTCTTCTTAGGTTCGAACGCTGCCCGGCTTCGAAGCACCGGCCGCGCCCTGTGTGCTCCACCCTCTCTCTCTCTCTTTGCTTCCCGACTCGCTGCCCGGCCCCATTGAAAAGCCACCCGATCGAGCTTCAGCCCGCCGCAGCCCAGGAAGGATCAGAGCACTACCTGCCACCAGCCCGATTAGCTGGGAAACCACGGACCGAGGAACCCAGCCTGGCTCTGGAAAGTCGCTCCTGCAAGTTTTTAAATCGATGATTGACGGTCGACGCCCGTTTCTCGAGTTTCAATGGCCTCTTTTTTTTTCTTCTGGCTCCGACCTTCAACAACGTCGTCGGAGCTGCTGCTGAGTTGCAGGTAAGTTCGTTTCTTACTCGTTGCCAGTGTTAAGTCCGTGAATGATTGAGACACGGACTAGCAGGAGTGAAAACAAACAGATCTTTACTGGTGGAAGTCCATAACGAAACTAAACAACAGAGGCTCTCTAGCGCCTTTTATACAGGGGTGGTCACTGCTGGTACTGCAGTCTGAGACCAGTTATTCTCTTAAAGGTACATACACAACAACTTTCGTCCTCTTTTTAGGGCAGAAGAACTTCAGTAGGGGTTCACTTGCTAGAATGTGTAGCAGCCCCTTCCATTCTCTCTCATGTTCATGTCCCCATTGGAACCCTGTCTCTTGGTGCAGCAGTTTTTTCAGATGAACAGTTTTCACTGCTAGATTTGGAATGAACTTTCCTAGGTAGTTAACCATGCCAAGGGCCCGCTGAACCCCTTTTTTGTCCTTTGGTTTCTCCATGTCATGTATAGCCTTTACCTTTGACTTGTCTGGCTGAATCCCCTCTGTAGAGATCTTGTCTCCGAGGAATGTGATTTCATTGACACTGAATTGACATTTGTCTTTATTTAGTTTGAGTCCGTACTGCTGTATTCTCTGAAGTGTTTTCTCCAGTCTGGTGTCGTGCTCCCCCTGAGTGGAGCCCCATACTACCAGATCATCCACGTACACCCACACTCCCTCCAGGCCCTCGATGATTTGCTCCATTGCTCTGTGAAAGATTTCTGGGGCGGAGCTAATACCAAAGGGCAGACGCTGGTAGGAGTATCGACCAAACGGGGTGTTAAAAGTGCACAGCTTAGCACTTTCTTCATCAAGTTTCAACTGCCAGAAACCATGCGAGGCGTCCATCTTGGAGAAGACTTTCACTTCTGTCATTTCGCTGACTATTGCCTCTCTCTTTGGAATTTGGTAGTGCTCTCTTTTGATATTGGCGTTAAGGTCCTTGGGATCCATGCAGACATGCAATTTATCAGTTTTCTTTGAATTGACGCAGACCATGGAATTTACCCAGTCAGTCGGTTCCTCAATCTTCTTTATGACAGCTAGTCCCTCCATGCGGTCTAGCTCTTTCCTCAGTTTTTCACGGAGAGCCACTGGAACTTTCCTGGGTGCGTGAATCACAGGTTGTACATCCTCTCTCAGTTTGATGGAGTATGTAAAGAGCAGTGCTCCGAAACCCTGAAATACATCTGCATATTTGTGTGCTATAGTCTCATGAGTCAGATTTGTACTGTCTTGGGGGGCACCCTGCACACAGTTCAGTTCATTGATAGTATAGACTCGTTTTACCAAGCCCAAATCCACACAGGCCTTATCCCCCAACAGTGACTCATGTCCTTCAGGCACTATAACAAAGGTCAAAGGGTGAATGTGATTTTTTACCTTAACATTCAGCCTACACGTTCCTTTTGTTTCAATACTTTGTCCATTGTATGCTTTCAAAGACACTGTCTTGTTCAGTATTTTAGGTCACACTTTGAGATTCCGTGCATCATTCCAACTTATGAGGTTTGCCTTAGCACCTGTATCTAGCTTAAAGGGAACAATGGTGCCATTTACCAGGAAGGGAGCTATCCAAACTTCAGTCTTTGGTCCTACAGAGTGCACTTCATTAGCATTTTTGCCCTGTTTTGACTCATTTTGCACCATTCCAACAAACAAAGTCTCTGCGCCTGTCTCTTCAGTCTCAATAGCATGCACTGTCTTTTTACCTTCAGTTTTCTCTTCCCAAAAACACATCTTGGCAAAGTGATTCCTGCCGTTACATTTTGCACAGTTCTTCCCATAAGCAGGACACTGTCTGGCTACGTGTTTATTACCACACCATCTGCATTCGTAAGGCATCATTGTCTTGAACTCCGTGGGCCCTCTTGTGTCCCTTTTGTGTACCACATCCACCGGCCGGTTTTTCAGCCCCAGGGCGCTCCCGCCCGCTGCTGTGCTGCTCCCTTCGAAAGTTTTCATGTGCATGGCTGAGAGTTCACTAGCATGACATATTTTCACTGCTGCATCCAAATTTAGGTCATTGTCTCTAAGCATTCTCTCCCTCACCTTCTTGTCGAGTATTCCAAAAATGACTTGATCGCATATCATCGATTCCTTCAGGTCCCTAAAGTTGCATGTTTGTGCTTTTATTTTCAAGTCCGTCAAAAAAACATCAAAGGATTCTCCTTGCTTTTGCACGCAGGAGCGAAACACGAATCTCTCAAACGTTTCATTCTTTTTTGGCGTGCAGTATTCGTCGAACCGTTCTATCACCTTGTCCAGATCATTTTTATCATCTTTGGCTGCAAACGTAAATGTATTAAACAGCTCGATTGCCTGCGAGCCAGCCACTGGTAGCAACAAAGCTACTTTATGTGTTCCAGAGCTAGTCGAAGCGTCAATCGCTGTGAGGTAGAGAAGAAAGCGTTGCTTGAAGACACGCCAATTTTCATCCACATTTCCTTCTAGTTGCAGGCTAGCCGGAGGTTTTATGCCTTCCATTGTTGTAGTATGTCCTTATCGTGAGTTCTATAAATCCTGGTACCATGTAATGTTATCTTAATAACGTAATTATGAGTCTCCCAAGCAGTTGTAGTGGAGTGCCATTTATTCAGTCCTGACTCAGTGTCTCCTAGTACAGTACCTCAAGCATGGCCAAGATGACGTCGGATCCCGCCCCCGGATATGACGTCAGCCATCAACCAGCTGTCAATCAAACCCCGCTGTCTTTACGACAGCTACGGTTATCCGTACACCCGATGGCGGGGTAGTCCAGAACCAGGGGTCACAGTCTAAGGATAAGGGGTAAGCCATTTAGGACTGAGATGGGGTGGAATTTCTTCACCCAGAGAGTGGTGAACCTGTGGAATTCTCTACCACAGAAGGCAGTTGAGGCCAATTCATTAAATATATTCAAGAAGGAGTTAGATATATTTCTTAAGGCTAAAGGGATCAAGGGATATGGGGAGAAAGCAGGGACAGGGTACTGAATTTGGATGATCAGCCATGATCTCATTAAATGGCGGAGCAGGCTCGAGGGGCCGAATGGCCTACTCCTGCTCCTATCTTCTATGTTTCTATGTTTCTATCACAGGCCGCCCTGCTGGCTCTGAGCGATATAATTGCAGGCAAGTCCCGCGTTCAGAACTCAGTTTGTGCTGACTTAATAGGGTGGGTTTTTGGAGTCTTAGCTGTAGCGTGTACTGGAACGTTGTGGGACGTGGGTAAGAATGGATGAAAACTTTAAAAATCTGCATAAACCTATACTCACTGACTCGCTTGCTTTTTGTCTGCAAGCACTGAATTGGGGTGGTTTGATTGGCAAGCTAGCGATTAATTACGTGCACAAGTACTGCTTGTGATTATTCACTGACTGACTGTTTTTGGAATTGGTACCTGTGTTTGAATTGGATGTTTGTGCTGACGGTGTCACTCTGAGAGGATAAGAGTAGACTTCCCAGTGCGAAGGCAGCAAATTGAGTTCAGGCAGCGTGGAGTCCAGCAATCGAGTGCGGTTTGTTCAAGGTTCTCGGCCCCATTTACTGTGGCAGGGCTCTACGAGGGGGCATCGGCAGCATAGTGCTTATGTTACCGGATGAATAATCCACAGCCCTTCAGTAATAATCCACAGACATGAATTCAAAATCTCACCACAGCAGCTGGGGAATTTAAAAATTCAGTTCAGAATTAAAAATAGCTAGTATCAGTAATGGTGACCATGAAGCTGCTGGGTTGTTGTAAAATCCCAACTGGTTCACTGATAGTCTGGCCTATATGTAACTGTAGCAATGTGGTTTGCTCTGAAATGGATCAAGCAAGCCACTCAGTTGTATAAGGCAGCTCACCAGTCCCTTCTCAAGGGCAACTAGGGAGAGATTAAACAAATTAGGGTTGTATTCCCTAGAATTTAGAAGGTTAAGGGGTGATCTGATCAAAGTTTTCACGATATTAAGGGGAACAAATAGGGTTAGATGGAGAGGAACTATTTCCGCTGGTTGGGGGTTCTAGGACTAGGGGGCATAATTTAAAAATTAGAGCCAGACCTTTCAGGAGTGAAGTTAGGAAACACTTCTACACACAAAAGGTGGTAGAAGTTTGGAACTCTCTTCCGCAAACGGCAATTGATGCTAGATCAATTGTTAATATTAAGTCGGAGATTTATAGCTTTTTGTTAACTAAAGGTATTAAAGGATATGGGCCAAATGCAGGTAGATGGAGTTAGGTCGCAGATCAGCCATGATCTCATTGAATGGCAGAATAGGCTCGAGGGGCTCAATGGCCTCCTCCTTTTCCTATGTTTCTACGGGCAATAAATGCTGGCCTTGCCACACCCTGTAAATGAATTTTTTTTTAAATCCCGTGCTGTATGATGTAGGAAGTTTCTAGAAGTTGGGTGCCAGAAGGATCTGGACTTGCCCCAGCTCAAGGTTACTGAGCTGAGAAACAATTGGTGGCACTCCTTCTTGAAGAGGAAGGGTTCCAAGAGCGCACATTGCAGGAGGAGGCCAGCCTGCAGTTAGAGAGAAATAGTGAAACAGAGAAAGGGATGACTGTGCTGGAAGGGTATGGTGGAGAAGAGGACTTGGGTAGAGGCAGTGCAGAAAACAGCTGGGAGTCAGAAGCTGTCTGCTTGGTAGAGAGTGCGGGGTAGAACTTCAAGACGTGCCAAAGCGCCTTACAGCCAATAAAGTACTTTATGAAGTGGAGTCACGGTTGTAATGTAGGAAATGCAGCAGTCAATTTGCGCACAGCAAGCTTCCACAAACAGCAATGTGATAATGACCAGATAATCTGTTTTAGTGATGTTGGTTGAAGGATAAATTTTGGGCAGTGCAACAGGAAATACTCCCCTGCTCTTCTTTAAAATAGTGCCGAAGGATCTTTTACGTCCACCTGAGAGGGCAGACGTGGCCTCGGTTTCATCTAGCAATCCAGCGCCCCGTCAGTACTGTACTGGAGTGTTAGCCGAGATTTTGTGCTTAAGTTCCTTGGAGAGGGGCTTAAATCCACAGCATTCTGACTCAGAGGCGAGAGTGCTACCCACTGAGCCACAGTTCAGCCCCATTATCGTTCTGTACACACATTCTCCTAAAGAAAGAAAGACTTGCATTTCTATAGCGCCTTTCATGACCACCGGACGTCTCAAAACACTTTACAACCAATGAAGTACTTTTGGAAGTGTAATCACTATTGTAATGTGGGAAATGCAGCAGCCAATTTGCACACAGCAAGCTCCCACAAACAGCAATGGGATAATGACCAGATAATCTGTTTTTGTTATGTTGATTGAGGGATAAATATTGGCCCAGGACACCAGGGATAACTCCCCTGCTCTTCTTTGAAACAGTACCAGGGGATTTTTTATATCAACCTGAGAGCAGACAGGGCCTCGGTTTAACGTCTCACCTGAAAGGCAGCACCTCCGACAGTGCAGCACTCCCTCAGCACTGCACTGCAATGTCAGCCTGGATTGATGTGCTCAAGTCGCTGGAGTGGGACTTGAACCCACAACCTTCTTTGACTCAAGAGGTGAGGGTGCTACCCACAGAGCTACGGCTGACTCTCCTACACAGTTAGTCCCCAGTACTTGCTTCACAATGTCTTTCAATACAAAGTTGAAACCAATCTTTTATCCTGTAACAGCAGAACAGATTTCACATCCTCGCAGGACCGTTGTCATTACCTTGTTTGCTCGTGCCGAACACTGAATTAATCTAAAGGAGTAGTGGATTGGAACCAGAGCTGCCTGAGTTGTAGCCAAATGCTTTTCTTCAACATATGTTAAGATGTCAATTCATTCAGTACAAAAACCAATGCCATTGTCTACCCTGATAAGCAGCGTATAGGGGCGAATGGTTTCGGGAGGAAGAATATCCAAGGTATGAATGGAGCAGAAGACAGGTTTCAATCCAACCCGGACTCTTCCTGTAAGTGCGCTAGATGAAAGATGTTTGGCCATTTCCAACTTAGTCCCAAGAGAAACTCAGTTGAGGAAGGCCATTCAGATCATAAACCTACTCCTCTCGCTCCCCCACAGCATCCAACTACTATCTCTTAACTGATTCCTGGGTTTTCATCTTTTTAAAAAATTAAGTCACAGGATGTGAGCATTACCAGCATTTATTACCCATCCCTAATATTGCCCTCGCAAAGGTGGTGGTGAGCCGCCTTCTTGAAGAGACTGAGTGGCTCGCTAGGCCATTTCAAAGGGGCAGTTAAGAGTCGACCACATTGCTGTGGGTCTGGAGTCACATATAGGCCAGACCGGGTAAGGACGGCAGATTTCCTTCCCTAAAGGACATTAGTGAACCAGATGGGTTTTTACGACAATGCTCACCCATTACTGGTGCTAGCTTTTTATTCCAGATTTATTTACTCAACTGAATTTAAATTCCCCAGCTGCCGTGGTGAGATTTGAACGCTTGTTCTGGATCATTTATTCAGGCCTTTGGATTACTAGTCCAGTAAAATAACCATATGCTGCCATACCCATCTCCAATAAGGAACAAATTGGTGGCGGGGTGCGGTAGGGGGGAAAAAAATTAACCAACTAAAAGTTGACATTCAGCTCAATAACATTGAGGAGGGACTTTTATTGTTATGAAACATCCACTTTTGTTCGAGGTGGGTTCCCTCGACCTGTAGTGAGCCGTCATCTCACAGCAAAATATGTTCTCCACAATCCTGATTTGCACATTCATCAAACGATTCTCCTTTCTGAAAGCTGACCAGCAAATTGTAGATTCAAATACAGCTTCACTAATCGGATCCAACCACACGTACAGAAAGCTGACATCGGGCCTTTCTGTTCTCAGAACAGTCATTTACATGAGGACATAAGACGTAGGAGCAGGAGTCGGTCATTTGGCCCCTCGAGCCTGCTCCGCCATTCAATAAGATCATGGCTGATCTGATCTTGGGCCTCAACTCCACTTCCCTGCCCGCTACCCATAACCCTTGACTCCCTTATCGTTCAAAAATCTGTCTATCTTCAATGACCCAGCCTCCACAGCTCTCTGGGGTAGAGAATCCCACAGATTCACGACCCTCTGAGAGAAGAAATTCAGTCTCAGAGGAGTTCTCCCCGATGTCCTGGGATCTTTCTGACCAAATATTTTTCTTACTTTCATTAAAGATGTGTTAAGTGCTCGAGCAAAGAACATTCTGATGATGTCATTTGCCAAACTGGCATCTCCAGAGAGCATGAAAAGGAAAGACTTGCATTTCTATAGCGCCTTTCACGACCTCTGGGACATCCCAAAGCGCTTTTACAGCCAATGAGGTACTTTTTGAAGCGTAGTTGCCGTTGTAAATGTAGGAAACTCAGCAGCTAATTTGTGCACAGCAAGCTCCCACCAACAGGAGGTGGAGGAGACGGCAGAGGATAAAAGAGTGCGGGAGGCCGAGGCAGCGGACCTGCGAGGAGTCAACATCTGCGGAGGAGGCGGCAGATACAAATCCGGCGAATTCCAAAAAAACGGCAAAACTAAGGAGCAATGTCACAGGATTGCACGTAGGTGATTGTTGAGTGAGTATTAGTGTTTTATTCTCTCTAACTTAACGAGATAAACTAATTAATATAACTATAAATAATCGTGTGAATAAAGACTTTAGTTAAGAGAGCGAGAGAAGCGGCTGGAGATAAAGGTAGGCCCGACTTTTAAGACTCTTAGGGGGAAAAATTGAGTTGTGCCCCCTTAGGGAAGGAAAGAAAGGAGGTGGGGTGGCAGCATTGATTAAGGAGAATGTTTCAGTGCTGGAGAGAGAGGATGTGCTGGAGGGGTCAAGGACAGAATCTATTTAGTTAGAGTTAAGAAATAATAGAGGTGCCATTACACTACTAGGTGTATTGTATAGGCCACAGACTAGTGGGAAAGATATAGAGGAGCAAATTTGCAGGGAAATTACAGAGGTACAAGAACTTTGGAGTAGTGATAATGGGGGACTTCAATTATCCTAAAATAGACTGGGATCGTAATAGTGTAAAGCCCTGACGAAGGGTCATCGACCTGAAACGTTAACTCTGTTTCTCTCTCCACAGGTGCTGCCTGACCTGCTGAGTATTTCCAGCATTTTCTGTTTTTATTTCAGATTTCGCTTATGATTCTATAACGTGTTTTAGTGATAAATATTAGCCAGGACACCAGGGATAACTCCCCTGCTCTTCTTGACAATAGTGCTATGGGATCTTTTACATCCATCCAAGAGAGCAGACAGGGCTTCAGCTGAACATCTCATCTGAAAGACAGCAACTCTGACAGACGCAGCACTCCCTCAGTTCTGCTCTGAAGTGCCAACCTAGATTTTTTGCATTTAAGTCTGCAGAGTGGGAATTAGAACCCACAGACCTTTACTGTGCCCTGAGGAATGAAATGCTACCAACTGAACCACAGCTGCCACACGAAAACTTGAAAGAGAATGATGGGAGGTGAAATTCAAAAGCGAGCGGCGCAGCGAGGAGTATTAACGTTACCTGTAAAATTCCTCTGTTTCTTCTCAGAGACGTGTCCTGCTCTTCACTGTTGTATCGTTCTTTTATGAAACTGACGATTATCTCCTGTAACTACAACTCTCAGCGATGGGATGTGACCATGTCCTGTAGAATGTAAAAGAAGAGTTAGACAGCTGTGTAGGGTCCTGTGAGTGTTGCCATTTAATATTCGACAGTTCCTAAAGATGCAGTGAGTTCTTTGTATTCCTAGTACTGCTACAGTCTCTTATTTTGAGATATTTGTGCTTATTATAATATAAGTCTGCCACTTTATAATAAAAGTAAAGGCTGGCATAAGGAAACTCTCGATTTATCGGCACCTAAATAACCGGAAATCTCTGTTAACCGGCAAAATTCAGGAGTAGGTTCAGGTAAGTTTTACTTCATATTAGTGGCTGTTCCTGGATCTGTGGCTGTGTAACTGGGGCTCCTACACTTGTTGCTAAGCAACAGGGACGCTCGGTCTGTGGCCAGAGTTCCTGCACATGTTGCTAAGCAACAGGGAAGCCTGGATTTGTTGCTGTGTACGGAGCTCTCGTACCTTTTAACTATACCTCTCTGTAATCCGGACTTTTTGATAAACCAGCACCACGCCGGTCCCGGATAATAAAGAGTTTCCTGTACTATTTATATTACACCACTAGGTATCACTAGCAGCAGTTGTTGATTTCTACTTAAAAAGTACGCTAGTGGTCTAAGACCGGCACTGCAGCAACTTTTAAACCTACTTTAAATTTGGGCAGTCTCAGTCCTAGTCCGAGCAAGTGTTGAGACACAGCACAAAACTATGCAAAATTTAGCACCAATTGACACCATCGCTGGGAATTCCCGCGGGGATGGGGTGGGGGTGGGGGGTTCTCCTGGTCTGCTGCCATAAATTCGGCAGATGATCAGTGCAAGCCCCGTTTACATGTATATCCAGGGTTTCCAGCAATCTTCCGTTGAAGTGACGATGGACGATCGGTAGAACCGTCGGGGACATTGGCCGCGCATATTGGAAATCTCGCTGAAAGAGCCCAGCTGGTGTGGGAAATGGAATATATCAAGTGGGGCAGTAGAGGGCACTCTTCTAAGATTCAGGCTGAGCTATGTTGTTGGGGCAGCGTAGAGGGAGCTTTGCTCAGTAGCGGAAAACGTAATAAAAACAGAAAATGCTGGAAATGCTCAGCCGGTCAGGTAGCATCTGTGGAGAGAGAAACAGAGCTAACGTTTCAGGTCGGTGGCCTTTCATCAGAACTGGATGATGTTAGAGATGAACAGCTTTTAAGCAAGTACAGAGCCAAGGAAAAGGGAATGAACAAAAGGGAAGGTGTGTGGTAGGGTGGAGAGCAGGAGTGATTAAATGACAAAAATGATGATGGTACAGGGCAAAAGCAGATGATATGGAGTTCCATGTAGAATGTGGCAGTCTAAGTGAACTCATTGGGGTAAATTTTCAATTTGAGATGAGGAGGAATTTCTTCACTCAGAGGGTTGTGAATCTTTGGAATTCTCTGCCCCAAAGAGCTGTGGATGCTGAGTCTTTGAGTATATTCAAGGCTGAGATCGATAGATTTTTGGACTCTAGGGGAATCAAGGGATATGGGGATTGGTCGGGAAAGTGGAGTTGAGGTCGATGATCAGCCATGATCTTATTGAATGGCGGGGCAGGCTCGAGGGGCCGTATGGCCTACTCCTGCTCCTATTTCTTATGTTCTTATGTTCACCGCAAGGGCAGTAATCTAGTGGAGAAGATCACTCAGCCATTGTAAAACCTGCCCAATGGAATGCCAATCAGCCGGGTTCTCTAACAGGTGAGCGATGCCCTCTGCCAGTTTATTGCCCTTACGGTGAGGACGAAAATATACCCAGTAGTTTCGCAAACCTCGGTCTAAAAGTGCTCAGGAAGGCAATGGCAAGAAAAAAATCAATCTTGGATGAATGATCCGTCTATAGAGATGAAAGCAAAGCAGAAATATCTGTTGACAAGAGCTGCCAAACCTAGTCAATCAGAGGGTGAGATTCAGCCTGACAAAGCACGTCGATTTGGGGTAGGGGCACCATGATGGGCGGCCGGACATGCGGCCGAGGCCCCGTGACTCACTCATACCCTCCAGTTTGCTCATCCATTAAACAGAGAAGAGATGTTCAGAGCCAAGAAAACCGTACAACAAATACAAGGTCCACAATTCAGAAGTGAAAATGGATCAAACCCCAGGTACTTCTGCACACCGCAGGAGAGTGACTTCTATTGAAAGAAAAGTCAATACATTGGAGATCAGAAACATGGCTTTTGAGGACTGTTGATGATAGGGTCTTATTTGTCCAAGAATCATTTAATCTAATGGGTTCATCTGAATCGGAAACAGGAAACAAATTGATTTTCCATGAAAATCCTCAGCACATTTTAATACCCTCCCTCCCCCCCCACCCCGCCCCACCCACCGCGGGCAATATTTTCCTTTATTTACAGATATTGGCTTCAATGGAAATAAAAATGGGGAGGGATGAAAAACGGGCTGCCAACTCGCTGTCACCCGTTACATTATCGCACAAAGTCAAGATCTATCTCCGAGTGTGAGTGTGTGACTGTCAGTGTGAGTATGAGTGTGTATGTGAAAGTGCGTGATTGTTTTTTTCTCCGTTCACGGGATGTGGGCGTCGCTGGCAAGGCCAGCATTTATTGCCCATCCCTAGTCGCCCTGGAGAAGGTGGTGGTGAGCCGCCTTCTTGAACCGCTGCAGTCCATGTGGTCAAGGTGCTCCCACAGTGCTGTTAGGGAGGGAGTTCCAGGATTTTGACCCAGCGACGATGAAGGAACGGCAGATATATTTCCAAGTCAGGATGGTGTGTGACTTGGAGGGGAACTTGGAGGTGATGGTGTTCCCCTGCGCCTGCTGCCCTTGTCCTTCTAAGCGGTAGAGGTCGCAGGTTTGGTGATTATGTGTAAATATCAGTGTGAGTAGGCGTGCATGTGAGAATGTGTGTGCATGTGCGTGTGTGAAAGTGCATGTGAGAGTCTAGTTACATAAATGCGTGTCCACGAGTGCAAGTGTAAGTGTGCATGTGGTTACCTGTACATGTGTGTGTGCATGTATGCGTGCATGTGCATGTATGCATGTGTTTGCATTTGTGTGTGTGTGTGTGTGTGTGGTTTTTTCGCCTCAAACTCTACCAAGTATATTTATGATGATACATTCTTTATTACTTTCCAAATCAATTATTTGGCAATTGATAGGAAAGACTCAATTTCATCTCCATAACTCAGTTGTACAGGAGACTGACAGTAGCTGCAGTTGGTGAGTAATTTCAGTCATATTATATCATCTCACTTGCAAAGGTGGATGAGGTGGATTTAAACTGATGACCACTTGAGCTGCAGTCAAATGTTCCGCAACTCAGCAACGGCCTGTGCATGTCAATGCTTGAATCAGTCAGCAGTTGTCAGCCCACTGGACTGAAAGGGTAATAACAGAATAAAATAAGTTTTATAAGCGTGAAACCTTCCATAATTTAATTCCGGAGATGCCAGAAACTGTTATACTTCCAGATGGTTCATTGTGATACATTTTCTGCAGCTCACACCCTGACAGATCTTTGAAGGTTTAGTCTCGGCAGACTATATTTTCAGTGATTTTGCTCCTGTCAAGTCTAGTGATGCTGGAGCTGAGGAGTGGAGCACTTTGGATTTGATTCTTAATGTTGAACCTCATGTCTAGCATGATTGGATGTAAGGGAGCATTTTCCCGAATTGATGCTTCTTCTGGAGAGCTTCGCTCACTGAGAGAGCCCAGATCGGAAACTCCAGCCTGCGCAGCGCGTGTCGAGGGTTCTGATATGCTCTTTGTGGGGGGGGGGGGGGCGGGGAGGTAGGTGTAGGTTGGAGTAGGGGTGGAGAGGGTGGGGGCTGAGGGGAATGGGGCGAGGCTGCCCACCAGGAACACAAAGTCAAAAAAATTACCCCTGTAAAGTAAACCTTTCTCTACTCTTTGCCAACAATGCATATCTGCCCCAAGCCCCAGAAGAGCGTCCTCTACTGCACCAGTGTGACATTTTTCTATCTACCACATCTGCTACTCTGTGAGCCTTCCAAGCTCACGACAGTTTTGTGCAAAGGCTCATTAAGAACCAGAGAGACTGCCCAAACTCATTTCATATGAGGCCCAGAGTTTAAACTGAGACCTGCTATTTTAGATCTCACTCCCTTTAAGGCGTTTTGGTGGTGTCATTAACAGAGAGGTCTTTATGGTGTCCTGGAATGGCTCGATACACACTAATGGGGGGGGGGGGGCTTCAAGTTTTTCCCCTGGCTGGAGTGTCTAGAACTAGGGGGCATAGTCTCAGGATAAGGGGTCGGCCATTTAAGACCGAGTAGAGGAGGAATTTCTTCACTCAGAGGGTTGTGGATCTGTGGAATTCTCTGCCCCAGAGGGCTGTGGATGCTGAATCATTGAGTATATTCAAGGCTGAGATTGATAGATTTTTGGACTCTAAGGGATGTGGGGATCGGGCGAGAAAGTGGAGTTGAGGTCGATGATCAGCCATGATCTTATTGAATGGGGGAGCAGGCTCGAGAGGCCCTATGGCCGACTCCTGTTCCTAATTCTTATCTTCTTATGTTCTAAACGGGCCTGGGAATCAATGCCGACCCTGGGAAATTATAGTACAGCAAAGTTTGCAGCAAACCGAGCCAACACTGAAGACATGGACACACTGATTTTCCAAGTCCATCAAGAATGGGGATTGTGCTGGCCCAATTTTCTGATGGGAAGCTCTCCCCCTTAATGAACACACCAGAGGCTCAGGGAAAGCTTGCCCTGAGAGCTGCAGCACACTTGGCAGGGGGTCGTAACATCCAGCCAGGGAGCAGCTCTTGAAGGGCTGCAGGTAGCCATTAAAGGGCAAATTGCAATGGGGGCCATAAAAGTGGACTAAGAGATCACAATGCCACAGTAGAGACATGTGGACAACACTGCTCCCTTTCCTGCTGAAGGGTTGAAGCCCCTGTGGCAAGAGAGGCACCAAAGGAGGGTAGCCCTAATTGGAGCTGAAGACCACCCTCCGGTACCAGCTGCATGGAGGGAGGTTACCAATAAAGTCCATGCAGTCCCTCGCACCTGTCTGAAAATAAGGGTGAGGTTTGCCGCTGTCAGAAGGAATGTAGTGGTAATTGTGTTCTTCGCTGTTGCCCACATTTCTTGGGGAGGTGAAAGGCACTATACAAATGGAAGCTCTTTCATTCTCAAGTCTTTGACCTGGTACCACAGGGAGCAGTTTCCTAGTGCTTGTTTGGCCAAGCTTTTTGGGGAGGAGAAGAGAAGAACCATGTCATGTTGACATCACATACAAACGGCTCAATGCAGCTGACGTCATTACATCATATGGAGTCAAGGCGGGCAAATAGAGTTGGGATACTGTTCAGCCATGATCTAATTGACTGGCAGAACAGGCTGGAGAGGCTAAATGGCCAACTCCTGTTACTATGTGTTCATAAACAAACAAGGGTTTGAAAATATTTTATTTGATAGCGGTGGTGTTCTTTTATAGAGATAGGCGATAGACTGCCTCCATAATGATGTGTGGGCAACCAGAATGTGGGCCAAATTGGACCTTGAGAAGGTGGTTGGCGGGCAGTGGTGGAGAAAGGCTATGAGCCTGGCTGGTGAGGAACCGGCTGTGTATGGGATTAAAATACATCAAACATATGGGGGCTTCCCTTGAGCTGCAGTCAAATGCATCCTCGCTAAGCCACACTCCGTCATGCCAATAGTTTCAAAATTTGTTAAACAGAAAGGGCATTGAATTTCATGAGCTTTGAAAATGGAATAATTGAAATCATACAAGTGAAAAAGAAGAAGGGGGCACTTGGACTTGAACCAAGGATCTCGGAGATGGGATATCAAATACTCTACCGCTGAGCTATTCCCAACTTCCATGCTGAGTAGGTTCACAAAGAAAATGTAATTACAGTGGAATTCTGTTTCACTTCACTGCATGAAGCGATCTATCAGTTTACTTGTACTTCTTTCAATCTAGTACGCTGTATTCGCTCCTCATGGTCTCCTCTACATTGGGGAGACCAAACGCAGGTTGGGTGACCGCTTTGCGGAACACCTCCATGCAGTCCGCAAGCGTGACTCCAAGCTTCCGGTCTCCTGTCATTTTAAATCTCCGCCCCACTCTCACTCTGACCTTTCTGTCCTCTCTGTCCTCGACCTCCTGCACTATTCTAATGAAGCTCAACGTAAGCTCGAGGAACAGCACCTCATCTTTCTATTAGGCACTTTACAGCTTTCCAGACTCAACACTGAGTTCAACAATTTCAGATCATAACCTCGGCCCCCATTTATTCAGACGGCAGCTGTTGCTGATGATTCTGACATTCCCATTCACACCTCCTCGAGACCCATCTTTTGTTTCTTGACTTGTCCCACTACCATCTCATTTTACACAT
Source organism: Somniosus microcephalus (assembly GCF_052327205.1). NCBI lineage: Eukaryota > Metazoa > Chordata > Chondrichthyes > Squaliformes > Somniosidae > Somniosus > Somniosus microcephalus. The sequence goes on from NC_141010.1 coordinate 11,652,477, forward strand.
TACCTGACTTAGTTTCTTTGATTCTGATCAAAGTGGGCAGTATGGGTGTAGTTCAGGGGCAGAGCATTTGACTGCTAGATCAAGAAGTCCCTGGTTCTAAATCCTAGGTGCTCGCTTTGTTTAAGTGTCACTTCACTGCTGTTGTAGTGAAGTTGGCAATTTACTCGTCCTGTTACATGTATTGTTTGGTGAGTTTAGTGAAGTTCCACTTCAGCTGCAACTGAAAGTACAGGAAACTCTTTGGTATCCGGCACCGACGGGACTGGGATGGTGCCGGTTGATTAAAAATTCTGGATAATGGAGAGGTATATCTACCGAGGCTATTTTTAACAAACAAAAATAAAAAAATCAAGAAACGTGCAGTATAATTGGGTACTCACCTACAGAATGTTGTGTTAAATGGATGGTGGGAGATGCTTGATTAAGTACAGTACTGCCAGTTGAGGGTAATCCATAACTCTTTAATTACTTAACAGTAAAACAAAACTTATAAACGACTGTATACTGTAGTTTTCGGAGTGAGAATTTTGCCGGTTATTTGAGAATGCCAGATATTTTAGGTGCCGTTTAAACGAGAGTTTCCTGTATGGATCTGACACATGTTACAGTTGCTAAGCACATTAGCTCCCCCTGCAGCATTTGCCATCTGGATGCTTATTTATTATATTGATGCTATATTCTGTACACTTGCATACATGGCACTGATAGCACAATGTTGCTAAACTGAACATTGAACCTGGCGTTGCTGGAGTTGACTGGAAGTATCTAAAGAGGTGGGGGCACAGCACAGTGACAGAGCATTTGACTTCAGATGGAAACATCTGTGTTTGAAATTCAGGTGCCGTTTGGGAGATGCTTCTAGTTCAGGATTGTGTGGTAAGAATGTTCTAAGGATAAGGGGTAGGCCATTTAGGACTGAGATGAGGAGGAACTTCTTCACCCAGAGAGTGGTGAACCTGTGGAATTCTCTACCACACAAGGCAGTTGAGGCCAATTCATTAAATATATTCAAAAAGGAGTTAGATATATTTCTTAAGGCTAAAGGGATTAAGGGATACAGGGAGAAGGCAGGGACAGGGTACTGAGTTTGGATGATCAGCCATGATCTCATTGAATGATGGAGCAGGCTCGAGGGACCGAATGGCCTACTCCTGCTCCTATCTTCTATGTTTCTATGTCTCTATGTGCTCTTGAAGTTTGGTGACAAGGCTTTCCGTGTTGGGTTGTGCATCACATCTCTACACAACAGTGTTACTCACTCCACTCGTGCTGCATTTCTGATACCCTAGATATTTGTCTCCCAGAATAACTGAAGCAGCTTCTTTTCAGGTTGGTCTGATCAATATTGATGACTGCCAGGTACTGAGCTCCATTACCTTGTGTGAGCGAGAAATTGGCTGAAGGCTGAGACTATAGCTCAGTGGCAGATCATTTATACTACAGCTCAGAGAGATTGTTGGTTCAAATCCAACTACCCCCTATGCTTCCCATTGGGGGTCATATTGTGAGTCTTGCTTATCTGCAGGATTAGAATTTTAAGCAGCAAGTTATTATGATCTGGAATGCACTGCCTTAAAGGGTGGTGGAGGCAGATTCAGTAATAACTTTCAAAAGGTAATTGGCTAAACACTTGAAGGGGAGAAAATTTGCAGGGATATGGGGAAAGAGCAGGGGAGTGGGTCTAATTGGATAGTGCTTTCAAAGAGCCGGCACAGGTAAGATGGGCTGAATAGCCTCCATCTGTGCTGTATCATTCTATGATTCCACAAACATTGATAAGTACACATTACATGTGTAAAATGCCATCATTCTAACTGGAGCAGCAGGGCTATCACCTGTGGCATGAATGTAGTTTGCACCATGATTAGCGACAGAGACAACCAACAACTAAACAGCAATCCTGAAGCTGCAGGGGAGGCAAACTTACTGTATGACTCGCAACAGAAAGCACTTAAAAAGGAATAGGGGGCACCTGGATTTGACCCAGGGACCTCTTGATCTGCAGTGAAATAGCTCTATCACTGAGCTATACCCCGACATTTCCATCATGTCCAAGGTAACTGAGCTCAGTACCTGACAGTCATCAATGTTGACAGGACCAACCTGAAAAGAAGCTGCTTCAGTTATACTGGGAGACAAATATCTAGGGTATCAGAAATGTTGCCTAAGTGGAGTGAGTAACACTGTTGTGTAGAGATGTGATGCACAACCCAACATGGAGAGCCTTGTCACCAAACTTCAAGGAACACGTCCTTACCACAGAACGCTGAACTAGAAGCATCTCCCAAACGACACCTAAATCTCAACCAGACATTTCTCCATCTGAAGTCAAATGCTCTGTCACTGTGCTATGCTTCAACCTCTTTAGATACTTGCTGTAACACGAGCAACGCCAGGTTCAATATTCAGTTTTGCAAGATCGTGCTATCAGTGCCGTATATGCAAGTGTATAGAATACAGCACCAATATAACAAATAAGCATCCAGCAAGAAGTCGGCAAATGCTGCAGGGGGAGCTGGTGTGTGAAGCAAATGTAACATGAGTCAGTCACGGCTTGCACAACAGAAGTAGTTCCTAACTAAAGTCACCAAACAATATGCAACAGGGAGAATAAGCCATCAACTTCACCACAACAGTAGTGAAATGCCACTTAAGAAAAGTGGGCAAACTGGATTGGAACCTACAACCTCTGTGATCTGCAGTCAAATGCTCCAGCACAGATGCTCTACTCTCACAGCGGTGCACTATTGTAACCCTGAGCTTCCGGTCGCTTGCCATTTTAATTCGCCATCCCAATCCCACTCTGACCTCTCTGTCCTCGGCCTCCTACATTGTTCAATGAAGCTCAATGGAAGTTCGAGGAACCGCATCTCATCTTTCGATTAGGCACTTTACAACCTTCTGGACTCAACATTGAGTTCAACAATTTCAGATCATAACCTCTGCCCCCATTTTTTCAGACAGCAGGTGCTGGTAATGATTCTGCTGTTGCCATTTACACCACCTCTAGACCCATCTTTTGTTTCTTCATTTGTCCCATTACCATCTCCTTTTGCCTTGCCCCATCATCCCTTTTGTCATTCAATCTCTCCTGCCTTCCACCCTATCAGAGACCTTCCCTTTTGTTCTATCCTCCCCTCCCCGCTTTCCCTGCCTCTGTACTTAAAATCTGTTACATCTCGAACTTTTGTCAGTTCTGATGAAAGGTTAAAGACCTGAAGCGTTAACTCTGTTTCCCCCTCTACAGATGCTGGCTGACCTGCTGAGTACATAGGAACAGGAGTAGGTCATTCAGCCCCTTGAGCCTGTTCCACCATTCAATGAGATCATGGCTGATCTGCGACCTAACTCCAGAAACCCGCCTTTGGCCTATATCCCTTAATAATACCTTTGGTTAACAGAAATCAATCAAATTTCCAGCATTTCCTGTTTTTATTGGAGTGTCAGCTGTGGCTCAGTTGGTAGCGCTCCTCGCCTCTGAGTCAGAAGGTTGTGGCTTCAGAGTCCTATTCTAGGGACTTGAGCACATAAATCTAGGCTGACACTCCCAGTGCGGCGCTGAGGGAGCGCTGCACTGTCAGAGGTGCCGTCTTTCAGATGAGACATTAAACCGAGGCCCCTTCTGCTCTCTCAGGTGGATGTAAAAGATCCCACGGCACTATTTCGAAGAAGAGCAGGGGAGTTATCCCCGGTGTCCTGGGGCCAATATTTCTCCCTCGATCAACATAACAAAAAAAACAGATTATCTGGTCATTTTCACATTGCTGTTTGTGGGACCTTGCTGTGCACAAATTGGCTGCCACGTTTCCCACATTACAACAGTGACTGTACTTCATTGGCTGTAAAGCGCTTTGAGGCGTCTGGTGGTCGTGAAAGGCGCTATATAAATGCAAGTCTTTTTTTTATCAATGATTTACAATTCTCAAAATCTGCTTTATAAAATCTCAACCCATCTACTTCTATTTTATTGTATTCGCTTATAGTGATCAGTGCAGTAGACACACTGAAATGCCATAATCTGTTTTATGTCTTTTAGTGACCTCGATATTTCTAGCATTTCCTGGTTTTCAGATTTCCAGTATTTGGAGCTTGCCCTTTTATTCCAGTGTCCAGGGTAGCTTGGTTGAAGAGCTTACTTTAGAGACAGCCCCTCACTTTTGAAAGCTAATTGAGTCAATCACAATACTATCAATCTGCATGATCTAGCGTATAAGTTGGTAATGGCATTATTAATGCGCTGCTAATTGTACTTCACTGGTTAGGTGTTAATGATTATAAGAGATTATGCGCAATGACTGCACTGGTTGCATCTCTGATTTAACTTAGTGTACAGAAATAAATTGTAAACAAATTCTCCAATTCTGGCCTCTTGAGCATCCCCGATTCTCATCGCTTCACTATTGGTGGCCGTGCCTTCAGCTGCCTAGGCCACTAAGCTCTGGAATTCCCTGCCTAAACCTTTCCGCCTCTCCACCTCTCTCTCCTCCTACTTCTTTGACCAAGCCTGTCCGAATATCTCCATATGTGGCTCGGTGTCACATTTTGTTTGACAATCGCTCCTGTGAAACGCCCTGGGGCATTTTACTGTTAAATGTGCTACAGGAAACTCTTTTTTATCTGGCACCGACGGGACTGGCGTGGTGCCGGTTGATCAAAAAGTCCGGATTACAGAGAGGTATACTTACCAAGGTACGAGAGCTCCGTACACAGCCACAGGTGCAGGAGCCCCAGTTACACGCCACTTGTGCAGGAGTCCCGGTTACACGGCCACAGGTCCAGGAACCCCAGTTACACAGTCACTAAAGTATAGTAAAACTTACCTGAACCTACTCCTGAATTTTGCCGGTTAAGAGAGATTTCCGGATATTTAGGTGCCGGTTAAAAGTGAGTTTCCTGTATATAACTGCACCTTTTTGATGTTGTTGAAACCGACCAGTTCAGGCAAACTGGGGCTCCCCTAAACTTGCTGCCAATCTAAGGGTCAAACACAATGAAATTATAACAAAAAAGAAAGACTTGCCTTTATATAGCGCCTTACACGATCTCAGGATGTCCCAAAGTGCTTTGTAGCCAATGAAGTACTTCTGAAGTGTAGTCACTGCAGCAAAGTAGAAACAACAACTTGCATTTATATAGCACCTTTAAAGCAGTAAAAATGCCCCAAGCTGCTTCACAGCAGCGTTATCAAACAAAATTTGACACCGAGCCATATAAGGAGCTATTAGAACAAGCTTGGTCAAAGAAGGAGGTTTTAAGGAGTGTCTTAACGGAGGAGAGAGAGGTGGAGAGGCAGAGAGGTTTAGGGAGGGAATTTCATTGCTTAGGGCCCAGGCAGCTGAAGGCACGGCCGCCGATGGTGGAGCGATTGAAATTGGAAATTTCCTCGGAGCTGCTCCTACTCTGCCACCATATGTTCGGTAGAAGTGCGGCAGGAATCCTGCTGACGTGGGTAAACGGGGCTTCCGCAGAACCCTCTGGCAAAGCTACGATTGAGAGCCGGAGACTTGAGCACAAAATCTAGGCTGACACTCCCAGTGTAGTGCTGAGGGAGCGCTGCAGTGTCGGAGGTGCCGCCTTTTGGATGAAAACTTAAACCGAGGCCCCGTCTGCCCTCTCAGGTGGATGTAAAAGATCCCATGGCGCTACTTTGAAACAGAGCAGGGGGAGTTCCCCCCGATGTTCTGGCCAATATTTATCCATCAATCAACATCACTAAAACAGATTATCTGGTAAGTATCACATTGCTGTTTGTGGGAGCTTGCTGTGCACAAATTGGCTTCCACATTTCCTACATTACAACAGTAACTACACTCCAAAAGTACTTCATTGGCTGTGAAGCACTTTGAGATGTCCAGGAGTCGTTAAAGGCGGATTCTTATTTATCTTTTAACTGTTGTAAACAGGAATATTTAATATCTGACTCTATTTTCTTAAAGGTGCTAATGCAGAATGATTAAGAAATATATACCCAATGATAACTTAAGCGTACCAGCTCGGTTATATTGGTAAGTTTTATGCTTCCCTATAAGAGGGTTCAGATGCATAATCTTTACTCTAGAACTTAACTGCATGAGCTAGCTTGGCACATTAGTGCAGTGCTGACTGAGTACTGCATTGTCAAAGATGCTGTACTTTAAATGAGAGATTAAGCCCTGTCTGCCTAATGGACATGACAAATGGTTTCATGTCACTATCTGAGCAAGAGAGCAAGGTTTTGTAGTCAATGTTCTTCCCTCAACCAACACCAGCGAAAACAGATTAATTGGTTATTTGTCCTGTTTGTTGTTTCTGTGACCTTGCTGTGTGCAAGTTAGCTGTCACATTTGCCTGTACGCCATTCAAAACTTTTTCATTCAATGTGCAGTATTTTGGGATGTTTCTTTTCTTCTTCTTTCGAGTGGCTTCTAAAGAGATATTAAAGGATGTTCATAGATTCATAGGATCTTACAGCGCAGAAGGAGGCCTTTCGGCCCATCATGCCTGTGCCAGCTTTTTGAGTTCTGCAATTAGTCCCACTCCCCCCTGCTCTTTCCCCATAGTCTTGCATATTTTTTCCTTTTCAAGTATATATCCAATTCCAAATCAGAACAACAAAATTTCTCTTCATCTCCCCTCTGGTTCTTTTGCCAATTATCCTAAATCTTTGTCCTCTGGTTACTGACCCTCGCATGGGTTCACAGCACAGAATGTCATCAGAATTGGTCATCTTGTAAAGGAAAAGCCATATTTCAGAAAGATACACCATCCTATGTACAGAATTCTGACCTTATTAATACATGATAAACTGGGTTTAAAAATCTAAAAAGTCTCAATGACACAAGCTGTGAATACAGGCTTCTGAGATAAGATGAAGTGTTAACACAAAAGTTGTAAACACCACACAAGCTTTTGAAATGGGAATTGATTGTTAATACTGAGACAAAGGCCCTATTGAAGAAGCAAAGGCTTGCTTCCAAGGAGTCTGCAGTTTGGAACCAACACTATAGCTATACCCAGTTTAAAGTGTTAAAAACTAACACTTCAAACAGAAACACAGAACATTAAAAACCATGTGCCTTTGTAAAAGTAACATCAAATGAAACAGGAAACACGATTATATATACAACCAATTGAAGTAGCTAAGAAATGCATAAAACACCCTAGTTGACGTGTTTTTGATTTACATGTTGTAAAAGATACCAACAGAACACTTTGAAAATATATCAATAGATGACACCAAACAATCACATTGTGTTTGTATTGAAAATGGAACAGTTAGTAGACATGACGTCTGCTTATAACCAGTTAAGGTGATATTAAGAATTGAATTGAAGACCTTCGTAAGAATAGCATCAAAGAGATAAATCTGTAATAACCATTTTATATAAGTTTTTGAACACCTATACAGCAGACAGGATTCTGAAAGTTAACAGCTGAATTGACTGTAAGAATAGAAAAGAATTCAATAGAAGATGACTAGAGATAATTAGCTATATCAGCAGAAAACTTCAAAGGATAAACCACTGCAAAAAGGATATAAAATATGGAGCTTTCAGATAGAAAGTCAGAAGTCGCTGGAAGGGGCCAGTGATTCTCAACTTCAGAGGCAGCCTGTGTAGGTTTTTAACTCTTTGAGTCTCGGAGATCAAGAGGTACTCTTATTTGATTTTGGTGGATATCCTGGATTATAAATAATAAGAAATGTATAAATGTAATGAAGTCAAGATTTGAGAATAAGGATCTCTGAGAATAAGAAATGTAAGCTATTTGTATTTTGAACTGTTAAAGTTGTGATTAACTCACCAGCTGTTAACTGCAAGTTGGTTCTTTAATAAATCTATATATTTTTAGAATTGTCTCAAATAGTATTTCTGTAACAAACTCGCGAACTCAATCTCTGTACACTCTTTGGTGAGAAGTTGCAGAATTCTGGGGGGGTGGTTTTCCAGACCCTCATAATATCCGGAAGGTTACAGTCTAGTTAAACTTATTAAAAGTGCTATCTGGAAGACGGTAACATCTTCAAGTCGTTCCTTTCCTTTAGAGAGAGATAGCCTGGACCTTTAGACCCAATTAAGCATCTTATACAATTTGGCTATCTCTAACTTTAGTTGAAGGTGAACATCTGGGGAATACGCCTGATCTGGGGTAGCCCGAAAAGGGCTAGGACTAGTAATTATCCCTTCAGTCTTACTCAGATAGGCCATGAGATGGCTGTTGTGGGAAGAGGTGATTGCATGCTGGTGCACTAAGGGTGCTTTTCCTGAGCTCGGGGGACAGCAGAGAAGAATGAGAGGTGATCTCATCGAAACATATAAGATTCTGAGGGGGGTTGACAGAGTAGATGCTGAGAGGTTGTTTCCCCTGGCTGGAGAGTCTTGAACTGGGAGGTATAGTCTCAGGATAAGGGGTCAGCCATTTAAGACTGAGATGAGGAGGAATTTCTTCACTCAGAGGGTTGTGAATCTTTGGAATTCTCTATCCCTGTGGATGTTGAACCATTGAGTATATTCAAGACTAGGATAGATAGATTTTTTGGACTGTAGGGGAATCAAGGGATATGGAGATCGGACGGGAAAGTGGAGTTGAGGTCGAAGATCAGCCATGATCTTATTGAATGGCAGGGCAGGCTCGAGGGGTCATATGACCTTCTCCTGCTTCTAATTCTTATGTTCTTAGAGCTTGAAACTACAAGATCTCACATCCAATTTGCAAACCAAGCACTGAGATTCATGTCTCGAGGAAAAGAATTGAAAAGCAGAGAAGTTATGTTAAACTTGTATAGAACCTTGGTTACAGACACACTTTGAGTAAAGAAAGAAAGACTTCCATTTATATAGCACCTTTCATGACCACCGGACGTCCCAACGCGCTTTACAGCCAATGAAATACTTTTTGAAGTGTAGTTACTGTTGTAATGTACTGTGCACTGTTCTGGTCTCCATATTATAAAAAGGATATTGAGGCACTGGGGAAGATGCAAGAAAAGATTTACAAGGATTGATACCAGAAATGATAGGTGATACCTATCAGAAAAGATTGACTAGGCTGGAACTCTTTTCTCTAGAAAAGAGAAGGCTGAGGGATGATCTGATAGAGGTCTTTAAGATTGTGAAAGGGTTCGATAGGGTAGATGTAGAGAAGATGTTTGTACTTGTGGGGGAGACCAGAACTAGGGGCCATAAATAAAAGATAGGCACTAATCAATCCAATAGGAAATTCAGGAGAAACATCTTTACCCAGAGAGTGGTTAGAATGTGAAACTCACGACCACAAGGAGTAGTTGAGGAGAATAACATCGATGCATTTAAGGAGAAAATAGATAAACACACGAGGGAGAAAGGGATAGAAGGTTCTGCAGATGGGGTGAGATGAAGAGGAGTGGGAGGAGGCTCATGTGGAGCATAAATACCAGCACAGACCAGTTGGGACGAATGGCCTGTTTCTGTGCTGTACATTCTTTGTAATTCTATGCAAGCCAACTGGGAGCAATGTTCCTATTAAGCTGCGAGGCCCAAAAAGTAATTACAGTACAGGGAACATTGCCTGGGAGTGCTTGATACTGGCATTAAGGGGTAAACGTTTGTCAGTTAGTGCTCCTGTATAGATTTTTGCATGCCAGCGAGACACGCTAAAGATAACATTTATCCCGAGGTGCCTGAAATGTAAAAGTGTGCCATTTCTAAGCAGTTAAGATGCCTCGCCTTAATATAGCACAAAGTTCACACATACACACAAAAAAAACAGCTGGCTTAGACTAAAGGAGCTGAGTTTCGGAGGAGCTGACGGTGCAGGCACAGGCTGCACAGACGCACTGGGGAGATACCCTATATCGACTTCTATTCTCGGCACAACCTGTGCAACGAACAGAGAACGTGCAAGCCTTGACGGCTGCTAATTTTAGATGCCACTGTACCCATGTGACCTATAATCATTTCAACGGCGACGAACTCCTGTTGCAGATACTGAACTGATAGGCTATGCTTTATGTGGAAGTGAACTGGTTGCTACGCGATTGTGATCAGGTCTTTTTTTTGTGGACAACTTTTGCTTTTGAGCGCTTGGTCAAATTTCTGCATTTTTTTCTCTCGTAAAAATGCATTGGGAGAGAGTCGAAAACAACTGAAGTTCCTGTGATGTTTTGCTAAATTGAAAAGCGAAATCCACTTTGTTAAATCTCTGCAAAATATTTAGTCACTTCATGATATCATTCAAGATGCTGTTTTGAGTTCTGGAACCACAAAGCAGCCATACTGGAAGTAGGGAGGATGCCAAACCTCTGTCAATTTAGTTACTTTGCAAATTTCTCTTCTTCATGTATTTTCCTATAAAACACAAGGTGGGGTCGAGTTTCTGCTTGTGTCCGCTAGATATACAGGTATCAGCTCAATCTGGGTGAAATAGGCCAAACCAGTGCAAAAGATCACGGAATTTTAAACGTAAGTGCGTTACATCCAAAAACCACTTGCACGCGTGTATTCCATGATCTTTTACCCTGGTTCAAGATTAATTTCACCCAAATCAGGCCCCGCCCACAAAACTGGCCGCGCCCCCAGGTCGAAATTACGAGATTCTGCCGATTGCACCGGTTCTGGAAGGCTCTTCAAATTGCACTCATTCTCACAGGCGAACAGGCACTAGTAGGCACGTTTTAAATGTTTCTTCATATCAAAAAATATTTTTTGACAGTTTTGGGTCGAGACACGACCCATTACTAAATGTTTACAGCCCTCTCACCAAGCTCCAGGTAAAGCACATTTAACAGAGAACTCCAAAGTGGAGGCATTACACGAGGCTAGGGGCACCTGGAGTTAAACTAGGGACCTCACTAATGTTACCCCACTATTCAAAAAAGGTGGTAGAGAGAAAACGGGGAATTATAGACCGGTAAGCCTGGCATCGGTAGTGGGGAAAATGCTAGAGTCCATTATAAAAGATGTAATAGCAGAGCACTTGGAAAACAGTGACAGGATCAGACAAAGTCAACATGGATTTACAAAATGTAAATCGTGCTTGATTAATCTACTGGAATTTTTTGAGGATGTAACTGGTAGAATAGATAAGAGAGAACCAGTGGATGCGGTGTATTTGGACTTTCAGAAGGCTTTCGATAAGGTCCCGCATAAGAGATTAGCGTGTAAAGTTAAAGCACATGCGATTGGGGGCAAGGTACTGACTTGGATAGAGAACTGGTTGGCAGACAGGAAGCAAAGAGTTGGAATAAATGGGTCTTTTTCCGAGTGGCAGGCAGTGACTAGTGGGGTACCGCAGGGATCGGTGCTAGGACCCCAGCTGTTCACAATATATATTAATGATCTAGACGAGGGAACTAGATAATATCTCCAAGTTTGCAGATGACACAAAGCTGGGTGGGCGTGTGTGCTGGGAGGAGGATGCAGAGAAACTCCAGTATGATTTGGACAGGCTGTGAATGAACTGAAAGAGAAAGCAAGAAGGGCTTTCTATGCCATCAAAAAATCAATCCAAATAGAAATCCCAATTAGCATTTGGCTCAAAATTTTCAAATCAGTAATTGAACCAATTGCACTCTATGGCAGTGAGGTCTGGGGACAACTAACACAACAAGATTTTGCAAAATGGGACAAACACCCAATTGAGATCCTACATGCGGAATTCTGTAAAAGTATCCTCCGGACTCAAAGGAAAACAGTAAACAACGCATGCAGGGCGGAACTAGGCCAATACCCATTAATAATCACTATCCAAAAAAGAGCCACCAAATTTTGGAATCACCTACAAATGAGCAACCCCCAATGCTATCACTACGACGCCCTGAAATGCCAAGAGCTGACCATAAAGAAGAATACCCTCAGTCAACTAGTCCTGGGACTCAATAAAGTAACTAATAACAATACTAACAATAACCAGCCCCAGGACAGTGACAGGGTAACACAAAGAATTCGACCCAACACAATCGTCGCTAAGCAAAAGGAAAAATATCTGTCATATTGGGCAGAAACAACAAAAACCCAAAGCAAACTCAATTGCTACTTGGCCCTAAACAGACAATACAACATAGCTGATTACCTGACCATGGTAAAGGATAACAAACTGAGAAGAACCTTGACAAGGTACAGACTTAGCGAACATAGCCTAGCGATCGAAAAAGGCAGACACAGGCAGACCAGGCTGCCAAGAGAAGACAGGATATGCTCTCACTGCAGTCAGGGAGTAGTTGAGACAGAGATGCACTTCCTCACAGCCTGTGGAAAATATCAGGGCATCAGAGAGAATTTCTATCAAAAATTCTCACAAATATGCCCTGAATTCAGAAATCTGACTGACAACCAAAAACTCCCATTCCTACTGGGGGAGGAGAGAAGCTGTGTAACACTGGCGGCACACTATGTTACAGCTTGCCATGAACAGAGGGACAACCAGTAAACTAAGACAAGAATATATATAAACAAGGCGAAAATATGTTTATAAACTCAGGGATGTACCTGTTTATGCACTGTATGAATGGAACCGCGTTTGTGTGTTCGGCCATGGATGTATTTTGATGCTTTGGCAACATAAGATGTACCTTATCATGCCAATAAAGCGATTTGTATTGTATTGTATTGGGTGATTGGGCAGATGCATGGCAGATGCAGTATAATGTGGATAAATGTGAGGTTATCCACTTTGGTGGCAAAAACAGGAAGACAGATTATTATCTGAATGGCAAGAGATTGGGAGAAGGGGAAGTGCAACGAGGCCTGGGTGTCCTTGTGCACCAGTCTCTGAAGGTAAGCATGCAGGTGCAGCAGGTGGTTAAGAAGGCAAATGGTATGTTGGCCTTCATAGCGAGAGGATTCGAGTACAGGAGCAAGGATGTCTTGCTGCAGTTGTACAGGGCCTTGGTGAGACCACACCTTGAGTATTGTGTGCAGTTTTGGTCGCCTTATCTGAGGAAGGATGTTCTTGCCATGGAGGGAGTGCAGCGAAGATTCACCAGACTGATACCTGGGATGGCAGGAATGACGTATGAGGAGAGATTGGGTCGATTGGGCTGATATTCGCTAGAGTTTAGAAGAATGAGAGGGGATCTCATTGAAACTTATAAAATTCTAACAGGACTAGACAGACTAGATGCAGGAAAGTTGTTCCCGATGGCCGGGGAGTCCAGAACCAGGGGTCACAGTCTAAAGATTAGGGGTAAGCCATTTAGGACAGAGATGAGGAGGAATTTCTTCACCCAGAGAGTGGTGAACCTGTGGAATTCTCTACCACAAAAGGCAGTTGAGGCCAATTCATTAAATATATTCAAGAAGGAGTTAAATATATTTCTTAAGGCTAAAGGGATCAAGGGGTATGGAGAGAAGGCAGGGACAGGGTACTGAATTTGGATGATCAGCCATGATCTCATTGAATGGCAGAGCAGGCTCGAGGGGCCGAATGGCCTACTCCTGCTCCTATCTTCTATGTATCTATGTTTCTCACAATCTGTAGTGAGATACCCTATGAAGTACTCTACCACCGAGCTACATCTCCCATTCACATCTGATTTCCTCAGTCACAAGGAAATTGAGCTGAGAAATGTGAAGTCGGGAAAGGCCATGACCTCCGTGTTGTAGGTAATTGCTTTTTTCTTGTGTTGTTTAATTCACTGCCACTTCACCACCAGATAGGCCAACCTTGAAGAAATCTTGTTCCTCTCTTGACTGTGATTTCTGATTGTCTCCATCTCCTGTTCATTTCACTGTTATCCCTTTTCCTGCCTGTACTTGTTAACATCCACATCTCTTTGTGCAGCACCTGCCTCCAGTTCCGACTCATTCCACATGGATTGCAAACTCACATTTCACCCTTCCTGTTTTGCATCTACCCATGATCACAGTTATTTCTGTGATACTCAATGATTCTCGAACCATTCCTCTCACCGCCTCCATGAAGTCCATTCATACGTTGGTCCGATCAACATTGATGACTGCCAGGTACTGAGCTCCTTTATTTTGTTTGTGTGAGACGGTGGCATAGTAGTGGGGGTTTGGCTCAGTGGTAGAGCATTTGACTGCGTAGATCCATAAAAAGCCTTGATTCAAATCCAAGTGCCCACTTTGTTTAAGTGTCCTTTCAGTGCTGGTGTGAGTTGTTGAGTTATTCTCGCTGTAATGCCCATTGTTTGCTGATTTTCGTTAAGTGCCACATCTGTTGTGCAAACTGAAACTGGTTGTATTGACTTGACACATGGGACAGTTGCTTTGCACACCAGCTCCCCCTGCAGCATTTGCCATCTGGATGCTTATTTATTATATTGATGCTGTATTCTGTACACTTGCATATATGGCACTGATAGCATAATGTTGTAAAACTGAACATTGAACCTGGCATTGCTTGTGTTGACTGGAAGTATCTAAAGAGGTTGGGGCCCAGCACAGTGACAGAGCATTTGACTTAAGATGGAGAAATGTCTGGTTGAAATTTCGGTGTTGTTTGGGGGATGCTTCCAGTTCAGCATTCTGTGGTAAGGAGGTATTCCTTGAAACTTGGTGACAAGGCTTTCCATGTTGTATTCTACATCGCATCGCTACACAAGAGTGTTAATCACCCCACTCATGCAACATTTCTGATACCCTAGTTATTTGTCTCCCAGAATAACTGAAGCAGCTTCTTTTCAGGTTGGTCCGATCAACATTGATGACTGCCAGGTACTGAGTTCCTTCTCCTGTTCACTTTCACTGTTATGTGCGTAAGGATTTTGTTCCTGTGTCATGATATAGCTCAGTGGTAGAGCATTTAACTGCAGATTAATAGGTTTCTGATTCAAATCCAGATGTCACCCTATGCTTTCTTATAACGCTTCCATGTCCGGAGTCATCCAGTAAGTTTGCCTTCCCTGCTGCTACAGGATTGTTATTTGGCTATCAATTATATCTGTAGCCAATCGTGGTGCAAACTACATTCATGCCACATGTGCTAGCCATGATGCTCCAGCTGGGATGGTGGCTACTTGTTTAGGCGGGTCCTACAAATGTTAATAAGTACATATTACACATAAAACACAAGGTGGAGCCGAGTTTCTGCTGGGTTCCGGTCGTTATATCAGCACAATCTAGGTGAAATGGGCCGAACCACCGCAAAACATCACGGAATTTTAAACCTAAGTGAGTTACGCTCAAAAACCACTTGCGCACGTGTATTCCACGATCTTTTACCCTGGTTCAAGATTCAATTTGCCTGAATCAGACCCCGTCCACCAAACCGGCCATGCCCCCAGTTCAAAATTACGAGATTCTGCTGATTGCACTGGTTCGGGAAGGCTCTTCAAATTGCGCTCATTCTCATAGGTGAACAGGCACTAGTAGGATAGCAAAATACTGCGGATGCTGGAAACCCAAAATAACAACAGAAAACGCTGGAAAAACTCAGCAGGCCAGGCAACATCCGTGGAGAGGGAATGTTTCAGGTCGAAGACCATTTGTCAGAACTGAGAAAAAAAAAGCAGGAAATGACACAGATTAAAAAGCAAGTTTGGGGGCTGGGAAATGGGGGAGGGGATGAAAGAACAAAAGGGGAGGTCTGAGAGGTGAAGAGACATTAAGAGATATTCAAGGCGAGACGAGATGGTAATAGGACAAGTAAAGAGACAAAGGATGGCTCTAGATGAAGTGTGAAATGCGCTGGCAGAATGAAAGACAGCTGCCATGTGGGAGAGAGAAAGAAAAGGAAAAGGCACAAACCAAAAGTGTGGTTAAAAAATATATAAAAATATGATAGGGGCCGAGGTTATGATCTGAAATTGTTGAACTCTGTGTTGAGTCCGGAAGGCTGTAAAGTGCCTAATAGGAAGATGAGGTGCTGTTCCTCGAGCTTACGCTGAGCTTCCATGGAACAATGCAAGAGGCCGCGGACGGTGAGGTCTGAGTGGGAATGGAGCGGTGAATTGAAATGCCAGGCGACCGGAAGCTCGGGGTCACCCTTACGGACTGAACGGAGGTGTTCCGCAAAGTGGTCACCCAATCTGCGTTTGGTCTCCCCAATGTAGAGGAGACCACATCGTGAGCAGCGAATACAGTATACTAGATTGCGAGAAGTACAAGTAAATCGCTGTTTCACCTGGAAGGGGTGTTTGGGGCCCTGGACAGTGAGAAGGGGGGAGGTATAAGGGCAGGTGCTGCATCTCCTGCGCTTGCACGGGAAGGTGCCGGGCGAAGGGGAAGGGGTGCTGGGGGGTGATAGAGGAGTGGTCTAGGGTGTCTTGGAGAGAGTGGTCCCTATGGAATGCTGAAAGGGGAGGGGAGGGGAAGATGCGTTTGGTGGTGGGATCACGTTGGAGGTGGCGGAAATGGTGGAAGACGATCCGTTGAATGTGGAGGCTGGTGGGGTGAAAGGTGAGGACAAGGGGAACCCTATCGTGGTTCTGAAAGGGAGGGGCAGGGGTGAGGGCAGAAGTGCGGGAGATAGAACGGAAACGGTCGAGGGCCGTGTCAACCATGGTAGAGGGGAATCCTCGGTTGAGGAAAAAGGAAGACATGTCGGAAGCACTGGTGTGGAAGGTGGCATCGTCGGAGCAGATGCGGCGGAGATGTAGAAACTGGGAGAATGGAATAGAGTCCTTACAGGAGGCGGGGTGGGAGGAAGTGTAGTCCAGGTAGCTGTGGGAGTCAGTGGGCTTGTAGTGAATGCTGGTCAATAACCAGAGATGAAGATGAAGAAGTCGAGGAAGGGAAGAGTCGGAGATGGATCATGTGAAGGAGAGGAAAGGGTGGAAATTGGAGGCAAAGTGAATGAAATTGTCTAGTTCAGGGTGAGAGCAGGAAACGGCACCGATACAGTCATCAATATACTGGAAAAAGAGGTGAGGGAGGGGACCCGAGTAGGACTGGAACAAAGAGTGTTCCACATATCCCACGAAAAGGCAGGCATAGCTAGGACCCATGCGGGTACCCATAGCAATACCTTTAATTTGGAGGAAATGAGTGGAGTTAAAGGTGAACTTGTTCAATGTGAGAACAAGTTCAGCCAGGAGAAGGAGGGTGGTGGTGGATGGGGACTGGTTGGGCCTCTGTTCAAGGAAGAAGCAGAGAGCCCTCAGTCACGTTTTAAACGATTATTCATAGCAAAATATATTTTTTGACAGTTTTGGGCTGAGACACGACCCATTACTAAATGCTTACAGCCTTGTCACCAAGCTCCAGGTAAAGCACATTTAACTGAGAACTCCAAAAGTGGAGGCATTACGCGAGGCTAGGGGCACCTGGAGTTAAACTAGGGACCTCACAATCTGTAGTGAGATACCCTACAAAGTACTCTACGACCAAGCTACATCTCCCATTCACATCTGATTGTCTCAGACACAAGGAAATTGAGCTGAGAAATGTGAAGTCGGGAAAGGCCATGACCTCCGTGTTGTAGGTAATTGCTTTTTACTTGTGTTGTTTAATTCACTGCCACTTCACCACCAGATAGGCCAACTTTGAGAAGTCTTGTTCCTCTCTTGATTGTGATTTCTGATTGTCTCCATCTCCTGTTCACTTTCACTGTTATCCTTTTTCCTGCCTGTTCTTGTTAAAATCCACATCTCTTTGCGCAGCACCTGCCTCCAGTTCTGACTCATTCCACATGGATTGCAAAGTCACATTCTTCCTGTTTTGCATCTAGCCATGATACAGTTATCTCGGTGATACTCAATGATTATCGAACCATTCCTCTGACAACCTCCATGAAGTCCATTCATAGGTTAGTCCGATCAACATTGATGACTGCCAGGTACTGAGCTCCTTTATTTTGTTTGTGCGAGCAGGTGGTATAGTAGTGGGGGTATAGCTCAGTGGTAGAGCATTTGACTGTAGAGTGTAAGGGCTGTGGTTCAAATTCAGGTGCCTCCTATCCCTTTTTCAGTACTTCCTGTTGGGAACCATCCAGTAAGTCTGCTTTCCCTGCAAGCTGTAGGATTGTTGTTTATTTGTGAATTATATCTGTAGCCAATCGTGGTGCCAACTACATTCATACCACATGTGATAGTCATGCTGCTCCATCTGGGAGTGCTGGCTATTTGTTTAGGTGGGTCCTGCAAACGATAAGTATCATCATAGAATCATAGAATGGTTACAGCACGGAAGAAGTCCACTCAGCCCATTGAACCTGTGGCGGCTCGCTGCAAGAGCACTTCAGCTAGTCCCTTTCCCCGTAGCCCTGTAAATTATTTTCTTTCAGGGACTTATCCAACTCCCTTTAGAAAGTACATGTTACTTGTCTCAGTTTCTTTGATTATGGTGAGACACAACATAAACATGTGGGCATAGCTCAGTGGTAGAGCATTTGACTGCAGATCAAGAGGTCCTTGGTTCAAATCGAAGTGCTCACTTTGTTTCAGTGCTGTTGTTGAGTTATTTTTCCTGTGGTGCACATTGTTTGGTGACTTTAGTTAAGTGCCACATCTGTTGTGCAAACTGAACTGGATTGTATTGACTTGACACATGGGACAGTTGCTTCGCACACCAGCTCCACCTGCAGCATTTGCCCACTGCTTACCGGTTGCTTCTCTTCAGGTTGGTCCTATCAAGATTGATGACTGCCAGGTATTGAGCTCCGCTACCTTGTGTGGGAGAGAAAGCGTTTCGCGTGTTGGGGTGTAGCTCAGTGGCAGAGCATTTTCTTGTTGAATTATGAGGTCTGTGGTTCAAATCCTGATATTTCCTACGCTTTCTACAATGCTTCCTGTTCTCTAGTAAGTTTCCCTTCCTTGCAGCTGGAGAATTGTAGTTTAATTATTATTTATGTGTGTAGCCAATCTTGATGCAAACATACATACACAACACATGTGATAGCCATGCTGCTCCAGGGGGAAGTGGTGGCTATGTTTTGTGTGGGTCGTACGAATGTTGATGAGTACTCAGTACCTGCATCAGTTTCTTTGAACCTGATGAAGTACTGTGGCAGTGTATGGTTGTAGCTGCCGTTTGGGAGATGCCTCTAGTTCAGTGTTCTGTGGTAAGCAGGCGGTCCTTGAAGCTTGGTGACAAGGCTTTCCATGTTGGGTTGCGCATCGCATCTCTACACAACAGTGCTATTCGCTCCACTCAGGCAATGTTTCTGATACCCTAGTTATTTGTCTCCCAGTATAACTGAAGTAGCTTCTTTTCAGGTTGGTCATCTCAACATTGATGACTGTCAGGTACTGAGCTCAGTTACCATGTGTGCATAACAAGTGACTGTATGTGTGGGGGTATAGCTCAGTGGTGGAGCATTTCACTGCAGTTCATGAGGTCGCTAGTTCAAATCCAGGTGCCACCTGTCATTTTTTAAAAGCTTCCAAGTCAGAATCATCCTGTAAGTTTGCCTCCTCTACCACTGTGGGATTGTTCTTTAATTATGAATTATATCTGTAGCCAATCGTGGTGCAAACTACATTCATGCCACATGTACGATAGCAAAATACTGCGGATGCTGGAAATCCG
The DNA here is from genome assembly GCF_052327205.1 of Somniosus microcephalus. NCBI lineage: Eukaryota > Metazoa > Chordata > Chondrichthyes > Squaliformes > Somniosidae > Somniosus > Somniosus microcephalus. The sequence goes on from NC_141010.1 coordinate 11,671,862, forward strand.
AAATAGCAACAGAAAACGCTGGGAAATCTCAGCAGGCCAGGGCAGCATCCGTGGAGAGAGAAATGGAGTCAAGGTTTTGGGTCGAAGACCCTTCATCAGAACTGGATAAAAAGCAGGAAAAGGGATATATTTTAAAGCAAGTGGGGGCTGGGAAAAGGGGGAGGGGATGAAAGAACAAAAGGGAAGGTCAGTGATAGGATAGAAAGCAGGAGGGATTAAGAGGCATTGAGAGACATTAAGAGATATTCAATGAACAAAGGATGGCTCTAGATGAAGTGAGAATGGCGCTGGCAGAATGAAGGACAGCTACCATGTGGGAGGGAAGAAAAAAGCTCAGACGAAAGTGTGGATTAAAAAAAAGAAAGGGACCTGAAACGTTAACTCCGTTTCTCTCTCCACAGATGCTGCCCTGGCCTACTGAGTTTTCCAGCGCTTCATGCCACATGTGATAGCCATGCTGCTCCCTCTGGGAGTGGGGGCTATTTGTTCAGGTGGGTCCTGCAAATGTTAAGTACATATTACTTGGCTCAGTTTCTTTGATTCTGGTGAGGAATTTTACAAGCATGTGGGTATAGCTCGGTGGTAGAGCATTTGACTGCAACTTAAGATGTTCTTGGTTAAAATCCAAGTTCCCTTTTGATTAAATGGTGCTTCAGTGTTCCTGTGAGTTGTTGAGTTATTTCTCCTGTGGTGCACATTGTTTGGTGACTTTAGTTAAGTGCCACATCTGTTATGTAAGCCGAAACTGATTGTATTGACTTGACACATGTTACATTTTCTTTGCACACCAGCTCCCCCTGCAGCATTTTCCCACTGCTTGCTGGATGGTTATTTATTATATTGATGCTTTTTTCTGTACACCTGCATATATGGCACTGATAGTACGATCGTGCAAAATTGAACATTCAACCTGGCGTTGCTTTTGTTGACTGTAAGTATCTAAAGAGGTGGGGCCGAGCACAGTGACGGAGCATTGGACTTCAGATGGAGAAATGTCTGGTTGAGATTTGGATGTTGTTTGGGGGATGCTTCTAGTTCAGTGTTCTGTGGTGAGCAGGTGGTCCTTGAAGCTTGGTGACAAGGCTTTCCATGTTGGGCTGTGCATCACATCTCTACACCACAGTGTTACTCACTCCACTCAGGCAACGTTTCTGAGACCCTCGTTATTTGTCTCCCAGTATAACTGAAGCAGCTTCTTGTCAGGTTGGTTGTCTCAACATTGAGGACGGCCAGGTACTGAGCTCAGTTACCTTGTGTGCATAAGAAGGGCCTGTATGTGTGGGGGTATAGCTCCATGGTGGAGTATTTGACTGCAGATCAAGAAGTCTCTGGTTCCAATCCAGGAGCCCACTGTTTTTTTGTTTTTTTTTAAAACCTTCCATGTCGGAATCATCCAGTAAGTTTGCCTCCTCTGTAGCTGTGGGATTGTTGTTTAGTTATGAATTATATCTGTAGCCAATCGTGATGCAAACTACATTCATGCCACATGTGATAACCATGCTGCTCCCTCTAGGAGTGGTGGCGATTTGTTTAGGTGCGTCCCGCAAATGTTAAGTACATATTACTTGGCTCAATTTCTTTGATTCTGGTGAGGAATTCTGCAAGCATGTGGGTATAGCTCAGTGGTAGAGCATTTGACTGCAGCTTAAGATGTTTTTGGTTCAAATCCAAGTTCCTCTTTGATTAAATAGCATTTCAGTGTTCCTGTGAGTTGTAGAGTTGTAGAGTTATTTCTCCTGTGGTGCACATTATTTGGTGACTTTAGTTAAGTGCCACATCTGTTATGTAAGCCGAAACTGATTGTATTGACTTGACACATGTTACATTTTCTTCGCACACCAGCTCCCCCTGCAGCATTTTCCCACTGCTTGCTGGATGGTTATTTATTATATTGATGCTATATTCTGTACACCTGCATATATGGCACTGATAGCACGATCTTGCAAAATTGAACATTCAACCTGGCGTTGCTTTGGTTGACTGTAAGTATCTAAAGAGGTGGGGCCGAGCACAGTGACAGAGCATTGGACTTCAGATGGAGAAATGTCTGGTTGAGATTTGGATGTTGTTTGGGGGATGCTTCTAGTTCAGTGTTCTGTGGTAAGGAGGTGGTCCTTGAAGCTTGGTTACAAGGCTTTCCATGTTGGGCTGTGCATCACATCTCTACACAACAGTGTTACTCACTCCACTCAGGCAAAGTTTCTGATAGCCATAGTTATTTGTCTCCCAGTATAACTGAAGCAGCTTCTTGTCAGGTTGGTTATCTCAACATTGAGGACTGCCAGTTACTGAGCTCAGTTACCTTGTGTACATAAGATGTGACTGCATGTGTGGGGGTAAAGCTCAGTGGTGGAGCATTTGACTGCAGATCAAAAGGTCTCTGGTTCAAATCCAGGTGCCCCCTGTCATTTTTTAAAAAGCTTCCATGTCGGAATCATCCAGTAAGTTTGCCTCCTCTGCTGCTGTGGGATTGTTGTTTAGTTATTGAATTATATCTGTAGCCAATCGTGGTGCAAACTACATTCATGCCACATGTGATAACCATGCTGCTCCATCTGGGAGTGTTGGCTATGTGTTCAGGTGAGTCCCGCAAACGTTAAGTACATATCACTTGGCTCAATTTCTTCGATTCTGTTGAGGCATTCTGCAAGCATGTGGGTATATTTCAGAGGTAGAGCATTTGACTGCAGCTCAAGGTGTTCTTGGTTCAAATCCAAGTTCCCCTTTTGATTAAGTGGTGTGCCTAAGAAGAAGCTTCAGTGCTCATGTAAGTTGTAGAGTTATTCTTCCTGTGGTGCACATTGTTTGGTGGCTTTGGTTAAGTACCACATCTGTTGGGGAAGCTGACTCTGATTGTATTGGCTTGACACGTGTTACATTTTCTTCGCACACTTCGCCTCCAGAAATGCCAACCTTGAAGAAATCTTGTTCCTCTCTTGATTGTGATTTCTCATTGTCTCCATCTCCTGTTCACTTTCACTGTTATCCCTTTCCCTGCCTGTTCTTGTTAACATCCACATCTCTTTGCGCAGCACCTGCCTCCAGTTCCGACTCATTCCATATGGATTCCGAACTCACCGTGTGGAGGCAGGAGACGTCGGTAGCATTCTTAATGAATACTTTGCGTCTGTTTTCACAAAGGAGAGGGGCAAAGCAGACATTGCTCTCAGGAAGGAGGAGTGTGAAATATTAGATGAAATAAACATAGTGAGAGAGGATGTATTAAGGGGTTTAGCAGCTTTAAAAGTGGATAAATCCCCAGGCCCGGATGAAATGTATCCCAAGCGAAGCAAAAGAGGAAATAGCAGAGGCCCTGACCATCATTTTCCAATCCTCTCTTTGGCTTCAGGTGTGGTGCCGGAGGACTGGAGGACTGCCAATGTGGTACCCTTGTTTAAAAAGGGAGATAAGGATAGACCGAGTAATTACAGGCCAGTCAGCCTAACCTCGGTGGTGGGAAAATTATTGGAAAGAATTCTGAAGGACAGGATAAATCTTCATTTAGAAAGACACGGATTAATGAAGGATAGTCAGCACGGATTTGTTAAGGGAAGGTCGTGTCTGACCGATTGATTTAATTTTTTGAGGAAGTAACAATGAGGGTAGATGAGGGTAGTGCATTTGATGTAGTGTATATGGACTTTAGCAAGGCTTTTGATAAGGTTCCACATGGCAAACTGGTCACGAAGCCCATGGGATCCAGGGCAAAGTGTCAAGTTGGATTCAAAACTGGCTTGGAGGCAGGAAGTAGAGGGTAATGGTTGATGGGTGTTTTTGTGACTGGAAGGCTGTTTCCAGTGGGGTTCCGAAGGGCTCAGTACTAGGTCCCTTGCTTTTTGTGGTATATATCAATGATCTAGACTTGAATATAGGGGGTATGATTAAGAAGTTTGCAGATGATACAAAAATCGGCTGTGTGGTTGATACTGAAGAAGGAAGCTATAGACTGCAGGAAGATATCAATAAATTGGTCAAGTGGGCAAAACAGTGGCAAATGGAATTCAATCCAGAGAAGTGTGAGGTAATGCATTTGGGGAGGGCTAACAAGGAAAGGGAATACACATTAAATGGTAGGACACTGAGCAGTGTAGAGGAACAAAGGGACCTTGGAGTGCATGTCCACAGATCCCTGAAGGTAGCAGGCCAGGTAGATAAGGTGGTTAAGAAGGCATACGGAATGCTTGCCTTTATTAGCCGTGGCATAGAATACAAGAGCTGGTTATGCTGGAACTGTATAAAACACTAGTTATGCCTCAGCTAGAGTACTGCTTGCAGGTCTGGTCACCACATTACAGGAAAGATGTGATTGCACTAGAGAGGGTTCGGAGGAGATTTAAAAGGATGTTGCCGAGAGTAGAGAATCTTAGCTATGAGGAAAGACTGCATAGGCTGGGTCTGTTTTCCTTGGAACAGAGGAGGCTGAGGGGAGACCTTATTGAGGTATATAAAACTATGAGGGGCATAGATAAAGTGGATAGAAAGGACCTATTTCCCTTAGCAGAGGGGTCAAAAACCAGGGGGCACAGATTTAAAGTAATTAGTGGAAGGTTTAGAGGGGAAATTTCTTCACCCAGAGGGTTGTGGGGGTCTGGAACTCACTGCCTGAAAGGGTGGTAGAGGCAGGAACCCTAACCACATTTAAAAAGTACTTGGATGTGCACTTGGGATGCTCTAACCTGCAGGGCTACGGACCAAGAGCTGGGAAGTGGGATTAGGCTGGAGAGCTCTTTGTTGGTCGGCGCGGACACGATGGGCCGAAATGGCCTCCTTCCGTACTGTAACTTTCTATGATTCTCACATTTCACCCTTCATGTTTCGCATCTACACATGATCACAGTTATCTCTGTGATAGTCAATGATCCTCTAACCATGCCTCTCACAGCTTCATGAAGTCCACCCATAGGTTGGTCCGACCAACATTGATGACTGCCAGGTTCTGAGCTCCCTTACTTTGTCTGTACAAGAGTGTACTGTAGAAATTGGGGAATAGCTCAGTGGTAGAGCATTTGATTGTCAATCAAGTGGTCTGTTGTTCAAATCCAGGTGCCCCCTATCCCTTTTTCAGTGCTTCTTGTTGGGGATCATCCAGTCAGTTTCTTTTCCCTGCAGCTGCAGGATTGTTGTTTATCTGTGAATTATATCTGTAGCCAATCGTGGTGCCAATTACATTCATGCCACATGTGATAGCCATGCTGCTCCCTCTGGGAGTGGGGGCTATTTGTTTAGGTGGTCCCTGCAAACATTAAGTACATTTTACTTGGCTCAGTTTACATAGGATTACATGGGATATACGGCAAACAGACCATTCGGCCCAACCAATCCATGCTGGCATTTATGCTCCACTTGCACCTCCTCCCGTCTTTCCTCATGTAAATCTATCAGCATAATCCTCTATTCCCTTCTCCTTCATATGTTTATCTAGCCACCCCTTAAATGCATCTATACTGCTTTCCTCAACTACTCCCTGTGGTAGCGAGTTCCACATTCTCACCACCCTAAAATTCCCTATTGGATTTCTTGGTGACTATCTTATATTGATGGCCTTTAGTTATGCTCTTCCCCACTATATCTTCCACTCTATCAAAACCTTTCATAATTGTAAAGACCTCTATTAGGTCACCCCTCAGCCTTCTCTTTTCAAGAGAAAAGAGAACCAGCCTGTTCATCCTTTCCTGATATGTATACCCTCGCATTTCTGGTATCATCCTTGTAAATCTTCTCTGCACCCTCTCCAGTGCCCCTATATCCCTTTAGGGATAGCCACACCTCTTTGCGCAGCACCTGCCTCCAGTTCCGACTCATTCCACATGGATTGCAAACTCACATTTCACCCTTCCTGTTTTGCATCTAGTCATGATCACAGTTATCTCTGTGATACTCAATGATTCTCTAACCATTCCTTTCACAACTCCATGAAGTCCACTCGTAGGTTGGTCCGATCAACATTGATGACTGCCAGGTACTGAGCTCCTTTACTTTGTTGGTGCAGCGGAGTGTGGGTATAGCTCAGTGGTAGAGCATTTGACTGCAGATTAAGAGGTCTCTGACTCAAATAAGTATCCCCCTATTCCTTTTTCAGTATTTCCTGTTGGGAACCATCCAATAACTCTGTTTTCCCTGCAGCTGCAGCATTGTTGTCTATTTGTGAATTATGTCTGCAAACCACATTCATGCCACATCTGGGAGTGCTGGCTATTTGTTTAGCTGGGTCCTGCAAATGATAAGTATCATCAGAGAATGGTTACAGCACGGAAGGCGGCCATTCGGCCCATTGAGCCCGTGCCAACTCTCTGCTAGAGCACTTCAGCTCGTCCTACTCCCCCTGCTCTTTCTCTGTAGCCCTGCAATTTTTTTTCCTTCAGGTACTTATCTAACTCCCTTTGGAAGTACATGTTGCTTGGCTCAGTTTCATTGATTCTGGTGAAATGCTGTTGAAGCCTGTGGCTATAGCTCAATGGCAGAGCAGTTGACTGCTAAATCATGAAGTCCCTTGGCTCAAATCCACAGTGCCCACTTAGTATCAGTGCTGGCATGAGTTATTCTTCCTGTGGTGCGCATTGTTAAGTGCCACATCTGTTGTGCAAACTGAAACTGATTGACTTGACACATGGGACAGTTGCTTTGCACACCAGCTCCCCCTCCAGCATTTGCCATCTGGATGCTTATTTATTATATTGCTGCTATATTCTGTACACTTGCATATATGGCACTGATACCATGATCTTGCAAAACTGAACATTGAACCTGGTGTTGCTTGTGTTGACTGGAAGTATCTAAAGAGGTTGGGGCCGAGCACAGTGACAGAGCATTTGACTTCAGATGGAGAAATGTCTGGTTGAGATTTGGGTGTTGTTTGGGGGATGCTTCCAGTTCAGCGTTCTGGGGTAAGGAGGTGCTCCTTGAAACTTGGTGACAAGACTGTCCATGTTGTATTCTACATCGCATCTCTCCACCACAGTGTTACTCACTCCACTCAGGCAACAGTTCTGATACCCTAGTTATTTCTCTCCCAGAATAACTGAATCAGCTTCTTTTCAGCTTGGTCCGATCAATGTTGATGACTGCCAGGTACTGAGCTCCATTATCTTGTGTGCATGAGGGCTTTGTGCAGGTGTTGGAGTATAGTTCAGTGGCTGAGTGTTTTGCTTCAAATTAACAGATCCCTGGTTCAAATCCGGCTGTTACCTTATGCTTTATTCATTCGGAGTCATCCAGTAAGCTTTCCTTCGCTGTAGCTGCAGGATTCTTGTTTAGCTATCAATTATATCTGTAGCCAATCCTGGTGCAAACTACATTCATGCCACATGTGCTCGCCATGCTGCTCCAGCTGGGAGTGGGGGCTACTTGTTTCGGCGGGTCCTACAAATGTTAATAAGTACATATTACACATAAAAAACAAGGTGGAGTCGAGTTTCGGCTGGGTTCCAGTAGTTATATCAGTCCAATCTGGGTGAAATGGGCCGAACCAGTGCGAAACATCACGGAATTTTAAACGCGAGTGAGTGACGCTCGAAAACCACTTGTGTTCCTGTTCTTCGCGATCTTTTACCCTGGTTCAAGATTCAATTTGCCCGAATCAGGGCCCGCCCACAAAGCTGGCCGCGCCCCCAGGTCGAAATGACGAGATTCTGCTGATTGCGCCGGTTCGGGGAGGCTCTTCAAATTGCGCTCATTCTCATAGGCGAACAGGCACTAGTCGGCATGCTTCAAATGTTGCTTCATACCAAAAAGACACGACCCATTACTAAATGCTTACAGCCCTGTCACCAAGTTCCAGGTAAAGCACATTTAACAGAGAACTCCAAAGTGGAGGCATTACCCGAGGCTAGGGACACCTGGAGTTAAACTAGGGACCTCACAATCTGTAGTGAGATACCCTATGAACTACTCTACGATCGAGCTACATCTCCCATTCACATCTGATTGCCTCAGACACAAGGAAATTGAGCTGAGAAATGTGAAGTCAGGAAAGGCCATGACCTCCGTGTTGTAGGTAATTGCTTTTTACTTGTGTTGTTTAATTCACTGCCACTTCACCACCAGATAGGCCAACTTTGAGAAGTCTTGTTCCTCTCTTGATTGTGATTTCTGATTGTCTCCATCTCCTGTTCACTTTCACTGTTATCCCTTTTCCTGCCTGTTCTTGTTAACATCCACATCTCTTTGCGCAACACCTGCCTCCAGTTCCGACTCATTCCACATGGATTCCAAACTCACATTTCACCCTTCCTGTTTTGCATCTAACCATGATCACAGTTATCTCTGATACTCAATGATTCTCTAACCATTCTCTAGCTGCTCCATGAAGTCCACTCATAGGTTGGTCCGATCAACATTGATGACTGCCAGGTAGTGAGCTCCTTTACTTTGCTTGTGTGAGACGCTGGCATAGCAGTGGGGATATACGTCAGTGGTAGAACATTTGACTGCAGATCAAAAGGTCTCTGGCTTAAATCAAGGTGTACCCTATCACTTTTTCATGCTTCTTTGAATCTGATGAAGTACTGTGGCATTGTGTGGTTATAGCTCTGTGGTAGATTATTTAACTGTTAGATTTGGAGTTCCAAATTCAAATCCAAAAAAGCACTTTTCTTAAATGAGATTTCACCGCTGTGTGTGGTGAAGTTGATGGCTTATCCTCCCTGTTGTATATTGTCTGGTGATGTTAGCTAGGAACTACTTCTGTTGTGTACCAGCTGCTGACACATGGCAGGACATATTGAGAGAGCGGTTAACAAGGCATATGGGATCTTGGGCTTCATAAATAGAGGTATTGAGTACAAAAGTAGCGAAGTTATGCTGAACCTTTATAAAGCGCTGGTTAGGCCACAACTGGAGTATTGCGTCCAGTTCTGGTCACCACACTTTAGGAAGGATGTGAAGGCCCTTGAGAGGGTGCAGAGGAGATTTACCAGAATGGTTCAGGGGATGGGGGATCGTAGCTACAAGGACAGGTTGGAGAAGCTGGATTTGTTTTCATTAGAGCAAAGGAGGTTGAGTGGTGATTTGATAGAGGTATACAAGATTATGACGGGTTTGGATAGGCTAGACGGGGAAAGGCTGTTCCCACTAGTTAATGGTACAAGGACTAGGGGGACACAGATTTAAGGTTTTGGACAAGAGACACAGGGGGGGCATGTGAGGAAAAACTTTTTTACGCAGCGAGTGGTGAGGACCTGGGACTCGCTGCCGACGGAAGTGGTGGAAGCGGAGACACTCAATGTTTTCAAGGGGAGACTGGATAGGCACTTGAGGGAAATAAACTTGCAGGGCTACGGGGATAGAGCGGGGGAATGGGACTGACTGGATTGCTCTACAGAGAGCTGGCATGGATTCGATGGGCCGAATGACCTCCTCCTGTGCCGTTATGACTTTATGACTCTATGACTCATGTTACAGTTGCTTCACACACCAGCTCCCCCTGCAGCATTTTCCCACTGCTTGCTGGATGCTTATTTATTATATTGATGCTGTATTCTGTGCACTTGCCTATATTGCACTGATAGCATGATCTTGCAAAACTGAACATTGAACCTGGCGTTGCTTGAGTTTGACTGGAAGTATCTAAAGAGGTGGGGGGCACAAAGCAGTGACAGAGCATTTGATCTCAGATGGAGAAATCTCTGGTTGAAAATCAGCTGCTGTTTGGGGGATGCTTCTAGTTCAACGTTCTGTGGTAAGCAGGTGGTCATTGAAGCTTGGCGACAAGGCTTTCCATGTTGGGTTGTGCATTGCATCTCTACACAACAGTGTTACTCACGCCACTCCTGCAACATTTATGATACCTAGTTAATTTTTTCCCAGTTTAACTGAAGCAGCTTCTTTTCAGGTTGATCCGATCAGCATTGCTGACGGCCAGGTATTGAAATTGTTTCCACCACCACCTTAAAGGCAGCACACTCCAGATCATAATAATTTGCTGCTTAAAACACAAGTCCTGCAGTTGCCAGGAAGGCAGATTTACTGTATGACACCCAACAGGAAGCATTTAAAATGGATAAGGGGACGCAGGGATTTGAACCAGAGAGCTCTTGATCGCTAGTCAAATGCTCTACCCACTGAGCTACACCCCCACACTTACAGCAATGTCTCACACACAAGGTAACTGAGCTCAGTACCTGGCATTTGTCAATGTTAGTCGGATCAACCTGAAAAGAAGCAGTCAAACACAAGCAACGCCAGGTTCAATGTTCAGTTTTGCAACATTATGCTACCAGTGCCACATATGCAAGTGTACAGAATATGGCACCAATATTGACTGTAAGTATCTAAAGAGGTGGGGGCACAGCACAGTGACAGAGCATTGGACCTCAGATGGAGAAATGCCTTGTTGAAATTCAGGTATTGTTTGGGGTAGGCTTCTAGTTCAGCATTCTGTGGTAGGAATGTGCTCTTGAAGCTTGGTGACAAGGCTTTCCATGTTGGGTTTTGCATCACATCTCTACACAACAGTGTTACTCACTCCACTCATGCAATGTTTCTGATAGCCATAGTTATTGGTCTCCCAGAATAACTGATGCAACTTCTTTGTAGGTTGGTTCTCTCAACATTGATGATGGTCAGGTACTGAGCTCCGTAACCTTGTGTGCGTGAGCAGGTGGCGTAAGTGTGGCGGTATAGCTCAGTGGTCAAGCATTTGCTTGCCTCATTCAAGAGAGCTTTAGGTTCAAATCCAGATGTAATTCTCCCTGTCTTTAAATGCTTCCATATTTGGAGTCATCTGGCAAGTTTTGCTTCACTGCAACTGCAGGATTGTTGTTTAGTTATGAATTATATCTGTAGCCAATCGTGGTGCAAACTACGTTCATGCCACATGTGATATCCATGCTGCTCCATCTGGGAGTGGGGGCTATTTGTTTAAGTGGGTCTTGAAAATGATAAGTGCATGTTACTTGGCTCAGTTTCATTGATTCTGGTGAAATACTTAGCATGGATGTGGGCAGAGCTCAGTGATCGAGCATTTGACTGCAGAGCTAAGAAGTCTTTGGTTCAAATCCAAGTGCCCACTTTGTTTAAGTGTCCTTTCAGTGCTGGTGTGAGTTGTGCAGTTATTCTTCCTGTGGTGCACATTGTTTGGTGACTTTAGTTAAGTACCACATCTGTTGTACAAACTAAAACTGATTGTATTGACTTGACACACAGTTACTTTGCACGCTAGCTCCCCCTGCAGTATTTGCCATCTGAATGCTTATTGATGCTGTATTCTGTACACTTGCATATATGGCACTGATAGCACGATCTTGCAAAACTGAACGTTGAACCTGGTATTGCTCGTGTTACAGCAAGTATCTAAAGAGGTTGGGGCACAGCTCAGTGACAGAGCATTTGACTTCAGATGGAGAAATGTCTGGTTGAAAATCAGCTTCCGTTTGGGGATGCTTGTAATTCAGCGTTCTGTGGCAGGTGCTGCTTGAAACTTGGTGACAAGGCTTTCCATGTTGGGTTGTGCATCGCATCTCTACACAGCAGTGTTACTCACTCCACTCAGGCAAGATTTCTTATAGGTGTAATTATTTCTCTCCCAGCTCAACTGAAGCAGCTTTTTTTCAGGTTAGTCCGATCAACATTGATGACTGCCAGGTATTGAGCTCATAGAAACATAGAAACACAGAAGATAGGAGCAGGAGTAGGCCATTCGGCCCCTCGAGCCTGTTCCGCCATTCAATGCGATCATGGCTGATCATCCAAATTCAGTACCCTGTCCCTGCTTTCTCCCCATACCCCTTGATCCCTTTAGCCTTAAGAAATAAATCCAACTCCTTCTTGAATCTATTTAATCAAATCAAAACAAATCAAATCAAATCAACTTTTATTGTCATTGTTAGTGCACAAGTGCAGTACAACGAAATGTAGGCTTGCGGCTCCCGAGAGTGTACCTTTAGATTAAGACATTTAAACATTCAACATACATTTGGCTTGTAATACATTAACATAAACATAACCATAATAAAGTGCATTGGCAGATGTGCAGGCTTTAGAGTTTATTTGTGGAGTTCAGTAGGATGACAGCCCTAGGAAAGAAGCTGTTCCTAAATCTGGTCGTACGGGTGCGAATGCATCTGTAACGTCTCCCAGATGGCATGAGGGCGAACAGACTGTGGCTGGGGTGGGTAGGGTCTTTGATGATGTACCGTGACCTCCGTAAACAGCGTTTCTGGTATATGTGCTTTATGGTCGGTAGCCGGGTGCCGGTAATGCGTTGGGCAGTTTTGACTACCCGCTGCAGGGCTTTCCGGTCATAGTAGCTACAGCTGCCATACCATACTGTGATACAGTTTGTCAGGATGCTCTCTATTGTGCAGCGGTAAAAGTTAGAGAGGATCAGGGGTGACAGGTTACATCCCTTCAGCCTCCTTAGGAAATATAGGCGCTGCTGGGCCTTCTTCACCAGAGAGGAGATATTGAGGGACCAGGAGAGGTCTTCCGTGATGTGGACTCCGAGGCACTTAAAGCTGTCCACCCTTTCCACCACAGCCCCATTGATGTGGATGGGGGTGTGACTTCCGCCTTTAGACTTCCTGAAGTCCACAATGATTTCTTTGGTTTTCTTGATGTTAAGGGCCAGGTTGTTATCGGCGCACCACTTCACGAGATGCTGGACCTCCTCCCTGTAGGCTGACTCATCGTTGTTGGTGATCTGGCCTACTACCGTGGTATCATCCGCAAACTTGATGATGGTGTTGGAACCATGAACAGCCACACAGTCATGGGTGAAGAGGGAGTAGAGGAGGGGGCTCAGCACACATCCTTGTGGGGCCCCCGTGTTCAGGGTCGGGGGGAGGGAGGTGTGGTTACCTAATTTGACAGACTGGGGTCTGTTTGTTAGGAAGTCCAGGGTCCAGTTGCAGAGGGAAGTGTTCAGGTCAAGAGTTTGGTGGCCAGCTTGTTGGGGACGATAGTGTTGAATGAATTGGCCTCTACTGCCTTCTGTGGTAGAGAATTCCACAGATTCACCACTCTCTGGGTGAAGAAATTCCTCCTCATTTCTGTCCTAAATGGCTTACCCCTTATCCTTAGACTGTGACCCCTGGTTCTGGACTCCCCGACCATCGGGAACATCCTTCCTGCATCTAGTCTGTCCAGTCCTGTCAGAATTTTATAAGTTTCAATGAGATCCCCTCTCATTCTTCTAAACTCCAGCGAGTATAAGCCCAATCGACCCAATCTCTCCTCATACGTCATTCCTGCCATCCCAGGTATCAGCCTGGTGAATCTTCGCTGAACTCCTTCCATGGCAAGAACATCCTTCCTCAGATAAGGCGACCAAAACTGCACACAATACTCAAGATGTGGTCTCACCAAGGCCCTGTACAACTGCAGTAAGACATCCTTGTTCCTGTACTCAAACCCTCTCGCTACGAAGGCCAACTTACCATTTGACTTCTTAACCGCCTGTTGCAGCTGCATGCTTACCTTCAGCGACTGGTGCACAAGGACACCCAGGTCTCGTTGCACTTCCCCTTCTCCCAATCTATTGCCATTCAGATAATAATCTGCCTTCCTGTTTTTGCCACCAAAGTGGATAACCTCACATTTATCCACGTTATATTGCATCTGCCATGATTCTGCCCAATCACCCAACCTGTCCAAATCATCCTGGAGTTTCTCGGCATCCTCCTCACAGCACACATGCCCACCCAGCTTTGTGTCGTCTGCAAACTTGGAGATATTACATCTAGTTCCCTTGTCTAGATCATTAATATATATTGTGAATAGCTGGGGTCCAAGGACCAATCCCTGCGGTACCCCACTAGTCACTGCCTGCCACTCGGAAAAAGACCCATTTATTCCAACTCTTTGCTTTCTGTCTGCCAACCAGTTCTCTATCTAAGTCAATACCTTGCCCCCAATCCCATGTGCCTTAACTTTACACGCTAATCTCTTATGCGGGACCTTATCAAAAGCCTTCTGAAAGTCCAACTACACCACATCCACTGGTTCTCCCTTATCTATTTTACCTCCAAAAATTCCAGTAGATTAGTCAAGCACGATTTACCTTTTGTAAATCCATGTTGACTTTGTCCGATCCTGTCACTGTTTTCCAAATGCTCTGCTATTACATCTTTTATAATGGACTCTAGCATTTTCCCCACTACCGATGTCAGGCTTACAATTCCCTGTTTTCTCTCTACCACCTTTTTTGAATAGTGGGGTAACATTAGCTACCCTCCAATCCATGGGTATTGTTCCAGATTCCATCAAATGTTGGAAGATGATCAGCAATGCATCTACTATTTCTAGGGCCACTTCCTTAAGTACCCTAGGATGTAGATTATCAGGCCCTGGGGATTTATCGGCCTTCAATCCCGTCAATTTCCCTAACACCATTTCCCTACAAATACTGATTTCTTTCAGTTCCTCCCTTTCATCAGACCCTATGTTCCCCGACAGTCGGAGCACGGAGCCTGGGAGGTGAGGAGCCGGTATAAAAACTGGAGAGCAGCGAGGCCCGAGAGCAGTCGGAGCACGGAGCCTGGGAGGTGAGGAGCTGGTATAAAAACCGGAGAGCAGCGAGGCCCGAGAGCAGTCGGAGCACGGAGCCTGGGAGGTGAGGAGCCCGGTATAAAAACCGGACAGCAGCGAGGCCCGAGAGCAGTCGGAGCACGGAGCCTGGGAGGTGAGGAGCCGGTATAAAAACCGGAGAGCAGCGAGGCCCGAGAGCAGTCGGAGCACGGAGCCTGGGAGGTGAGGAGCCCGGTATAAAAACCGGAGAGCAGCGAGGCCCGAGAGCAGTCGGAGCACGGAGCCTGGGAGGTGAGGAGCCGGTATAAAAACCGGAGAGCAGCGAGGCCCGAGAGCAGTCGGAGCACGGAGCCTGGGAGGTGAGGAGCCGGTATAAAAACCGGAGAGCAGCGAGGCACACCAACTCAGCAGCGGGGAGAGAGGTAAAAAGTAATCAGAGTGTGACATCACCAGGGAGCAGGTAAGTGATTGGTTGGTGAGTATTTCTCTTTTCAATACAAGCTTGACTTCTGTGGTGTTAAATTTCTAGGGTCTCTGGTGTAGTGGGGACAGTTGGTAAATAAAGCACCCTAGAGTATACCTGTAACTGGGGTATTGAATAAATTTTTTAATTAATTAAAGGAGTAAGTCATGGCAGGAGAGTTCAGACCCGTGTTCTGCTCCTCTTGCTCCATGTGGGAAGTCAGGGACACTGCCAGTGTCCCTGACGACCATGTGTGCGGGAAATGCATCCAGCTGCAGCTACTTGTAGACCGCATTACGGCGCTCGAGCTGCGGGTGGATGAATTTTGGAGCATGCGCGATGCTGAGAGGCTCGTGGATAGCACGTTTAGCGAGTTGTTCACGCCTCAGGGTAGGGCTGCACAGGGGGTGACCATCAGGCGGAGCAACAAAGGCAGGCAGGTAGTGCAGGGAACCCCTGCGGACATCCCCCTTTCAAACAAGTATACCAAGTTGGATACTGTTGAGGGGGATGACTTACCAGGGGAAGGCAGCAGCAGCCAGCTTCCTGGCACCAGGGAAGCTTCTGCTGCTCAGGAAGGGAGGAAAAAGAGTGGGAGAGCAATAGTGGTAGGGGATTCTATCGTAAGGGGAACAGATAGGCGTTTCTGTGGCCGCAAACGTGACTCCAGGATGGTTTGTTGCCTCCCTGGGGCCAGGGTCAGGGATGTCACTGAGCGGCTGCAGGGCATTCTTAAGGGGGAGGGTGAGCAGGCAGAGGTCGTGGTCCACATTGGGACCAACGACATAGGAAGGAAGGAAGGGAGATGAGGTCCTGCATCAAGAATTTAGGGAGCTAGGTAACAGATTAAAGAGCAGGACCTCAAAGATTGTAATCTCTGGATTACTCCCAGTGCCACGTGCTAGTGAGTATAGGAATGGGAGGATAGAGCAGATGAATGCGTGGCTAAGGAGTTGGTGTAGGGGGGAGGGTTTTACTTTCCTGGATCACTGGGCCTGCTTCTGGGAAAGGTGGGACTTGTACAAGTCGGAAGGGTTGCACCTGAACCAGAGCGGGACAAATATCCTTGCGGGGAGGTTTGCTAACACTGTTGGGGGGGGGTTTAAACTAACTTGGCAGGGGGATGGGATACAGAGGGGAGCTGAAATAGGGGGTGATGTGCTGCCAATTATAGAGAAAAAAACAAGTCAGCTTGGTAGACAGGACAAACATATAAGGGCAAGGCTGGATGGCATCTATTTTAATGCAAGGAGTCTTGCAAATAAGATGGATGAACTGAAGGTGTTGATAAACACATGGGAGTATGATATTGTTGCTATCACGGAGACATGGTTGAGGGAGGGGCAAGACTGGCAGCTCAATATTCCGGGGTACAGAATCTTCAGGCGAGACAGAGGGGGAGGTATAAGAGGAGGGGGTGTCGCAATATTAATTAAGGAGTCAATTACTGCAGTAAGGAGGGATGATATATTAGCAGGTTCCTCTAATGAGGCCATATGGGTGGAGCTTAAAAACAAAAAGGGGGCAAGCACTTTGCTGGGAGTGTACTATAGGCCTCCAAACAGTCAGGGGGAGATAGAGGAACAGATATGTAGGCAAATCTCAGAGAAATGTGCAAATAATAGGGTAATAATAATGGGGGATTTCAACTTCCCCAATATTAACTGGGATAGTCAGAGTGTGAAAGGCTCAGAGGGTGTAGAATTCTTAAAGTGCATCCAGGAGAGCTTTTTGAGCCAGCATGTAGAAAGTCCTACAAGAGAGGGGGCGGTACTGGACCTAATTCTAGGGAATGTGGCTGGCCAAGTGGAAAAAGTGCTAGTAGGTGAGCACTTTGGTGACAGTGACCATAATATGGTAAGATTTAAGGTGGTCATGGAAAAGGACATGGATGGGCCGGAAATAAAGGTTCTAAATTGGGGGAAGGCCGATTTTAATAGGATAAGGCAGGATCTGGCCAAAATGGACTGGGATCAGCTACTTGTAGGAAAATCCGCATCGGAGCAATGGGAGGCTTTCAGAAGGGAGATTGAGATCATACAATGGCAACATGTTCCCGTAAAGGTCAAGGGTGGTTCCAAAAACCACAGGGAACCTTGGATGTCAGGGGATATACGAGAATGGATTAGGAAAAAAAGGAGGGCTTTTGGCAGATACAAAAGGCTAAAGACGGAGGAAGCCCTAGAGGAGTACAAAAAGTGCAGGGGGATACTTAAAAAAGAAATTAGGAGATCAAGGAGGGGCCATGAAATAACACTGGCGAGCAAAATAAAGGAAAATCCTAAGATGTTTTATAAGTATATTAAGGGTAAGAGGATAACTAGGGAAAAAATAGGGCCCATTAGGGACAAAAGTGGCAATCTGTGTGTGGAGCCGGAAGATGTAGGAGGGGTTCTGAATGAATTTTTTGCATCTGTTTTCACTATGGGGAAGGACGATGTAGACATAGAAATAGGGCGGGGGGACTGTGATATGCTTGAACATCGAGAGGGAGGGGGTATTGGCGGTTTTAGCTGGCCTAAAAATGGATAAATCCCCAGGCCCGGATGAAATGTATCCCAGGCTGCTGTGTGAGGCAAAGGAAGAGATTGCGGGGGCTCTAACACATATATTCAGGACCTCTCTGGCCACAGGGGATGTGCCAGAGGACTGGAGAACCGCTAATGTAGTACCATTATTCAAGAAGGGAAGTAGGGAAAAACCGGGGAACTACAGGCCAGTGAGCCTAACATCAGTGGTAGGAAAATTATTGGAAAAAATTCTGAGGGACAAAATTAGTCTCCACTTGGAGAGGCAAGGATTAATCAGGGATAGTCAACATGGCTTTGTCAAGGGAAGATCATGTCTGACTAGTTTGATTGAATTTTTTGAGGGGGTGACTAGGTGTGTGGATGAGGGTAACGCAGTGGATGTGGTATACATGGATTTCAGTAAGGCCTTCGATAAAGTCCCGCACAGGAGACTGGTCAAGAAGGTAAGAGCCCATGGAATCCAGGGTGCCTTGGCACATTGGATACAAAACTGGCTTAGTGGCAGAAGGCAGAGGGTGATGGTCGAAGGTTGTTTTTGTGACTGGAAGCCTGTGGCCAGTGGGGTACCACAGGGATCGGTGCTGGGTCCCTTGCTGTTTGTGGTCTACATTAATGACTTGGATATGAATGTAAAAGGTATGATCAGTAAGTTCGCGGATGATACAAAAATTGGTAGGGTGGTAAATAGCGAGGAGGGTAGCCTCAGTCTGCAGGACGATATAGATGGGTTGGTCAGATGGGCGGAACAGTGGCAAATGGAATTTAACCCGGAAAAGTGCGAGGTGATGCACTTTGGGGGGACTAACAAGGCAAGGGAATACACAATGAATGGTAAGACCCTAGGCAAGACGGAGGGTCAGAGGGATCTGGGTGTGCAAGTACACAGATCCCTGAAGGCGGCGGAACAGGTGGATAAGGTGGTAAAAAAGGCATATGGGATACTTGCCTTCATTAGCCGAGGCATTGAATATAAGAGCAAGGAGGTTATGATGGAGCTGTATAAAACACTGGTTAGGCCACAGCTGGAATACTGTGTGCAGTTCTGGTCGCCACACTACAGGAAGGATGTGATCGCGTTGGAGAGGGTGCAGAGGAGGTTCACCAGGATGTTACCAGGGCTGGAGCGCTTCAGCTATGAAGAGAGACTGGGCAGATTGGGTTTGTTTTCCTTGGAGCAGAGGAGGCTGAGGGGGGACATGATTGAGGTGTACAAAATTATGAGGGGCATAGATAGGATGGATGCTGAGGAGCTTTTTCCCTTAGTAGAGGGGTCAATAACTAGGGGGCATAGATTCAAGGTAAAGGGCGGGAGGTTTAGAGGGGATTTGAGAAAGAACTTTTTCACCCAGAGGGTGGTTGGAGTCTGGAACTCACTGCCTGAAAGGGTTGTGGAGGCAGGAACCCTCACAACATTTAAGAAGCATTTGGATGAGCACTTGAAATGCCACAGCATACAAGGCTACGGACCAAATGCTGGAATATGGGATTAGATTAGACAGGGCTTGATGGCCGGCGCGGACACGATGGGCCGAAGAGCCTCTATCCGTGCTGTATAACTCTATGACATCTCTGGGAGGTTATTTGTGTCCTCCTTTGTGAAGACAGAACCAAAATATGTATTTAATTGGTTTGTCATTTCTTTGTTCCCCATTATAAATTCCCCTGATTCTAACTGCAAGGGACCTACGCTTGACTTCATCAATCTTTTTCTCTTCACATATCTATAAAAGCTTTTACAGTCAGTTTTTATGTTCCCTGCAAGCTTACTCTCATATTCTATTTTCCCCTTCTTAATTAACTTCTCCATTACCTTGTGTGAGTGAGAAAACTGCACCAACGTGGGGGTACAGCTCATTGGTAGAGCAGTTGCCTGCAGATCAAGAGGTATCTGGTTTAAATGCAGGTGCCCCATATAGTTTTTTAAGTGCTTCCTGTTGGGAGTGAGACATTAACCGGAGCTGCAGCATTGTTATTTAGTTGTTTAGTTATGTCTGTAGCCAAGGCTGGTGCAAACTACAAGTGATAGTTATCCTACTCCAGCTGGGAGTGATGCTTATTTTGTTTGTGGGGCATACAAATGTTGACAAGTATTCATTCCCTGCATCGGTTTCTTTGCTTCTGTTATGTGGTTTGGTGTGGTGTTGGTAGAGCTCTGTGCTGGAGCATTTGACTGCAGATCAAGAAGTCCCAGGTGCATTTTCTTAAGTGGCATTTCACTGTTGTTTTGGTGAATTTGATGTCTTGCTCTCCCTGTTGTATATTGTTTGGTGACTTTAGTTCGGAACTAATTCTGTTTTGCATCCCGTGACTGACTTATGTAACAGTTGCTTTGCACACCAGCCCCCCCTGCAGCATTTGCCCACACTTTGCCAGATGCTGTATTCCGTACACTTGCATTTATGGCACGATCTTGCAAAACAGAACATTGAACCTGGCGTTGCTTGAGTTGACTGGAAGTATCTAAAGAGGTGAGGAGCGTAGAACACTGACAAGCTTTTGACTTCAGACGGAGAAATCTCTGGTTGAAATTCAGCTGCGGTTTGAGGGATGCTTCCAGTTCAGCATTCTATGGTAAGCAGGTGTTCCTTGAAGCTTGGTGACAAGGCTTTCCATGTTGGGTTGTGCATCGTGTCTCTTCACAACAGTGACTCACTCCACTCAGGCAAGATTTCTGAAAGCCATAGTTATTGGTCTCCCAGCATAATTGAAGCAGCTCCAGATCATAATAATTTGCTGCTTAAAACACAAGTCCTGCAGTTGAAAGGAAGACAGATTTACTGTGTGACACCCAACAGGAAGCATTTAAAAAGGTTAAGGGGGCACCTGGATTTGAACCAGAGACCTCTTGATCTGCAGTCAAATGCTCTACCACTGAGCTATACCCCCCACACTTTTAGCAATTTCTCCCACACATAAGGTAACTGAGCTCAGTACCTGGCATTTGTTAATGTTGGTTGGATCAACCTGAAAAGAAGCATTCAAACACAAGCAACGCCAGGTTCAATGTTCAGTTTTGCAACATTATGCTACCAGTGCCATATATGCAAGTGTACAGAATATGGCACCAATATTGACTGTAAGTATCTAAAGAGGTGGGGACACAGCACAGTGACAGAGCATTGGACTTCAGATGGAGAAATGCCTTGTTGAAATTCAGGTATTGTTTGGGGGGATGCTTCTAGTTCAGCATTCTGTGGTGGGAATGTGATCTTGAAACTTGGTGACAAGGCTTTCCATGTTGGGTTGTGCATCACATCGCTACACAACAGTGTTACTCACTCCACTCAGGCAACGTTTCTGATAGCAGGTTGGTTCTCTCAACATCGATGACTGTCAGGTACTGAGCTCTGTAACCTTGTGTGCGTGAGTAAGTGGTCCAAGTGTGGCGGTATAGCTCAGTGGTAGAGCATTTGCCTGCGGATGTAAGAGGGCTTTAAGTTCAAATGCAGATGTCCTTTCTTCTTCTTTAAATATTTCCATGCTCGGAGTCATCCTGTAAGTTTGCCTTCCCTGCAGCTGTGGGATTGTTGTTTAGTTATGATTTATATCTGTAGTCAATCGTGGTGCAAACTACATTCATCCCGCACGTGATAGCCATACTGCTCCATCTGGGAGTGGTGGCTATTTGTTCAGGTGGGTCCGGCAAACTCTAAGTACATATAACTTGGCTCAGTTTCTTTGATTCTGGGCAGGGCTTGAGCAAGCATGTGAGTAGAGCTCAGGGGCAGAGCATTGGATTGCAGATTCATAGAGGTTCTTGGTTCAGATCCAAGTTCCCACGTTGTTTAAGTGTCATTTCAGTTTGTTCTAGCCACGCTGGGAGTGGTGACTTTTTTTCGTGGGTCGTCCGTATGTTGATAAATACTCATTACCCGCATCAGTTTCTTTGCTTCTGATGTAGAAGTGTGGAGTTGTGCGGGTAGAGCTCTGTGGTAGAGCATTTGACTGTAGATCCTAAGAGGTCCCAGGTCTAAATCCAGGCACCAATTTTTGTTAAGTGGCATTTCACTGGTGTTGTGGTGAATTTGATGGCTTTCTCTCCCTGTTGCATATTGTTTGGTGACTTTAGTTATGAACTACTTCTGTTATATACCTGCTGCTGACACATGTTACAGTTGCTTTGCACACCAGCTCCCCCTGCAGCATTTGCCCACAGCTTGCTGGATGGTTATTTATTATATTGATGCTATATTCTGTACACTTGCAGTTATAGCACGATCTTGCAGAACTGAACATTGAACCTGAATGTTGCTTGAGTTGACTGGAAGTATCTAAAGAGGTGGGGGGCATAGCACAGTGACAGAGCATTTGATCTCAGATGGAGAAATCTCTGGTTAAAAATCAGCTGCCATTTGGGTATTGCTTCTAGTTCAACGTTCTGTGGTAAGCAGGTGGTCCTTGAAGCTTGGCAACAAGGCTTTCCATGTTGGGTTGTGCATTTCATCTCTGCACAACAGTGTTACTCACTCCACTCAGGCAGCATTTCTGATACCCTAGTTATTTCTCCCCCAGTATAACTGAAGCAGCTTTTTTTTCAGGTTGGTCCTCCCAACTTTGGTGACTGATAGGTACTGAGCTCAGTTACCTTGTGTGTGCAGGATACCAGCACAGGTAGGCAGTATAGCTCAGTAGTAGAGCATTTGATTGCAGCTCAAAAGGTCTTTGATTCAAATCCAGCTATTTCTTATCCTTTCTAAATGTTTCCTGTTGCTAGTTATACAGTAAGTCTGCCTTCCTTGCAACTGCAGGATTACTGCTTTAAGCAGCATAATTGTTACGAACTGCAATGCACCGCCTTAAAGGGGTGGTGGAAACAAATTCAAGAATAACTTTCAGTTAACGGAGCTCGAGTACTTGGGAGTCATCAATGCTGATCGGGCCAACCTGAAAAGAAGCTGCTTCAGTTATGCTGGGAGACAAATAATTGCGGCTATCAGGAGTGGAGTGAGTAACACTGTTCTTTTCAGGTTGGTACGATTAACAGTGATGCCTGCCAGGTACTGAGCTCTGTTAATATGCGTGTGAGAAAAATCAGCATAAATTTGGGGTATAGCTCAGTGGTAGAGCATTTGACTGCAGATCTAAGTGGTCCTTATTTCAAATCCAAGCACCCACTTTGTTTCAGTGTTGGTGTGAGTTGTCGAGTTATTCTTCCTGTGGTGCACATTGTTTGGTGACTTTAGTTAAGTGCCACATCTGTTGTGTAAGCTGAAACTGATTGTATTAACTTGACACAGGGTACAGTTGCTTCGCACGCCAGCTCCCACTGCTTGCTGGATGGTTATTTATTATATTGATGCTATATTCTGTACACTCGGCACTAACATGCAAGAGTTGAATGATATCATTAACCACAAGAGCAAAGCTCGAGTGCTTTATCAATATTATTTGAACCATGAGAAGTGCAACTACCTTTAAAATGCTTCAACGGTACCAGTATTGCCACAGCAGTCAATCCCAGGCAATAGTGATATCGCTGCATTTGAGCTGCAGTGATTTCAGGCTTCAATTTATGACATTTTCAATTTTCCTCTCCTCCTCTGCTGAAGGCTTTGGAGGGTGCAATTGGAAATTGGCAAATCTGGCGGTATGACTTTAATAGCGCTGAATATCGGGCGGGGCGTGAAACATGCGGCAAATGAGATTCCACCTGTTTTGCTTCTCCACTCATGTCCATTTTCACCCCCATTGACTCTTGCTGGGGTAAAGGTCCCACAGCTACTGACCACACTCCAGGAACTCAACTACGGGACTGTTCTTCACGAGAGAGCTGACACCGTGTGTGTCGGCAAGCTATTCTATTCAACCAAGAGGAGCATCGCAGTCAAGACCAATCTTGTCCTCACCTGGCATTTACACATATGCTTTTTGCAGAAGGAGTCACTGGATAGTTAACAGCAGATTCCACATATATAACATGGAATATGACACTCCAGTGCAGTACTGAGGGAGCGCTGCACTGTTGGAGGTGCCATCTTTCGGATGGGAAATTAAACCGAGGCCCCTTCTGCCCTCTCAGGTGGATGTAAAAGATTCCATGGCACTATTTTGAAGAAGAGCAGGGGAGTTATCCCCAGTGTCCTGGCCAATATTTATCAATCAATCAACATCATTATCACATTGCTGTTTGTGGGAACTTCCCTCCCTCCCTCCCTCCTTCCCTCCTTTCCTTCCTTCCTTCCGAGCCAAGGACGAGGTGATGGTATGGATATAAGGAAGCAGACAATCCGTTCAGACACTCTGGCGAGCTGTGGGAATATCCCTGCTTCCCACCTCTGCTGACGGGCAGCACTCTGGACAAGTGATTGCGTGGTGCACAATATCTGTAACAAATCCCACTTCTGTTTCTACACTTGTCATGTGTAGTGTGATTTTTCTGCTTGAGTATTGCAGCTTTGGCTCAGTTGGCAGCACACTCGCCTCTGAGTCAGAGCGTTGTGGGTTCATAAAGCTAGGCTGACACTCCCAGTGCGGTGCTGAGGGAGCGCTGCACTGTTGGAGGTGCCGTCTTTCGGATGAGACTGTGGTAAACCACTGTTTGTATTCCACTGTGTACATGTCTGTACATGCCTCGGCTGACTCCTCCCACGAGTCCAGGTATAAAGGTGACTGCTCCACAGTCCCTCTGTATTCTGGACTGGTCGACCACTCGAGGCACACCTTCATTCTCTTGTTAATAAAAGCCTGTTAGTTACTCGCTTAACCTCAGTCTTTTGAGTGATTGATAGCGCATCAGAGACGTTAAACCGAGGCCCCGTCTGCTCTCTCAGGTGGATGTAAAAGATCCCAAGGCACTATTTTGAAGAGCAGGGGAGTTATCCCCAGTGTCCTGGCCAATATTTATCCCTCCACCAGCATAAAAAAAAAACAGATTATCTAGTCATTAGCACACTGTTGTTTGTGGGAGCTTGCTGTGCGCAAATTGGCTGCTGCGTTTCCCACATTACAACAGTGACTACACTTCAAAAGTACTTCATTGGCTGCAAAGCACTTTGAGACGTCCGGTGGTCGTGAAAGGCGCTGTAGAAATACAAGTCTTTCTTTACAAAGATGTGCAGAGGCAGTGGTATTATGCAGCAAGTTGTTATGATCTGGAATGCACAGCAGATTCAACAATAACTTTCAAAAGGGATTTGAATAAATACTTGAAGAAGGAAAATTTGCAGGGATATGTGGAAGGAGAGGGGAAGTGGGACTAACTGGATAACTGTTTCAAAGAGCCGGCCTCCTTCTGTGCTGTTTCATTCTATGATTTTCTGGGAGGATCTGGGTGCGGACAAATTACTTCCTGCATCAAATCAGGTGTTCTTACAATGACTCAGTGACCAAACAAGTGGATAAAAAGAATAGGAAGTGAGGGATTACATGCTTAATTTTTCACAGCTATTCACTTTACAGTTTGTAACTATTTAATTCTTTCAGCTCCTTCTAATAAAATCACATCTTCTTCCCAACTTATCTTTTAATAATTGCTGTGCATTCTTGGCAGAAATATAAAGTTGGTCAGGGGGCACCCGGATTTGAACCAGGGACCTCTTGATCTGCAGTCAAATGCTCTACCACTGAGCTATACCCCCACACTTGTACTAATTTACACACACACACAAGATAACAGAGCTCAGTACCTGGCAATCATCAATGCTGATCGGACCAAGCTGAAAAGAAGCTGTTTCAGTTATTCTGGGAGAAAAATAACTACGGCTATCAGAAATGTTGCAGGAGTGGCGTGAGTAACAATGTTGTGTAGAGATGAGATGCACAACCCAACATGGAAAGCCTTGTCACCAAGCTTCAGGCTTGTACAGGGCCTTGGTGAGACCACACCTTGAGTATTGTGTGCAGTTTTGGTTGCCTTATCTGAGGAAGGATGTTCTTGCCATGGAGGGAGTGCAGTGAAGATTCACCAGACTGATACCTGGGATGGCAGGAATGACATATGAGGAGAGATTGGGTCGATTGGGCTTATACTCGCTGGAGTTTAGAAGAATGAGAGGGGATCTCATTGAAACTTAGAAAATTCTAACAGGACTGGACAGACTAGATGCAGGCAGGATGTTCCCAATGGTGGGGGAGTCAAGAACCAGGGGTCACAGTCTAAGGATAAGGGGTAAACCATGTAGGACAGAGATGAGGAGGAATTTCTTCACCCAGAGAGTGGTGAACCTGTGGAATTCTCTACCACAGAAGGCAGTAGAGGCCAATTCATTAAATATATCCAAGAAGGAGTTAGATATATTTCTTAAGGCTAAAGGGATCAAGGGATAGGGAGAGAAGGCAGGGACAGGGTACTGAGTTTGGATGATCAGCCATGATCTCATTGAATGGCAGAGTAGGCTCGAGGGGCTGAATGGCCTACTCCTGTTCCTATCTTCTATATTTCTATGTTTCTATGTAAGAGCACATTCCAACTGCATAATGCTGAACTAGAAGCATCCTCCAAGCCACAGCTGAATTTCAACCAGAGATTTGTCCATCTGAAGTCAAATGATCTGTCTCTGTTCTATGCTCCCCCCCCCCACCACCTCTTTAGATACTTCCAGTCAACACAAGCAATGCCAGGTTCAATGTTCTGTTTTGAAAGATCATGCTATCAGTGCCATATATGCAAGTGCAAAGAATATAGCATCAATAAGCATCCAGCAAGCAAATACTGCAGGTGAAGCTGGTGTGCTCGGAAATGTAACGTCTCAAATCAAGACAATCAGTTTCAGGTTGCGCAACAGAAGTGGTGCTTAACTAAAGTCACCAAACAATGTGCAACACAGGAAGAATACCTTCAACAACTTCAATGAAGTGACACTTAAAAAAGTGGGCATTTAAACCAGAGAGTGCTTGATCTGCAGTCAAATGCTCTACCACTGAGCTATACCCCTACACTTTAGCTAATTTCTCAGGTAATGGATCTCAGTGATGGAGGTAAGGTCATTGACGAAGCAGCTTACATTGACCCACCAAATAAATAGCCAACACTCAGCTGTAGCCGCATGACTATCACATGTAGCATGGATCTATACAGACATAATTAAAAACTCAATAACTATCATGCAGCTGCTGGAAGACTGGATGACTCCCTAGAGGAAGCACTTAATAAAGAAAGGGACAGGAGGCACCCAATTTGAACAAGTAACTTCTCAATCTGCAATCAAATGCTCTACCACTGAGCTATACCCCCACTTTTGTCCTAATTTTATGCACAGACAAGGTAATGGAGCTCAGTACTGTACCAGGCTGTCATCAATGTTGATCGGACCAACCTGAGAAGAAGCTGCTTCAGTTATTCTGGGAGAGAAATAACTATGGCAATTAGAAATGTTGTAGGAGTGGAGTGAGTAACACTGTTGTGAGAGATGCGATGAAGAACACAGCATGGAAAGTCTTGTCACCAAGCTTTAAGGAACACAGAATGCTGAACTATAAGTGTCACCCAAACAACACCAGAATTTCAATACAGGAACAGAGGGACATGAGTAAATTGAGTAGATTGGGCCTATACTCCCTGGAGTTTAGAAGAATGAGAGGTGATCTCATTGAAACTTATAAGATTCTGAGGGGGATTGGCAGGATAAATGCTGAAAGATCGTTTCTCCGGGCCGGAGAGCCTTGAACTAGGGAGCATAGTCTCAGGATAAGGGGTTGGCCATTTAAGACTGAGATGAGGAGGAATTTCTTCACTCCGAGGGTGGTGAATCTTTGAAATTCTCTGCCCCAAAGAGCTGTGGATGCTCAGTCATTGAGTATATTCAAGGCTGAGATAGCTCGATTTTTGGAATGTACAGTTTTACAAGATCGTACTATCGATGCCATATCTGTAAGTTTACAGAATATAGAATGAATATAACAAATAAGCTTCCCGCATACAGTACCAGCACGTAGGCAACTGCAACAGGGTGATGCGTTAGTGTCCTAAGCCACTGTAACACGTGTCAAGTCATTGGCCCGAATTTGCGGTCAGCAGCAAAGTGAGGGCGATCCCCACTGACCTTGAAAAATGCTGACCACAAAGATCTCTCAATCTCTGGGGCGTGAATTTCACCTCTCCTGACGTTAGTTTGAATCTGCTGCCAAATCAAGCGAATCACCAGCGTCCAGCCACAGTGACATCATCAAGCAGGCTGTGCAGCCAATCACATTGAAGAATTCTCACGGCCAGCGAACCAGGAAGTAAACTGCACAGATTACAATTTACTTTTCATAAATTTTACAGAGAGTGAAATAAAGATTGCGACATTCACATAGGATTAAGGAAGATGCTGAAATATCACAAACAAACTTGAAAAAGTGTATTATATTAAAAACATTGAAATTCTTACCATATTAATGGAAAAATTTGACATTCCACAAATTTAAAATTAGCTTTACAGAGCCGGAACAATTGTTCGGCAGTAATTACGAATCAGTATGCCATTAAAAACCCAGTTACACCACATTTTTAAAAATTTGTTTACGGGATGTGTGTGTCGCTGGCAAAGCCAGCATTTATTGCCCATCACTAATTGCCCTTGAGAAGCTGGTGGTGAGCCGCCTTAGAGTCATAAGAGTTATACAGCACAAAAGAGGCCCTTCGGCCCATCGTGTCCGTGCCAGCCATCAAACCCTGTCTAATCTAATCCCATTTTCCAGCATTTGGTCCGTAGCCTTGTATGCTATGACATTTCAAGTGCTCATCCAAATGCTTCTTGAATGTTGTGAGGGTTCCTGCCTCTACCACCCTTTCAGGCAGTGAGTTCCAGATTCCAACCACCCTCTGGGTGAAAAAGTTCTTCCTCAAATCCCCTCTAAACCTCCTGCCCCTTACCTTGAATCTATGCCCCCTTGTTATTGACCCCTCTACTAAGGGGAAAAGTTCCCTTCTATCTACCCTATCTATGCCCCTCATAATTTTGTACACCTCAATCAGGTCCCCCCTCAGCCCTCTCTGCTCCAAGGAAAACAACCCCAGCCTGTCCAGTCTTTCTTCATAGCTGAAGCGCTCCAGCCCAGGTAACATCCTGGTGAATCTCCTCTGCACCCTCTCCAAAGCAATCACATCCTTCCTATAGTGTGGCGACCAGAACTGCACACAGTACTCCAGCTGTGGTCTTACCAGCGTTTTGTACAGCTCCATCATAACCTCCCTGCTCTTATATTCTATGCCTCGGCTAATGAAGGCAAGTATCCCATATGCCTTTTTAACCACCTTATCCACCTGTTCTGCTGCCTTCAGGGATCTATGTACATGCACACCAAGGTCCCTCTGATCCTCTGTCTTTCCTAGGGTCTTACCATTCATTGTGTATTCCCTTGCCTTGTTAGTCCGTCCAAAATGCATCACCTCACACTTTTCAGGGTTAAATTCCATTCCATCTTGAACTGCTGCAGTCCGTGTGGTGAAGCTACTCCCACAGTGCTGTTAGGTAGGGAGCTCCAGGATTTTGACCCAGCGACGATGAAGGATCAGTGATATATTTCTAAGTCAGGTGTGACTTGCAGAGGAACTTGGAGGTGGTGGTGTTCCCATGCGCCTGCTGTCCTTGTCCTTCTAGGTGGAAGAGGTCGCGGGTTTGGGAGGTGCTGCCGAAGAAGCCTTGGCGAGTTGCTGCAGTGCATCTTGTAGATGGTACACACTGCAGCCACGGTGGAGGGGATGAATGTTTAAGGTCATGGATGAGGCACCAATCAAGCAGGCTGCTTTGTCCTGGATGGTGTCGAGCTTCTTGAGTGTTGTTGGAGCTACACTCATCCAGGCAAGTGGAGAGTATTCCATCACACTCCTTACTTGTGCCTTGTAGATGGTGGAAAGGCTTTGGGGAGTCAGGAGGTGAGACACTCGCCGCAGAATACCTAGCCTCTGACCTACATAAGAACATAAGAACATGAGAAATAGGAGCAGGAGTAGGCCATACGGCCCCTCGGGCCTGCTCCGCCATTCAATAGGATCATGGCTGATCTGAATCTAGACTCACGTCCACCTCCCTGCCCTCTCCCCGTAACCCCTAATTCCCTTATCTGCTAGGAAAATGTGTATCTCCATTTTAAATTTATTTAATGTTGCAGCTTCCACAGCTCTCTGGGGTAGCAAATTCCATAGATTTACTACCCTCTGAGTGAAGAAGTTTCTCCTCATCTCAGTTTTCAAAGGGCAGCCCCTTATTCTAAGATTATGCCCCCTAGTTCTAGTCTCACCCATCAGTGGAAACATCCTCACCACATCCACCCGATCAAGCCCCCTCACAATCTTATATGTTTCGATAAGATCGCCTCTCATTCTTCTGAACTCCAATGAGTAGAGTCCCAACCTACTCAACCTTTCCTCATACGTCAACCCCCTCATCTCTGGAATCAACTGAGTGAACCTTCTCTGAACCGCCTCGAGAGCAAGTATATCTTTTCTTAAATATGGAAACCAAAACTGCACGCAGTATTCCAGGTGTGGCCTCACCAATACCCTGTATAACTGCAGCAAGACTTCCCTGTTTTTATACTCCATCCCCCTTGCAATAAAAGCCAAGATTCCATTGGCCTTCCTGATCACCTGCTGCACCTGCATACTAACTATTTGTGTTTCATGCACCAGGACCCCCAGATCCCTTTGTACTGTAGCACTTTCCATTTAGATAATAACTTGCTCTTTGATTTTTTCTGCCAAAGTGCATAACCTCACACTTTCCAACATTATATTGCATCTGCCAAATCTCTGCCCACTCACTTAGCCTGTCTATGTCCTTTTGCAGGTTTTTAATGTCCTCCTCACTCACTGCTTTCCCTCTTGTTGCCACAGTATTTATGTGGCTGGTCCAGTTAATGGTCAATGGTGACCCCCATGATGTTGATGTTGGGGGATTCGGTGATGGTAATGCCGTTGAATGTCAAGTGGCGGTGGTTAGACTCTCGCTTGTTGGAGATAGTCATTGCCTGGCACTTCTGTGGCGTGAATGTTACCTGCCACTTATCAGTCCAAGCCTGAACGTCATCCAAGTCTTATTGTATGCGGGCATGGACTGCTTCATTATCTGAGGAGTTGCGAATGGTGCTGAACACTATGCAGTCATCAGCGAATAACCCCATTTCTGACCTTATGTTGGAGGGAAAGCCATTGATGAAGCAGCTGAAGATGGTTGGGCCTAGGACACTGCCCTGAGGAACTCCTGCAGTGATGTCCTGGGGCTGTGATGATTGACCTTCAACCACCACAACCATCTTCCTTTGTGCTAGGTATGACTCCAGCCAGTGGAGCATTTTCCCCCGATTCCCATTGACTTCAGTTTTACTAGGGCTCCTTGATGCCACACTCGGTCAAATGCTGCATTGATGTTTAGGGCAGTCACTCTCACCTCACCTCTGGAATTCATCTCCTTTGTCCGTGTTTGGACCAAGGCTGTAATGAGGTCGGGGGCTAAGTGGTCTTGGCGGAACCCAAACTGGGCATCAGTGAGCAGGTTATTGGTGAGTGAGTGCCGTTTGATAGCACTGTCGATGACACCTTCCATCACTTTGCTGATGATTGAGAGTAGGCTGATGGGGCGGTACCTGTGCAGTTTTCCACATTGTCGGAAAGATGCCAGTGTTGTAGCTGTATTGGAACAGCTTACATAGAAATATAGAAACATAGAAGATAGGAGCAGGAGTAGGCCATTCGGCCCCTCGAGCCTGTTCCCCCATTTAATGAGATCATGGCTGATCATCCAAATTCAGTACCCTGTCCCTGCTTTCTCCCCATATCCCTTGAGCCCTTTAGCCTTAAGAAATATATCTAACTCCTTCTTGAATATATTTAATGAATTGGCCTCAACTGCCTTCTGTGGTAGAGAATTGCACAGGTTCACCACTCTCTGGGTGAAGAAATTCCTCCTCATCTCAGTCCTAAATGGCTTACCCCTTATCCTTAGACTGTGACCCCTGGTTCTGGACTCCCCCGCCATCGGGAACATCCTTCCTGCATCTAGTCTGTCTAGTCCTGTTAGAATTTTATAAGTTTCAATGAGATCCCCTCTCATTCTTCTAATCTCTAGCGAATATAAGCCTAATCGACCCAATCTCCCCTCATACGTCATTACTGCCATCCCAGGTATCAGTCTGGTGAATCTTCGCTGCACTCTCTCCATGGCAAGAACATCCTTCCTCAAATAAGCTTGGCTAGAGGCGCGGCTAGTTCTGGAGCACAAGTCTTCAGCGCGACAGCCGGGATGTTGTCGGGGCCCACAGCCTTTGCTGTATCCAGTGCGCTCAGCTGTTTCTTGGTATATCACGTGGAGTGAATCGAATTGGCTGAAGACTGGCTTCTGTGATGGTGGGGACCTCAGGAGGAGGCTGATATGAATCATCCACTCGGCGCTTCTGGCTGAAGATGGTTGCAAACGCATTCAAAAAGACTTAATTTTTTTGGGGAGGTTTTAAGAGCGATATTACAGGGTAAAAGCTTAAATTCGCAATGGTTCACTGATTTCTCAAAGATTGCCAGCTCCGGGGAGTTCAACTGGTCGCCCTGTGGAGAAGCGTAGAATCACTGAGAACGACTTCTGGATATCCAGGTTTATATGCACATGCGCTATCTCCAGAACCTGTGTCAGTTTCAGAGGGGTAATGATGGTGAACGCTAACATTTTCACCGTCATTACCACCGCAAAATCTGGGCCAACATATTCAGGTGTACATAACAGGCATGGGAGGAAAAGTTCAGTATCGCCCCGTTTGGGGCGCGATTATCGGCCGTGCGCAAAGTTTAGCGCCTGGCGCTAATTATCGCCTCCGACAGCAAACTTGGCTATTATCGCCCCTGGAGGTGATTGGAGCGCTAAATCAGGCGCTTCACACCTGTCTTAAGGCGCAAAGGCTGAGGAGCGAGGCGCTACCTCAGAGCGCTGGTGAAGCAAGGAAGGACAAATCAAAATAAACCTGCAAAGTGCTGCTCAGTACCCAAAACTCCTTCACACAGCGTTGAATCTCTCCAGAAGTCTCTCTCTCTCTCTCTCAGAATGCGTGGTGCAAAAATGTCACCGACAAAAAAAGGCAGGAAGCGGTCACCTTTAAATAGCGCTCCCCTAGTCCCTTTCTGACAGCATAACGCTCCCCTCAACCTGTCGTTGCTAGCGGCAGGCGGTAAGGCAGGAGGCGCCACTCAATATCCGGTCCGGGGCGCTACCGGGGCGTTGCGCACTCGACTGACGTCACAATCTGCCGGCGCAGGAGATCGTGGCAGTAGTGTTTAGCGCCGCCGCAAAATGTCTAGTTAATTTCGCGAGCGGCGCAAACATCGCCGCGTCCGGGCGCTAGTTGCTTTGCGCCCCATTAGCACCCTCTTAAGGCGTTAACGGGAGGCGCAAACAACTGAATTTCTCCCCCATGGTTTATAACTAAAGGCGTCAAGCGCTTCCTGGAACATAGCGGATCAGCTGGATATTAACATTCATAACTCAGGCCAAAATAGCAACTGTTTTTGTTGCTGTAGCAATTCTATCTCCTGTGGAATAATTATAGTATGAAACACGATTGGCTACAGAAACGACACACAATCAATCAATCACTCCACATGAAAAGCATTTCACAGGACAAGGGGTAGGAAGATTTTAATCTAGGACCTCTTCATTTACATTCAAATACTCCAATCAGAGAGTCTTCACACAGGGTTATACTCAACTCCATCAGACACAACACAACCAAACTGATCTTTAATCTTTAATGTCTGAACTGGGCTCTAAAGCTTTCACTGTTTCTGGAGTGAGGTTCCAGATCCCCGTTGTGGGGACTGAATGCTGGTGCACGGTAAACCCAGAATATATCTGTCATGTTTTCCAATTACTTACCATATTCCTTATTAATTCAGCTGAAAACAGTGTAAGGTACTATTTTTTGATGTATCCTCAAAGCAAGCTCCTTGAGAATGAATCCACTGCTGATTAATTTTCAGTAACAACAACAACAATTTCAATTTATATAGCGCCTTTAACATAGTAAAACACCCCAAGGTGCTTCACAGGAGCATCATCAAACAAAATTTGACACCGAGCCACATAAGGAGATATTAGGACAGATGACCAAAAGCTTGGTCAAAGAGGTAGATTTTAAGGAGCGTCTTAAAAGAGGAGAGAGAGTTAAAAAGGCAGAGAGGTTTAGGGAGGTAATTTCAGGATTTAGGCCCTAGGTAGCTCAATGCACGGCCGCCAATGGTGGAGTGATTCAAATCGTGGATGCGCAAGAGTCCACAATTAGAGGAACACAGAGATCTCGGAGCATTGTAGGGCTAGAGGAGGTTACTGAGATAGGGAGGGGCAAGACCATGGAGGGATTTGAAAACAAGCATGAGAATTTTAAAGTTGAGGCATTGCCGGACCGGGAGCCAATGTAGGTCAGCGAGCACAGGGGCGATGGGTGAACGGGACTTGGTGCGAGTTAGGATACGGGCAGCAGAGTTTTACATTGCATTGAGAATTATATGATTGTTTATCATCACTTGTCAATGGCAGGGAGGACACTGATGCTGGTATCTCCATTGAAAGTTGCAGTCTGGAGAAAAATGAAGTGCACAAAGCTGAATAAATGCCTCGTGCCTCCTAAGTAGTTCAGTTTGTAAATTCAGCACCTTACATGCTAATTGCCTTCAGGGACTGGAATCTCTGATTCAGTCCACAGTCTGTTCAGAGATCTCAGCCAGGAAGGCAGTGGAGTTGCCACAATTGGAATCACTGTCCCTGAGTGAAGGCGCACAAAAATCAGTCAGGATTCCCATTACCCAATCTTTACGCCGTGACCCCTGTGTGTGGCGATCAGTCATGATGTCCCATAGTTAAACAGCCGACTGACACTCATTGCCTCAACTCACACATCGACATGGGCCACTTGGACGAGACCCTGGGCAGGGCCTAGCGCTCATGGTGGTGTATTTCAGGAGGGAGTCAACATCTTCTGGAGCGGGAGATAGAAAAATTAAAAGGAGGAAATAGCTTTTAGAATCATGCACAGGCTGGAGTCTGTGACTCGGCACTAACATGCAAGAGTTCGAATGAAATTATTAACCACAAGAGGAAAGCTTGAATGCTTTATCAACATTATTTGAACCGTGAGGAGTGCAGCTACCTTTAAAACGCTTCAGCGGTACCAGTATTGCCACAGCAGTCATTCCCAGGCAATAGTGATTTGAGCTGCAGTGATTTCAGGCTTCAATTTATGACATTTTCAATTTTCCTCTCCTCCTCTGCTGAAGGCTTTGGAGGGTGCAATTGGAAATTGGCAAATCTGGTGGTATGACTTTAATAGTGCTGCATATCGGGCGGGGCGTGAAACGGGTGGCAAATGTGATTCCACCTGTTTTGCTTCTCCACTCATGTCCATTTTCACCCCCATTGACTCTTGCTGGCGTAAGGTCCCACAGCTACTGACCACACTCCAGGAACGCAACTAAGTGACAGTTCTTCATGGGTGAGACAACACAATGAGTCTCAACAGGCTATTCTATTCAATCAAGGGGAGCATCGCAGTCAGGACCAATCTTGTCCTCATCTGGCATTTGCATACAGTATATGCTTTTTGCAGAAGGAGTCACTGGATAGTTAACAGCAGATTCCACATAAATAACATGGAATATGACACTTCAGTGCAGTGCTGAGGGAGTGCTGCATTGTCGGTGGTACCATCTTTCGGATGAGACATTAAAGGACTCGTCTGCTCTCTCAGTGGGATGGAAAAGATCCCGTGACACTATTTCAAAGAAGAGTTATCCCTGGTGTCCTGGCCAATATTTATCCCTCAATCAACATCACTAAAACAGATGATCTGGTCATTATCACATTGCTGTTTGTGGGAGCTTGCTGAAGGATTTTCTACATTACAACAGTGACTACACTTGAAAAAAAGTACTTCATTGGCTGTAAAATGCTTTGGGATGTCCGGTGGTTGTGAAAGACACTATAGAAATGCAAGTCTTTCTTTCTTTCTTTCTTTCACCCTGCATATGTTCCATTAGAATAGCCAATTACAGATATAATACAGTCTTATATACAAGTTACTGCCAAGCCACTGGCAATTCTCTATATTATTCACAATCGCACAAAAGTTTAACAGTTCACACAAACACATGTGAAAGTTATAGTTACTTGTATAAAATCCTTTCCTCATTGAAAAAAGAAGGGTTTTGCAGCTCTTCAGATTGACATTTTAAAAAGAATTCCTTTTGAAATGTATATGGCTTGGATTTGAGATTCCTCTATCTGGAATGCAGCTGGTTACAGCGGGATAGTGCCCCCAGTCCTGCCACTGGAGAAGTACGTCATATCTCAGAGCGTCCAGAGAACATGCTGTCATTACAGGACAGGGTCTTCATGCAAAAGAATTTGGCAAGACTTGGCAAAAAAGAAAAGAAAGACTTACGTTTGTATAGCGCCTTTTACAACCCCTGGACGTCCCATAGCCCTTTACAGCCAATGAAGTACTTCTGAAGTGTAGTCACTGTTGCAATGTAGGAAATGCAGCAGCCAATTTGTGCACAGCAAGATCCCACAAACAGTGGTGGTGGTGGTGGTGGTTGAGGGATAAATATTGGCCAGGACCCCGAGCTCTGCACCTTCTACACCTGCTCTGAGAACCGAAGAAGAAATAGTGCAATGATTTGTGAATGACATATTTTTAATAACCGGTAAATACAGCTTTAAATGTATATGATGGGGACTGGTCTCTCTTACACAAGCTGTACCAGTCATAGGACACTAGTTTGTGCATAGACAATGGAGTGAAACAAGATATCACAACCTGACTGGTTCCGTCAAAATTTCTAAAAAAAAAATTATTTATTCATTCACAGGATGTGGGCATCACCGGTAAGACCAGCATTTATTGCCCATTCCTAATTGCCCTCAAGAAGGTGGTGGTGAGCCACCTTATACAACTGAGTGGCTTGCTAGGCCATTTCAGAGGGCAGTTAAGAGTCAACCACATTGCTGTGGGTCTGGAGTCATATATGGGCCACCAGGTAAGGACAGTAGATTTCCTTCCCTAAAGGACATTAGTGAACCAGATGGGTTTTTACAGAAATCTGGTAGTTTCATGGTCACCATTACTGATACGAGCTTTCTTTTCCAGATTTATTTATTAACTGAATTAAAATTCCCCAGCTGCTGTGGTGGGGTTATGAAACTCATGTTTCACGGATCATTAGTCCAGGCCGCTGGTTTACTAGTCCAGTGACATAACCACTATACTACCGTACCCAACATGCTGGCAAAGTTTGTGGTCATAGTTTTAACAAAAGAATTAGGAATTAGCTAAAATCCAGTAAGTACATTTGTTTTAATTTTTAGCTTTAAATGTACATACAGTTGCTTTTGGTCGATGCAATTCTGATGAGATATTATCCTACCTTCCCCACAACTCGCCTTCAAACAGCCGCCTAACCTCAAACAGACCATCGTTCGCAGCAAATTACCCAGCTTTCAGGAGAACAGCGACCACGACACCACACAACCCTGCCACAGCAACCTCTGCAAGACATGCCAGATCATCAACACAGATACCATCATCACACATGAGGACACCACCCACCAGGTACATGGTACATACTCATGTGACTCGGCCAACATTGTCTACCTCATACGTTGCAGGAAAGGATGCCCCGGAGCTTGGTACATCGGCGAGACCATGCAGACACTGCGACAACGGATGAACGGACACCGCACAACAATCGCCAGGCAGGAGTGTTCCCTCCCAGTCGGGGAACACTTCAGCAGTCAAGGACATTCAGCCTCCGATCTTCGGGTAAGCATTCTCCAAGGCGGCCTTCGAGACACACGACAACGCAAAATCGTTGAGCAGAAACTGATAGCCAAGTTCCGCACCCATGAGGACGGCCTCAACCGGGATCTTGGGTCCATGTCATGCTACATGTAACCCCACCTGACGTAGGGTCATCCAGACTCGAGTCGTCGTTGGCTTGTTCTCTCCACACAGATGCGGCCAGACTTGCTGTGATTTCCAGCAAAAAAAAGTTTTTTGTCTGTTTTTTTGTTTTTCAACATCTGCAACATTTGACTCCTTGTGACCCCACCTCATTGTTCTTTGATGTAATGTTTTCCTGACTGACCTGTTTGGACACCATTTACACCTTTGATTGCTGTGATTATCTCTCTGCCGAGGTGTGATAAATGGCAGTTAGAAAGATTACCTGTAAACATCTGACATTATTCTCTGACTATATAAGCTGTGTTTTTATGCATCTCTCCACTTCACCTGACGAAGGAGCAGCGCTCCGAAAGCTTGTGATTTCAAATAAAGCTGTTGGATTATAACCTGGTGTTGTGTGATTTCTTACATTTGTCCACCCCAGTCCAACACCGGCATCTCCACACTATAAGGAAGGAGACAGTCTGTTCCGACACTGGGAAGCTGTGGGAATAATGCTGTATCCCATTCTGTTTCTACACTTGTCATGTGTAGTGTGATTTTTCTGATTGAGTATTGCAGCTTTACAAAGATGTCCAGCGGGTTGTTATGATCTGGAATGCACTACCTGAAAGGGTGGTGGAAGCAGATTCAGCAATAACTTTCAAAAGGGAATTGGATAAATACTTGATGGGGGACAATTTGCAGGGCTATGGGGAAAGAACAGGGGAAGTGGGACTAACTGGATAACTGTATAAAGGGCCGGCCTCCTTCTGTGCTGTATCATTCTATGATTTTCTGGGTGGATCTGGGTGCGGACAAATTACTTCCTGCATCAAATCAGGTGTTCTTACAATGACTCAGTGACCAAACAAGTGGATAAAAAAAAAAGGAAGTGAGGGATTACATGTTTAATTTTTCACAGCTATTCCCTTTACGGTTTGTAACTATTTAATTCTTTCAGCTCCTTCTAATAAAATCACATCATCTTCCCAACTTATTTTTTGGCAGAAATATATAAAGTCTTTTAAGGGGGCACCCGGATTTGAACCAGGGACCTCTTGATCTGCAGTCAAATGCTCTACCACTGAGCTATACCCCCTTGTGTGAAAAAGAGAACTCCATAAAAGGATCAATGGCAGTTCGTTCATGTCGGTAATCACTGTGTGTGAGGATCAGTAGATTTAAAACTTCTACGCAACCAATTGCAATCAATTATGGAGAAAGAAATAGATATATTTAAAGTTTCTCTTTTAGCTCTCTCTAGTGGGGACAAACTTGCACTGCGTGTTATGAACACAATCTAGCAGTGATCATTTTCCACGGTCCTTTACTTCCTGACCCTCAACACATGTTTGGGGGCCGGAGGAGTGGGGGCGGGACAAAGTTCATGATGTCTGTCGAACTTCTTCCTGTCTCGGTACCCAACCTCTGGAGCTGTCTCCGAAAACCCCTCCGACCCGTCTCCCTTATCAAAAGCTGCATGCTTTGGGTCTAACAGATGTATATTTTTGGAAGCACTGAAACACTTTGATAAGACAACACCGTCCAGAATAAAGGGGGCCCCTGGATTCTGCAGTCAAACACGCTACCACTGAGCCACGCTTGTAACTGCCTTTGATATTATCAATCAAAAGAGTCCAAGAACGTATTTTTTTTAATAAAGGACGTCCAAATGGCTATCAGGGTAGATACATGTGTAGGAAGGCATTAGGTTGCTCTTGTATCAACCTATGAAGCACATTCCACTATGCTTCATTCTAAAGAAGAGAACATCTGGAGTGGAACGAGAAACCCATTAAATGCTTATCCATTGAGCGATACACTCCAACACGAAAACAAGCATTCATTATAGCATTTTATAATGGAGGAGATGTAATACAGACGAACTTCGCCGCAGGGTGCAGAAGCCCCCCCAAGCGATAGGACATACTTTTTATTTTGCATTTTTCTCTCGTTAGCTGTAAACCAGTTTGGGAATGTCCAGAAGAAATAAAAGAAAATGCAGCAAACAAGAAAAGTTAATACAGAATGAAAGAAGTGACTATATTTGATGATGACACGCTCGGGGGACCGGTGTTTGTTGTTGGTGCCGGCAGAACTTTATCCCAATATCGGCCCCGGCAGGCAAAGGCTGTCAAATTTTAAGTGACGTTGAAGGAAGAAGTTACAGGTTGGGGGTATAGCTCAGTGGTAGAGCATTTGACTGTAGATTATGAGAGGTCCCTGATTCAAATCCGGTATACCCCCTTATGCTGTACTCACTAAAGCACATGTTTGGTGTCTATTTTATCGGAAATATTCTGCGTATGTCATTAAAATGCAATTCTCAGGCTTTTTAACCTGATGTTATATACCCCTCCATAAATCAGGTGGCAGGGGTCAGACAGGAGAGCTACTCGTTTCAAGGTCTTCTCAATAGTCTTGAAGAGTTCATGGAATGCACGGAAGAAGGCCCATCATAAGAACATAAGGAGCAGGAGTAGGCCATACGGCCCCTCGGGCCTGCTCCGCCATTCAATAGGATCATGGCTGATCCAAATCTAGACTCACGTCCACTTCCCTGCCCTCTCCCCGTAACCCCTAATTCCCTTATCTGCTAGGAAACTGTCTATCTGTTTTAAATCTATTTAATGTTGCAGCTTCCGCAGCTCTCTGGGGTAGCAAATTCCATAGATTTACTACCCTCTGAGTGAAGAAGTTTCTCCTCATCTCAGTTTTGAAAGGGCAGCCCCTTATTCTTAGACTGTGCCCCCTAGTTCTAGTCTCACCCATCAGTGGAAACATCCTCCCCGCATCCACCCGATCAAGCCCCCTCACAATCTTATATGTTTCGATAAGATCGCCTCTCATTCTTCTGAACTCCAATGAGTAGAGTCCCAACCTACTCAACCTTTCCTCATACGTCAACCCCCTCATCTCCGGAATCAACCGAGTGAACCTTCTCTGAACTGCCTCGAGAGCAAGTATATCTTTTCTTAAATATGGAAACCAAAACTGCACGCAGTATTCCAGGTGTGGCCTCACCAATACCCTGTATAACTGCAGCAAGACTTCCCTGTTTTTATACTCCATCCCCCTTGCAATAAAAGCCAAGATTCCATTGGCCTTCCTGCTGCACCTGCATACTAACTTTTTGTGTTTCATGCACCAGGACCCCCAGATCCCTTTGTACTGTAGCACTTTGCAGTTTCTCTCCATTTAGATAATAACTTGCTCTTTGATTTTTTCTGCCAAAGTGCATATCCTCACACTTTCCAACATTATATTGCATCTGCCAAATCTCTGCCCACTCACTTAGCCTGTCTATGTCCTTTTGCAGGTTTTTTATGTCCTCCTCACTCATTGCTTTCCCTCCCATCTTTGTATCGTCCCTCCCATCTTTGTATCGAGCCCGTGCTGACTCAGCTAGTCCCGCTCCCCTGTCCTTTCCCTGTAGCCCTGCAATTTTTTTTTCTTCAGATACTTATCCAACTCCCTTTTGAAAGATAAGATTGAATCTGCCTCCACCACCCTTTCAGGCAGTGTATTCCAGATCTTAACCACTCGCTGTGTAAAAAAGTTTTTTTTCTTGTTTTGCCTTTGTTTCTTTTGCCAATCAACTTAAATCTGTGTCCCTCTGGTTCTCGACCCTTCTGCCAATGGGAACACTTTCTCTCTGTCTACCCTGTCTAGACCCCTCATGATTTTGAACACCTCTATCAAATCTGCTCTAAATCTTCTCTGCTCCAAGGAGAACAACGCCAGCTTCTCCAGTCTATCAATGTAACTGAAGTCCCTCATTCCTGGAATCATAGTTGCTGGGTTTATCTTTACACCCTTTTTTGAACAATGGTGTAACACTTGCAATTCTCCAGTCCTCTGGCACCACCCCTGTATCTAAGGAGGATTGGAATATTATGGCCAGTGCCTCCGCAATTTCCGCCCTCAACTCCCTCAGCATCCTAGGATGCATCCCATCCACTCCTGGTGATTTATCTACATTAAGTACAGCTAGCCTTTCTAACACCTCTTTATCAATTTTTATCCTATCAAGTGTCTCCACTACCTCCTCCTTCACTATGTCTATGGTAGCATCCTCTTCCATGGTGAAGACAAATGCAAGGTACTCGTTTAGTACCTCAGCCATACCCTTTGCCTCCATGCATAGGTCTCCTTTTTGGTCCCTAATCGGCCCCACCCCTCCTCTTACTAAACTTTTACTATTTATATGCCTATAGAAGACTGTTCTCATACCCTCTCTTTGCCCCTCTTATTTTCTTTTTCACTTCTCCTCTGACCTTTCTGTATATAACCTGATTCTCAGATGTATTTGCAACCTGACATCTGTCATACGCACTCTTTTTCTGCTTCATCATATTCCCTATCTGTTTCGTCATCCAGGGAGCTCTGACTTTAGTTGCCCTGCCTTTCCCCCTAGTGGGAATGTACCTGAACTGTACCTGAACTATTTCCTCTTGAAAGGCAGCCCATTGTTCCATGACAGTTTTGCCTGCCAATCTTTGATGCCAGTTTACCCGGGCCAGATCCGTTCTCATCCCACTGAAATTAGCTTTCCTCAGTTAAACATTTTTACTCTAGATTGCTCCCTGTCCTTTTCCATAGCTAATCTTGCATTCTTGAGGATGAGGAATTTACAGGGTTATGGACAAAACATGGGGACGTGGGACTAAGCAGGATTGCTCTTTCAAAGAGCCAGCACAGGCACGATGGGCCGAATGTCCTCCTTCTGTGCTGTAAATACAAGTTGTTGTTGTTGTTGTAAGTCTTTATGATTGTATGATTATAGAACATAGGGACATTATAATTTCTTTCATGTCTTCCGGACATCCCAAACTGCTTCACAGCTGATGTATTTCTTATATTGGCAAACGCTGCAACCAATTTGCACACAGCAAGATCCCACAAAGAGCAAACAAAGGCAAATAACCAGTTAATTTACTTTTGGTGATACTGGTTAAAGGAGCAATGCTGCCCACGATACTCACAGAACTAAAAACAGAAAATAGCTGGAAATACTCAGCAGGTCAGGTAGCATCTGTGGAGAGAGAAACAGAGTTAACGTTTCAGGTCGATGACATTCTGATGAAATTCTGAATTTCCAGTATTTTCTGTTTTTATTTCAGATTTCCAGCATCCGCAGTATTTTGCTTTTGTATACTCACAGAACTCCCTGCTCTTCTTCCAATAGTGCCAGGAGGATCTTTTACATACACCTGAACAGGCTGACGGTAAGCAAGTCAGTTTAACATTTCGTCTGAAAGACGGAACCTTTTGTCAATCCTAGCTCCTAATGAAAAAAATCCACTGATTCGGAGATACGTTCAGTTTTTAAAATATCCTTTACCCACCACCCTCCCGATTAATGTGTAATGTGATATTAATGGGTTAACCCTCTGCGA
Source organism: Somniosus microcephalus (assembly GCF_052327205.1). NCBI lineage: Eukaryota > Metazoa > Chordata > Chondrichthyes > Squaliformes > Somniosidae > Somniosus > Somniosus microcephalus. The sequence continues at coordinate 11,714,563 of NC_141010.1, forward strand.
TATTAGTAATGAGACTTTAGTAAATGTTAAAATGGGTTAATACCTTAAATAACCAACAAGAAATTTCACAATACATTCACTATTGATATTGGACAACAGGATTTTAACTCATAAGTTATTAAGCCTCTCACAGACCTGACAAGTCTCTCATTTGAAATGTGTTTTACTGATTTTTAGTGTTTCACTTGCGATTTACTCGAAGTTTTCTTGATGCTTTCATTCAGGTGGCTGAATTAAACTGACAGCTGACAACTGACAGTGTATCACCAGGGCATGGAGAACTTCCGGAAAATCACAGAACTTGATGCTGACAATGCTGCATTTAAAAAGTGTCACTTAGGTTTGACACATCTCGTTCTTCGACACATGTTTAAGCAGGTTTGTGGCATGCCGTTATTATATGCACAGAATTATACAGCACAGAAACAGGCCATTTGGTCCAACTGGTCCATGCCGGTGTTTATGCTCCATACGAGCCTCCTCCCACCCCTCTTCATCTCACCCTATCAGCATAACCTTCATCGTCGCTGGGTCAAAATCCTGGAACTCCCTCCCTAACAGCACTGTGGGAGCACCTTCACCACACGGACTGCAGCGGTTCAAGAAGGCGGCTCCCCACCACCTTCTCAAGGGCAATTAGGGATGGGCAATAAATGCTGGCCTTGACAGCAACACCCACATCCCATGAACGAATAAAAATTAAAAAAAATTACATACAATGTACAGCACAGAAACAGGCCATAATATACAGGCACTGTATATTAAATTGCACAGAATTGTACAATTGTTCAAGTCCCACTCCAGGGACTTCAGCACAAAAATCTAGGCTGACACTCCAGTGCAGTGCTGAGGGAGCGCTGCACTGTCGGAGGTGCTGTTTTTCGAATGAGGCCCCATCTGCTCTCTCAGGTGGACGTAAAAGATCCCATGGCACTATTTTGAAAAGAGGTGGGGAGTTTTCCCCGGTGTCCTGGCCAATATTTTTCCCTCAACCAACATAACAAAACAGATTATCTGGTCATTGTCACATTGCTGTTTGTGGGATCTTGCTGTGTGCAAATTGGCTGCTGTGCTTCCCACAACAGTGACCGCACTTCAAAAAGTACTTCATTTGCTCTAAAGCTCTTTGGGACTTCCGGTGGTCGTGAAAGGCGCTATAGAAATGCAAGTCTTTCTTTCTGTGCAATTTGTACTTTATTGCCAGAGTAAATCTCTCTGCATGTAGAACATATACTGCTAAAGAAGGGATGCACACATATAAATATATATGTGTGTGTATATATATATACATTTATAAATCTGAGTCCAAAACATCCAGGGAAAAATAAACATCAAATGTAGCAAAGCTCGGTGTGTGGGATTGGCTGTTGCCGGTCAGATGTGCGGAAGTTGGTGCGGGAGCGCTGGTCATGGACGCGGATCCCAGGCAAGGAGCGCCAGTGGCCGGGCTCAGCTCTCCTTCCCCCAGGCTGCTGGGACCGGGACCGGCCTGTACCCGGACCGCCGGGAGCAGCGAGGGCGGAGGGATGCCGGGCAGCTCCCTCAGGAGGTCTGTCAGTCTCCGGGCTTGGAAACGCTCTGTGGGAGGAGGGAATGTAGCAGAAAATAAAAAAGGCGGGCAAGAACAGTTTGCAACAAAACAAAAGGGACACTTGTTACTGACCTTGGGAAACTGCATTGAGAATCTGGTGCAGAGGATTAAAAATGTGGGTAATTCATTAAAGGGGAAGTTAAGTTTGGCTGAAGTTTTATTGCCAGACAGAATCTGTGGAGCCAACAGACAAATGAACGTTTTCAAATCCTTCCATGGCCTCCCCTTCCCCCTCTCCTCCAACCTCTCAACCCTCCTAGATATCTGCACTCATCTAATTCTGGCCTCTTGCGCATCCCTGATTTTAATCGCTCCACCATTGGTGGCTGTGCCTTCAGCTGCCAAGGCCCTAGTTTCTGGAATTCCCTCCCTAAACCTCTCCGCCTCGCTACCTCTCTCTTCCTTTAAGATGCTCCTTAAAACCTACTTCTTTGACCAAGCTTTTGGTCATCTGCACTAATATCTCCTTCTGGGGCTTGGTGTTAAATTTTGTTTGATAATCGCTCCTGTGAAGCGCCTTGGGACATTTTACTATGTAAACTGGAGGAAGCGTGAATGGGGCATAAACACCGGCATAGACTGGTTGGACTGAATGGCCTGTTTCTGTGCTGTAAATCCTATGTTAAAGGCGCTATATAAATGCAAATTGTTGTTGGATGAAGACGATGCTTCAAAGTCTTGCAGTAGGCTTTGGCCTGGGCGGAAACAGCCTGACCTGCTGTGTGTTTACCCGCTTTTCCCTTTCTTGTTTCAGATTTCCAACATCTGCAGCCCCCTCCCCACCACCGCCCTCCTCCTTTTGTATAACCGTGCTGTCTATTGTTTGATTACAGGCTGTCACTAAACTTTCAAGTAATTCAGTGCATGTGAGGTGCTTTCTGAAATCTGGGGCTCCAAGCTTACTCTTTCCAGAAAAAGAATGTGTTGGTATGAAAGTATTCATTCGCCAGCAGTTGGTGTGCTTTCCTGAGGTCAGACACATCAGTCCCAAGTTTCAGCTCCATTGCAATCAAGCAGCGACATCACCAGAAAGGCCTAGAGGTGAAGAGAAAGAAAGAATTACATTTGTATCGCCCCTTTCACAACCTCAGGCCGTCCCGAAGTGTTTTACAGCCAGTGAAGTACTTTTGAAGTGTAGTCACTGTTGTAATGTAGGGAAATGCAGCAGCCAATTTGTGCACAGCAAGCTCCCACAAACAGCAATGATCCAAAAATGTGTTTTTATGTGATCTTGGTTGAGTGATAAATATTGGCTCGGACCCCAAGGAGAACTCATTTGCCCTTCTTCAATCCACCTGAGAGGGTAGGCGGGGCCTCGGTTTAACCTCTCCTCCGAAAGACAGCACTTTCAGCAGCGCAGTGCTCCCTCCATTACTATACTGAGGTGTCAGACTGGATTGCACACTGGAGTGGGACGTGAACTCTCAACCTTCTGACTGAGGCAAGTGTGCTGCCAATTGAGCCCCGGCTGACACTGGTCTGAAAAGTTGTGACGAGATGGGTCTGCTGGGGTAAAATACCAGTAGGCGACGAAGGATTGCAACCAGAAGCGACCAACAGATGGAATGGAATGGATAGAGTAGTGGAGGTAAAAACTCTTGAATCGCTTAAGAACTAACAGGATGCTGCACTGGATGGGCTTTATGGTCGTTCTGGATAAAAGAACTATGAGCTGAATGGCCTTCCTCATCCATAATTATCCTGGTACCTTGAGACAGAGGACTGACTTAAGAGGACAGACACTTACACATGGACTGAAGTCATTAAGAGGTGATATCTCATGATAGTACATGGTATAGAAAATGCAAATCCATGGCACTACAGTCTAAACCAGGGCAGTAGGATAGGGGAGACAGGTTCAAACTGGCAATGGACAAGTCAGGAAGTTCTGTTCACAAAGCAGTGATCATCATCTAAGAATAGACTTCCAAGTAGGGTAGAGGAGGCAGCAACCCTCAATCATTTAAGAAAGAGTTGGATGCTTCGATGGGGCGGGGAGGCACAAGGTCTTTCTGGATGAATGAGCCAAGATGGTCTTCCTCATCTATATCTATCTTTTGAAAGTGTAAAGGGAAATATGCTTTACGGACTAAGTTTAAATATTCAGCTGCATTTTTTTTTCTAATCCATGCCTTTTTATTCACAGGACACCAGGTGGACCATCCAGAAAAATAAATGCAAGCTTTAAGTCACCAGTAAGTAATTAAACATGCTCTCTAGGGGGTGTGCGGGAATATACAAGTCCTTGAGCAATCCATTGCAGTGTATATGTAATAAAACCATTTATTTTAACATAAAGGACTTTATGGACTTTAGCGAGGCTTTTAATAAGGTTACACATGGCAGACTGGTCACGAAGTTAAAAGCCCATGGGATCCAGGGCAAAGTGTCAAGTTGGATTCAAAACTGGCTCGGAGACAGGAAGCAAAGGGTAATGGTTGATGGGTATTTTTGTGACTGGAAGACTGTTTCCAGTGGGGTTCCGCAGGGCTCAGTACTAGGTCCCTTGCTTTTTGTGGTATATATCAATGAATATAGGGGGTATGATTAAGAAGTTTGCAGCTGATACTAAAATCGACTGTGTGGTTGATACTGAAGAAGGAAGCTGTAGACTGCAGGAAGATATCAATAAATTGGTCAGGAGGGCAGAATAGTGGCAAATGGAATTCAATCCAGAGAAGTGTGAGGTAATGCATTTGGGGAGGGCTAACAAGGAAAGGGAATACACATTAAATGGTAGGACACTGTGTAGTGTAGAGGAACAAAGGGACCTTGGAGTACATGTCCACAGATCCCTGAAGGTAGCAGGCCAGGTAGATAAGGTGGTTAAGAAGGCATACGGAATGCTTGCCTTTAATGGCCGTGGCATAGAATACAAGAGCAGGGGGGTTATGCTTCAACTGTATAAAACACTAGTTAGGCCTCAGCTAGAGTACTGCGTGCAGTTCTGGTCACATTACAGGAAAGATGTGATTGCACTAGAGAGGGTACAGAGGAGATTTACAAGGATGTTGCCGGGAGTAGAGAATCTGAGCTATGAGGAAAGACTGGATAGGCTGGGTCTGTTTTCCTTGGAACAGGAGAGGCTGAGGGGAGACCTTATTGAGGTGTATAAAATTATGAGGGGCATAGATAGAGTGGATAGAAAGGACCTATTTCCCTTAGCAGAGGGGTCAAAAACCAGGGGGCACAGATTTAAAGTAATTAGTGGAAGGTTTTGAGGGGAAATGCCTTCACCCAGAGGGTTGTGGGGGTCTGGCACTCGCTGTCTGAAAGGGTGGTAGAGGCAGGAACCCTAACCACATTTAAAAAGTACTTGGATGTGCACTTGGGATGCTCTAACCTGCAGGGCTACGGACCAAGAGCTGGGAAGTGGGATTAGGCTGGATAGCTCTGTGTTGGCCGGCGCGAACACGATGGGCTGAAATGGCCTCCTTCCGTGCTGTAACTTTCTATGATTCTATAAAGAACTATTTCCTTTAATTTACAATGTGTTAGGTACGTGATACCACACTTTAGTGTGAATCGTGTTTTTTTTTCCTCTTGCTCACACTGACTTCTCTCCCACCTACAGTCACTAAAGATCTCCAAGGGTACTGAACTCGATTCTGCTGGTCTTCAAATTGACCTTAGAGATCTGAAGATGAAATGCGCAGATCTTGACCGACAGATTGCAGAACTTACCTCGGAGTAAGTGTGTGGTTCACCACCTTCACCCATAGGGTTTGGCACACAGCCAACCCAAATCTTAATAAATGTGGAATCAACCTGCTAATTATTTAAGGAGGATTGTTATTAATAATCATACTTGCATTTATATCATGCCATATATATCAAAGCACTTTACACTTCTGACGGGTCCCTTTTAAAGGAGAAGTTGATTCTTGGGGTCAGGACTGTGGATGCTGACTGCTTATCCTGAGATGTGTCCCGTGAAGCATTTTATATTATTTGTTTTGCTTCAAAGAAAGAAAGACTTGCATTCCTATAGCGCTGTTCACATCCCAAAGCGCTTTACAGCCAATGAAGTACTTTTGAAGTGTGGTCACTGTTGCAATGCAAGAAACGCAGCAGCCAATTTGTGCACAGCAAGCTCCCACAAACAGCAGTGTGGTAATCTGTTTTAGTGATGTTGATTGAGGGATAAATATTGGCCTAGACACTGGGGAGAACTCCCCTGCTCTTCTTCAAAATAGTCCCACGGGATCTTTTACGTCCACCTGAGAGAGCAGACGGGGCCTCGGTTTAACATCTCATCTGAAAAACGGCACCTCCGACAGTGCAGCACTCCCTCAGCCTAGATTTTTTTTTTTGTGCTCGAGTCTCTGGAGTGGGACTCGGAGGCGAGAGCTTTGCTCACTGAGCCACCTCGGGGAGTGAATGCATTGCCCAGTGTAGCCTTCCGGACTAGGAAGTGCCCAGATTTGATTGAAAGGCAGTAGGAGGCTCTAGGTTTGATCTTCACACTCATAGCCTTAACGGAAGGAATAAATGAGCTGGCGTTGCTGCTTCTGATCAACGCTGCTGGATACTGCATATTTGTGGCTATTGGATGAAGACCGGCTCAGGGTGATTTTAATGCCCTCCACAGTGAGTCAAACAGTCTGACGCCGACTGCTTAGGCTCACGCATGAAAGAACAGCCAATTGGGCAAAGTACCACAGGGCAAGAAGCGAATGTGGAATCGTACCTCAGCGTGAGGAGAGGAGAAAATTGAGAATTCGCTTCAAATCTTGGCTCAGTGGGTGGCACTCTGGTCTCTGAGTCACAAGATTCCAGCCCCGCCCCAGGACTTGAACAAGTAATCTAGGCTGGCACAGTTGGAACTAAAAGGCTGGTGCCCCAAATGCAAGTCTGATCCCAGATGCAGTTGGTGTGACTGTGGTGATGATCACCTGCACATGCCAAGACCAGGAGTTTCTCCGTGTGGGATATTACGTGGCACCGTGTTCTCACCACCACAAACGGATTGGCTGGTTATTCATCTCACTTGCCTTCTGTGGGTCCCTGCTGTGTGGCTGCCATGTTTAACCACATAACAGCGACTGTATTTTAATAATTTGTTGGATTAGCTTCATTGGGAGGAAAGACCCAAGTTGTCCACAACCCCATCTTAAATGTGTCCATCGACATCCTGCCGAAGTGACACCTGGCTACGGGCTGATGAATCGAGTTGTTGTGATCTGGAACGCGCTGCCTGAAAGGGCGGTGGAAGCAGATTCAATAGTAACTTTCAAAAGGGAACTGGATCTTTACTCGAAAAGGAAACATTTGCAGGGCTCTGGGGAAAGAGCAGGGGGCACGGGACTAATTGGACAGCTCTTTCAAAGAGCCGGCACAGGCACGATGGGCTGAATGGCCTCCTGTACTATAAGATTCTCTGCTTCTATTCTTCACCGCACCCCCCCCTGCCCAATAACACCCACCAAGCCAGAAGGGACTGCTAGTAAACTTGATTACAAATTATTTAATTGAAAGTCTCTTGGTGTAACAGTGTTACAAAATATGTTAGTATGTTAGCCCCTTGAGCCTCTATTGTAGAGGAGATCAGTTCTGCATTAAGCTTTGCTAAAGTGTTTGGCTGGGTAGATCATTCCTGTTTTTCTCTTGCCGCAGAGGGTATACTCTGGAAGAGCTGGACCAGCACATTGACCAGCTGCACGAGTACAACGACATCAAGGACGTGGGCCAGACACTGTTGGGAAAACTCGGTAAGGACTCCTTAAATGCTGGAAAAAGCAAAGAAAAGGACTTGCATTTCTATAGCGCCTTTCATGTCCTCAGGACCTTCCAAAGCGCATTACATCCAATGAAGTACTTATGAAGTGTGGTCACTGTGGTAATGCAGGGCAACGCAGCAGCCAATTTGCGCACCGCAAGCTCCCACAAACAGCAATGTGAAAATGACCAGATAATCTGTTTTAGTCGTGTTGGTTGAGGGATAAATATTGGTCAGGACACCGGGGAGAACTCACTCACTGTTCTTTGAAATAGTGCCGTGGGGTCTTTTACGTCCACCTGAGAGAGAAGACGGGGCCTCGGTTTAATGTCTCACCTGAAAGATGGCACCGCTGACAGTGCAGCACTCCCTCAGCACTGCGCTGGGAGTGTCGGCCTAGATTTTGAGCTCAAGTCTCTGGAGTGGGACTGTGAACCCACAACCGTCTGACTCAGAGTGCAAGGAAAAATAAAACTGGATGCTCTATGCGAGCAGTCAGGAAGTCCACTAATCGGTATTTTTGGCAGGATGTTGGGTTTTCTGTCTTGTCTCTCCTCACCACCTTCAGCCGAGTGCTGCTTCCAGCTCCCACCAATGCTGCTCTGAAACTGGCCGCAAGTACGTGAGTGAAGCCATCATTATGTTGCTCATCTTTCCAGTTTTCCCCACACTCTGGTACAAGTGGGATTCTGGGTTTTATACATCAGGATATCGAATATAAAAAGAAAGATCTTGCCTTTATACAGTGCCTTTCACGACCTCAGGATGTCCCAAAGTGCTTTGCAGCTTGTAATGTTTCCTACATTACAACAGTGGGTATAGAACAGGAATGGGCCACTTGGCCCCTCGAGCCTGCTCCACCATTCAATAAGATCATGGCTGATCTTGGGCTCAAAGCCACTTCCCCGCCTGCTCCCCATAACCCTTCGCTCCCTTATCTTGCAAAAATCTGTCCATCTCCACCTTAAATGTATTCAATGACCAGCCTCCATGGCTCTCTGGGGCAGAGAATTCCACAGATTTACGACCCTCTGAGAGAAGAAATTCCTCCTCATCTCAGTTCTAAAAGGGCGACCCTTTATTCTGAAACTATGCCCCCGAGTTCTAGATTTCCCCACGAGGGGAAACATCCTCTCTGCATCTACCCTGTCGAGCCCCCTCAGTATCTTACATGTTTTAATAAGATCACCTCTCATTCTTCTAAATTCCTATGAGTATAGGCCCAACCTGCTCAACCTTTCTTCATAAGTCAACCCCCTCACCTCAGGAATCAACCTCGTGAATCGTCTCTGAACTGCCTCCAATGCAAGTATATCCTTCCTTAAATAAGGAGACCAAAACTGTACACAGTACTCAAGGTGTGGTCTCACCAATGCCCTGTACAGTTGTAGCAGGACTTCCCTGCTTTTATACTCCAACCCCCTTGCAATAAAGGCCAACATTCCATTTGCCTTTTTGATTACTTGTTACTTTAAAGGTACTTTTCTTTCTTTACTTGTCCCATTACCATCGCCTGTCGCCTCGCACCATCATCCCTTTTAGAGTCATAACGGCGCAGGAGGCCATTCGGCCCATCGAGTCCGTGCCGGCTCTCTGTAGAGCAATCCGGTCAGTCCCATTCCCCCGCTCTATCCCCGTAGCCCTGCAAGTTTATTTCCCTCAAGTGCCTATCCAGTCTCCCCTTGAAAACATTGAGTGTCTCCGCTTCCACCACTTCCCTCGGCAGCGAGTTCCAGGTCCTCACCACTCATGTCATTTAATCTCTCCTCCTTCCACCCTATCACAGACCTTCCCTTTTGTTCTTTCCTCCCCTCCCCCCTTTCCCAGCCTCTGCATTTGCTTAAAACCTGTTATATCACTAACTTTTTCCAGTTCTGACGAAAGGGCATCGACCTGAAACATTAATTCTGTTTCTCTCTCCACAGATGCTGCCTGACCTGCTGAGTGTTTCCAGCATTTTCTCTTTATAAAAGTAATTAATTGACTGTAAAGCGCTTTGGGACATCCTGAAGTTTTGAAAAGCACGATATACATGCAAGTTCTTTTTTACGATAAAAAGTCTGAAATATTGGGGCTCTCTTCACTGGGTTAGAAACATAGAAAAATAGGAGCAGGAGTCGGCCATTCGGCCCTTCGAGCCTGCTCCGCCATTCAATATGATCATGGCTGATCCTCTATCTCAATATCATATTCCCGCTCTCTCCCCATATCCCTTGATGCCTTTTGTGTCTAGAAATCTATCGATCTCCTTCGTAAATATATTCAGTGACTTGACCGCCACAGCCTTCTGTGGTAGAGAATTCCACAGGTTCACCACCCTCTGAGTGAAGAAATTTCTCCTCATCTCAGTCCTAAATGTCCTACCCCGTACCCTGAGACTGTGATCCCTTGTTCTAGACCCCCCCCCCCCCCCAAAGCCAGGGGGAAACATCCTCCCTGCATCCAGTCTGTCTAGCCCTGTCTGAATTGTATATGTTTCAATGAGGTCCCCTCTCATTCTTCTAAACGCTAGTGAATACAGGCCTAGTCGACCCAATCTCTCCTCATACGACAGTTCTGCCATCCCAGGAATCAGTCTGGTGAACCTTCGCTGCACTCCCTCTACGGCAAGTATATCCTTTCTTAGGTAAGGAGACCAAAACTGCACACAGTACTCCAGGTGTGGTCTCACCAAGGCCCTGTATAACTGTAGTAAGACATCCTTGCTCCTGTACTCAAATTCTCTTGCAATGAAGGCCAACATACCATTTGCCTTCCTAACTGCTTGCTGCACCCGTATGTTTGCTTTCAGTGACTGGTGTACAAGGGCACCCAGGTCCCTTTGTACATCAATATTCCCCAATCTATCACCATTTAAATAATACTCTGCCTTCCTGTTTTTCCTACCGACGTGGATAACTTCACATTTATCCACGTTATACTGCATCTGCCATGCATTTGCCTACTCCCTCACTTGTCTAAATCGCCTTGAAGGTTAAGTGGAGGTTAATAGAGGTTTTCAAAACTATGAAAGGTTTTGAAAGGGTAAATAGTTTTTTTCCACTGATTGGTGAATCGCTAACTAGGGGGCAGAGACTGAGGATTATTAGAGGGATTCTTTTTCACACGGGAGTCATTAGAACATGGAGTATTGTACCACAACTCGCCATCGAATCAAAGATTATAACATTTAAAAGGGAGTTTGATCAGTATATGATAACAAAGAATATAAAAAGATACAGGGAAAGAAAGAAATAGAAAGACTTGCATTTATATGGTGCCTTTCACGACCTCAGGATGTCCCAGCGTGCTTTACAGCCACTGAAGTGTAGTCACTGTTGTAATGTAGGAAATGCTGCAGCCAAATTATGCACAGCAAGATCTCAGAAACATTAATCCTAACCTAACCTTGGCATCCTATTTGACCCTGAAATGAGCTTCCGATCACATATCTGTTCCATCACGAAAACCGCCTATTTCCACCTCCGTAACATCGCCCGTCTCCGCCCCTGCCTCAGCTCATCTGCTGCTGAAACCCTCATCCATGCCTTTATTACCTCTAGACTGGACTATTCCAATGCACTCCTGGCTGGCCTTCCATCTCTTTCCCCCCCCCCCATAAACTTCAACTCATCCAAAACTCTGCCGCCCGTCTCCTAACTCGCACCAAGTCCCGTCCACCCATCACCCCCTGTGCTCGCTGACCTACCTTGGCTGCAGTCCGGCAATGCCTCTTTAAAAATTCTCAAACTTGTTTTCAAATCCGTCCATGGTCTCCCCCCTCCCTATCTCTGTAACCTCCTCCAGCCCTACAACCCTCTGCTATCTCTCCACCCCTCCAATTCTGGCCTCTTGCGCATTCCCCATTTTAATCGCTCCACCATTGACGGCCGTGCCTTCAGCCGCCTGGTCACGAGCTCTGGAATTCCCTCCCTAAACCTCTCCACCTCTCTACCTCCATTGCCTCCTCTAAGATGCTCCTTAAAACCTATAGCTTTGTCACCTGTCCTAATATCTCCTTATGCCGCTCAGCGTCAAACTTTGTTTATTAACGCTCCTGTGAAGCGCCTTGGGACGTTTTTAAAAAAAAGAAAAGACTTGCATTTCTATAGCACCTTTCACGACCACCGAACGTCTCACAGTGCTTTACAGCCAATGAAGTACTTTTGAAGTGGAGTCACTGTTGTAATGTGGGAAATGCAGCAGCCAATTGGCGCACAGCAAGCTCCCACAAACAGCAATGTGATAATGACCAGATCATCTGTTTTTGTTATGTTGGTTGAGGGATAAATATTGGCCAGGACACCGGGGAGAACTCCCCTGCTCTTCTTCGAAATAGTGCCGCAGGATCTTTTGCATCCACCTGAGAGAGCAGACAGGGCCTCGGTTTAACGTCTCATCTGTAAGACGGCACCTCTGACAGTGCAGCACTCCCTCAGTGCTGCACTGGGAGTGTCAGCCTAGCTTTACATGCTCAAGCCTCTGGAGTGGGACTTGAACCCACAACCTTCTGACTCAGAGGCAAGTGTGCTACCAGCTAAGCCACAGCTGACACTGCTAAAGGCGCCATATAAATGCAAGTTGTTGTTGTATACCTGAGCTAGGCGTTTATGATGCCTGAAATGAGAACCGTTCCATTCCCCAGAACACTCACCTCGAGCACCAATAAGGAGAAATCTGTGACTTTTTTTAAATGACATATGTTCCTTTACAAGTAAATATGTTGCAAACATTAAGAGTAAGTTAGCATGAATCATAACTGAAGGAGGTGTTACTGCTGGTGAGATCTCCTTTTTAATGTGCCTAGTCTTACACACTGATGACACCTTATCGTCATTTGTTACAGCAGTAATCAGAGGGGTCACCACCAGGGACTTGTACAGCGAGTTCGACCTGGAGCTGGAGGACTAGACGGCATGCAGACGTAGCCCCACGTGATTCAGAGGAGGCGGTGGGGGCTCTTTACCTGTCTCAACTTGGTCACCACATTGTTTCCATCGGCAAAGATACTGAGAGCGGGGAGAGGAACAATTAGCCAGGGCCAAAAGGTCACCAAAACATCTGGAGGTGAAGCCTGGTGTAACGGCAGATGTGCTACCCCCCCCCCAAAACAACACAGTTGGGTTTAAGTAGCGTCGGTGATGGGGCGTTCGGGCAGTTGTTGACTTTGTGTGGACTTGTTGCCATAGCAGCCACTGTGTTTATACTTCACCTTCACCTCTGATTTCCCCCCCCCCCCCCACTATTTTGTTTGGTTTGCTTTTTGAGGTGTTTCCCGTTTTGGATTCGGGAGAGCCCCACTTGGTTCAGTGCTTTCTGCACTGCCTGTCCGTTTTAAGCGGGAAGGATTAGCGAGTGTGATGAAATTATAGCTAGTTTATTGAGAAATAACTTCCAGTTTGACTACCTAGTAACTTCCCAGTTAGTTCACGATGCAATGCTCGAGAAACGGCCGTTGCTGTCAGTTTTGAAATGCGATACACGCGCTTGAATTTTCAAGTGTCTTCCTCCCTCTGCCAGAAGTGATAGTTGCCTCCATTCCCAGTGTGTGGGCAGTGAGTGTCGCAAGGCTAATTCCATCACTGGGGCACAGAGCAGTCCTATTGTGGCCGGATTTCCACACAGGTCAGTTCTGCAGCAGGGGGTCCACTGGATGGCGATCAGGAGCAGAAACCCTGACAAAATGCACCCTCCACACTCGGTTTGTGGGTGCTGAGGCCAATTGCATGGCTGCCTCCCCCCACCTTGCTGTCAACTCTGGGTGAGAGTACCGAGTTCATCACGCACCAAGGATTAAACCTACACTTGACATTTCATTGAGAGGTCATCGGGGGACCAAATTGTGCCAGTTTATGAGCCATTGATTTGTAATTGTTATTGTTGTTCACTGAATGTAAAGGATCAAAAATGATCAATTAAAAGAATCTGTTCTGTTCAATTCTGTTTGTGGTTTGGTTCATTTATCGCATGAGATTTGATTCTTGACCATCTTTTATTTCCCACTCCCGGTGTATTGACAAGTTTGCTCGGAAGCGAAATTGTGTTGAGAATGAGATAATGTCCAGGAACCACCCACTCCGCAAGCGGCACTTTGCCAAACATGAGCCAGAAACCCTGTTAACACACGGAGATATTTTACCACTAAACAATACCCGTTTGCTGGGAGCCTGAATTTAAAAAGCGTTAAAAAGTGTTTTTTTTCTGCTTAAATATGGATAATAGAATAAAACATTAGGGCAGTGGCAGTGCATTGACTGAGGGCAGCTTTAATTATCTGCTGCTGTAACATGGAGTATCAATAATGCCCACCAGAGGGAGCCACACCCAAACCTTTTAAAATTAATGTAAGTGAAGGTTCAGAAAATCCATTCACCCAACCCAAGTTCATCCCTCTGGTTCACTGACCCTCCCAGTTGCATTTGGAACAAGCTTAATGCTTTTTCCTGTACTACCCTCCCTAACAAGCTGTCTCCTATTGCCAATTCAGTCTTGTTCTATGTAGACTTGACCTGCACATTCGTTCAACCACCGTGTACTTTACATTTTCAGTATTGGATTTAATTTTCTGTTTATCTGCTCAGTTATACAATGCCCACTCCATGGGTGATGTGGCCAAGATGCTTAGGGTGTCTGTAACATTTGCATAGTGATTTATCATTGGCCCGCAGGCATCTGTAAGGAATACCTATTATATTCATGTGATCACATGCTGAGTTGTCATTGGCCTGCAGGCATCTCTAAGGACTGCTATTGTTTAGAAGACCCAGGGGGTCCTAACTCCATCTTGCCCACACGGTGCTGGATGATTGAGAAAGCTTACAGACTTGATGCTTCATTAAAAGAGTTTAAACTGTAATACTCCGTTGTCCTGCAATTTATTACTTTTGTACAAAGTGTGCAAAACAAGACATGGTGTCAGAACAGGGATTTGAAATGGACATCGTTGGAGCTCCCGTACCCCGAATGAATTGGGAATCTTTGAAGTTACCTAGAGAATGGAGCAAGTTCAAGCAACACGTGGAGTTGATGTTTTCGGGCCCACTGAAAAGCAAAGGGGAGGAAGAAAGATGGAGCTACCTGCTCCTGTGGATCAAAGAAAAAGGGAGAGACATTTTTAACACTTGGTCTCTCACCGTGGATGAAGCAAAGGTACTGAAAAGTTATTTTGACCGTTTTGAAGCATATGTGATGCCCAAGACAAATACGATATTCGCTAGGTACAAGTTTCAGGAGAAAGTACAAGGAGCTAGTGAGTCGTTTGAACAGTTTGTGACTGAGTTAAAACTGCTGGTAAAAGACTGTGTATATGCAGATAAAGATGAGATGGTCAGAGACCGCATCTGCGCAAATAGAGGCAAACGAATATGATTTGGTTGGGATTACGGATTACGGAAACGTGGCTCAAGGATGACCAAGACTCAGAACTCAACATCCAGGGGTATTCGATATTCAGGAAAGATAGGCAAAAAGGAAAGGGAGGTGGGGTAGCATTACTGGTTAAAGAAGGGATTAATACAATTGTAATGAAGGATATTAGCTCTGATGATGTGGAATCTGTATGGGTAGAATTGAGAAATACTAAGGGGAAGAAAACATTAGTGGGAGTGGTATATAGACCTCCCAACAGTAAGGCGGAGGTTGGGGATGGCATGAAAAGGGAAATTAAAGAAGCGTGCAATAAGGGCACAGCAGCCATCATGGGTGACTTTAATCTACATATAGATTGGGCCAACCAAATTAGTAACAATACTGTGGAGGAGGAATTCCTGGAGTGTTTACGGGATGGTTTCCTGGACCAATATGTCGAGGAACCAACCAGAGATCAGGCCATCTTAGACTGGGTATTATGTAACGAGAAAGGATTAATTAGCAATCTTGTTGTACGAGGCCCCTTGGGTCTGAGCGATCATAATATGATCGAATTCTTCATTAAGATGGAGAATGAAGTAGTTGACTCAGAGACTAGGGACCTCAATTTAAACAAAGGAAACTACGATGGTCTGAGGAGCAAGTTGGGTAGGATTGATTGGGAAATGGCACTCAAAGGGTTGACGGTGGATAGGCAATGGCAAACATTCAAAGACCGAATGGATGAGCTACAGAATTTGTTCATCCCAGTTTGGCATAAAAATAAAACAAAAAAGGTGACTCAACCGTGGCTAACAAGGGAAATTAGGGATAACATAAGATCCAAGGAGACGACATATAAATTGGCCAGAAAAAGCAATAATCCTGAGGATTGGGAGCAGTTTAGGATTCAACAAAGGAGGACAAAGGGATTAATTAAGAAAGGGAAAATAGAATATGAGAGTAAGCTATCAGGGAACATAAAAACTGACTGTAAAAGCTTTTATAGATATGTGAAGAGAAAAAGATTGGTGAAGTCAAGCGTAGGTCCCTTGCAGTCAGAATCAGGGGAATTTATAATGGGAAACAAAGAAATGGCAGACCAACTAAATTCATACTTTGGTTCTGTCTTCACAAAGGAGGACACAAATAACCTCCCAGAGATGCCGGGGAACATAGGGCCTGATGAAAGGGTGGAACTGAAAGAAATCAATATTTGTAGGGAAATGGTGTTAGGAAAATTGATGGGACTGAAGGCCGATAAATCCCCAGGGCCTGATAATCTACATCCCAGGGTACTTAAGGAAGTGGCCCTAGAAATAGTAGATGCATTGCTGGTCATCTTCCAGAACTCGATAGACTCTGGAACAGTACCCATGGATTGGCGGGTAGCTAATGTTACCCCACTATTCAAAAAAGGTGGTAGAGAAAAAGCGGGGAATTATAGACCGGTAAACCTGACATCGGTAGTGGGGAAAATGCTAGAATCTATTATAAAAGATGTAATAGCAGAGCACTTGGTAAGCAGTGACAGGATCGGACAAAGTCAACATGGATTTACAAAAGGTAAATCATGCTTGACTAATCTACTGGAATTTTTTGAGGATGTAACTGGTAAAATAGATAAGGGAGAACCAGTGGATGTGGTGTATTTGGACTTTCAGAAGGCTTTCGATAAGGTCCCACATAAGAGATTAGCGTGCAAAATTAAGGCACATGGGATTGGGGGCAAGGTATTGACTTGGATAGAGAACTGGTTGGCGGACAGAAGGCAGAGAGTTGGAATAAACGGGTCGTTTTCCGAGTGGCAGGCAGTGACTAGTGGGGTACCGCAAGGATCGGTCCTAGGACCCCAGCTGTTCACAATATAGATTAATGATCTGGATGAGGGAATTGGATGTAATATCTCCAAATTTGCAGACGACACAAAGCTGGGTGGGAGGGTAAGCTGTGAGGAGGATGTCGAGAAACTCCAGTACGATTTGGACAGATTGGGTGATTGGGCAGAAACGTGGCAAATGCACTATAATGTGGATAAATGTGAGGTTATCCACTTTGGTGGCAAAAACAGGAAGGCAGATTATTATTTGAATGGCAATAGATTGGGAGAAGGGGAAGTGCAAAGAGACCTGGGTGTTCTTGTGCACCAGTCGCTGAAGGTAAGCATGCAGGTGTAGCAGGCGGTTAAGAAGGCAAATGGTACGTTGGCCTTTGTAGCAAGAGGGTTCGAGTACAGGAACAAGGATGTCTTGCTACAGCTGTACAGGGCCTTGGTGAGACCGCACCTTGAGTATTGTGTGCAGTTTTGGTCGCCTTACCTGAGGAAGGACGTTCTTGCCATGGAAGGAGTACAGCGAAGATTCACCAGGCTGATACCTGGGATGGCAGGAATGACGTAAGAGGAGAGATTGTGTCGATTGGGCTTATACTCACTGGAGTTTAGAAGATTGAGAGGGGGTCTCATCGAAACCTATAAAATTCTGTCAGGCCTGGACAGACTAGATGCAGGAAGGATGTTTATGATGGCTGGGGAGTCCAGAACCAGGGGTCATAGTCTAAGGATAAGGGGTAAGCCATTTAGGACTGAAATGAGGAGGAATTTCTTCACCCAGAGAGTGGTGAACCTGTGGAATTCTCTGCCACAGAGGGCGGTGGAGGCCAGTTCATTAAATATATTCAAGAAAGAGTTGGATATATTTCTTAAGGCTAAAGGGATCAAGGGATATGGGGAGAAGGCAGGGACAGGGTATTGAATTTGGATGATCAGCCATGATCTCATTGAATGGCGGAGCAGGCTCGAAGGGCCGAATGGCCTACTCCTGCTTCTATCTTCTATGTTTCTATGTTTCTAAAGTAGGGACTAGGCGCAGTATTACTGCAAGAAGGAAAGCCCATCGGCTACGCTTCCGGATCTCTCTCAAACAGTGAAATCAACTATGCTCAAATCGAGAAAGAGCTATATGCAATTCTGTTTGGATGTAAGCGTTTCCACCAGTACGTCTATGGCCGACAAGTCATTGTGGAATCTGACCACAAGCCCCTCGAGTCAATCATGAGGAAACCACTAGCCGCAGCCCCACCAAGGCTACAGAGAATGATCCTTCAGCTAAAGAAGTACGACTTCACAATCATTCACCGTCCAGGCAAAGACATTCCTGTCGCAGACACGCTCTCCAGAAAGTCTCTTAGCTACCAGGACAGCAGCCTCAGTGAAGGCATGGATGTGCAAGTGCACATGGTGTACAACAGCTTACCTGTGATTGACTCAAAACTGAAGGAGATCCGAGCAGAAACAGAGAAAGATGCACAACTCACACTGCTGAGCAAAGTCATACATGAAGGATGGCCTGAGGAAAGGAGGAAATGCCCTCAGAGCATATCTGAATTCTGGAACCACAGAGACGAACTGTCACAAATCAACGGAATCGTCTTCAAAGGGGAGAAAATCATCATTCCTACCAGTCTCAGAGAAGAGATGTTGACAAAAATTCATGCTGGACATATGGGCATGGAAAAATGCAAACAAAGAGCACGTGACATTATGTTTTGGCCCGGAATGTGCAAACACATTGAGGACACTGTCGGAAAATGTTCCATTTGTCTAGAACGCTGCCCATCAAATATCAAAGAGCCCATGATACCTCACCATATCCCAGACAGGCCCTGGCAGGTTGTCAGCTGCAAGCAAGTGCATGCAAAACGTGTACAGAGACAGCAACACCAAAAGAGATACTATGACAGGTCAGCTAGACTAC
The DNA here is from genome assembly GCF_052327205.1 of Somniosus microcephalus. Taxonomy (NCBI): domain Eukaryota; kingdom Metazoa; phylum Chordata; class Chondrichthyes; order Squaliformes; family Somniosidae; genus Somniosus; species Somniosus microcephalus. Next base: position 11,732,954 of record NC_141010.1, read on the forward strand.
TGCCGCCGCTGCACAATGGAGAATCTGTCAGAATCCAGGAGCTTGACTACTGGAAGCCTGCAGTCGTCATCCAGCCAGCTGACACTGAGCGATCGTATCACGTCCGCACCCCAGAAGGACAGGTGTACCGCCGTAATTGCAGGCATCTCCTGAACACCAAGGAACAACACCGTCATTCCAATGAGAGGTCAAGCCTAGAGTTATCCTTGACTTGAGAACTGTCAAAGGGTGTAGGCGAATCGCTGCCCTAAAAAAAACTGTACATCGTTATTGAAACGTTGAGATGTTTTCAGTGCTAGTTAAATGTTGAGTTTACTTATATGTTGATGCTACTGAGAACATTATCTAGAAGAAAGGTTCAAAAGTAATGCATAACATTTTTCTTTTAAAAGAAAGGGGATGTAACATTTGCATATTGATTTATCATTGGCCCGCAGGCATCTGTAAGGAATACCTATTATATTCACGTGATCACATGCTGAGTTGTCATTGGCCTGCAGGCATCTGCAAGGACTGCTATTGTTTAGAAGACCCAGGGGGTCCTAACTCCATCTTGTCCACACGGTGCTGTATTGATTGAGAAAGCTTACAGACCTGAAGCTTCATTAAAAGAGTTTAAACTGTAATATTCCGTTGTCCTGCAATTTATTATTTTTGTACAAAGTGTACAAAACAAGACAGTGTCATTGAAAGAGACCTAGGAGTCTTAGTAGATTGGGTAGATTAGATTGGATTTTAACATCTCCAGCCAGAGCAGAGCAGAGCAGCAATTCACAAAGCTTAATGTGTCCATTTCTGGTCACCGAGGCATAAAACCGACACTCGAGCATTAGAAAAAGTGCAGGGAAGAGCCACAAACTTTACCCCTGATCGTAGAGGCCTGAGTCAGGAGGAAAGACTGAAGAAAGTTGGGTTTTTCAGCTTTCAAAGGAAAAAATCTAGAAGTGATCTTATGAAAGAAAGAAGTTGCATTTATATAGCGCCTTTCATGACTTAAGGACGGCCCAGTTGCTTTACAGTCAATAAATTAGTGGAGTCACTGTTGTAATGTAGGAATCGTGGCAGCCAATTTGCACACAGCAAGCTCCCACAAACAGCAATGTGATAATGACCAGATAATCTGTTTCAGTGATGTTGATTGAGGGATAAATATTGGTCCAAGACATCGGGTGTAACTCCCCTGCTCTTCTTCGAAATAGTGGCCGTGGGATCTTTTACGTCCACCTGAGAGGGCAGGACGGGGCCTCGGTTTAACATCTCATCCGAAAGACGGCACCTGCGACAGTGCAGCACTCCCTCAGCACTGCACTGGGAGTGTCAGCCTAGCTTTACATGCTCAAGTCCCTGGAGTGGGACTATGAACCCACAACCTTCTGACCCAGAGGCACATGTGCTACCAGCTCAGCCACAGCTGATACTGCTACAGGCGCTATATAAATGCATATTGTTGTTGTATACTTGAGCTAGGCGTTTATGATGCCTGAAATGAGAACAGTTCCATTCCCCAGAACTCGCACCTTGAGCACCAATAAGGAGAAATCTTTGATCTTTTATTTTAAATGACAAATGTTCCTTTACAAGTAAATATGTTGCAAATATTAAGGGTAAGTTAACATGAATCATAACTGAAGGAGGTGTTACTGCTGGTGAGATCTCCTTTTTAATGTGCCTAGTCTTACACACTGAGGACACCGGGTGTAACTCCCCTGCTCTTCTTCAGAATAGCACCACGGGATCTTTTACGTCCACCTGAGAGAGCAAACGGGGCCTCGGTTTAACGTCTCATCCAAAAGACGGCACCTCCGACAGTGCGGCACTCCCACAGCACTGCACTGGGAGTGGCCGGCTTGAATTTGCACTCGAGGCTCTGGAGTGGGACTTGCCCTGGCTGACAGCTTGGCTTATAGAGGCAGGTGAGAGTTCTTAGTCTAGAAAAAGTAAACACAGACAATTACGTTGAATATGCCCCACATATTATGGTTATATGTTTATGTAAATATATATATTATATTTATATTACCATATATTTATCATATTACATTATTATTATTTGCAGTGGTAATTGAGGCTTTTTTGCACTATTCATCATATCCTGCAACTTGGACTGTTATTGCTATACTTTCTGCATATTTGCTTATTGTTTTTTTTATACTTGTTTTTACTTTTTGCTTTTATATTTATATGCTTGTATTGTGGGAGTGAGTGGGGAGTAAGCATTCCATTGTACTAGTTACGTATGGCAATAAAATGACCTTGAATCTTGAATCTTGAATAAATTGTGTGAATAGGACTGAGGGACAGAGGTTCAGGCAGTGTAAAGGACAGATTTAGGAATGATATTAGGACGTTCTTCATAACTCAGTGTGATCAATAAATCCAATGAGTTTCCAGACAGAGGTGAAAAGCCTGGTTTTAAGAGTCAATGGGATGATGTAATGAGGACAATTAAAACTCTATTTCTCCTAATTGGCCATAAGCACCCAATTCCCTTTTGAAAGTTACTATTGAATCTGCTTCCTTTCAAACAGTGCATTCCAGATCAGGCATCTGACTATTAGAGCAACAGTTTGTTAGTTCACATCCCTTCAATGTGCTTCAAACTTCAGAAATAAAGATTTTTTTTGAGGTGGACTTTCTTCCAGATCTGTGATAATGACAATGTGGCTTCAATACCTGAAACGTCGCCTGCTCTCCGTCTCTCTCCACAGGCATTGGCTGACTTGCTGAGTGTTTCTGGCAATTTCCTGTTTCTGTCTGTGATAATCATCTAACCAGGCTGGTTAGAGAATGAGATGGAACAGTTTGCTCATTATAGAATAAGTCACACAATATGTCTTGTGGGTAACACTATTGCAGATGGAAACTAATCAACGCTGACAATTGTAAAGTGTTACCCATAAAAAAGAAAGATTTGCATTTATATAGCGCCTTTCAGGACCTCAGGATATCCCAAAGAGCTTTACAGCCAATGAAGTCTCGTCACTGTTGTAATGTAGGAAATGCAGCAGCCAATTTGTGGGCAAGGTCCCACAAACAGCAATGTGATACTGAATAGATAATGTGGGGGGGTTTTTTGGTGTTGGTTGAGGACACCAGGGATAACTCCCCTGCTCTTCTTCAAAGCAGTGCCATGGGATCTTTTACATCCACTCAAGAGGGTAGACAGGGCTTCAGTTTAACATCTCTTCTGGAAGACAGCGCCTCCGACAGCGCTCCCTCGGTATTGCCACTGGAGAGTCAGCCTAGGATTTGTACGCAAACCTTTGGAGTGGGACCTGGACCCACACACCTTCATGACTCACAGGCTCGAGTGCTACCTGCTGAGCCACGGCAGGCCACCAGAAGGTAAGTTAGCATCAATGAATGGTGGTGGAATTAAAAGCTAGTGTACGGGTGCAAAAAGAGAGTTGTCAGGATCTGGAACGCTCTGCCTGAAAAGGCGGTGGAAGCTGATTCCATGAATAATTTTAAAACCGAGTTGGACAAGCCCTTGAGGACGAACAACTTACAGGATCACAGACAATAAGCGGGGGGATGTTCGACTGAGCAGGACTGCTCGTTCAAAGAGCCGGCACAGGCACGACGGGCCGAATGGCCTCCTTCTGTGCTGTAAGTTCTATGAATCTGAAAAAGCGATCAAGGCGGCGAATGGAAAGTTAGCCTATATCTCAAGGGGTCTTGAATAGAAAGGGGAGGAAGTTATGCCCCAGTTGTACAGAGCCTTGGTCAGACCCCCATCTGCATTCAGATTTCAGCTGCACAGAGCTGGAGGGGCAAAGGGTGCCACCAGGGCAGAGACTTGGAGAAGCTCACTCAGATAAGACAGGGTGAGACAGTAAAGTGATTTGAAAAACGAGTTTCATTTCAAGGAATAGAATTGAAAAGCAAAGAAGTTATGGTAAACTTATATAGAACCTTGGTTAGACCACACCACCTCGTCCATAATTATCAATGTATAAACAATTTGGTGCCATTGTTGAAAGATCGGAGACTTTTAAAGCAACATTATGTAATAAAATCTTGAAATTACCGTGTCTATTTGACTTCTTTATATCCCTGAAGGTGTCTTGAGCTATGGACCATTTTATTCTGAAGCACATAAAAGGTCAGTGTGTCTGAGGGGGAGTAGATCAGTGATAGAGCATTAAACTGCTCGATCATAGATGTCTGCAATTCAACTCTGGGCACCCCCTCAAAGCTATAAAATGTCACAAAGAATGAAAGTTACACAAACCTTCACCACTGTGTCTGTAATCATTATAATGAATAATAATAACTGCATGAAGAGTTTGTGCCATTTTTGAAAGAACAGACTTTTTAAAACATTGCTTAGCATTGTTTAATAATTTCTTAAAATGATCCCAACTCTCCAAATGTTCTTTTTATCCCAAATAGTGTTTTATGCTTATGGACCATTTGATTCTGAAGCACAGAAGTTGCTCCATGTGGCTGGGGGTATAGCTCAGTGGTGGAGTGTTTGACTGTTAGATCATAAGGTCCTTGGTTCAAATCCAAGGTGCCCCCATCAATACCCTGGACGCTTCACAAATTAAAGATTTATAATGTAGTCTCTTCCTTCAACACTTCTCTGAGATCATTATAGTCCGTAATAACCTCTTTTCACCAACAGTCAATCCTTGCGGTGATGAAGGTGTAGATTGGGGTTTTGGTGATAGAGGTTGTACACAGCATGCTCCCACAAACTGCAATGAGATAAAAGAAAAAAAAATCTCTTTTTTTGGTAATGATTTAGAAATAACTGTAACCCAGGACAATGGGGACAACGCCCTTGCTCTTCTTCAAATAGTGCCATGAGATATTTTACATCCACCTAAGGAGCGGGTGAATATCCCGCCTGGCTGGAAATGCATTCCAATTAAGAGAGGGTGGGGGTTGTGTGGAAAGCTCAGTGCGTTATCTGTTGAATTAATTGATTGTGAAGATCATGATACGTTTGCAGGTGAGAGGGGGTATAGCTCAGTGGTAGAGCATTTGACTGCTAGATCAAGAAGTCGCTAGTTTTAAATCCAAGTGCCTGCTCATTAACTCCTATATTATCAGGGTGGATGAAAGTTGTATCCACCTCCCTCTGCATCATGTTCATAGAATGATACAGCACTGAACAAGGCCCATTTTGCCAGTGCCATTGAATCTGCTTCCACCACCCTTTCAGGCAGTGCATTCCAGATCACAACAACTCACTGCGTAAAAAATGTTCTTCCTGTCGCCTCTTGTTCTTTTGCTAATCACCTTAAATCTGTGCCCTCTGGTTGCCGACCCTTCAGCCACTGGAAACAGCTTTATTTACTCTAGAAAAACCATTCATGATTTTGAACACCTCAGAATCAGGAAAAATAACTGCATAAATAGTTTGGTGCCATTTTTGAAAGAACTGCGAGGAGTCTTTTTAAAGCAATGTTTAGCATTATCTAATAATCTCTTGAATTTTAAAATACATTACAACAGTGACTACACTTGAAAAAGTACTTTATTGGCTGTAAAGTGCTTTGGGACGTCCGGCGGACGTGAAAGTCTGTCTTTTTTTAAATGACCCCATTAGCTTCTTCTACCTGATGGTATGCTGTGCTTTGGACTGTGTCTTTCTGAAGCACATAAGACATCTGAGTGTGTCAGGGGGTATAGCTCCGTGGTAGAGCATTTGAATACAGATCAAGAGGTCTTTAGTTCAAATCCAGGTGCCCCCTCAACCTCATATATGTTTCACAAATAAGGATTCATAAATGTCATCTTCCTTCACAACTGCTCTGTGATCATTATAGTCAGTAATAATACCGCTTCACAACCACTTTTCGCCCAACAGTCAATGCTTAGAATCATAGTATGGTTAAAGGCCTGTTGAGCCGGTGCCGACTCTCAGCTAGTCCCTTTCCCTGTAGCCCTGCAATTGTTCTTCCTTCAGGTACTTATCCAATTCCCTTTTGAAAGCCATGATTGAATCTGCCTCCACCACCCTTTCAGGCTGTGCATTCCAGATCGTAACCACTCGCTGCATTAAAAAGTTTTTTCTTACATCGCCTTTGGTTCTTTTGCCAAGCACCTTACTTCTGTGTCCTCTGGTTACCGACCCCTCTGCCACTGGGAACAGTTTCTCTCTGTCTATTCTGTTCAGACCGCTCATGATTTTTGAACACCTCAGAATCAGAAAAAATAACTCTGCATAAACCGTCTACTGCCATTTTTGAAAGAACAGCAAGGAATCTTTTTAAAGCAATGTTTAGCATTATCTAATCATTTCTTGAATTTTAAAATACATTAGAGGAGTGACTACACTTCGATAAGTACTTCATTGGCTGTAAAGTGCATTGGGACAGCCGGTGGACGTGAAAGGTACTATAAAAATGATAGTCTTTCTTTTTAAAATGACCCCATCTGCTTCTGATGGCATGCTGCACTTTGGACTGTGTTTTTCTGAAGCACATAAGATACTTGAAAGTGTGTGGGGGTGGTAGAGTGTTTGACTACTCATCAAGAGGTCCCTGGTTCAAATCCAGTGTGCCTCCTCAACCTCATTTATGATTCACAAAGAAGGATTGCTTGTGTCATCTTTCCTTCACAACTGCTCTGTGATCATTATAGTCAGTAATAATAACCACTTTTAACCAACAGTCAATGCTTAGAATAGAATCATAGAATGGTTACAGCAAGGAAGAAGGCTATTTGGCCCGTCGAGCCCTTTTGCTATTTATGTCTGTAGAAGATTTTTGGATTACCTTTTATGTTCGCTGCCATTCTATTCTCATACCCTCTTTTGGGGGAGGAGATAGCGGAAAGGGCTTGCCATAATTTTCCAATCTTCCCCAGATGCATGGGAGGTGCCTGAGGATTGGAAAGTGGCAAATGCGACACCATTGTTCAAGAAAGGGTGTAAGGACAATCCTAGTAACTACAGGTGGGTCAGTTTAACATCAGTGGTGGGTAAAGTTTTAGAAACAATAATCAAGGAAAAAATTAAAGGGCACTTGGAGAGGTTTAACCTAATTAAGGAGCGCCAACACGGATTTGTAAAAGGCAGATCATGTTTGGCTAATCTAATTGAATTTTATGATGAACTAACAGAGAGGATTGATGAAGGGAATACAATGGATGTTGTCTACATGGATTTTCGGAAGGCGTTTGACAAAGTACCACATAGAAGGCTGGTTAACAAAATTGAGGCTCTTGGAATAGGTGGGTCAGTGGCAGCATGGATAAGGAAATGGCTAAAGGACAGAAAACAGCGAGTTGTGATAAATGGCTGTTTTTTAACTGGAGGATGGTAGACAGTGGTGTTCCTCAAGGGTCAGTGCTGGGGCCACTGCTTTTTTTGATATATATAAATGACCTGGATATTGGAATACAGAGTCGAATTTCTAAATTTGCTGATGAAACCAAACTTGAGGTGTGGCAAACAGTGAGGATGATACCAATCGACTGCAACAGGTCATAGAAAGGCTAGCAGAATGAGCAGACAAGTGGCAGATGGAATTTAATACAGAGAAGTGTGAGGTGATGCATTTTGGCAGAAGGAACAGGGAGAGGCAATACACACTTAATGGCACAGCTTTAAAGAGTGTGCAGGGACAGAGGGACCTGGGAGTTAATGTGCATAGGTCCCTGAAGATGGCGGGACATATTGAGAGAGTGGTTAGCAAAGCATATGGGATCTTGGGCTTCATAAACAGAGGTATTAAGTACAAAAGTAGAGAAGTTATGCTGAACCTTTATAAAGCACTGGTTAGGCCACAACTGGAGTATTGCATCCAGTTCTGGTCACCACACTTTAGGAAGGATGTGAAGGCCCTTGAGAGGGTGCAGAGGAGATTTACCAGAATGGTTCCGGGGATGGGGGATCTTAGCTACAAGGACAGGTTGGAGAAGCTGTATTTGTTTCCATTAGAGCAAAGGAGGTTGAGGGGTGATTTGATAGAGGTGTACAAGATTATGACGGATTTGGATAGGTTAGATGGGGAAAGGCTGTTCCCACTAGTTGATGGTAGAAGGACTAGGGGGCACAGATTTAAGGTTTTGGGCAAGAGATACAGGGGGGATGTGAGGAAAAACTTTTTTACGCAGCGAGTGGTGAGGACCTGGAATTCGCTGCCGAGGGAAGTGGTGGAAGCGGAGACACTCAATGTTTTCAAGGGGAGACTGGATAGGCACTTGAGGGAAATAAACTTGCAGGGCTACGGGGATAGAGCGGGGGAACGGGACTGACTGGATTGCTCTACAGAGAGCTGGCACGGACTCATTTATGATTTTGAACACGTTAGAATCAGTAAAAATAACTCTGCATAAACAGTTTGGTGCCATTTTTGAAAGAACAGCAAGGAGTCTTTTTAAAGCAATGTTTAACATTATCTAATAATTTCTTGAATTTTAAAATACATTAGAGGAGTGACTACAATTGAAAAAGTACTTCATTGGCTGTAAAGTGCTTTGGGACATCCGGTGGATGTGAAAAGTGCTATAAAAATGATAGTCTTTCTTTGTAAAATGACCCCATCTGCTTCTGATGGTGTGCGGCACTCTGGACTGTGTTTTCTTGAATGTGTGTGGGGGTGTAGCTCAGTGGTAGAGCATTTGACTGCAGATCAAGAGGTCCTTGGTCAAATCCAGATGCCCCCTCAGCATCATTTATGTTTCACAAAGAAGGATTCATAATGTAGTCCTTCCTTCACAACTGCTCTGTGGTCATCACAGTCAGTAATAATAACACTTCATAACCACTTTTCCCCAAAAGTCAATCCTTGCGGTGATGAAGGTGTAGATTGGGGTTTTGGTTCTAAGAACATAAGAATTAAGTGCAGGAGTCGGCCACACGGCCCCTCGAGCCTGCTCCGCCATTCAATAAGATCATGGCTGATCATCAACCTCAACTCCACTTTCCCGCCCGATCTCCATATCCCTTGATTCCCCTAGAGTCCAAAAATCTATCGATCTCAGCCTTGAATGTAGTCAAAGACTCGCATCCACAGCCCTCTGGGGCAGAGAATTCCAAAGATTCACAACCCTCTGAGTGAAGAAATCCTTCCTCATCTCAGTCTTAAATGGCCTACCCCTTTTCCTGAGACTATGCCCCCTAGTTCTAGACACTCCAGCCAAGGGGAAACAACCTCTCAGCATCTACCCTGTCAAACCCCTTCAGAATCTTTCAATGAGATCACCTCTCATTTTTCTAAACACTAGAGAGTATAGGCCCATTCTACACAATCTCTCATCATAGGACAGCCCTCCCATCCCAGGAATCAATCTCCAATATTCTTTTGAAAATCACTATTGCATTCCAGATCACAATGACTCGCTGTGTGAAGAAATGTATCACATGTCACTTCTGGTTCCTTTGCCATTCCATTTATGCAATGTTTAGCAATATCTAATAATTTCCTGAAATGACCCCATCTCTTCTTTCTTTTTATCCCTGATGTTGTCATGTGTCATGGACCATTTTATTCTGTAGCACAAAAGTTATCGAGATGTTTCTGGGGGTATGGCTTAGTTATAGAACTATTTGGCTGCAGATTAAAAGTTCCCTGGTTCAAATCCATAGTGCCCCCTCATTAACGTCTATGCTATCACAAAAAATGAAAGTTGCAACATATCTCCCGGTACACCATGTCCATGGGTGCACACAGGGAAATTAGGGATAGCATAAGATCCAAGGAGAGGACATATAAATTGGCCAGAAAAAGCAGTAAACCTGAGGATTGGCAGTTTAGGATTCAGCAAAGGAGGACAAAGGGATTAATTAAGAGGGGGAAAATAGAATATGAGAGTAAGCTTTCAGGGAACATAAAAACTGACTGTAAAAGCTTTTATAGATATGTGAAGAGAAAAAGATTGGTGAAGTCAAGCGTAGGTCCCTTGCAGTCAGAATCGGGGGAATTTATAATGGGGAACAAAGAAATGGCAGACCAATTAAATACATATTTTGGTTCTGTCTTCACAAAGGAGGACACAAATAAACTCCCAGAGATGTCGGGGAACATAGGGTCTGATGAAAGGGAGGAACTGAAAGAAATCAGTATTTGTAGGGAAATGGTGTTAGGGAAATTGATGGGATTGAAGGCCGATAAATCCCCAGGGCCTGATAATCTACATCCCAGGGTACTTAAGTGGCCCTAGAAATAGTAGATGCATTGCTGATCATCTTCCAACATTCGATGGAATCTGGAACACTACCCATGGATTGGAGGTTAGCTAATGTTACCCCACTATTCAAAAAAGGTGGTAGGGAGAAAATGGGGAATTACAGACCGGTAAGCCTGACATCGGTAGTGGGGAAAATGCTAGAGTCCATTATAAAAGATGTAATAGCAGAGCACTTGGAAAACAGTGACAGGATCGGACAAAGTCAAAATGGATTTACAAAAGGTAAATCGTGCTTGACTAATCTACTGGAATTTTTTGAGGATGTAACTGGTAAAATAGATAAGGGAGAACCAGTGGATGTGGTGTATTTGGACTTTCAGAAGGCTTTCGATAAGGTCCCGCATAAGAGATTAGCATGTAAAGTTAAGGCACATGGGATTGGGGGCAAGGTACTGACTTGGATAAAGAGCTGGTTGGCAGACAGGAAGCAAAGAGTTGGAATAAACGGCTCTTTTTCCAAGTGGCAGGCAGTGACTAGTGAGGTACCGCAGGGATCGGTCCTAGGACCCCAGCTATTCACAATATATATAAATGATCTAGACGAGGGAACTAGATGTAATATCTCCAAGTTTGCAGATGATACAAAGCTGGGTGGGTGTGTGTGCTGTGAGGAGGATGCCGAGAAACTCCAGTATGATTTGGACAGGTTGGATGATTGGGCAGATGCAGTATAATGTGGATAAATGCGAGGTTATACACGTTGGTGGCAAAAACATGAAGGCAGATTATTATCTGAACTGCAATAACCTGCGGTATTTTAAATTTCCTACTGCTGATAAGTGAAATTGATTCAATCAATAGCCAAACCACCCACACACAACCACACATAAAATAATATACCACCCTCTCTGGTCATCACAGATGGCAATGAGACAGTCTACAGGGAGGAGGTAAGAACCCTAGCAGAATGGTGCAAGTACAACAAACCTCTCCCTCAACATCAGCAAAACAAAGGAGATGATCGTGGACTACAAGAAGTGGCAGGGGGAGGGACACACCCCAATCTACATCGAAGGGGCTGAGGTGGAGAGGGTCAGCAGCTTCAAATTCCTGGGTGTATTCATTATGGAGGACTTAACATGGTCCCATCACATCGACGTCGTAACCAAGAAGGCATGCCAACGCCTGTTCTTCCTCAGGAGACTGAAGAAATTTGGAATGGCCCCCCAGATTCTCACCAACTTCTACCGGTGCACCATCGAGAGTATCCTGTCCGGCTGCATCACTACCTGGTAATGGCAACTGCACCGCCATAGACCGCAAGGCTCTACAGATGGTGGTGAAAGCTGCACAACATACTATAGGAATTAAACTACCTGCTGTCCAGGATATTTACCCCGAGAGGTGCCGGGGGAAGGCCCTGAGAATCATCAAAGACACGAGCCACCCCAGCCACAACCTCTTCGCCCTGCTCCCGTCCGGTAAGAGATACCGAAGTATACGGTCTCGTACCAGCAGATTTCGAAACAGCTTCTACCCCCAGGCCACAAGACTCATGAACAAATAATTTATTATTATTTATTACTGTTGTCTTATTTATTATTACTGTATTTCTATTAGTATTTTTATCATTGCTATGCCATATTTATTCCAATGTTGGGAGGACTCGTAAAAATCAACATTTCATTGTGCAGTACACACGTCTGCTGCATATATGACAAATAAAATTGAATTGAATTGAAATCACCAGTTTCAAGCAGCATCTAGAACTCCAGGAGCAGCACCACAATGCTGCAATATTTCATCTCAGTCCTGTCCTGGTTTTCAGACCTGATTAGGTTCATTATAAGAAAGAAGGGAGATGACAGCACAATTCCCTCCAATACAATGCGCGTGATGGTTACAGCGCCTCGCGGAGACTTCGTTGTTAATATTCAGCAAATTATCGTTACTAACCCTGCCGCTTTAACTCGCCTGGTTAATAATTCGGCTGATAACCAGCCTCGAGCCTAGCTTAGCATTTGAGCAGTCGGCAGATATACTTCAAATCATTTTTATTGCTATTCACCGTTGGACAAATATCAGCAAGATGAAACGTCCCCAAAAATCATCATTCCCAGAATCGAGGAGATGAAAAGGCTGAATAAAACGCGAACGATTGACTTCGGACCATCACTGGTGACACCACTTGTAACCCAGAGTTCAGCAACCCAGACCTCACCTTTGAGGTGCAGTCACCATGGTTATGTTGGCAAACAGGAGCTGCAAAAAGAGCCTATGGTCTGATTCCCGTTGGGATACAGGGAGAACTCCCTCTTCTTCAAAAAATGCAATGGGATCGTTCTGTGCACCAGAGTGGGCAGTTGTGTTCCTGATATAAAGGCCAACGTGTGATTCTTAAAAGTCGAATATTAACATTTACAAATCGGTTAAAATTCATCCTACTGTCGAGCAACCCTCTCTTACATAATATTGTCAAACTCTCTGTTATCTGCCAGGCATCAATCTCTCTCTCTCTCTGCTGCTGAACGACCTCACACTCCCTCACTGGGCCATCCGCATTGCCATGCTGTTTGGTACCCTTATATTCGATAAGGTACTGGTGTGCTCCTAATAACAGTGACCATCTCTGTAGCCTTTGGGCCGTCATCAGGGGCACCCCTTTTGTTGGATTAAATATCGACACCAACGGTTGATGATCCGTCAGTAGTGTGAAACGTTGCCCATGCAGGTAGTGGTGGAATTTTTTTACACCCCACACCAGACTGAGGGCCTCCCTGTCGATTTGCGCATAGTTTCTTTCGGCTGTAGTTAACGACCTTGAGGCAAATGCTATTGGCCTCTCCGTCCCGTTGGGAAATTTGTGTGACAACACTGCCCCTATACCGTACGGGGAGGCGTCACATGCCAATCTCATTGGCATTTTTGGGTCAAAGTGTGCGAGCACTTCCTTTGATGTAATGAGTTGTTTACCCTTTTTAAAAGCAGCCTCACACGCTTCGTCCCAATTCCAGGAGACTCCCTTTTGCAGCAATGAATTTAGTGGATGTAAAATGGACGATAAGTTCGGGAGGAACTTATGGTAATAGTTTATAAGGCCTAAGAATGATCATAACTGAGATACATTCTCAGGGGGCGGGGCCTTCACTACTGCCTCGATCTTTTCCGGGGACTTATGCAGGCCTTCCTTATCTATAATGTGACCACAGTATGAGATACGTTCCTGGAAAAACTCACATTTCTGCTTGTTCGCCCTGAGCCCGTATTGTTGTAACCGCAGAAGTACTCGCTCCAGGTTAGCGAGGTGGTCGTTATCCGTTTGTCCTGTCACCAGGATGTCATCCAGGTAGCATTGCGTTCCTGGAATGCCCTGTAGGACCTGTTCCATGGTCCTCTGCCATATTGCCGGGGCGGACGCCACACCAAATACCAGGCGATTGTACTGGTACAATCCCTTGTGTGTGTTAATCGTTAGGAGCTTTTTCGAGTCCTGCTCCACCTCCATCTGTAAATAAGCTTGACAAAGATCAATCTTCGTAAAGTGTCTACCCCCAGCTAACGATGCGAATATGTCCTCTATCCGCGGCAGCGGATACTGTACCGTGTGCAGGACTGGGTTAATAGTTATCTTAAAATCCCCGCAAATGCGAACCTTCTTTGGTTACCCCGGTGTGTTATTTGCAGATTTCTTTATAACTGGGACGATGGGCGTGGCCCACTCGCTCCACTCAATCTTTGTAAGGACACCTGCACTCTCTAAGGCATCCAGTTCTGCTTCCACCGCTGGCCGAATGGCATAAGGCACCGGTCTGGCCTTACAAAACTTGGGGTTTGCGTCTTGAGCAATAGTTATTTTTGCTCTAATGTCCTTTAAGGTCCCCAGCCCTTGTTGGAACACCTCTGGCGTTTTTGCCAATAGTTTCGACAGCCTGCTTGTAATGGTTGCATCATCCGTGGTGGTCTCTACTTTTAACTCGTGTATCGACTTCCAGTCGAAGTGGATTTTTCTTATCCATTCCCTACCCAAAAGTGGTGGTCCACCGTTTGGTAGGACGTATAAATAAAGTCCTGGCACTTTCTGCCGTTGTATTTAACTGTTACTTGCATTTTTCCCTTCGGGTAAACCTTTTGTCCCGTATATGTTTTTAATTTAATTTCCGTATCCTTTAAGGGAATGCGTTTGAACAGCCTGTTATAATTTTGTTCATTAATTACTGATAGGGCTGAATCCGTGTCCAGCTCCATATTAACTTCGACGCCTGCTACTGTCATTTTAACCCACATTGTGCTGTGGTCCTCCGTTTTGTCTACACCATATAACTTGAGACATCCCAGACCTTTAGGCTCTGCTTTTGTGCCTTCCTGTGACTCGTCTGAGCTACTGTCAGACATCTTATGTATTTTTGTCCTTGCCTTGGTACTGCTCGGATTGCCCCCATGATTGGGTTTCGTACCAGACCGACAAACTTTCGCTATATGCCCCTTTTTCCCACACTGCCGGCATATTTTATCACGAAACCAACAATTACTTTGGTCGTGGGTGGTTTTGCCACAACGGTAGCATTTACCTTTGTGAAATGTCACCTCATGGGTGTCATAGCCGGTTGTGTTTTGTCGTATTTGAGCAGCACCCTGTGCTGCTGCTTCGTGGTCCGATGCTATTTCAATCGCCTGATCTAGGCTGAGCTGTTTCTTGGCTAGCAACCGTTTACGTGTATTCTCATTTAACATGCCACAGACAAATCTGTCTCTGATCGCGTCCGCCAATATGGCTCCAAACTGGCAATGTTTGGACAACCTTCTGAGCTCAGCTAAATAGGCTGCCTGCGACTCATCATTCCTTTGGTCGCGTCTGTAGAAGCGGTACCTTTCCGCTATAAATGGTGGCTTAGGGTTTAAATGTTCCCTTAACGTATCAACAATTTGGGCGTACGTTTTGTCTGCTGGCTTTTCTGGAGTAAGAAGATTCCTCAGCAGACCGTATGTTTTTGCCCCCATAAAATTTAATAAGGTTGCTACCTTTTGGTCATCTTCCACCTTGTTTACTATGCAATAAAGTTCATGCCTTTTGATATAGGCATCCCACTCTTCTGTGTCCTCAACAAATGCTGCCAACCAACCTTCTTTAGACATTTTAAACTGCTGAAGAGCTTTTCCCCTTTTGTCCACTAGATGGCGTGCTAGTCCTCATGGCTCCGTTTGTTCCCCAGATCGCTTTTTTTTTAAACTGCTGAAGAGAAAAAACTTTTCCCCTTTTGTCCACTAGATGGCGTGCTAGTCCTCGTGGCTCCGTTTGTTCCCCAGATCGCCTGCCCGTTCTGGCCCTTGCAGCTCCCATTCCCCGGGAAGGATTTCAGTTTACCTGGCCCTGGGTGGACTTTTGCCCCGTGGCTGGAGCGCCCGTTCAGCCTCTTCTCTCAGCTGCTGCAGCTTCTGTTGGAACCCTCTCTCTCTCTCTCTGTTGCTGCTGCTCCTCCCGAACCTGGAGTGCTGGGCGGTTTCCTTTGGTCTACGCTGGACTCTGCAGGCTGGCTGGTAAGAAGCCTCTCTCCTTCTCTCTCCGTACTGCTGCCGTTCCTTTGTTGCACCGTGTACTGGTGAGTTCGAACCTTACTCGTCGCCAGTGTAAAGTATGTGTCTATACTTAATCCAATAATGAAGAGACAGCTTGGGAGATTCAACGTAGGTCTTTACTTAATACCAACAGGCGGGAACTGAGGGGAGATCAGTACCCACAGTACTATTTATACCCCTATGGCCAGGGGTGGTACTATGGTATCACTACGCCCTACAAAGTAGTGCTGCCCTGGCCATAGGTTTAAAGTAACATACTTATTACATACACAACACCCTCACTGAACGAGGTCAGCCTCTCTCTGTCTAACTAATCCTGGTCCAACTCCCTCTTTTACTGAGCCTGGTCTCACAGTTCTGCTTTACCCAGCCTGGTGAAAGTCTCACCTCCTCTGAGCCTGGTCACAATCTCTCTCTCACTGAACATGGTCAATTTCCTCAGTGTGAAGTGCTTGTTGGGTCAATTTCATCAAACTCTCTCTCACTGACCGTCCTCAATCTCTGTCACTCTAAATAGCGTCAAACGCTCTCTCGGTGAACGTTTTCAATCTCTTTTATTTCATGATTCAATTCCATCAAATCCTGATCCCATCACCGGTTAATCGGCCGACAGCGGCCGGCGAGAAACAACACACACATTCCCATCCCTATCTGTTACTTGGAGAATCCCCGTCTTCACTGAAACAGCGAGAAATAGTTTGTAAATTTTAATCACAGAAAATTCTTTTTAAAACAAACATTTTCAAATTATTTTCATAATTTTAGGCAGGCTGAGAAATAAAAATGATTCTTGTGATTTGGGACAGGCCGAAACAGACAACACACATTTCACTCTCTCGGGGTTGTCGCCACTGGGGTTCGAGGCTGCATCTGCAACTTGGGCAGCGACGCCGAGCTGCCCGAGCAAACTGGCGATGTTCAGTCGCTGCGCTCTGTCAGTGAGTCACCGGCCTTCAGCAGCACCTCACACAGCAACAGCCGTATTTTTCGATGCCTTCGGGTGGGTACGCACTGTGTACACACCCGTAGGGATGTCAGAAATGCCGATTTCAGGCATGCACAGCGCATGCGCTGAAAACCGGCATTTCAGACCGGTCAAGAATGCTGTTCACAGATCGGACGCCTGCCCTGGAGAAGGGTCTCCGAGGGGCGGATTATTCCGCTTTCTGGAGACCCTCCGCCCGCAGAAAACCATTGGAATTCTTACACCTGCTAAAAGTGGAAGGCCTGCTTTTACCAGCATAAGAGTTGAAAAAAAAAAATTTTAAATTTTTTTTCACTGATTTATCATTTAAAAATACGTTTTTAAAAAAGTTAAGTTTATTTGTAGCACCAGTAAAAAACTTCAATTATTATTTTCAAAAAATTTAATTTTTGTTGAAAATATTTAATTTATTGTAATTTCAACTCATTTTTAAAATGTGATTTAAAAAAAAAATTAATGTTTTACAATGTTTTTGGGGCTGAATTGCCTTCTCCTGTTCATATGTTTATACTGAGTCTGTCAGTAAATGTGTCGATTTGCATTAGTCAGTAGTTTGCAGTCCCTACCATAGACCTGAGCTTATAATGTAGGCCCACACTTCAGTGCAGTGCTGTGGGAGTGCCGCATTGTTGGAGGTGTCAATTTTCCTGTGCGGTGTTCCACCAACTGTCTGCCCGTTCTGGAACATCAAAAGATCCCACGGCATCATTTGAAGAATTGGGAATTCTTACAGTGACCAAGATTGGAAACTTCTGCACCCAAAATACAGCAGATTATTGGGCCTTCCTGTGTGCAAATTTACTGTCGTGTTTGGTGACATAACACAAGTGGCAGCACTTCAGAAGTTATAAAGTGTGGTGGAACTTCCTGGGGCTGGTTTTAAAGTGCTGTCTGACCAAGGATCCAGACTTGAAACATTAACTTACCCACTGGAGTTGAGGTACAGATCAGCCATGAACTACTTGAATGGTGGAGCAGGCTCGAGGGGCTGAATGGCCTCCTCCTGTTCCTGTGTTCTCTCCACAGATGCTGACTGACCTGCTCACTATTTTGTCCATTTGGTCTTTTTGTTTCAGACTTCCACCATCTGCAGTTTCTGCTTTCGGGATAAGGACTGTCATAGAAACATAGAAACATAGAAGATAGGAGCAGGAGTAGGCCACTCGGCCCCTCGAGCCTGCTCCGCCATTCAATGCGATCATGGCTGATCATTCAAATTCAGTACCCGGTCCTTGCTTTCTCCCCATACCCCTTGATCCCTTTTGCCTTAAGAAATATATCCAACTCCTTCTTGAATATATTTAATGTATTGGCCTCAACTGCCTTCTGTGGTAGAGAATTCCACAGGTTCACCACTCTCTGGGTGAAGAAATTCCTCCTCATTTCTGTCCTAAATGACCTACCCCATATCCTTAGACTGTGACCCCTGGTTCTGGACTCCCCGACCATCAGGAACATCCTTCCTGCATCTAGTCTGTCCAGTCCTGTCAGAATTTTATAAGTTTCAATGAGATCCCCTCATTCTTCTAAACTCCAGCGAGTACAAGCCCAATCGACCCAATCACTCCTCATACGTCAATCCTGCCATCCCAGGTATCAGCCTGGTGAATCTTCGCTGAACTCCTTCCATGGCAAGAACATCCTTCCTCAGATAAGGCGACCAAAACTTCACACAATACTCAAGATGTGGTCTCACCAAGGCCCTGTACAACTGCAGCAAGACATTCTTGTTCCTGTACTCAAACCCTCTCGCTACGAAGGCCAACATACCATTTGCCTCCTTAACCGACTGCTGCACCTGTATGCTTACCTTCAGCGACTGGTGCACAAGGACACCCAGGTCTCGTTGCACTTCCCCTTCTCCCAATCTATTGCCATTCAGATAATAATCTGCCTTCCTGTTTTTGCCACCAAAGTGGATAACCTCACATTTATCCACATTATATTGCATCTGCCATGCTTCTGCCCAATCACCCAACCTGTCCAAATCATCCTGTAGTTTCTCGGCATCCTCCTCACAGCACACACGCCCACCCAGCTTTGTGTTGTCTGCAAATTTGGAGATATTACATCTAGTTCCCTTGTCTAGATCATTAATATATATTGTGAATAGCTGGGGTCCAAGAACTGATCCCTGCAGTACCCTAGTCACTGCCTGCCACTCGGAAAAAGACCCATTTATTCCAACTCTCTGCTTTCTGTCTGCCAACCAGTTCTCTATCCAAGTCAATACCTTGCCCCCAATCCCATGTGCCTTAACTTTACACGCTAATCTCTTATGCGGGACCTTATCGAAAGCCTTCTGAAAGTCCAAATACACCACATCCACTGGTTCTCCCTTATCTATTTTCCCAGTTACATCCTCAAAAAATTCCAGTAGATTAGTCAAGCACGATTTACCTTTTGTAAATCCATGTTGACTTTGTCCGATCCTGTCACTGTTTTCCAAGTGTTCTGCTATTACACCTTTTATAATGGACTCTAGCATTTTCCCCACTACCGATGTCAGGCTTACCGGTCTGTAATTCCCCTTTTTCTCTCTACCACCTTTTTTGAATAGTGGGGAAACATTAGCTACCCTTCAATCCATGGGTACTGTTCCAGATTCCATCGAATGTTGGAAGATGATCAGCAATGCATCTACTATTTCTAGGGCCACTTCCTTAAGTACCCTAGGATGTAGATTATCAGGCCCTGGGGATTTATCAGCCTTCAATCCCATCAATTTCCCTAACACCATTTCCCTACAAATACTGATTTCTTTCCGTTCCTTCCTTTCATCAGACCCTATGTTCCCCGACATCTCTGGGAGGTTATTTGTGTCCTCCTTTGTGAAGACAGAACCAAAATATGTATTTAATTGGTCTGCCATTTCTTTGTTCCCCATTATAAATTCCCCTGATTCTGACTACAAGGGACCTACGCTTAACTTCACCAATCTTTTTCTCTTCACATATCTATAAAAGCTTTTACAGTCAGTTTTTATGTTCCCTGCAAGCTTACTCTCATATTCTATTTTCCCTTTCTTAATTAATCCCTTTGTCCTCCTTTGTTGAATCCTAAACTGCTCCCAATCCTCAGGTTTACTGCTTTTTCTGGCCAATTTATATGTCCTCTCCTGGGATCTTATGCTATCCCTAATTTCCGTTGTTAGCCACGGTTGAGTCACCTTTTTTGTTTTATTTTTATGCCAAACTGGGATGAACAAATTCTATAGTTCATCCATGTGGCCTTTGAATGTTTGCCATTGCCTATTCACCATCAACCCTTTGAGTGACATTCCCCAATCAATCCTACCCAACTTGCGCCTCAGACCATTGTAGTTTCCTTTATTTAATTCAGGACCCTAGTCTCTGAGTCAACTACTTCATTCTCCATCTTAATGAAGAATTCGATCATATTATGATCGCTCCGACCCAAGGGGCTGTCAGAAATTGAAAGCAAAACAGAACAAAATCTTACATTTATATCGCACCTTTAACAGAATAAAATGTCACAGGAATCTAATGGGACAAAAATTGGCAATGGGGTAAAGAATAAAATGCTAGGACAGGTGAATAAAATGCCTAATCAAAGACGTAGTTTTTATGCCGAGTCTTAAAGGAGAGAGAGATGGAGAGGTGAAGCAATTTGGGGAAGGGAATTCCAGAGCTTAGGGCCTAAACAGCTGAAGGCACGGCTGCCAATGGTGGGGCGAAGGGAGTGGGGGATGCGCAAGAAACCAGAATTGGAGGAATGCAGAGTTCTTGGAGGGTTGTTGGGCTGGTGGAAGTTGCAGAGATAGGCAGCGGTGAGGTCGTGGAGGGATCTGAACACAAGGATGAGCATTTTAAATGAAGACATGGGTGTCTCGGAGCCAATGTAATTCAACCAGCACAGGGATGATGGGTGAGCGGGACCAGATGCGATTCAAGATACTGACAGCAGTTTTTTGGATGAGCTCTCTTTCCCCTGGCTCTACACTTGCTAAAAAACTGTTAAATCTCGAACAACCTCCAGTTCTGATGAAAGGTCATCGACCTGAGACGTTAACACTGTTGCTCCATGTTGCACGTCTTACTGCAATTATATATTGCCCTGGTGAGACCACACCTGGAGCACTGTGTACAGTTTTGGTCTCCTGACCTGAGGAAGGATATACTTCCCATAGAGGGAGTGCAACAAAGGTTCACCAGACTAGCTCCTGGGATGGGGGATTGTCCTATGAGGAGAGACCGAGTCCGCTAGGCCTATATTCTCTAGAGTTTAGAAGAATGAGACGTGATCATTGAAATTTCTTCACTCAGAGGGTGGTGAATCTTTGGAATTCTCTACCCCAGAGGGCTGTGGAGGCTCAGTTGTTGAGTATATTCAAGACAGAGATCAATAGATTTTTCAATATTAAGGGAATCAAGGGATATGGGGATAGAGCAGGAAAGTGGAGTGAGGTAGAAGATCAGCCATGATCTTATTGAATGGTGGAGCAGGCTCGAAGGGCCGAATGGTCTAATCCTGCTCCTATTTCTTATGTTCTTATAGATGCTGTCTGACCTGCCGAGTGTTTCCAGCATTTTCTGTTACTCTTTCAGATTTTCCCCACCCGCAGTATTTTGTTTTTGTTCTTGTATTCAGTTCCCTGCTGCTGATCGGCAAGAAATAATTTCATCAACGGCAACACAAAGGGCTCCTAATGCGGGAGTCTCCCCTTCTCTATTGGGGACTTGGCCTGGAGGGTGTTGCATGGAGCTGTCCCGTGCAATAAGTTTTTAAGTAGGTTTACAGACTCCCAGGCCGCCTGCCTTTTCTGTGGCCTTGATGAGTCCGTATTTCATGTTTACATAGAATGCGAGAGGCTGCAGTCCCTGTTCCACTACCTAAAGGGGCTGCTCCTCAAATTTTGGCTGCACTTCAGTCCTATGCTCCTGATCTACGGTCACCCGATGCGGAGGGGAGCGGGCAGGTCGGAGGACCTCCTCGTGGGACTGCTCCTGGGCCTGGCCAAAGTGGCCATCAACAGGTCCAGGCAGCGGGCGAACGAGGGGGCTGTCCGGCCCGATTGCATGCCTCCCTTTCATGGCTATGTTCACGCCCGGGTGGCCCTGGAGATTGAGCACGCGGTGACCGCCGGCACGCTCGAGGCCTTCCGAAACGGGTGGGTGCCGTGGGGACTGGAGTGCATCAATTCCCCGGCCGATATTATTCTAATTTAAGTTGATAAGCTTTATTTGACGTTTTCTTAAGTTGCAGATAAATTGGACAACCAAAAGAGCAAAAAAAACGACAAAAACCCACAAGAAACCCAAAAGTGCACAAAGTTACCACAAGTGGCAGTCACCTGACTATAAAAGAGCAACAGTGACACAAGACGGAAACGCACATCCGGTGTCACCTTTTGAGACCGCAATCAGAGCCCTCACAAGTTGTGAAATGGGAGCCCTAACAAGTTGTCGGACCGGAATCAGAGCACTCACAACCAAATATATCTGACTCTCTGGGCTGATGCTGCCAGTCTGATGCTCCAGGAGCAGCGACACAATGCTGCAATATTTCATCTCAGTCCTGTCCTGGTTTTCAGACCTGATTGGGTTCATTATAAGGAAGAAGGGAGATGGCAGCGCGATTCCCTCCAGTACAGTCCGTGTGGTGGTCACAGCGCCTCACGGAGACTTCGTTGTTAATATTCAGCAACTTATCGTTACTAACTCCGCCGAGTTAACTCGCCTGGTTGATAACTCGGCTGATAACCAGCCTCGAGCCTAGCTTAGCGTTTCAGCAGTCGGCGGATAAACTTCAATCATTTTTTATTGCTATTCACCGTTGGACAAATATCAGGAAGATGAAACGTCCCCAAAAACCATCATTCCCAGAATCGAGGAGATGAAAAGGCTGAATAAAACGCGAACGATTTAACCTCACATTGACATCGGACCATCACTGGAGACACCACTTGCAATCCAGAGTTCAGCAATCCAGACCTCACCTTTGAGGCGGAGTCCCGTTGAGATACAGGGAGAACTCCCTCTTCTTCAAAAAATGCAATGGGATCGTTCTGTGCACCAGAGTGGACAGATTCAGTCAAACTGGCTCAAACATTGAAGGACTTGGCGCGATGGAAATTAGTTGTAATTTGAATACTGGAATGTGTTTTGTTGCATTTTAAAATAAATGTGTTCCTGATATAAAGGCCAATGTGTGATTCTTAAAAGTCAAATATTAACATTTACAAATCGGTTAAAATTAATCCTACTGTCGAGAAACTCTCTCTTACATAATATTGTCAAACTCTCTGTTATCTGCCAGGCGTCAATCTCTCTGCTACTGAACCACCTCACACTCACAATTCACAATTCACAATTCAAATCGCTTTATTGGCATGATAAGTTACATCTTATGTTGCCAAAGCATCAAAATACATTTATGGTTTAGCACATAAACGCAGTTCTATTCATACAGTGTATAAACAGGTATATCCCTGAGTGTATAAATATACATTCGCATTGTTTATATATATTCTTTTCTTAGTTTACTGGTTGTCCCTCTGTTCATGGCACCCCTCACTGAACGAGGTCAGCCTCTCTGTCTAACTAATCCTGGTCAGACTCCCTCTTTTACTGAGCCTGGTCTCACAGTTCTGCTTTACCCAGCCTGGTGAAAGTCTCACCTCCTCTGAACCTGGTCACAATCTCTCTCTCACTGAACATGGTCAATTTCCTGAGTGAGAAGCGCTCGTTGGGTCAATTTAATCAAACTCTCTCTCACTGACCGTCCTCAATCTCTGTCACTCTAAATAGCGTCAAACGCTCTCTCGGTGAACGTTTTCAATCTCTCTTATTTCATGATTCAATTCCATCAAATCCTGATCCCATCACCGGTTAATCGGCCGAGAAACAGCGCACCCTAGCGGTTACTCGGAGACTCCCGTCTTCACTGAAACAGCGAGAAATAATTTGTAAATTTTAATCACAGAAAATTATTTTCAAAACAAACATTTTGAAATTATTTTCATAATTTTAGGCAGGCTGAGAAATAAAAATTATTTTCGTGATTTTGGACAGGCCGAAACAGACGACACACATTTCACTCTCTCGGGTCTGTTGCCACCAAGTGGCCGCACCTGGAAGTTGAGCAGGAGCAGTAGCACCAATGGAGCAGGCTCGAGGGGCCGAATGGCCTACTCCTGCTCCTATCTTCTATGTTTCTATGTAACACACATTTCACTCTCTCTGAGCTGTTGCCACCAGGGGGCATTCGTGGCCGCACCTGGAAGTTGAGCAGTAGCACCAAGCTGCTCGGCAATGACAAGACCGTATAAGGATGTGCATCATTTCCCCGGCCGATATTATTCTAATTTAAGTTGATAAGCTTTATTTGACGTTTTCTTAAGTTGCAGATAAATTGGACAACCAAAAGAGCAAAAAAAACGACAAAAACCCACAAGAAACCAAAAAGTGCACAAAGTTACCACAAGTGGCAGTCACCTGACTATAAAAGAGCAACAGCGACACAAGGCGGAAACGGCACATCTGCACATGCGCTCATCCTTACAAGGCCGGTGTCACTTTGTCAGACCGGAATCAGAGCCCTCACAAGTTGTCAAATGGGAGGAGGCACAAGTTGTCAAATGGGAGGAGGCACAAGTTGTCAAAATGGGAGGAGGCACAAGTTGTCAAATGGGAGGAGGCACAAGTTGTCAAATGGGAGGAGGCACAAGTTGTCAAAAGGGAGGAGGAACAAGTTGTCAAATGGGAGGAGGCACAAGTTGTCGGACCGGAATCAGAGCACTCACAGCCCAATATATCTGACTCTCTGGGCTGATGCTGCCAGTCTGATGCTCCAGGAGCAGCGACACAATGCTGCAATATTTCATCTCAGTCCTGTCCTGGTTTTCAGACCTGATTAGGTTCATTATAAGGAAGAAGGGAGATGGCAGCGCGATTCCCTCCAATACAGTCCGTGTGATGGTCACAGCGCCTCACGGAGACTTCGTTGTTAATATTCAGCAACTTATCGTTACTAACTCCGCCGAGTTAACTCGCCTGGTTGATAACTCGGCTGATAACCAGCCTCGAGCCCAGCTTAGCGTTTCAGCAGTCGGCGGATAAACTTCAATCATTTTTATTGCTATTCACCGTTGGACAAATATCAGGAAGATGAAACGTCCCCAAAAACCATCATTCCCAGAATCGAGGAGATGAAAAAAGGCTGAATAAAACGCGAACGAGTTAACCTCACATTGACATCGGACCA
The DNA here is from genome assembly GCF_052327205.1 of Somniosus microcephalus. NCBI lineage: Eukaryota > Metazoa > Chordata > Chondrichthyes > Squaliformes > Somniosidae > Somniosus > Somniosus microcephalus. The sequence goes on from NC_141010.1 coordinate 11,757,828, forward strand.
TCACTGGAGACACCACTTGCAATCCAGAGTTCAGCAATCCAGACCTCACCTTTGAGGTGGAGTCCCGTTGAGATACAGGGAGAACTCCCTCTTCTTCAAAAAATGCAATGGGATCGTTCTGTGCACCAGAGTGGACAGTTTCAGTCAAACTGGCTCAAACATTGAGGGACTTGGTGCGATGGAAATTAGTTGTAATTTGAATACTGGAATGTGTTTTTGTTGCATTTTAAAATAAATGTGTTCCTGATATAAAGGCCAATGTGTGATTCTTAAAAGTAGAATATTAACATTTACAAATCGGTTAAAATTAATCCTACTGTCGAGAAACTCTCTCTTACATAATATTGTCAAACTCTCTGTTATCTGCCAGGCATCAATCTCTCTCTCTGCTACTGAACGACCTCACACTCCCTCACTGAACGAGGTCAGCCTCTCTCTCTGTCTAACTAATCCTGGTCAAACTCCCTCTTTGACTGAGCCTGGTCTCACAGTTCTGCTTTACCCAGCCTGGTGAAAGTCTCACCTCCTCTGAGCTTGGTCACAATCTCTCTCTCACTGAACATAATAATAATAATAATAATCCACTTTATTGTCATTGTTAGTGCACAAGTGCAGTACAACGAAATGTAGGCTTGCGGCTCCCGAGAGTACATTTAGATTAAGACATTTAAACATTCAACATTCATTTGGCTTGTAATACATTAACATAAACATAATAAAGTGCATTGGCAGATGTGCAGGCTTTAGAGTTTATTTGTGGAGTTCAGAAGAATGACAGCCCTGGGAAAGAAGCTGTTCCTAAATCTGGTCGTTCGGGTGCGAATACATCTGTAGCGTCTCCCAGATGGCAGGAGGGCGAACAGACTGTGGCTGGGGTGGGTAGGGTCTTTGATGATGGTCCGTGACCTCCGTAAACAGCGTCTCTGGTATATGTGCTCTATGGTCGGTAGCCGGGTGCCGGTAATGCGTTGGTCAATTTCCTCAGTGAGAATCGCCCGTTGGGTCAATTTCATCAAACTCTCACTGACCGTCCTCAATCTCTGTCACTCTAAATAGCGTCAAACGCTCTCTCGGTGAAAGTTTTCAATCTCTCTTATTTCATGATTCAATTCCATCAAATCCTGATCCCATCACCGGTTAATCGGCCGAGAAACAGCGCACCCTAGCGGTTACTCGGAGACTCCCGTCTTCACTGAAACAGCAAGAAATAGTTTGTAAATTTTAATCACAGAAAATTATTTTCAAAACGAACATTTTCAAATTATTTTCATTATTTTAGGCAGGCTGAGAAATAAAAATTATTTTTGTGATTTTGGACAGGCCGAAACAGACATGTTGGAGAGCATAGGGTCTGATGAGAGGGAGGAACTGAAAGAAATCAGTATTTGTAGGGAAATGGTGTTGGGGAAATTGACGGGATTGAAGGCCGATAAATCCCCAGGGGCTGATAATCTACATCCTAGGGTACTTAAGAACATAAGAACATAAGAAATAGGAGCAGGAGTAGGCCAATCGGCCCCTCGAGCCTGCTCCACCATTCAATAAGATCATGGCTGATCTGATCCTAACCTCAAATCTTCTATCACTGTGCATCCACCTGAACCCATGTGATCTCCCGGGAGAGGCGAAAAACCAGATAAAAACCCAATGGCCAATTTGGGAGAAAAAAATCTGGGAAATTCCTCTCCGACCCATCTAGGCGATCGAAATTCTTCCAGGAGATCACTCTGTCCCTATATTTTCTACAGTACTTACTTTCTGTAAAGGCGATCTCCACCCCAGCCAGGAACAGGAATAAAACCATCTCCTGAAATCTAACACAGAATTAGAACACAGTAGGAGCAGAACCAGGCTACATGGCCCCTGGGCCCACTCCACTACCCACAGGGCCATGACCATTCCGAACCTAGACTCATGTCCAATTTCCTGCCCGCTCCCCGTAACCCTTAATTCCCTTTACTTCTAGGAAACTATCTATTTCTGTTTTAAATTTATTTAATGATGTAGCTTCCACAGCTTTCTGGGGCAGCAAATTCCACAAACCTACCACCCTCTGAGTGAAGAAGTTTCTCCTCATCTCAGTTTTGAAAGAGCAGCCCCTTATTTTAAGATTATGCCCCCTAGTTCTAGTTTCACCCATCATTGGGAACATCCTCACCGCATCCACCCGATCAAGCCCCTTCACAATCTTATATGTTTCAATAAGATCGCCTCTCATTCTTCTGAACTCCAATGAGTAGAGTCCCAATCTACTCAACCTCTCCTCATATGACCACCCCCTCATCCCCGGGATTAACCGAGTGAACCTTCTTTGTACTGACTCGAGAGCAAGTATGTCTTTTCTTAAGTATGGACACCAAAACTGTATGCAGTATTCCAGGTGCGGTCTCACCAATACCTTGTACAACTGCAGCAATACCTCCCTGTTTTTATATTCCATCCCCCTAGCAATAAAAGCCAACATTCCATTGGCCTTCTTGATCACTTGCTGCACCTGCATACTAACTTTTTGAGTTTCGTGCACCAGGACCCCCAGATCCCTTTGTACTACAGTACTTTCCAGTTTCTTGCCATTAAGATAATAACTTGCTCTATGATTTTTCCTGCCAAAGTGCATAACCTCACACTTTCCAGTATTGTATTTCATCTGCCAAATCTCTGCCCACTTACTTAGCCTGTCTATGTCCCTTTGCAGGTTTTTTATGTCCTCCTCACTCACTACTTTCCGTCCCATCTTTGTATCATCTGCAAACTTTGATATGTTACACTCGGTCCCCTCCTCCAAATCGTTAATATAGATTGTAAAGAGTTGGGGACCCAGCACTGACCCCTGCGGAACACCACTAGTTACTGGTTGCCAATCTGAGAACGAACCATTTATCCCAACTCTCTGCTTTCTGTTAGAGAGCCAATCCTCCACCCATGCCAGAATATTACCCCCAATCCCGTGATTTTTTATCTTGAGCAATAATCTTTTGTGTGGCACCTTGTCAAGGAAGTGGCCCTAGAAATAGTAGATGCATTGCTGATCATCTTCCAAAATTCGCTGGAATCTGGAACTGTACCCATGGATTGGAGGGTAGCTATTGTTACCCCACTATTCAAAAAGAGTGGTAGAGAGAAAGCGGGGAATTACAGACCGGTAAGCCTGACATCGGTAGTGGGGAAAATGCTAGAGTCCATTATAAAGGATGTAATAGCTGAGCACTTGGAAAACAGTGACAGGATCGGACAAAGTCAACATGGATTTACAAAAGGTAAATCGTGCTTGACTAATCTACTGGAATTTTTTGAGGATGTAACTGGGAAAATAGATAAGGGAGAACCAGTAGATGTGGTGTATTTGGACTTTCAAAAGGCTTTCGATAAGGTCCCGCATAAGAGATTAGCGTGTAAAGTTAAGGCACATGGGATTGGGGGCAAGGTATTGACTTGGATAGAGAACTGGTTGGCGGACAGAAAGCAGAGAGTAGGAATTAACGGGTCTTTTTCCGAGTGGCAGGCAGTGACTAGTGGGGTATCGAAGGGATCGGTCCTTGGACCCCAGCTATTCACAATATACATTAATGATCTAGATAAGGGAACTAGATGTAATATCTCCAAGTTTGCAGACGACAAAGCTGGGTGGGCGTGTGTGCTGTGAGGAGGATACCGAGAAACTCCAGGATGATTTAGACAGGTTGGGTGATTGGGCAGAAGCGTGGCAGATGCAATATAATGTGGATAAATGCGAGGTTATCCACTTTGGTGTCAAAAACAGAAAGGCAGACTATTATCTGAATGGCAATAGATTGGGAGAAGGGGAAGTGCAACAAGACCTGGGTGTCCTTGTGCACCAGTCGCTGAAGGTAAGCATGCAGGTGCAGCAGGCGGTGAAGAAGGCAAATGGTATGTTGGCCTTCATAGCAAAAGGGTTTGAGTACAGGAGCAAGGATGTCTTACTGCAGTTGTACAGGGCCTTGGTGAAACCACACCTTGAGTACTGTGTGCAGTTTTGGTCACCTTATCTGAGGAAGGATGTTCTTGCCATGGAAGGAGTTCAGCGAAGATTCACAAGGCTGATCCCTGGGATGGCAGGAATGACGTATAAAGAGAGATTGGGTCGATTGGGCTTATACTTGCTGGAGTTTAGAAGAATGAGAGGGGATCTCATCGAAACTTATAAAATTCTGACAGGTCTGGACAAACTAGATGCAGGAAGAATGTTCCCAATGGTCGGAGAGTCCAGAACCAGGGGTCATAGTCTAAGGATAAGGGGTAAGCCATTTAGGACAGAGATGAGGAAGAATTTCTTCACCCAGAGAGTGGTGAACCTGTGGAATTCTCTACCACAGAAGGCGGTTGAGGCTAAGTCTTTAAATATATTCAAGGAGTTAGATATATTTCTTAGAGCTAAAGGTATCAAGGGATATGGGGAGAAGGCAGGTACGGGGTACTGAGTTTGGATGATCAGCCATGATTTCATCGAATGGCGGAGCAGGCTCGAGGGGCCGAATGGCCTACTCCTGCTCCTATCTTCTATGTTTCTATGTTTCTATGTAACACACATTTCACTCTCTCTGGGCTGTTGCCACCAGGGGGCATTCGTGGCCGCACCTGGAAGTTGAGCAGTAGCACCAAGCTGCTCGGCAATGACAAGACGTTCAGTCTCTGCGCTCTATTTATTTCAACCAGATTTGATATGGCTCAAATCCAGATACCGCCTCAATAACCTTTGTTAGCACAAAAAATGAAAGTTACACACACCTCCCTCTACACAACGTCCATATTTATCATTGAATATGAGAATATTACAGCACTGAAGGAGGCCATTCGGACCATCGTGCCTGTCCCAACTCCTTAGCAGAGCTATACAATTAATCCCACTCCCTTGCTATTTCCCCATAGCCCTGTAAATTTTCCCTTCAAATATTTATCCAATTCTCTTTTGAAAGTTACTATTGAATCTGCTTCCACCACCCTTTCAGGCAGTGCATTCCAGATCACAACAACTCGCTGTGTAAAAAATGTTCCTCCTGTCGCCTCTTGTTCTTTTGCTAAGCACCTTAAATCTGTGTCCTCTGGTTACCAACCCTTCTGCCACTGGAAACAGCTTTATTTACTCTGTAAAAATATTCATGATTTTGAACACTTCAGAATCAGTAAAAATAACTCTGCATAAACAGTTTGGTGCCATTTTTGAAAGAACGGCGAGGAGTCTTTTTAAGCAATGTTTCGCATTATCGAATAATTTATTCAATTTTAAAATACACTAGAAGAGTGATTACACTTCAAAAAGTACTTCATTGGCTGTAAAGCGCTTTGGGATGTCCGGTGGACAAGAAAGGTGCTATAAAAATGCAAGTCTTTCTTTATTAAAATGATCTTATCTTCTCTTTACAAAAGCAAAATACTGAGGATGCTGGAAATCTGAAATAAAAACAGAAAATGCTAGAAATACTCAGCAGGTCAGGCAGCTTCTGTTAAAGGTCATCGACCTGAAATGCTAACTTTCTCTCTGCACAGATGCTGCCTGACCTGCTGAGTATTTCCAGCATTTTCTGTTTTTGTTTATCTTTTCCTTATTCATCATGGTGTTCTGTGCAATGGACCATTTAACTGTGAAGCACATGACAACACTTGATGTGTTTTGGGGTACAGCTCAGTGATAGCGTGGTTGCAGATTTATGAGATCCCTAATTCAAATCCGTAGTGGGCCCTTAAAATCCTTTATGATTCACAAATAAAGACTCATAATCCTTCCTCCACAGCTAGTCTGTGATCATTATAACCAGTAATAATAACTCTTCATACCCGCTTCTCACCAACAGTCAATCCTTGTGGTGATGAAGGTGGAGATTGGGGTTTGGTGATGTAGGCAGCACGCAAGCTGATTTTTTGGTGTTGGTTTAGGAATAAATGTAGCCCAGGACAAAGGGGAGAACTCCCTTGCTCTTCTTCAAATGGTGCCATGACATCTTTTACGTCCACAACAGAAGAAAGACAAGACACGGTTTAATGTCTCATCTGAAAAATGGCCCCTCCGACAATGCAGCGCTTCCCTCAGTACTAAACTGAAGTGTCAGCCTGGATTATGAGCTCCAGTCTTTGGGGGTGGGGAGCTTGAACCCACAACCTTTTGCTCAGTAGTGCGAGAGCTATCACTGAGCCTGGGCTGATGAATAAATCGGACCAACCTGTGCAAAGATTCTCAGAGCGAGGCCGAGAAAAGTGATATTTAAAAATAGTTTACAAACTTTCCACTGGCAGTGCACTAGCCACCTCTTTCTCCTACATCAGGGTTCTGTCCCCAGACGGGCCTGAATTCCAGGCACAGACCAGCGAGACCTTCTCACATATGTAAATGACTTGGTGCCGGGAATGAGGCCGGGGGCATGGAGTGGGGCATCTCAGGAGTGGGTGAATATCCCGCCCGGCTGGAAATGTGCCCCAATGAAGAGAGGGTGGGGGTTGTGTGAAACGCTCAGGGCGTTCTCTGTTGGATTATTTGATTGTGACATTCAGGGGTCATTGGTGTAGGAGAGGGGGCATAGTTCAGTGGTAGAGCATTTGCCTGCAGATCAAGAGGTTCCTGGTTCAAATCCAACTGTCCCCTTATTAAGTCCAATTTTATCACAAAGATTGAAAGTTACACCCACCTCGCTCTTCACCATGTCCATAATGAACATAGAATGATACTGCACTGATGGAGGCCTTTCGGCCCACTGCGGCTGTGCTGGTTCATTAGCAGAGCGATAAATTTAATCCCACTCCCTTGCTCTTTCCCCATAGACATGTAAATTTTTCCCTTCAAATATTTATCCAATTCTCTTTTGAAAGTTACTATAAAAGTGGAAGTCTTTCTTTTTTAAATCACTCCATCTGTTATCCCTGATGGTGTGCTGCACTCTGGACTGTGATTTTTTGAAGCACATAAGAAGCATGGCTGTGTCAGTGGGTATAGCTCAGTGGTGGAGCATTTCACTGCAGATCATTGAAGTTCCTGGTTCAAATCCACAAAAAAGGATTCACAATGTTGTCCTTCATTCATAACTGCTCTGTGATCATTATAATCAGTAATAATAACTCTTCAGAACCGCTTTTCACCAGCAGTCAATCCTTGCAATGATGAAGATGTAGATTGGGGGTTTGGTGATAGAGGCAGTGAGCAAGAGGTTCTGCACAGCAAGCTCGTAAAAACTGTAATGAAATAAATGAAAATAGCAATCTGTCTTTTTTGGTGATGATTTAGTAATAAATGTAGCCCAGGACAATGGGGAGAACGCCCTTGCTCTTCTTCAAATGTTGCCATGACATCTTTTACATCCACCGGAGAAGACAGACAAGGCCTCGGTTTAAAGTCTCATCTGAAAAATGGCCCCTCCGTCAATGCAGCGCTTCCCTCAGTACTAAACTGAAGTGTCAGCCTGGATTATACGCTCCAGTCTTTGGAGATGGGGAGCTCGAACCCACAACCTTTTGCTCAGTAGAGCGAGTGCTACCACTGAGCCACTGAGATCGGAGCAGCCTGTGTAAACATTCTCAGAGCGAGGCCGTGCACCAAGAAAAGTGGGAGATATAAATATAGATTTAAAACTTTTCACTGGCAGTGCACTAACCGCCTCTTTCTCCCACAGCAGGGCCCTGTCCCGAGAGGGGCCTGAATCCCGGGCACAGTCCAGCGAGACCTTCGCCCATATTTTCATAATCTGGTGTCAGGACTGAGGCCGGGGGCATGGAGTGGGGCATCTCAGGAGTGGGTGAATATCCCGCCCGGCTGGCAATGTGCCCCAATGAAGAGAGGGTGGGGGATGTGTGGAAAGCTCAGGGCGTTCTCTGTTGGATTATTTGATTGTGGCGTTCATGGGCTTTTTGGCATGTGAGATTGGGGATAGCTCAGTGGTAGAGTATTTAACTGCAGATCATAGAGGTTCCTGGTTCAAATCCAAATGTTCCCTTATTAAGTCCAATTTTATCACAAAGGTTGAAAGTTACACCCGCCTCCCTCTTCACCATGTCCATAATGAACATAGAAAGATACGGCTCTGAAGGAGGCCTTTCGGCCAACTGCGGCTGTGCTGATTCTTTAGCAGAGCGATAAATTTAATCCCACTCCCTTGCTCTTTCCCCATAGACATGTAAATTTTTCCCTTCAAATATTTATCCAATTCTCTTTTAAAAATTACTGGGGGATCACCATTGACCAGAAACTTAACTGGACCAGCCACATAAATACTATGGCAACAAGAGCAGGTCAGAGGCTGGGTATTCTGCAGCAAGTATCTCACATCCTGACTCCCCAAAGCCTTTCCACCATCTGCAAGGCACAAGTAAGGAGTGTGATGGAATACTCTCCACTTGCCTGGATGAGTGCAGCTCCAACAACGCCCAAGAAGCTCGACACCATCCAGGACAAAGCAGCCCGCTTGATTGGCACCCCATCCATCACCTTAAACATTCACTCCCTCCACCGCCGGCGCACCGTGGCTGCAGTGTGTACCATCTACAAGATACACTGCAGCAACTCGCCAAGGCTTCTTTGGCAGCACCTCCCAAACCTGCAATCTCTTTCACCTAGAAGGACAAGGGCAGCAGGCGCATGGGAACACCACCACCTCCAAGTTCCCCTCCAAGTCACACACACCATCCTGACTTAGAAATATATCGCCGTTCCTTCATCCTCGCTGAGTCAAAATCCAGGAACTCCCTCCCTAAAAGCACTGTGGGACTGCAGAGTTTCCAGAAGGCAGCTCACCACCACCTTCTCAAGAGCAAATAGGGATGGGCAATAAGTGCTGGCCTTGCCAGCGACGCCCACATCCCATAAACAAATTAAAAAAAAACTATTGCTGACTCCAAGTTCTACTCCCACTTGACCGTATACCACCTCCGGTTGGGACAAAACCAAAGATGGTTATAGACAAGGGCATGGGATGTTGGCTGAATATTAATATCTGAGGCTGTTTTTGGGTAATCTGTGGGACAGCTCTTCCAACCTGGGCAACAGTCCCTAGATATAATTCAGCAGGTCTTTGCAGCATTGACTAGGCTGACATTAAAGAAAGAACTTGCATTTATGTAGCGCCTTTCACAACCCTTTCAGGATGTCCCAAAGCACTTTACAGGCAATGAAATACTGTTGAAGTGTAGTCACTGTTGTAATGTAGGAAACTTGGCCACCAATTTGCGCACAGCAAGCTCCCACAAACAGCAATGTGATGATGACCAGATAATCAGTTTTAGTGATGTTGGTTGAGGGATAAATATTGGCCAGGACCCCGGGGAGAACTCCCCTGCTCTTCTTCGAAACAATGCCATGGGAACTTTTCTATCCACCTGAGAGGGCGGACAGAAGCCTTGGTTTGAAGTCTCATCCGAAAGACGGCACCTCCGACAGTGCAGCACTCCCTCAGTAGTACACTGGAATGCCAGCCTAGATGTTGTTCCCAAGGTTTTGGAGTGGGACTTGAATTACCTGCTTATTTAAATATGACTCCTTCCTCATTGCCAATAAGTGCATTCAATTTTTTTTAATACTCAACTTCATAGCAATTCTTTACAAGAGTAGCCCGCTGGGTCAATTCAGAGAACATTGAGTGTAGTGTGAGATAAGATTCACGTCGAGGCCTGATCAGCTGGTGATTGCAGAATCCCTTCCCTGAAGGGCATCAGTGAACCAGCTGGATTTTATGACAATCCCACATTTTATTCTGGTATTAGCCAGTTTTCTGAATTCAATCTGAATTTACAACCTCTAAGTTGCTAGTCCAGTACCATAACTAATATATTATTACACCCATTTGTCTCAGTGCTGGCTGGAGCAAAGGGATAAGGCCCATTTGAAAAGGTCCCGATAAAAAAGTGAAGGTTGTGAGTCAGAAGGTTGTGGGTTCAAGTCACACTCCCAGGACTTGAGCACATAAAGCTCGGCTGATGCTCCAGTGCAGTGCTGAGGGAGTGCTGCACTGTCAGAAGTACCATCTTTCGGATAAAATGTTAAATCGAGGCCCTGTCTGCTCTCTCCGGTGGGTGTAAAAGATCCCATGGCACTATTTTGTAGAAGAGCAGCGGAGTCGTCCTGGGGCCAATATTTATACCTCAACCAACAGGACAAAAGCAGATTATTTGATCATTATCACATTGCTGTTTGTGGCAGCTTGCTGTGTGCAAATTGACTGCTGTGTTTCCCACATAACAACAGTGACTCCACTTCACATAGTACTTCATTGGCTGTTAAGAGCTTTGAGATGCCTTTCATCGTGAAAGGTGCTATATAAATGCAAGTCTTTCATTAATAAAGGTCCAAATATAAAAAGATATATCTCACCATTAATACCACTTCCTGCATTAGGATTTCATTTGGAAAATTAATACTCTATTTGATTTTAAATAATCGCACATGGGCCTTAATATCAGCATGCTGTATGTAATAATAATAACTTCCGGAAGAAGTTATGTGCACATCACTTCCTGTGAACTGTGAACTCTGTGCACACATCACTTCCTGTGCATACGTCACTTGCTGTGTTTGGTCTAGTATAAATACTGAACTGCTCAGTATAGTAAAGGAGCTTCTCCTAGAGGCATGGTGAAGACCGCTCTTGTATATAGTTTAATTATAAGTTGTTTAAAGCTTACTTTAAAGTTCCTTGATGTGTGAGACTTTTTATTACATCACTGTATATTCAAAAATACATTCAACCATTCAAATTACAACTTAATAGCACCATGGAGCACTGCGCTCAGTTCTGGGCCCCGCACCTCAGAAGGATATATTGGGCTTGGAGAGGGTCCAGCGCAGATTCACCAGAATTATACCGGGGCTAAAAGGGTTAAATTATGAGGACAGATTGCATTGACAAGGATTGTATACAAGATTAAGAGGTGATCTAATTGAGATGTTTAAGATGATTAAAGGGGTGGAGAGAGGGAAACTGTTTCCTCTGGTGGGGGGAGTCCAGAACAAGGTGTCATAATCTTACAATTAGAGCTAGACCATTCAGGGGTGATGTCAGGAGGCAGTGTTTCACACAACGGGCAGTGGACATCTGGAACTCTCTCCCATAAAATACTGTTGAGGCTAGGCCCCAAATGAAAATTTCAAAACTGCAAATGATAAATTTTTGTGTGGTAAGGGTATTAATGAATATAGGACCAAGGCGTGTAAATGGAGCTAGGATACAGATCAATCATGATCTAACTGAATGGCGGAACAGGCATGAGGGGGTGAATTGCCTTCTCCTGTTTGTATGTTTATACTGAGTCTGTCAGTAAATGTGGCGATTTGCATTAGTCAGTAGTTTGCTGTCCCTACCATAGACCTGAGCTTATAATGTAGGCCCACACTTCAGTGCAGTACTGAGGGAGTGCTGCATTGTAGGAGGAATCAACTTTCCTGTGAGGTGTTCCACCAACTGTCTGCCCGTTCTGGTGCACCAGAAGATCCCACGGAATCATTTGAAGAACAGGGAGTTCTTACTGTCACCAAGATTGGAATCTTCTGCACCCAAAATACGGCAGATTATTGGGCCTTCCTGTGTGCAAATTTACTGCCGTGTTTGCTGACATAACACAAGTGGCAGCGCTTCAGAAGTTATAAAGTGTGGTGGGACTTCCTGGGGCTGGTTTTAAAGTGCTCTCTGACCAAGGATCCAGACTTGAAACATTAACTTACCCACTGGAGTTCAGGTACAGATCAGCCATGAACTAATTGAATGGTGGAGCAGGCTCGAGGGGCTGAATGGCCTCCTCCTGTTCCTGTGTTCTCTCCACAGATGCTGACTGACCTGCTCACTATTTTGTCCATTTGGTCTTTTTGTTTCCGATTCCCACCATCTGCAGTTTCTGCTTTCGGTATAAGGACTGTTAGATACTGAAAGCTAAACAGAACAAAAACAACTTACATTTATATTGCACCTTTAATAGTGTAACATGTCCCAAGATGCTGCACAAGAGTCTAATTGGACAAAAATTGGCACCGAGCTAAAGAATAAGACATTAGGACTGGTGAATAAAATGCTTAATCAAAGAGGTAAGTTTTGAGCTGAGTCGTAAAGGAGGTGAAGCGGTTTGGGGAAGGGAATTCCAGAGCTTTGGGCCTAGACAGCTGAAGGCACGGCCACCAATGGTGGGGCGAAGGGAGTGGGGGATGCGCAAGAGGCCAGAATTGGAGGAACACAGAGTTCTTGGAGGGTTGTTGGGCTAGTGGAAGTTGCAGAGATAGGGAGTGGTGAGGCCGTGGAGGGATTTAAACTCAAGGATGAGCAATTTAAATGAACACATGGGTGTCTCAGAGCCAATGTAGTTCAACCAGCTCAGGGATGATGGGTGAGCGGGACCAGATGCGATTCAAGATACGGACAGCAGTTTTTTGGATGAGCTCACTTTCCCTGGCTCTGCACTTGCTCAAAAACTGTTAAATCTCGAACAACCTCCAGTTCTGATGAAAGGTCATCGACCTGAGACGATAAGTCTGTTGCTCCATGTTGCACTTCTTACTGCATTTATATATTACCCTGGTGAGACCACACCTGGAGTATTGTGTACAGTTTTGGTCTCCTTACCTAAGGAAGGATATACTTGCCATAGAGGGAGTGCAACAAAGGTTCACCAGACTGGTCCCTGGGAGGAGAGACTGAGTGCACTGGGCCTATATTCTCTAGAGTTTAGAAGAATGAGAGGTGATCTCATTGAAACATACAAAATTCTTACAGGGCTTGACAGGGTAGATGCAGGGAGGATGTTTCCCCTGGCTGGGGAGTCTAGGACCAGGGGTCACAGTCCTGTCTAAAATCACGAAAATATTTTTTTTATTTTTCAGCCTGCCTAAAATTATGAAAATAATTTGAAAATGTTTATTTTGAAAATAATTTTCTGTGATTAAAATTTGCAAACTATTTCTTGCTATTTCGGTGAAAGCGGGAGTCTGTGAGTAACAGATAGGGATGGGAATGTGTGTGTTGTTTCTCGCCGGCCGCTGTCGGCCGATTAACCGGTGATGGGATCAAGATTTGATGAAATTGAATCCGCCGATTTCAAGATCAAAATCGCCCTGGATGAACATAAACAGGTCTGAGGACCAGCCCGGGACTGGGGTTAATGTCGGCGGGGTTTCTCACCTGGGCTCCTGGGTGAAATATGGTTTGGGCTCATTGGGACAGGGAGGGGGCACTGGGAGAGAGCGGGGCCGGGGAGATCAGGTTATATTGTGTGTCACTGGCCCCTGAAACTCAATCCCATCAGATGTTTGATCGGCCTCCGGGCACCAGAGACACCGAGCGGCCTCTTTCAAACTTGTAACTTCCGTGTATTTCTGTGTCTCAATCCGGCCGCTTTGTGTCGCTGTTGATGGAATTATTTCTCGCCAATCAGCAGCAGGGAACTGAATACAGGAACAAAAGCAAAATACTGCGGGTGGGGGAAATCTGAAAGAGCAACAGAAAATGCTGGAAACACTTGGCAGGTCAGACAGCATCTGTAAGAACATAAGAATCAGGAGCAGGAGGAGGCCATTTGGCCCCTCGAGCCTGCTCCGCCATTCAATAAGATCATGGCTGGTCTTCTACCTCATCTCCACTTTCCTGCACTATCCCCATATCCCTTGATTCCCTTAATATTGAAAAATCTATCGATCTCTGTCTTGAATATACTCCACAGCCCTCTGGGGTAGAGAATTCCAAAGATTCACTGCCCTCTGAGTGAAGAAATTTCACCTCATCTCAGTCCTAAATGGCCGACCCCTTCCCAGAAATTCAGGTCGGAGGCTTCCCGCGGGTGCAAGGCCCCGTCCTGCACTTCCCTAGAGCCTGGCCGTTGAGCTGTCGGCCCGCGTGGGATTCCGATACTGTCACTTCTGTAAGTTAACTTTATGCTATTGCTGTAAGTTAATCAACTTTATGCTATTGCAAACTGTCACTTCTGTAAGTTGACAAAACCGGAGCTTCAAGAATATATTTTAACCCTTACCTTCCCTAGGTGCAACAATTTTACCCCAACACCCACAGGACAACCTTCAAAATAGGGATTAGGCTAAAAACTGCCTGTTAACAGGCAGATAATTGGCACCGATCCCTTCCCGCCTCGGGGAGGCGGGTCCCATTGGGGGGGGGGGGGGGAGGGTCCCCGCCTCCCTGAAACTTACATGGAGGCGGGTTGCGGGTGGGATGGTGTCGGGACCCCCGAATTCGGTGGGCGCCGCAGGGACTGGAGTGCATCATCAACCCGGAAAACCAAATTTTAATTTGATTTAAGTTTTAGTTGAACTTTTGTTCATTTACAGTCCAATTTGTTTTTTTTTGGTCCAAACTAAAAAGAGTGCCCCCCGAATTCGGGAATTTAACCCCCCGCCCACCTCCAATCCCGACTCCACGGCCCAATGAAAATCGACCCGTCTCCGGATATCTGCTGACCAATCAGCAGCAGGTAGGTGGAGTTCGGTCCCTGATTGGTTAATGCATGTTTAAAAGCGCCCTCTCCGGGTTGTAGCTCCATTGTGAGAAGCGCTGGTTGGAAGTTTTGTCTCATTTTTAATTTTTAATGTTAAGTTTAAATTTAATATAAGTTTAATATAAGGAATAGCGCGGAGCCGCCGGACAATGCTGCGATATTTCACCGCAGTCCAGGCCTGGATTTCAGACATGTTTTCCTTCATTCGGGAAGTTAGACGGGCTCTGGGAGAGAGCTGGGCTGGCAGGAACCGAAATATTCCGGCTCCGTCCCACCCCCGCATCCCGGGAGATGGCAATGTGAATTCAAACAACAACAACCCGGTGGTCGAGGTTCATATTCATGGAGATAATTCCTGCAAGTTAAACTGCTGTACTCGCGGCTGAATTTGCTAATCGATGCGTTCAGTATTGTTTATATTAAAATTTTACACATAGTATTACGAACACATATTTATAAAATAATCAAGCAGTTAAGAGAAAAAAAGTTTTTAAAAAATCATCTTTTAAAGTTGGGATCAAACACTGAAGAGCGGACAGAACGACCGAGTGAAGTCTCGGCCCCACTTTCAATCTTTCGTATCATTGGCAGCAGATGAGAATCTTTCTGTGCATCAGAATGTTCAGACATCAGAACTGGAACATAATGATGTATTATTGTTGTGTTTTTAATTAAATAAATGTTACTGAACCTCGTCAAACACGCCCTCTGTGTCTGTTTTCGCTCGGACTGAATGTCGCCAAATTCTCTCTCTCTCTGCCTCCGAGATCCTGACACTAAGCCTGGGGTAACATCTCAGCTGAGTCACGTCAACATATCTCGCTCTCATTGTTTTGCTGCTGCTTCTCAAACTCTCTCCCACTGAACGAGTTCTAACTCACCAACTGAGCATCGTCAATTTATCTCTTGCTGAAGGTTGTTCAATTCTCTCTGATTGAAAATCGTCAGTCTCTCGTACTTAACATCGCCAAACTTTCTTTTACTTAACCTCATTAATCCCTCTCTCCTGCTGTGTCTCAATCTCTCTTATTTAACGTCTTCAGTCTCTCCCTCGCATTGAAAGAAAGACTTGCATTTCTATAGCGCCTCTCACGACCACCGGACGTCTCAAAGCGCTTTACAGCCAATGAAGTACTTTTTGAATTGTAGTCACTGTGGTAATGTGGGGAAACTCTTACTGAACATTGTCAATCTCCTGCTCTCTCTGGATTGAAATAATCTCTCCTTTTTATGCCGTTACAAACTATTTCTCTCTTACCCAACGAGTCAATCTCCCACTGAGCTCCGTCAACCTCCCTCTCTGACGGATGGTCCTCAGTATCTCCCCCCTTCTAAACATCATCGCCCTCTCTGTTGTAATGATATTGTGTGACTCTGGGTCTCCGTAACCCAGGAGAAGATGAGCAAAGTCATCGTTAGGACTTTGGGTGATTTGGGGTTTGAAATTCGGTTGACTCATAGACAGGCCGGAAAGTGGGCGGTTCTGGGATCTCATCAAGCGACACAATCCAGAGGCGACTCCAAACCCACCAGCGGCAGGTACCCGAGTCCAGGGAGGGCTTATAGCTGAAACACCGGCTGTCTCCTTTCTCCAGCGATGCTGTCTGACCTAAGTATTTCCAGCATTTTCTGCTTTTGTTTCAGATTTCCAGTATTTTGGGCCAGAAATTCGGGTCCCCACGGGTGAGTAGGCGCTGGGTACTCACGCTTAGGCCCAACGAAAGTGCCGGTTTCGAGCATGCACGGGAAACTGGAACTTCCGCTCCCTTGAAGGAGTTCACAGGTCGAACGCGTGCGCATCGAACTTACGTTTATTTTACAGGTTTCTCCGGGAGGGTAAGTCTCCAGCAGCTATGCTTTTAAAAAGCAGTCGCAAGGCCTGCTTTTAACAAGGTAAGTGGAGAATTAAGTAAAATTGAAACATTTTTTCCACAGGTTTATTATTTTTAAATACTTTAAAGAAAAGTAAGTTTATTTTTAGCCCTGTTAAAAACTGTAATTCATTTTTTCAAAAATTTAAATTATTGTTTAAAATAGTTATTTTATGTAATTTATAGTTATTTTAAAAAGGTGATTAAAAAAAAAAATTTACTTGAAGTTTTAGTTATGTTTTGCGGCTGAACTCTGTTCATAGATTATACAGGACTTCCTGTCAAATCGATGAATGGAGATTCCCTCCTCCGATTGGCTGCCCATGGCCCACGTGATCCCAGGGGACACTGCGAACTAACTGCGCCCCTGGGATACGCGAGCACTGCGCACCGGCAGTTGGAGTAGGCCCAGGATCGGAATCCGACGCGGGCCCACAGCACAACGGGCGGCGCTAGATAAGTGCAGGTCGGGGGCTTGCACCCGCAGGAAGCCTCCGGCCCAAATTTCTGGCCCTTTGTGTTTTTTGCTCAGGCTTTGCAATGCGCCGGGAGATATAAACCTCGGTTTCTCCAATATACTCGTAAAAGTGATTCATGGTGGCGCCAAATTTTATTTTCAGCAGCTTTTCATTACTAACCACTACTAATCACAGAACTGGCGTGGAGCATGATAACAGCAATCCTTATTAGTGAAAATATACAGGCCATTGAGGGGGCACCTGGATTTGAACTAGCAACCTCTCCTGATTTCAGCAGTCAAATAAAAGAAAGACTTGCATTTATATAGCGCCTTTCACAACCACCGGACGTCCCAAAGCGCTTTACAGCCAATTAAGTACTTTTGAAGTGCAGTCACTGTTGTAATGTAGGAAACATGGCAGCCAATTTGTGCACAGCAAGCTCCCACAAACAGCAATGTGATGATGACCAGATAATCTGTTTTTGTTAGGTTGGTTGTGGGATAAATATTGGCCATGACATCGGGGATAACTCCCCTGCTCTTGTTTGAAATAGTGCCATGGGATCTTTTATGTCCACCTGAGAGAGCAGACGGGGCCTTGGTTTAACATTCTGAAGCACATCAATGATAGGTCTGTGTCTGGGGGTGTAGCTCAGTGACAGAGCATTTCACTGTCAGATCAAGACATCCTCAAGTTCTAAACCTGGGTACCCACTCCCAAACTTCAAATAATCACAAGTGAATGAAAGTAACACAACCCTCTCCACCGTGTCTGTGATCATTAAAATCAGTAATTATAACACTACATAAGCAGTTTTTGCCATTTTTGGAAGAACAGAGACTTTTAAATTGTCTAATAATTTTTGAAATGTCCCCATCTCTCCTTTCTTTTTATCGTCTTATGCTATGGACCATTTCATTCTGATACTCATATAAGGTATAGGCACGAGTCTGGGGGTATAATCAGTAATAATAATTGCATCTTTTTTTACTATATTCTTCCCAGAGCTGTTCCTGAATTGTAGACCATTTTATTCCGAATCACGCAGGGTATGAGCCTGTGTTTAGAGGTGTAGCTCAGTGATAGAGCTATTGGACTATATAAAACTATAGAACGACAGAGCTCTGGTTCAAATCTGGGTGCCCTAGCAATACCTTTTATGATTCACAAATAAGGATTCATGAAGTAGCTCCCTGTCACCCCCCTCCACGCCAGCTCTCTGATCATTTTAATCAGTAATAACTCCTCATAACCATTTTACACCAGCACTCAACCCTTGAGGTGATGAAGGTGTGGATTGGGGTTTCCATGGTGGTGGCAGAGGTCAAGAGGTCACTGGTTCTAAGCCAGATGTTTACTCAGTGATGTTTATGTTGAGCATAAAAGTAAATGTGGAACAAGATTCACAAACACCTTTACCGTCACTGAGTCAGAAATGGTTACAATTACATCAGTTTAACTGAATCAGAGATCTGCTTGTGTCTGTGGGTTCTCCTGATCTGAGAATGTTTGATTTAAACACAGCAGTACCTGGGCCAGGGAAAATATTTACAGGACAGTGTGGCATCAAACTTCGAAGAACGAGTGTGTAACAACAGTTCACATTTTACCACTTTACACAGAGGCTGGTGAATGTATGGAATGGGTGGCAAATGGAGTCACTGAGGGCTGATTGTATCAGACGTTGATGAGAGAGTTGGATAAACACCTGGGGGAACATTTGGTGGAGGAGCAGGAGAGGGAATGTGGGATATGACATTTCCCAGACACTGGGATTGTCCAGATAGAAGCACAAGGGTTTCAGGTTCTGTACATTCCACTGCTCCTCAGTGTAAAACTCTGGGATAAATACCGTAGCCGCTGGTGAGACTGTTTCTGAATATGTAAGTGTCGGATCTGAAGCACATTCATTCAGATGGAAAGTTCTTCCAGAAAGTGATTCTTCCTTCCTGTTCTTCAGTTTTTCCTTCTGTTACACATCCCACTGTCTGACAACAGCCAGTTCAGGCCACTGGCAATAGTCATTATGTAGAGAGACCCTCTGAGGTGCGTGACAGATACCCTCCGCCCTTCGACCCCGGCTCAGCTTCTGCCCCTGATGGCCCGGCTGAGCTCAGGACAGCCCTTGGGTGGGGAGGAGCAGGTTTGCACTCCGACCTGCTGCACTGACCTCTTTCATCTGCTCATTCAATCCTTGGCTCAGTTTGCCTCTTCATTAAATTACTTCGTGGGAGTGTTTTCTGATTAAATATGGATAAACAGAATAAAATATTAGGGCAATGGCAGGACATTGATTGAGGGCAGCTTTAATTGTCTGCTGCTGTAACATGGAGTATCAATAATCCCCACCAGAGGGAGTCAGACCCAAACCTTTTTAAATTAAAAAAATATGAAGGTTCAGGAAATCCATTCACCCAACCCAAGTTCATCCCTCTGGCTCACTAACCCTCCCATTATGGTATACAGCTGCATTTGGAAAGAACTTAATATTTTTTCCTGTACTATGCTTCCTAACAAGCTGTCTCCTATTGCCAATTCAATCCCATTATCACTAAATCTCACCTTGGTCTCTCCCTCTGCCTCCTCGGCACCTTCTTCAGCTTCAAGCACCTTGTGTTATTTGGCTGGGAACAGTAGCATAGTCATTATGTTACTGGATCTTCTTCAGCTTCAAGCACCGTTGTCCTGTTTACCGGGAACGGTAGCATAGTGATTATGTTACGTGACTAATATGCCCGGAGACATGAATTCATGTTAATTAAACAAATCTGCAATGAAAAGCTAATATCAGTAACAGTGAACATGAAACTACCGGATTGACGTAAAAATGTCGTTTAGGGGAGGAAATCTGTTCTAACCTGGTCTGGCCTATATGACTTCAGACTCACAGCAGTATGGTTGACTGATTCTTAACTGCCCTCTGAAATGGCCTAGCAAGCCACTCAGTTGTCAAGAAGGTGGTTCATCTCAAGGGCAATTAGGGATGGGCAATAAATGCTTGCCTTCCTAGCGATGCACTCATCCTGTGAATTAATAGGAAAAAACCCTGTTGCCTCCATTTCAAAATCCTCATTGTCTACTGCCCCAATCCAAGCTCCACCTCTAGTTTCTCTCTGAGATATTGTGCTGGGGCCATAAATATAAGATAGTCATTAATGAATCCAATAAGGAATTCTGGAGAAACTTCTTTAAACAGTGAGTGGTTAGAATGTGGAACTTGCCCCTGCAATGAAATTTATATTTCACAAATAAGGGTTGCTGTTCATTAGAAACAATAATAATGACTTCTCATAACTCCTTCAAGATCAGTTTTCAGTCTTTAAGAATACAAACACTTTATTAATTTTGGAATAATCGGTTCTATTAATGAACCAGTGGTGGCACAACATGAGCGGGTATAGCTCTGTGATGGCATATTTCACCACAGTTCATGTCCAGGATCCTCCTCCCTGATATTTATTTTGTACAATGACATGGATTTGTGTTACCAGAAAAAGCTGGAAACACTCAGCAGGTCAGGCAGCATCTGTACAGAAAGAAACAAAGTGTTAGTGTATCATGATGTACACGGATGTGTTTGTGGGTATAGCTAAGTGGTAGAGCATTTGCAATGCAGATCAAGGGGTCCCCAGTTGAAATCTGGGTACCCCCTCATTGACCTTTATATTATCACAAAGAATGAAAGTTACACACACCTTCCTCTACAAAAATTCATAATTATCATGATTAATAAATCTGCATAAACAGTTTGGTGACTATTTTTTAAAGATTAGAAACTTTTTAAAGCAGTTTTGCATTGTCTAATATTTCTTGAATTGACATCACCTTTTTTTCACTTTATTCTGTCCTGAGTTTTTGGTTGTTATGAATGTCCTGACTTTATGGTGAAGCACATAATATATTCGTATGTGTCTGGGACGATTCCTTTAGTGTTTCAGCTGTGGCCTAGTTGGTAGCTTCCTTGTCTTGTGCCAGAGGTGGTTGTGGGTTCTAATCTAGGCCGACTCTCCAGTGCAGTACTGAGGGAGCACTAGGTTTGCACCCACAACCACAAAACAGATTACAGTATCTGGTCATTATCACATTGTGTTTGTGGGAGCTTTCTGTGCACAATTTGGCTATCGTTTTTCCTACATTACAAGAGTGACCACACTGCAAAAAGTATTTCATTGGTTGCAAAGCGCTTTGGGACATCCAGTGTTTGTGAACGGCGCTATATAAATGCAAGTCTGTCTTTCCCTTAGCTGGGGAGTCTAGAACCAGGGGCCACAGCCTCAAGATAAAGGTTAGGCCATTCAGGACTGCGATGAGAAGAAATTTCTTCACACAGAGGGTGGTGAATCTTTGGAATTCTCTACCCCAGAGGGCTGTGGAGGCTCAGTCATTGGGTATATCCCAAACAGAAGTCGATAGATCTCTGACTAGTAAGGGCATCAAGGGATATGGTGATAGGGCCAGTGAATGGAGTTGAGGCAGAAGATCAGCCATGATCTCATTGAATGGCGGAGCAGGCTCGAAGGGCCGAATGCCGTACTCCTGCTCCTATTTCTTATGTTCTTAAAGAGGCCTTTCCTCCCATTGTGCCTGTGTCGACTTCTTAAAGCAGTGTAGTGTTGTCTAATAATTTCTTATCTTGCTGGCATTCAGCTAAAGGAAATTTGGACTCATCTGTGATTGATAAGTCTTTGTGGTGTTGGGTGATGACGAGCTTTTAAAAGCTGAACCTCTGATTTAAGATAATGTCATTGGCGGGAAAGGAGGGCAAGAGTCGGAGATGGGAAACTGACTCCAGTTCGGTGAAATGCAGGCAGGTTTGTTGCTTTTAATCTGTATTGTTCAATGATTAACTCGCAGCCGCACCCTGTGACTGAGGGCTATGAGTCATGCAGAGCGGCGAGTAATTTATTGTTAAGTGTGGGCAGGTTTGTGATCGTGCAATGAAGACATGTTCTGCGTTCTAAGGGGGAAAGAATATACCTGAAAGAGATTTTCAAATATATATCTATATAAATAAAACACATTATAAGGTTCTGTGGCTTTATTATTCATTACATACATAGATATTGTGCTGGGGCCATAAATATAAGATAGTCACTAATGAATCCAATAAGGAATTCTGGAGAAACTTCTTTAAACAGTGAATGGTTAGAGTGTGGAACTTGCTACCACAAGGAGTAGTTGAGGCAAATAGCATAGATGCATTTAAGGGAAAGCTAGATAAACACATATCGGAGAAAATGATATGCAGACAGGGTTAGATGAAGAGGGATAGGAGGAGGCTCATGGGGAGCATATGGACCAGTTGGGCTAAATGGCCTGTTTCTGTGGTATACATTCTATGTAATTCTAGAACTTTCTCTGCACTGAGCGACTCCTCATTCTCTGTGATTTCAATCCACTTTGTCCTCTCTATTCCTAAATTCACCTCCTCCTGTCCTCCCTGAGCCTCTCCCTTCATTTGTATCTGAGAGGGGGTATGGCGTACTGGTAGAGCATTTAATTGCAGATCATGAGCACCCCAATTCAAACCTGGTTGTCCCCTCCATGAACAATTGACCCAGAAATCCAGGTCTCCACGGGTGAGTACGCACGGGGTACTCACCCATAAGCCCAATGGAAGTGCCGGTTTCCTGCATGCACTGCGCATGCGCGGGAAACCGGCACTTCCGTTCCCCTGAAAGAAGGGGTTCAGAAGTCGAATGGATACGCAGGAGAGGCAACGCGTTCACATCGAACTTATGTTTTTTTTGCAGGTTTTCCCGGGAGGGTAAGTCTCCAGTAGTTAGACATGTAAAAGGCAGTCGCAAGGCCTGCTTTTTACAAGGTAAGTGGTGAATTAATTAAAATTAAAACATTTTTTACACAGGTTTGTTATTTTTAAATACTTCAAAGAAAGGTAAGTTTATTTTTAGCCCCGTTAGAAAATAAAATTATTTTTTCAAAAATGTAAATTAATGTTTAAAATAGTTATTTCATGTAATTTATAGTTTATTTAAAAAATGTGATTTAAAAAAATGTATTTGAAGATTTAGTGATGTTTTGGGGCTTATAGGATTTATACGTTTGACAGGTCCTGTCAAACTTATGAATGAAGCATTCCCTGCTACCATTGGTTCTCCATGGCCCACATGATCCCAGGGGACGAATCGAACTAACTGCACCCCTGGGATACGCAAGCGCTGCTCGCCGGCAGTTGGAGGAGGCCCAGGATCGCAATTCCACGGGGGCCCACAGCTCAACGGCTGGCGCGCTAGGTAAGTGCAGGTCGGTGGCTTGCACCCTGGGAAGCCCACGACCCGAATTTCTGGGCCATTATGTTATCAGAAAGAATAAAAGTTACCACAAACTTCCCTCCCCACCATGTCTGAAATTATTATAATCAGTAATAATAACTCTGCAGATACAGTTTGGTGCCATTTTTGGAATATTGGAGAGTCTTTAAAGCAATGTTTAGCATTGTCTACTCATTTCTTGAATTGACTCCATCTTTTCTCCTGTGGTTTTCGTCCCTACTGTCATTTTATCCCTAATGTTGTCATGTGCTTATGGACTTTTGGATGAGACGTTAAACCGAGGCCCCGTCTGCTCTCTCAGGTGGACGTAAAAGATCTCATGGCACTATTTCAAAGAAGAGCAGGGGAGTTCTGCGTGTCCTGGGGCCAATATTGATCCCTCAATCAACATCACAAAAACAGGTTATCTACTCATTATCACATTGCTGTTTGTGGGAGCTTGCTGTGTGCAAATTAGCTGCTGCATTTCCCACATTACAACAGCGATTACACTACAAAAATATTTCATTGGCTGTAAAGCGCTTTGGGACATCCAGTGTTCGTGAAAGGCGCTCTATAAATGCAAGTCTGTCTTTCTTTCTTTCTGGTAAAGCATTTGACTATAGATCAAGAAGTCTCCTGTCCAAATCTGATTGCCACCTTGCTGATCTTTATGTCCTCGCAAATAATTAAAGTTACAATCTGCTTCCACCACCCTTTCAGGCAGTGCATTCCAGATCAAAACAACTCACTGTGTAAAAAAAAATGTCCTCATGTCGGCTCTTGTTCTTTTGTCATTCACCTTAAATCTGTGTCCTCTGGTTACCCACCCTTCTGCCACTAGAAACAGTTTCTCCTTATTTACTCTAACAAAAACATTAATGGTTTTGAACACCTCTATCAAAGCTCCTCTTAACCGTCTCTGCTCTAAGGAGAACAACCCCAACTTCTCCAGCCTCTCCACATAACTGAAGTCCCTCATCCCTGGTATCATCAGAAATAATAACTTGGTGTAAACAGTTTGCTGCCATTTTGACAGATCATAGAATGATACAGCACAGAAAGAGGCCTTTCCACCCATTGTGCCTGTGCCGACTTCTTAAAGCAGTGTAGTGTTGTCTAATAATTTCTTATTTTGCTGGCATTCAGCTAAAGGAAATTTGGACTCATCCGTGATTGATAGTTTTGGTAGAGTTGGGTGATGACGTGCTTTTAAAAGCTGAACCTCTGATTTAAGATAATGTCATTGACGGGAAAGTTGGGCAAGAGTCGGAGACGGGAAAGTGACACCAGTTCGGTGAAATGCAGGCAGTTTTGTTGCTTTTAAGCTGTATTGTTCCATGTTTAACTGTCGCAGCCGCACCCTGTGCCTCAGGACTATGAGTCAGGCAGAGCGGCGAGTAACTTAATGTTAATTGTTGCCAGATTGGTGATCATGCAATGAAGAAGTGCTCTGCTTTATAAGGGGGAAAGAATATACCTGAAAGAGTATTTCATATATATATCTATATATATAAAGCACATTATAAGGCTCTGTGGCTTTATTATACATTACATACATAGGATTATATAGGATATATGGCACAGACACAGGCCATTCAGCCCAACCAGTCCACGCCGGCGTTTATGCTTCACTCGAGCCTCCTCCCGTCTTTCCTCATCTAAATCTATCAGCATAACCCTCTATTCCCTTCTCCCTCGTATGCTTGTCTAGCCTCCCCTTAAATGCGTCTATACTTTTCGCTTCAACCACTCCCTGTGGTAGCGAGTTCTACATTCGGAAAAGACGGACGTTGTGCTAAACTGTTACAAATCACTGTTTAGGCCTCAGCTGGAGCATTGTGTACAATTCTGGCCACCACGCTTTAGGAAGGATGTCAAGGTCTTTGAGAGGGTACAAATGATGTTTACCAGGATGATGCTAGGAATGAGGGACTTCAGTTATATGGAGAGATTGGAGAAGCTGGGTTTGTTCTCCTTAGAACAGAGAGGGTTAAGTGGAGACGTAATAGAGGTATTCAAAATTATGCGGGGTTTTGATAGAGCAGTAGGGGGAGACGCTGTTTCCTCTGGCAAGTAGGTCGATGACCATAGTTCATAGATTTTAAATAATTGGCAAAGGAACTAGAGGGGAAATGAGAAATTATATCACTTATGCTCTGGAACGCACTACCCTTTGCTTTCGTACCTGAAAGGGGAGTGGAATCAGATTCTATAGGAGCTCTCAAAAGGCAATTGGACTTGTATTAGAAGTGAAATAATTTGCAGGGTTATGGGGTGTGGGATTAAATTGGACAGCTCTTTCAAAGAGCCGGCACAGGCACGATGGGTTCCCCCTCACTGAACAATTTGGTGCCATTTTTGAAAGTTTGAGACTTTTAAAGCAACATTATCTGATAAATTCTTGAAATTGCCCCATCATGTTTATGTCTACAAAAAATCACTGAAGGTATCTTGAGCTCTGGGCCATTTTAAAATCTGAGTTACCATGAGGCAGTATAGCTCAGTGATAGCGCTACTCCAGAGACTTGAGCACATAAAGCTAGGCTGATACTCCAGTGCAGTGCTGAGGGAGCGCTGCACTGTCGGAGATGGCGTCTTTCTGATGGCGCCACCATGAATCACTTTTACGAGTATATTGGAGAAACCGAGGTTTATATCATCGGGCACATTGCAAGGCCTGAGCAAAAAACACAAATTTTGAGCCAGAAATTTGGGCCGGAGGCGTGGTTTAACATCTCATCAGAAAGACGCCATCTCCGACAGTGCAGCGCTCCCTCAGCACTGCACTGGAGTATCAGCCTAGCTTTATGTGCTCAAGTCTCTGGAGTAGCGCTATCACTGAGCTATACTGCCTCATGGTAACTCAGATTTTAAAATGGCCCAGAGCTCAAGATACCTTCAGTGATTTTTTGTAGACATAAACATGATGGGGCAATTTCAAGAATTTATCAGATAATGTTGCTTTAAAAGTCTCAAACTTTCAAAAATGGCACCAAATTGTTCAGTGAGGGGGAACCCATCGTGCCTGTGCCGGCTCTTTGAAAGAGCTGTCCAATTTAATCCCACACCCCATAACCCTGCAAATTATTTCACTTCTAATACAAGTCCAATTGCCTTTTGAGAGCTCCTATAGAATCTGATTCCACTCCCCTTTCAGGTACGAAAGCAAAGGGTAGTGCGTTCCAGAGCATAAGTGATATAATTTCTCATTTCCCCTCTAGTTCCTTTGCCAATTATTTAAAATCTATGAACTATGGTCATCGACCTACTTGCCAGAGGAAACAGCGTCTCCCCCTACTGCTCTATCAAAACCCCGCATAATTTTGAATACCTCTATTACGTCTCCACTTAACCCTCTCTGTTCTAAGGAGAACAAACCCAGCTTCTCCAATCTCTCCATATAACTGAAGTCCCTCATTCCTAGCATCATCCTGGTAAACATCATTTGTACCCTCTCAAAGACCTTGACATCCTTCCTAAAGCGTGGTGGCCAGAATTGTACACAATGCTCCAGCTGAGGCCTAAACAGTGATTTGTAACAGTTTAGCACAACGTCCGTCTTTTCCGAATGTAGAACTCGCTACCACAGGGAGTGGTTGAAGCGAAAAGTATAGACGCATTTAAGGGGAGGCTAGACAAGCATACGAGGGAGAAGGGAATAGAGGGTTATGCTGATAGATTTAGATGAGGAAAGACGGGAGGAGGCTCGAGTGAAGCATAAACGCCGGCGTGGACTGGTTGGGCTGAATGGCCTGTGTCTGTGCCATATATCCTATATAATCCTATGTATGTAATGTATAATAAAGCCACAGAGCCTTATAATGTGCTTTATATATATAGATATATATATGAAATACTCTTTCAGGTATATTCTTTCCCCCTTATAAAGCAGAGCACTTCTTCATTGCATGATCACCAATCTGGCAACAATTAACATTAAGTTACTCGCCGCTCTGCCTGACTCATAGTCCTGAGGCACAGGGTGCGGCTGCGACAGTTAAACATGGAACAATACAGCTTAAAAGCAACAAAACTGCCTGCATTTCACCGAACTGGTGTCACTTTCCCGTCTCCGACTCTTGCCCAACTTTCCCGTCAATGACATTATCTTAAATCAGAGGTTCAGCTTTTAAAAGCACGTCATCACCCAACTCTACCAAAACTATCAATCACGGATGAGTCCAAATTTCCTTTAGCTGAATGCCAGCAAAATAAGAAATTATTAGACAACACTACACTGCTTTAAGAAGTCGGCACAGGCACAATGGGTGGAAAGGCCTCTTTCTGTGCTGTATCATTCTATGATCTGTCAAAATGGCAGCAAACTGTTTACACCAAGTTATTATTTCTGATGATACCAGGGATGAGGGACTTCAGTTATGTGGAGAGGCTGGAGAAGTTGGGGTTGTTCTCCTTAGAGCAGAGACGGTTAAGAGGAGCTTTGATAGAGGTGTTCAAAACCATTAATGTTTTTGTTAGAGTAAATAAGGAGAAACTGTTTCTAGTGGCAGAAGGGTGGGTAACCAGAGGACACAGATTTAAGGTGAATGACAAAAGAACAAGAGCCGACATGAGGACATTTTTTTTTACACAGTGAGTTGTTTTGATCTGGAATGCACTGCCTGAAAGGGTGGTGGAAGCAGATTGTAACTTTAATTATTTGCGAGGACATAAAGATCAGCAAGGTGGCAATCAGATTTGGACAGGAGACTTCTTGATCTATAGTCAAATGCTTTACCAGAAAGAAAGAAAGACAGACTTGCATTTATAGAGCGCCTTTCACGAACACTGGATGTCCCAAAGCGCTTTACAGCCAATGAAATATTTTTGTAGTGTAATCGCTGTTGTAATGTGGGAAATGCAGCAGCTAATTTGCACACAGCAAGCTCCCACAAACAGCAATGTGATAATGAGTAGATAACCTGTTTTTGTGATGTTGATTGAGGGATCAATATTGGCCCCAGGACACGCAGGAGAACTCCCCTGCTCTTCTTTGAAATAGTGCCATGAGATCTTTTACGTCCACCTGAGAGAGCAGACGGGGCCTCGGTTTAACGTCTCATCCAAAAGTCCATAAGCACATGACAACATTAGGGATAAAATGACAGTAGGGATGAAAACCACAGGAGAAAAGATGGAGTCAATTCAAGAAATGAGTAGACAATGCTAAACATTGCTTTAAAGACTCTCCAATATTCCAAAAATGGCACCAAACTGTATCTGCAGAGTTATTATTACTGATTATAATAATTTCAGACATGGTGGGGAGGGAAGTTTGTGGTAACTTTTATTCTTTCTGATAACATAATGGCCCAGAAATTCGGGTCGTGGGCTTCCCAGGGTGCAAGCCACCGACCTGCACTTACCTAGCGCGCCAGCCGTTGAGCTGTGGGCCCCCGTGGAATTGCGATCCTGGGCCTCCTCCAACTGCCGGCGAGCAGCGCTTGCGTATCCCAGGGGTGCAGTTAGTTCGATTCGTCCCCTGGGATCATGTGGGCCATGGAGAACCAATGGTAGCAGGGAATGCTTCATTCATAAGTTTGACAGGACCTGTCAAACGTATAAATCCTATAAGCCCCAAAACATCACTAAATCTTCAAATACATTTTTTTAAATCACATTTTTTAAATAAACTATAAATTACATGAAATAACTATTTTAAACATTAATTTACATTTTTGAAAAAATAATTTTATTTTCTAACGGGGCTAAAAATAAACTTACCTTTCTTTGAAGTATTTAAAAATAACAAACCTGTGTAAAAAATGTTTTAATTTTAATTAATTCACCACTTACCTTGTAAAAAGCAGGCCTTGCGACTGCCTTTTACATGTCTAACTACTGGAGACTTACCCTCCCGGGAAAACCTGCAAAAAAAACATAAGTTCGATGTGAACGCGTTGCCTCTCCTGCGTATCCATTCGACTTCTGAACCCCTTCTTTCAGGGGAACGGAAGTGCCGGTTTCCCGCGCATGCGCAGTGCATGCAGGAAACCGGCACTTCCATTGGGCTTATGGGTGAGTACCCCGTGCGTACTCACCCGTGGAGACCTGGATTTCTGGGTCAATTGTTCATGGAGGGGACAACCAGGTTTGAATTGGGGTGCTCATGATCTGCAATTAAATGCTCTACCAGTACGCCATACCCCCTCTCAGATACAAATGAAGGGAGAGGCTCAGGGAGGACAGGAGGAGGTGAATTTAGGAATAGAGAGGACAAAGTGGATTGAAATCACAGAGAATGAGGAGTCGCTCAGTGCAGAGAAAGTTCTAGAATTACATAGAATGTATACCACAGAAACAGGCCATTTAGCCCAACTGGTCCATATGCTCCCCATGAGCCTCCTCCTATCCCTCTTCATCTAACCCTGTCTGCATATCATTTTCTCCGATATGTGTTTATCTAGCTTTCCCTTAAATGCATCTATGCTATTTGCCTCAACTACTCCTTGTGGTAGCAAGTTCCACACTCTAACCATTCACTGTTTAAAGAAGTTTCTCCAGAATTCCTTATTGGATTCATTAGTGACTATCTTATATTTATGGCCCCAGCACAATATCTATGTATGTAATGAATAATAAAGCCACAGAACCTTATAATGTGTTTTATTTATATAGATATATATTTGAAAATCTCTTTCAGGTATATTCTTTCCCCCTTAGAACGCAGAACATGTCTTCATTGCACGATCACAAACCTGCCCACACTTAACAATAAATTACTCGCCGCTCTGCATGACTCATAGCCCTCAGTCACAGGGTGCGGCTGCGAGTTAATCATTGAACAATACAGATTAAAAGCAACAAACCTGCCTGCATTTCACCGAACTGGAGTCAGTTTCCCATCTCCGACTCTTGCCCTCCTTTCCCGCCAATGACATTATCTTAAATCAGAGGTTCAGCTTTTAAAAGCTCGTCATCACCCAACACCACAAAGACTTATCAATCACAGATGAGTCCAAATTTCCTTTAGCTGAATGCCAGCAAGATAAGAAATTATTAGACAACACTACACTGCTTTAAGAAGTCGACACAGGCACAATGGGAGGAAAGGCCTCTTTAAGAACATAAGAAATAGGAGCAGGAGTACGGCATTCGGCCCTTCGAGCCTGCTCCGCCATTCAATGAGATCATGGCTGATCTTCTGCCTCAACTCCATTCACTGGCCCTATCACCATATCCCTTGATGCCCTTACTAGTCAGAGATCTATCGACTTCTGTTTGGGATATACCCAATGACTGAGCCTCCACAGCCCTCTGGGGTAGAGAATTCCAAAGATTCACCACCCTCTGTGTGAAGAAATTTCTTCTCATCGCAGTCCTGAATGGCCTAACCTTTATCTTGAGGCTGTGGCCCCTGGTTCTAGACTCCCCAGCTAAGGGAAAGACAGACTTGCATTTATATAGCGCCGTTCACAAACACTGGATGTCCCAAAGCGCTTTGCAACCAATGAAATACTTTTTGCAGTGTGGTCACTCTTGTAATGTAGGAAAAACGATAGCCAAATTGTGCACAGAAAGCTCCCACAAACACAATGTGATAATGACCAGATACTGTAATCTGTTTTGTGGTTGTGGGTGCAAACCTAGTGCTCCCTCAGTACTGCACTGGAGAGTCGGCCTAGATTAGAACCCACAACCACCTCTGGCACAAGACAAGGAAGCTACCAACTAGGCCACAGCTGAAACACTAAAGGAATCGTCCCAGACACATACGAATATATTATGTGCTTCACCATAAAGTCAGGACATTCATAACAACCAAAAACTCAGGACAGAATAAAGTGAAAAAAAGGTGATGTCAATTCAAGAAATATTAGACAATGCAAAACTGCTTTAAAAAGTTTCTAATCTTTAAAAAATAGTCACCAAACTGTTTATGCAGATTTATTAATCATGATAATTATGAATTTTTGTAGAGGAAGGTGTGTGTAACTTTCATTCTTTGTGATAATATAAAGGTCAATGAGGGGGTACCCAGATTTCAACTGGGGACCCCTTGATCTGCATTGCAAATGCTCTACCACTTAGCTATACCCACAAACACATCCGTGTACATCATGATACACTAACACTTTGTTTCTTTCTGTACAGATGCTGCCTGACCTGCTGAGTGTTTCCAGCTTTTTCTGGTAACACAAATCCATGTCATTGTACAAAATAAATATCAGGGAGGAGGATCCTGGACATGAACTGTGGTGAAATATGCCATCACAGAGCTATACCCGCTCATGTTGTGCCACCACTGGTTCATTAATAGAACCGATTATTCCAAAATTAATAAAGTGTTTGTATTCTTAAAGACTGAAAACTGATCTTGAAGGAGTTATGAGAAGTCATTATTATTGTTTCTAATGAACAGCAACCCTTATTTGTGAAATATAAATTTCATTGCAGGGGCAAGTTCCACATTCTAACCACTCACTGTTTAAAGAAGTTTCTCCAGAATTCCTTATTGGATTCATTAATGACTATCTTATATTTATGGCCCCAGCACAATATCTCAGAGAGAAACTAGAGGTGGAGCTTGGATTGGGGCAGTAGACAATGAGGATTTTGAAATGGAGGCAACAGGGTTTTTTCCTATTAATTCACAGGATGAGTGCATCGCTAGGAAGGCAAGCATTTATTGCCCATCCCTAATTGCCCTTGAGATGAACCACCTTCTTGACAACTGAGTGGCTTGCTAGGCCATTTCAGAGGGCAGTTAAGAATCAGTCAACCATACTGCTGTGAGTCTGAAGTCATATAGGCCAGACCAGGTTAGAACAGATTTCCTCCCCTAAACGACATTTTTACGTCAATCCGGTAGTTTCATGTTCACTGTTACTGATATTAGCTTTTCATTGCAGATTTGTTTAATTAACATGAATTCATGTCTCCGGGCATATTAGTCACGTAACATAATCACTATGCTACCGTTCCCGGTAAACAGGACAACGGTGCTTGAAGCTGAAGAAGATCCAGTAACATAATGACTATGCTACTGTTCCCAGCCAAATAACACAAGGTGCTTGAAGCTGAAGAAGGTGCCGAGGAGGCAGAGGGAGAGACCAAGGTGAGATTTAGTGATAATGGGATTGAATTGGCAATAGGAGACAGCTTGTTAGGAAGCATAGTACAGGAAAAAATATTAAGTTCTTTCCAAATGCAGCTGTATACCATAATGGGAGGGTTAGTGAGCCAGAGGGATGAACTTGGGTTGGGTGAATGGATTTCCTGAACCTTCATATTTTTTTAATTTAAAAAGGTTTGGGTCTGACTCCCTCTGGTGGGGATTATTGATACTCCATGTTACAGCAGCAGACAATTAAAGCTGCCCTCAATCAATGTCCTGCCATTGCCCTAATATTTTATTCTGTTTATCCATATTTAATCAGAAAACACTCCCACGAAGTAATTTAATGAAGAGGCAAACTGAGCCAAGGATTGAATGAGCAGATGAAAGAGGTCAGTGCAGCAGGTCGGAGTGCAAA
The DNA here is from genome assembly GCF_052327205.1 of Somniosus microcephalus. Taxonomy (NCBI): domain Eukaryota; kingdom Metazoa; phylum Chordata; class Chondrichthyes; order Squaliformes; family Somniosidae; genus Somniosus; species Somniosus microcephalus. The sequence goes on from NC_141010.1 coordinate 11,790,335, forward strand.
CCTGCTCCTCCCCACCCAAGGGCTGTCCTGAGCTCAGCCGGGCCATCAGGGGCAGAAGCTGAGCCGGGGTCGAAGGGCGGAGGGTATCTGTCACGCACCTCAGAGGGTCTCTCTACATAATGACTATTGCCAGTGGCCTGAACTGGCTGTTGTCAGACAGTGGGATGTGTAACAGAAGGAAAAACTGAAGAACAGGAAGGAAGAATCACTTTCTGGAAGAACTTTCCATCTGAATGAATGTGCTTCAGATCCGACACTTACATATTCAGAAACAGTCTCACCAGCGGCTACGGTATTTATCCCAGAGTTTTACACTGAGGAGCAGTGGAATGTACAGAACCTGAAACCCTTGTGCTTCTATCTGGACAATCCCAGTGTCTGGGAAATGTCATATCCCACATTCCCTCTCCTGCTCCTCCACCAAATGTTCCCCCAGGTGTTTATCCAACTCTCTCATCAACGTCTGATACAATCAGCCCTCAGTGACTCCATTTGCCACCCATTCCATACATTCACCAGCCTCTGTGTAAAGTGGTAAAATGTGAACTGTTGTTACACACTCGTTCTTCGAAGTTTGATGCCACACTGTCCTGTAAATATTTTCCCTGGCCCAGGTACTGCTGTGTTTAAATCAAACATTCTCAGATCAGGAGAACCCACAGACACAAGCAGATCTCTGATTCAGTTAAACTGATGTAATTGTAACCATTTCTGACTCAGTGACGGTAAAGGTGTTTGTGAATCTTGTTCCACATTTACTTTTATGCTCAACATAAACATCACTGAGTAAACATCTGGCTTAGAACCAGTGACCTCTTGACCTCTGCCACCACCATGGAAACCCCAATCCACACCTTCATCACCTCAAGGGTTGAGTGCTGGTGTAAAATGGTTATGAGGAGTTATTACTGATTAAAATGATCAGAGAGCTGGCGTGGAGGGGGGTGACAGGGAGCTACTTCATGAATCCTTATTTGTGAATCATAAAAGGTATTGCTAGGGCACCCAGATTTGAACCAGAGCTCTGTCGTTCTATAGTTTTATATAGTCCAATAGCTCTATCACTGAGCTACACCTCTAAACACAGGCTCATACCCTGCGTGATTCAGAATAAAATGGTCTACAATTCAGGAACAGCTCTGGGAAGAATATAGTAAAAAAAGATGCAATTATTATTACTGATTATACCCCCAGACTCGTGCCTATACCTTATATGAGTATCAGAATGAAATGGTCCATAGCATAAGACGATAAAAAGAAAGGAGAGATGGGGACATTTCAAAAATTATTAGACAATTTAAAAGTCTCTGTTCTTCCAAAAATGGCAAAAACTGCTTATGTAGTGTTATAATTACTGATTTTAATGATCACAGACACGGTGGAGAGGGTTGTGTTACTTTCATTCACTTGTGATTATTTGAAGTTTGGGAGTGGGTACCCAGGTTTAGAACTTGAGGATGTCTTGATCTGACAGTGAAATGCTCTGTCACTGAGCTACACCCCCAGACACAGACCTATCATTGATGTGCTTCAGAATGTTAAACCAAGGCCCCGTCTGCTCTCTCAGGTGGACATAAAAGATCCCATGGCACTATTTCAAACAAGAGCAGGGGAGTTATCCCCGATGTCATGGCCAATATTTATCCCACAACCAACCTAACAAAAACAGATTATCTGGTCATCATCACATTGCTGTTTGTGGGAGCTTGCTGTGCACAAATTGGCTGCCATGTTTCCTACATTACAACAGTGACTGCACTTCAAAAGTACTTAATTGGCTGTAAAGCGCTTTGGGACGTCCGGTGGTTGTGAAAGGCGCTATATAAATGCAAGTCTTTCTTTTATTTGACTGCTGAAATCAGGAGAGGTTGCTAGTTCAAATCCAGGTGCCCCCTCAATGGCCTGTATATTTTCACTAATAAGGATTGCTGTTATCATGCTCCACGCCAGTTCTGTGATTAGTAGTGGTTAGTAATGAAAAGCTGCTGAAAATAAAATTTGGCGCCACCATGAATCACTTTTACGAGTATATTGGAGAAACCGAGGTTTATATCTCCCGGCGCATTGCAAAGCCTGAGCAAAAAACACAAAGGGCCAGAAATTTGGGCCGGAGGCTTCCTGCGGGTGCAAGCCCCCGACCTGCACTTATCTAGCGCCGCCCGTTGTGCTGTGGGCCCGCGTCGGATTCCGATCCTGGGCCTACTCCAACTGCCGGTGCGCAGTGCTCGCGTATCCCAGGGGCGCAGTTAGTTCGCAGTGTCCCCTGGGATCACGTGGGCCATGGGCAGCCAATCGGAGGAGGGAATCTCCATTCATCGATTTGACAGGAAGTCCTGTATAATCTATGAACAGAGTTCAGCCGCAAAACATAACTAAAACTTCAAGTAAATTTTTTTTTTTAATCACCTTTTTAAAATAACTATAAATTACATAAAATAACTATTTTAAACAATAATTTAAATTTTTGAAAAAATGAATTACAGTTTTTAACAGGGCTAAAAATAAACTTACTTTTCTTTAAAGTATTTAAAAATAATAAACCTGTGGAAAAAATGTTTCAATTTTACTTAATTCTCCACTTACCTTGTTAAAAGCAGGCCTTGCGACTGCTTTTTAAAAGCATAGCTGCTGGAGACTTACCCTCCCGGAGAAACCTGTAAAATAAACGTAAGTTCGATGCGTACGCGCTGCCTCTCCGGCGCACGCGTTCGACCTGTGAACTCCTTCAAGGGAACCAAGTTCAGGTTTCCCGTGCATGCGCGAAACCGGCACTTTCGTTGGGCCTAAGCGTGAGTACCCAGCGCCTACTCACCCGTGGGGACCCGAATTTCTGGCCCAAAATACTGGAAATCTGAAACAAAAGCAGAAAATGCTGGAAATACTTAGCAGGTCAGACAGCATCGCTGGAGAAAGGAGACAGCCGGTGTTTCAGCTATAAGCCCTCCCTGGACTCGGGTACCTGCCGCTGGTGGGTTTGGAGTCGCCTCTGGATTGTGTCGCTTGATGAGATCCCAGAACCGCCCACTTTCCGGCCTGCCTATGAGTCAACCGAATTTCAAACCCCAAATCACCCAAAGTCCTAACGATGACTTTGCTCATCTTCTCCTGGGTTACGGAGACCCAGAGTCACACAATATCATTACAACAGAGAGGGCGATGATGTTTAGAAGGGGAGAGATACTGAGGACCATCCGTCAGAGAGGGAGGTTGACGGAGCTCAGTGGGAGATTGACTCGTTGGGTAAGAGAGAAATAGTTTGTAACGGCATAAAAAGGAGAGATTATTTCAATCCAGGGAGAGCGGGAGATTGACAATGTTCAGTAAGAGTTTCCCCACATTACCACAGTGACTACAATTCAAAAAGTACTTCATTGGCTGTAAAGCGCTTTGAGACGTCCGGTGGTCGTGAGAGGCGCTATAGAAATGCAAGTCTTTCTTTCAATGCGAGGGAGAGACTGAAGACGTTAAATAAGAGAGATTGAGACACAGCAGGAGAGAGGGATTAATGAGGTTAAGTAAAAGAAAGTTTGGCGATGTTAAGTACGAGAGACTGACGATTTTCAATCAGAGAGAATTGAACAACCTTCAGCAAGAGATAAATTGACGATGCTCAGTTGGTGAGTTAGAACTCGTTCAGTGGGAGAGAGTTTGAGAAGCAGCAGCAAAACAATGAGAGCGAGAGATATGTTGACGTGACTCAGCTGAGATGTTACCCCAGGCTTAGTGTCAGGATCTCGGAGGCAGAGAGAGAGAATTTGGCGACATTCAGTCCGAGCGAAAACAGACACAGAGGGCGTGTTTGACGAGGTTCAGTAACATTTATTTAATTAAAAACACAACAATAATACATCATTATGTTCCAGTTCTGATGTCTGAACATTCTGATGCACAGAAAGATTCTCATCTGCTGCCAATGATACGAAAGATTGAAAGTGGGGCCGAGACTTCACTCGGTCGTTCTGTCCGCTCTTCAGTGTTTGATCCCAACTTTAAAAGATGATTTTTTAAAAACTTTTTTTCTCTTAACTGCTTGATTATTTTATAAATATGTGTTTTTAATACTATGTGTAAAATTTTAATATAAATAATACTGAACGCATCGATTAGCAAATTCAGCCGCGAGTACAGCAGTTTATCTTGCAGGAATTATCTCCATGAATATGAACCTCGACCACCGGGTTGTTGTTGTTTGAATTCACATTGCCATCTCCCGGGATGCGGGGGTGGGACGGAGCCGGAATATTTCGGTTCCTGCCAGCCCAGCTCTCTCCCAGAGCCCGTCTAACTTCCCGAATGAAGGAAAACATGTCTGAAATCCAGGCCTGGACTGCGGTGAAATATCGCAGCATTGTCCGGCGGCTCCGCGCTATTCCTTATATTAAACTTATATTAAATTTAAACTTAACATTAAAAATTAAAAATGAGACAAAACTTCCAACCAGCGCTTCTCACAATGGAGCTACAACCCGGAGAGGGCGCTTTTAAACATGCATTAACCAATCAGGGAGCGAACTCCACCTACCTGCTGCTGATTGGTCAGCAGATATCCGGAGACGGGTCGATTTTCATTGGGCCGTGGAGTCGGGATTGGAGGTGGGCGGGGGGTTAAATTCCCGAATTCGGGGGGCACTCTTTTTAGTTTGGACCAAAAAAAAACAAATTGGACTGTAAATGAACAAAAGTTCAACTAAAACTTAACAAATCAAATTAAAATTTGGTTTTCCGGGTTGATGATGCACTCCAGTCCCTGCGGCGCCCACCGAATTCGGGGGTCCCGACACCATCCCGCCCGCAACCCGCCTCCATGTAAGTTTCAGGGAGGCGGGGACCCTCCCCCCCCCCCCCACTGGGACCCGCCTCCCCGAGGCGGGAAGGGATCGGTGCCAATTATCTGCCTGTTAACAGGTAGTTAACAGGCAGTTTTTAGCCTAATCTCTATTTTGAAGGTTGTCCTGTGGGTGTTGGGGTAAAATTTTTGCGCCTAGGTAAGGTAAGGGTTAAAATATATTCTTGAAGCTCCGGTTTTGTCAACTTACAGAAGTGACAGTCTGCAATAGCATAAAGTTGATTAACTTACAGCAATAGCATAAAGTTAACTTACAGAAGTGACAGTCTGCAATAGCATAAAGTTGATTAACTTACAGCAAAAGCATAAAGTTAACTTACAGAAGTGATAGTATCGGAATCCCACGCGGGCCGACAGCTCAACGGCCAGGCTCTAGGGAAGTGCAGGACGGGGCCTTGCACCCGCGGGAAGCCTCCGACCTGAATTTCTGGGAAGGGGTCGGCCATTTAGGACTGAGATGAGGTGAAATTTCTTCACTAAGAGGGTGGTAAATCTTTGGAATTCTCTACCCCAGAGGGCTGTGGAGTATATTCAAGGCAGAGATTGATAAATTTTTCAATATTAAGGGAATCAAGCGATATGGGGTTAGTGCAGGAAAGTGGAGTTGAGGTAGAAGATCAGCCATGATCTTATTGAATGGCGGAGCAGGCTCGAGGGGCCAAATGGCCTCCTCCTGCTCCTGATTCTTATGTTCTTATAGATGCTGTCTGACCTGCCGAGTGTTTCCAGCATTTTCTGTTGCTCTTTCAGATTTCCCCCACCCGCAGTATTTTGCTTTTGTTCCTGTATTCAGTTCCCAGCTGCTGATCGGCGAGAAATAATTCCATCAACAGCGACACAAACCGGCCGGATTGAGACACAGAAATACACGGAAGTTACAAGTTTGAAAGAGGCCGCTCGGTGTCTCTGGTGCCCGGAGGCCGATCAAACATCTGATGGGATTGAGTTTCAGGGGCCAGTGACACCTGATCCCGGCCCCGCTCTCTCCCAGTGCCCCCTCCCTGTCCCAATGAGCCCAAACCATATTTCACCCAGGAGCCCAGGTGAGAAACCCCGCCGACATTAACCCCAGTCCCGGGCTGGTCCTCAGACCTGTTTATGTTCATCCAGGGCGATTTTGATCTTAAAATCGGCGGATTCAATTTCATCAAATCTTGATCCCATCACCGGTTAATCGGCCGACAGCGGCCGGCGAGAAACAACACACACATTCCCATCCCTATCTGTTACTCGGAGACTCCCGTCTTCACCGCAACAGCGAGAAATAGTTTGCCCATTTTAATCACAGAAAATTAATTTCAAAATAAAAATTTCAAATTATTTTCATAATTTTAAGCAGGCTGAAAAGAAAGATATTTTCGTGATCTTAGACAGGCTGGAACAGACAACACACATTTTACTTTCTCTGAGCTGTCGCCACTGCATTTCGAGGCCGGATCTGCAAGTTGTGTCAAAGCGCCCAAGCGCCCGGAAATAGCTGCGATTTCAGTCGGTGAGTCAGTGGCCTTCACCAGCACCTCACACAGCAACATGTTAAATGTATTAAAGGAATCTCTCCCTCTTCCACTGTGCTGGCGGCGCTGGCTGTGTCTGTGGTGGGAACTGGAACTTCAGGTGGCGCGCAGAGCCTGTCCAACAATGCTGCAATATCTCACCACAGTCCTGAGCTGGTTTTCAGACCTGTTTTGGACAATTGTAAGAACGAAGGAAGGTGGGAACACGGTTTCCTCCAATACAGATTGTGTGATCGTTCAAGTGGATCAATTGAACCTTAATATTGAGGATACGAACCCCACCAAGTTACTTCGTCTGTTTAAGCACCTGGCTCATAAATTAAAGTTGAAAGGCAGCAAAAGGAAGAATTTCCTCATCATCCTGAAGAAAAAAGGCTGGAGAAAGGCCAACAATTTAACATCACGTTGGCGCCGCCTCCAATCCGGTTTCAGCAATCGATACATCACTTCAGAAGTGTAGTCAAACTCGCACAGAAATTGAATTTGAATGTTGGAATGTATTTTTGTTGCATTTAAAAAACAAATGTGTTCCAAATCTAAAGACCAAACTTTGACTCTTAAAAGCCGAATAATTAACTTTCACAAATCAGTTACAATTAATCCTAATGTCGAGAAACTCTTACTTCACGTTGTCAAACTCTCTGTTATCTGCCAGACGTCAATCTCTCTCTCTGCTGCTGAACGACCTCACACTCCCTCACTGAACGAGGTCAGCCTCTCTCTCTGTCTAACTAATCCTGGTCAAACTCTCTCTTTTACTGAGCCTGGTCTCACAGTTCTGCTTTACCCAGCCTGGTGAAAGTCTCACCTCCTCTGAGCCTGGTCACAATCTCTCTCTCACTGAACATGGTCAATTTCCTCAGTGAGAATCGCCCGTTGGGTCAATTTCATCAAACTCTCTCTCACTGACCGTCCTCAATCTCTGTCACTCTAAATAGCGTCAAACACTCTCTCGATGAAAGTTTTCAATCTCTCTTATTTCATCTTGCCACTTGTACTGAACGTCGCTAAACTCTCTCAATGAATGACGCCGAGCTCTCTGTCTCTTCACACCGGCAATCTCTCTGCTTCTAAACATAATCAAACTCTGTTACTGAACCTTGTCAAACTCTCTTACTGAACCTTGTCAAACTCTCACACACGACGTTACAGAACGTCCTCGTTCACAATCTTTATGTCCAACTGATCCACGTCAGACTTTATTTCAGAATGAAGTCTCCTCCTTTTCTCGACCCGCGGAATGTTTACTCTGTTGTATTTTATTGACCCGTTTCCGTGTTGTCAGTTCTGTCTATTTCTGTGTGAATATCCAGCCCTAATTAAACATGACTCTCCTGAGCGGCTCTCAGGCAATTACTGCCGCCCCACCAGCAGCGGCTCGGCGGATGTCGCTTCAGTGTGAGAAGCGCTGGTTGGAGTTGTTGCCGAATCTTGAATTTAAGGAGCAGCGCCTAGCCACCAGACATGGCTGCGATATTAACCCCAGTCCCGGGCTGGTCTTCAGACCTGTTTATGTTCATCCAGGGCGATTTTGATCTTGAAATCGGCGGATTCAATTTCATCAAATCTTGATCCCATCACCGGTTAATCGGCCGACAGCGGCCGGCGAGAAACAACACACACATTCCCATCCCTATCTGTTACTCGGAGACTCCCGTCTTCACCGAAACAGCGAGAATTAGTTTGCAAATTTTTATCACAGGAAATTATTTTCAAAATAAAAATTTCAAATTACTTTCATAATGTTAGGCAGGCTGAAAAAAATATATATTTTCGTGATTTTAGACAGGCCGAAACAGACAACACACATTTCACTCTCTCTAAGCTGCCGCTACTGGGGTTCGAAGCCGGATACTGTAAGTTGAGCAGCAGCGCCGAGCTACCCAGCAATGCTGCGATGTTTAATCGCCGCGCTCTGTCGGTGAGTCAGTGGCCTCACATATTAAATGTATTAAAGCAAGCTCTCCCTCTTATACTGTGCTGGCGGCGCTGGCTGTGTCTGTGGTGGGAACTGGAACTTCAGGTGAAGCGCAGACCTGTCCAACAATGCTGCAATATCTCACCACAGTCCTGAGCTGGTTTTCAGACCTCTTTTGGACAATTGTAAGAAAGAAGGAAGATGTGAACACGGTTTCCTCCAATACAGATTGTGTGATCGTTCAAGTGGATCAATTGAACCTTAATATTGAGGATACGAACCCCACCAAGTTACTTCGTCTGTTTAAGAACCTGGCTAATGAGTTTAAGTTGAAAGGCAGCAAAAGGAAGAATTTCCTTAACATCGGGAAGAAAAAAAGCTGGAAAAAGTCCAACAATTTAACATCACGTTGGCGCCGCCTCCAATCCGGTTTCAGCAATCGATACATCACTTTAGAAGCGTAGTCAAACTCGCACAGAAATTGAATTTGAATGTTGGAATGTATTTTTGTTGCATTTAAAAAATAACTGTGTTCCAAATCTAAAGACCAAATTTTGACTCTTAAAATCCGAATAATTAACTTTCACAAATCAGTTACTATCAGTAATCACAAATCAGTAATCAGTTACACAAATCCTAATGTCGAGAAACTCTTACTTCACGTTGTCAAACTCTCTGTTATCTGCCAGGCGTCAATCTCTCTCTCTGCTACTGAACGACCTCACACTCCCTCACTGAACGAGGTCAGCCTCTCTCTCTGTCTAACTAATCCTGGTCAAACTCCCTCTTTTACTGAGCCTGGTCTCAGAGTTCTGCTTTACCCAGCCTGGTGAAAGTCTCACCTCCTCTGAGCCTGGTCACAATCTCTCTCTCACTGAACATGGTCAATTTCCTCAGTGAGAAGCGCTCGTTGGGTCAATTTCATCAAACTCTCTCTCACTGACCGTCCTCAATCTCTGTCACTCTAAATAGCGTCAAACACTCTCTCGTCTTCAAACTCTCTTATTGGATGCCGCCAAGTTCTGTCACTTATTTAACAACGTCAATCTCTCTCTTTCTAAACATCATCAGAATCTCTCTCGCTTTCTTACTGCTTTGGTATGACAGGAAAAGCTTATAATGGGATGTCTAGTTTGGCTATCGGTTCGATGGCCCCCTGAGGTGCCGATTGGAGAAATGAGGTGCCTCCCGTAACAGATCTCAGTGGGTGGGTTGATGCGATGTGTTCGATGGTCTGGCACTCATGGCCACAGTGTAACTTCAGGTCATCCCTCATCTTCCACTTGTGGAGCAGGTGGCCGCAGAGTCTATGCCCTGTGCGGAATCGGTTGTGCGCTGTCCACTGTCTTCGAGGGAGGTCAAAGCCAGGGATCTCTGCTATTGGGTGAGTGATGAGGTGCTGGTTCTTGATGCTGCATGTGGACATTGCGGGGAATCTTCCGTACGCAGAGTCAATTTTGAAGAGGATTTGAAGGAAGGGAGAGAGTTCCAAAGGGCAGGGGTGAAGTGATGAAAGGTTGGCCTCTGGTGGTGAAGCAGAGGGAATGCGGGACACACAGCGGTGCAGAGCTGGAGGGGCTTCAGGGGCAGCAGGGAGACACGGCTAGAGGAGGTCACACAGATAAGGTAGGGTGAGGGAGTGAAGGCATTTGAAACCGAGGACCTGGAACTTCCAGCTCAGCCTCATTGTTTAGTTAGGGTGTGCACAATAATCCACTGTTCTACTGATCCTAATTTCTGCAGGGCTCCCGAGTCCTCAATTTGGTAAAATGCAGCCAGTTTTGTTACTTTCAATTTGTATTGTTGGTATGAGCAGCCGTCACAGGTGAAGCTCTGTGTCACTCAGTATAGCTCATTGGTTAGGACATTTGTACTACAGGTCAAAAAGTCCTGGGTTAAAATCCTGGTGTTTCCCTTACTAACTGGGCTGGATTTTGCAACCCCCACGGGTGTGTGCGAGGTGTGTTTGCACCCATAGGGGCTCCTCTTGATAGATCGCATGCATGCCTGGGAGATGGGTGTCTGTGGGGAGAGAGTTCTGCCTTCTGCCCACTACAAATCTTTAAATAGCTTCCACCAGGTAAAAGCAGGCATAAGGCCTGCTTTTACCAGCATAAGAGTTTTAAAAAAAATTTTTTTTCACTGATTTATAATTTTAAAATACTTTTAAAAAAGGTACGTTTTTTAGCCCCTTAAAAAACTATAATTACTTTTTTCAAAATGTTATATTTTGTTTAAAATATTTAATTTAAAGTCATTTTAATTAATTTTAAATACGTGATTTAAAAAAATGTATTTAATGTTTTACTGTTTTTTAAGTGATCCCCATTCATACTTTTGACAGTTCTGTGCACACAGTGTGAAGGGGGATTCCCTTCTTTGATTGGTTCCTCGCGGCCCACATGATCCCAGGGACGCTTGCGAACCGCCTGCGCTCCTGGGGTACCTGGGCCTTTGCGCATTTCGAAGAGGCGAGGCCCCGGAACGCAAGCCTTGGGACCTACGAAGGCAACAGGTAAGTGCGTAGATTTTTTCCGATTGAAGACATCAGCCCGCACGAAGCCTCTGATTGGAAATTCAGGCCCATAATATATTCTCACAAATAATTAAACAACTCCCAAAATACTGCAGTTGCTGGAAATCTGAACTACAAATATAAAACACTGGAAGTATTCAGCAATTCAGTCAACATCTGTGAAAGTTAATCGACGTGAAATGTAAATTTTATTTCTCTCTCCACAGATGCTGTATGACCTGCTGAGTATTTCCAGCATTTTCTGGTTTTATTTCCTCCCTACACCAGGCTTGTCACCACTAGTAGTAATTCTATGTAAACAATTCCCTACCATGTTTGAAAGATCAGAGATCTTTTATAGCAGTTACGAACTGTCGAATAATGACTTGATTTGACAGCACCTTTGTTATTATTTGGCTTTATTGTGAAGCACATACATCATAGGAGTGTGTCTGAGGGTATAGCTCAGTTGTAGAGCATTTGATTGCAAATCAAGCTGTCTTTAGTTCAGTGCCAGCTGTGGCTCTGTGGGTAGTGCACTCATTTCTGAATCAAGAGATTGTAGACTTAAGTCCCCCTCTGAGGGACTTGAGCATATTAAAACTAGGCTGACACTCCAGTGCAGTACTGAGATAGTGCTGCACTGTCAGATGTGCTGTCTTTCAGATAAAACATTAAACTGAGGCCCTGTCTGCTCTCTCAGGTGGATGTAAAAGATCCCATGGCAGTATTTCAAAGAATGGCAGGGGAGCTATCCCTGGTGTCCTGGGCCAATATTTATCCCTAAATCAACATAATGAAAACAGCTTATCTGCTCATTATCACATTGCTGTTTGTGGGAGCTTGCTGTGCGCAAATTGGCTGCTGCATTTCCCACATTGCAACAGTGACTCCACTTCAAAAGTACTTCATTGGCTGTAAAGCACTTAGAGAAGTCCAATGGTTGTGAACGGCGCTATATAAATGCAAGTCTTTCTTTCAAATCTGTGTTGCCCTTTAAGTGTTTTATGTTTCACAAATAACAACTGCTGATGTAGCCCTCCCTCTACACCAGCTTTCTGATTATTATAATCACTAATAATAACTCCTCATAACCACGTTTCACCAATATTCAATCCTTGAGGTGATGAAGGTGTGGATTGGGGTTTCCATGCTGAATGCAGAGGTCAAGAGGTTACTGATTCCAAGCCCGGTTTCCACTCAGTGATATTTAGGTGGCTTATACAAAGTAAACACGGAACAAGATTCACAAATGAACCGCAGCAAGTTGCCAAGACCTCTTCAGCAGCACCTCCCAAACACGCAACCTCCATCACCTAGAAGGACAAGGGCAGCAGGTTCATGGGAACATCACCACCTCCAGGTTCTCCTCCAAGTTACACATCACCTTAACTTGGGCATATATCGCCGTTCCCTCATCGTCACTGGGTCAAAAGCCTGGAACTCCCTACCAAACAGCACCGAGGACGTATCTTCACCATGTGGACTGCAACGCTTCAGGAAGAAGGATCACCACCACCTTCTCAAAGGTAACTAGGGACGGGCTCAACATGCCATCCTTGCCAGTTAGGCCCACTTCTGGAGAATGAATGATAAAAATAACAAGAGAATGATAAACAATATTTTCCACTGTCACAGGAAGCACCTTGATGGTGGTTTAGTTTCGGCCTCCTCTGTGGTCCTGTCACTGCAGGATATTTGCCCAGAGCAGCAGTTGTGTTTGGCCAAATACGTTCTTTGGAATCAGTTGCCGAGAGTGAAAGGAAGGCTAAGTCCCATAAAACTGTGTAATCCTCGGAATTTGAGGCTGGCTCATGGGCTCAGATGCTTGTTTAACTATGGATTGTTGATTGTTAAGAGGTGGCAATGAGTTAAACACAAATTGAAAATGGGGCCTGGAATTGCTGGGGGAAACAAGCAGGTGAAATGCTTCGCAGCCTGTTTACTGAGGAAACGACCCTATTAAGTGAACAGAAAATATTTTCAGATCATAACCTCGACCCCTATTATATTTTTATATTTTTTATCCACACTTTTGGTTTGTGCCTTTTCCTTGTTTTTGTCTCTCTCCCACATGGCAGCTGTCTCTCACTCTGCCAGCGCATTTCACACTTCATCTAGAGCCATTGTTTGTCTCTTTACCTTCCTATTACTATCTCGTCTCACCTTGAATATCTCTTAATGTCTCTTCTTTCATCCCCTCCCCCATTTCCCAGCCCCCAAACTGCCTTTTAATCTTTTCATTTCCTGCCTTTTTTTTCCCAGTCCTGACGAAGGGTTTTGACCCGAAACGTTAACTCTGTTTCTCTCTCCACAGATGTTGCCTGGCCTGTTGAGTTTTTCCAGCATTTTCTGTTGTTATTTAGAAAATATTTCTTGTTTGTTTTCAGAAATTAGGAACAGGAGTCGCCATTTGATTGTGAAGTTCATGGGACTGTGGCATGTGACAGGGGATATAGGACTTTGGCAGCAGAGAGGTGGTATAACTCAGTGGTTAGAGCATTTGACTGCCAGGTCAAGAGATGTGTGGTTTAAATCCAGATGTTCCCTCTTTGACTCTTATATTATCACAAAGAATGAAAGTTACACACACCTCCCTCTACAACATATCCATGATTATCATAGAATAATAGAATGATACACACCACGGAAGGAGGCCTATTGACCCATTGTGTATGTGCTGTGTCTTTAGCAGAGCTGTACAATTAATCCCACCCCCCTGCTCTTTCCCCACAGCCCTGTAGGTTATTCCCTTCAAGCTCCCTTTTGAAAGTTACTATTGAATTTGCTTCCACCACCCTTTCAGGCAGCGCATTCCAGATCACAACTCGCTGTGTAAAAAAATGTTCCTTCAATCGCCTCTTGTTCCTTTGCTCACCTTAAATCTGTGCCCTCTGATTACCGACCCTTCTGACACTGGAAACAGCTTTATTTACTCTAGAAAACCATTCATGATTTTGAACGCCTCAGTATTAGGAAAAATAACTCTGCATAAACAGTTTGGTGCCATTTTTGAAAGAACGGTGTGGAGTTTTTTTAAAGCAATGTTTAGCATTATTGAATAATTTCTTACTGTTTAAAATACATTAGAAGAGTGAATAGACTTGAAAAAGTACTTCATTGGCTGTAATGTGCTTTGGGACGTCCGGTGGATGTGAAAGGTGCTATAAAAATGGAAATCTTTCTTTTTTTAAATCACTCCATCTGTTTCTTATCCCTGATGTTGTGCTGCACTCTGGACTGTGATTTTCAGAAGCACATAAAACACAGGGCTGTGTCAGGGGGTATAGCTCAGTGATAAAGCATTTGACTGCAGATCAAGAGGTCTCTGGTTCAAATCCAGCTGCCCCCTTAATGCCATTTTTGTTTCACTGAAAAGGATTCATAACTGCTCTGTGATCGTTATAGTCAGTAATAATAACTCTTCATAGCCACTTTTCACCAGCAGTCAATCCTGACTAGACTGACATTAAAGAAAGAAAGCACTTGCATTTATATAGCACCTTTCACAGCCATTTCAGGATGTTCCAAAGCACATTATAGCTAATGAAGTACTTTTGAAATGTAGTCACTGTTGCAATGTAGGATACTTGGCCACCAATTTGCTCACAGCAAGCTCCCACAAACAGCAATGTGATGATGACCCGATAATCTGTTTTAGTGATGTTGGTTGAGGGATAAATATTGGCCAGGACACTGGGGAGAATTCCCCTGCAATTCTTCGAAATAGTGCCATGGGATCTTCTATGTCCACCTGAGAGGGTTTAACGCCTCATCTGAAAGACGGTACTTCCAACAGTGCAGCACTCCCCCAGTGGAGTGTCAGCCTAGATTTTGTTCTCAAGGTTCTGGAGTAGGACTTGAATTACCTGAGTGCCTAAATATGTGTCCTTCCTCTTTGCTAGTAAGTCCATTCAATTTTTTTAATACTGAGCCTCATAGCAATTCTTTACAACAGTAGCCCGCTGGGCCAATTCAGAGAACATTGAGTGTATTGTGAGGTAAGAGTCACGTCGAGGCCTGATCAGCTGGTGATTGCAGAATCCCTTCCCTGAAAGGCATCAGTGAACCAGCTGGATTTTATGACAATCCCACAGCTTGCATGGTCATTTTATTCTGGTGCTAGCTAGTTTTCTGAATTCAATCTGAATTTACAACCTCTAGGTTTCTAGTCCAGTACCATAACCAATATATTATTACACCCATTCGTCTCAGTGCTGGCTGCAACAAAGGGATAAGGCCCATTTGTAAAGCTCCAGATATAAAAAAGATATATCTCACCATCGATACCACGTCCGGCATAAGGATATATTTTAATTTAATTCAGAAATTTAATACTCTATTTGATTTTAAATAATCGCACACAGGCCTTAATGTCAGCAAGCTGTTTATTCAAAAACACATCAAAAATACATTCAGCCATCCAAATTACAACTCAATAGCACCATGGAGCACTGCGCCCAGTTCTGGGCCCTGCACCTCAGGAAGGATAGATTGGACTTGGAGGGGGAGGAGCGCAGATTCACCAGAATGATACCGGGGCTAAAAGGGTTAAATTATGAGGACAGATTGCATTGACGAGGATTGTATAGAAGATTAAGGGGTGGTTTAATTGCGGTGTTTAAGATGATTAAAGGAGTTGATAGGGTGGAGAGAGGGAAACTGTTTCCTCTGGTGGGGGGAGTCCAGAACAAGGCTAGGCCATGCAGGGGTGATGTCAGGAAGCAGTGTTTCACACAACGGGCCGTGGAAATCTGGAACTCTCTCCAATAAAAGTTTGTTGAGGCTGGAGGTCAAATGAAAATTTCAAAACTGCGAATGATCATTTTTACTGTGGTAAGAGTATTAAGGAATATAGAACCAAGGCGTGTAAATGAAGTTAAGATACAGATTAATCATGATCTAATTGAATAGCAGAACAGGCGCGAGGGGCTGAATTGTCTTCTCCTGTTCATTCATAAGTTATACTGAGTCTGTCAGTAAATGTGTCGATTTGCATTAGTCAGTAGTTTGCAGTCCCTACCATAGACCTGAGCATCTAATGTAGGCCCACACTTCAGTGCAGTTCTGCGGGAGTGCTGCATTGTAGGAGGAATCAACTTTCCTGTGAGATGTTCTACCAACTGTCTGCCCATTCTGGTGCACCAGAAGATCCCACGGCACCATTTAAAGAACAGGGAGTTCTTACTGTGACCGAGAATGGAATCTTCTGCACCCAAAATACGACAGATTATTGGGCCTTCCTGTGTGCAAATTTACTGCCGTGTTTGCTGACATAACACAAGTGGCAGCACTTCAGATGTTATAAAGTGTGGTGGGACTTCCTGGGGCTGGTTTTAAAGTGCTGTCTGACCAAGGATCCAGACTTGAAACATTAACTTACCCACTGGAATTGAGGTACAGATCAGCCATGAACTACTTGAATGGTGGAGCAGGCTCAAGGGGCTGAATGGCCATCTCCTGTTCCTGTGTTCTCTCCACAGATGCTGACTGACCTGCTCACTATTTTGTCCATTTGGTCTTTTTGTTTCAGATTCCCACCATCTGCAGTTTCTGCTTTCAGTATAAGGACTGTCAGATACTGAAAGCAAAAAAGAACAAAAACTTACATTTATATCGCACCTTTAACAGAATAAAATGTCAAAGCAGTCTAATTGGACAAAAATTGGCAATAGGCTAAAGAATAAGATATTAGGACAGGTGAATAACATGCTTAATCAAAGAGGTGGTTTTTAAGCTGAGTCTTAAAGGAGAGAGAGATGGAGAGGTGAAGCAGTTTGGGGAGGGGAGTTCCAAAGCTTCGCGCCTAGACAGCTGAAGGCACGGCCACCAATGGTGAGGCGAAGGGAGTGGGGGATGCGCAAGAGGCCAGAATTGGAGGAACACAGAGTTCTTGGAGGGTTGTTGGGCTGGTGGAAGTTGCAGAGATAGGGAGTGGTGAGGCCGTGGAAGGATTTGAACACAAGGATGAGCATTTTAAATGAAGACATGGGTGTCTCGGCACCAATGTAGGTCAACCAGCTCAGGGATGATGGGTGAGCGGGACCAGATGCGATTTAAGATACAGACAGCAGTTTTTTGGATGAGCTCACTTTCCCCTGGCTCTACACTTGCTCAAAAATTGTTAAATCTCGAACAACCTCCAGTTCTGATGAAAGGTCATCGACCTGAGACGATAAGTCTGTTGCTCCATGTTGCACTTCTTGCTGCAATTATATATTGCCCTGGTGAGACCACACCTGGAGCATTGTGTACAGTTTTGGTCTCCTGACCTGAGGAAGGATAAGAACATAAGAAATATGAGCAGGAATAGGCCACTTGGCCCCTCGAGTCTGCTCCACCAGTCAATAAGATCATGGCTGATCTTGGGCTCAAAGCCACTTCCCTGCCCGCTCCCCATAACCCTTCCCTCCCTTATCTTGCAAAAATCTCTCTATCTCCACCTTAAATGTATTCAATGACCCAGCCTCCACGGCTCTCTGGGGCAGAGAATTCCACAAATTTACGACCCTCTGAGAGAAGAATTTCCTCCTCATCTCAGTTCTAAAAGGGTGACCCTTTATTCTGAGACTGTGTCCCCGAGTTCTAGATTTCCCCATGAGGGGAAACATCCTCTCTGCATCTACCCTGTCAAGCCCCCTCAGTATTTTATATGTTTCGATAAGATCACCTCTCATTCTTCTAAATTCCAATGAGTATAGGCCCAACCTGCTCAACCTTTCCTCATAAGTCAAACCCCTCATCTCTGGAATTAACCTAGTGAATCGTCTCTGAACTGCCTCCAATGCAAGTATATCCTTTCTTAAATAAGGAGACCAAAACTGTACGCAGTACGCAAGGTGTGGTCTCACCAATACCTTGTACAGTTGTAGCAGGAGTTCCCTGCTTTTATACTCCAACCCCTTTGAAATAAAGGCCAACATTCCATTTGCCTTTTTGATTACTTGCTGTACCTGCATGCTAACTTTTTGTGTTTCATGCACAAGGACCCCCAGGTCCCTCTGAACTGCAGCATTTTGTAATCTCTCTCCATTTAAATAATAGTTTGCTTTTTTATTTTCCCTTCCAAAGTGGATAACCTCGCACTTTCTCACATTATACTCCATCTGCCAAATGTTTGCCCACTCACCTAGCCTGTCTATACCCCTTGGCAGATTCTTTGAGTCCTCTGCACAACTTGCCTCCCCACCCATCTTTGTATCATCCGCAAACTTGGCTACATTACACTCAGTCCCTTCATCCAAGTCATTAATGTAGATTGTAAATAGTTGGGGCCCCAGCACCGATCCCTGTGGCACCCCACTAGTTACCGTTTGCCAACCAGAAAATGACCCATTTATCCCGACTCTCTGCTTTCTGTTAGTTAGCCAATTCTCTATCTATGCTAATATATTACCCCCAACTCTGTGAGCTCTTATCGTATACAGTAACCTTTTATGTGGCACCTTATTGAATGCCTTCTGGAAATTCAAATACACCACATCTACTGGCTCACCCTTGTCCACCCTGCTTGTTACATCCTCAAAGAACTCCAGCAAATTTGATAAACATGGTTTCCCTTTCCTAAAACCATGCTTACTCTGACTGCAGTATGTTTTTCTAAATGTCCTGCTACTGCTTCCTTAATGAAGGACTCCAGCATTTTTCCAATGACAGATGTTAGGCTAACTGGTCTATAGTTTCCTGCTTTATGTCTCCCTCCTTTCTTAAATAGGGGTAATAAATTAGCAGTTTTCCAATCCGCTGGGACCTCTCCAGAGTCCAGGGAATTTTGGTACATTGCAACCAATGCATCCACTATCTCTGCAGCCACTTCTTTTAAGATCCTGGGATGCAGGCCATCTGGTCCAGGCGACTTGTCATCTTTTAGTCCCATTATTTTACTGAGTACTATTTCCTTAGTGATAGTGATTGTCTTTAGTTCCCCACTCCCTGTGCCCCCTTGATTATCCATTATTGGGATGTTGTTAGTGTCTTCTACAGTGAAGACAGATGCAAAATATTTGTTCAGAGTCTCTGCCATTTCCCCGTTCCTCATTATTAATTCCCCAGTCTCATCCTCTAAGGGACCAATGTTTACTTTAGCTACCCTCCTCCTTTTTATATACCTGTAGAAGCTCTTACTATCTGTTTTAATGTTTTTTGCCAGCTGACTCTCACAATTCATCTTCTCCCTCTTTATTATTTTTTTAGTCATCCTTTGCTGGTGCTCCCTTCTCTTAAAATCTTTCTTTCTCACTTGAATATATTTTTGTTGAGAGTTAAAAAATATCTCCTTAAATGTCCACCACTGCATTTCAATTTCCTTACCCTTTAATTTGTTTATCCAGTCCACTTTAGCCAGTTCTGCCCTCATGCCATTATAATTGCCTTTGTTTAAGATCAGGACACTGGTTTGGGATACAACCTTCTCACCCTCCAACTGAATTTGAAATTCAACCATGCTATGATCACTCTTTCCTAGAGGATCCTTTACTATGAGATCATCATTTATTAATTCTGTCTCATTACATAGTACCAGATCCAAGATAGCCTGCTCCCTGGTTGGTTTCATTACATATTGTTCTAGGAAAACATCCTGCATGCACTCTATGAACTCCTCCTCCAGGCTACCATGGCCAATTTGATTTGTCCAATCAATATGGAGAGTAAAATCACCCATGATTATTACTGTACCTTCTTTACAGGCCTCCATTATTTGTTGATTTATACTCAGTCTAACAGCATTGCTACTGTTCGGGGGCCTGTAGACTACGCCCACCAGAGACTTTTTCCCCATATTATTTTTTATCTCCACCCAAACCGATTCTACATCTTGATCTTCTGAGCCAATATCAATTCTCACCTCTGCACTGATCCCATCTTTTACCAACAGAGCCACCTCACCTCCCTTTCCTTTCTTTCTATCCTTCCGAATTATCATATACCCTGGAATATTCAGTTCCCAGCCCTGGTCGCCTTGCAACCACGTCTCTGTAACGGCGATCAGATCAGACCCATTTGTATCTATTTCTGCCGCCAACTCATTTATCTTATTACAAATGCTGCATGCATTCAGATATAGAGCTTTTAACTTTGTCTTTTTACCATTTTTCCTTGTTTTGGCCTTTTTTTCTGTTACACTCTTATTTTTAAGCATTCTGTCCCTTCCTGTCACACTCTGGTTATTATTTGCCCCATCTCTAGCCTGCTCTATTGCTTTCTCATTTCTCATTGACTTTTTATTTTCCCGCTCAACTGGAAACCCCCCCCCCCCACTATTTAGTTTAAAGCCCTATCTACAGCCCTAGTTATTCGATTTGCCAGGACTCTAGCCCCAGCATGGTTCAAGTGAAGCCCGTCCAAGTGGAACAGCTCTCTCTTATCCCAGTGCTGGTGCCAGTGCCCCACAAATCGAAACCCATTTCTCCCACACCAGTCTTTGAGCCACTCATTCATTCCTCTGACCTTATTTATCCTATGCAATTTTGCTCGTGGCTCAGGTAGTAATCCAGAGATTATTACCTTTGTGGTTCTATTTTTTAATTTAGCCCCTAGCTGCTCATACTCTCTCAGCAGAACCTCTTTCTTTGTCCTACCTATGTCATTGGTACCTACGTGGACCATGACAACTGGATCTTCCCCCTCCCACTCCAAGTTTCTCTCCAGCCCAAAGGAGATGTCCTTTACCCTGGCACCGGGCAGGCAACACAGCCTTCGGAACTCACGCTTTCGGTTGCAGAGAACAGTATCTATCCCCCTCACTATATTGTCTCCGATCACTACAACATTTCTTTTTGCTCCCCCCACTTGAATGGCTCCCTGTACCACACAGTGTTGTGGTCAGTTTGCTCATCCTCCCTGCAGTCCCTGGCCTCGTCCAAACAGGGAGCAAGAATCTTGTATCTGTTGGACAATGCCAAGGGCTGAGGCTCCTCCACCACTACCTCCTGGATCCCAATACCTGCCTCGCTTGTAGTCACACCCTCCTGTCCCTGACCATGGGCTAAATTGGAAGTAATTATTCTGGTGGGTGTGACTGCTTCCTGGAACATAGTGTCCAGGTAACGCACCCACTCCCTAATGTGTCGCAGTGTCTGAAGCTCGGACTCCAGCTCATCAACTCTGAGCCGAAGTTCCTCGAGCAGCCAACATTTGCTGCAGATGTGGTCGCCCTGGACCTCAATGGTGTCCACGAGCTCCCACATGCAACAACAACACATTGCCTGGTCGCCCATCTCAATTAATTAATTAGTTTTAAAATTTGGAACACTTATATCATTTAATCTACACCAAGGCACTTAAATTTAGACGCTCAAGTTTGGAAAAATAGCGAGAAATAGAGAAACACTCACCAACAATCACTTACCTGTTTTCTGGTGATGTCACACTTCGATTACCTTTTATACTTGCCATAGAGGGAGTGCAACGAAGGTTTACCAGACTGGTTCCTGGGATGGGGGGATTGTCCTATGAGGAGAGGCTGAGTCCACTAGGCCTATATTCTCTGGAGTTTAGAAGAATGAGATGTGATCACATTGAAACATACAAAATTCTTCCAGGGCTTGACAGGGTAGATGCAGGGAGGATGTTTCCCCTGGCTGGGGAGTCTACAACCAGGGGTCACAGCCTCAGAATAAGGGCTCGGCCATTTAGGACTGAGATGAAGAGAAATGTCTTCACTCAGAGGGTGGTGAATCTTTGGAATTCTCTACCCCAGAGGGCTGTGGATTATATTCAAGACATAGATCGATAGATTTTTCAATATTAACGGAATCAAGGGATATGGGGATAGAGCAGGAAAGTGGAGGTGAGGTTGAAGATCAGCCATGATCTTATTGAATGGCGGAGCAGGTTCGAAGGGCCAAATGGCCTCCTCCTGCTCCTATTTCTTATGTTCTTATAGATGTTGTCTGACCTGCCGAGTGTTTCCAGCATTTTCTGTTGCTCTTTCAGATTTCCCCCACCCGCAGTATTTTGCTTTTGTTCCTGTATTCCGTTCCCTGCTGCTGATCGGCGAGAAATAATTCCATCAACGGCGACACAAAGCGACCGGATTGAGACACAGAAATACACGGAAGTTACAAGTTTGAAAGAGGCCGCTCGGTGTCTCTGGTGCCCGGAGGCCGATCAAACATCTGATGGGATTGAGTTTCAGGGGCCAGTGACACACAATATAACCTGATCCCCCCCCCCCGCTCCCCGACCCCGCTCTCTCCCAGTACCCCCTCCCTGTCCCAATGAGCCCAAACCATATTTCACCCAGGAGCCCAGGAGAGAAACCCCGCCGACATTTAGACCTGGCTTTGGGTGTTGAAATCGGCTGATTCAATTCCATCAAGTTTCGAACGGCCACCGCGAAAACCACACAACAGTGTATCGACCGATCGATCGGATAGATAGCAAACCGGTCGGTGTTCCAGATAAGAAACTTCTTTAAAAAGTTCGAAAGGCGGAAACACACACCCACACATAAATATATATCTCACTCTCTCTGGGCTAATGCCACCAGTGTGTTTCGCGGCAGCATCTAGAACTCCAGGAGCAGCGACACAATGCTGCAATATTTCATCTCAGTCCTGTCCTGGTTTTCAGACCTGATTAGGTTCATTATAAGGAAGAAGGGAGATGGCAGCGCGATTCCCTTCAGTACAGTCCGTGTGATGGTCACAGCGCCTCACGGAGACTCCGTTGTTAATATTCAGCAACTTATCGTTACTAACTCCGCCGAGTTAACTCGCCTGGTTGATAACTCGGCTGATAACCAGCCTCGAGCCTAGCTTAGCATTTCAGCAGTCGGCGGACAAACTTCAATCATTTTTATTGCTATTCACCGTTGGACAAATATCAGCAAGATGAAACGTCCCCAAAAACCATCATTCCCAGAATCGAGGAGATGAAAAGGCTGAATAAAACGCGAACGATTGACTTCGGACCATCACTGGCGACACCACTTGTAACCCAGAGTTCAGCAACCCAGACCTCACCTTTGAGGTGCAGTCACCATGGTTATGTTGGCAAACAGGAGCCGCAAAAAGAGCCTATGGTCTGATTCCCGTTGGGATACAGGGAGAACTCCCTCTTCTTCAAAAAATGCAATGGGATCGTTCTGTGCACCAGAGTGGGCAGTTTCAGTCAAAATGGCTCAAACATTGAAGGACTTGGCGCGATGGAAATGAGTTGTAATTTGAATACTGGAATGTGTTTTTGTTGCATTTAAAAAAAAATGTGTTCCTGATATAAAGGCCAATGTGTGATTCTTAAAAGTCAAATATTAACATTTACAAATCGGTTAAAATTAATCCTACTGTCGAGAAACTCTCCCTTACTTAACATTGTCAAGCTCTCTGTTATCTGCCAGGCGTCAATCTCTCTCTCTGCTGCTGAACGACCTCACACTCCCTCACTGAACGAGGTCAGCCTCTCTCTCTGTCTAACTAATCCTGGTCAAACTCCCTCTTTTACTGAGCCTGGTCCCACAGTTCTGCTTTACCCAGCCTAGTGAAAGTCTCACCTCCTCTGAGCCTGGTCACAATCTCTCTCTCACTGAACATGGTCAATTTCCTCAGTGAGAATCGCCCGTTGGGTCAATTTCATCAAACTCTCTCTCACTGACCGTCCTCAATCTCTGTCACTCTAAATAGCGTCAAACGCTCTTTCGATGAACGTTTTCAATCTCTCTTATTTCATGATTCAATTCCATCAAATCCTGATCCCATCACCGGTTAATCGGCCGAGAAACAGCGCACCCTAGCGGATACTCGGAGACTCCCGTCTTCACTGTAACAGCGAGAAATAGTTTGTAAATTTTAATCACGGAAAAAAATATTTTCGAAACAAACATTTTCAAATTATTTTCATAATTTTAGGCAGGCTGAGAAATAAAAATGATCCTTGTGATTTTGGACAGGCCGAAACAGACACCACACATTTCACTCTCTCGGGGTTGTCGCCACTGGGGTTCGAGGCTGTTTCTGCAACTTGGGCAGCGACGCCGAGCCGCCCGAGCAAAGATAGCGATGTTTAGTCGCTGCGCTCGTGTCGGTGAGTCAGCGGCCTTCAGCAGCACCTCACACAGCAACAGCCGTATTTCCCGATATAACAACAGAAAATGCTGGAAAAACTCAGCAGGCCAGGCGACATCCGTGGAGAGAAAATCAGCACAGTGGAAGAGGGAGAGATTCCTTTAATACATTTAACATGTTGTGGTGTCAGGTGCTGGTGAAGGCCACTGACTCCCCGACTGAGCACAGCCAGCTTCAACTTATTAGTTGCGGCCTCGAACCCCAGTGGCGACAACCCGAGAGAGTGAATTATCTGTTTCAGCCTGACGAAAATGTTTGTTTTGGAAATACATTTTCACAGCTTAAAATGGGCAAACTAATTCTCGCTGTTGCGGTGAAGACGGGAGCCTGTGAGTAACAGATAGGGATGGGGATGTGTGTGTTGTTTCTCGCCGGCGGCTGACGGCCGATTAACCGGTGATGGGATCAAGATTTGATGAAATTGAATCCGCCGATTTCAAGATCAAAATCACTCTGGATGAACATAAACAGGTCTGAGGACCAGCCCGGGACTGGGGTTAATGTCGGCGGGGTTTCTCTCCTGGGCTCCTGGGTGAAATATGGTTTGGGCTCATTGGGACAGGGAGGGGGCACTGGGAGAGAGCGGGGCCGGGGGGGGGGATCAGGTTATATTGTGTGCCACTGGCCCCTGAAACTCAATCCCATCAGATGTTTGATCGGCCTCCGGGCACCAGAGACACCGAGCGGCCTCTTTCAAACTTGTAACTTCCGTGTATTTCTGTGTCTCAATCCGGTCGCTTTGTGTCGCTGTTGATGACATTATTTCTCGCCGATCAACAGCAGGGAACTGAATACAGGAACAAAAGCAAAATACTGCGGGTGGGGGAAATCTGAAAGAGCAACAGAAAATGCTGGAAACACTCGGCAGGTCAGACAGCATCTGTAAGAACATAAGAAATAGGAGCAGGAGGAGGCCATTTGGCCCCTCGAGCCTGCTCCGCCATTCAGTCTGGTGAACCTTTGCTGCACTCCCTCTATGGTAAGTGTATCCTTCCTTAGGTAAGGAGACCAAAACTGTCCACAATACTCCAGGTGTGGTCTCACCAGGGTAATATATAATCGCAGCAAGACGTGCAACATGGAGCAACAGACTTATCGTCTCAGGTCAATGACCTTTCATCAGAACTGGAGGTTGTTCGAGATTTAACAGTTTTTGAGCAAGTGTAGCGCCAGGGGAAAGTGAGCTCATCCAAAAAACTGCTGTCCGTATCTTAAATCGCATCTGGTCCCGCTCACCCATCATCCCTGAGCTGGGTTGCTGAACTCTGGGTTGCAAGTGGTGTCTCCAGTGATGGTCCGATGTCAATGTGAGGTTAAATCGTTCGCGTTTTATTCAGCCTTTTCATCTCCTCGATTCTGGGAATGATGGTTTTTGGGGACGTTTCATCTTCCTGAGATTTGTCCAACGGTGAATAGAAATAGAAATGATTGAAGTTTATCCGCCGACTGCTGAAACGCTAAGCTGGGCTCGAGGCTGGTTATCAGCCGAGTTATCAACCAGGCGAGTTAACTCGGCGGAGTTAGTAACGATAAGTTGCTGAATATTAACAACGAAGTCTCCGCGAGGCGCTGTGACCACCACACGGACTGTACTGGAGGGAATCGCGCTGCCATCTCCCTTCTTCCTTATAATGAACCCAATCAGGTCTGAAAACCAGGACAGGACTGAGATGAAATATTGCAGCATTGTGTCGCTGCTCCTGGAGCATCAGACTGGCAGCATCAGCCCAGAGAGTCAGATATATTTGGCTGTGAGTGCTCTGATTCCGATCCGACAACTATGGGTCCTCCCATTTCGGTCTAACAACTTGTTCCTGCTCCCATTTCCGGCATGAATCTTGTGCGTGCCTCCATTTCGGTCCGACATCTTTTTAAAGAATAGGTTCCTCCAAAGTGACATCCAAGTAAGGATGAGCGCATGTGCAGATGTGCCGTTTCCGCTTGGTGTCGCTGTGGCTCTTTTAAAGTCAGGTGACTTGTGCTTACTTTGTGCACGTTTCTGGTTTCTTGTGGGTTTTTGTCGGTTTTTTTGCTCTTTTGGTTGTCCAATTTATCTGCAACTTAAGAAAACGTCAAATAAAGCTTATCAACTTAAATTAAAATAATATCGGCCAGGGAAATGATGCACTCCAGTCCCCGCGGCGCCCACCGGTCTCGGAAGGCCTCGAGCGTGCCGGTGGTCACCGCATGCTCCATCTCCAGGGCCACCCAGGTGTGAACATAGCCACGAAAGGGAGGCATGCAATCGGGCCGGACAGCCCCCTCGTTCGTCCGCTGCCTGGACCTGTTGATGGCCACTTTGGCCAGGCCCAGGAGCAGTCCTACGAGGAGGTCCTCCGACCTGCCTGCTCCCCTCCGCATCGGGTGACCATAGATCAGGAGCATAGGACTGAAGTGCAGCCAAAATTTGAGGAGCAGCCCCTTTAGGTAGTGGAACAGGGACTGCAGCCTCTCGCATTCTATGTAAACATGAAATACGGACTCATCAAGGCCGCAGAAAAGGCAGGCGGCCTGGGAGTCCGTAAACCTACTTAAAAACTTATTGCACGGGACAGCTCCATGCAACACCCTCCAGGCCAAGTCCCCAATAGAGAAGGGGAGACTCCCGCATGCAGAGCCCTTTGTGTCGCCGTTGATGAAATTATTTCTCGCTGATCAGCAGCAGGGAACCGAATACAGGAACAAAAGCAAAATACTGCGGGTGGGGAAAATCTGAAAGCGCAACAGAAAATGCTGGAAACACTCGGCAGGTCAGATAGCATTCATAAGAACATAAGAAATAGGAGCAGGATTAGACCATTTGGCCCTTCGAGCCTGCTCCACCATTCAATAAGATCATGGCTGATCTTCTACCTCATCTCCACTTTCCTGCTCTATCCCCATATCCCTTGATTCCCTTAATATTGAAAAATCTATTGATCTCGGTCTTGAATATACTCAATGACTGAGCATCCACAGCCCTCTGGGGTAGAGAATTCCAAAGATTCACCACCCTCTGAGTGAAGAAATTTCAATGATCACGTCTCATTCTTCTAAACTCTAGAGAATATAGGCCTAGCTGACTCGGTCTCTCCTCATAGGACAATCCCCCATCCCAGGAACCAGTCTGGTGAACCTTCGTTGCACTCCCTCTGTGGCAAGTATATCCTTCCTCAGGTCAGGAGACCAAGACTGTACACAGTGCTCCAGGTGTGGTCTCACCAGGGCAATATATAATTGCAGTAAGACGTGCAACATGGAGCAACAGTGTTAACGTCTCAGGTCGATGATCTTTCATCAGAACTGGAGGTTGTTCGAGATTTAACAGTTTTTGAGCAAGTGCAGAGCCAGGAGAAAGTGAGCTCATCCAAAAACTGCTGTCAGTATCTTGAATCGCATCTGGTCCCGCTCACCCATCATCGTTTTTTCACTTACCCGGTGAGGCGGGGAGGCGAGCCCCGAGGGGCTCTCGCTTCTGGTCGGAAGCGCCCGGGCGGGGGATACTGAATTAAAGGATCAGCCATGATCTCATCGAATGGCGGAGCAGGCACGAAGGGCCGAATGGCCTACTCCTGCTCCTATCTTCTATGTATCTATGTATCCCTGAGCTGGTTGATCTACATTGGCTCCGAGACACCCATGTCTTCATTTAAAATGCTCAACCTTGTGTTCAAATCCCTCCACGACCTCACCGCTTCCTATCTCTGCAACTTCCACCAGCCCAACAACCCTCCAAGAACTCTGCATTCCACCAATTCTTGCCTCTTGCGCATCCCCCACTCCCTTCGCCCCACCATTGACAGCTGTGCCTTCAGCTGTCTAGGCCCTAAGCTCTGGAATTCCTTCCCCAAACTGCTTCACCTCTCCATCCCTCTCTCCTTTAAGACTCGGCTTAAAATCTACCTCTTTGATTAAGCATTTTATTCACCTGTCCTAGCATTTTATTCTTTAGCCCATTGCCAATTTTTGTCCCATTAGATTCCTGTGACATTTTATTCTGTTAAAGGTGCGATATAAACGTAAGATTTTGTTCTGTTTTGCTTTCAGTTTCTGACAGCCCCTTGGATCGGAGCGATCATAATATGATCGATTTCTTCATTAAGATGGAGAATGAAGTAGTTGACTCAGAGAATCAGGTCCTGAATTTAAATAAATGAAACTACGATGGTCTGAGGCACGAGTTGGGTAGGATTGATTGGGGAATGTCACTCAAAGGGTTGACGGTGGATCGGCAATGGCAAACATTCAAAGACCGCATGGATGAACTACAGAATTTGTTCATCCCAGTTTGGCATAAAAATAAAACAAAAAAGGTGATCAACCGTGGCTAACAAGGGAAATTAGGGATAGCATAAGATCCAAGGAGAGGACATATAAATTGGCCAGAAAAAGCAGTAAACCTGAGGATTGGGAGCAGTTTAGGATTCAACAAAGGAGGTGAAAGGGATTAATTAAGAGGGGGAAAATAGAATATGAGAGTAAGCTTGCAGGGAACATAAAAACTGACTGTAAAAGCTTTTATAGATATGTGAAGAGAAAAAGATTGGTGAAGTCAAGCGTAGGTCCCTTGCAGTCAGAATCAGGGTAATTTATATTGGGGAACAAAGAAATGGAAGACCAATTACATATTTTGGTTCTGTCTTCATAAAGGAGTCGGGACTGGCACGATGGGCCGAATGGCCTCCTCCAGTGCTGTAATATTCTCATATTCAATGATAAATATGGACGTCGTGTAGAGGGAGGTGTGTGTAACTTTCCTTCTTTGTGCTAACATAAAGGTCATTGAGGAGGTACCTGGATTTGAGCCATATCAAATCTGGTTGAAGTAAAAACAGAGCGCAGAGACTGAACGGCTTGTCATTGCCGAGCAGCTTGGTGCTGCTGCTCAACTTCCAGGTGCGGCCACCTGGTGGCAGCAGACCCGAGAGAGTGAAATGTGTGTTGTCTGTTTCGACCTGTCCAAAATCACGAAAATAATTTTTATTTCTCAACCTGCCTAAAATTATGAAAATAATTTCAAAATGTTTGTTTTGAAAATAATTTTCTGTGATTAAAATTTACAAACTATTTCTCGCTGTTTCAGTGAGGACGGGAGTCTCCGAGTAACCGCTAGGGTGCGCTGTTTCTCGGCCGATTAACCGGTGATGGGATCAGGATTTGATGGAATTGAATCATGAAATAAGAGAGATTGAAAACGTTCACCGAGAGAGCGTTTGACGCTATTTAGAGTGACAGAGATTGAGGACGGTCAGTGAGAGAGAGTTTGATGAAATTGACCCAACGAGCGCTTCTCACTGAGGAAATTGACCATGTTCAGTGAGAGAGAGATTGTGACCAGGCTCAGAGGAGGTGAGACTTTCACCAGGCTGGGTAAAGCAGAACTGTGAGACCAGGCTCAGTAAAAGAGGGAGTTTGACCAGGATTAGTTAGACAGAGAGAGAGGCTGACCTCGTTCAGTGAGGGAGTGTGAGGTGGTTCAGTAGCAGAGAGAGAGATTGACGCCTGGCAGATAACAGAGAGTTTGACAATATTATGTAAGAGAGAGTTTCTCGACAGTAGGATTAATTTTAACCGATTTGTAAATGTTAATATTTGACTTTTAAGAATCACACGTTGGCCTTTATATCAGGAACACATTTATTTTAAAATGCAACAATACACATTCCAGTATTCAAATTACAACTAATTTCCATCGCGCCAAGTCCTTCAATGTTTGAGCCAGTTTGACTGAAACTGTCCACTCTGGTGCACAGAACGATCCCATTGCATTTTTTGAAGAAGAGGGAGTTCTCCCTGTATCTCAACGGGACTCCGCCTCAAAGGTGAGGTCTGGATTGCTGAACTCTGGATTGCAAGTGGTGTCTCCAGTGATGGTCCGAAGTCAATGTGAGGTTAAATCGTTCGCGTTTTATTCAGCCTTTTCATCTCCTCGATTCTGGGAATGATGGTTTTTGGGGACGTTTCATCTTCCTGAGATTTGTCCAACGGTGAATAGCAATAAAAAATGATTGAAGTTTATCCGCCGACTGCTGAAACGCTAAGCTGGGCTCGAGGCTGGTTATCAGCCGAGTTATCAACCAGGCGAGTTAACTCGGCGGAGTTAGTAACGATAAGTTGCTGAATATTAACAACGAAGTCTCCGTGAGGCGCTGTGACCACCACACGGACTGTACTGGAGGGAATCGCGCTGCCATCTCCCTTCTTCCTTATAATGAACCCAATCAGGTCTGAAAACCAGGACAGGACTGAGATGAAATATTGCAGCATTGTGTCGCTGCTCCTGGAGCATCAGACTGGCAGCATCAGCCCAGAGAGTCAGATATATTTGGCTGTGAGTGCTCTGATTCCGATCCGACAACTATGGGTACTCCCATTTCGGTCTAACAACTTGTTCCTGCTCCCATTTCCGGCATGAATCTTGTGCGTGCCTCCATTTCGGTCCGACATCTTTTTAAAGAATAGGTTCCTCCAAAGTGACATCCAAGTAAGGATGAGCGCATGTGCAGATGTGCCGTTTCCGCTTGGTGTCGCTGTGGCTCTTTTAAAGTCAGGTGACTTGTGCTTACTTTGTGCACGTTTCTGGTTTCTTGTGGGTTTTTGTCGGTTTTTTTGCTCTTTTGGTTGTCCAATTTATCTGCAACTTAAGAAAACGTCAAATAAAGCTTATCAACTTAAATTAAAATAATATCAGCCAGGGAAATGATGCACTCCAGTCCCCGCGGCGCCCACCGGTCTCGGAAGGCCTCGAGCGTGCCGGTGGTCACCGCATGCTCCATCTCCAGGGCCACCCAGGTGTGAACATAGCCACGAAAGGGAGGCATGCAATCGGGCCGGACAGCCCCCTCGTTCGTCCGCTGCCTGGACCTGTTGATGGCCACTTTGGCCAGGCCCAGGAGCAGTCCTATGAGGAGGTCCTCCGACCTGCCTGCTCCCCTCCGCATCGGGTGACCATAGATCAGGAGCATAGGACTGAAGTGCAGCCAAAATTTGAGGAGCAGCCCCTTTAGGTAGTGGAACAGGGACTGCAGCCTCTCGCATTCTATGTAAACATGAAATACGGACTCATCAAGGCCGCAGTAAAGGCAGGCGGCCTGGGAGTCCGTAAACCTACTTAAAAACTTATTGCACGGGACAGCTCCATGCAACACCCTCCAGGCCAAGTCCCCAATAGAGAAGGGGAGACTCCCGCATGCAGAGCCGTTTGTGTTGCCGTTGATGAAATTATTTCTCGCCGATCAGCAGCAGGGAACTGAATACAGGAACAAAAGCAAAATACTGCGGGTGGGGAAAATCTGAAAGAGCAACAGAAAATGCTGGAAACACTCGGCAGGTCAGATAGCATCTATAAGAACATAAGAAATAGGAGCAGGATTAGACCATTTGGCCCTTCGAGCCTGCTCCACCATTCAATAAGATCATGGCTGATCTTCTACCTCATCTCCACTTTCCTGCTCTATCCCCATATCCCGTGATTCCCTTAATATTGAAAAATCTATCGATCTCGGTCTTGAATATACTCAATGGCTGAGCATCCACAGCCCTCTGGGGTAGAGAATTCCAAAGATTCACCACCCTCTGAGTGAAGAAATTTCAATGATCACGTCTCATTCTTCTAAACTCTAGAGAATATAGGCCTAGCTGACTCGGTCTCTCCTCATAGGACAATCTCCCCATCCCAGGAACTAGTCTGGTGAACCTTCGTTGCACTCCCTCTGTGGCAAGTATATCCTTCCTCAGGTCAAGAGACCAAAACTGTACACAGTGCTCCAGGTGTGGTCTCACCAGGGCAATATATAATTGCAGTAAGACTTGCAACATGGAGCAACAGTGTTAACATCTCAGGTCGATGATCTTTCATCAGAACTGGAGGTTGTTCGAGATTTAACAGTTTTTGAGCAAGTGCAGAGCCAGGAGAAAGTGAGCTCATCCAAACAACTGCTGTCCGTATCTTCAATTGCATCTGGTCCCGCTCACCCATCATCCCTGAGCTGGTTGACCTACATTGGCTCCGAGACACCCATGTCTTCATTTAAAATGCTCATCCTTGTGTTCAAATCCCTCCACGACCTCAACGCTCCCTATCTCTGCAACTTCCACCAGCCCAACAACCCTCCAAGAACTCTGCATTCCTCCAATTCTGGCCTCTTGCGCATCCCCCACTCCCTTCGCCCCACCATTGACAGCCATGCCTTCAGCTGTTTAGGCCCTAAGCTCTGGAATTCCTTCCCCAAACTGCTTCACCTCTCCATCTCTCTCTCCTTTAAGACTCGGCTTAAAATCTACCTCTTTGATTAAGCATTTTATTCACCTGTCCTAGCATTTTATTCTTTAGCCCATTGCCAATTTTTGTCCAATTAGATTCCTGTGACATTTTATTCTGTTAAAGGTGCGATATAAACGTAAGATTTTGTTCTGTTTTGCTTTCAGTTTCTGACAGCCCCTTGGATCGGAGCGATCATAATATGATCGATTTCTTCATTAAGATGGAGAATGAAGTAGTTGACTCAGAGACTCAGGTCCTGAATTTAAATGAATGAAACTACGATGGTCTGAGGCACGAGTTGGGTAGGATTGATTGGGGAATGTCACTCAAAGGGTTGATGGTGGATCGGCACTGGCAAACATTCAAAGACCGCATGGATGAACTACAGAATTTGTTCATCCCAGTTTGGCATAAAAATAAAACAAAAAAGGTGACTCAACCGTGGCTAACAAGGGAAATTAGGGATAGCATAAGATCCCAGGAGAGGACATATAAATTGGCCAGAAAAAGCAGTAAACCTGAGGATTGGGAGCAGTTTAGGATTCAACAATGGAGGACAAAGGGATTAATTAAGAGGGGGAAAATAGAATATGAGAGTAAGCTTGCAGGGAACATAAAAACTGACTGTAAAAGCTTTTATAGATATGTGAAGAGAAAAAGATTGGTGAAGTCAAGCGTAGGTCCCTTGCAGTCAGAATCAGGGGAATTTATAATGGGGAACAAAGAAATGGAAGACCAATTAAATACATATTTTGGTTCTGTCTTCACAAAGGAGTCGGGACAGGCACCATGGGCCGAATGGCCTCCTTCAGTGCTGTAATATTCTCATATTCAATGATAAATATGGACGTCGTGTAGAGGGAGGTGTGTGTAACTTTCATTCTTTGTGCTAACATAAAGGTCATTGAGGAGGTACCTGGATTTGAGCCATATCAAATCTGGTTGAAGTAAAAACAGAGCGCAGAGACTGAACGTCTTGTCATTGCCGAGCAGCTTGCTGCTACTGCTCAACTTCCAGGTGCGGCCACCTGGTGGCAGCAGACCCGAGAGAGTGAAATGTGTGGTGTCTGTTTCAGCCTGTCCAAAATCACGAAAATAATTTTTATTTCTCAACCTGCCTAAAATTATGAAAATAATTTCAAAATGTTTGTTTTGAAAATAATTTTCTGTGATTAAAATTTACAAACTATTTCTCGCTGTTTCAGTGAAGACGGGAGTCTCCGAGTAACCGCTAGGGTGCGCTCCCATACCTACTCCCATACCTACTAGGGGAAGAGAGAAATTGTGTAACATTAGCGGCACACTATATTACAGCTTGCCATAAACAGAGGGACAACCACTAAATATAAGAAAAGAGTATATATAAATTATATGAAAGTATATTTATACACTCAGGGATATATCTGTTTATACACTGTATGGATAGATCTGTATTTTTGTGAACAAACATGAATGTTTCTCGATGCTTTGGCAACATAAGATGTAACTTGTCATGCCAATAAAGCGATTTTAATTGAATTGAATTGAAAAATTGCTGTTTCTCGGCCGATTAACCGGTGATGGGATCAGGATTTGATGGAATTGAATCATGAAATAAGAGAGATTGAAAACGTTCACCGAGAGAGCGTTTGACGCTATTTAGAGTGACAGAGATTGAGGACGGTCAGTGAGAGAGAGTTTGATGAAATTGACCCAACGAGCGCTTCTCACTGAGGAAATTGACCATGTTCAGTGAGAGAGAGATTGTGACCAGGCTCAGAGGAGGTGAGACTTTCACCAGGCTGGGTAAAGCAGAACTGTGAGACCAGGCTCAGTAAAAGAGGGAGTTTGACCAGGATTAGTTAGACAGAGAGAGAGGCTGACCTCGTTCAGTGAGGGAGTGTGAGGTCGTTCAGTAGCAGAGAGAGAGAGAGATTGACGCCTGGCAGATAACAGAGAGTTTGACAATGTTATGTAAGAGAGAGTTGCTCGACAGTAGGATTAATTTTAACCGATTTGTAAATATTAATATTCGACTTTTAAGAATCACACATTGGCCTTTATATCAGGAACACATTTATTTTAAAATGCAACAAAAACACATTCCAGTATTCAAATTACAACTAATTTCCATCGCGCCAAGTCCTTCAATGTTTGAGCCAGTTTGACTGAAACTGCCCACTCTGGTGCACAGAACGATCCCATTGCATTTTTTGAAGAAGAGGGAGTTCTCCCTGTATCTCAACGGGACTCCGCCTCAAAGGTGAGGTCTGGATTGGTGAACTCTGGATTGCAAGTGGTGTCTCCAGTGATGGTCCGAAGTCAATGTGAGGTTAAATCTTTCGCGTTTTATTCAACTTTTTCATCTCCTCGATTCTGGGAATGATGGTTTTTGGGGACGTTTCATCTTCCTGATATTTGTCCAACGGTGAATAGCAATAAAAATGATTGAAGTTTATCCGCCGACTGCTGAAACGCTAAGCTAGGCTCGAGGCTGGTTATCAGCCGAGTTATCAACCAGGCGAGTTAACTCGGCGGAGTTAGTAACGATAAGTTGCTGAATATTAACAACGGAGTCTCCGTGAGGCGCTGTGACCATCACACGGACTGTACTGGAGGGAATCGCGCTGCCATCTCCCTTCTTCCTTATAATGAACCCAATCAGGTCTGAAAACCAGGACAAGACTGAGATGAAATATTGCAGCATTGTGTCGCTGCTCCTGGAGCATCAGACTGGCAGCATCAGCCCAGAGAGTCAGATATATTTGGCTGTGAGTGCTCTGACTCCGATCCGACACCTATGGGTCCTCCCATTGGGTCTAACAACTTTTAACTGGTCCAATTTCTGGTAGGAAACGCCACTGATGGCGTCACCGACACTTTACATATTCACATTGCCGGCCACATCCGCCCACATCCTAGCAGCTAATTCTTTAGCCCATTGCCAATTTTTGTCCAATTAGATTCCTGTGACATTTTATTCTGTTAAAGGTGCGATATAAACGTAAGATTTTGTTCTGTTTTGCTTTCAGTTTCTGACAGCCCCTTGGGTCGGAGCGATCATAATATGATCGATTTCTTCATTAAGATGGAGAATGAAGTAGTTGACTCAGAGACTCAGGTCCTGAATTTAAATAAAGGAAACTACGATGGTCTGAGGCACGAGTTGGGTAGGATTGATTGGGGAATGTCACTCAAAGGGTTGACGGTGGATCGGCAATGGCAAACATTCAAAGACCGCATGGATGAACTACAGAATTTGTTCATCCCAGTTTGGCATAAAAATAAAACAAAAAAGGTGACTCAACCGTGGCTAACAAGGGAAATTAGGGATAGCATAAGATCCCAGGAGAGGACATATAAATTGGCCAGAAAAAGCAGTAAACCTGAGGATTGGGAGCAGTTTAGGATTCAACAATGGAGGACAAAGGGATTAATTAAGAGGGGGAAAATAGAATATGAGAGTAAGCTTGCAGGGAACATAAAAACTGACTGTAAAAGCTTTTATAGATATGTGAAGAGAAAAAGATTGGTGAAGTCAAGCGTAGGTCCCTTGCAGTCAGAATCAGGGGAATTTATAATGGGGAACAAAGAAATGGAAGACCAATTAAATACATATTTTGGTTCTGTCTTCACAAAGGAGTCGGGACAGGCACCATGGGCCGAATGGCCTCCTTCAGTGCTGTAATATTCTCATATTCAATGATAAATATGGACGTCGTGTAGAGGGAGGTGTGTGTAACTTTCATTCTTTGTGCTAACATAAAGGTCATTGAGGAGGTACCTGGATTTGAGCCATATCAAATCTGGTTGAAGTAAAAACAGAGCGCAGAGACTGAACGTCTTGTCATTGCCGAGCAGCTTGCTGCTACTGCTCAACTTCCTGGTGCGGCCACTTGGTGGCAGCAGACCCGAGAGAGTGAAGTGTGTGTTGTCTGTTTCGACCTGTCCAAAATCACGAAAATAATTTTTATTTCTCAACCTGCCTAAAATTATGAAAATAATTTCAACATGTTTGTTTTGAAAATAATTTTCTGTGATTAAAATTTACAAACTATTTCTCGCTGTTTCAGTGAGGACGGGAGTCTCCGAGTAACCGCTAGGGTGCGCTGTTTCTCGGCCGATTAACCGGTGATGGGATCAGGATTTGATGGAATTGAATCATGAAATAAGGGAGAGTGAGAGAGAGTTTGATGAAATTGACCCAACGAACGCTTCTCACTGAGGAAATTGAGAAAAGGAGGAGACTTCATTCTGAAATAAAGTCTGACGTGGATCAGTTGGACAGAAAGATTGTGAATGAGGTTCTGTAACATTGTGTGAGAGAGTTTGACAAGGTTCAGTAAGAAAGTTTGACAAGGTTCAGTAAGAGAGTTTGACAAGGTTCAGTAAGAGAGTTTGATGATGTTTAGAAGCAGAGAGAGAGATTGCCGGTGTGAAGAGACAGAGAGCTCGGCGTCATTCATTGAGAGAGTTTAGCGACGTTCAGTACAAGTGGCAAGATGAAGTAAGAGAGATTGAAAACTTTCACCGAGAGAGTGTTTGACGCTATTTAGAGTGACAGAGATTGAGGACGGTCAGTGAGAGAGAGTTTGATGAAATTGACCCAACGGGCGATTCTCACTCAGGAAATTGACCATGTTCAGTGAGAGAGAGATTGTGACCAGGCTCAGAGGAGGTGAGACTTTCACCAGGCTGGGTAAAGCAGAACTGTGAGACCAGGCTCGGATTAGTTAGACAGAGAGAGAGGCTGACCTCGTTCAGTGAGGGAGTGTGAGGTCGTTCAGTAGCAGAGAGAGAGATTGACGCCTGACAGATAACAGAGAGTTTGACAA
The DNA here is from genome assembly GCF_052327205.1 of Somniosus microcephalus. NCBI lineage: Eukaryota > Metazoa > Chordata > Chondrichthyes > Squaliformes > Somniosidae > Somniosus > Somniosus microcephalus. Next base: position 11,827,248 of record NC_141010.1, read on the forward strand.
CGTGAAGTAAGAGTTTCTCGACATTAGGATTAATTGTAACTGATTACTGATTTGTGATTACTGATTACTGATAGTAACTGATTTGTGAAAGTTAATTATTCGGATTTTAAGAGTCAAAATTTGGTCTTTAGATTTGGAACACATTTATTTTTTAAATGCAACAAAAATACATTCCAACATTCAAATTCAATTTCTGTGCGAGTTTGACTACGCTTCTAAAGTGATGTATCGATTGCTGAAACCGGATTGGAGGCGGCGCCAACGTGATGTTAAATTGTTGGCCTTTTTCCAGCTTTTTTTCTTCCCGATGTTAAGGAAATTCTTCCTTTTGCTGCCTTTCAACTTAAACTCATTAGCCAGGTTCTTAAACAGACGAAGTAACTTGGTGGGGTTCGTATCCTCAATATTAAGGTTCAATTGATCCACTTGAACGATCACACAATCTGTATTGGAGGAAACCGTGTTCACATCTTCCTTCTTTCTTACAATTGTCCAAAAGAGGTCTGAAAACCAGCTCAGGACTGTGGTGAGATATTGCAGCATTGTTGGACAGGTCTGCGCTTCACCTGAAGTTCCAGTTCCCACCACAGACACAGCTAGCGCCGCCAGCACAGTATAAGAGGGAGAGATTGCTTTAATACATTTAATATGTGAGGCCACTGACTCACCGACAGAGCGCGGCGATTAAACATCGCAGCATTGCTGGGTAGCTCGGCGCTGCTGCTCAACGTACAGTATCCGGCTTCGAACCCCAGTAGCGGCAGCTTAGAGAGAGTGAAATGTGTGTTGTCTGTTTCGGCCTGTCTAAAATCACGAAAATATATATATTTTTTCAGCCTGCCTAAAATTATGAAAGTAATTTGAAATTTTTATTTTGAAAATAATTTCCTGTGATAAAAGTTTGCAAACTAATTCTCGCTGTTTCGGTGAAGACGGGAGTCTCCGAGTAACAGATAGGGATGGGAATGTGTGTGTTGTTTCTCGCCGGCCGCTGTCGGCCGATTAACCGGTGATGGGATCAGGATTTGATGGAATTGAATCATGAAATAAAAGAGATTGAAAACGTTCACCGAGAGAGCGTTTGACGCTATTTAGAGTGACAGAGATTGAGGACGGTCAGTGAGAGAGAGTTTGATGAAATTGACCCAACGGGCGATTCTCACTCAGGAAATTGACCATGTTCAGTGAGAGAGAGATTGTGACCAGGCTCAGAGGAGGTGAGACTTTCACCAGGCTGGGTAAAGCAGAACTGTGAGACCAGGCTCAGTAAAAGAGGGAGTTTGACCAGGATTAGTTAGACAGAGAGAGAGGCTGACCTCGTTCAGTGAGGGAGTGTGAGGTCGTTCAGCAGCAGAGAGATTGACGCCTGGCAGATAACAGAGAGTTTGACAACGTGAAGTAAGAGTTTCTCGACATTAGGATTTGTGTAACTGATTACTGATTTGTGATTACTGATTACTGATAGTAACTGATTTGTGAAAGTTAATTATTCGGATTTTAAGAGTCAAAATTTGGTCTTTAGATTTGGAACACATTTATTTTTAAATGCAACAAAAATACATTCCAACATTCAAATTCAATTTCTGTGCGATTTTGACTACACTTCTAAAGTGATGTATCGATTGCTGAAACCGGATTGGAGGCGGCGCCAACGTGATGTTAAATTGTTGGCCTTTTTCCAGCTTTTTTTCTTCCCGATGTTAAGGAAATTCTTCCTTTTGCTGCCTTTCAACTTAAACTCATTAGCCAGGTTCTTAAACAGACGAAGTAACTTGGTGGGGTTCGTATCCTCAATATTAAGGTTCAATTGATCCACTTGAACGATCACACAATCTGTATTGGAGGAAACCGTGTTCACATCTTCCTTCTTTCTTACAATTGTCCAAAAGAGGTCTGAAAACCAGCTCAGGACTGTGGTGAGATATTGCAGCATTGTTGGACAGGTCTGCGCTTCACCTGAAGTTCCAGTTCCCACCACAGACACAGCCAGCGCCGCCAGCACAGTATAAGAGGGAGAGATTGCTTTAATACATTTAATATGTGAGGCCACTGACTCCCCAACAGAGCGCGGCGATTAAACATCGCAGCATTGCTGGGTAGCTCGGCGCTGCTGCTCAACTTACAGTATCCGGCTTCGAACCCCAGTAGCGGCAGCTTAGAGAGAGTGAAATGTGTGTTGTCTGTTTCGGCCTGTCTAAAATCACGAAAATATATATTTTTTTCAGCCTGCCTAAAATTATGAAAGTAATTTGAAATTTTTATTTTGAAAATAATTTCCTGTGATAAAAATTTGCAAACTAATTCTCGCTGTTTCGGTGAAGACGGGAGTCTCCGAGTAACAGATAGGGATGGGAATGTGTGTGTTGTTTCTCGCCGGCCGATTAACCGGTGATGGGATCAAGATTTGATGAAATTGAATCCGCCGATTTCAAGATCAAAATCGCCCTGGATGAACATAAACAGGTCTGAAGACAAGCCCGGGACTGGGGTTAATATCGCAGCCATGTCTGGTGGCTCGGCGCTGCTCCTTAAATTCAAGATTCGGCAACAACTCCAACCAGCGCTTCTCACACTGAAGCGACATCCGCCCAGCCGCTGCTGGTGGGGCGGCAGTAATTGCCTGAGAGCCGCTCAGGAGAGTCATGTTTAATTAGGGCTGGATATTCACACAGAAATAGACAGAACTGACAACACGGAAACGGGTCAATAAAATACAACAGAGTAAACATTCCGCGGGTCGAGAAAAGGAGGCGACTTCATTCTGAAATAAAGTCTGACGTGGATCAATCAGTTGGACAGAAAGATTGTGAATGAGGTTCTGTAACATTGTGTGAGAGAGTTTGACAAGGTTCAGTAAGAGAGTTTGACAAGGTTCTGTAAGAGAGTTTGATGATGTTTAGAAGCAGAGAGAGAGATTGCCGGTGTGAAGAGACAGAGAGCTCGGCGTCATTCATTTAGAGAGTTTAGCGACGTTCAGTACAAGTGGCAAGATGAAGTAAGAGAGATTGAAAACTTTCATCGAGAGAGCGTTTGACGCTATTTAGAGTGACAAAGATTGAGGACGGTCAGTGAGAGAGAGTTTGATGAAATTGACCCAACGGGCGATTCTCACTGAGGAAATTGACCATGTTCAGTGAGAGAGAGATTGTGACCAGGCTCAGAGGAGGTGAGACTTTCACCAGGCTGGGTAAAGCAGAACTGTGAGACCAGGCTCAGTAAAAGAGGGAGTTTGACCAGGATTAGTTAGACAGAGAGAGAGGCTGACCTCGTTCAGTGAGGGAGTGTGAGGTCGTTCAGTAGCAGAGAGAGCGATTGACGCCTGGCAGATAACAGAGAGTTTGACAACGTGAAGTAAGAGTTTCTCGACATTAGGATTTGTGTAACTGATTACTGATTTGTGATTACTGATTACTGATAGTAACTGATTTGTGAAAGTTAATTATTCGGATTTTAAGAGTCAAAATTTGGTCTTTAGATTTGGAACACATTTATTTTTTAAATGCAACAAAAATACATTCCAATATTCAAATTCAATTTCTGTGCGAGTTTGACTACGCTTCTAAAGTGATGTATCGATTGCTGAAACCGGATTGGAGGCGGCGCCAACGTGATGTTAAATTGTTGGCCTTTTTCCAGCTTTTTTTCTTCCCGATGTTAAGGAAATTCTTCCTTTTGCTGCCTTTCAACTTAAACTCATTAGCCAGGTTCTTAAACAGACGAAGTAACTTGGTGGGGTTCGTATCCTCAATATTAAGGTTCAATTGATCCACTTGAACGATCACACAATCTGTATTGGAGGAAACCGTGTTCACATCTTCCTTCTTTCTTACAATTGTCCAAAAGAGGTCTGAAAACCAGCTCAGGACTGTGGTGAGATATTGCAGCATTGTTGGACAGGTCTGCGCTTCACCTGAAGTTCCAGTTCCCACCACAGACACAGCCAGCGCCGCCAGCACAGTATAAGAGGGAGAGATTGCTTTAATACATTTAATATGTGAGGCCACTGACTCACCGACAGAGCGCGGCGATTAAACATCGCAGCATTGCTGGGTAGCTCGGCGCTGCTGCTCAACTTACAGTATCCGGCTTCGAACCCCAGTAGCGGCAGCTTAGAGAGAGTGAAATGTGTGTGTTGTCTGTTTCGGCCTGTCTAAAATCACGAAAATATATATTTTTTTCAGCCTGCCTAAAATTATGAAAGTAATTTGAAATTTTTATTTTGAGAATAATTTCCTGTGATAATAATTTGGAAACTAATTCTCGCTGTTTCGGTGAAGACGGGAGTCTCCGAGTAACAGATAGGGATGGGAATGTGTGTGTTGTTTCTCGCCGGCCGCTGTCGGCCGATTAACCGGTGATGGGATCAAGATTTGATGAAATTGAATCCGCCGATTTCAAGATCAAAATCGCCCTGGATGAACATAAACAGGTCTGAAGACCAGCCCGGGACTGGGGTTAATATCGCAGCCGTGTCTGGTGGCTCGGCGCTGCTCCTTAAATTCAAGATTCGGCAACAAGTCCAACCAGCGCTTCTCACACTGAAGCGACATCCGCCGAGCCGCTGCTGGTGGGGCGGCAGTAATTGCCTGAGAGCCGCTCAGGAGAGTCATGTTTAATTACGGCTGGATATTCACACAGAAATAGACAGAACTGACAACACGGAAACGGGTCAATAAAATACAACAGAGTAAACATTCCGCGGGTCGAGAAAAGGAGGAGACTTCATTCTGAAATAAAGTCTGACGTGGATCAGTTGGACAGAAAGATTGTGAATGAGGTTCTGTAACGTCGTGTGTGAGAGTTTGACAAGGTTCAGTAAGAGAGTTTGACAAGGTTCAGTAACAGAGTTTGATTATGTTTAGAAGCAGAGAGAGAGATTGCCGGTGTGAAGAGACAGAGAGCTCGGCGTCATTCATTGAGAGAGTTTAGCGACGTTCAGTACAAGTGGCAAGATGAAGTAAGAGAGATTGAAAACTTTCATCGAGAGAGCGTTTGACGCTATTTAGAGTGACAAAGATTGAGGACGGTCAGTGAGAGAGAGTTTGATGAAATTGACCCAACGGGCGATTCTCACTGAGGAAATTGACCATGTTCAGTGAGAGAGAGATTGTGACCAGGCTCAGAGGAGGCGAGACTTTCACCAGGCTGGGTAAAGCAGAACTGTGAGACCAGGCTCAGTAAAAGAGGGAGTTTGACCAGGGTTAGTTAGACAGAGAGAGAGGCTGACCTCGTTCAGTGAGGGAGTGTGAGGTCGTTCAGTAGCAGAGAGAGAGATTGACGCCTGGCAGATAACAGAGAGTTTGACAACGTGAAGTAAGAGTTTCTCGACATTAGGATTTGTGTAACTGATTACTGATTTGTGATTACTGATTACTGATAGTAACTGATTTGTGAAAGTTAATTATTCGGATTTTAAGAGTCAAAATTTGGTCTTTAGATTTGGAACACATTTATTTTTTAAATGCAACAAAAATACATTCCAACATTCAAATTCAATTTCTGTGCGAGTTTGACTACGCTTCTAAAGTGATGTATCGATTGCTGAAACCGGATTGGAGGCGGCGCCAACGTGATGTTAAATTGTTGGCCTTTTTCCAGCTTTTTTTCTTCCCGATGTTAAGGAAATTCTTCCTTTTGCTGCCTTTCAACTTAAACTCATTAGCCAGGTTCTTAAACAGACGAAGTAACTTGGTGGGGTTCGTATCCTCAATATTAAGGTTCAATTGATCCACTTGAACGATCACACAATCTGTATTGGAGGAAACCGTGTTCACATCTTCCTTCTTTCTTACAAGTGTCCAAAAGAGGTCTGAAAACCAGCTCAGGACTGTGGTGAGATATTGCAGCATTGTTGGACAGGTCTTCGCTTCACCTGAAGTTCCAGTTCCCACCACAGACACAGCCAGCGCCGCCAGCACAGTATAAGAGGGAGAGATTGCTTTAATACATTTAATATGTGAGGCCACTGACTCACCGACAGAGCGCGGCGATTAAACATCGCAGCATTGCTGGGTAGCTCGGCGCTGCTGCTCAACTTACAGTATCCGGCTTCGAACCCCAGTAGCGGCAGCTTAGAGAGAGTGAAATGTGTGTGTTGTCTGTTTCGGCCTGTCTAAAATCACGAAAATATATATTTTTTTCAGCCTGCCTAAAATTATGAAAGTAATTTGAAATTTTTATTTTGAGAATAATTTCCTGTGATAATAATTTGGAAACTAATTCTCGCTGTTTCGGTGAAGACGGGAGTCTCCGAGTAATAGATAGGGATGGGAATGTGTGTGTTGTTTCTCGCCGGCCGCTGTCGGCCGATTAACCGGTGATGGGATCAAGATTTGATGAAATTGAATCCGCCGATTTCAAGATCAAAATCGCCCTGGATGAACATAAACAGGTCTGAAGACCAGCCCGGGACTGGGGTTAATATCGCAGCCGTGTCTGGTGGCTCGGCGCTGCTCCTTAAATTCAAGATTCGGCAACAAGTCCAACCAGCGCTTCTCACACTGAAGCGACATCCGCCCAGCCGCTGCTGGTGGGGCGGCAGTAATTGCCTGAGAGCCGCTCAGGAGAGTCATGTTTAATTAGGGCTGGATATTCACACAGAAATAGACAGAACTGACAACACGGAAACGGGTCAATAAAATACAACAGAGTAAACATTCCGCGGGTCGAGAAAAGGAGGAGACTTCATTCTGAAATAAAGTCTGACGTGGATCAGTTGGACAGAAAGATTGTGAATGAGGTTCTGTAACGTCGTGTGTGAGAGTTTGACAAGGTTCAGTAAGAGAGTTTGACAAGGTTCAGTAACAGAGTTTGATTATGTTTAGAAGCAGAGAGAGAGATTGCCGGTGTGAAGAGACAGAGAGCTCGGCGTCATTCATTGAGAGAGTTTAGCGACGTTCAGTACAAGTGGCAAGATGAAGTAAGAGAGATTGAAAACTTTCATCGAGAGAGCGTTTGACGCTATTTAGAGTGACAAAGATTGAGGACGGTCAGTGAGAGAGAGTTTGATGAAATTGACCCAACGGGCGATTCTCACTGAGGAAATTGACCATGTTCAGTGAGAGAGAGATTGTGACCAGGCTCAGAGGAGGCGAGACTTTCACCAGGCTGGGTAAAGCAGAACTGTGAGACCAGGCTCAGTAAAAGAGGGAGTTTGACCAGGGTTAGTTAGACAGAGAGAGAGGCTGACCTCGTTCAGTGAGGGAGTGTGAGGTCGTTCAGTAGCAGAGAGAGAGATTGACGCCTGGCAGATAACAGAGAGTTTGACAACGTGAAGTAAGAGTTTCTCGACATTAGGATTTGTGTAACTGATTACTGATTTGTGATTACTGATTACTGATAGTAACTGATTTGTGAAAGTTAATTATTCGGATTTTAAGAGTCAAAATTTGGTCTTTAGATTTGGAACACATTTATTTTTTAAATGCAACAAAAATACATTCCAATATTCAAATTCAATTTCTGTGCGAGTTTGACTACGCTTCTAAAGTGATGTATCGATTGCTGAAACCGGATTGGAGGCGGCGCCAACGTGATGTTAAATTGTTGGCCTTTTTCCAGCTTTTTTTCTTCCCGATGTTAAGGAAATTCTTCCTTTTGCTGCCTTTCAACTTAAACTCATTAGCCAGGTTCTTAAACAGACGAAGTAACTTGGTGGGGTTCGTATCCTCAATATTAAGGTTCAATTGATCCACTTGAACGATCACACAATCTGTATTGGAGGAAACCGTGTTCACATCTTCCTTCTTTCTTACAATTGCCCAAAAGAGGTCTGAAAACCAGCTCAGGACTGTGGTGAGATATTGCAGCATTGTTGGACAGGTCTGCGCTTCACCTGAAGTTCCAGTTCCCACCACAGACACAGCCAGCGCCGCCAGCACAGTATAAGAGGGAGAGATTGCTTTAATACATTTAATATGTGAGGCCACTGACTCACCGACAGAGCGCGGCGATTAAACATCGCAGCATTGCTGGGTAGCTCGGCGCTGCTGCTCAACTTACAGTATCCGGCTTCGAACCCCAGTAGCGGCAGCTTAGAGAGAGTGAAATGTGTGTGTTGTCTGTTTCGGCCTGTCTAAAATCACGAAAATATATATTTTTTTCAGCCTGCCTAAAATTATGAAAGTAACTTGAAATTTTTATTTTGAGAATAATTTCCTGTGATAATAATTTGGAAACTAATTCTCGCTGTTTCGGTGAAGACGGGAGTCTCCGAGTAACAGATAGGGATGGGAATGTGTGTGTTGTTTCTCGCCGGCCGCTGTCGGCCGATTAACCGGTGATGGGATCAAGATTTGATGAAATTGAATCCGCCGATTTCAAGATCAAAATCGCCCTGGATGAACATAAACAGGTCTGAAGACCAGCCCGGGACTGGGGTTAATATCGCAGCCGTGTCTGGTGGCTCGGCGCTGCTCCTTAAATTCAAGATTCGGCAACAAGTCCAACCAGCGCTTCTCACACTGAAGCGACATCCGCCCAGCCGCTGCTGGTGGGGCGGCAGTAATTGCCTGAGAGCCGCTCAGGAGAGTCATGTTTAATTAGGGCTGGATATTCACACAGAAATAGACAGAACTGACAACACGGAAACGGGTCAATAAAATACAACAGAGTAAACATTCCGCGGGTCGAGAAAAGGAGGAGACTTCATTCTGAAATAAAGTCTGACGTGGATCAGTTGGACAGAAAGATTGTGAATGAGGTTCTGTAACGTCGTGTGTGAGAGTTTGACAAGGTTCAGTAAGAGAGTTTGACAAGGTTCAGTAACAGAGTTTGATTATGTTTAGAAGCAGAGAGAGAGATTGCCGGTGTGAAGAGACAGAGAGCTCGGCGTCATTCATTGAGAGAGTTTAGCGACGTTCAGTACAAGTGGCAAGATGAAGTAAGAGAGATTGAAAACTTTCATCGAGAGAGCGTTTGACGCTATTTAGAGTGACAAAGATTGAGGACGGTCAGTGAGAGAGAGTTTGATGAAATTGACCCAACGGGCGATTCTCACTGAGGAAATTGACCATGTTCAGTGAGAGAGAGATTGTGACCAGGCTCAGAGGAGGCGAGACTTTCACCAGGCTGGGTAAAGCAGAACTGTGAGACCAGGCTCAGTAAAAGAGGGAGTTTGACCAGGGTTAGTTAGACAGAGAGAGAGGCTGACCTCGTTCAGTGAGGGAGTGTGAGGTCGTTCAGTAGCAGAGAGAGAGATTGACGCCTGGCAGATAACAGAGAGTTTGACAACGTGAAGTAAGAGTTTCTCGACATTAGGATTTGTGTAACTGATTACTGATTTGTGATTACTGATTACTGATAGTAACTGATTTGTGAAAGTTAATTATTCGGATTTTAAGAGTCAAAATTTGGTCTTTAGATTTGGAACACATTTATTTTTTAAATGCAACAAAAATACATTCCAACATTCAAATTCAATTTCTGTGCGAGTTTGACTACGCTTCTAAAGTGATGTATCGATTGCTGAAACCGGATTGGAGGCGGCGCCAACGTGATGTTAAATTGTTGGCCTTTTTCCAGCTTTTTTTCTTCCCGATGTTAAGGAAATTCTTCCTTTTGCTGCCTTTCAACTTAAACTCATTAGCCAGGTTCTTAAACAGACGAAGTAACTTGGTGGGGTTCGTATCCTCAATATTAAGGTTCAATTGATCCACTTGAACGATCACACAATCTGTATTGGAGGAAACCGTGTTCACATCTTCCTTCTTTCTTACAAGTGTCCAAAAGAGGTCTGAAAACCAGCTCAGGACTGTGGTGAGATATTGCAGCATTGTTGGACAGGTCTTCGCTTCAGCTGAAGTTCCAGTTCCCACCACAGACACAGCCAGCGCCGCCAGCACAGTATAAGAGGGAGAGATTGCTTTAATACATTTAATATGTGAGGCCACTGACTCACAGACAGAGCGCGGCGATTAAACATCGCAGCATTGCTGGGTAGCTCGGCGCTGCTGCTCAACTTACAGTATCCAGCTTCGAACCCCAGTAGCGGCAGCTTAGAGAGAGTGAAATGTGTGTGTTGTCTGTTTCGGCCTGTCTAAAATCACGAAAATATATATCTTTTTCAGCCTGCCTAAAATCATGAAAGTAATTTGAAATTTTTATTTTGAAAATAATTTCCTGTGATAAAAATTTGCAAACTAATTCTCGCTGTTTCGGTGAAGACGGGAGTCTCCGAGTAACAGATAGGGATGGGAATGTGTGTGTTGTTTCTCGCCGGCCGCTGTCGGCCGATTAACCGGTGATGGGATCAAGATTTGATGAAATTGAATCCGCCGATTTCAAGATCAAAATCGCCCTGGATGAACATAAACAGGTCTGAAGACCAGCCCGGGACTGGGGTTAATATCGCAGCCGTGTCTGGTGGCTCGGCGCTGCTCCTTAAATTCAAGATTCGGCAACAACTCCAACCAGCGCTTCTCACACTGAAGCGACATCCGCCCAGCCGCTGCTGGTGGGGCGGCAGTAATTGCCTGAGAGCCGCTCAGGAGAGTCATGTTTAATTAGGGCTGGATATTCACACAGAAATAGACAGAACTGACAACACGGAAACGGGCCAATAAAATACAACAGAGTAAACATTCCGCGGGTCGAGAAAAGGAGGAGACTTCCTTCTGAAATAAAGTCTGACGTGGATCAGTTGGACAGAAAGATTGTGAACGAGGACGTTCTGTAACATTGTGTGAGAGAGTTTGACAAGGTTCAGTAAGAGAGTTTGACAAGGTTCAGTAACAGAGTTTGATGATGTTTAGAAGCAGAGAGAGAGATTGCCGGTGTGAAGAGACAAAGAGCTCGGCGTCATTCATTGAGAGAGTTTAGCGACGTTCAGTACAAGTGGCAAGATGAAGTAAGAGAGATTGAAAACTTTCATCGAGAGAGTGTTTGACGCTATTTAGAGTGACAGAGATTGAGGACGGTCAGTGAGAGAGAGTTTGATGAAATTGACCCAACGGGCGATTCTCACTGAGGAAATTGACCATGTTCAGTGAGAGAGAGATTGTGACCAGGCTCAGAGGAGGTGAGACTTTCACCAGGCTGGGTAAGGCAGAATTGTGAGACCGGGCTCAGTAAAAGAGGGAGTTTGACCAGGATTAGTTAGACAGAGAGAGAGGCTGACCTCGTTCAGTGAGGGAGTGTGAGGTCGTTCAGTAGCAGAGAGAGAGATTGACGCCTGGCAGATAACAGAGAGTTTGACAACGTGAAGTAAGAGTTTCTCGACATTAGGACTTGTGTAGCTGATTACTGATTTCTGATTACTGATAGTAACTGATTTGTGAAAGTTAATTATTCGGATTTTAAGAGTCAAAATTTGGTCTTTAGATTTGGAACACATTTATTTTTTAAATGCAACAAAAATACATTCCAACATTCAAATTCAATTTCTGTGCGAGTTTGACTACGCTTCTAAAGTGATGTATCGATTGCTGAAACCGGATTGGAGGCGGCGCCAACGTGATGTTAAATTGTTGGCCTTTTTCCAGCTTTTTTTCTTCCCGATGTTAAGGAAATTCTTCCTTTTGCTGCCTTTCAACTTAAACTCATTAGCCAGGTTCTTAAACAGACGAAGTAACTTGGTGGGGTTCGTATCCTCAATATTAAGGTTCAATTGATCCACTTGAACGATCACACAATCTGTATTGGAGGAAACCGTGTTCACATCTTCCTTCTTTCTTACAAGTGTCCAAAAGAGGTCTGAAAACCAGCTCAGGACTGTGGTGAGATATTGCAGCATTGTTGGACAGGTCTTCGCTTCACCTGAAGTTCCAGTTCCCACCACAGACACAGCCAGCGCCGCCAGCACAGTATAAGAGGGAGAGATTGCTTTAATACATTTAATATGTGAGGCCACTGACTCACCGACAGAGCGCGGCGATTAAACATCGCAGCATTGCTGGGTAGCTCGGCGCTGCTGCTCAACTTACAGTATCCGGCTTCGAACCCCAGTAGCGGCAGCTTAGAGAGAGTGAAATGTGTGTGTTGTCTGTTTCGGCCTGTCTAAAATCACGAAAATATATATTTTTTTCAGCCTGCCTAAAATTATGAAAGTAATTTGAAATTTTTATTTTGAGAATAATTTCCTGTGATAATAATTTGGAAACTAATTCTCGCTGTTTCGGTGAAGACGGGAGTCTCCGAGTAATAGATAGGGATGGGAATGTGTGTGTTGTTTCTCGCCGGCCGCTGTCGGCCGATTAACCGGTGATGGGATCAAGATTTGATGAAATTGAATCCGCCGATTTCAAGATCAAAATCGCCCTGGATGAACATAAACAGGTCTGAAGACCAGCCCGGGACTGGGGTTAATATCGCAGCCGTGTCTGGTGGCTCGGCGCTGCTCCTTAAATTCAAGATTCGGCAACAAGTCCAACCAGCGCTTCTCACACTGAAGCGACATCCGCCCAGCCGCTGCTGGTGGGGCGGCAGTAATTGCCTGAGAGCCGCTCAGGAGAGTCATGTTTAATTAGGGCTGGATATTCACACAGAAATAGACAGAACTGACAACACGGAAACGGGTCAATAAAATACAACAGAGTAAACATTCCGCGGGTCGAGAAAAGGAGGAGACTTCATTCTGAAATAAAGTCTGACGTGGATCAGTTGGACAGAAAGATTGTGAATGAGGTTCTGTAACGTCGTGTGTGAGAGTTTGACAAGGTTCAGTAAGAGAGTTTGACAAGGTTCAGTAACAGAGTTTGATTATGTTTAGAAGCAGAGAGAGAGATTGCCGGTGTGAAGAGACAGAGAGCTCGGCGTCATTCATTGAGAGAGTTTAGCGACGTTCAGTACAAGTGGCAAGATGAAGTAAGAGAGATTGAAAACTTTCATCGAGAGAGCGTTTGACGCTATTTAGAGTGACAAAGATTGAGGACGGTCAGTGAGAGAGAGTTTGATGAAATTGACCCAACGGGCGATTCTCACTGAGGAAATTGACCATGTTCAGTGAGAGAGAGATTGTGACCAGGCTCAGAGGAGGCGAGACTTTCACCAGGCTGGGTAAAGCAGAACTGTGAGACCAGGCTCAGTAAAAGAGGGAGTTTGACCAGGGTTAGTTAGACAGAGAGAGAGGCTGACCTCGTTCAGTGAGGGAGTGTGAGGTCGTTCAGTAGCAGAGAGAGAGATTGACGCCTGGCAGATAACAGAGAGTTTGACAACGTGAAGTAAGAGTTTCTCGACATTAGGATTTGTGTAACTGATTACTGATTTGTGATTACTGATTACTGATAGTAACTGATTTGTGAAAGTTAATTATTCGGATTTTAAGAGTCAAAATTTGGTCTTTAGATTTGGAACACATTTATTTTTTAAATGCAACAAAAATACATTCCAATATTCAAATTCAATTTCTGTGCGAGTTTGACTACGCTTCTAAAGTGATGTATCGATTGCTGAAACCGGATTGGAGGCGGCGCCAACGTGATGTTAAATTGTTGGCCTTTTTCCAGCTTTTTTTCTTCCCGATGTTAAGGAAATTCTTCCTTTTGCTGCCTTTCAACTTAAACTCATTAGCCAGGTTCTTAAACAGACGAAGTAACTTGGTGGGGTTCGTATCCTCAATATTAAGGTTCAATTGATCCACTTGAACGATCACACAATCTGTATTGGAGGAAACCGTGTTCACATCTTCCTTCTTTCTTACAAGTGTCCAAAAGAGGTCTGAAAACCAGCTCAGGACTGTGGTGAGATATTGCAGCATTGTTGGACAGGTCTTCGCTTCAGCTGAAGTTCCAGTTCCCACCACAGACACAGCCAGCGCCGCCAGCACAGTATAAGAGGGAGAGATTGCTTTAATACATTTAATATGTGAGGCCACTGACTCACAGACAGAGCGCGGCGATTAAACATCGCAGCATTGCTGGGTAGCTCGGCGCTGCTGCTCAACTTACAGTATCCAGCTTCGAACCCCAGTAGCGGCAGCTTAGAGAGAGTGAAATGTGTGTGTTGTCTGTTTCGGCCTGTCTAAAATCACGAAAATATATATCTTTTTCAGCCTGCCTAAAATCATGAAAGTAATTTGAAATTTTTATTTTGAAAATAATTTCCTGTGATAAAAATTTGCAAACTAATTCTCGCTGTTTCGGTGAAGACGGGAGTCTCCGAGTAACAGATAGGGATGGGAATGTGTGTGTTGTTTCTCGCCGGCCGCTGTCGGCCGATTAACCGGTGATGGGATCAAGATTTGATGAAATTGAATCCGCCGATTTCAAGATCAAAATCGCCCTGGATGAACATAAACAGGTCTGAAGACCAGCCCGGGACTGGGGTTAATATCGCAGCCGTGTCTGGTGGCTCGGCGCTGCTCCTTAAATTCAAGATTCGGCAACAACTCCAACCAGCGCTTCTCACACTGAAGCGACATCCGCCCAGCCGCTGCTGGTGGGGCGGCAGTAATTGCCTGAGAGCCGCTCAGGAGAGTCATGTTTAATTAGGGCTGGATATTCACACAGAAATAGACAGAACTGACAACACGGAAACGGGCCAATAAAATACAACAGAGTAAACATTCCGCGGGTCGAGAAAAGGAGGAGACTTCCTTCTGAAATAAAGTCTGACGTGGATCAGTTGGACAGAAAGATTGTGAACGAGGACGTTCTGTAACATTGTGTGAGAGAGTTTGACAAGGTTCAGTAAGAGAGTTTGACAAGGTTCAGTAACAGAGTTTGATGATGTTTAGAAGCAGAGAGAGAGATTGCCGGTGTGAAGAGACAAAGAGCTCGGCGTCATTCATTGAGAGAGTTTAGCGACGTTCAGTACAAGTGGCAAGATGAAGTAAGAGAGATTGAAAACTTTCATCGAGAGAGTGTTTGACGCTATTTAGAGTGACAGAGATTGAGGACGGTCAGTGAGAGAGAGTTTGATGAAATTGACCCAACGGGCGATTCTCACTGAGGAAATTGACCATGTTCAGTGAGAGAGAGATTGTGACCAGGCTCAGAGGAGGTGAGACTTTCACCAGGCTGGGTAAAGCAGAATTGTGAGACCGGGCTCAGTAAAAGAGGGAGTTTGACCAGGATTAGTTAGACAGAGAGAGAGGCTGACCTCGTTCAGTGAGGGAGTGTGAGGTCGTTCAGTAGCAGAGAGAGAGATTGACGCCTGGCAGATAACAGAGAGTTTGACAACGTGAAGTAAGAGTTTCTCGACATTAGGACTTGTGTAGCTGATTACTGATTTCTGATTACTGATAGTAACTGATTTGTGAAAGTTAATTATTCGGATTTTAAGAGTCAAAATTTGGTCTTTAGATTTGGAACACATTTATTTTTTAAATGCAACAAAAATACATTCCAACATTCAAATTCAATTTCTGTGCGAGTTTGACTACGCTTCTAAAGTGATGTATCGATTGCTGAAACCGGATTGGAGGCGGCGCCAACGTGATGTTAAATTGTTGGCCTTTTTCCAGCTTTTTTTCTTCCCGATGTTAAGGAAATTCTTCCTTTTGCTGCCTTTCAACTTAAACTCATTAGCCAGGTTCTTAAACAGACGAAGTAACTTGGTGGGGTTCGTATCCTCAATATTAAGGTTCAATTGATCCACTTGAACGATCACACAATCTGTATTGGAGGAAACCGTGTTCACATCTTCCTTCTTTCTTACAATTGTCCAAAAGAGGTCTGAAAACCAGCTCAGGACTGTGGTGAGATATTGCAGCATTGTTGGACAGGTCTGCGCTTCACCTGAAGTTCCAGTTCCCACCACAGACACAGCCAGCGCCGCCAGCACAGTATAAGAGGGAGAGATTGCTTTAATACATTTAATATGTGAGGCCACTGACTCCCCGACAGAGCGCGGCGATTAAACATCGGAGCATTGCTGGGTAGCTCGGCGCTGCTGCTCAACTTACAGTATCCGGCTTCGAACCCCAGTAGCGGCAGCTTAGAGAGAGTGAAATGTGTGTTGTCTGTTTCGGCCTGTCTAAAATCACGAAAATATATATATTTTTTCAGCCTGCCTAAAATTATGAAAGTAATTTGAAATTTTTATTTTGAAAATAATTTCCTGTGATAAAAATTTGCAAACTAATTCTCGCTGTTTCGGTGAAGACGGGAGTCTCCGAGTAACAGATAGGGATGGGAATGTGTGTGTTGTTTCTCGCCGGCCGCTGTCGGCCGATTAACCGGTGATGGGATCAGGATTTGATGGAATTGAATCATGAAATAAAAGAGATTGAAAACGTTCACCGAGAGAGCGTTTGACGCTATTTAGAGTGACAGAGATTGAGTACGGTCAGTGAGAGAGAGTTTGATGAAATTGACCCAACGAGCGCTTCTCACTGAGGAAATTGACCATGTTCAGTGAGAGAGAGATTGTGGCCAGGCTCAGAGGAGGTGAGACTTTCACTAGGCTGGGTAAAGCAGAACTGTGAGACCAGGCTCAGTAAAAGAGGGAGTTTGACCAGGATTAGTTAGACAGAGAGAGAGGCTGACCTCGTTCAGTGAGTGAGTGTGAGGTCGTTCAGCAGCAGAGAGAGAGATTGACGGCTGGCAGATAACAGAGAGTTTGACAACGTGAAGTAAGAGTTTCTCGACATTAGGATTTGTGTAACTGATTACTGATTTGTGATTACTGATTACTGATAGTAACTGATTTGTGAAAGTTAATTATTCGGATTTTAAGAGTCAAAATTTGGTCTTTAGATTTGGAACACATTTATTTTTTAAATGCAACAAAAATACATTCCAACATTCAAATTCAATTTCTGTGCCAGTTTGACTACGCTTCTAAAGTGATGTATCGATTGCTGAAACCGGATTGGAGGCGGCGCCAACGTGATGTTAAATTGTTGGCCTTTTTCCAGCTTTTTTTCTTCCCGATGTTAAGGAAATTCTTCCTTTTGCTGCCTTTCAACTTAAACTCATTAGCCAGGTTCTTAAACAGACGAAGTAACTTGGTGGGGTTCGTATCCTCAACATTAAGGTTCAATTGATCCACTTGAACGATCACACAATCTGTATTGGAGGAAACCGTGTTCACATCTTCCTTCTTTCTTACAATTGTCCAAAAGAGGTCTGAAAACCAGCTCAGGACTGTGGTGAGATATTGCAGCATTGTTGGACAGGTCTGCGCTTCACCTGAAGTTCCAGTTCCCACCACAGACACAGCCAGCGCCGCCAGCACAGTATAAGAGGGAGAGATTGCTTTAATACATTTAATATGTGAGGCCACTGACTCCCCGACAGAGCGCGGCGATTAAACATCGGAGCATTGCTGGGTAGCTCGGCGCTGCTGCTCAACTTACAGTATCCGGCTTCGAACCCCAGTAGCGGCAGCTTAGAGAGAGTGAAATGTGTGTTGTCTGTTTCGGCCTGTCTAAAATCACGAAAATGTATTTTTTTTTCAACCTGCCTAAAATTATGAAAGTAATTTGAAATTTTTATTTTGAAAATAATTTCCTGTGATAGAAATTTGCAAACTAATTCTCGCTGTTTCGGTGAAGACGGGAGTCTCCGAGTAACAGATAGGGATGGGAATGTGTGTGTTGTTTCTCGCCGGCCGCTGTCAGCCGATTAACCGGTGATGGGATCAAGATTTGATGAAATTGAATCCGCCGATTTCAAGATCAAAATCGCCCTGGATGAACATAAACAGGTCTGAAGACCAGCCCGGGACTGGGGTTAATATCGCAGCCATGTCTGGTGGCTCGGCGCTGCTCCTTAAATTCAAGATTCGGCAACAACTCCAACCAGCGCTTCTCACACTGAAGCGACATCCGCCGAGCCGCTGCTGGTGGGGCGGCAGTAATTGCCTGAGAGCCGCTCAGGAGAGTCATGTTTAATTAGGGCTGGACATTCACACAGAAATAGACAGAACTGACAACACGGAAACGGGTCAATAAAATACAACAGAGTAAACATTCCGCGGGTCGAGAAAAGGAGGAGACTTCCTTCTGAAATAAAGTCTGACGTGGATCAGTTGGACAGAAAGATTGTGAACGAGGACGTTCTGTAACGTCGTGTGTGAGAGTTTGACAAGGTTCAGTAAGAGAGTTTGACAAGGTTCAGTAACAGAGTTTGATGATGTTTAGAAGCAGAGAGAGAGATTGCCGGTGTGAAGAGACAGAGAGCTCGGCGTCATTCATTGAGAGAGTTTAGCGACGTTAAGTACAAGTGGCAAGATGAAGTAAGAGAGATTGAAAACTTTCATCGAGAGAGTGTTTGACGCTATTTCGAGTGACAGAGGTTGAGGACGGTCAGTGAGAGAGAGTTTGATGAAATTGACCCAACGGGCGATTCTCACTGAGGAAATTGACCATGTTCAGTGAGAGAGAGATTGTGACCAGGCTCAGAGGAGGTGAGACTTTCACCAGGCTGGGTAAAGCAGAACTGTGAGACCAGGCTCAGTAAAAGAGGGAGTTTGACCAGGATTAGTTAGACAGAGAGAGAGGCTGACCTCGTTCAGTGAGGGAGTGTGAGGTGGTTCAGCAGCAGAGAGAGAGATTGACGTCTGGCAGGTAACAGAGAGTTTGACAACGTGAAGTAAGAGTTTCTCGACATTAGAATTAATTGTAACTGATTTGTGAAAGTTAATTATTCGGCTTTTAAGAGTCAAAGTTTGGTCTTTAGATTTGGAACACATTTATTTTTTAAATGCAACAAAAATACATTCTAACATTCAAATTCAATTTCTGTGCGAGTTTGACTACACTTCTAAAGTGATGTATCGATTGCTGAAACCGGATTGGAGGCGGCGCCAACGTGATGTTAAATTGTTGGCCTTTTTCCAGCCTTTTTTCTTCAGGATGATGAGGAAATTCTTCCTTTTGCTGCCTTTCAACTTTAATTTATGAGCCAGGTGCTTAAACAGACGAAGTAACTTGGTGGGGTTCGTATCCTCAATATTAAGGTTCAATTGATCCACTTGAACGATCACACAATCTGTATTGGAGGAAACCGTGTTCCCATCTTCCTTCGTTCTTACAATTGTCCAAAAGAGGTCTGAAAACCAGCTCAGGACTGTGGTGAGATATTGCAGCATTGTTGGACAGGTCTGCGCTTCA
Organism: Somniosus microcephalus; assembly: GCF_052327205.1. Taxonomy (NCBI): domain Eukaryota; kingdom Metazoa; phylum Chordata; class Chondrichthyes; order Squaliformes; family Somniosidae; genus Somniosus; species Somniosus microcephalus. The sequence goes on from NC_141010.1 coordinate 11,846,242, forward strand.
CCTGAAGTTCCAGTTCCCACCACAGACACAGCCAGCGCCGTCAGCACAGTGTAAGAGGGAGAGATTCCTTTAATACATTTAACATGTTGCTGTGTGAGGTGCTGGTGAAGGCCACTGACTCCCCGACTGAAATCGCAGCTATTTCCGGGCGTTTGGGCGCTTTGACACAACTTGCAGATCCGGCCTCGAAATGCAGTGGCGACAGCTCAGAGAAAGTAAAATGTGTGTTGTCTGTTCCAGCCTGTCTAAGATCACGAAAATATCTTTCTTTTCAGCCTGCTTAAAATTATGAAAATAATTTGAAATTTTTATTTTGAAATTAATTTTCTGTGATTAAAATTAGCAAACTATTTCTCGCTGTTTCGGTGAAGGCGGGAGTCTCCGAGCAACAGATAGGGATGGGAATGTGTGTGTTGTTTCTCGCCGGCCGCTGTCGGCCGATTAACCGGTGATGGGATCAAGATTTGATGAAATTGAATCCGCCGATTTCAAGATCAAAATCGCCCTGGATGAACATAAACAGGTCTGAGGACCAGCCCGGGACTGGGGTTAATGTCGGCGGGGTTTCTCTCCTGGGCTCCTGGGTGAAATATGGTTTGGGCTCATTGGGACAGGGAGGGGGCACTGGGAGAGAGCGGGGCCGGGGGGCGGGATCAGGTGTCACTGGCCCCTGAAACTCAATCCCATCAGATGTTTGATCGGCCTCCGGGCACCAGAGACACCGAGCGGCCTCTTTCAAACTTGTAACTTCCGTGTATTTCTGTGTCTCAATCCGGCCGGTTTGTGTCGCTGTTGATGAAATTATTTCTCGCCGATCAGCAGCAGGGAACTGAATACAGGAACAAAAGCAAAATACTGCGGGTGGGGGAAATCTGAAAGAGCAACAGAAAATGCTGGAAACACTCGGCAGGTCAGACAGCATCTATAAGATCATAAGAAATAGGAGCAGGAGGAGGCGATTTGGCCCCTCGAGCCTGCTCCGCCATTCAATAAGATCATGGCTGATCTTCTACCTCATCTCCACTTTCCTGCTCTATCCCCATATCCCTTGATTCCCTTAATATTGAAAAATTTATCGATCTCTGTATTGAATATACTCCACAGCCCTCTGGGGTAGAGAATTCCAAAGATTCACTGCCCTCTGAGTGAAGACATTTCTCTTCCTCTCAGTCCTAAATGGCCGACCCCTTATTCTGAGACTGTGACCCCTGGTTGTAGACTCCCCAGCCAGGGGAAACATCCTCCCTGCATCTACCCTGTCAAGCCCTGTAAGAATTTTGTATGTTTCAATGAGATCACCTCTCATTCTTCTAAACTCTAGAGAATATTGGCCCAGTGGACTCAGTCTCTCCTCCCAGGGACCAGTCTGGTGAATCTTCATTGAACCCCCTCTATGGGAAGTATATCCTTCCTTAGGTAAGGAGACCAAAACTGTACACAATGCTCCAGGTGTGGTCTCACCAGGGTAATATATAATTGCAGTAAGACGTGCAACATGGAGCAACAGACTTATCGTCTCAGGTCGATGACCTTTCATCAGAACTGGAGGTTGTTCGAGATTTAACAGTTTTTGAGCAAGGGTAGAGCCAGGGAAAGTGAGCCCATCCAAAAAACTGCTGTCCATATCTTAAATCGCATCTGGTCCCGCTCACCCATCATCCCTGAGCTGGTTGAACTACATTGGCTCTGAGACACCCATGTCTTCATTTAAATTGCACATCCTTGTGTTTAAATCCCTCCACTGCCTCACCGCTCCCTATCTCTGCAACCTCCACCAGCCCAACAACCCTCCAAGAACTCTGTGTTCCTCCAATTCTGGCCTCTTGCGCATCCCCCACTCCCTTCACCCCATCATTGGTGGCCGTGCCTTCAGCTGTCTAGGCCCTAAACTCTGGAATTCCCCTCCCCAAACCGCTTCACCTCTCCATCTCTCTCTCCTTTAAGACTCAGCTCAAAACCTACCTCTTTGATTAAGCATTTTATTCACCTGTCCTAATATCTTATTCTTTAGCTCGGTGCCAATTTTTGTCCAATTAGACTCATGTGAAACATCTTGGGACATGTTACACTATTAAAGGTGCAATATAAATGTAAGTTGTTTTTGTTCTGTTTTGCTTTCAGTATCTGACAGTCCTTATACCGAAAGCAGAAACTGCAGATGGTGGGAATCGGAAACAAAAAGACCAAATGGACAAAATAGTGAGCAGGTCAGTCAGCATCTGTGGCGAGAACACAGTAACAGGAGGAGGCCATTCAGCCCCTCGAGCCTGATCCACCATTCAATTAGTTCATGGCTGATCTGTACCTCAACTCCAGTGGGTAAGTTAATGTTTCAAGTCTGGATTCTTGGTCAGACAGCACTTTAAAACCATCCCCAGGAAGTCCCACCACACTTTATAACTTCTGAAGTGCTGCCACTTGTGTTATGTCACCAAACACGGCAGTAAATTTGCACACAGGAAGGCCCAATAATCTGCCGTATTTTGGGTGCTGAAGATTCCAATCTTGGTCACAGTAAGAACTCCCTGTTCTTCAAATGATTCCGTGGGATCTTCTGGTGCACCAGAACGGGCAGACAGTTGGTGGAACACCTCACAGGAAAGTTGATTCCTCCTACAATGCAGCACTCCCTCAGTACTGCACTGAAGTGTGGGCCTACATTATAAGCTCAGGTCTATGGTAGGGACAGCAAACTACTGACTAATGCAAATCGACACATTTACTGACAGACTCAGTATAAACATACAAACAGGAGAAGGCAATTCACCCCCTCATGCCTGTTCCGCCATTCAGTTAGATCATGATTGATCTGTATACTAACTCCATTCACACGCCTTGGTCCTATATTCATTAATGCCCTTACCACACAAAAATTTATCATTCGCAGTTTTGAAATTTTGATTTGCGGTCTAGCCTCAACAGTATTTTATGGGAGAGAGTTCCAGATGTCCACGACCCATTGTGTGAAACACTGCTTCCTGACATCACCCCTGAATGGTCTAGCTCTAATTGTAAGATTATGACACCTTGTTCTGGATTCCCCCAGCCAGAGGAAACAGTTTCCCTCTCTCCACCCCTTTAATCATCTTAAACATCTCAATTAGATCACCTCTTAATATTCTTTACAATCCTTGTCAATGCAATCTGTCCTCATAATTTAACCCTTTTAGCCCCGGTATAATTCTGGTGAATCTGCGCTGGACCCTCTCCAAGCCCAATATATCCTTCTGAGGTGCGATGCCCAGAACTGAGCGCAGTGCTCCATGGTGCTATTGAGTTGTAATTTCAATGGTTGAATGTATTTTTGGTGTATTTTTGAATATACAGCATGCTGATGTTAAGGCCCATGTGCGATTATGTAAAATCAAATAGAGTATTAATTTTCCAAATGAAATCCTAATGCAGGAAGTGGTGTCAATGGTGAGATATATCTTTTTATATTTGGACCTTTATGAATGAAAGACTTGCATTTATATAGCACCTTTCACGATGAAAGGCATCTCAAAGCTCTTTACAGCCAATGAAGTACTATGTGAAGTGGAGTCACTGTTGTTATGTGGGAAACACAGCAGTCAATTTGCGCACAGCAAGCTCCCACAAACAGCAATATGATAATGATCAAATAATCTGCTTTTGTCCTGTTGGTTGAGGTATAAATATTGGCCCCAGGATGACTCCGCTGCTCTTCTACAAAATAGTGCCATGGGATCTTTTACACCCACCGGAGAGAGCAGACAGGGCCTCGATTTAACATCTCATCCAAAAGATGGTACTTCTGACAGTGCAGCACTCCCTCAGCACTGCACTGGAGTGTCAGCCTAGCTTTATGTGCTCAAGTCCTGGGAGTATGACTTGAACCCACAACCTTCTGACTCACAACCTTCCCTTTTTTATCGGGACCTTTTCAAATGGGCCTTATCCCTTTGCTCCAGCCAGCACTGAGACAAATGGGTGTAATAATATATTAGTTATGGTACTGGACTAGCAACTTAGAGGTTGTAAATTCAGATTGAATTCAGAAAACTGGCTAACACCAGAATAAAATGTGGGATTGTCATAAAATCCAGCTGGTTCACTGATGCCCTTCAGGGAAGGGATTCTGCAATCACCAGCTGATCAGGCCTCGACGTGAATCTTACCTCACAATACACTCAATGTTCTTTGAATTGACCCAGCAGGCTACTCTTGTAAAGAATTGTTATGAAGTTGAGTATTAAAAAAAATTGAATGCACTTATTGGCAATGAGGAAGGAGTCATATTTAAATAAGCAGGTCATTCAAGTCCCACTCCAGAACCTTGAGAACAAAATCGAGGCTGGCATTCCAGTGTACTACTGAGGGAGTGCTGCACTGTCGGAGGTGCCGTCTTTCGGATGAGACATCAAACCAAGGCTTCTGTCCGCCCTCTCAGGTGGATAGAAAAGTTCCCATGGCATTGTTTCGAAGAAGAGGAAGGGAGTTATCCCCGGGGTCCTGGCCAATATTTATCCCTCAACCAACAGATTGTCTGGTCATCATCACACTGCTGTTTGTGGGAGCTTGCTGTGCGCAAATTGGTGGCCAAGTTTACTACATTACAACAGTGACTACACTTCAACAGTACTTCATTGGCTGTAATGTGCTTTGGGACATCCTGAAAGGGTTGTGAAAGGCGCTACATAAATGCAAGTTCTTTCTTTCTTTAATGTCAGCCTAGTCAATGCTGCAAAGACCTGCTGAATTATATCAAGGGACTGTTGCCCAGGTTGGAAGAGCTGTCCCACAGATTACCCAAAAACAGCCTCAGATATTAATATTCAGCCAACATCCCATGCTCTTGTCTATAACCATCTTTGGTTTTGTCCCAACCGGAGGTGGTATACGGTCAAGTGGGAGTAGAACTTGGAGTCAGCAATAGTTTTTTTTAAATTCGTTTATGGGATGTGGGCGTCGCTGGCAAGGCCAGCACTTATTGCCCATCCCTATTTGCTCTTGAGAAGGTGGTGGTGAGCTGCCTTCTGGAAACTCTGCAGTCCCACAGTGCTTTTAGGGAGGGAGTTCCTGGATTTTGACTCAGCGAGGATGAAGGAACGGCGATATATATCTAAGTCAGGATGGTGTGTGTGACTTGGAGGGGAACTTGGAGGTGGTGGTGTTCCCATGCGTCTGCTGCCCTTGTCCTTCTAGGTGAAAGAGGTTGCGGGTTTGGGAGGTGCTGCCAAAGAAGCCTTGGCGAGTTGCTGCGGTGCGTCTTGTAGATGGTACACACTGCAGCCAAGGTGCACCGGCGGTGGAGGGAGTGAATGTTTAAGGTGGTGGATGGGGTGCCAATCAAGCGGGCTGCTTTGTCCTGGATGGTGTCGAGCTTCTTGGGTGTTGTTGGAACTGCACTCATCCAGGCAAGTGGAGAGTATTCCATCACACTCTTTACTTGTGCCTTGTAGATGGTGGAAAGGCTTTGTGGAGTCAGGATGTGAGATACTTGCTGCAGGATGTGAGATACTAGCTTTTGACCTGCTCTTGTTGCCACAGTATTTATGTGGCTGGTCCAGTTAAGTTTCTGGTCAATGGTGATTCCCCCAGTAATTTTTTTAATAGAATTTGATAAATATTTGAAGGGAAAAATTTTCATGTCTATGGGGAAAGAGCAAGGGAGTGGGATTAAATTTATCGCTCTGCTAAAGAACCAGCACAGTCGCAGTGGGCTGAAAGGCCTCCTTCAGAGCCGTATCTTTCTATGATAATTATGGACATGGTGAAAAGGGAGGTGGGTGTAACTTTCAACCTTTGTGATAAAATTGGACTTAATAAGGGAACATTTGGATTTGAACCAGGAGCCTCTTGACCTGCAGTTAAATACTCTACCTCTGAGCTATCCCCAGTCTCACATACCAAAAAGCCCATGAACGCCACAATCAAATAATCCAACAGAGAATGCCCTGAGCTTTCCACACATCCCCCACCCTCTCTTCATTGGGGCACATTTCCAGCCGGGCAGGATATTCACCCACTCCTGAGATGCTCCACACCATGCCCCCGGCCTCATTCCTGACACCAAGTTATGAAAATATGGGGGAAGGTCTCGCTGGACTGTGCCCGGGATTCAGGCCCCTCTGGGGACAGGACCCTGCTCTGGGAGAAAGAGGCGGTTAGTGCACTGCCAGTGGAAATTTTAAATCTATATTTAAATCTCCCACTTTTCTTGCTGCATGGCCTCGCTCTGAGAATGTTTACACAGGCTGCTCCGATCTGTTCATCAGTCCAGGCTCAGTGGTAGCACTCGCACTACTGAGCAAAAGGTTGTGGGTTCGAGCTCCCCATCTCCAAGACTGGAGCTCATAATCCAGGCTGACACTTCAGTTTAGTACTGAGACAAGTGCTGCATTGTCGGAGGGGCCATTTTTCAGATGAGACTTTAAACCGAGGCCTTGTGTGTTTTCTGAGATGGATATAAAAGATGTCATGGCATTATTTGAAAAAATGCAAGGGAGTTCTCCCCATTGTCCTGGGCTACATTTATTACTAAATCATCACCAAAAAAGACAGATTGCTATTTTCATTTATTTCATTACAGTTTTTGGGAGCTTGCTGTGCAGAACCTCTTGCTCACTGCCTCTATCACCAAACCCCCAATCTACATCTTCATCATTGCAAGGATTGACTGCTGGTGAAAAGTGGTTCTGAAGAGTTATTATTACTGACTATAATGATCACAGAGCAGTTATGAAGGAAGGACAACATTGTGAATCCTTTTTTGTGGATTTGAACCAGGAACTTCAATGATCTGCAGTGAAATGCTCCACCACTGAGCTATACCCACTGACACAGCCATGTTCCTTATGTGCTTCAAAAAATCACAGTCCAGAGTGCAGCACACCATCAGGGATAAGAAACAGTTGGAGTGATTTAAAAAAAGAAAGACTTCCATTTTTATAGTAACTTTCAAAAGAGAATTGGATAAATATTTGAAGGGAAAAATTTACATGTCTATGGGGAAAGAGCAAGGGAGTGGGATTAAGTTTATCGCTCTGCTAAACAATCAGCACAGCCGCAGTTGGCCGAAAGTCCTCCTTCAGAGCCGTATCTTTCTATGTTCATTATGGACATGGTGAAGAGGGAGGCGGGTGTAACTTTCAACCTTTGTGATAAAATTGGACTTAATAAGGGAACATTTGGATTTCAACCAAGAGCCTCTTGACCTGCAGTTAAATACTCTACCTCTGAGCTATCCCCAGTCTCACATACCAAAAAGCCCATGAACACCACAATCAAATAATCCAACAGAGAACACCCTGAGCTTTCCACACATCCCCCACCCTCTCTTCATTGGGGCACATTTCAAGCCGGGCGGGATATTCACCCACTCCTGAGATGCCCCACTCCATGCCCCCGGCCTCATTCCTGACACCAGATTATGAAAATATGGGCGAAGGTCTCGCTGGATTGTGCCCGGGATTCAGGCCCCTTTGGGGATAGGACCGTGCTGTTGGAGAAAGAGGCGGTTAGTGCACTGCTAGTGCAAGTTTTAAATCTATATTTAAATCTCCCACTTTTCTTGGTGCATAGCCTCGCTCTGAGAATGTTTACACAGGCTGCTCCAATCTGTTCATCAGCCCAGGCTCAGTGGTAGCACTCGCACTACTGAGCAAAAGGTTGTGGGTTCGAGCTGCCCATCTCCAAGACTGGAGCTCATAATCCAGGCTGACACTTCAGTTTAGTACTGAGGGAAGCGCTGCATTGATGGAGGGGCCATTTTTCAGATGAGACTTTAAACCGAGGCCTTGTCTGTCTTAGAGTCATAGAGTCATAGAGTCATAGAGTTTTACAGCACAGAAAGAGGCCCTTCGGCCCATCGTGTCTGCGCCGCCCATCCATCCCTGTCCAGTCTAATCCCATTTTCCAGCATTTGGTCCATAGCCTTGTATGCAATGGCATTTCAAGTGCTCATCCAAATGCTTCTTGAATGTTGTGAGGGTTCCTGCCTCTACCACCCTTTCAGGCATTGAGTTCCACATTCCAACCACCCTCTGGGTGAAAAAGTTCCTCCTCAAATCCCCTCTAAATCTCCTGCCCCTTACCCTGAATCTATGCCCCCTTGTTATTGACCCCCCTACTAAGGGGAAAAGTTCCTCTTTGTCTACCCTATCTATGCCCCTCATCATTTTGTACACCTCAATCAGGTCCCCCCTCAGCCTTCTTTGCTCCAAGGAAAACAACCCCAGCCTGTCCAGCCTCTCTTCATAGCTGAGGCGCTCCATCCCAGGTAACATCCTGGTGAATCTTCTCTGCACCCTCTCCAAAGCAATCACATCCTTCCTATAGTGAGGCGACCAGAACTGCACACAGTACTCCAGCTGTGGCCTCACCAGCGTTTTGTACAGTTCCATCATAACCTCCCTGCTCTTATATTCTATGCCTCGGCTAATGAAGGCAAGTATCCCATATGCCTTTTTAACCACCTTATCTACCTGTTCCGCTGCCTTCAGGGATCTATGTACATGTACACCAAGGTCCCTCTGACCCTCTGTACTTCCTAGGGTCCTACCACTCATTGTGGATGTAAAAGATGTCATGGCATTATTTGAAAAAATGCAAGGGAGTTCTCCCCATTGTCCTGGGCTACATTTATTACTAAATCATCACCAAAAAAGACAGATTGCTATTTTCATTTATTTCATTACAGTTTTTGGGAGCTTGCTGTGCAGAACCTCTTGCTCACTGCGTCTATCACCAAACCCCCAATCTACATCTTCATCATTGCAAGGATTGACTGTTGGTGAAAAGTGGTTCTGAAGAGTTATTATTACTGACTATAATGATCACAGAGCAGTTATGAAGGAAGGACAACATTGTGAATCCTTTTTTGTGGATTTGAACCAGGAACTTCAATGATCTGCAGTGAAATGCTCCACCACTGAGCGATACCCAGTGACACAGCCATGTTCCTTATGTGCTTCAAAAAATCACAGTCCAGAGTGCAGCACACCATCAGGGATAACAGATGGAGTGATTTAAAAAAGAAATACTTCCACTTTTATAGTAACTTTCAAAAGAGAATTGGATAAATATTTCAAGGGAAAAATTTACAGGGCTATGGGGAAAGAGCAAGGGGGTGGGATTAAATTTATTGCTCTGCTAAAGAACCACCACAGCCGCAGTGGGCCGAAAGGCCTCCTTCAGTGCTGTATCTTTCTATGCTAATTATGGACATGTTGCAGAGGGAGGTGGGTGTAACTTTCAACCTTTGTGATAAAATTGGACTTAATAAGAGAGCACGTGGATTTGAACCAGAGATCACTCGATCTGTAGTCAAATGCTCTACCACTGAGCTATACCCCCTCTCATACACCAATGCCCCCTGAATGTCACAATCAAATAATCCAACAGAGAACACCCTGAGCGTTTCACACAACCCCCACCCTCTCTTCATTGGGGCACATTTCCAGCCGGGCGGGATATTCACCCACTCCTGAGATGCCCCACTCCATGCCCCCGGCCTCATTCCCGGCACCAGGGCATTTACATATGGGAGAAGCTCTCGCTGGTCTGTGCCTGGGATTCAGGCCCATCTGGGGACAGGACCCTGATGTAGGAGAAAGAGGTGGCTAGTGCACTGCTAGTGGAAAGTTTTTTAACTACTTTTAAATATCACTTTTCTCGGCCTCGCTCTGAGAATGTTTACATAGGCTGCTCCGATCTCAGTGGCAGCTCTCGCACTACTGAGCAAAAGGTTGTGGGTTCGAGCTCCCCACCCCCAAAGACTGGAGCTCATAATCTAGGCTGACACTTCAGTTTAGTACTGAGGGAAGCGCTGCATTGTCAGAGGGGCCATTTTTCAGATGAGACATTAAACCGTGTCTTGTCTCTCTTCTGTTGTGGACGTAAAAGATGTCATGGCACCATTTGAAGAAGAGCAAGGGAGTTCTCCCCTTTGTCCTGGGCTACATTTATTCCTAAACAAACACCAAAAAATCAGCTTGCGTGCTGCCTACATCACCAAACCCCAATCTCCACCTTCATCACCACAAGGATTGACTGTTGGTGAGAAGCGGGTATGAAGAGTTATTATTACTGGTTATAATGATCACAGACTAGCTGTGGAGGAAGGATTATGAATCTTTATTTGTGAATCATAAAGGATTTTAAGGGGCCCACTACGGATTTGAATTAGGGATCTCGTAAATCTGCAACCACGCTATCACTGAGCTGTACCCCAAAACACATCAAGTGCTTCACAGTAAAATGGTCCATTGCACAGAACACCATCATGAATAAGGAAAAGATAAACAAAAACAGAAAATGCTGGAAATACTCAGCAGGTCAGGCAGCATCTGTGCAGAGAGAAAGTTAGCATTTCAGGTCGATGACCTTTAACAGAAGCTGCCTGACCTGCTGAGTATTTCTAGCATTTTCTGTTTTTATTTCAGATTTCCAGCATCCTCAGTATTTTGCTTTTGTAAAGAGAAGATAAGATCATTTTAATAAAGAAAGACTTGCATTTTTATAGCACCTTTCTTGTCCACCGGACATCCCAAAGCGCTTTACAGCCAATGAAGTACTTTTTGAAGTGTAATCACTCTTCTAATGTATTTTAAAATTTAATAAATTATTCGATAATGCGAAACATTGCTTTAAAAAGACTCCTCGCTGTTCTTTGAAAAATGGCACCAAACTGTTTATGCAGAGTTATTTTTACTGATTCTGAAGTGTTCAAAATCATGAATATTTTTATAGAGTAAATAAAGCTGTTTCCAGTGTCAGAAGGGTCGGTAACCAGAGGACACAGATTTAAGGTGCTTAGCAAAAGAACAAGAGGTGACAGGAGGAACATTTTTTACACAGTGAGTTGTTGTGATCTGGAATGCACTGCCTGAAAGGGTGGTGGAAGCAGATTCAATAGTAACTTTCAAAAGAGAATTGGATAAATATTTGAAGGGAAAATTTACAGGGCTATGGGGAAATAGCAAGGGAGTGGGATTAATTGTATAGCTCTGCTAAGGAGTTGGGACAGGCACGATGGGCCGAATGGCCTCCTTCAGTGCTGTAATATTCTCATATTCAATGATAAATATGGACGTCGTGTAGAGGGAGGTGTGTGTAACTTTCATTCTTTGTGATAACATAAAGGTCATTGAGGAGGCACCTGGATTTGAGCCATATCAAATCTGGTTGAAATAAATACAGAGCGCAGAGACTGAACGTCTTGTCATTGCCGAGCAGCTTGTTGCTGCTGCTCAACTTCCAGGTGCGGCCACGAACGCCCCCTGGTGGCAACAGCCCGGAGAGAGTGAAATAATTTATTTTCAAAATCATTTTCTCTGATTAAAAATTTCCATGGGGCAGATTTTGCGGTGTGTATGACGGCTAAATCCTGAACTTGCGATCTGTCAATGTACAACTTGACAGATGATCTACACCGACAGGGAAATCCTCATTGCTGGTGCAGGATTGGGCTAATTGCCCAGCAATTACATCTGAAAATGTTATGGTTAGTGAAAGCAGGCGCAGGAGCCTTTTTCACTGTGAAAGAAACCCATTTGTATTGAACATTTAGCGCAAGCAGCGGATATAGTTTAAGCAATACAACTTTTACCCTAAAACGTACAAAATCTGCAAATTGTTCAGTGAGTTTAAATAAAACAAACGTACTGAGCTTGAATAAAGGAGACTATGAAGTTATGAGAGCGGAATTGATTAGAGTGGACTGGGAAAATAGATTAAAGGGTAAGACGGTACATGATCAGTGGTGTACATTCAAGGAGTTATTTTACAACTTTCAAAAAAAATATATTCCTCTGAGGAAAAAAGGGTGTAAAAGAAATGACAGCCATCCGTGGCTAAGTAAAGTAATAAAGGATAGTATCTGACTAAAAACAAGGGCATATAAGGTAACCAAATTTAGTGGGAGGATAGAAGATTGGGAAGTCTTTAAAAGACAGCAAAAAATAACTAAAAGATTGATTAAGAAAGGGAAAATAGATTATGAAAGTAAATTAGCAAAAAATATAAAAACAGATAGCAAGAGTTTCTATAGTTATATAAAAAGAAAAAGGGAGGCTAAAGTAAATGTTGGTCCCTTAGAGGATGAGACCGGGAAATTAATGGTGGGAAACATGGAGATGGCAAAAACGCTGAACAAATATTTTGTATCAGTCTTTACAGTAGAGGACACTAAGAATATCCCAACACTGGGCAAACAGGGGGCTCTAGGGAGGGGGAGGAGCTAAATACGATTAAAATCACTAAGTAAGTGGTACAGGTAGACTATCCTTTATCCAAAAACCTTGGGACCAGCCGTGTTTCGGTTTTCGGAAAATTTCGGATTTCAGAAGGTATTACGGGGCAGCACCCCGTGAGCCACCGCATTAATATTTCTGCAGCGAACCTTATGAATACCTGTATTCACACTGAGTGGGATAAATAAAGACTATAAATACTGTAGTATTACAGGGATAAATACTCTGGTACAGTTTATTTGTAAGGAAAACATTCAGTAAAACTTCAAACATATACAGGTACAAACTAAGCTAAATACCTGTACATATACATGCAGTAAAGGTACATTACATCTGGCTTGAGGATCTTGGAGAAGAGGGTACATCAGTGTTGTCATCATTGTCATCAGGTTGGAGTCGGACATCTGAAGATGGGCCAGGAACAGGATTCTCAAGTGATGAAGCAGCACTACGACAGACGGCCTTTTTAAAGATTTCTTCCAGTGTCATCTGTCTCATTAACATTGGTTTCTGTCTAAGCAGTCTCTCTTTAATTGAGTAAACTTGCATAATCTCTTGCTCACTGATAAATGCACGTTGTTCAAGGCCAGCAATTAACTGATCACACATTGTCACCATATCATCTATGGAGATTTTTTCACCTGTGTTCACAATGTCATCATCATCATCATCAGTACTATCCTCATGCTTGTCTTTATTTAACACCATTTCAGCAATTTCCCCATCACTCAACGAATGCACAACAGGTGCATCATTGTCAATGTTCAGCACTTCTTCGATGTCAGCTTCCTCTAACTTATTTACACTTTCGGATGATAAACCTTTGGCGTAAGTAAGGAGGCTTGATATCATCATCTTCTCCTGACTGACAGGAAATCCTTCAAAATCTTCATCTGCAGGTCCATCTTCATGAAACATCGTTGAAGGCCCAAAGTCTGTGCCAAGCATTTATTAATGTTGGTTTGTCAACATCGTTCCAAGCATTAGCAACTGCGTAAATGGCATCCTTAACATTGAATTCTTTCAGGAAGCTTTGGATTCCTTCACCTCTGTTGATTGCATCAAGCATAGAGTTCAAAAAAACGCCTTTATACTTGCTCTTCATGGAGCGTAAAATTCCTTGGTCACAAGGCTGTATTAAAGATGTCACATTAGGGGAAAATTAATGCCGAAAACATAACTTTTCACAAGAAGTTCAGGAGGGGGATGTGCGGAGCAGTTGTCCAGGAACAATAAAATTTTGCAGTTTTCTTCCAGTCCAACTTGCCTGCAATGAGCTCGTGTCGCTGGTACGAAGTGGTTATTGAACCAGTGAGAAAATATTCCTCTGGTTACCCATGCTTTCTTGCTCGCATAATAATGCACAGGTAAATTGCATACACCTTTCAAACATCTCGGATGTTGGCGTTTTCCAATCACTACCAACTTTAACTTGTGTGTGCCTGCAGCATTGGCACACCCAAGAACAGTCAACCTGTCCTTAGCATCCTTAAAACCTGCTGGTGCACTCTCATCAGCCGTTGCTAATGTTTTTCTAGGAGCCTAGCGCCAGAACAGAGCTGTTTCATCAGCATTGTAAATTTGTTCAGGACCGAGGTTTTCATCAGATATTATTTTTGCAAATTCATCTATGTAATTTTCAGCTGCTTCATGATCAGCAGAAGCTTTTTCACCACAGATTTTCAGATATTTTATACCATGACGCTTCTTAAATTTATGCAGCCAACCTTCTGAATATTCACACTCAACTTCAATGTTCAGTTCTTCATGGTATATTCTAGCTTGTTTCATGACCATCAAACCAGTCAGTGGCACACGTTCACCTCTGCGTTGTCGAATCCACTCAATCAGCACACGGTCAAGATCTTCATTTTTTGCCCTATGCAATGTTTTCCTACTTTTCATTAGTTTATGGTCATCACTGTCAGTGTAAAACTTCAACAACTTGTCTTTCTGTTTCTTTAAGTCATATATGGTGGTAGTTCCCACACCATATTCTTCAGTAAGATGTCGCACAGACACACCACGATCAAGCTTCTGCAATAACTCCACTTTCTGCGACATCGATAATGAGCGATGCTTCCTTCTCTGCTTCTCACTGTTACCCATAGGGGTATCTGCAGCTCTTTATAGCATTTTCACAAATCGTAAAAAACCAACAAATATCAAAGAGAGCAGCAGGCGCACGTGTGACAGCACTGAGACACAACTGACGCCTCACACCTGCGTGGGTCAAGCATCGGCCGCGTCGGGTCATGTTTTGCGCCACTCGGGTCATGTCGTGCGCACGACTTACGCTGAACGAAAAAACTTTCGGTTTTCAGAGGTTTTCTGTTTTCGGAAGTGCGGATAAAGGCTGGTACACTATCCCTTATCTGAAAGGGTGGGGGTCGGCGGGGGGTTGGGGGTCGGGGGGGGAGAGAAGAATATCGGACAGGCCGCTGCAGCTATCGGACGGGCCGCTGTATTGTTGGGTTCACTCTCCCGGTACCTCCTTCACACTGCCCGGCTCGGCCTGCAATCTCCTACCCAGGAGGGAACTCTGTGACCCCTCTGCCCTGCTCAGCGTAAGTCGTGCGCCACTCTGGTCATGTCGTGCGCACGACTTACGCTGAACGAAAAAACTTTCGGTTTTCAGAGGATTTCGGTTTTCGGAAGTGCGGATAAAGGATACACTATCCCTTATCCGAAAGGGTGGGGGTCGGCGGGGGGTCGGGGGTCGGGGGGGGAGAAAAGAATATCGGACAGGCCGCTGCAGCTATCGGACGGGCTGCTGTATTGTTGGGTTCACTCTCCCGGTACCTCCTTCACACTGCCCGGCTCGGCCTGCAATCTCCTACCCAGGAGGGAACTCAGTGACCCTCTGCCCTGCTCAGCGTAAGTCGTGTGCCACTCTGGTCATGTCGTGCGCACGACTTACGCTGAACGAAAAAACTTTCGGTTTTTAGAGGGTTTCGGTTTTCGGAAGTTCGGATAAAGGATAGTCTACCTGTACTCAGTAAAATAATGGGACTTAAGGCGGATAAATCCCCTGGACCTGATGGCTTACATCCTAGGGTCTTGAGGGAAGTGGCGGTAGGGATTGTGGATGCATTGGTAATAATTTTCCAAAACTCCCTGGACTCAGCAAAGGTCCCGGCAGATTGGAAAACTGCTAATGTAACACCCTTATTTAAAAAGGGTAATAGACAGAAGGCTGGAAACTATAGGCCAGTTAGCATAACATCTGTAGTTGGTAAAATTTTAGAGTCGATTATTAAGGAGACAGTAACGGGACATTTGGATAAACATAATCTAATAGGACAAAGTCAGCATGGTTTTACGAAGGGGAAGTCATGTTTGACAAATTTGCTTGAGTTCTTTGAGGATGTAACATACAGGGTGGATAAAGGGGAACCAGTGGACGTAGTGTATTTAGACTTCCAAAAGGCATTTGACAAGGTGCCACACAAAAGATTATTGCTCAAGGTAAAAAATCACGGGATTGGGGGTAATATTCTGGCATGGGTGGAGGATTGGCGATCTAACAGAAAGCAGAGAGTTGGGATAAATGGTTCATTCTCAGACTGGCAATCAGTAACTAGTGGTGTTCCGCAGGGGTCAGTGCTGGGACCCCAACTCTTTACAAGCTATATTAACGATTTGGAGGAAGGGACCGAGTGTAACATATCAAAGTTTGCAGATGATACAAAGATGGGAGGGAAAGTAGTGAGTGAGGAGGACATAAAAAACCAGCAAAGGGACATAGAGAGGCTAAGTAAGTGGGCAGAGATTTGGCAGATGGAATATAATACTGGAAAGTGTGAGGTTATGCACTTTGGCAGAAAAAATCAAAGAGCAAGTTATTATATTAATGGCAAGAAACTGGAAAGTACTGCAGTACAAAGGGATCTGGGGTGCACGAAATACAAAAAGTTAGTATGCAGGTGCAGCACGTGATCAAGAAGGCCAATGGAATGTTGGCTTTTATTGCTAGGGGGATGGAATATAAAAACAGGGAGGTATTGCTGCAGTTGTACAAGGTATTGGTGAGACCACACCTGGAATACTGCATCCAGTTTTGGTGTCCATATTTAAGAAAAGACATACTTGCTCCCGAGGCAGTACAAAGAAGGTTCACTCGGTTAATCCCGGGGATGAGGGGGTTGACATATGAGGAGAGGTTGTGTAGGCTGGGACTCTACTCATTGGAGTTCAGAAGAATGAGAGGCGATCTTATTGAAACATATAAGATTGTGAAGGGGCTTGATCGGATGGATGCGGTGAGGATGTTCCCAATGATAGGTGAAACTAGAACTAGGGGGCATAATTTTAGAATAACGGGCTGCTCTTTCAAAACTGATATGAGGAGAAACTTCTTCACTCAGAGGGTGGTAGGTCTGTGGAATTTGCTGCCCCAGAGAGCTGTGGAAGCTACATCATTAAATAAATTTAAAACAGAAATAGACCGTTTCCTAGAAGTAAGGGGAATTAAGGGTTATGGGGAGCGGGCAGGAAATTGGACATGAGGCTAGGTTCGGATCGGTCATGACCCTGTGGGTGGCGGAGCGGGCCCAGGGGCTGTGTAGCCTGGTCCTGCTCCTACTTCTTGTGTTCTAATTCTGTGTTAGATTTCAGGAGATGGTTCTATTCACAGGGATTAGTGGAGACCTCGGGAACAGGCTGCCAGCTAGGAGTCCTTCAAGAGTAAATTGGGCCTGTTCCTGGCTGGGGTGGAGATCACCTCTTACAGAAGGTAAGTACTGTAGGAAATACAGGGACAGAGTGATCTCCTGGACGAGTTTCGATCACCTAGATGGGTCGGAGAGGAATTTCCCAGATTTTTTCTCCCAAATTGGCACATTGGGTTTTCTATCTGGTTTTTCGCCTCTCCCGGGAGATCACATGGGTTCGGGTGGGATGGAGAGTGAAAGCAGATTTGAGGCTAGGATCAGATCAGCCATGATCTTATTGAATGGCGGAGCAGGCTCGAGGGGCCGATTGGCCTACTCCTGCTCCTATTTTTTATGTTCTTATGTTCTTATTTCAGATCTGTCAAGAATGCTGTTGACAGACCGGACGCCTGCCCTGGAGACGGGACTCCGAGAGAGAGAGAGGCTGACTTCGTTCAGTGAGGGAGTGTGAGGTCGTTCAGTAGCAGAGAGAGAGATTGACGCCTGGCAGATAACAGAGTTTGACAATGTTATGTAAGAGAGAGTTTCTCGACAGTAGGATTAATTTTAACCGATTTGTAAATGTTAATATTTGACTTTTAAGAATCACACGTTGGCCTTTATATCAGGAGCACGTTTATTTTAAAATGCAACAAAAACACATTTCAGTATTCAAATTACAATTAATTTCCATCGCGCCAAGTCCTTCAATGTTTGAGCCACTTTGACTGAATCTGTCCACTCGGGTGCACAGAACGATCCCATTGCATTTTTTGAAGAAGAGGGAGTTCTCCCTGTATCTCAACGGGACTGCGCCTCAAAGGTGAGGTCTGGATTGCTGAACTCTGGATTGCAAGTGGTGTCTCCAGTGATGGTCCGATGTCAATGTGAGGTTAAATCGTTCGCGTTTTATTCAGCCTTTTCATCTCCTCGATTCTGGGAATGATGGTTTTTGGGGACGTTTCATCTTCCTGATATTTGTCCAACGGTGAATAGAAATAGAAATGATTGAAGTTTATCCGCCGACTGCTGAAACGCTAAGCTGGGCTCGAGGCTGGTTATCAGCCGAGTTATCAACCAGGCGAGTTAACTCGGCGGAGTTAGTAACGATAAGTTGCTGAATATTAACAACGGAGTCTCCGTGAGGCGCTGTGACCACCACACGGACTGTACTGGAGGGAATCGCGCTGCCATCTCCCTTCTTCCTTATAATGAACCCAATCAGGTCTGAAAACCAGGACAGGACTGAGATGAAATATTGCAGCATTGTGTCGCTGCTCCTGGAGTTCTAGATGCTGCCGCGAAACACACTGGTGGCATCAGCCCAGAGAGTGAGATATATTTATGTGTGGGTGGGTGCTTCAGCCTGTCGAACTATTTTAAGAAGATTCTAAACTGGTACACCGATCCGATCGATCGGATCGGTCGATGTACTGTTGTGTGGTTTCGCGTTGGCCGCTCTCGGGGATAAAATGGAAACTTGATGGAATTGAATCAGCCGATTTCAACACCCAAAGCCAGGTCTAAATGTCGGCGGGGTTTCTCTCCTGGGCTCCTGGGTGAAATATGGTTTGGGCTCATTGGGACAGGGAGGGGGCACTGGGAGAGAGCGGGGCCGGGGAGCGGGGGGGATCAGGTTATATTGTGTGTCACTGGCCCCTGAAACTCAATCCCATCAGATGTTTGATCGGCCTCCGGGCACCAGAGACACCGAGCGGCCTCTTTCAAACTTGTAACTTCCGTGTATTTCTGTGTCTCAATCCGGTCGCTTTGTGTCGCCGTTGATGGAATTATTTCTCGCCGATCAGCAGCAGGGAACTGAATACAGGAACAAAAGCAAAATACTGCGGGTGGGGGAAATCTGAAAGAGCAACAGAAAATGCTGGAAACACTCGGCAGGTCAGACAACATCTATAAGAACATAAGAAATAGGAGCAGGAGGAGGCCATTCGGCCCCTCGAACCTGCTCCGCCATTCAATAAGATCATGGCTGATCTTCAACCTCACCTCCACTTTCCTGCTCTATCCCCATATCCCTTGATTCCGTTAATATTGAAAAATCTATCGATCTATGTCTTGAATATACTCCACAGCCCTCTGGGGTAGAGAATTCCCAAAGATTCATCACCCTCTGAGTGAAGAAATTTCTCCTCATCTCAGTCCTAAATGGCTGAGCCCTTATTCTGAGGCTGTGACCCCTGGTTCTAGACTCCCCAGCCAGGGGAAACATCCTCCCTGCATCTACCCTGTCCAGCCCTGTAAGAATTTTGTATGTTTCAATGTGATCACATCTCATTCTTCTAAACTCCAGAGAATATAGGCCTAGTGGACTCAGCCTCTCCTCATAGGACAATACCCCCATCCCAGGAACCAGTCTGGTAAACCTTCGTTGCACTCCCTCTACGGCAGGTATAAAAGGTAATCGAAGTGTGATGTCACCAGAAAACAGGTAAGTGATTGTTGGTGAGTATTTCTCTATTTCTCGCTTTTTTCCCAAATTTGAGCGTCTAACTTTAAGTGCCTTGGTGTAGATTAAAAGATATAAGTGTTCCAAATTTTAAAACTAATTAATTAATTGAGATGGGCGACCAGGCAATGTGTTGTTGTTGCATGTGGGAGCTGGTGGACACCATTGCGGTCCAGGGCGACCACATCTGCAGCAAATGTTGGCTGCTCGAGGAACTTCAGCTCAGAGTTGATGAGCTGGAGTCCGAGCTTCAGACACTGCGACACATTAGGGAGGGTGTGTGTTACCTGGACTCTATGTTCCAGGAAGCAGTCACACCCACCAGAATAAGTACTTCCAATTTGGCCCATGGCCAGAGACAGGAGGGTGTGACTACAAGCGAGGCAGGTATTGGGATCCAGGAGGTAGTGGTGGAGGAGCCTCAGCCCTCAGATTCTTGCTCCCTGTTTGGACGAGTCCAGGGACTGCAGGGAGGATGAGCAAACTGACTACAGCACTGTGGTACAGGGAACCATTCAAGTGGGGGGAACAAAAAGAAATGTTGTAGTGATTGGAGACAGTATAGTGAGGGGGATAGATACTGTTCTCTGCAACCGAGAGCGTGAGTTCCGAAGGCTGTGTTGCCTGCCCGGTGCCAGGGTTAAGGACATCTCCTTTGGGCTGGAGAGAAACTTGGAGTGGGAGGGGGAAGATCCAGTTGTCATGGTCCACGTAGGTACCAATGACATAGGTAGGAACAAAGAAAGAGGTTCTGCTGAGAGAGTATGAGCAGCTAGGGGCTAAATTAAAAAATAGAACCACAAAGGTAATAATCTCTGGATTACTACCTGAGCCACGAGCAAAATTGCATAGGATAAATAAGATCAGAGAAATGAATGAGTGGCTCAAAGACTGGTGTGGGAGAAATGGGTTTCGATTCATGGGGCACTGGCACCAGTACTGGGATAAGAGAGCTGTTCTGCTTGGACGGGCTTCACTTGAACCATGCTGGGGCTAGAGTCCTGGCAAATCGAATAACTAGGGCTGTAGAGAGGGCTTTAAACTAAGTAGTGGGGGGGAGGTTCCAGGTGAGCGGGAAAATAAAAAGTCAATGAGAAATGAGAAAGCAATAGAGCAGGCTAGAGGTGGGACAAATAATAACCAGAGTGTGACAGGAAGGGACAGAATGTTTAAAAATAAGAGTGTAACAGAGAAAAAGGCCAAAACAAGGAAAAATGTTAAAAAGACAAAGTTAAAAGCTCTATATCTGAATGCATGCAGCATTCGTAACAAGATAAATGAGTTGGCGGCACCAATAGATACAAATGGGTCTGACCTGATCGCCGTTACAGAGACGTGGCTGCAAGGCGACCAGGGCTGGGAACTGAATATTCCGGGGTATATGATAATTCGGAAGGATAGAAAGAAAGGAAAGGGAGGTGGGGTGGCTCTGTTGGTAAAAGATGGGATCAGTGCAGTGGTGAGAAGTGATATTGGCTCAGAAGATCAAGATGTGGAATCGGTTTGGGTGGAGATAAAAAATAATATGGGGAAAAAGTCACTGGTGGCCACCATTGGTGGCCGTGCCTTCAGCTGTCTAGGCCCGAAGCTTTGGAATTCCCCTCCCCAAACCGCTTCACCTCTCCATCTCTCTCTCCTTTAAGACTCGGCGTAAAAACTACCTCTTTGATTAAGCATTTTATTCACCTGTCCTAATATCTTATTCTTTAGCCCATTGCCAATTTTTGTCCAATTAGACTGCTTTGACATTTTATTCTGTTAAAGGTGCGATATAAATGTAAGTTTTTGTTCTGTTTTGCTTTCACTATCTGACAGTCCTTATACCGAAAGCAGAAACTGCAGATGGTGGGAATCTGAAGCAAAAAGACCAAATGGACAAAATAGTGAGCAGGTCAGTCAGCACCTGTGGAGAGAACACAGGAACAGGAGGAGGCCATTCAGCCCCTCGAGCCTGCTCCACCATTCAATTAGTTCATGGCTGATCTGTACCTCAACTCCAGTGGGTAAGTTAATGTTTCAAGTCTGGATCCTTGGTCAGACAGCACTTTAAAACCAGCCCCAGGAAGTCCCACCACACTTTATAACTTCTGAAGTGCTGCCACTTGTGTTATGTCAGCAAACACGGCAGTAAATTTGCACACAGGAAGGCCCAATAATCTGCCGTATTTTGGGTGCAGAAGATTCCAATCTTGGTGACAGTAAGAATGCCCTGTTCTTTAAACGGTGCCGTGGGATCTTCTGGTGCACCAGAATGGGCAGACAGTTGGTGGAACACCTCACAGGAAAGTTGATTCCTCTTACAATGCAGCACTCCCGCAGTACTGCACTGAAGTGTGGGCCTACATTATATGCTCAGGTCTATGGTAGGGATTGCAAGCTACTGACTAATGCAAATCGCCACATTTACTGACAGACTCAGTATAAACATACGAACAGGAGAAGGCAATTCAGCCCCTCGCACCTGTTACACTATTCAATTAGATCATGATTGATCTGTACCCTAACTCCATTTACACGCCTTGGTTCTATATTCCTTAATACCCTTACCACAGCAAAAATGATCATTTGCAGTTTTGAAATTTTCAATTGACCTCCAGCCTCAACAACCTTTTATGCGAGAGTTCCAGATTTCCACGGCCCGTTGTGCGAAACACTGCTTCCTGACATCACCCCTGCATGGTCTAGCCTTGTTCTGGACTCCCCCCACCAGAGGAAACAGTTTCCCTCTCTCCACCCTATCAACTCCTTTAATCATCTTAAACACCGCAATTAAACCACCCCTTAATCTTCTATACAATCCTCGTCAATGCAACCTGTCCTCATAATTTAACCGTTTTAGCCCCGGTATCATTCTAGTGAATCTGCGCTGCTCCCTCTCCAAGCCCAATAAATCCTTCCTGAGGTGCGGGGCCCAGAACTGGGCGCAGTGCTCCATGGTGCTATTGAGTTGTAATTTGGATGGTTGAATGTATTTTTGAATAAACAGCTTGCTGATATTAAGGCCCGTGTGCGATTATTTAAAATCAAATAGAGTATTAAATTAAAATATATCCTTATGCCGGACGTGGTATCGATGGTGAGATATATCTTTTTTATATCTGGAGCTTTACAAATGGGCCTTATCCTTTTGTTGCAGCCAGCACTGAGACGAATGGGTGTAATAATATATTGGTTATGGTACTGGACTAGAAACCTAGAGGTTGTAAATTCAGATTGAATTCAGAAAACTAGCTAGCACCAGAATAAAATGACCATGCAAGCTGTGGGATTGTTATAAAATCCAGCTGGTTCACTGATGCCTTTCAGAGAAGGGATTCTGCAATCACCAGCTGATCTGGCCTCGACGTGACTCTTAGCTCACAATACACTCAATGTTCTCTGAATTGGCCCAGCGGGCTACTGTTGTTAAGGATTGCTATCAAGGTGAGTATTAAAAAAAATCGAATGGGCTTACTGTCAATGAGGAAGGAGTCACATTTAGACACTCAGGTGATTCAAGTTCCACTCCAGAATCCTGAGAACAAAATCTAGGCTGACACTCCACTGCAGTGCTGAGGGAGCGCTGCACTGTCGGAGATGCCGTCTTTTGGGTGAGACGTTAAACCAAGGCCCCATCTGCTCTCTGAGGTGGACGTAAATGATCTCATGACACTATTTCGAAGAAGGGCAGGTGAGTTATCCCCAGTGTCATGATCAATATTCATCCCTCAACCAACATCACTAAAATAGATTATCTGGTCATTATCACATTGCTGTTTGTGGAAGCTTGCTGTGCACAATTTGGTGGCCGAGTTTCCTATAGTACAACAGTGACCACACTTCAAATGTACTTCATTGGCTGTAATGTGCTTTGGGACATCCTGAAAGGGTTGTAAAAGGCGCTATATAAATGCAAATTCTTTCTTTCTTTAATGTCAGCCTAGTCAATGCTGCAAAGTCCTGCTGAGTTATATCTAGGGACTGTTGCCCAGGTTGGAAGAGCTGTCCCACAGACTACTCAAGCCACAGCCTGAGAGAGTAACATTCAGCCAACATCCCAGGCTCTTGTCTGTCATTATTTTTGGTTTTGTCCCCACCAGAGGTGGTATATGATCAAGTGGCAGTAGAACTGGGAGTCAGCAACAGTGACTTTAGACTACTTCATGCCCCATGATGCAGGTCAACTTTAGCAAGGAAACATCCTACTCATCACTGGCTGCCTTCACTGAATCAGTGGCCCTACAGGAGGTAGCACTGAGGAAAACAAGGGCACAGAATGTACTCTTGGTCGCGGCATCACTGTCTACCATCAAGAGTAGTTCAGGAGTACCATCAGTGATAAACATAATAAGAAGTAGGAGCAGGAGTAGGCCATACGGCCCCTCAGGCCTGCTCCGCCATTCAATAGGATCATGGCTGATCCGAACCTAGACTCACGTCCACTTCCCTGCCCGCTCCCCGTAACCCCTAATTCCCTTATCAGCTAGGAAACTGTCTATCTCCGTTTTGAATTTATTTAATGTCGCAGCTTCCACAGCTCTCTGAGGTAGCAAATTCCATAGATTTACTACCCTCTGAGTGAAGAAGTTTCTCCTCATCTCAGTTTTGAAAGGGCAGCCCCTTATTCTAAGATTATGGCCCCTAGTTCTAGTCTCACCCATCAGTGGAAACATCCTCACCGCATCCGCCCGATCAAGCCCCCTCACAATCTTATATGTTTCGATAAGATCGCCTCTCATTCTTCTGAATTCCAATGAGTAGAGGCCCAACCTACTCAACCTTTCCTCATAAGTCAACCCCCTCATCTCCGGAATCAACTGAGTGAACCTTCTCTGAACTGCCTCGAGAGCAAGTATATCGTTTCTTAAATATGGAAACCAAAACTGTACGCAATATTCCAGGTGTGGCCTCACCAGTACCCTGTATAACTGAAGCAAGACTTCCCTGCTTTTATACTCCACCCCCCTTGCAATAAAAGCCAAGATTCCATTGGCCTTCCTGATCACCTGCTGTACCTGCATACTAACTTTCTGTGTTTCATGCACCAGGACCCCCAGATCCCTTTGTACTGTAGCACTTTGCAGTTTCTCTCCATTTAGATAATAACTTGCTCTTTGATTTTTTCTGCCAAAGTGCATAACCTCACACTTTCCAACATTATATTCCATCTGCCAAATTTCTGCCCACTCACTTAGCCTGTCTATGTCCTTTTGCAGGTTTTTTATGTCCTCCTCACTCACTGCTTTCCCTCCCATCTTTGTATCGTCGGCAAACTTGGATATGTTGCACTTGGTCCCTTCCTCCAAATCGTTAATTTAGATTGTAAAGAGTTGGGGTCCCAGCACTGACCCCTGCGGAACACCACTAGTTACTGATTGTCAACCCGAAAATGAACCATTTATCCCAACTCTCTGTTTTCTGTTAGATAGCCAATCTTCCACCCATGCCAGTATATTACCCCCAATCCCGTGATCTTTTATCTTGTGCAATAATCTTTTGTGTGGCACCATGTCAAATGACTTTTGGAAGTCCAAATACACCACATCCACTGGTTCCCCTTTATCCACCCTGTTTGTTACGTCCTCAAAGAATTCGAGCAAATTTGTCAAACATGACTTCCCCTTCATAAAACCATGCTGACTCTGTCCGATTAAATTATGCTTATCCAAATGTCCTGTTACTGCTTCCTTAATAATGGACTCCAACATTTTACCAGCCACAGATGTTAGGCTAACTGGTCTATAGCTTCCAGCCTTTTGTCTACCTCCCTTTTTAAATAAGGGCATTACATTAGCAGTTTTCCAACCTGCTGGGACCTTTCCTGAATCCAGGGAGTTTTGGTAAATTACCACCAATGCATCCGTAATCCCTACCGCTACTTCTCTCAAGACCCTAGGATGTAAACCATCAGGTCCAGGGGATTTATCTGCCTTTAGTCCCATTATCTTACCGAGTACCACCTCCTTAGTTATTTTAATCGTGTTTAGCTCCTCCCCCCCATAGCCCCCTGTTTGTCCAGTGTTGGGATATTTTTAGTGTCCTCTACTGTAAAGACTGATACAAAATATTTGTTCAGCGTTTTTGCCATCTCCATGTTCCCCACCACTAATTTCCTGGTCTCGTCCTCTAAGGGACCAACATTCACTTTAGCCACCCTTTTTCTTTTTATATAACTGTAGAAACTCTTGCTATCTGTTTTTATATTTTTTGCTAGTTTACTTTCATAATCTATCTTCCCTTTCTTAATTAATCTTTTAGTTATTCTTTGCTGGCTTGTAAATGCTTCCCAATCTTCTATCCTCCCACTAGATTTGGTTACTTTATATGTCCTTGTTTTCAGTCGGATACTATCCTTTATTACTTTACTTAGCCACGGATGGCTGTCTTTTCTTTTATGCCCCTTTTTCCTCAGTGGAATATATTTTTCTTGAAAGTTGTGAAATATCTCCTTGAATGTACACCACTGCTCATGTACCGTCTTACACCTTAATCTATTTTCCCAGTCCACTTTAGTCAACTCTGCTCTCATACCTTCACAGTCTCCTTTATTTAAGCTTAGTACGCTGGTTTGAGATCCAACTCTCTCACCCTCCAACTGAATTTGGAATTCAACCATGTTATGGTTACTCATTCCAAGGGGATCCTTTACTAGGACATTTTTTATTAATCCTGTCTCATTACACAGGACCAGATCTAAGATTGCCCGCCCTCTGGTTGGTTCAGTAACATACTGCTCAAGGAACCCATCCCTAATGCACTCTATGAACTCTTCCTCAAGGCTGCCCTGCCCAATTTGATTTGTCCAGTCAATATGAAAGTTAAAATCCCCCATGATTATAGCTGTTCCCTTATTACAAGCCCCAACTATTTCCTGATTTATACTCCGACCAATAGAGTTGCAACTGTTAGGAGGCCTATAGACTACACCCACTTGTGACTTTTTCCCCTTATTATTCCTTATCTCCACCCATACTGTTTCACTATCCTGATCCTTTGACCCAATATCATTTATCACTATTGCAGTGATTCCATCCCTTATTAACATAGCCACCCCACCCCCCTTTCCTTCCTTCCTTCCTGTCTGTCCTTCCTAATTGTCAAATACCCCTGGATGTTTAGTTCCCAGTCATGGTCACCTTGCAGCCACGTTTCTGTAATGGCCACCAGATCATACCC
Organism: Somniosus microcephalus; assembly: GCF_052327205.1. NCBI lineage: Eukaryota > Metazoa > Chordata > Chondrichthyes > Squaliformes > Somniosidae > Somniosus > Somniosus microcephalus. The sequence continues at coordinate 11,872,731 of NC_141010.1, forward strand.
ATGTGTAGTTATTTGTACTGTCAACTCATCTATTTTGTTACGAATGCTGCGTGCATTCAGATAAAGAACTTTTAAATATGTTTTGTGACAATTTATTTCTGCTTTTACCCCCTTTACAACTTTACCTTTATCTTTATACATTCTTTCCCTTCCTGACACGCTCTGGCTTTTAATTCCCCCACTGCTACCTTGCTCTATTGCCTTCTCCACTGACATTTTTATTTTTTGCTCTCTTGAAACCTCCCCCCACTAATTAGTTTAAAGCCCTCTCTACAGCCCTAGTTATTCGATTCACCAGGATTCTAGTCCCAGCACTGGCCAAGTGAAGTCCATCCCAACGGAACAGCTCTCTCCTGTCCCAGTACTGGTGCCAGTGTCCCAAGCAGCAAAGCCCATTTCTCCCACACCAGTCTTTGAGCCACGCATTTAACTGTCTGATTTTATTTACCCTAGCCAAATTTGCTCATGGCTCAGGTAGTAATCCAGAGATTATTACCCTTGTGGTTCTGTTTTTTAATTTGGCCCCTAGCTGCTCATACTCCCTCAGCAGAACCTCTTTCCTTGTCCTATCTATGTCATTGGTACCAACATGGACCATGACAACTGGATCCTCCCCCTCCCACTCCAAGTTTCTCTCCAGCCCCGTACCTGCCTCACTCACAGTCACACCCTCCTGTCCCTGACCATGGACTACATCTGAATTAGTTAATCTAATTGGTGTGACTACTTCTTGGAACACAGAGTCCAGGTAACTCTCCCCCTCCCAGCAGTAACACATCACCTGCTCTGCCATTCTATGTAATTAATTAAATTTATTATTATTATTTTTAATCACCCTCTGCCCCAATTCTAGATGATGAATATCACACCTCTATTTAATTGAGCTTACCAACTTATAAAGGTTTAAAAGGGAAGGAAAAGTGCTCACCAACCAGCCAATCACCTACCAGCTTGGCTGTGATGTCACTTTTGAATTCTGACCTCCTTTTGGAAGGTTGCCTGTGGAGCCTGTTTAGGCTGCCTCGCCTCGCTGCTCTGGCTCGATACCTGCTGCTGCTCCCGGCTGCCTCGACTGGGCCTCGCCTCGCTGCTCCGCCTCCGCGATGTTTGCTAATCCTGAGGCTGGCAGGAAAAGCAAGACGAAAACAAAACAAAAAGCAGCACCTCACACCCCACTTGCCCAAACTCTCTCACTTACCCAAACTCTCAAAGGCACTCTCTGCTGATGGTGCTGGCTGAGTCCTGAAGTACCTAGCTACCAGACTGGGCCTGTGTCTGGTGAGAGAGGGAAACAATATGAGGGAATAAGCTACTTAACTTTGTCCTACCTAACCTACCTGTTGCAGACATGTCTTTCCACAATGCTATCGGTAGGAATGACCACCACACAGTCTTTGCGAAGACAAAGCTTTATGCGGATCGGCGTGCTGAGGGATACAAGGAAGTGATCGAAGATGACCTCATCAGTGACCATAAGCATAGGAGTGGAGAAGCCAGTGGAGGTAGCAGGAAATCAGTGGGTGGCCAAGAATATACGTAGGAAAGTTTATCTGAAGGGAGAGGCTCATAGAGAACAGGAGGCCGATGAATTTAGTGGTAAAGAGGGCAAGGGGAGCTAAGGTGGATTGAAACCACTGAGAATGAGGAGTCGCTCAATGCAGAGCCTGAGGGACAAAGTCATTGAATTTCATAGTATGTATATCACAGAAACAGACCATTCGGCCCAACTGGTCCATGCTGGTGTTTATACTCCACACTCCTCCCACCCCTCTTCATCTCACCCCATTTGCACATCCTTCTATTTCTTTCTTCCTCATGTGCTTATCTAGCTTCCACTTAAAAGCATCTATGCTATTCGTCTCAACACATCCTTGTGGTAGCGAGTTCCACATTCTCACCATTCACTGTTTGAAGACGTTTCTCCAGAATTCCCTTTTGTATTTATTAGTGACTATCTTAAATTTATGTCCCCAGCAGAATATCTCAGAGAGAAACTAGGGGTGGGGCTTGGATGAGGCAGTAGACAATGAGGATTTTGAAAGGGAGACGACAGGGTATTTTTTTATTCATTCACAGGATGAGAGCTTGGCTGGCAAGGCAAGCATTTATTGCCCATGTCTAATTGCCCTTGAGGTCAGACCAAGTAACAACAGCAGATTTCCTCACCTGAAGGACATTAGGGGCCATATAGATTTGTACATCAATCCAGTAGTTTCATGTTCACCGTTACTGATACTAGCTTTTCATCCCAGATTTGTTTAATTAACTGAATTTAAATTCCCAGCTGCAGTGGTAGGAATCTGAACTCATATTAGTTCAGGCCTCTGGAATACTAGTCCAGTAACATAACAACTATGCTACTGTTCCCAGCCAAATAACACAAGGTGCTTGAAGCTGAAGAAGATGCCGAGGAGGTAGAGGGAGTGACCAAGGTGAGATTTCGTGATAACGGGATTGAATTGGCAATAGGGGACAGCTTGTTAGGAAGCATAGTACAGGAAAAAGCATTAAGCTTGTTCCAAATGCAGCTGTATACCATAATGGGAAGGTTAGTGAACCAGAGGGATGAGCTTGGGTTGGGTGAATGGATTTTCTGAACCTTCACATTTTTTAATTTAAAAAGTTTTAGGTGTGGCTCCCCCTGGTGGGGATATTGATAATCCATGTTACAGCAGCAGACAATTAAAGCTGCCCTCAGTCAATGCCCTGCCACTGCCCTACTATTTTATTCTCTTTATCCATATTTAATCAGAAAACACTCCCATGAAGTAATTTAATAAAGCGGCAAACTGAGCCAAGGATTGAATGAGCAGATGAAAGAGGTCAGTGCAGCAGGTCGGAGTGCAAACCTGCTCCTCCCCACCCAAGGGGTGTCCTGAGCTCAGCCGGGCCATCAGGGGCAGGAGCTGAGCCGGGGTCGAAGGGCGGAGGGTATCTGTCACGCACCTCAGAGGGTCTCTCTACATAATGACTATTGCCAGTGGCCTGAACTGGCTGTTGTTGGACAGTGGGATGTGTAACAGAAGGAAAAACTGAAGAACAGGAAGGAAGAACCACATTCAGGAAGAACTTTCCATCTGAATGAACGTGCTTCAGATCCGACACTTACATATTCAAAAACAGTCTCACCAGTGGCTACGGTATTTATCCCAGAGTTTTACACTGAGGAGCAGTGGAATGTACAGAACCTGAAATCCTTGTGCTTCTATCTGGACAATCCCAGTGTCTGGGAAATGTCATATCTCACATTCGCTCTCCTGCCCCTCCACCAAATGTTCCTCCAGGTGTTTCATAGAATCATAGAATGGTTACAGTACAGAAGAAGGCCATTCGGCCCGTCGAGCCCGTGCCGGCTCTCTGCAAGAGCACTTCAGCTAGTCCCACTCCCCGCCCTTTCCCCTAGCCCTGCAATTTTTTTTCCTTCAGGTACTTATCCAACTCCCTTTTGAAAGCCATGGTTGAATCTGCCCCCACCACCCTTTCAGGCAGTGCATTCCAGATCATAACCACTCACTGCATAAAAAAGTTTTCCTTAAGTCTCCTTTGGTTCTTTTGCCAATTACCTTAATTCTGTGTCCTCTGGTTCTCGACCCTTCTGCCAATGGGAACAGTTTCTCTCTATCTACTCTGTCCAGACCCCTCATGATTTTGAACACCTCTATCAAATCTCCTCTCAATCTTCCCAGCTTCTCCAGTCTATCAACGTAACTGAAGTCCCTCATTCCTGGAATCATTCTCGTCAATCTCTCTAAGGCCTTCACATCCTTCCAAAAGTGCGGTGCCCAGAATTGGACACAATGCTCCAGTTGGGGCTGAAACAGTGTTTTATACAGGTTCATCATAATTTCCACACTTTTGTACTCTATACCTCTATTTATGAAGCCCAGGTTCCTGTAAGCCTTTTTAACTGCTTTCTCAACCTGCCCTGCCACCTTCAACGATTTATGCACACATATCCCCATTTCACCAGCCTGTCTGTCTTCCAGAATTCTATCACTCTCCTCCTCACTGTTCCCTATACTTCCAAGTTTTGTGTCATCTGCAAATTTTGAAATTGTGTGCTGTACACCCATGTCCAAGCCATTAATATATATCAAGAAAAGCAGTGGTCCTAGAACCTTCCTCCATTCTGAAAAACAACCGTTCACCACTACTCTCTGTTTTCTGTCACTTAACTAATCTCGTATCCAGGCTGCCACTGTCTCTTTTATTGCATGGGCTTCATTTTTTGCTGCCAAGCCTATTATGTGACACTTTGTCGAATGCCTTTTGGAAATCCATGTACACTACGTCAACTGCATTACCCTCATCAACCCTTCCTGTTACCTCATCAAATCAAGTTAGTTAAACACTATTTGTCTTTCACAAATCCGTGCTGGCTTTCCTTAATTAATCCACCCCTATCCAAGTGACTGTTGATTTTGTCCCTGATTACTGTTTCTAAAAGCTTCCCCACTACCAAGGTTAAACTGACTGGCCTGTAGTTGCTGGGTTTATCTTTACACCCTTTTTTGAACAATGGTGTAACATTTGCAATTCTCCAGTCCTCTGGCACCACCCTCGTGTTTATTCAACTCTCTCATGAATGTCTGATAAAATCAGCCCTCGGTGACTCCATTTGCCATCCATTCCATACATTCACCAGCCTCTGTGTAAAGTGGTTAAACGTGAACTGTTGTTTCACCCTCGCTCTTCTCAGTTTGACGCCGCACTATCCTTTAAATATTTTCCCTGCCCCAGGTACTGCTGTGTTTAAATCAAACATTCTCACATCAGGAGAACCCACAGACACAAGCAAATCGCTGACTCAGTTAAACTGATGTAATTGTAACCATTTCTGACTCAGTGATGGTAAAGGTGTTTGTGAATCTTGTTCCACATTTACTTTTATGCTCAACATAAACATCACTGAGTAAACATCTGGCTTAGAACCAGAGACCTCTTGATCTCTGCCTCCACCATGGAAACCCCAATCCACACCTTCATCACCTCAAGGGTTGAGAGCTGGTGAAAAATGGTTATGAGGAGTTATTATTACTGATTATAATGATAAGAGAGCTGGTGTGGAAGGTGGGGGGGGTGCGGTGGTGGTGGTGGTGTCGGCAGGGGCAGGGGGTGAAGGTCTGGGGAGCTATTTCATGAATCCTTATTTGTGTAACATGAAAAGCATTTTTAGGACACTCCAGATTTGAACCAGGGCCCTGTAGTTGTGTAGTTTTAATGTAATCCAATAGCTCTATCACTGAGCTACACCTGTAAACACAGGATCAGACCCTACGTGATTCAGACACGGTGGAGAGAGAGCGTTGTGTTACTTTCATTCACTTGTGATTATTTCAAGTTTGTGAGTGGGTACCCAGGTTTAGAACTATGAGGACTTCTTGATCTGACAGTGAGCTACACCCCCAGACACAGACCTATCATTTATGTGCTTCAGAATAAATTGGTCCATTGTAAAGACACCATCATGGATTTAAAAGAGTAAAACAGATGAGGTCATTTAAAGAATATATTAGATAATGTTTCTTTAAAACTCTCTGATCTTTCAAAAATACCACCAAACTGTTCATACAGAGATCTGCAGTTCTTCGTGAGAACATTAAGGTAAATGAGGGGGCACCTGGATTCAAATCTGACACCTCTTGATCTAGCAGTCAAATGCACTATCACTGAGCTACGCCCCCTCTCAGGTGCCAATGACCCCTGAACTTCACAATCAAATGTTCCAACAGCCTGAGCGTTTCACACAACCCCCACCCTCTCTCAATTGGGGCACATTTCTAGCCGGGCGGAATGATCACCGGGCGGAATGATCACCGGGCGGAATGATGCCCCACTCCATGCCCCCGGCCTCATTCCCGGAAGAAGGACATTTACATATGGGAGAAGGTCTCGCTGACCTGTGCCCAGGATGCAGGCCTGTCTGGGAACAGAACCCTGCTGTGGGAGAAAGAGGTGCCTAGTGCACTGCATGTGGAAAGTTTTTAAACTATTTTTAAATATCACTTTTCTCGGCCTCGCTCTGAGAATGTTTACACAGGCTGCTCTGATCTGTTCATCAGCCCAGGCTCAGTGGTAGCACTCGCTCTACTGAACAAAAGGTTGTGGGTTCGAGCTCCCCATCTCCAAAGACTGGAGCTCATAATCCAGGCTGACACTTCAGTTTATTACTGAGGGAAGTGCTGCATTGTCAGAGGGGCCATTTTTCGGATGAGACGCCAAACCGAGGCCTTGTCTGTCTTTTCAGGTGGATGTAAAAGATGTCATGGCACTATTTTAAGAAGAGCATGGAAGTTCTCACCATTGTCCTGGGCTACTTTTATTCCTAAGTCACCACCAAAACAGTCAGATTGCTTTTTCATTTGTTTCATTGCAGTTTCTGTAGCTTGCTGTGCCCAACCTCTTGATCACTGCCTCTATCACCAAAACCCCAGTCTACACCTTCATCATTGCAAGGATTGGCTGTTGGTGAAAAGTGGTTATGAAGAGTTATTATTACTGACTATAATGATAACAGAACAGTTATGAAGGAAGGACTACATTATGAATCCCAACATAAACAAGCCTCTGGATTGGAACCAGGGACCTCTTGATCTGCAGTCAAATTCTCTACCACTGAACTATACCCCATCTCCTGGGCCATTGAACCCTGAATGCCACAATCAAATAATTAATTCTACAACTTCATCACCACAAGGATTGACTGCTGGGGAAAAGTGGCTATGAAGAGTTACTATAATGATCACAAAGCAGTTATGAATCCTTTTTCGTGAAATGTTAATGGCATTGAGGGGGGCACCTGGATTTGAACCAGAAACTTTGAACGATCCTGTAGTCAAATGCTTTACCACTGAGCTATATGCCCACACATTGCTACCAGCATAAGAAACAGATGGTGTGATTTAAAGAAATAGAGACTTCCATTTTTATAGCACCTTTCACATCCACCGGATGTCCCAAAGCACGGTACAGCCAATGAAGTACTTTTTCAAGTCTAGTCACTCTTCTAATGTATTTTAAACATTAATAAATTATTTGATAATGCGAAACATTGCTTTAAAAAGACTCCTCGCTGTTCTTTCAAAAACGGCACCTAACTGTTTATGCAGTTATTTTTGCTGATTCTGAGGCGTTCAAAATCATGAATGGTTTTCTAGAGTAAATAAAGCTGTTTCCAATGGCTGAAGGGTCGGTAAACAGAGGGCACAGATTTAAGGTGAGCAAAGGAACAAGAGGAACATTTTTTTACGCAGCGAGTTGTTGTGATCTGGAATGCGCTGCCTGAAAGGGTGGTGGAAGCAGATTCAATAGTAACTTTCAAAAGAGAATTGGATAAATACTTGAAGGGAATAATCTACAGGGCTGTGGGGAAAGATCAAGGGGGTGGGATTAAATGTATCGCTCTGCTAAAGAACCAGCACAGCCGCAGTGGGCCGAAAGGCCTCATTCAGTGCTGTATCTTTCTATGATAATTATGGACATGGTGAAGAGGGAGGTGGGTGTAACTTTCAACCTTTGTGATAAAATTGGACTTAATAAGGGGGCACCTGGATTTGAACCAAAAACCTCTTGATTTGCAGTCAAATGTTCTAACCACTGAACTATGCCCCCTCTCGCATGCCAAAAATCCCATTAACGCCAAATAATCCAACAGATAGCACCAAGAGGTGACAGGAGGAACATTTTTTACACAGCGAGTTGTTGTGATCTGGAATGCACTGCCTGAAAGGGCGGTGGAAGCAGATTCAATAGTAACTTTCAAAAGAGAATTGGAAAAATACTTGAAGGGAAAACAATTTCAGGGCTATGGGGAAAGAGCCGGGGAGTGGGATTAATTGTATAGCTCTGCTAAGGAGTCGGGACAGGCACGATGGGCCAAATGGCCTCCTTCAGTGCTGTAATATTCTCATATTCAATGATAAATATGGATGTCATGTAGAGGGAGGTGTGTGTAACTTTCATTCTTTGTGATAACATAAAGGTCATTGAGGAGGTATCTGGATTTGAGCCATATCAAATCTGGTTGAAATAAATACAGAGAGCAGAGACTGAATGTCTTGTCATTGCCGAGCAGCTTGGTGCTACTGCTCAACTTCCAGGTGCGGCCACGAACGCCCCCTGGTGGCAACAGCTCAGAGAGAGTGAAATAATTTATTTTCAAAATCATTTTCTCTGATTAAAAATTTCCATGGGGCAGATTTTGCGGTGTGTGTGACAGCTAAATCCTGAACTTGCGCTCTATCAATGTACAACTTGACAGATGATCTACACCGACAGGGAAATCCTCATTGCTGGCGCAGGGTTGGGCTAATTGCCCAGCAATTACGTCTGAAAATGTTACGGTTAGTGAAAGCAGGCGCAGGAGCCTTTTTCACTGTGAAAGGAACCCATTTGTATTGAACATTTAGCGCAAGCAGAGGATATGGTTTAAGCAACACAACTTTCACCTTAAAACGTGCAAAATCTGCAAATTTTTTAGTGAGTTTAAATAAAATTGAAATGGTAATTGTAGTGTATGTGCCTTTAAGAGCCCCATGTGTACTGTAATGCCGGTAATGGCCACTCGGGCTATATAAGCCTGTATATTGTGTTATATCCGTTAGTTCCCCTCCAGACTTTGTTTAGTAAACACCTATGAAACCAACTCCTGTCTTCAGTGTCTCTATCAACACACGGACACAACAGTGGCGACAAAGTGGAAACGGACTTACCTGCAATTCGGCAGCACCTCAAGGACATCGATTCCTCTGGCGTCCAGAAGAATCAAGAAAGTGAAAAAAGCTGTGGTTTCACCAGCTGGCCAAGCTGGTGGCAGGTACTGCGCTAATCCTTCCTGGGCATCAGGCTGGGGCTCCAGCGGCTGGTTCTACAGCTGGGCCAAGCAGCGAAAGTGGAGGCAAGCAGTAACAGATGGGGAGGGAGCACTCGGGAGAGGGCCGGCGCTGCAAACAGGTCGGCGTTCAGACCTAGAGAGAAAGTCCGGCGGGAACGAGTCTCCAACTGTAAATAAATAAATAAAAAAAGAACGGAAACCGCGGGAAACAGCGTTGTTATCGGCAGCAGCGGCGGGAAAGCGCGGGCAGTGCCATATCTTTTCTGCAGAAAAGAAAGAAAAGCGCGGGAAGCGCCATATCTTTTCTAAGATGCCTAAGTCTGGCAACATTGATGCTTTTGATAGCGAGATAGAGGATTGGACCACATATGTGGAAAGAGTGGAGGTATATTGCACTGCAAATGGAATAGAAGATGAAAAAAAAGCTTCAGTACTGCTAAATCTAATGGGCGCAAAGACATACGGGCTGTTACGAAATTTAATCACTCCAGCCAAACCAATGGACAAGGATTTTAAAGAAATTGTTGATACCCTACAGGAGCACTTAAACCCAACACCGCTGCTGATAGCGGAACGATTCAAATTCTTCAAGAGAAATCAACACAAGAATGAAAGTAACGCTGATTACCTCACTGAATTAAGAAAGCTATCAAAACACTGCCAATTCGGGGCAGGACTAGCAGATTATCTTCGAGACAAATTCGTCTGCGGTCTCTTAAGTGAAGGAACACAGAAAAGGCTGCTTTCTGAAAAAGATTTAACACTGGACAAGGCTTTCAGTATGGCTATATCATATGAAGCAGCCGCAAGAGGAGCTGCAGAGATACAACAAAAGACACAGGACTTCGGCACCCATGAAATGACACAGGGTTTCGAGAGATGTTATCGCTGCGGCAGATCCACCCATGACCAGAGGGACTGCTGGTTCAAGGACAAAGCATGCAGGCAATGCGGAAAGATTGGACAAATTGCACGGGTATGCCGATCTGGACAAAATAAATCCACAGACAGGAAAAAAAAAATCAATAAAGAAATGTACAGAAAGGTACAAATGATGACGGACAGTAGCTCCGAAGACCAGAAGAGCGATAGCAACTCCGAAAACAAGAGACTAAGCTGTCTCAAATTACATAATGTACTTGCCAAAGATGATTACCAGACCATTTGGGTTACCCTCACGATAGCAGGGTCCCCAGTTAAAATGGAGCTAGATACAGGATCAGCTCTGACCGTAATAAATCGACGGGATTACGAGAGGCTATTTCCGCATATACCTTTAAAAGACACATCCATTATCTTGAAAACATATACGGGGCAGAAAGTATACCCTAAAGGAAAAGTAAGGGTGCCTGTTGTATACAACGGCAAGGAAATACAAAAGTTGTATTTATACATTCTACAAGATGGTGGCCCACCGCTGTTAGGACGTGAATGGACCAGGAAAATACGTTTAGACTGGCACTCCATTCAGGCACTGACGGTGACCAGTAAGGAAAAAAATGATGATGACGTCATACCTGAACGATTAAAAGACATCTTGGCCAACGCCAAAGAAGTGTTTCAAGAGAAACTAGGAACCTTGAAAGGCATCACCGCCTCAATAAAAGTGGAAGATGCAGCAATTCCCAAGTTTTTTAAAGCAAGACCGGTGCCATACGCAATTCGTCCAGCAGTCGAGGCAGAGCTGGAGAATTTGGAAAATGCAGGCGTATTATCCAAAATAGATTGGAGCGAGTGGGCAACACCCATCGTTCCAGTCATGAAGAAAGCATTGAATAATGATAAATCTGAAGAACAGAGAAAAATTCATATCTGTGGAGACTTCAAGGTGACGGTAAACCCGGTCCTTCACATGGTACAGTATCCTCTTACGAGGATAGAAGATATTTTCGCCTCACTATCCGGAGGGAAACGTTTCACCAAAATTGACTTGGCACAGGCATATCTACAGATGGAGGTTGAAGAGGCCTCTAAAAAATATCTCACGATAAATACACACAAAGGTCTGTACCAGTACAATCGACTGGTTTTCGGAGTAGCATCCGCTCCAGCTATCTGGCAAAGAGCTATGGAGCAAGTCCTCCAAGGGATTCCGGGGACTCAATGCTACCTAGACGACATCCTTGTAACAGGAGAAAATGACAACGAGCACCTTGCCAATTTGGAGCAGGTGCTCACTAGGCTGAGAGAACGGGGCCTACGAGCAAATCGCCCCAAGTGCGAATTTTTCCAAAATCAAATATCATATTGTGGCCACATAATTAATAAGGAAGGGTTGCATAAGTCACCTGAAAAAATTGAAGCGGTCATAAAAGCCCCAGCACCTGAAAATGTTTCACAATTAAGGTCATTCCTGGGATTAATAAATTACTATCATAAATTTTTACCGAACTTATCAACTCTTCTACACCCTCTTAATGAACTGCTACAAACAGGAGTAATTTGGAAATGGAGCGAAGACTGTAAACGTGCCTTCCATAAATGCAAAGACTTAATCACGTCCAAAGAAGTTTTGGTTCATTACAACCCATCACTGCCAATCAGACTGGCGTGCGATGCATCCCCTTATGGCATAGGAGCAGTATTATCGCATAAATTCCCTGATGGCTCGGAACGGCTGATAGCTTTTGCGTCACGCTCATTGAACTCAGCTGAGCGTAACTATGCCCAAATCGACAGGGAAGCACTCAGCCTGGTATGGGGAGTGAAGAAATTCAACCATTACCTACACGGACAAAAATTTACCTTGTTGACTGACCATCAACCCCTCATCTCCATATTCAACCCTAAAAAGGGTGTTCCCATTATGACAGCGCAAAGACTACAGAGGTGGTCCCTTTTTCTAGGGGCACACCAATACAACATAGAATACAAAGGATCAAAACAGCATGGGAATGCTGATGGTTTATCGCGCCTACCGTTGCCAACGGTAGAAGAGGCACCTACAGTAGACCCAGTGGAGATGTTCCACTCAACCATAGTGGAATGTCTACCAGTAACAAATTCTGCCATTGAAAAGGAAACGAGAAATGACCCGACTCTCTCACGAGTCTACGACTTAACGGTGAAGGGATGGCCAGCACATGGCGAACCACTGTTGCCAGCATTCTCGCAAAGAAGAGAACAGCTGTCAGTGTGCCGAGGAACCTTGATGTGTGGATCCAGAGTGGTGATTCCACCCAAACTCCAGGATAAAGTGATAAAGGAGCTTCACGAGGGGCATCTGGGTGGAGTGAAAATGAAGAACCTAGCCAGAGCGTTTGTATGGTGGCCAGGTATCGATGGAGACATAGAAGAAATGACCAAGAGCTGCCTAGGATGCCAGAAGGTCCAAAACGCTCCACCCCAAGCCCCTCTGCATCCATGGGAGTGGCCCTCATCTCCCTGGCAAAGGGTACACATCGACTTTGCTGGTCCATTTATGGACTCAATGTTTTTAATCGCGGTTGATGCACACTCCAAGTGGCCGGAGGTAATAAAGATGTCCTCCACCACCATGGAAAAAACCATCACAGTATTAAGGACCATATTTGCCAGGAATGGGCTGCTGGGGCAGATCTGTTCTGATAATGGACCGCAATTTGTGTCCGAAGAATTCAGGAAGTTCTTAAAAAACAATGAGGTTAAGCACTACACGTCCACCCCATACCATCCCGCCACCAATGGATTGGCTGAAAGGTTTGTCCAGACCTTCAAGAAGGCCATAAAGGCCATGGGTAATGAAGACATAAAACTTCAGCACAAGGTGGATAACTTCTTGTTCGCATACAGGAATGCAACACATATGGTTACAAACCAAACTCGCGCCATGATGTTCTTCAATAGAAGCCTAAGATGCCGGCTGGATTTGATCAAGCCCAACATCAGAAGGGACGTGGAGAACCAGCAATTTCAAGGCATGAATGAAAGGCCAACTAGAACCTTCCAGATAGGTCAACAAGTTTTGGCCCGGGACTACCATACCGAGAAATGGCAGCCTGGAACTACCTGCACACGACTAGGACCGCTGATGTATACCGTGGACATCGGAGAAAGCATAATAAGGCGCCATGCTGACCAAATCATAGAGTCCTCCGAAAAGGGACAACCTACACCACAACTCTATACGCCTAACGATGAAGTAGAGATACCCATATCTACCTCCGATCTGGTGATACTGGAACCCGATGAACCCGGCACTGGCATTCAAGCTGAATCAGCCTTGCCAAAAGAACTTACTACACCACCAGAAACTACTACACTACCGAGGCGTTATCCGGACCGAGTCAGGAAGCCTCCAGAGAGACTGACTTATAATTAATTAACTGCAGCAATGTGTATATTATTTTTCTTATAACATGTAATTAATAATTACTTAAAATATTATGTACTGGTTAGCTAAAAGGGGAGGAATTGTAGTGTATGTGCCTTTAAGAGCCCCATGTGTACTGTAATGCCGGTAATGGCCACTCGGGCTATATAAGCCTGTATATTGTGTTATATCCGTTAGTTCCCCTCCAGACTTTGTTTAGTAAACACCAATGAAACCAACTCCTGTCTTCAGTGTCTCTATCAACACACAGACACAACAGTACTGCTACCAGAAAACCACCAGAAACAAACGACTTGTACTGAACACATACTGCCTTGATTCTCCACGGATGCTGCCTGACCTGCTGAGCATTTCCAGCATTTTCTGTAGTTATTTCCACCTTTATTAATATTCTGCACCAACAAGCCCCAGTATCTCACAAACTGTTTGTAAATGATACGGAGTCGTGTCACACTGGGCGCTTTAACATACACATGAAAAGTTTAATTACGTTTATTACACATATACCAAATATCCACACATTTTATAGAACTATATATAAATATCAATGTGCGAGAAAGCAGACATTGTGACAAGTACACATACATAGCTGCCCGTGAACTTCATATGGAGCAGGTGGGAAAACACAACTACTTTTTGGTTTAGAAACATAGAAACACAGAAACATAGAAGATAGGAGCAGGAGTAAGCCATTCGGCCCCTCGAGCCTGCTCCGCCATTCAATGCGATCATGGCTGATCATCCAAATTCAGTAGCCTGTCCCTGCTTTCTCCCCATATCCCTTGATCCCTTTAGCCTTAAGAAATATATCCAACTCCTTCTTGAATATATTTAATGAATTGGCCTCCACTGCCTTCTGTGGTAGAGCATTCCACAGGTTCACCACTCTCTGGGTGAAGAAATTCCTCCTCATTTCTGTCCTAAATGGCTTACCCCTTATCCTTAGACTGTGACCCCTGGTTCTGGACTCCCCGACCATCGGGAACATCCTTCCTGCATCTAGTCTGTCCAGTCCTGTCAGAATTTTATAAGTTTCAATGAGATCCCCTCTCATTCTTCTAAACTCCAGTGAGTATAAGCCCAATCGACCCAATCTCTCCTCATACGTCATTCCTGCCATCCCAGGTATCAGCCTGGTGAATCTTTGCTGCACTCCCTCCATGGCAAGAACATCCTTCCTCAGATAAGGTGACCAAAACTGCACACAATGCTCAAGTTTAGTTGGCAAATGTTACAGAACATAGTCTCCTTTTTCCGCACCCACTCTCACCGAAGCATGTCTTGTTTCCAAAAACCTAGCAGGAGTTTTTTGGCTCTGACCTTATACAGATGCAGCAATTCAAAAATGAACATGTTGGTATTTTGTTGCATAATTTTAACAAAATGCTGATATATGAAATAAATCCAAGTGCCGTTTTAATTAAAAGTTTTAAAATGATTTAAAACGTTTTGGAAAGTTTTTTAATTGTTTAAAAAGTTTTAAAATTATTTGAAACGTTTTAAAAATTATTTTAAAAGTTTTAAAAATTATTTAAAAAGCTGTTAAATATGTTTAAATTTTGTAAAACTTTTCAAAAATTATTTTTAAAGTTTTAAAAATTATTTTTAAAGTATTTTAAAGTTGTAACATTATTTTAAATGATTTAAAAATTATTTTAAAAGTTAAAAAAATTATTTTAAAAGTTAAAAAAATTATTTTAAATGTTTTAAAAATTATTTTAAAAGATTTAAAAATTATTTTAAAAGTTTTTAAAAGTTTTTTAAATTATTTAAAAAGTTGTTAACAGTTTAAAAAATTATTTGAAGGGGGCAAAAGTGGGGATTAGCTGACCCATTTGCCCTTCCCGTGAAAGATCATGGTAAGATGGAATAATAATTTAGGCCTAAGACCTTCCTTCCTGAGTGTGTATTTGAGTTTGAATAAGTGGTAAAAATCTTTAATCTGTAACATGCCTCAGTTAGAAATGTGTGCATTTATATAGTGCCTTTCACAACCACCGGACATCCCAAAGTGCTTTACAGCCAACAAAGTACTTTTAAAGTGTAGTCACTGTTGTACTGTAGGAAACTCGGCACCCAAATTGCGCACAGCAAGCTCCCACAAACAGCAATGTGATAATGACCAGATCATCTGTTTTTGAGTGATGTTGAGGGATAAATATTTGTTAGGACACCGGGAATAACTCCCGTGCGCTTCTTTGAAATAGTGCCATGGGATCTTTTACATCCACCTGAAAGAGCAGACAGGGCCTCGGTTTAACGTTTCATCAGAAAGTCTGCACCTCCGACAGTGCAGCACTCCTTCAGCCTGGATGTTGTGCTCAAGTCATTGGAGTGGGACTTGAACCGCACAATCTTCTGACTCACAGGCAAGAGTGTTTACCACTGAGACACAGTTACTGAAGAAGATGAAAATGGAACCTGAGGGGAATGTAGAATAAAACTATGGAGATCAATATACAAAAGCAAGGAAGAAGTGAATAAAAAAAGTAAGTGCGACTGAAAGTAGGAAGTAGAAAATTCACCAGGTCCAGATCATATGCAGTGCAAGGAAGTGAGAAATAGGGTCAATGAGAGAAAGAAGAAACCATCACATTCCACTCAACTTTGAAAACAAGTATCATGCCAAAGGATTGAAGGGTGGCAAAAATTATATCCCTTTTAGTCTTACCTCAGCTATGGGTAAAATTATGGAATCCATAGTATGGGTTGAAATTAGTGAACAGTTGGAAAGACATGGGCTCATTAGAGACAGTCGCTATGAATCTGTAAAGAATAAGTTGTGCTTGAATGATTCTACTGAATTTTTCAAGAAGCTTACATATATAGCGAAAGGAATGCAGTCAGTGTTAAGTATACAGCTTTTCAGAAGGTGCAGGATAAGATGCCATATAAGAGATTTTCAGTCCCACTCTCCACTCATTCCCTTCCCCGTGAATATCGAGCCAATTGGGTTCAAAATGAATTCACAATTTTGACAGGTGAGGAAATATCAGACAGTGGAGAATCGAGCGGAGAGGGAGTACCAGTCACAGGCAGCAGGTAGAGGAATCCAGTGCATTTACAGTGAGTATGGAAAACTGACAGATGTAAATGAGAAATAAATATTACTCCAATAAAAATGTAATGTTGTAAACAATTTATTTACACCAACATGTTTTCATTCAGTATAAAAAGTTTCCAGTGTAGAAAAACAATGTCTATTCCCCAAATCTTAATAAATATCAACAAATTAACAGTACTTTCTGAACTCACTTTACACATTGCATAAAACTGTAACATTTCATCACAAGAAGACATCACAACTATAATTATCAATAAATTAGGAATACACGGGATGAGTTGGAGTGTTGGCCGCTGGGAGAGCAGAAATGTAAAGGTCAGTGCAGGTCAAGGATCAGGTCATGGGTCATTGTTCCGCAACCCTCCCATTGAGAGACACTCAGTGCCATAAAAGCTAGTACGATAGCAAAATACTGCAGATGCTGGAAATCTGAAATAACAACAGAAAATTCTGGAAAAACGCAGCAGGCCAGGCAATATCCATGGAGAGTGAAATAGAGTTGTCGTTTCAGGTCGAAACCCTTTGACAAGTCTTGACAAAGGGTTTCGACCTGAAACGTTGACTCGATTTCTCTCTCCACGGATGTTGCCTGGCCTGCTGAGTTTTTCCAGCATTTTCTGTTGTTATTTTCACGAAAGCTAGCGACAGAGCTGAGTATTGGCCGGGCATTCCCAGTGCAGGGAGTTGTCACTGGAAGTTCACAATTGCAATAAGGAGCCTGGTAAAGTTAAATGGAAATAAAAGAGTTCATTTGGGAATGGGGTTTGAAGCTAGAACCTTCTGACTTAGAGTATTACCTCTGAGCCAATCTGACAACAGTGTAAAATTAGCAATACGTTACATATACTTAATATATATATATTTTAAAATTCGGGGTCTTTAAAATAGCTCATCGTTCTCAGTCTGTTTTAAACATGTCATTGAGAAATCTTCTGTTCCTTCTTCTCATTTTTGACTTTACACGTTGTGAAAAATCTGCAACATTTTATTGTGTCAAGCAATAAACTTGACTCAATCCTGATGAGATGAGGAGCAAATGGTAGCGCCAGCCGGGTGGGGCAGCCCAGAGAGCTGACACTGGGAAAGCAGCGAATGGAATAAGGTGACTCTCAGAGAGAACCTGAGATGAAACTTTTCATTGTCGCAGCTGCCAGTCCCTGAAGGAAGGGACAGAGACAGGATTTTCCTCAGACTCGCCCCAGTCAAAGCTCTAACATTTCATCACAGGCAACTGTCACAGCAATAACTATCAATAAATTAAAATAAATGATCAAACACGGATCAATATCAAGAGATTCCTTAGTACAATAGCAAAATACTGCAGATGCTGGAAATCCGAAATAACAACAGAAAATGCTGGAAAAACTCAGCAGGCCAGGCAACATCCGTGGAGAGAAATTAGAGTCGACGTTTCGGGTCTAACCCTTTTTCAAAACTGGAAAGGAAATGAAATAGATCGAAAGGCAGGGCTGGGAGAGAACAAAAGAAGTGAAGAGACATTAAGAGGTATTCAAAACGAGACGAGATGGTGATAGGACTGGTGGAGACAAAAGACGGCTCTGGATTAGGTGTGAAATGTTCTGGCAGAATGAGAGACAGCTGCCATGTGGGAGAGAGAAAAAAAGAATGGGGGGGGGGGGAAAGGGCCAAAACAAAGATGTGGATAAAATATAAGCAAAAATGTAATGGGGGCTGAGGTTATGATCTGAAATTGTTGAACTCTATGTTGAGTCCAGAAGGCTGTAAAGTGCCTAATCGGAAGATGAGGTGCTGTTCCTCGAGTTTACGTTGAGCTTCCGTGGAACAATGCAAGAGCCCGAGTACAGTGAGGTCCGAGTGGGAATGGGGCGGTGAATTAAAGTGACAGGCAGATTGGCTGACTGCTTTGCGGAACACCTCCGTTCAGTCTGTAAGGGGGACCCCGAGCTTCCGGTCGCCTGTCACTTTAATTCACCGCTCCATTCCCACTCAGACCTCACTGTATTTGGGCTCTTGCATTGTTCCACGGAAGCTCAACGTAAACTCGAGGAACAGCACCTCATCTTCCGATTAGGCACTTTACAGCCTTCCGGACTCAACATCGAGTTCAACAATTTCAGATCATAACCTCGGCCCCTATTACATTTTTGCTTATATTTTATCCACATCTTTGTTTTGGCCCTTTCCCCCCCATTTTTTTCCCTCTCCCACATGGCAGCTGTCTCCCATTCTGCCAGAACATTTCACACCTAATCTAGAGCCGTCTTTTGTCTCCACTAGTCCTATCACCATCTCATCTCCTTTTGAATACCTCTTAATGTCTCTTCACTTCATTTGTTCTATCGCAGCCCTGCCTTTCGATCTATTTCATTTCCTTTCCAGTTTTGAAAAAGGGTTTTGACCCGAAACGTCGACTCTATTTTCTCTCCACGGATGTTGCCTGGCCTGCTGAGTTTTTCCAGCATTTTCTGTTGTTATTTCAAGAGATTCCTTGTTCTCCATCAGTCACCTTGCACCCAATCACGATATTACAACAATACAATATAATAAGTTAAAATATAATAAAAAAATAGACGGTCTTTTAAATAAATATTCTTTGTTCCCAGTCTGTACGAAACATGTCTTTGGAAAGTCTTCAGTTTTTTCTTCTGATTTGTGCCGTTATGAAAAGGATCTGTTGTAATCGGGCCTGAGTCTCAGCGCGGATTATTTCCCAGGCGCAGTCACTGAATTTCTGAGAAAGAGAAATATTCAGGAAAATCCATTAGAAAATGAACAGGTTTGAATTGGGTAAACGAAAAGTGTCAGTAACCTCAGTAAAATATCAATTGTCCCACCTTCTGTTTGAGAAACTTTCTCAGTTCCTTGAAGTATTTGTGAGTTGAGGTGAATCTCCTTGGCCTGGACTCTGAGCCTGGTTTCCTGACACATTCTTCCAGCTCCCGGAGCTGCCGATCCAGGAGAAGACGGAATTTTTCCACGTTGTCCTGGGGCCATGTGACTGAGCCCAGGTTCAGGCTGTAGATCTTGGTGAGGTGATGCAGTGTTTGATGGACAATCTGGATCCTGTCCTGGGTCTGTGCACAATACACACAAGGACGTTAGAGGGGACCTGTTCCTTTTTAGGTTTCGAGTAGTTATGGAAAAGGACAAGCATCAATCAAACGTGAAAATAGTCAACTGGAGGAGGGCTAACTTCAGTGGATTGGAATCTAAGACTTGCAGGTGAAACAGTAAATTAGCAATGGGAGGCCTTCAAAGAGGAGATAGTTTGGGTGCAGTCTAGACACATTTGCACCAGGGGGAATGGAAGGACATGCAAAGCTAGCTCTCCCTGAATGACTGAAGAGGGAGATTTCAATGAAACAGCAAAAGGAGGCTTATGATAAACGTCAAGCACATAATACAATAGAGAACCAAGTTGAATACAGAAAGTACAGAGCAGATCTGAAAAAACGAAATAAGGTGCAAAGAGAATGTATATGAGGATAGGTTAGTGGGTGATATTAAAGAGCTCCCAAATGTGTTTTATGAGCATAACAATATTTGTGGCTTTCAAAAGGGAATTGGTTAAGTACCTGAAGGAATTTTTTTGTAGGGCTCCGGGGAAAGGGCGGGGAGTGGGACTAGCTGAAGTGCTCTTGCAGCGAGCCGGCATGGATAGGACGGCCCGAATGGCCTCCTTCTGTGCTGTAACCATTCTATGATTCTATGAAATAGTAAAAGGGTAGTCAAAGGATGGGTGGGATTATTTAGGAACCAAAATGGGAATCTTCTTGTGGAGGCAGTGGGCATGGCTGATGTATTAAATGAGTACTTTGTATCTATCTCCAATAACCAAGAGAATGCTGCCAAAGTCACATAAAGGAGGAGGCAGTTGAGAAATTGGATAGGATAAAAATAAAGAGGAGGTACTTAAAATTCGACAGTGCTGAAAGTAGAAAAGTCACCTGGCCCGGATAGGATGCACCTTGGTTGCTAACTGAAGTAAGGGTGGAGATAGCGAAGGCTCTGGTCATAAACTTCCAATCCTCCTTAGATATCGGAGGACTGGAGGACTGGACATGTTACCCCCGCCCTCCCCCCCCCCCCCCCACCACCGTTCAAAAAAGGGCAGAGGGAAATCCCAGCAACACAGGCCAGTCAGCCTAATGCTTGTGGTCGACATGGAGTGAGTGAAAGGCTCTCCTGGCACTTTCACTTCAAAGGGCGGCTATTATTGGATTTAAATTTCCTGATTAAAATTCTGATCAGCGTGTTGATCATACTCATACTTGCTATAAAACTTTTGTTTGAATAAAGTGAAATAAAATAGAGTTCACTCACCTGTAATCCCTCTGAAAGTTTCACCAGATTCAAGGGCTTGGTTTTCAGCGAGAGCCTCTCACTTACACACTGTCGGGGAAAGGGGCCACCCTGAGAGGAGAAGGCAATCAGTGTTACAATCAGCCCCATTGAAATACTGGAGAATCGCCGCCTATTAATTGGGTAAAATTACAAACACCTCAAAATGTTTCTCCTGATATAACTTTCCACAACAACCACAAAGTACGTGGTTCGGATCCGGCTCGGGATGCAGGTTAAGCTCACCATTTCACTGTTTGCTCAGAGTCTCTGTGTTGTGAACTTGCTGTAACTGCAGCCTCTCACAGCCCAGACTCAGGGTCCCGGCCAACAAGACCAACACAATCCAACATCTCCACACACTCGCCAAAGCCATGCTGGACCGACCCAGGGTTAAGCATCGATCTGAAAGATTAGAAACCGAGCTCAGCTCAGAAAACGGTTCTTGTTCACTGAATTAAACTCTGGAAGTCGAAATGCAGCCGCTTGTGATCCCGGAGCGACCAGTTGTGTTGTCGAGTGTGGGTGTGCGGCTGGACACTGCTGGGAGCTGTCACTTTAGGAGGAGGGACTGGCGATGTGGGCCATTACAATCCAAAAGTGAAATCGGGCTGCAGGAGTGTTGGAAGAGCTGCAGGAGAGCAATAGTTTGTGCGGTTCCTTTCTGAGGTAAGGAATCCAAAAGCTGGAGATTCCTGAACCAGCGACTGGAAAATCCCCGAGAGAAGATCACAACCAGCTCAATGTTTCATCGATTTGTATCAATATTATCAATATGGAATTTGGGAAACTACATTGCTTCCTCCAAATTGAATGGATTCGCCTCACGGGGGCACTAAAGGGGCAGCTGGTTAGGTTGATGGGTTGTCTCCGATTCCCCTTTCTCCCCCTTCAGGCTCACATTCCCCCTCTTCACTCACTTTATGATCCCCCTCCCGTCAGTGTCTGGTTTCCACTCTCCCCTCAGATCTGATTCTCTCCTTCACACACAGTCAGATCCCATCTCCCCGAAAAGACGGATTCCCTCTCTCCTCCTCTGCCTCTCATTCTTTCATTTCCTGTCTACCCGCAGTGACTGATTCCCCCTCCCTCTGGATCTGATTCCCCTTCTCCACAGGGACTTAGCTCCTCCGGCTCTGATTGCGTGTCAGGCGTCACCCTCGCCACAGCGTCTGACTCCGCATCAATGATTAATTCTGCCTCATCTCAATGTCTGATTCCCTCTCTTTCCTCTGTTTATGATTCCTCTCTCCCCAGTGTCAATTTCCCATTTTCTCTTCGACCTGATTCCCTCCGCAATGTCAGGATATCCCCCTCCTCAGTTTCGGGTCTCTATTCTCCCTTCAGACAAGCTTCCCCCCGCCCAGCCCCCTCCCTTCGCTCAAAGTCTGAGCCCACCTCCCCCCAGGGTCTGACTCTCTCTGTCCCCTCAGTAGGTGATCTGTTCTGTCCCAGGGTCTGATTCCTTCCTCTACTCAGTATCTGATTCCCCCTTTCATTGAGTATCCTCCCCCCACATACCTGGATCCCCCCTCGCCTCTGTACCTGGTTCTCCCAATCCCCTCAGGGTCTGATTCCCCTGTTCCACTGGGGGTCTAATTACCCCTCTTAGGTTCAGGGAATGATGCCAAGTGTAATTGAAGGGCTGCACCCTAACAATTAATACGCTCAGATTAATACAGGAGATTCAGTGTCTATTAATTGGGTAAAATTACAAACCACCCAATCTATTTTTCCTGATATGACTTTCCCCCCTCGCCTTAGTGTCTGAATCCCTCTCTCCCTGAGGCTTTGATTCCTTTCTCTCCCTCGGAGTCTGATACCCGCTCGCCTCAGTATAAGATTACCCCTTTCTTCAGTCTCTCATTTCCTTTCTCCGCTTAGAGCCAGATTCTCCTCTCGCTCAGAATAGTTTCTTTCGCCACGCACTGCCTGATCCCAGCTCTCCCCTCAGCATCAGATTCCCCCTCTCCCCTCAGTATTGATTTCCCACTCTAGTCAGCCCCTGATTCCGCCTATCCCCTGTACCTGATTCTCTCTGTCCCATCAGGGATGAATTACCCCTCTAGGGTTCAGAGAACTTTTGCTGTTACACAGTCTCAGGGAATGATACCAAGAGTTACAGAAGAGAGTCACGCTAACAATTAATACCGTCAAATCAATACTGATCGACCAGTGACTATTAATTGCACAAGTAGTAAAGAACTTCAAACTATTTCTCCAGACATGAGTTTTCACAACAAACAGACCATGCGCATTTCGAACCGACTCGGGATGCAGGTTAAACTCACCATTTCATTCAGTTTGCTGAGAGTCTCTGTGTTGAGAGCTTGCTGTAACTGCAGCCTCTCACAGCCCAGACTCAGGGTCCCGGGCAACAAGACCAAAACAATCCAACATCTCCAAACACTCGCCAAAGCCATGCTGGACCGAGCCGGGGTAAAGCACCGATCTGAAAATTGGGAAACCGATCGGATCCGAGTTCAGCCCAGAAAACGGTTCTTGTTCACCGAATGAAACTCTGGAAGTGGAAATGCAGCCGCTTGTGATCCGGGAGCGACCGCCTGTGTTGCCGAGTGATGTGGGTGTGCGGCTCGACACTGTGGGAGCTCTCACTGCCATGGTGCCGGCTTTAAGGTGGGGCATTACATTCGAAAAGTGAAATCGGGCCGCAGGAGTTTTGGCACAGCCGCTGGAGACCAATGATTTGTGCGGTTTCTTTCTGGGGTAAGGAATGGAAAAGCTGGAGATTCCTGAACCAGCGAGTGGGAAATCTCCGACAGAAGATCCCAACCAGCGCCCGGTTCCAGCTCCGTGTTGTGTGGACTCGGATCACCGGGGCACTGAGCTGGTGTAGAGGGAGGCTCTGTATTGGGGGAGTGTGGACATTGCAGAGACCCCGCCTCACAGCCCAGGGGCACCGCTTCATGCCGACTGACTCCGCTCGGATTCACCTGTCGGAGACTCTGCTTCTTAAGGTTGTCGTTTCCGGGTTATTTTCTGGAGTCATTTTCAGACATTGTTTTTAAAGAATATTTAATCCGTTTCGACTCTGAGTCCGAAGGGGATCCCGCTGCCTTTTCTTTCATCGTTTCTTTCTCGACCCTCTCCCGGGAAAGTGTCCGTGTCAGTTTCTCTGTGGAAATGAACCTTGTGTCAATTTCACCGAAAGCGAAAGTGTCTCAGGGAAAGTGACGAGTTTTGTCATTTCCGAAAGTGCGGAGTGATTGTAAACAGAACGGGTCAGACTGAGAGGGCTGAGGGGGAGCTGGGAAAAGGTTTGGGATCTCCGGGATAGCCCCGGTTACACAGGGAATGTCGCAAAATCACTCTCAGCTGCAACTGATCACCTCTCATTTTTCTAAACTCCAGAGAGTATAGGCCCATTCTACACAATCTCTCATCATAGGACAACCCTCTCATCCCAGGAATCAATCTAGTGAACCTTCATTGCACCGCCTCCAAGGCAAGTATATCCTTCCTTAGATAAGGAGACCAAAACTGTGCCCAGTACTCCAGGTGTGGTCTCACCAAGGCCCTGTACAATTGTAGCAAGACTTCCTTACTCTTATACTCTGACCCCCTTACAATAAAGGCCAACATGCCATTTCCCTTCCTTATTGCTTGCTGTACCTGCATGCGAGCTTTCTGTGTTTCTTCCCCAAGGACACCCAAATCTCTCTGAACACCAACACTTGAAAGTTTCTCACCATTTAAAAAATATTCTGTTTTTCTATTCTTTATACCAAAGTGAATAACCTCACATTTCCGTACATTATACTCTGTCTGCCACCTTACTTCCCACTCACTTAGTCTATCTATATCCCTTTGAAGATTCTTTGTGTTCTCCTCACAGCTTACTGTCCCACCTAGCTTTGTATCATCAGCAAACTTGGATGCATTACACTTGGTCCCTTCATCTGGGTCATTAATATAGATTGTAAATAGCTGAGGCCCCAACACTGACACTTGCGGCACACCAATATTTACAGCCTGCCAACCTGAAAAAGATTTATTTATCCCTACTCTCTGTTTTCTGTCCGTTAACCAATCCTCTATCCATGCTACTATATTACCCCAGCAGTTAGACAACATAAAGGGAAATAGCAAGGAATCTTATCAGCACATTAATCTACAATATATAATAATCTTACATTCGTGCACAAATCCTTCTGCATAACTTGACTTCCCGATTTCACCTTTTTGTCACACATTTGTTGTAGCGCTTCCGTGTTGTAGGACTTCATGAGGAGGGCAAATTGGTCAATTTATCCCCATTTTTGCCTCCTTTGCCTCCGCTACCATCCCACTACCAAAACTGTGGCAGTTTTAAGAAGCATTTTTTTCTCGAGTTTCGGCTCAAACTCATTTGCAAATCGTCCAAAGCAGAACCTGCCATGAACCAGCGCAATCGGGCAACGTTTGAAAATGTATTTTTTTTTAAACTGCCTTAAAACTATTCATTGATATGTTGAAGAGCGGTAACTGGGCGCAGTTTGATTAATACAGCTGAAAATGGGGTTATCACGATAAATAAACATTTTGAATCACAGTGTCAATCCAGCACCTGTGAGGAACATGGTTTTAAATAATTGAAAATTACTTTTATATAATATACAGAAACATTCGTTCGTTATATAGGGGTACAGTAGTCAGCTCCTTATTAAATTAAAACAAAATTATATTGAAAAGTTTTTAATATGTGCTGATTAGTGTCCTTGTGCCAAAAAGAATCAGTTCAATTTTTGGAGCCTCCTTGAAAGTCAGCAAACGAGTGCAATAAGCAGAAAATCCCGATGGTGATTAATTCGACCTGGGACCAGGCCAGTTTTGTGGGCGGGGCCAGCTACCACCGCGATGTTTTTTTAAGTGGCGCAAAAAATAGCAGCAACTCGATTTGCGCTGGGCGTAATTTCCACTTAAAATTCCGTGACTTTTTCTGCAGGTTTCGTCGATTTAAGGTGAATTGCACTGAAAAAACCAGCACAACCGAGCGGCAACTCCAGTTTACTGTTGCCAATTATAAATTCCTATGTCGATATTTATTATGGGTCTTGTTTACGTGAACTTGACAGTCTGGTTGCAGAAACTAGCCACGTAGTTCAAATGAAAAGAGGTAGGGATTGTGATGCGAGTAAGTGGGTGGGACAAAGAGGAATGAATAGTGGGAAGATGAAATAGTAGGGAATGCAAAGGGGGCAAATGTGGGGATAAACTGACCCATGTGCCCTCCCCGTGAAAGATCATGGGAAGATGGAATCATATTTTAGGCCACAAACCTTCCTTCCTGAGAGTGTACTTGAGTTTGAATAAGTGGTAAAGATCCTTAATCTGTGACATGCCTCAGTTAGAAAGAGAGACTTGCATTTATATATCGCCTTTCACAACCACCGGACATCCCGAAGTGTTTACAGCCAATGAAGTACTTTTAAAGTGTAGCCACTGGTGTACTGTAGGAAACTCGGCACACAAATTGCGCAGAGCAAGCTCCCACAAACAGCAATGTGATAATGACCAGATAATCCGCTTTTGAGTGATGTTGATTGAGGGATAATTATTGGTCAGGACACCGGGGATAACTCCCGTGCGCTTCTTCGAAATAGCACCATGGGATCTTTTACATCCACCTGAGAAAGCAAATAGGCCCTTGGTTTAACATTTCATCAGAAAGACTGCACCTCTGACAGTGCAGCACTCCTTCATTCAGCCTGGATGTTGTGCTCGAGTCATTGGAGTGGGACTTGAACCACACAATCTCCTGACTCACAGGCAAGAGTGTTTACCACTGAGACACAGTTACTGAAGAAGGTGAAAATGGAAACTCAGGGGAATGTAGAATAAAACTATGGAGATAAATATACAGAAGCAAGGATGAAGGGAGTAACAAGGGAGCAAAGGGGAAGGGAGGATAAAAAAAGAAAGTGCGACTGAATGTAGGAAGTAGAAAATTCACCAGGTCCAGTTCATATGCAGTGCAAGGAAGTGAGAAATAGGGTAAATGAGAGAAAGAAGAAACCATCACATTCCACTCAACTTTGAAAACAAGTATCATGGCAAAGGATTGAAGGGTGGGAAAAATTATAACCCTTTTAGTCTTACCTCAGCTGTGGGTAAACATATGGACTCCATAGTATGGGATGAAATTAGTGAACAGTTGGAAAAATATGGGCTCATTAGGGGCAGTCACCATGAATCTGTAAAGAACACGTTGTGCTTGAATAATTCTACTGAATTTTTCAGGAAGCTCACATACATAGCTAAAGGAATGCAGTCAGTGTTAAGTATACAGCTTTTCAGAAGGTGCAGGATAAAATGCCATATAAGAGATTTTCAGTCCCACTCTCCACTCATTCCGCTCCCCTAGAATATCGAGCCAATTGGGTTCAAAATGAATTCACAGTTTTGACAGGCGAGGAAATATCAGACAGTGGAGAATCAAGCGGTGAGGGTGTACCAGTCACAGGCAGCAGATAGAGGAATCCAGAGCATTTACAGTGAGTATGGAAAACTGACAGATGTAAATGAGAAATAAATATTACTCCAATAAAAATGTAATATTGCAAACAATTTATTTACACCAACATGTTCTCAATCAGTACAAAAAGTGTAGACAAACAATGTCTATTCCCCAAATCTTAGTAAATATCAATAAATTAACAGTGCTTTCTGAACTTATTTACACATTGCATAAAACTGTAACTTTTCATTACATGAAGACGTCACAATTATAAATATCAATACATTAGGAATACACGGGACGAGTTGGAGTGTTGGCCGCTGGGAGAGCAGAAATGTAAAGGTCAGTGCAGGTCAGGGATCAGGTCATGGGTCATTGTTCCGCAACCCTACCATTGAGAGCCAATCAGTGCCATGAAAGCTAGTGACAGAGCCGAGTATTGGCCGGGCATTCCCAGTGCAGGGAGTTGTCACTGGAAGTTCAGCAACTGGAATAAGGAGCCTCATAAAGTTAATTAAATGGAAATAAAAGAGTTAATTTGGGAATGGGGTTTGGACCCACAACCTACTGACTTAGAGTATTACCTCTGAGCCAAGCTGACAACAGTGTAAAATTAGCAATACGTTACATTTACTTATAAAATATATATATTTTTAATTCGGGGTCTTTAAAATAGCTCATCGTTCGCAGTCTGTATTAAACATGTCATTGAGAAATCTTCTGTTCCTTCTCATTTTTGACTTTACACGTTGTGAAAAATCTGCAATATTTTATTGTGTCAAGCAATAAACTTGACTCAATCCTGATGAGATGAGGAGGAAATGGTAGCGCCAGCCGGGTGGGGCAGCCCAGAGAGCTGACACTGGGAAAGCAGCGAGTGGAATAAGGTGTCCCACTGAGAGAACCTGAGATGAAACTTTTCATTGTCGCAGCTGCCAGTCCCTGAAGGAAGGGACAGAGGCAGGATTTTCCTCAGACTCGCCCCAGTCAAAGCTCTAACATTTCATCACAGGCAACTGTCACAGCAATAACTATCAATAAATTAAAATAAATGATCAAACACGGATCAATATCAAAACATTCCTTGTTCTCCATCAGTCACCTTGCACCCAATCGCGATATTACAATACAATATAATATATTAAAATATAATTTTTTTTTAAAAATGCGGTCTTTTAAATAAATATTCTTTGATCCCAGTCTGTACGAAATATGCCTTTGGAAAGTCTTCAGTTTTTTCTTCTTCTGATTTGTGCCGTTATGAAAAGGATCTGTTGTAATCGGGCCCTAGTTTCAGCGCGGATTATTTCCCAGGCGCAGTCACTGAATCTCTGAGAAAGAGAAATATTCAGGAAAATCCATTAGAAAATGAACAGGTTTGAATTGGGTAAACGAAAACGGTCAGTAATCTCAGTAAAATATCAATTTTCCCACCTTCTGTTTGAGAAACTTTCTCAGTTTCCTAAAGTATTTGTGAATTGAGGCGTTTCTCCTCGGCCTGGACTCTGAGCCTGGTTTCCTGACACATTCTTCCAGCTCCTCGAGCTGCCGATCCAGGAGAAGACGGAAGTTTTCCACCTTGTCCCGGGGCCATGTGACTGAGCCCAGGTTCATGCTGTAGATCTTGGTGAGGTGACGCAGTGTTTGATGGACAATCTGGATCCTGTCCTGGGTCTGTGCACAATACACACAAGGACGTTAGAGGGGACCTGTTCCTTTTTAGGTTTCGAGTAGTTATGGAAAAGGACAAGCATCAATCACAAGTGAATATAGTCAACTGGTGTATTGGAATCTAAGATTTGCAGGTGAAACAGTACATTTGCAATGGAAAGCCTTCAAAGAGGAAATCGTTTGGTGCAGTCTAGACACATCCGCACCAGGGGGAAAGGAAGGGCATGCAAAGCTATCTCTCCCCGGATCACTGAAGATGGAGATTTCAATGAAACAGCAAAAGGAGGCTTATGATAAACGTTAAGCTTATAATACAGTAGAGAACCAAGCTGAATGCAGAAGGTGCGAACTGAAAAAGGAAATGAGACGCAAAGAGAATGTATGAGAATAGATTAGTGGGTGATATTAAAGGGCTCCCAAATGTGTTTTAGAAGCATTAAAAAATTGTGGTTTTCCAAAGGGAATTGGTTAAGTACCTGAAAAAAAATGGCATGGCTCCGGGGAAAGGGCGGGGAGTGGGACTGGCTGAAGTGCTCTTGCAGAGAGCCGGCACGGGCTCGACGGGCCGAATGGCCTCCTTATGTGCTGTAACCATTCTATGATTCTATGAAATAGTAAAAGGATATTCAAAGGATGGGTGGGATCATCTAGGAACCAGAATGGAAGATTAGAGGGGCTTCAATGAATAGAGGGTGCGAGATGATTAGAGGGAGTTAGATAGTTAAAGGGAGTGAGATAATAGGTGAGATAGAGAGAGAGAGCTAGTTAGAGAGAGTGAGCTAGTTACAGAGAGTGAGCTAGTTAGAGAGAGTGAGCTAGTTAGAGAGTGAGCTAGTTACAGAGAGTGAGCTAGTTGGAGAGAGTGAGCTAGTTACAGAGAGTGAGCTAGTTAGAGAGAGTGAGCTAGTTAGAGAGTGAGCTAGTTACAGAGAGTGAGCTAGTTACAGAGAGTGAGCTAGTTGGAGAGAGTGAGCTAGTTACAGAGAGTGAGCTAGTTAGAGAGAGTGAGCTAGTTAGAGAGTGAGCTAGTTACAGAGAGTGAGCTAGTTAGAGAGAGTGAGCTAGTTAGAGAGTGAGCTAGTTAGAGAGAGTGAGCTAGTTAGAGAGAGTGACATGGAGTGAGTGAATGGCTCTCCTGGCACTTTCACCTCAATGGGCGGCTAACACTGGATTTAAATTTCCTGATTAAAATTCTGATCCGCGTGTTTATCTTACTCATGCTTTCTATAAAACTTTTGCTTGAATAAAGTGAAATAAAATAGAGTTCACTCACCTGTAATCCCTCTGAAAGTTTCACCAGATTCAAGGACTTGGTTTTCAGCGAGAGCCTCTCTCTTACACACTGTCGGGGAAAGGGGCCGCCCTGAGAGGAGAAGGCAATCAGTGTTACAATCAGTTCCCTTGAAATACTGGAGAATCGCTGCCTATTAATTGCGTAAAATTACAAACACATCAAACATTTTCTCCTGATATAACTTTCCACAACAAGCACAGAGTATATGGTTCGGATCCGGCTCTGAATGCAGGTTAAACTCACCATTTCATTCAGTTTGCTCAGAGTCTCTGTGTTGAGAACTTGCTGTAACTGCAGCTTCTCACAGCCCAGACTCAGGGTCCCGGGCAACAAGACCAACACAATCCAACATCTCCAAACACTCGCCAAAGCCATGCTGGACCGAGCCAGGGCAAAGCACCGATCTGAAGGATCAGAAACCGAGCGGATTCGAGTTCAGCTCAGAAAACGGTTCTTGTTCACTGAATGAAACTCTGGAAGTCGAAATGCAGCTGCTTGTGATCCCGGAGCGACCAGTTGTGTTGTCGAGTGTGGGTGTGCGGCTGGACACTGTGGGAGCTGTCACTTTAGGAGGAGGGACTGGCGATGTGGGCCATTACAATCCAAAAGTGAAATCGGGCTGCAGGAGTGTTGGAAGAGCTGCAGGAGAGCAATAGTTTGTGCGGTTCCTTTCTGAGGTAAGGAATTCAAAAGCTGGAGATTCCTGAACCAGCGACTGGAAAATCCCCGAGAGAAGGTCCTAACCATAGATTCATTGAAACAGAGAATGGTTACAGCGCAGAAACAGGCCACTCGGCCCGTCGAGCCCGCGTCAGCTCAATGTCCCGTACATTTGTATCAATATTATCAATATGGATTTTGAAAATCTTTATTGGTTTCTCCAACATGTATGGACTCGCATCACGGGGGCACTAAGGGGGCAGACGGGTAGATTGATTGATGGTGGACTCTAATACCCCTTTCCCCTCTCAGCTCACATTCCCCCACTTTCCTCGGTGTCTCCTTGTCCTTCTTCCCTCAGTTTCTAATCCCCACCCTTCAGTTTATAATTTCCCCTCTCCACAGTGTCTGGTTCGCATTCTCCCCTCACACACTATTCGCGGATTCAGAGTCTGATCCCACCTCCCACCAGGGTCTGGTTCCCTCTCTCCCCTCAGTAGCTCATATGTTCTCCGCTCGCTGTTTGATTTCTGTCTACCCTCAAGATCTGATTCCGCACTTCCCTCACCATCACATTCTGCCTTTTCCCACAGTATTGCTTCCCCTCTGCCCTCAGACTCTCATTTCCCCTTTAATATCAGGGCACATCTCTCCTCAGGGGCTGATACCCCTCTCCCCTGTACCTGATTCCCCCTCTCTCCACAAGGTCTCATCTCCCCCTCCACTCAAAGTCTGATTCCCCCTCCACTCAAAGTCTGATTCCTCGACCCCTCACTCGTCGATATCTGGTTCCCTCTCTTTCCTCAGTTTCCAGGGTCTTGTTCTCATTCTCTCTCAGTCCTGATTCTCTCCTCAATATTAGAGCACCCCTTCTCCAAGGTGTCTGGTTTCAATTCTTTCCCAGGGTCTGATCCCACATCCCCCCAGGGACAGACCCCACCTGCCCCCAGGGTCTGACCCCACCAACCCCAGGGTTTGATCTCACCTCCCCCCAGGGTCTGATCCCACCTCCCCAGGGTCTAATCCCACCTCCCCAGGGCCTGATCCCACCTCCCCCAGGGTCTGATCCCACCAACCCCAGGGTCTGATCCCACCTCCCCAGGGCCTGATCCCACCTCCCCTCAGGGTCTGATCCCACCAACCCCAGGGTCTGATCCCACCTCCCCCAAGGTCTGACCCCACATCCCCCCAGGGTCTGACCCCACATTCCCACAGGGTCTGACCCCACATCCCTCCAGGGTCTGATCCCACCTCCCCCCAGGGTCTGATCCCACCAATCCCAGGGTCTGATCCCACCTTCCCCCAGGGACAGACCCCACCTGCCCCCAGGGTCTGATCCCACCAACCCCAGGGACAGACCCCACCTCCCCCAGGGTCTGATCCCACCTCCCCCAGGGTCTGATCCCACCTCCCCCAGGGTCTGTGTCACCTCCCCTCAATTTCATATTATCCTTCTCCCCAGTTTTTCATTTCCTCTCCCCCTCAGTGTCTGAATTCCCCTCTTCACTCAGTTTTATGATTCCTCTTGCCCCTCCGTGTCTCATTCCCCATCCCCTCAGTATCTGATTCCAGTTCGTCCTCAAATTTGATTCCCCCTCGCCTTAGTGTCTGAATCCCTCTCTCCCTGAGGCCTTGATTCCTTTCTCTCCCTCGTAGTCTGATACCCGCTCCCCTCAGTATAAGATTATCCCTCTCTTCAGTCTCTCATTTCCTTTCTCCGCTTAGAACCAGATTCTCCTCTCGCTCAGAATAGTTTCTTTCGCCACGCACTGCCTGATCCCAGCTCTCCCCTCAGCATCAGATTCCCCCTCTCCCCTCAGTATTGATTTCCCACTCTAGTCAGCCCCTGATTCCGCCTATCCCCTGTACCTGATTCTCTCTGTCCCATCAGGGATGAATTACCCCTCTAGGGTTCAGAGAACTTTTGCTGTTACACAGTCTCAGGGAATGATACCAAGAGTTACAGAAGAGAGTCACGCTAACAATTAATACCGTCAAATCAATACTGATCGACCAGTGACTATTAATTGCACAAGTAATATACAACTTCAAACTATTTCTCCAGACATGAGTTATCACAACAAACAGACCATGCGCATTTCGAACCGACTCGGGATGCAGGTTAAACTCACCATTTCATTCAGTTTGCTGAGAGTCTCTGTGTTGAGAGCTTGCTGTAACTGCAGCCTCTCACAGCCCAGACTCAGGGTCCCGGGCAACAAGACCAAAACAATCCAACATCTCCAAACACTCGCCAAAGCCATGCTGGACCGAGCCGGGGTAAAGCACCGATCTGAAAATTGGGAAACCGATCGGATCCGAGTTCAGCCCAGAAAACGGTTCTTGTTCACCGAATGAAACTCTGGAAGTGGAAATGCAGCCGCTTGTGATCCGGGAGCGACCGCCTGTGTTGCCGAGTGATGTGGGTGTGCGGCTCGACACTGTGGGAGCTCTCACTGCCATGGTGCCGGCTTTAAGGTGGGGCATTACATTCGAAAAGTGAAATCGGGCCGCAGGAGTTTTGGCACAGCCGCTGGAGACCAATGATTTGTGCGGTTTCTTTCTGGGGTAAGGAATGGAAAAGCTGGAGATTCCTGAACCAGCGAGTGGGAAATCTCCGACAGAAGATCCCAACCAGCGCCCGGTTCCAGCTCCGTGTTGTGTGGACTCGGATCACCGGGGCACTGAGCTGGTGTAGAGGGAGGCTCTGTATTGGGGGAGTGTGGACATTGCAGAGACCCCGCCTCACAGCCCAGGGGCACCGCTTCATGCCGACTGACTCCGCTCGGATTCACCTGTCGGAGACTCTGCTTCTTAAGGTTGTCGTTTCCGGGTTATTTTCTGGAGTCATTTTCAGACATTGTTTTTAAAGAATATTTAATCCGTTTCGACTCTGAGTCCGAAGGGGATCCCGCTGCCTTTTCTTTCATCGTTTCTTTCTCGACCCTCTCCCGGGAAAGTGTCCGTGTCAGTTTCTCTGTGGAAATGAACCTTGTGTCAATTTCACCGAAAGCGAAAGTGTCTCAGGGAAAGTGACGAGTTTTGTCATTTCCGAAAGTGCGGAGTGATTGTAAACAGAACGGGTCAGACTGAGAGGGCTGAGGGGGAGCTGGGAAAAGGTTTGGGATCTCCGGGATAGCCCCGGTTACACAGGGAATGTCGCAAAATCACTCTCAGCTGCAACTGATCACCTCTCATTTTTCTAAACTCCAGAGAGTATAGGCCCATTCTACACAATCTCTCATCATAGGACAACCCTCTCATCCCAGGAATCAATCTGGTGAACCTTCATTGCACCGCCTCCAAGGCAAGTATATCCTTCCTTAGATAAGGAGACCAAAACTGTGCCCAGTACTCCAGGTGTGGTCTCACCAAGGCCCTGTACAATTGTAGCAAGACTTCCTTACTCTTATACTCTGACCCGCTTACAATAAAGGCCAACATGCCATTTCCCTTCCTTATTGCTTGCTGTACCTGCATGCGAGCTTTCTGTGTTTCTTCCCCAAGGACACCCAAATCTCTCTGAACACCAACACTTGAAAGTTTCTCACCATTTAAAAAATATTCTGTTTTTCTATTCTTTATACCAAAGTGAATAACCTCACATTTCCGTACATTATACTCTGTCTGCCACCTTACTTCCCACTCACTTAGTCTATCTATATCCCTTTGAAGATTCTTTGTGTTCTCCTCACAGCTTACTGTCCCACCTAGCTTTGTATCATCAGCAAACTTGGATGCATTACACTTGGTCCCTTCATCTGGGTCATTAATATAGATTGTAAATAGCTGAGGCCCCAACACTGACACTTGCGGCACACCAATATTTACAGCCTGCCAACCTGAAAAAGATTTGTTTATCCCTACTCTCTGTTTTCTGTCCGTTAACCAATCCTCTATCCATGCTACTATATTACCCCAGCAGTTAGACAACATAAAGGGAAATAGCAAGGAATCTTATCAGCACATTAATCTACAATATATAATAATCTTACATTCGTGCACAAATCCTTCTGCATAACTTGACTTCCCGATTTCACCTTTTTGTCACACATTTGTTGTAGCGCTTCCGTGTTGTAGGACTTCATGAGGAGGGCAAATTGGTCAATTTATCCCCATTTTTGCCTCCTTTGCCTCCGCTACCATCCCACTACCAAAACTGTGGCAGTTTTAAGAAGCATTTTTTTCTCGAGTTTCGGCTCAAACTCATTTGCAAATCGTCCAAAGCAGAACCTGCCATGAACCAGCGCAATCGGGCAACGTTTGAAAATGTATTTTTTTTTAAACTGCCTTAAAACTATTCATTGATATGTTGAAGAGCGGTAACTGGGCGCAGTTTGATTAATACAGCTGAAAATGGGGTTATCACGATAAATAAACATTTTGAATCACAGTGTCAATCCAGCACCTGTGAGGAACATGGTTTTAAATAATTGAAAATTACTTTTATATAATATACAGAAACATTCGTTCGTTATATAGGGGTACAGTAGTCAGCTCCTTATTAAATTAAAACAAAATTATATTGAAAAGTTTTTAATATGTGCTGATTAGTGTCCTTGTGCCAAAAAGAATCAGTTCAATTTTTGGAGCCTCCTTGAAAGTCAGCAAACGAGTGCAATAAGCAGAAAATCCCGATGGTGATTAATTCGACCTGGGGACCAGGCCAGTTTTGTGGGCGGGGCCAGCTACCACCGCGATGTTTTTTTAAGTGGCGCAAAAAATAGCAGCAACTCGATTTGCGCTGGGCGTAATTTCCACTTAAAATTCCGTGACTTTTTCTGCAGGTTTCGTCGATTTAAGGTGAATTGCACTGAAAAAACCAGCACAACCGAGCGGCAACTCCAGTTTACTGTTGCCAATTATAAATTCCTATGTCGATATTTATTATGGGTCTTGTTTACGTGAACTTGACAGTCTGGTTGCAGAAACTAGCCACGTAGTTCAAATGAAAAGAGGTAGGGATTGTGATGCGAGTAAGTGGGTGGGACAAAGAGGAATGAATAGTGGGAAGATGAAATAGTAGGGAATGCAAAGGGGGCAAATGTGGGGATAAACTGACCCATGTGCCCTCCCCGTGAAAGATCATGGGAAGATGGAATCATATTTTAGGCCACAAACCTTCCTTCCTGAGAGTGTACTTGAGTTTGAATAAGTGGTAAAGATCCTTAATCTGTGACATGCCTCAGTTAGAAAGAGAGACTTGCATTTATATATCGCCTTTCACAACCACCGGACATCCCGAAGTGTTTACAGCCAATGAAGTACTTTTAAAGTGTAGCCACTGGTGTACTGTAGGAAACTCGGCACACAAATTGCGCAGAGCAAGCTCCCACAAACAGCAATGTGATAATGACCAGATAATCCGCTTTTGAGTGATGTTGATTGAGGGATAATTATTGGTCAGGACACCGGGGATAACTCCCGTGCGCTTCTTCGAAATAGCACCATGGGATCTTTTACATCCACCTGAGAAAGCAAATAGGCCCTTGGTTTAACATTTCATCAGAAAGACTGCACCTCTGACAGTGCAGCACTCCTTCATTCAGCCTGGATGTTGTGCTCGAGTCATTGGAGTGGGACTTGAACCACACAATCTCCTGACTCACAGGCAAGAGTGTTTACCACTGAGACACAGTTACTGAAGAAGGTGAAAATGGAAACTCAGGGGAATGTAGAATAAAACTATGGAGATAAATATACAGAAGCAAGGATGAAGGGAGTAACAAGGGAGCAAAGGGGAAGGGAGGATAAAAAAAGAAAGTGCGACTGAATGTAGGAAGTAGAAAATTCACCAGGTCCAGTTCATATGCAGTGCAAGGAAGTGAGAAATAGGGTAAATGAGAGAAAGAAGAAACCATCACATTCCACTCAACTTTGAAAACAAGTATCATGGCAAAGGATTGAAGGGTGGGAAAAATTATAACCCTTTTAGTCTTACCTCAGCTGTGGGTAAACATATGGACTCCATAGTATGGGATGAAATTAGTGAACAGTTGGAAAAATATGGGCTCATTAGGGGCAGTCACCATGAATCTGTAAAGAACACATTGTGCTTGAATAATTCTACTGAATTTTTCAGGAAGCTCACATACATAGCTAAAGGAATGCAGTCAGTGTTAAGTATACAGCTTTTCAGAAGGTGCAGGATAAAATGCCATATAAGAGATTTTCAGTCCCACTCTCCACTCATTCCGCTCCCCTAGAATATCGAGCCAATTGGGTTCAAAATGAATTCACAGTTTTGACAGGCGAGGAAATATCAGACAGTGGAGAATCGAGCGGTGAGGGTGTACCAGTCACAGGCAGCAGATAGAGGAATCCAGAGCATTTACAGTGAGTATGGAAAACTGACAGATGTAAATGAGAAATAAATATTACTCCAATAAAAATGTAATATTGCAAACAATTTATTTACACCAACATGTTCTCAATCAGTACAAAAAGTGTAGACAAACAATGTCTATTCCCCAAATCTTAGTAAATATCAATAAATTAACAGTGCTTTCTGAACTTATTTACACATTGCATAAAACTGTAACTTTTCATTACATGAAGACGTCACAATGATAAATATCAATACATTAGGAATACACGGGACGAGTTGGAGTGTTGGCCGCTGGGAGAGCAGAAATGTAAAGGTCAGTGCAGGTCAGGGATCAGGTCATGGGTCATTGTTCCGCAACCCTACCATTGAGAGCCAATCAGTGCCATGAAAGCTAGTGACAGAGCCGAGTATTGGCCGGGCATTCCCAGTGCAGGGAGTTGTCACTGGAAGTTCAGCAACTGGAATAAGGAGCCTCATAAAGTTAATTAAATGGAAATAAAAGAGTTAATTTGGGAATGGGGTTTGGACCCACAACCTACTGACTTAGAGTATTACCTCTGAGCCAAGCTGACAACAGTGTAAAATTAGCAATACGTTACATTTACTTATAAAATATATATATTTTTAATTCGGGGTCTTTAAAATAGCTCATCGTTCGCAGTCTGTATTAAACATGTCATTGAGAAATCTTCTGTTCCTTCTCATTTTTGACTTTACACGTTGTGAAAAATCTGCAACATTTTATTGTGTCAAGCAATAAACTTGACTCAATCCTGATGAGATGAGGAGGAAATGGTAGCGCCAGCCGGGTGGGGCAGCCCAGAGAGCTGACACTGGGAAAGCAGCGAGTGGAATAAGGTGTCCCACTGAGAGAACCTGAGATGAAACTTTTCATTGTCGCAGCTGCCAGTCCCTGAAGGAAGGGACAGAGGCAGGATTTTCCTCAGACTCGCCCCAGTCAAAGCTCTAACATTTCATCACAGGCAACTGTCACAGCAATAACTATCAATAAATTAAAATAAATGATCAAACACGGATCAATATCAAAACATTCCTTGTTCTCCATCAGTCACCTTGCACCCAATCGCGATATTACAATACAATATAATATATTAAAATATAATTAAAAAAAAAAAATGCGGTCTTTTAAATAAATATTCTTTGATCCCAGTCTGTACGAAATATGCCTTTGGAAAGTCTTCAGTTTTTTCTTCTTCTGATTTGTGCCGTTATGAAAAGGATCTGTTGTAATCGGGCCCTAGTTTCAGCGCGGATTATTTCCCAGGCGCAGTCACTGAATCTCTGAGAAAGAGAAATATTCAGGAAAATCCATTAGAAAATGAACAGGTTTGAATTGGGTAAACGAAAACGGTCAGTAATCTCAGTAAAATATCAATTTTCCCACCTTCTGTTTGAGAAACTTTCTCAGTTTCCTAAAGTATTTGTGAATTGAGGCGTTTCTCCTCGGCCTGGACTCTGAGCCTGGTTTCCTGACACATTCTTCCAGCTCCTCGAGCTGCCGATCCAGGAGAAGACGGAAGTTTTCCACCTTGTCCCGGGGCCATGTGACTGAGCCCAGGTTCATGCTGTAGATCTTGGTGAGGTGACGCAGTGTTTGATGGACAATCTGGATCCTGTCCTGGGTCTGTGCACAATACACACAAGGACGTTAGAGGGGACCTGTTCCTTTTTAGGTTTCGAGTAGTTATGGAAAAGGACAAGCATCAATCACAAGTGAATATAGTCAACTGGTGTATTGGAATCTAAGATTTGCAGGTGAAACAGTAAATTTGCAATGGAAAGCCTTCAAAGAGGAAATCGTTTGGTGCAGTCTAGACACATCCGCACCAGGGGGAAAGGAAGGGCATGCAAAGCTATCTCTCCCCGGATCACTGAAGATGGAGATTTCAATGAAACAGCAAAAGGAGGCTTATGATAAACGTTAAGCTTATAATACAGTAGAGAACCAAGCTGAATGCAGAAGGTGCGAACTGAAAAAGGAAATGAGACGCAAAGAGAATGTATGAGAATAGATTAGTGGGTGATATTAAAGGGCTCCCAAATGTGTTTTAGAAGCATTAAAAAATTGTGGCTTTCCAAAGGGAATTGGTTAAGTACCTGAAAAAAAATGGCATGGCTCCGGGGAAAGGGCGGGGAGTGGGACTGGCTGAAGTGCTCTTGCAGAGAGCCGGCACGGGCTCGACGGGCCGAATGGCCTCCTTATGTGCTGTAACCATTCTATGATTCTATGAAATAGTAAAAGGATATTCAAAGGATGGGTGGGATCATCTAGGAACCAGAATGGAAGATTAGAGGGGCTTCAATGAATAGAGGGTGCGAGATGATTAGAGGGAGTTAGATAGTTAAAGGGAGTGAGATAATAGGTGAGATAGAGAGAGAGAGCTAGTTAGAGAGAGTGAGCTAGTTACAGAGAGTGAGCTAGTTAGAGAGAGTGAGCTAGTTAGAGAGTGAGCTAGTTACAGAGAGTGAGCTAGTTGGAGAGAGTGAGCTAGTTACAGAGAGTGAGCTAGTTAGAGAGAGTGAGCTAGTTAGAGAGTGAGCTAGTTACAGAGAGTGAGCTAGTTACAGAGAGTGAGCTAGTTGGAGAGAGTGAGCTAGTTACAGAGAGTGAGCTAGTTAGAGAGAGTGAGCTAGTTAGAGAGTGAGCTAGTTACAGAGAGTGAGCTAGTTAGAGAGAGTGAGCTAGTTAGAGAGTGAGCTAGTTAGAGAGAGTGAGCTAGTTAGAGAGAGTGAGCTAGTTAGAGAGAGTGACATGGAGTGAGTGAATGGCTCTTCTGGCACTTTCACCTCAATGGGCGGCTAACACTGGATTTAAATTTCCTGATTAAAATTCTGATCCGTGTGTTTATCTTACTCATGCTTTCTATAAAACTTTTGCTTGAATAAAGTGAAATAAAATAGAGTTCACTCACCTGTAATCCCTCTGAAAGTTTCACCAGATTCAAGGACTTGGTTTTCAGCGAGAGGCTCTCTCTTACACACTGTCGGGGAAAGGGGCCGCCCTGAGAGGAGAAGGCAATCAGTGTTACAATCAGTTCCCTTGAAATACTGGAGAATCGCTGCCTATTAATTGCGTAAAATTACAAACACATCAAACATTTTCTCCTGATATAACTTTCCACAACAAGCACAGAGTATATGGTTCGGATCCGGCTCTGAATGCAGGTTAAACTCACCATTTCATTCAGTTTGCTCAGAGTCTCTGTGTTGAGAACTTGCTGTAACTGCAGCTTCTCACAGCCCAGACTCAGGGTCCCGGGCAACAAGACCAACACAATCCAACATCTCCAAACACTCGCCAAAGCCATGCTGGACCGAGCCAAGGCAAAGCACCGATCTGAAGGATAAGAAACCGAGCGGATTCGAGTTCAGCTCAGAAAACGGTTCTTGTTCACTGAATGAAACTCTGGAAGTCGAAATGCAGCCGCTTGTGATCCCGGAGTGACCAGTTGTGTTGTCGAGTGTGGGTGTGCGGCTGGACACTGTGGGAGCTGTCACTTTAGGAGGAGGGACTGGCGATGTGGGCCATTACAATCCAAAAGTGAAAGCGGGCTGCAGGAGTGTTGGAAGAGCTGCAGGAGAGCAATAGTTTGTGCGGTTCCTTTCTGAGGTAAGGAATTCAAAAGCTGGAGATTCCTGAACCAGCGACTGGAAAATCCCCGAGAGAAGGTCCTAACCATAGATTCATTGAAACAGAGAATGGTTACAGCGCAGAAACAGGCCACTCGGCCCGTCGAGCCCGCGTCAGCTCAATGTCCCGTACATTTGTATCAATACTATCAATATGGATTTTGAAAATCTTTATTGGTTTCTCCAACATGTATGGACTCGCATCACGGGGGCACTAAGGGGGCAGACGGGTAGATTGATTGATGGTGGACTCTAATACCCCTTTCCCCTCTCAGCTCACATTCCCCCACTTTCCTCGGTGTCTCCTTGTCCTTCTTCCCTCAGTTTCTGATCCCCACCCTTCAGTTTATAATTTCCCCTCTCCACAGTGTCTGGTTCGCATTCTCCCCTCACACACTATTCGCGGATTCAGAGTCTGATCCCACCTCCCACCAGGGTCTGGTTCCCTCTCTCCCCTCAGTAGCTCATATGTTCTCCGCTCGCTGTTTGATTTCTGTCTACCCTCAAGATCTGATTCCGCACTTCCCTCACCATCACATTCTGCCTTTTCCCACAGTATTGCTTCCCCTCTGCCCTCAGACTCTCATTTCCCCTTTAATATCAGGGCACATCTCTCCTCAGGGGCTGATACCCCTCTCCCCTGTACCTGATTCCCCCTCTCTCCACAAGGTCTCATCTCCCCCTCCACTCAAAGTCTGATTCCCCCTCCACTCAAAGTCTGATTCCTCGACCCCTCACTCGTCGATATCTGGTTCCCTCTCTTTCCTCAGTTTCCAGGGTCTTGTTCTCATTCTCTCTCAGTCCTGATTCTCTCCTCAATATTAGAGCACCCCTTCTCCAAGGTGTCTGGTTTCAATTCTTCCCCAGGGTCTGATCCCACATCCCCCCAGGGACAGACCCCACCTGCCCCCAGGGTCTGACCCCACCAACCCCAGGGTTTGATCTCACCTCCCCCCAGGGTCTGATCCCACCTCCCCAGGGTCTAATCCCACCTCCCCAGGGCCTGATCCCACCTCCCCCAGGGTCTGATCCCACCAACCCCAGGGTCTGATCCCACCTCCCCAGGGCCTGATCCCACCTCCCCTCAGGGTCTGATCCCACCAACCCCAGGGTCTGATCCCACCTCCCCCAAGGTCTGACCCCACATCCCCCCAGGGTCTGACCCCACATTCCCACAGGGTCTGACCCCACATCCCTCCAGGGTCTGATCCCACCTCCCCCCAGGGTCTGATCCCACCTGCCCCCAGGGTCTGATCCCACCTTCCCCCAGGGACAGACCCCACCTCCCCCAGGGTCTGATCCCACCTCCCCCAGGGTCTGATCCCACCTCCCCCAGGGTCTGTGTCACCTCCCCTCAATTTCATATTATCCTTCTCCCCAGTTTTTCATTTCCTCTCCCCCTCAGTGTCTGAATTCCCCTCTTCACTCAGTTTTATGATTCCTCTTGCCCCTCCGTGTCTCATTCCCCATCCCCTCAGTATCTGATTCCAGTTCGTCCTCAAATTTGATTCCCCCTCGCCTTAGGGTCTGAATCCCTCTCTCCCTGAGGCTTTGATTCCTTTCTCTCCCTCGGAGTCTGATACCCGCTCGCCTCAGTATAAGATTACCCCTTTCTTCAGTCTCTCATTTCCTTTCTCCGCTTAGAGCCAGATTCTCCTCTCGCTCAGAATAGTTTCTTTCGCCACGCACTGCCTGATCCCAGCTCTCCCCTCAGCATCAGATTCTTCTTCTCCCCTCAGTATTGATTTCCCACTCTAGTCAGCCCCTGATTCCGCCTATCCCCTGTACCTGATTCTCTCTGTCCCATCAGGGATGAATTACCCCTCTAGGGTTCAGAGAACTTTTGCTGTTACACAGTCTCAGGGAATGATACCAAGAGTTACAGAAGAGAGTCACGCTAACAATTAATACCGTCAAATCAATACTGATCGACCAGTGACTATTAATTGCACAAGTAATATACAACTTCAAACTATTTCTCCAGACATGAGTTATCACAACAAACAGACCATGCGCATTTCGAACCGACTCGGGATGCAGGTTAAACTCACCATTTCATTCAGTTTGCTGAGAGTCTCTGTGTTGAGAGCTTGCTGTAACTGCAGCCTCTCACAGCCCAGACTCAGGGTCCCGGGCAACAAGACCAAAACAATCCAACATCTCCAAACACTCGCCAAAGCCATGCTGGACCGAGCCGGGGTAAAGCACCGATCTGAAAATTGGGAAACCGATCGGATCCGAGTTCAGCCCAGAAAACGGTTCTTGTTCACCGAATGAAACTCTGGAAGTGGAAATGCAGCCGCTTGTGATCCGGGAGCGACCGCCTGTGTTGCCGAGTGATGTGGGTGTGCGGCTCGACACTGTGGGAGCTCTCACTGCCATGGTGCCGGCTTTAAAGTGGGGCATTACATTCGAAAAGTGAAATCGGGCCGCAGGAGTTTTGGCACAGCCGCTGGAGACCAATGATTTGTGCGGTTTCTTTCTGGGGTAAGGAATGGAAAAGCTGGAGATTCCTGAACCAGCGAGTGGGAAATCTCCGACAGAAGATCCCAACCAGCGCCCGGTTCCAGCTCCGTGTTGTGTGGACTCGGATCACCGGGGCACTGAGCTGGTGTAGAGGGAGGCTCTGTATTGGGGGAGTGTGGACATTGCAGAGACCCCGCCTCACAGCCCAGGGGCACCGCTTCATGCCGACTGACTCCGCTCGGATTCACCTGTCGGAGACTCTGCTTCTTAAGGTTGTCGTTTCCGGGTTATTTTCTGGAGTCATTTTCAGACATTGTTTTTAAAGAATATTTAATCCGTTTC
This sequence comes from Somniosus microcephalus, assembly GCF_052327205.1. NCBI lineage: Eukaryota > Metazoa > Chordata > Chondrichthyes > Squaliformes > Somniosidae > Somniosus > Somniosus microcephalus. The sequence continues at coordinate 11,916,132 of NC_141010.1, forward strand.
GACTCTGAGTCCGAAGGGGATCCCGCTGCCTTTTCTTTCATCGTTTCTTTCTCGACCCTCTCCCGGGAAAGTGTCCGTGTCAGTTTCTCTGTGGAAATGAACCTTGTGTCAATTTCACCGAAAGCGAAAGTGTCTCAGGGAAAGTGACGAGTTTTGTCATTTCCGAAAGTGCGGAGTGATTGTAAACAGAACGGGTCAGACTGAGAGGGCTGAGGGGGAGCTGGGAAAAGGTTTGGGATCTCCGGGATAGCCCCGGTTACACAGGGAATGTCGCAAAATCACTCTCAGCTGCAACTGATCACCTCTCATTTTTCTAAACTCCAGAGAGTATAGGCCCATTCTACACAATCTCTCATCATAGGACAACCCTCTCATCCCAGGAATCAATCTAGTGAACCTTCATTGCACCGCCTCCAAGGCAAGTATATCCTTCCTTAGATAAGGAGACCAAAACTGTGCCCAGTACTCCAGGTGTGGTCTCACCAAGGCCCTGTACAATTGTAGCAAGACTTCCTTACTCTTATACTCTGACCCCCTTACAATAAAGGCCAACATGCCATTTCCCTTCCTTATTGCTTGCTGTACCTGCATGCGAGCTTTCTGTGTTTCTTCCCCAAGGACACCCAAATCTCTCTGAACACCAACACTTGAAAGTTTCTCACCATTTAAAAAATATTCTGTTTTTCTATTCTTTATACCAAAGTGAATAACCTCACATTTCCGTACATTATACTCTGTCTGCCACCTTACTTCCCACTCACTTAGTCTATCTATATCCCTTTGAAGATTCTTTGTGTTCTCCTCACAGCTTACTGTCCCACCTAGCTTTGTATCATCAGCAAACTTGGATGCATTACACTTGGTCCCTTCATCTGGGTCATTAATATAGATTGTAAATAGCTGAGGCCCCAACACTGACACTTGCGGCACACCAATATTTACAGCCTGCCAACCTGAAAAAGATTTGTTTATCCCTACTCTCTGTTTTCTGTCCGTTAACCAATCCTCTATCCATGCTACTATATTACCCCAGCAGTTAGACAACATAAAGAGAAATAGCAAGGAATCTTATCAGCACATTAATCTACAATATATAATAATCTTACATTCGTGCACAAATCCTTCTGCATAACTTGACTTCCCGATTTCACCTTTTTGTCACACATTTGTTGTAGCGCTTCCGTGTTGTAGGACTTCATGAGGAGGGCAAATTGGTCAATTTATCCCCATTTTTGCCTCCTTTGCCTCCGCTACCATCCCACTACCAAAACTGTGGCAGTTTTAAGAAGCATTTTTTTCCCGAGTTTCGGCTCAAACTCATTTGCAAATCGTCCAAAGCAGAACCTGCCATGAACCAACGCAATCGGGCAACGTTTGAAAATGTATTTTTTTTAAAACTGCCTTAAAACTATTCATTGATATGTTGAAGAGCGGTAACTGGGCGCAGTTTGATTAATACAGCTGAAAATGGGGTTATCACGATAAATAAACATTTTGAATCACAGTGTCAATCCAGCACCTGTGAGGAACATGGTTTTAAATAATTGAAAATTACTTTTATATAATATACAGAAACATTCGTTCGTTATATAGGGGTACAGTAGTCAGCTCCTTATTAAATTAAAACAAAATTATATTGAAAAGTTTTTAATATGTGCTGATTAGTGTCCTTGTGCCAAAAAGAATCAGTTCAATTTTTGGAGCCTCCTTGAAAGTCAGCAAACGAGTGCAATAAGCAGAAAATCCCGATGGTGATTAATTCGACCTGGGGACCAGGCCAGTTTTGTGGGCGGGGCCAGCTACCACCGCGATGTTTTTTTAAGTGGCGCAAAAAATAGCAGCAACTCGATTTGCGCTGGGCGTAATTTCCACTTAAAATTCCGTGACTTTTTCTGCAGGTTTCGTCGATTTAAGGTGAATTGCACTGAAAAAACCAGCACAACCGAGCGGCAACTCCAGTTTACTGTTGCCAATTATAAATTCCTATGTCGATATTTATTATGGGTCTTGTTTACGTGAACTTGACAGTCTGGTTGCAGAAACTAGCCACGTAGTTCAAATGAAAAGAGGTAGGGATTGTGATGCGAGTAAGTGGGTGGGACAAAGAGGAATGAATAGTGGGAAGATGAAATAGTAGGGAATGCAAAGGGGGCAAATGTGGGGATAAACTGACCCATGTGCCCTCCCCGTGAAAGATCATGGGAAGATGGAATCATATTTTAGGCCACAAACCTTCCTTCCTGAGAGTGTACTTGAGTTTGAATAAGTGGTAAAGATCCTTAATCTGTGACATGCCTCAGTTAGAAAGAGAGACTTGCATTTATATATCGCCTTTCACAACCACCGGACATCCCGAAGTGTTTACAGCCAATGAAGTACTTTTAAAGTGTAGCCACTGGTGTACTGTAGGAAACTCGGCACACAAATTGCGCAGAGCAAGCTCCCACAAACAGCAATGTGATAATGACCAGATAATCCGCTTTTGAGTGATGTTGATTGAGGGATAATTATTGGTCAGGACACCGGGGATAACTCCCGTGCGCTTCTTCGAAATAGCACCATGGGATCTTTTACATCCACCTGAGAAAGCAAATAGGCCCTTGGTTTAACATTTCATCAGAAAGACTGCACCTCTGACAGTGCAGCACTCCTTCATTCAGCCTGGATGTTGTGCTCGAGTCATTGGAGTGGGACTTGAACCACACAATCTCCTGACTCACAGGCAAGAGTGTTTACCACTGAGACACAGTTACTGAAGAAGGTGAAAATGGAAACTCAGGGGAATGTAGAATAAAACTATGGAGATAAATATACAGAAGCAAGGATGAAGGGAGTAACAAGGGAGCAAAGGGGAAGGGAGGATAAAAAAAGAAAGTGCGACTGAATGTAGGAAGTAGAAAATTCACCAGGTCCAGTTCATATGCAGTGCAAGGAAGTGAGAAATAGGGTAAATGAGAGAAAGAAGAAACCATCACATTCCACTCAACTTTGAAAACAAGTATCATGGCAAAGGATTGAAGGGTGGGAAAAATTATAACCCTTTTAGTCTTACCTCAGCTGTGGGTAAACATATGGACTCCATAGTATGGGATGAAATTAGTGAACAGTTGGAAAAATATGGGCTCATTAGGGGCAGTCACCATGAATCTGTAAAGAACACATTGTGCTTGAATAATTCTACTGAATTTTTCAGGAAGCTCACATACATAGCTAAAGGAATGCAGTCAGTGTTAAGTATACAGCTTTTCAGAAGGTGCAGGATAAAATGCCATATAAGAGATTTTCAGTCCCACTCTCCACTCATTCCGCTCCCCTAGAATATCGAGCCAATTGGGTTCAAAATGAATTCACAGTTTTGACAGGCGAGGAAATATCAGACAGTGGAGAATCGAGCGGTGAGGGTGTACCAGTCACAGGCAGCAGATAGAGGAATCCAGAGCATTTACAGTGAGTATGGAAAACTGACAGATGTAAATGAGAAATAAATATTACTCCAATAAAAATGTAATATTGCAAACAATTTATTTACACCAACATGTTCTCAATCAGTACAAAAAGTGTAGACAAACAATGTCTATTCCCCAAATCTTAGTAAATATCAATAAATTAACAGTGCTTTCTGAACTTATTTACACATTGCATAAAACTGTAACTTTTCATTACATGAAGACGTCACAATGATAAATATCAATACATTAGGAATACACGGGACGAGTTGGAGTGTTGGCCGCTGGGAGAGCAGAAATGTAAAGGTCAGTGCAGGTCAGGGATCAGGTCATGGGTCATTGTTCCGCAACCCTACCATTGAGAGCCAATCAGTGCCATGAAAGCTAGTGACAGAGCCGAGTATTGGCCGGGCATTCCCAGTGCAGGGAGTTGTCACTGGAAGTTCAGCAACTGGAATAAGGAGCCTCATAAAGTTAATTAAATGGAAATAAAAGAGTTAATTTGGGAATGGGGTTTGGACCCACAACCTACTGACTTAGAGTATTACCTCTGAGCCAAGCTGACAACAGTGTAAAATTAGCAATACGTTACATTTACTTATAAAATATATATATTTTTAATTCGGGGTCTTTAAAATAGCTCATCGTTCGCAGTCTGTATTAAACATGTCATTGAGAAATCTTCTGTTCCTTCTCATTTTTGACTTTACACGTTGTGAAAAATCTGCAACATTTTATTGTGTCAAGCAATAAACTTGACTCAATCCTGATGAGATGAGGAGGAAATGGTAGCGCCAGCCGGGTGGGGCAGCCCAGAGAGCTGACACTGGGAAAGCAGCGAGTGGAATAAGGTGTCCCACTGAGAGAACCTGAGATGAAACTTTTCATTGTCGCAGCTGCCAGTCCCTGAAGGAAGGGACAGAGGCAGGATTTTCCTCAGACTCGCCCCAGTCAAAGCTCTAACATTTCATCACAGGCAACTGTCACAGCAATAACTATCAATAAATTAAAATAAATGATCAAACACGGATCAATATCAAAACATTCCTTGTTCTCCATCAGTCACCTTGCACCCAATCGCGATATTACAATACAATATAATATATTAAAATATAATTTAAAAAAAAAAATGCGGTCTTTTAAATAAATATTCTTTGATCCCAGTCTGTACGAAATATGCCTTTGGAAAGTCTTCAGTTTTTTCTTCTTCTGATTTGTGCCGTTATGAAAAGGATCTGTTGTAATCGGGCCCTAGTTTCAGCGCGGATTATTTCCCAGGCGCAGTCACTGAATCTCTGAGAAAGAGAAATATTCAGGAAAATCCATTAGAAAATGAACAGGTTTGAATTGGGTAAACGAAAACGGTCAGTAATCTCAGTAAAATATCAATTTTCCCACCTTCTGTTTGAGAAACTTTCTCAGTTTCCTAAAGTATTTGTGAATTGAGGCGTTTCTCCTCGGCCTGGACTCTGAGCCTGGTTTCCTGACACATTCTTCCAGCTCCTCGAGCTGCCGATCCAGGAGAAGACGGAAGTTTTCCACCTTGTCCCGGGGCCATGTGACTGAGCCCAGGTTCATGCTGTCGATCTTGGTGAGGTGACGCAGTGTTTGATGGACAATCTGGATCCTGTCCTGGGTCTGTGCACAATACACACAAGGACGTTAGAGGGGACCTGTTCCTTTTTAGGTTTCGAGTAGTTATGGAAAAGGACAAGCATCAATCACAAGTGAATATAGTCAACTGGTGTATTGGAATCTAAGATTTGCAGGTGAAACAGTAAATTTGCAATGGAAAGCCTTCAAAGAGGAAATCGTTTGGTGCAGTCTAGACACATCCGCACCAGGGGGAAAGGAAGGGCATGCAAAGCTATCTCTCCCCGGATCACTGAAGATGGAGATTTCAATGAAACAGCAAAAGGAGGCTTATGATAAACGTTAAGCTTATAATACAGTAGAGAACCAAGCTGAATGCAGAAGGTGCGAACTGAAAAAGGAAATGAGACGCAAAGAGAATGTATGAGAATAGATTAGTGGGTGATATTAAAGGGCTCCCAAATGTGTTTTAGAAGCATTAAAAAATTGTGGTTTTCCAAAGGGAATTGGTTAAGTACCTGAAAAAAAATGGCATGGCTCCGGGGAAAGGGCGGGGAGTGGGACTGGCTGAAGTGCTCTTGCAGAGAGCCGGCACGGGCTCGACGGGCCGAATGGCCTCCTTATGTGCTGTAACCATTCTATGATTCTATGAAATAGTAAAAGGATATTCAAAGGATGGGTGGGATCATCTAGGAACCAGAATGGAAGATTAGAGGGGCTTCAATGAATAGAGGGTGCGAGATGATTAGAGGGAGTTAGATAGTTAAAGGGAGTGAGATAATAGGTGAGATAGAGAGAGAGAGCTAGTTAGAGAGAGTGAGCTAGTTACAGAGAGTGAGCTAGTTAGAGAGAGTGAGCTAGTTAGAGAGTGAGCTAGTTACAGAGAGTGAGCTAGTTGGAGAGAGTGAGCTAGTTACAGAGAGTGAGCTAGTTAGAGAGAGTGAGCTAGTTAGAGAGTGAGCTAGTTACAGAGAGTGAGCTAGTTACAGAGAGTGAGCTAGTTGGAGAGAGTGAGCTAGTTACAGAGAGTGAGCTAGTTAGAGAGAGTGAGCTAGTTAGAGAGTGAGCTAGTTACAGAGAGTGAGCTAGTTAGAGAGAGTGAGCTAGTTAGAGAGTGAGCTAGTTAGAGAGAGTGAGCTAGTTAGAGAGAGTGACATGGAGTGAGTGAATGGCTCTCCTGGCACTTTCACCTCAATGGGCGGCTAACACTGGATTTAAATTTCCTGATTAAAATTCTGATCCGCGTGTTTATCTTACTCATGCTTTCTATAAAACTTTTGCTTGAATAAAGTGAAATAAAATAGAGTTCACTCACCTGTAATCCCTCTGAAAGTTTCACCAGATTCAAGGACTTGGTTTTCAGCGAGAGCCTCTCTCTTACACACTGTCGGGGAAAGGGGCCGCCCTGAGAGGAGAAGGCAATCAGTGTTACAATCAGTTCCCTTGAAATACTGGAGAATCGCTGCCTATTAATTGCGTAAAATTACAAACACATCAAACATTTTCTCCTGATATAACTTTCCACAACAAGCACAGAGTATATGGTTCGGATCCGGCTCTGAATGCAGGTTAAACTCACCATTTCATTCAGTTTGCTCAGAGTCTCTGTGTTGAGAACTTGCTGTAACTGCAGCTTCTCACAGCCCAGACTCAGGGTCCCGCGCAACAAGACCAACACAATCCAACATCTCCAAACACTCGCCAAAGCCATGCTGGACCGAGCCAGGGCAAAGCACCGATCTGAAGGATCAGAAACCGAGCGGATTCGAGTTCAGCTCAGAAAACGGTTCTTGTTCACTGAATGAAACTCTGGAAGTCGAAATGCAGCCGCTTGTGATCCCGGAGCGACCAGTTGTGTTGTCGAGTGTGGGTGTGCGGCTGGACACTGTGGGAGCTGTCACTTTAGGAGGAGGGACTGGCGATGTGGGCCATTACAATCCAAAAGTGAAATCGGGCTGCAGGAGTGTTGGAAGAGCTGCAGGAGAGCAATAGTTTGTGCGGTTCCTTTCTGAGGTAAGGAATTCAAAAGCTGGAGATTCCTGAACCAGCGACTGGAAAATCCCCGAGAGAAGGTCCTAACCATAGATTCATTGAAACAGAGAATGGTTACAGCGCAGAAACAGGCCACTCGGCCCGTCGAGCCCGCGTCAGCTCAATGTCCCGTACATTTGTATCAATATTATCAATATGGATTTTGAAAATCTTTATTGGTTTCTCCAACATGTATGGACTCGCATCACGGGGGCACTAAGGGGGCAGACGGGTAGATTGATTGATGGTGGACTCTAATACCCCTTTCCCCTCTCAGCTCACATTCCCCCACTTTCCTCGGTGTCTCCTTGTCCTTCTTCCCTCAGTTTCTGATCCCCACCCTTCAGTTTATAATTTCCCCTCTCCACAGTGTCTGGTTCGCATTCTCCCCTCACACACTATTCGCGGATTCAGAGTCTGATCCCACCTCCCACCAGGGTCTGGTTCCCTCTCTCCCCTCAGTAGCTCATATGTTCTCCGCTCGCTGTTTGATTTCTGTCTACCCTCAAGATCTGATTCCGCACTTCCCTCACCATCACATTCTGCCTTTTCCCACAGTATTGCTTCCCCTCTGCCCTCAGACTCTCATTTCCCCTTTAATATCAGGGCACATCTCTCCTCAGGGGCTGATACCCCTCTCCCCTGTACCTGATTCCCCCTCTCTCCACAAGGTCTCATCTCCCCCTCCACTCAAAGTCTGATTCCCCCTCCACTCAAAGTCTGATTCCTCGACCCCTCACTCGTCGATATCTGGTTCCCTCTCTTTCCTCAGTTTCCAGGGTCTTGTTCTCATTCTCTCTCAGTCCTGATTCTCTCCTCAATATTAGAGCACCCCTTCTCCAAGGTGTCTGGTTTCAATTCTTTCCCAGGGTCTGATCCCACATCCCCCCAGGGACAGACCCCACCTGCCCCCAGGGTCTGACCCCACCAACCCCAGGGTTTGATCTCACCTCCCCCCAGGGTCTGATCCCACCTCCCCAGGGTCTAATCCCACCTCCCCAGGGCCTGATCCCACCTCCCCCAGGGTCTGATCCCACCAACCCCAGGGTCTGATCCCACCTCCCCAGGGCCTGATCCCACCTCCCCTCAGGGTCTGATCCCACCAACCCCAGGGTCTGATCCCACCTCCCCCAAGGTCTGACCCCACATCCCCCCAGGGTCTGACCCCACATTCCCACAGGGTCTGACCCCACATCCCTCCAGGGTCTGATCCCACCTCCCCCCAGGGTCTGATCCCACCTGCCCCCAGGGTCTGATCCCACCTTCCCCCAGGGACAGACCCCACCTGCCCCCAGGGTCTGATCCCACCAACCCCAGGGACAGACCCCACCTCCCCCAGGGTCTGATCCCACCTCCCCCAGGGTCTGATCCCACCTCCCCCAGGGTCTGTGTCACCTCCCCTCAATTTCATATTATCCTTCTCCCCAGTTTTTCATTTCCTCTCCCCCTCAGTGTCTGAATTCCCCTCTTCACTCAGTTTTATGATTCCTCTTGCCCCTCCGTGTCTCATTCCCTATCCCCTCAGTATCTGATTCCAGTTCGTCCTCAAATTTGATTCCCCCTCGCCTTAGTGTCTGAATCCCTCTCTCCCTGAGGCCTTGATTCCTTTCTCTCCCTCGTAGTCTGATACCCGCTCCCCTCAGTATAAGATTATCCCTCTCTTCAGTCTCTCATTTCCTTTCTCCGCTTAGAACCAGATTCTCCTCTCGCTCAGAATAGTTTCTTTCGCCACGCACTGCCTGATCCCAGCTCTCCCCTCAGCATCAGATTCCCCCTCTCCCCTCAGTATTGATTTCCCACTCTAGTCAGCCCCTGATTCCGCCTATCCCCTGTACCTGATTCTCTCTGTCCCATCAGGGATGAATTACCCCTCTAGGGTTCAGAGAACTTTTGCTGTTACACAGTCTCAGGGAATGATACCAAGAGTTACAGAAGAGAGTCACGCTAACAATTAATACCGTCAAATCAATACTGATCGACCAGTGACTATTAATTGCACAAGTAATATACAACTTCAAACTATTTCTCCAGACATGAGTTATCACAACAAACAGACCATGCGCATTTCGAACCGACTCGGGATGCAGGTTAAACTCACCATTTCATTCAGTTTGCTGAGAGTCTCTGTGTTGAGAGCTTGCTGTAACTGCAGCCTCTCACAGCCCAGACTCAGGGTCCCGGGCAACAAGACCAAAACAATCCAACATCTCCAAACACTCGCCAAAGCCATGCTGGACCGAGCCGGGGTAAAGCACCGATCTGAAAATTGGGAAACCGATCGGATCCGAGTTCAGCCCAGAAAACGGTTCTTGTTCACCGAATGAAACTCTGGAAGTGGAAATGCAGCCGCTTGTGATCCGGGAGCGACCGCCTGTGTTGCCGAGTGATGTGGGTGTGCGGCTCGACACTGTGGGAGCTCTCACTGCCATGGTGCCGGCTTTAAGGTGGGGCATTACATTCGAAAAGTGAAATCGGGCCGCAGGAGTTTTGGCACAGCCGCTGGAGACCAATGATTTGTGCGGTTTCTTTCTGGGGTAAGGAATGGAAAAGCTGGAGATTCCTGAACCAGCGAGTGGGAAATCTCCGACAGAAGATCCCAACCAGCGCCCGGTTCCAGCTCCGTGTTGTGTGGACTCGGATCACCGGGGCACTGAGCTGGTGTAGAGGGAGGCTCTGTATTGGGGGAGTGTGGACATTGCAGAGACCCCGCCTCACAGCCCAGGGGCACCGCTTCATGCCGACTGACTCCGCTCGGATTCACCTGTCGGAGACTCTGCTTCTTAAGGTTGTCGTTTCCGGGTTATTTTCTGGAGTCATTTTCAGACATTGTTTTTAAAGAATATTTAATCCGTTTCGACTCTGAGTCCGAAGGGGATCCCGCTGCCTTTTCTTTCATCGTTTCTTTCTCGACCCTCTCCCGGGAAAGTGTCCGTGTCAGTTTCTCTGTGGAAATGAACCTTGTGTCAATTTCACCGAAAGCGAAAGTGTCTCAGGGAAAGTGACGAGTTTTGTCATTTCCGAAAGTGCGGAGTGATTGTAAACAGAACGGGTCAGACTGAGAGGGCTGAGGGGGAGCTGGGAAAAGGTTTGGGATCTCCGGGATAGCCCCGGTTACACAGGGAATGTCGCAAAATCACTCTCAGCTGCAACTGATCACCTCTCATTTTTCTAAACTCCAGAGAGTATAGGCCCATTCTACACAATCTCTCATCATAGGACAACCCTCTCATCCCAGGAATCAATCTGGTGAACCTTCATTGCACCGCCTCCAAGGCAAGTATATCCTTCCTTAGATAAGGAGACCAAAACTGTGCCCAGTACTCCAGGTGTGGTCTCACCAAGGCCCTGTACAATTGTAGCAAGACTTCCTTACTCTTATACTCTGACCCCCTTACAATAAAGGCCAACATGCCATTTCCCTTCCTTATTGCTTGCTGTACCTGCATGCGAGCTTTCTGTGTTTCTTCCCCAAGGACACCCAAATCTCTCTGAACACCAACACTTGAAAGTTTCTCACCATTTAAAAAATATTCTGTTTTTCTATTCTTTATACCAAAGTGAATAACCTCACATTTCCGTACATTATACTCTGTCTGCCACCTTACTTCCCACTCACTTAGTCTATCTATATCCCTTTGAAGATTCTTTGTGTTCTCCTCACAGCTTACTGTCCCACCTAGCTTTGTATCATCAGCAAACTTGGATGCATTACACTTGGTCCCTTCATCTGGGTCATTAATATAGATTGTAAATAGCTGAGGCCCCAACACTGACACTTGCGGCACACCAATATTTACAGCCTGCCAACCTGAAAAAGATTTGTTTATCCCTACTCTCTGTTTTCTGTCCGTTAACCAATCCTCTATCCATGCTACTATATTACCCCAGCAGTTAGACAACATAAAGGGAAATAGCAAGGAATCTTATCAGCACATTAATCTACAATATATAATAATCTTACATTCGTGCACAAATCCTTCTGCATAACTTGACTTCCCGATTTCACCTTTTTGTCACACATTTGTTGTAGCGCTTCCGTGTTGTAGGACTTCATGAGGAGGGCAAATTGGTCAATTTATCCCCATTTTTGCCTCCTTTGCCTCCGCTACCATCCCACTACCAAAACTGTGGCAGTTTTAAGAAGCATTTTTTTCTCGAGTTTCGGCTCAAACTCATTTGCAAATCGTCCAAAGCAGAACCTGCCATGAACCAGCGCAATCGGGCAACGTTTGAAAATGTATTTTTTTAAAAACTGCCTTAAAACTATTCATTGATATGTTGAAGAGCGGTAACTGGGCGCAGTTTGATTAATACAGCTGAAAATGGGGTTATCACGATAAATAAACATTTTGAATCACAGTGTCAATCCAGCACCTGTGAGGAACATGGTTTTAAATAATTGAAAATTACTTTTATATAATATACAGAAACATTCGTTCGTTATATAGGGGTACAGTAGTCAGCTCCTTATTAAATTAAAACAAAATTATATTGAAAAGTTTTTAATATGTGCTGATTAGTGTCCTTGTGCCAAAAAGAATCAGTTCAATTTTTGGAGCCTCCTTGAAAGTCAGCAAACGAGTGCAATAAGCAGAAAATCCCGATGGTGATTAATTCGACCTGGGGACCAGGCCAGTTTTGTGGGCGGGGCCAGCTACCACCGCGATGTTTTTTTAAGTGGCGCAAAAAATAGCAGCAACTCGATTTGCGCTGGGCGTAATTTCCACTTAAAATTCCGTGACTTTTTCTGCAGGTTTCGTCGATTTAAGGTGAATTGCACTGAAAAAACCAGCACAACCGAGCGGCAACTCCAGTTTACTGTTGCCAATTATAAATTCCTATGTCGATATTTATTATGGGTCTTGTTTACGTGAACTTGACAGTCTGGTTGCAGAAACTAGCCACGTAGTTCAAATGAAAAGAGGTAGGGATTGTGATGCGAGTAAGTGGGTGGGACAAAGAGGAATGAATAGTGGGAAGATGAAATAGTAGGGAATGCAAAGGGGGCAAATGTGGGGATAAACTGACCCATGTGCCCTCCCCGTGAAAGATCATGGGAAGATGGAATCATATTTTAGGCCACAAACCTTCCTTCCTGAGAGTGTACTTGAGTTTGAATAAGTGGTAAAGATCCTTAATCTGTGACATGCCTCAGTTAGAAAGAGAGACTTGCATTTATATATCGCCTTTCACAACCACCGGACATCCCGAAGTGTTTACAGCCAATGAAGTACTTTTAAAGTGTAGCCACTGGTGTACTGTAGGAAACTCGGCACACAAATTGCGCAGAGCAAGCTCCCACAAACAGCAATGTGATAATGACCAGATAATCCGCTTTTGAGTGATGTTGATTGAGGGATAATTATTGGTCAGGACACCGGGGATAACTCCCGTGCGCTTCTTCGAAATAGCACCATGGGATCTTTTACATCCACCTGAGAAAGCAAATAGGCCCTTGGTTTAACATTTCATCAGAAAGACTGCACCTCTGACAGTGCAGCACTCCTTCATTCAGCCTGGATGTTGTGCTCGAGTCATTGGAGTGGGACTTGAACCACACAATCTCCTGACTCACAGGCAAGAGTGTTTACCACTGAGACACAGTTACTGAAGAAGGTGAAAATGGAAACTCAGGGGAATGTAGAATAAAACTATGGAGATAAATATACAGAAGCAAGGATGAAGGGAGTAACAAGGGAGCAAAGGGGAAGGGAGGATAAAAAAAGAAAGTGCGACTGAATGTAGGAAGTAGAAAATTCACCAGGTCCAGTTCATATGCAGTGCAAGGAAGTGAGAAATAGGGTAAATGAGAGAAAGAAGAAACCATCACATTCCACTCAACTTTGAAAACAAGTATCATGGCAAAGGATTGAAGGGTGGGAAAAATTATAACCCTTTTAGTCTTACCTCAGCTGTGGGTAAACATATGGACTCCATAGTATGGGATGAAATTAGTGAACAGTTGGAAAAATATGGGCTCATTAGGGGCAGTCACCATGAATCTGTAAAGAACACATTGTGCTTGAATAATTCTACTGAATTTTTCAGGAAGCTCACATACATAGCTAAAGGAATGCAGTCAGTGTTAAGTATACAGCTTTTCAGAAGGTGCAGGATAAAATGCCATATAAGAGATTTTCAGTCCCACTCTCCACTCATTCCGCTCCCCTAGAATATCGAGCCAATTGGGTTCAAAATGAATTCACAGTTTTGACAGGCGAGGAAATATCAGACAGTGGAGAATCGAGCGGTGAGGGTGTACCAGTCACAGGCAGCAGATAGAGGAATCCAGAGCATTTACAGTGAGTATGGAAAACTGACAGATGTAAATGAGAAATAAATATTACTCCAATAAAAATGTAATATTGCAAACAATTTATTTACACCAACATGTTCTCAATCAGTACAAAAAGTGTAGACAAACAATGTCTATTCCCCAAATCTTAGTAAATATCAATAAATTAACAGTGCTTTCTGAACTTATTTACACATTGCATAAAACTGTAACTTTTCATTACATGAAGACGTCACAATTATAAATATCAATACATTAGGAATACACGGGACGAGTTGGAGTGTTGGCCGCTGGGAGAGCAGAAATGTAAAGGTCAGTGCAGGTCAGGGATCAGGTCATGGGTCATTGTTCCGCAACCCTACCATTGAGAGCCAATCAGTGCCATGAAAGCTAGTGACAGAGCCGAGTATTGGCCGGGCATTCCCAGTGCAGGGAGTTGTCACTGGAAGTTCAGCAACTGGAATAAGGAGCCTCATAAAGTTAATTAAATGGAAATAAAAGAGTTAATTTGGGAATGGGGTTTGGACCCACAACCTACTGACTTAGAGTATTACCTCTGAGCCAAGCTGACAACAGTGTAAAATTAGCAATACGTTACATTTACTTATAAAATATATATATTTTTAATTCGGGGTCTTTAAAATAGCTCATCGTTCGCAGTCTGTATTAAACATGTCATTGAGAAATCTTCTGTTCCTTCTCATTTTTGACTTTACACGTTGTGAAAAATCTGCAACATTTTATTGTGTCAAGCAATAAACTTGACTCAATCCTGATGAGATGAGGAGGAAATGGTAGCGCCAGCCGGGTGGGGCAGCCCAGAGAGCTGACACTGGGAAAGCAGCGAGTGGAATAAGGTGTCCCACTGAGAGAACCTGAGATGAAACTTTTCATTGTCGCAGCTGCCAGTCCCTGAAGGAAGGGACAGAGGCAGGATTTTCCTCAGACTCGCCCCAGTCAAAGCTCTAACATTTCATCACAGGCAACTGTCACAGCAATAACTATCAATAAATTAAAATAAATGATCAAACACGGATCAATATCAAAACATTCCTTGTTCTCCATCAGTCACCTTGCACCCAATCGCGATATTACAATACAATATAATATATTAAAATATAATTTAAAAAAAAAAATGCGGTCTTTTAAATAAATATTCTTTGATCCCAGTCTGTACGAAATATGCCTTTGGAAAGTCTTCAGTTTTTTCTTCTTCTGATTTGTGCCGTTATGAAAAGGATCTGTTGTAATCGGGCCCTAGTTTCAGCGCGGATTATTTCCCAGGCGCAGTCACTGAATCTCTGAGAAAGAGAAATATTCAGGAAAATCCATTAGAAAATGAACAGGTTTGAATTGGGTAAACGAAAACGGTCAGTAATCTCAGTAAAATATCAATTTTCCCACCTTCTGTTTGAGAAACTTTCTCAGTTTCCTAAAGTATTTGTGAATTGAGGCGTTTCTCCTCGGCCTGGACTCTGAGCCTGGTTTCCTGACACATTCTTCCAGCTCCTCGAGCTGCCGATCCAGGAGAAGACGGAAGTTTTCCACCTTGTCCCGGGGCCATGTGACTGAGCCCAGGTTCATGCTGTAGATCTTGGTGAGGTGACGCAGTGTTTGATGGACAATCTGGATCCTGTCCTGGGTCTGTGCACAATACACACAAGGACGTTAGAGGGGACCTGTTCCTTTTTAGGTTTCGAGTAGTTATGGAAAAGGACAAGCATCAAT
The DNA here is from genome assembly GCF_052327205.1 of Somniosus microcephalus. NCBI lineage: Eukaryota > Metazoa > Chordata > Chondrichthyes > Squaliformes > Somniosidae > Somniosus > Somniosus microcephalus. Next base: position 11,931,225 of record NC_141010.1, read on the forward strand.
CACAAGTGAATATAGTCAACTGGTGTATTGGAATCTAAGATTTGCAGGTGAAACAGTAAATTTGCAATGGAAAGCCTTCAAAGAGGAAATCGTTTGGTGCAGTCTAGACACATCCGCACCAGGGGGAAAGGAAGGGCATGCAAAGCTATCTCTCCCCGGATCACTGAAGATGGAGATTTCAATGAAACAGCAAAAGGAGGCTTATGATAAACGTTAAGCTTATAATACAGTAGAGAACCAAGCTGAATGCAGAAGGTGCGAACTGAAAAAGGAAATGAGACGCAAAGAGAATGTATGAGAATAGATTAGTGGGTGATATTAAAGGGCTCCCAAATGTGTTTTAGAAGCATTAAAAAATTGTGGCTTTCCAAAGGGAATTGGTTAAGTACCTGAAAAAAAATGGCATGGCTCCGGGGAAAGGGCGGGGAGTGGGACTGGCTGAAGTGCTCTTGCAGAGAGCCGGCACGGGCTCGACGGGCCGAATGGCCTCCTTATGTGCTGTAACCATTCTATGATTCTATGAAATAGTAAAAGGATATTCAAAGGATGGGTGGGATCATCTAGGAACCAGAATGGAAGATTAGAGGGGCTTCAATGAATAGAGGGTGCGAGATGATTAGAGGGAGTTAGATAGTTAAAGGGAGTGAGATAATAGGTGAGATAGAGAGAGAGAGCTAGTTAGAGAGAGTGAGCTAGTTACAGAGAGTGAGCTAGTTAGAGAGAGTGAGCTAGTTAGAGAGTGAGCTAGTTACAGAGAGTGAGCTAGTTGGAGAGAGTGAGCTAGTTACAGAGAGTGAGCTAGTTAGAGAGAGTGAGCTAGTTAGAGAGTGAGCTAGTTACAGAGAGTGAGCTAGTTACAGAGAGTGAGCTAGTTGGAGAGAGTGAGCTAGTTACAGAGAGTGAGCTAGTTAGAGAGAGTGAGCTAGTTAGAGAGTGAGCTAGTTACAGAGAGTGAGCTAGTTAGAGAGAGTGAGCTAGTTAGAGAGTGAGCTAGTTAGAGAGAGTGAGCTAGTTAGAGAGAGTGAGCTAGTTAGAGAGAGTGACATGGAGTGAGTGAATGGCTCTTCTGGCACTTTCACCTCAATGGGCGGCTAACACTGGATTTAAATTTCCTGATTAAAATTCTGATCCGTGTGTTTATCTTACTCATGCTTTCTATAAAACTTTTGCTTGAATAAAGTGAAATAAAATAGAGTTCACTCACCTGTAATCCCTCTGAAAGTTTCACCAGATTCAAGGACTTGGTTTTCAGCGAGAGCCTCTCTCTTACACACTGTCGGGGAAAGGGGCCGCCCTGAGAGGAGAAGGCAATCAGTGTTACAATCAGTTCCCTTGAAATACTGGAGAATCGCTGCCTATTAATTGCGTAAAATTACAAACACATCAAACATTTTCTCCTGATATAACTTTCCACAACAAGCACAGAGTATATGGTTCGGATCCGGCTCTGAATGCAGGTTAAACTCACCATTTCATTCAGTTTGCTCAGAGTCTCTGTGTTGAGAACTTGCTGTAACTGCAGCTTCTCACAGCCCAGACTCAGGGTCCCGGGCAACAAGACCAACACAATCCAACATCTCCAAACACTCGCCAAAGCCATGCTGGACCGAGCCAAGGCAAAGCACCGATCTGAAGGATAAGAAACCGAGCGGATTCGAGTTCAGCTCAGAAAACGGTTCTTGTTCACTGAATGAAACTCTGGAAGTCGAAATGCAGCCGCTTGTGATCCCGGAGCGACCAGTTGTGTTGTCGAGTGTGGGTGTGCGGCTGGACACTGTGGGAGCTGTCACTTTAGGAGGAGGGACTGGCGATGTGGGCCATTACAATCCAAAAGTGAAATCGGGCTGCAGGAGTGTTGGAAGAGCTGCAGGAGAGCAATAGTTTGTGCGGTTCCTTTCTGAGGTAAGGAATTCAAAAGCTGGAGATTCCTGAACCAGCGACTGGAAAATCCCCGAGAGAAGGTCCTAACCATAGATTCATTGAAACAGAGAATGGTTACAGCGCAGAAACAGGCCACTCGGCCCGTCGAGCCCGCGTCAGCTCAATGTCCCGTACATTTGTATCAATACTATCAATATGGATTTTGAAAATCTTTATTGGTTTCTCCAACATGTATGGACTCGCATCACGGGGGCACTAAGGGGGCAGACGGGTAGATTGATTGATGGTGGACTCTAATACCCCTTTCCCCTCTCAGCTCACATTCCCCCACTTTCCTCGGTGTCTCCTTGTCCTTCTTCCCTCAGTTTCTGATCCCCACCCTTCAGTTTATAATTTCCCCTCTCCACAGTGTCTGGTTCGCATTCTCCCCTCACACACTATTCGCGGATTCAGAGTCTGATCCCACCTCCCACCAGGGTCTGGTTCCCTCTCTCCCCTCAGTAGCTCATATGTTCTCCGCTCGCTGTTTGATTTCTGTCTACCCTCAAGATCTGATTCCGCACTTCCCTCACCATCACATTCTGCCTTTTCCCACAGTATTGCTTCCCCTCTGCCCTCAGACTCTCATTTCCCCTTTAATATCAGGGCACATCTCTCCTCAGGGGCTGATACCCCTCTCCCCTGTACCTGATTCCCCCTCTCTCCACAAGGTCTCATCTCCCCCTCCACTCAAAGTCTGATTCCCCCTCCACTCAAAGTCTGATTCCTCGACCCCTCACTCGTCGATATCTGGTTCCCTCTCTTTCCTCAGTTTCCAGGGTCTTGTTCTCATTCTCTCTCAGTCCTGATTCTCTCCTCAATATTAGAGCACCCCTTCTCCAAGGTGTCTGGTTTCAATTCTTCCCCAGGGTCTGATCCCATATCCCCCCAGGGACAGACCCCACCTGCCCCCAGGGTCTGACCCCACCAACCCCAGGGTTTGATCTCACCTCCCCCCAGGGTCTGATCCCACCTCCCCAGGGTCTAATCCCACCTCCCCAGGGCCTGATCCCACCTCCCCCAGGGTCTGATCCCACCAACCCCAGGGTCTGATCCCACCTCCCCAGGGCCTGATCCCACCTCCCCTCAGGGTCTGATCCCACCAACCCCAGGGTCTGATCCCACCTCCCCCAAGGTCTGACCCCACATCCCCCCAGGGTCTGACCCCACATTCCCACAGGGTCTGACCCCACATCCCTCCAGGGTCTGATCCCACCTCCCCCCAGGGTCTGATCCCACCTGCCCCCAGGGTCTGATCCCACCTTCCCCCAGGGACAGACCCCACCTCCCCCAGGGTCTGATCCCACCTCCCCCAGGGTCTGATCCCACCTCCCCCAGGGTCTGTGTCACCTCCCCTCAATTTCATATTATCCTTCTCCCCAGTTTTTCATTTCCTCTCCCCCTCAGTGTCTGAATTCCCCTCTTCACTCAGTTTTATGATTCCTCTTGCCCCTCCGTGTCTCATTCCCCATCCCCTCAGTATCTGATTCCAGTTCGTCCTCAAATTTGATTCCCCCTCGCCTTAGGGTCTGAATCCCTCTCTCCCTGAGGCTTTGATTCCTTTCTCTCCCTCGGAGTCTGATACCCGCTCGCCTCAGTATAAGATTACCCCTTTCTTCAGTCTCTCATTTCCTTTCTCCGCTTAGAGCCAGATTCTCCTCTCGCTCAGAATAGTTTCTTTCGCCACGCACTGCCTGATCCCAGCTCTCCCCTCAGCATCAGATTCTTCTTCTCCCCTCAGTATTGATTTCCCACTCTAGTCAGCCCCTGATTCCGCCTATCCCCTGTACCTGATTCTCTCTGTCCCATCAGGGATGAATTACCCCTCTAGGGTTCAGAGAACTTTTGCTGTTACACAGTCTCAGGGAATGATACCAAGAGTTACAGAAGAGAGTCACGCTAACAATTAATACCGTCAAATCAATACTGATCGACCAGTGACTATTAATTGCACAAGTAATATACAACTTCAAACTATTTCTCCAGACATGAGTTATCACAACAAACAGACCATGCGCATTTCGAACCGACTCGGGATGCAGGTTAAACTCACCATTTCATTCAGTTTGCTGAGAGTCTCTGTGTTGAGAGCTTGCTGTAACTGCAGCCTCTCACAGCCCAGACTCAGGGTCCCGGGCAACAAGACCAAAACAATCCAACATCTCCAAACACTCGCCAAAGCCATGCTGGACCGAGCCGGGGTAAAGCACCGATCTGAAAATTGGGAAACCGATCGGATCCGAGTTCAGCCCAGAAAACGGTTCTTGTTCACCGAATGAAACTCTGGAAGTGGAAATGCAGCCGCTTGTGATCCGGGAGCGACCGCCTGTGTTGCCGAGTGATGTGGGTGTGCGGCTCGACACTGTGGGAGCTCTCACTGCCATGGTGCCGGCTTTAAGGTGGGGCATTACATTCGAAAAGTGAAATCGGGCCGCAGGAGTTTTGGCACAGCCGCTGGAGACCAATGATTTGTGCGGTTTCTTTCTGGGGTAAGGAATGGAAAAGCTGGAGATTCCTGAACCAGCGAGTGGGAAATCTCCGACAGAAGATCCCAACCAGCGCCCGGTTCCAGCTCCGTGTTGTGTGGACTCGGATCACCGGGGCACTGAGCTGGTGTAGAGGGAGGCTCTGTATTGGGGGAGTGTGGACATTGCAGAGACCCCGCCTCACAGCCCAGGGGCACCGCTTCATGCCGACTGACTCCGCTCGGATTCACCTGTCGGAGACTCTGCTTCTTAAGGTTGTCGTTTCCGGGTTATTTTCTGGAGTCATTTTCAGACATTGTTTTTAAAGAATATTTAATCCGTTTCGACTCTGAGTCCGAAGGGGATCCCGCTGCCTTTTCTTTCATCGTTTCTTTCTCGACCCTCTCCCGGGAAAGTGTCCGTGTCAGTTTCTCTGTGGAAATGAACCTTGTGTCAATTTCACCGAAAGCGAAAGTGTCTCAGGGAAAGTGACGAGTTTTGTCATTTCCGAAAGTGCGGAGTGATTGTAAACAGAACGGGTCAGACTGAGAGGGCTGAGGGGGAGCTGGGAAAAGGTTTGGGATCTCCGGGATAGCCCCGGTTACACAGGGAATGTCGCAAAATCACTCTCAGCTGCAACTGATCACCTCTCATTTTTCTAAACTCCAGAGAGTATAGGCCCATTCTACACAATCTCTCATCATAGGACAACCCTCTCATCCCAGGAATCAATCTAGTGAACCTTCATTGCACCGCCTCCAAGGCAAGTATATCCTTCCTTAGATAAGGAGACCAAAACTGTGCCCAGTACTCCAGGTGTGGTCTCACCAAGGCCCTGTACAATTGTAGCAAGACTTCCTTACTCTTATACTCTGACCCCCTTACAATAAAGGCCAACATGCCATTTCCCTTCCTTATTGCTTGCTGTACCTGCATGCGAGCTTTCTGTGTTTCTTCCCCAAGGACACCCAAATCTCTCTGAACACCAACACTTGAAAGTTTCTCACCATTTAAAAAATATTCTGTTTTTCTATTCTTTATACCAAAGTGAATAACCTCACATTTCCGTACATTATACTCTGTCTGCCACCTTACTTCCCACTCACTTAGTCTATCTATATCCCTTTGAAGATTCTTTGTGTTCTCCTCACAGCTTACTGTCCCACCTAGCTTTGTATCATCAGCAAACTTGGATGCATTACACTTGGTCCCTTCATCTGGGTCATTAATATAGATTGTAAATAGCTGAGGCCCCAACACTGACACTTGCGGCACACCAATATTTACAGCCTGCCAACCTGAAAAAGATTTGTTTATCCCTACTCTCTGTTTTCTGTCCGTTAACCAATCCTCTATCCATGCTACTATATTACCCCAGCAGTTAGACAACATAAAGGGAAATAGCAAGGAATCTTATCAGCACATTAATCTACAATATATAATAATCTTACATTCGTGCACAAATCCTTCTGCATAACTTGACTTCCCGATTTCACCTTTTTGTCACACATTTGTTGTAGCGCTTCCGTGTTGTAGGACTTCATGAGGAGGGCAAATTGGTCAATTTATCCCCATTTTTGCCTCCTTTGCCTCCGCTACCATCCCACTACCAAAACTGTGGCAGTTTTAAGAAGCATTTTTTTCTCGAGTTTCGGCTCAAACTCATTTGCAAATCGTCCAAAGCAGAACCTGCCATGAACCAACGCAATCGGGCAACGTTTGAAAATGTATTTTTTTTAAAACTGCCTTAAAACTATTCATTGATATGTTGAAGAGCGGTAACTGGGCGCAGTTTGATTAATACAGCTGAAAATGGGGTTATCACGATAAATAAACATTTTGAATCACAGTGTCAATCCAGCACCTGTGAGGAACATGGTTTTAAATAATTGAAAATTACTTTTATATAATATACAGAAACATTCGTTCGTTATATAGGGGTACAGTAGTCAGCTCCTTATTAAATTAAAACAAAATTATATTGAAAAGTTTTTAATATGTGCTGATTAGTGTCCTTGTGCCAAAAAGAATCAGTTCAATTTTTGGAGCCTCCTTGAAAGTCAGCAAACGAGTGCAATAAGCAGAAAATCCCGATGGTGATTAATTCGACCTGGGGACCAGGCCAGTTTTGTGGGCGGGGCCAGCTACCACCGCGATGTTTTTTTAAGTGGCGCAAAAAATAGCAGCAACTCGATTTGCGCTGGGCGTAATTTCCACTTAAAATTCCGTGACTTTTTCTGCAGGTTTCGTCGATTTAAGGTGAATTGCACTGAAAAAACCAGCACAACCGAGCGGCAACTCCAGTTTACTGTTGCCAATTATAAATTCCTATGTCGATATTTATTATGGGTCTTGTTTACGTGAACTTGACAGTCTGGTTGCAGAAACTAGCCACGTAGTTCAAATGAAAAGAGGTAGGGATTGTGATGCGAGTAAGTGGGTGGGACAAAGAGGAATGAATAGTGGGAAGATGAAATAGTAGGGAATGCAAAGGGGGCAAATGTGGGGATAAACTGACCCATGTGCCCTCCCCGTGAAAGATCATGGGAAGATGGAATCATATTTTAGGCCACAAACCTTCCTTCCTGAGAGTGTACTTGAGTTTGAATAAGTGGTAAAGATCCTTAATCTGTGACATGCCTCAGTTAGAAAGAGAGACTTGCATTTATATATCGCCTTTCACAACCACCGGACATCCCGAAGTGTTTACAGCCAATGAAGTACTTTTAAAGTGTAGCCACTGGTGTACTGTAGGAAACTCGGCACACAAATTGCGCAGAGCAAGCTCCCACAAACAGCAATGTGATAATGACCAGATAATCCGCTTTTGAGTGATGTTGATTGAGGGATAATTATTGGTCAGGACACCGGGGATAACTCCCGTGCGCTTCTTCGAAATAGCACCATGGGATCTTTTACATCCACCTGAGAAAGCAAATAGGCCCTTGGTTTAACATTTCATCAGAAAGACTGCACCTCTGACAGTGCAGCACTCCTTCATTCAGCCTGGATGTTGTGCTCGAGTCATTGGAGTGGGACTTGAACCACACAATCTCCTGACTCACAGGCAAGAGTGTTTACCACTGAGACACAGTTACTGAAGAAGGTGAAAATGGAAACTCAGGGGAATGTAGAATAAAACTATGGAGATAAATATACAGAAGCAAGGATGAAGGGAGTAACAAGGGAGCAAAGGGGAAGGGAGGATAAAAAACGAAAGTGCGACTGAATGTAGGAAGTAGAAAATTCACCAGGTCCAGTTCATATGCAGTGCAAGGAAGTGAGAAATAGGGTAAATGAGAGAAAGAAGAAACCATCACATTCCACTCAACTTTGAAAACAAGTATCATGGCAAAGGATTGAAGGGTGGGAAAAATTATAACCCTTTTAGTCTTACCTCAGCTGTGGGTAAACATATGGACTCCATAGTATGGGATGAAATTAGTGAACAGTTGGAAAAATATGGGCTCATTAGGGGCAGTCACCATGAATCTGTAAAGAACACATTGTGCTTGAATAATTCTACTGAATTTTTCAGGAAGCTCACATACATAGCTAAAGGAATGCAGTCAGTGTTAAGTATACAGCTTTTCAGAAGGTGCAGGATAAAATGCCATATAAGAGATTTTCAGTCCCACTCTCCACTCATTCCGCTCCCCTAGAATATCGAGCCAATTGGGTTCAAAATGAATTCACAGTTTTGACAGGCGAGGAAATATCAGACAGTGGAGAATCGAGCGGTGAGGGTGTACCAGTCACAGGCAGCAGATAGAGGAATCCAGAGCATTTACAGTGAGTATGGAAAACTGACAGATGTAAATGAGAAATAAATATTACTCCAATAAAAATGTAATATTGCAAACAATTTATTTACACCAACATGTTCTCAATCAGTACAAAAAGTGTAGACAAACAATGTCTATTCCCCAAATCTTAGTAAATATCAATAAATTAACAGTGCTTTCTGAACTTATTTACACATTGCATAAAACTGTAACTTTTCATTACATGAAGACGTCACAATTATAAATATCAATACATTAGGAATACACGGGACGAGTTGGAGTGTTGGCCGCTGGGAGAGCAGAAATGTAAAGGTCAGTGCAGGTCAGGGATCAGGTCATGGGTCATTGTTCCGCAACCCTACCATTGAGAGCCAATCAGTGCCATGAAAGCTAGTGACAGAGCCGAGTATTGGCCGGGCATTCCCAGTGCAGGGAGTTGTCACTGGAAGTTCAGCAACTGGAATAAGGAGCCTCATAAAGTTAATTAAATGGAAATAAAAGAGTTAATTTGGGAATGGGGTTTGGACCCACAACCTACTGACTTAGAGTATTACCTCTGAGCCAAGCTGACAACAGTGTAAAATTAGCAATACGTTACATTTACTTATAAAATATATATATTTTTAATTCGGGGTCTTTAAAATAGCTCATCGTTCGCAGTCTGTATTAAACATGTCATTGAGAAATCTTCTGTTCCTTCTCATTTTTGACTTTACACGTTGTGAAAAATCTGCAACATTTTATTGTGTCAAGCAATAAACTTGACTCAATCCTGATGAGATGAGGAGGAAATGGTAGCGCCAGCCGGGTGGGGCAGCCCAGAGAGCTGACACTGGGAAAGCAGCGAGTGGAATAAGGTGTCCCACTGAGAGAACCTGAGATGAAACTTTTCATTGTCGCAGCTGCCAGTCCCTGAAGGAAGGGACAGAGGCAGGATTTTCCTCAGACTCGCCCCAGTCAAAGCTCTAACATTTCATCACAGGCAACTGTCACAGCAATAACTATCAATAAATTAAAATAAATGATCAAACACGGATCAATATCAAAACATTCCTTGTTCTCCATCAGTCACCTTGCACCCAATCGCGATATTACAATACAATATAATATATTAAAATATAATTTAAAAAAAAAAATGCGGTCTTTTAAATAAATATTCTTTGATCCCAGTCTGTACGAAATATGCCTTTGGAAAGTCTTCAGTTTTTTCTTCTTCTGATTTGTGCCGTTATGAAAAGGATCTGTTGTAATCGGGCCCTAGTTTCAGCGCGGATTATTTCCCAGGCGCAGTCACTGAATCTCTGAGAAAGAGAAATATTCAGGAAAATCCATTAGAAAATGAACAGGTTTGAATTGGGTAAACGAAAACGGTCAGTAATCTCAGTAAAATATCAATTTTCCCACCTTCTGTTTGAGAAACTTTCTCAGTTTCCTAAAGTATTTGTGAATTGAGGCGTTTCTCCTCGGCCTGGACTCTGAGCCTGGTTTCCTGACACATTCTTCCAGCTCCTCGAGCTGCCGATCCAGGAGAAGACGGAAGTTTTCCACCTTGTCCCGGGGCCATGTGACTGAGCCCAGGTTCATGCTGTAGATCTTGGTGAGGTGACGCAGTGTTTGATGGACAATCTGGATCCTGTCCTGGGTCTGTGCACAATACACACAAGGACGTTAGAGGGGACCTGTTCCTTTATAGGTTTCGAGTAGTTATGGAAAAGGACAAGCATCAATCACAAGTGAATATAGTCAACTGGTGTATTGGAATCTAAGATTTGCAGGTGAAACAGTAAATTTGCAATGGAAAGCCTTCAAAGAGGAAATCGTTTGGTGCAGTCTAGACACATCCGCACCAGGGGGAAAGGAAGGGCATGCAAAGCTATCTCTCCCCGGATCACTGAAGATGGAGATTTCAATGAAACAGCAAAAGGAGGCTTATGATAAACGTTAAGCTTATAATACAGTAGAGAACCAAGCTGAATGCAGAAGGTGCGAACTGAAAAAGGAAATGAGACGCAAAGAGAATGTATGAGAATAGATTAGTGGGTGATATTAAAGGGCTCCCAAATGTGTTTTAGAAGCATTAAAAAATTGTGGCTTTCCAAAGGGAATTGGTTAAGTACCTGAAAAAAAATGGCATGGCTCCGGGGAAAGGGCGGGGAGTGGGACTGGCTGAAGTGCTCTTGCAGAGAGCCGGCACGGGCTCGACGGGCCGAATGGCCTCCTTATGTGCTGTAACCATTCTATGATTCTATGAAATAGTAAAAGGATATTCAAAGGATGGGTGGGATCATCTAGGAACCAGAATGGAAGATTAGAGGGGCTTCAATGAATAGAGGGTGCGAGATGATTAGAGGGAGTTAGATAGTTAAAGGGAGTGAGATAATAGGTGAGATAGAGAGAGAGAGCTAGTTAGAGAGAGTGAGCTAGTTACAGAGAGTGAGCTAGTTAGAGAGAGTGAGCTAGTTAGAGAGTGAGCTAGTTACAGAGAGTGAGCTAGTTGGAGAGAGTGAGCTAGTTACAGAGAGTGAGCTAGTTAGAGAGAGTGAGCTAGTTAGAGAGTGAGCTAGTTACAGAGAGTGAGCTAGTTACAGAGAGTGAGCTAGTTGGAGAGAGTGAGCTAGTTACAGAGAGTGAGCTAGTTAGAGAGAGTGAGCTAGTTAGAGAGTGAGCTAGTTACAGAGAGTGAGCTAGTTAGAGAGAGTGAGCTAGTTAGAGAGTGAGCTAGTTAGAGAGAGTGAGCTAGTTAGAGAGAGTGAGCTAGTTAGAGAGAGTGACATGGAGTGAGTGAATGGCTCTTCTGGCACTTTCACCTCAATGGGCGGCTAACACTGGATTTAAATTTCCTGATTAAAATTCTGATCCGTGTGTTTATCTTACTCATGCTTTCTATAAAACTTTTGCTTGAATAAAGTGAAATAAAATAGAGTTCACTCACCTGTAATCCCTCTGAAAGTTTCACCAGATTCAAGGACTTGGTTTTCAGCGAGAGCCTCTCTCTTACACACTGTCGGGGAAAGGGGCCGCCCTGAGAGGAGAAGGCAATCAGTGTTACAATCAGTTCCCTTGAAATACTGGAGAATCGCTGCCTATTAATTGCGTAAAATTACAAACACATCAAACATTTTCTCCTGATATAACTTTCCACAACAAGCACAGAGTATATGGTTCGGATCCGGCTCTGAATGCAGGTTAAACTCACCATTTCATTCAGTTTGCTCAGAGTCTCTGTGTTGAGAACTTGCTGTAACTGCAGCTTCTCACAGCCCAGACTCAGGGTCCCGGGCAACAAGACCAACACAATCCAACATCTCCAAACACTCGCCAAAGCCATGCTGGACCGAGCCAAGGCAAAGCACCGATCTGAAGGATAAGAAACCGAGCGGATTCGAGTTCAGCTCAGAAAACGGTTCTTGTTCACTGAATGAAACTCTGGAAGTCGAAATGCAGCCGCTTGTGATCCCGGAGCGACCAGTTGTGTTGTCGAGTGTGGGTGTGCGGCTGGACACTGTGGGAGCTGTCACTTTAGGAGGAGGGACTGGCGATGTGGGCCATTACAATCCAAAAGTGAAATCGGGCTGCAGGAGTGTTGGAAGAGCTGCAGGAGAGCAATAGTTTGTGCGGTTCCTTTCTGAGGTAAGGAATTCAAAAGCTGGAGATTCCTGAACCAGCGACTGGAAAATCCCCGAGAGAAGGTCCTAACCATAGATTCATTGAAACAGAGAATGGTTACAGCGCAGAAACAGGCCACTCGGCCCGTCGAGCCCGCGTCAGCTCAATGTCCCGTACATTTGTATCAATACTATCAATATGGATTTTGAAAATCTTTATTGGTTTCTCCAACATGTATGGACTCGCATCACGGGGGCACTAAGGGGGCAGACGGGTAGATTGATTGATGGTGGACTCTAATACCCCTTTCCCCTCTCAGCTCACATTCCCCCACTTTCCTCGGTGTCTCCTTGTCCTTCTTCCCTCAGTTTCTGATCCCCACCCTTCAGTTTATAATTTCCCCTCTCCACAGTGTCTGGTTCGCATTCTCCCCTCACACACTATTCGCGGATTCAGAGTCTGATCCCACCTCCCACCAGGGTCTGGTTCCCTCTCTCCCCTCAGTAGCTCATATGTTCTCCCGCTCGCTGTTTGATTTCTGTCTACCCTCAAGATCTGATTCCGCACTTCCCTCACCATCACATTCTGCCTTTTCCCACAGTATTGCTTCCCCTCTGCCCTCAGACTCTCATTTCCCTTTAATATCAGGGCACATCTCTCCTCAGGGGCTGATACCCCTCTCCCCTGTACCTGATTCCCCCTCTCTCCACAAGGTCTCATCTCCCCCTCCACTCAAAGTCTGATTCCCCCTCCACTCAAAGTCTGATTCCTCGACCCCTCACTCGTCGATATCTGGTTCCCTCTCTTTCCTCAGTTTCCAGGGTCTTGTTCTCATTCTCTCTCAGTCCTGATTCTCTCCTCAATATTAGAGCACCCCTTCTCCAAGGTGTCTGGTTTCAATTCTTCCCCAGGGTCTGATCCCACATCCCCCCAGGGACAGACCCCACCTGCCCCCAGGGTCTGACCCCACCAACCCCAGGGTTTGATCTCACCTCCCCCCAGGGTCTGATCCCACCTCCCCAGGGTCTAATCCCACCTCCCCAGGGCCTGATCCCACCTCCCCCAGGGTCTGATCCCACCAACCCCAGGGTCTGATCCCACCTCCCCAGGGCCTGATCCCACCTCCCCTCAGGGTCTGATCCCACCAACCCCAGGGTCTGATCCCACCTCCCCCAAGGTCTGACCCCACATCCCCCCAGGGTCTGACCCCACATTCCCACAGGGTCTGACCCCACATCCCTCCAGGGTCTGATCCCACCTCCCCCCAGGGTCTGATCCCACCTGCCCCCAGGGTCTGATCCCACCTTCCCCCAGGGACAGACCCCACCTCCCCCAGGGTCTGATCCCACCTCCCCCAGGGTCTGATCCCACCTCCCCCAGGGTCTGTGTCACCTCCCCTCAATTTCATATTATCCTTCTCCCCAGTTTTTCATTTCCTCTCCCCCTCAGTGTCTGAATTCCCCTCTTCACTCAGTTTTATGATTCCTCTTGCCCCTCCGTGTCTCATTCCCCATCCCCTCAGTATCTGATTCCAGTTCGTCCTCAAATTTGATTCCCCCTCGCCTTAGGGTCTGAATCCCTCTCTCCCTGAGGCTTTGATTCCTTTCTCTCCCTCGGAGTCTGATACCCGCTCGCCTCAGTATAAGATTACCCCTTTCTTCAGTCTCTCATTTCCTTTCTCCGCTTAGAGCCAGATTCTCCTCTCGCTCAGAATAGTTTCTTTCGCCACGCACTGCCTGATCCCAGCTCTCCCCTCAGCATCAGATTCTTCTTCTCCCCTCAGTATTGATTTCCCACTCTAGTCAGCCCCTGATTCCGCCTATCCCCTGTACCTGATTCTCTCTGTCCCATCAGGGATGAATTACCCCTCTAGGGTTCAGAGAACTTTTGCTGTTACACAGTCTCAGGGAATGATACCAAGAGTTACAGAAGAGAGTCACGCTAACAATTAATACCGTCAAATCAATACTGATCGACCAGTGACTATTAATTGCACAAGTAATATACAACTTCAAACTATTTCTCCAGACATGAGTTATCACAACAAACAGACCATGCGCATTTCGAACCGACTCGGGATGCAGGTTAAACTCACCATTTCATTCAGTTTGCTGAGAGTCTCTGTGTTGAGAGCTTGCTGTAACTGCAGCCTCTCACAGCCCAGACTCAGGGTCCCGGGCAACAAGACCAAAACAATCCAACATCTCCAAACACTCGCCAAAGCCATGCTGGACCGAGCCGGGGTAAAGCACCGATCTGAAAATTGGGAAACCGATCGGATCCGAGTTCAGCCCAGAAAACGGTTCTTGTTCACCGAATGAAACTCTGGAAGTGGAAATGCAGCCGCTTGTGATCCGGGAGCGACCGCCTGTGTTGCCGAGTGATGTGGGTGTGCGGCTCGACACTGTGGGAGCTCTCACTGCCATGGTGCCGGCTTTAAAGTGGGGCATTACATTCGAAAAGTGAAATCGGGCCGCAGGAGTTTTGGCACAGCCGCTGGAGACCAATGATTTGTGCGGTTTCTTTCTGGGGTAAGGAATGGAAAAGCTGGAGATTCCTGAACCAGCGAGTGGGAAATCTCCGACAGAAGATCCCAACCAGCGCCCGGTTCCAGCTCCGTGTTGTGTGGACTCGGATCACCGGGGCACTGAGCTGGTGTAGAGGGAGGCTCTGTATTGGGGGAGTGTGGACATTGCAGAGACCCCGCCTCACAGCCCAGGGGCACCGCTTCATGCCGACTGACTCCGCTCGGATTCACCTGTCGGAGACTCTGCTTCTTAAGGTTGTCGTTTCCGGGTTATTTTCTGGAGTCATTTTCAGACATTGTTTTTAAAGAATATTTAATCCGTTTCGACTCTGAGTCCGAAGGGGATCCCGCTGCCTTTTCTTTCATCGTTTCTTTCTCGACCCTCTCCCGGGAAAGTGTCCGTGTCAGTTTCTCTGTGGAAATGAACCTTGTGTCAATTTCACCGAAAGCGAAAGTGTCTCAGGGAAAGTGACGAGTTTTGTCATTTCCGAAAGTGCGGAGTGATTGTAAACAGAACGGGTCAGACTGAGAGGGCTGAGGGGGAGCTGGGAAAAGGTTTGGGATCTCCGGGATAGCCCCGGTTACACAGGGAATGTCGCAAAATCACTCTCAGCTGCAACTGATCACCTCTCATTTTTCTAAACTCCAGAGAGTATAGGCCCATTCTACACAATCTCTCATCATAGGACAACCCTCTCATCCCAGGAATCAATCTAGTGAACCTTCATTGCACCGCCTCCAAGGCAAGTATATCCTTCCTTAGATAAGGAGACCAAAACTGTGCCCAGTACTCCAGGTGTGGTCTCACCAAGGCCCTGTACAATTGTAGCAAGACTTCCTTACTCTTATACTCTGACCCCCTTACAATAAAGGCCAACATGCCATTTCCCTTCCTTATTGCTTGCTGTACCTGCATGCGAGCTTTCTGTGTTTCTTCCCCAAGGACACCCAAATCTCTCTGAACACCAACACTTGAAAGTTTCTCACCATTTAAAAAATATTCTGTTTTTCTATTCTTTATACCAAAGTGAATAACCTCACATTTCCGTACATTATACTCTGTCTGCCACCTTACTTCCCACTCACTTAGTCTATCTATATCCCTTTGAAGATTCTTTGTGTTCTCCTCACAGCTTACTGTCCCACCTAGCTTTGTATCATCAGCAAACTTGGATGCATTACACTTGGTCCCTTCATCTGGGTCATTAATATAGATTGTAAATAGCTGAGGCCCCAACACTGACACTTGCGGCACACCAATATTTACAGCCTGCCAACCTGAAAAAGATTTGTTTATCCCTACTCTCTGTTTTCTGTCCGTTAACCAATCCTCTATCCATGCTACTATATTACCCCAGCAGTTAGACAACATAAAGGGAAATAGCAAGGAATCTTATCAGCACATTAATCTACAATATATAATAATCTTACATTCGTGCACAAATCCTTCTGCATAACTTGACTTCCCGATTTCACCTTTTTGTCACACATTTGTTGTAGCGCTTCCGTGTTGTAGGACTTCATGAGGAGGGCAAATTGGTCAATTTATCCCCATTTTTGCCTCCTTTGCCTCCGCTACCATCCCACTACCAAAACTGTGGCAGTTTTAAGAAGCATTTTTTTCTCGAGTTTCGGCTCAAACTCATTTGCAAATCGTCCAAAGCAGAACCTGCCATGAACCAGCGCAATCGGGCAACGTTTGAAAATGTATTTTTTTTAAAACTGCCTTAAAACTATTCATTGATATGTTGAAGAGCGGTAACTGGGCGCAGTTTGATTAATACAGCTGAAAATGGGGTTATCACGATAAATAAACATTTTGAATCACAGTGTCAATCCAGCACCTGTGAGGAACATGGTTTTAAATAATTGAAAATTACTTTTATATAATATACAGAAACATTCGTTCGTTATATAGGGGTACAGTAGTCAGCTCCTTATTAAATTAAAACAAAATTATATTGAAAAGTTTTTAATATGTGCTGATTAGTGTCCTTGTGCCAAAAAGAATCAGTTCAATTTTTGGAGCCTCCTTGAAAGTCAGCAAACGAGTGCAATAAGCAGAAAATCCCGATGGTGATTAATTCGACCTGGGGACCAGGCCAGTTTTGTGGGCGGGGCCAGCTACCACCGCGATGTTTTTTTAAGTGGCGCAAAAAATAGCAGCAACTCGATTTGCGCTGGGCGTAATTTCCACTTAAAATTCCGTGACTTTTTCTGCAGGTTTCGTCGATTTAAGGTGAATTGCACTGAAAAAACCAGCACAACCGAGCGGCAACTCCAGTTTACTGTTGCCAATTATAAATTCCTATGTCGATATTTATTATGGGTCTTGTTTACGTGAACTTGACAGTCTGGTTGCAGAAACTAGCCACGTAGTTCAAATGAAAAGAGGTAGGGATTGTGATGCGAGTAAGTGGGTGGGACAAAGAGGAATGAATAGTGGGAAGATGAAATAGTAGGGAATGCAAAGGGGGCAAATGTGGGGATAAACTGACCCATGTGCCCTCCCCGTGAAAGATCATGGGAAGATGGAATCATATTTTAGGCCACAAACCTTCCTTCCTGAGAGTGTACTTGAGTTTGAATAAGTGGTAAAGATCCTTAATCTGTGACATGCCTCAGTTAGAAAGAGAGACTTGCATTTATATATCGCCTTTCACAACCACCGGACATCCCGAAGTGTTTACAGCCAATGAAGTACTTTTAAAGTGTAGCCACTGGTGTACTGTAGGAAACTCGGCACACAAATTGCGCAGAGCAAGCTCCCACAAACAGCAATGTGATAATGACCAGATAATCCGCTTTTGAGTGATGTTGATTGAGGGATAATTATTGGTCAGGACACCGGGGATAACTCCCGTGCGCTTCTTCGAAATAGCACCATGGGATCTTTTACATCCACCTGAGAAAGCAAATAGGCCCTTGGTTTAACATTTCATCAGAAAGACTGCACCTCTGACAGTGCAGCACTCCTTCATTCAGCCTGGATGTTGTGCTCGAGTCATTGGAGTGGGACTTGAACCACACAATCTCCTGACTCACAGGCAAGAGTGTTTACCACTGAGACACAGTTACTGAAGAAGGTGAAAATGGAAACTCAGGGGAATGTAGAATAAAACTATGGAGATAAATATACAGAAGCAAGGATGAAGGGAGTAACAAGGGAGCAAAGGGGAAGGGAGGATAAAAAAAGAAAGTGCGACTGAATGTAGGAAGTAGAAAATTCACCAGGTCCAGTTCATATGCAGTGCAAGGAAGTGAGAAATAGGGTAAATGAGAGAAAGAAGAAACCATCACATTCCACTCAACTTTGAAAACAAGTATCATGGCAAAGGATTGAAGGGTGGGAAAAATTATAACCCTTTTAGTCTTACCTCAGCTGTGGGTAAACATATGGACTCCATAGTATGGGATGAAATTAGTGAACAGTTGGAAAAATATGGGCTCATTAGGGGCAGTCACCATGAATCTGTAAAGAACACATTGTGCTTGAATAATTCTACTGAATTTTTCAGGAAGCTCACATACATAGCTAAAGGAATGCAGTCAGTGTTAAGTATACAGCTTTTCAGAAGGTGCAGGATAAAATGCCATATAAGAGATTTTCAGTCCCACTCTCCACTCATTCCGCTCCCCTAGAATATCGAGCCAATTGGGTTCAAAATGAATTCACAGTTTTGACAGGCGAGGAAATATCAGACAGTGGAGAATCGAGCGGTGAGGGTGTACCAGTCACAGGCAGCAGATAGAGGAATCCAGAGCATTTACAGTGAGTATGGAAAACTGACAGATGTAAATGAGAAATAAATATTACTCCAATAAAAATGTAATATTGCAAACAATTTATTTACACCAACATGTTCTCAATCAGTACAAAAAGTGTAGACAAACAATGTCTATTCCCCAAATCTTAGTAAATATCAATAAATTAACAGTGCTTTCTGAACTTATTTACACATTGCATAAAACTGTAACTTTTCATTACATGAAGACGTCACAATTATAAATATCAATACATTAGGAATACACGGGACGAGTTGGAGTGTTGGCCGCTGGGAGAGCAGAAATGTAAAGGTCAGTGCAGGTCAGGGATCAGGTCATGGGTCATTGTTCCGCAACCCTACCATTGAGAGCCAATCAGTGCCATGAAAGCTAGTGACAGAGCCGAGTATTGGCCGGGCATTCCCAGTGCAGGGAGTTGTCACTGGAAGTTCAGCAACTGGAATAAGGAGCCTCATAAAGTTAATTAAATGGAAATAAAAGAGTTAATTTGGGAATGGGGTTTGGACCCACAACCTACTGACTTAGAGTATTACCTCTGAGCCAAGCTGACAACAGTGTAAAATTAGCAATACGTTACATTTACTTATAAAATATATATATTTTTAATTCGGGGTCTTTAAAATAGCTCATCGTTCGCAGTCTGTATTAAACATGTCATTGAGAAATCTTCTGTTCCTTCTCATTTTTGACTTTACACGTTGTGAAAAATCTGCAACATTTTATTGTGTCAAGCAATAAACTTGACTCAATCCTGATGAGATGAGGAGGAAATGGTAGCGCCAGCCGGGTGGGGCAGCCCAGAGAGCTGACACTGGGAAAGCAGCGAGTGGAATAAGGTGTCCCACTGAGAGAACCTGAGATGAAACTTTTCATTGTCGCAGCTGCCAGTCCCTGAAGGAAGGGACAGAGGCAGGATTTTCCTCAGACTCGCCCCAGTCAAAGCTCTAACATTTCATCACAGGCAACTGTCACAGCAATAACTATCAATAAATTAAAATAAATGATCAAACACGGATCAATATCAAAACATTCCTTGTTCTCCATCAGTCACCTTGCACCCAATCGCGATATTACAATACAATATAATATATTAAAATATAATTTAAAAAAAAAAATGCGGTCTTTTAAATAAATATTCTTTGATCCCAGTCTGTACGAAATATGCCTTTGGAAAGTCTTCAGTTTTTTCTTCTTCTGATTTGTGCCGTTATGAAAAGGATCTGTTGTAATCGGGCCCTAGTTTCAGCGCGGATTATTTCCCAGGCGCAGTCACTGAATCTCTGAGAAAGAGAAATATTCAGGAAAATCCATTAGAAAATGAACAGGTTTGAATTGGGTAAACGAAAACGGTCAGTAATCTCAGTAAAATATCAATTTTCCCACCTTCTGTTTGAGAAACTTTCTCAGTTTCCTAAAGTATTTGTGAATTGAGGCGTTTCTCCTCGGCCTGGACTCTGAGCCTGGTTTCCTGACACATTCTTCCAGCTCCTCGAGCTGCCGATCCAGGAGAAGACGGAAGTTTTCCACCTTGTCCCGGGGCCATGTGACTGAGCCCAGGTTCATGCTGTAGATCTTGGTGAGGTGACGCAGTGTTTGATGGACAATCTGGATCCTGTCCTGGGTCTGTGCACAATACACACAAGGACGTTAGAGGGGACCTGTTCCTTTTTAGGTTTCGAGTAGTTATGGAAAAGGACAAGCATCAATCACAAGTGAATATAGTCAACTGGTGTATTGGAATCTAAGATTTGCAGGTGAAACAGTAAATTTGCAATGGAAAGCCTTCAAAGAGGAAATCGTTTGGTGCAGTCTAGACACATCCGCACCAGGGGGAAAGGAAGGGCATGCAAAGCTATCTCTCCCCGGATCACTGAAGATGGAGATTTCAATGAAACAGCAAAAGGAGGCTTATGATAAACGTTAAGCTTATAATACAGTAGAGAACCAAGCTGAATGCAGAAGGTGCGAACTGAAAAAGGAAATGAGACGCAAAGAGAATGTATGAGAATAGATTAGTGGGTGATATTAAAGGGCTCCCAAATGTGTTTTAGAAGCATTAAAAAATTGTGGCTTTCCAAAGGGAATTGGTTAAGTACCTGAAAAAAAATGGCATGGCTCCGGGGAAAGGGCGGGGAGTGGGACTGGCTGAAGTGCTCTTGCAGAGAGCCGGCACGGGCTCGACGGGCCGAATGGCCTCCTTATGTGCTGTAACCATTCTATGATTCTATGAAATAGTAAAAGGATATTCAAAGGATGGGTGGGATCATCTAGGAACCAGAATGGAAGATTAGAGGGGCTTCAATGAATAGAGGGTGCGAGATGATTAGAGGGAGTTAGATAGTTAAAGGGAGTGAGATAATAGGTGAGATAGAGAGAGAGAGCTAGTTAGAGAGAGTGAGCTAGTTACAGAGAGTGAGCTAGTTAGAGAGAGTGAGCTAGTTAGAGAGTGAGCTAGTTACAGAGAGTGAGCTAGTTGGAGAGAGTGAGCTAGTTACAGAGAGTGAGCTAGTTAGAGAGAGTGAGCTAGTTAGAGAGTGAGCTAGTTACAGAGAGTGAGCTAGTTACAGAGAGTGAGCTAGTTGGAGAGAGTGAGCTAGTTACAGAGAGTGAGCTAGTTAGAGAGAGTGAGCTAGTTAGAGAGTGAGCTAGTTACAGAGAGTGAGCTAGTTAGAGAGAGTGAGCTAGTTAGAGAGTGAGCTAGTTAGAGAGAGTGAGCTAGTTAGAGAGAGTGAGCTAGTTAGAGAGAGTGACATGGAGTGAGTGAATGGCTCTTCTGGCACTTTCACCTCAATGGGCGGCTAACACTGGATTTAAATTTCCTGATTAAAATTCTGATCCGTGTGTTTATCTTACTCATGCTTTCTATAAAACTTTTGCTTGAATAAAGTGAAATAAAATAGAGTTCACTCACCTGTAATCCCTCTGAAAGTTTCACCAGATTCAAGGACTTGGTTTTCAGCGAGAGCCTCTCTCTTACACACTGTCGGGGAAAGGGGCTGCCCTGAGAGGAGAAGGCAATCAGTGTTACAATCAGTTCCCTTGAAATACTGGAGAATCGCTGCCTATTAATTGCGTAAAATTACAAACACATCAAACATTTTCTCCTGATATAACTTTCCACAACAAGCACAGAGTATATGGTTCGGATCCGGCTCTGAATGCAGGTTAAACTCACCATTTCATTCAGTTTGCTCAGAGTCTCTGTGTTGAGAACTTGCTGTAACTGCAGCTTCTCACAGCCCAGACTCAGGGTCCCGGGCAACAAGACCAACACAATCCAACATCTCCAAACACTCGCCAAAGCCATGCTGGACCGAGCCAAGGCAAAGCACCGATCTGAAGGATAAGAAACCGAGCGGATTCGAGTTCAGCTCAGAAAACGGTTCTTGTTCACTGAATGAAACTCTGGAAGTCGAAATGCAGCCGCTTGTGATCCCGGAGCGACCAGTTGTGTTGTCGAGTGTGGGTGTGCGGCTGGACACTGTGGGAGCTGTCACTTTAGGAGGAGGGACTGGCGATGTGGGCCATTACAATCCAAAAGTGAAATCGGGCTGCAGGAGTGTTGGAAGAGCTGCAGGAGAGCAATAGTTTGTGCGGTTCCTTTCTGAGGTAAGGAATTCAAAAGCTGGAGATTCCTGAACCAGCGACTGGAAAATCCCCGAGAGAAGGTCCTAACCATAGATTCATTGAAACAGAGAATGGTTACAGCGCAGAAACAGGCCACTCGGCCCGTCGAGCCCGCGTCAGCTCAATGTCCCGTACATTTGTATCAATACTATCAATATGGATTTTGAAAATCTTTATTGGTTTCTCCAACATGTATGGACTCGCATCACGGGGGCACTAAGGGGGCAGACGGGTAGATTGATTGATGGTGGACTCTAATACCCCTTTCCCCTCTCAGCTCACATTCCCCCACTTTCCTCGGTGTCTCCTTGTCCTTCTTCCCTCAGTTTCTGATCCCCACCCTTCAGTTTATAATTTCCCCTCTCCACAGTGTCTGGTTCGCATTCTCCCCTCACACACTATTCGCGGATTCAGAGTCTGATCCCACCTCCCACCAGGGTCTGGTTCCCTCTCTCCCCTCAGTAGCTCATATGTTCTCCGCTCGCTGTTTGATTTCTGTCTACCCTCAAGATCTGATTCCGCACTTCCCTCACCATCACATTCTGCCTTTTCCCACAGTATTGCTTCCCCTCTGCCCTCAGACTCTCATTTCCCCTTTAATATCAGGGCACATCTCTCCTCAGGGGCTGATACCCCTCTCCCCTGTACCTGATTCCCCCTCTCTCCACAAGGTCTCATCTCCCCCTCCACTCAAAGTCTGATTCCCCCTCCACTCAAAGTCTGATTCCTCGACCCCTCACTCGTCGATATCTGGTTCCCTCTCTTTCCTCAGTTTCCAGGGTCTTGTTCTCATTCTCTCTCAGTCCTGATTCTCTCCTCAATATTAGAGCACCCCTTCTCCAAGGTGTCTGGTTTCAATTCTTCCCCAGGGTCTGATCCCACATCCCCCCAGGGACAGACCCCACCTGCCCCCAGGGTCTGACCCCACCAACCCCAGGGTTTGATCTCACCTCCCCCCAGGGTCTGATCCCACCTCCCCAGGGTCTAATCCCACCTCCCCAGGGCCTGATCCCACCTCCCCCAGGGTCTGATCCCACCAACCCCAGGGTCTGATCCCACCTCCCCAGGGCCTGATCCCACCTCCCCTCAGGGTCTGATCCCACCAACCCCAGGGTCTGATCCCACCTCCCCCAAGGTCTGACCCCACATCCCCCCAGGGTCTGACCCCACATTCCCACAGGGTCTGACCCCACATCCCTCCAGGGTCTGATCCCACCTCCCCCCAGGGTCTGATCCCACCTGCCCCCAGGGTCTGATCCCACCTTCCCCCAGGGACAGACCCCACCTCCCCCAGGGTCTGATCCCACCTCCCCCAGGGTCTGATCCCACCTCCCCCAGGGTCTGTGTCACCTCCCCTCAATTTCATATTATCCTTCTCCCCAGTTTTTCATTTCCTCTCCCCCTCAGTGTCTGAATTCCCCTCTTCACTCAGTTTTATGATTCCTCTTGCCCCTCCGTGTCTCATTCCCCATCCCCTCAGTATCTGATTCCAGTTCGTCCTCAAATTTGATTCCCCCTCGCCTTAGGGTCTGAATCCCTCTCTCCTTGAGGCTTTGATTCCTTTCTCTCCCTCGGAGTCTGATACCCGCTCGCCTCAGTATAAGATTACCCCTTTCTTCAGTCTCTCATTTCCTTTCTCCGCTTAGAGCCAGATTCTCCTCTCGCTCAGAATAGTTTCTTTCGCCACGCACTGCCTGATCCCAGCTCTCCCCTCAGCATCAGATTCTTCTTCTCCCCTCAGTATTGATTTCCCACTCTAGTCAGCCCCTGATTCCGCCTATCCCCTGTACCTGATTCTCTCTGTCCCATCAGGGATGAATTACCCCTCTAGGGTTCAGAGAACTTTTGCTGTTACACAGTCTCAGGGAATGATACCAAGAGTTACAGAAGAGAGTCACGCTAACAATTAATACCGTCAAATCAATACTGATCGACCAGTGACTATTAATTGCACAAGTAATATACAACTTCAAACTATTTCTCCAGACATGAGTTATCACAACAAACAGACCATGCGCATTTCGAACCGACTCGGGATGCAGGTTAAACTCACCATTTCATTCAGTTTGCTGAGAGTCTCTGTGTTGAGAGCTTGCTGTAACTGCAGCCTCTCACAGCCCAGACTCAGGGTCCCGGGCAACAAGACCAAAACAATCCAACATCTCCAAACACTCGCCAAAGCCATGCTGGACCGAGCCGGGGTAAAGCACCGATCTGAAAATTGGGAAACCGATCGGATCCGAGTTCAGCCCAGAAAACGGTTCTTGTTCACCGAATGAAACTCTGGAAGTGGAAATGCAGCCGCTTGTGATCCGGGAGCGACCGCCTGTGTTGCCGAGTGATGTGGGTGTGCGGCTCGACACTGTGGGAGCTCTCACTGCCATGGTGCCGGCTTTAAAGTGGGGCATTACATTCGAAAAGTGAAATCGGGCCGCAGGAGTTTTGGCACAGCCGCTGGAGACCAATGATTTGTGCGGTTTCTTTCTGGGGTAAGGAATGGAAAAGCTGGAGATTCCTGAACCAGCGAGTGGGAAATCTCCGACAGAAGATCCCAACCAGCGCCCGGTTCCAGCTCCGTGTTGTGTGGACTCGGATCACCGGGGCACTGAGCTGGTGTAGAGGGAGGCTCTGTATTGGGGGAGTGTGGACATTGCAGAGACCCCGCCTCACAGCCCAGGGGCACCGCTTCATGCCGACTGACTCCGCTCGGATTCACCTGTCGGAGACTCTGCTTCTTAAGGTTGTCGTTTCCGGGTTATTTTCTGGAGTCATTTTCAGACATTGTTTTTAAAGAATATTTAATCCGTTTCGACTCTGAGTCCGAAGGGGATCCCGCTGCCTTTTCTTTCATCGTTTCTTTCTCGACCCTCTCCCGGGAAAGTGTCCGTGTCAGTTTCTCTGTGGAAATGAACCTTGTGTCAATTTCACCGAAAGCGAAAGTAGAGAATTACAAATATTCACAACCATCTGAGTGAAGAAATCCCTCCTCATCTCAGTCTTAAATGGCTTACCCCTTATCCTGAGACTATGTCCCCTAGTGACAGACACTCCAGCCAGGGGAAACATCCTCTCAGCCTCTACCCTTTCAAACCCCTTCAAAATCTTGTAAGTTTCAATGAGATCACCACTGATTTTTCTAAACTACAGAGAGTATAGGCCAATTGTAAACAATCTCTCATCATAGGACAGATCTCTAATCCAAGGAATCAATCTAGTGAACCTTCGTTGCACTGCCCGAAGGTAAGTGTATCCTTGCTTAGAATTGGACACCAAAACTGTGCACAGTACTCCAGGTGTGGTCTCACCAAGGCACTGTACATTTGTAGCAAGACTTCCTTACTCTTGTACACCAACCCCCTTGCAATAAAGGCCAACATGCCAATTGCTTGCTGTACCTGCATGCGAGCTTTCTGTGTTTCTTCCCCAAGGACACCCAAATCTCTCTGAACACCAACACTTGAAAGTTTCTCACCATTTAAAAAATATTCTGTTTTTCTATTCTTTATACCAAAGTGAATAACCTCACATTTCCGTACATTATACTCTGTCTGCCACCTTACTTCCCACTCACTTAGTCTATCTATATCCCTTTGAAGATTCTTTGTGTTCTCCTCACAGCTTACTGTCCCACCTAGCTTTGTATCATCAGCAAACTTGGATGCATTACACTTGGTCCCTTCATCTGGGTCATTAATATAGATTGTAAATAGCTGAGGCCCCAACACTGACACTTGCGGCACACCAATATTTACAGCCTGCCAACCTGAAAAAGATTTGTTTATCCCTACTCTCTGTTTTCTGTCCGTTAACCAATCCTCTATCCATGCTACTATATTACCCCAGCAGTTAGACAACATAAAGGGAAATAGCAAGGAATCTTATCAGCACATTAATCTACAATATATAATAATCTTACATTCGTGCACAAATCCTTCTGCATAACTTGACTTCCCGATTTCACCTTTTTGTCACACATTTGTTGTAGCGCTTCCGTGTTGTAGGACTTCATGAGGAGGGCAAATTGGTCAATTTATCCCCATTTTTGCCTCCTTTGCCTCCGCTACCATCCCACTACCAAAACTGTGGCAGTTTTAAGAAGCATTTTTTTCTCGAGTTTCGGCTCAAACTCATTTGCAAATCGTCCAAAGCAGAACCTGCCATGAACCAGCGCAATCGGGCAACGTTTGAAAATGTATTTTTTTTAAAACTGCCTTAAAACTATTCATTGATATGTTGAAGAGCGGTAACTGGGCGCAGTTTGATTAATACAGCTGAAAATGGGGTTATCACGATAAATAAACATTTTGAATCACAGTGTCAATCCAGCACCTGTGAGGAACATGGTTTTAAATAATTGAAAATTACTTTTATATAATATACAGAAACATTCGTTCGTTATATAGGGGTACAGTAGTCAGCTCCTTATTAAATTAAAACAAAATTATATTGAAAAGTTTTTAATATGTGCTGATTAGTGTCCTTGTGCCAAAAAGAATCAGTTCAATTTTTGGAGCCTCCTTGAAAGTCAGCAAACGAGTGCAATAAGCAGAAAATCCCGATGGTGATTAATTCGACCTGGGGACCAGGCCAGTTTTGTGGGCGGGGCCAGCTACCACCGCGATGTTTTTTTAAGTGGCGCAAAAAATAGCAGCAACTCGATTTGCGCTGGGCGTAATTTCCACTTAAAATTCCGTGACTTTTTCTGCAGGTTTCGTCGATTTAAGGTGAATTGCACTGAAAAAACCAGCACAACCGAGCGGCAACTCCAGTTTACTGTTGCCAATTATAAATTCCTATGTCGATATTTATTATGGGTCTTGTTTACGTGAACTTGACAGTCTGGTTGCAGAAACTAGCCACGTAGTTCAAATGAAAAGAGGTAGGGATTGTGATGCGAGTAAGTGGGTGGGATAAAGAGGAATGAATAGTGGGAAGATGAAATAGTAGGGAATGCAAAGGGGGCAAATGTGGGGATAAACTGACCCATGTGCCCTCCCCGTGAAAGATCATGGGAAGATGGAATCATATTTTAGGCCACAAACCTTCCTTCCTGAGAGTGTACTTGAGTTTGAATAAGTGGTAAAGATCCTTAATCTGTGACATGCCTCAGTTAGAAAGAGAGACTTGCATTTATATATCGCCTTTCACAACCACCGGACATCCCGAAGTGTTTACAGCCAATGAAGTACTTTTAAAGTGTAGCCACTGGTGTACTGTAGGAAACTCGGCACACAAATTGCGCAGAGCAAGCTCCCACAAACAGCAATGTGATAATGACCAGATAATCCGCTTTTGAGTGATGTTGATTGAGGGATAATTATTGGTCAGGACACCGGGGATAACTCCCGTGCGCTTCTTCGAAATAGCACCATGGGATCTTTTACATCCACCTGAGAAAGCAAATAGGCCCTTGGTTTAACATTTCATCAGAAAGACTGCACCTCTGACAGTGCAGCACTCCTTCATTCAGCCTGGATGTTGTGCTCGAGTCATTGGAGTGGGACTTGAACCACACAATCTCCTGACTCACAGGCAAGAGTGTTTACCACTGAGACACAGTTACTGAAGAAGGTGAAAATGGAAACTCAGGGGAATGTAGAATAAAACTATGGAGATAAATATACAGAAGCAAGGATGAAGGGAGTAACAAGGGAGCAAAGGGGAAGGGAGGATAAAAAAAAGAAAGTGCGACTGAATGTAGGAAGTAGAAAATTCACCAGGTCCAGTTCATATGCAGTGCAAGGAAGTGAGAAATAGGGTAAATGAGAGAAAGAAGAAACCATCACATTCCACTCAACTTTGAAAACAAGTATCATGGCAAAGGATTGAAGGGTGGGAAAAATTATAACCCTTTTAGTCTTACCTCAGCTGTGGGTAAACATATGGACTCCATAGTATGGGATGAAATTAGTGAACAGTTGGAAAAATATGGGCTCATTAGGGGCAGTCACCATGAATCTGTAAAGAACACATTGTGCTTGAATAATTCTACTGAATTTTTCAGGAAGCTCACATACATAGCTAAAGGAATGCAGTCAGTGTTAAGTATACAGCTTTTCAGAAGGTGCAGGATAAAATGCCATATAAGAGATTTTCAGTCCCACTCTCCACTCATTCCGCTCCCCTAGAATATCGAGCCAATTGGGTTCAAAATGAATTCACAGTTTTGACAGGCGAGGAAATATCAGACAGTGGAGAATCGAGCGGTGAGGGTGTACCAGTCACAGGCAGCAGATAGAGGAATCCAGAGCATTTACAGTGAGTATGGAAAACTGACAGATGTAAATGAGAAATAAATATTACTCCAATAAAAATGTAATATTGCAAACAATTTATTTACACCAACATGTTCTCAATCAGTACAAAAAGTGTAGACAAACAATGTCTATTCCCCAAATCTTAGTAAATATCAATAAATTAACAGTGCTTTCTGAACTTATTTACACATTGCATAAAACTGTAACTTTTCATTACATGAAGACGTCACAATTATAAATATCAATACATTAGGAATACACGGGACGAGTTGGAGTGTTGGCCGCTGGGAGAGCAGAAATGTAAAGGTCAGTGCAGGTCAGGGATCAGGTCATGGGTCATTGTTCCGCAACCCTACCATTGAGAGCCAATCAGTGCCATGAAAGCTAGTGACAGAGCCGAGTATTGGCCGGGCATTCCCAGTGCAGGGAGTTGTCACTGGAAGTTCAGCAACTGGAATAAGGAGCCTCATAAAGTTAATTAAATGGAAATAAAAGAGTTAATTTGGGAATGGGGTTTGGACCCACAACCTACTGACTTAGAGTATTACCTCTGAGCCAAGCTGACAACAGTGTAAAATTAGCAATACGTTACATTTACTTATAAAATATATATATTTTTAATTCGGGGTCTTTAAAATAGCTCATCGTTCGCAGTCTGTATTAAACATGTCATTGAGAAATCTTCTGTTCCTTCTCATTTTTGACTTTACACGTTGTGAAAAATCTGCAACATTTTATTGTGTCAAGCAATAAACTTGACTCAATCCTGATGAGATGAGGAGGAAATGGTAGCGCCAGCCGGGTGGGGCAGCCCAGAGAGCTGACACTGGGAAAGCAGCGAGTGGAATAAGGTGTCCCACTGAGAGAACCTGAGATGAAACTTTTCATTGTCGCAGCTGCCAGTCCCTGAAGGAAGGGACAGAGGCAGGATTTTCCTCAGACTCGCCCCAGTCAAAGCTCTAACATTTCATCACAGGCAACTGTCACAGCAATAACTATCAATAAATTAAAATAAATGATCAAACACGGATCAATATCAAAACATTCCTTGTTCTCCATCAGTCACCTTGCACCCAATCGCGATATTACAATACAATATAATATATTAAAATATAATTTAAAAAAAAAAATGCGGTCTTTTAAATAAATATTCTTTGATCCCAGTCTGTACGAAATATGCCTTTGGAAAGTCTTCAGTTTTTTCTTCTTCTGATTTGTGCCGTTATGAAAAGGATCTGTTGTAATCGGGCCCTAGTTTCAGCGCGGATTATTTCCCAGGCGCAGTCACTGAATCTCTGAGAAAGAGAAATATTCAGGAAAATCCATTAGAAAATGAACAGGTTTGAATTGGGTAAACGAAAACGGTCAGTAATCTCAGTAAAATATCAATTTTCCCACCTTCTGTTTGAGAAACTTTCTCAGTTTCCTAAAGTATTTGTGAATTGAGGCGTTTCTCCTCGGCCTGGACTCTGAGCCTGGTTTCCTGACACATTCTTCCAGCTCCTCGAGCTGCCGATCCAGGAGAAGACGGAAGTTTTCCACCTTGTCCCGGGGCCATGTGACTGAGCCCAGGTTCATGCTGTAGATCTTGGTGAGGTGACGCAGTGTTTGATGGACAATCTGGATCCTGTCCTGGGTCTGTGCACAATACACACAAGGACGTTAGAGGGGACCTGTTCCTTTTTAGGTTTCGAGTAGTTATGGAAAAGGACAAGCATCAATCACAAGTGAATATAGTCAACTGGTGTATTGGAATCTAAGATTTGCAGGTGAAACAGTAAATTTGCAATGGAAAGCCTTCAAAGAGGAAATCGTTTGGTGCAGTCTAGACACATCCGCACCAGGGGGAAAGGAAGGGCATGCAAAGCTATCTCTCCCCGGATCACTGAAGATGGAGATTTCAATGAAACAGCAAAAGGAGGCTTATGATAAACGTTAAGCTTATAATACAGTAGAGAACCAAGCTGAATGCAGAAGGTGCGAACTGAAAAAGGAAATGAGACGCAAAGAGAATGTATGAGAATAGATTAGTGGGTGATATTAAAGGGCTCCCAAATGTGTTTTAGAAGCATTAAAAAATTGTGGCTTTCCAAAGGGAATTGGTTAAGTACCTGAAAAAAAATGGCATGGCTCCGGGGAAAGGGCGGGGAGTGGGACTGGCTGAAGTGCTCTTGCAGAGAGCCGGCACGGGCTCGACGGGCCGAATGGCCTCCTTATGTGCTGTAACCATTCTATGATTCTATGAAATAGTAAAAGGATATTCAAAGGATGGGTGGGATCATCTAGGAACCAGAATGGAAGATTAGAGGGGCTTCAATGAATAGAGGGTGCGAGATGATTAGAGGGAGTTAGATAGTTAAAGGGAGTGAGATAATAGGTGAGATAGAGAGAGAGAGCTAGTTAGAGAGAGTGAGCTAGTTACAGAGAGTGAGCTAGTTAGAGAGAGTGAGCTAGTTAGAGAGTGAGCTAGTTACAGAGAGTGAGCTAGTTGGAGAGAGTGAGCTAGTTACAGAGAGTGAGCTAGTTAGAGAGAGTGAGCTAGTTAGAGAGTGAGCTAGTTACAGAGAGTGAGCTAGTTACAGAGAGTGAGCTAGTTGGAGAGAGTGAGCTAGTTACAGAGAGTGAGCTAGTTAGAGAGAGTGAGCTAGTTAGAGAGTGAGCTAGTTACAGAGAGTGAGCTAGTTAGAGAGAGTGAGCTAGTTAGAGAGTGAGCTAGTTAGAGAGAGTGAGCTAGTTAGAGAGAGTGAGCTAGTTAGAGAGAGTGACATGGAGTGAGTGAATGGCTCTTCTGGCACTTTCACCTCAATGGGCGGCTAACACTGGATTTAAATTTCCTGATTAAAATTCTGATCCGTGTGTTTATCTTACTCATGCTTTCTATAAAACTTTTGCTTGAATAAAGTGAAATAAAATAGAGTTCACTCACCTGTAATCCCTCTGAAAGTTTCACCAGATTCAAGGACTTGGTTTTCAGCGAGAGCCTCTCTCTTACACACTGTCGGGGAAAGGGGCCGCCCTGAGAGGAGAAGGCAATCAGTGTTACAATCAGTTCCCTTGAAATACTGGAGAATCGCTGCCTATTAATTGCGTAAAATTACAAACACATCAAACATTTTCTCCTGATATAACTTTCCACAACAAGCACAGAGTATATGGTTCGGATCCGGCTCTGAATGCAGGTTAAACTCACCATTTCATTCAGTTTGCTCAGAGTCTCTGTGTTGAGAACTTGCTGTAACTGCAGCTTCTCACAGCCCAGACTCAGGGTCCCGGGCAACAAGACCAACACAATCCAACATCTCCAAACACTCGCCAAAGCCATGCTGGACCGAGCCAAGGCAAAGCACCGATCTGAAGGATAAGAAACCGAGCGGATTCGAGTTCAGCTCAGAAAACGGTTCTTGTTCACTGAATGAAACTCTGGAAGTCGAAATGCAGCCGCTTGTGATCCCGGAGCGACCAGTTGTGTTGTCGAGTGTGGGTGTGCGGCTGGACACTGTGGGAGCTGTCACTTTAGGAGGAGGGACTGGCGATGTGGGCCATTACAATCCAAAAGTGAAATCGGGCTGCAGGAGTGTTGGAAGAGCTGCAGGAGAGCAATAGTTTGTGCGGTTCCTTTCTGAGGTAAGGAATTCAAAAGCTGGAGATTCCTGAACCAGCGACTGGAAAATCCCCGAGAGAAGGTCCTAACCATAGATTCATTGAAACAGAGAATGGTTACAGCGCAGAAACAGGCCACTCGGCCCGTCGAGCCCGCGTCAGCTCAATGTCCCGTACATTTGTATCAATACTATCAATATGGATTTTGAAAATCTTTATTGGTTTCTCCAACATGTATGGACTCGCATCACGGGGGCACTAAGGGGGCAGACGGGTAGATTGATTGATGGTGGACTCTAATACCCCTTTCCCCTCTCAGCTCACATTCCCCCACTTTCCTCGGTGTCTCCTTGTCCTTCTTCCCTCAGTTTCTGATCCCCACCCTTCAGTTTATAATTTCCCCTCTCCACAGTGTCTGGTTCGCATTCTCCCCTCACACACTATTCGCGGATTCAGAGTCTGATCCCACCTCCCACCAGGGTCTGGTTCCCTCTCTCCCCTCAGTAGCTCATATGTTCTCCGCTCGCTGTTTGATTTCTGTCTACCCTCAAGATCTGATTCCGCACTTCCCTCACCATCACATTCTGCCTTTTCCCACAGTATTGCTTCCCCTCTGCCCTCAGACTCTCATTTCCCCTTTAATATCAGGGCACATCTCTCCTCAGGGGCTGATACCCCTCTCCCCTGTACCTGATTCCCCCTCTCTCCACAAGGTCTCATCTCCCCCTCCACTCAAAGTCTGATTCCCCCTCCACTCAAAGTCTGATTCCTCGACCCCTCACTCGTCGATATCTGGTTCCCTCTCTTTCCTCAGTTTCCAGGGTCTTGTTCTCATTCTCTCTCAGTCCTGATTCTCTCCTCAATATTAGAGCACCCCTTCTCCAAGGTGTCTGGTTTCAATTCTTCCCCAGGGTCTGATCCCACATCCCCCCAGGGACAGACCCCACCTGCCCCCAGGGTCTGACCCCACCAACCCCAGGGTTTGATCTCACCTCCCCCCAGGGTCTGATCCCACCTCCCCAGGGTCTAATCCCACCTCCCCAGGGCCTGATCCCACCTCCCCCAGGGTCTGATCCCACCAACCCCAGGGTCTGATCCCACCTCCCCAGGGCCTGATCCCACCTCCCCTCAGGGTCTGATCCCACCAACCCCAGGGTCTGATCCCACCTCCCCCAAGGTCTGACCCCACATCCCCCCAGGGTCTGACCCCACATTCCCACAGGGTCTGACCCCACATCCCTCCAGGGTCTGATCCCACCTCCCCCCAGGGTCTGATCCCACCTGCCCCCAGGGTCTGATCCCACCTTCCCCCAGGGACAGACCCCACCTCCCCCAGGGTCTGATCCCACCTCCCCCAGGGTCTGATCCCACCTCCCCCAGGGTCTGTGTCACCTCCCCTCAATTTCATATTATCCTTCTCCCCAGTTTTTCATTTCCTCTCCCCCTCAGTGTCTGAATTCCCCTCTTCACTCAGTTTTATGATTCCTCTTGCCCCTCCGTGTCTCATTCCCCATCCCCTCAGTATCTGATTCCAGTTCGTCCTCAAATTTGATTCCCCCTCGCCTTAGGGTCTGAATCCCTCTCTCCCTGAGGCTTTGATTCCTTTCTCTCCCTCGGAGTCTGATACCCGCTCGCCTCAGTATAAGATTACCCCTTTCTTCAGTCTCTCATTTCCTTTCTCCGCTTAGAGCCAGATTCTCCTCTCGCTCAGAATAGTTTCTTTCGCCACGCACTGCCTGATCCCAGCTCTCCCCTCAGCATCAGATTCTTCTTCTCCCCTCAGTATTGATTTCCCACTCTAGTCAGCCCCTGATTCCGCCTATCCCCTGTACCTGATTCTCTCTGTCCCATCAGGGATGAATTACCCCTCTAGGGTTCAGAGAACTTTTGCTGTTACACAGTCTCAGGGAATGATACCAAGAGTTACAGAAGAGAGTCACGCTAACAATTAATACCGTCAAATCAATACTGATCGACCAGTGACTATTAATTGCACAAGTAATATACAACTTCAAACTATTTCTCCAGACATGAGTTATCACAACAAACAGACCATGCGCATTTCGAACCGACTCGGGATGCAGGTTAAACTCACCATTTCATTCAGTTTGCTGAGAGTCTCTGTGTTGAGAGCTTGCTGTAACTGCAGCCTCTCACAGCCCAGACTCAGGGTCCCGGGCAACAAGACCAAAACAATCCAACATCTCCAAACACTCGCCAAAGCCATGCTGGACCGAGCCGGGGTAAAGCACCGATCTGAAAATTGGGAAACCGATCGGATCCGATTTCAGCCCAGAAAACGGTTCTTGTTCACCGAATGAAACTCTGGAAGTGGAAATGCAGCCGCTTGTGATCCGGGAGCGACCGCCTGTGTTGCCGAGTGATGTGGGTGTGCGGCTCGACACTGTGGGAGCTCTCACTGCCATGGTGCCGGCTTTAAAGTGGGGCATTACATTCGAAAAGTGAAATCGGGCCGCAGGAGTTTTGGCACAGCCGCTGGAGACCAATGATTTGTGCGGTTTCTTTCTGGGGTAAGGAATGGAAAAGCTGGAGATTCCTGAACCAGCGAGTGGGAAATCTCCGACAGAAGATCCCAACCAGCGCCCGGTTCCAGCTCCGTGTTGTGTGGACTCGGATCACCGGGGCACTGAGCTGGTGTAGAGGGAGGCTCTGTATTGGGGGAGTGTGGACATTGCAGAGACCCCGCCTCACAGCCCAGGGGCACCGCTTCATGCCGACTGACTCCGCTCGGATTCACCTGTCGGAGACTCTGCTTCTTAAGGTTGTCGTTTCCGGGTTATTTTCTGGAGTCATTTTCAGACATTGTTTTTAAAGAATATTTAATCCGTTTCGACTCTGAGTCCGAAGGGGATCCCGCTGCCTTTTCTTTCATCGTTTCTTTCTCGACCCTCTCCCGGGAAAGTGTCCGTGTCAGTTTCTCTGTGGAAATGAACCTTGTGTCAATTTCACCGAAAGCGAAAGTGTCTCAGGGAAAGTGACGAGTTTTGTCATTTCCGAAAGTGCGGAGTGATTGTAAACAGAACGGGTCAGACTGAGAGGGCTGAGGGGGAGCTGGGAAAAGGTTTGGGATCTCCGGGATAGCCCCGGTTACACAGGGAATGTCGCAAAATCACTCTCAGCTGCAACTGATCACCTCTCATTTTTCTAAACTCCAGAGAGTATAGGCCCATTCTACACAATCTCTCATCATAGGACAACCCTCTCATCCCAGGAATCAATCTAGTGAACCTTCATTGCACCGCCTCCAAGGCAAGTATATCCTTCCTTAGATAAGGAGACCAAAACTGTGCCCAGTACTCCAGGTGTGGTCTCACCAAGGCCCTGTACAATTGTAGCAAGACTTCCTTACTCTTATACTCTGACCCCCTTACAATAAAGGCCAACATGCCATTTCCCTTCCTTATTGCTTGCTGTACCTGCATGCGAGCTTTCTGTGTTTCTTCCCCAAGGACACCCAAATCTCTCTGAACACCAACACTTGAAAGTTTCTCACCATTTAAAAAATATTCTGTTTTTCTATTCTTTATACCAAAGTGAATAACCTCACATTTCCGTACATTATACTCTGTCTGCCACCTTACTTCCCACTCACTTAGTCTATCTATATCCCTTTGAAGATTCTTTGTGTTCTCCTCACAGCTTACTGTCCCACCTAGCTTTGTATCATCAGCAAACTTGGATGCATTACACTTGGTCCCTTCATCTGGGTCATTAATATAGATTGTAAATAGCTGAGGCCCCAACACTGACACTTGCGGCACACCAATATTTACAGCCTGCCAACCTGAAAAAGATTTGTTTATCCCTACTCTCTGTTTTCTGTCCGTTAACCAATCCTCTATCCATGCTACTATATTACCCCAGCAGTTAGACAACATAAAGGGAAATAGCAAGGAATCTTATCAGCACATTAATCTACAATATATAATAATCTTACATTCGTGCACAAATCCTTCTGCATAACTTGACTTCCCGATTTCACCTTTTTGTCACACATTTGTTGTAGCGCTTCCGTGTTGTAGGACTTCATGAGGAGGGCAAATTGGTCAATTTATCCCCATTTTTGCCTCCTTTGCCTCCGCTACCATCCCACTACCAAAACTGTGGCAGTTTTAAGAAGCATTTTTTTCTCGAGTTTCGGCTCAAACTCATTTGCAAATCGTCCAAAGCAGAACCTGCCATGAACCAACGCAATCGGGCAACGTTTGAAAATGTATTTTTTTTAAAACTGCCTTAAAACTATTCATTGATATGTTGAAGAGCGGTAACTGGGCGCAGTTTGATTAATACAGCTGAAAATGGGGTTATCACGATAAATAAACATTTTGAATCACAGTGTCAATCCAGCACCTGTGAGGAACATGGTTTTAAATAATTGAAAATTACTTTTATATAATATACAGAAACATTCGTTCGTTATATAGGGGTACAGTAGTCAGCTCCTTATTAAATTAAAACAAAATTATATTGAAAAGTTTTTAATATGTGCTGATTAGTGTCCTTGTGCCAAAAAGAATCAGTTCAATTTTTGGAGCCTCCTTGAAAGTCAGCAAACGAGTGCAATAAGCAGAAAATCCCGATGGTGATTAATTCGACCTGGGGACCAGGCCAGTTTTGTGGGCGGGGCCAGCTACCACCGCGATGTTTTTTTAAGTGGCGCAAAAAATAGCAGCAACTCGATTTGCGCTGGGCGTAATTTCCACTTAAAATTCCGTGACTTTTTCTGCAGGTTTCGTCGATTTAAGGTGAATTGCACTGAAAAAACCAGCACAACCGAGCGGCAACTCCAGTTTACTGTTGCCAATTATAAATTCCTATGTCGATATTTATTATGGGTCTTGTTTACGTGAACTTGACAGTCTGGTTGCAGAAACTAGCCACGTAGTTCAAATGAAAAGAGGTAGGGATTGTGATGCGAGTAAGTGGGTGGGACAAAGAGGAATGAATAGTGGGAAGATGAAATAGTAGGGAATGCAAAGGGGGCAAATGTGGGGATAAACTGACCCATGTGCCCTCCCCGTGAAAGATCATGGGAAGATGGAATCATATTTTAGGCCACAAACCTTCCTTCCTGAGAGTGTACTTGAGTTTGAATAAGTGGTAAAGATCCTTAATCTGTGACATGCCTCAGTTAGAAAGAGAGACTTGCATTTATATATCGCCTTTCACAACCACCGGACATCCCGAAGTGTTTACAGCCAATGAAGTACTTTTAAAGTGTAGCCACTGGTGTACTGTAGGAAACTCGGCACACAAATTGCGCAGAG
The DNA here is from genome assembly GCF_052327205.1 of Somniosus microcephalus. Taxonomy (NCBI): domain Eukaryota; kingdom Metazoa; phylum Chordata; class Chondrichthyes; order Squaliformes; family Somniosidae; genus Somniosus; species Somniosus microcephalus. The sequence continues at coordinate 11,968,086 of NC_141010.1, forward strand.
CAAGCTCCCACAAACAGCAATGTGATAATGACCAGATAATCCGCTTTTGAGTGATGTTGATTGAGGGATAATTATTGGTCAGGACACCGGGGATAACTCCCGTGCGCTTCTTCGAAATAGCACCATGGGATCTTTTACATCCACCTGAGAAAGCAAATAGGCCCTTGGTTTAACATTTCATCAGAAAGACTGCACCTCTGACAGTGCAGCACTCCTTCATTCAGCCTGGATGTTGTGCTCGAGTCATTGGAGTGGGACTTGAACCACACAATCTCCTGACTCACAGGCAAGAGTGTTTACCACTGAGACACAGTTACTGAAGAAGGTGAAAATGGAAACTCAGGGGAATGTAGAATAAAACTATGGAGATAAATATACAGAAGCAAGGATGAAGGGAGTAACAAGGGAGCAAAGGGGAAGGGAGGATAAAAAAAGAAAGTGCGACTGAATGTAGGAAGTAGAAAATTCACCAGGTCCAGTTCATATGCAGTGCAAGGAAGTGAGAAATAGGGTAAATGAGAGAAAGAAGAAACCATCACATTCCACTCAACTTTGAAAACAAGTATCATGGCAAAGGATTGAAGGGTGGGAAAAATTATAACCCTTTTAGTCTTACCTCAGCTGTGGGTAAACATATGGACTCCATAGTATGGGATGAAATTAGTGAACAGTTGGAAAAATATGGGCTCATTAGGGGCAGTCACCATGAATCTGTAAAGAACACATTGTGCTTGAATAATTCTACTGAATTTTTCAGGAAGCTCACATACATAGCTAAAGGAATGCAGTCAGTGTTAAGTATACAGCTTTTCAGAAGGTGCAGGATAAAATGCCATATAAGAGATTTTCAGTCCCACTCTCCACTCATTCCGCTCCCCTAGAATATCGAGCCAATTGGGTTCAAAATGAATTCACAGTTTTGACAGGCGAGGAAATATCAGACAGTGGAGAATCGAGCGGTGAGGGTGTACCAGTCACAGGCAGCAGATAGAGGAATCCAGAGCATTTACAGTGAGTATGGAAAACTGACAGATGTAAATGAGAAATAAATATTACTCCAATAAAAATGTAATATTGCAAACAATTTATTTACACCAACATGTTCTCAATCAGTACAAAAAGTGTAGACAAACAATGTCTATTCCCCAAATCTTAGTAAATATCAATAAATTAACAGTGCTTTCTGAACTTATTTACACATTGCATAAAACTGTAACTTTTCATTACATGAAGACGTCACAATGATAAATATCAATACATTAGGAATACACGGGACGAGTTGGAGTGTTGGCCGCTGGGAGAGCAGAAATGTAAAGGTCAGTGCAGGTCAGGGATCAGGTCATGGGTCATTGTTCCGCAACCCTACCATTGAGAGCCAATCAGTGCCATGAAAGCTAGTGACAGAGCCGAGTATTGGCCGGGCATTCCCAGTGCAGGGAGTTGTCACTGGAAGTTCAGCAACTGGAATAAGGAGCCTCATAAAGTTAATTAAATGGAAATAAAAGAGTTAATTTGGGAATGGGGTTTGGACCCACAACCTACTGACTTAGAGTATTACCTCTGAGCCAAGCTGACAACAGTGTAAAATTAGCAATACGTTACATTTACTTATAAAATATATATATTTTTAATTCGGGGTCTTTAAAATAGCTCATCGTTCGCAGTCTGTATTAAACATGTCATTGAGAAATCTTCTGTTCCTTCTCATTTTTGACTTTACACGTTGTGAAAAATCTGCAACATTTTATTGTGTCAAGCAATAAACTTGACTCAATCCTGATGAGATGAGGAGGAAATGGTAGCGCCAGCCGGGTGGGGCAGCCCAGAGAGCTGACACTGGGAAAGCAGCGAGTGGAATAAGGTGTCCCACTGAGAGAACCTGAGATGAAACTTTTCATTGTCGCAGCTGCCAGTCCCTGAAGGAAGGGACAGAGGCAGGATTTTCCTCAGACTCGCCCCAGTCAAAGCTCTAACATTTCATCACAGGCAACTGTCACAGCAATAACTATCAATAAATTAAAATAAATGATCAAACACGGATCAATATCAAAACATTCCTTGTTCTCCATCAGTCACCTTGCACCCAATCGCGATATTACAATACAATATAATATATTAAAATATAATTTAAAAAAAAAAATGCGGTCTTTTAAATAAATATTCTTTGATCCCAGTCTGTACGAAATATGCCTTTGGAAAGTCTTCAGTTTTTTCTTCTTCTGATTTGTGCCGTTATGAAAAGGATCTGTTGTAATCGGGCCCTAGTTTCAGCGCGGATTATTTCCCAGGCGCAGTCACTGAATCTCTGAGAAAGAGAAATATTCAGGAAAATCCATTAGAAAATGAACAGGTTTGAATTGGGTAAACGAAAACGGTCAGTAATCTCAGTAAAATATCAATTTTCCCACCTTCTGTTTGAGAAACTTTCTCAGTTTCCTAAAGTATTTGTGAATTGAGGCGTTTCTCCTCGGCCTGGACTCTGAGCCTGGTTTCCTGACACATTCTTCCAGCTCCTCGAGCTGCCGATCCAGGAGAAGACGGAAGTTTTCCACCTTGTCCCGGGGCCATGTGACTGAGCCCAGGTTCATGCTGTCGATCTTGGTGAGGTGACGCAGTGTTTGATGGACAATCTGGATCCTGTCCTGGGTCTGTGCACAATACACACAAGGACGTTAGAGGGGACCTGTTCCTTTTTAGGTTTCGAGTAGTTATGGAAAAGGACAAGCATCAATCACAAGTGAATATAGTCAACTGGTGTATTGGAATCTAAGATTTGCAGGTGAAACAGTAAATTTGCAATGGAAAGCCTTCAAAGAGGAAATCGTTTGGTGCAGTCTAGACACATCCGCACCAGGGGGAAAGGAAGGGCATGCAAAGCTATCTCTCCCCGGATCACTGAAGATGGAGATTTCAATGAAACAGCAAAAGGAGGCTTATGATAAACGTTAAGCTTATAATACAGTAGAGAACCAAGCTGAATGCAGAAGGTGCGAACTGAAAAAGGAAATGAGACGCAAAGAGAATGTATGAGAATAGATTAGTGGGTGATATTAAAGGGCTCCCAAATGTGTTTTAGAAGCATTAAAAAATTGTGGCTTTCCAAAGGGAATTGGTTAAGTACCTGAAAAAAAATGGCATGGCTCCGGGGAAAGGGCGGGGAGTGGGACTGGCTGAAGTGCTCTTGCAGAGAGCCGGCACGGGCTCGACGGGCCGAATGGCCTCCTTATGTGCTGTAACCATTCTATGATTCTATGAAATAGTAAAAGGATATTCAAAGGATGGGTGGGATCATCTAGGAACCAGAATGGAAGATTAGAGGGGCTTCAATGAATAGAGGGTGCGAGATGATTAGAGGGAGTTAGATAGTTAAAGGGAGTGAGATAATAGGTGAGATAGAGAGAGAGAGCTAGTTAGAGAGAGTGAGCTAGTTACAGAGAGTGAGCTAGTTAGAGAGAGTGAGCTAGTTAGAGAGTGAGCTAGTTACAGAGAGTGAGCTAGTTGGAGAGAGTGAGCTAGTTACAGAGAGTGAGCTAGTTAGAGAGAGTGAGCTAGTTAGAGAGTGAGCTAGTTACAGAGAGTGAGCTAGTTACAGAGAGTGAGCTAGTTGGAGAGAGTGAGCTAGTTACAGAGAGTGAGCTAGTTAGAGAGAGTGAGCTAGTTAGAGAGTGAGCTAGTTACAGAGAGTGAGCTAGTTAGAGAGAGTGAGCTAGTTAGAGAGTGAGCTAGTTAGAGAGAGTGAGCTAGTTAGAGAGAGTGAGCTAGTTAGAGAGAGTGACATGGAGTGAGTGAATGGCTCTTCTGGCACTTTCACCTCAATGGGCGGCTAACACTGGATTTAAATTTCCTGATTAAAATTCTGATCCGTGTGTTTATCTTACTCATGCTTTCTATAAAACTTTTGCTTGAATAAAGTGAAATAAAATAGAGTTCACTCACCTGTAATCCCTCTGAAAGTTTCACCAGATTCAAGGACTTGGTTTTCAGCGAGAGCCTCTCTCTTACACACTGTCGGGGAAAGGGGCCGCCCTGAGAGGAGAAGGCAATCAGTGTTACAATCAGTTCCCTTGAAATACTGGAGAATCGCTGCCTATTAATTGCGTAAAATTACAAACACATCAAACATTTTCTCCTGATATAACTTTCCACAACAAGCACAGAGTATATGGTTCGGATCCGGCTCTGAATGCAGGTTAAACTCACCATTTCATTCAGTTTGCTCAGAGTCTCTGTGTTGAGAACTTGCTGTAACTGCAGCTTCTCACAGCCCAGACTCAGGGTCCCGGGCAACAAGACCAACACAATCCAACATCTCCAAACACTCGCCAAAGCCATGCTGGACCGAGCCAAGGCAAAGCACCGATCTGAAGGATAAGAAACCGAGCGGATTCGAGTTCAGCTCAGAAAACGGTTCTTGTTCACTGAATGAAACTCTGGAAGTCGAAATGCAGCCGCTTGTGATCCCGGAGCGACCAGTTGTGTTGTCGAGTGTGGGTGTGCGGCTGGACACTGTGGGAGCTGTCACTTTAGGAGGAGGGACTGGCGATGTGGGCCATTACAATCCAAAAGTGAAATCGGGCTGCAGGAGTGTTGGAAGAGCTGCAGGAGAGCAATAGTTTGTGCGGTTCCTTTCTGAGGTAAGGAATTCAAAAGCTGGAGATTCCTGAACCAGCGACTGGAAAATCCCCGAGAGAAGGTCCTAACCATAGATTCATTGAAACAGAGAATGGTTACAGCGCAGAAACAGGCCACTCGGCCCGTCGAGCCCGCGTCAGCTCAATGTCCCGTACATTTGTATCAATACTATCAATATGGATTTTGAAAATCTTTATTGGTTTCTCCAACATGTATGGACTCGCATCACGGGGGCACTAAGGGGGCAGATGGGTAGATTGATTGATGGTGGACTCTAATACCCCTTTCCCCTCTCAGCTCACATTCCCCCACTTTCCTTGGTGTCTCCTTGTCCTTCTTCCCTCAGTTTCTGATCCCCACCCTTCAGTTTATAATTTCCCCTCTCCACAGTGTCTGGTTCGCATTCTCCCCTCACACACTATTCGCGGATTCAGAGTCTGATCCCACCTCCCACCAGGGTCTGGTTCCCTCTCTCCCCTCAGTAGCTCATATGTTCTCCGCTCGCTGTTTGATTTCTGTCTACCCTCAAGATCTGATTCCGCACTTCCCTCACCATCACATTCTGCCTTTTCCCACAGTATTGCTTCCCCTCTGCCCTCAGACTCTCATTTCCCCTTTAATATCAGGGCACATCTCTCCTCAGGGGCTGATACCCCTCTCCCCTGTACCTGATTCCCCCTCTCTCCACAAGGTCTCATCTCCCCCTCCACTCAAAGTCTGATTCCCCCTCCACTCAAAGTCTGATTCCTCGACCCCTCACTCGTCGATATCTGGTTCCCTCTCTTTCCTCAGTTTCCAGGGTCTTGTTCTCATTCTCTCTCAGTCCTGATTCTCTCCTCAATATTAGAGCACCCCTTCTCCAAGGTGTCTGGTTTCAATTCTTCCCCAGGGTCTGATCCCACATCCCCCCAGGGACAGACCCCACCTGCCCCCAGGGTCTGACCCCACCAACCCCAGGGTTTGATCTCACCTCCCCCCAGGGTCTGATCCCACCTCCCCAGGGTCTAATCCCACCTCCCCAGGGCCTGATCCCACCTCCCCCAGGGTCTGATCCCACCAACCCCAGGGTCTGATCCCACCTCCCCAGGGCCTGATCCCACCTCCCCTCAGGGTCTGATCCCACCAACCCCAGGGTCTGATCCCACCTCCCCCAAGGTCTGACCCCACATCCCCCCAGGGTCTGACCCCACATTCCCACAGGGTCTGACCCCACATCCCTCCAGGGTCTGATCCCACCTCCCCCCAGGGTCTGATCCCACCTGCCCCCAGGGTCTGATCCCACCTTCCCCCAGGGACAGACCCCACCTCCCCCAGGGTCTGATCCCACCTCCCCCAGGGTCTGATCCCACCTCCCCCAGGGTCTGTGTCACCTCCCCTCAATTTCATATTATCCTTCTCCCCAGTTTTTCATTTCCTCTCCCCCTCAGTGTCTGAATTCCCCTCTTCACTCAGTTTTATGATTCCTCTTGCCCCTCCGTGTCTCATTCCCCATCCCCTCAGTATCTGATTCCAGTTCGTCCTCAAATTTGATTCCCCCTCGCCTTAGGGTCTGAATCCCTCTCTCCCTGAGGCTTTGATTCCTTTCTCTCCCTCGGAGTCTGATACCCGCTCGCCTCAGTATAAGATTACCCCTTTCTTCAGTCTCTCATTTCCTTTCTCCGCTTAGAGCCAGATTCTCCTCTCGCTCAGAATAGTTTCTTTCGCCACGCACTGCCTGATCCCAGCTCTCCCCTCAGCATCAGATTCTTCTTCTCCCCTCAGTATTGATTTCCCACTCTAGTCAGCCCCTGATTCCGCCTATCCCCTGTACCTGATTCTCTCTGTCCCATCAGGGATGAATTACCCCTCTAGGGTTCAGAGAACTTTTGCTGTTACACAGTCTCAGGGAATGATACCAAGAGTTACAGAAGAGAGTCACGCTAACAATTAATACCGTCAAATCAATACTGATCGACCAGTGACTATTAATTGCACAAGTAATATACAACTTCAAACTATTTCTCCAGACATGAGTTATCACAACAAACAGACCATGCGCATTTCGAACCGACTCGGGATGCAGGTTAAACTCACCATTTCATTCAGTTTGCTGAGAGTCTCTGTGTTGAGAGCTTGCTGTAACTGCAGCCTCTCACAGCCCAGACTCAGGGTCCCGGGCAACAAGACCAAAACAATCCAACATCTCCAAACACTCGCCAAAGCCATGCTGGACCGAGCCGGGGTAAAGCACCGATCTGAAAATTGGGAAACCGATCGGATCCGAGTTCAGCCCAGAAAACGGTTCTTGTTCACCGAATGAAACTCTGGAAGTGGAAATGCAGCCGCTTGTGATCCGGGAGCGACCGCCTGTGTTGCCGAGTGATGTGGGTGTGCGGCTCGACACTGTGGGAGCTCTCACTGCCATGGTGCCGGCTTTAAAGTGGGGCATTACATTCGAAAAGTGAAATCGGGCCGCAGGAGTTTTGGCACAGCCGCTGGAGACCAATGATTTGTGCGGTTTCTTTCTGGGGTAAGGAATGGAAAAGCTGGAGATTCCTGAACCAGCGAGTGGGAAATCTCCGACAGAAGATCCCAACCAGCGCCCGGTTCCAGCTCCGTGTTGTGTGGACTCGGATCACCGGGGCACTGAGCTGGTGTAGAGGGAGGCTCTGTATTGGGGGAGTGTGGACATTGCAGAGACCCCGCCTCACAGCCCAGGGGCACCGCTTCATGCCGACTGACTCCGCTCGGATTCACCTGTCGGAGACTCTGCTTCTTAAGGTTGTCGTTTCCGGGTTATTTTCTGGAGTCATTTTCAGACATTGTTTTTAAAGAATATTTAATCCGTTTCGACTCTGAGTCCGAAGGGGATCCCGCTGCCTTTTCTTTCATCGTTTCTTTCTCGACCCTCTCCCGGGAAAGTGTCCGTGTCAGTTTCTCTGTGGAAATGAACCTTGTGTCAATTTCACCGAAAGCGAAAGTGTCTCAGGGAAAGTGACGAGTTTTGTCATTTCCGAAAGTGCGGAGTGATTGTAAACAGAACGGGTCAGACTGAGAGGGCTGAGGGGGAGCTGGGAAAAGGTTTGGGATCTCCGGGATAGCCCCGGTTACACAGGGAATGTCGCAAAATCACTCTCAGCTGCAACTGATCACCTCTCATTTTTCTAAACTCCAGAGAGTATAGGCCCATTCTACACAATCTCTCATCATAGGACAACCCTCTCATCCCAGGAATCAATCTAGTGAACCTTCATTGCACCGCCTCCAAGGCAAGTATATCCTTCCTTAGATAAGGAGACCAAAACTGTGCCCAGTACTCCAGGTGTGGTCTCACCAAGGCCCTGTACAATTGTAGCAAGACTTCCTTACTCTTATACTCTGACCCCCTTACAATAAAGGCCAACATGCCATTTCCCTTCCTTATTGCTTGCTGTACCTGCATGCGAGCTTTCTGTGTTTCTTCCCCAAGGACACCCAAATCTCTCTGAACACCAACACTTGAAAGTTTCTCACCATTTAAAAAATATTCTGTTTTTCTATTCTTTATACCAAAGTGAATAACCTCACATTTCCGTACATTATACTCTGTCTGCCACCTTACTTCCCACTCACTTAGTCTATCTATATCCCTTTGAAGATTCTTTGTGTTCTCCTCACAGCTTACTGTCCCACCTAGCTTTGTATCATCAGCAAACTTGGATGCATTACACTTGGTCCCTTCATCTGGGTCATTAATATAGATTGTAAATAGCTGAGGCCCCAACACTGACACTTGCGGCACACCAATATTTACAGCCTGCCAACCTGAAAAAGATTTGTTTATCCCTACTCTCTGTTTTCTGTCCGTTAACCAATCCTCTATCCATGCTACTATATTACCCCAGCAGTTAGACAACATAAAGGGAAATAGCAAGGAATCTTATCAGCACATTAATCTACAATATATAATAATCTTACATTCGTGCACAAATCCTTCTGCATAACTTGACTTCCCGATTTCACCTTTTTGTCACACATTTGTTGTAGCGCTTCCGTGTTGTAGGACTTCATGAGGAGGGCAAATTGGTCAATTTATCCCCATTTTTGCCTCCTTTGCCTCCGCTACCATCCCACTACCAAAACTGTGGCAGTTTTAAGAAGCATTTTTTTCTCGAGTTTCGGCTCAAACTCATTTGCAAATCGTCCAAAGCAGAACCTGCCATGAACCAACGCAATCGGGCAACGTTTGAAAATGTATTTTTTTTAAAACTGCCTTAAAACTATTCATTGATATGTTGAAGAGCGGTAACTGGGCGCAGTTTGATTAATACAGCTGAAAATGGGGTTATCACGATAAATAAACATTTTGAATCACAGTGTCAATCCAGCACCTGTGAGGAACATGGTTTTAAATAATTGAAAATTACTTTTATATAATATACAGAAACATTCGTTCGTTATATAGGGGTACAGTAGTCAGCTCCTTATTAAATTAAAACAAAATTATATTGAAAAGTTTTTAATATGTGCTGATTAGTGTCCTTGTGCCAAAAAGAATCAGTTCAATTTTTGGAGCCTCCTTGAAAGTCAGCAAACGAGTGCAATAAGCAGAAAATCCCGATGGTGATTAATTCGACCTGGGGACCAGGCCAGTTTTGTGGGCGGGGCCAGCTACCACCGCGATGTTTTTTTAAGTGGCGCAAAAAATAGCAGCAACTCGATTTGCGCTGGGCGTAATTTCCACTTAAAATTCCGTGACTTTTTCTGCAGGTTTCGTCGATTTAAGGTGAATTGCACTGAAAAAACCAGCACAACCGAGCGGCAACTCCAGTTTACTGTTGCCAATTATAAATTCCTATGTCGATATTTATTATGGGTCTTGTTTACGTGAACTTGACAGTCTGGTTGCAGAAACTAGCCACGTAGTTCAAATGAAAAGAGGTAGGGATTGTGATGCGAGTAAGTGGGTGGGACAAAGAGGAATGAATAGTGGGAAGATGAAATAGTAGGGAATGCAAAGGGGGCAAATGTGGGGATAAACTGACCCATGTGCCCTCCCCGTGAAAGATCATGGGAAGATGGAATCATATTTTAGGCCACAAACCTTCCTTCCTGAGAGTGTACTTGAGTTTGAATAAGTGGTAAAGATCCTTAATCTGTGACATGCCTCAGTTAGAAAGAGAGACTTGCATTTATATATCGCCTTTCACAACCACCGGACATCCCGAAGTGTTTACAGCCAATGAAGTACTTTTAAAGTGTAGCCACTGGTGTACTGTAGGAAACTCGGCACACAAATTGCGCAGAGCAAGCTCCCACAAACAGCAATGTGATAATGACCAGATAATCCGCTTTTGAGTGATGTTGATTGAGGGATAATTATTGGTCAGGACACCGGGGATAACTCCCGTGCGCTTCTTCGAAATAGCACCATGGGATCTTTTACATCCACCTGAGAAAGCAAATAGGCCCTTGGTTTAACATTTCATCAGAAAGACTGCACCTCTGACAGTGCAGCACTCCTTCATTCAGCCTGGATGTTGTGCTCGAGTCATTGGAGTGGGACTTGAACCACACAATCTCCTGACTCACAGGCAAGAGTGTTTACCACTGAGACACAGTTACTGAAGAAGGTGAAAATGGAAACTCAGGGGAATGTAGAATAAAACTATGGAGATAAATATACAGAAGCAAGGATGAAGGGAGTAACAAGGGAGCAAAGGGGAAGGGAGGATAAAAAAAGAAAGTGCGACTGAATGTAGGAAGTAGAAAATTCACCAGGTCCAGTTCATATGCAGTGCAAGGAAGTGAGAAATAGGGTAAATGAGAGAAAGAAGAAACCATCACATTCCACTCAACTTTGAAAACAAGTATCATGGCAAAGGATTGAAGGGTGGGAAAAATTATAACCCTTTTAGTCTTACCTCAGCTGTGGGTAAACATATGGACTCCATAGTATGGGATGAAATTAGTGAACAGTTGGAAAAATATGGGCTCATTAGGGGCAGTCACCATGAATCTGTAAAGAACACATTGTGCTTGAATAATTCTACTGAATTTTTCAGGAAGCTCACATACATAGCTAAAGGAATGCAGTCAGTGTTAAGTATACAGCTTTTCAGAAGGTGCAGGATAAAATGCCATATAAGAGATTTTCAGTCCCACTCTCCACTCATTCCGCTCCCCTAGAATATCGAGCCAATTGGGTTCAAAATGAATTCACAGTTTTGACAGGCGAGGAAATATCAGACAGTGGAGAATCGAGCGGTGAGGGTGTACCAGTCACAGGCAGCAGATAGAGGAATCCAGAGCATTTACAGTGAGTATGGAAAACTGACAGATGTAAATGAGAAATAAATATTACTCCAATAAAAATGTAATATTGCAAACAATTTATTTACACCAACATGTTCTCAATCAGTACAAAAAGTGTAGACAAACAATGTCTATTCCCCAAATCTTAGTAAATATCAATAAATTAACAGTGCTTTCTGAACTTATTTACACATTGCATAAAACTGTAACTTTTCATTACATGAAGACGTCACAATGATAAATATCAATACATTAGGAATACACGGGACGAGTTGGAGTGTTGGCCGCTGGGAGAGCAGAAATGTAAAGGTCAGTGCAGGTCAGGGATCAGGTCATGGGTCATTGTTCCGCAACCCTACCATTGAGAGCCAATCAGTGCCATGAAAGCTAGTGACAGAGCCGAGTATTGGCCGGGCATTCCCAGTGCAGGGAGTTGTCACTGGAAGTTCAGCAACTGGAATAAGGAGCCTCATAAAGTTAATTAAATGGAAATAAAAGAGTTAATTTGGGAATGGGGTTTGGACCCACAACCTACTGACTTAGAGTATTACCTCTGAGCCAAGCTGACAACAGTGTAAAATTAGCAATACGTTACATTTACTTATAAAATATATATATTTTTAATTCGGGGTCTTTAAAATAGCTCATCGTTCGCAGTCTGTATTAAACATGTCATTGAGAAATCTTCTGTTCCTTCTCATTTTTGACTTTACACGTTGTGAAAAATCTGCAACATTTTATTGTGTCAAGCAATAAACTTGACTCAATCCTGATGAGATGAGGAGGAAATGGTAGCGCCAGCCGGGTGGGGCAGCCCAGAGAGCTGACACTGGGAAAGCAGCGAGTGGAATAAGGTGTCCCACTGAGAGAACCTGAGATGAAACTTTTCATTGTCGCAGCTGCCAGTCCCTGAAGGAAGGGACAGAGGCAGGATTTTCCTCAGACTCGCCCCAGTCAAAGCTCTAACATTTCATCACAGGCAACTGTCACAGCAATAACTATCAATAAATTAAAATAAATGATCAAACACGGATCAATATCAAAACATTCCTTGTTCTCCATCAGTCACCTTGCACCCAATCGCGATATTACAATACAATATAATATATTAAAATATAATTAAAAAAAAAATGCGGTCTTTTAAATAAATATTCTTTGATCCCAGTCTGTACGAAATATGCCTTTGGAAAGTCTTCAGTTTTTTCTTCTTCTGATTTGTGCCGTTATGAAAAGGATCTGTTGTAATCGGGCCCTAGTTTCAGCGCGGATTATTTCCCAGGCGCAGTCACTGAATCTCTGAGAAAGAGAAATATTCAGGAAAATCCATTAGAAAATGAACAGGTTTGAATTGGGTAAACGAAAACGGTCAGTAATCTCAGTAAAATATCAATTTTCCCACCTTCTGTTTGAGAAACTTTCTCAGTTTCCTAAAGTATTTGTGAATTGAGGCGTTTCTCCTCGGCCTGGACTCTGAGCCTGGTTTCCTGACACATTCTTCCAGCTCCTCGAGCTGCCGATCCAGGAGAAGACGGAAGTTTTCCACCTTGTCCCGGGGCCATGTGACTGAGCCCAGGTTCATGCTGTAGATCTTGGTGAGGTGACGCAGTGTTTGATGGACAATCTGGATCCTGTCCTGGGTCTGTGCACAATACACACAAGGACGTTAGAGGGGACCTGTTCCTTTTTAGGTTTCGAGTAGTTATGGAAAAGGACAAGCATCAATCACAAGTGAATATAGTCAACTGGTGTATTGGAATCTAAGATTTGCAGGTGAAACAGTAAATTTGCAATGGAAAGCCTTCAAAGAGGAAATCGTTTGGTGCAGTCTAGACACATCCGCACCAGGGGGAAAGGAAGGGCATGCAAAGCTATCTCTCCCCGGATCACTGAAGATGGAGATTTCAATGAAACAGCAAAAGGAGGCTTATGATAAACGTTAAGCTTATAATACAGTAGAGAACCAAGCTGAATGCAGAAGGTGCGAACTGAAAAAGGAAATGAGACGCAAAGAGAATGTATGAGAATAGATTAGTGGGTGATATTAAAGGGCTCCCAAATGTGTTTTAGAAGCATTAAAAAATTGTGGCTTTCCAAAGGGAATTGGTTAAGTACCTGAAAAAAAATGGCATGGCTCCGGGGAAAGGGCGGGGAGTGGGACTGGCTGAAGTGCTCTTGCAGAGAGCCGGCACGGGCTCGACGGGCCGAATGGCCTCCTTATGTGCTGTAACCATTCTATGATTCTATGAAATAGTAAAAGGATATTCAAAGGATGGGTGGGATCATCTAGGAACCAGAATGGAAGATTAGAGGGGCTTCAATGAATAGAGGGTGCGAGATGATTAGAGGGAGTTAGATAGTTAAAGGGAGTGAGATAATAGGTGAGATAGAGAGAGAGAGCTAGTTAGAGAGAGTGAGCTAGTTACAGAGAGTGAGCTAGTTAGAGAGAGTGAGCTAGTTAGAGAGTGAGCTAGTTACAGAGAGTGAGCTAGTTGGAGAGAGTGAGCTAGTTACAGAGAGTGAGCTAGTTAGAGAGAGTGAGCTAGTTAGAGAGTGAGCTAGTTACAGAGAGTGAGCTAGTTACAGAGAGTGAGCTAGTTGGAGAGAGTGAGCTAGTTACAGAGAGTGAGCTAGTTAGAGAGAGTGAGCTAGTTAGAGAGTGAGCTAGTTACAGAGAGTGAGCTAGTTAGAGAGAGTGAGCTAGTTAGAGAGTGAGCTAGTTAGAGAGAGTGAGCTAGTTAGAGAGAGTGAGCTAGTTAGAGAGAGTGACATGGAGTGAGTGAATGGCTCTTCTGGCACTTTCACCTCAATGGGCGGCTAACACTGGATTTAAATTTCCTGATTAAAATTCTGATCCGTGTGTTTATCTTACTCATGCTTTCTATAAAACTTTTGCTTGAATAAAGTGAAATAAAATAGAGTTCACTCACCTGTAATCCCTCTGAAAGTTTCACCAGATTCAAGGACTTGGTTTTCAGCGAGAGCCTCTCTCTTACACACTGTCGGGGAAAGGGGCCGCCCTGAGAGGAGAAGGCAATCAGTGTTACAATCAGTTCCCTTGAAATACTGGAGAATCGCTGCCTATTAATTGCGTAAAATTACAAACACATCAAACATTTTCTCCTGATATAACTTTCCACAACAAGCACAGAGTATATGGTTCGGATCCGGCTCTGAATGCAGGTTAAACTCACCATTTCATTCAGTTTGCTCAGAGTCTCTGTGTTGAGAACTTGCTGTAACTGCAGCTTCTCACAGCCCAGACTCAGGGTCCCGGGCAACAAGACCAACACAATCCAACATCTCCAAACACTCGCCAAAGCCATGCTGGACCGAGCCAAGGCAAAGCACCGATCTGAAGGATAAGAAACCGAGCGGATTCGAGTTCAGCTCAGAAAACGGTTCTTGTTCACTGAATGAAACTCTGGAAGTCGAAATGCAGCCGCTTGTGATCCCGGAGCGACCAGTTGTGTTGTCGAGTGTGGGTGTGCGGCTGGACACTGTGGGAGCTGTCACTTTAGGAGGAGGGACTGGCGATGTGGGCCATTACAATCCAAAAGTGAAATCGGGCTGCAGGAGTGTTGGAAGAGCTGCAGGAGAGCAATAGTTTGTGCGGTTCCTTTCTGAGGTAAGGAATTCAAAAGCTGGAGATTCCTGAACCAGCGACTGGAAAATCCCCGAGAGAAGGTCCTAACCATAGATTCATTGAAACAGAGAATGGTTACAGCGCAGAAACAGGCCACTCGGCCCGTCGAGCCCGCGTCAGCTCAATGTCCCGTACATTTGTATCAATACTATCAATATGGATTTTGAAAATCTTTATTGGTTTCTCCAACATGTATGGACTCGCATCACGGGGGCACTAAGGGGGCAGACGGGTAGATTGATTGATGGTGGACTCTAATACCCCTTTCCCCTCTCAGCTCACATTCCCCCACTTTCCTCGGTGTCTCCTTGTCCTTCTTCCCTCAGTTTCTGATCCCCACCCTTCAGTTTATAATTTCCCCTCTCCACAGTGTCTGGTTCGCATTCTCCCCTCACACACTATTCGCGGATTCAGAGTCTGATCCCACCTCCCACCAGGGTCTGGTTCCCTCTCTCCCCTCAGTAGCTCATATGTTCTCCGCTCGCTGTTTGATTTCTGTCTACCCTCAAGATCTGATTCCGCACTTCCCTCACCATCACATTCTGCCTTTTCCCACAGTATTGCTTCCCCTCTGCCCTCAGACTCTCATTTCCCCTTTAATATCAGGGCACATCTCTCCTCAGGGGCTGATACCCCTCTCCCCTGTACCTGATTCCCCCTCTCTCCACAAGGTCTCATCTCCCCCTCCACTCAAAGTCTGATTCCCCCTCCACTCAAAGTCTGATTCCTCGACCCCTCACTCGTCGATATCTGGTTCCCTCTCTTTCCTCAGTTTCCAGGGTCTTGTTCTCATTCTCTCTCAGTCCTGATTCTCTCCTCAATATTAGAGCACCCCTTCTCCAAGGTGTCTGGTTTCAATTCTTCCCCAGGGTCTGATCCCATATCCCCCCAGGGACAGACCCCACCTGCCCCCAGGGTCTGACCCCACCAACCCCAGGGTTTGATCTCACCTCCCCCCAGGGTCTGATCCCACCTCCCCAGGGTCTAATCCCACCTCCCCAGGGCCTGATCCCACCTCCCCCAGGGTCTGATCCCACCAACCCCAGGGTCTGATCCCACCTCCCCAGGGCCTGATCCCACCTCCCCTCAGGGTCTGATCCCACCAACCCCAGGGTCTGATCCCACCTCCCCCAAGGTCTGACCCCACATCCCCCCAGGGTCTGACCCCACATTCCCACAGGGTCTGACCCCACATCCCTCCAGGGTCTGATCCCACCTCCCCCCAGGGTCTGATCCCACCTGCCCCCAGGGTCTGATCCCACCTTCCCCCAGGGACAGACCCCACCTCCCCCAGGGTCTGATCCCACCTCCCCCAGGGTCTGATCCCACCTCCCCCAGGGTCTGTGTCACCTCCCCTCAATTTCATATTATCCTTCTCCCCAGTTTTTCATTTCCTCTCCCCCTCAGTGTCTGAATTCCCCTCTTCACTCAGTTTTATGATTCCTCTTGCCCCTCCGTGTCTCATTCCCCATCCCCTCAGTATCTGATTCCAGTTCGTCCTCAAATTTGATTCCCCCTCGCCTTAGGGTCTGAATCCCTCTCTCCCTGAGGCTTTGATTCCTTTCTCTCCCTCGGAGTCTGATACCCGCTCGCCTCAGTATAAGATTACCCCTTTCTTCAGTCTCTCATTTCCTTTCTCCGCTTAGAGCCAGATTCTCCTCTCGCTCAGAATAGTTTCTTTCGCCACGCACTGCCTGATCCCAGCTCTCCCCTCAGCATCAGATTCTTCTTCTCCCCTCAGTATTGATTTCCCACTCTAGTCAGCCCCTGATTCCGCCTATCCCCTGTACCTGATTCTCTCTGTCCCATCAGGGATGAATTACCCCTCTAGGGTTCAGAGAACTTTTGCTGTTACACAGTCTCAGGGAATGATACCAAGAGTTACAGAAGAGAGTCACGCTAACAATTAATACCGTCAAATCAATACTGATCGACCAGTGACTATTAATTGCACAAGTAATATACAACTTCAAACTATTTCTCCAGACATGAGTTATCACAACAAACAGACCATGCGCATTTCGAACCGACTCGGGATGCAGGTTAAACTCACCATTTCATTCAGTTTGCTGAGAGTCTCTGTGTTGAGAGCTTGCTGTAACTGCAGCCTCTCACAGCCCAGACTCAGGGTCCCGGGCAACAAGACCAAAACAATCCAACATCTCCAAACACTCGCCAAAGCCATGCTGGACCGAGCCGGGGTAAAGCACCGATCTGAAAATTGGGAAACCGATCGGATCCGAGTTCAGCCCAGAAAACGGTTCTTGTTCACCGAATGAAACTCTGGAAGTGGAAATGCAGCCGCTTGTGATCCGGGAGCGACCGCCTGTGTTGCCGAGTGATGTGGGTGTGCGGCTCGACACTGTGGGAGCTCTCACTGCCATGGTGCCGGCTTTAAAGTGGGGCATTACATTCGAAAAGTGAAATCGGGCCGCAGGAGTTTTGGCACAGCCGCTGGAGACCAATGATTTGTGCGGTTTCTTTCTGGGGTAAGGAATGGAAAAGCTGGAGATTCCTGAACCAGCGAGTGGGAAATCTCCGACAGAAGATCCCAACCAGCGCCCGGTTCCAGCTCCGTGTTGTGTGGACTCGGATCACCGGGGCACTGAGCTGGTGTAGAGGGAGGCTCTGTATTGGGGGAGTGTGGACATTGCAGAGACCCCGCCTCACAGCCCAGGGGCACCGCTTCATGCCGACTGACTCCGCTCGGATTCACCTGTCGGAGACTCTGCTTCTTAAGGTTGTCGTTTCCGGGTTATTTTCTGGAGTCATTTTCAGACATTGTTTTTAAAGAATATTTAATCCGTTTCGACTCTGAGTCCGAAGGGGATCCCGCTGCCTTTTCTTTCATCGTTTCTTTCTCGACCCTCTCCCGGGAAAGTGTCCGTGTCAGTTTCTCTGTGGAAATGAACCTTGTGTCAATTTCACCGAAAGCGAAAGTGTCTCAGGGAAAGTGACGAGTTTTGTCATTTCCGAAAGTGCGGAGTGATTGTAAACAGAACGGGTCAGACTGAGAGGGCTGAGGGGGAGCTGGGAAAAGGTTTGGGATCTCCGGGATAGCCCCGGTTACACAGGGAATGTCGCAAAATCACTCTCAGCTGCAACTGATCACCTCTCATTTTTCTAAACTCCAGAGAGTATAGGCCCATTCTACACAATCTCTCATCATAGGACAACCCTCTCATCCCAGGAATCAATCTAGTGAACCTTCATTGCACCGCCTCCAAGGCAAGTATATCCTTCCTTAGATAAGGAGACCAAAACTGTGCCCAGTACTCCAGGTGTGGTCTCACCAAGGCCCTGTACAATTGTAGCAAGACTTCCTTACTCTTATACTCTGACCCCCTTACAATAAAGGCCAACATGCCATTTCCCTTCCTTATTGCTTGCTGTACCTGCATGCGAGCTTTCTGTGTTTCTTCCCCAAGGACACCCAAATCTCTCTGAACACCAACACTTGAAAGTTTCTCACCATTTAAAAAATATTCTGTTTTTCTATTCTTTATACCAAAGTGAATAACCTCACATTTCCGTACATTATACTCTGTCTGCCACCTTACTTCCCACTCACTTAGTCTATCTATATCCCTTTGAAGATTCTTTGTGTTCTCCTCACAGCTTACTGTCCCACCTAGCTTTGTATCATCAGCAAACTTGGATGCATTACACTTGGTCCCTTCATCTGGGTCATTAATATAGATTGTAAATAGCTGAGGCCCCAACACTGACACTTGCGGCACACCAATATTTACAGCCTGCCAACCTGAAAAAGATTTGTTTATCCCTACTCTCTGTTTTCTGTCCGTTAACCAATCCTCTATCCATGCTACTATATTACCCCAGCAGTTAGACAACATAAAGGGAAATAGCAAGGAATCTTATCAGCACATTAATCTACAATATATAATAATCTTACATTCGTGCACAAATCCTTCTGCATAACTTGACTTCCCGATTTCACCTTTTTGTCACACATTTGTTGTAGCGCTTCCGTGTTGTAGGACTTCATGAGGAGGGCAAATTGGTCAATTTATCCCCATTTTTGCCTCCTTTGCCTCCGCTACCATCCCACTACCAAAACTGTGGCAGTTTTAAGAAGCATTTTTTTCTCGAGTTTCGGCTCAAACTCATTTGCAAATCGTCCAAAGCAGAACCTGCCATGAACCAACGCAATCGGGCAACGTTTGAAAATGTATTTTTTTTTAAACTGCCTTAAAACTATTCATTGATATGTTGAAGAGCGGTAACTGGGCGCAGTTTGATTAATACAGCTGAAAATGGGGTTATCACGATAAATAAACATTTTGAATCACAGTGTCAATCCAGCACCTGTGAGGAACATGGTTTTAAATAATTGAAAATTACTTTTATATAATATACAGAAACATTCGTTCGTTATATAGGGGTACAGTAGTCAGCTCCTTATTAAATTAAAACAAAATTATATTGAAAAGTTTTTAATATGTGCTGATTAGTGTCCTTGTGCCAAAAAGAATCAGTTCAATTTTTGGAGCCTCCTTGAAAGTCAGCAAACGAGTGCAATAAGCAGAAAATCCCGATGGTGATTAATTCGACCTGGGGACCAGGCCAGTTTTGTGGGCGGGGCCAGCTACCACCGCGATGTTTTTTTAAGTGGCGCAAAAAATAGCAGCAACTCGATTTGCGCTGGGCGTAATTTCCACTTAAAATTCCGTGACTTTTTCTGCAGGTTTCGTCGATTTAAGGTGAATTGCACTGAAAAAACCAGCACAACCGAGCGGCAACTCCAGTTTACTGTTGCCAATTATAAATTCCTATGTCGATATTTATTATGGGTCTTGTTTACGTGAACTTGACAGTCTGGTTGCAGAAACTAGCCACGTAGTTCAAATGAAAAGAGGTAGGGATTGTGATGCGAGTAAGTGGGTGGGACAAAGAGGAATGAATAGTGGGAAGATGAAATAGTAGGGAATGCAAAGGGGGCAAATGTGGGGATAAACTGACCCATGTGCCCTCCCCGTGAAAGATCATGGGAAGATGGAATCATATTTTAGGCCACAAACCTTCCTTCCTGAGAGTGTACTTGAGTTTGAATAAGTGGTAAAGATCCTTAATCTGTGACATGCCTCAGTTAGAAAGAGAGACTTGCATTTATATATCGCCTTTCACAACCACCGGACATCCCGAAGTGTTTACAGCCAATGAAGTACTTTTAAAGTGTAGCCACTGGTGTACTGTAGGAAACTCGGCACACAAATTGCGCAGAGCAAGCTCCCACAAACAGCAATGTGATAATGACCAGATAATCCGCTTTTGAGTGATGTTGATTGAGGGATAATTATTGGTCAGGACACCGGGGATAACTCCCGTGCGCTTCTTCGAAATAGCACCATGGGATCTTTTACATCCACCTGAGAAAGCAAATAGGCCCTTGGTTTAACATTTCATCAGAAAGACTGCACCTCTGACAGTGCAGCACTCCTTCATTCAGCCTGGATGTTGTGCTCGAGTCATTGGAGTGGGACTTGAACCACACAATCTCCTGACTCACAGGCAAGAGTGTTTACCACTGAGACACAGTTACTGAAGAAGGTGAAAATGGAAACTCAGGGGAATGTAGAATAAAACTATGGAGATAAATATACAGAAGCAAGGATGAAGGGAGTAACAAGGGAGCAAAGGGGAAGGGAGGATAAAAAAAGAAAGTGCGACTGAATGTAGGAAGTAGAAAATTCACCAGGTCCAGTTCATATGCAGTGCAAGGAAGTGAGAAATAGGGTAAATGAGAGAAAGAAGAAACCATCACATTCCACTCAACTTTGAAAACAAGTATCATGGCAAAGGATTGAAGGGTGGGAAAAATTATAACCCTTTTAGTCTTACCTCAGCTGTGGGTAAACATATGGACTCCATAGTATGGGATGAAATTAGTGAACAGTTGGAAAAATATGGGCTCATTAGGGGCAGTCACCATGAATCTGTAAAGAACACATTGTGCTTGAATAATTCTACTGAATTTTTCAGGAAGCTCACATACATAGCTAAAGGAATGCAGTCAGTGTTAAGTATACAGCTTTTCAGAAGGTGCAGGATAAAATGCCATATAAGAGATTTTCAGTCCCACTCTCCACTCATTCCGCTCCCCTAGAATATCGAGCCAATTGGGTTCAAAATGAATTCACAGTTTTGACAGGCGAGGAAATATCAGACAGTGGAGAATCGAGCGGTGAGGGTGTACCAGTCACAGGCAGCAGATAGAGGAATCCAGAGCATTTACAGTGAGTATGGAAAACTGACAGATGTAAATGAGAAATAAATATTACTCCAATAAAAATGTAATATTGCAAACAATTTATTTACACCAACATGTTCTCAATCAGTACAAAAAGTGTAGACAAACAATGTCTATTCCCCAAATCTTAGTAAATATCAATAAATTAACAGTGCTTTCTGAACTTATTTACACATTGCATAAAACTGTAACTTTTCATTACATGAAGACGTCACAATTATAAATATCAATACATTAGGAATACACGGGACGAGTTGGAGTGTTGGCCGCTGGGAGAGCAGAAATGTAAAGGTCAGTGCAGGTCAGGGATCAGGTCATGGGTCATTGTTCCGCAACCCTACCATTGAGAGCCAATCAGTGCCATGAAAGCTAGTGACAGAGCCGAGTATTGGCCGGGCATTCCCAGTGCAGGGAGTTGTCACTGGAAGTTCAGCAACTGGAATAAGGAGCCTCATAAAGTTAATTAAATGGAAATAAAAGAGTTAATTTGGGAATGGGGTTTGGACCCACAACCTACTGACTTAGAGTATTACCTCTGAGCCAAGCTGACAACAGTGTAAAATTAGCAATACGTTACATTTACTTATAAAATATATATATTTTTAATTCGGGGTCTTTAAAATAGCTCATCGTTCGCAGTCTGTATTAAACATGTCATTGAGAAATCTTCTGTTCCTTCTCATTTTTGATTTTACACGTTGTGAAAAATCTGCAATATTTTATTGTGTCAAGCAATAAACTTGACTCAATCCTGATGAGATGAGGAGGAAATGGTAGCGCCAGCCGGGTGGGGCAGCCCAGAGAGCTGACACTGGGAAAGCAGCGAGTGGAATAAGGTGTCCCACTGAGAGAACCTGAGATGAAACTTTTCATTGTCGCAGCTGCCAGTCCCTGAAGGAAGGGACAGAGGCAGGATTTTCCTCAGACTCGCCCCAGTCAAAGCTCTAACATTTCATCACAGGCAACTGTCACAGCAATAACTATCAATAAATTAAAATAAATGATCAAACACGGATCAATATCAAAACATTCCTTGTTCTCCATCAGTCACCTTGCACCCAATCGCGATATTACAATACAATATAATATATTAAAATATAATTTAAAAAAAAAAATGCGGTCTTTTAAATAAATATTCTTTGATCCCAGTCTGTACGAAATATGCCTTTGGAAAGTCTTCAGTTTTTTCTTCTTCTGATTTGTGCCGTTATGAAAAGGATCTGTTGTAATCGGGCCCTAGTTTCAGCGCGGATTATTTCCCAGGCGCAGTCACTGAATCTCTGAGAAAGAGAAATATTCAGGAAAATCCATTAGAAAATGAACAGGTTTGAATTGGGTAAACGAAAACGGTCAGTAATCTCAGTAAAATATCAATTTTCCCACCTTCTGTTTGAGAAACTTTCTCAGTTTCCTAAAGTATTTGTGAATTGAGGCGTTTCTCCTCGGCCTGGACTCTGAGCCTGGTTTCCTGACACATTCTTCCAGCTCCTCGAGCTGCCGATCCAGGAGAAGACGGAAGTTTTCCACCTTGTCCCGGGGCCATGTGACTGAGCCCAGGTTCATGCTGTAGATCTTGGTGAGGTGACGCAGTGTTTGATGGACAATCTGGATCCTGTCCTGGGTCTGTGCACAATACACACAAGGACGTTAGAGGGGACCTGTTCCTTTTTAGGTTTCGAGTAGTTATGGAAAAGGACAAGCATCAATCACAAGTGAATATAGTCAACTGGTGTATTGGAATCTAAGATTTGCAGGTGAAACAGTAAATTTGCAATGGAAAGCCTTCAAAGAGGAAATCGTTTGGTGCAGTCTAGACACATCCGCACCAGGGGGAAAGGAAGGGCATGCAAAGCTATCTCTCCCCGGATCACTGAAGATGGAGATTTCAATGAAACAGCAAAAGGAGGCTTATGATAAACGTTAAGCTTATAATACAGTAGAGAACCAAGCTGAATGCAGAAGGTGCGAACTGAAAAAGGAAATGAGACGCAAAGAGAATGTATGAGAATAGATTAGTGGGTGATATTAAAGGGCTCCCAAATGTGTTTTAGAAGCATTAAAAAATTGTGGCTTTCCAAAGGGAATTGGTTAAGTACCTGAAAAAAAATGGCATGGCTCCGGGGAAAGGGCGGGGAGTGGGACTGGCTGAAGTGCTCTTGCAGAGAGCCGGCACGGGCTCGACGGGCCGAATGGCCTCCTTATGTGCTGTAACCATTCTATGATTCTATGAAATAGTAAAAGGATATTCAAAGGATGGGTGGGATCATCTAGGAACCAGAATGGAAGATTAGAGGGGCTTCAATGAATAGAGGGTGCGAGATGATTAGAGGGAGTTAGATAGTTAAAGGGAGTGAGATAATAGGTGAGATAGAGAGAGAGAGCTAGTTAGAGAGAGTGAGCTAGTTACAGAGAGTGAGCTAGTTAGAGAGTGAGCTAGTTACAGAGAGTGAGCTAGTTGGAGAGAGTGAGCTAGTTACAGAGAGTGAGCTAGTTAGAGAGAGTGAGCTAGTTAGAGAGTGAGCTAGTTACAGAGAGTGAGCTAGTTACAGAGAGTGAGCTAGTTGGAGAGAGTGAGCTAGTTACAGAGAGTGAGCTAGTTAGAGAGAGTGAGCTAGTTAGAGAGTGAGCTAGTTACAGAGAGTGAGCTAGTTAGAGAGAGTGAGCTAGTTAGAGAGTGAGCTAGTTAGAGAGAGTGAGCTAGTTAGAGAGAGTGACATGGAGTGAGTGAATGGCTCTCCTGGCACTTTCACCTCAATGGGCGGCTAACACTGGATTTAAATTTCCTGATTAAAATTCTGATCCGCGTGTTTATCTTACTCATGCTTTCTATAAAACTTTTGCTTGAATAAAGTGAAATAAAATAGAGTTCACTCACCTGTAATCCCTCTGAAAGTTTCACCAGATTCAAGGACTTGGTTTTCAGCGAGAGCCTCTCTCTTACACACTGTCGGGGAAAGGGGCCGCCCTGAGAGGAGAAGGCAATCGGTGTTACAATCAGTTCCCTTGAAATACTGGAGAATCGCTGCCTATTAATTGCGTAAAATTACAAACACATCAAACATTTTCTCCTGATATAACTTTCCACAACAAGCACAGAGTATATGGTTCGGATCCGGCTCTGAATGCAGGTTAAACTCACCATTTCATTCAGTTTGCTCAGAGTCTCTGTGTTGAGAACTTGCTGTAACTGCAGCTTCTCACAGCCCAGACTCAGGGTCCCGGGCAACAAGACCAACACAATCCAACATCTCCAAACACTCGCCAAAGCCATGCTGGACCGAGCCAGGGCAAAGCACCGATCTGAAGGATCAGAAACCGAGCGGATTCGAGTTCAGCTCAGAAAACGGTTCTTGTTCACTGAATGAAACTCTGGAAGTCGAAATGCAGCCGCTTGTGATCCCGGAGCGACCAGTTGTGTTGTCGAGTGTGGGTGTGCGGCTGGACACTGTGGGAGCTGTCACTTTAGGAGGAGGGACTGGCGATGTGGGCCATTACAATCCAAAAGTGAAATCGGGCTGCAGGAGTGTTGGAAGAGCTGCAGGAGAGCAATAGTTTGTGCGGTTCCTTTCTGAGGTAAGGAATTCAAAAGCTGGAGATTCCTGAACCAGCGACTGGAAAATCCCCGAGAGAAGGTCCTAACCATAGATTCATTGAAACAGAGAATGGTTACAGCGCAGAAACAGGCCACTCGGCCCGTCGAGCCCGCGTCAGCTCAATGTCCCGTACATTTGTATCAATATTATCAATATGGATTTTGAAAATCTTTATTGGTTTCTCCAACATGTATGGACTCGCATCACGGGGGCACTAAGGGGGCAGACGGGTAGATTGATTGATGGTGGACTCTAATACCCCTTTCCCCTCTCAGCTCACATTCCCCCACTTTCCTCGGTGTCTCCTTGTCCTTCTTCCCTCAGTTTCTGATCCCCACCCTTCAGTTTATAATTTCCCCTCTCCACAGTGTCTGGTTCGCATTCTCCCCTCACACACTATTCGCGGATTCAGAGTCTGATCCCACCTCCCACCAGGGTCTGGTTCCCTCTCTCCCCTCAGTAGCTCATATGTTCTCCGCTCGCTGTTTGATTTCTGTCTACCCTCAAGATCTGATTCCGCACTTCCCTCACCATCACATTCTGCCTTTTCCCACAGTATTGCTTCCCCTCTGCCCTCAGACTCTCATTTCCCCTTTAATATCAGGGCACATCTCTCCTCAGGGGCTGATACCCCTCTCCCCTGTACCTGATTCCCCCTCTCTCCACAAGGTCTCATCTCCCCCTCCACTCAAAGTCTGATTCCCCCTCCACTCAAAGTCTGATTCCTCGACCCCTCACTCGTCGATATCTGGTTCCCTCTCTTTCCTCAGTTTCCAGGGTCTTGTTCTCATTCTCTCTCAGTCCTGATTCTCTCCTCAATATTAGAGCACCCCTTCTCCAAGGTGTCTGGTTTCAATTCTTTCCCAGGGTCTGATCCCACATCCCCCCAGGGACAGACCCCACCTGCCCCCAGGGTCTGACCCCACCAACCCCAGGGTTTGATCTCACCTCCCCCCAGGGTCTGATCCCACCTCCCCAGGGTCTAATCCCACCTCCCCAGGGCCTGATCCCACCTCCCCCAGGGTCTGATCCCACCAACCCCAGGGTCTGATCCCACCTCCCCAGGGCCTGATCCCACCTCCCCTCAGGGTCTGATCCCACCAACCCCAGGGTCTGATCCCACCTCCCCCAAGGTCTGACCCCACATCCCCCCAGGGTCTGACCCCACATTCCCACAGGGTCTGATCCCACCTCCCCCCAGGGTCTGATCCCACCTTCCCCCAGGGTCTGATCCCACCTCCCCCAAGGTCTGACCCCACATCCCTCCAGGGTCTGATCCCACCTCCCCCCAGGGTCTGATCCCACCTGCCCCCAGGGTCTGATCCCACCTTCCCCCAGGGACAGACCCCACCTGCCCCCAGGGTCTGATCCCACCAACCCCAGGGACAGACCCCACCTCCCCCAGGGTCTGATCCCACCTCCCCCAGGGTCTGATCCCACCTCCCCCAGGGTCTGTGTCACCTCCCCTCAATTTCATATTATCCTTCTCCCCAGTTTTTCATTTCCTCTCCCCCCCAGTGTCTGAATTCCCCTCTTCACTCAGTTTTATGATTCCTCTTGCCCCTCCGTGTCTCATTCCCCATCCCCTCAGTATCTGATTCCAGTTCGTCCTCAAATTTGATTCCCCCTCGCCTTAGGGTCTGAATCCCTCTCTCCCTGAGGCCTTGATTCCTTTCTCTCCCTCGGAGTCTGATACCCGCTCCCCTCAGTATAAGATTACCCCTTTCTTCAGTGTCTCATTTCCTTTCTCCGCTTAGAACCAGATTCTCCTCTCGCTCAGAATAGTTTCTTTCGCCACGCACTGCCTGATCCCAGCTCTCCCCTCAGCATCAGATTCTTCTTCTCCCCTCAGTATTGATTTCCCACTCTAGTCAGCCCCTGATTCCGCCTATCCCCTGTACCTGATTCTCTCTGTCCCATCAGGGATGAATTACCCCTCTAGGGTTCAGAGAACTTTTGCTGTTACACAGTCTCAGGGAATGATACCAAGAGTTACAGAAGAGAGTCACGCTAACAATTAATACCGTCAAATCAATACTGATCGACCAGTGACTATTAATTGCACAAGTAATATACAACTTCAAACTATTTCTCCAGACATGAGTTATCACAACAAACAGACCATGCGCATTTCGAACCGACTCGGGATGCAGGTTAAACTCACCATTTCATTCAGTTTGCTGAGAGTCTCTGTGTTGAGAGCTTGCTGTAACTGCAGCCTCTCACAGCCCAGACTCAGGGTCCCGGGCAACAAGACCAAAACAATCCAACATCTCCAAACACTCGCCAAAGCCATGCTGGACCGAGCCGGGGTAAAGCACCGATCTGAAAATTGGGAAACCGATCGGATCCGAGTTCAGCCCAGAAAACGGTTCTTGTTCACCGAATGAAACTCTGGAAGTGGAAATGCAGCCGCTTGTGATCCGGGAGCGACCGCCTGTGTTGCCGAGTGATGTGGGTGTGCGGCTCGACACTGTGGGAGCTCTCACTGCCATGGTGCCGGCTTTAAGGTGGGGCATTACATTCGAAAAGTGAAATCGGGCCGCAGGAGTTTTGGAAGAGCTGTAGGAGAGCAATAGTTTGTCCGGTTTCTTTCTGAGGTAAGGAATCGAAAAGCGGGAGATTCCTGAACCAGCGGCTGGATAATCCCCGTTAGAAGATCCCAACCAGCGCCCGGTTTCAGCTTCGTGTTGTGTGGGCTCGGATCACCGGGGCACTGAGCTGGTGTAGAGGGAGGCTCTGTATTGGGGGAGTGTGGACATTGCAGAGACCCCGCCTCACAGCCCAGGGGCACCGCTTGATGCCGACTGACTCCGCTCGGATTCTCCTGCTCTTTCAGCAGAAGCAGTTTGCCATTTCTCGCTTGATTTCCCTGGCACGTCATGACACGTGGATCGAGGATGATTTTAGTAAAGAATACTGCCCGACTCTGAGCCCATTTTTGCTTAGTTATATCTTCTTCATTATCTGTCATTGATGCTGCTTTTCCGGGTCGGCCGTATCACTGTCAGGGCTGTCTCGCCCACCCCCAGGGAAAGTGTCCCTGTCAGTCTCAGAGTGAATGTGATCATTTGTGTCAAAGTGAAAATGACTCTGGTTCCTGTGACCACGGAGGGAAAGTGACGCGACATTCCTTTCCCTGTTCAGAGTAAAGTGAACAGAACGGCTGTCGCTGCTCAGCGAGTGAAGGTGAGCTGGGAAAAAAAGACGGGATAATTGGGTTCTCCCTCGGGATGTCACTCAGAGCATGTCCCCCAAATTACCCTTAGATATAAGAGTTCTTGCTCAGGCCAACATCCCCAGCATCGAAGCTTTGACCAGCTCGATCAGCTCTGATGGACGGGACACATCGTCCGCATGCCCGATACAGACTCCCAAAACAAGCGTTCTACTCGGAGCTCCCGCACGGCAAGAGAGCCCCAGGTGAGCAGAGGAAAGCTTCAAGGACACCCTCAAAGCCTCCTTGAAAAAGTGCAACATCCCCACCGACACCTGGGAATCCCTGGTCCAAGACCGCACAAAGTGGAGGAGAAGCATCCAAAGGCGCCGAACACCTCGAGTCTCTTTGTTGGGAGCAAGCAGAAGCCAAGCGCAGGCAGCGCAAGGAGCGCACGTCAACCCAAGCACCCCACCCTCCCGCCCCTTCAACCACCGTCTGCCCCACCTGTGACAGAGTCACCTGAGAACTCATTTTTAATGTGGAAGTAAGTCATCCTCAGTTCCGAGGGACTGCCTAAGAAGAAGATATAACTAAGCAAAGAGGGTGGGCATCAACATTCAGCGGTCCAACAACATCAACTTATATTTATATTGAGTCTTTAACATAATAAAACGTCTTAAGGCGCTTCACAGGAGTGGTCACTGGAGTTTAGAAGATTGAGAGGGGATCTCATCGAAACCTATAAAATTCTGTCAGGCCTGGACAGACTAGATGCAGAAAGGATGTTTCTGATGGCCGGGGAGTCCAGAACCAGGGGTCATAGTCTAAGGATAAGGAGTAAGCCATTTAGGACTGAAATGAGGAGGAATTTCTTCACCCAGAGAGTGGTGAACCTGTGGAATTCTCTGCCACAGAGGGCGGTGGAGGCCAGTTCATTAAATATATTCAAGAAAGAGTTGGATATATTTCTTGAGGCTAAAGGGATCAAGGGATATGGGGAGAAGGCAGGGACAGGGTACTGAATTTGGATGATCAGCCATGATCTCATTGAATGGCAGAGCAGGCTCGAAGGGCCGAATGGCCTACTCCTGCTCCTATCTTCTATGTTTCTATGTTTCTATGTTATATGTATAAAAAAAATTGACACCGCTCCATATAAGGAGATGTTTGGACAGATGACTAAAAGCTTGGTCAAAGAGGTAGGTTTTAAGGAGCGCCTTAAAGGAAGAAAGAGAGATAGAGAGGCAGAGAGGTTTAGAGAAGGTATTCCAGAGCTTAGGGCCCAGGCAACTGAAGGCCACCAATGGTGGAGCGATTATAATCAGGGCTGTTCAAAAGGCCAGAATAGGCAGAGAGTAGAGGTCTAGAGGGGTTATAGGGCTAGAGGAGATTACAGAGTCAAGGAGGGGCGAGGCCATGGAGGGATTTGAAATCAAGGATGAGAATTTTAAAATCGAGATGTTGTTTAGCTGGGAGCCAATGTAGGTCAGCGAGCACAGGGGTGATGGGTGAACAGGACTTGTTTTGGATGACCTCAAGATTATGGAGGGTAGAGCTAGGGAGGCCGGCCAGGAGTGCGTTTGAACAGTTAAGTCTAGAGGTGATAAAGGCATGGCTGAGGGTTTTGGCAGCAGATAAATTGAGGTAAGGGCCTTATTATTCAATGGATAATACAGCAACAATGAAGTTTGGAAAGAAACAGAGGGGCCATAAAAGAGAAGAAAACAATGAGAATGGCGATCAACATAAAGGAAATGTTATGATATGGTGTGAGCTGCCTATAGTTACTGAGACAGTGAAGTCCTGATATGTGTAAAGGATTGGGGAGGGGGAGTTTCAGTCACTCATTTCCACACAGGGAAAAGCTGGAGGGAAAGCCTGGAAAATACAAGTGAGAGAGATTCATACTGGGCCATTTTGACACATCTTCCAGTGCTCAATCACACTGTAGTCAGAGAGGTAGGCCTGGAATTAGGTTATTATTATTTTCGGTCCCTGCCACAAACTCCGTTCCCTAGCCAGTGACTCCATCCCTCTCCCTAACACCTGTCTGAGGCTGAACCACACCGTTCACAACCTTGGTGTCATATTTGACCCTGAAATGAGCTTCCGACCATATATCCACAGCATAACATAGACCGCCTACTTCCACCTCCGTAACATCGCCCATCTCCGCCCTTGCCTCAGCTCATCCGCTGCTGAAACCCTCATCCATACCTTTGTTACCTCTAGACTTGATTATTCCAATGCACTCCTGCCTGGCCTCCCACATTTCACCCTACGTAAACTTGAGGTCATCCAAAACTCGGCTGCCTGTGTCCTAACTCGCACCAAGTCCCGTTCGCCCATCACCCCTGTGCACATTGACCTACATTGGCTCCCGGTTAAGCAGCATCTCAATTTCAAAATTCTCATCCTTGTTTTCAAATCCCTCCCTGGCCTCGCCCCTCCCTATCTCTGTAATCTTCTCCAGCCCCACAACCCCCCCCGAGATATCTGCACTCCTCTAATTCTGCCCTCTTGTGGATCCCTGATTATAATCGCTCAACCTTTGGTGGCCGTGCCTTCTGTTGCCTCGGCCCTAAGCTCTGGAATTTCCTGCCTAAACCTCTCCGCCTCGCTACCTCTCTCTCCTCCTTTAAGACGCTGCTTAAAACCTACCTCTTTGACCAAGCTTTTGGTCACCTGCCCAAATTTCTCCTTATGTGGATCGGTGTCAAATCTTTTGTTTTATAATACTCCTGTGAAGTGATTTGGGGCGTTTTACTAGGTTTAAGGCGCTATATAAATACAAGTTGTTGTTGTTGTTATTTGGGAATTCTTTGAGTCAGAAGTATGTGACTTGAGGGAAACCAAGTGGACAGCAGAAAAAATAAATAACTTTAAAATATTGAAATGATTTTTAAAAAACCTTCAAAAATTTAATTCATCCTGTCCAAATGGTAGCAACAATGGGCTTGTATTGTAAAGCAGAACGTTTCAGTGGTTCTCTACAGAGCTAAATTATAAACGTCAAACAGCTATTCTAAATATATATATAATATAAATTTACAATAAATGAAAAAAGACTTGCAAAAGCACCTTTCACAAACACTGGACGTCCCAAAGTGCTTTACAGCTAATGAGATACTTTTGTAGTGGAGTCACTGTTGTAATGTAGGAAACGCGGCAGTCAATTTGCGCACAGCAAGCTCCCACAAACAGCAATGTGATAATGACCAGATAATGGCTCGGATTTTATGGGGCATATGACCGCATACGGTCATAAGTGTCCCGCAAGGTCCGGGTTTCCACATGCACTGCGCATACGCGAAAACCCGGAACTTGCGATCTGTTAAGTTTCAGCTCGAAAGATTAGCCGCATGTGCAGGAAATGGACATTCGCTGGCGGTGAGTTGGGCTATTTGCCCCACTACTGCCCAGCAAATGTCCATGAAACTCTTATGCCTGGCAAAAGCAGGCATAAGGCCTTCTTTTACCAGCATAAGGGTTTCAATAAATATTAAATAAAAATTTAAAAAAATAATTTAAACATTCAAAAACGTTTAAAATTAGTTTAGGTTATTTTTGGCTCCTTTAAACATGTTTAAATTTATTTTTCAAAAAATGAAATTTTAATTTTAATTGTTTAACTAAATTTGTACTTTAATTAATTTTAAACATGTGATGATTTATTTTTATTTAGGTTGTGTGAAAGTGTTTTTTATGTCATTTCTATTATGCTTATGGGGATTCTGTACATAAATGGAATCCCCATAAGCATAAAGGGGAATCCCCCTTTTTGATCGGTTGGGCCTGCCCACGTGAACCCAGGGACGCTTGCGAACCGCCTGCTCCCCTGGGATAGGTGAGCCTTTACACAGGCAGACGCCTGCAGGCCTAGGGCTGCAAGAGCCCGAAGATTCAGAGGCACCAGTTAGGTGCAATCTTTTCTTGCGGATTCGGGGCGTTCGCCTGCAGGAAGCCCCTGACCGCAATTTCAGGTCCAATATATTTTAGTGATATAGATTGAGGGATAAATATTGACAAGGATACCAGGGATAACTTCCCTGCTCTTCTCAAAACTGTGTTATAGGATCTTTTACACGCAGACGGGCCGGGCCCTTGGTTTAATGTTTCATCCAAAAGATGGCACCTCTGACAGTGCAGCACTCCCTCAGCACTACACTGGAGAGGCAGCCTAGATTTTGTGCTCAAGTCTCTGGAGTGGGACTTAGAACCCACAACCTTTTGAGTCAGAGGCAAGGGTGCTACCAACTGAGCCACAGCTGACGCATGACACTAGCTGTCTGATGTTTACGATAAAATGGTAGATTAGTGTTTCTATATTGTAACAAGTTGAAACAGGCCTAGGACCCAGTGATCAGTTAGGCATGCAGACTAGAGCTTAAAACAAGTGAGGTTTATTCCCCCATGGTAGTTGTGTCTTTAAGTGCAGCGATGAATAAGACAGTAACAGGGATCACGTTCCAGCCTACATTTTTCTCACTCTCAATTCCTTCCTCTCCAAACTCCTCCCCTCAACCGAACTATTTCCCTGTCTTTTATCCTTCCAGGCCGGGAGTCATTTCTGGTTAAAGGCAATTAAGGTTAACAATTTCTTAAAGCTGTACTGCCTTGCCTTGGTCATTCTGACATTTTATATAACTTCTTAAAATTGTACAGCTATCACGATTGCAGAGCTCTCAAAAGTCCATGGCTCACATATTGTCCCTCTCTCACTCTGTTGCATGTACCCCGCTACCAGCAAAGAGCCAGGGTCTCGAGTGATTTCTGTTGTAAGGCCTGGCATTTGGGAAAAGGCATCCACAATCCCATTGGCTGACATGGTTCCATGCTCAACTGTAAAGGAGAGACAAAAACCAGCGGATAATCTGGGCATTTATTTTCTTTATTCATCTGCATCACTTAAGGGAGTCATGATGCTTTACCAGGCGAAAGGTTCTCCTTAATAAATAGTACTTTAGTGTCTCCACCACCCATTTGATCGCTAAACACTCCTTCTCAACTATAGCATAGTTGGTGTTCTCGAGGTAGCAGCTTTCTACTCAGGTACAGTACGGGGTGCTCGGCCCCTTCAATTACCTGGGATGGTTCTGCCCCTAACCCCACATCCGACTCATCCGTCTAGAGGATGAATCATAGAAATGTACGGCACAGGAGAGACCATTCGGCCCATCGTGTCTGCGCCGGCCAAAAAAGAGCTATCCAGCCTAATCCCACCTTCCAGCTCGTGGTCCGTAGCCTTGTAGGTTACGGCACTTCAAGTGCATATCCAAGTACTTTTTAAATGCGATGAGAGTTTTTGCCTCTACCACCCTTTCAGACAATGAGTTCCAGATCTCCACCACCCTCTGGGTGAAAAATGTTATCCTCAACTCCCCTCTAATCCTTCTTTCAATTACTTTAAATCTATACCCTCTGGTTATTACCTTTCTGCTAAGGGAAATAGGTCCTTTCTATCCACCCTATCGAGCCCCCTCATAATTTTTTACATTTCAATTAAGTCTCCCCTCAACCTCCTCTGTTCCAAAGAAAACAACCCCAGCCTATCCAATCTTTCCTCATAGCTAAAATTCTCCAGTCCTGGCAACATCCTCGTAAATCTCCTCTGTACCCTCTCTAGTGCAATCACATCCTTCCTGTAACGTGGTGACCAGTACTCTAGCTGTGGCCTAACTAGTGTTTTATACAGTTCAAGCATAACCTCCCTGCTCTTATATTCTATGCCTTGGCTAATAAAGGCAAGTATCCCGTATGCCTTCTTAACCACCTGTCCTGCTACTTTCAGGGATCTGTGAACTCCCAGGAGAAAACCAGAATGATCAGTACTGAGCATAAGGCATCCTGGAGGTCCCCAAATACTGTTTTCCCTCCAGGGGTCCATTGTACCATGTTTAGCTCCTGAGATTTGACTGGATCGATCAAAGGGGCCACCCTGGTGGCAAAGTCTGGGATAAATGGTTGCTCATATTCGAAAAGGCCCAGAAAAGTTTTTACTTGTTTTTATGTCACGGGTCTGGGCCATTTCCTAAAGCTTCTACTTTGTCAAGTTGGGGCTTAACTAGTCCGCCCCCAACTACACACCCCAAGTACCGCGCCTCCGACAACCCCAAATGGTCATTCCCTGGGGTTGGCCGTCAAACCTGCCTTTCTTAAGCTATCCAGCACTGCTTCTAATTTTTGTTGACGGGCCTCCCAGTCGCTGCTGTAGATTACAGTATCATCTAGCTATGCAGTGGTGTACTGTGCATGAGGCCGCAAAATCCAATCCATTAACCGCTGAAAGGTGGCAGGAGCCCCGTGCAGCCCATCGCTCGGTACTGGTATAGATTCCAGGTGTTACAAAGTCTGGTCTTTCTTTGTCAGAATCCGTTAACGGTATCTGCCAATACGCTTTGGTAAGGTCCAAGGTTGTCAAGAAGTTGGCATTTCCCAGAGGTTCAATTAGCTTGTCCACCTTAGGCATGGGGTAAGCATCCAACATTGGCTGTGGTGTTTAATTTTCTAAAATCGTTACAGTATCTCCATGGCCCATCGGGTTTTGGTACTATCGAGTTTGACCATTCACTGTGAGACTATTCTATTACCCCAGCTCTAGAATTGTCCTGACCTCTTGGGAGACATCCTGGCCTAGAAATTGGGTTTTGGCTTAGCCAGGGCTTTAGCGCCGGAAGTTAGTGCCGGCGCTAAGTCCCCCTGCGCGCGCCAAAAATTCAGTAGCGCCGCGCCCAAACGGCTGCCGGCGCTACTGAAGGGTCTTAGCGCCTGGAAAAGGGCGCTAACTGCCGTTTAGCGCCGCAATTCCGGCGCTGCGGCACCCGATGCGGTGCGGCAGGCTGGGGAAGTGCAGGCCTCCTCCTTCCGTTAAGGAGGAGCTGCCTGCACCCGGCCGCGGCCCGCGCAAATCTGTTTAAAAATGAGCCCGGCACCTCGGACAAGTGCCGGGCTTGCATCTGTTCCGGGGGGGGGGGGAGAAGTCCGGGGAGGGAGCTGCGGGCAGGCGGCTGGCGGGAAAGCGGCCGGCCGCCACGGGGCCTTTAATGCGCCGGCGCAAACACATGTTGGACTCTGTTGCCAGAGTCTTAGTTGCGGCTGCCACGGGCGAGGCGGCCGCAACTGAATTTCGGCGCTGGGGCCCGTCGGCATGGCAACCGGGACGCTGCGCACACCGATGACGTCATCGGTGCCGGCGCAGCGCTACCGGTGCAACGCCGCTTTAGGGCCCCAGGGAATTTTTCAACTGGCCATAACTCTGGTGCTAGTCCCTCTAGCGCCTCAAAAGCGGCGCTAAGGCTAGTGAATTTCTAGGCCCCTGTCTCTTTGCCTCGGGGATCCGGTACAATTCCATCGCGACTGTTATAAGAACATAAGAATATAAGAATTAGGAGCAGGAGTCGGCCATACAGCCCCTCGAGCCTGCTCCACCATTAAATAAGATCATGGCTGATCTTTGACCTCAACTCCACTTTCCCGTCCAATCCCCATATTCCTTAGGGGAAAAATTCGGTGTTGCACCTTTTGGGGCGCTAAAGTCGCCCGGGCACTAAAATTAGTGCCCCTTCACCTGAAATTCAGTTGTAGCACCCCAAGCAGGAGGCAGGGCATTACTGGAAGTGCTCCACCTCCTTCTTGGAGTGCTACAACTGAATATCGTGGCACTACGTGCAACAGCACCAAGCGCATCGGCACATAGTGGCGCATCATTGCAGGTCTCCTCCCCTAGCGCTGCGCGCACCGGGGCCCTGCTAGACCACCGGGGAGCGGGATGCCGTGAAAACAGCCCGGCACTCAAGGTGCTAGCAGTTGGCCAAAAAAATGGGCACCTGTCCTTTAACTTGCGCTGCCGCGGCTGCAAAAATGCCACCCTGACCCTGTCGCACATATCATCTGGCGATAGGTCAGGGGGCGCAACCCAATTTTACAGCCAGGACGCGAGCAGGGCGCTGCGCACGGCAATGACATCATCGCCTGCGGCGCAGTGCCATGGGGCGCTACCGGCTACCACCGCCACTAACCTTCCGCTGAATTTCACGGGAGGCATTAGAGGCACCGCGCCCGGGCGCTAGGAAATTTGCGCCCCATTAGCGCCCCTAGGGCCTTGAATATACTCTACAATTCAACATCCACTGCCGTTTGGGGTAGAGAATTCCAAAGATTCACAACCCTTAGAGTGAAGAAATTCCTCCTCCTCTCAGTCTTAAATGGCCGGCCCCTTATCCTGAGACAAGCCCCCTAGTTCTAGACTCTCCAGCCAGGGGAAACAACCTCTCCGCATCTACCCTGTTATCACCAGAGGCGTTACGATATCAGGTTTAATAACATGAGTTTTCCTGGGTCATGGGGTAAAAACATCCCTGTGACTTTTGACTAATGTTAGCAGTTTTAGACACTGCTGTGCCGTCAGTTCCTCGGCCAGGTGAATTTCCCTGATTTCTCGGACCTTGGTTTCCAAAGGAGGCTCCGGCTCAAATATAATGGTCTCCTGATCTCTCCTTGGCTTTAGCAGATTAATATGATAGATCTGCTCCTTCCGTCTTCTCCCAGGCTGACTAACATTGTAGTTTACGGGCCCTGCTTGCTCCACAATCCCATATGGGCCCTGCCATTGAGCCACTAGCTTGCTCCTGGGTGTGGGAACCAGAAGCAAAACTCGGTCACCCTGACAGAACTGCCTCACCCTGGCCTGCTTATTGTAGTAGACCCATTGCTGTAATAAAGAATCTTGTTCGTCTGCTCTTGTGCCAACGTGGCTTGCATGAATGCTCTCAGCACTCCCTCAATGATGCTGGGTCTTGGCCTTCTTCAGAGAGCCAAAATCCCAGTTCTGACACCATGGGCTCGATTTTCAATGGGCCATGGATGTGGGATTGGAGGCGTGCGGAGGGGTTAAAATCCCCAAATCAGGGGTCCTGACCCCATCCCGTACCCAACCCGCCTCCATGCCAGTTTCAAAGGAGGCAGGTACCCGCCCCACACTGGGACCCGCCTCCCCGAGGCGGCAAGGGATTAGTGCCAATTTAGTTTTTAGTCTAATCCCTATTTTTGATGCTAAAGTGTGGGATTCCCGACGGCTCCAAACCACGGCAAGTTTGCGAGGCGGGCCATCGGGTTGAAGGACTTGGAGGGGTCGAGATGCCGGTGTTCAGGTGACTGATGTGTATATGAGTGCAAAGGTAAGTATGTTTGGTGTGTCTAAAGTGTTTAAAGAAGTTTAAATTACCTTTTCTTACCTTTTCAGCCTTCCTTCCTTTAGGTCCCGGGAGTCCGTCATCTCACCGGCTCAGAAAACAGAATGGCTGCGAACTGTCAAAAGTGACAGCCTTCAGCTTTCTGTGCAGGAGAGATTTCTAACTGAGTCTGTGGAGAAGGACTCATGTTAGAAATAAGACTGTCAGTGTTTGACAGCTTCAAACAGCTGTGAAACGCTGATATTTCATCTGTCAAAACCTCTTGACAGATGAAATTTCAGTCTGTGACGTCACCTGTTGCCAGGTGGCCCTTAATTG
This sequence comes from Somniosus microcephalus, assembly GCF_052327205.1. Lineage (NCBI taxonomy): Eukaryota > Metazoa > Chordata > Chondrichthyes > Squaliformes > Somniosidae > Somniosus > Somniosus microcephalus. The sequence continues at coordinate 12,005,167 of NC_141010.1, forward strand.
GCCTGCTAAGCCCGCTGGGCGGGCTCAACAAGGTCAATCAAGTTAAAATCGCGTGGATTGGCCGCATCTCGGTGGAGGTGGGACTACAACCCCGAAAGTTGTAGTCCCGCCTCCTACCTGACTCCTGAATGAAAATCCAGCCCCACATGTAACAAGCTGAAGCAGGCCCAGAACCCAGTGGTCAATTAGAAACGCAGCTTAAAATATTCTGTGCCATCTAGAGAACCTGGCTATTACCACAAAGATCTTAAAATAAGTGACGTTTATTCACCCACAGCAGTTGTGTCTTTAAGAGCAGCGATGAGCTGGGAGTGCAGGATTAGTAAACTTATCCTTTATTTTATGAAGCCATTCTACCATTTGGAACTATGCTTCCCATATCGTATCCCATACCAATTCCTGGTCACCCATCACTCCTGTCCTTGCTGACCTACATTGGCTCCCTGTTCTCCAACACATACAATTTAAGATTTGCTTCCAGATGTTGAAATCCCTTCCTGGCCTAACTCCTCTGTACCCTCCCCTTTGCCCCGGCACCACCCCCCCCACCACCCCCTGCCCCGAGCTCTCCATTCCTCTTGTCACTGGCCTCTTACGCATATCCCTCCCTTCACCCCACTACTGCCAGTCGTTTCATCAGGCATCTTGATCCCATGTTCATGAATTCCACCCCCACCCCCATAAACCCTTCTGCGTCTCCACCTACCTCTCCTCCTGATATCCTTCTTAAAACCCACTTCGTCACCCCGATTTTTCTTTGGCTTGCCATCCTTTTTTGTTTGATTACACCTCTGTGAAACACCTTGGGAAATTTCCCTACCTTCTCTAAAGGTGCTACATCAATATAATTTGTTGTTGTTTATTGGTCTTCTTTATACAGGAAACTCTCGATTTATCAGCACCTAAATAACCGGAAATCTCTGTTAACCAGCAAAATTCAGGAGTAGGTTCAGATAAGCTTTACTTCATATTAGTGGCAGTTCCTGGATCTGTGGCTGTGTAACATGGGGCTCCTACACTTGTTGCTAAGCAACAGGGATGCTTGGTCTGTGGCCGGAGTTCCTGCACATGTACAGGAAGCCTGGATTTGTTGCTGTGTACGGAGCTCTCGTACCTTTTAACTATACCTCTCTGTAATCCGGACTTTTTGATAAACCGGCACCATGCCGGTCCCGTCGGTGCCGGATAATAAAGAGTTTCCTGTACTCCCAATCGTCTACTGTGCTTCGTGGTGATAGCCAGGTTCCCCAGATGGTACAGAATATTTTTATGGGATACGGAATAAAAAGGTTACGGGCTAGAAATTGCGATACGCGCACAGCAGCCCCAAGCACTCTAAGAGCGTGCAGGGCTGATCAATCGCGGGCTGGAAAAAAATCAAAATACAGCATGATTAAATTCTGGCCTACCTGACCACCGCTGCCTTTAATTAACGCTCCCCAAGCGGCCGGCCGAGGTGACAATGTCTCCTGCAGCTGTCGTTGTTGACGCCCGGTGATGCTGCAGGGGGGCGGAAGCGAATTCTACTTCCAGGGCGATAACGGGGACGCTGCGCACCAGATGACGTCGCGATTTCCGGGGCGCAGGAGATCAAGGCGGTAATTTTAGTGCCAGCGCTAACCTGCCATGGAAGTTCGCGGACGTCGGTAATTTCACCGCGTCCAGTCGGTAAGCCCTTGGCGCCCCATTATCACCCCCCGGAAGCGCTAACGGGAGGTGCAAAGGAGGCCAATTTCTCCCCCCACATATTTAGTACCTTTTATACAGAATTTGACTTCATTCTACTAGAATGCAGATTAAGAATAGCTTTCACTGACTGATGTGTCTGCCTTCAGTTCTGATTGCTCTCACTATATTGCGCTTTTGCACGCACTCAGAGCCTCTGGTGGTGGATTGATTGATATGATACAGGATAGGAGGAGGCCATTTGGCCCATCGTGCCTGTGCCGGCCCTTTGAAACAGCTATCCAATTACTCCCACTCACCTGCTCTTTGCCCATAGCCCTGCATTTTTTCCTTTTCAAGCAGGGGTAGAGTAGCATAGTGGCTATGTTACTGGGCTAGTAATTCAGGGGCCTTGACTAATAATCTGACAGATGTGTAGTTCATAATCCCACCAGAGCAGTTTGGGAATTTAAATTCAGTTAATTGAGTAAATCCGGAATAAAAAGCTAGTATCAGTAATAGTGACCACGAAACTACCGGATTGTTGTAAAATCCCAACTAGTTCACTAATGTCCTTTAGGGAAGGGAATCTGCCGTCCATACCCGGTCTGACCTATATGTGACTCCAGACCCACAGCAATGTGGTTGACTCTTAACTGCCCCTCTGAAATGGCCTTGCAAGCAAAAAAGAAGTGCTAAGATGAACTGCAGTGGTTGAAGAAGGTGACTCATTTTCTCAAGGTTAATTAAGGATGGGCAATAAATCACACATCCTGCAAATGAATAAATTAAAACAAAATATATCTAATTCCCTTTTAAAAATAACTATTGAATCTGCTTCCATTCGGGCAGCGCACTGCAGATCATAACAGCTCACTCATCTGGTTCTTTTGCCAATTATTTTAAGTCTGTGTCCGCCGGTTACAGAAAAATTCACTTTGTATATCTAGCTGCGCACTGTCATATCTAATGCTGCATTCACACTGTCGGAGTAGGACTGAGAACAAATCACTCTGGGTTTGAAGAGTCATGTTGTACTGGCTCCACCAGAACCAGATGCCTGGGTGTAAACGGCAGTGAAGACTATGGGCATTATTCCATCATGACACATGCATGACGATGTCACAATGCTTGTGAAATGTCCCCGCAATTAAAATTTTTCTATTAAATCCAGCAGCGAAAAAGATTTTTGATTGAAGTGCTATTTTTTAAAAAAAACCTTGCCGTGTTGACAAAACTCCGACCAAGCCCTTGCTCCACTTAGAGCTTTGGATTCTAAACCACAGAGGACCACATTTACACGGCAGTCTGGGATCTGCAGTTCAGGTGTGAACCACCTAATCTGCTGCCCCGTCCCCCCTCCCCCTCACCTCCCCCCAGCTCCAGTGCAACTTGCTCGGAGGTTCTTGACCACAGTCTCTGCTAATACACCAACTGCAACATCAGGCTAATCACTGTTAAGGTTTAAAGTGTATTGTAAAAAGAAAAGAAAGACTTGCATTTCTATTGCGTCTTTCACGCCCACCGGACGTCTCAAAGCGCTTTACAGCCAATGAAGTACTTTTTGAAGTGTAGTGACTGTTGTAATGTAGGAAACACAGCAGCCAATTTGTGCATAGCAAGGTCCCACAAACAGCAATGTGATGATGACCAGATAATCTGTTTTTGTTATGTTGGTTGAGGAATAAATATTGGCCAGGACACCGGGGCTAACTCCCCGCTTTTCTTCAAAATAGTGCCATGGGATCTTTTACATCCACCTGAGAGAACAGACAGGGTTTAACATCTCATCCACAAGAGGGCACCTCCAACAGTGCAGCACTCCCTCAGTGCTGTACTGGAGTGTCAGTCTAGCTTCATGTGCTCAAATCCCTGGAGCAGGACTTGAACCCCCAACCTTTGGACTATCAGAAGGCAAGTGTGCGACCCGCTGAGCCACAGCTGACACTTGACACTGAAAGTTGTGTCCTTGCAACTATTTACTGGTGTTTAATTTTGCTCCTGCTTCTGAAAATATATTTCAATAAAAAGATAATAGATTTCCTCAAATATAAATTTGTATTAAAGAACCATTCCATGTATATATACTAAATTTGTCATTCATTGTATAAAGCACTTTGAAGCATTTTCATAATGTGAGGAAGTGGTATACAAAAGCAAATATTTATTTTTGATCTGATCACTTTTCTAAGCTGCAAGTATGAAATAATTCTCGTGCTTGATATGCTTTTATTCAGTGATAAGTTCCACAATCTTGCAGAAATCCTTACATGTTATCACTTATTGTACATTATAGTATAAAATTGGTAAAAGTATAAGATAATAAAGGCTCTTGTTAATCTTTGAATTGTGATATCAAAATCCAGCAATCAGTTCAATGTCTGACTCCTCTGGGAGCTGGGCATTCTCAATCAGCTCTGCTCTGTCACTTTTACTGCCAGAGGTGGGTTTTCCCTTAGTGACTGCAATAAATCGAGGGCTAGATTTTCAGTGTAGACAGTTTTGGGGCGCTAACCTTAGCGCCCGCCCGAAGTTAGCGCCCGCCCCAAAGTAGCGCCCCGTTGCCGAAAATTCAGTGGCTTCGCCCTAAGAGGTTGGTGGAGCGCTAAAAGAGGTGTTCCACTACTATCTTTAGGCGCTAAGCCGGCGGTGCAGAGCGCTGCGCCCGAGCTCGGGCGCAGCGCACGGCAGACACTCTGGTGCCAGTGAGCTCTTAAAGGGGAAGGGTGCATGTGTTTTTTTCAAAGGCAGAGTCTGGGGGGGAAAAGACGAGGAGGAGGAGGAGGAGGAGGAGGAGGAGGAGGAGGAAAACATAAATACACCGTTCACAACAACACACTGGATCCTTCCACACAACACATGCAGACTGCCTTTTATAGTGAAGGAGGACTGCCCTTTAATTTGCGCTCCCCAGGGTGTGTTGCGTTCCATTTTACAAACGCTCTGGACGCCAGCCGCACAATGGGGCGGTCCGACTGAAGTTTGGATTCGGGGCGGCCAAAGGGCGTTGCACGAGGATGTGACGTCATTTTCTGCGCGCGCATCCGGGCGGCCGCTAAACTTTGCGCCGGCGCTAACGGGCAACTTAATTTGGGGCGGGGCGCAAACTGCGCTGCGCCCGGGCGCTACACGCATAGCGCCCGAAAATCACTTCTCTTAAGGCGCTAACTGCTGGCGCAAGCAACTGAAAATCTAGCCCTTAAAATCTCCCCCTCCCTGACCATAAAGAAAGTCCAATTGATAGAATTTGAGCAGAATTTGATTGGCATCAGTCTGTGCTGTGTTGTTCAAACCCTGAAGTGCCATACAGAATCATAGAATCATACAGCACAAAAGCAGGCCATTCTGCCCATTGTGCCTGTGCCAGCCCTTGAATAGAGCTCTCCAATTAATCCTACTCCCCACTCCCCAGCTCTTTCCCCATAGCCCTGCAAATTCTTTCCCCTTCGAGTGTGTATCCAATTCCCTTTCGAAAGTTAGCATTGAATCTACTTCCAGTGCATTCCAGATCATAGCAACTCGCTGTGTCAAAACAATTCTCCTCATATCCCCTCTTGTTCTTTTGCCAATTACCTTAATTCTGTGTACTGTGGTCACTGACCCTCCTGCCAGTGTTTCTCCATATTTACTGTATCAAACCCCTCATCATTTTGAACACCTCTATTAAATCTTCCCTTAACCTTCTCTGCTGTAAGGAGAACAATCCCAGTTTCTCTCGTCTCTCCACATAAGCGAAGTTCCTCAACCCTCGTACCACTCTAGTGAATCTTCTCTGCACCCTCTCTGAGCCCTTGAAGTCCTTCCTAAAGTGCGGTGCCTAGAACTGGACACAACACTCCAGCTGCGGCCTAACCAGTGATTTATAAAGGTTTGGCAGAACTTTTTTGCTTTTGTACTCGATGCCTTTATTTACAAAGCCAAGGATCCCGCATACCTTTTTTTTTAACACATTATCAACTTGTCCTGCCACCTTCAAAGATTTGTGTACGTACACCCCCAGGTCTCGCTCTTCCTACATCCCCTTTAAAATTGCATCACTTAATTTATACTGCCTCTCCCCATTCTTCCTTCCAAAATGCATCACTTCACATGTCTCTCATTAAATTTCATCTGCCATGTGTCTGCCTACCTTATCAGTCTGTCTCTGTCCTCTGGAAGTCTGCTGCTATCCTCCTCACTGTTTACTACGTTTTGGAGTTTTGTGTCATCTGCAAACTTTGAAATTCTGCCCTGTATACCCAAGTCCAGGTCATTAATATATATCAAAAAGAGCAGTGGTCCCTGATATACCTACCAATTCATCCAATGAAAAGCGACGAGTTAAGAAAGTAACTATAGGTTTTTATTGGCTAAATAACAGAGCCCAGCCTCGTGGGTGATCGGATCCAACAAGGAGGAATACCAGCCAGTCGACCACCTTTATACCTGGGCAGGTAGGTGGAGCCATGGGCGGAGTCAGCAGTGTTCAGCACAGGTATAACAGCGTGACAAGAGGCGACCTCGTATAGTGATACAACAGTGTGAACAGTGATAACGATATAACAGTGATAACTATAGTGTAACGATAGTGAACGACAAAAGTGGTTTACCACATTCACCCCTTGTTTAGATTTGAGTCCGGCGGGGTGAAGTGTACTACCAGTTCTGGTAAGTCAGTCTGTCTGGAGGCCTCGTAAGCCTTTCTGATCGTCGCAGCGGCGGTGTTGCATTCTCCGGTGTTGATGCTGGTGTCTGCGTGGTCGGCGAAGGCTCGTGGGGTTCCGGCGTGCCGTCTACCTGAGCTGGAATTGGGGGGGGGTGGGGGGGGGTAAAGGTGGTGTCTCCGGAATGCCCGAGGGTGCGAGGTCCCGTAAGGAGACTGTGTCCTCCCGCCCGTCTGGGTAAGCCACATAGGCGTACTGGGGGTTGGCGTGCAGGAGGTTCACCTTCTCGACCAGGGGGTCCGTTTTATGGGCCCTCACGTGCTTTCGCAGCAGGACGGGCCCCGGGGAGGTCAGCCAGGTTGGTAGTGTGGATCCCGTAGTCGACTTCCTGGGGAAAACAAACATTCGTTCATGGGGGGTGGCGTTAATGGCGGTGCAGAGTAGTGACCGGATGGAATGCAGCGCTGCCGGGAGGACTTCCTGCCAGCGGGAGGTTGGGAGGCCCTTAGACTTTAAGGCTAAGAGGACGGCCTTCCATACCGTCGCGTTCTCTCTTTCCACCTGGCCGTTCCCTCGGGGGTTGTAGCTGGTGGTCCTGCTTGCAGCAATACCTCTCGCTAGTAGGAACTGACAGAGTTCCTCGCTCATGAAGGAGGAGCCCCGGTCACTATGTATATAGTTTGGGAACCCGAACAAGGCGAAGAGGTCGTTCAGGCATTTAATGACCGTGGTACTGGTCATGTCTGGGCAGGGGAAGGCAAAGGGGAAACGGGAGTACTCATCAACGATGTTGAGGAAGTACACATTACGGTCAGAGGACGGGAGGGGCCCCTTAAAGTCGATGCTCAGGCGCTCGAAGGGGCGGGTGGCCTTGATCAGGCTTGCTCTGTCCGGCCTAAAGAAGTGCGGTTTGCACTCGGCACAGGTCTGGCAGTTCCTGGTCATGGTCCTGACCTCCTCGGTGGAGTATGGCAGGTTGCGGGCCTTAATGAAGTGGTAAAGTCTGGTGACCCCGGGGTGGCAGAGGTCGTTGTGGAGGGTCTGAAGTCTATCACTTTGCGCGCTGGCGCATGTAATTCGTGACAGAGCATCAGGGGGATCGTTCAGCTTACCTGGCCGGTACAAGATATCATAATCATAGGTGGATAGTTCGATTCTCCACCTCAAAATCTTGTCATTCTTGATTTTGCCCCTCAGCTTGCTATTAAACATAAAAGCGACCGAACGCTGGTCGGTGAGGAGGGTAAATCGTTTGCCTGCCAGGTAATGCCTCCAGTGTCGTACCGCCTCCACAATCGCTTGGGCCTCCTTCTCGACCGACGAGTGTCGGATCTCAGGGCCCTGTAGGGTCCTTGAGAAGAAGGCCACTGGTCTCCCCTCCTGGTTAAGGGTAGCGGCTAGGGCGAAGTCGGATGCATCGCTCTCCACTTGGAAGGGGATGGACTCGTCCACTGCGTGCATTGTGGCCTTGGCGATGTCTCCCTTAATGAGGGAGAAGGCTGCGCACGCTTCCTCCGTAAGGGGGAAGGATGTGGACTTCATGAGGGGTCTGGCTTTGTCTGCATAATTGGGCACCCATTGGGCATAGTAGGCGAAGAGCCCCAGGGTTCTCTTTAGAGGCTTTGAACAGTGGGGGAGGGGTAGCTCCATGAGGGGACGCATTCTTTCGGGGTCGGGGCCGATGACTCCGTTCTCTACTACACAGCCGAGGATGGCAAGGCGCGAGGTGTTAAACACACATTTCTCCTTATTGTAGGTGAGGTTCAGCCGTTGGGCTGTACGGAGGAATCTCTCCAGATTAACGTCATGGTCCTGCCGGTCGCGGCCGCAGATGGTGACGTTATCTAGGTAGGGGAACATGGCGTGCAGCCCGTTCTGGTCAACCATCCGGTCCATCTCCCTTTGGAAGACCGAAACCCCGTTGGTGACGCCGAAGGGAACCCTAAGGAAGTGGTAGAGGCGGCCATTCGCCTCGAGGGCGGTATACTGGCGGTCCTCAGGGCGGATAGGGAGTTGGTGGTAGGCCGACTTAAGGTCGATGGTAGAGAACACTCGGTATTGTGCGATCTGATTGACCATATCAGATATGCGGGGAAGGGGGTATGCATCCAGCTGGGTGTACCTGTTTATGGTCTGGCTGTAGTCGATGACCAGGCGGTTCTTATTGCCCGTCTTAACTACCACGACCTGGGCATGCCAGGGGCTGGTGCTCCCTTCGATGATGCCCTCCTTCAGGAGACGCTGCACCTCAGAGCTAATGAAAGCTCTGTCCCCGGCGCTGTACCGCCTGCTCTTGGTTGCGACGGGTTTGCAGTCGTGGGTGAGGTTAGCGAACAGGGAAGGTGGCGGGACCTTGAGGGTGGATAGGCCGCAGGTGTTACGCGGTGGGTGGTTTAAAATCTGTTGGTTGTCGACTGTGAGTGGGGGGAGGGGTCCGCCGTATGCTAGCGTGACGCTTTGGAGGTGGGATTGGAAGTCTAGCCCTAGTAGGACGGCGGCGCATAGCTGGGGGAGGACGAGGAGTTTAAAATTTTTATACTCCGTACCCTTAACCGATAGGGTCACAACACAGTAGCCGCTGATGTCTGTGGCGTGGGATCTCGATGCCATCGAGATCCGGTTGCACGTTGGCAGGACAGGGAGGGAGTAGTGGCTCACCGTGTCTGGGTGGATGAAACTCTCTGTGCTTCCGCTGTCGAACAGGCAGGTCGTGGCGTGGCCGTTTACTTTGATGTCCATCATTGACTTGGACAGGTGATGCGGGCGGGTTTGGTCCAGTGAGACGGAGGCTAGTGTATAGCTGAGCGAGTTGCTGTAGTCTGCGGGTGAGGCGGTAGTCGGGTCTAGAGGCACGGTAGCGGTCGAGCGTGGTGGGTAAAATGGCGTCTCCCACGAGGTTGGACAAAATGGCGGAGAAGATGGCTGCCCCTGTAACTCACATGAGGCACTGCTGGTGTTGGTTGCCTGTATCAAAGATGGCCGCCCCCATGACTCACATGTGGGGATGCTGGCCTCTGTTGCCTTGAAGGAAGATGGCCGCCCTCACAGCTCGCATGAGGCACTGCTGGCCTCTGATGATCCACCTCTGCAGGCCTTAGCGAAGTGACCTTTCTTCATGCAGTTTGAGCAGGTAGAGTTCCTGGCTGGGCAGCGCGACCTCGGGTGTTTCGCCTGGCCGCAGAAGAAGCAGCTGGCGGCCCGATCGCGGGGGTCCGATGTCGGAGCCGGTACCGGGGGTGGCGGTCTCGATCGGGTCCGGGACGCTGACGCTGAGGTAGGTCCCAGGGGGGTTGCTGTGGGGGGTATCGCGGTCGGGGTCGGTCCCAAGTCCCAGGGTCGCGAGTTACAGTACCTTGAGTATGCCTCGAGGTCCCGATGGGCCACCTCTAGAGAGAGAGCGAGGGCTGCAGCTTTGTCCAGGTCGAGGTCCCTTGCTTCCAGTAGTCTTTGCCGTGAGTAGTCGGACCGCAGGCCTTTCACGAAGGCATCGCGGACATTGTCTTCAGTATTTTCTGCCGCCGTTACCGCTTTAAAGTTACAGTCTCTGCCGAGTGCTTGTAGCACCCGTAAAAATTCCTCCACGGGCTCTCCTGGCTGTTGCGGGCGGGATCTTAGGAGGTGTCTGGCATACATGGAATTTACCGGGGTTTGGTACTGTCTTTTCAGCCGGTTGATGGCGTCCTCGTATGTTTTAAGGTCCCGGATGAGTGCGAATACTTTAGGGCTCACTTGGGCATTCAGAACTCTTAGCATGGATTTCTGAGGCACGCCGGATTCTCCCAGGTAGGCTTTGAAGCAGCTCAGCCAGTGTTCGAAGTCGAGGGCTGAGTTTGCTGCCTGTGGGTTTAGGTCCAGGTACGGTGGTCTGAGGGCTCGCAGCCAGGCCGGCTGCTGTGGCTGTTGTAGCTGGGCGTCTGGCTGGTCGCTTGGCTGGTCGTTTGGCTGGTCGTTTGACTGCTCAAGTGTCGACATTTTAAAATTTAGCCAATAAAATTGATATACCTATCAATTCATCCAATGAAAAGCGACGAGTTAAGAAAGTAACTATAGGTTTTTATTGGCTAAATAACAGAGCCCACCCTCGTGGGTGATCGGATCCAACAAGGAGGAATACCAGCCAGTTGACCACCTTTATACCTGGGCAGGTAGGTGGAGCCATGGGCGGAGTCAGCAGTGTTCAGCCCAGGTATAACAGCGTGACAAGAGGCGACCTCGTATAGTGATACAACAGTGTGAACAGTGATAACGATATAACAGTGATAACTATAGTGTAACGATAGTGAACGACAAAAGTGGTTTACCACAGTCCCAACACTGACCCCTGAGGAACACCACTGTATATCCCTCCAGTCTGAAAAACAACCATTCACCAGTGCTCTCTGCTTTCTGTCCCTTAGCTAATTTTGTATCTACACTGCCACTGCCTCTTTTATCCCATGGGCTTCAATTTTGCGATTATGCGGTATTTTATCAACACCTTTTGAAAATCCATATACACATGAACCGCATAACCCTCATCAACCCTCTTCATCAAAGAATTCAATTGAGTTTGTCAGACACAAATTGCCTTTAAATAATCCGTGCTGGCTGTCATGTTTTTCCAAGTGACAATAAATGTTGTACTGGATTATTGTCTCTAAAAGCTTCCTCACCATAGATGTTAGGCTAACTATACAGTGTCTAAACAGCATGCAGTATCTTGTGCTTCACAACACCCACACACTCCTGAAATCTGACTTCAGTGATTTCAGGGACACTCAAATAGGGGAGTTGGTTCAGTGATGGATGCAGTTAGTAATTTAATACATGCTGTCTTTGGTTCACCCAGTATTTCAATACATTCTAATAGCTGTAGTCTGGTTCAAATAATTAACGGTACTGATTTGATTGTGAGAGCACTCTACTTCAGAGTTCTAACAGTACTTCTTTGGAGCATGGCTGATAAATACCTGTAGCAAAGTTGTAATTAAAGCGCAAAATATTTTTGTACAGAGTATTGCAATGGTTTGCCACAGCCTCAGTGTTCAAGGTTGCTATCCAATGTCTCTCATCAGGTTTAGGGTTTCAGGGTATGATCACTGCATTCTCTCATTTAAGAAGCTGTTAAAACTGTCATATGCCTTTATCACTTTCATTTGCAAAATGTAATAAACAGACCATTTCATTGATTTTTTTTTTACACTTCAGGATCATGAGAACAGCCAAGTGATATGTTTGATATCATGGTTAATCAATATGATGCGCTATGCAATTTATTTTTGTTTACTAATGGATCTCCGAGGCTCACACATTTATATTGAGCCAGTATCAGCTTGGCTCAGTTGGTAGTACTCTTGCCTCTGAGTCAGAAGCTTATGCATTCAAGTCCCACTGCAGGATATGACTACACTCTAGACTGAAACTTCAGTGCAGCACTGAGGGAATGCTGCGACTGCGACCATGTGCATTACACTTCCTTGTCCTCCTCAACCTATCTGCAATATATGGTTAACCACCCTGTCCTTCTTCAGTGGCTCTCTCCTGTCAACCAGGTTTGTGGGGCTGCCCTTGCAAGGTTCTATTTCTGCCTATCTGAACCTCTCCGGTAATGGCTTCCCTTTTTGGCACAGTCACCTCTAGAGTCCTCCCAGAGTCAGCTTTCACATGTATGCAAACGACAGCCGGTTTTATCTCTATCCACCACTCCTCTCTACATCCCTGCCACCCCCCCCCACCGCCAACCGCCACCCCGCCACCCCTCGCCACTCCCCATACCCCTGTGCTGCTGGAACGCTTGGCTGACATCAAGTCTTGGGGGTGAGTCACAAATTCCACCAGCTCAACGTCACAAAAACCAAAGTAATAGTTTTCGGCTCCCATTACAAACTCTATTCCCTTTCCATTGGCCCCATCACCCTTCCTGGCTGAGCCAGAGCATTTATAACCTCAGGTTCATGTTCAATCTTGAACTGAGCTTTAAACAGTATGTCCTACCCATCACCAAGAACAATGACTTCCACCTTTGTAATATTACCTGTCTCTGATTCTATCTCATCCCCTTTGCCACTGAAACTATTATAACTCCAGACGCAACTACTCTTTGCTCTCCTTACTGGCCGTCCATAAACTCCACCTTCCATAAACTTCAACTTGTCCAAAACTCTGCTGCCCGTATCCTGTCTTGCATAATGTCCTGTGAAGGAATGAGCCATAAAACTGATTCAGAGAAATACATAATTCTATGAAATAATTTTGGCCTTATTAAAACATGACAAACTGGGATTGGAAATCTAGAAACCGAATGATGGAAAAGCTGTGATAGCATTCGGGCTGTAGAGATAAGATAAGTTGTTGACACTGAATCAATAACCTGATTGAAACAGAAGGTTACAGGCTCCTGACAGACTGACCTTTGGGAACAAGACAATAGTTCACCCTGGTTAAAGTGTTCTAATTTACACTTTGTATTTCTTAAGGCTAAAGGGATCGAGGGATATGGGGAGAAAGCAGGGACAGGGTACTGAATTTGGATGATCAGCCATGACCGCATTAAATGGCGGAGCAGGCTCGAGGGGCCGAATGGCCTACTCCTGCTCCTATCTTCTATGTTTCTATGTTTCTATGTAAAGAAGCACATAAAAGTAACAAACATCTGCCTTCATAAAAATGACATCAAGTAAAAAACACACCTGCTGTTACACCGTTTTTTATGGTAAACTTAGAACACCTAGAGATGAGACATGATTCTGTAATGCTACCAGCTGAGGTGACTGTAAGAATTGCAGGGGTCAGCAGAAAAATGACTAGAGATAATTAGCTTACATCAGCAGAAAACCATAAAGGCAATACCACTGGAAAAGGGTATAAATATTGAAATCTCAAATGGGATAGTAGACTCGCTGTAAAGGGGCAAAGCGATTCTCGGCTTCAGAGGCAGGATCTGTAAGTCTACAACTCTTTGTACCTTGGGGATCAAAGGTACTGTATTTGATTTTGGTGGATATCCTGAATAAAACTAAGAACTGTAAAACTGTAGCGAAGTTAAAATTTGAGAGTAAGGATCTCTGATAATAGAATTGTAAGCTTTCTCTTTTTGGAACTGTTAATGCTGCGATTGACTCACCAACTGTAAATTACATGTCGGTTCTTTAATAAATCTATATATTTTTAGAAATGTCTCACATAATACTTCTGTATCAAATTCGCAAACTCAATTTCTGTACACTCTTTGGTGAGTAGTTGCAGAATTCTGGGGGAGTTTTCCAGACCCTCATAATATCTGGAATGTTACAGTCTAGCTAAACTTATTAAAAGTGCTATCTGGAGGACGGTAACATTTTCAGGTTGTTCCTTTCCTTTAGGGAGAGATAGTCTGGACCTTTAGACCCAATTAAGCATCTTTAGGATTCGGCTACCTCAAACTTTAGTTGAAAGTGAATGTCTGAGAAATACGCCTGATCTGGGGTAGCCCTAAAGGGGCTAGGACTAGTAATTATCCCTTCAGTCCCACTTGCCCATCACATCCATTTTAACTTGCCTACACTGTCTTCCAGTTCTGCTGTACAGAAGGGTCATGGGACTGAAGTGGCTGTCACCTCATGTCAGCTTGCTGCTGGGAATCTTGGTGTTGCCTCTCATGTTCCATTGGCGTGGTGCTCTGAGGGGGATGGCTGGAGGCCTGGCATGTGCTGCTGTCCTGAGAGAGGGTAGCATCAGGCAGATGGACACCAGCTTTCCTGCATCTGTGGCCCCAATGTCCAGCAGTATGGCTGGTCTAATGACAGCTATCAGATCCTGAAAGCCCTGAGATACAGTGTTCACCATTATTTGGAAGCCATGATTCAAGCTACACTCCATTCTGTCCCATATTACCTTCAGCGCTGCAGTCTGTGCTTCCATGGGGGTGGAGGCACAAACTGCTCTCTGGCCACTTCTTAGCTGGGGATCTGCGGCAGATTCCAATAAACCTGCCAGTCGCTCCATTGTTGCCTGCAAGGAAGGTAAAATTTCTGGGTTGTTGCCGCAAATGATTGTTGTAGACTCAAGAGGTGCTGCACACCCTTGGAGATTGGCCTCAGAGCCTGCATGTAGGTATACTCTTCCTCAAACATCCTCTTTTCAGGCACGCACCCATGAGTTCTGGGTCCCATGACTCTGAAACCCTTGGCAGTTTCTTCTCAGCCTCCACTGGGTTGATGGCACTTCTTCACCCACACCCAATTCTTCCGGGTACCTTGTGCTCTGTGAAGCACCTAATGCAACATAAAGGAAAGAAAGTCTTACATTTATATAGCACCTTTCACAACCTCAGCACGTCCCAAAGCACTTTACAGCCAGTAGTGTAGTCACTGTTGTAGGAAACATGACAGCCAATTTGCGCACAGCAAGGTCCCATAAACAGAAATGTGATAATGACTAGATAGTCTGTTTTAGTGATGTTGATTGAGGGATAAATATTGGCCAGGACATGAGGATAATTCCCCTGCTCTTCAAAATGGTGCCATGAGATCTTTCACATCCACCTAAGGGAGCAGGTGGAGCCTCAGTTTAATATCTCAACCAAAAGATGGCACCTACCAACAGTGCAGCTGGAGTGTCAACCTAGATTTTTGTGCTCAAATCTCTGGAGTGGGACTTGAACCTACAACCTTCTGACGCAGAGGCAAGAGTGCTACCAAGTGGGACACATACCCTCACCAACACGATCTAATTCCCCAGTGAAAGAACCTGAGCCATTGCTGAGGTGGATCTGCAGGAAAGGAGGTTAGAAGCTATGACTGGGTGACCATTACACCCTTAGGATTAAGGATGCAGAGAAAAGGGGCAGAAGGTTTTGTCTGTATTGTGCTTCACCAAGATGCCAGTGTGAGAGTGTAGGTGCTCAGTCAATAATCTGGTGCTTGCCTGATGCTGCCGACCTTACCATCTCCCACAGCAAGAGCCCAATGAGTTCCCTCTTGAAGGGGATGAGGGGATTAAAGGTGCAGATGCCCCCTCCAGTCGCCTTGCATTGTATGCCAAGTTTGCCCTGCTAGAAGATTGAGTAAATGAGGGCAAGGCCAGCATTTGAGGAGTGTATGCCAAGTGGCTTGGAAGAGGTGAAGTAGGAGATGTGGGGCTAACTGTTAAAGTGGTAGAGGGGGTTTTAGGGTTGTGCATGCAAGTGATTCATCCTTTTCCAAGTGGGAACTCACTCGGTTCTTGCCATGGAAGATGGAGTGGTTGGTGGCATCTAGCAAGCGCCAGGTCATTGACTGTGTCACTGTGTGGCCATATTGCAGGATACCAAGTTAGAGCGGCCATAAAGTGCATTGTGAAGGGCTTGTTGTGCAATTGTTGCTTTAAGAGGGTGAAGGGTATTCTCATGCCCAAAATGGGAAAGGAAGAACAGGACAGAGATTCCAGTATGTTACCTTGCAAGCCATAGTGACGTTTTTGACATTGTTGCAGCACTGCTCTGAAGTCCTGGGGTTGAGAAAGTTGGCATTCAGTGTGAGTGCCACCTCTCTCCTGGTGGCATGAGTTACATTCTAGTAGGCTAGGTGCAAGTTTGTGTGTTCCTCTTCTGTGTGTTCCTCTCCTGCCCTCTGGACCCAGATAGTGCTTCAGTAGTAATTATTCTGTACAAGTATATAAACAATTGCTAAGACATGCAGTGAACTTATTTGAGAGTGAATTGAAAGGGCCAAAGCAATGCTCCTCTCTTACCCGGTTGCCCCTCAGTCTGCTGCTGAAGGGTTAAAAGAAAGAAAGACTCGCATTTCTATAGCGCCTTTCACGACCACTGGCCATCTCAAAGCACTTTACAGCCAATGAAGTACTTTTGAAGTGGAGTCACTGTTGTAATGTGGGAAACGTGGCAGCCAACTTGTGCACAGCAAGCTCCCACAAACAGCAATGTGATAATGACCAGATCATCTGTTTTTTTTAATGTTGGTTGAGGGATAAATATCGGCCCAGGACACCGGGGGTAACTCCCTCGCTCTTCTTCGAAATAGTGCCACGGGATCTTTTACGTCCACCTGAGAGAGCAGTTCTGGCTGAACAGTGTCACTTTAAAGATGGCGGAGCAGTTTCCATGTAGTTCAACTGCTTAAAGCCATTTTACGCAGGTTTTAGGCTAATAGCTGCATCAACAGATTGTGTTCAATAAATGAACAGATCCAGGAAGCCCATGTGCAACTCCCTCTACTGGTGGGTGCAAACATTTTAATCTGGAGTCATGTCAGGATTCTGCCTGTTTGGAACCTGATTTGCAACTAGCAACCTGAGGCCCGTAGCTCCAGTGTAAATGCTGCCTTAGCAGATATAAAACCAGCAATACTGAATTATGCTGCAGACTCCATATTGTTCTCTGCTCAGCTGCATTCACTGGCACCCAAATAATGGTTAACTTTAATGCCAGCAGACAGCAGCGGAGGAGTATTTTAAAAATTCATTCACGGGATGCGGGCAAGGCCAGCATTTATTGCCCTTCCCTAGTTGCCCTTGAGAAGATGGTGGTGAGCTGCCTTCTTGAACCGCTGCAGTCCATGTGGTGAAGGTACTCCCACAGTGCTGTTAGGGAGGGAGTTCCAGGATTTTGACCCAGCGACGATGAAGGAACGGCCGATATATTTCCAAGTCAGGATGGTGTGTGACTTGGAGGGGAACTTGGAGGTGGTGGTGTCCCCATGTGCCTGCTGCCCTTGTCCTTCTAGTTGGTAGAGGTCGTGGGTTTGGGAGGTGCTGCCGAAGAAGCTTTGGCGAGTTGCTGCAGTGCATCTTGTAGATGGTACACACTGCAGCCACGGTACGCCGATGGTGCAGGGAGTGAATGTTTAAGGTGGTTGATGGGGTGCCAATCAAGCGGGCTGCTTTGTCCTGGATGATGGCGAGCATCTTGAGTGTTGTTGGAGCTGCTCTGTGGAGAGTTTTCCATCACGCTCCTGACTTGTGCCTGTAGCTGGTGGAAAGGCTTTGGGGAGTCAGGAAGTGAGACACTCGCCCCGAATACCTAGCCTCTGACCTGCTCTTACAGCCACAGCATTTATGTGGCTGGTTCAGTTAAATTTCTGGTAAATGGTAACCCCCCCCCCAGAATGTTGATGGTGGAGGATTCAGCAATGATGATGCCATTGAATGTCAAGGGGAGGTGGTTAGACTCTCTCTTGTTGGAGATGGTCATTGCCTGGCACTTGTGTGGCGCAAACTTTACTAGCCACTTATCAGCCTGAGCTTGAATGTTAGAATATAAGAACATAAGAAATAGGAGCAGGAGTAGGCCAGTCAGCCCTTCGAGCCTGCTCCACCATTCAATAAGCTCATGGCTGATCTTCTACCTCAACTCCACCTTCCTGCACTATCCCCATATCCCTTGATTCCCTTGATATCCCAAAATCTATCGATCTCTGACTTGAATATAGTCAATGACTCAGCATCCACAGCTCTCTGGGGTAGAGAATTCCAAAGCTTCACAACCCCTTGAATGAAGAAATTTCCCACTCCAGAGACTTGAGCACAAAATCTAGGCTGACACTCCAGAAAGCGCTGCACTGTCCGAGGTGCCATCTTACTGATGTGATGTTAACCCGAGACCCTGTCAGCCCTCTCAGGTGGATGCAAAAGCCCTCAGCGGAAAAACTCCTCTGCACTCCTTTGAAATAGGGAGCACTCTTTCAAAGGAGTGCAGGGGAATTTTTCCGGTGTCCTGACCAAAAATGATCCCTCAACAGGTGAACACAAAAGATCCTATGACACTATTTTGAAGAGCAGGGGAGTAATCCTGGGTGTCCTGAGGCCAATATTTATCCCTCAATCCACGTCACTAAAACAGATTATCTGGTCATTATCACATCACTGCTTGTGGGAGTTTGCTGTGTGCAAATTGGCAGCAGCATTTCTTACATTACAACAGTGATTACATTTCAAAAAGTACTTCATTGGCTGTAAAGTGCCTTGGGACGTCCTGACGTTGTGAATGATGCTATATAAAGGAAAGTCTTTCTTTCCTTTTATTGGGTTGATGCAGGGTGATACTGGCAAGGCTACATTTATTGTGCTTCTTCGTTACACTGTGAAGCTGATGGTTTGCCGTCTTCTTGAACTGCTGCATTCCTTGTGATGATGATGTTGTTCCTGCAATGGCGTTAGGTTGAGAATTCCAGGATGCTCGCCCAGCGATGAATGTTTGGGGGCAGGTGGAAGTCCAGCCCCTGCTGGAACTCTGCCTAGAAGAGGAGAATTCCCCCCATGGTGTCAAAACATCGATACCACCTCAATTACATGGGCTCAGTCAAAATTGAGCAGGAACTGCTGCCGTCCACAAGAAAGGACGCCAGAAATCAGGCAGCCACAGGAATGGGTGGGGACCCAGCAGAAAACTTCCCTGTCCCATTTCCCACTCCACCTCACCCAAAAATCCAGGGTCTTGAGAAAATGTGTGCAGAAAATCCCAGCTTTTGTATTTGCCGTGTATCTTGTATCGACCTTCCATATGATGACTGTCATGTACATCTGGTCATTTTTCTTCATCCCCGTTTGGTAGGTCGCCTTGTCTCCTCTGCAATTGGTCATTTGCTAATTTTGTTATTTACCAATCATATTCTGCAAGCATTTCCCAATTTTAGCTTTCTCCCCCATTACATTTCACCTAAAAACTATACATAATCACATCTTACTCTAAAAATTACCCAGTCATGTGCCAGCAAAAAAAATTCTCTGAGTTTTCCAGCCACCCCACTACATACTCTAAAGTAAAGTTTATTATACAATGTAACATGCAAAGATCACAAACTTACTTATACATTTGGCACCAATTTCCTTCCACAAACTGATGTACTTTTCTGGGTCTCTGCTTATCCTGGACTCGGGTAAATCCTCATCTCCATATTTCGTGATCCCTATCCCGCCAGCTAACTTGCCATCTTCAGAGGCCTGAGGTAATAACCCAGTGTAAAATTCCATGCACAGGAGTCCATTTCCAAATTCTACAGCCCTGACATTCCAACGGTTTGGTAGGGTCCTTAAACCCCTCTCTCCTGCCCCCTCCATCCTCACTTTTAAAGCCAAGTGTGCAGACCTTATAGATTTCTTAGTCACCAAATTAGAGAACATCTGTCTGGTTGCCTCAGCTGCTTTTCCACCTTCACATTGCCTACCATCCCAAAACTCACCCCAGACCCCTCAACCTCCATCTCTCTTTAATTTCTTTCCCATTTCCCACTATGTCCTCTCCAAGCTCTCCTCATGAGATCCACCTCTCACTTCCTTGACCTCATTCCCACTAAACTGCTGACAATTCAAGTTTCTTTTTGTGGCTCCCATGCTAGTGGTCACTGTAAATGGCTCCCTCTCCTCAGGCACTGTACCCTCTCTTACAAAACCACTGTCATAACCCTCCTAGAAAAACTCCCACAGCTCCTTTGCCCTTGCAAATTATGACCCTATCTCCAATTTCCTTTTCCCCTCCAAAGTTCTTGAACATATTCTCTCCCTCCATCTCTGTGCATGTCTCTCCTGAAACTTCCTGTTAGAATTCCTCCAATCAGGTTTCCACTCCTCTCATGGCACCAAAACAGCCCCAACCAGTATCATGAATGGCATTCTTTGTGTCTGTGACCATGGTGCATTATCCCTCTTTGATCTCTCTGCGGCCTTTGAGAAACCATCCTCCTCCAACCTCAATACAGCTTGGTGGGACTGCCTTCACTTCGTTCTACTTTTACTTAACTGATCATTCCAAACGCATCCTTACCAATGGTTTCTCTTCCCACCACTACTTCGTCACCTTAGGAGTCTCCCAAGATTCCATCTTCATAAACCTCTGCTGCTTGTGTATTATCCTATAGCAAGTCCTGCTTCCTCCTCACCCTGTCTTTGCTGACCTACATTGGCTCCCAGTCTGTCAGTGCCTCAGGTTTAAAATTCTCAGCCTTGTGTTTAAATTCCTCCATGGCCCCTCCCTCTCTCTTTAATCTATTCCAACACAACTCAACTTCAGTCTTTCATTATCCTCTTGCCTCACGTTTGCTTGGTTTCTTATCTCGTGAGAATGGCCTTGCAATTAAATCCAAGTAGACCTCCTCTTATTCCCACCTGAGACCTCAATTTGGTCTGACATCAATTAGTGAGCCCAGTGAACCCTTTCGCTGAACCTCTTGGTACCTGAGACATGAAACCTCTCTGAAAAGTGCACCGATGACAGCTTTCGGGTATGGGTTGTTAACCTCCCTCCCTGATTTGGCATTCTGAATATGTCCAAGCTTCGTGCCCTAGGCGCCTTCCCATTTTTACTTAGGCCAGGAAATTGTCATTCCTCACAGTGACTTTGCCTCACAATTCCGAGAAATGTGATCTAAATGAAGTGTTTAAGATGATCAAAAGGAGTTTATCAGGTAGAGAGAAACTGTTTCCTCTGGTTGGGGGTATTATGCCCGTGTATAATTGAGACACGGACAGCAGGAGTTGATTATAACAAGTCTTTACTGAATGGAGACAATTGGGAAACTGAAACTACAGAAGGTTGCTAGTGCCTTTTATACAGGGGTGGTCACTGCCGGTACTGCAGTCTGAGACCAGTTATTCCCTTAAAGGTACATACACAACAATTCCTCCCCTTTTAGATAAACAGTACATAACATTCATTTAACAACTAAATAATAACTAATTACAATTACAATTACGGTTGCTAGATACATTGGTTGAGGTTAAGCAATTATAAGTTCAGTCTTTGAGGAGGCTTCCTGGTTCTGTCTGGATAATGCCTATTTGGGGTATCAGGTTCTTCTGGTGAGGTTGAGTCGGGATCAATGTCGCTGTTTGGTTCGTCTGCTTCCAATATTATCGATTCTGCGGTAGATGCAATTGGTACTTCGGTTTCATCGCCAGGTGTATCAGATCGTGGTGTGGAGTTGACGTTTTCCAGTGACTCTAGAATCTGGTCAGCATGGCGTCTTACAATGCTCTCTCCAATGTCCACGGTATACATGAGAGGTCCTTGCCGTGTACAGATCGTTCCTGGCTGCCATTTCTCTGTGCGGTAGTCCCGGGCCAAAACTGGTGGACCTATCTTAAAACTCCTGGTCGGCCTTTCATTCATATTCTGAAACTGCCTGTTCTCCACATCTCTTCGGACGTTTGGCTTAACCAAATCCAAGCGGCATCGTAGTCTTCGATTGAAGAACATCATGGCTGGAGTTTGGTTGGTAACCACATGTGTCGCATTCCGGTAGGCAAACAAGAAGTTATCCACCTTATGTTGTAGGGGTATATCTTCATTACTCATTGCCTTGATAGCCTTCTTGAATGTTTGAACAAACCTCTCGGCCAATCCATTAGTGGCTGGATGATATGGGGCGGATGTGTAATGCTTAACACCATTGTTCTTTAAGAACCTCCGGAACTCTTCAGACACAAACTGTGGTCCATTGTCAGAGCAAATCTGTTCAGGCAGCCCATTCCTGGCGAATATGGTTCGTAAGACCGTGATAGTTTTTCCTGTGGTGGTTGAGGACATTTTTATTACCTCTGGCCACTTTGAATGTGCATCCACCGCAATTAAAAACATCGAGTCCATAAAGGGACCAGCAAAATCAATGTGCACCCTTTGCCATGGAGATGAGGGCCACTCCCATGGATGTAGAGGAGCTTGTCGTGGGGCGTTTTGGACCTTCTGGCATCCTGTACAGCTCTTGGTCATCTCTTCGATTTCTCTATCGATTCCCGGCCACCACACAAACGCTCTGGCTAAGTTCTTCATTTTTACCCCACCCAGATGACCCTCATGAAGCTCATTGAGCACTCTATCCATCAATTTGGGTGGAATTACTACTCTGGATCCACACATCAAGGTCCCTCTGCACACTGACAGCTGTTCTCTTCTCGGTGAGAATGCTGGCAGCAGTGGTTCGCCATGTACTGGCCATCCCTTCACCGTCAAATCATAGACCCAGGAGAGTGTCGGGTCATTTCGTGTTTCCTTTTCTATGTTTGCATTCGTCACAGGGAGACATTCGACTATAGTTGAGTGGGCTAACTCCACTGGATCCACTGCCAGTTCTTCTTCCACCGTCGGTAACGGTAGGTGCGACAATCCATCAGCATTCCCATGCTGTTTAGTTCCCTTGTACTCGATGTCATATTGGTGTGCCCCTAGGAAAAGGGACCACCTCTGCAGCCGTTGTGCCGTCATTATCGGTACGCCCTTCTGAGGGTTGAAAATGGAGACGAGAGATTGATGATCAGTTAGTAGAGTAAATTTCTGACCATGCAGGTAGTGATTGAACTTCTTCACCCCCCACACCAGGCTGAAGGCCTCTCTGTCAATCGGAGCATAGTTACGCTCGGCTGAAGTTAACGAGCGTGACGCAAAAGCTATCGGCCTCTCTGAACCATCAAGGAATTTATGTGACAGTACCGCCCCAATGCCGTAGGGAGACGCATCACACGCCAGTCTTATCGGTAGTGATGGGTTGTAGTGAGCCAATACTTCTCTTGAAGTGATTAGGTCCTTACTCTTCTGAAAGGCCCGCTTACATTCATCACTCCATTTCCATGCTACTCCCGTTCGTAGTAGGGCATTCAGTGGATGCAGAATTGTGGACAAATTCGGCAAAAACTTATGGTAGTAATTCACCAATCCGAGGAATGACCTCAGTTGCGACACATTTTCAGGCGCCGGAGCCATAACTACCGCTTCAATTTTGTCAGGGGACTTATGCAACCCCTCTTCATCAATCACGTGGCCACAATACGATATCTGTTTCTTAAAAAACTCGCACTTGGGGCGATTGGCTCGTAGCCCATGTTCACGTAGTCTAGTGAGCACCTGCTCTAGGTTGGCAAGGTGTTCACTGTCATCTTCACCTGTCACTAGGATGTCGTCTAAGTAACACTGAGTCCCCGGAATCCCTTGCAGGACTTGTTCCATCACTCTTTGCCATATCGCCGGAGCTGATGCTACTCCGAAGACCAGTCGATTATACTGGTAAAGACCTTTGTGAGTGTTTATCGTGAGATACTTCCTAGAGGATTCTTCAACCTCCATCTACAAATATGCTTGTGCTAGGTCAATTTTTGTAAAACGCTTCCCTCCAGATAGTGAGGCGAAGATATCTTCTATCCTTGGAAGAGGATATTGTACTGTGTGAAGGATTGGGTTCACCGTCACCTTGAAGTCCCCACAGATGCGAACCTTCCTTGGCTCCTCAGACTTATTGTTTAACGTTTTCTTCATAACAGGAACGATGGGTGTCGCCCACTCGCTCCAGTCTACCTTAGATAACACGCCTGCATTCTCCAGATTCTGCAGCTCTGCCTCGACGGCTGGGCGAATTGCATATGGTACCGGTCTTGCTTTGAAAAACTTGGGAATTGCATTCTCCTTTATTTTTATGGAGGCGGTTACGCCTTTAAGAGTGCCCAGTTCTTGTTGAAATACCTCTTTGGCGTCAGCTAAGATTGTTGACAATCGTCCAGGAGTGACGTCGTCATCCTTTTTACCAGCCACCGTCAGTGTCTGAATGGAGTGCCAGTCTAAACTTATCTTTCTGATCCATTCACGTCCCAATAACGGTGGTCCACCATCTTGCAGAATGTAGAGATACAATTTCCGTATTTTCTTGCCGTTGTATTCGACAGGCACCCTTATTTTTCCTCTGGGGTATACTTTTTGCCCCGTATATGTCCTCAAGACAATGGATGTCTCCCTCAAGGGTATGTGTGAGAATAGCTGCTCGTAGTCTCGTCGATTCATGAAGGTTAGAGCTGATCCTGTATCCAATTCCATTTTGACTTGGGACCCTGCTATCATGAGGGTGACCCAAATGGTTCGGTGATCCTCTTTTGCGATTACGTTGTGAAGTTTGAGACAGCTTAGTCTCTTGTTCCCGGATTCACTATCGCTCATCTGGTCTTCGGAACTACTGTCCGTCATCTTTTGTACTTTCCTGTACGGTTCCTTAGTAGCCTTTTTGTTGTCGTTGGTCTTCTTCCCAGACCTGCAAACTCATGCAATGTGTCCCATCTTTCTGCATTGCCTGCATATTTTGTCCTTGGACCAGCAGTCCTTCTGGTCATGGTTTATTCTGCCGCAGCGATAACATTTTGCAAATCCCCATGTCATTTCGTGGGTGCCGTATTCCTGTGGCTTTTGTTGTATTTCCGCAGCTCCTCTGGCTGCTGCTTCGTACGATACTGCCACGCTGAAAGCCTTATCTAGCATCAGCTCTTTCTCGGAGAGTAACTTCTTCTGGGTTCCTTCACTCAGGAGTTCACAGACAAATTTGTCCTGTAGGGTATCTGCCAGTCCTGCTCCGAACTGGCAGTGCTTTGATAGCTTGCGTAGTTCCATAAGGTACTCAGCATTGCTCTCATGTTTATGCTGAGTTCTCCTGTGGAATTTAAATCTTTCTGCTATCAGCAGCGGTGCAGGGTTTAGGTGTTCCTGTAGGATAGCAACAATTTCATTAAAACTCTTCGCCTTCGGTTTGGCTGGAGTAATCAGGTCCCGCAATAGGCCGTACGTTCTTGCGCCCATTAAGTTTAGCAGTACCGATGCCTTTTTTTCATCGGCTATTTCGTTTGCCTCGCAATATACCTCGACTCTTTCCACATACGTGGTCCAGTCTTCTATTGCATTATCAAAGGCAGTGATATAGCCAGTCTTCGGCATCTTGGAAATCTAAAATGGTGCCTCCCGCGTTTTGCCTTCTTCCCCGATTTAACAAAATGGCGCCTCCCGCGCTTTGCCTTCTTCCCCGTTGGATTAAGATGGCGCCTCCCGCGCTTTGCCTTCTTCCCCGCTGTTGCTAGCATTGCTTTCTGCAGTTTCTGTAGTAACCTGCAGCTCCTCGCGGCTTTCTGTGCGTTTAATATTTTTTATTTTTTTATTTTATTGTTTTACCGTCGTGGAACAACCCTGTGGGACTCTTGCCTCCCTCTCCTCGGGTCTGTACGCTGCCCGGCTTCGTAGCAGTGTGCTCCACCCTCTCTCTCTCTCCTCTTCCCGACAACGCTGCTCGGCCCCGTTGCAAGCCACCCGCTCGAGTTCTAGACCGCCGCAGCCCAGGAAGGATCAGTGTACTACCTGCCACCAGCCCGATTAGCTGAAGCACCATCGACAGGAACCAAGCCCCGCTCTCGACAGCCTCTCCTGCAAATCTTCAACTCCGCTGACTCAAAGGCGGATGCCCACGGTCGACGCCCGTTTCTACTGTTTCTTTCTTCTTTCTGGCCTTGACCTCTGCTCACTTCGCTTCAGGGATGGATCCCATGAGGTGGTGCAGACTGTAGGTAAGTTCGTATCTGCTCGTCGCCAATATTATGTCCGTGTATAATTGAGACACGGACAGCAGGAGTTGATTATAACAAGTCTTTACTGAATGGAGACAATTGGGAAACTGAAACTACAGAAGGTTGCTAGTGCCTTTTATACAGGGGCGGTCACTGCCGGTACTGCAGTCTGAGACCAGTTATTCCCTTAAAGGTACATACACAACAGGGGGAGTCCAGAACAAGGGTGAATTAAAATTAAAATTAGAGCTAGGCTGTTCAGGGGTGATATCAGCAAGCATTTCTTCAACTTTCTCTCCCAAAAAGCTGTTGAGGCTGGGGGTCAATTGAAAATTTCAAAATTGAGATCGATAGGTTTTTGTTCGGCAAGGGCATTAAGGGTTACGGAACCAAGGCAGGTAGATGGAGTTAAGATTCAGATCAGCTATGATCTAATTGAATGGCAGAATAAGTTCGAGGGGCTGAATGGCCTCCTCCTGTCCCTATGTTCTGACTGCTTATAGAGCTTAGCAATTTTACATTGATCACACTTAACTTTTTATCTTGTCTCTACATGTTTCAACATGTTGTGTAGGCTGACCACTAAGTTGTGGATAGCTTTGTGGCCAAGCACCACACTCCCATCCACCTGTTGCTTCAGGCCCCGCAGCCATCTAGTTAACTTACGAACATCCAAATTAGGAGCAGGAGTAGGCCACTCGGCCCTTCAAGCCTGCTCCGCCATTCAATAAGATCATGGCTGATCCGATTACTCCACATTCCCACCTACCCCCTGATAACTTTTCACCCCCTTGCTTACCAAGAACCTATCCACCTCAGTCTTAAAAATATTCAAAGACTCTGCTTCCACCGCCCTCTGAGGAAGAGAATTGCAAAGACTCACGACCCTCTGTGAGAAAAAAATTCTCCTCATCTCTGTCTTAAATGGGCGACCCCTTATTTTTAAACAGTGACCCCTAGTTTTAGATTCTCCCACTGTTTACAGAAAATGAGCTTTCTGGGTAAAACCAAACTGAGTATGTCACTTGTATATTGAACGAGATCGAGGGAGTCACATGGGGAAGTGTCCAACATCGTAAAATTATAAAACATCTAAATGGAGGGTGTGTGTTCCTAATGTGATTTCACAGCAAAAGAACCATGACCTCCAGGATCTGGGAAGAATACTTCCGTAGAAGAAAGATGAATGCGATATTATTCATGATTGCGTTGGTGTGGAATTCTTTTGTCTGATATTGTAAAAAGGCATCATCTGTGGGTTAACACCTTTGTGGACTTTATTACTAATATCGGTTTCAACATGGTTTCAACCCCAAAGACTCTTTGTACTAATATCTAAGGACTATCTGAGCATAACATGACTGCATATAGTATAAATAAAACAAAGGCCCTGAAAATCTGCAGGGTCTGATGGCGCACCCCATGTGTAAATTGGCTGGGTGTACAGTGAAGCAGGCTCAGGCTGCCAGTGTCTTCCCTCTGTCCAACCTAACCATGCCCCCAGTTGTTGCAGGGGAGGATGGCCTGGGAATGAAGGCATCCCTTTGCCAGGAATTTCCTCAGCTCTGGCCTCCCTTCCATCAAGCATCTTGTTCCACCTGCACTCAAGAGTGGTGTATGTGGGGCTCACTTGAGGGTCCCGGCCTTGGTCCTGACCTCGACCCCTCAAAATAATCGGCAGGATGTAGAACGAGTCCCCCTGAAGAGGGGGCGGCAATTAGCCCTTAAAAATTATTTAATATGCCGGTGGTGCTGGCAGCTGGACTCGTGGCTGTTCAGCGTCGCTTTCCTGTACCCCCTTTACTGACGAATGTCCATAGCGACACAGGAGCTTGCTAGTGATAGTCTAATTAGGTAACCTCCTGCCCCCCACTGTAGCACTTAAGCTAGTGCCTCTGAGTCAGAAGATTGTGGGTGCAAGTCCCACTCCAGAGACTTGAGCACAAAAGTCTAGACTGACACTCCAGTGCAGTACTGAGGGAGTGCTACACTGTCAGAGGTGCTGGGCTAGATTTTCAGTCGCTTGCGCCAGCAGTTAGCGCCTTAAGAGAAGTGATTTTCGGGCGCTATGCGTGTAGCGCCTGGGCGCAGCGCAGTTTGCGCCCCGCCCCAAATTAAGTTGCCCGTTAGCACCGGCGCAAAGTTTAGTGCCCGCCCGGATGCGCGCGCAGAAAATGACGTCACATCCTCGTGCAACGCCCTTTGTGCGCCCCGATTCCAAACTTCAGTCGGACCGCCCCATTGTGCGGCTGGCGGCCGGAGCATTTGGAAAAAGGAACGCAACACAACCAGCGCGGGCCCCGGGGGGCGCAAATTAAAGGGGACGTACTCTCCAGTATAAAGGCCAGCCTTTTTTCAGAAAACACTCTTGTGCAACGCATTTCTGGAGACACAAGGAGGATAGCTAACTGGTTTCAAGCAGCAAGAGCCAGGTATTTTTGGACTCAGGCCAGAGCGCTGCAAGTGGCCTCTGGAAATTAGCGTGTTTGCCAGGATTTGATGGGGGTTGCATGGGGTGCCAACGCGGAGCTGCAGCTCCATGTCCGTAGGGCTCGCAGACGCATTGTGAGAGGGGCAGCCCTGGCTAGAGGCAGAGGGGGCTACAGGCGTCGGCCACGTAGGCCTTACCCAGTCAGGCTATACCGCCAGCAGCGCTCCTACCTAAACATGAGTGCCGCGCGATGTGTTAAAAGGCTCCGATTCCGAAAGGAGGTGGTTGCAGAGATCCGCCACCTGCTTCGCCGAGATCTGCGGCCAAAGCTCAGGTGCAGGACGTCTCTGTCGGTGGAAGTGAAGGTGACGGTGGCATTGAACTTCTATGCCACCGGCTCCTTCCAATACGCTGCTGGGGACATAGCAAACATCTCCCAGTACAGCGCGCATCGCTGCATCCGCCAGGTGACCGAAGCACTGTTCAGAAGGAGAAGCCAATTCATCTCCTTCCCCATGGCCCTGGAGAGCCAGCATCAGCGCGCATTGGGATTTTCCAGACTCGGGGAATTCCCCTTGGTGCAGGGCGCCATTGACTGTACGCATGTGGCTTTGCGGGCCCCTCTGGAGCATGGCGAGCAGTATCGCAACAGGAAGGGCTACCATTCTCTGAATGTGCAGCTGGTCTGTGACCACAAGCAGCGCATCATGGCAGTCAATGCCAGCTTCCCAGGCAGCAGCCACGATGCCTTTATCCTGCGGCAGAGTACTGTGCATGACATGTTCCAGGCACAGCCTCCCCCAAGAGGATGGCTACTCGGGGACAAAGGCTATCCTTTGTGCACCTGGCTCATGACCCCGCTCTGCGCGCCCAGGACCGCTGCTGAAGAGGCCTACAACGAGAGCCATCAAATCACCCACAACATCATCGAGCTAACTATTGGGGTCCTCAAGCAGCGGTTCCGCTGCCTTGATCGCTCCGGAGGAGCTCTCCAGTATTCGCCGGACCGGGTCTCCCAATTTGTGGTGGTTTGCTGCATGCTACACAACCTGGCTATCCGCAGGACTCAGGCACTGCCACCTGACGTTGGACCAGCACCTCAGGAGGAGCAGGAGGTGCATGAGGAGGAGGAGGAGGAGGAGCAGGAGTACGTTCCCAGGAGGGAGCGACCAGGGCCAAGGGCCGCACGACGCCACCTTATTACACGGTACTTCTAAGCCCCCTGTCAGGGAATGGCCAGGGGCCATGAGGGAAGGTGAATGCAGCCGCTCCGCAAGCCCTCAGCCGGCGAAGCCAACAAACACTAAGAAGAACAACCATGGAGACTGCATGAATAAAGATAATTTTTTATTAGACAAAAATGAAAAGCCCTTCCCACATGAATCCCCAAAAACAATAAACGGGCCCCACAAAAAGCCCAACAAACGACTCACTCCCACAAACTGGGGAGGAGTCACTCCACCTTTCTTCAAACCGGGCCTCAACGTCGGCCTAACGCAAAAAATAAGCCCTCCAACAACACAACCATGGGCAAAATAAAGATGGCCACCGCCATATAAAAGGAAAGCTGCCCACACCCTCTACTGAGTGGCCCGCGAGGGTGAGACCTTGCCCAGCCTTTTGCCTCCCCTGCCCGGCCTGCTGCTCCTTCGCAAGCTCTGCCCAGTGGCTGCTGCGAGGCTGGGGGAAGGTGCCTGAGGCTCAGATGCCCTTCCGCCAGATGCCGCTGGGGGGCGGCCTACACGGCGTTTGGGCCTCGAGGGGCCGTCTGCTGAGTGGCGCACCTGAGCCTGGCCACCATCAGCTGCAGCCGCTTGCCCTTGACGCCCCAGTGGGGGAATGGCGGCGACGGATGGCGCAATGTGGGCCAGCTGGCGTCTGGGATGCGCTGGCTGGTGCTGTGGCGCGGTGGCACTCGGCCGGGCCCGCACTGCAGGATCCGCAACAATCAGCCGAGGGGCGGCTTGCTGGGATGGTCCAGCGCGGCGGCTGCCCTGGCGATGCCTGCCTGAGACAGCGCGTGTGGCAGCAGTGAGTGCCCCTGTGGTCCTGGTGTGCGCGCGCATCACAGCCGCCAGGGTCTTGACGGCATCAGTCAGCATGCGGCCACTCGCGGCAGTTGCTGCCCCG
This sequence comes from Somniosus microcephalus, assembly GCF_052327205.1. Classification (NCBI taxonomy): domain Eukaryota; kingdom Metazoa; phylum Chordata; class Chondrichthyes; order Squaliformes; family Somniosidae; genus Somniosus; species Somniosus microcephalus. Next base: position 12,035,287 of record NC_141010.1, read on the forward strand.
AACTCGCGCACACTGGTCGCCAGCGACTCGATGGCCTCAGGCATGCGCCCCACCATGCTCATGAGCTCCGTGTGGCGCCGGTCCGAATCCTCGGCCATCTTATCCAGCTTCCGCACCTCCTCTGAGGTGAAGGTGTCCGGACTGGAGTCGCGACTCTCCCGCTGGGGAGGTGGGGGCCGAACTAGGGGACCCTTGCCGCGTTGGTGGCGGTGAGTGTGCCGAACAGCAGCACTCCCCTCTGATCCTTCCCCCCTTTGGGGGGAAGGCCGCGGGCCATGCGCACGGCTCCTGGGTGGCTGGACGCCACTGGTCCCAGAAGCTGCATTGCCCTGCGACAGTTCCTCCAGGCACTCGTCCAGTGAGGAGGTGTCAAGCATTTCCTCCTCTCCTGCGGGACGTGACTGTTCCCCCGAAGGTCCGGCTTGCTCCTCCTCCTCCTCCTCGTCGGAGGTGCTGTCACTGGCAGCTTCAGGGTCCTGGTCGTCACCAGCTGAAAGCAGGAATGCACAAGAGTAGCTTCAGAGTGAGGAGACGGCGTCAGCGAGGGAGTTAGGACTGGTGGCATTCAGCGCATTGGTGGGACAGTGGCAAAGGAGGTAGCTCGGATGGGCCAGTGCGACGCGAGAGGGCCAAAAGGCGAGGTCCTTACCATTGCCGGGCAGTGGAGGGTCGGATACTCCGCACGCTGTGGGGACAATCACATGGGCTCCCATGAGCACACACATGCGCTCCTCCAGCCGAGTGAGCTTCTGCAGCTTGGCGCGGCCACCCCTGGCACGCGCCTGGCGATTAAACGCTACTTTAGCCTGCAAGAGAAAGGACGGGCTGTAAGTGCGCAGTGAAGCCCTGATGTAATGTGCACTGCCTCCCATGGTGGAATAGCGTGGACAGAGTGAAGCCCTGATGTAGTGTGCACTGCCTCCCATGGTGGAATAGCGTGGACAGAGTGAAGCCCTGATGTAGTGTGCACTGCCTCCCATGGTGGAATAGCGTGGACAGAGTGAAGCCCTGATGTACTGTGCACTGCCTCCCATGGTGGAATAGCTTGGACAAAGTGTAGAGTGCCGAATGGCCATGTGATGCTCATGACTGTCCTAATGCTGCTGGCTGAGGGCTGGCCAATAGGACTTTCAGCTCCCTTTGCCCATCATGTCAGGTGTACATGCAAGAATGAGGAGGAGACTGGAAAGGCTACTCACCTTCACAATCCTGGTCAGATCGTTGTATTTTTTACGACATTGTTTGTGGGTCCTGGGGGCATCGCCGGTGAACGTCACCCTCTGGGCGATCTACTTCCAGGCTTTGGTGTAGTCGTGGTGGGTTGGCTTCCTCCCACTCTCTGGGAACAAGATCTTGCACCTCACCTCCAGAGCTGTGACCATTATGTCCAGATCACCCTCTGAGAAGCGCAGGGCACGCTGACGGGCCTTCTCTGGCGTTGCCATGACTCCCTGGGGCTGAGCAGCAGTGTTGAGGCCTCTTTGCAAGGCTGCAGTGTGCAGGGCGTGGCAGCAGACCAATTCGTCCCTTCCCCCTTTAAGAGCTGGTCGGCGCCACGGGGTCTGCTGTCAGTCCAAAAATGACCGCACCCGCGCTGCGCCCCGCCTGGGCGCTATCCCTCTGGACCGCCGGCTTAGCGCCTAAAGATTGGAGTGGAACGCCTCTTTTAGCGCTCCACCAATCTCTTAGGGCGAAGCCACTGAATTTCCGGCAACGGGGCGCTACTTTGGGGCGGGCGCTAACTTCGGATGGGCGCTAAGGTTAGCGCCCCAAAACTGTCTATACTGAAAATCTAGCCCGCTGTCTTTCAGATGAGATGTTAAATTGAGGCCCTGTCTGCTCTCTCAGGTGAACATAAAAGGTCCCATGGGACTATTTTGAAGAAGAGCAGGGGAGTTCTCCCCAGTGTCCTGCGGCCAATATTTATCCCTCAATCAACATAACAAAAACAGACTATCTGGTCATTATCACATTGCTGTTTGTGGGAGCTTGCAAATTGGCTGCCACGTTTCCTACAACAGTGACTACACTACTGGCTGTAAAGTGCTTTGGGACGTGCTGAGGTTGTGAAAGGTGCTATATAAATGTAAGTCTTTCTTTCCTTTATGTTGCATCAGGTGATTGACAGAGCACAAAGTACCCGGAAGAATTGGGTGTGGGTGAAGAAGTGCCATCAACCCAGTGGAGGCTGAGAAGAAACTGCCAAGGGTTTCAGAGTCATAAGCTGTCGGAACAGTTCAGAGGGTTTCCAGGGCCAACATTTAGCAACAATCTAAGAAATTAGCCAACTACTGCACTGTAATTTGGACCCAGTGCATGTTTATTATACTCTTTAATTGAAATAATACACATAACTGGTTACAGAGTCATCTTGTGGAAGAAAATAGATTCACCTTTGTCTAATTGATGACATTGAGTAATAGTCTTCAGTAACTGATGTTTTGTGGCCAATAGACCAGAATATATGACTGGTGGCATAGACAGGCTACTGCCTTCAAAAAATGAATGAGAATAGCTCCATTTTTGAAATAAATTCAGCTCAAGGATATAACACAACATACATTGACCACAGTTTGAGCTGTACATAGCAATCTATTACTCCTACACTTGTAGATGTGCAGTGGCCTCAACCTTTGGGTGTGGTACACTGTAACTCACTCTTTCAGGTCAGAAGTTTACTACTGCAACACTTAACTGCAGTCAATATTTACATACATTTTTACACAAATTATTAAATAATGGTGAAGTTATATTTGAGAGATTTTTTTCATGAAACATACTGTCTTAAAGGCTGTAATAGACAACGTTTAGCAGTGGCTGTATAAAGTGAATGCAGCTGTGCGTGGCTTGTTATTTTACTGTGTATTATCAGGCAGTAGTATTTTTATATTTCATACATATTTTAAGTCTTTTATTTTTTTAAAGCTGAAACTGTAAGAACTGTTATTCACCAGTGATATACAGTAGACATTTCTGCAGGTTGGTTACATCGCAATAACAGTTTCAATTCTTGCATATAAAGTACAAAGTATATTTGTATTATAAAACTATTAATTGACAAGTGTTAGCACATTATTTTATTAAAAAAAAGGAATTCTTCTCAAACAAAGTATCTGGCTCTTTGAAAGATGCTCCCTGTGAAGCGAATGTGTTGCTTTTTCTAAAGGGGTCCTTACGGAGTCCTGGTGCCAGAGGGTCCACTACAATAAAGCAAACTTCTAGTTAAACGAAGGACTCCTGCATCAACAAAAGCACTTTAATATCACCTCCTAGTAAATAGAGAACTAATAGAGAAATATAAAATACAAGTATTTTCAGTCCCATTTATCCCCTATTCTTCCTTCTTTTTTTTTCTTGCCAGCTTGGCTCTCAGCTAGGAGTCCAAGGCCTAGAAATTGGCCTGAGGCGCCCAAGCGGTGCAAAGTTCGCCTGGGCGCTTGAATTTGCGCCGCGATCGCCGCAGTAGCGATCGCCGCAAATTCAGTTGAAGTGCCCCTAGAGGGAGACGGGGCGCGGCTCGAGGCGCTCCGCGTCCCTCTTAGGGTGCTGAAAGTGAACTTCGCAGCACGCTGCGGCACGGCACGCTGCGGTACTGCAGGCCTTCCTCCCAATGTTAAGGGGCAGGGGCCTGCAACAGCGCGAGCCCCGATTGCGAGTGCCGGCAAAAGAGTCCGGCACCAAGGAGAAGTGCCGGGCTCTCGGGAAACAGCTGGCACTGCCGCAGGGGGGGGGACCAAGAGGCCGGGGACAGAGGTGCTGGCAGGCGGCCGCCGAAAAAGCGGCCGCCCCGCACCTCCACCTTAACTTGTGCCTCTGCCGGCACAGTAAGGCCCCGTGAACCGGGCGCGGGTAGCGAACAGCGCAACTGCGGCGTTCGCTACCAAATATCGCGAACGGGGCGTGAATGGGGCGCTGCGCACACCGATGACGTCATCGGTGGCGGCGCAGCGCAAATGTCTAACGCCACCATTAGCACCCCTGCTGAATATCGCGGGAGGCGCAGCCAGTGGCGCTACAGCCACTGACTGCCTCTTTAGGCGCTAAGAGGTGGCGCTACTCACCCAATTTTTCCCCCCAAGGGTTGTAGGTTCAAGCCCCACTATGGACTCGAGCATGTGACCTGCGTAGGTTGCTACTTTACTGCAGTTTGTGTTCAGTTGTGGCTCAGTTGGTAGCACACTTGCCTTTGAGTCAGAAGGTTGTCAGTTCAAAGTCCCACTCTAGGAACTTGAGTACATAAAACTAGGGTGACACTCCAGTGCAGTACTGAGGGAATGCTGCACTGGAGGTGCAGTCTTTTGGATGAGATGTTAAACCAAGGCCCCGTCTGCTCTCTCAGGTGGATGTAAAAGATCCCATGGCGCTATTTCGAAGAAGAGTAGGGGAGTTATCCCTGGTGTCCTGGCCAATGTTTATCCCTCAACCAACATAACCAAAAACACCAGATTATCTGGTCATTATCACATTGCTGTTCGTGGGAGGTTGCTGTGCGCAAATTGGCTGCCGCGTTTCCCACATTACAACAGTGACTACACTTCAATAGTACTTCATTGGCTGTAAAGCACTTTGAGATGTCTGGTGGCCGTGAAAGACGCTATATAAATGCAAGTCTTTTGTTCCTTCTTTTTGAAGGAATGTAGCATTTTTGGAAGTACTGCATTTTGGATATGACATCAAACCAAGGCCAGGTCTGCCTTCTCATTCTCAGGTGGGTGTAAAATTCCATGGCACTACTTGGAGAGCAAGGAGTTCCTCGTGTGCCCTGGCCAACATTTCCCCCTTGACCAGCGCTACAGATTAAGCGCTTGTTGTAGGTGGGATTTTGCTTAATGAAAATTGCTGGCATGTTTGTCTATGTAACAACAATGGCTATTCAGAAGTAATAACATTGCCTGCAAAGCACTTTGGATTGTTCTGAGGCTATCACAAAGCCAATTGGTCCAGAGGGGTAGTTCTGTGATCAAAGGGAGCACGCTCCCAGTTAACAGCAAGGAATTGTGGAATTACTCCTGAGGTATTTTCTTACCAAGGGGCCCAATACTGCAGATATGAAAAAATGCAAAATGTACTCTATTCCTTAGATGGATCAATGGCACGCGAGAGAAAAAGGCCTTTTTTGACTAACGTAAAAAATAAAGATTTATTTTTAGGATGGAGGCGGGACTTCATTTTACCTGCATGTAAACAATGGACACTTTTTTGAATCTGTGTCATGTACAGAATCAAAGAAATTTACGGCACAGAAGGAGGCCATTCGGCCCATCATGTCTGTGCTGACCGTAAAAGAGCTCTCCAGCCTAATCCCACTTTCCAGCTCTTGGTCCGTAGCTCTGTAGGTTACGACACTTCAAGTGCATACCCGAGTACTTTTTAAATGTGACGAGGGTTTCTGCTTCCACCACCCTTTCAGGCAGTGAGTTCCAGACCCCCACCACCCTCTGGGTGAAAACATTTCTCCTCAACTCCCCTCTAATCCTCCTACCTATTGCTTTAAATCTGTGCCCCCGGGTTATTGACCTCACTGCTATGGGAAATAGATCCTTCCTCATCCACTCTATCTAGGCCCCTATTGTTTTACGATTCTGCTCTACTGTGTATTTCTCCCACTCTCTGCTCAAGTATTGGTGATAAAGTCTTCAGTCGTAATGGGGTCGATTCTGAATTTGCCGTCTAAGCATGAAACTGGCGTTGCGGATCTCAACTGTCCACTCTGGCATTTGCCTGCATTTCATTTCCATTAAAAGGAATGGAAATGATAATTAGGTGGTTTCTATAAGAGGCAGCTGATCCGTATCACCAGTATGCCAAGGTGGCAAGGTGAAAATCTACACCAATATCCCTGCACTCCAGAATTCCCTCCATAAACCCACGTGCCTTTTAACCTCAGTAGCCACATCTTCGTTCACCTCCCATAAAATGTCTCTCAACTCCTGCTTGGTGTCTGGATTCTCCCCTTGTATTGTACAAACTTCTGCTGTTCCCCTTGGTTTATTACATCGTTTGAGCCCTTTGATTACATTTCAGTCTTATAATCATTCCCTGGTAGTAAGTACACTAAACATAATGTTAGAAATAGTAATGTAGGGTTAAATTAACATTTTTGACATCAGCTGTTGACAGATTTACGCTGTCTGCAAGATTTAGTTTACCTCATATTAGCTCTGCTAAATACTTCTTCCTCATCTGAGGATTCTTTGTAATGTGACCCATGACCCATTGATTTCTTACGAACTGAATCCAGTGGCTGGTACAAATCTTGAAGCCAAAGCGGCTTTGGAAGGTCCACGTCATCTTCTAACAGGGGTGTCTGATAACAAATGTAGTAATTTCAGTTCAGTTAGATAAAAGTGAATAACTGACAAAAAATTTAAATAGTATCTTTCTCGGGCAATATTTTGCTCTGTTTACTAATTTTATTGAAAAAGTTGATGCAAAGTTCATTTTTATTCATTCACGGAATGTGGCTGTCGCTGGCAAGGCCGGCATTTTCTGCCCATCCCTAATTGCCCCTCAGACGGTGGTGGTGAGCCGCCTTCTTGAACCGCTGCAGTCCGTGTGGTGAAGGTACTCCCACAGTGCTGTTAGGGAGGGAGTTCCAGGATTTTGACCCAGCAATTATGAAGGAATGACGATATATTTCCAAGTCAGGATGGTGTGTGACTTGGAGGGGAACTTGCAGGTGGTGGTGTTCCCATGCACCTGCTGCCCTTGTCCTTCTAGGTGGTAGAGGTCACGGGTTTGGGAGGTGCTGCCGAAGAAGCCTTGGCGAGTTGCTGCAGTGCATCTTGTAGATGGTACACACTGCAGCCATGGTGCACTGGCGGTGGAGGGAGCGAATGTTTAAGGTGATGGATGGGGTGCCAATCAAGCGGGTTGCTTTGTCCTGGATGGTGTTGAGCTTCTTGAGTGTTGTTGGAGCTGCACTCATCCAGGCAAGTGGCGAGTATTCCATCACATTCCTGACTTGTGCTTTCACAGAATCACAGAATCTACAGTGCAGATAGAGGCTATTTCAGCCCATCGAGCCTGCACCGACACATATCCCACCCTATTCCCGTAACCCCACGTATTTAATCCCCTAACACTAAGGGTCAATTTATCATAGCCAAATCAACCTAACCTGCACATCTTTGGACTGTGGGAGGAAACCGGAGCACCCGGAGGAAACCCACGCAGACACAGGGAGAATGTGCAAACTCCACACAGTCGCCCGAGGCCAGATTTGAACCCGGGTCCCTGGCGCTGTGAGGCAACAGTGCTAACCACTATGCCACCGTGCCACCGTGCTTTGTAGATGGTGGAAAGGCTTTGGGGAGTCAGGAGGCAAGACACTCGCCGCAGAATACCTAGCCTCTGACCTGCTCTTGTAGTCAAAGTATTTATGTGGCTGATTCAATTAAGTTTCTGGTCAATGGTGACCCCTAGGATGTTGATGGAGGGGATTTGATGAGGGTAATGCCATTGAATGTCAAGGGGAGGTGGTTAGATGAGATCTTGTTGGAGATGGTGATTGCCTGGCATTTGTGTGGCGCAAATGTTGCTTGCCACTTATCAGCCCAAGCCTGAATGTTGTCTAGGTCTTGCTGAATGTGTGCACGGATTACTTCATTTTCTGAGGAATTGCGAATGGAACTGAACACTGTGCAATCATCAGTGAACATCCTCACTTCTGATCTTATGATTGAGGGAAGGTCATTGATGAAACAGCTGAATATGATTGGGCCGAGGACACTGCCCTGAGGAACTCCTGCATCGATGCCATGGGGCTGAGATGATGACCTCCAATAACCACAACCATCTTTCTTTGTGCTCGGTATGACTCCAGCCAGTGGAGAGTTTCCCCCTGATTCCCATTGTCTTCTATTTTACTAGGGCTCCTTGATGCCACACTTGCACAAATGCTGCCTTGATGCCAAGGGCAGTCACTCTCACCTCACCTCTGGAATTCAGCAATTTTGACCATTTTTGTTCCAAGGCTGTAATGAGGTCTGGAGCCAAGTGGTCCTGGAGGAATCCAAACAGTATCGTTGAGCAGGTTTTTGGTGAGTAAGTGCCACTTGATAGCACTGTCGATGACACCTTCCATCGCTTTGCTGATGATTGAGAGTAGACTGATGGGGCAATAATTGGCCAGATTGGATATGGCCTGCTTTTTGTGGACAGGGCATACCTGGGCAATTTTCCATTTTGTCGGGTTGATGCCAGTGCTGTCGCTGTACTGGAACATCTTGGCTAGATACGTGGTTAGTTCTGGAGCACAAGTCTTCAGCACGATAGCCGGGATATTGTCGTGGCCCATATCCTTTGCTGTATCCAGTGAGCTCAGCCGTTTCTTGATATCACATGGAGTGAATCGAATTGGCTGACGACTGGCTTCTGTGATGGTGGGGACCTCAGGAGGAGGCCGAGATGGATCATCCACTTGGCACTTCTGGCTAAAAATGGTTGCAAACGCTTGTCTTTTGCACTCGCATGCTGGGCTTCGCCATCCTTGAGGATGGGGATGTTCATGGAGCCTCCTCCTCCTGTTAGGTGTTTAACTGTCCACCACCATTTACGACTGGATGTGGCAGAACTGCAGAGCTTTGATCTGATCCGTTGGTTGTGGCATCGGTTAGTTCTGTCTATAATATGCTGATTCCGTTGTTTAGCATGCATGTAGTCCTGTGTTGCAGCTTCCCCATGATGGCACCTCATTTTTAGGTACGCCTGGTGCTGCTCCTGGCATGCTTTTCTACACTCATCATTGAACTAGGGTTGGTCCCCTGGCTTGATGGTAATGGTAGAGTGAGGGATATGCCGGGCCATGAGGTTACAGATTGTGGTGGAATACAATTCTGCTGCTGCTGCTGATGGCCCACAGCGCCTCATGGATGCCCAGTTTTGAGCTGCTAGATCTGTTCTGAATCTATCCCATTTAGCACAGTTGTAGATGCATTGATGTCATGGGGCTGAGATGATGGCCTCCAATAACCACAACTGATGGAGGGTGTCCTCAGTGTGAAAACGGGACTTCGTCTCCACAATGACTGTGCGGTGATCACTGCTACCAATGCTGTCATGGACAGATGCATCTGTGACAGGTGTATTGGTGAGGACGAGGTCAAGTAGGTTTTTCCACTCGTGTTGGTTCTCTCAACACCTGCCGCAGGCCCAGTCTGGCAGCTATGCCCTTCAGGGCTCTGCCAGCATTGGTGCTACCGAGCCCACTCTTGGTGATGGACATTGAAGTCCCCCACCCAGAGTACATTCTGTGCCCTTGCTACCCTCAATGCTTCTTCCAAGTGGTGTTCAACATGGAGGAGTACTGATTCATCAGCTGATGGGAGGGCGGGAGGTGGTAATCAGCAGGAGGTTTCCTTGCCCATGTTTGACCTCAAGCCATGAGACTTCGCGTGATTCGGAGTTAACATTGAGGACTCCCAGGGCCACTGCCTTCCGACTGTGTACCACTGTGCTGCCACCTCTGGTGGGTCTGTTCTGCCAATGGGACAGTCTGGCAGACAGTTGGCTGAAAGGTCTGTGAGTATATGTCAGGTTGTTGCTTGACCAGTCTGTGGGATACCCCTCCTAATTTTGGCGCAAGTCCCTAGATGTTAGACTTTGTAGGGTCGACTGGGCTGACTTTGCCTTTGTCGTGTCCAAATCCGTTGCCTTGGTTGAAGCCGGGAGGTCCATCTGGTTTTATTCTTTTCATAGCAGTTTGATACAACTGGGTGGCTTGCTAGGCCATTTCAGAGGGGCAGTTAAGAGTCAACCACATGGCTGTGGGTCTGGAGTCACATATAGGCCGGAGCGGGTAAGGACGGCAGCTCTCCTTCCCTAAAGGACATTAGTGAACCCGATGGGTTTTTACAACAATCCATGGTCACCGTTACTGATACTAGCTTTTTATTCCAGATTTAATTAATTAACTGAATTTAAATACCCCCAGCTGCCGTGGTGGGATTTAGAACTGACGTCTCCGGATCATTAGTCAAGGCCTCTGGATTACTAGTCCAGCAACATAGCCACTATGCTACCGTACCCCGTAAGTTAAAGCAAGGAGCACTGCTTCATGCATGTATTTTCCCACTAAGGTTAGTGAATGGAAGAAAAAAATAAGTGCCTTTCTTTCAATTGAGATGTTACCTTTTGTGCATCTTTTGATGAACTCTTCCCAGTTATTCGATCTGTAACTTTCTTCAGAGGGCTGTGTGCACAAAACACACAGAACTGTTGACATTTCTATGGGTTTGTTTTACATAAAAAGACATGGGTTGTAAGAGCTAGAATGGAACATTACATTTCAAAGCTTATTGCAAACGGAATGTTTACCTCTTAGATTGCTTTTTAAAACCAGCATCTCCCGCAGCATAAGGCGTCTTTGATTCCGACCTTTGAGAGCAAATCTATTATCAAAAATGAAAAAGTTAAAAGAGATTTTTTTCCCACAAATCAATGAACTGTTCTTAATATGCTCAGGATATATGATCAAAAAAACAGCATACAGCAGCGGTTTTAAAACAAAATGATATAAAAAGCAGTAATCTAATGCAGAACTGAAAAAGAATGATCCACTTTTGCATTCCATCACATGCCGGGATTGCATATTGGAATATTAGGAGTGGGGGATTAACTTAACTGAAGATGGGCGGCCTACATAATAGGCACAACACCCTTTGTGCCCAGTATTATGATGTGTGCTCCCGCCATGCGCTGCGCAGCACCAGTAGTGCAAAAATGTAAAACTTGCCCATTTGTATTTGTCTACGTTGCAGGATAACAATCGTTCATTTTTGCTACTGTGTATTTTCTCATTTTTAGTCTGATTTATATTATACCAATCACTTTCCTCTAAAGTTAGTTTAAAATCACACAAATGAGTGTGGTGTTTTTATTTTTTTTTATTGACATTTTTCAGTCGTGATAAATGACGATTCAGCTTCCAGCTGCGCCATTGGTTGCTGGGAAACCAGGTGCCAAGTCTTACTCCGACTTGTCTGGCTCAATCACTTGTTGATTCCACCTGTCTACCCTCCATTCCTGCTCCCTGGCCCGTCCTCCAATGTTGGGCATATCTTTTGCTTCCAGGTCTGGCACGAGGGTTGCCAACTCTGGCTGGATGCATTCCTGGAAGTTTCATTACCATGGCATCCCGCTTCCCACTGCCCAGCCACCATGCTCCCGCGATTGGTCGCCCAACATGTCCACCCTCATGGGACACTATCTTCCCACACCAATTGGAAAGTGAACAGACTCTTCATGACTCAATTGTATGATTCTTGCCTGTCAAACAGCATTTTTTTCCCCCCCAACTCCTACATTTTTATAACCAATAAAAAGTGTTCAAAGAAAATGAGAAAAAAACACCATTTTTTTTAATGCTCCTATGATTTTTCTCCCGGGTGTTGCTCACAGCAGTGTCCTGGAGATTAATCCTCAATTCCTGGAGACTCCAGGACAATCCTGGAGGGTTGGCAAACCTATCTGGCAAACAGCTCTGCTCCTGGGCCTAACCTTCAACAAATTATCCTGGTCTTGCATATTGGCCCACTGCCCTAATCTTTTTTCTTGCTCTCTGTTATAAATCTCATCATTCATCAAGAAACTACTCGTGAAATAACGCTGGACGGCCAGCTGGCGGCGCCGTCCAAGGAGTATAAATACTCGGGCGTCGGCCCCAGCTTGCCTGGGACATTTTGTAAGACAAGGAGCTAGTGAAATACAACTAGACCTCCATGTTCTGAAACAAGTTGATTAAAGCCTTGCTTTATACTCAAACCAAGTGCGTAGTGAGTTTTATTACATCACTCTCCTTGCCCTGTGTTCCACTCCCAGCCACTTCTAAGGAATTGGCCTGTACTTCACTGCTGGGTGGGTGTACTCTGCTTCCTCGGGCCAGGCGTTTGCTCACGGCTACTGTTGTGCTCTCACTCTTTACAGGGCTAGGGCTTGCCCTGTGCCCATGAATGCAGCCAGACACTAGCCGCCCCAAATGTTTTCTTTTTATTAGTTCATGGGATGTGGGCATCGCTGGCAAGGCCAACATTTATTGCCCATCCCCAGTTGCCCTTGAGAAGGTGGCGGTGAGCTGCTTTCTTGAACCGCTGCAGTCCGTGTGGTGAAGGTACTCCCACAGTGCTGTTAGGGAGGGAGTTCCAGGATTTTGACCCAGCGACGATGAAGGAACGGTGATATACTTCCAAGTCAGGATGGTGTGTGACTTGGAGGGGAACTTGGAGGTGGTGGTGTTCCCCTGCACCTGCTGCCTTTGTCCTTCTAGGTGATAGAGGTCACAGGTTTGGGAGGTGCTGCCAAAGAAGCCTTGGCGAATTGCTGCAGTGCATCTTGTAGATGGTACACACTGCAGCCACGGTGCACCGGTGGTGGAGGGAGTGAATGTTTAAGGTGGTGGATGGGGTGCCAATCAAGTGGGCTGCTTGATCTTGGATGGTGTCGAGCTTCTTGAGTGTTGTTGGAGCTGCACTCATCCAGGCAAGTGGAGAGTATTCCATCACACTCCTGACTTGTGCCTTGTAGATGGCGGAAAGGCTTTGGGGAGTCAGGAGGTGAGACACTCGCCACAGAATACCTAGCCTCTGACCTGCTCTTGTTGCTACCGTATTAATGTGGCTGGTCCAGTTAAGTTCCTGGTCAATGGTGACCCCCCAGGATGTTGATGATGGGGGATTCAGTGATGGTAATGCCGTTGAATGTCAAGGGGCGATAGTTAGCTTGGCTAGAGGCGCGGCCCATCACAGCCATATCCTCACGATATTCTACCGCTGAACTTGCCTTCCACTTCTGCTCCTGGGCCTGTTCTTGGTTCCTTGGCCTAGACCTATCTAAACCTCACAGCACTGTAAGCCCCTCCCCCGGGTCTGCGGCCTGCCCTATGATCTTTATCGCTTCACTCTTGTGCTTTGTTGCCCCATCACCATTTCCTCAAAGCTATTATGTGCACTATTTATCTTATTGCCAAAAATGTTTGCAAACATTTAGGACCACAGTGATTCAGCAACCATGCAAAATATAATGGCCTAGAAATGTGGACGTGCCTATTTTTGGGCCTGAGATTGGGCCTGGGGCCTTGTTTTCATGAAGTGGGTGAGCTGTAGAGAGTAAGAGGCGCATCGCTTGCCGAAGTGTTGGTGAAGAGCATGCTGTTGTGACGCTAGCAGGTAAGTGAGGAAGCGATCGCTGGCTGGGTGGAGCCCGAATTTCTAGGCCAATATATTGTGACAGTGTTAAAGCATTATAGATAACCTAAGCCCAATAGTAACAATGTTCCATTGCTCTCGTGATGAGAACCCACGGTAGAAGACATCAGTACATCACACAAAGAAGTTTGTGCGTCACAAGGAGCACACCAGCCCATCACACAGGAAGGCCAAATGCATAGGATTGCCAACTCTGGATGTTTTCCGGGAGGTTTCATTACATAACTTCCTGCCTCCAACCTCCTCGCCCCAAGTCTTGGAGATTTCAAGACAACCCTGGAGTGTTGGTGGCAACCCTCCCAGTACATGATATGAAGAGACTGGTTCCTTCCAACCAGACAAAATTGGGTTCAGAGCAGTTTGCTCAACACCTACAGAGGAAACAAGCACAAGCCCAGAAATATGGATCATCGAAGCTTACAATGAGTTTGAGGGGAGAGCACAGATGAGACACAGAGCACAGGTGCAGGAGGAAGCGTTGGTCAGCAGCATGGGTCGACTAGGCCTGTATTCACGAGAGTTTAGAAGAATGAGAGGGGATCTCATTGAAACGTATAAAATTCTGACAGGGCTAAACAGACTGGATACAGGGAGGATGTTTCCCCTGGTTGGGGGGTCTAGAACGAGGGGTCACAGTCTCAGGATACGGGGTAGGACATTTAGGACTGAGATGAGGAGAAATTTCTTCACTCAGAGGGTGGTGAACCTGTGGAATTCTCTACCACAGAAGGCCGTGGAGGCCAAGTCACTGAATATATTTAAGAAGGAGATAGATAGATTTCTAGACACAAAAGACATCAAGGGGTATGGGGAGAGAGCGGGAATATGGTATTGAGATAGAGGATCAGCCATGATCATATTGAATGGCGGAGCAGGCTCGAAGGGCCGAATGGCCTACTCCTACTCCTATTTTTCTATGTTTCTAAAATGGTTGGGCTGGTACTAGGGAGAAGGTCATCGTGGCCTCTGGTCTGGCTGAGTTGCTTTCAAATGGAGGATATTATATAAGCATGAAAGCATTGGCCAGTCACTGCAATCATGCACTGTAAGCTGGTGTAGATAAATTGGGTCGTGCACGATCCAGGTTTCTGCAGTCATGAGCAACGTGGTCCACATAGCATGCTGCGACTGACCACTTGGCAATTGCTATGGAGATCTGAGTAGTGCAAATAGAAGGCACAGTAGATCATCCCTGATAAATGCTCCCATTGATCCTGTTGAGGCATATATCTAGAGACTTGAGCACATAATCTAGGTTGACATTCCCAGTGCAGTACTGAGGGAGTGCTGCACTATCGGAGGTGCCGTCTTTTGGATGAGAAGTTAAACTGAGGCCCCATCTGCCCTCTCAGGTGGACATAAGAGACCTCGTGGCACTATTTCGAAGAAGAGCAGGGGTGTTTTCCCAGATGTCCTGGACAATATTTATCCCTCAACCAACACCTAACAAAGCAGATTATCTTGCTGTTTGTGGGAGCTTGCTGTGTGCAAATTGGCTGCCACATTTCCTACATGACAACAGTGACTACACGTCAAAAGTGCTCCATTGGTTGTAGTGCGCTTTGGGATGTCCTGAGATTGTGAGAGGCGCGATATAAGTGTAAGTCTTTTTTTTTCATTTTACATTCTATAATGTGATAATGGCAACTTCAGTGTGCTTGGAGCCAGAACCCAGACAAACTTGACTGAGAATTCTTGGGCTCCCATTTCAATACAAAGATCTGTGCTCATCCAGATCAGTGGCCTATGTGTGGACTCATCCTCCAGCAAGATTACATGTGGAGTAGCGCAGGAACAGGTGGCTGGCTCTGAAATCAATGCTGGTTTCTGCATACGTGACAAGAAACTTCCAGTAGGTACATTGCAGGGCAGTCTTGGCACAGGTGAAGGGTCTCTGGACCACTAGCACAAGGAGTTAAATAGGCAGTCACAATCTCAAGGCCATCTCAGGCCATTCAGTGTAGCCTTCAATTACGGGTTCACTTAGAAGCTAATGATTAAAAGAACAGTACAGTAGTACATGAAGCACTAGGGGTCAGTGTGACAGCACAGCACACGTTGATCATGCTTACATGCCGTTGCACAAGTAAATACAGAACACTTCAGATGTACATTGAAATCCGGCCTTTTAATTGCCTCATCTGAAATGCATGCACCAGTGTTAGGTACACAACCAAAGCATATGCAAGTGAAAGGGGTAAACTACCGAGACACAGCAAGCAGTAGATCCAAGATATCAATCAGTTCTGCTAATCAGTTCCTGCTTCATGTGTGGTGCTCATTATGTAACAAAATCTTCGATGAACTCTCAATTGCCAGTCTCCCTTTCTTCAATAACTACTGTTACTGGGGTTCTTGCACCTCCTCTTCTTCCAAGATTTCTGGCTACTCTTCAGCCATTTCCATAATAAGGGTTCTGTCCAGCGCAATATTCTGCAGCTTGCAGCATTCCACAATAATGTTCAAAACCCTCCTTGAGGTAAATTGCAAACCTCTCTTAGTGGTTTGAAGTGTTGCTTCAGTAAACCAGATGTTTGGAATATGAGACTTCTGCCATGTGCATGTGCCTTGCTCTGTTATATTATTGGGCATATAGCTTTCATGAGTCATGGTTGCAGCATCTAGCTATACTCTCTAAGCAGTCAACCTTCCAACTTTCTTTCCTCTTGGAAAACTTGAAGCCTACATGAATGCCTGAGGATGTCAGAGCCCTGTGCACTCCCAGGGAATGGCGCATTTGTGCGCTTGGTTTTTGTGTGACAGTTGCAGACTATTTGTGCAAAGAGCTGAAGCACTTCCTGTAAATGTTGGGCTGAGCTTTGTGTGCAGGTGCTTAAAGAGCTACATGCATACCATCGATGATGCCCTGTATCATCCTGGACATGCCTCCTGGATCTCCTGCTGTAGAAGTTGAGGGCTAGGGTGGCTTGCAATGCTACAGATATTGCAGTGCAGATTTGATTAAATTAGATTGCATACCTTGTTGTTAATTGCCTCCCTATTCAGCAAAAGTCTCCTCAGGTAAAGCTTCTTTGTAACATGCAGCTATCCCACTCTTGTACTACACAGATTCTCTGGGATACCAGCCGATACTGTGAGTGAGCATCTTATGTCGTCTGATCTGTGTGGCTGCTTTCTTCTGCTCCTGTTACTCCTCCTCCTGCTCATCTATCAATATGGCACTGCTTGTTGCAACCATTCTGTCGATCAGAGAGAACAAGGCCTCTTTGTGCAGTTTTGTGACTGCAATTCTTTTTGCCTTGCCTTGCACTCTGTAGACTCTCTCCATGACTTTAACACCAGTCTTTATCAGGTGTGATATTTACAGTTATCAGAAGTCACAAGCTATGCAGTTTTACACAAGGTACCCTCAGAAGTCTTTTAGTCAAGGTTTAACAAACTAAAATCAGCTATACATGTTGCATTAACGTTCATAACAACTGGTAATGCAAGGGAAGCGGTTTTTTGAGGAGAGATGGAAACCATTAGCTCAAACATCAAAAAATACTCAGCAATAACCCTCGGTTTGTGCGGACAACAACTATAATGCATGGAAGACTTTTTAATCCCTTAGTCCAAAGTATTGTTTCATGCTGAGATCAAAAGCTGTAAATTTGCACGGGACCTCATATTTCATGGAATTATCTCATTTATATCACTGATTTATATTCATGAATGAAGAAGCCCTAACAAAATGGCTACTCGCCCCCCTCTTGCCATTGCTGCACTTCCTTGTGAACCAGTTTTTAGTTTGTCCAGCTACTCTGCACTTTTTGTTTGAGGTGTATTGAAAATCAAAATAAGGAACACAGCCAATTAAAAAAAAACATTTTGTGCACTTTTTTGATTATAAATTGGATATTGAAACGTATAAGATTCTGAGGGGGCTTGACAGGGTAGATGCAGGGAGGA
Source organism: Somniosus microcephalus (assembly GCF_052327205.1). Classification (NCBI taxonomy): domain Eukaryota; kingdom Metazoa; phylum Chordata; class Chondrichthyes; order Squaliformes; family Somniosidae; genus Somniosus; species Somniosus microcephalus. Next base: position 12,052,401 of record NC_141010.1, read on the forward strand.
TGTTTCCCCTCGTGGGGGAATCTAGAACTAGGGGGCATAGTTTCAGAATAAGGGGTCACACATTTAAAACGGAAATGAGGAGGAATTTCTTCTCTCAGGGGGTCGTGAATCTTTGGAATTCTCTCCCCCAGAGAGCTGTGGAGGCTGGGTCATTGAATATATTCAAGGTGGAGATAGACAGGTTTTTGAAATATAGGGGAGTCAAGGGTTATGGGGAGCGGGCAGGGAAATGGAGTTGAGGCCAAGATCAGATCAGCCATGATCTTATTGAATGGCGGAGCAAGTTCGAGGGGCTGAATGGCTGACGCCTGCTCCTATTTCTTATGTTAGCAGCGGCTGCAGTACTACTGGTAGGTTAAGAAGGAACTGCTGTATGTGAGGATGACGAGTATGGGTGGGCAAGTTTTTGGTATGATGGGGATTCAGCAGGGCAGTTAGTTGGCAATTAATACTGTTTGGACTCTGCATACCTTTCAACTGGCCCATGGACAAGGTCGCCACTTGCTAATGGTTATGGAGCAAGAACAGCCATTTTCTGTGGGAGCAAAGTGTTCAAAGGAGAGGGCCATTGCTCAGTGAGAAGCAGGATCTGTGTGTACTAGCAGAACTGGAGCAGGACCAGTATTTTCTGTATAATGGGAGTAGCAGGCAATGAGGTTAGCGCCCAGTGCTGCAGAGGGCAGTTCAATCATCATTCGACATCGGATTTTACAGAAATGGGTGCAAACAGATGGAATGCCTTTATTTATAAAGGGGGAAAAAGTCTTACCCAAAAATGTCATTAGCAGCAAGTAAAGTGCTGATTGAAACCTGGTGACTATTTTGGATAAAGTGAAGCTAACTTTAGTTGTTGCTGATAATGGTCAGGTTTGATAATGCTAAAACTTTTTGAGATGTCAAGAGCTGTTTAACGAGATTCTTTTGTGTGGCGTTAAGTGAAACCTGTTGCATATGTTTTAATTTAAAAAGTTTTCAAGATTTGAACTGCTGTCCTCCTGTCTCAAATTGATGTAATTCGAGTTCTCCTCGGAAAAGAGACAACTAGGGTGAACTTCCACAGGGCGTGCCACTCAAGTATTTTACGCTTACGATGATGGGGCTTGTTTAGCCTGCCCTGCGAGGTTCCCGGCCAATTAAAAGGAAGTGGGTCTGATGATGTCATTTGATGACGCGTCATCAGCCGGTTTCCTTAAAGGGGCCATGTCCAAATTGACTTTGACAGTTCTGCTGTCAGTGTTCTGCAGCATTGAGGTGCTGCAAACACTGACGAGCACTGCACAAAGGTGCACGGCTGCACCCAGGCTCTCCCATGCTTATGGAGAGAGTCACAGCACGCAGGGAGGTTCTCTTCCCTTCCAATGGGCGGAACACATCTCCCCAGGACACCAACGCAGCCTGGTTGCACATTGCACAGGAGGGATTCTGGGAACCAAGGTGAGATTTTTTTCAAGGGTACCGATGCTGATGGAATAGATGGCAGGTGTTGTCAATGTTGAGATAGGTTGTTCCAAGGAGGTGACAGTGGATAGAGAGATTACTCCAAACACTTCAAAAGTGCATAAAGCTCAAAGGTGGGTTCCAAATACTGAAGGCTGAAGCTTCTGAGATTGGAAAGTGACCAGCTGTAAAATGGTTGCTTTTATACCACTTTTGCAGCTGTCACCTAATGAAAGAAATGGAGAGTTGTTCAGAACCTGACCTACTTACCTGACATGATCCCCAAGCGACGGGAACCTCGTGGAAAACTTGGGAAAATGCTTTGTACCTGGTAAAATGGTGATTAAATTGCTTTAAACACCCTCTTAACTAGCACAATTGCATGACCTGCCGCTTGGTGCCGTGTCTGCCAAGCGCAGGCAGAACCGGCACTAGGGAAACTCACAAGGAGGCGTGTTTAGAGCAGGACACCGCCCTGCTGTCAATCGTTTGGCTTTTGGCAGCGGACCCGTCTCCGAACCCGACCTCTGAGCGCCAGCAAAATTCAGCCCGCCGTGTGGGATTGGAGTCACGTGTCAGCCCTTCACTGATGTACGAACATCTGTGAACCAGTTGCATTCTTACAATAGTCCAACAGCTTCCATGGTCATTGCTTTCCTGGTGCCAGCCCACAGATAACCATATTTATTGAATTTAATCTCACAATTTGCCATAGTGGGATCTGAACTCACCCCTGGCTTTTTAGTACTAAAACCACTGCTGTACAGTACCTTATGATTTCTGTGTTCAGCTCAACTTAGGTGTGTAAATCTGTGTATTACTACCCTCCAACATGTGAAATCAAATGATATGTTGTGAATTCAGAGTTATTATATTTGTGCACAAATAGAAATCAGAGGGGTGATTTCATAATCAAGCGCTCCCAGTGGGGAGTGTCATTCACAGGAAGTATAGCCCGGGAAGTAGTGGTGGTGACGGTCCTCACAAAATTGACTTTTATCAGGTCTACAGCAGTCATGCTAAGACTTTATACTGTACTGATCAGATCACACCTGAGAGTATAATTTGTGAATTCATACTCCCAGCCAGGAAGTCACACTGCAGCTCTGATTCTCTGGCTCATGCTCCCTGCGAGTGTTTGGCTCCCAGCTGTGAGTGCAGGGTCATCAAATTACCCCTCTGAAGTATTGAGTTCAGTTTTGTTTACTACATTATATATTGGAGGTATATGTACTGGTGGGTGCAAATATGAGCAACCAGGATGATCCCATGCGTAAAGGGATAAGCTTTGAGGAAAGATTACAAAACTCAAGCTCTGAATGAAGAAAGTTATGATGGGGGGTGGGTGTCTATCAAGATGTTTAAAATATTAAATGGTATAGAGAAGGTAAACCCAGATATTATTTCCTGGATCTGAAGACTTGAGCTTTAAGTTAGTGAAAAGTAAATTTAAAATAGATATTAGGATTTTTGGAATAATCGGCCAGGCAAGGAATAAAAATAAGGATTTTAGGGGTGTTCAAAATGCAGCTGGCTACTAGGTTAGGTGAGTTAGGATACTAGAGGAGGAGCTTGATGGGCTTTAAGGGCTTCTGTCATCCTTAACTGGAGCGCTTCAGCTATGAAGAGGGACTGGACAGGCTGGGGTTGTTTTCCTTGGAGCAGAGAAGGCTGAGGGGGGACCTGATTGAGGTATACAAAATTATGAGGGGCATAGATAGGGTGGATAGAAAGGAACTTTTCCCCTTAGTAGAGGGGTCAATAACAAGGGGGCATAGATTCAAGGTAAGGGGCAGGAGGTTTAGAGGGGATTTGAGGAAAAACTTTTTCACCCAGAGGGTGGTTGGAATCTGGAACTCACTGCCTGAAAGGGTGGTAGAGGCAGGAACCCTCACAACATTCAAGAAGCATTTGGATGAGCACTTGAAGTGCCATAGCATACAAGGCTACAGACCAAGTGCTGGAAAATGGGATTAGATTAGACAGGGCCTGATGGCCGGCGCGGGCGCGATGGGCCGAAGGGCCTCTTTCTGTGCTGTATAACTCTATGACTCTATGACTATGGTCTTGTGTTCTTGATCTTGTTGAGGTTGCCTTTAGTTATTTGAGACTGCAGATGCCTTTTTTTAAGGATTGTGAGGAATTTGCCTTCTGTTTGTCTCATAAAATGGGATATAAATTCAGTCTCATTAACCTGCTCCTCAAAATTCTCATTGACACCTACCTGAGGTGAACAACAGATTATTGTTTTCTGGTGCGCAATTTGTCACTTAAAACAAAAACACATAATGAACAGTCACCCAGCTGCTGCCATGTCTAAATTGGCTTATGCTTACTAGGTTTTTATTAATTTTTACCAGATGGCTAATGTTTACCAATGCCACTCAAAATAATCCCTCCAAATAGTGATACTGGAAATGCCAACCAACTCTGTGTAGGCAGGGACAAGCATTTGACAATTTAAGGGTAAACATACTGAGACTCCACTCCCCTTGCAGAATCTTGCTTGGATCAGGCACAGGGGGCAGTGCACCCAATTTGCGGTGCTACCCATTTTCTGGTCATTAATTTTAATGACTAGAAAATTGGGAGCACTATGAATTGGGTTGCTGATCACCGTGCCCGATTCTTCGATCTGCATTCCCGTTCAGTGAGGCTCTGCACCAGCATTATAGGTATTCCTTTCAAACACAAATGAGGATGTCAAAATAGTAAGGAGCAGAACCTACCTCTATTAGACAAACCACTGCAATAATAATCATCACTACAACAGTAACTGCGATAGCCAGCAGAAGCTTGTGCCCATACTCCACTGCAGATAAACTCACCACCTTCTACAACAGAAACAGAATTTAGTTATGGCATGAATAAAAAAAGTTTAGCTTGCAAAAGAGACATCATGACATTATGGAAAAGGATAAAGGTATTTGAGAGTGTTAGTATGTAGACAAAGGCACAAACAAATTAGAGTTTACAGCATTGCAATAATCATCATCATTTGCTTCAATGAGCCTTCGTTGGTTCCTCTCAAAAGCGGAAGCCTCGAGTAAAATGCAGTTCTGCTCTCCTCCCCTTTGAGGTTCCTCCGGCGACCATTTTAACCCAAATTGACAGCCAGAGCTTTTCTTCTCCACATGGATGACCCTCAGTAGCTCAAAAACGGGCTAATAGCCTCCGAATGTTGATAGAAAAAATAATGGTCTTACCAGCAATTTCTTACCTTCCCCTTTAAATATTCATTGTTACAAAAAGAAAATAAACTTTTCAGGTTGAAAAAGTTAATTGTGTAATTACTCATTCATGCTTTTTTAAAAAAAAAACTATTTTACATTGATTGACGTTTTCTACAACAATCTTACACAGTAGCTAGCAGTAAGGGCAGCAACAGGTTTAAAGTAAACTTTTCTGCACTCCCCGAACTTGGTTGCTTCGATCAGTCTGGGTCACAAATAGTAAATTACTCATCTTTAGGTGGGGTAATCATTATTTTCAAATGAAGGATTAATTTTTGCAAGGCCGTGGAGCTCCAGCAGAACTTGCAGACAGCAGGCCAGGTTTGGAAAATCGGGGTCTCGGACCTCACAAACCTGATTTGTGGAGTTCCTGATTTTTGCACAAATGGACTTACCTGTATAACAATAGTGACTATACTTCAAAAGTAATCTATTGGTGAAGAGCTCTAGGAGGACCTGATAAGGTGCTATATAAATGCAAGATCTTGCTTCTTTCCGCAGATTATATAGAAATTGCTACCATGGAGTCTCCCCTTGTTATCCACATTCCTGATGGATAAGAACTATGGGACGCGACAGCTTGGCTCAGTTCAAAGCACTCTGAACTCTGAGGGTTTGAGTTTGGCATCACAGCTTGTGAGCATGATATTGGCTGTCATTCCAATGCAGTACTGAAGGATGGCGCATTATTAATGGTCTGCCCTTTGGATAAGACATTAAACCAAAGTCCAATCTGCCCGGTAAAAATCCCATAACATTATCCGAAGAATTCTCCCAGTGTCCTGGCCTACAACGCTCCCTCAACCAGTAGCACCTGAACAGACTGATTTGCCATTTTTAATCATTTATAGTAGATGTATGTGGGATATCAGCCAGATAGAATGGTTGCCAAACTTGTCTACTAACAACAATTAATACACAGATTTCAAGGCAATTCACTGTGTAAAGTGCTTTGAAATGTTTCAATGTGGGCGAATCTATATTAATATAAGTATTATTTATTTAATCACAGAATCACAGAAATCACAGAAACCCCACAGTGCAGATAGAGGCCATTTCGGCCCATCGAGCCTACACCAACACATATCCCACCCTATCCCCGTAACCCCACGTATTTAATCCCCCTAACACTAAGGGTCAATTTATCATAGCCAATCAACCTAACCCGCACATCTTTGGACTGTGGGAGGAAACCGGAGCACCCGGAGGAAACCCACGAAAACACGGGGAGAATATCCATGACTTCTCAAAATAATCAAGTGAAATTCTAAAACAATCTAACGTAACAAACTACACCACTCAATCATGACGAACTGCATTCCACAGATGCCACTTTCATTGACATGACAGAATTAAAATGTCCCAGAGAGTATTTGACAATTTATGCCCATACTTGTTCTGTAAACTTTAATCTTATTCTTAATCATATGTCAATCCAGCTCTTTTTGAAAGGAGTCCAGCTCTGAGGTTAGGTGGTTTTTATACTACATTTGCATGAATCAATTTTTTTTATCTTGGGTTTGTTGGCAGTTGGGTTCCTTTTCAATTTCTCAGGCAAATGTTACTGCAGAACATTCCTTCGGCACTGTCCTAGAGCAGAGCTGAAGAACTGTCTGAGGATATCAGATGGGACTGCTGCATTTTTAGGTTTTTACTCAGATATTTTCCTTGTGCTTTGTGCCAAATAACACTCTTGTAAGCGAGTCGAAGTGAAACTTTAGTTGCATAATATCTGGTAATGTAGATAAGAATCAAACTGAAACCCTGTTGCTGTCTTCAGCTTATTACATCCCATATGATCTTTTGGCCTTCAGAAAGCAATCATTCAATCAGGCCATGGCTTAGGCTATTAATGACAGAAGAGAGCTTTAACAATAAGTAGATAAATCAGTGGTAGCAAAGACAAACAGCAAATTTACATTAATATCCAGAGCATAACTATTCTTTCCTGAATATGAAACAAAATAATAAACATATGTGACCCTGTGCTAAAACTCATAATAATGCTGGACCTGAGATAGACCTGGAGCTGAACTTTGACAATAAGTTTACATGGGGCTTGCGGCCTAACCTCCTGTGGAAGATTTTTGTATCTGAAATGGGTCCCATCAAAGGACAATGGCAACAATCTATTCACGCATATCAAAGCCTTTTTGAATTCTGCCTTGTCCTGAGGTGTGTATATCAGCCAACCTGGGATGCGTTTTATCTGCGGCCTGTAGAAATAGCGACAGTAACCAATTTTAACCCTGTGTGTGCTGTGACCAGTAAGAAAAAAAATGCAATAAATATTCCATCATAGGCAAAAATGCTTCACTTTTGCCACACTTTGATATTTAACCAGGAACAAAGAACATCAACATATAAAATTCTTCTAACTGTATTACACATATTTGCAGGATAAAATTAACCATTTCTGGCACTTCCGAAGGATGCAGAGATGCCCTCTTATCTGTAGAACAATCATTTTACTGGACTACTTTTTAGAATAATGTCAGCAAAGTAAATAAGTTTGCAATTAATACATTAGCAAATTGATACCTTCCTGACTCATACAACAAACTTCAGCTCTTTTCCTGGGCTGTTATTTATCAACCAGACTGGATTATTTAAGTGAACATCATTTTAACCATGAAAGTACTGGAGTGAAAAGACATAGGCTGGGAAATGCCTCGGAGCGGATCTCTCGCTTTGCCGCTGTAACTTTGCCGGAGATGTGGCTCGAAATTTGCGTAAATGCGTTTTCCGCCGCAGTTCCGGTGGCAGAGTGGGAGTAGCAATGAGGAACTTACCGACCATAATAAAAAAGAATGCACCATGGGCCTGTATTTTGTCACAGGGACCTCTCTGTATTCATCAGATATCAATTCTTAGGCAATTAACACAATTAAACTCCATCCACTACTGTATTGTGCCAATATGAGCTGATTGACAAAATTCTCTCAGTGATAAAGTGTGCATCTGGGACATATGTATTAAGCAAGGTGATTATTTCACCTACAGATGGAAACTATTACAATGACTGTGATTGTCTTCTACTTTGTTATCAAAACATCGAAGGAAAATATTACAATGTAAGAACATAAGAACATAAGAAATAGGAGCAGGAGTAGGCCATTCGGCCCATCCAGCCTGCTCCTGGACATAGCTAACCCCCTGTATTTGGGGGAGGAATAGGAGGATAAAGGAGCTAATCCAATTGATGGTACAGCTTTTATCATTCTTCCTCATCTATGAGGTGCATCTCCTTACAGAACTGACTAAGCACTTTCTCTTTCCATTTGATTGGGTAGTTCAGCCCCTCACATTAACAGATGTGGTTAGGTTTCTGATTTTTGGATTTAACCAGTAAAACATCATTGTTTAAAAAAAAAATCTAAACTAGTCTATTTTTCTATGCCTCCTCCATGGGCACACCATTCGTTTTTGAGCTGGGTCTCACTTCTTTAAAATTTGATCCCCAATTAATTGAAAACCAGTTCTAATGACCAGTTTTTCCACCCAACTGAGAATCAGAATATCTATTTTTTTTATTTAATCATGGTGACAACATCAGAGCTTCCAAGCACTTCACAGAGAGCAGATAGTGATGAAATGATGGGTGAAACTAGAACTAGGGGGCATAATCTTAAAATAAGGGGCTGCTCATTCAAAACTGAGATGAGGAGAAACTTCTTCACTCAGAGGGTGGTAGGTTTGTGGAATTTGCTGCCCCAGAAAGCTGTGGAAGCTACATCATTAAATAAATTTAAAACAGAAATAGATAGTTTCCTAGAAGTAAAGGGAATAAAGGGTTACGGGGAGCGGGCAGGAAATTGGACATGAGTCTGGGTTCGGAATGGTCATGGCCCTGTGGGTAGTGGAGCGGGCCCAGGGGCCGTGTAGCCTTGTTCTGCTCCTACTGTGTTCTAATTCTGTTAGATTTCAGGAGATGGTTTTATTCCTGTTCCTGGCTGGGGTGGAGATCGCCTTTACAGAAGGTAAGTACTGTAGAAAATATAGGGACAGAGTGATCTCCTGGAAGAATTTCGATCGCCGAGATGGGTCGGAGAGGAATTTCCCAGATTTTTTTCTCCCAAATTGGCCATTGGGTCTTTATCTGGTTTTTCGCCTCTCCCGGGAGATCACATGGGTTCGGGTGGATGCAGAGTGATAGAAGATTTGAGGTTAGGATCAGATCAGCCATGATCTTATTGAATGGTGGAGCAGGCTCGAGGGGCCGATTGGCCTACTCCTGCTCCTATTTCTTATGTTCTTATGTTCTTATGAAATGAGTGACCTAGTCAGTGGTGGTACAGTAACCAAATGCTTCAAAACTACAAAAAAAAATTAAATAACTTACCCATTATATAAACAGAACATCCATAAGTCCATAGTGTGACGCTACATTTAAGCAATGATTGGATGTAACTAGACATAACATAGAACAACGAGAGTCTCACGTCATATCCGTTTAACCATAGCCTGAGATGTTGTAAAGATTTATGGAAAAAGAACTGTCCAATATTCAAACAGAAAACAATCAACAGTGACTATTTGAACATGCAAATCATATGGGGGGTAGCACAAAAGCAGTAAGTGCTAAGAGGTAGACTTCTTTGCAGGAGAGCCCACTGAATACTCCAGCTCCTAGGCTGCAAAGTAAAAACAAATTATGTTATTAAAACTGGTTGAGTCTGTCCATCAGCTGTTTTTCCATGATCTGATTGGTTCTTGAACCGAAACCAACCAAGAAGCCCCATTTTCACAGAATCACAGAAACCCCACAGTGCAGATAGAGGCCATTTCGGCCCATCGAGCCTGCACCGACACATATCCCACCCGATCCCCGTAACCCCTACATATCCCACCCTATCCCCGTAACCCCACGTATTTAATCCCCCTAACACTAAGGATCAATTTTATCATAGCCAATCAACCTAACCCGCACATCTTTGGACTGTGGGAGGAAACCGGAGCACCCGGAGGAAACCCACGCAAACAAGGGGAGAATGTGCAAACTCCACACAGACAGTCGCCCGAGGCCGGATTCGAACCCGGGTCCCTGGCGCTGTGAGGCAACAGTGCTAACCACTATGCCACCGTGCTTTGACTAATTTACGAATGCTTCCTTGAATCTTAACCTTCTTTGAAAACCTCCCATATGGACCTGCATCCAGTACCTTCTAAAAGTACAGGTATATTATTTTAACTGTTTAGTTTTCAACTGCTAAATTTGGTTATCTCGTCAAAGAATTCTGAGGGTATGTTTTCTGCTGCAATGGAGATAAAAGGGTCAGAATGCCAAGAAAACAATGCTAGTCGTAAATAGCTGACCATGTTCTGATAGACTGCCACCTGCATCAGAGATCTAAAACAGAAATGTAAATTCCTGAAATGCACAGGATTGCAAAATCACCCAATAACTAGGTGTGGTTGAGGCCAACAGACACTATTGGAGATTTTTATTACACTGAAGGGAAAATAGCACCAATTAGAATTAAGAACCCAAAATGAACTCTTAAATGACATTATTAAGCTGTTTAGGTTAAAATGACAGAGGACTAATAAATTATTTTTTCCACAGGCCAGAAAACTTGGGATAGTGCCAAAACAACTAGCTGATACGGCTAGCATTGTTTTCTTGGCATTCTGACCCTTTTATCTCCAAAATCCCATTGCAGCAGAAAACATACCCTCAGAATTCTTTGACGAGATAACCGAATTTAGCAGTTGAAAACTAAACAGTTAAAATAATATACCTGTACTTTTAAGAGGTACTGGATGCAGGTACATATGGGAGGTTTTCAAAGAAGGTTAAGATTCAAGGAAGCATTCGTAAATTAGTCAAATCAGAGAAAATGGGGCTTCTTTGTTGGTTTCGGTTCAAGAACCAATCAGATCATGGAAAAACAGCCGATGGACAGACTCAACCAGTTTTAATAACATAGACAGATAAACGGTGCCCTCATCCCGATTCCCACCCAGAGTTAAAATCGGGACTAAAATGTCAGTTGTTCAAAAATGAAAGAAAATAGTTGATTCCTTTGCAGGCTGGAATTTCCTTGTGGCGTAAAAGTTAAGGGCAGTGGTGATCTTTATTGCCACTAATTGTGCATGGCAAGTGGTTGACTGTCCCTGTAGATGTTCGTGGACTATATGGCACAGGTCAGCCATAGATTCCTTGATGGGCCTGAGCATCCTCGCGCATTGCTCCTCGATATGTAAATAGCTGACCATGTTCTGATAGACTGCCACCTGAAATAGTGTCTGCTGCTAGTTTTGCACCACCTACATCCTTTATGCTTCACCTCTCGTCCTGCTCTATTGCAAAATACCTACCTATGGCCAATACACCTTTATTGTCTGGAAGAAAACACCTGTCCTAAGCCCTCCCTTTGTTAAACTCATTAACTCCATATTGACCTGGAGTAAAATATTCACTTTTCAATTTGACTGTTTTGCTACAGAATGTTCTTTGAGTTTTTCATTAATGGCTTTTAAAAAGGCTTTAATAAGCAAAAAATCTGATTTATTTCCTCACTTTTTGCTTGCACATTATATGGTAAGAATTCTGAGAGTAACACGAAACATGGACACTTTTTGCTGATATTTAGTTTCTTTGCTAAAATTAATGAAGACACCATTTTGGGCACCTTTTCTTCCAAAGCATGTAGAGATTGTTGTCAGGCTATTTGGCCTTGGGGTGTATTACAGTCCTTACCATATGTCCAGCACACTAGCACTGAAGTCAATTACAGGCACCTACTAGTATCCTGGCTGATATACCTGATATGTTGTAAAACATATGAGCAATACCTTTGAACTGTCAGACAAGAATCCACAAAATTGGTAATGCTAATAAGGTGGGAGCTGTTTAGAAATAACCTTGGAGAAAAAAGCAATTAACACTGACAAAACTGAGAAGGCTAACAAGGAAGGAAGATAAAACACTCCCGAATGTCTGGGTTTAAACTGAGCCCCATTGTTGGAATTGTGATGGTAAGATTGTAAATATCTTTTCTAAGGAAGAACAGATAGTGGCAGTCAAGTTTGACAGAACTTTATCAACAAACGGGACATAGAGGCAAACAAGTGTGCAGGTGTTTGTTTAACTTAATCGAGTTAAGGAGACGAGTGACTTAGAAAAAGAATGACGTTTTGGACTGTAGCAGGACTTACATTCTGTCCTTGACAGGGAATCCTCCAACGCTGCTAGCAGCTGGATCATCAAAGGGAACTTGCATCCTGATCAGCCAGGGAGTTCTCGAATGCAGTTAGCAGAAGGGATACTGATAGAAAATATTGTCCCGGGTTGAAACTGGTGACTGTGAGTGCCGATTATGTAAAATTATGATATTCATGCTAACCAAGCTTTGATAAATAAATCTATTGAGACAAAATACGTAAGTGTTTGTTTACGAGATACTGTGGTCTGATGTGGCTGTCTCTGGGTCCAAGCTAGGATTATGGTTGAGAGCTGAACTCTCAAGATCTGATATTATAAATTTACTCAGTTCATATCCATAACAGCCTTTAAGGGATAAATTGGATGACAGATTAGAGACAATCAGGAAACAGAACATGCGTTAAAAATGTTCTTCATATGTCTTTATAACGAATACTACAAACAAATTCCAGACCCAACGCATCTATAACACAAGTAGCCATCAGTAAAGTACATTTTAAACAGTTACTCTGAGGATTAATAAAGAAGTTGGATAAATATGTGGTTCGGCACAGAATTAACACTGAACACGAGTACGATAGCAAAATACTGCAGATGTTGGAAATCCGAAATAACAACAGAAAATGCTGGAAAAACTCAGCAGGTCAGGCAACATCCGTGGAGAGAAATTTGAGTTGACGTTTCGGGTCGAACCCTTCTTCAAAACTGGAAAGAAAAGAAACTAGATCGAAGGCAGGGCTGCGATCGAACAAAAGAATAAAATAAACAAAAGAAGTAAAAGAGATTAGAAGCTAGACGAGATGGTAATAGGCTGAGATTAGGTGTAAAGTGTACTGGCAGGGCAAGAGATAGCTGCCAGGTGTGAGAGAGAAACAAAAGGAGAAACACCTGGCAGCTATCTCTTGCCCTGCCAGTACACTTTACACCTAATCTCAGCCTATTACCATCTCATCTAGCTTCTAATCTCTTTTACTTCTTTTGTTTCTTTTATTCTTTTGTCCGATCGCAGCCCTGCCTTCGATCTAGTTTCTTTTCTTTCCAGTTTTGAAGAAGGGTTCGACCCAAAACGTCAACTCAAATTTCTCTCCACGGATGTTGCCTGACCTGCTGAGTTTTTCTAGCATTTTCTGTTGTTTTTAACACTGAACACGTTGGGTCCCGTGTTCCTGGGCCTGGGACAATGTGGGCTATGGAGGGCACCGAGATAAGAGTTGAATAGCAGACATGTAAGGATGGATACATATTCTGGAATTTGGCTTGGTTACATGTTAGCACTTATAATAAACTTTTCTTCAGAAGATTACATAGAGGGGGTGAAGTCCAAGAAAGAGCAGATTATACAGCTTGTGGAAGGAACAGGCTTAATGTGTCAAATAGTCTTTTCTTGTTCCATGCTAAATAAAAATGAAAATTGTCTGCTGATCATCTTTCCTTACTTTCTACCCAGTTTCCCAAGGGTATTTGTACTGATACCCTAAGAACATAAAAGGCCATTTGATCCTTGAAGCCCATCCCTTCCAATTAAGGGAATTTGCTCAGTTTTCGACTCTGGCCAATTCACTTCTTAACCCAGGAAAGGTTCCACAAAGCTTCTCTCTAACCCTGCCCTCAAGATACATTGCTGATTAAGACTTAGTGAAAAATCGCTGAGGTCCAAATCTAGACCAAAATAACTTTTTGTAAAAAAATTATTTCTCAGAATCTAGGCAACTCTCTGTGGCTCATTCTACTGGCTATGTGGGAGCAGATCTATTGGGGGAGAAATTCAGTATAGCCCTGTTTGAGGCGCTAACTTCGCCGGGGCGCTAAAACGGAAAAATTAGCGCCACCATGCCGGAAATTGGTCGGTTGCACCCCCAAGGGAAGCGGGGCGCTACTGGAGGCGCCCCACCTCCCTCTTGGGGTGCTGCAAGTGAATATCGTGGCGCAACGTGCCGCAGCACCACACGCTGCGGCACGTCGCGCTGCGGTATTGCAGGCCTTCCTCCCCTTCTTAAAGGGGAGGGGCCTTGTGTAGCGTGATCTGGGGCCTAGCTGGGCCCCCGGGGATTGGGAGTGCAGGCAAAAGAGCCCGGCACCCAAGAGAAGTTCCGGGCTCTTGGAGCGCAGCCGGCACTCCGCGGGGGGGGGGGGGGTTCCAGAGGCCGGGGACGGGAGCGCAGGCAGGTGCTGGCAGGCGGCCAACAACAAAAATGGCCGCCCCGCACCTCACCTTTAATTTGCGCCTCCACGGCCGCAGGTACGTCACCCTGACCCTGTCGGACATAGCGTCCGGCGGTAAATCAGGGGGCGCTCCCAAAGTTCGCGGCTGGGGCGTGAGCAGGGCGCTGCACACACCGACGACGTCAACGCCAGCAGCACAGTGCTAACGGTTAGCACCACCACTAACCTCCCGCTGAATTTGGCGGGAGGCATGGGCAGTGCCGCGCCTGGGCGCTAGTTGGTTTGCGCCCCACTTAGCGCCCTCTTAAAGCGCTAACGGGTGGCGCAACCAACTGAATTTTTCCCCCAATCTTTTAGTGAGATCTCTGGCCACACGGCCTAAATGATCACGATTCATACAGTCTAGAGTTTGGCCCCGAAATTCCTCGGGTGCTACTGCACCACAGGAAGTGCAACGGAACCGGTTTCTGTCCATTGGCTGGCCCCAACACTGACCCTGCCACATATCCTGAGGTCAGCACTTTTGTATATTGTTAGCCGAGCAGGGAGTGTGAATCCCACCTGCCATGTCTGCATTATGTGGGGAGGAAAGGGAACTCGTGCGATGATGGGTAGGGAGTGCAACATTCATCTGTCAATAAGGAGTTGTATGCCAGGAGAGGAGGAAAACTCATTGGGAGGCAGAAAAATCACACAGCAGAAGGATATAAATCCAGCTACTACTTAAACGGGCAATGACAGCAATTGAACAGGACATTCCAGTTGGACTGAAAGCCTGGAAACTAAGGCAGCCAATTTTTTGGAAACGGATCTGTAAGTACTCCTGAGCAAGATGGAGTGGAGAAGAAATGGCTTGTTTGGAGTTGGTGGCAAGAGGCCTCTGAAGTCTGCTGGAGGTAGCAGTGGCCATCAATGCAACTTATTTGACTTCAAGGACTGCATTGCATGAAGATGTTCAATGACCTGACCAGGGCAGCCAAGGTAAGATAACCCCCTCCCCTTTTCCAATAAATATGTCTGGTAGTACCTCACTCCTTGCTCAAGGGCTGATCCAGAGGGCTGTAGAATACACCAGCGATCCCTGAACCCATCATGCTCCTAGATGCAACCCACAACTGAACCTTCCCTCGCAGTGTCCCATTCATGCAGATTCTCCCATTTCTCACCTCACCTGTCACTGTTTGTTTGTCATCCCCTTCTGGTACTGAGATTTCTGACAGCATGCCTAGCCTTACTTGCAACACATATGTCATTTGGTCTGTTTTCTTTCTTCTGGCAGGAGAAGGTGGCCCATAATGTCCAGGCCACTGAGAAGGCCCCTGAACTTTAACCTCTCACCTGCCAAGAACACGAAACACATGGAGGATGCTGTTAGGGACAAAGAAGTAGGAGTGCCTATGCCAGCTGTAGGTCTGTTGCATCTCCATTTCATGGCGTCAGAGCACAAACACCCTTGAAAGCAAACCGTTCTTGCTCCTTCAAGAGCAACTCAGCACAGCTTAGTTTGTCTCATAAGCATTCTAACCTCTACTCTTCCTTATGACGAACAACAGCAAGAATCTGCAGGAGGAGGAAGAAAATGTGCCAGACCCCAGTGCTTCTGGCCCCACCACCACATTCTCAACCATGTTGTCATTCACTCTTTTTCTTGCACCCACCAACCCAGGCAGATCTACTCGGGGGATACGAGTATGCAGATGAGGTTTTATCACTGCTTGAAGTACCAAGCACAAGGGAGCTGGAGCAGTCAGAAAAAGACCCGGATCTGCCAACGGGGAACAATCTTAAAATTAGAGCTAGTCCATTCAGGAGTGAACTCAGGAAGCACTTTTTCACACAAAGTGTAGTGGGAATGTGTTATTCTCTCACCCAAAAGACTGTGGATGTTGGATCAATTGAAATTTTCAAAACTGAGATCGACAGGTTATTTATTAGATAGGGATATGGATTAAAGGCGGGTAAATGAAGTTGAAGTACAGATCAACCATGATCTAATTGAATGGCGGAACAGGCTTAAGGGGCTGAATGGACTGATCTTGTTCTTATGTTCCTACTGGTGGTGGTGGGTTGTAAGTCTAGCTGAAGTCTGAGACACAGCTCATTCCGAGTTTCTTTAGTAAAGCACAGCTCCTCATCCATATCGCCTGACGTACATATTGGAAAGAGTACCAAGGTCCGTAAACTATTGTTGCTGGGTACTGGCAAGTGGGTCTCATCGTCCTATAACGTCTTAATAGTTGTGCTTCGCTATGTTTGTCCTTCTCCTGCTCTTCCTCCATTTAAACGGTAAACAGAATGGTAACCCACGTTGAAGTTTGCATGAGAGCACAAAAAAAAATTCAAAACTGGCACCAGAAACTGCACTCAGGCAGTTGAAGATCCCTCGAGAGCTGCAGAACAAAAAAAATGTCTAAGTTGATGGTACAATTTCTATGTTATGGGCGGTTGTTTGGCCTCAAAGTTGTATCAATAAAATCACTTCCAACTTGATCTGCTGCTCAATCCAGTAACACTTGCTTTATACTGGCAAGAGTTACGATGGGCAAGTGAGGATTTTAGATTGGTGACATCATCCTACCATTTCCTCATGCCTGTCCCCACTTCCGGTGGAATTTTCGGCAGGCATAAAAAAGGGCGGAGCTCGGCAGATCCGGGTCTTACCCCTTACTCCTCGCCCCTGGCCCAGACTCCACGACTTTGAGCTACAGAAAACAGAGGAATTTCAAGGGCTACAATTACTGGCAAATCTCCTGCTGTTTGTGCTAATGACAAGCTGAAGGGTTGAATGGCCAAACGTATGATAGGAAGTAAGGATACACAAGATGTTTTTTGGGACATGGGTGACACTAGCAAGGCAATATTTATTGCCCATCTTTGGATGTCTTGAGGGCATTAGGAGTCAACTACATAGTGTAGGACTGTAGTCGCATGTAGGCCAGACTGGGTAGAGGTGGTAGGTTCCCTTCCTTAAAGGGCATTAGCGAACCAGTTTGGTTTTCAGGGCAACCCAGCAGTTTTTCATGACCGTATTCTGCTGCTGCCAGCCCACAAATTACCAAAATTCAATTTACAACTTGCCATTATAGTATCTGACCTTTGAGTTGCATCTACAGTACCACAAAAACTGAGCTTCCATAGCCCTTTACTAGATAAATGTAATACTACAATAATACGAGTGTAGCACCTGCAGTGTAACTACTTTGGCCATATATTAGCGGCAGCTTATCTGAGGTTCATGAGACTTTCTGTAACATGTTTAACAGCACAACTCTTGGTTTGACTCCATTCTACCAATAAATTTAACTTTGTCCATGGGAATGCCCATTTCCTCGGATGCAAAAGTCAGGAAAAAGGGCTGGAGTTCCATTTTAATGGGTCAGTGCCCTTCTTACACAGCACCGAGATTCCCGGGGCGTCCTTAGGCATATGTAGCTGCAACTACTACAAGTGCAGACCCATATGTCAATGAGGAGGGGGAGAGCCTAGCACCCCGCCTCATTTTCCTGGGGGGAGGCTGGAGACAGTAAGATAACATGCTACTTTAATTCTCTCTATGCCCCTCTAAGATGTTCAGATACAATTGGGAACTTCTAACTACTGACCCCACTAACAGAGAGAAAGCCCTGATTTCCACGGAAACCCAGCGTAAGCTCGAGGAACAGTACCTCATCTTCCGATTAGCCACTTTACAGCCTTTCGGACTCAATATCGAGTTCAACAATTTCAGATCATAACCTCGGCCCCTATTACATTTTTATATATTTTTTATCCACACTTTTGTTTTGTGCCCTTCCCCCTTTTTTTCTCTCCCACATGGCAGCTGTCTCTCATTCTGCCAGAACATTTCACACCTCATCTAGAGCCGTCTTTTGTCTCCACTAGTCCTATCACCATCTGGTCTGGTTTTGAATACCTCTTAATGTCTCTTCACTTCTCTTTTGTTCTCTCATCCCCATTTCCCAGCCCCCAAACTGGCCTTTTAATCTGTTTCATTTCCTGTGTTTTTTCAGTCCTGACGAAGGGTTTCGACCTGAAACGTTGACTCTATTTCTCTCTCCACGGATGTTGCCTGGCCTGCTAAGTTTTTCCAGTATTTTCTGTTGTTATCCCTGATTTGTAGGCCTGACATGTAGCTGCAAGCCAAAGCGGTCTGCAGCTGCACTCAAATTTTCTTCCCCTTCTGCTGGTGCTAGGCCTTCCTAGGGGGCCACGTGAGCTGGGCGTGCCCCTGGAGAATGTTAATGATCCCAGGCAGGAAATATTGGCTTTCTTTGGCTTGGACACGAGCAGTGTAGTTTTTGGGGCGAGGGCGGCCAGGAATTTCTGCCACCATATCTTCTCTTGCACTCTCTTCATGGCGAAGGACTCTGAAAAAGTTCTGATGCTAACAGGAAGAGATGCTGGCAAAAATATGGTCTGGTCAAAAAAACATAATGAAAATTCTTAGGTAGGGACTGAGTGGCCAATTGTGTCAACTGGCATGATTAACTATTGACCTTGCAAGAGAAGTTGTGGCAAAAATTAGCCCCAGGCTTGAGTTAGAAGGAACCAGTTTCCTTCTGGTTTGAAAAGAGGGCACTATGAAACTTTGAGTGTAAATGAAAGGCTGGCATTTTAACCTTGCAGAAAAGATGGTTTATATAGTCATAAAAAGGACCCCTACTTTGGTTTATACTTGTGCCTTATCACTTTAGATGAGGACAGTTCGCAGAACAAGGCCTATACATTAATATTTTCCCCATGGGAGAGCACTGCAGCCTGCTTGGAAGGAGGCACAAGAAAGTGTCAGGAGGTACCTCATCATGCAGAGTAATCAACACCGGGAATGGCCTCAAATCCTTAGTTTCCAGAGAAGGATGAGCTAGATGGGCTGAATGGCCTCTCTCACCTGTACTTTACCTTTGTGAAAAGATCACCTTATAATCCAGGAGGGTACATTTTCTGACTGAGTGTTTGATTGCGCATTAGTCGAGCAGTGCTTTTTTTAACCTGCACCCAACTGTTAGTTAACCTCACCTGATTTTGCAGAATCACCTCTATTTACCTGGTGTGGGTGAGCTCCTGGCTTACATTAGGCCTGGTGTTGGGAGCTCACCAGAAGTCGGGTAGAAGAACAATACTTAAGGGTTTGGTTACTAGGAGCAATGGGAAAATTTGAAGGGGATGCAGCCATTTAAAAGTAGTGTCTGCATATGGGTATAAAAATGTTGTAGCAGTTACAAAGGTTACTAATGTTTTTAGTGTATATTTCATGCTTTGCCATCGTTGTTTGGATAACAAAGATACCAGAGTCAGGAAACTAAGTCTGAGCACAATACGCTTGCTTGCGGGGTGCTAGTAGCTGACATGGTGCTAGGTGCAGGGTGAGTGCTTGATATAAATTGCAGTGCTTTGTGAGAGACGGTGGTGTCATTCTATCCTGGGTCCTCATCTTGGGAAAAGTCTACAGGAAGAAAAATGGACAGTCAGTTGCAAAGCATCGCCAAGATAATGCCTTCAAATACTAGTAAGAAAATAAAGGGGGATGTTGTGTATGTGCCTTTAAGAGAAGAACTGATTCTATACTGCAGTACCGGCAGTGACCACCCCTGTATATAAAGCCATAGCAGGCTTCTGTATTTCAGTCTTGAGTTCCACTCTGTTCAGTAAATACCTGTTTTATTGTTCTCCTGCAGTCCGAGTATTATTGATACCCGGACACTACACTGGCGACGGGCAGGGTTGAACTCACCTGCAGTACTGCATCACCTCACGGGGATCTTTTCCCTGAAGAGAAGCTTCTTGGAGGTAGAAGTCGACCGCGGGCAACCGCCCAGGGATCCATCGGAGAGTTGCAGGGGAGGCTGTGGAGAGCTGGGCCTGGCTCCCCAGTCGAGGTGTTCCAGCAAGTCGTACTGGTAGCAGGTAGTGCGCTGACCCTTCCGGACTGCGGCGGGCTCGGGCTCGATCGAGTGGCTTTGCAAAGGGGCCGTGCAGCGTCGTCGGGAGGAAGAGAGAGAGAGAGAGAGAGGGTGGAGTGCACAGGGCGCGGTCGGTGCTCAAGAACCGGGCAGCGCGGAGAGGATAGAATGAGGGGAAGGAAAAGTAATACGCGCCGAAGCCGCGGGTCGCCGCCATTACCCTGTAGAACGCTAGGAGCAGCGTGGCAGCAAGGGGAAGAAGGAAAAGCGCGGGAGGCGCCATTTTATTCCATTGGGGAAGAAGGAAAAGCGCGGGAGGCGCCATTTTATTCCATTGGGGAAGAAGAAAAAGCACGGGAGGCGCCATTTTAAATCACTCAAGATGCCGAAGAGTGGCAGTATCACTGCTTTCGACTACGAGGTAGAAGACTGGACCACGTATGTGGAAAGAATTGAAGTGTACTGCGAGGCAAATGAGGTGGCCGATGGAAAGAAGGCGTCGGTATTATTAAATTTGATGGGCGTGAGAACGTACGGCCTATTGCGGAACTTAATTACCCCAGCTAAACCAATGGAGAAAAGTTTTGAAGAGATTGTTAATACCTTACAGGAACACCTAAACCCTACACCGCTGCTGATAGCAGAAAGATTCAAGTTCCATAAAAGAAACCAGCACAAAGATGAGAGCATTGCTGACTATCTTACGGAACTACGCAAGTTATCGAAGCACTGCCAGTTCGGAGCAGGACTGGCAGACACCTTATGGGATAAGTTTGTCTGCGGGCTCCAGAGTGAAGGAACCCAGAAACGACTACTTTCGGAAAAGGACCTGACGCTAGAACAGGCTTTCAGCGTGGCAGTATCCTACAAAGCAGCAGCACGGGGAGCTGCGGAAATACAACAGAAACCACAAGAATACAGCGCTAACGAAATGGCGTATGGAGCAGAAAAGTGCTATCGCTGCGGCAGAACAACTCATGATCAGGAGGACTGCTGGTTTAAGGACAAAGTATGCAGGCAATTTGGGAAAATGGGACACATAGCAAGAGTCTGCAGGTCAGGAAAGAAAACCAACACTACAAGAACTACTAAGGAAAAGTACAAGAAAGTAAAGAAATTGACAGACAGTAGTTCGGAAGATCAGGAGAGTGATAAGGACTCCGGGAGCAGGAGACAAAGTTGTCTAAAGTTACACAACGTGATCGCAAAGGAGGATCACCGAACCATTTGGGTCACCCTCATGATAGCAGGGTCCCCAGTAAAGATGGAATTGGACACAGGATCAGCCCTAACTGTCATGAATCGACGAGACTGAGTGGCTATTCCCACACATACCCTTGAAGGACACGTCCATTGTATTGAAGACATACACGGGGCAAAAAGTCTACCTCAGAGGAAAAATAAGGGTGCCAGTTGAATACAACGGCAAGGAAACACAGAAACTGTATCTATATATACTACCAGATGGAGGACCACCATTATTGGGACGTGAACGGATCCAAAAAATACAATTGGATTGGCATTCCATTCAGGCGCTAACTGTGACTGATAAAAAGGATGATGAAGTCACACCTGGACGACTGTCAAAGATTCTAACTGACGCGAAAGAGGTGTTCCAACAAGGACTTGGGACTCTAAAAGGAGAAACGGCAACGATAAAAATCAAAGATAACGCAAACCCAAAATTTTTTAAGGCCAGAGCTGGAGAGTCTGGAGCATTCGGGTGTGCTGTCCAAGGTGGACTGGAGCGAGTGGGCCACACCCATCGTTCCTGTAATGAAGAAATCATTGAGCAGCACGCCTGGGGAACCGAAGAAGGTTCGCATCTGTGGGGACTTCAAGGTAACTGTGAACCCAGTCCTGCACACAGTACAATATCCACTTCCACGGATAGAAGATATTTTCGCCTCACTATCTGGAGGGAAACGCTTTACAAAGATTGATCTGGCCCAAGCGTATCTACAAATGGAGTTGGAAGAAGCGTCTAGGAAATACCTCACGATAAACACTCACAAAGGCCTTTACCAGTACAATTGACTGGTATTCGGGGTAGCATCAGCCCCGGCTATTTGGCAGAGGGCGATGGACCAAGTCCTGCAAGGGGTCCCGGGGACCCAGTGTTATATGGACGACATCCTGGTTACGGGCGAAAATGACAGTGAACACCTTGCCAACCTGGAGCAGGTGCTCACGAGATTACAGGAATATGGGCTACGAGCCAACCGCCCCAAATGCGAGTTCTTCAGGAGACAAATCTCGTATTGTGGCCACATGATTGATGAGGAAGGGTTGCATAAGTCGCCGGACAAGATTGAGGCTGTGGTCAAGGCTCCAGCACCGGAAAATGTGTCGCAACTGAGGTCGTTCCTCGGGTTGGTGAACTACTACCATAAGTTCTTGCCGAATTTATCTACAATTCTGCACCCACTGAACGCCCTACTGCAAACTGGAGTAACATGGAAATGATGTGATGAGTGTAAGCATGCCTTTCAGAAATGTAAATGCCTAATCACTTCAAAAGAAGTATTGGCCCACTACAATCCAACACTACTGATTCGGTTAGCATGTGATGCGTCTCCCTACGGCATCGGAGCGGTGCTGTCACACAAATTCCCTGACGGTTCAGAGAGGCCAATAGCCTTTGCATCGCGCTCGTTAACCTCAGCCGAGTGTAACTACGCCCAGATTGACAGGGAGGCCCTCAGCCTGGTGTGGGGGGTGAAGAAGTTCAATCACTATCTGCACGGGCAGAAATTCACCCTACTGACTGATCATCAGCCCCGGGTCTCCATTTTTAACCCAAAGAAGGGCGTTCCGGTGATGACGGCGCAACGGCTGCAAAGATGGTCACTTTTTCTAGGGGCACATCAGTATGACATGGAGTACAAGGGTATGAAACAGCATGGAAATGCTGATGGGCTGTCGCGCCTACCGTTGCCTACGGTGGAGGAAGCACCTGCAGTGGACCCTGTTGAGATATTCCATGCGACCATAGTCGAATGTCTACCTGTTACAAACTCAAGTGTAGAGAAGGAAACCCGAAATGACCCGACACTCTCTCGGGTCTATGATTTGATGGTGAAGGGATGGCCAGCACATGGAGATTCACTGTTGCCAGCATTCTCGCCAAGGAGAGAACAGCTGTCAGTGTGCCGGGGGACCTTGATGTGTGGATCCTGAGTGGTAATTCCACCCAAGTTGAGAGATAGAGTGCTCAATGAGCTTCATGGCAGTCATCTGGGAGGGGTAAAAATGAAGAGCCTAGCCAGGGCGTTTGTGTGGTGGCCGGGAATCGATAAAGAAATCGAGGATATGACCAAGAGATGCACAGGATGCCAGAAGGTCTAAAACGCTCCACCACAGGCCCCGCTACAGCCATGGGAGTGGCCCTCATCTCCATGGCAACGGGTACATATTGATTTTGCTGGTCCCTTTATGGACTCAATGTTCCTAATCGCTGTGGACGCCCATTCGAAATGGCCAGAGGTCATCAAAATGTCCTCCACCACCACGGAGAAAACTATTGCAGTCCTACGGACCATCTTCGCCAGGAATGGCTTGCTAGAACAGATTTGCTCCGACAATGGGCCACAGTTTGTGTCCGAGGATTTCCGGAGGTTTCTGAGGAATAATGGGGTGAAACATTACACATCTGCCCCATATCATCCAGCCACAAATGGATTGGCTGAGAGGTTTGTTCAGACCTTTAAAAAGGCAATAAAGGCAATGTATAATGACGACATACCACTACAACACAAGGTGGATAATTTCTTGTTTGCTTACCGGAATGCAACACATGCAGTCACCAACCAAGCTCCAGCCATAATGTTCTTCAACCGAAGGCTAAGATGTCGCCTGGATTTGCTCAAACCAAACATAAGACGAGATGTTGAGGATAAGCAATTCCAGCACATAAATGAGAAGCCAACCAGGAGCTTCAAGATAGGGCAACCAGTCTTGGCCCGCGACTACCAAACAGAAAAATGGCAGCCAGGAACGATATGCACACAGCAGGGACCACTAATGTACACAGTGGACGTTGGAGAGAGCATCGTGAGACGCCATGCTGACCAGATTCTAGAGTCACAGGAACAAGCCAAACCCATACCACGAGCAGGTGCACCTGGTAATCAACCCGAAGTACAGATTGCGTCTACCTCAGAAGCAGTGGTATTAGAAACTGACGAACCAACCAATGACAATGAGCCAGAATCAACTCCGCCGCAAGAACAGAATACTCGAGAAAGGCGCTATCCAGTCAGGATCAGGAAGCCTCCTCAAAGACTGAACTTATAAATGATTATTTCAGTTGATGTATATAGTACAGAGAAAATTGTAATTGTAATTAGTTATTATTTAGTTGTTAAATGAATGTTATGTACTGTTTATCTAAAAGGGGAGGAATTGTTGTGTATGTGCCTTTAAGAGAAGAACTGATTCTATACTGCAGTACTGGCAGTGACCACCCCTGTATATAAAGCCATAGCAGGCTTCTGTATTTCAGTCTTGAGTTCCACTCTGTTCAGTAAATACCTGTTTTATTGTTCTCCTGCAGTCCGAGTATTATTGATACTCGGACACTACAGGGGAGAAATTTGGTGGAGCCGCAAACGGGGCGCCCAGCTCGCCTGGGCGCCGGAATTACCGCTGCGATCGGAGCAGTTGCGACCGCCGGAAATTATTCTTGAACGCCCCAAGAGGGACGCAGGGCGCTGCTCGAGGCGCCCCGCGTCCCTCTTAGGGCGCTGAAACTGAATACCGCAGTGCAAAGTGCCACAGCGCCACACGCCGCGGCACGGCGCGCTGCGGTACTGCAGGCCTTCCTCCGCTTCTTAAGGGGGAGGGGCCTGCAGCAGCGCGATGAGTGATCGCGAGTGCCGGCAAAAGAGCCCGGCACCGAGGAGAAGTGCGGGGCTCTCGGGACACAGCCGGCACTGCCCGGGGTGGGGGGATCAGGAGGCCGGGGACGGAGGTGCTGGCAGGCGGCCACCGGAAAAAATGGCCATCCCGCGACTCCACCTTAATTTGCGCCACTGCCGCCACAGGTAGGCCCCGTGAACCGGGCGCGATTTGCGAGCGGCGCTACAGAGGCGGGCGCTACCAAATATCGTGATCGGGGTGGTAGCGGGGCGCTGCGCACACTGATTACGTCATCGGTGGCGGTGCAGCGCAACAGGCTAACGCCGCCATTAGCGCCCCGCTAAATATCGCGGGAGGCATGGCCAGTGGCACTAAAGCCACTGAGTGCCCTCTTTAGGCGCTAACTGGTGGCGCAGCCCACCGAATTTCTAGGCCAAAGACTTTGGGGGTGATGTTAACTTTTAAGGCCGCCAGAACACAGGTGATAGAAAATTGGCCACCTGTGTTACACCAATCCCGATTTTCTTTTCCATGAAGTCAATGGACAAAAAAATCAGGTGGGGTATAAAACGAGCAGCCGATTTGCCTGCCTATAAAGTTAAAATTACCCCTCTTTTGTGGGTGATACAGCAACGTAGTAAATGTAAGCACAGGGAAAGAAGAAGATGAGGAATGTAGGAAATTGGCTGGCTGGCGGCACCACACCTCCAAACTTGGCACCTCCAACGCCTTTCACAGTTTCTCTTAGGAATTGAGGGCCAGCAACTCATGGGAAGTGAGGGTCTTGGTATTGCAGGTCCCCTGTCTGAGTTCACTTGTGCTGGGTATGTGCGGCCTTGGCCTGTAAGCGGAACACAGTGAAGAACATTAGAGGAACTCATCCAACACCCCAAACGGCAGCCCTGTACCACAACACCTCCCTCCTGCGACCATCTCATTGCCAAAGGGCTAGCGTGGTCTTTGTGGTGGCAGTACTGAGTTGCAGGAAAACTTGCCGATACTAAGGGAAAGTTATTAAGCTGGCCCACTGCAAATGAGCGCTATACTTTGTGTTGCATGCAAGAGTGTTGAGGAAAGGCAACATAATGTTCTCATCCTGTATCCCTGAGGGAATAGCAGCCCCAAATCTTATGTGGCACATATTCCAGGGGAAAAAGGCAGAATGTGTGCAAAAAGGAGTCCACTTACCTTGGCACTTCTTGTGGATGCCTGAAAAATTCTTTATCATTTGCTCCCTGGTCTACCGGTTCACCTGCTCTGCCACCTCCTTCCATGGCTCAAAAAGAGGTATCTTCCTTTGCTGCATCTCCCACAGCACGACTTCCAGGGCTTCATCACTGAATGGGGTCGTTTTTCCCATGTTACTCCTTCCAGCCATGACTCAGACTTCAGACATCTGAAAAATGATTCCCCTTTAAGGGTGAGCAGTGGAGCACCCTCCCTGTAAATGCAAAGGACTGGCTCAATTTTCCGATTGGCAGCCAGTTAGTTTGCAGGCCTGCATATGTTTCCACCTGCGAGTTGGTTTGCACCACGGACATACGCACACTCAAAATGTTCCAATTTCCTGAAATTGGGGCTTACATAGAAATAAGAAGGGAAATTAAAAGAACGTGTTAAACTAGTATATTAAGATACAAGGTAGTTACTGTGTTTAGTTAACTGGGGTAATCTCCTAAATTCACACTGCCAGCAGGAAATCTCGCTCACCAATTGAGCATATTGAACAATTCAAGGATGCACTGCCTTTGATTTTCTGTCCATAATAGATGGAAAATTAGGGAAGCATGATTGAGATTGGTAGGCTGGTGTGGCTGGTAGGCGCACAAACTTGAAAAATTAGCTCCAATAGGAGCACAAAGCAGACAGGAGCTCAATTCTGCAATTTCTCGGGAGCACTTGTGTCTGCAGGACAGGCGGCGGGTTATGGCAAATATTGCGGTTCAATGCCTGCCCCCTAATTTTAATGGACGACAGGAACAGGAAAAGCTTTCCCAGAGCTCTTGACCTGTAGCACACTTAGCCACGGAACACACAGGCTCTTACAGGGCTGCAACTTGCAATATAAAGGGGAGAAAAGTAGACTAATTGTGCACAACGTCACAGTGGAGCTAAGTGGGCAACACTAGGGAAACATTACGAACAACGAGCACCCACTGCACTCTTTGGGCCTGTAACAGTGGTCCTTTGCACCACCAGTATAGGTACACTGCAGAGGGAGTGGAAAATCTGCAATTTGATTCCTGCACGAGGTCCATGCTGCCAATGCTGGCTTTTGCGCTGGGTCTACGTTAGAGGAACAAGAGGCTTGCCCATGGCACAAACCTCGTTAACGTGAGTGTTGAGGCATACCGAGGGAGTGTCCAGGCTTCTCCAGAAATTGTGCTACTTTGTGCCACAGGAGCAGTGCCATCCTGGTACACCAAAACAAGATGGAGCAGAGGAACATAGGAACAGCAGCAGGCCATTCAGCCCATCGAGCCTGTTCCGCTATTCAATGAGATCATGGCTGATCTGAGGATTGTGTAGCCAGTGCAGCAGCTCCGAGAACTTCTTAAAAGGTGAACTCGCTGTCTTTGTATCCAAAATTGGTTGGCTTCTTTCCTGTTCTTTATTGCGGCAAATTCTTTTTGTTTTATGTTGGATTTGTGAGGGTCTTGGAATTTCTGTGTCTTTTTAAATGTGGAGTGCAGTAGCCTTTTGAGGACTTTGTTTGTAAATTTGAGTTCGTCATGGAAAAACATCCAGCCACCTTTTCTGGCCAAGGCAACATGCGTCACGCAGTGGGCATTCTTTTAGGGTTTCTGCCAGCTCTGCTCAAGATGGAAGGTGAGGAGGAAATGCGCCAGCAGCAGAATGGGGCCACAGGTGAATCAGAATATGTGGACTCGACAGAATCCCTTGAGTAGCAAGACAAAGATTAATCCAAATTAATTGAATCACTTCAAAGGTCACTGCCCCCGGTAAAAACATGTCTGGATCACATTGCCCCTTGCAAAAGGAGCCTTTAATAAGCCTACCTACCAACAGTGAAAGGGTTCCAGGCTAAGGTGTGAAAAGACAATAAAGAATTCCAGGTGAGTATGAGGCTGATAAAGGTCAAAGTGTAAGTATGTGTTACAGGTAAGGCATTGCAGACCAATGTAAGCAGATTTGTAGAGCACTGATGTAGCGTGGCAGGCTCGAAGGTCTTTTTTCCCCTTGTGGAAGGCTTTCCCCTTACCTTCAGAGACGTCACTCACCTGCTCCACCACCTCTTCCAAAGCAGTCCTCCCTGCATTTTGTTGAGGAGGGTGCCTCATACCCAAAGATAGGTATATGCAAGGTGAGTAAAGATAATTCTGAGGGTTTGGTATAGACCGTTGTGCCAAAAAGGGCAGGGTACTATATGAAAAAATAAGGGAAGTATGTGGGGAAAGGCCATACTAATGGGGGAACTTAACCAACCTAATATAAACTGGGAATGCCTAAGCAGACTAGAATCTGAGCTAATGTTTCGACTCTGGCCCAGTGCACTGGGGCTGCATGAAGTCAATGGTAAAGAAAAGCGGGGTGTAAAACAGGTTGCCAACTCATTATGAGCACGTTTCATCCTATTGGTGAACACCAATTTGACCCCCATTACCATGCCCCCCCTCCTCCATTGTCATTTGTATATAGGGCAAGGACACAGAAGGCAAAAAGTCGACCCCTAACGGGGAAGAAGAAAGGCAATCTACAAGGCAACTTTTGGGGCAGGGAATCAGCATTATGCCTCTGTGCCCCATTTTACTTCTTCTAACGCTTGAGAGGCACCTGAAATCCATCTCTATCTGTCTCTCTCAGCTTAATAATGTTTTCTAAAATTTATAGAACACAAAACAAAAGCTACAACAGATGTGTAATCAGTACAGTCCCTTATTTTATTTCTCGCTCTCTCTCCCACACACACACAAAAGCCTATCTGGCTATTTAAAACATTAATAGCAATATAAACTTTACCCAACTAAAGCTTTCAAAATTTCTTCTCTAGCTTTTCTTCAAATAAATCTGTTAAATGAACTGAGCGGAAGGTTCTAGAAGTTAAGGAAAAATATTCAGCAGTGCGGCTGACTAAATAGTACTGATGCAAAATATCCATTAAGTAAACAGAATCACAACTCTGGGCAAAAATATCAAGTCCTAGCCCAGGCTTTTGAGAAAGACTGAGCCCTTGAGGTGGATAAAAATTGTATTGGCCCGGATTTTGCGGTCAGCGGCAAAGGGACCGACCTCGGAGAAAGCTGCCCTCAAATATTTAGCGGGCTCTGTGGCGTCAATTTCCCCTATTATGATGTCAATTTCATTCTGGCACCATCTATAGTGGATCTTTGGCGTCCAGGAACAGTGAAGTCATCAAGCAGGCTGAGCAGCCAATCAGGCTGAAGAATTGTCACAGACAGCAAACCAGGAAGTACAAAGCACTGATTGTCATTCACTTTTAAATAATTTTACAGAGAGTGAAATAAAGATTGGGACATACACATGAGATTAAGGTATCATTAAAAAAAAACTTTTAAAAATAAAATAAAAATTTGTTTTTATTATTTTAAAAATCAATGGAATTTTTATCATGCAATGGAGGGAATGACACACCACTCTTTTACAATTAGTTTTTCAGACCGAGAGAGGTTGTTCAGCAGCTATTATGACTTAGTACGCTGTTAGAAACTCAGTTACACCTCATTCAGCAAGATTTAACTTTTTAAATGGTTTTTACAGCGAGAATAGTGCGTAAAAGGTTGAAGTTCATGTCAAAACACTGATTTTGTGCTGACTGCATCTGTGACGACTGTAACAGCGCACCCCGTGGAGGAGCAGGGTATCACTGACAGCAACTTCTGGATTTCCGCATTTAAATGCGCATGTGCGGATCCAGAAGTTGCTGTCAGTTTTACAGAGTAATGACACTTTCACTGTCATTACAACCACAAATTCCTGACCAATAATCTGCTGGGTTCCTGCAGCACCACAAAATCTAACTGTTGTTTAAGTAGACACAGGCTTAAGTCAATCTGACTTTAATTGTTGTTTCGTTAGGGAATTTTGAAGACTGGATTGTGCTCGTTAGTTTCAGACTAATGGTGAGAGACACCCAGAAATTTAAAATAGTTTTGCATCTGTAACAAAGTGTGATGTCTGAATTGCGACTTCTGAAAAATGACATCTACATTTAGCATTTTTAATTATTACTAGTATGTCTCTAGTGGCATTGCTCATAGGAAATCAGATGACGCACTGTTTTATAAGGTAATAAGAATGTTATACTAGGTAATGCATATATATACAGTATATATCAGTTCTGACGAAGGGTCATCAACCTGAAACATTAACTCTGTTTCTCTCTCTACAGATGCTGCCTGACCTTCTGAGTATTTCCAGCATTTTCTGTTTTAATGCATATCCGGAAATCTCTCTTAACCGGCAAAATTCAGGAGTAGGTTCAGGTAAGTTTTACTATACATTAGTGGCCGTGTAACCGGGGTTCCTGGATCTGTGGCCATATAACCGGGGTTCCTGCACCTGTGGCCATGCAACAGGGACTCCTGGATCTGTGGCCGTGTAACCGGGACTCCTGCACAAGTGCCGTGTAACTGGGGCTCCTGCACCTGTGGCCGTGTACGTGGCTCTTGTACCTTGGTAAGTATACCTCTCTGTAATCCGGACTTTTTGATCAACCGGCACCACGCCGGTCCCGTCGGTGCCGGATAAAAAAGAGTTTCCTGTATATTGTTCTATTGTTAGCTGTAACTTTTAAGATCACTAAATTTATTTGTTTAGTAAACAGTGAGTGAGTTCAATCAGAGTTTAATTACTTTCCAGGAAGAAAGGCCTGACTTTCTATTTTTGACTACTAAAGATAAGTTAGAGGCTGCAGACATTCTTGCCTGGAATTTCTGCAGGGGTTCTCCTAATCTCCGGCCATAACTTTGGCGGAAACCCTTGTTTCTGCCGTTTCACAAGGGGTTCCATTTATCTTCTGCTAAAGTTATGGCAGGGGGATCGGGAGAACCTCTGTGGAAATTTTACCCCTCTGATTTTTATGTCAACAAATTATTTTCAACTACCGGAGGAATTTCCTTGTACATTTCTAATAACTGGCTTTCCTTCTTCATATCTTTAAAAAAAGGATTATGCAGAATTTTGCAGGTCTCACACCTGAAGCATGATGAAGATAGACACATTTTAGATGTACAATTTTTAATATATTTTTCAAATTAATATATTAAAAATACACATACATACACACATATATGTGGTTGGATAGATGTACAGAAAGAGAGACACTGAGAGTTTGATCATGTCATGTCAAGTCCCAGTATTACGGTCCCAAATTCGTGTTACTAAAAATCAGAGTTAAATGTTCTCTATAAAACAGTCATCTGTGTATTCTGGATTACAGACACTGGATTTGTTCTTTTTCTGTCTACTGTATGCGCAGGATGATCGGTAAAAGTGGCATGTTTTTCCTGTGTAGTGTTCCTCAAACTTTGCTTTAATGGGAGTGTCTTGCAAGGGTCAATGGGGTAGGTTTTCAACTTGACAACCTGGGCATAAAACTGGCAATTGCTGATTGGCTGTCCATTATAGAAACTACCCAAGGGAAATGAAACTCAGGCAGTTTCTATCATGGATGGCTGATCCGCTACAGCAGTTTTACACTTGGATCTACCCCACTGGTTCCGCAAAATCTTTGTAGTCAGCAGATTCTCAGTATTCACTGTGGTTCTGTGAGAAATCTATCTGAACCTGTTGATACTGGATTTTTTTTAAGACAAGTTTATAGAATAATTTGATACAGTGTAATGCTTAAAAACAAGAAACTAAAGCATTTTCTCTAGTGAAAAAAAACGTGGGGTTTTACTTATTCCTTCAAAATTGAAAATGCAACAAACGCCAGGTATGGACTGGCTATGTTGAAGTCCTGTTTGAACACAAATAAAGTTGTTCTTGTTGGAACTCAAAGTGGCTATTGCCTTCATTACCCTGAGATATCTTGCAATTCAGTATGTGAACTTTTTAAGGTTCTTTCAGTTCATACATTGGATGACAGAGGCTGTGCCGTCAATGATAGTGAAAGGTTTAATTTTACTTACAATCTGTAACTAAAATTTTCTTCAACATGTAGCAGTTCAGAAACTTTAGGTCCACTGTCAAAATTGTGTATAATTGTGTTACAAACTAGCAGTAGAACACCGAGTATCCCTGGTTTCTATGGCTGGCAAATACAGTATTTACTGTACCACTTTGTTCTAAAACTCGCTGGTCTGCACAACACTAACTACCCTGAGAAAATTACAGATTACTTACTGTAGGTCGCATGTTCCTCACTCTTTCAAAAAACTTCAATCTCCACTTGCAAAGAAAAACTGCAGTAATCCCAGAAGGTAATATCCCTTTAATAAATTGAAACTTTGGGCAAAAGAGAACCTTCCTTCACTCTGCTGTAGTCTTAATTTGAGCTAGGCTTTTCCTTCCTGTCTGATTGTAGGGGCCAGCAAGAATATCAAAACGTTACAGGAACAATAGAATTGGTTCAAAAAATACCTGTAGTGAAACTAAGCTAGGTTAAATGATAAGAGTAGGTTGGGTGAAAGTTTTGCATGTGGAACATAAGAAATAGGAGCAGGAGTAGGCCATTCGGCCCTTCGAGCCTGCTCCGCCATTCAATGAGATCATGGCTGATCTTCTGCCTCAACTCCATTCACCGGCCTTATCGCCATATCCCTTGATGCCCTTACTGGTCAGAAATCTATCGACTTCTGTTTTGAATATACCCAATGACTGAGCCTCCACAGCCCTCTGGGGTAGAGAATTCCAAAGATTCACCACCTAGGAAGTTATGCTCCTTTCAAAGGAAGAAGACTGCCTATGCTGAATGATTTAGGAACCTTCCTCATTCATTCAATGCCCAATCACAAACAGGAAGTCGACAAAATCTGTCCCAAAACCCCTCAGAAATTATGGCCCTGAAATTCCACGTGGTGTGTCACGTCGATTTTACGCCAATGAGACATGAATTCTACCAGCTGATGGTCTGAAGAGTTGTTTGCACCTGAATTTCATTGGGTCAATCCATTTGCACATCCATTGGAGGCGTCATTGACGGAAATCCCATATAAAATGGCAGTAATGTGTTGGGGTGCTCGGACATTAGAGTGTAGCCTTTAAATCGCCAGTTCTGGTTGAAGATTGCAGTAACAGGCTGGGGAGAGCAGCAGGTAAGTAGCAAAGTGCTTGGCTCACTCAGTTCATTGTCTGAGAGTTTGACTGGATGCCTCAATGGTATGTGTGGGCCACTTTTGAAGAATTGTTATTACAGGAGCAGCTGGCAGTGGCAGCCAGGTATGGGATAAGGGCATGGCTGAGGCACAAAAGAGCCCACAACTTTAATGAGGTGGACATGCAAAACCTCCTCAATGAAATAAGACAGACTACTACAGGAGGAAGCATCCAAAAATATTTCTTGTGGAGGGCAGTGGCATTGCCACTGAGTGTTAACTGTCTCCTCCCCAGGACTACAGACAAGTGCCACAAGAAGTTCAATGACCTGAACAGGGCTGGCAAGGTCTCACAGGCCCCAGACACGGGCCACTCTGCCTTTTGCTCCTTGAGCACCAGTACAATTTCCACCCTCTGAAATTAAAAGCTGCACAACTAACCCTTCACAATGCACTCTGGCTAAAGGAGGCACTAACTTGGGATCCTACTGTATGGGTACCTATCTCCTCTAACAGCAATAACTTATATGCCCAACTTAAACCCCTTCCTCTGTTTTAACAAGATGATACCAATACATCTCTAAGTTCAGCTCTGCCATGCTATATAACAGACATTCCACAATTGACAGTCTTCACCTAACCCATTCAATCTTGTTGCACTGGGACACAATGCCTACAAGAGGCAGGGCACCTTAGGAGACATCCCTGACTTTAACAAGTACATCCCCTACGAGGAGCAGGCCATGGAGATCATGGGGAGGCACCTGGCTCTTTCTTTGGGCGATGACGAGGTGAGGGACATAGTCCCGGCCCCAGATTAGTGACTGAACAATGCACAGTCACTGCAGCATCCTTGTGAAGAACCGCACAATGACAAGCTTCCTTCACTTCACTGTCTCTTTAATTCCACGGAGATAAGGTTCACACATTCTTAGCTTGTACCCTTGTTTTCTGCAGATCCACCACAGCAATGGAGAGCAGAGGATGAGGAACAGAAGAAGGATGATGATGATGATAAGCACCAGAGATGGAAACTTCTTTCTTGTGAATGATGAGGATGACAAAGGTGAGGAGAATGATGGTGAAGAGGGAGCATTCAGGGTTAATCCCAACCAGGAGTTTCTGTAATAGTCTTCTGCCCCATGTTCCTCTGCCACAACGCCCACCATCCCCGATCTTACCCCCATGTCACTTGCTTTTTCTCTACCACACATTATCTCAGATACTTTCAACCTGGGGGTAAATAAATAGTGTCAGTGAGGATGTGGCACCAGGTGATTCAGAGCACCAGGCTGCCACTTTCCCAGCAGAGGTCAAGGAAGAGGATGCCCATGGTTTCAGAGCCACAGGACCCAGAACCCATGGGTACTCACCTAAAAAGGATGTTGGAGGAACAGCACAGCTGTGTGCAGACTCTGAGGTCAATCTTCGAAGATGTGTGACACCTGCCAACTATGACTCTGGATCTCACTGCCATAGCATGCAACAACAATAGGGATGATTTTTCTTCATTGCAGTCATCAATGGAGCATGTGGCAGACTCACTGGAATCTGCAGCAGACTCACACCTAAAACGTGGCCAAGGACCAGTCGGTCCCTCCATGGAAGTCCTGGTGGCAGTTGGGGGCAAAATGGACAAAACCAGTTTCCAGACCTTGGCATCCGGGAAGCATGCTGTTGTTTCTCAGGGCTTCCCGGATATGTTGGCTGCTATCAGATCCAGGGCCCAGTGCAATGGTAACGGCTGGAGTCGACCAGCCTGAACCTGGCATCTCTCGGGACAACCTATCAATTCGTCCAATAAAAGCGACGAGTTAGGAACGTAACTAAAGGTTTTTATTGACTAAATAACAGAGCCCACCCTCGTGGGTGATCGGGTCCAACAAGGAGGAATACCAGCCAGTCGACTACCTTTATACCTGGGCAGGTAGGTGGAGCCATGGGCGGAGTCGGAGGTGGTCAGCCCAGGTATAACAGCGCGACAAGAGGCGACCTCGTATAGTGATACAACAGTGAGAACGGTGATAACAATACAACAGTGATAACTATAGTGTAACGATAGTGAACGATAAAAGTGGTTTACCACATTCACCCCTTGTTTAGATTTGAGTCCGGCGGGGTGAAGTGTACTACCAGTTCTGGTATGTCAGTCTGTCCGGAGGCCTCGTAAGCCTCTCCGATCGTCGCAGCGGCGGTGCTGCATTATCCGGTGTTAGTGCTGGTGTCTGCGTGGTCGGCGAAGGCTCGTGGGGTTCCAGCATGCCGTCTACCTGGGCTGGAATTGGTGGGGTGGTGGGGGGGGGTAAAGGTGGTGTCTCCGGAGTGCCCGAGGGTGCGAGGTCTCGTAAGGAGACAGTGTCCTCCCGCCCGTCTGGGTAAGCCACGTAGGCGTACTGGGGGTTGGCGTGCAGGAGGTTCACCCTCTCGACCAGGGGGTCTGTTTTATGGGCCCTCACGTGCTTTCGCAGCAAGACGGGCCCCAGAGAGGTCAGCCAGGTTGGTAGAGTGGTTCCCGTAGTCGACTTCCTGGGGAAAACAAACATTCGTTCATGGGGGGTGGCGTTAACGGCAGTGCAAAGTAGTGACCGGATGGAGTGCAGCGCTGTCGGGAGGACTTCCTGCCAGCGGGAGGTTGGGAGGCCCTTAGACTTTAAGGCTAAGAGGACGGCCTTCCATACCGTCGCGTTCTCTCTTTCCACCTGGCCGTTCCCTCGGGGGTTGTAGCTGGTGGTCCTACTTGCTGCAATACCTCTCGCTAGTAGGAACTGACGGAGTTCCTCACTCATGAAGGAGGAGCCCCGGTCACTATGTATATAGTTCGGGAACCCGAACAAGGCGAAGAGGTCATTCAGGCACTTGATGACCGTGGTACTGGCCATGTCTGGGCAGGGGAAGGCAAAAGGGAAACGGGAGTACTCATCAACGATGTTGAGGAAGTACACATTGCGGTCAGATGACGGTAGAGGCCCCTTAAAGTCGATGCTCAGGCGCTCGAAGGGGCGGGTGGCCTTGATCAGGCTTGCTCTGTCCGGCCTATAGAAGTGCGGTTTGCACTCGGCGCAGGTCTGGCAGTCCCTGGTCATGGTCCTGACCTCCTCGATGGAGTAGGTCAGGTTGCGGGCCTTAATGAAATGGTAAAGTCTGGTGACCCCGGGGTGGCAGAGGTCGTTGTGGAGGGTCTGAAGTCTATCAATATGCGCGCTGGCGCATGTAATTCGTGAAAGAGCATCAGGGGGTTCGTTCAGCTTACCTGGCCGGTACAAGATATCATAATTGTAGGTGGATAGCTCGATTCTCCACCTCAAGATCTTGTCATTCTTGATTTTGCCCCTCAGCTTGTTATTAAACATGAAAGCAACCGAACGTTGGTCGGTGAGGAGGGTAAATCGTTTGCCTGCCAGGTAATGCCTCCAGCGCCGTACCGCCTCCACAATTGCCTGGGCTTCCTTCTCGACCGACGAGTGTCGGATCTCGGGGCCCTGTAGGGTCCTCGAGAAGAAGGCCACCGGCCTCCCCTCCTGGTTAAGGGTAGCGGCTAGGGCGAAGTCGGATGCATCGCTCTCCACTTGGAAGGGGATGGACTCATCCACTGCGTGCATTGTGGCCTTGGCTATGTCTCCCTTGATGAGGGAGAAGGCCGCGCACGCTTCCTCCGTGAGGGGGAAGGATGTGGACTTCATGAGGGGTCTGGCTTTGTCCGCATAATTGGGCACCCATTGGGCATAGTAGGCGAAGAGCCCCAGGGTTCTCTTAAGTGCCTTAGGGCAGTGGGGGAGGGGTAGCTCCATGAGGGGACGCATTCTTTCGGGGTCGGGGCCGATGAGTCCATTCTCTACTACACAGCCAAGGATGGCAAGGCGCGAGGTGTTAAACACACATTTCTCCTTATTGTAGGTGAGGTTCAGCTGTTGGGCTGTACGGAGGAATTTCTCCAGATTCACGTCGTGGTCCTGCCGGTCGCGGCCGCAGATGGTGACGTTATCTAGATAGGGGAATGTGGCCTGCAGTCCGTTTTGGTCAACCATCCGGTCCATCTCCCTTTGGAAGACCGAGACCCCGTTGGTGACACCGAAGGGGACCCTAAGGAAGTGGTATAGGCGTCCATTCGCCTCAAAGGCGGTGTACTGGCGGTCCTCGGGGTGGATAGGGAGCTGGTGGTAGGCCGACTTAAGGTCGATGGTCGAGAATACGCGGTATTGTGCAATCTGATTGACCATGTCAGATATGCGGGGAAGGGGGTATGCGTCCAGCTGGGTGTATCTGTTTATGGTCTGGCTGTAGTCGATGACCAGGCGATTTTTATCGCCGGTCTTAACGACCACGACCTGGGCACGCCAGGGGCTGTTGCTCCCCTCGATGATGCCCTCCTTCAGGAGACGCTGCACCTCAGAGCTAATGAAAGCTCTGTCCCCAGCGCTGTACCGCCTGCTCTTGGTAGCGACGGGTTTGCAGTCGGGGGTGAGGTTAGCGAACAGGGAAGGTGGCGGCACCTTGAGGGTGGATAGGCTGCAGGTGTTACGCGGTGGGCGGTTTAACATTCGCTGGTTGTCGACTGTGAGAGGGGGGAGGGGTCCACCGTATGCTAGGGTTACACTTTGGAGGTGGGATTGGAAGTCCAGCCCTAGTAGGATGGCAGCGCAGAGCTGGGGGAGGACGAGGAGTTTAAAATTTTTATACTCTGTGCCCTTAACCGACAAGGTCACAGCACAGTAGCCGCTAATGTCCGTGGCGTGGGACCTCGATGCCATCGAGATTCGGTTGCACGTTGGCAGGACAGGGAGGGAGTAGTGGCTCACCGTGTCTGGGTGGATGAAGCTCTCCGTGCTTCCGCTGTCGAACAGGCAGGTCGTGGCGTGGCCGTTTACTTTGATGTCCATCATCGACTTGGACAGGTGGTGTGGGCGGGCTTGATCCAGAGTGACGGAGGCTAGTGTGTAGGTAAGCGAGTCGTTGTCGTCTGCGGGCGAGGCGGTCGTCAGGTCCGGGGGCTCGGTGGCAGTCGGGCGTGGTGGGTAAAATGGCGTCTCCCACGAGGTAGGACAAAATGGCGGAGAAGATGGCTGCCCCCATAACTCACATGAGGCACTATTGGGGTCGGTTGCCTTGATCAAAGATGGCCGCCCCCATGACTCACGTGTGGGGATGCTGGCCTCAGTTGCCGTGAAAGAAGATGGCCGCCCCCACAGTTCGCATGAGGCACTGCTGGCCTCTGAAGATCCGCTCCTGCAGGCCTTAGAGAAGTGGCCTTTCTTCCTGCAGGTTGAGCAGGTAGAGTTCCTGGCTGGGCAGCGCGGCCTCGGGTGCTTCTCCTGGCCGCAAAAGAAGCAGCCGGCGGCCCGATCGCGGGTGCCCGATGTCGGAGCCGGTACCGGGGGTGGCGGGCCCGGTCGGGTCCGGGACGCCGACGCTGAGGTAGGTCCCGGGGGCGGCGCTGCGAAGGGTATTGCGGTAGGGGTCGGGCCCAAGTCCCAGGGTCGCGAGCAGTACCTGGAAAACGCCTCCT
Source organism: Somniosus microcephalus (assembly GCF_052327205.1). Classification (NCBI taxonomy): domain Eukaryota; kingdom Metazoa; phylum Chordata; class Chondrichthyes; order Squaliformes; family Somniosidae; genus Somniosus; species Somniosus microcephalus. The sequence continues at coordinate 12,090,905 of NC_141010.1, forward strand.
GGTCCTGATGGGCCACCTCTAGGGAGAGAGCGAGGGCTTCAGCTTTGTCCAGGTCGAGGTCTTTAGCTTCAAGCAGTCTTTGCCGTGAGTAGTCGGACCGTAGGCCTTTCACAAAGGCATCGCGGATATTATCTTCCGTATTTTCAACAGCCGTCACCGCTTTAAAGTCACAGTTCCTGCCGAGTGCTCTTAGCGCCCGTAAAAATTCAGCTACAGACTCTCCTGGCTGTTGCGGGCGGGATCTTAGGAGGTGCCTGGTGTACATGTAATTTACCGGGCTCCGGTACTGCTGCTTCAGTAGGTTGATAGCGGCCTCGTATGTAGTCGTGTCCTGGATGAGTGCGTATACTCTCGGGCTCGCTTGGGCGTTCAGAAGTCTTAGTTTGGATCTCTGCGGGACGCCGGATTCTTCCAGGTAGGATTCGAAGCAGTCCAGCCAGTGTTTGAAGTTGAGGGCTGAGTTTGCTGCCTGTGGGTTTAGATCCAGGTACGGTGGTTTGAGGGCTTGCAGCCAAGCCGGCTGGCGTGGCTGGTGTAGCCCGGTGTCTGAAGGCTGCTGTGGCTGTGCTTCTGGGAGGGCTTCTGGCTGGTCAGTAGCAAACATCTTTAAAATTTAGTCAATAAAATTGATATACCTATCAATTCGTCCAATAAAAGCGACGAGTTAGGAACGTAACTAAAGGTTTTTATTGACTAAATAACAGAGCCCACCCTCGTGGGTGATCGGGTCCAACAAGGAGGAATACCAGCCAGTCGACTACCTTTATACCTGGGCAGGTAGGTGGAGCCATGGGCGGAGTCGGAGGTGGTCAGCCCAGGTATAACAGCGCGACAAGAGGCGACCTCGTATAGTGATACAACAGTGAGAACGGTGATAACAATACAACAGTGATAACTATAGTGTAACGATAGTGAACGATAAAAGTGGTTTACCACAATGGACAAAACCAGTTTCCAGACCTTGGCATCCGGGAAGCATGCTGTTGTTTCTCAGGGCTTCCCGGATATGTTGGCTGCTATCAGATCCAGGGCCCAGTGCAATGGTAACGGCTGGAGTCGACCAGCCTGAACCTGGCATCTCTCGGGACAGCAGCACAAGCCAAGCCTCTGGCCTAACTCCTCCTTCCCTCATGAACAGCACAACAGTGGCATGCGAGAGACAACACCAGGCTGCCCAGGAATGAGCTCCGGGCATGCGGCAGAAACAACTCCCATCGCAGGAGTAAGCTGCCACGAGTGGAAGGCCACCTCAGTCCCCTGAGACTTTTGTAGAACATGAGCAGCCAATCACCTCTCATGATACTGGACCTCAGGTTGTACCTAGCACAAGCACTAGAAAGAAAGGCATGGCTAGCCACCTGGGGAAGCACAGTGATAGAAAAGAAAAGTTTGGCATATGTTCACTTTGGACTTAGTTGCAATAAAAAGAATGTTCATGCATGCTTAGATATTCATGGAAGTTACAGTCATACAGGAAAGGGTGCACTTATTAACATAGAAACATAGAAACATAGAAGATAGGAGCAGGAGTAGGCCATTCGGCCCCTCGAGCCTGCTCCGCCATTTAATGAGATCATGGCTGATCATCCAAATTCAGTACCCTGTCCCTGCTTTCTCCCCATATCCCTTGATCCCTTTAGCCTTAAGAAATATATCCAACTCCTTCTTGAATATATTTAATGAATTGGCCTCAACTGTCTTCTGTGGTAGAGAATTCCACAGGTTCACTACTCTCTGGGTGAAGAAATTCCCAGATGATTAGTATTGACATTGTCATGTAGGGGCAAAGAGACCTGGTGTGTTGGCACGCTTACTGGATTGAAGGATTGGTCCTTTATTTCAAGGTAGGGGATGTAGTGTATGTAACTGTTCTACCTTTAAGAGAACTATTGTATGTAACCGTTCACCTTTAAGAGAACTATTTTAGGTGTGGCACTACTTTATCTTGGCTGCTGTATACTGTAATACCGACGGTGACCACACCGGTATATAAGTGCTGTGTCAGGATTTATTGGGCAGATTCGCCCTGACCTTCGAATAGTAAAGTCCTGTTAAAGTTACTCTTGTAGTCTGTGTATTAATTCGCCATAATACCTACAGACTTTACAGTGGCGACGAGTTCGATCTTACCCTGCGGCAACAATACTTCCGAAGCAGTTAACGAGTGTCAAGAAGAGGCACCCGCCCTCGTCGTTCTGCTGAGAGAAAACTCGAGTCTGCAGAGCAAGGAAGAAGGAAGAATTCAGACACGAAGCCTTCCATCAGCAACAGGCACTGATTGTCCCTTCTGCCACGGTGGTGAGTGAGCCGATCGGCACGAGAAGCAAGCCGGCCACGGTGACTGTGAGTAAAGGGAAAATAAAAAAATAACCGGAGGATAAGGGCGGTGAACTCGACCACGGTCGGGGGAAAGGAGCCGGACAGAAGTCGGGCCCAGAGGCGCTGAGACTGGGGCAGCGTGGAGCATGGAAGCCGCGGTACAAGCGGGCTGGGAGACGCAACGGCGTCGTGAGACAGCTAGACCGCGACCGGCAAAAAAGGCCGGGCAGCTACCGAGGCCACGAGGCGCTGCGACCGGGATCGTAAGGCGCGGGAAGATATAAAAATAAATAAACCGCGAGGAACTCAGCCGCAGCCGGGGAGGAAAGCACCGGACTGTGAGAGGGCTGGGAGGCGCGATTGGAAGCTGCTGAGGGAGAGACAGAGCCCGAGCGAGCGGGAGAGACAGAGCCCGAGCGAGGGAGACTGAGCGAGATCCAGCCAGCGGCTGAAACTGTTCGCCGTCAACGGGTTGTACCCAGCGCCGGTTGCCCTGCCGAGAAAAGGGAACAAGGAACGCACTGAAGCTGACGCGCAGGCTGCGAACCCCGAAAGCCGGCGGTCGTCGCCCGAGGGAAAAGCTTACCCCTCCCGCCAGGGGAAGAAACGCGGGAAGCCGCCAGTAGGCGGGGAAGACGACAGAAGCGGGAAACCGCCATTTTGAAAGTGGGCGGGGGAAGAAGACAAGCGCGGGAAACCGCCATTTTGAAAAAAAAAAAGTTAAAGAAAAATTTCGTGTTTTTTTCGCAGAAAGATAGTGAGAGATAGTGAAGATGCCTAAGCATGGTAACATCAACAACTTCGATTCCGAGGTGGAAGATTGGGCCACGTACATAGAACGTATCGAGATATATTGTGAGGCCAATAAGATAGCAGGTGATGATAAAGCTCTCACCTTATTAAACGCAATGGGGGCAAAGACATACGGGCTATTGAAGCATCTTCTATCACCAGCTAAACCGGCGGATCAGACTTTCGCTAATATTGTTGCTGTCCTGAAGGATCATTTGAACCCCACACCACTGATGTTGGCGGAACGATTCAAATTCTATGCGAGAACGCAACGGAAAGAGGAAAGCAACGCGGAATACTTGGTCGAACTGCGTAGACTAGCGAAATACTGCCAGTTTGGGGAAAATCTGACAGAGGCATTGAGAGACAAGTTCGTGTGCGGGTTGTCGAAGGAAGGAACACAAAAGCGTCTGCTAGAAGAGAACGATCTCACACTTGATAAGGCTGTCCTTATTGCAGCATCGCACGAAGCCACAGCGAGAGGCACAGCGGAAATGCAGCTGAAGGCAGCGGTACTCAGTGTGGATCAAATTACTTCGGGTACATCGAAATGTTATCGTTGTGGGAAGACAACACACGACCAGAACCAATGCTGGTTTAAAAACCAGGAATGTAGAAAATGTGGCAAACTTGGTCACATAGCTAAGGTATGCCGGTCAGGAAAGAAGACCAACAACAACAAAAAAAAGTCACCGCAGGAAAAGTACAATAAGGTACACAAGGTGGCTGAGAAGAGTTCAGATGAGCAGAATTCGGATTCAGACCCAACCGTTCAGGAACTGGGTAGTCTGAGAATTCACAATGTGAGTAAGGAAGCTGACCTGCAAACTATCTGGGTCATGCTAAAAATAGCCGGAGTCCAAGTGAAAATGGAATTGGACACAGGATCAGCCCTATCAGTCATAAATCGAAGGGATTACAACCGGCTATTCTCACACATACCCTTGAGAGATACCAAGATCGTATTGCAGACATATACGGGGCAGAAAGTATACCCCATGGGAAAGATAAAAGTCAAGGTGAGAGACAGGGGCAAAGAACACCAAGGAATGTATTTATATGTACTATCTGAGGGAGGTCCACCACTTCTGGGACGGGAGTGGATCTGGGAAATAAACATGGAATGGCACTATTTAAAAGCAATAATGAGTGAGAACTTGGTGAAGACAATCAGCTCAGACTCTGAAACGGATGACGATAAGACCAGCCCAGGTGCGAAAGACAAGTTTAAAATGGACTTGCTGACTAAGGTTGGAAAAACGAAGGAGTGCATAAATGCTTATGCTTCAGAGGAGAACAAAGTTTCAGAACAGAATTCCACTGAACAACAACAACATAGTTTGACAGAGAATTCTGAGTCTGTCCAGTTTACAGATATGCACAATTCTGAGGAACACCGGGCTCGAACTCAACTCCATTTCAAATTACAACAGCAATTAGAACAATTGAGTTGCCGTCTCGAACAAGAGATGAAAGCAATGAAAAAGTTCTGTGACACAGAGTGGGAGAACCTGGAAAGACAACAGAAACAGCTGATGGAGAAAAAGGAGCAGGAGCACACAAACCGTCGGGGCAAGGAGGCCAAACGAATCAAAGCTGATTCGGTTTCAGAAGGTGCGTGCTTTAATCTGGTGGAGCAAGAGGTTCAGCAACTGAAAGCGCTTGTTAGCGGATTGCAGGCAGAAAAGACTGATTTGGTCGCCATGAACTCCGAGCTCCTACTGAAGTTGGGTGCAGCATCACCGGACGATTCAAGTGGGGAAATTCGAATGGTGGAGGCTGCGGATGATGGCGAAGTAGAAACAGCAAAGGAGCCCCAGGGCAAGGTTATAAACAGCCCTGCAGCTACTGGGAAACGTATGAGGTCAGAAGAGTTAACGGTCAGCCAACTCTTTCATATGCTGAAGGACAAGACTCTGAAATGGGAACAAATTGAACAGGAGTTTAAATCTTCAAAGGAGAGGGGTTTGGAGCTCCCAAAAGTTATTGAAATAGCTGAGGTTGCAACACAGACTGAGAAGATGGCAGCAGAGCAACCCTTGGATGCCAAAAGTACGCTGACTCACGTCAATGTTGAACAACAGAAGGTTGAAACAGCTGCTGCAGTAGAGGGATTGAATAGTCCGATCAACCAATCTCCGAATGAAGTTGAAGTATTGAAATCACAAATGACGTCATTAGTAAAAGACTTGCAGGAAGCCCAGAAAAAGCTGGATGAAGCTGAACGCCTGAAGAAGTCTCTTCAAGAAAGATGTCTGGATTTGGAACAAAAGCTGGCTAATGTCCAGCTGGGTATGGAGGAAATAGAAGACCCTCTCACTGGCCTAGCTCAAGATGACACCGAATATTACCATGACCTGTTGGACGACATCGAATATTACGATGACCTGTTCTGCCCAGCTTGTGATGAAAACTCCCAAAGTGCAGAAACCATGAAGAATCACAAAAAGTCTAAGGAACATCGGGAGATGGTGGCGCTACTACGGAAAAAGGAGGACGAGAAGGAGGAACTGTGCATGCAGCTGGCAGCTGACAGTGGAGCCCAGAGAGTCTCCAAGAAGCAGAAAAGGAAAAGACGAAGCAGAAGATGATGATCATCTGGACCATCATCATCACTACTAGATCACGCACGGGGTCCCTTCGAACGGAGCCAAATCAGTTTGGAAGTAGAAAAACTTCCCAAGGTACTCAGGTTTTTACAAGCCAACAATGCTGGTTCAGAAGGACGGAAGTTCAAGCTGTTAAGTCCAGTGAAGGACTATTGGATGAGTCACTCCAGCAACGTGAACCGACTACACCACAGGGAACTGCTACACCACTGAGGTGTTGTCAGGACCGAGTCAAGAAGCACGGAAGGCGCATCCACCGAGATTGAATCTGTGAACTGTTTTCCGCAGAGACTGAATCTATGAACTGTTTCCCGCAGAGACTGAATCTGTGAACTGTTTCCGCAGAGACTACATCTGTGAACTGTTTTAACATGAAGTTGGATATATGTTATGATGTTATGTTTAATGGGGAATAAGTATGTTGTAAGCTAAAAAGGGAGGATTGTAGTGTATGTAACTGTTCTACCTTTAAGAGAACTATTGTATGTAACCGTTCACCTTTAAGAGAACTATTTTAGGTGTGGCACTACTTTATCTTGGCTGCTGTATACTGTAATACCGACGGTGACCACACCGGTATATAAGTGCTGTGTCAAGATTTATTGGGCAGATTCGCCCTGACCTTCGAATAGTAAAGTCCTGTTAAAGTTACTCTTGTAGTCTGTGTATTAATTCGCCATAATACCTACAGACTTTACAGGGGAGAAGGAGTTAAGGCGCGGATAAAGGTTGATTGTGTTAAACAGAAGGGAAGACTTCAGTGATCAGTTGTGCTCTGATGCCCCGTACAGCAGTAACTGAGGATTGCTCTCAGTGAGAGTCACTGTGATGCTCTGCTCCGCTGTACTTCTGTCTGCAAAGCAGCTAGGGCAGCCTCGTCAATTCCTGGTCCAGGCCTTTTTGTATGGCAAATCTGTGCAGGGCGCAGCAGGCTACATTGTACAGGAAACTCTTTTTTATCCGGCACCGACGGGACCGGCGTGGTGCCGGTTTATCAAAAAGTCTGGATTACAGAGAGGTATAGTTAAAAGGTACGAGAGCTCCGTACACAGCAACAAATCCAGGCTTCCCTGTTGCTTAGCAACAGCTGCAGGAACCCCGGCCACAGACCAAGCGTACCTGTTGCTTAGCAACAAGTGCAGAAACCCCAGTTACACAGCCACAGATCCAGGAACGGCCACTAATATGAAGTAAAACTTACCTGAACCTACTCCTGAATTTTGCCGGTTAACAGAGATTTCCGGTTATTTAGGTGCCGGTAAATTGAGAGTTTCCTGTACGAGCTGTAGTACATTGCAGAACTCCATCCGACTTGTCAAGCAAAAGTGTCCCTTTATAACGCTCCTTTCGATGACCACTCTGGCAGAGGTATGTACTTTGTTGTAATGTTCCTCTGCTGCAGTTTAGGCAACTCTTTGTGGGATCATTAGCCACGGCAGCAGCCTTGTCACCTACAAGCTACCCGTTAACTTGATTTTCTTCCCTGGAAAGGTCATGCCAGGCCAAATTTCAACGGATAGAAGGATCGTGATAACTTTCAGCATATCGAGCATTGACATGCAGGGTCCGCTGCATTCTGTCACACACGATCGGTGCATTCAGGGAGTGGAAGCACTACCTGTTGAGGAGGTTGAGGGGTGTCGGGAGGGAGCCCAGGCTGTCGAGCACTCACTCCCCTCTGAACTTGTAAAGAGGAAAGCGCAGGGGAGCCGTCATCTGTTCAGAACGGCTTCACTTCTCTTTATTAAATGTCCCGTCTGCTCTCTCGGGTGGATGTAGAAGATCCCACGGCCACTATTGGAAGAAGAGCAGGGGAGTTCTCCCCGGTATCCTGGGGCCAATATTTATTAGGCTTATATTCGCTAGAGTTTAGAAGAATGAGAGGGGATCTCATTGAAACTTATAAAATTCTAACAGGACTAGACAGACTAGATGCAGGGAGGGTGTTCCCGATGGCGGGGGAGTCCAGAACCAGGGGTCACAGTCTAAGGATAAGGGGGAAGCCATTTAGGACTGAGATGAGGAGGAATTTCTTCACCCAGAGAGTGGTGAACCTGTGGAATTCTCTGCCACAGAAGGCAGTTGAGGCCAATTCATTAAATATATTCAAGAAGAAGTTGGATATATTTCTTAAGGCTAAAGGGATCAAGGGATATGAGGAGAAAGCAGGGACAGGGTACTGAATTTGGATGATCAGCCATGATCGCATTGAATAGCAGAGCAGGCTCGAGGGGCTGAATGGCCTACTCCTGCTCCTATCTTCTATGTTTCTATGTTTCTATGTGTCATCTGCAGAAGCTCGCAAAGCAACATGGGGGCCATCTATTGTGCCCCGTTCCTTGGAAAATCCAGCAACCCTGTAAAACTGGAAGGCCCTAGCTCACTGCTGTCTTGTGATGCGAAATCTGACAAATTGCCCAGCTCGCCAATAAAGTGTATCAGTCGTCTGACGAATGTATGCCTGTAATGCACTCTGACTGATCTTACAGAGATCCCCTGTGGCTGCCAAGAATCTGCAGATTACAGGAAGGGCCAAATTAAATTTGGAAACTTAGGGGGTGCGGAGGGTAAATCAATTTTGGTACGCAAAACAGGCAGAAACAGCTTCTGCCCCAATCTGCTGCCCAAGAAAAAAGGATGCCTCAATTTTACATTGAAACAACATCTAAAACAGCGTGAAATTTGAGGGCCTACAACTTTACACCAGTAAAGCCAGATGCTCATTGCCCTGAGTTCTCAAATTCAGCTAACATTGCGAGGAAAGCCTGTAATTTGTTCCAGGTAGTTGTCCTATAGATGATCTCAAGAGGAGCCTTGCAAATGGCCAGTCTAGGAGTGAGCTCTAACTTTTCCTCATGGGTTTACCAAGAACTAATAGCAGGAGATCCATTCCACTACCCAAAGGCTGTTTACTGAGTCAGAAGGTTGTGGGTTCCAGTCCCACTCCAGGGACTTGAGCACATAAAGCTAAAGCTAGGCTGACACTCCAGTGCAGTGCTGAGGGGGTGCTGCACTGTCAGAGGTGCCATCTTTCGGATGAGATGTTAAACCGAGGCCCCGTCTGCTCTCTCAGGTGGACGTAAAAGATCCCATGGCACTATTTTGAAGAAGAGCAGGGGAGTTATCCCCGGTGTCCTGCCCAATAGTTATCCCTCAACCAACATAACAAAAACAGTTTATCTGGTCATTATTATATTGCTGTTTGTGGGACCTTGCTGTGCGCAAATTGGCTGCCGCGTTTCCTACATTACAACAGTGACTACACTTTAAAAGTACTTCATTGGCTGTAAAGCGCTTTGAGACGTCCAATGGTCATGAAAGGCGCTATATAAATGCAAGTCTTTCTTTTTTACTAATAGCTCTTCCTTGAGACTTGTTTCCAAAATAATTAAATAATTGTCTGAATTGCCAAAGGTTCCATCTACATAACAGATTACTTACTGCACTGCACACATTTCATTCAGAGAGAAATGTGAGGTGATGAATACAATTTCGACACTGGGATTTCCTGAAATAGTTGAAACTCAGGAGCAATTTTAGACAAAGAAAAGAAGAGCTTAAGACTTCCCTTATCTACATTCCAAACAAGATAAGATGGCTCAACCATTGCTTCATGGTACAAGGGTATTGAAGTAGTACACAAAAATAAATTCATGATCACAGGAATCCATGAGCTCAAATTGTTCTGACATCAGCTTACTCAGAACTAAATTCATGTAAGGATCACCCAAAGGAAAAAAAGGCACACCTTCAAGGTAGTCTTCATAAATTAGGACACTGTGATGTTCTCCTACTGTCATGCATACTAAAAACTGTTGTGGTCCATGGGAATAAGGTCTTCTGTCTTATTGTGTTTCAGGTACACCTGGCAGGCACCTAGGAGGGGTGCACAAAGAAGCTAATGGTATCTTTGCACCTGGCCCCCGTCAGAGAGGATGATCTGACAGTAGCAGTCAGCAAGGGCAGGGAGGCTTTAAAAGGTAAGTAAAACCTTTTTTCAGGTCTCCATTAGATCCTCGGGCCTGGAGGTCATCTGGCTGCTGTTTTTGGACAGCAGCAAAAAGATCCCACAGCCAGCAGCGATTACCACTGCTGGTAGTTTCTCAGTTAAGCCTGGACTTGTCTTTAGGCACCAGATCACAGGCACAGAGTCTAGAGACAGCTCAACACTGCAGCTGAGGGAGTATGAGGAGGCTAGGGCCTAACATTACTCCCCAAGGGACACTCAGGAAGGAGCTGGAAGAGGGAGAGAGTGAAGCCAGCAGCCAGAAGTTTGGAGCCTGGATCCAGAGTTGGCACAAAAATGGCCGCTTTCATTGTTGACTTTGCTGTCTATTTGGCTTGTGCTTACCACATAACTGATAATACAGGAGACTTTGGTTTATCCGGAGGTTGTATGTCCAGAAACCTCGATCTACCGGCAGAAATCAGGAGCCGTTTTGTTAGTTTTTTTTTCTTCTCATGGCTTTTTTTCCCCAACAGTCAGGCTCTGGAAAGTCTCTCTGAAGCTGTTGCTAAGCTACAGAGACACTTCCAAGGTACGGGCCGACTGTTTGAAGCTGTTGCTAAGCAACAGTGTTTGTTGTCAGATACGGAGATGAAAACCTCCGTATGCTTCAACATTAACGCTGGTATGTCCGGCAGTTTTGATAGATCGGTAACAGCTCGGTCCTGTCGGTGCCGGATATAACAAAGTTTCCTGTACCACGTGGGTTCAACTGATCAATCAGCTCACTAAAAGACACATTCATGACAAGGGCATCGGCAGGATATGCTATGGACACCATGGCATACAGTTTTGTTGTGCTAGCCATGGGCTTCAAGGTACATAAAATGAGTGTGATCAACTTGAATTCCAGCGATCCCACAGCAGGTCAGCTCATGCTGTGCCGCTGATCAGTTGTTTTTCTTCACTCACAGTTCATGCAGCTGTTTCTGACCACCCCAATGCTACTTGCTGCAGGGCCATATTTTATCGGTATTTATCTTGGTTCACTCCCCTTTGAAATGGGGAGTGATTTTGTTGTTGGTCTGTGAAATTGTTAACAATGGAATCTGGGATTATTGATTCCTTAAGTAGCTGTTAACAGATAATTAATGAGCTGCAGTTTAACAAACTTCACAAATAGGGTACATGTTAAAATCAGATCAGAAAATTATTTAGAGCTATTTAGGGCTGGGAACACCTCTCCTATTTAGTAATTGAGAGTTAATATTAACACACAGCCGATATGGAAATATGAAACTCAATTCCCCAACACAGATGGTAGCAATGGTGGAGTTGAGAATGAAAGGGCAACTGGTGTACAAGATTTATTTTTCTAGCTTCACTGTTGACTCAAGGCACTCAATGGGCCAGAAATTGCTGCAACAGCAAGTTTGGCGGCGAACAATACTAATTAGACTTTTACGCTCACCATTGACATTGCACTATATTTGCACCGCAAATTGCAGTAACGTCGATCCGATAACGGGGCAGCAATGTCTCTTCTGGGACCTCGTGAATGCCAGTCCAATGGTCTATCTCAGTCCACTGGCCTATCTCCTTAACCAATGAAAGAAAAGGATAGAGAAACAGACCAGATGACTGAGAAGGAATTAGGGTGAATCAGAGTCAAACAAAATATACAGAGACAGAAAGAGGAATAAAGAGAGGGAAAGAAAGTGGATTAAGAGAGAAAAAACAGACAGAAAGGAAAAGTAAGAACAAAGTTAAAAAGAACAAGCAGAAGAAGAGAACATTGTAACCCAATTGTATTTGGGAATTGCTGATTGGTCCTTGAGGAGTTAATGCGTGTAGGTGTGTGAAATGTTTAAACATTCTTGACTCATGAAGCAGAGATCCAGCACACCCACCCATCATGATCAGGAACAGTGGAACAACCAGTGGATATGCCATTGCACTGCTTTCATAGGAACATAGGAATTGCTAGATGAGAAAAGGCCAAGGTCCATCTAGTTTGCCATCTGGATCCATGATATACTATGATAATGGAGTTGTTGACTTAGCATAGCAATCAATCTCTATCAATCAATCTACAACAGACTTAGAAATTACACAAGAAAAACCCAGTGGTGGCGAACCTTAGGTCCAAAGTCACCTTTTACCTCCCAAGCATGCTATACTTACGACATCTTGTCTCAAATTACTGTATCCCAAAATGATATTTTCTGAAAGAAATCCATCTAATTTTCATTTCTAACTGTCGAAACAGCTTTGCATCCTGAAAATTATTGCCTTTCCGACACTAACAGGAATGTGGATGGCAACCTGGCACAAAAAGACGGCCAAGACAGATAAAAAGAATTTAAAAAACCTCTAGAAACAATTCATTACCTGTTGGAGTGAGACTCCAAAGCTTCATTAAAGACTAACTACCCATTGTTGTTGGGAGTTTCTCTATATTGACAGCTACTTCGATCCTCTCATTATCTCCACAAAATTTCCAGGTTACCTCAAGGTCAGAAAAACAGCAGGAAATAACTGTGCTTTTTATTTTTGTACACTTTTTCACATTTTTCTATTGCGGTGTGTTGATGTTTTACACAAATGAGTATGACGAATGCACGGTAACTGCAACTATTTTTATATTAGTGGACCTTCTGTGGCATTGTACATACAAAGAGGATAAGGTTTCTCTCTTGTTTATGTTTCTATTTCTCTCCCATGTTCTGCTTCAGTGTCTCCCTTTTTGTTTTTCTCATACCTTTGTTTTTCTTTTCTGCTTATATCTCTGTGGTCTTCTGATTGTCTCTTTTTCTTTCTTTTTGGATAGAAGGGAGTGGGTAGTGTGGCAGGGAAGGGAGATAACATGGCATGCAAGTTGTATTTTGAGATGAGTGTGGGGAAAATGCCAGTTTATAAGACCTGTCCCTATTGCTTTATGCAAACCCCATGCTCCAATTTTGTCCCCATCTGCTTAAATCGGAAGCACCACCTCCCTACTATCTGTTCTGTACTATATTGCTCCATTACCCATTCCTTTCTACTACCATCTGTCGATTACACATCCTGTTTACCACAACTCACACATTGCCATTATATCACTGAACCATTGTGCTTTGCAGTATTACCATAGTTTCCCTGTCCCTCACCATGCATTAATGACACCTACAGTCCCCCTCCTTCGCGATTATGTGCCATCTTCTTCTACTTCATCCATTTCCCCTTCACACCCCCATTTTCTTTCCTTCCATATCACTTGACTCCTGAGCTTTATCCTGTGCCCTTGTGGCTCTCAGCACCTTAGCTTGTATCTGCTGCCAGCCACCTCCCTCCTATCTCCTACCTGCCACAAGCCTGATCAGAAACCAAAGAAAAATATAGGGAGGATACATTCTTGTCATGCCATTGCGGCCATCAGTTCACATCCCTCGCGCCCTTTCCCTTGCCCTCGACCCCATTGCTGACTAACAAATGTTTGTTAACAGTGTAAAGAAACATATAGGGAGAGTCTGAGCCAGGGTGGAGGCTGAAAGCGGTGGGGAGGCCTGCAGCAGAACAACTAAATTGATGCTGGGAAGAGGTGGGGCTGGAGCAGCAACACTGTTTGACCTGGGCTGGGGTGATAGCTTGAGGAAAAGCAGGCACTATGCTCGGGTCTGGAGCCAAAAAGATTAGGGAAGCCCACCAATAAAAACTGAATCAGAGCCAAGAGAGTTGGGACTGAGGGTAGCAACCTGTAGAGAGTGGGGGAAGGCTGGCCAAGACAGCAAAGCTGGGAACCTGTGAGGGATGTGAGATGGACCGGCCAGGGTGATGGACACAGCCAAAGGGGGATGGGAAGAATCAGGTTAAGTGTGCGCCAGAGACTGGGCAGTGGCTAAAGAAACTCGCTGGAGGCTGAGGCCAATGGGAGAGGGGATTGGGGAGCTGCTACATTGCCACAGTAACATTTGAACATTCCCATGATAAAATGCTGAAAAAGCTGGTTTCTGTTAGAAATGTAGACCTGAAAGAATTATTAAAAAAATCATGACAACAGAAAGTAAAGTTGGTGGACAGGAATGGTATACCATATGCACAATTCTAAATAATATATAGATATGAAAACATTTTCACACAAATGTTTGTGAGAATGTGGAATGCACTGGTCAAGAAGCAAAGTCAATGAGGTGTTTAAAATGGAGACAGATCCTTACATGGAAAATAAGAATATTAAAGGATATGGAGACAAGGCATGGAATTGGAATTAAAAATAAAGCCGCCACTGGCCAACACAAAGAGCAGAGCAAGATCAAAAGACCAAATGTATACATACACATACAAGATAAATACCGACGTTTTTTGAAAGAATATAATAAAATTACCTTGGGCTGTTCTGTATGTGTTTCAGCATAATTCGGTACATATTTTCCCAATTCATGTCCTTTGTGTGGTCGCGGCCGTTCTCGTGGTCGCGTTATTGGTGGAGGGAACACCTCTGTCTCTTTGCCCTGTGCTTCTTCTTTTTCGTCTGGACGCAAAAGAGAAGGATTCCAAGACCCTAGTTCAGGTAAATACTCTTTTCCTTCATACTGCTTCATTAGGTGTCCTATTTTGGTAAGAAGGTCTGTACAAGCCGCCTTTAATTTAGGCTTCAGACAATCTATCTTAATTATTCTTATTACGTGAGCAAACAGAGTTTGTATATCCTTGTTGGGTTCTACTGCTCGTACTTCTTCATTAACTTTAGTTTCAAACATATCATCAACATTTGTTTTGATTTTAGTATTATTGGATGAAGAACTTTTAACTGATTCCTTTATTATTTTCTTGGGATGTACTGGGGGAATTAAATCTTTATTACCTTCCTTTATCACTATTTCTGGAAACTTGGTTGTCCGTTGATCAGAAACCATGTTCACATTGGGCTGTTGACTGTAATTGCCATCTTTTGGAGAGTTCTTATATGCATCTTCGAGTAGTTTAATAATATCAAGTTGAGTAAGCTTAGAGTTGGGTTGTGTTACAGGATTTGCATTGAAACCTGTCTGGCCGTTTTTCTGCACAGCGTTATCCAGGAACTGACCTAATGGTTTGTGCCAAGATCCATCTGAAACATTAAGTTGAATCGTTTCATTATCACCAAGATCAAGAATCTCAGCCTCTTGAATAGTCCTACTGAAATGTCCAGGATCAAGTGCTTTACTTAGCAGTGGCTTTTGCTCAGCTTTAAGAGAGTCAACATTGAGGCTTCTAGCAACATTATTTTTTGACTTATTATTTCCCACCTCAATGATTTGTTCAGGTAGCTCTTCAATTATTGAAGGAGTATCGTCTGTTTCAAATACAGGAATTTCCTCTTGTGGGACTTCCACTACGGCTTCAGTGTGTTGCTTTTCTGTCTCTGGAGTAGGAAGATCCATTTCCACAACATCTGGGTAATCCACTTCAAATCCGTACATTTCTTCTGGTGTTTCTGTAGTTGTTTCTTCGAATGTAAAAACTGTAGTCCCCTTCACTTCCTGCTTGATATTTGTTATATGATCTGATAGGTCCCTCTTAACTCTCTTTATAATTTTGTGCTTTTTGAGATTTAGTATTTTACCCCTGTTATCTAACTTAGGAGAACCTATGCCTAGAGGAGGCCCGCGGTTATGATGATCACGTGGATCATGGCTTGACTGATGTAATGGAATTTTATCAGAACCAAATATGTTGAGAGGACTATGTCTGCCACTTTTCCTTCCATTAATGTTCAACTGAAGATGGTTTGCTCTGCCAAGGTGTGAACTAAATCTATTATCTCTGTCAAAGGATGGCCTTTGTCTAATTCTACTTAAATGAGGCATTTTTGCTGCCTTTGAAGAAGCCGCGCGTGGATCTAAATGATTTCCAACATAGATGTTCTTTTCACTTTCTTCTATTTGATGAAGCAGACCTAATTTGGAAGATCTCGCTAACTTGCTAACATGGTTCAAGCTCTCACTGGTATCAACATTTTGATTAAAGAATGATTCCAATATTCTGTGGTTCTTTAGGGACATCTGCGATCTTAGCACAGTTCCATTGATCATCAGAAAAGTTTCACTTACATCTGTAATACAAATAAAAGTGAAATCAGAAATATCATACATTTCTGTATTTCCTGTTCTATTTTTAAAAGTAACTTTATTCAGTACACTTTATTTATGATTGTTTCTCCAGATTTAGAAGATACAAATCAATTTATACTGTTAAATTAAGAAACAAATAAGCAGAACAGTAGTCCTTGTTTAATTTTATGCTAAAATATTAGCTTGAAATACTCATTAATTTTTAGTTTGTAAATTCTTTGTAGTTAAAGTTTCAGACCATAGCCTAGAAATAATTGGTACCTTGAAAGATGCATAACCAGAAACAACTTTGCAGTCCATTGGGCTGGTCCCAAAATCTAAAACCTCTCAATATTCCTTTAAATATGAGTTGAATTCTCCTTTAATTTTTTTTTCCACACTATTTGCCTCCACTGCCTCCCAGGACAGGCTATGCCTCAAGTTCACCACTTTCTGTGAAAAGTAATTGAATTATACTGTGTGTGCACCTTCCTTCTCTAAACTTGAGCCCGTGCCATCTGATTCTAGACGTTTGTGACACTCGGAGACTTAACAGCAGGATTAAATCTTTCTATTCACAAAAGAATTTAGAATCTTCCCAGATTCTTCACCCTATCTTCATAGCTCAGCTGCCTTAAGCTGGGTATCAGTTTGCTTTCCTTTCAATGCCCGTATATTGCTGCAGTCGTGGGGTGACAAGATACTCAGGTGTGGCCGTTCCAGGGTCTTGCACAGACTCATCAGGGTATTTTTTGAGTTTGCGCTTCCAGTGGGGGGCCTCATCAACCCGTCATGCATATTAGAAAACCACCATATTGCCCATGATTTTCTGACCTTTAAAATTAATGGAGAGAAAATTGTGGGCAGTGCGCATGCAATTTCTCAACAACAACAGAAAACGCTGGAAAAACTCAACAGGTCAGGGCAGCATCCGTGGAGAGAGAAACAGAGTCAACGTTTCAGGTCGAAGACCCTTCGTCAGAACTGGAAAAAAGCAGGAAAAGGAACAGATTTTAAAGCAAGTTTAGGGGCTGGGAAATGGGGGAGGGGATGAAAGAACAAAAGGGAAGGTCTGTGATAGGATGGAAGGCAGGAGAATTAAAGCGACATTAAGAGATATTGACAAAAGGAGATGGTAATGGGACAGGTTCAGAAACAAAGGATGGCTCGAGATGAAGTGTGAATTGCGCTGGCAGAGTGAAGGACTGCTGCCATGTGGGAGGGAAGAAAAAAAGGCGCAAACAAAAAGTGTGGATAAAAAATATAAATATGATAGGGGCCGAGGTTATGATCGGAAATTGTTGAACTCTATGTTGAGTCCAGAGGGCTGTAAAGTGCCTAATCGAAAGATGAGGTGCTGTTCCTCGACCTGAAACGTTAACTCTGTTTCTCTCTCCACGGATGCTGCCTGGCCTGCTGAGTTTTTCCAGCATTTTCTGTTGTTATTTCTCAATATGTGCAACGAGGCTCTTTGTTGTCAGCACAGCTCAGAAAATTATCCCCATCATCATCTCCTGGGATTTGTGCTGTATCCCTCTAGCTATACATCCCAAATTCAAAAAGATTAATGCTTATGTTAAAATAGTTGACAGAGGAATGTTACAAAAATGCAGTGTTCATTTGCTAGGATCACCCATTATCAGGTACGGAAGTCGGAAATAAAAGGCAAACTATGAGTTTTTGGCAAATTTCTAGCTTTCTGATAGTAATTTCTAAGATTATTTCTTTAAAAACGTCAATTAAATTTGCCTGTTAATACTGTTGTACATTCTTAATTAATAGGAGTAACGTCAGTGGTGGTAAGTGTATGATATATATTTAAATCTAACCTAAATATAGAGTTGGATTTTACATAAGGACGTTAGAATAGGAGCAGGAGTAGACCATACGGCCCCTCGAGACTGCTCCGCCATTCAATAAGATTACGGCTAATCTTTTATCTCAACTCCACTTTCCCGCCCTATCCCCATATCCCTTGATTTCCTTAGTGTCCAAAAATCTATCGATCTCTGTCTTGAATAGACTCAATAACTGAGCATCCACAGCCCTCTGGGGTAGAGAATTCCAAAGAGTCACAACCCTCTGAGTGAATAAATTTCTCCGCATCTTAGTCGTAAATGGCTGACCTCTTATCCTGACACTATGACCCCTAGTTCTAGAATCTCCAGCCGGGGATATAGCCTCTCAGCATCTACCCTATCAAGCCCTCTAAGAATTTTCAATGCAATCACCTGTCATTCTTCTAAACGCCAGAGAATGTAGAATAATTCCACTCAATATCTTCTCATAGGACAACCCTCTCAGCCCAGAAATCAATCTCGTGAACCTTCGTTGCACCCACTCTAAGGCAAGTATATCATTCCTTAGGTAAGGAGAGCAAAACTGTACCCAGTACTCCAGCTGTGGTCTCACCAAAGCCTTATATAATTGCAGCAAGATTTCTTTACTCTTATACTCCAACCCCTTGCAATAAAGGTTAACATATCATTTGCCTTCCTAATTGCTTCTGTAGCTGCATGTTAATTTTCTGTGATTCATGCATAGCACACCCAAATCCCTCTGCATACCAACATTTACTAGTTTCTGACCTTTTAAAAAATATTCTGCTTTTTTATTCTTCCTACTAAAGTGGATAATTTCACATTTCCCCAGATGTATGTATATAGTGCACAAATGATATATACATATATAAAATACAATGAAAACTAGTTTTAATGACCAATGTCAAGGCCACTATCTGGTGGTTCTAAAGTCAAATATTTTATGAGAACAGTTTCAGAACTATGTTAAAAATATATTTCTGGACCTACATAAAGTGATCAGTAAGTACAATCATGTGCTCTGAATGGTGTGTGTTCATTTGTATTTGTTCCTTCTGGTGAGTGGTCTCATGCACACTTTTGTGTTTTTGTCACGGTGTGTTTAATGCAGTTTTACATGCCTTGATTGTAATGTATTCACAGACATTTTTTCTCTCTACAGCAGTCAGATTTTACTTTAAATGTTGGGAGTTACACTTGCAGTTTGGTGTCTCAATCTGCAAACCAGTTACTCAACATTAATTACAATAAAGAAACACATTGGTGAACTGCAGAGTACAGAATTTATGGATATACAGGAAATTCTTTTTATCCGGCACCGACGGGACTGGCGTGGTGCCAGTTTATCAAAAAGTCCGGATTACAGAGAGGTATAGTAAAAGGTACGAGAGCCCTGTACACGGCCACAGATCCAGGCGTCCCTGTTGCATAGCAACAGGTGCAGGAACCCTAGCCACAGACCAAGCATCCCTGTTGCATAGCAACAGGCGCAGAAACCCCAGTTACATGGCCACAGATCCAGGAACGGCCACTAATATGAAGTAAAACTTACCTGAACCTACTCCTGAATTTTGCCGGTTAACAGAGATTTCCGGTTATTTAGGTGCCGGTAAATTGAGAGTTTCCTGTAATGTAAATGAAGGATCCACAGTACCAGAAACAAAATTGAGAGGTATAGGTCAACCTTATTCACATCTCTCTTACTCTCTCCTCAGCCTTGCACCATCTGTAGCCTCAGCACTCACAAGCCTTCCCTTCCCCGCTTCCCATCACTCTCCTCTAATCACATTTCACTGATCTTTCTTCTGTTGCTGCTGGCATACTCTGCAGCAACTACTGTCCTCAAAATTACTTCCCTCACTTCCTAATATCTGTAGCATCCATCACGCACCATCACACTGTTCTACACTGACATGCACATCTTTACAATTTTCAGCAGGCCACACACTAACACATTCCTTTGCTTCTTGCAGGACAATCTGACACACAATGCCAGGGAGAAGACAGGGACAGGCGGAGGGCCGCCATCCCTGCTAGTCCTGTGCCCATTAGAAGAGGCTGCACTGGGACTTGTGGGCAGAGGACGTGTCAGGACTGTTGTAACTGGCGGGGCTGGAGGATATGCTCAGCAGGTGTTTGGCCATCTTACCTCCTTTTCTCTTCTCACTGAACTCTCTCCCTCAACACACTCTGCATGACAAAGTGGCGCTGCTTTGAACTGGTGCTCATAAGAACATAAGAAATAGGAGCAGGAGTCGGCCATTCGGCCCTTCGAGCCTGCTCCGCCATTCAATAAGAACATGGCTGAACTTCTACTTCAACTCCACTTTCCTGCCCTATTGCCATATTTCTTGGTTCCCTTAGTGCCCAAGAATCTATCGATCTCAGTCTTGATCTCATTCCAGGAATCATCTATCTCTGCTAATCCTCGCCACTAACCCTTATCCCGCTCTTCTCTTTCCAGGTCCATCAGAAGTAACGTGTCAAGTTGCAGGACAGGAAGAAGAGGACAGCTGTCCTGAATATACATCGTCTTTCAACCTTATCCTTGCGGGCACCAGCTCAGAAATCAACACCCCACATAGTTTAGAGGGTCAGTTAGAGGAGTCTGCATTGGAAGATTCACCAGCACAAGGGCACAGGAGTAAGGACAGAGGGTAAGGACAGCCCAGGAATCAGCTTGCTGGAGGGCAAACCCACACCCAAGCCTTGTTGCAGAGATCACAGATGTTGACTTCAAAGGCCAAGCCTATGGAAGCAGATGGCTGTGCACCACCAAGTTCTCAGTGCACTAGGCTGCCTGTCAGCAAGCCTGTTGACAATGTCGGACAGTGTTGAGGAGTCCACCTCCAACTTGTATAGGGGCGGGGGAGGTCATTGTGAAAGGCATGGAAACAATGCAGTCAATCATGGGGTGCATAATCACCTCTAAGCACACTGTACCAAGGCCCTGGGAAATGGAGCCTTTGGTGACAGCTCCAATGGAAGCTCAGACTGCTGCCATTCTGGCTCTGGGTTCCAACATCTCCTCCAGCTTGCAAGACAGGATGGGAGAGGAGATGGGAGTATAGCTCAGTGGTAGAGCATTTGACTGCAGATCAAGAGGTCCCTGGTTCAAATCCAGGTGCTCCCTCAATGCCATTTATGATCAGCCATGATCTCATTGAATGGCAGAGCAAGCTCAAGGGGCTGAATGGCCTACTCCTGCTCCTATTTTCTTTGTAAACCTGGCAACTACAGGCCAGTCAGCCTAATGTCGGTGGTGAGGAAACTTTTAGAGACGATAATACAGTGCAAAATGTATTGGTATTTTGAAAATTATGGGCTAATAAATGAAAGTCAGCATGGATTATTTATAGGCAAGTCATGTTTGACTAACTTGATCAAGTTCCTGATGAAGTAACGTAGAGAGTTGTTGAGGGTAGTGTGGTTGACGGTGTGTATATGGACTTTCAAAAGGTGTTTGACAAAGTACCACATAATAGACTTGTTAGCAAAATGAAAGCCTATGGGATTAAAGGGACAGTGGCAGCATAGATACAAAATTGGCTAAGGGACAGAAAGCAGAGAGTGGTGGTGAATGGTTGTTTTTCAAACTGGAGGGAAGTGTACAGTGGTGTTCCCCAGGGGTCGGTATTATGGCCAGTACTCTTTTTGATATATATTAATGAGCTAGATTTGGGTACACGGGGCATAATTTCAAAGTTTGCAGATGATACAAAACTCAGAAATGCAGTAAACAATGAGGAGGATCGTAACAGACTTCAGGAGGACAGAGACAGACTGGTGGAATGGCAGATGAAATTTAATGCAGAGAAGTGTGAAGTGATACATTTTGGTAGAAAGAATGAGAAGCAATATGAACTAAATGGTACAATTTTAAAGGGGGTGCAGGAACAGAGAGACCTGGGGGTGTATGTACACAAATCCTTGAAGGTGGCAGGACAAGTTGAGAAGGTTGTTAAAAAAGCACATGGGATCCTTGGCTTTATTAATAAAGGACTAGAGAACAAAAGCAAGGAAGTTATGCTAAACCTTTATAAAACACTGGTTAGGCCTCAGCTGGAGTATTGAGTTCAATTCTGGGCACCACACTGTAGGAAGGATATCAAGACCTTGGAGTGGGTGCAGAAAAGATTTACCAGAATGATACCAGGGATGAGGGACTTCAGTTACGTGGAGAGAATGGAGAAGCTGGGGTTGTTCTCCTTAGAGCAGAGAAGCCTAAGAGAAGATTCAGTAGCGGTGTTCAAATTCATGAATGGTTCTGATAGAGTAAATAAAGAGAAACTGTTTCCAGTGGCAGAAGGTTAGGTAACCAGAGGACACAGATTTAAGGTGATTGGCAAACAAACCAGAGGTGACATGAAGAAACATTTTTTTACACAGCGAGTTGTTGTGATCTGGATTGCATCGCCTGAAAGGGTGGTGGAAGCAGATTCAATAGTAACATTCAAAAGCGAACTGGATAAATACTTGAAGGAGATTTTTTTTTACAGAGCTATGATGTGAGAGCAGGGGAGTGGGACTAATTGGATAGCTCTACCAAAGAGTCAGCATAGGCTCAATGGGCCGAATGGTCTCCTTCTGTGCTGCATCATTCTATGATTCTATGCCAATTGTTTGCTCAATCAGAGCTCTGTTAGAGGCGTGGCTCTGTGTCTATGGTCGAGTTCCTCACAGGTGTTTTCAGCCACATGCTCAGGGGATACTTCTTATCCCTCAAGCTGCCAGCCTGACACCTGATGGTCTGGGAGGAAGAGAGGGCAGATTGGGGACTGGCGCAGTATACAGGCATCATGACAACTGCCAGGAAACCAGGCACAGACCTGCATGATGCACTGCCTGTCGTCGTTGGCTTGTTCTCTCTACACAGATGCGGCCGGACCTGCTGTGATTTCCAGCAAAGAAAATGTTTTTTGTCTGTTTTTTGTTTTTCATACAGACCCCAGCATCTGCAACATTTTACCCCTTGTGACCCCACCTCATTGTTCTTTGATGTAATGTTTTCCTGACTGACCTGTTTGGACACCATTCACACCTTTGATTGCTGTGATTATCTCTCTGCCGAGGTGTGATAAATGGCAGTTAGAAAGATTACCTGTAATCATCTGGCATTATTCTCTGACTATATAATCTGTGTCTATAGGCATCTCTCCACTTCACCTGACGAAGGAGCAGCGCTCCGAAAGCTTGTGATTTCAAATAAAACTGTTGGACTATAACCTGGTGTTGTGTGACTTCTTACATTTGTCCACCCCAGCTAGTATTAAATAAGTGGAAGCCCTTCCTGTTCACAATAGCAAACACCTCATCTTCCGATTAGGCACTTTACAGCCTTCCAGACTCAATATCGAGTTCAACAACTTCAGATCATAACCTCGGTCCCTATTATATTTTTATATTTTTTATCCACACTTTTGGTTTGTGACTTTTCCTTTTTTTTCTCTCCCCCACATGGCAGCTGTCTCTCACTCTGCCAGCGCATTTCACACTTCATCTAGAGCCATTGTTTGTTTCTTTACCTGTCCTATTACCATCTCATCTCACCTTGAATATCTCTTAATGTCTCTTCTTTCATCCCCTCCCCCATTTCCCAGCCCCCAAACTGCCCTTTGTTTCATTTCCTGCCTTTTCTCTCAATTCTGATGAAGGGTTTCGACCCGAAACATTGACTCTATTTCTCTCTCCACGGATGTTGCCTGGCCTGCTGAGTTTTTCCACCATTTTCTGTTGTTATTTCCCTTCCTGTTGATGTGTATTCCAGATTCTTGATATGGAGCACGCAAGGCTATGTGGGTGAAATCAATTATGCTCGGCACCTAGGGGAAGCCTGCTATCCTGCTGAAGCCCAGAGCTCTGTCTACCAGCTTTGCTGCCTCTATTTGTTTATCTTAGCGAGGAGCGCATCCGTCTGCTTCTTGCAGCAATGAACTGCAAATGGGCTGATATTTGTAATGTCACCTATTGCAGCCTAGAATGACTCTGAGATGTAGAAAGTCATGGCCACAGTAACCTCAAAGCACTGGAGAGGTACCACCAACGCTGCCTCCGCAAGATCTTGCAAATCCATTGGCAGGATAGGCGCACCAATGTCAGTGTTCTTGCTCAGGCCAACATCCCCAGTATCGAAGCTTTGACCACACTCGATCAGCTCCGATGGACGGGTCACATTGTCCGCATGCCCGATACGAGACTCCCAAAACAAGCGCTCTACTCGGAGCTCCGACACAGCAAGAGAGCCCCAGGTGGGCAGATAAAACACTTCAAGGACACCCTCAAAGCCTCCTTGAAAAAGTGTAACATCCCCATCGACACCTGTGAATCCCTGGCCCAAGACTGCACAAAGTGGAGGAGAAGCATCCGGGAAGGCGCCGAAAACCTTGAGTCTCTTCGCCGGGAGCAAGCGGAAGCCAAGCGCAAGCAGCGCACGTCAAGCCAAGCACCCCACCCACCCGCCCCCTTCAACCACCGTCTGCCCCACCTGTGACAGAGACTGTAGGTCCCGCATTGGACTAATCAGTCACCCGAGAACTCATTTTTAATGTGTAAGCAAGTCATCCTCAGCTCCGAGGGGCTGCCTAAGAACCTTTAGAACCACAGGCAATAAAGTCTGTGACCAGGTTCAGGGCTGCAGTTGGTGCTGCAACAGGTGACACAGCTCTGTCTCAGCATCCCTGCTGAGGTGAAGCCGGCGTACACACTGCTCCTCCATTAACTGAAGGTAAGATGTTCTGTTCCAGTGCACTCCCATGGTGCAAGGCCTCCTGCACCCTCCCCTGCTTCACCCAGCAGCTGCAGGTCTCTGCACTCCGACCCGCTGCTCTTCTTCCTCATCATCCTCCAGCCCCAATGGCAGCACACCCATATTGGCAGAGTAACTTTGTGCACAAGCCTCTGGGTAGAGGCTGTCCTCCAGCTCCAACAAATGACTCTCCACAATTTTTGAACTCGGCTGCAGCAGCCAACACAGCCAAAAATAGGCTTAGAAGTCCACAGTCAGTCTAAACAGTCTACCCCAATCGTTCAACCCTTTTAAAAAAAAATCTTTTTACATCCTTCGGGAGAAATTGTTGATTTTCCTCAGGGATGGAGATTTTCCTATTTGGTTTGCACAGAAACAATCACTGACACTCTACTACAGGCTGCAGCAGTCTGGTTTCAAGGAGTTAATGGCTATTTTGGTCGTGGACAACAGAGAAGAAAGCTGAAATTCTGTAAGTGCCTGAATTGAGGTTTGGAATGCTGCTGTTTCTGGTGCTTGTCTATTCTTGGTCATGAAGACTCAACTGTGAGCCTAGGCAGCAGTTGCCATCATCGGAAGAAATGTAACTGGATTTCTGAGTGTTTCTGCACAAATTCATTTAAAAGGTATGTCCAGGACTCTGCTCACTGGTCTCCAACTGCCACCCAGAGTTCTAATGTTACAAAACAGTTGATGGAACAATCAACTCTTTTCTAAACATAGAGGGCAGGATTTTTCATTGGGCCGTGGAGTCGGGATTGGAGGCGTGGGGAGGGGGGGGGGGGTTAAAATCCTGAAATCAGGGGTCCCGACCCCATCCTGCACCCAAACCCGCCTCCATGCCAGTTTCAAAGGAGGCGGGTACCCGCCCCACACTGGGACCCGCCTGCCCGAGGCGGGAAGGGATTAGTGCCAATTAACTGCCTGTTAACAGGTAGTTAACAGGCAGTTTTTAGCCTAATCCCTATTTTTAAGCTTGAACTGTGGGATTCCCGACGGCTCCAAACCACGCTAAGTTAGAGGAGGCGGGCCGTCGGGTTGAAGGACTTGGAGGGGTCAAGATGTCAGTGTTCAGGTGAGTGATGTGTGCATGAGTGCAAAGGTAAATGTGCTTGGTGAGTCTAAAGTGATTAAATAAGTTTTACATACCATTTCTTACCTTTTCAGCCTTCCTTCCTTTAGATCTCGGGAGTCCCTCATCTCACCGGCACAGAAAGCAGAATGGCTGCGAACTGTCAAAAGTGACAGCCTGCAGCTTTCTGTGCAGGAGAGATTTCTAACTGAGTCTGTGGAGAAAGAATCATGTTAGAAGTAAGACTGTCAGTGTTTGACAGCTTCAAACAGCTGTGAAACGCTGATATTTCATCTGTCAAAACCTCTTGACAGATGAAATTTCAGTCTGTGACATCATCTGTTGCCGGGTGGCCCTTAATTGGCCTGCTGAGCCCACTGGGCGGGCTCAACAAAGTCAATCAAGTTAAAATCGCGTGGATTGGCCGCATCTCGATGGAGGTGGGACTACAACCCCGAAAGTTGTAGTCTCGCCTCCAACCCGACTCCATAATGAAAATCCAGCCCAGAAACTTAAATGAAGCCCTAGGTTCTTTTAAAACCTTTGTCGTGAAGTTCAATATAAGGCTTTGCAAAGCTGAAGTAATGTAAGGCTACTTCCTTGAATTGGGCTCAAACCTTAGATGAAAAAGAGAAACTACTTATTCCCTCCATTCCAACATCACTTTTGGCAGTGTGCATTGTAGGACCCTGGGCTTTTCCAGTAATCCTGCCTCTTATACAACCAAAGGTAAGCAGGCATACTTGCCGTACAGGGCGACATGCAGGGCCCATAAAGCCATTTTTGAACTGCAACCGATCCCAGAGAGATTGCTACATGAATTGAGGACTTACCAGTGAGGGTACAGCAAAAGGCTACAGCCTTGGAATCTTTGGGTAGACTGGCCTGTTTGTCCCTCCCGCTGCGCCCCCACCCCCCACACCCAACAAAGCGGCACGGTGCCACTCCGAAATCCCATTAGTTCCACGAGTTGGGCAGCCCAGTAGCCTGATACTGACACAACAGGTATCCAGCTCTAAGACATCAGTGTTGGCTGTGGCTCAGTGGGTAGTATAGTTGCTTCTGAGTCATGAAGGTTGTGGGTTCAAGTCCCACTCCAGGGACCTGTGTACATAAAACTAGGCTGACACTCCAGTGCAGTGCCGCACTGTCGGAGGTGCCGTCTTTCAGATGAGACATTAAACCAAGGCCCCGTCTGCTCTCTCAGGTGGACGTAAAAGATCCCAAGGCACTATTTCGAAGAAGAACAGGGGAGTTAATCCTGGTGTCCTGGCCAATATTAATCCCTCAATCCACACAACAACAACAACAGATTATCTGGCCATTATCACATTGTTGTTTGTGGGAGCTTGCTGTGTGCAAATTGGCTGCTGTGTTTCCCACATTACAACAGTAGGTGTCGCTAGCAAGGCCCATCCCTAATTGCCCTCGAGAAGGTGGTGGTGAGCTGCCTTCTTGAACCGCTGCAGTCCGTGTGGTGAAGGTGCTCCCACAGTGCTGTTAGGGAGAGAATTCCAGGACTTTGACCCAGCGACGATGAAGGATCGGCGATATACCTCGAAGTCAGGATGGTGTGTGACTTGGAAGGGAACCTGGAGGTGGTGGAGTTCCTCTGTAAGTAAGATTGTCAATTAGCTCTGAAGTTGGGAGAATTTTGTGCTATGGACCCCTGCCCATTAGATACTGCATTAAGACTGCTAGAACCTATTTTATACAAGGATCCTTAAAGCCAGCAGATTGATGAGATGTTTATCCCATACTCTGGGCTGAATTCAAACTCAGTCCCAAAAGGCTAGTATCTATCTCACACACAGCCTGCTGCTTCCCTTTTTAATAATTTAGCATACAGTATCCCACTGATTACTGGAACTTAAAGTATTTAGGAGCAATTCATCCCCATATACTAATTTTGTAGCAAGTACATTCCTAATAATATGGTATTTTTGTTTAATTTTCTTGAGACCAAAGTTATGGCCCAATGTCCATTGCGCAGGACACAAAATTGAAAACAGTAAAAAACAGGTGGCAAATCTGGACATAGCGATTAGGTAATGCCAAGTGTGAGTTTTAAAAACCTGAAATTGGCATGAGGGAGGTAAGAAGTTCATAGTTTTGAGGTCCTAGGAAAGAATTGGAGCAGGAGGCTGCAATGCGTCTCGATTTGAACACAACACAGGGATAGGTAGAAGGAAGAATGTTTAGGATGGCATCTTTCCAACTTTAAGAAAGCTTGGGCTCCATGCGCCTCCTGTTAGTGCCCCCCGGAGGCGTTAACGGGACGTAAGTGGGTTTGCGACCGGGCGCGGCGATATCAAGGCCTCCCGCTAAATTCGGCGGGAGTTTTGCGGCGGCGGTAAGACATTGCGCCACGATCTCCTGCGCCCGGAGATCGTGACGTCACTGCCGTGCGTAGCGCTCCGGATGAAAAATTCCCTCTCGCCCCCGTTTGTGCGCCTGCCGTTAACAGCGACAGGTAGAGGAGGCGGCTTTCAGTCGGATGTCCCCTGGAGGAGGCGGCGCTATTTAAAGGCGTCTACATCCGGTGTTAGATTTCGTTGGCCAACAATGTTGCATTGTTAATTTCACATCGGCAAAGAGGCCTTTTGACCGATTTGCGCATTTTGCATTTCAATGAGTGTTCTGGCACATAAAGATTATTGAGTTTCATTGAGGGGAGATTTGTATCCTTTCATGAGGGCTGTACTGGCACTGGGCCTCGCCCTCCAGCGTCAACGTCGGAGGCAACTGAGGCACAGAGAAAGAGTGCAAAATATGGCCAGAGGTAGGAGGGCCAACAGGGTCTCAACAGGACGCCTTACCCACCCAGGCTATTCTGGCAGTTCTTTCATCCCCTCCCCCTTTTCCCAGCCCCTAACTTGCTTCACAATCTATTCCTTTTCCTGCTTTTTTCCAGTTCTGACGAAAGGCCATCGACCTGAAACGTTAACTCTGTTTCTCTCTCCACGGATGTTGCCTGGCCTGCTGAGTTTTTCCAGCATTTTCTATTGTTATTTTGGATTTCCAGCATCCGCAGTATTTTGCTATTGTATTCTGGCAGCAGTTCGCCTACATGAATTTCACTGAGGAGCAGTGTGCTAGAAGGCTCCGCTTCAGCAAGGACATGGTCACAGAGCTCTGGCACCTCCTGCAGCCAGACCTCGAGCCTGAGATCAGGACCACCACGGCTCTCTCAGTGGCAGTCAAGGTCACCGTTGCCCTCAATTTCTACGTCAGCGCATCATTCCAGCGTGCGACAGGTGACATCTCCAACATCTCCCAGTTTGCCGTCCATTGCTCCATCCGCCAGATCACGGATGCTCTGTACAGAAGGAGAAGGGACTACATTTCCTTCCCCATGACCAGACAGAAGCAGTGCGAGCATGCACGTGGCTTTGCCAGGATAGCGGGCTTCCCCATAATGCAGGGCGCCACTGACTGCACCCACGTCACTTTGCGGGTGCCTCATAACAATCCTGAGGTATTCCGTAACCGCAAAGGCTACCACTCACTTAATGTGCAGTTGGTGTGCGACCACACACGGTGAATCCTGACAGTCAATACCCGCTATCCTGGCAGCAGCCACGATACATTCATCCCGCGCCAGACCAGTATGCCAGATCAGTTCCAGCCACCGCATGAAGGGAGCAGACCATCGGAGTGCTCAAGCAACGGTTCTGCTGCCTTGACCGCTCAGGAGGAACCCTCCGGTACTCACTTTTCAGCGTCGTCTGCTGCATGCTGCACAACTTGGCCATTATGAGGGCACAGCCATTGCCACCAGGCATAGCCGCACCACCTCAGGAGGAGGAGGACAAGGATGAGGAGAAGGAGGAGGAAGAAGAGCAGGAGGAATAGGAGGACAAACGAGAGGCAGCCACTCCGTGACCGCCTTATCAGACTTCGTTTCCAGTGACTTCGAGTCCTCGTTCCGGTTGCTGAGCACGTTGGCATCATTGCATCACTTTGTGATTCCATATTACACCCCAGAACTGAAATGAGACACAGCACCAAATCTGCAACATTCCAGTAATTAATTTTATCAAAAACCATTAACCACATCTATACAACAATATTGACTAATCACCCTTGTGCAAACCCTTGCCTCCCCTCTTTACAGTCCCCTTTCCTAATCTACTGCTCCTACGTAGTCTCTCCCCAGTGGCAGCAGCAGGGCTGGTGGAAGGCTGCTGAGTGTCAGTGCCAGAGACTACAGATGGCCTTGCAGGACGCCTTCGACCAGCTCTGGGCCTGGAAGGCCCGGCTGTACACTGCGCCACCTCAGGATGGGCGGCGGCAGTCTGGGCTGACTGGATGACAGGCAGCGACAAGTGCAATGGTGGAGTGGCAGTGGTGGGATCAGGAATGCTGTCATCCTGAGAGAGGACAGCAGGTTCCTGCTCCACTGACCCACTCCCACTCCCCTGGGACAGCACCTCAGCATCCCTACCAATCTGTTGGAGCACAGATTGCTGGCCTGCTGCGACACTGTGAGATCCTCGGTAGACTGTGGTGGACACAGTGACGATGGCATCCAGCTGAGACTGCATGAGAGCAGTCTGAGACTCGATGGCAGCAACCATTGACTACATTACAGCACTAAGACATTGCGTCACTTCCTTCCGCCTGTGCTGCAATGGAAGCTGCCACATCGTCCATGGCACACGTCATGAGGTCTGGATCCGCACGATCTCTCTGGGAGTCCACTATCTTTGCAGAGTGGAAATGATGGGCTCCATGGTGTGCGCAGAGCTCTATGCAATATTGGAGGTGGACTCCTCCTCGTTCCTTACCATTGCTGAGAGGCTCTCGAGCACCCTTGCCAATGCATCTATCATCTCGGTGTGCATGGCCATCACTCTTCTTTTGAACGCTTCCTCATCAAGATTCATCTGAGTCCTGTGCAGCAGAACTCGCATGCAAACTCGTCCTCCGGGGAGCTGGTTCCCGAGCTACCCTTTCCCCCTGGCCTTGCTGCAGCCCGCTCGTCCTCGTTGCATTACCCAGTGCAGACCCCTCTACTAAACTTGCCTCTAAAGATCGCGTCGTGCCAGTATCTGAGGTGGTGCCTGCAGGTGAGAGATGCAGTGACGCGGTGCTTTGCTCCTCCTCCTCTTCTCCTTCCTCACTCTCAGTGGGGGGCTCAGGGACAGGCTGGGCATCTGGTTACTGATTCTCTGAAAGCATAAAGTCACAACACTCGCGTTAAAGTGAGAGCGGGGGGTGCAGGAATGGAGCAAGGAATGCAGACATTCTCAGGAGGTGGAAAGTGAGAAAGGTTTGTGGTGTGAAGGGGAAGTGGGATGAGAGGAGGGGCTGAAGATACCGTTTTTGCCCCCAACGGGGTCGACGTCACCGACGGCCACGGCGCCCAACACCTGCTGCCCAATGACTCTCAGCACTCGCTCCTCAAGGTCTGAGAGCTGCTGGAGCTGCGCATCACCCCCGCCTGTTCTCTGCTGCTCCCTCCTATTGTGGGCCACCTTGGTTTGTAAGAGAAACAAATGTGTTTGAGTCATGGTCCAGCTATGTGTTTAGGAGATATGCCTGCTGTCGTTGAATAGCTGTGATTGTAGGCAAGGCGTGAGATTTGAATGTGAGTTTGAGTAGGTGAAGATGTTTAGTGGGTGAGTGGTGGGGGTGTGGTTGTTTGCACAGGTATGTAGGGGCTGCTGAAGCAAGTACTCACCTTGACCACCCGACTGAGGTTGTTGATTTCTTGCGGCGCTGTGTCAGGCTGCGTTCCACCACACTACTGGCTGAGACCACCTGGGCCACTTCCCTCCACATTGCCCTGAACACTTGAGGCGATGGCCTCCTTCCAGTGGCCGGGAACAGCATTGCCCTCCTGCGCTCCACTCCAGCCACCAGTGCCTCTGTGAACCGACGAGCTCTCTCCCTGGGAGTGGGAACAGCCACAGCCATCAGGGGGTTCACTGGCTCGCAGGTCACCTCAAAGCCAGCAATGCTGAAAATGAGCATCTGCACAATGATGCAACCTCCCCTTTAAGAGCTGGAAGGAACCAGTGTGAAGGATCATTGCTGCATGCATTGCACCTGAAATTCATTAGCGCTCTGCTGGTAGCGCCCCACTGAGGTCATTAGCGCTTGACTTAGCACCCCACTTCCTTCCCGGGGCACTGATACCCAATTTAGTAGAAGTTCAGAATCCTTAGCGCCTGGCGCTAAATTTTCAGAATTTCAAAAGTTAGCGCCCCAAACAGGGCGATACCCAATTTTACCCCCTAAGAGTAAAGGTCAAATGAGCACTGACCATAATATGTCAATAAAATACAGGAAGGCAAAAATGGTGTGAGAGAGAAGGATCACTTCTCCAATGACAATCTTATTTGTTTATCCTGTCCAGGAGGTACTAGGGGAGCCTTCTGATGAGTGTGGATATACATATACCTGGACTATCATTGAGTTAAGAGCTGCTGAGTAGAAAGGATGAACAAAGGGTACAAAAGAAGAACCTGAGCCAGCTTTAGCAATGGAGATGCAAGAGTTCCATCTGAGGTCAAAAGGAATAGTGAGGCCTTGAATACTGTCAGATTTTTAAAAAAGACTGAGGCTGGAAGAACAGAAATTATTTTTATTACCCCACTGAAGAGAATGGAAGATGTCAAGGTGCAGTGATTCATCCCTGCGCTGTAAGAGATTAACAGCACACACGGTGCAATTTGAAGGAATCTGAAGGTACATGAGGTCGGTTGATAAGTAGATGCCATTGACATAAAGAGGAAACTGAAGGGAAGTGAAACAAAACCCTTTGGAACCCTGAGTTAATGAAAAGAGAGTTATATTCAGATTATTTGCTCGGTGCAAAGTAACTTTTTTAAAATTTTTGCTTTTAAGAACCATCCCTTTAAAATAAGTAATTTAAAACACCAACTGTGACTTCAGCACAGGTTTCAACTAACAAATCAATTTTATGTATTAAAAAATGGGCTTCATTGTCGGTTTAGTTAACTGAGCTGGCAGGAAACAGCTTCACTGTTGGCTTCAGACAGCTGGAGGAGTTAAAGTTTTTTTTAAATAGATACACTGACTGCAGTAGTAACAAATGCTCACTGGATGGCATGATTGCATTACGATTCAAATGGTGCTCGTACATATAAACACGTTACAGTTGCAATTTATGTATATATGCAGACATGACCTACCACATGAGGTGTCATTAGCACACGGATCTGAACACTGTATCTTCACAGTATTGAAGAGAATTTCAACAGTTCGAGCAACATAGCAAAGGCAGCACCTCACTGCATCAGGCACATCACTGTAAAAGTAATGAAGTAACACAAGGTAGTAATCAAATAATAAGCAAAGTAATGTAAATAAAGTACCTTTGTATAGAATGGAAAAACACTCACAGCTGTACAATATTTGGAACTGCCATAAAAGCTGGGTACATCATTTGAACAGAGAGCTTTGTTCCACGCAAGTCTCTGAAAATGAAGTTAGTTAAGCAGAAAAGGTTACACGACTGTTAAGAATACAGCAACAAGTAAATTAAAAATATTGTCTTTAGATTACCTGCATAAATTCCATTCTGTATCTAAGGCTGAACCCCTTTAATGCCACTCTAAAATTAGCTACATAAAGATGCTTGAGGGTTGGTCAGGTAACTGGATAAATGCCTACCCACTATTCAGTATCTCCCTCTGAAAATGCAGTACAGATTGTGAATTCAAGCATAGGTATAGACCTATAGGCCTATTAATTCTACAGTGCCACATTGATAGTTCATAATCAAGCTATGTATAGTATAAAGATTTACTGCATTATGAAAAATAGATTAAAGGAATGCGTGCCCTTTCTTCATATATTTTTGCTATTTCCTACAGTATTAGGATTACAAATAGTTACAATAGTTCAGATATGAATACTAATTTTGAAAATGTTTATTTCCAATTTCTATTATCTTGCAAACTAGAAATTAATGCCACTAATTATCCTAAACAAAAGCAGAAATCACCAGTCATCCACCAAAAATAAGCTTTCTTTCACAACCATAAAGCTCTCCATGATCCTAAGTGTAACCTACACCATAAAAAAACTAGTCATTCATCACATTGCTGGTTGTGAAATCTTGCTGCGTGCAAAAATGGCAGCCATTTTGTACAGTGAACAGCATTTCACTGTATGCGAAGTACTTTGACACATTTCTTCTTTTCTAAGTATAAACCGATCTATTGAGACCACTATTCTGGCTGCTTGAAGTGGTTTATACAGGAATGACTGCTCCAGTACAGCAGCTGTTGTTTAATGCAACTGAGCAGAGCACTAAATCATAACATTTATTGCATTGTCATTTGTGACTTCTCCAAGTAATCCCAGTCCAACCGTGTGTACATGATGTGACTGTTACAATTTCCACGCTCTCATCAGCTATGCCCCTCACGTCCATAAAGGACCATTCCCATGAGTAAGGCCCGTTCCCTATGATCTGAAATGACCTTATACGCACAGGATTTGGTAAGGTAGCATTGCCCAGGGTCAAACTTTGCTACTTATAATGTACTCAATGGAAATGACTGTTGATCCCATCCTCCCCAGTGTGTCCTGAGTCGCACTGCTTAGCATTTACCAGCTGCTCAGCCTATCCTATGCTAGAACTGTATAAAACACTAGTTAGGCTGCAGCTAGGGTACTGTGTACAGTTCTGGTCACCACATTACAGGAAGGATGTGATTGCACTAGAGAGGGTACAGAGGAGATTTACGAGGATGTTGCCAGGACTGGAGAATTTTAGCTTTGAGGAAAGATTGGATAGGCTGGGGTTGTTTTCTTTGGAACAGAGGAGGCTGAGGGGGGACCTAATTGAGATGTATAAAATTATGAGGGGATTAGACAGAGTGGAGAGGAAGGACCTATTTCCTTTAGCAGAGAGGTCAATAACCAGGGGGCAGAGATTTAAAGTAATTGGTGGATCAGAGGGGAGTTGAGGAGAACTTTTTGCACCCAGAGGGTGGTGGGGGTCTGGAACTCACTGCCTGAAAGGGTGGTAGAGGCAGAAACCCTCATCACATTTAAAAAGTACTTGGATATGCACTTGAAGTGCTGTAACCTACAGGGCTACGGACCAAGAGCTGGAAAGTGGGATTAGGCTGGTTAGCTCTTTTTCAGCCGGCACAGACATGATGGGCCGAATGGCCTCCTTCTGTGCCATAAATTTCTATGATTCTTTGATCCCTCACTGATTAGGGTTGCCAACTCTGGTTGGGCCTATTCCTGGAGGTTTCATCATGTGAGATTTGACTGCAGTTTGTTACAGTGTAAGAGGCCGAGAACAGAGAGGTCAGAGTGGGAGTGATGCGGAGAATTAAAGTGACAGGCAACCGGAAGCTCAGGGTCACCCTTACGGACTGAATTTCATAGTCGGACTGAATTTCATAGTCGGACTGCTGACATTTGGCTGTAGGAGTACCAGAAAAGATGGGAACGTTGCTGGGATTACCATTGAGGCTGCCAGAGTGGTGCCAACAACAGCAATTTCGACAGCAAAGACCTGTGGGGTGGGGGGGGGGGGGGTGGCCAAAGAAGTCGGCCAAGGAGGCGTTACAGCAGGTGGGTCTTCCACAACAGGATGTTGCACCTCAACATGTCGGAGGAGCAGTGTGTGACGAGGCTACGCTTCAGCAGGCAGTCACTGACCTATGTCACCTGTTGCAGCAAGAATTGGAGCCAAACACCAGAGTACACACAGCACTGCCTGCTGCTGGAACGGTAACGGTGGCTCTCAACGTCTATGGCACAGGCTCATTCCAGGCTGCAACAGGCGACACCAGCAACATCAGTCAGTTTGCTGTCCATATGGCCATCAGGCAGGTGACGGATGCCCCCTTCGCAAGGAGAGAGCGATACATCATCTTTCCAACACAGGCTGCTGATCAGGAAGAGGGAGCTCTCGGATTTGCCCGCATTGTAGGATTTCCTCAGATGTAAGGTCTTATTGACTGCACACACAGAGCCCTGCATTCTCCCCATCCATCACAAACCAGCCATCTTTTATAATAGGAATGGGTTCCACTCTTTGAATGTTCAGCTGGTGTGTGACCACAGGAAGTGAATACTGCAGGTCTGTGCCCGATATCCTAGCAGCAGTCATGGCACTTCATACTGTGCCAGTCCTCGATCCCCCTTGCCTTGCAACCAGACCAACAGGTGTCAGGCCGGCTCCTTGGAGACAGGGGTATCCTCTCCACACCTACCTCATGACTTATGTCAGGAACCCGGGCACAGGCGCTGAGCACCGATACAATGGCAGCCACACAAATACAAGGGCTTACACTTAGCAAACCATAGACGTCCTCAAAGGTTCCAGTGCCTGGATTGATCTGGTGGATTCCTGCAGTGTAGACTGGAGCGAGTCTCCAGATCTGTAGTGGTTTGGTGCATTCTACACAACTAGGCTATTTGGAGGGGCCAAGTCTTGCAGCCGCCACAGGAGGAAGAAGTGCAGGAGTAAGATGAAGGAGGGGATGAGAAAGAAGATAATGCAGAAGACTAAGGCCGAGCAGTGCTGCCAGAGCTGTTAGGCAACAAATTATTGAGGAGAGATTCTCCTAAGCAAAGCCTCCACTCAGAACATATTTATTTTGAAATTAAATCGCCCTAATGCAATCCCTTTGTGTCTGGCCTCTGTGCTGATTGACCTATTCTAGTGCTCCTACAAAGTGTTTCCCCTGTTGCAGGAGCCTGGGAGGTCGGAGGCTGCTGATCATCCACTGAGGGCACTAGAGATGGCCGTGGTGGGCGACCGCGAGCAGGGCTGGGGCTTGAGGGCCTAGCTGCAGACTGCTGAGTCTCGGCATCGGCCTGCCCAATCTGGGCCAGCTGGCTGTGGGGACCAATAAAAGCACTGGGCCAGAGACTGGCAGGGAAACACGCTGTCATCCTGAGAAAGGACAGCATTAGCCTCTCCCATGGAGCCAATGCCACTGTTATGGAGCAGCGTCTCTACACTGCCTCTGTTCTGTGTGCTAACAGAGTGAAGGAATGTAGTGATGCTCTGGAAGCCCATATCCATCCTCTCCTTCATGGATTGAAAAGCTGAGGAGATGCTGTACCCCAGAGCCACCATGGTAACAGTGTGAGTTGCTAGTGAAGCTGTCAGAGCTGTCACTAGAGGCTCCTTCATTGTGGGTTCCACTGCAGTGTTCATACAGCTGACTGTTTGCTCCTACTGTACTCCTCCCTCCTTCCCGCAGGTCCTCTCTGCCTGGGTAGGAGAGAGGGAAACGGGGAGGGAGAGGGAGACGGGAAGAGAGAGGGAGAGGGAGGGAGTGAGGGAGAGGGAGGGAGTGAGGGAGACGGGGAGGGAGAGAGCGCGAGAGGGAGAGAGAGAGACAGGGAGAGAGAGACAGGGAGAGAGGGAGGGAGAGGGAGAGAGGGAAATGGAGAGAGAGGGCGAGAGGAAGAGGGAGGGATGCGCTACCCTCGACTCTCCTTGTTACCTCCCCAAAAAATTCAATCAAGTTTCTTCTTGGATCCCCTTGCCATTGGACCAAGACCTTGCTCTGTCAAGCCCGTGTGGTAGCTGGTGTGCAACGGCCACCCCACATTAAAAGAATTCACACACAGGTATCTTCCACCCTTTAAAATGTAGTTCGGGACCTGGAACGTCAGGACCTTCATGGACAACCCCAACAGCGACAGAGACTGTAGGTCCCGCATTGGACTCATCAGTCACCTGAGAACTCGTTCTTAGTGTGGAAGTGAGTCATCCTCGGTTCCGAGGGACTGCCTAAGAAGAAGACTGTTTGCTCCATGGTTAACTGCATGATCTGAATGCCTTGCTGGACGACCCCACACAAGCTAGAGTTGGACTCCTCTATGCTCTGTGCCGTTGTGTGCAAGCTCTCTGGCAGACTGCCCAGTGCACTTAAACGGTCCTGTGTATAGGGATCTGGCTTTGAGTGCCCTCTGCAGCAGAGCTAGGATGCAAGATCTCCCTCCAGCTAGCTTCCAGGACCATCCATCTGCACATGCTCCTAGGCACTAGAGCTTGGTGAGTCTCCCGGTGCAGACCGCTCTAGCCTATCCTCTAATGTATGCATAGTGCTAGTCTCTGAGCTGGTGCTTTCTAAAGTAAGGTCAAGTGACTCAGTGCTATCTTCTGTGATGCTTTCTGTCAGTTCCTCATCTTTTGGACGCTCGACATTTTGCTGAACTGAAAGGGAAGAGAGGAACAAGAAT
The DNA here is from genome assembly GCF_052327205.1 of Somniosus microcephalus. NCBI lineage: Eukaryota > Metazoa > Chordata > Chondrichthyes > Squaliformes > Somniosidae > Somniosus > Somniosus microcephalus. The sequence goes on from NC_141010.1 coordinate 12,128,480, forward strand.
TAGGTTTTAGTGCGAAGGATAACAGAGATGGATGAGCGGCTAGTGGAAGCAGCTGCACTTTGTCATGCTTATTGTGTAAGGATGAGATTTCAGTGAGAAGGAATGGAGTGAAAGATAGTCAAGAACTCTGCAAGATCCGTCCTCCAGCCTCACTACTCGCAATACCCCTGACGTGAGCCATCCCCACGATCTCCATGACTTGCTGCTCGAGTGGGGTGAGGACCTGAATCGATGCTCTGCCTCTTCCTGTCCTCAACTCCTCTCTACTACCGTTTGCCAGATTTGCCTGCAGGAAATAAGGGAGTGTGTTAGGGTCACCTGGTGAGATGGTTTGTAAATGTGCATGTCAAAGTCAAAGAGTGGTGCTGGTGTGTGAAGGGTGGCAGAGGTGTGAGGAGGTGAAGGCTGTACTCGGAGGTGCAGAGCGTGGCATTAGGAGCAGAAGGAGGTGGAGTGACCTGTGCTGCAGTGAGTGGAGGAGAGTGCTGTTATTTGGGGGCGAGCAGGGCGGCGAGTGCTGGGACTTCAGGTAGTGCAGGGTTATGCAGGGAGTGATGTGAGATCAGAGTTAGGAGTCTTACCTTAGCAACCCTGGCCAGGTCATTAAAGGTCTTCCTACAGTGGAGCTAGGTGCATGGGACGATGCTCTGGGCGATGAAATGCGCCACCTGTGCCCATTGCTGCTGAGCAACTTGGCGGGCTACCTTCCTGCCACTTGGTGGGAAGAGCACACCCCTTCTCCCACTGAACTCCTATACCAGAATCTCCACTGAAGTTTGGGAAAAGCAAGGTGCCCTTTAAGTGCCTGTATCTCGTGAACTACCATCAGGTTGCCTGCAGCCAAAGTGCACCTCCTCTTTAAGAGGTGCAGGTTGCCTTTAAATATCGGCACGAATGTCAGAAATTAAAGGCCCCAATCAGGTGAGGTGCCAATCAACAGCAGGACTAACGCTGGCAGCTTGCCTATTTAATTATAATGAGGGTTCACGACCCATCGCGTTCATGTGATTAGGTGCGCATTGTCGCCATTGTGACGATTCTTGGCCCAAAAATGGGCCTACACAAATCTCTATCCCATAGTTTGAAGTTAATTCTGCTTTTAAAATTTGCTTAACATAGGCGATAGGAGCAGGAGTAGGCCATTCGGCCCCTCGAGCCTGCGCCGCCATTCAATGAGATCATGGCTGATCATTCAAATTCAGTACCCTGTCACTGCCTTCTCCCCATATCCCTTGATCCCTTTAGCCTTAAGAAATATATCCAACTCCTTCTTGAATATATTTAATAAATTGGCCTCCACTGCCTTCTGTGGTAGAGAATTCCACAGGTTCACCACTCTCTGGGTGAAGAAATTCCTCCTCATCTCTGTCCTAAATGGCCTACCCCTTATCCTTAGACTGTGACCCTTGGTTCTGGACTCCCCCGTCATCGGGAACAGCCTTCCTGCATCTAGTCTGCCTAGTCCTGTTAGAATTTTATAAGTCCTTTATTCATGACTCAACATTATTTGTGAATCTATCTCACCTCTAGTCCGGTTTTGGAGTTGATCCCATTTTTTGCCACCCCACTTGTGCCAGCCATGCCGCTTCTCTGGTGTCGACCGCTCCACACCGCCGACTGCGGCCTTTCGCGAGTGCTCCTTCACGGCACTTCACGGGGGCGGGGGGCAGGTAGGGTTTGGTGCCGAGAACTTGAAACTGTCGCATGAGAAATTCTGTGCACGCAAAACCGTGAACTCTACTTCTGCATTTTCCCCTGGGTTGCCAACAGTAGTGCCCGGGAGATAAGTCGTCAATTCCGGGAGACTACCAGACAGTCTAGGAGGGTTGGCAACTCACTGTTGGCGCTTTAATCTTGTTCCATTCATTGCTCACAACCCAAGGCTGGTATTCGGCATGAAACACTGTTCAGATGTTTAAAGTGCTGGTAACCGCTCAGCGTAGCAGTTACTGACAAAGGGTCCAGCCCGAAGCATTGGCCCAGATTTTGAGGAAGAAATAATGGTTAGGCTATCAGCGCTCACCATTATTGTGGAGTAAATTGGACAGCAACTTCCAGTGTCTGCACATGCGGTTAAACGTGGAAATCAGGAAGCTGCTGTCCAAGTTGCCCTGCTCCTCCACAAGCTTCGCTACACCGGTACCTTGCTGAGAGATTCAGTATTAAAACACATAAAGGAGTAAAGTAGCGGTACTTACCCACTAGATACCCACTAAACATGCCAGAAAAGGTTGGGGCTTGTCTATTCAAGTGTAAGTGAATTTTTAATGGCATGCTAAGTCTTAATTATGACCAAATAAATTCTCTGGCACTGAAAATTTTTACAAATGTGGAGTCTCATTCCTTCAGACTTTAATTATTGCTGATGATGTTAAAAAAAATTAAAAATTAATTTTACAAAACTTTTTCTTTCTCTTTTATCTCTCTCTTAATCCAATCTTTTCTTCCCTCTCTTTATTTTGCTTTCTCTACATTCTAACTTACACATCCTGGTTTAGAGTCAGCTCGTGCTAAATTCGATTAACCCGCACCCGTTGCTTCCGAAGCAGGCAGCACGCCAACTTCATGCTGCCTGCTAATTTAAATGATTGCAGCTTGCAGTCAGTGCTAAACATGCTATTGAGAGGATGCACGCATCAGCAAGGGGCCCAAATTCGTGCGAGGCTAGCACCAATTAAAGCTAGCCTGCACCTCTTAAAGCCTGCCTGCACCTCTTAAAAGGGAGGTGCATTCTGGCTGCAGCAGGTACTGGAAGTCGTTGTAGAGGAGTGTGTGACCTACAGGAAGAGTGAAGACGGTGCAACATGGCAGAGAAAGAGGGCTCCCAGATTTTATGATGCAGCACTTGAAGCCCTGGTGCAGGAGGTGGACAGGAGGAGAGGTGTCCTCTATCTACAGGGGGGCAGGAGGCCCTCCAGACACATGCTGAGAAGGGAATGGGAGCTGATAGCCATGGTGGTCAATGCCAGGAGTCAAGCCCCGAGGACATGGACACAGTGCTGCAAGAAGTTCAATGATCTCACACGAGTGGTCAAAGTTAGTGAATTCATCTTCAAATACCATATCCCACCAACTGCACCACTAGCCTCACACACTGCTCAATGAACCACACCCCCATCACTCACCTATCAACAATCTCTATCAAACAGGACTCCTACCTCACATTCAGAGGTTCACCTCACCCTCACACACTTAGCACTACTGCAAGCACAAAGGGAACGATAGCATAGTGGTTATGTCATTGGGCTAGTAATCCAAACGCCTGAACTAATGCTCTAAAAACGTGAGTTCAAATCCCACTATGGCAGCTGGGGAATTTAAATTCAGTTAATTAAATAAATCTGGAATAAATTAAAAAAAACTAGTATCAGTAATGGTAATAATAAAACTATGGGATTGTTGTAAAAACCCATCTGGTTCACTAATGTCCTTTAGAGAAGGAAATATGAAATGGCCTAGCAAGCCACTCAGTTGTAACAAAATAAAAAAGAAGCTGGATAGACATCGGCACTGCCTACAGACATGGCAACGACACACCCAGCCCAATCAACCCTGCAAAGTCCTCCTCACCAACATCTGGGGTCTTGTGCCAAAATTGGGAGAGCTGTCCCACAGACTCGTCAAGCAACAGCCTGACATTGTCATACTCACAGAATCATACTTTTCAGCCAATGTCCCAAACTCCTCCATCACCATCCTGGGGTATGCCCTGTCCCACCAGGGGTGGTGGGACAGTTGGGAAGAAGGAGCGGCCCTGGGAATCCTCAACCTTGACTCTGGACCCCATGAAGTCTCATGGCTTCAGGTCAAGCCCTCCCTCAGCTGATGAATTAGTACTCTACCATGTTGAACACCACTTGGAAGAAGCACTCTAGCAAGGGCACAGAATTTACTCTGGGTGGGGGACTTCAATGTCCATTACCAATGGTAGCACCACTACTGGCTGAGACCTGAAGGACATAACTGCCAGTCTGGGCCGGTGAGAGAACCAACACGAGGGGAAAAACCTACTTGCCCTCGTCCTCACCAATCTACCTGTTGCAGATGCATGTGCCCAAGACAGTATTGGTAGCAGTGACCACCGCACAGCCATTGCAGAGACGAAGTCGCGTCTTCACACTGAGGACACATTCCATCGTGTTGTGTGGCACTACCACCATACTCATAATGGGATAGATTCAAAACAGATCTGGCAGCTCAAACCTGGGCATCCATGAGGCATTGTGGGGCAGCAGCAGAATTGTATTCCACCACAATCTGGCATATCCCTGACTCTACCATTAACATCAGGCCAGGGGACCAACCCTGGTTCAATAAGGAGTGTAGAAGAGCATGTCAGGAGTAGCACTAGGTGTACCTAAAAATGAAGTGCCAACTTGGGGAAGCTGCAACAAAGGACTACATGCATGCTAAACAGCAGAAGCAACATGCTTTAGACAGGGCTAAGCAATCCCACCATCAATGGATCAGATCAAAGCTCTGCAGTTGTGAATGGTGGTGGACAATTAGACAACTAACAGGAGGAGGAGGCTCCATGAATATCCCCATCCTCAATGATGGTGGAGCCCAGCATGTGAGTACAAAAGACAAGGCTGAAGCTTTTGCAACCTTCACCACACGGACTGCAGCAGTTCAAGGAGGCGGCTCACCACCACCTTCTCAAGGGCAATTAGGGATGGGCAATAAATGCTGGCCTTGCCAGTGATGCCCACATCCCATAAACGAATTTTTAAAAAGCCTCACACCCACATCTCACAGTTTGCTATTCAACCATGACGGGCAAATTACCCAAACACATTGCACCACACACTGACACATTCTCTCTCTCTTACAGGACAAGTTGGCGCATAACCGGAGGCAGCAGGAGCTAACCGGCGGGGGCCAGGCATGGCTGCATGACCTTACCCCGATGGAGGAGATGGTGGTCGTCATCACTGCAGCGGCCATCACTGAGGCCGTGTCCAGCGGCGGAGCTGAAACCATCGAAGATGACGATATCCTCATACCTAATGCTCCTTCTCACATCCCACTTCCCCCTCATCCCACAATGCCTTTTGATTTAAAAGCTACAGATGGTGTAAGCATGCACCTCTTATTTTCCCCCCTCCCCACAACGCAGCCCTTCTTTTGTGCCGTTCTCCTTTCAGATACACGAGGACTGCAACCTGGCTTGGCAGTGTTGGAAGAGCAACAGGGGGATAAGGGACAAGGCAGTGATGATGAACACACAGCACCATCACTCAATTTCACACTCACAGCCACCAGCTTAGACACTGACACTGCACATAATTTAGAGGATAGCTTAGAGGCGGTGTAAAGTCTGTAAGTTGTGCAGTAAATAACTTCAGAGACTTTAGGAGTACAAACAAAACAGGTCTTTACTATTCAGAGGTCTGGGCGATTTCTGCCCTAGTTAACGTATTCCAACCCTTATATACTGGTGTGGTCACTATCGGTATTACAGTATACATGAGCCAATAAATAGTGCCACCCTGAGTCGTGCTCTTAAAGGCGAACGGTTACATTCTATAGTTCCCTTAAAGGTAAACGGTTACATACACAACACTCCTCCCTTTCTAGCTTATTACTTACAGAATCCCATTAAACATACAATCTTCAACTTATATAGACAGTTTGCAGATATACTCTCGATGGAGTCAACGTCATATAACTTCATGTTTAACATAACATAATAACATATATAACTTCATGTCAAAACAGATCACAGATTCAGTCTCCGTAGGAACAGTTGCAACATACTCTTAGTGGAAACAGTTTACAGGTTCAGTCTCTGTGGAGGTTTCCGGATTCTGTCCGGATAACGCCGCAGTGGTGTCGTCATTCCCAGCGGTCCAGTAGGTGTCTCTGGTAAAGTCGATTCAGCTGGAACAACAGTGTCAGGTTTATCTGATTCTAGTATTACTAGATCAGAAGTAGGTGTTCTGGGTACTTCAGTTTCAACATTACTCGGGTAAGGTGGTGAAGTCGACTGTTCATTTGTGGCGGACCCTATGATCTGGTCAACGTGGCGCCTTATTACCTTGTCCCCAATGTCCACCGTGTACATCAACGGTCCTAGCCTTTTTTTAATAGTTCCAGGCTGCCATTTCTCCGTACGGTAGTCCCGGGCCAAAACTTGTTGCCCCATCTGGAAAGATCTGGTGGCCCTTTCATTCATGCCCTGGAATTGCCGGTTCTCTACGTCCCTTCTTACGTTTGGTTTGAGCAAATCCAGCCGGCATCTTAGGCGTCTATTGTAAAACATCATTGCGGGAGTTTGATTCGTGACCGCATGTGTTGCATTTCGATAGGCCAACAAAAAGCTATCCACCTTATGCTGTAAACTTATGTCTTCATTACTCATGGCCTTTATGGCCTTCTTGAAGGTCTGGACAAATCTTTCAGCCAGTCCATTGGAGGCGGGATGGTATGGGGCTGATGTGTAATGTTTAACCCCATTGCTTTTTAGAAATTTCTTAAATTCCTCAGACACAAATTGCGGCCCATTATCGGAACAGACCTGTTCTGGCAGACCATTCCGCGCAAACATTGTCCTTAGCACCGTAATGGTTTTTTCCGTCGTGGTGGTGGTCATCTTAATTACTTCCGGCCACTTGGAGTGGGCATCTACCGCTATTAAGAACATCGACTCCATGAAAGGCCCCGCAAAGTCGATGTGTACTCTTTGCCAGGGAGATGAGGGCCACTCCCATGGGTGCAGAGGAGCCTGTGGTGGCGCGTTCTGAACCCTCTGACATCCTAGGCAATTCTTCGTTATCTCCTCTATGTCCCCATCGATGCCTGGCCACCACACAAACGCCCTAGCTAGGTTCTTCATCTTTACGCCCCCCAGGTGTCCTTCGTGCAGCTCCTTGAGTATTTTCTTTTGGAGTTTGGGTGGAATCACCACTCTAGACCCACACATCAGGGTTCCTCGACACACAGACAGTTGTGCTTTCCTCTGTGCGAATGCTTGCAGTGTTGGTTCGCACTGCGCTGGCCATCCCTCCACCGTTAAGTCATAGACTCGTGAAAGAGTCGGGTCATTCCTTGTCTCATTTTCGATCATTGAGTTCGTGATCGGCAAACACTCCACTATTGATGAGTGGAACAACTCTACTGGGTCTACTGTCCTCGCTTCTTCTACCATTGGCAATGGTAAGCGTGATAGCCCATCAGCGTTTCCATGTTGCTTGGACCGTTTGTATTCAATATCATACTGGTGTGCCCCAAGTAAGACTGACCATCTTTGTAGCCTTTGTGCTGTCATGTTGGACACGGCCTTGTTCGGGTTAAATATGGACACCAACGGCTGGTGGTCTGTCAGCAATGTGAACCTCTTACATTGCAAGTAATGGTTGAATTTCTTCACGCCCCACACAAGACTGAGGGCCTCCCTGTCTATCTGGGCGTAATTTCGCTCCGCGGGTGTCAAAGATCGGGACGCAAAAGCCACTGGCCTTTCCGAGCCATTTGGTAGCCTGTGCGAAAGTACTGCTCCAATTCCGTACGGTGAAGCATCACACGCCAGCCGAAGGGGTAATGCTGGGTTGAAATGAGCCAACACTTCTTCAGAGGTAATCAACTCCTTGCTTCTGCGAAAAGCCTTTTTGCACTCCTCACTCCACTTCCATGGTGTCTCCTTTCGCAACAGCTCATTCAGTGGATGCAGCACCGTGGACAAATTTGGTAGGAACTTGTGGTAGTAATTGATTAACCCCAAGAATGATCGTAACTGTGACACGTTCCCTGGAGCGGGAGCCTTCACGACTGCTTCTATCTTCTCCGGTGATTTATGTAGTCCCTCGCGGTCAATGATATGACCGCAGTATGAGATTCGTTTTTGGAAAAACTCACACTTATTGCGGTTAACCCTAAGGCCATACTCCTTTAACCTGGTGAGTACCAGTTTCAAATTCGTGAGGTGTTCCTCTTCATCCATTCCCGTGATTAGGATATCATCCAAATAGCACTGCGTGCTTGGAATTCCTTGTAACACCTGTTCCATGGCCCTCTGCCAAATTGCTGGTGCCGAAGCCACTCCAAAGACCAGTCTGTTATAACGGTACAACCCTCTGTGGGTATTGATAGTTAGGTATTGGCGTGACTCTTCCTCAACCTCCATCTGTAAATATGCCTGAGCTAGGTCTATCTTCGTGAAGTGTTTTCCTCCAGCCAACGAAGCGAAAATATCTTCAATCCTTGGCAGCGGGTATTGTACCGACTGAAGCACCGGGTTCACTGTGATCTTGAAATCCCCGCAGATACGGACCTTCCCCGGTCCCCCTGGCTTACTACTTGGTGAGGGTTTCATGACGGGTACAATGGCCGTGGCCCACTCACTGTGGTCTACTTTTGACAGAACCCCTGATCGTTCAAGTTCTTCTAGTTCTGCCTCCACTGCTGGTCGTATTGCATACGGTACCGACCTGGCCTTACAAAACTTTGGGCTTGCATGTTCTGCAATCTTGACCTTTGCTTTAATACCTCGTAGCTTTCCCAGTCCTTGCTGGAATACCTCTTTAGCTTCGTCTAATATTCTGGCCAACCGTTCAGGTTTGACGTCCTCTTTTTCGGGCTCCACCGTCATGGTGTTTAGTGCATGCCAATCCATCTTTATTTTCCGGATCCACTCCCGTCCCAGAAGTGGTGGGCCTCCCTCAGACAACACATACAGCTCCAACCGGTGGTGAACTTTATCTTTGTATTTCACCTTGACCTCTATCTTCCCGATGGGGAATACTTTTTGCCCCGTGTATGTCTTCAGTATCAGATCCGCATCCCGTAGTGGAATATGCTTGAAAAACTTTTGATAATCATGCTTATTCATGACCGTCAACGCCGATCCGGTGTCCACTTCCATTTTTACTGGGACCTTTTCAATCGGTAGCGTTATCCAAATAGTTTGACGGTCGGCTTCATTGCTCACGTTGTGAATTCTTAGACCGTCCAGTCCTCTGCCTTTGGCGTGTGTGTCCGACTTCTGTTCCTTCAGACTCTTCCTATTTGCGTCATGTACCTTTCTGTCCCATTTTTGTGAGGACTCATTATTGTTGCACGTCGTTCCTGACCGGCACACTTTAGCTATGTGCCCGATCTTGCCACATTTCCAGCATTCCTGGTTTTTACCCCAGCATTGCTTTTGGTCGTGTGTTGACTTCCCACAATGATAGCATTTGGTGATATTACCTCGTTTAGGCATCTTCTCTTCTCGAGAACAACACAAGTATTTCTTTACTTATTACTTTTCTGAAATTCTTAATAATTTCCAAGATGGCGGTTTCCCGCTTCTTCCTTCTTCTTCAGCGGTTTTTCCCGAAAAATGGCGGCTTTCCCGCGCTTCTCGCTCTCCCCGCCCACTTCAATGGCGGTTTTCCCGCGCTTCTCGGCTCTCCCCGCCCACTTTAATGGCGGTTTTCCCCGCGCTTTTCTGTTCTCCCCGCCCACGGCAATGGCGGTTTCCCGCTTCTTCCCCTGGCGGGAGGGGTACACTTTCCCCCGCGGGCGACGGCCGCTGGCTACCGGTCCCCAGCCTGTGCGTCGGCTTCAGCGCTCTCCGCTGGCTTTCAGACCCCCAGCCCGCGCGTCGGCTTCAGCGCTCTCCGCTGGTTTTCAGATCCCCAGCCCGCACGTCGGCTTCAGCGCTCTCCGCTGGCTTTCAGATCCCCAGCCCGCGCGTCGGCTTCAGCGCTCTCCTTCCCGCGGCAGGCAACCGGCTCCGGGTACCCCCGATGACGGCGGACAGTTACAGCCTCTGAACTGGCTCTCGGCCAATTCCCGATTTCTCGGCTCTGTCTCACCCGGCCTGCTCCCGGTCTCAGCGCCTCTGGACCCGACTTTGTCTGGCTCCTTTCCCCCTCGACCGTGGTCGAGTGTACCGCCCTTATCCTCTGGTTTTACTCCTTCCTTATTTTCTTTTACTGTTCCCTTACTCACAGTCCGTGGCAGCCTTGCCTCTCTTGTCGATCGGCTCGCTCCTCACTGTGGCAGAAGGGACCGTCAGTGCCTGTTGCAGATGGAAGTTTTCAATGCCAAAATCTTCCTCTTTGCTATCGCTGCAGCCTCGAGTTTTCACCCAGCAGAACGACGAGGGCGGGTGCCTCACTTCGACGCTCCTTAGTTGCTTAGGAACTACTGTTGCCGCAGGGTACGATCGGCCTCGTCGCCATTGTAAAGTCTGTAAGTTGTGCAGTAAATAACTTCAGAGACTTTAGGAGTACAAACAAAACAGGTCTTTACTATTCAGAGGTCTGGGCGATTTCTGCCCTAGTTAACGTATTCCAACCCTTATATACTGGTGTGGTCACTATCGGTATTACAGTATACATGAGCCAATAAATAGTGCCACCCTGAGTCGTGCTCTTAAAGGCGAACGGTTACATTCTATAGTTCCCTTAAAGGTAAACGGTTACATACACAACAGGCGGGATATGCACATGGTGAGACACCGGGCACGAATGGCCTGCAGCCAAGGCAGGGGACAATGGTTGCACAGGTGCCAGCTCGCCGGAAGGTGAGGTTACACACGGGTTCAGCTGCAGAGGACTCAGATGAGCACTTCGATGGGGCGGGCTACAGAAGAAGGCTGATGGATAGGCACAATTAAATGTTTGGTGCATTGGCAGGCCTGCCAGAAAGCCTGTGTGCAATGCCAAGTTGCATGGAGGAATCCGGCTCCAACTTGGCACAGGGCTTTGCTCAGAGCTTGGAGCCCATCTATTCCAGCATGGAAGTGGTGGCCAGCTCCATTAGCGCACTTGTGGACCCAACCATGATGCAGCCTCTGATGGCCGATGTCTCAGCTTCCATTGCAGCACAAGCAGAAGCCACTCAATGTCTGGATGCTTAGTGGAAGCTCAGACATCTATCATGCAAGGTCAACTTGCTGCCACGCAAGCTCAGGCCGTAGCCATCACGGCTGCAGATACCAGTGTTGAAACGGTTTTGCAGGGTGTCACTGCATTCCATCAATCTGTCCTCTAACAGATTACCAGGATTGCTGAGGCACCGCCCCAAGGGAGTGGCAGCGGCTCTCTGCAACACAAACCTGCTGTCCTCTCTCAGGATGGCAGCAATCGTCCTCCCACCACTGCCACTCCGCCAGTGCCCTTGCTGTTGCCTGTCAGCCAGCCAGCCCAGACAGCTGCCACCCATGCCGAGACGGTGCAGTCCGAAGCTGGGCCTTCTAGGCCCAGAGCTGCTCGAGGTCATCTTCGAAGGCCATCTGCAGTCTGTCCCACTGAAAGTCAGCAGCCTTCCACCAGCCATGCTGCAGCCATTGGAGCAGCACTGCCTGCATAGGAGCTCTAGGACAGGCAAAGCCACACAGTAGACAGGCACTAAGGGCATGCACAAGGGTGATTAGTTGACATTTGTATGCAATATGGCATGGTTTGATTTATAAATTTGGTTTGAATTATTTTGTGTTGGCTTTTATTTTTGCATTGTGGCCAAGCGAACGCTGTGATGGTCAGTGACCGAGGAAAGGTAAAATTTGAGACTGTTGGTGAATGTGGAATTGAGGTTGCGTTTACTGGTATAGCAGCTGGATGAGTCGGTCACAGACAGCCCGGCCAGAAAGGGACTTTCTAGGTTGCCTCCTCCCTTCCTCTTACTTTTCCTCTTCCTCTTGCTCCTCAGCTGGTCGCCATATAGCTGGTGGCAAAGGCTGGGCCCTCACGATGGTGAAGTTGTGCAGCATGCAGCAGACCACCACGAATCTCAATACCTGCTCCATCGAGCACTGCAGGGCTCCTCCAGTGCAGTCCAGGCAGCGGAAGCATTGTTTTAGCACGCCAATGCTCTGCTCGATGATATTTTGTGTGGCAGCATTGCTTTTGTTGTATGAATGCTGCCCACGTGTGCGTGGGTTGCGCACTGTAGTCATGAGCCATGTTGTTAATGGCTAGCCCGTGTCGTCCAGTAGCCACCCTCTGGTTTGTCATGGTGGCTGAAATACAGATGGCACAGCGGACTGCCGCAGAATGAAAGTATCATGACTGCTGCCAGGATACCATGATTCGTTGAATATGGTCGCACACCAGCTGGACATTGAGGGAGTGGAATCCCTTTCGGTTGTGGTACATCTCAGAGTTTTCATGCAACACCTGCAAAATGACGTGCGTGCAGTCAATGGCGCCCTGCACCAAGGGGAAGCCTGCAATACTCACGAAGCTGCGAGCGAGCTCCACCTGCTGCTATCAGGCCAGAGAAAATGAAATGCATTCATCTCTCTTGGAATATAGAGCTTCATTTACTCCCATATGCGACAGTGGATGGCAAACTGGGAGATGTTGCAAATATTTGCTGCTCCAGCCAAAAGTTCATGGCCACGGTCACCTTCACAGCCATTGACAATGCGGTCCTCGCCCTGTGACAAGGTTGCAGTTGTGGCTGCAGCAGTTGGCAGATTTCAGTGAGGACGTCCTTACTGAAGCGCAGATGTCTCACACATTGTTCCTCGCTGAGGTTCAGATAGGAGTTGCTCCCTGAACACCCTGGGCAAATACGGCCTCCTGCTGAGACCCCTTTCTCCCCCTTCCAGCAGCTTGCCCTGCACTGTGTCGCCTCTGCTCATTCTCCCTGTCATGCTGTAGGCCCTTAAATTTGGCAGGACCTGAAGGAAACCCGCCCTTCCGGGTTTTGCGACCTCAAAACAGCTCCCCTGCTCCCTCCCCACCTCTGAACTAATATCCAGCCCATAGTATCAGATGGGTTGTGGTTTGTAAAAGAAGTGTTGATCATTATGAGCAACTGATTACATAGAAACATAGGAGCAGGAGTAGGCCATTCGGCCCTTCGAGCCTGCTCGCTGTTCAATATGATCATGGCTGATCCTCTATCTCAATACCATATTCCCGCTCTCTCCCCATACCCTTGGTGCCTTTTGTGTCTAGAAATCTATCTATCTCCTTCTTAAATATATTCAGTGACTTGGCCTCCACAGCCTTCTGTGGTAGAGAATTCCACAGGTTCACCACCCTCTGAGTGAAGAAATTTCTCCTCATCTCAGTCCTAAATGTCCTACCCCGTATCCTGAGACTGTGACCCCTTGTTTTAGACCCCCAGCCAGGGGAAACATCCTCCCTGCATCCAGTCAGTCTAGCCCTATCAGAATTTTATACATTTCAATGAGATCCCCTCTCATTCTTCTAAACTCTAGTGAATACAGGCCTAGCCGACCCAATCTCTCCTCATACGACAGTCCTGCCATTCCAGGAATCAGTCTGGTGAGCCTTCGCTGCACTCCCTCTATGGCAAGTATGTCCTTTCTTAGGTAAAGAGACCAAAACTGCACACAGTACTCACTGTGTGGTCTCACCAAGGCCCTGTATAACTGTAGGAAGACATCCTTGCTCCTGTATTCAAATCCTCTAAACTCAAATTACTACAATTGGTGAGCAGAACAGGATATTACTTTGCTTGGTGGATTATTCCAAAAATGTAATGCTCTTTGAGTAAAGATTTTTCCTGGTATCTGTTCCAAGTTTTTATGTATGTTCTTGGTACTTTCTCGCAGTACTCTGAATTAATAATATTTCACCTTATCTGTAGCATTTAGAATTTTATATATTTTAATAAGGAACCCTCTTAACTGCCTACTATCCAGACTGTAATCCTTTTCTAATGATTATTTTAATTATCTCCCGTAATTCATCATTAAATTACAATTTCCTACACTCAACACTATTAAATGAGGTTTAAGTAGCATCTGTGAAGTTAAAATAGCGCTTTTTAATTGTGGTAGTGAACATTTCATAGAATTACTTAGAATTTTACAACACAGAATCTCCCTGTGGGAGCAAGTTCCACATTCTCACCTCTCTCTGGGTAAAGAAGTTTCTTCTGAATTCCCTATTGGATTTCTTGATGACTATCTTATATTGGTGGCCTCTAGTTATGCTCTTCCCCACAACTGGAAACTGGTCTCTCTGTATCTACTTTATCAAAACCTTTCAGAATTTTAAATCCTCTATTAGGTCACCCCTCAGCCTTCTCTGTTCATCCTTTCCTGATAGTTACAATGTCGCAGTTCTGGTATCACCCTTGTAAAACTTCTCTGCTCCCTCTCCAGTGTCTCTATATCCTTTTTATAATATGGCGACCAGAACTGTACGCAGTACTCCAAGTGTGGTCTAACCAAGGTCTGATACAAGTCTAGCATAACTTCTCTACTTTTCAATTAAATCCCTCTAGAAATAAACCCTAGTGCTTGGTTTGCCTTTTTATGATCATATTAACCTGCGTCGCTACTTTTAGTGATTTGTATATTTTTACTCCCAGATCCCTTTGCTCCTCAACCCCATTTAAATTCTTACTTTCCAAGTAATATGTGGCCTCATTTTTCTTACCAAAATGTACTACCTCACACTTATCTGTGCTGAAATTCATTTGCCAATTATATGCCCATTCTACAAGTTTACACAATTGGCATACTTGATTAAAATAAGGTAAGAAAATATGATTCTGAAATATTTATTTGAATGCCTGTTCTATGCTGAGTTAGTTTATTTCAGTTCAGGGGTGACATCAGCTGGATCATCCTTGGAACCGCCAGGGGAAAGAATCAATCTTAATTACTCATTAATGGCTCCATCTAGAAAGTGTACACTGGTCAATATCAGGTGAGGGCATCAACAGACTGGCCTGCAATGCCCACCATGGTCAACAGTCTGCTGGCACTTACTGCCCAGGTTCATTCACAAAGGAAGAATGGTTTCTTTGACAACATACCAGATGACTGCCATAGACCATGGAACTGTACCCCAGCAAAGATCCAATGTTTTCGGAAGAACATGGGAGAAAGGTTTTGAGGGTGGAGAAAGATTCCTTTTGCACTTACCTTCTGTGTAAGCCTTGAGTTTTTAAGATATCTGAATATAATTTTACAACAAATTAATCCAGAGGGGATCTGGTTTTGTTACCATATTTCAGCAGAAATTGAATTAAAAAGAGTATTTATGATACTCCAACTTCCAGCTGGGTGTGCACTGTGTTATCGGGTTTGTCACATCATCCTAAAAGCAAAACTCTTGTGGGTTCCTTTACCCACAATATAGGATGCAATTCATACAGCACTGTCTTGAAACCCAACAATATAAATCACACAAAAAGGAAAATACCACAGAGCATTTTCTGTTTTTAATAAAAATCACACATTGCATTCCATCAAATTCTCCCTAATTCTCCTTTCCAGTTTATTTTTCATCTTAAAGTCACAGATATTACAGCACAGAAGGAGGCCATTTGGCCCATTGGGCCTATGCTGGTCCTAGCTCTTCAAGTAGTGCTATCAACTCGAATTACACTTTCCAATCATTTCCCCAAATCCTTTTATGTCTGATAACGCTCCTGTAAAGTGCCTTGGGACGTTTTACTATGTTAAAGGCACTAGATAAATGTACGTTGTTGTTTATATACTTGCTTTTCAAATACTTATCCAATTCCCTTTTAAATGATTTGATATTTTCTGCCCAATAGCCACCTGATAAAGTATTCCGTAGTCTAAAAACACCGCATGAGAAATTTCTTCTAACCCTTTCCTTCGTTATTTTAGTGACAATTCTGAGTCTATGTCCCCCTATTACTGATTCATCAACTCGTGGCAGCAGTCTTTCAATATTTAAATATTAAAAAAGCAGCAACTTTTCGAACTTAACTTCATAACGGTAATCTTTTATTCTTGATATCATTCGAGTGAGTCTTTGCTGCATGCTTCTCATGTCTTTAATGTCCTTCATATAATGGGGCTCCCAGAACAGCCCACACCAACTACTTCTGTTGCCTAACCAATGTCTTGTATAAAGTCTAGATTAATTCTTTGTTTTTACATTCAATGCTTTGTGTTAAAAAAAGCATCCCATTAGTCTTTTTTCGACCTGCAAATCCACCTTTAAAGATCCATGCACCTGTACCCTAGATCGCCGTTTAAAAAAAAAACTTCGCTCCTGGGATGTGGGCGTTGCTGGCAAGGCCGGCCTTGATCGCTCATCCCTTTAAAGAACCTAATCATTCGGTATATGAAGGCCGGAATTTTATTTACCAGGGCGGCAGGGGGAAAGAGAGAGGCCACGATCGGCAGTGGGGAGGACGAAGGCTTCCTTAAGGGGTCGGGGGGGTGGGGTGGGGTGAATTCCTGCTCCTCCTGGCCCACAAGGAGTTCTGTAAAAGTCACTTACCTTGGGGAGCAAGCAGCTCCTGCCTCCCTTTCACTGCCGGGTTTCCCGACCCCTGGGAAACACGCGCGGCAATTATAAAATTTAAATCAGGCTCACAACTGCACTGTAGGAGCCCAATTTAAATATGTTAGTGAGATGTAACATCTCTCCACGACAGGAGACTTGGACATCACGAAACACATCATCCTAAAAATGGCAATGGGCACTTACGCAGCGTGTTGGGTACGAGTTCCCTGTTTTTTCATTTTTAACCCCCCCCCTGGTCTGCTCCCGCCTGCCATGGGGGGGGGGGGGGTTAATATTGAGACTTTTAGAACACAGAAGGAGGCCATTTGGCCCACTGCACCATGTGCCAGTTCCTTGGAAGAGTTACAGAATTCCCCTGTCCCCCATGCCCATCAGTTCACCATACACTTCTAATTTTTTCATTTTGAAATATTTATCCATTTCCTTTCTAAAATCTATTACAGATTCTGTTTCCACCATCCTTTCTGGTACAGCATTCCCTGTCACAATAAAAATTCTCCCAGCCTCTCCCTTTATTCTTTTGGTGATGATAAATTTATGTCCTCTAGTTTCTGACTCACTGACCAGTGGAAATTTTTATAAATCTTTTTACCTTATCAAAACCCTTCATAATTTAGAATTTTAACTCTGAGTTATTCCTTTTTTTCCTTTCTTGAGCAGGGGTAATGATTTGCCACCCTCCAGCCCTTTGGCACGACTTCCACTTTCAAATATCTTCCAGAGGTTTATGGTTAGTGACTCCACTATGTTTTCCACAACCTCCTCTAACAATCTGAGATGCATACCATTTGGGTCTGTTGATTTTTCTCATATTAATCCCATTAACTTTATTAATACAATTTAATTTATATTTATAAATGCTATCTGCAACATTCCTGGTGCCCAAAATAATAATAGAAACTGATATGCCTATCAATTAGTCCAATAAAAGGCGACGAGTTAAGAACGTAACTGAAGGTTTTTATTGGCTAAATAACAGAGCCCACCCTCGTGGGTGATCCGATCCAACAGGGAGGAATACTAGCCAGTCAGCTACCTTTATACCTGGGCAGGTAATGGGCGGAGTCGGAGGTGGTCAGCCCAGGTATAACAGTGCGACAAGAGGCGACCTCGTGTAGTGATGTGACAGTGAGAACAATATACAGTGATAACTATAACAGTGGTTTACCACATTCACCCCTTGTTTAGATTAGAGTCCGGCGGGGTGAAGTGTATTACCAGCTCTGGTATGTCAGTCTGTCCGGAGGCTTCGTTAGCCTCTCCGATCGTCGCAGCGGCGGTGTTACATTATCCGGTGTTAAAGCTGGTGTCTGCGTAGTCGGCAAAGGCTCGTGGGGTTCCGGCATGCCGTCTACCTCGGCTGGACTCGGGGGGTTGGGAGGGGGGGGTGAGGGTGCGAGGTCTCGTAAGGAGACAGTGTCCTCCCGTCCGTCTGGGTAAGCCACATAGGCGTACTGGGGGTTGGCGTGCAGGAGGTTCACCTTCTCGACCAGGGGGTCCGTTTTATGGGCCCTCACGTGCTTTCGCAGCAAGACGGGTCCCGGAGAGGTCAGCCAGGTTGGTAGGGTGGTTCCCGTAGTCGACTTCCTGGGGAAGACAAACATTCGAGCATGGGGGGTGGTGTTAATGGCAGTGCAAAGTAGTGACCGGATGGAGTGCAGCGCAATCGGGAGGACCTCTTGCCAGCGGGAGGTTGGGAGGCCCTTAGACTTTAAGGCTAAGAGGGTGGCCTTCCATACCGTCGCGTTCTCTATTTCCACCTGGCCGTTCCCTCGGGGGTTGTAGCTGGTGGTCCTGCTTGCTGCAATACCCCTCTCCAATAGGAACTGACGGAGTTCCTCGCTCATGAAGGAGGCGCCCCGGTCACTATGTATATAGTTCGGGAACCCGAACAAGGCGAAGAGTTTGTTCAGGCATTTAATGACCGTGTTACTGGTCATGTCTGGGCAGGGGAAGGCAAAGGGGAAACGGGAGTACTCATCAACGATGT
Organism: Somniosus microcephalus; assembly: GCF_052327205.1. Taxonomy (NCBI): domain Eukaryota; kingdom Metazoa; phylum Chordata; class Chondrichthyes; order Squaliformes; family Somniosidae; genus Somniosus; species Somniosus microcephalus. Next base: position 12,146,675 of record NC_141010.1, read on the forward strand.
TGAGGAAGTACACATTACGGTCGGATGACGGTAGGGGCCCCTTGAAGTCGATGCTCAGACGCTCGAAGGGGCGGGTGGCCTTGATCAGGCTTGCTCTGTCCGGCTTATAGAAGTGCGGTTTGCACTCAGCACAGATCTGGCAGTTCCTGGTCATGGTCCTGACCTCCTCGATGGAGTATGGCAGGTTGCGGGCCTTAATGAAATGGTAGAGTCTGGTGACTCCGGGGTGGCAGAGGTCATTGTGGAGGGTCTGAAGTCTATCACTTTGCGCGCTGGCGCATGTAATGCGTGAAAGAGCATCAGGGGGGTCGTTCAGTTTACCGGGCCGGTACAAGATATCATAATCATAGGTGGAAAGCTCGATTCTCCACCTCAAGATTTTGTCGTTCTTGATCTTGCCCCTCAGCTTGTTATTAAACATGAAGGCAACCGAGCGTTGGTCGGTGAGGAGGGTAAATCGTTTGCCTGCCAAGTAGTGCCTCCAGCGCCGTACTGCCTCCACAATTGCCTGGGCTTCCTTCTCGACCGACGAGTGTCGGGTCTCGGGGCCCTGTAGGGTCCTTGAGAAGAAGGCTACCGGCCTACCCTCCTGGTTAAGGGTAGCGGCTAGGGCGAAGTCGGATGCATCGCTCTCCACTTGGAAGGGGATTGACTCATCCACTGCGTGCATTGTGGCCTTGGCTATGTCTCCCTTAATGAGGGAGAAGGCCGCGCACGCCTCTTCCGTGAGGGGGAAGGATGTGGTTTTCAGGAGGGGTCTGGCTTTGTCCGCATAATTGGGTACCCATTGGGCATAGTAGGCGAAAAGCCCCAGGGTTCTCCTAAGTGCTTTTGGACAGTGGGGGAGGGGTAGCTCCATGAGGGGGCGCATTCTTTCGGGGTCGGGGCCGATGACTCCGTTCTCTACTACACAGCCAAGGATGGCAAGGCGCGCTGTGTTAAACACGCATTTCTCCTTATTGTAGGTGAGGTTCAGCCGTTGGGCCGTACGGAGGAATTTCTCCAGATTCACGTCATGGTCCTGCCGGTTGCGGCCGCAGATGGTGACGTTATCGAGATAGGGGAAAGTGGCCTGTAGTCCGTTCTGGTCAACCATCCGGTCCATCTCCCGTTGGAAAACCGAGACCCCGTTGGTGACACCAAAGGGGACCCTAAGGAATTGGTAGAGGCGGCCATTCGCCTCGAAGGCGGTGTACTGGCTGTCCTCCGGGCTGATGGGGAGTTGGTGGTAGGCCGACTTGAGGTCGATGGTCGAGAATACGCGGTATTGTGCAATCTCATTGACCATGTCCGATATGCGGGGGAGGGGGTATGCGTCCAGCTGGGTGTATCTGTTTATGGTCTGGCTGTAGTCGATAACCAGGCGATTTTTGTCGCCGGTCTTGACTACCACCACCTGGGCACGCCAGGGGCTGCTGCTCCCCTCAATAATGCCCTCTTTCAGGAGTCGCTGCACCTCAGAGCTAATGAAGGCTCTGTCCCCAGCGCTGTACCGCCTGCTCTTAGTAGCGACAGGTTTGCAGTCGGGGGTGAGGTTAGCGAACAGGGAAGGTGGCGGTACCTTGAGGGTGGATAGGCTGCAGGTGTTACGCGGTGGGCGGTTTAACTTTCGCTGGTTGTCGACTGTGAGTGGGGGGAGGGGTCCACCGTATGCTAGGGTTACACTTTGGAGGTGGGATTGGAAGTCCAGCCCTAGTATGACGGCAGCGCACAGCTGGGGGAGTACGAGGAGTTTAAAATTTTTATACTCTGTCCCTTTAACCGACAATGTCACGACACAGTAGCCGCTGATGTCTGTGGCGTGCGACCTCGATGCCATCGAGATGCGGCTGCGCGTTGGCAGGACGGGGAGTGAGTAGTGGCTCACCATGTCTGGGTGGATGAAGCTCTCCGTGCTTCCGCTGTCGAACAGGCAGGTCGTGGCGTGGCCGTTGACTTTGATGTCCATCATTGAGCTGGCCAGGTGGTGCGGGCGGGCTTGATCCAGGGTCACGGAAGCTAGGGTGTAGATGAGCGCGTCGTTGTCATGACAAGATGGCGGCGAAGATGGCGGCCCCCGTAGTTCACATGAGGCTCTGTTTAAATCGTTTGCCCCGCACAAAGATGGCCGCCCCTGCTGTTCCCATGAGGCTCTGCAGGCTTCGGCTGCCCCGCACAAAGATGGCCGCCCCTGGTTTTCCCATGAGGCTCTGCAGGCTTCGGCTGCCCCGCACAAAGATGGCCGCCCCTGGTTTTCCCATGAGGCTCTGCAGGCTTCGGCTGCCCCGCACAAAGATGGCCGCCCCCAGGGTTCGCATGAGGCACTGCTGGCTTCTGAGGATTTGCTTCTGCAGGCCTTGGAGAAGTGGCCTTTCTTGAGGCAGGTTTTGCAGGTCGAGTTTTTGGCTGGGCAGTGCGACCTCGGATGCTTCTCCTGGCCGCAAAAGAAGCAGCCAGCGGCCCGATCGGGGTTGCCTGATGTCGGGGCCGGTACCGGGGCTAGCGGGCCCGGTCGGATCCGTGATGCAGACGCTGAGGTAGGTCCCGGGGGCAGCGCTGTGAAGGGTGGTGGGGTGGGGGTCGGGCCCGAGTCCCAGGGTCGCGAATAGTACCTGGCAAACGCTTCCTGGTCTTGCTGGGTGGCCTCTAGGGTGAGGGCGAGGGCTTCGGCCTTGTCCAGGTCTATGTCCTTAGCTTCAAGCAGTCTTTGCCGTGTGTAGTCGGAACGTAGGCCTCTCACCAAGGCGTCGCGGACATTGTCTTCCATGTTCGCAGTAGCCGTCACCGCTTTAAAGTCACAGTTCCTGCCGAGTTGTCTCAGCGCTCGTGAAAATTCAGCTATCGATTCTCCTGGCTGTTGCTGGCGAGATCTTAAGAGATGCCTAGTGTACATGTAGTTTACCTGTTTCAGTAGGTTGATGGCGTCGTCGTACGTAGTCATGTCCTGGATGAGTGTATATACTCTCGGGCTCGCTTGGGCTTTCAGGACTCTTAGTTTGGATCTCTGAGGGACGACGGCTTCCTCCAGGTACGATTCGAAGCAGTCCAGCCAGTGTTTGAAGTCGTTGGCTGAGTTTGGTGCCTGTGGGTTTAGATCCAGGTATGGTGGTTTCAAGGCTTGCAGCCAAGCCGGCTGGTGTGGCCCGTTGTCTGGAGGCTGCTGTTGCTGTGCTGCTGGGTGAGCTCCTTGCTGTTGCTGTTCATTATCAGACATCTTTAAAATTTAGTCAATAAAATTGATATGCCTATCAATTAGTCCAATAAAAGGCGACGAGTTAAGAACGTAACTGAAGGTTTTTATTGGCTAAATAACAGAGCCCACCCTCGTGGGTGATCCGATCCAACAGGGAGGAATACTAGCCAGTCAGCTACCTTTATACCTGGGCAGGTAATGGGCGGAGTCGGAGGTGGTCAGCCCAGGTATAACAGTGCGACAAGAGGCGACCTCGTGTAGTGATGTGACAGTGAGAACAATATACAGTGATAACTATAACAGTGGTTTACCACAGAAACCTCTTCAAAAAGTTTCCAAAAATCCAGTTTGTTTAAAAAGAAGTGGATTCGAGACATGCCATTTGCAAATTCCATTGCAAACCTACCCCACAACAGCTTTAAGGTAAACACAGAGTTGGGTGAAAGGTGTAAATTACATTTTCCAGGAAAATCCTTCTGCCGAAGCCACGGAGATTGTGTTAGGTGTCTTGCTACTCACGGCTAATTCAATTCTGGATACTCACAGGTACTGCATTGAGGGCAATTTATCAAATGCTTCATTCTCTATTACTTCCAATGGGTTGGACTTCAAGTTCCTGTTAAACAAAAGGAAAGATGCAAGAAATAGTGTCACAAATAATTTAAATACAGAAAAAGTTCTAGAAAAATATTCAGGATATTTGCCACTATCTAATACAGTAAATTATTTGGCAGCAGGCGGTTAAGAAAGCAAATGGTATGTTGGCCTTCATAGCGAGAGGATTCGAGTACAGGAACAAGGATGTCTTGCTGCAGGGCCTTGGTGAGACCACACCTTGAGTATTGTGTGCAGTTTTGGTCGCTTTATCTGAGGAACGATGTTCTTGCCATGGAGGGAGTGCAGTGAAGATTCACCAGACTGATACCTGGGATGGCAGGAATGACGTATGATATGGGGAGAAAGCAGGGACAGGGTACTGAATTTGGATGATCAGCCATGATCTCATTAAATGGCGGAGCAGGCTTGAGGGGCCGAATGGCCTACTCCTGCTCCTATCTTCTATGTTTCTATGTTTCTATGAAGAGAGATTGGGTCGATTAGGCTTATATTCGCTAGAGTTTAGAAGAATGAGAGGGGATCTCATTGAAACTTATAAAATTCTAACAGGACTAGACAGACTAGATGCAGGAAGGATGTTCCCGATGGCGGGGGAGTCCAGAACCAGGGGTCACAGTCTAAGGATAAGGGGTAAGCCATTTAGGACTGAGATGAGGAGGAATTTCTTCACCCAGAGAGTGGTGAATCTGTGGAATTCTCTACCACACAAGGCAGTTGAGGCCAATTCATTAAATATATTCAAGAAGGAGTTAGATATATATCTTAAGGCTAAAGGGATCAAGGGATATGGGGAGAAGGCAGGGACAGGGTACTGAATTTGAATGATCAGCCATGATCTCATTAAATGGCGGAACAGGCTCGAGGGGCCGAATGGCCTACTCCTGCTCCTATCTTCTATGAAAAAAAAATGTTAATGATTGCATTCAGGACTGTGACTACTGCGATACAATGCACACATTTTTTTTTTTTAAACAGAATGCCTTATTGTTGGAGAACCGATTGGAATCTCTGATATTACACTTACAATTGCCTAAAGAAACGTAATCCATGCCAGGATTTGAAGGTTCCATCGAGTAGCACTGCCACCTTATTGCCAGAAAGATCGCTGTGCAATAAACCGCAAAAAAAATGAAAACAACTTTAATTCCTTGAGTATTACAAAATTTTCATCGATATAGTTTGCTTATATCTTTGTGAATTTTTATAATAAAGTAAGGTAAAAGTACAACACTACTAAATGCATTCTCAAAGGAGAAGCACGCTTTCTTTTCACTCTGCGATTGGGTTCAAATCCAGTCCACGCAGATTAATTTGCTGAACGTTTCTTCTTTCTTCTAGCCATTATGGTCCTATATGAAATTAATTTGTGTAGTCTCAACTTAGTTCCTCGCGGCTGTGAATAAATATCCATCTTAACGTGCTGAAATCGTCATTTAATCGGGTGGTAACGGCCTCAAAATGGAGTCAGTGGACTTAGCACTGGCACTAAAAACAGAAAATGATGGAAATACTCAGCCGGTCAGACAGCATTTGTGGAGAGAGAAACAGAGTTAACGTTTCAGGTCAGTGGCCCTTCGTCAGAACTGGAAAAAATTGGAGATGTGAAAGGTTTATTTAAGCAAGTGCAGGGGCTGGGAAAGGGGGGAGGAGAGGAAAGAACAAAAGGGAAGGTCTGTGATAGGATGGAAGGCAGGAGAGATTAAGAGACAAAGGGGATGATGGTGCAAGGCAAAAGGAGATAGTAATGGGACAAGTTAGGAAACAAAAGATGAGTCTAGATGAAGTGTAAATGGCAATGGCAGAATGATCAACAGCTGTCCCCCCTTTCCCAGCCCCTACACTTGCTTAAAAACCTGTTCCATCTCCAACTTTTTCCAGTTCTGACGAAGGGTCATCGACCTGAAACATTAACTCTGTTTCTCTCTCTCTACAGATGCTGCCTGACCTGCTGAGTATTTCCAGCATTTTCTGTTTTTATTTCAGGTTTCCAGCATCTGCAGTATTTTGCTTTTGTAATAACACTGGCAATATCTGTTTCAGGCGGTGGGCCCCATTTAATTATACAAATCGAGGTCCCACGACATACATAGGACCCCGGTTGCCATTTCAGGAGAGAACTGGTCGGACAGTGTGCCTTGCACGCTACGACCTGTTTCACTGACGATTGAGCCAATGAGGCCCTGAAAAGGTAGGTTTTTAATTATTTTTGTGGGACTAGGAGCACTCCTTCCCTCCTCACCGGACTTCCCGGCTGGGCTGCTTCCTGGCTGCCTGATACGGCCTATTGCCTGCAGCGCACCGATTGCATTTTGATGAGGCCTGGGCCTCAAAATGACTCCAGCATCTTTGTGGCAAGAACGGGTGGGTTGCCGGCGCTCTCCACTGGTCGGCCGCCCAGAAGTTAAAATCGACCCCAGAGAGACTACAAGGTATCAAAAATGGAAAGAGCTTGTGGGGGAGTAGGCTCTTCAAATTGATGTTGGCTCGTACTGTTGAGGCAGAATAAAGGGGGGATTATTCTGCATCTAAACTGTAGTATGCCTGACCTGGATGGCAATAGTATGCCAGTGCAGACCGCACTGCTATCTCTCATTTTAATGAGTGCAAGAATTCACCCAAATACATTCAACGAAAATATAGACCCAATGATTCATAATGAAGACTCAATGAACCCTTGTCAGAGTCAAAGGCAAATAAACGTAACTATTTCAAGAACAAAGTAGCATAGATTAGGATATAGAACTGTGTTGGACTATTGTATTCCTGGAATCACAATGACTACATTATAATTTCAATACTGTGCTAGATTATTAGATATTTCCAACTTAATACTTGAACTCACAGAGTCTCCAGGAAGGGTAGCGCTTGAAACGTATACCCTGCAATTTTCGTGATGACATTTCTAGAAAGATTCCTAAGTTGAAATAACAACAAACTGTTCAATAATGCTGCCCCTGAAAGTCCAAAAGTGCTCCAAAACAGTCGGTGTACAATCATTATATAATTCTGTGATTAAAGTTCCTGTGGGTCATTAGTTTTATACACAGCTACAGCCGTAGCAAGGGTACATACTTACCAACCTTTGATCTGGCTCAAGACACTCTGAAAAGTTGTAGATTGAAGAGGTATATTGTCCCATTGGAATGGACCAGCGAGCCTGATAATGGTAACTACATACTTACGCCATCACACACAATGGTATTGCAAATGATGTCGTACATTGCATCTTGTGGAGCTACTTGTACCCAATAAAATGAATGATGGCTGCCACAGCAATTTATAAGTCTGTTTTGTATTAAGTACTCTCCAAGGGAAATGTTGCCTCACATTTCTGCTGTAGGGTAGAGGGAGGAGAGGGTACAAGCTAAAAGTAACAACCAGTCACTGGAAAAAGACCAACAAAATCTATGAAGCTGAACAGCAGAGCACCACAGAAGACAGCTGAATGAATGTATGGAAATAGGGTAAATGTTGGGTGAGAATGCAGCTCATTCACCACCGAGATTTTGGTATAAATCCAGCACAGACTGGATGAGAGCCTCCTCTTTCTCACATAAATCTGAATAGTTCCGTTCCAGCTTAAAAAACACATTTTTAGTAGACTATTTCCGAACATAAATCTGCCCAAATTCAACAGTAATGGCACAATATCCCCTCAGGAGCTCGAGTGGATAGCAAGTGTAGGATATGGTGTGTAGGATATTCTACAGTGAAGAATGAGATCATGTACTGAGGCTGGAATTGAAAGCATATTGTTTCGAAAGTAGCACCCAATCTCTGGCATAGGAATTCTTAAAGCAGTCACTGAGTATGTAAGAGAAAATGTTTAATTCCTTTCGAAAAATTACACATTTATTTTACAAAGGCATTTGGTCTCTTTAACTGTTGAATATCATTCACAATTAACAAAATAGGAAGTTTGAACTAGGCAATTGAAACCAATTTGTTTAAAAGAACTAACTGCTGTACTTACAATTTCTTTACTAAGATGAGCCCTTCAAATGAATCCTTTTGTAGTGTGTCAAGTTGATTTCCATGCAGGTCTCTAAAACAGTGTGTTCAATAATTAGAATATCAATCTATCTATTAAAAATCTAACTGTTCAATTTCTGAGAGGATTGATTTAATATAAACTGAAAGGGATGGTGATTCCTGTGGTTGCTATGTGCAGATCTGCATTTCATGAAGATCTCCTCTACTCTGCAATTTTAGCAAAATCATAACCACAATTTTTCTAAACATACCAAACAGAGGAAATCTTCAAGTACATACTTATGGCATTGCTACACATGGTGACAACTCTGTCCGATTAAGAATAAATTTAGGCGCTCATAATGAAGTTTGATGAAAACACTCAAAGTAAACCCAGGCTCTGTCTAAGGCAAGTTAAAACACCTGCACGGATCTTTCAAAATCTACTCAGCAAACAATAGTGAGCAACTTTCAGACTCCGTGCTTCCAGGGCAGCCTTAGCTACCTAGAGTACATATCAAGAATTAAGGAGCGCGCTGTGATAATAATAATAACTTCCGGGAAGTTATGTCATCACTTCCTGTCAACTGTGAACTATGAACTATGAACTGTGTACATACCTCACTTCCTGTCATATGTCACTTCCTGTTGGACTGGTATAAATACTGGACTGTTCAGTATTGTAAGAGGCTTCTACCAGAGGCATGGTAAAGACCTCTCTTGTATATAGTGTGTTTGTAAGTTGCTTAAAGCTTACCTTAAAGTTACTTGATGTGTAAGACTCCTTTTCTTACATCATGCGCTGCATATGCTTTTCCGTTTTAATTTTAAATGGTTGGGAAATCACATGTCACGTGTGCTCGTGTTTCAGATATACACTCACTGCAGGCAGGGCTTCCTCCAGGAGAGCTTCAAGTCAGACAACTATCTGCTAAATATTCTCATTACAAACAATATCCTTGCATTATATAACTGACTTTAGTATCGTACAATATCTAGAAATGGCGTCAGACCTGGTTATCATCCAACTTGCAACAGTCCAAGTTTTTAAAAATTCTTCCACTGATTTTCTCCTTCTGAATCATAGAAATTTACAGCACAGAAGGAGGTCATTCGGCCCATCATGTCTGTGCCGGCCAAAAAAGAGCTATCCAGCCTCATCCCACTTTCCGGCTCTCGGCCCATAGCCCTGTAGGTTACGACACTTCAAGTGCATATCCAAGTACTTTTGAAATGCAATGCCACTACCATCCTACTACAGGTTTCTTCTGAAGGCAATGAATCTTTGCTGGCATATGGTTCAGTGGATGTTGGGCATCCTCTGGTACCTCACTCATAGTAGATTGGCGGTTAGGATCAGATCAGCCATGATCTTATTGAATGGCGGAGCAGGCTCGAGGGGCCGATTGGCCTACTCCTGCTCCTATTTCTTATGTTCTTATGTTATGTTCAAGTGACCATTAATCATGAGAGCCTTGACAGTGGTTGATGGCAGGTTATTCTACCATGAGGTGCATGCATAACAGACATGCTTGATCCTATTTTAATCCGTTGTCCACACATGCACTGTCACTACAATTTCCCCATCCTAACCCAGGTGTTCATATTCCACAAAGTATCCTGATTGCTCAGATTTCTGATTTACTAAAAAACACTAACTGCAGAACTGTTTTCTCACTATCTCTATTTCTGCCCTCACTAGAACTCAGCCAATGAACAACCTGCAACCACTAGAAAAGCAACCAATGAAATCATTCAAAATGTTCATAATTAAGAGACTTGCGTAAAATATATCTGTAACATTAAAATCTTACGCCTGTGTGCATTTCCGTTATAAATTCCTGCATCCATATTTACAATGCAATCCACTTATGTAAACGTGTCCCGGCAGTGGTAACGCTGTTCACGCCTCAGTTTTGAATTTCCCGGCTCCTCAGCCTGTATTGCAGAGAAACTTCTCCAAACATCTCTACTTCTGTGCTTCCCAAATTACCATAGGCTTTGCTATTTAACTATAAATAATATCAAATCGAAGAATTATATAATAATAACGACGGAATGTCTGACTTTAAAATGAGGAACGAATTATGCCTGCACACCCTGGCTGAATTATACTCCACCCTCTGAACCTGCTTCACTTGAAGGCCACACTTAGTCCTCACTCCCTGTGTACAATTCCACTGGAGATCGACTAGTCACATATTAAAGCTGTTGGTGGCACATTAATCCTGTTCATATATAGTAGAAAAAAACACAGGCATCACCTTTTTCTCATCGGCTCAAATAACAACTTAAACACACTGGTTTGCTAAATTATACATCAGCAAAGATCCCACCAAAATCCATGAAAAGCAATCACTTCAGATGTGTCAATTTCAATCGATTTGTAAGATTATAAACTGACAAAGTTACAGGTCTCAAAAAACCAAAGTCAGAAAATCAGCAAGTTTAAAAAAGATCCATTCAAAGGACTTACATTGTTTCCTCACACCGATTCCATTACACACTGCTAACCATTACATTTATAATAATGAACATTAAAAAAAAATCTGAAAAGGTAACAACATTCCCATAAAGTTAGCCACTGTGCATTAGAAATGCCTCCAAGAAGTTTCATTGGACAGTATGCCTCTCTCTCTGGGGGCTGGAAGCTTGAGCTCAGCTCTGTTCCCAACATATTTTACACTTTGGAATGGAGAATAAACACCAGATTTTTTTAAATGATTGACAGCGAGACTGACCGTTCACCAAGTATGCTGCGGCTTTCTGTTGGTGAGCCTACACTCAAACCAAGTTTAAATTTAGCCTAAAGTTGCAGCTTTAGGGCTGAAATGTGACCTGAGATCAGAGGAGCCACACCTCAGGAACATAATGCTCACAAACAATGCATTAAATAATAATGCAAATTAAATTATGTTAACAATATACAATATATTATCACACCTATAAATGCCTGCCTTCACAACACCAAGGGGGAAAAATTCGGAGGCGACCATTTTGGGGCACCAACATCGTCTGGGTGCTAACATTAGCATCGGCGACAGCGAAATTCAGTTTTAGTGCCCCAAGAGGGAGGTGGAGCTAATTCAAGTGCTCCGCTTCCTTCTTAGAGCGCTAACCCCGAATATCGGGGCGGAGTGTTCTGCAGCGCTACGCACTGGGCCACGTAATGCTGCCGCATGGAAGGGCTCTTCCCCTCATTAAAGGGGAGGGCCCAAGCCCACAACTCTGCGAGGCCCTACCTGGACCACCGGCAGGCAGAGTGCCGTGCCAGCAGCACACAAGAGGATTGCCAGGCTGCCAGATCGTGGCACGGGACCCTGCGTTCAAAGACGCAACAGGCCGCGACAAGTAAGCCGGACGATTTTTTTCCCCCCGCCCGCCACCTCCCCTTTACTTAGCGCCCCGCAAGCCTCCTGCCGCTCCGTTCCCACCCCCTGAATCGGTCGCTGTCATCGCCCGGCACAGATTCAGGGGGCGTGGGCCAATTTTGAAGGCGGGGTGAAAACGGGGCGATGCGCACGGTGATGACATCGTCATTGCCTGTGCAACGGAGTGGGGTGCTACCGGTTACCGCCCCCACTAAACTCCCGCTGAATTTAGTGGGAGTCGTTAGCAGTGCAGCGCCAAGGCAAAAAGTCATTTGTGCCCCGTTAGCACCTCCTGGAGGCACTAACGGGAGGCGCTAGGGTACCCAATTTCTAGCCCCAACTCTCCAGTTTCTCACAGAGCTGCACCCACTACTTGCTCCAGTGCCAGGCTCTGTCCACTTGTCTCTTCCAGAACTAGGTCCTAGGTTTCATTCTCCTCAGACCCCAGCCCTGGCCTTTTTGTTCCCTCCCTAGGTTCTAAGCTCCACATCCCATGTACTTCAAGTTTGAACCTCTCATTCCCTCCCAGCCTACAGTTACTTTCAAGCGTGATATTGGAACTCCCAGATGGTTTATCCCACCTTGTCCCACTATTCACCTTCAACCTAATAAATGTTGGCTGCTATCTTGTCAGTTGAAGCAGAACTGCTGTGCTCCCAAGGGAGGCAATTATCTGTCTAGGTAGTATGTTTATAAATCCCTTCCTCAGCTGCATTATTTGAGGTTAAGCATTAAACTGACAAAATGCCTAGCATAAGACCATGAGAAGGAGCCACTGCACCAGTTGGTTGCAAATGGGCAACATCTTTGACCACACATTGTTTCCTCCAACTCCTTCATCAATTCAGTGCTTGTTACTGCAAATGCTGTAATTGCTTTATACAACTTGCTTATACAACTGTTCAAAAGAGGATGCATGGATATAAAAACAACAAAAGACTTACAAGGTTTCTGTCCATCTGTAGGGTAACCAATTGCTTTCTTGGACACTAGTGATATCATTTTCACCTAATTCCCTTTGGAAAAAAAAATCATAAATATGTTAAACATTCACTGAAACATATATCAGAACTACCATTAGTTACATACTAATGTTACTACTGCTGATTCTGGCAGTTGTGCTTGCTCTAAGAATGTCTGAGTAGTGGCCAATACATTCACCAATAATTTGTCCAGTATAACTTGTAATTTAGCATTGCCTCTATCTAGACCCCTCATAATTTTATACACCTCAATTAAATCTCCCCTCAGCCTCCTCTGTTCCAAAGAAAACAACCCCGGCCTATCCAATCTTTCTTCATAGCTAAAATTCTCCAGTCCTGGCAACATCCTTGTAAATCTCCTCTGCACCCTCTCTAGTGCAATCACATCTTTCCTGTAATGTGGTGACCAGAACTGTGCGCAGTATTCTAGCTGTGGCCTAACTAGTGTTTTATACAGTTCTAGTATAACCTCCCTGCTCTTATATTCTATGCCTCGGCTAATAAAGGAAAGTATCCTGTTTGCCTTCTTAACCACCTTATCTACCTGTCCTGCTACCGTCAGGGATCTGTGGACGTGCACTCCAAGGTCCCTCTGTTCCTCGACACTGCTCAGTGTCTTACCAGTTATTGTGTATTCCTTGACTTGTTAGCCCGCCCCAAATGCATTACCTCACACTGCTCCGGATTGAACTCCATTTGCCACTTTTCTGCCCACCTGACCACTTCATTGATATCTTCCTGCAGTCTACAGCTTTCTTCCTCACTATCAATCAACCACACAGCCAATTTTTGTATTATCTGCAAACTTCTTAATCATGCCCCCTACATTGAAGTCTAAATTATTGATGTATACCACAAAAAGCAAGGGACCCAGTACTGAGCCCTGCGGAACCCCACTAGAAAGAGCCTTCCAGTCACGAAAACACCCTTTGACCTTTACCGTTTGCTTCCTGCCACTGAGCCAATTTTGGATCCAACTTGTCACTTTCACTTGGATTCCATGGGCTATTACTTTTCTGACCAGTCTGCCATATGGGACCTTGTTAAAAGCCTTGCTAAAATCCATGTAGAGTACATCAAACATGCTACCCTCATCAACCCTCCTTGTTACCTCCTCAAAAAATTCAATCAAGTTAGTCAGGCATGACCTTCCTTTAACAAATCCATGCTGACTGTCCTTGATTAATCTGTGCCTTTTTAAATAACGATTAAATAACTGTCCCTCAATTTTTTGCAATAATTTGTCTAGCACCGAGGTTTGGCTGACTTGCCTGTAATTACTCAATCTATCCCATTCTCCTTTTGTAAACAATGGTACAACATTGGCAGTCCTCCGGCATCACGCCTGTAGCCAGTGAGGATCGGAAAATGATGGTCAGAGCCTCCGCTATTTCCTCCCTTGCTTCTCTTAACAGCTTGGGATACATTTCATTCAGGCCTGGCAATTTATCTACTTTCAAAGATGCTAAACCCCTTAATATTTCCTCTCTCACTATGTTTATCTCATCTATTATTTCACACTCCTCTTCAACTATAACGTCTGCATCGTCCCTCTCTTTTGTGAAGACAGGCGCAAAGTATTCATTTAGAACCATACCCACAGCTTCCGCCTCCACACATAGGTTACCTTTTCGGTCTCTAATAGGCCCTACTTTTTCCTTAGTTATTCTCTTGCTCCTCTTTATGTATTTATAAAACATCTTTGGATTTTCCATGCCAATACTTTATCGTGCCTTCTCTTTGCTTTCCTAATCTCCTTTTTTAGTTTCACCCCTGTACTTTCTATACTCCTCTAGGTTTTCTGCAATATTGAGCTCTCGATATCTGACAAAAGCTTCCCTTGTTTTCCTTATCTGACCCTGTATGTTCCTTGACATCCAAGGGGCTCTAGGTTTGGGAGTCCCACCCTTTTTCTTTGTGGGAACATATTTACATATTGCTCTGAACCCTCACTATCTCCTCCTTGAACGCCTCCCGCTGCTCTGACACTGATTTACCTTCAAGTAGCTGTTTCCACTCCACTTTTGCTAAATCACATCTCAGCTTATTAGTTTAATACGGTTTTCAATGCAAATTATATTATTGCATAGTTAGGTAACAAGAAAGATAACTTGGCCAGTTGAATTTTAGAACCAGTGATGTTTTTAATTACAAAATCTTTGCAGAGAGTAAAGCATTGCTGATATCCAAACCTTCCTAGTAAAGGAGGACAGTACAGAGAAGAATATTCCACACCTCACTGACCCTTGAGATTCTTGGGAGGAAAAATTCGGTATCGCCCATTTTGGGGCGCTAATATCGGCCAGGGGTAAAGTTTAGCGCCCGGTGCTAATTATCGCCTCTATCGCCCCTGGAGGTGATTTGAGCGCTAAATCAGGCGCTACACACCTCTCTTAAGGCGCTAACGTTGGGGAGTGAGGCGCTACCTCAGAATGCTACCGAAGCTCAGGCGATGCCAGTTACCATGGAAGCCAGACAGACTGGCGCCGTCCAGTTCTTAAAGGGGAGGGGCCATCTTGCTGGCCAGCCACACCCTGCTCATTGCAGCCTTGAATCTCGGCCTGCAGAGACCTCAAAAGCAATTGTGTTGGAAGCACTAATGGATAGGCCCAGGGAAAGAGCTCGGCGCTTAGGAACCTCAAAAGTGGTGCTGAGGACCAAAACTCCTTAGGACAGCATTAAAACCAAAAGTTTTGTGGACAATAAGTTCCCCTCTATCTGTCATTGCTAGCAGCAGGCACTAAGACAGGGGGCGCGACTCAATATCCGGTCTGGGGCGCTACCAGGGCGTTGCACGCTTGACTGACGTCACGATCTGCGGGCGCAGGAGATCGTGGTGGTAGTGTTCAGCGCTGCCGCAAAACGACTGGTCAATTTTGTGAGTGGCGCTAAGTTCCTAGCACCACGTTAGCGTCCCCCCGGAGGCGCTAACCAACCGAATTTTTCCCCCTTGCTTTTTTGGGGAGATTTTTATTAAATAAAGGCACATGAAACAGAGACGTGAATAGTCTTTTCATCCTTTGTTCTTACTGTAATATCATGTATAATAGAGCAATCAAACGCAACCACATGGTCACAATTTTAAATAAAGCCTTTGGTTCTGATAATCGTTTAAATTCTAATGTATGTTCTGGAGAATGACCCAGTCTTATGCTTTCATTTCAGTTTCTCCTAGTTAAAGTGTAAGAGCAATCACCATTCTCAGGAATAGATAGTATTTGTTTGTATTCATCCTAACCCAAGAAACGTGATTATGCTTACATTTTAACTACAACAACTACCAGCATATTGCCCTTACATCGGTGCGTTCTGAAGTTGTAGAAGTTATTGTTAACTTTCAAAGTAATTGAAGGTTCTGCCTTACTCCGTGATCATCAGTAATTTTCAGCATGGCCCTTCCACTAGTGATCTGTCCTATATTACACACCTCGGGAACTCAGTTCATAAATACTTTGGTGACAACATTTGTCATAACCTTGACATCTCAAAGGCCTTTGACAAGGTCTGGTACTGTGCACTTCTAAACAACTTACGAAGTAACGATCATCCACCAAAATTATGTTCATGGTTAGCTAGTTTTCTCTTTTCCTATCAACTTATGCATTCTTTATGATGCTCTGTTCTTTCACTCACTTTGTTCCTGCTCTGTATCAGTGCCCACCTCAGCATATCATCCATCCATTTTCATTCTTCTGATGATGGTTTCATTCCTTTAGGTTGCATGTCTTCAATATACACAGCCTGCATTTCTCTTACAATGGAATAATTGAATAACTAAACCTTGAACGACTCTGCACCTTCAATGGGGCAACAAAAGAACTGTACCTATCTACAAGACATAGCGGAAAGGGTTTTCCGCTTTTGTACTGGCCAGGGTGTGATTTTCTGACCATTAAGTTCAATGGACAGAAAACTGCGAGCTGGTGGGCAGAAAAGTGGAAAATCAAGACCAGTTTCTACAGATCTCTCACAAGTCCAACAAACCACTATCAGCTCTTATTTTTGATGGTTGCACTGTTAGGGCTCAATTTTCAGTGTGCCGTGGAGTCGGGTTTGGAGGCGGGCTCAACAAGGTCAATCAAGTTAAAATTGCGTGGATTGGCCACATCTCGATGGAGGCGGGACTACAACCCCGAAAGTTGTAGTCCCGCCTCCTTCCTGACTTCTGAATGAAAATCCAGCCCTTAGTCTTTCTTCATCTAGATCTTCTTGGCCTCATTATCTCCTCTGATCTCAAATATTTAAATGATCTCAAATGAACTCACATCTACTCCATTGTTCAAGCTGTTTTCAAAAATCTGTTTCCTCTTTAAGTCCTAGCATTTCCTTTCCTCTCCAAAACCTTTAGGTCACTATAAAGCCCAAGTCCAACCAAAACTTAAATACTGCTTTCACGTCTAGAGAGGCTAGACCTCTTAGGATCACATCGCTCAGCTCCATAGCATAAGGGAGAGGCTAGAAAATAGGCCCATAACAATGCCTGTTTCACTAAATCCTGGTCAGTTTACCACAGCTGACAGGATTCCTAGGTAAGCGGTCGAAACAATAAGAGAACCAAACACTTAAATATAGCAGCTTGGACTATGAGAACACTCCAAGACACTGAGTCAACAAGCAGACCTGAAAGGAGAAGTGCATTGATTGGCTAAGTAACTAAGACAGTATAATATCAACATCACTGTTCTCAGTGAAATCCGTTTAGCTAAACAGGGTCAGCTGAACAAGACTGATGCAGGATACACCTTCTTCTGCATAGGGTGCTCCAAAGAGGAATGTAGGATAGTTGGGGTTGGCTTTGTTGTGAAATCCAACATAAGAGGTATGCCACCATTATTAGGACCTATGCACGATCACGGCAAACTTTGATGAAACCAAAAATAAATTCTAGAGCGTGTCATCTCACAGTTCCTAGAAAGGATAAGCTCATAATCATAGGTAACTTTAAGGCTGATGTAGGAGCTGGTCACCAGTCTTGGAAGGGAGTCATCAGTAGATGTGGCATAGAGAAGTGCATCAGTAATGGAACACTGCTCCTTAGGATGTATACAGATCATGGAGATCAATGATTAGTTCTGTGAAAAGTATATCTTCTTCTTAGGCAGTCCCTCGGAACCGAGGATGACTTGCTTCCACATTAAAAATGAGTTCTCAGGTGACTGATGAGTCCAATGCGGGACCTACAGTCTCTGTCTGAAGGGGCGGGTGGGTGGGTGGGGTGCTTGGGTTGACGTGCGCTCCTTGCGCTGCCTGCGCTTGGCTTCCGCTTGCTCCCGGCGAAGAGTCTCGAGGTGTTTGGCGCCTTCCCGGATGCTTCTACTTCACTTTGTGCGGTCTTAGGCCAGGGATTCCCAGGTGTCGGTGGGGATGTTACACTTTTTCAAGGAGGCTTTGAGGGTGTCCTTGAAGCGTTTCCTCTGCCCACCTGGGGCTCTCTTGCCGTGCCGGAGCTCCGAGTAGAGCGCTTGTTTTGGGAGTCTCGTATCGGGCATGCGGACAATGTGACCCGTCCATCGGAGCTGATTGAGCGTGGTCAGAGCTTCGATGCTGGGGATGTTGGCCTGAGCAAGAACACTGACGTTGGTGTGCCTATCCTGCCAATGGATTTGCAGGATCTTGTGGAGGCAGCGTTGGTGGTACCTCTCCAGTGCTTTGAGGTGCCTGCTGTACATGGTCCATGTCTCTGAGGCATAGAGCAGGGCGGGTATCACTGCTGCCCTGTAGACCATGAGCTTGGTGCCGGGTTTGAGGTCCTGGTCTTCAAACACTCTCTTCCTCAGGCGACCGAAGGCTGCACTGGCACACTGAAGGCGGTGTTGGACTTTGTCGTCGACGTCTACCCTTGTTGACAGTAGGCTCCCGAGGTATGGAAAGTGGTGAAAAGTATATACTTCAGCAAGCATGGTTGAAAGACCTGTCATCAATGTTAAAGAAAGCTGCAGTGTGGATTCAGAAAAGGACGTGCAGTGTGGATCCAGAAAGATTCAGAATACTACTGATTCAGTCTTTACTGCCAAATAACTTCAGGGCAAGAGTTGAGAACAAAACTTGGACCTTTACTGTGTCTTTGTTGATCTCTTTGATTGAGTTAGCAGAGAGGACGTCTGGAAATTAGTGGCCAAAGTTGGCTGTCCGAAAAATTAATCCGGATGATCCGCTAGTTCCATGATGGTCAGAGTCATGGAAGATGGTGAGGTTTCCAACCCCTTCCCTGTCTCCAATGAAGTCAAACAGTGTTGTGTTCTAGCTCCCACCTTGTTTAGTACCTTGTTTGCTTCGATGCATTCAGGAACTTGGATAAAGGAGTGCATATTTGCTTCAGAATGGATGGCAACTAAACAAGCTCCACCGCCTGCAGATCAAAACTAAGACCTCTGAAGAACTTGTTTGGGAGCTTGTTTGCTGGTGCCATTGCCCTTGTTACCCACATAGAAGAGGACCTCCATGTTAGCATAGACCATTTCTCGGATGCTTGTCAGAAATTTGGCCTCACTGCGTTATGTGCCAACCTGCCCCTGGAAAGCCTTATGTGCCATCCAATATTACGATTGTAGGGCACACACTGTCTGCAGTGGACAGGCTCACCTACCTAGGAATCACCATGTCACATGATGCGCTCCTAGATGATGAAGTGAACCATAGATTGTTTAAAGCCAGTAGTGCTTTTGGGAGGCTCCATGTGAGGTTATAGGATAAAAGGGGCATTAAACTGGCAACAAAGCTTAAGGGGGGCTAAATTGGGTCATGTAGCACCCATACTTTAGGGGCTACATGGCTACATAAGACTCAAAAATGAGGTCCGAGATGCGCGTGCCCACTTCCGATAGGAAGTGTCCAGAACGCCATCTTGGTAAAGGTGTTTGCCTGTGCAGGCCTAACAAAGCATGCAGAGCAGCGAGACCATGACGTAAAGCTGACTTGAAGCAACCGCTGCCATTTTCCAACTCCCCATTCCAGCCAACACCCTCGCACAGCTGAACACGATATTAAACGGAATGAAGGACCCCCCACTATGAAGTACTTGCAGGTTAGTTGCTGGATGATTTATTTTGGCTGCTGCTGCAATCGTGCACAGTTTGGAGGTTTCCTATACTTGGCTATAGTTTGAATACTCTACGGGAAGTGGTCAGGCTGGTCTTGCAGTACCTTTTTTTGTTATTTAAAAGTTTGTGCTGAAAGAAGTTGCTTCCAGACATAGGTGGCCTGGTAGGGCATTTTCTGGGAATTGAACATGACTGGGAGAATGAAGAGGGGCCACGCAGAGCAGGACTAGCTGCCAAAAGGGAGAGGAAGTGGAGAAGGGGGAGGACGTGTAAGAGGAAATAGAGGAAGAGGAAGGGAGGCTACAACGAAGACAGCCCCTTTCTGCCCGGGCTCTACATGATCAGCTTATTCATGAGCGATACCAGTAATCTCAACTACATCTCCCCATTCACCAACAGTCCACCACTCCTTACTCTTAGAATCATAGAATGGTTACAGCACAGAAGGAGGCCATTCGGCCCATCAAGCCCATGCCGGCTCTTTGCAAGAGCACTTCACCTAGTCCCACTCCCCTGCCCTTTCCCCGTAGCACTGCAAATTTTTTTCCTTCAGGTACTTATCCAACTCCCTTTTGAAAGCCACGATTGAGTCTGCCTCCACCACCCTCTCAGGCAGCGCATTCCAGATCCTAACCACTTGCTGTGTAAAAAAGTTTTCCTCATGTCGCCTTTGGTTCTTTTGCCAATCACCTTGAATCTGTGTCCTCTGGTTCTCGACCCTTCCGCCAATGGGAACAGTTTCCCTCTATCTACTCTGTCTAGACCCCTCATGATTTTGAACATCTCTATCAAATCTCCTCTCAACCTTCTCTGCTCTAAGGAGAACAGTCCCAGCTTCTCCAGTCTATCCACATATCTGAAGTCCCTCATCCCTGGAATCATTCTCGTAAAGCTTTTCTGCACCCTCTCTAAGGCCTTCACATCCTTCCTAAAGTTTTCCTCTATCACTGACCATCACATCATTTTCTGACAACACAATAAAAACCACCAGGAAATGCAAATTCAAATCCAATTTTATAAATTCACTCATTAAATAATGCATACAAAATGAAACTAATCACATTTGTGCATTTGCTTAGTGCCTGTCTTCTGTGTGCTTTTAACTTTCCAAGTGCTCCTACAAGTTGCTACCCCAGTGGCTGCAGCATGGGAGATGGAAGGCTGCTGACCTTCAATTGAGGAGACTGCAGATGGCCTTGGAAGATGACCTCAAGCAGTTCTGGGCCTAGAGATCCTGGCGACAGACTACACCATCTCGGCCTGGGCTGCAGCAGTCTGGGCTAGCTGGCAACAGCAAGGGGACTGGCGGAGTGGCAGGGGTGAGAGCAGGAATGCTGTCATCCTGAGAGAGGACAGCAGGTTCGCGCTCCATGGAGCTACTGCCACTCCCCGGGGGTGGCATTTCAGCAATCCTGGTAATCTGCTGGAGGACAGCTTGCTGGACTGCTGTGACACCGTGCAAGCCCCTTTCAATGCTGGTAACGTCAGCTATGATGGCTGCAGTCTGAGCTTGCATGGCAACAAGCTAAGCTTGCATGACTGCAGTCTGAGCTTCCGCTGCAGCACCAGATGTTGAGTGACTTCTGCTTGTGCTGCAATGGAAGCTGAGCCATCAGCCATCAGACGCTGCATCATGGTTGGGTCCACAAGTGCGCTAATGGAGTTGCCCATCACTTCCATGCTGAAAGGATGGGCTCCAAGTTCTGCGCAAAGCCCTGTGCAAGGTTGGTGCTGGACTCCTCCATGCTCCTTGACATTGCTCTCAGGCTTTCTGGCAGGGCTGCCAGTGCACCAAGCATTTCATTGTGCATACCCATCAGCTTTATTCCTTCAGCCGCCCCATCAAAGCCCTCATCCGAGTCCTGTGGAGCAGAACTCGTGTGCGACCTCGCCCTCCGGGGAGCTGGCACCTGCGCTCCCCTTCCCATCTGCCCTGGCTGCAGCCCAGTCGTGCCCGGTGTCTCATCACATGCAGATCCCGCGTCTAACCTATCCTGTAAAGTACGTGGGGTGCCAGTTTCTGAGCTGGTGGCTACGAGTGTGAAATCGAGTGACGGTGCGTCTCCTGCATCACTTCCTTCCTCCTCTTGCACTTCCTGCTCCTCCACCACTGTCTGGCCAGGTTGCAGTTTTTGGCTATCCAAAATGAGAAAGGCACAAGGGTGTGGTTGTGGTGAGGGGAGGGCGGGAAAGCAAGAGGCATGTTTACACCATCTGCAGCTTGTAAATCAGAAGAGGTTGTGGGATGTGGGGGAAGTGCAATGTGAGGAGGAGGGTTAGGTATGAGGATATCGTCATCTTGGATTGTTTCAGCCCCGCCGCTGGCCACGGGCTCAGCAATAGCTGCTCCAATTATCTCCAGCACACTCTCCTCCAAGTGGGTTAGGTATTTCAAGCCCGCATGTCTCCCTGCAGGTAACCCCTGCTGCCTTCAGTTATGAGCCACCTTGTCCTGCAAGAGAAAGGGAAGTGTGTCAGTGAGTGTGGTGTAATGTGTTTGGATGATGTGCCTGTCATAGTTGAACAGCTGGCAGTGTGTGCAAGCTGTGAGATGTGGGTGTGAGGCTTGCAGCAGTAGTAAGTGTGTGAGGCTGAGGTGAAGCTATGAATGTGAGGTATGAGTTGTGTTTGATCGAGATTGTTGGTAGGTGAGTGATGGTGGTCTGGTGCATTGAGCAGTGTGCGAGGCTAGTGGTGCAGATGGTGGGATATGGCATTTGAAGACGGACTTTGACCACTCGTGTGAGGTCATTAAACTTCTTCCTGCACTGCATCGAGGTCCTCGGGGCTACACTGTTTGCATTGACAGCGATGGCTATCTGTTCCCATTCCCTTCTCAGCCTGTGTCTGGAGGGCCTCCTGGCCCCCTGTGGATAGAGGACACCTCTCCTCCTGCAGCAGGGCCTCGAGTGCTGCTTCAAAATATATGGAAGCCCTCCCTCTGCTATGTTGCACCATCTTCACCCTTCTTGTACATCACACACTCCTCTACAATGACTTCCAGTAACTGTTGCAGCGAGAATGCACCTCCCCTTTAAGAGGTGCAGGCTAGCTTTAATGGGTGCTAGCCTCGCACAAACTTGGACACCCTGCTGACGCGTGCAGTCACTCAACAGCGCAGTCGGCGTGCTGCCTGCCTCGGAAGGAACTGGCGCAGGGGGTAGTCGTGCATCGCGATACCCGCACATGTATTCGGGACTTAACCAATTTCGAGGCCAGGATGTCTCTCTTTCTCTCCACATCTTGCACCAAGGCCTCCAGTGCATTATCAGAAAACCTTGGTACACACTCTACTGCAGGTTAAGCCATCTTGACAAAAATCTTCAAAAGTCAATGAACTTCCTGACACCATCTCCAGCATCTACAATGTACCGCCCCTTTAAGAGGGGCAGGCTACATTTAGCGCTAGCCGCTCGCGATAGCGGGACCCCTGCTGATGCATGCAGCCAATGAACAGCACCGGTTGTGCTGGCTGCACACAGCAATCATGGAAATCAGGCAGCACGAATTTAACGTCCTGCCTGCAGCGCAATGGACATGTGCGGGTTAATCGCTCACCGCGATCCCCGCGCCTGTTTTCTGGTCTTATTCAATGTAGCCCCCACTGTCTACAAGGCAATAGTTATAACATCCTCACTGTATATCTGTGTGCCAGCTGCACCACTTACAGTCGTCACACCCGAAAACTCAGTCGCTTTCATCTAGGCTGCTTCAGATAGATCTTGAAAATTTGATGGTGGCAAAAGAGAATCTCCTCAGAGGAGCAAATATGTCAGGCATATTATGATAGTAAAGGCGCAGCTAAGGTGGGCTGGACACAGTCCGACTGCCTGATACTAGACTACCAAAGAAGGTATTCTATGGTGAGCAGATGCTTGGTAAATGCTCTCATGGCAGTCAGTTCAAAATAGAAAAATGAAAGAAAGACTTGCATTTATATAGCGCCTTTCACGACCACCGGACGTCTCAAGGCGCTTTACAGCCATTGAAGTACTTTTGGAGTTTAGTCACTGTTGTAACGTGGGAAACATGGCAGCCAATTTACGCACAGCAAGCTTCCACTAACAACAATGTGATAATGACCAGATAATCTGTTTTAGTGATGTTGATTGCAAGATGAAATATTGGCCAGGACACCGGGGATAACTCCCCTGCTCTTGTTCGAAATAGTGCCTGGGGATCTTTTATGTCCACCTGAGAGAGCAGACTAACGTCTCATCCAAAAGACGGCACCTCCGACAGTGCAGCACTCCCTCAGCACTGCACTGGAGTGTCAGCCTAGATTTATGTGCTTCAAGTCCCTGAAGTGGGACTCTGAACCCACAATCTTCTGACTCAGAGGTGAGTGTGCTACCCACTGAGTAACAGCTGACACAGCTGGAAAACAAGATACTGCGGATGCTGTAAATCTGAAATAAGAACAGAAAATGCTGGAAATACGCAGCAGGTCAGGCAGCATCTGTGGAGAGAGAGAAAAACAGAGTTAACGTTTCAGGTCAATTAGTTTTTGCCAGTTCTGATGAAAGGTCATCAAACTGAAACGTTAACCCTGTTTCTCTCTCCACGGATACTGCCTGACCTGCTGAGTGTTTCCAACATTTTCTGTTTTTATTTCAAAATATATTAGGATTGCCTAAAGACCAATCTAGATAAATGTGCCATCTCAACTGACACATGGGAGCATGATACTTGTGACAATAAAAAGTGGCAGGAGATGATTCACAATGGCACGACAAAGCTTGAAACAAGTTGTATCTAGCTAGCCAAAGAAAAGAGAGCCCAAAGGGAATCAAGAAACGATAAGCCCTTAGGTCAATCTGACATTCGGTGTTCTGTGTGTGGGAAAGTATTGCCTGTGAAAATTGAACTTGATAGTCACATGAGAACTCACAACCTGTATTCATTGGAGATAAATCATAGGTTGTCATCATCGACAATGATGGAAAAACCATCAACATCATCTTCTCACATCGAGCTGCAAACCACTCTGTTGTAACCTCTCTCGTCTATAATAATGCTATTATTGACTGTTCCTCTGAACTTTCCTCTCTCATTCCTCCCAAGGTCCAAATATGCCATCCTATGTGCTGTTCATGCTCCCTGTATCCTCACAATGCAAAAATAATGACCCCTCACACTGTCTCTTACTTTAACTAATTATTGTCCAAGACCTCAGCACTTTACTTCCTATCTTTCTACAAGCTATAGGCTTTAATGCCAAGTCCTAGTGGCAGCTAACCAATCTTTCTTGATTTTTCTCATCTTCTCCCCCACTATTGTCAACCTCAATGCTCTCCTGCAATATGGGCATTGGCCTTTCACCTAGCTTTCATAAAAAACCATATTAATAAAAAATTAATATAGCTAAAAGATGTAACATCAAATTGGAGAAAACAAGTTAACGGCCTGGATTTTGCAGTCAGAGGCGAACAAATGGCGCTGGTCGTTCATTGCACTTTTTATTTACATTTTTTAATTTCTTTAAATCTCCAGCAATAATTAAAATCTGATGGAATGAGACTCCACTTTTGTAAAAGTTAATTTTCAGTGCCGGTGAGGTTGTCAGCAGTAATTAAGACTTAACACACCGTTAAAAATTCACTTACACTTGAATGGACAAGCATTAACTTTTTCTGGCGTATTTCGTGGGTATCTATCACGTTAAGTACCCCAACTTCACGCCATTGCATGTATTTGAATTCCGAGTCTCTCGGCAAGGTACCGGTGCAGCGCAGCTGCTGGAGGAGCAGAGTAACTCAGACAGCAACTTCCTGATTGGTGCGTTTCACTGCGCATGCGCGGACATCGGAGGTTGCAGTCCAATTTACTCCTTAGTAACAGTGCGCACCGTTAGCCTCACCGTTATTTCTACCGAAAAATCCGGGCCTTGTTAAGTAACAACAAAATGTTTTTCAAATACATGTACACTGAAGAAAACTAAAGCATTGGTCCACTTAAAAATGATAGTTGGGGATTGGAAATGTGAATAAGGACATACCATGTTTCAGGAAGGAGCAGTCATGCTTGACTAACTTACTGGAGTTTCCATATCTATGATTTAAAAATCTGACAAGACTACACAGCAAAGATTAATTGTTACAATAAAGAGTAATGGAATAGAGGAAAGTGTTGAATGGAAATTTGACTCAGAAGCAAGAACATAGGAACAGGAGGAGGCCATTCAGTCCCTCGAGCCTGTTCCGCCATTCAACGAGGTCATGCCTGATCTGTACCCTAACTCCATTTACCCACCTTGGCTCCATATCCCTTAATACCCTTGGCTAGCAAAATCTATCGATCTCAGATTTAAAATTATTAAGTGAGCCAGCCTCAACAACTTTTTGAGGTAAGATAGTTCCAGATTTCCACTACGCTTTGTGTGAAGAGGTGCTTTATGACATTGCCCCTGAATGGCCTAGTTAATTTTAAGGTTATGCCCTCTTGTTCTGGATGGTCCCACCAGAGGAAATAGTTTCTAACTAACCTATCAAATCATTTAATAATCTTAAACACCTCAATTAGATCACTCCTTAATATTCTATATTCAAGAGAATACAAGCCTAGTCTATGCAACCTGTCCTCATAATTTAACCCTTTTAGCCCTGATACCGAATTTTGAACACCTCTATCAAATCTCACTGTAACCGTCTCTGCTCTAAGGAGAACAATCCCAACTTCTGATGTTAACTAGGTAAGCATGCAGGTGCAGCAGGCGGTTAAGAAGGCAAATGGTATGTTGGCCTTTGTAGCGAGAGGGTTTGAGTACAGGAACAAGGATGTCTTGCTGCAGTTGTACAGGGCCTTGGTGACACCACATCTTGAGTATTGTGTGCAGTTTTGGTCGCCTTATCTGAGGAAGGATGTTCTTGCCATGGAGGGAGTGCAGCGAAGATTCACCAGACTGATACCTGGGATGGCAGGAATGACGTGTGAGGAGAGATTGGGTCGATTGGGCTTATACTCGCTGGAGTTTAGAAGAATGAGAGGGGATCTCATTGAAACTTATAAAATTCTAACAGGACTAGGCAGACTAGATGCAGGAAGGATGTTCCCGATGGCGGGGGAGTCCAGAACCAGGGGTCACAGTCTAAGGATAAGGGGTAAGCCATTTAGGACAGAAATTAGGAGGAATTTCTTCACCTAGAGAGTGGTGAACCTGTGGAATTCTCTACCACAGAAGGCAGCAGAGACCAATTCATTAAATATATTCAAGAAGGAGTTGGATATATTTCTTAAGGCTAAAGGGATCAAGGGATATGGAGAGAAGGCAGGGACAGGGTACTGAATTTGGATGATCAGTCATGATCACATTGAATGGCGGAGCAGGCTCGAGGGGCCGAATGGCCTACTCCTGCTCCTATCTTCTATGTTTCTATGCCTCTCCACATAACTAAAGTCCCTCATCCCTGGTACCATTCTAGTAAGTCTCCTTTGCACTCTCTCGAAGGCCTAAAGAGTGATGCCCAGAATTGGACAAAATACTCTCGCTGAACGTATCATGTATAATGAAAAAAATAATGCACCTTTCGTATGGAGAAGGAGCTGGTCAGTGAGATAGAGAAAAGCACAATTCAAAGGATTATATCCAGAAGTAGACCCAGTAGTACAGGATATGTTTTTAACCAGCTGAAAATCATGCGAGGGGAAAAAAGACAGCTCTATGGGTTTGCAGTAGACCATCAGTTCAAAATTTTAAAAATGAAGAAATAAAGGAAGTATTTGCAAACAGAAAGGTCTTACTAATAGAGAACTCCAACCAACCTAATGTTAACTAGGAATGCCCAAGCAGGCTAGAATCAGAGCTCACTAATGTAATGTCAGCTGTGGCTCAGAGGGTAGCACACTCGCCATCTAAGTCACAAGGTTGTGGGTTCAAGTCCCACTCCAAGGACTTAAGCACATAAAGCTAGGCTAACACTCCCAGTGCAGTGCTGGGGGAGTGCTGCACTGTTGGAGGTGCTGTCTTTCGGATGAGACATAAAACCGAGGCCCTGTCTGCTCTCTCAGATGGATGTAAAAGATCCCATGGCACTATTTCGAAGAAGAGCAGGGGAGTGCTCCCCAGGGTCCTGGCTGATATTTATCCCTCAATTAACATCGCTAAAAAACAGATTATCTGGCCATTATCACATTGCTGTTTGTGGGAGTTTGCTGTGTGCAAATTGGCTGCTGCGTTTCCCACATTACAACAGTGATTACACTCCAAAAGTACATTGGCTGTAAAGCGCTTTGAGACGTCCAGTGGCCGTGAAAGGCGCTATAGAAATGCAAGTCTTTCTTTTCTTTTTTCTTTAACTCATCACCGCTTTTTGACACAATGCTTTAGGAATGCCATGAGAACTAAATTACATTTAATTGCCAATGGCAAAATGCATATTGGAAACTGAAGTCGTAGCATCCCTAGATGACAGCAATCATAGCATGATTAAATTTGACATGATCAAATGAAAGGACTTATATTTGTGTTGACCAATATGCAAATCAATGCCCTTGTGCACAAATCTGAAAGGGGCCAGTTCAAGGAATAAGGAACGAGCTTAAACAAAGCAACTTGGGGCAGAACTCAAGAAAATCTCAGTTGAGGACATACTACTGAGCATGTACAGTAAATATACATCAAGAGATAGTAAGTGTAGACTAAAAAAAAATGAACCTAAATGTATTAATCAAATAATACAATGTGAAATGAGTAAAAGAAACAAATTATGTAGAAAGGAGGAATTTGCATACATCTAGCACCTTTTGCAAACTCAAGACATCCTAAAGCACTTTATTACCAATTAAATATTTTTGAAGTATAGTCACTGTTGTAAGGTAGGGAAACACGACAGCCAATTTGCACACAGCAAAGGCTCACAAACAGCAATGAGCTAAATGACAAAATAATCTGTTTTAGTGATGTTGGTTGAGGGACAAATATTAGCCAAGACACCTGGAGAGCTCCCCTGCTCTTCTTCAAATAGTTCTATGAGACCTTCTGCGTTCACCTAAGAGCGCAGAGAGGGCCTTAGTTTAATGGCTCATCTGAAAGACGGCACCTCCAGCAGTGCAGCACTCCCTCAGTACTGCACTAAAATGTCAGCCTAGATTATGTGCTCAAGTCTCTGGAGTGGGACTTGAACCTTCCGATTTGAATGCAAGATGCTACCACTATAAGTCAAAGCTGACACCTATGTAGGGGAAAAGATAAAGAAAACCACGGTAAAGAATATAGAAAACTGCAAAAAAAGGTAAAATAAAACGATCAAATGACCAAAAGGGTACTGGAAATAACCATAACAGTAAAACTTAACAACAACGACAACTTGTATTTATATAGCACCTTTAATGTAGTAAAACATCCCAAGGCGCGGCACAGGAGTATTGCAAGACAAAAAATTTGACACCGAGCCACATAAGGGTAAATTAGGGCAAGTGACCAAAAGCTTGGTCAAAGAAGAAGGTTTTAAGGAGCGTCTTAAAGGAGGAAAGAGAGCTAGAGAGGCAGAGAGGTTTAGGGAGGTAATTCCAGAGCTTAGGGCCTTGGCAACAGAAGGCACAGCCACCAAAGGTTGAGCGATTATAATCAGGGATGCTCAAGAGGGCAGAATTAGAGGAGCGCTGGTATCTCGGGGAGGGGGGGGGGAGGTGGCTGTGGGGCTGGAGGAGATTGCAGAGATAGGGAGGGGCGAGGCCATGGAGGGATTTGAAAACAAGGATGAGAATTTTGATATCGAGGCGTTGCTTAACCGGGAGCCAATGTAGGTCAGCGAGCACAGGGGTGATGGGTGAACGGGACTTGGTGCGAGTTAAGACATGGGCAGCCGAGTTTTGGATTATCTCAAGTTTACTTAAACACAATTATAACAAATTCTTCCAGTACAACAGATAAATGATTATCAAAGGAGAATCAAAATCAGTTAAGGATGCAAATGGAGTTGAAAGTATGGAAATAGTTAAAATAATAAATGATTCCTTCCTGGATGTATTCAATGGAGGAAGGTGGCACTATACCCATCATGAGAATTTCTTCTACTTAACTTAATGACTTTGACATCGCTTGCAAGGATGGCAGGCTCAAACCTAGAAAATCTCCAGGACAGAAGTTATGTGCCTTGGGGTGCTAAGTGAGATTAGAATGAAAATCTGTAAAGTGCTGATAATCAACATAAATGAAATGGAAATATGTCAAAATCCTTTAGCTTGGAAAATTGCACATGTCACTCTGCTATTTAAAATAGGTGAGAGAGTGAAACCAGTTAGCCTAACATCTGTTGTCAGGAAATTACTAGAGTCTATGATTAAGGATAGGGTGACTGAACACCTTAAAAATTTTCAGCTGATCAGAGAGAGCCTGCATAGATTTGTAAAGGGTAGGTCAGACCTGACAAACTTGATTGAATTTTTGAAGAGGTGACTAAATTACTGGACAGGGGAATGTCTATGGATGCTATTTATATGGACTTCCAGAAGGCATTCGATAAAGTCCCACACAAGAGACTGTTAACTAAAGTTGAAGCTCATGGAATTGAAGGCAAATTATTGACCTGGTTAGGAAATTGGCTGAGCGGCAGGAGAGAGTAGGGATAATGGGTAGGTACTCTAATTGGCAGGATGTGACTAGTGGCGTCCCACAGGGCTCTGTGTTGGGACCGCAACTATTTATTAACAACTTAGATGACGGGATAGAGAGCCACATAAGTTTGCTGATGACACAAAGATAGGCGGCATTGTAAGCAGTGTAAATGGAAGTATAAAATTATAGAGAGATATTAATAGATTAAGTGAATGGGCAAAACTGTGGCAAATGGATTTCAATATAGGCAAGTATGAGGTCATCCACTTTGGACCTAAAAATGATAGAACAAAGTACTTTCTAAATGGAGAAAAGCTAGAAGCAGTTGAGGTCCAAAGAGACTTAGAGGTCCAGGTACATAGATCATTAAAATGTCATGAACAGGTACAGAAAATAATCAAAAAGATTAATGGAATGCTGGCCTTTATATCTAGAGGACTAGAATATAAGGGGTTAGAAGTTATGCTATTATGCAAAGTCCTGGTTAGACCACACCTGGAGCACTGTGTTCAGTTCTGGGCACCCCACCTTAGGAAGGATATATTGGCCTTGCAGGGAGTGCAGCGTAGGTTTACCAGAATGATACCCGTACTTCAAGGGTTAAATTATGAGGAGAGATTACACAAACTAGGGTTGTATTCCCTGAAATTTAGAAGATTAAGGGGTGATTCGATCGAAGTTTTCAAGATATTATGGGGAACTGTTAGGGTAGATAGAGAGAAACTATTCCCGTTGGTTGGCGAGTTTAGAACTAGGGGGCATAGTCTAAAAATTAGAACCAGACCTCTCAGGAGTGAAATAAGGAAACACCTCTGCAAACAAAGGTGTGGTAGAAGTTTGGAACTCACTTCCGCAAACAGCAATTGATGCTAGATCAATTGTTAATTTTAAATCTGAGATTGATAGATTTTTGTTAACCAAATGTATCAAGGGATATGGGGCAAAGGCGGGGATATGGAGTTAGGTCACAGATCAGCCACTGAATGCTGGAACAGGCTCGAGAGGCTAAATAGCCTACGCCTGTTCCTATGTCCCGAAAATGATACCTATTTTCAAAATGGCAAGTGATAGTCATTACAGTTATGTACAAGGTTTTACGCAATGGGGACATATTTCTTTTACGAATTGTGTTGAACTGACATGGGGAAACGGTAAATAAGATCTGATAATAGACTCAACATTTAGCCTATCTAATCATTAAAGAACAGCAATCAACAAAGCAAATAGAATGCTGAGC
The DNA here is from genome assembly GCF_052327205.1 of Somniosus microcephalus. Classification (NCBI taxonomy): domain Eukaryota; kingdom Metazoa; phylum Chordata; class Chondrichthyes; order Squaliformes; family Somniosidae; genus Somniosus; species Somniosus microcephalus. The sequence goes on from NC_141010.1 coordinate 12,177,623, forward strand.
TATATTGCCACATCAGCAGAGCACAAGTCTGGGGTCTTCGTGCTGAAGCCGTATAACGCTCTAGTCAGGCATCAATTTAAGTAATGCGTTTAATTCCGGCTACTAAGGCACAAGGAAAACATCAAAGCCCTAGAAATTGTGCAAAGAGTTGCTAGGCTACTGTCAGAGGACTGAGTTGAGGAAAAGATGGAAAAATTCAGATTCTTCAGTCTTGAAGAAAGCAAAAAGAGAGAAGGCCTTAGAAAAATATACAAGTGTAACAGAAAATGCTAATCTAGAACATTGTTAATCTAGAACCTGCAGAACAAGGAGATTTTGGCACAAACTGATAAGAAACAAAGACTTGCATTTCTATAGCACCTTTCACAACCTCAGGATGTCCCAAAGAGCTATACAGCCAATAAAGTACTTTTGAAGTGTAGTCACTGTAGGAAACGCGGCAGCCAATTTGAGTACAGCAGGGTCCCACAGACAGCAATATGATAATAACTAGATAATCTGTTTTTAGAGATGTTGGTTGAAGGATAAATATTGGCCAGGACACCAGGGAGAAATCCTCTGCTCTTCTTCGAAATAGTGCCATGGGATCTTTTATGTCCACCTAAGACAGGGCCTCAGTTTAATGTCACACCCGAAAGATGGCACCTCTGACAGTGCCACACTCCCTCAGTACTGCACGGAAGTGTCAGCCTAGATTACGTGCTCAAGTCACGGAGTGGGACTTTAACCCACAATCGTCTGATTCAGAGTGTGAGTGTTATCACTGAGTCACAGCTGAAACTGTTAGAAGTCTAGGATTGACGTCAGGAACTGGTCATATAGAGTGATCAATGATTGGAACAGACTCCTGGGTAGGTATTAGAGGCAAAACTCAAGATACTGTGATAGGAGGGTGTGGCTGGATGGGCCAAATGTCATATTCTCATCTGCACTTATCTTGGTGAGCAAAAAGGATAGAAAGAAACAAAGATTTTGCAGTGGGAGGGTAAATGAGCTGAGGTTACTTTCAAGCCAGTAATTTTTTTTGTTAGCTCAGGTGGAAATTATTTTTTCCAAACTAATTGACAAGCTGAAACGTAGCCTTAAGTATGATATTTCAGTGTTGTGAGGCACCTCATCAGTTGGGCGGCACTTCATCAGTTGGGCAGCTGCAAGACATACTACTGGTAGATTTGAGTTTTGAACCCCATAATTTTGATCAAAATACAACAATCTTTCAATGGCATTTCTTTCTATACTTTCATTATTTAGATCAAGACCGTTACCAAACTTTGCCCTGGTGGTCAAACCAGTTTTGTTTTCAGCTCAAACTGGTGATCAGCTGCCTCTTGCCACTAAATTAACAGGCGGCTTTTTGAAATCCAAGAAATACTCATTCCTAGGGCACAACAACTGCGCAAAGAATAATTCTCATGAATACTGTCACTGCATAGTTTTCTTGTTCTGATACTTACAGAGTGTTGAATATGTACGATGACCCTCTGATGAATGGCACATTATCCAGCTGATGCCATTTCCCAGCCCCGATGCAGGATAGCAGCCAAGACGTACACGTGCACAAAACGGGGCAGGAAGCATTTGGGGATTTTCTGCTCGCTGTGGTGGCGGCGGTGGCGGCGGCGGTGGTGGCGGTGGTGGTGGTGTTGGTGGTGCTGGTGGTGGTTGTGGTTGTGTTCTGCATTAGACCAACATAAAAATGTCCAAAAAGCAGCAGTACCACTACGACATGGGCTACTGCCATATTTTATACCCTAAAATCGATTGACCCACACCTGGGCTACCGGGCCACTCGGTGCCCGATACCCAGAAATTTGATGTCCAGAATGTAGAAGGAAGAACTCACAATAGGATGCTTGGAATCTGATCTCAAATAACCTGCTGGTTCTGTCACCCAGTGAAGAAAATCCTAAATCTTGGAGCCTGCTGGTGGTTCCTCTGTCTCCAACCAAGGCCACCTGTGGGCCCAATGAGGATGCAACCTGCAACTGCAGGGCCACAAGAGGGAGGCCTCGAAGCCTAGGAGATCGGAGGGCCTGAGTCTCGGTGAGCGAGCCCAGGCCTCCCCCGTCCGTGTCTGGGAAGCTCGGCCCCTCCTTGACACCCGTGTTGGTCGCTCACACCGAGGCCTGGCAGGAGGATTTCAAGCCGGTTGGCCCCGCTGCTACCATTGATGCCATGTGTTCCCACCCCAAGTCAGTGTCAGGCGCTGCTCCGAGTGATTGCTGCCCGGTCCATTGGTTGCCAAGCAGGTCGTTCCTTCCCATTGTGACGCCGCCGCCTTGTACATGCGTCTCGCCCACGATCAACACACGTACTCCGAGGTCCAAGCCCACCCTTTGCAGAAGAGGCTAGCAGCCCAAGGAGCATTCAATCTCTCATGGCACTGGCCCAGTCAGCGGAGGAAGGGTTGGGTGGGGGATGACCACCTTGATCCCCATTCTCAACACCTGGGAGGGGAGCGGGCTTTGGCCGCTGTTATGAGTGTCCTTAACACCCACGCATTCCCTCTCTCAAGAGATACCAAAACCTGCCACTCAAGTGGTCGGTGCGTAACATCTTAACGCATCAAACAGATGACTGGAGAGTCGCAAGCCACCGTGAAGTTGGACATTCAGCCAAATATAGAAACTGTAGGTATACGGAGGGAAGATTTTATTGTACAGGGAGGTTTGATAAATGTTACTCCATAATAGTAATTCACAACATGACTAACAAAACTAAAAAAAGACAATATAGTGATCCCCTTTTTGTATACTTAACATATTAGCTAATTCCACTATTTTGGGGATTTATTTAACTCGAGTTCTTTTCCTTCCGTTCTATTTTGTTCTGTTTTGATTTCTTATACACGGAAGTTCAATTTCCTTTCTTGGCAGGATATTTTCAAAAATCATGTCCTATATAACATCCTATTATCTCTCTACTTGTCCCTATCCTTAAAACTGTCAAGTCCATTCCTAAGCAGATGTTCGTTCATCTCAGTTATGGCTGAAACATGCGCCAAGAGAGCACCAAGGTTCTCGGGTGCTGCTTTGGAGACCCTGGTACAGGCAATGGTCAGGAGGAGGAACGTCCTCTTCCCCCTCCAGTCAGCTACTAAGCTGGCAATGGAAAGATGTCGGAGAGAAAGTAAATGTCAGGAGCCTAACACCCAGGACATGGCTGCAATGCTGGAAGAAGTTCAGTGACCTTACTAGATTAGTCAAGGTTACCTAACTCTCTACTCACACCTCCACCACTTATATTAATCACAAGACTCCCCTTCTTCGCTTCCCTTCATTCTCATTCAATTACTGCACCACACTTCACTAAATCTCTTACTCCTCACACTCGCCACAATTACAACCCTAACTTACCGACAACTCACAGCTCACACACTGCCAGCTATTCCATCATGACGGGCACATTCTCTAAACACCTCACAAGACTCTGACTAACACACTCCCTTTCTTGCAGGACAAAGTCGTACACACCTCAAGGCAGCAAGTCTGCCGGCACATCCTCTCGCTCCCTCAAAGAAAGCGTGTTGGCGATCATAGGCAGGGGCAGAGTCGAGGCCGTGGCAACTAGCAACACTGGGGATGTTGTGCAGGTTTTTCAAAAAAATACCTTATCCTCTTTGGTCCTTCTGACATCTATCTCCCCCCACACACTCTGCATGACAAGATGCAGATGCTTTCATCACCCACTTCTCTCTCTCGCTGCTCTCTCTTTACTCCCCTTGTCCCTCTCTTTCACTGTGGAAGCCCCAGCATCACTGCAGGAAGAGCAGGTCAGCCTTCCTGAAGATGCACCACCCAGGCAGCAGAAGCACTGCTTGAGCATGCCGATTGCTTGCTCGTTGATGTTTGTTGTGACAGCATGGCTGGTGTTGTAGACCTGCTCTGCAGCTGTGTGCCGCTTCCTAACAGAAGTCATGAGCAATGTCTGGAGGGAATAGCCCTTGTTGCCCAATAGCCAGCCTGGTTGGATTAAAGACAGCACAGAGGACTGGCGCAGGATGAAAGAGTCATGACTGCAGCCAGGTTAGCGGGCACACACCTGCATGACGTGCTGCCTGTGGTCGCAAATCAGCTATATGTTGAGAGAGTGGAATTCATTACAATTGACAAAGATGCCAGGCTGGCGATAGGCAGCACGCAAAGTAATATGTTGGCAGTCTATAGCGTCTTGAACTGCGGGCAAAGCCTAGTACTCTCATACTGCTTCACTCTGTCCATAGAGAAGATGTAGGTGTTCCTCCTTGGTCACCTCCTTGATACATCGGTGTACTGCAAACGAGAATATGTCGCTAATGTCACCAGCTACAGCCAGTGGCATCAAAGTTAAAAGCGACAGCAACACTCCTGCTAACCTGCGCAGACATGCAGCTGTCTAGAGGTCCCGCGCAGACCACTTACTGGCTTTTCTATGGGAGATTGTGAATGGGCTATGCAGCCCGTTAAAGGGGCTGTGCACCCCAAAAAAAAATCAGGGGGAACATTGGGCAACGGCAACCTTGACAGCCACAGACAGTGCTGACCATGCCTTGGTTTGAGGCTCAGTGGCATCTTTCTTGATGAAGCTAAGTACAGTGCCCTCCTCCTCCTCCTCTCTGCTGGCAGCTGCTCCTGGTCTCTAGTGTCCTCTAGCCATGAAGGCAACCCTAACGAGATGGGCCATGACTTCAGCCAATGACAGTACAGAACTTTCCACTGTAATAAAACACACCAAAAACCCCCAGCTGATACCAGCAGCGAGTCAGCAGAGAGTGCTGTGAGTTTGGGTAAGTGTGTGAGTTCTTTAATTGTTATTTCTCTTTAAATCATTCTTGATAAGATTACTTAAGCAGTTTAAGTAAAGGGGAAAAGTTAAATATTTGGGATTCTGTTGGTTTAAGAGTAAAACAAGGTTACACTGCAGTAGGAGTAAATTGGCACAGCAGGCAGTGGAAACCAGTTTTCTAACCAATCAGCAGGGGTGACTCATTTGGCTGTAAACAAACAAACAGTATAAAAAGACCAGGCTAGTGCGAGCCAGCACTGAGTGCGAGTCAGCAGAGAGTGCTGTGAGTTTGGGTAAGTGTGTGAGCTAGGGTAAGTGGGGTGTTAGGTGCTCTTTTCAAACTTTAACTCTGTGGGTTGTAGTTAATAAGGCCTTTCTGGTGCAGAGTGACTGTTGGTAAACCATTTAACTGGTGTAATTAGAGGGATTGATTTAAATTAAATCCAATTAATTAAAGGGGATACTAGCATCGAAAATCGGGCAGAGGGTGTCCATAACTAACAATAAAAAATTTAATTAATTACATAGACTGGAGCAGGTGATGTGTTACTGTTGCGAGTTGTGGGAGCCGGTGAACCCCATTGAGGCTCACGGTGATTACGTCTGTGACAAGTGTCTGCTGCTACAGGAACTCCAGCTCCGTGTTGATGAGCTGGAGTCTGAGCTTCAGACACTGCGACACATCAGGGAGGGGGAGAAGTACCTGGACTCTGTGTATCAGGAGGTGATCACACCTATGAAGTTAATTAATTCAGATGTAGCCCATGGTCAGGGACAGGACGGTGTGACTACCAGTGAGGCAGGTACGGGGATCCAGGAGGTAGAGCTGGAGGAGCCGCAGCCCTTGCTCTTGTCCAGCAGGTTCGAGGTTTTTACTCCCTGTGGGGACGGGAGCAGGGACTGCAGAGAGGATGAGCAACCTGGCCACAGCACCGTGGAACGGGGGGCCATTCAAGAGGGGGGAGTAACTAGAAATGTTGTAGTGGTAGGGGATAGTATTATTAGGGGGATAGATAGAGTTCTCTGCAGCCGAGAGCGAGAGTCCCGAAGGCTGTGTTGCCTACCCGGTGCCAGGGTTAAGGACATCTCCTCTGGGCTGGAAAGAAACTTGCAGTGGGAGGGGGTGGATCCAGTTGTTGTGGTCCATGTTGGTACAAACGACGTAGATAGGACTAGGAAGCCGGTTCTGTTAAAGGAGTATGAGCAGCTAGGGGTCAAATTAAAAAACAGAACCTCAAGGGTAATAATCTCTGGATTATTACCTGAGCCACGAGTGAATTTGGCTAGGACAAATAAAATTAGAGAGTTAAATGCGTGGCTCAAAGACTGGTGTGGGAGAAATGGGTTTTGCTTCCTGGGACACTGGCACCAGTACTGGGGCAGGAGGGAGCTGTTCCGTTGGGACGGGCTTCACTTGGCCAGTGCTGGGACTAGAGTCCTGGCGGATCATATAACTAGGGCTGTAGAGAGGGCTTTAAACTAACTCGTGGGGGGGAGGTTCCTAGAGAGCAAATAATAAAAATGACAACAGAGAAGGTCATAGACTTAGGTAGCAGTGGGGAAATTAAAAACCAGAGCATGTCAGGAAGGGGCAGAAGGTATGGAGTAAAAGGTAAAGTAATAAAAAGGGCAAAACCAGGAACTAAGTGTCACAAAACATATTTGAAAGTTCTCTATCTGAATGCACGTAGCATTCGTAACAAAATAGACGAGTTAATGGCACAAATAACTACATATGGGTATGATCTTGTGGCCATTACAGAAACATGGCTGCAGGGTGACAAAGCCTGGGAATTAAACATACCAGGTTATTTAACGATCAGGAAGGACAGGCAGGAAGGAAGGGGAGGTGGGGTGGCTATGTTAATAAAGGAAGGAATCACTGTAATACAGAGAAATGATATTGGGTCAAAAGATCAGGATAATGAAAGAGTTTGGGTGGAGGTAAGGAATAATAAGGGGAAAAAAACACTAGTGGGCGTAGTCTATAGGCCTCCGAACAGTTGCAACTATGTTGGACGGAGTATCAATCAGGAAATAGTTGAGGCTTGTAATAAGGGAACATCTATAATTATGGGGGATTTTAACTATCATATTAATTGGACAAATCAAATTGGGCAGGGCTGCCTTGAGGATGAGTTCATTGAGTGTACTAGGGATGGGTTTCTTGAGCAGTATGTAACTGAACCGACCAGGGGGCAAGCAACCTTAGATCTGGTCCTGTGTAACGAGACAGGATTAATTAAAAATGTCCTAGTAAAGGATCCCCTTGGAATGAGTGACCATAACATGGTTGAATTCCATATTGAATTAGAGGGTGAGAAGGTTGGATCTCAAACAAGCGTGCTAAGCTTGAATAAAGGAGACTATGAAGGTATGAGAGCGGAATTGAGTAGAGTGGATTGGGAAAATAGATTAAAGGGTAAGACGATACATGATCAGTGGTGTACATTTAAGGAGTTATTTTACAACTTCCCAAAAAAATATATTCCACTGAAGAAAAGGGTGTAAAAGAAAAGACAGCCATCCGTGGCTAAGTAAAGAAATTAAGGATAGTATTCGACTAAACAAGGGCATATAAGGTAGCCAAATCTACTGGGAGGATAGAGGATTGGGAAAACTTTAAAAGACAGCAAAAAATAACAGAAAGATTGATTATGAAAGTAAATTAGCAAAAAATATAAAAACAGATAGTAAGAGTTTTTATAGTTATATAAAAAGAAAAAGGGTGGCTAAAGTAAATGTTGGTCCCTTAGAGGATGAGACCGGGAAATTAATGGTGGGAAATATGGAGATGGCAAAAACACTGAATGAATATTTTGTATCAGTCTTTACAGTAGAAGACACTAAGAATATCCCAACACTGGACAAACAGGGGGCTATAGGGGGGGAGGAGCTAAACACGATCAAAATCACTAAGGAAGTGGTACTCGGTAAAATAATGGGACTCAAGGCGGATAAATCCCCTGGACCTGATGGCTTACATCCTAGTGTCTTGAGGGAAGTGGTGGTAGGGATTGTGGATGCATTGGTAATAATTTTCCAAAACTCCCTGGACTCAGCAAAGATCCCGGCAGACTGGAAAACTGCTAATGTAACACCCTTATTTAAAAAGGGCAGTAGACAGAAGGCTGGAAACTATAGACCGGTTAGCCTAACATCTGTGGTAGGCAAAATTTTGGAGTCCATTATTAAGGAGACAGTAACAGGACATTTGGATAATCATCATTTAATAGGACAAAGTCAGCATGGTTTTATGAAGGGGAAGTCATGTTTGACAAATTTGCTGGAGTTCTTTGAGGAAGTAACATATAGGGTGGATAAAGGGGAACCAGTGGACGTAGTGTATTTAGACTTCCAAAAGGCATTTGACAAGGTGCCACACAAAAGATTATTGCTTAAGATAAAAAATCACGGGATTGGGGGTAATATTCTGGCATGGATAGAGGATTGGCTATCTAAAAGAAGGCAGAGAGTTGGGATAAATGGTTCATTCTCAGAATGGCAATCAGTAACTAGTGGTGTTCTGCAGGGGTCGGTGCTGGGTCCCCAACTCTTTACAATCTATATTAACGATTTGGAGGAGGGGACTGAGTGTAACATATCAAAGTTTGCAGATGATACTAAGATGGGAGGGAAAGTAGTGAGTGAGGAGGACATAAAAAACCTGCAAGGGGACATAGACAGGCTAAGTAAGTGGGCAGAGATTTGGCAGATGGAATACAATACTGGAAAGTGTGAGGTTATGCACTTTGGCAGGAAAAATCGTAGAGCAAGCTATTATCTTAATGGCAAGAAACTGAAAGTACTGAAGTACAAAGGGATCTGGGGGTCCTGGTGCACGAAACTCAAAAGGTTAGTATGCAGGTGCAGCAAGTGATTAAGAAGGCCAATGGAATGTTGGCTTTCATTGCTAGGGGGATAGAATATAAAAATAGGGAGGTATTGCTTCAGTTGTACAAGGTATTGGTGAGACCGCACCTGGAATACTGCATACAGTTTTGGTGCCATACTTAAGAAAAGACATACTTGCTCTCGAGTCAGTACAAAGAAGGTTCACTCGGTTAATCCCGGGGATGAGGGGATGGACATATGAGGAGAGGTTGAGTAGATTGGGACTCTACTCATTGGAGTTCAGAAGAATGAGAGGCGATCTTATTGAAACATATAAGATTGTGAAGGGGTTGGATCGGGTGGATGCGGGGAGGATGTTCCCGATGATGGGTGAAACTAGAACTAGGGGGCATAGTCTTAGAATAAGGGGCTGCTCTTTCAAAACTGAGATGAGGAGGAACTACTTCACTCAGACGGTGGTAGGTCCATGGAATATGCTGCCCCAAAAAGCTGTAGAAGCTACATCATTACATAAATTTAAAACAGAAATAGACAGTTTCCTAGAAGTAAAGGGAATAAAGGGTTATGGGGAGCGGGCAGGAATTTGGACATGAGTCTAGGTTCGGATCGGACATGGCCCTGTGGGTAGTGGAGCGGGCCCAGGGGCCGTGTAGCCTGATCCTGCTCCTATTTCGTGTGTCTAATTCTGTTAGATTCAGGAGATGGTTCTGTGATAGTAGATTGGCGGTTAGGATCAGATCAGCCATGATCTTATTAAATGGCGGAGCAGGCTCGAGGGGCCGATTGGCCTACTCCTGCTCCTATTTCTTATGTTCTTAAATGAAAAACCAGCAACTACCCTGTAAGTATTGCATGATCCCTTTAAATAATCGCTGGTGAGTGGCCTTTCCTGCCGGTTAGCGCCACGACTTGCTGTGCGAGTTCAGCAAATGGAGAGTAATACTCTGGGGCATTCCAGTATTAAAAATGGCCCTGCAAGAAGCACAGGATGCTAATTTGAATAACACATTCCTCGCTTTACATGCTCCCAATGTGCGATCCTGCCACCAGCACTTACACCTTCACCAATATAGCAGGCAGCGCACTTCCGGCACTTCTTACCCATCATATTGACACCTTAGAAGGACATTTAGCGCCTGACAAATGGGTGCCGTGCGGCCGAATTTCTCGGGCCAAGTCTTGATTGAGGTTTTATTCTACATTTACAGTCCAAATTAAGTAACCTACTTGCATCTACGTAATCTTGGTTTACGTCGCATCCGAGTTAAGTTCAGCAACTTTCCTTTCATAACTCGAACTCCAAGATCCCAGAATCACCCATATTACTCTTCTCTGCACGCTTTCAAATACCATAACCTTTTGAAGGTACATCAAAACTGCAATTTTCCAAATATTGTAACTTTATAGATAATGTGATGCCATAACTTATTTTGACTGTTCAGATGTATCCCAATAATTACCTATTATAATTCAAAGTGGCTAAAATGTTTAAGTGTAAAAGCAATAAAGAAAATAAACACACCTAATTCAATGGTGTTGGAAGTTCCCTAAATTCTTAGATATTTACACTTTATACCACCAGTCTTGACAAACTAGTTTTCTGTAGCCTGCTAAACTTTAACAAGAACCAGTAAGGCACAGGTTAATAGCTCTATGCTTTAGTTCATCATGTACAGATAGATATTTTGTTTTGTAATGGAGTTGACCTGCCTTGGGGCTGATAGGTTAGCAGTACAACTGATAATTTGGTTCTCCAACTAAAATTGATTAAATTAGAGAATACACATTTACATCTTAAAATTATTGAAAGTGAAGATGAAGTACAAATAGGGTAACACTCTCACTTTCCATTTGGTAAGTACAATTGTAAACGTCACCATCCTCCTAGCCAATTTTTCCAGTCAGTGCATGGTACAGAGACAGCTATACTGTAATCATTTGCCAGCGTGGGGTCCACTAAAGTGGGGGGGACCAGATAGGCTGGCGTTAAAAAGGTTCGGTTTTCAGCTAGGTGAAAGGAAAATAAGTTCTTTTTTTAATAAAAGGTATAGAACTTTTTTAAAACACAATTTAATGCTGAACATATATTGTCGATATAACTATGCTATACGTCTGTATTGTACTGAGAAACTTTAAAATCAGACCTGCACCAAGCACAAAGTTAACATTTTAAACCACTTCCACACCTCCGTTCAGTCCGCAAGTGTGACCCCGAGCTTCCGGTTGCCTGTCACTTTAATTCTCCGCTCCACTCCCACTCTGACCTCTCTGTGTTTGGCCTCTTGCACTGTTCCAACGAAGCTCAACATAAGCTCGGGGAACAGCACCTCATCCTTCGATTAGGCACTTTACAGCGTTCCGGACTTAACATCAAGTTCAACAATTTCAGATCATAACCTCTGCCCCCATTTTTTCCAGACGGCAGCTGTTCGATTCTGCTATTCCCATTTACACCTCTTCTTGAACCATCTTTTGTTTCTTTACTTGTGCCATTACCATCTCCTTTTGCTTTGTACAATCATACCTTTTGTCATTTAATCTCTCCTGCCTTCCACCCTATCACAGACCTTCCCTTTTGTTCTTTCCTCCCCTTCCCCCAGCTGCTGCACTTGCTTAAAACTGGTTATATCGCTAACTTTTTCCAGTTCTGAATAAAGGTCACCAACCTGAAACGTTAACTCTGTTTCTCTCCACAGATGCTGCCTGACCTGCTGAGTATTTCCAGCATTTTCTGTTTCCATTGTAGAGTTGCCTGATCCAAGTACCTCAATATAAAATTATAATCCAAACATAAAGGTTTTCTACATAGCTCATGTACTCCAATTTGAAATTTAAGCGCAGTGCCAAATTGCTGGCCACAACATACTTTTGTGTTTGTACTTTTTTTTCCAAAATGAAAGCCAACGATTTGTAAATGGTCATTTTTAGCTAGGCTTCCTAGAATTAAAATCCAGACATATTTTGTGGCAACAAGATCAGAAATTATATTTAAGCAACAGGTCCACATTATTAAGGCACTAACCAATCCTGTACAGAGCAAAAGTCTGCAAATGAAGCTTTTGACATTTTTTTCATGTATATAATTCTTCTAGGTTTTGGGATGCTCTGTATGAACATGGTAAACATGAGTGAGTAGCTAATGAATTGTAATTAGAAGACACGGAGAATGTAATTGAAGTGAGACGCACAATCTAAAGAGGTTAGCAAATTGTTTATTTAAGCTTGGATGACTGACAGCTATAGAAAAATTCAGAACAATGTTAACTCAAAAAAAAGATGCTTTTTAAAAAAAAGTAACGTACTGAAAATGGAAGTTTCACTGCCTGGTTACTGTAAGACACCAACTGGAACAATAAACTTGAATCAGTTTCATCATAAAATTGTTTGTAAAGTTGCTTTCCAGGAATTTCACAAGATAATTGCCTGTAACAGGTTGCTCTAAAAACTTTGGGGGAGAAATTGGGTAAGTAGCGCCACTTGTTAGCACCTAAAGAGACAGGCAGTGGCTGTAGCGCCACAGGCTGCGCCTCCCGCGATATTGAGTTGGGGCGCTAATGGTGGCGTTAGTCTTTTGCGCTGCGCCGCCACCGATGACGTCATCGGTGTGCGCAGCGCCCCATTTGCGCCCGGTTCGCGATAATTGGTAGCGAACACCGCAGTTGCGCTGTTCGCTACCCGCGCCCGGTTCACGGGGCCTTACTGTGCCGGCAGCGGCGCAAGTTAAGGTGGAGGTGCGGGGCGGCCGCCTGCCAGCACCTCCGTCCCCGGCCTCCTAACCCCCCCCCGCAGCATTGCCGGCTGTTTCCCGAGAGCCCGGCACTTCTCCTTGGTGCCGGGCTCATTTGCCGGCACTCGCGATCGGGGTTCGCACTGTTGCAGGCACCTCCCCCTTAACAGTGAGAGGAAGGCCTGCAGTACCGCAGCATGCTGTGCCACAGCGTGTGGCGCTGCGGCCGTTGCGCTGCGATATTCAGTTTCAGCGCCCTAAGAGGGACGCGGAGCGCCTCGAGCCTCGCCCCGTGTCCCTCGAGGGGCAATGAAACTGAATATCGGACGATCGCTGAAGCCGCGAACGCTGCGCTAAATCCTGCTCTCAGGCCACTTTGGCACCCCAACCCAATTTCTAGGCCTTTGAGCTATGAAACTGGCAGGAAAGTCTGTGAGCTCTAGCAGAGCAGATACTTGCTGCAGTTAGAAGTTCTTCAGTAGGACCACGGTAAATTTTATTTATAATTCTCCAGAGATTAAAAAATGACATCTATACACAATCAACACTTGCAAACACATTGCTATGGCAAAAGCCTTTAAAACCACTAGCATATTCCAGTAACCCTACATCTGTTACCTGGCCATTTATTGCTGTATTCTTTGTAGAATGAATGTATTCGGTACTACAATTCCAAAAGGTAAGTTGCCAGAACCAGTAGAGTGAATCAAGTGCTTCCAATTTTTCAAAAGCAATTTTACATCACTTTCTATTTACACATCAAAGTTAACACGACATTGATTCCAGAGTGTCACGAGAATGCACATCTCCTCCAATGACCTCAGGAGTACATGGAGCATTTTGTTTCTTCATGTTTCAATTCCTTCTATAGTCTCTGTATTTAAACAGAGATCGGAAAGAATTTCTTCCTGTCCCTCATGTTCAAACTGACTCCATGAAATGTCATTTACCTGTGGGGAAAAAAAACAAATCCAAAAAAGTTTTATCCAAGGTTACGGCTAAGCACAAAAATCAGACGTAAACAGAGAAAATTACGCACAGGAATTGAATGTAATGGTTCTATCGGAGCATGAGTAGAGACTCAATAATCAAAGCAAAAGTGACTTTGCATCATATGACAGTCACTTTATTGCACTATATGCATTTGCATAAAAGGAACATATTTTCCAATTCCCATAGCGGCGTTCCCATATTGATCCCAGTGATTGTACCTGCAGTTGTGTTTGAAGTTCCTCCTCTGTGAAACAGTCAGTTTCATCCTGTTCTGAGCTCCATTGCACAGACACCTTCCCATTCCCTATAAGAAAGAGGAGGGGGGTTAAAACAAAAAAAAATCAGTCCTCACCCCTACAGCTGCTGGCAAATAATAAACAGCATCTCAAACATAGGATTCATGGAACTTTAAAATTTAAATTGTCAATAGACTGCATCGTGTCTGATATATGGATATATAAAGAGCAAGAACTTTCCAAGATGAATGCAAGAAAATAAAGGACAGGTAAAGACTAGCTAGTCCATCAAGCCTATCCCACATGGACATGGTGTGTGAAGGTTGCACTTTCACCCCCATTCCTCCCCCAAAGTCATGCAATCACTTACAAGTGGCAAAAAGGAAAAGACTCAAGCATTTATATAGTGCCTTTCGCGACCTCAGGACGTCCCAAAGCACTTTACAGCCAAAGTACTTTTGAAGTGTAGTCACTGTTGTAATGTAGGAAACGCGGCAGCCAATTGCACACAGCAAGCTCCCACAAACAGCAATGTGATAATGACCAGATAATCTGTTTTAGTGATGTTGATAAATGTTGACCAGGACACCAGGGAGAACTCCCCTTTTCTTCGAAATAGTGCCGTGGGATCTTTTACGTCCACCCGAGAGAGCAGATGGGGCCTCAGTTTAACGTCTCATCCGAAAGACGGCACCTCCGACAGTGCAGCACTCCCTCAGCACTGCCCTGGAGTGTCAGCCTAGATTGTGCGCTCACGTCTCTGGAGTGAGACTTGAACCCACAACCTTCTGACTCAGGGGTGAGAGTGCTACCCACTGAGCCACGGCTGACACAATTTAGGAAAAAGAAACTACGTATAGGAAATTCCCCTCCAACCCCCAAAGGCAACTAACCTTGCTCTAGGAAACCACAGTGACTGATGTTACTAGCCCCCAAATTCCCACATAGCTTCTATAGCTCAAGATGCTTTCCATTTATAGGAACTTTTCCATCTCCCTTTTAAATGCTTGCATCGAATCTGCACTAACCACACATGGTGGTGACTTAACGAGAGATTGAAGACACTCTGCAAAAAGTACTTCCTAGTATTTAACGTATGCTTTCATAACTTGTACTGGATATGCCCTCGTCCTCCTCCGCCTTACTAGATCAAGTAATCCATTCATGGGGGAAAAAAAATCAAATCTCATTATTTTAAGGACTCCAACAAAAGGGCAGGTGGAGAAAAGAGGGGGGCAGGGAAATAAAAAGTCCTAGGGTTACATTTCTGCACTCCAAATACACCCACGAGTGTCCGGATATCCATCCTAACCTTTAGGAACGTTTCACAGCAAATTAATTACTTTTAAGTGTAGTCACTTATTTAGGATTAATGCTGATAATTTATAGAAAGCTGCTCTTGAGCAGCCATGTCCAATTCTTGCCCTTACAGAACAGCTATTTCAAAGTCATCCTTTCCTCGGAGTTGCTAGAATTTTCACCATTCAACATTTCTCCTGTTCCGAGGGGACCCAGTCAGTCGGCCTCCTTGACATTTTGAATAAAATCTGTTCTGCATTTGGGCTACTAATGCTTCTCCTAAAAAGCTAAAAATTTGGGAATTACAACTTTACCTCGGACAACAAGGAGGATCTTCTGGAACGCATCCGATAAAGCTTTCTGTGTTGCAGACTTTTGAGCCCTTCCGAGTTTCAAGGCAAAATTCAGTGGATCTACAACAGAATGCGAGATTTTCGTTGACTGTTCGGTTGATCAGAAGTATTTTATCATAGTAATATTTTGCTGCAGACACATTAGAAAGAAGAAAGAACTTGCATTTAAATAACACCTTTCATGTCCTCAAGAAGTCTCAAAGCATTTCACAGCCAATTAATTACTTCTGAAATGTAGTCACTTATTTAGGAAAACAGCAACTATTTGCATACAGTAAGATTCCATCGACAGCAAATGAAAGAAGTAACTTTTTAATCTGTTTATATGGTGTTGGTTGAGGAAGAACTCCCCACTCTTTTTCAAATAGTACTATGCGATCTTTTACACCCAATAGAACAGGCAGGTGGAGCCTCCGTGATAGCCTCATGTGAAAAACGGCACCTCGGACAGCGCAGCACTCCCTCAGTACTGCACTCAAGTGGCAGCCTCAAGCTCTGCAAAGGGGCTTGCACCCGTGATCTTCTGACTCGGAGGTGAGCTTGCTGCTGCTGCTGAGACAAAGGACAGTGCAGGTTGAGCGTCCCAAATCCGGAGTTCCGGAACGATTGGTGGCAGGGGTCCGGAATCCGTAAAATGTTCCAGAGTCCGGACAGCCTGAGAGAGGCTTACCAAAAAAACGGAACCTGGACCCAGGCATTTCCGGACTCGGCACGTGTTTCTAATGTCCGAAGTCCGGAAATATCGCAACCTGGGCTCGGGTATTTCCGGACTTCGGACATCAGAAACATGTTCTGAAGTCCGGAAAAACATAAAAACCAGCTCGGCCTCGGTCCTGAGGTTGCTGGATTCGGGACGTTCTACCTGTATTAGCCTGGCATTGGTAACTTAAACTGCAATCTTGGCCAGTTGCATCTTAAATTTAGAACAATCAGACAAGGCAACAGGCCTATCCAGAATGTATAGATGCACAAGTGATGGTGACAGAGAGCTTCATATTGTGCACCATATTATCCAATTTAGTTATCTGATTTAAGAGCCTTCCAGTAAGATTATGCTTTCTGTTGTTCCCTCATTGATCTCCAGGATGTGGCAAGTTGAATCTATTATACAATGGAACCTCAATTATCTGGCATAATGGAGGGAACCATCCTGCCCACCCCCTTTACAACTACAACAATCTCATTAGCAGTCTCTACAGAGATAGTCCGACAGGATTGCCGCTGGTGAGCAAATCCTGGTTTTAACACGCATGTATATGGTAAGTTGCTGGTTTCCACAGAAACAACTAAGGCTTTACTCCTATTGTGTGCGAATAATGCTTCAGTGAATGGTACAACTTGCCAATACATTCATACTACATTGTACACGTCGATCTTTTCCTGGTCCAAAATAGATGACCTCACACTTACCAGTGTTGAAAACCATCTGCCACAGTTTTGCCCACTCACTTAATCTATCAACGTCTCTTTATAATTTTATGCTGCCCTCTTCACTACTGATATACCTCCAATCTTTGTGTCATTGGCAAACTTGGATCCGGGGCTCTCCAATATGCTATCTAACTCATTAATATATATAGTGAATAGTTGAGGCCCCAGCACAGATTGTGGGACGCCACTAGTCACTTCCTTCCAATTCAAGTACATACCCATTATCCTTACTCTGTCTTCTACCGCCTAACCAATCTCCTAACCAGGTCAATAATTTACCTTCAATCCCAAGAGCTTTAATTTTAGCTAACAGTCTCTTATGTGGAACCTTATCAAATGCCTTCTGGAAGTCCATATAAACTACATAGACATTCCCTATTTACTACTTTAGTTACTTCCTCAAAAAATTCAATTAGGTTCATTAGACATGACCTACCCTTTACAAATCTATGTTGGTTCTCTCCAATCAGCTCAAATTTCTCTAAGTGCTCAGTCACTATCCTTAATTATAGATTCCAATAACTTCCCCACAACAGATATGAGACTAACAGGTCTATAATTTCCTGGTTTCTCTCCCTCACCTTTCTTAAATAATTGAGTTACATTTGAAAATTTTCCAATTAAGAAAAGGGACAATTCCTGAGTCGAGAGCATTTTGGAAGTTTATGGCTAAAGCATCTACAATTTCCTCACCTACTTCCTTTAAAACACTGGGGTGGAAACCATCAAGTTCTGGGGATTTGTCAGTCTTTAGAGCCATTGGCCTAGAAATTCAGTAAGGCGCCGCCAGCTTTGCGGCCAGTTACCGCCTAAAGAGGGCTTCTGCGCCAATACAGGAGTTTGCGCTGATATTCAGTGCAGCGGTAATGGCGGCGGTAGCCGTTAGTGCTGCGCCGGCACCGATGACGTCATCGGTGTGCGCAGTGCCCCGGTTCCGCCCCGATACCGGCCCGATCCCCATATTTAGTTGCGGCCGCCTCTTCCGCAGCGGCCGCAAACAGCGACCAGAAAACGGGGCCGTACTGTAGCCTTAGTGGGGCGCTTTAAGGTGGAGGTGCGGCCAGCCGCTTTTTCGGCGGCCGCCTGCCTGCACCTCCTTCCCCGGCCTCCTCCACCCCTCCCCCCCCCGCAGCATTGCCGGCTGCTTTCCGCGAACCCGGCACTTCTCCGTGGTGCCGGGCTCATTTGCCGGCACTATCCAGCGGCGATCTCCCCGTTGCAGGCACCTCCCCCTTAAGAGAAGGAGGAGGCCTGCAGTACCGCAGCCTGCCGCTCCGCAGCGGGTGGCGCAGCGGCACCTAGAGCGCTGAAATTCAGTTTCAGCGCCCCAAGCGGGGGCGGGCACACCCTGGAATAGCGCCCGGTTCCGACTTGGGGCGCAAAAACTGAATATCTGACGGTCGCAACTGGCTCCGCGCCCAGCGCTAACTTTTGGGCGCTAGCCAGCTGGCGGGGCCATAGTGAATTTCTAGGCCATTATTTTTTCTAATACGGTTTTCTTGCTTACGTTAACTTTAGTGAGTTCCAGTCCTTGATTCATTATTAGTTTCCCTGGAATATCAGGCATATTATCCTTTTCCTCTACCGTGAAGACTGACGCAAAGTAAATATTCAACAAGTCTGCCATTTCCTTATTATCATTTGCAATATTACCCCATCTGTTTTTAAAGGGCCCACATTACCCTTTTTTTCAATATAATTAGAAAAACTTTCTATTAATCTTATATCCCTTGCAATTTTCTTTTCGTATTCCTTTTTGCAGCTCTTACTATCTTTTTTGTCTTCCTTTTCTGTTCTTTATATCTCTCGCAGTCCCCTGGATTTATGCTATTCTTTGCACTTTTATATGCTTTTCCTTTAGTTTCATGTTATCTCTCACCTCTTTTGTCGACCATGGCTGCTTTCTTTGGTAAGTACAGCTCTTTCCCCCTTCGGGGTATATATTGGTCCTGTATTAAGCTAAATTATTTTTTGAACACTTCTCACTGTTCATCTGTAGTTGTCCCTTTTTCTTCAAAAGGTAGTGACTCAGACTGGAGTGCAGTTCCACAGGTAACCGCAGCTCTTTACTACCCTACCAAAAGCGGCCCCTCTCTCTGAATGAGCCTAACAGACAACTGGACTTTTGATGCACTGCATCTGAGCTTAATCAACACTCACCTGATGCTTATGTACATGCACTTCCGACAAGAGGAAAGGAGATCACTATCTAATGGTCAGGACGACAACCCTTTTGATATCCCCCCTTCCCCCCCACCCCACCCAAGCCTAGGAGCACCGAGGCCAATTGTAACACTCCAAGCATGGCGCTGGAGGCCATTCAGCCCATCATGTCCGTGCCGGCTCTGGAAAGAGCCATCCAATTCGTCCCACTCCCTTGCTCTTTCCCACAGTCCTGCAAGTTTTTCCTTTTCAACTATATATCAAATTCCTTCTTGCACTCGTCTGAGTCACTACCTTTTGAAGAAAAAGGGATAACTACAAATGAACAGTGGGAGGTGTTCAACAAATAATTTAGCTTAATACAGGACCAATATATACCCCGATGGAGGAAAGAGCTGTACTTACCAAAGAAATCTGAGGTAGGATGTTCTTGCCATGGAGGGAGTGCAGCAAAGATTCACCAGGCTGATACCTGGGATGGCAGGAATGACGTATGAGGAGAGATTGGGTTGATTGGGCTTATACTCACTGGAGTTTAGAAGAATGAGAGGGGATCTCATTGAAACTTATAAAATTCTAACAGGACTAGACAGACTAGATGCAGGAAGGATATTCCCGATGGTCAGGGAGTCCAGAACCAGGGGTCACAGTCTGAGGATAAGGGGTAGGCCATTTAGGACAGAGATGAGGAGAAATTTCTTCACCCAGAGAGTGGTGAACCTGTGGAATTCTCTACCACAGAAGGCAGTAGAGGCCAATTCATTAAATATATTCAAGAAGGAGTTGGATATATTTCTTAAGGCTAAAGGGATCAAGGGATATGAGGTGAAAGCAGGGACAGGGTACTGAATTTGAATGATCAGCCATGATCTCATTGAATGGCGGAGCAGGCTCGAGGGGCCGAATGGCCTACTCCTGCTCCTATCTTCTATGTTTCTATGAAAGTTACTGCTGAATCTGCTTCCACCATCCTTTCAGGCAGTGCATTCTAGATCACAATAACTCGCTGCATAACAGCATTTTTCCTCCTCTCCCCCTTGGTTCTTTTGCCAATTATCTAAATCTGCGTCCCTCTGGTTAGCAACCCTCCTGCCAGTGGAAACAGTTTCTCCCCATCTGCTCTATCTAAACCCTTCAGAATTTTGAACACCTCTTATTAAACCTTCCAGTCTGCTCTAAAGAGAACAATCCCAGCTTCTCCACGTACTGAAAGTCCCTCATCCTTGGTACCATTTTAGTAAATCTCCTCTGTACCCCCTCCAAGGCCTTCACATCCTTCCTATAGTGTGGTGCTCAGAATTGGCATGTTCTTTGTTTCTCTGATTTCTTTAATGCCTCTTTCTATTGTCTGATGTAAATACCTCAAGCCATCCAACACTCTCCTGTTTTTCCTTTAAACAGATGACAGGTCATTCCACAGATACTTTACTCTTCTGTTTTTTTCCCCTCCCATTTGTTCTGATTCTATTAAAATGCTTGTTCCTTTCTAGTTTTTTTTGTTAAGTTGTGAACAAGGACTGTATGTCTAAAACATTAACCTGTCTGTGTTCTCAACAAATACTGGCTGACTGGTGTGTTGTCACATTTTCTGTGTCTGTATCAAATTGGGTCCATATTGGTTATATACTTTATTTACACACTATAACGGTTATATTTGTAATGATTATATTAAGTGCCCAAGTGTTATATAAAGGATTTGTATCCAATGACTAGTTGCAAACAGTTATGATGTTTTTCTGAATATCAATTGTATCAATGGAGGTGCCCGTTTGCCTCTGTTAGTAGCACTCTTGTCCTATCGTTGTCCCATGAGGATTCAGTAGAATGGGCCTATACTCTCTGGAGTTTAGAAGGACATGTGATCTCATTGAAACATAAGATTCTGAGGGGGATTGACAGGGTAGATGCTGAGAGGTTGTTTCCCCTGGCTGGAGAGGCTAGAACTAGGGGACAGAGTCTCAGGGTAAGGGAATCGGCCATGTAAAACTGAGATGAGGAGGAATTTCTTCACTTGTGAATCTCTGGAATTCTCTACCCCAGAGGGCTGTGGAGGCTCAGTTGTTGAGTATATTCAAGACTGAGATCGATAGATCTTTGGACTCATGGGGAATCAAGGGATATGGGGATTGGGCAGGAAAGTGGAGTTGAGGTCAAAGATCAACCATGATCTTATTGAATGGCGGAGCAGGCTCGAGGGGCTGTATGGCCGACTCCTGCTCCTAATTCTTATGTTCGTGGCTCCAAGTCAGGAAGTTATGAGTTCAGACTCTATTCCAGAGCATGAATTTAAGCCAGACACTCCAATAGGGTACTGAGGCAGTGCTGCATTGCTGAAGTTGTTGTCCCGAGGCAGTGCTGCATTGCTGAAGTTGTTGTCCCGAGGCAGTGCTGCATTGCTGAAGTTGTTGTCCCGAGGCAGTGCTGCATTGCTGAAGTTGTTGTCCCGAGGCAGTGCTGCATTGCTGAAGTTGTTGTCCCGAGGCAGTGCTGCATTGCTGAAGTTGTTGTCCCGAGGCAGTGCTGCATTGCTGAAGTTGTTGTCCCGAGGCAGTGCTGCATTGCTGAAGTTGTTGTCCCGAGGCAGTGCTGCATTGCTGAAGTTGTTGTCCCGAGGCAGTGCTGCATTGCTGAAGTTGTTCCGAGGCAGTGCTGCATTGCTAAAGTTGTTGATGTTACAGATTCATGATACTATAGAAGGGCAGAAAGTTCTCTTGCTGTACTGACCAATATTGCTCCCTCAACCAACACCATCAAAAAACAGATTAATCGCAGTTTGTAGCATCTTAGCTGCAGCATTTGCCTACATTAAAACCAATTAATCTGAAGCATTTTGAGAGATATTATAGGGCACCATATAACAAATCTTTTTCATTCAAAGCTCCAGTTTATTTCTTACCTGTTGCATCTTGGTCAAATTCCTCAGAAACCCCAATACCTCTACAACACATGCTGCAATTTATGAATTTAACTTCCATAATGCAAAGATATTTTATGTTCTTTCTCTCTGGCTGCATCATTTCCTGTGTATTTTCGTCACACCCATCTGCATCGGAAATATTCTGGAGCTGTATATTAAAAACAGGAGCTGCAGTTAAGACAGCAAATTGAGAACTAAAACACAGATGGAACCCTCAGCACATACGACAATTTACACAGGAATTGGTGCTCGATAACATTCACAAATAAAAACAGCACCGGATGCTGATCTTGTACTCCTCAAACGTCGAGTGAATGCACACACTGTACACATTTTGGGACAGTTTGAGCAATCTCCATATTAAAACTACATGGCTTACATTGCTATTTACAGCATCTTTACTCTTTAAAAAATTTTTTGAAAAGCCTGTCCCTAAGGCACTAACTGGAACCATTTTCTTCCATCGATGTTCCAACTTTTGTGCTTCATGTTATGCTGGTGGCTGAGGAAATATAGTAGCTGATTGCTCCCATGGGGGGGGTGCAAGGGTGAAAGTCCCTTTTCTATCTTTCACTCAAAAAACCTTCATTCGGACCTTGTTTACTTCCACTGCTTGCAGCTGCAGCAGCACAAGTAGTTCCTCATTCTGTGACATCAGCTGATGTGGGTAGTGTGTGTCTAATCTGGTGACAGATTACCATTCATGCGATTAGTACTTACATTATTAGCAAACTAAGGTACTGCAAGATGACAAGCTTACAGTTGTATAAAGCACCTCACGTATAGAGGTCCAAGTGTTTTACGCCAATGAATAATGGTTTGGTATTGAGCAGGAGAAAGTGAGGAGTTCGGGCAGGGTGGGAGCATGGTCAAAGAGTGGAGGGGGGGGGGTCTTTGAGGCTCATTAAGGCAGGGATGGGGGGGGGGGTAGAAAAGCAAATGTACCAAAGGAGGAAGTTCCAGAGGGCAAGGCACAGTGACTGAAGGAGAAGCTGATGACGGTGGAGGGAGCAGGAAAATAACCTGGTGTCGGAGGAGCAGAAAGAACACATGGAATAATGGTTGGGGGAAATTGTGAAAATAGGGAGAGGCAAGGCCACAGGGAGATTTAAAGTGAGGATTAGATCTTGAAGTTGATGCTGTGGGCCACAGAGAGCCAGTGGAGCCGAGCAAGGATCGGATAATGGTATACAGCACGGTCCGGGTGAGGACATAAGCTACAGCATTCTAGACAGCTTGTAGCTTATTGAGAATGGAGACAGGAAGAACAGCAAGAGAAATCTAGCCTCGAGGAGATAAAAGGTGTGGATATGGTTTTCAGTAGCAGAGGCAGAGGCAGGCACTCCAAACGTGAAAGAAAGCAATCCTAGCGACTGATGGGAAAGGGGGAGGAGAAGAGGAGAAACGGAGCTCAGGGATGAGCAGTATGCAAAGGTTCCGTACCTCTGGGCTCAACCTGAGGTGGTAACTGGTGAGGTGTAGATGGTCATTGCAGCTGAAAAGGATGGCTTTGGTCTTTTCCCATTTTAAACTGGAGGAAATGACAACTCATTCGGGTTTTACTGCTAAATAGGCAGATGAACTCTGCTGGAACAGCCATGAGGTCACTGAAGGGGGTAGAGTTGAACACTGTCAGCATCCATGTGGAAACGGACCACATTCTTCTGAATGATGTCAGCAAAAAGTAGCATGTAAATAATGAGGCATGAGGGAGCACCAAGACAGAGTTCCTGTGGCACACCACAGGTGACCAGACCAGCATGACATGAAATGCCAATCAAGGCAATGTAGTGTCAATGATGCAATAGGAAAGCATGGAAGCAGGAGCAAGCACTGCCACGGAATGGACTGTGGAGGAGAATTTTGAGAAAAAAGAGTGGTTGGTACTATCAAGTACAGTGAAGAGGTAGTGTAGTGGAGGATAAAAAGAAAGTGAGCCACGATCAGTCACACAGGCTGCCATGGGTGACTTTGATCAGCACGGAGTTGCTGCGCTGCGCAGGACGGAAGCCAGACTGGAGGGCGTTGAATATCAGAAGTGTAGTTGGAAGGCAACAGTGCATTCCAGAACTTGAGAAAGAAAGGGTAGGTGATATTGTGGAGTGGGGTAGAGGGATTGAGGAGAGCAGATAGGAGGGGCTGGACGGAGGATGAGGAACAGGCAGCCAAGCAAATGCCGTCAATTCTGGACACAAAGACACGCAGGAGCTCTTCAGAGTTGTCTAGTTGGAGGATGCTACGTGACAGATGACCCAAGGAGACAGCTTGTTGTAGAAAAGAGAAATTCAAAGTTGGTTTGTTCCCCAGGATGCCTTTACATTGTAAGAGGGCTTGGTCATGGAAAGGAGGGGACAGTCGAGCATAACTCATATTTGGAATATTCACCGGGTATGCTCGATCGCACGGCCTTCGGGTTTTTACAAGGAGAAGCAATGGGTATGGGAGACTGTCCGGGATTGGGAAGGGAGGACACGCGTGTTTTAGGAGGTGAGGCAGTTATGAAAATCAACACAAGGTGTCAATGTCATCCCAAGTAGTGGGCCAGGGATGGATGAGGTTGAAGTGCGAGGAAATCAGAAGATAGCTTTTTCCAGGTGCAAGACGAAAATGTAAGGTTTTGAAGCATGCAGGGCGATAGGTAGGAGAGAAAGAGAGAGAGAGAGAGATTAGGAAGTGATCCGAGACTCCTGCTCAGAGATCTCAAGGCCATGTGTGACGACAAGATCAATGGGATGTGCGGGTGACAGTAACTGATGTGAAGGGTAGGTGGAGGGAGGTGAGGAGGGCAAGGTGCCATGGGGAACAATACGATTTGTAAAGTATTGCAGTAGAAGTTTACTGCACAATATATCAAAAATGGACTACCCAGTTAGTTTCAATATACTTATTCTATACCAGCTAGCCACTTACTAACTCATCTAACAGACTGGACTTTTCCCACTTGGTGGTTGGAATTCCCCAGATCTGGAGTGCATTTTTTTCTATCTACATATTAAGTTATGAACTGTTTTAAATGCAAACTGGTGTGTTATGCGATATTGTTCAGAATTCTTATTTTTTGCTTACTGCAATTATACGACTGGACCATCCGTTGAAACCAAGGTAGTAATTAGCCAATTCCTGGCATTTGATGCTGTTTAGAGAAAACTGGTGCTCTTGGAATACTTTGATCGACCGTTGCTTTGTGCACATTCGAACCTGTACAGAAATTAAACACACTGTAAGTTACAATTCATCTTTATACGCATGTAAATAATTTGCTAAGAAGCATTACATTTGGAAAAGAAATTCTAGAAATAACAAAATATTAATGGAGCAAGAATGGTGCCTTAAGTGGGCCAGGGGCTTCCGAAGGAAAAACAGGGTCTAAAGTCTGAGTGTCTATTGACACCATTGTGTCAGCCAATGGGTTGGAGGTGAGGCAGGACTGGACTTACAGCAAACAAAGCCTATTTTCTCAGCAACCAGTCTATTGCAGAGTGTATTTAAAGAGAGTCTGCAGCAAACAGAACCTATGACTGAAACTGCAGCAACTTCTCCTGGGTTATTTCTCCAACAAAATGCAGTGAGTGGAGAAGAGTTACATACAAATTCTGTGCACAAAATCAATTTCAAGTCACTTACAGCAGTGCAGTCTCCAAGTGAGATTGACCAGGGAATTACATAATCATCTCCATTCTGGCAGGGAATATTGGCATCACTATATGCAGCCATCTGAAGTTGTTCCAGTCTATAGAGCCAAGAGTGGGGCGGTTCAGAATATACTTATAGCCTGTGATACAGAAGTAGATGAGCTGGGGAAACATGGATGGGTAGGCAGAAGAGCACCATGTCTGTATGCCTACAAGGACAGCTATTAAAAGGAAGTGTGACAACCAAATGTTGACATCAGATTTTACCAATAAATGTTCATGTATAAAATGTTACTAAAAAATCATGACACAGGAAATAAGGGTATTGTGTACAGGAAGTGCTTGCTACACACAAGACGTTAGTGGTATTGCACATGGAGAGTCAAGACCAAATGTAGTCCTTTAAGTGAAAGGGGAATAATTGAACCAGGGTGTGAAATGCAATTCAGTCCCAATTTTAAAGTCATACATCCTGCCCTTATCTTTATACTTCCATTATTTAAATTAATACGTCCAAATACCTATGTAAACGTTTACCCTGTAATGACACCCTCCTGCCACTGGTGGCACTGCAGTGCCTCTACTAGGAGGAAGGGGGTGGGGTGGGATGGTGTAATTAATGTTCACGTAGGAAGTTATAATGGAAAAAGTTGACAGGTTTGTGCAAAAGTAAGATTTTTAATATATTAATGGATTACAGATGTACAAATATGACATAAAAGTATCTTTAAAAGACATAGAAACATAGAAGATAGGAGCAGGAGTAGGCCATTCAGCCCCTCGAGCCTACTCCGCCATTCAATGCGATCATGGCTGATCATCCAAATTCAGTACCCAGTCCCTGCTTTCTCCCCATACCCTGTGATCCCTTTAGCCTTAAGAAATATATCCAACTCCTTCTTGAATATATTTAATGAACTGGCCTCCACCGCCTTCTGTGGTAGAGTTCCACAGGTTCACCACTCTCTGGGTGAAGAAATTCCTCCTCATTTCTGTTCTAAATGGCCTACCCTTTATCCTTAGACTGTGTCCCCTGGTTCTGGACTCCCCGACCATCGGGAACATCCTTCCTGCATCTAGTCTGTCCAGTCCTGTCAGAATTTTATAAGTTTCAATGAGATCACCTCTCATTCTTCTAAACTTCAGCGAGTACAAGTCTAATCGACCCAATCTCTCCTCATACGTCATTCCTGCCATCCCAGGTATCAGCCCGGTGAATCTTTGCTGAACTCCTTCCATGGCAAGAACATCCTTCCTCAGATAAGGCGACCAAAACTGCACACAATACTCAAGATGTGGTCTCACCAAGGCCCTGTACAACTGCAGCAAGACATCCTTGTTCCTGTACTCAAACCCTCTCGCTACGAAGGCCAACATACCATTTGCCTTCTTAACCGCCTGCTGCACCTGCATGCTTACCTTCAGCGACTGGTGCACAAGGACACCCAGGTCTCGTTGCACTTCCCCTTCTCCCAATCTATTGCCATTTAGATAATAATCTGCCTTCCTGTTTTTGCCACCAAAGTGGATAACCTCACATTTATCCACGTTATATTGCATCTGCCATGTTTCTGCCCAATCACCCAACATGTCCAAATCATCCTGGAGTTTCTCGACATCCTCCTCACAGCACACACGCCCACCCAGCTTTGTGTCATCTGCAAATTTGGAGATATTACATCTAGTTCCCTTGTCCAGATTATTTATATATATTGTGAATAGCTGGGGTCCAAGGACCGATCCCTGCGGTACCCCACTAGTCACTGCCTCAGAACTATAGTATCTTTAAAATTCACAATTATGAGTAAAAAGGTGTCTTTCATTTTGTTTATACAAAATTGGTATTGCTTTACCTAGCCAATGAAGAAAATAGAAGGTACTTTTCATTCACAGTGTTCTATTTCATATTAAATACATTGTGTTGATTAGAAAAAATATGAAACATTTAGCTCCAGAGTAAAATTGTGTTCTCTTCCCGACCAGGCCACCCGACAACATACCAAAGCAGTTCCATTTGAAACCAATAGCAGCCACAATGACTGTGAGTCAATCAGCAGCCACCCTGCCTTCGAATAGCTTGCCATCAGCTGGGGAATACCCAGAGGATAAATTGGCGGGACTATTTTGAATAATGGGTATTGCCCATAGATTTTTCTGCTCCTTTCACGTAATTAAATCAATTTATTGGAACACTGGTAGAGTAAAGGAGTGGATGAAACTGTGGCAGATGCAATGTGGGTAAGTGTGAGGTCACCCACTTTGGACCTAAGAAAGATAGATCAGAGTATTTTCTGAATGGTGAGAAGCTCGGAACTGTGGAGGAGCAGACAGCTTTAGGGCGCCATGTACATAAATCACAAAGCTATTGGGACAGGTACAAAAAAATTTACAGGAAACTTTTTTTTATCCAGCACGGACGGGACCGACGTGGTGCCGGTTAATCAAAAATTCCGGATAACCGAACGCTATAGTAAAAGTTAGGGAGAGCTGACAGCTCCGTATAAAGCAACAAACCCTGTTGCTTAGCAACAACTGTAGAACAATGGCCTCAAGTTTCAAGTGTCTCTGCAGCTTAGCAACAGCTGCAGCCACACCCTTGCACAGCACAGATGGAAGAAGGCAAAAAAATATGAAGTAAAACCTACTCCTGAATTTTGCCGGTTAACCGAGATTTCCGGTTATTTAGGTGTCGGTAAATCGAAAGTTTCCCGTAAAAGGCAAATGGAATGTTGGCTTTTGTCTCAAGAGGGCTGGAATACAAAGGAGTGGACGTTATGCTACAGCTGTAAAAAGCTAGACCCCATCTGGAGCACTGCCTTGAGTTCTGGGCAATGCACCTCAGGACGGATATACTGTATTGGCCTTGGAGGGGGTGCAGTGCAGATTCACTAAAATGATACCCAGGGCTAAAAAGGTTAAATTATGAGGACAGATTGCTTGGACTAGACTTGTATTCCCTTAAGTATAGAAGATTAAGGGGTAATCCAGTTGAGCTGTTTAAGAAGATTAAAGGATGTGACAGGGTAGATAAAGAGAAACTATTTCCTCTGGTGGGAGAATCCAGAACAAGGGGGCATAACCTTAAAATTGGAGCTAGGCCGTTCAACGGCAATGTCAGAAAGCACTTCTTCCCAAAGGTTAGTGGAAATTAAAAAAATTGTTGCGGCTTGGTCAATTGATAATTTCAAAAATGAGCTAGATTTTTGTTGCGCAAGGGTATTAAGAGATATTGGAGCAAAGGTAGGTAGAGTTGAGGTACAGATCAGCCTTAATCTAACTGAATGGCGGAACGGGCTCGAGGGGCTGAATGGCCTACTCCTGCTCCTATGTTCCATCAACCTCAAGTCAGTCACAGTGTGCAGCACTGTAACACACTAGCCCGTCATCAGCGATCAGCGGCGAAGTGACGGCGGTCGCCGCTGACCTTGAAGAAAGCTGCCCACGCAGATCTCGCGATCTTTATGGCGAAAACTTTAGCTTACTCGACATGAAATTGATTGTAGCGGTGTCAAAAGGGGATTCCTAGCGTAGAGCAGCAGTGATGTCATCAAGCTGTCTAAGCAGCCAATCACATTGAAGAATTCTCAGCCAGCAAACCAGGAAATAATAAAAGCACTGATTATCTGCACTTTTTAAAAATGTTTCAGAGCGAAATAAAGATTGGGACATACACATGGGGACAAAGTGAAAGCTGAAATATCATGAACAAACTTTAACATATTTTTTAAAATCTATTAATTTTTATCATAATTGATTAGTTTGACATTCCACAAATATAAAATTAGTTTTTCAGGGCCAGAATGTTTGTTTAGCTGTTAAAACCTGAGTTACACCTATTCCAACGAGACTTAACATTTAATGCAATATTTAACAGCGATATTAGCACCGGAAAAGCTCAAGTTTTTCAGTTTCACTGATTGCCAGCTATGGGGGAGGGGGATGCACAGTGCAGCCTGTGGCGGAGCAGCGAATGACCGACCGCAACGTCAGGATTTCCACGCTTAGCTGCGGATGCGCCAAATCCTGAAGTTAGTCAATTTCAGGGAGGTAATAACGGCAAATGCTGACAGTCCAAAGATGTGCGGGTTAGGTTGATTGGCTATGATAAATTGACCCTTAGTGTTAGGGGGATTAAATACGTGGGGTTACAGGGATAGGGTGGGATATGTGTTGGTGTAGGGGTTACGGGGATCGGGTGGGATATGTGTCGGTGCAGGCTCGATGGGTCGAAATGGCCTCTATCTGCACTGTGGGGTTTCTGTGATTCTGTGATTACCCACTGCAAATTCTGGGCCAATGGATTTGGCTCCACAGAAGAAACATAAAACTAGTAAAAACATTCAGGACATATTGGAATTTTACAATTCATTACACACATTACTGGACAAGTGAATTGCCATGTATTTGTGGTCCTAAGATTTAATATGAATTGAGGAAAATGTCTTGCTGTAATTCGCGTCAGCTATGGCTCAGTGGGTAGCACCTTCACCTCTGACTCAGAAGGCTGTGGGTTCATAGTCCCACTCCAGAGACTTGAGCACCAGAATTTAGACTGACACTCCAGTGCAGTGCTGAGGGAGTGCTGCACTGTCGGAGGTGCCGTCTTTCAGACGAGACATTAAATCGAGGCCTCATCTGCTCTCTCAGGTGGATGTAAAAGATCCTATGCCACTATTTTGAAGAACAGGGGAGTTCTCCCCGGTGTCCTGGCCAATATTTATCCCTCAATCAACATCACTAAAGCAAATTATCTGGTCATTATCACATTGCTGTTTGCGGGAGCTTGCTGTGCACAAATTGGCTGCTGCGTTTCCTACATTACAACAGTGACTACATTTCAAAAGTACTTCATTGGCTGTAAAGCGTTTGGGACATCCAGTGGGTGTGAAAAGCGCTATATAAATGCAAGTCTTTCTTTTTCCAGGTGAATTTCAAACCTGCCATTGAAAAGTGGGTTGCAAGTAGATAATGCAGAATGGTATTAAAATTAAAAAAGGATAAAACCACTAAGTGAAATAATGGCTGCAAAGTAAGGGAATCAGGCTTAATGGAAGCCTGTGGGAGTCACGAAAAGCCATGGGAACGATGGAGGTAGCCTGCTTTATTCTGGGGAAGGACATGGACACTGGAATCCCAGGCCAGTTGAATCTTGAGACCGGTGGTGTTCAAAGTGAATGAGGGTTTGATTCCCATAAAATCCAGGTCATTCTCAAATGACTGCTCACCTTCAAAGGGACCGCTTGAAACAAACACTGCTTATTTGTACCATTCAGGGCGCTGCCCCGCATCCACCCGCGGAATAGAATTTGACAATGGCGTAATAACCTGGCTCGGCTACGGCAGCATTCCGGCAACAGGCCGCACAAAGTAGAGGAGTCCAAATGTAGAAAACACTTTGAAAATGCAGTCCTAGGAACACAGAAAAGATCATTGGTAATTCATGGACTGTTCTTTCTTTCTCTCAGCAGTGCACTCTCCCCCACTCTCTCTCCCCCCTCCCCCTCCTTCTCTCTCCCCCCCTCTCTCTCTCCCCTTCCCCCTCGCTCTCTCATTCTTCTCTCTCTCTCTCCCCCCACTTTCCTCTCTCTCTCTCCCCCCTCTTTCTCTCATGCTCTCCCCCCCCTCTTTCTCTCTCTCTTCCCCCCTTTCCCTCTCTCTCTCCCCCCTTTCTCTCTCTCTCCCCCCTCTTTCTCTCTCTCTCTCCCCCCTCTTCTCTCTCTCCCCCCTCTTTCTCTCTCTCCCCCTCTTCTCTCTCTCCCCCTCCCCCCTCTTTCTCTCCCCCTCCCCCCTCTTTCTCTCCCCCCTCCCCCCTCTTTCTCTCCCCCCTCCCCCCTCTTTCTCTCATCCCCCCTCTTTCTCTCTCTCTCTCTCCCCCCTCTTTCTCTCTCTCTCCCCCCTCTTTCTCTCTCTCCCCCTCTTTCTCTCTCCCCCCCTCTTTCTCTCTCTCTCTCTCGCCGCCCCTCTTGCTTTCTCTCTCTCTCCCCCCCTCTGCTCTCTCTCTCTCCCCCCCCTCTGCTTCTCTCTCTCCCCCCCTCTTGCTCTCTCTCTTCCCCCCCCTCTTGCTCTCTCTCTCCCCCTTGCTCTCTCTCTCTCCCTCCCTTTCTCTCCCCCCCCCCTCTTTCTCTCCCTCTCTCTCCCCCCTCTTTCTCTCTCTCCCCTCTTTCTCTCTCTCTCCCCCCCCTCTCTCTCTCCCCCTCTTTCTCTCTCTCCCCCCTCTTTCTCTCTTCTCCCCTCTTTCTCTCTCTCCCCTCTTTCTCTCTCTCTCCCCCCTCTTTCTCTCTCTCTCCCCCTCTTCTCTCACCTCTCCCCCTCTTTCTCTCTCCCCCTCTTTCTCTCTCCCCCTCTTTCTCTCTCCCCCTCTTTCTCCTCTCTCCTCCCCTCTTCTCTCTCCCCCCCTCTTTCTCTCTCTCCTCTCCTCTCTCCTCCCTCTCTCACTCTCCCTCCCCCTTTTTCTCTCCCTCCCCCTCTTTCTCTCCCTCCCCCTCTCCCTCTCGCCTCTCCTCTCCCCCTCTCGCTCTCCCTCCCCCTCTCGCTCTCCCCTCCCCCTCTCTCTTTCTCCCTCCCCCCTCTCTCCCCCCCTTTCTTCTTCTCTCCCCCTCTTTCTCTCCCTCCCCCTCTCCCTCCCTCCCCCCTCTCCCTCCCCCCCTCTCTCACCCTCTCTCTCTCCCCTGCCTCCCCCTCTTCCCCTGCCTCTCTCTCCCCTCTCTCTTCCCCTTTCTTTCTCTCTCTCCCTCTCTCCCCCCTCCCTCTCCCTCTCTCCCTCTCTCCCCTCTCCCTCTCCCCCTCCCCCCCCCCAGCCTCTCTCCTCGCCCCCCCCTCTCCCCCCCCGCCCGCCTCTCCCTCCCCCTCTCATCTCTCCCCCCTCTCTCTCTCTCCTCCCCCTCTCTCTCTCTCTCCCCCCCTCTTTCTCTCTCTCCCCCCTCTTTCTCTCTCCCCCCCATCCCCCTCTTTCTCTCTCCCCTCTTTCTCTCTCCCCCTCTCCCCCCTCTTTCTCTCTCCCCTCTCCCATCCCCCCTCTTTCTGTCTCTCTCCACTCTCCCCCCCTCTTTCTCTCTCCCCTCTCCCTCCCCCCTTCTTTCTGTCTCTCTCCCCCCCCTCTTTCTCTCCCCCTTTCCCCTCTTTCTCTCTCCCCCCTTCTCTCCCCCTCCCCCCTCTTTCTCTCTCCCCCCTCTCTCTCCCCCCCCTTTCTCTCTCCCCCTCTCCCCCCTCTATTCTCTCTCCCCTCTCCCTCCCCCCTCTTTCTCTCCCCCTCCCCCCTCTTTCTCTCCCCCCTTTCTCTCCCCCTCCCCCACTCTTTCTCTCTCTCCCCCCCTCTTTCTCTCTCTCCCCCCCTCTTTCTCTCTCTCTCCCCCCTCTTTCTCTCTCTCTCACCCCCCTCTCTCTCTCCCCCCCTTTCTCTCTCCCCCCTCTTTCTCTCTCTTTCCCCCCTCTCTCTCTCCCCCCTCTCTCTCTCCCCCCTCTTTCTCTCTCTCTCCCCCCCTCCTCTCTCTCCCCCCCTCTCTCTCTCCCCCCTCTTTCTCTCTCTCTCCCCCCCCCTTTCTCTCTCTCTCCCCCCCCCCTTTCTCTCTCTCCCACCCCCCTTTCTCTCTCCCCCCCTTTCTCTCTCCCCCCCCTTTCTCTCTCATCTCCCCCCTTTCTCTCTCTCCCCCCCTTTCTCTCTCTCTCCCCCCTCTTTCTGTCTCTCTCCCCCCTCTTTCTCTCTCTCTCCCCCCCCTTTCTCTCTCTCCCCCCCTTTTCTCTCTCTCTCCCCCCTCTTTCTCTCTCTCTCCCCCCTCTTTCTCTCTCTCCCCTCTTTCTCTCTCTCTCCCCCCTCTTTCTCTCTCTCCCCCCTTTCCTCTCTCTCTCCCCCTCTTTCTCTCTCTCTCTCCCCCCCCTCCCTCCCCCCTCTCTCTCCCCCTCTCTCTCCCCCTCCCCCTCCCCCCTCTCTCTCCCCCTCCCTCCCTCTCTCCCCTCCCCTCCTCTCTCTCCCTCTCTCCTCTCTCTCTCTCCCCTCCCTCTCTCCCCCCTCTCTCCCCCTCCCTCGCTCTCTCTCTCTCCCTCCTTTCTCTCCCCCCTTCTCTCTCCCCATCCCTCCCCCCCTCTTTCTCTCTCTTCCCCTCTTTTTCTCTCTCCCTCTTTCCCTCCCTCCCCCTCTCTCTCCCTTTCTCTCTCTCTCATCAGCTCTCCTACCTCCTCCTCCCTCCCTCCCCCCCTCCTCCTCCTCCCCCTCTCTCTCTCCCTCCCCCCCTCTCCCCCTCTCTTTCTCTCCCTCTCCCTCCCCTCCCTTCCACCCCCCTCCCCTTCCTTCCCTTCCACCCCCCTCCCCTTCCTTCCCCTCCCCCTCCTTCCCCCCCCTTTCCCCCCTCCTTCCCCCCCCTTTTCCCCCCTCCCCCTTCCTCCCCTCCCCCTCCCCCTTCCCCCTCTCTCCCCCTTCCCCTTCCCCCCCCTTTCCCTTTCTCTCTCCCTTCCCCTCTTTCTCTCTCCCCTTCCCCTCTTTCTCTCTCCCCTCCACTCCCTTCCCCTCTTTCTTTCTCTCTCTCTCTCCCCCCCTCTCTTTCTCTCTCTCTCCCCCCCCTCTCTCTCCCTTCCCATTTCTTTCTCTCTCTCTCCCTTCCCCTCTCTCTCTCCCTTCCCCTTTCTTTCTCTCTCTCTCTCTCTCTCTCTCCCTTCCCCTCTTCTCTCTCTCTCCCTCTCTCCCTTCCCCTCTCTTTCTCTCTCTCTCCCCCCTTCTCTCTCTCTCCCTTCCCCTTTCTTTCTCTCTCTCTCTCTCCCTTCCCCTCTTTCTTTCTCTCTCTCCCTTCCCCTCCCTCTCTCCTTCCCCCTCCCTCTCTCCCTCCCTCTCTCCCTTCCCCTCTTTCTTTCGCTCTCTCTCTCCCTTCCCCTCTTTTCGCTCTCTCTCTCTCCCTTCCCCTCTTCTTTCGCTCTCTCTCTCTCCCTTCTCCTCTTTCTTTCGCTCTCTCTCTCTCCCTTCCCCTCTTTCTTTCGCTCTCTCTCTCCCTTCCCCTCTTTCTTTCGCTCTCTCTCTCCCTTCCCCTCTTTCTTTCACTCTCTCTCTCCCTTCCCCTCTTTCTTTCGCTCTCTCTCTCTCTCCCTTCCCCTCTTTCTTTCGCTCTCTCTCTCTCCCTTCCCCTCTTCTCTTTCGCTCTCTCTCTCCCTTCCCCTCTTTCTTTCGCTCTCTCTCTCCCTTCCCCTCTTTCTTTCGCTCTCTCTCTCCCTTCCCCTCTTTCTTTCGCTCTCTCTCCCTTCCCCTCTTTCTTTCGCTCTCTCTCTCCCTTCCCCTCTCTTTCTTTCGCTCTCTCTCTCCCTTCCCCTCTTTCTTTCGCTCTCTCTCTCCCTTCCCCTCTTTCTTTCGCTCTCTCTCTCCCTTCTCCTCTTTCTTTCGCTCTCTCTCTCTCCCTTCCCCTCTTTCTTTCGCTCTCTCTCTCCCTTCCCCTCTTTCTTTCGCTCTCTCTCTCCCTTCCCCTCTTTCTTTCGCTCTCTCTCTCCTTCCCCCTCTTTCTTTCGCTCTCTCTCTCCTTCCCCTCTTTCTTTCGCTCTCTCTCTCCCTTCCCCTCTTTCTTTCGCTCTCTCTCTCCCTTCCCCTCTTTCTTTCGCTCTCTCTCTCCCTTCCCCCCTTTCTTTCGCTCTCTCTCTCCCTTCCCCTCTTTCGCTCTCTCTCTCCCTTCCCCCCTTTCTTTCGCTCTCTCTCTCCCTTCCCCTCTTTCTTTCGCTCTCTCTCCCTTCCCCTCTTTCTTCGCTCTCTCTCTCTCCCTTCCCCTCTTTCTTTCGCTCTCTCTCTCTCCCTTCCCCTCTTTCTTTCGCTCTCTCTCTCTCCCTTCCCCTCTTTCTTTCGCTCTCTCTCTCCCTTCCCCTCTTTCTTTCGCTCTCTCTCTCTCTCTCAATTCAATTCAATTCCAATTCAATTCAAATGCTTTATTGGCATGAAAGTTTACAGGGAACCATATTGCCAAAGCTTACATAACAAAAAGTACAGTTTTCCAACATTCTTTCTCTCTCTCTCCTCCTCCACCCCCCCTCTCTCTCTCCCCTCTTTCTCTCTTTCCCCCTCTCTCTCTTCCCCTCTTTCTTTCTCTCTCCTCCTCTCCACTCTCCCTCTCTCTCCCCCCGGGGACTCACGTAAATTTCTGCCTCGGATTCTCTGGGGAGAATATTACAGACAAACAGGGTTTTGTTATTTCCGGAGGGGACTTAAAATCCACAACTTCTGCCTGAGCCGGACTGCTGGCGCTGAGGGCCATCAATCCCCGGGCCCACTCCGCCTGTCACTTCCCGCCCGCAGCGTCACTCAACCCGGTTTCCATGGTGAACGCTTCTCCCGGATTGGGTAGCAGCTTCAGCCCCGCCCTCTGACGGTTCAGCCTCCTGATTGGCCGATCACACTGCAGCGGCTGCAATGAAAAACTTCATTCATTCTCTGGGCTGGAGCAGAGTCATTGTTTCATGCAGATCCAATTAACACTTTATAATCTGCAGAGAATTTATAATCATAAATATAATTATCCCTTTAGGCACATCTGAAGAAATTCAAGGACTTATTTCCCTCAGCAGAGAGGTCAATAACCAGGGGGCATAGATTGAAAGTAATTGTCGGAAGTTTAGAGGGGTGTTGAGGAGAATTTTTTTCACCCAGAGGGTGGCGGGGGTCTGGAACTCACTGTCTGAAAAGGGTGGTAGAGGCAGAAACCCTCATTACATTTAAAAAATACTTCGATATGCACTTTTTTTATTCGTTCCAGGATGTGGACGATGCTGGCAAGGCCAGCATTTATTGTCCATCCCTACTTGCCCTTGAGAAGGTGGTGGTGAGCCACCTTCTTGAATGGCTGCAGTCCTTCTGGTGAAGGTCATCCCACAGTGCTGTTAGGGAGGGAGTTCCAGGATTTTGACCCAGCGATGATGAAGAAACAGCCATATATTTCCAAATCAGGATGGTGTGTGATTTGGAGGGGAGCTTGGAGGTGGTAGTGTTCCCCTGCGCCTGCTGCCCTTCTCCTTCCAGGTGCTAGAGGTCGCGGTTTTGGGAGGTGCTGTCGAAGAAGCCTTGGCGAGTTGCTGCAGTGCATCTTGTAGATGGTACACACTGCAGCCATGGTGCACCAGTGGTGGAAGGAATGAATGTTTGAGGTGGTGGATGGGGTGCTAATCAAGCGGGCTGCTTTGTCCTGGATGGTGTCGAGCTTCTTGAGTGTTGTTGGAGCTGCACTCATCCAGGAAAGTGGAGAATATTCCATCACACTCCTGACTTTTGCCTTGCAAATGGTGGAAAAACTTTGGGGAGTCAGGAGGTGAAACACTCGCCACAAAATACTGACCTGCTCTTGTAACCACAGTATTTATGTGGCTGGTCCAGTTAAGTTTCTGGTCAATGGTGACCCACAGGATATTGATGGTGAGGGATTTGGCGGTGATAATGCCGTTGAATGTCAAGGGGCGGTGGTTAGACTCTCTCTTGTTGGAGATAGTCATTGCCTGGCACTTGTGTGGCACGAATGTTACTTGCCACTTATCAGCCCAAGCCTGAGTGTTGTCCAGGTCTTGCTGCATGTGGGCATGGACTGCTTCATTATCTGGGGAGTTGCGAATGGAACTGAACATTGTGCAATCATCAGCGAACATCCCCACTTCTGACCTTATGATGGAGGGAAGGTCATTGATGAAGCAGCTGAAGATGGTTTGTTCTAGGACACTGCCCTGAGGAACTCCTGCAGTGATGTCCTGGGGCTGAGATGATAGACCTCCAACAACCACAACCATCTTCCTTTGTGCTAGGTATGACTCCAGCCAGTGGAGAGTTTTCCCCCGATTCCCATTGATTTCAGTTTTACTATGGCTCATTGATGCCGCATTCAGTCAAATGCTGTTTTGATGTCAAGGGCAGTCACTCTCATCTCACCATGTTTGGACCAAGGCTGTAATGAGGTCGGGAGCCGAGTGGTCCTGGCAGAACCCAAACTGAGCATCGGTGAGCAGGTTGTTGGTGAGTGAGTGCCGCTTAATAGCATTGTCGACGACACCTTCTATCACTTTACTGATGATTGAGAGTAGACTGATGGGGCAGTAATTGGCCGGATTGGATATGTCCTGCTTTTTGTGGACAGGACATACCTGGGCAGTTTTCCACATTGTCAGATAGATGCCAGTGTTGTAGCTGTACTGGAACAGCTTGGCTGGAGGCGCGGCTAGTTCTGGTGCACAAGTCTTCAGCACGACAGCCGGGATGTTGTCGGGACCCATAGCCTTTGCTGTACCCAATGCGCTCAGCCGTTTCTTGATATCATGTGGAGTTATTCAAATTGGCTGAATACTGGCTTCTGCGATGGTGGGGACATCAGGAGGAGGCCGATATGGATCATCCAGTCGGCACTTCTGGCTGAAGATGGTTGCAAACGTTTCAGCCTTGTCTTTTGCACTCACGTACTGGGCTCCACCATCATTGAGGATGGGGATATTCATGGAGCCTCCTCCTCCTGTCAGTTGTTTAATTGTCCACCACCATTCACAGCTGGATATGGCAGGCTGAAGAGCTTTGATATGATCCGTTGATTTTGGGATCACTTAGCTCTGTCTATAGCATGGTGCTTTCACTGTTTAACATGCATATAGTTCTGTGTTGCAGCTTCTCCTTGTTGGCACCACATTTTTAGGTACGCCTGGTGCTGCTCCTGGCATGCTCTTCTGCACTCTTCATTGAACCAGGGTTGGTCCCCTGGCTTGATGGGAATGGTAGAGTGAGGGATATGCCAGGCCATGAGTTTACACATTGTGGTGGAATACAATTCTGCTGCTGCTGTTGGCACGCAGCCCCCCATGGATGCCCTGTTTTGAGCTGCTAGGTCGGTTCTGAATGTATCCCGTTTAGCACGGTGGTAGTGCCACACAACACGATGGAGGGTGTCCTCAGTGTGAAGATGGGTCTTCGCCTCCACAAGGACTGTGCGGTGGTCACTGCTACCAATGTTGTCATGGACAGATGCATCTGCAACAGGTAGATTGGTGATGACGATGTCAAGTAGGTTTTTCCCTCGTGTTGGTTCTCTCACCACCTGCCGCAGGCCCAGTCTGGCAGCTATGACCTTCAGGACTCAGCCAGCTCAGTCGGTAGTGGTGCCACCAAGCCAGTCTTGGTGATGGACATTGAAGTCCCCCACCCAGAGTACTTTCTGTGCCATTGCTACCCTCAGTGCTTCATCTAAGTGGTGTTCAACATGGAGGAGTGCTGATTCATTATCTGAGTGAGGGCGGTAGCTGGTAATCAGGAGGAGGTTTCTTTGCCCATGCTTGACCTGAAGCCATGGGACTTTGTGGGGTCCAGAGTCAATGTTAAGTACTCCCAGGGCCACTCCTGACTAACTGTATACCACTGTACCAATGCATTTGAAGTGCTGTAACCTACAAGGCTATGAACCAAGTGCTGGAAAGTGGGATTAGGCTGGATAGCTCTTTTTCGGCCGGCACAGACACAATGGGCCAAATGGCCTCCTTCTGTGCTGTAAATTTCTATGATTCTAGTCGTGTCAGTCGTGTCCCCCGGTCACTGCTCACGGTCACTTGAAGCTGCATTATCAGAGGCAGTAATTTATCAGTGGTAGGGTCTGAGAGGACAGGGAAGGTAGTCCAGGATCTAACAGTACTGCATTATTTGCTCTTCCCCCAAAAGGGTGAATTACAATTTTGAGGACAAGATGAAATGTTTTTGTTAGGAAATGGTATCAAGCGCTATACAATCAGAATGATACAGTAGGGATGGGGCCTTTCAGCCCATCGTGTCTGTGCCGGCTCTTTGAAAGAGCTAACCAATTAGTCCCATAGCTCTGCAACTTCTCCCCCTCTAAGTATTTATCCAATTCCATTAAAAAAATTATTATTGAATCTGCTGCCAACACCCTTTCAGGCGGTGCATTCCAGATCATAACAAATCACAGCGTAATTTTTTTTCTTCACCTCGCCTCTGGTTCTTTTGCCAACTATCTTAAATCTGTGTCCGACCCTCCTGCCACTGGATTTTGAGCACGTCTACCAAATCTCCCCTTAACCTTAATACAAAAGGCAAAATACTGCGGATGCGGGAAATCTGAAACAACAACAGTAAATGCTGGAAACACACAGCAGGTCAGGCAGCATCTGTGAAGAAAAACAGACAAAATGATGTCAGACCTGCTGAGCATTTGCAGCATTTTCAGTTCTGTTTCAAAGAGAGGAGGAGCTTGTTTTGATTGACATCGACAGCAACCAATCAAGAGGCCCGATAACTCAAATTAGTCTTCCAGCTAGATTGGAAACATAGACTTAAATATTGCTCAACATTTCTACAGAGAAAAAATAAATTCATTTGTGCTAATCATTGTTTTAAATTGAAAGTCTCAGCCTTGGCTCAGCAGTAACACTTGTGTCTCGAAATCAGAGATTTTGGGATCAATCCCCACTCCAGAGATTGAAGCACATAATCTACACTGACTTCAGTCCAGTACTGAGAGAGTGCTGCACTGTTGTAGGTGTCATTTTTCAGATGATATGTTAAAATGAGTCCCTCTCAGATGGATGAAAAGATCTTATGGCACTATTTGAAGAGCAGGGGAGTTGGCAGGAGGGTGTCATTACAGGGTAAAAGTTTACATAGGTATTTGGACATGTGAATTAGTTGGTCATTTATGCCAATGCTGTTTGTGGGATCTTGCTGAGTGCACATTGGCTGCAGTATTTCCCTACATTACAAACAGTGGCTACACTTCAAAAGTACTTCATTGGCTGTTAAGCCCTTTGGGAGGCCATGAGGTTATGAAAGGCGCTATAGAAATGCAAGTCTTTCTTTCTTTCTAACCGTCAACAAAAATATCCAGTCAAAGCCTAGGTTTTTGAGACAGGCTGATGCATAGGAACATAGGAACAGAAGTAGGCCATTTAGCCCCTTGAGCCTGTTCTGCCATTCAATGAGATCATGGCTGATCTGCAACCTAACTCCATATGCCTGCCTTTGGCCCACATCCCTAAATACCTTTGGTTAACAAAAATCTATCAACCTCAGATTTAAAATTAGCAATTGATCCAGCATCAACTGCTGTTTGTGAAAGAGAGTTCCAAACTTCTACCACCCTTTGTGTGTAGAAGTTTCCTAACTTCACTCCTGAAAGGTCTGACTCTAATTTTTTGACTATGTCCCCTAGTCCTAGAATCCCCAAATAGCGGAAATAGTTTCTATCTACCCAATCTATTCCCCTTAATATCTTGAAAACTTTGATCATATCACCCCTTAACCTTCTAAATTCTAGGGAATACAACCCTAATTTGTGTAATCTCTCCTCAGAAATTAACCTTTGAAGTCCGGGTATTATTCTGGTAAACCTACGCTGCACTCCCTCCAAGGCCAATATATCCTTCCTAAGGTGTGGTGCCCAGAACTGCTCCCAGCCCTTAAAGTAAACACTTTAATGAAGACATTAAAGGACACAAAAGACAATTGAAGGGTTAAATGTAATGACACTATTGTGAAGTATGTTTGATTTCATGTTTAAAACTTGAAAGGAAATATCAATTGAAAATCTTTTCAAAAAGCAATTTGAGTGATTCTTTTGGTTCACTGTCTACTTTCCTTTCTTGGTAGTTTGGTTGGTTTCATAAGTCCTTAGTATTTTGTCATTACCACTTTCTTAGCTGTCTGATTTGTGTGGCCTCAACCTCTTCAGTTCTAATTTACAGCTGCTTTATGTTGAGACAATGAGCAAAGTGTGACGTATAAATGTGACGACTACAGTGTGACATTACAGGAAGGAAGTATGACAAACTGGAAGTGACCCTGCTGTGTGAACAATATGTTTGCTATCACAAAGTTATAAAATACCTGAAGCATTCAGTACACTGAGTGAAAAAGAAAAGAAAGACGTGCATTTATATAGCACCTTTCATGACTACTGGATGTCCCATAGAAACATAGAAGATAGCAGCAGGGGTAGGCCATTCGGCCCCTCGAGCCTGCTCCGCCATTTAATGAGATCATGGCTGATCATCCAAATTCAGTACCCTGTCCCTGCTTTCTCCCCATATCCCTTGATCCCTTTAGCCTTAAGAAATATATCCAATTTCTTCTTGAATATATTTAATGAATTGGCCTCAACTGCCTTCTGTGGTAGAGAATGCCACAGGTTCACCACTCTCTGGGTGAAGAAATTCCTCCTCATCTCAGTCCTAAATGGCTTATCCCTTACCCTTAGACTGTGACCCCTGGTTCTGGACTCCCCCGCCATCGGGAACATCCTTCCTGCATCTAGTCTGTCTAGTCCT
Source organism: Somniosus microcephalus (assembly GCF_052327205.1). Taxonomy (NCBI): domain Eukaryota; kingdom Metazoa; phylum Chordata; class Chondrichthyes; order Squaliformes; family Somniosidae; genus Somniosus; species Somniosus microcephalus. Next base: position 12,219,247 of record NC_141010.1, read on the forward strand.
GTTAGAATTTTCTAAGTTTCAATGAGATCCCCTCTCATTCTTCTAAACTCTAGTGAATATAAGCCTAATCGACCCAATCTCTCTTTATACGTCATTCCTGCCATCCCAGGTATCAGTCTGGTGAATCTTCGCTGCACTCCCTCCATGGCAAGAACATCCTTCCTCAGATAAGACGACCAAAACTGCACACAATACTCAAGGCGTGGTCTCAACAAGGCCCTGTACAACTGTAGCAAGACATCCTTGCTCCTGTACTCGAATCCTTGCGCTATGAAGGCCAACATACCATTTGCCTTCTTAACCGCCTGCTGCACCTGCATGCTTACCTTCAGTGACTGGTGCACAGGGACACCCTAGGTCTCGTTGCACTTCCCCTTTTCCCAATCTATTGCCATTCAGGTAATAATCTGCCTTCCTGTTTTTGCCACCAAAGTGGATAACCTCGCATTGATCCACATTATACTGCATCTGCCATGCATCTGCCCAATCACCCAACCTGTCCAAATCATACTGGAGTTTCTCTACATCCTCCTCACAGCACACACGCCCACCCAGCTTTGTGTCGTCTGCAAACAACATCTAGTTCCCTCGTTGATGCGCTATCAACAATACCAAAAGCTACGAAATGGACTTATATGAAGTAGGCTTTTATTGACTAAGAACTAGAGCATGCCTCTGCTAGTGAATCCATCCTAAGAGCTCCTGGGGGAAGGGTGGTGAGTCACCTTTATACCCGGGCTTAGGGGTGGAGCCAGGGGCTGAGACATGCCTGGACTTGTACAGGGTTAACAGTGGTTTACCACACTCGTCTAGATCATTAATATATATTGTGAATAGCTGGGAGTGTCCCAAAGTGCTTTACAACCAATTAAGTACTTTTTGAAGAGTAGTCACTGCTGTCATATAGGAAATGCAGCAGCCAATTTGCACACAGCAAGCTCCGACAAACAGAAATGAGATAATCTGTTTTAGTGATAAATATTGTCCAGAACACCAGGGATAACTCCCCTGCTCTGCTTCAAAATAGTGCCATAGGATCTTTTATATTGACAGGGCCTCAGTTTAATGTCTCATTTGAAGGACAGCCCACTGACAGTGCAGCACTCCCTCAGTACTGCACTGGAGTGTCAGCCTAGATTTTTGTGCACAAGTCTCTGGAGTGGGACTTTGAACCCACAACCTCCTGATTCAGGCAGCAAGGGTGCTACCAGCTGAGCCATGGCTGACACAGTGGAAGGAATAATTATTTTCAAATGTCATACTGGTCAGAGATAATTGTTTGGGCAATGCAAAGGAGCTTTATTCTGCATCTATCTAACTGACCTGCAAATGCTTGAGGCTGATATTAGGTGCCCAAAATGGAAAGTGTTCCATTCTTTAGCATGATCACATCGATGAAAGGAAAATTCTCAAATATGTTTTTTTTTAAAAAGCAATCAGAGGCCTGTAAGCAATTCAATGAAATACTTTATTGAAAAATGCAAGATAATAAATATTCTGCTATGATTTACTGATGAATTTCGGATGTCAATCACAATTGCAGAATACACCCTACAGAAAAATATTTTCCACAATTCCTGTATTTCTACAACTAAGCACTGTTAAATTTCAGAGATCTAACAGTGTTCTCACTTATATAACTATATAGGCATATATAATTTCTTATTGGCATTACATTTTTTTGGTTGAAAATAATCAATTTTAAAACAGATTCTGTGTAACATTTTGAGTGTCTTTATCGAGTTTTCCTCACTCCTTTTGTCTATAACCTTACACTACACAGTACAGTTACTCTCTGCAAAACGTTTGCAATTCATAACTTTCAGGTAGGTTTCAACTTTGTGCATATCCTTCTTAAAACAAGCCAGGAGACCATAGTTTTTCATCAAAGCTTCCTCACTTAAGTTTCCATCGAACCGGTCATAGGAAAATCTCAGCCAGGCAAAACCTTGTGAAGAACTCCCATCTTCCAGAGCCTGGGGAGTGATAGAACAATTCAAGTTTAATAGCAGTTCCACATAGGGAGCGTTTTTCAGAGCCTCGTTGCACATATATAATAGATTCTGTGTAGCTATGCTTTGGCTGTGCTGCTGTAACATGTAGTACACCAAAAGCTTGCTGCTTACATCATATGGTACAACATTACTTCTATTCATATTATGCCATATCATTCAAAACAAATCATATGACTCATTCATGGAGACTTCCATTTGTTCTACCATGCTACCCATTTCTGGGAAATAATCCTAAAAATAGACCAAATTCACCACATGAACTCCACTTGTTTATATTATGACAATAGCACATGGAGTGTTGGTCAAGAATATTATGGACCCTGGAGGTTCAGATGAAAGCTTAAGTTTTGTAATTATGGTTTATGACATTACCTGAACTTTTTGACATGTAATACCTTCTAGCCTACCTGATAAATTCTACATGTAAAGAGCTTATGTGTTAATGAATAAGAAAATGGTTCGATGGAGCACATTTAATCATTTATTTGTACTTGAGCTTGGGTATCCTTGGAAACTAGCCTTAGGACTGAGCCATGTTTGTGTAAAAGCCTATGAAATCATAGAAAGGGGGAAAATGATCCAGTTCACTGAGTTCGTTCCTTGTACAGCTTTGATTTTGGATTCCATCCATCCCATTTAATCTCCTAGGGAAAGGTTCTTCAACATTTCATTGCTTGTCTGTTTTGATTTATTTTCTCTTCTTCAGTCTTTCTCTATTTTAACTGTAAGTTACATTATTTCTAACCAAGATTCTACACTTTTTGTTATATTATTTCTTACTTGTTATGTTTAAATGCTGTACTTATCTTTTCCACGCCCTCATGACTTATAGGGTCAAATTTTGGTTTGCCAGCCATTGAGGCTCGTGGCATTGCAGTTGAATATTACATCATTAAAACAATCCAGCAAACATATGATAGTTTTCCTGATACAATACTGACTGCTCTGACCACTTAATTATCTTCTTGGCGGCCCTGATGGAGTAGGCATTCTTATTGATAATATCTGAAGGGTTAAACTCCATCTGCCATTCCTTATCCCATCCAAGTAATTGATCTAGAACCCTTTGAATACTATTAATCTCTCGTGATTTCATCATCTGATCAAAGAAAGTAACAACCTTTATGTATATAGCAGCTTATTCCATCTTCAGGGCATGGCAAAACGTGTCCCCTACAATGAATTGCCTTTGAAGTGCAGTCACTGTTATGTAGGTATAGTTTAGAGTCGCCAGCAACGTTTATATTAGTAAAAGTGACCTCCTCCATATGTTACTAGCTGGGGAGCCCCGCGTTGCGAGGGCAATTTTGGGGCGCTTGGTCTCCCTGCCCCTGTGTGTCCCCCCTCTCCCTGTCATGTCCTCTCCCTGTCCTATCCCTCCCTCCCCTCCCCTCCTCTCCCCCCCTCCCCTCCTCTCCCTCCCTCCCCTGTCTCCCTCCCTCCCTCCCCTCCCCTGTCTCCCTCCCTCCCTCCCCTCCCCTGTCCCCCTCGCCCACCCCCACCCCTCCCCCGCTCCCCCACTCCCCTCTGTCCCTCTCTCCGGCCCCTCCCCCTGCCTAGCGCCTGAGGTTCGGAGCTGAGGTCCCCCGCGTATCGCGCGGCTGATGGACGGCCGCTGTGGGCGGGCGGGCGGCGCATGCGCGGTCAGTGCGGGCGGTGCATGCGCAGTCAGTGCGGGCGGCGCGAGCCCCCCGCGATTTCCCGAGGCTCGCCCCCCCCGCGATTTCCCGAGGCTCTCCCCCCCCCCCGCGATTTCCCGAGGCTCTCCCCCCCCGCGATTTCCCGAGGCTCTCCCCCCCGCGATTTCCCGAGGCTCTCCCCCCCCGCGATTTCCCGAGGCTCTCCCCTCCCCACGATTTCCCGAGGCTCTCCCCCCCCCGCGATTTCCCGAGGCTCTCCCCCCCCTATTAAATTGTTATTTAATTCCCTAACACATCATTAAAATATTTACCTTAGTTCCCTAACACACAGAAAGTGTGGGGGAAAAAATTGTGAAAAATCAAGATGGCGGCCACTCACCTCGGTTCAGAAGGATAAGGCCCGCCCACACACGCACCGATTGGTCGACCGGTCAGGTCACCGAAGCGTAGGATTGGTCAATCGTCGAGTCACTCGACACTCAACTGTAGGAAGGAACCCGCCTTCCGATTGGTGGACCTCGACGTCACACGGTCGCTAATGAGATGCTAATGAGCGGAACGCTGAACGTTTTTGTGATACCGCGGGCGGGATTTTTGTCCAGCCGAAACGTAAATATGCCTATGACCGGTCCGGAATCGCAAGCTTTCTTTTGAGGCGACGCGCGCGTCGGTACGCTCTGTAACTTTCAAACGTATAGAGAACGGACAGACAGACATCGGGACAGACAGACATCGGGACAGACAGAAGAGCCACTTTATATATATAGATTTAGTGTGAAGAGCAGACTCAGAAGAGAATGTTCCAGAACTCCACTCATCGCTGCTCCAGTCAAACTACCTGCCCATTTATTACCGCATGTTGTTGGATCAGTGTTTAGCCTATTGAGCTATTTTTGAATAATGTCATGAGCCTCATATGGGGAAACTGCATCAAATAATCTCTTAAAACCTACATAGAGTATAGACATTGAATTACCCTGTTCAACTAATGTAGTTGCATCCTGAAAAAAGCATACCAGTAGTGAGGCACTGCCTGCTGCTTCTAACTTCAGATGGAATCAGTGCTAGCATCCCGTAAATGCCCTGGAGCATTTCCCCCCTACTATCGATATAATGTTGTCTCTTTCACCAAATGAATTACAAAATAAAAATCGCGCCTTTTAGCAATTCTAAAACTGGTACTGCCACACTTACATCAAACGAACGGAAGACAAATGAACGCTTTAAACAAGGTCTGTACAACACGTGTCAACATTTCGTAATAACATTGCTGCCCGTTGCGAATCTTTAACGCCTGCTAGCACTATAGCAGCGTTACTTGCATTGTGCGCGCCTACCTTCATCAGAGCATAGATGCCTTCTTCCAGGTCCCGCAGTTTGTCATAGACTCTGTCCGAGGTCCTGAAAGCCCGACTGTTCTGAATGGGACTGAGCCAGGACTGAATGAGAAGCAGCGAGTACAGGAGCAGCTCCTTATCCTAGGACAGCAGAGAACGACAGGAATATGATTCTTGTTCCAATGACTTCTAGTTACAATGTTGGTGTTTGTTTTCGCTTTAACATGTACTATAATTTGAGCATGCAAGAATCCAGTGAACAATCTAAATATTCATTCCTGACTACGCCATCACCACCTGGATCTTTGGCTGTGAGTGTGTGTGTGGTTAAATAATGGCTTTAACTGTGAGCATTTATAGTTAGAGTCACAATTTGTGGATTCCAGTTGGACTCAGTCCCCAGTTTCTGCTGAGTCGTAAATATAACTGAAGTCAGAGTTACTAACTTTTGTTAATGGTACTGGAGTTAATGCGAGAGAAAGCGAGACCCTAACGAATCTGATCTAGCCAGAAGGGACAACGCTTTGATTAGAGATATTTTAGTTAGGTGATATGTTTTAAAGAGACAACATTATATGGATAGTAGGGGGGGACATTTACTGTAGGTCATAGAATCATAGAATGGTTACAGCACAGTAGGAGGCCATTCGGCCCGTCGAGCCCGTGCCGCCTCTCTGCAAGAGCACTTCAGCTAGTCCCGCTCCCCCGCCCTTTCCCCGTAGCCCTGCATTTTTTCCTTCAGGTACTTATCCAATTCCCTTTTGAAAGCCACGATTGTGTCTGCCTCCACCACCCTTTCAGGCAGTGAATTCCAGATCCTAACCACTCGCTGCTTTAAAAAGTTTTTCCTCATGTCAGCCTTTGAATCTTCTGCCAATCACCTTATATCTGTGTCCTCTGGTTCTCAGCCCTTCCGCCAATGGGAACAGTTTCAATCTACTCTGCCTAGACCTCTCATGATTTTGAACACCTCTATCAAATCTCCTCTCAACCTTCTCTGCTCTAAGGAGAACAGTCCCAGTTTCTCCAGTCTATCCACACCCTCACCCCTGGAATCACTCTTGTAAATTTTTCTGCACCCTCTCTAAGGTCTTCACATCCTTCCTAAGGTCTGTGTATCAGTGACAGAAGCCATTAGTGAAGAAACTAAAGTGTAGTGTTAAAAGTAAAGCTGCGTTTCGGTTTGGATATATTTTGGTGTGTTTTTTTTTGTAATTACCGATCGTTGCTGGGCATCCTCCTTGCCAGTTGGTGCTGGGATGGTTTCAGACTGGCAGAAAGCAGAAGGTGAACTCTTGTGGGAATGACGCTGCTCTTCGGGGACGTATTTTCGTTCCTGGTGGGGTTTTTAAAAAACACACACAAATTAGACGCATGTCACTGCTGGGTTCTGTAACAAACCAAGTGCTCAAAGCTTATTTTGTTGCCTAATAACTTGCGTTCAGGGTTGGCTACGTACGAAATCCTGGCAGGTTTCTGCGGCGACCAGATGTAGGTGCTGTGCCCTGTGCACAGCCTTGGCGAAAAGATCAGACAGAGGCAGCAAAGGGTACGCTTCCAGATCCCTGGGGCACTGCGTGGAAACCAGGACCAGGGCCAAAACAACGGAACACAGTGACAAACCTAGCGGGCGGGGGGGGGGGGGGGGGAAGAAAAAGGCTCTATTAGAAAATAACATTGGGGAAGGAGGACAAAAAAGTTAGACAAAGTCAAAGAAAAGGGAAGAGGCAAGGCAAATAACACGTTTACACTGTAAAAGAATTGCTCCGGCTATCTTAAGTCAACAAAAATCAAAGAGGGAGACTATAGTATCTGACTCTCAGGAACGAGGGATAACGATTGCAACTCACTGCCCACTTCAGAAGGGGTTCGAGTTGTCCAGCTGTTCTATGTTGGCACACAACGAGTTAACGAACAAACTACAACCCCGGTTCTGTAAACCTAAAATAATGGACAATTTGGGAATCATTTCCAGCAGCGTTCGAGATTAAGGAGCCCGCACATCTACCACCGAAGGCCGTGATACCTGTTCGAATGAAGATTATAAGAAACGAAGACAACAATTGGCAGAATCGTCGGAAAACTAAACCGCAGAAAATTTGGAATGACCGGAGTGGGAACAAAGATAGAAACACAACACACACACACACACGTGGAGCTTGGCAAGGCCAATGGAAAAGAAACAAGCGTTAGATTAGCGAAATTCAACAGCCGCTTTCTTATAAAAAGGTTTAACTACCAATCAAGCAGGCGCCCCAACAAAAGATAAACCAATAGATATTACCTGAAGCCATCCTGTTACTGTCACTGTAAATAAGGCACAAGGTGGACCAAACTATAGGAAAGGCAACTAGTTCACAGGTTTCTAGCATTGCCTCCAACTCAACGATTTATATATATATCAGTTAGAAATCCATGCATAAATTTAAGCCTTCTTGTTAATGGTGTAATATTAATGACATTTAAAAGGGAGAAAACAAAATGTTTTGAATTTAGTGCACGCTGTTTTTTTTAAATTATTCTGGAAAACGGGATTATTCGCCTCTCAAGCACGTTGCTAGAAACGCGACCCTTCTTAATTTGTTTGTGTGTTCATTCAGGACTGTGTCCTCGCCCACCCACTAAATAAGCGGATAACATTGCGCTTTAGTTCTCGTAACCTGAACCGGTCACAGGAAAAAAAAAACACCAAACGGCATGTTTTTATTAAGTGTTTTGACAAACTGTATGACCAGTGTTTCAACTGTGTTTCATCTTGACCTGGGGGGAAAAAAAAACTCACACACAGATCGGTAAACATGTCGGTGGGATACATTTCACAGGGTGAGGAATGAATAACTAATGGAGGCGTCGCCACTGAGCTAAGCTGGGCTTGTGTTTATGTAGTTTCAGCAACACATTTGCCACTTTGACATTTCTAATCGCTACACATGTACTTAACGGGTACAAGAGGTGCCCTTTACCATCTCCACCCCCCTCCCTAAAGATTTTAAAATGCAAACATTTAGTGGCGTTTTGGACAAATACTATTCCTCTATCTCTCACAGCCATGGATGACACACGCTCTGTGACAAATCTAGTAACTTGTCTTTCTTTATCTCTGAAAAGAAAGACTTGCATTTATATAGCGCCTTTTATGACCACGGATGTCCCAAAGCGCTTTACAGCCAATGAAGTACTTTTGAAGTGTAGTCACTGTCATAATGTAGGAAATGTGGCAGCCAATTTGCACACAGCAAGCTCCCACAAACAGCAATGTGATACTGGCCAGATAATCTTTTTTTCGTGATGTTGATTGAGGGATAACTATTGGCCAGGACACTGGGGATAACTCCCCTGCTCTTCTTCGAAATAGTTCCATGGGATCTTTTATGCCCAGCTGAGAGAGAGAGCAGACGGGGCCTCAGTTTAACGTCTCATCCAAAAGACGTGTCTCCACCAGCTCCTGTAAGAGAAAGTCAGCTCCTGGTACCAAATTCCTCTCTGCCCTCTTACAACCCAGGCATTAGCGAATGTTAACGCCTGCGTTACAATAGGGGAGAGGAATTTAGTAAAGCCCGTTAGCATTGGTAGGACAGCACCACGCTTAACCACCACTCACAACGTGTTATCATGCTTCTATACAGCAGCCACGATAACAGGTTTTTAAAGTTGAAACATTTTTTTATTGCATCTGGAAATGATAAAAGAATGTTTGTGATAGGAAACAAAAACAGGAACTGCTGGAAATGAAAGCTGGCCAGTACACATTTGAAAAGATAAAAGACAGGTGAACGTTTAGGGCAGAACTGAAGTTCTAAAGAAGGACCCTACACCACATACCAAGGTATGTTTTGCTTCCGGTTGCTCACCGATCTGTTGTGCATCTCCAGCACTTATTTTACATTTAGAAATATTAAATTTCAGACATTACTTCGGGGTGGTAGAAGTTTGGAACTCTCTTCCGCAAATGGCAACTGGTGCTAGGTCAATTGTTAATTTTACGTTGGAGATTGATAGCTTTTTGTTAACCAAAGGTATTAAGGGATATAGGAAATGGCAGGTATATGGAGTTAGATTGCAGATCAGCCATGATCTCATCGAATGGCGGAACAGGCTCGAGGGGCTGAACAGCCTACTCCCATTCCTGTGTTCTTATTATGATGTGTTTTTATCAGCCAGGGCTTTTGCACCTTCATGCTGAGGGGAGACTTATTTGAGGTGTATAAAATTATGAGGGGGGTATAGAGTGGATAGGAAGGACTTTTTTCCCTTAGCAGAGAGGTCAATAGCCAGGGGGCATAGATTGAAAGTAATTGGTAGGAGGATTAGAGGGGAGTTGAGGAGAACGTTCTTCACCCAGAGGGTGGTGGGGGTCTGGAACTCACTGCCTGAAAGGGTGGCAGAGGCAGAGACCCTCATCACATTTAAAATGTACCTGGATATGCACTTAAAGTGCTGTAACCTACAGGGCTACAGACCAAGAGCTGGAAAGTGGGATTAGGCTGGAGAGCTCTCTTTCGATGGGCACAGACACGACAAGTTGAATGGCCTCCTTCTGTGCAGTAAATGTCTATGATTGAAACAGGTATAGATGGGCTTGGCGTCCTGCAATATAGTCATAATTGGTGAAGATGATCCAGGGATTGGGAAAATGATCATTCCACAATAGTAAGATTGAGACAGAGTTCAGTCAATCAGACATAACACAGTAGTTGGAAAAAATGGAAGATAATTGATTGTTGGACTTGAGGTGAAACACAATAGACACAGGAACAATACTCCAACAAGATTTGCTTTTCTCTATTGATCACCTTAACTTTCCATGTATGAGAACACCCATCCATTGCAATTACTCAGTTATTTCTCAAAGCAATGGAACTGCAGCACTTAGCCTGCTGTACAAAGTTAAGGGAGGCAGATATTCAACAAACGGGAAAGATTTCTTCTCTACACTACGTGTTCTTCACTAACACATTTGGGATTATATTATACTTAAGGCACAGAGGTGATTTCCTCTCCAGTTTTGAAATTGGGTAAATACAATATTTGGGTACGGAAAGGTATTGAAAAATGCATCTTTGTCATTAAAATGGTTTTGAAATTTACTATGTAGTTCCTGAAATCATGTCAGAATGAAAAAAAGATAGACTTGCATTTATAGCATGCCTTTTATGATGTCTTAAAGCGTTTTACAGCAATGAAGTACTGTTTGAAGTGTAGTCACTGTTGTAATGTAGGAAATGCACACAGCAAGCTCCCAGAAACAGCAGTGATATAATGACCAGCTAATCTGTTTTTGTGATGTTGATTGAGAGATAAACATTGCCCCAGGAATAACTCCTCTGCTCTTCTTTGAAATAGTGCCATGGAATCTTATGTCGACCCAATAGAGCTTCAGTTTAACATCTCATCCGAAAGACAGCACTTACTTAACAGTGCAGCACTCCCTCAGTACTACACTGGAGTGTCAGCCTAGATTTTTGTGCTCAGATATCTGGAGTGGGACCTGAACCTACAGCCTTCTGACTCAGAGGCAGAAGTGCTACTAACTGTGCCACAGTTAATATTAGAAGTCACACAACACCAGGTTATAGTCCAACAGCTTTATTTGAAATCACAAGCTTTCGGAGTGCTGCTCCTTCGTCAGGTGAAGTGAAGAGATACATATAGGCACAGCATATAAGCTTTCAGCGCTCTGAAAGCTGGTGATTTCAAACAACTCTTCACCTGATGAAGGAGCAGCGCTCCGAAAGCTTGTGATTCCAAATAAAGCTGTTGGGCTATAACCTGGTGTTGTGTGACTTCTCACATTTGTCCATCCCAGTCCAACCGGTATCGGCATCTCCACATCACAGTTAATATTGGGTTCGGATAATGGTATAGAGCATGGTCCGGGTGAGGACATAAGCTCCCACAATGTGATAATGAGCAGAGTGAACAATTATATGTAGGAGGGGGAACTTTTCTGTGTAAAGATGTCACACTGATGTATTTTTTAATCATTTATTACTATCATGCTGGCATAAATATCTATTTATCTTCTGCAGTGCAATTGAAAACAGGTGTTACTTGTGAGTAAAAGAAAAATAACATATTTTTAATAAAATGTACAGAGTGATTGTTATTGTCACATTATTCAGGAGGTGGGATGCAGAGGGAGATTAAATCAATCATTTCCTAATAAAGTCATGTTTCTGGCTGCATTACAATTAGTCGTTTAAATGTCAAAGAGTAACATGACCTGTAAATTGTGCAGAAGTACTGCATGGATGGACAGTGAGTAACATTTTCACTGATTCATTCATTAGTTTTGGGAGAATGATGGGTGTGCATGAAAGTTGAGCAACCGACTAGCAGAATGTGAAAAAAAGGGGTGGGGGGGGGGTGGGGGAAGAGAGAGCAAGACAAAGAATTAAATAAATATTAACTGTTAAGGAGTACGGAGAGATAGAAAGAGCAGACACTGGAATTGACCCACAGGGAGATTTAAACACGGGAGGGTGATATGCGGGGAAATAGACAAAATGATGAATTGATCCATGGGGAAGGAAGGAAGGAAGGAAGGAAGGAAGAATACACTCCATTTATATGGTGTCGCATGACATCCTGTCCCAAAGCACTTCATATCCAATGAATTAAGTGCAGTCACTGTTGTCCTGCAGGTGAATGTGACAGCCAGTTTGCATACAGCAAGGTCCCATAAACATACTGAGGCAGAGAAAATGATGGGATAGGACTGAAAGATAAACTAGAACAGACAGACAAATAAGGAAGGAGAGAAAAACAATAGTAAAATGCAGAGATAGAGATGGAGATGGACCGATCCTCGAGACCTTATTATCAAGACTCCATTGTGTAGGGTCAAGGCCCATAGTGAAGATCATCAGCAAGATTGAAAAGAGTAAAGAGATTATTCAAGTTGACAGCCACATCCTTGGGCAAAACAAAACTGAAGCTTGGGAACAGATTAGCTACCAAGGCCGCGATTTTGCCGGCACTCAGAGCGGGTTTTGGAGGCGGGTCCAGAGTTAAAATCGAAGTGATTGATGGCAGGTTACGAACCCGCCGCCATCCCGCCTCCACGCAACTTTACAGAGTGTCGGGTCTGCGAGTCCCGATCAGGCCCAACACGAAGCAGCGGGAGAGGCACTTAAGGCAGCTAACAGCTTGTGAACTGCCTGGATAGTCCTATTTTGAGGCTTTTTCCATTTTGCAACATTTTCAGCGTGTTCCACGTCATTCGACAAACATGTAAGCTGATTGTGTCGGGTATAGCAACTTGCTGAATAGGTCACAGCTGTACCAACGTCATAAAAGCTGACTGTAACATCAGTTCAATTTCAGATGCCAGAACTTTGTTTTTGAGGATTTGGAACATATTTTGCAGATCTATTGAGGTTGTAAATGTTTAATCTGAGATCCATATGCACTGTGACCTCCTTGGAATACCCTCTCCCCACATTGACTGAGTCCTTATAACATCTCTTCCTCAACTGACATATATACCAGCAGAATGGGAACCATTTATATCCTCTCATCCTGGTCATCAGAATCGGAGGAAGAGCAACCACGACAGCAGCAGAACCAAGCACAACAGCAGCAATAACAACAGGAGCACCAACCTTCTCCTCAGCCACCTGATGCTGCACAGGGCAGAGGGCGTCAGCGCAGGGCTGCACTTCGCGCAGGAGATACCCCCAACACAGGGTTTACAGGCAGAGGATAAACTTCAACATGCATGAGCATAAGAACATAAGAAATAGGAGCAGAAGGAGGCCATTTGGCCCCTCAAGCCTTCAATAAGATCATGGCTGATCTGATCTTGGCCTCAACACTTTCCTGGCCGCTCCCCATAACCCTTGACTCCCTTATCATTCAAAAACCTGTCTATCTCCACCTTAAATATATTCAGTGACTCCGCCTCCACAGCTCTCTGGGGTAGAGAATTCCAAAGATTCACGACCCTCAGAGAAGAAATTCCTTCTCATCTCCGTTTTAAATGGGCGACCCCTTATTCTGAAACTGTGCCCCCTAGTTCTAGATTCCCACACAAAGGGAAACATCCTCTCTGCCTCTACCCTGTCAAGCCCCCTCAGAATCTTATACGTTTCAATAAGATCACCTCTCATTCTTCTAAACTCCAATGAGTATAGGCCCACTGAGCAGCAGTGCCAAAAGAGGCTGAGACTTTCGAGAGAGGTAGTCGCTGACATCTGCACAATGCTGCACCAACACCTGCAGCCCAGTGTCAAAGTCACCACTGCCCTCAACTTCTTTGCTTCAGGGTCCTTCCAGGGATCAGCAGCAGACATCAGTGGCATCTCCCAGTCGACCGCACACAGTTGCATCACACAGATTACCAATGCCCGATTTGCCAAGTCGCACAATTACATCCACTTCTCCACAGATGAAGCAAGTGTTACCGCATGTGCGGTTGGGTTTGCAAATATGGCAGGCTTCCCAAGGGTGCAAGGCGTCGTAGACTGCACACATGTGGCCATTAGGGCACTCCATCACAACCCAGCTGTATTTGTGAACCACAAGGGCTTCCACTCCCTTAACGTCCAGCTGGTGCGTAACCACAGGAAGAACATTATGCATGTCCGTGCCTAGTTCCCTGGCAGTTGCCATGACACGTTCATCCTGCGGCAGTCGACTGTGCCTCAGCTGTTCAATCCACCAACCCAACTTTCCGGATGGCTCCTTGGAGACAAGGGCTATCCTTTGAAGACGTGGCTCATGACAGTGATGAGGAGGCCATCAAACGAAGCTGAGGAGCGTTACAATGAGAGCCACATTTCCACATAGAGCAAACCATTGGCTTGCTGAAAGTGCGATTCAGATGCCTGGACAGATCTGGTGGAGCCCTTCAGTATGCACCAACCAGGGTGTCCAGAATCAGTGGTCTGCTGTGCCCTGCACAACATCGCACAGCAGCGTGGCTTACCGCTGCCTGAGGAAAAAGTGGCAGAGCGCACAGCCTCCTCCTCCGAGGAGCCGAATGAAGCTGCAGTTGAAGAACACCTGGTGGAGGCAGCTGTCCCAGTGCCGCCAGCACGCGAGCTCATTGCTGGCCGTGAGGCAAGGGATGGACTAACCCATGCCAGATTCGCATAACTTTACACAGCACATACATGTGGCTGGTACATGGATAGGAGTGTTTGCAGGACCTTCATTACACACCATACAGCATCTGTTCAATAAACTGTGCATTCCTATCACTCTCCCTACCATCACTACAGATGAAAGGCGCCCTCACCGTGCTACTTCCATTTCTGAGCATACATAGGCCAACTCTTTGGGGGAAAAATTCAGTTGGTTTGCGCCTCCAGTTAGCGCCTTAAGAGGGCGCGAAGCAACTAGTGCCCGGGTGCGGTAATGTTTGCGCCGCTTGCAAAATTAACTAGACATTTTGCGGCGGCGCTAAACACTACCGCCACGATCTCCTGCGCCGACAGATTGTGACGTCAGTCGAGTGCGCAGCACCCCGTTAGTGCCCCAGACCAGATATTGAGTGGTGCCCCCTGCCTTACTGCCCGCCGCTAGCAACGACAGGTTGAGGGGAGCGTTATGCTGTCAGAAAGGGACTAGGGGAGCACTATTTAAAGGCGACCACTTCCTGCCTTTTTTTGTTTGTGACATTTTTGCACCACGCATTCAGAGAGAGAGAGAGACTTCTGGAGAGATGCAACACTGTGTGAAGGAGTTTTGAGTACTGAGCAGCACTTTGCATGTTTATTTTGATTTGCCCTTCCTTGCTTCACCAGCGCTCTGAGGTAGCGCCTCGCTCCTCAGACTTTGCGCCTTAAGACAGGTGTGAAGCACCTGATTTAGTGCTCCAATCACCTCCAGGGGCGATAAAAACCAAATTTGCTGTCGGAGGCGATAATTAGCACCAGGCGCTAAACTTTGCGCACGGCCGATAATGGCGCCCCAAATGGGGCGATACCGAATTTTTCCCCCCTTTGAATCTTTGACATTGCATTTCTTTAATACAATTGAAATAACGATGACTAATGTCACTTTGTATTATATCAAAACACTCATCCTTGTGACTATTTGTGTGTTAACTTTCTCTTACGTGTGATTCTACGTGACTTCAGCAGATGTAGAGGTAGCTTGCTCAGTTCTCTGCTGTGCCTGCTTAGACACTTTTGGCGGGTGTCCTCTGGGTTTGGCAGCCTGGCAGGGCTCCACAACAGTCTGCTCATCGTGCAGCTGTGCAGGGGCTGAGACGGCCATCTCAGTTGGATGAGGAATCTGGGGCTCTGACTGAGGGCTCCGCAGCGGCATGGGAGTGTGAGCGCTTGTAGAGGAGCCCACACTTCCTTGTTGTGGACCACCAACATCCCTCTCATGGGTCACCCGCACTTCACTGCTAGCAAGTAGCTGGAGAGCACTTTGCTGCACATCAGTGGGGCCATGAGGATCCATTTCTGTGCTGACAGTCCTCATAACAAGGACGTCCATGAACTCTGCTTTCTCTCCTCAATAGATGCCCATCTATCTGCCATAGATCACCATCTATTTAGAAGTGTTACCACGTTCTCCTGAGTCTGGCAATTTATGTCCTCCATGGAGGTTGCCATCCTTTCCATGGCGACACCTACATTCGCCATTGAGTGCACCATGGCATTGCTCATGTTTGAGATGGACTCCTCCATTCTCTGCACACTGACAGGGTTTGCAACCATGGTGACTGTGATAGCCTCCTGCATGTTCCTGAAGCTCCAGCACCGCTCTCTTTCTGGATGGCCCCAGAGGCACAGCGCCCATGTGCAGCTGAGCAGAGCTAGGAGCGTCCTGTACCCTCTGATGAGGATTCTCCTCTGCTGTCCCTGTCTCCACCATCTGCTGATGCTCACTTGTGAGCGGTGATACACCAGGTGACAACACTAATCTATCTCGCGAATGATCCACCGAGGTGTGCGTCTCTGCGCTGGTGCTGGGTGCACTCATTCCTGCTGACACTGCTCCCTCAGAGGTTGCAGCTTCCTCTGAGGAGTCATCTGGCTCTTCCTCCTAGACAGTGGGGAAGGGGGCTCTCGTTGAGTCCTGTGGGGGAGTAAAGGCATGAGTTAGACATGTGATATTTACGTAGCCGACACATCCCATTGTGCAGATGATCAGAACTCAATCTGTATGAACATCAGATGCCATATCAGTCACTCATGAAATCTAAATGAGAGGGTTGCAAATCTATTCTGTCACCAGCTTGCTGTACTGCGCCCGTCTCTCCGTCCCCCACTTCCAGCTCCTCTGCACCACCGACGATGTCGATAGCAGCCTCCTCAGAGTTGGTTAAATTCACCATGGAAGGTGGGCCTCCTCCTGTCCTCCCCCTCTCCCTCTTATTGTGGGCTCTCTTTTCCGGCAATGAGGCACACAAGTGGAGTTTCAGCGAGAATGTTGGAGTGAGTGCAGAGAATCCATAGCATAGATACTTAGAGGGAGACAAAGATGGAGTGAGGTGCCAATACCAAGGTCCCTCCCTGTGCGTTGTTAGTCATTGTCATTGCATAACAGTGAGAGCGAGTGTGAGGGGGGTGCATAGTAGGATGGTGAAGTGATTCTGTACATAGAGAGGGATGGTTAAGGGTGCAAGGGATGTAGGGTAGTTGGGATGTGAAGGAGTAGGTTAACAATGCAAAGTGTTGGTGATGAGAGGAGATGGGCAGCAGATTGAAGGTAAGCGTGATGTTATACTCGCTTTTGCTGAGCGTAGCAGGTCATTGAACCTTCTGTGGCACTGAACCCAGGTGCATGAACTCAAAGACCTGGCACTAACCTCCTCAGCAATTTGCAGCCAGGCTGCCTTGGTTTGCTGAGGAGGTTTCCTCCGTCCATTGGGGGGGAACAGAACCTCCTTGCGCCCTCTTACTCCCTCCACAAGAGTATGGAGGGAGTCATCATCATAGCGGGGAGCAGCCTTTGTTCTTGGAGCAGTCATCTCACAAACAATACCACAGAGGAGCATCAGAAAGTGAATAAAAACCAACGGCTGCATGGGCCCCTTAAATGCAGCTGAATCGAAGACGTCAGAGGCGAGCAGCAGACCCGAACCCACTGATTGGGCCAGGTAATGCTCACGGCGGGCTTAATAAGCCCAGTTAAATGAAAATTGTTACATCAGTGCGGCTGAAACCGGCAGCTGGACCGGAACCTGCCGAACACCGAACCCGACGCGAACCCGCTTCCGCTGGGAAAATCCAGCCCCAAGTCATTTTGGCTGAGGATTGACGCAGGTGACCTAAAGGAGAGGGAAAATGTAAATGAGGAAATTTATACACCAATGTTGAAAATAAAGGAGCTAAGAGCTTCATTAAAATAGTGGAGAGAGGAATTTCAGAGAAACACGTTGCAGGGGGAATTTTAACTCTCCCAATCAGTTGGAAAGGAGTGGGGAAGCAGTTAAAATGGAGTAGCTTCGATTCCCACTCGGTTCCCGCCAATCTGTGATTTTAACACCGCTAGTTTTGGCAGCGGATGAGCCTCCACCTGCACTCTGGCGGGAGCCTCATTAATAAATTCAAATCAGGGTCCTATGACATACATGGGAGCCCAATTTATTTTAACCCATTCCTGAACAGGGCTGCATCCATCCCACTAGACGAATCTGTCGGGAAGCCAGCTAAGGTAAGTAAAAAAAAAAAACTTTTATTGGTGGGTCCCGGGAGGAGCAGATGAGCATCTCTGGGCCCCACAAGGAAAGTCCGGGACATGCTTCCCGTCACCCTAGCTGCAGAACCCTCAGAACACCCTGCCCCAGCCTTATTCTGATGCCAGAGGGCAGGCTCTGGGTTGCCCCCACCAGTCAGATGTTACTTTCCGTCAGAAACAGACGAGCAACTGACCGGTGGGATTCAGATGAGGCCCAGCAATTAAAAGCTGCCGAGCCTTCAAATCACACTCCCACGCGAGTGCCATACACTCCTGGCGGGACTTAAAATCAGCCCATGTTGTATCCTATGGTGTGATTTGGGTCCAAATCTTGAAGTATCTTGAAAGTCATTTGACCAGACAAAAATTGATTTTTAAATCATTTATCAACCCCTTGGTCTGACTGCTATTCTCTAACAGACTCAAACGCATTTTATACCAGGTTTGTTCAACTGTTGAGCTTCTTAACTTTCCTTCTACAATTTACAAGTTTCCAAAACCCAAATTTGGCATCACTGACATTAACACCAACTTAGAATGAAGGAAGGAAGTTTTGCATTTCTATAACACCTTTCACGACCTCAGGATGTCCCACAGCACTTTACAGCCAATGAAATACTATTTTGAAGTGTAGTCACTTGTAATGTAGGAAACGCGGCAGTCAGTTTGTGCACAGCAAGCTCCCACAAACAGCAATGTGATCATGACCAGATAATCTGTTTTAGTGATGTTGATTGAGGGATAAATATTGGCCAGGACACCGGGGAGAACTCCCCTGCTCGTCTTCAAAATAGTGCCATGGATATTTTACGTCCACCTGAGAGAGCAGACGGGGCCTTCGGTTTAACTTCTCATCCGAAAGACGGCACCTCCGACAGTGCAGCACCCCCTCAGTACTGCACTGGAGTGTCAGCCTAGATTTTTGTGCTCAAGTCTCTGGAGTGGGACTATGAAACCTACGACCTTCTGACTCAGGAGACTAGAGTGTTACCCACTGAGCCACAGCTGACACTCAGCTGACTTTGCTGCGGAATTGCTGATCGGTCTTTGAAAACCTTGTAGGGTGACCTACACATCAATTTTCTGATCCCTTCTCTGTGTATTGCTTAGCCTCCATTCAGCAGTGCCCCTCAGGAACCCATTGTTGGTGTATTACCTCTCAGGTGAACTCAGAATTGCATAAATTTTATAGCACAGAAACAAGCCATTCAGCCCAACTGGTCTATGTCGGTGTTTATGCTCCACACGACTACATCTAACTCTGTCAGCATATCCTTCTATTCCTTTCTCTCTCATGGACTTATCTAGCTTCCCCTTAAGTGAATCTATGTTGTTCACCTCAACCACTCCATGTGGTAGCAAGTTCCACATTCTAACCACTCCCTGGGTAAAGATTTATGGTATAAGTCACCTAAAGCTCCTGACGTATGTGCCTGTGCATGTTTGCAGAGGGCCTGACACCTATGTTTAGTAGTTCCATTGACCTACCATCAAAACTGAACTGAACTATTTCAGGTTGTTCAAGTTCTTGAGCTTCTGTGTAAATACATGGGTCGGTATGTTTGAGAGAGTAGGGCCGATTTTAACTTCAGGGAAGGAACGGGCAAGGCAGTGGGTGGAACTTGCGTGCTGGAGAGAGGCCCGAGCCGTTCTGAGGCCCAGACCACATTTGCACGCCGCTTTCGAGCTACGAGCGCCCTGCTGCAACTCGCCGGTTGTGGGAAGGTGAGCCTGCTGGCAATTGAAGCCTTGGGGAGCGCAGGCGATGCAGGGGCCCCTTGGAAAGATAGGCAGTGGGCTGCAGTATGTTTGTGGGTCCAGGAGGACTCCCCCATAGAAACACTCAGAAACATAGAAGATAGGAGCAGGAGCAGGCCATTCGGCCCCTCGAGCCTGTTCCGCCATTTAATGAGATCATGGCTGATCATCCAAATTCAGTACCCTGTCCCTGCTTTCTCCCCAATTCACTTGATCCCTTTAGCCTTAAGAAATATATCTATATCCTTCTTGAATATATTTAATGAATTGGCCTCAACTGCCTTGTGTGGCAGAGAATTCCACAGGTTCACCACTCTCTGGGTGAAGAAATTCCTCCTCATCTCAGTCCTAAATGGCTCACCCCTTATCTTAAGACTGTGACCCCTGGTTCTGGACTCCCCCGCCATCGGGAACAACCTTCCTGCATCTAGTCTGTCTAGTCCTGTTAGAATTTTAAAAGTTTCAATGAGATCCCCTCTCATTCTTCTAGACTCTAGCGAATATAAGCCTAATCGACCCAATCTCTCCTCATACGTCATTCCTGCCATCCCGGGTATCAGTCTGGCGCATCTTTGCTGCACTCTCTCCATGGCAAGAACATCTTTCCTCAGATAAGGTGACCAAAACTGCACACAATACTCAAGGTATGGTCTCACCAAGGCCCTGTACAACTGCAGCAAGACATCCTTGCTCCTGTACTCGAATCCTCTTGCTATGAAGGCCAACATACCATTTGCCTTCTTAACTGCCTGCTGCACCTGCATGCTTACCTTCAGCAACTGGTGCACAAGGACACCCAGGTCTCATTGTACTTCCCCTTTTCCCAATCTATTGCCATTTGTACCTCAAAATTGCAATTGGGGTCCTATATACGTCGTAGGAACACAATTTGCATATTAGAGGAGGCGAGAGCTCTGGCAGCTCATCTCAGGACCCTTCCCAAGATGATTTGTAAATGTTTAGCAGAACTTCCTTGTTTTTGTATTCACTGCAAAGCCACGTAATTCCAGGGATGAGGGACTTCAGTTACGTGAATAGACTGGAGAAGCTGGGGTTGTTTCCTTGGAGCAGAGAAGGTTGAGAGGAGATTTGATAGAGGTGTTCAAAATCATGAGGGGTCTGGACAGAGTAGATAGAAACTGTTCCCATTGGCAGAAGGGTTGAGAACCAGAGGACACAGATTTAAGGTGATTGGCAGAAGAACCAAAGGCGACATGAGGAAAAACATTTTTACTCAGCGAGTGGTTAGGATCTGGAATGCACTGCCTGAGAGGGTGGTGGAGGCAGATTAAATCATGGCGTTTAAAAGGGAGTTGGATAAGTACCTGAAGGAAAAAAATTTGCAGGGCTACGGGGAAAGGACAAGGGGCGGGGGGGGGGGACTAGCTGAAGTGCTCTTGTAGCTGGCACGGGCTCGACGGGCCGAATGGCCTCCTTCTGTGATGTAACCATTCTATGATTCTGTAAGTATCCCATACTCTTTCTTAACTGCCTTATCAACTTGCCTTGCCATCCTTTTGTTGGGCCATTTCAGTGCTGTTGCAGTGTGGAAATCTGATTGGTGATATTTAAATATGGAGTTGCAGGATAGATGGGCAATATGCATTATATAGTATTGTGCACTCATTATTTTAATAAATTTATTTTTTGTTTGTCTTGGATCATATACAAATTTCAAAAGGATGCATTTCTGCCTCTACTGGTGCGATTTTGCCAGCCCTGGGGAGGTGGGTATGGAGGTGGGAACTGCCGGGAAAATGGCAGAATTTGGGGGCGGGTGGCAAACCCACCCCCAACCCTCCTCCATGCCCTCTTGCCAGGAAGCAGGTAGCTGACCTGTGCCGGGTTCTGTCTCCTTGGAGGCGGGAAGGGATTAAAGCCTATTAACTGCCTGTTAATAGGTAGTTAATAGGCAGAAAATAGGATTATCCCTTTTTGCCCTCAAGTACAGGCTGCCCGAAGGCTCCAAACCCGCCAGCTCAGCGAGGCGAGTAGGGGGTCTGCGGGGGTCGCGGGGGGTGGGGTGCAAAAGTGTGGTGTGAAGGTAAGTGATGGGTGCAAGAGTGTAGAGGTGAGTATCTGAGGTAAGTCCCAAGTGTTTTTAAAAGTGTACTTACCTTTGTTTCTTCCTGCAGGCTTCAGTCGGTTTCTATGCGGAGAGTCTCGGTCCTCCGTGTTGCAGATGAGAGATGGCCGTTGCATTCTCAGATGCAACAAACATCTCAATTCTGCAAAAGAAAGAAGGTTGATGAGGTCTTGTATGCAAGACCTCATCAAACTGCAGGGATTGTCCGTGTTTGACAGCTTCACAGAGTTGTCAAACAATGACAATACTTTGACAGATGACATGTCATACGTTGACGTGCTCTGCAACCGGCTTTCCCTTAATTGGCCTGCTAAACCTGCTGGGTGGGCTTAACGAGGTCAATTAAGGGAAAATAGCGTGGGTTGGCCACAACTCGATGGAGGCGGGACTAAAACCTGACAAGCAGCAGTCCCACCTCCATCCACAAAATCGCCCCCTATGTTTTAAAGAAAAAAGAAAATAAATTTATAAAGTGCTCAAATCACATCTCGCAAACATCATTCAAAGTATTTCACACACAATGAATTACACTGAAGTACAGCGATTGTTGTTATATATCACACCACCGTTGTAGATTGGTTTTGCAAGTTACAGCTCAGAAACTCAAATTAATTTTACTTTCTTTTATTTGTAAGAAATTCTCATTTAATCCCAAAGAAACTTGAAAAACAGCACTCACGACTATTTTCATACGACTTTAGAAAGAAGCACCCAAATTACACAACAAGATTTACAAATAACATTAAAGCAAACAGAACAATTCAAATAAAGGTGCATATTAACAGCAAACAATTGTAGAGCTTTAAACACAGCATCAGGTATTCAAAGGAAACTCTAAACATAAATTACTGACTTGCATACAATTTTGTATTATTCCTTGATGTTAAAATACAACATTAAATATTGCAAAACACAGATGAGCCTTGCTAGTGAAAACTTTAGCAATGAGAACTACCTGATATTAAGGGCTTCATCAGATGGTCCCGAACTATTTCCTATACAAGGCAATAGAGATCAAACCTTGTTAATACAATGAAACCCTCAACTAGGAGAAAGAACTTTTGGCTTTTTTCACACCATGATTTGTCTATGTGACCTCAACCCTTTTAAGGATATTTCCTTCCAGACAATGTCAAGTATACTGTGCATTGTATTATGGGATGGGGGGGGGGGGTTAAGGCTGCTGCTAAATTACACTCGGAATGCTGAAGTAAATTCTATTCTGTGCCGATGTTCTTTCCTGCTTCTAAAGAAAGAAAAAAACTTGCATTTATGTAACACCTTTCACATCTTCAGATTGTCCCAAAGCACTTTACAGGCAATAAATTACTTTTCAATGAAGTCACTGTTATTCTGTAGGCAAATGGAGGAGCCAAATTGTGCACAGCAAGGTCCCACAAACAGCAATGAGAGAAATGACCAGTTAATCTGTTTTGGTGGTGGTGCCGGTGGCGGAGGAATAAATGCTAGCCAGCACGACACCGCTGCTCTTTAAACAGTGCCATGGGATCTGTTATGCTCACTTAAATAAGCAGGACAGGACCTCAGTTTAACATCTCATTAGAAAATCAACACCTCCTTCAATATTGCACTGAAGCGTCAGCCTAGACTTTATGTGGTCAACCCTGGGAATGGGGCTTGAACCCACAACCTTCGGAGTCAGAGGCAAGAGTACGACTACCGAGCCAGGCTGACAGGTAATGATTTTTCTAGGTCACCGGCCCATCTCATCTTCTATTAACTGTTTGCTTCCAATTACCCAAGGGAGGCCAGCAGCAAGTGGCAGATATAAATATAGCCGCACCTCTGCCATCAGAAGGAGGAAAAGACACCAAAGACATCTGCTTTTTATCATTTGTTCCTGGGATGTGGGCATTGCTGGCAAGGCCAGCATTTATTGCCCATCCCTAATTGCCCTTGAGAAGGTGGTGGTGAGCCGCCTTCTTGAACCACTGCAATCCGTGAGATGAAGGTACTCCCACAGTGCTACTAGGGGGCGGGCCGGGGGGGGGGGGGGTGATGGAGGTCCAGGAGTTTGACCTATGATGAAAGAACGGCGATATATTTCCAAGTCAGGATAGTGTGTGACTTGGAAGGGAACTTGGAGGTGGTGGTGTTCCCATGCGCCTGCTGCCCTTGACCTTCAAGGTGGTAGAGGTCACGGATTTGGGAGGTGCTGCCGAAGAAGCCTTGGTGAGTTGCTACAGTGCACCTTGTAGATGGTACACACTGCAGCCACGGTGCGCCAGTGGTGCAGGGAGTGAATGTTTAAGATGGTGGATGGGGTGCCAATTAAGTGGGCTTCCTTGTCCTGGATGGTGTTGCTTTATGAACAAATAGTCATAGAATGAGCAAAGCAACTGCCAGTAGGCCAACTTACAAAGCAGGCGTACTTCAGTGGGCTAGGTCATGTGCTCAGCCTGCAGGACTTGAGAATACCACACCAAACATAGAAATGAAAAAAAGAACCATGGACTACCAAGAATACCTCAGAAAAGCACTGGAAACTGCAATCACCTGGGAAGAGGTTTAGCAGTCAAAATCGAGGTGGAATGGAAGAACTGTTGCTGTTCTAGGTGACTGGGGCATTATAAGAGCCATTGACAGACTCTATAGAAATAAATTAATGTCAGCTCTTTCATATTTGCAAGCTGTTGTTACATTTCCCATGCTTGTGACAACAGCTTGAAAATATCAAAATCCATTCTGATGACGGGGCGCTACTCGAAATGTTAACTTGTCTCTTCTCTCCACAGATGCTGCCTGACCTGCTGAATGTTTCCAGCATTTTCTGTTTTTGCTTAAGATTTTAGTATTTTGACCACTAATTTTATTGTGCAAATATATAAATTGGTATAATGGAAACATTTTAAAACATAGATTTGGAAAAAAAGGAACTTGAAAGTGTGACTACATCTGGGTTTTTAGACAGGTCAGTAATTGGTTTAGCAACTAGCTTCATCCCACACCAATGAATCAGTGTTGTGGCAAAGATCCAAAAGTCACATGCTTTTTCCAATACTGAAATAGGTCACAGAAATCTGTGCTATAATAAAGGCTTAAATCTGTTAACATTTTATTGGCTAAATTAAAATACATTTATAGTAACTTATCATTTTATGTTAACAGTTTTCTAGGATTGTTCGTTTACACAATGGCCAGTCTAGCTGATAGGAACCTGATGGTAAGGGTTTGGAAGTTCTCACTAACAAGGTCCATCTGTGTACTCAATCTATGCAATTGTTCTACCAAGCAAATATCACTTCAGTTACTTTAGAAATGCAATTGGAGATACCTACTGCTGTTTAAAGAGTGTACTTTTAAGATTTTCTGTGTTGTAGAACTAAGATAGATCACGTGAAAAGTTCCTTAGTTTGGGAGACACAGTTAAAAGATTACACTATCAGAATACAGGTCCAACTGGACTTTTACAACCCACTAATCTAGCCATGGAAGGGAAACTTGTCAAGAGGCAACTTAATCCAAATTTTTATACAAACGATGACTATGACCAGACCATTGCTAGAACGCACATCTTGGGAGTCAGATAAAACGTGCATTATGGCAAGAGGGCATATTTAACAAGGTCACTCACTGGGTGAAGGTGGAAAATGTGTTAGAAAGTGGAGCGGGCTTGGGCAATTTAGTTTTAAAGTCAGGTGCAGCGCGGTCCTTCAAAGGCACTTCGCTGTAGTTGCGCTGTTTTTCCTACTGTCCTATTGCAATGTGCAGGTGGCCTGGGATTGGGATGTTTGCTTTAATAACCAAGGCGAAGCCAGGGTGAGATTGAATGGCTCCACACAGTGATGTCTGAGCCCGGATAGCACATCTTCAGAAGCTGCAGAGTATGTGTAAAATAAGACTGAAAATATTTTAAGTCACTCTGCTTCAACTGAATACTTTGAATTTCATGCAGTGCGCTGTGATGTAAGAAAACTCACTAAGCACTTGGTTTGCGTGTAAAACAAGGCTTTAATCAACTGTTTCACAACCATGAGATTCTAGTTACATCACTAGTTCCTGGTTACAAAAACGTCCTGAGCAAGCTGGGCCCACACCCGAGTATTTATACTCCTTGGACAGCGCCACTTGCTGGCCGCCCAGTGTTATTTCATGAATAATTTCTTCATGAATGATGAGATTCATGACACGCTGTGTATTATAAGCAGATCTTTTATTCCTGCCACTGGAATGGAAGTCCTACTTATCAACATACAGCACCACTATCAACTATTGGATTCAATGATTGCTGTATGGAATGAGGATATAGTTTTAACCAATCTGTAACCTATTAGCTCTCGAGAAGTTTCACCTCCCTCGCTGGATTGTTCCAGCTGATAGTCTCTGACAGAATATACTGATGGCAGGATAGTGACATCGAAACCTCTCCACCTGCAATGTGCTGAAAGGTTGGAATTCGGGTCACCACTTGGGGTGCGAGCATAGCTTTTGCAGTGTGGGGCAAATCAGCTGCTATTACAGTCTTGGGAGTCTGGCTTGTTGCTTAAGTTTTTCCTCAGCAGTACTGCTTAATGTCGAGGCATCCCAATTAAATTAGGACAATTGAGAGGCATGGTGTCAACGAACAATGATTTTATATTAATTAAAAAGCTTGAGTCAAAAACCTGAACTTGTCTGTTCCCTCTGACTGACCTGCTGTGTGTTTCCAGCATTTTCTGTTTTTGTTAATGGTTTTATATTATCTACTCAATATTAAAATGTCTGTCCACATTAGCTATGAGTGATAGAGGTGGCCTTGTGCAGCAAAGTGCAAGGCAACCAATAAAACAGAATCGCCCTTCATGCCACCTCCAGTATTTTGATAAGTAAACACTTTGATTACTGAGTGCATTCTTATTACACTGCAGGAACTTTTGAAAAGAATAGGGATGTTGAGGAAACATTTCAGTTCTTTTTGTAATTTAAATTTTCTTTTAGGATTAAACAAGTTAAACATTAACGTCAAAAGAAATAGATGACAGCATTAGAATTCTTTGTGTTTTTTTAAGTTAAAAAGCTTAATAAATGTAACTTTTTTTTTTAACCTTTGAATAGCTTGACTGGCTGCTTGGTCTACTTGTTGCTTTCTCTTGTTTCTCAATGATTATTTTTTTCTTCATCTGTTAATTGGACAATTATCCTGTTGGTTTCTGCCTCCATGTTTGATACTGTGATGAGTATATATATATATACTGGAGGGTTATTGTGGTAATTGTAACTTTAGCCAATCAGAATGCACTGCCATTATGGCGCAGTTTCCTGATTGGTCACTTTTCCTGCCTGACACGTACAGGGTATTAAATACCAGTCAAGTGGTACATGTTGTGGGTCATGAATGGGCGGTACTGCCTTTCTTTATAATACATCATTCCAAACATTGAGTAATATAAATTCCTTGATCCATGTTATGTAATCATTTTTGCTTTTATTAAATCTATCATAATGTTTCATCAATTTTATTTTTTAGGAACTTAATTAAAGGAAAACTTTTTGTAAAATCAAAATATCTTTGACTTTTTAATCTCCCAGGAGGCAGCATTACTAGAAGATGGGTGGACAATGTGCAAGTTTGCACCATTGACTGGATGGGGCCAATTTGGTGGGCCTGATGGTCTTTCCTTGCTCTTGTTCTTGTATGTACTTATTTGACTGATGGTTGCTAACTAACATCCCATGATAGTGGCTATGAATGAACATGTTGTTAAACTTGGCCAGGCAAATTTGTGTGTGGGATAGAGACACGAACCTCTATGACTTAGCTAACTCAAAGCAATAACATCCTAATTTCCCACAAATTGATGCGGGGATTGCTTGACACAAAACATTGGACATTTTAGTGTTTCATCTACATTTCATTTTTACCAGCTATTTGCTGATAGGAATGAGAGGTGGCAATTTTTTTTTTCACTTTTAGCATCCAGTGTCAGCATCAGATATAGAGTGAAGTTCTCTCTACTCTGCTTCATCAATGTGCCTAGACTCAAACTTCAGACAAGCACTCCTTAAAGCAACGACATGAATTTTCCACTTTCTGAGTGACATGGTCAATCTGTGCTGAATTATGAGCAGTTCTGTGCTGCAGCCCAATAAGAAATGCATTGAGAGCTTCCTCAACTTATTTGCAATATACCCTTTACAACCTGCGGAAAAACGAGACTCTCGTCCCACCATTCTAGGCTGAATTTGATCTCAGGTTGCAGAGGTACCGATTATCCAATCCTGCTAACATGTGTGTACTGTTATTTAAACCTAGGATGGCAGAGGGAGCTGTAAATATGCTTTCTGATGGGTCTTAAACATTTTAATGTCTAAACGTTTAAACATTCTCAAGCAATTTAGTAAACTAAAATATGTCGATCAGACATTCCTTGCACAGAAAACAAGCTTATTACACATATGGATAAACTGCATGGTTATTTAATATTAGAGACAGCTTTGGTTCCCCAGCTAAAAGTTCCCAATAAGAGCACTTTTGCACTTTAAAGGAATACTCCAGGTTCTAACAAACTTCTATTTAATGGACAGACTACGCCCACCAATAATTAATTTCCAATTCATCCTGGTCTCACTTCATCTTTACACAGATAAATCATGGTGTGAAGAAAGCCAAACGTTTTCCACTTACTCAGAGAAGCCATTGGAGCTTTTGCTACCAGATCATGATGAAACAGTGCCTCCTATTGGCTGAAATTACATGGAAGTCAATGAAGTTAGGCACATTTTTTGTACTATTTTCTCTTTCACCAGTTTACAGGATAGCCATTAACACAGAGAAAGCTCCTCTGTTTCTGTTTAGTTGCTTGTGAAAACCTGTTTCTATAAAATCTCCAAATTAAAAAGTCCTGCATTGGCACTTATTTTGTCCCTGTACATATTACCCAGCAGCTGCGAGCAGTGTGACATCATCATGTGGTGACAAAAGTCCACCAATTACCTCACAGGAAGTGCAAAAAACATTTACATTAACTTGCTTTTTTTTTTCCTGGTTGGGGAAATTGTAAAGATAAACTTAGACTTGGAAATCAATGTTAGAGGAGGGTTCTATGTGTCAAATAGAAGTTGTTCATCTTGCTAGTTGCAGAACTCTTTTTCATCTATTATTGAATGAAGAAGATATGGACAACATCATTCAAACAGAAATTGTGAAAGGAATTGACAAAAATCGATCCAAGCAACTTGTTTGCTGCAGTGAAAGGTTGAAATTCCAGCAGACGAATATTAAAAATTAGGAACTTAGGGATAAGCAGTGGAGTCAGGTAGAACTTCTTTCTCATCCAGGGCTAATAGAGTTATACAATAAGTTAACAGAAAGGACCATTCAGGCGGATGGTGTAAATAGCTTTAAGAGACGTGTTTTTTTAAGAGTGAAGGGTTTGGGGAATATATGGTGAACAGGCACATTGATCTCTTGAGAAAGGGACAGGCAATTTTCTTCCTGTTCCTAAGAACTATCGTTATTTTGAGGACTACGGTGCAAAAAAAAAGAAAAATATGTTCTGGCCTCGTCTCCAAAAAGCGCTGTGCGAGATGGGTAAACGGTGTGTGAAGTTGCACCATCCACTGGATTGATGGGCCTGATAACCTTGTTTCAGCTTTTTTGTGGACGTGTGGGATTTGTGTAAGTTCTGTCACAAAGAAACACTAATGCAGGGAAATGATCTTTAATCACTTATAATTAGGGTAGAGCTGCCCTTTGGTGAAGAAATCTCACACGCAGCTAAATTATCAGGGATACCAAGCATGGCACAGTCCAACAAACTCCTTAAATTTACACTTTTCCCAGGAGTTCTACAGCAGAGAGATGACTAAAAATAGAATTTACTGCAAGTCTAAACAAACATTGTATTTGCCATTGAACACATTATTGGTAATAATAGCGATGCTCTCCTTCAGTTATTTGTACAATATATACATTGAATCATAGAAATCTGCGGGGAAAAAAGGAGGCCATTTGGCCCATCGTGTCTGTGCCGGCCGAAAATGGTGCAAGATTCCCTTGTAACATCTGTTGAGATAAATCTCAATATCATTGCTGGTTAAAATCGGCAAGTCCAGTATCACTTTTGGTTCAATCATTTGATTTGGCCAGTAAAACCTGATATCTGTCTCTCATGGTACCAGCTGACGGCAAAATAAGAGAAAGCTCTACAGATTACCAGAAAAGAAACAGCTCCCTGCAGCCCGAAACTCCACCTGTGTCTACTGTGGAGAATAACACCGGTTGCAGTGTGTTTGGAGTGTGGTTTGTCAACATCGTCTCATCTTGGGGTTGAGCTGACATTGAGAAACCACTCTCCAAGTGTCACTTACAGTGTGTGGTGTCACCTCAACCCTTGAGGGCCTTATAACATGCCCCAGCCTGTGTGAGATTGTGTATGTACTATTATCAGTATAAGCAACTTAATTTTCCCCAATTTTGGATCTCCGAAGCAAGATGACTATTGTTCCTTCTTACCAATAGTCTCCTCCACTGTGCACATCAACTCACCTCGATGTAATGGAGGACCTTGCATTTAGCCAACATTAAGAATAATCAGGGGATGGATTTTCAGCGGGTGTAATATCCTTCATCATTTTGGGTTGTCTATGCTTGAATTACAAACACACTCTGCATATACCTATAATTTTCCTGACTATCCATTATTATTCTATATATAACATATGCAGTTAGAATACACCTCTGTATTGATAAAATGTGTCAATTCTTATATTCCTCCATTAAATTGGGCAGATTATTTTCCTATAAATTGGCAATTTGCGCCTCCAACGTTTGATATCTACTCTCCTTTTAAAGAAATGGCCCATTTACCTGTGCAGTCAAGTAAGCCTGTGCAGTATGAAGCCTCCCACTGTTGAAGAGTGAAGGTAAGCAAAACAATTCACTTGTGCATGTTTCATGAAACAATGGTTAGGAGATGATCTACAGAAGTGCCCGATGTCCTTGCGCTGCGTTAGGGCTTGTATATCAACTTGTGGTTGCGTTATACATTTACATCTTGGCTCGGCGTCAACTGGGAACCCAAGAATCACTTCTGTAATCCATCCCTTGATCATTTTCTACATGTTTTTTTTTCTTTCCTGTGTCAATAATATCATTTTCAATATGTTGTTATTTCTATTAGAATATTATTCAGGGGTACATTATGGGTTCATGACGAAGGTGAACAATGATATGATTGTGGAATTTACTCGTTTGGCTGCTCGCCAACTGTCCATTTCGCGTCAGCTGGTCTCACGTTGCCGATATCTTCATACATGGCGGTCTGCATAACTTCCAAACCCTACATTGAAATGAAAAGGAATTTTTTAAAAATGGCTGCATTCTGCTAAAATGACTTACTATAATCTCACATAAACTGTTTTGATAAAACTCTCAACAGTACTGCATTTGCGGGCCACGGTAGCACGGTTACTGGACTAATAATCCGGAGACGAGAGTTCAAACCCCACCATAGCAGTTGGGGAATTTAAATTCAGTTAATTAAATCTGGAATAAATGCAGGAAGGATGTTCCCGATGGCGGGGAGTCCAGAACCAGGGGTCACAGTCTAAGGATAAGGGGTAAGCCATTTAGGACTGAGATGAGGAGGAATTTCTTCACCCAGAGAGTGGTGAACCTGTGGAATTCTCTACCACAAAAGACAGTTGAGGCCAACTTATTAAATATATTCAAGAAGGAGTTAGATATATTTCTTAAGGCTAAAGGGATCAAGGGATATGGGGAGAAAGCAGGGACAGGGTACTGAGTTTGGATGATCAGCCATGATCTTATTAAATGGCGGAACAGGCTTGAGGGGCCGAATGGCCTACTCCTGCTCCTATCTTCTATGTTTCTAAAAAGCTAGTATCAGTAATGGTGACCATGAAACTACTGGATTGTTGTAAAAAACCCATCTGGTTCACTAATGTCCTTTAGGGAAGGAAATCTGCCGTCCTCACCCGGTCTGGCCTATATGTGACTCCAGACCCACAGCAATGTGGTCGACTCTTAACTGCCCCTCTGAAATGGCCTAGCAAGCCACTCTGTTGTATCCACAAAAAAAAACTGTTATGATGAACTGCAGCAGTTCAAGAAGGCGACTCTCCACCACCTTCTCAAGGGCAATCAGGGATGGGCAATAAATGCTGGGCCTTACCAGCGATGCCCAGATTCCCCATGAACGAAAAAAAAAAAAAAATTCATGCAACTTAAATAGATCCAGTGATAGAAGACTGCCTTCTTTCATTGAGGTCAATTCAAAATGTTTCTTGTTCTACTGATTGCTGTGAGTTGTAACCATGTCAAATAAGTTTGGACAGTCTCAATGCCATGCCCAGTAGGCATTGCTGCACGGCCCATAATTCAGCGCTAAAGGCTTTACTGCCAATTCCTTTTAAGGGGTGAAAGGTTGTTCCACCAAAGAAAGCGCTAGAGTAAACTAAACAGTTCAGAAATAATTTCCCGCATGGGATTCCGATCCTGGGCCTCCTCCAGCTGCCGGCGCGCAGTGCTCGCGTATCCCAGGGGCGCAGCTAGTTCGAAGCGTCCCCTGGGATCACGTGGGCCATGGGGAGCCAATCGGAGCTGGGAATCTACGGAGAGGCAGCGCGTAGACCTGGAACTTCCGATTTTTTTACAGGTTTCTCCGTGCGGGTAAGCTCCTAGCAGCTGCGCAAGGCCTGCTTTTAACAAAGTAAGAGGTTAATTAAGTAAAATTAAAACATTTTTTCCACAGGTTTATCATTTTAAAATACTTTAAAGAAAGGTAAGTTTATTTCTAGCCCCGTTAAAAACTTTAATACATTTTTTCAAAAATTTAAATTTTTGTTTAAAATAGTTAATTTATGTAATTAAACCTCCGACCCGAATTTCTGGCCCATTGTCTAATTATGTTAGTGTTTGAAATTAACACCGCATAAAATAGAGCAAAGGTGATTATCCCAATTTTAGAATGTGAGACTTGAAGGCACCTCCACTTTCCCACCTAAAATTTGAAAAGGGATTTCGAAGGGGCCGCACAGCAACAAAAATAATTACAGGGAACGTTGCTGTCGATGCTCTTTTGTGATGTAACTCACACTGCAGGATTAACAATTATGACATAACATCTGCAAGTTTATTGAGAAATCTGAAACAGTTGATGACATAAGAAAACTACTAGGCACTTGGTCTAAGCGTTAAACAAAGCTTTAATCAATTGTTTTACAACATGGAGGTCTAGTTGTGACCTTCACTAATTCCTGTTAAAGAATGTCCTGAGCAAGCTGGGCCCATGCCCGAGTATTTATACTCTCCCTGGACAGCGCCACCAGCAGGCCGCCCTGTATTATTTCATAAGTAATTTCCACATGAATGACAAGATTCATGTCAGTTGATATGCGGGAAATTCAAGGGACAGTGCAAATTATAACAGGATGTTCGCTGATGTTAATACTAAGTTGGAGGATATGCTGTTTTATAAGGACAGGTGTGTTATACCATGTAATACACAATAGATTATTCTGTTGCTGAGGTGAATTTGTGTGTAATGTGACCTGTCTCTTTAAGGCCATACAACCTGAGGTCAATTAGATACTAATTGTTGTCACTGAGCGAAGTTTATCTGTTAATGGGCAGCTGCTCCTACATACCCAGCTCTTCCACTTGGGGAGGGGCCAGGTATCAAGGTCAGAAGAAACCAGCATGAAATGGATGACTTTTTTTTGCTCTTCTTTTGAAAAATACTTTTTTAAAGATACTATTTGTTTATTGGTAGATTCCTTCTCTGTTCAGTTGTGGTTTGTTGCTGTTTCATGGTATTTCCGGCAATCAGCAGCCAGTTGTAACACAAACTTTGAGGGGTAGAAATTAGTCTCGGGCAGTCGCGCAAAGCAGGCGGTATTGTGTTGGCCGCCTGTTAGACACTCCATTCCAGCCCCAGTGGAGTCAATCGGATGGGGCACTTAACAATGTGATACCGATCGTTTGTACTGGCTTGCAAGGTGAATTTCTACTCCTGCATGTCTGTTACTCTCAAGTGTGACAATTGTGCTGAATTCAAGATTTATTATATATATATATGAATATATATATATATATGAATATATATGAATTTTGATGTCAGTAAAACATGGTGAATTGCAACAATGAACTGTTTAATATTGGTGATTTATCCAGATGTTTGATATCCTATTGTATAACATTCTGATTAGCAGAGGGGAAACATAGAAACATAGAAGATAGGAGCAGGAGTAGGCCATTCGGCCCCTCGAGCCTGCTCCACCATTTAATGAGATCATGGCTGATCATCCAAATTCAGTACCCTGTCCCTGCCTTCTCCCCATATCCCTTGATCTCTTTAGCCTTAAGAAATATATCTAATTCCTTCTTGAATATATTTAATGAATTGGCCTCAACTGCCTTGTGTGGTAGAGAATTCCACAGGTTCACCACTCTCTGGGTGAAGAAATTCCTCCTCATCTCAGTCCTAAATGGCTTACCCCTTATCTTTAGACTGTGACCCCTGGTTCTGGACTCCCCCGCCATCGGGAACATCCTTCCTGCATCTAGTCTGTCTAGTCCTGTTAGAATTTTATAAATTTCAATGAGATCCCCTCTCATTCTTCTAAACTCCAGTGAGTATAAGCCCAATCGACCCAATCTCTCCTCATACATCATTCCTGCCATCCCAGGTATCAGTCTGGTGAATCTTCGCTGCACTCCCTCCATTCTGTAACCATTACAAAACAGCATGCTAGTTGTTAAAGAGTCCAAGCAGCAATAATTTCTGCTTGACAAATATTTTGTACCAGCAAACGATCCACTTTCTTTCTCCACTCTTCTCCCTAACACACCAACCGGTACTGGGTTATAGGTCCACAGACATCCGCAGTCCTTTGGTACTTAATCTACGTGGCCATTCATCATTTCTGAGTCTAGGCAATAAGGCTCAGGCTTTTCACTATCGCTGCATTATCTCCTGAAGATCTGGGGTGGGAAGAGGCAGAAAACTAATTGGAGGTGCGCTCCATTGCACCCCTGCCTTCTCGATTTTTTTTTTTATAAACGGGCCACACCACAGATGTGGCAGATAATATCAAAAATGCAAATGAGGGAAGTGAAGCCTCCTATTCCTTAACGACCCAGGGCCATATGGCCGAGGTCAAGGGAGCAAATCCAGGGTGCTTGAAAGTCTCACAAGGCTGGCGATGCATCCCGCTCAAAGGGATTGCACAGGCAGCTCAGCATCTTGTAGTTGCAGCTCCAGCTCCAGGTTCCAGGAATGACAAAAGCCTAGGCCTGAGCGTCGGTAATATTTTAACTGTATAGGGCATCACAGCCAAACCTGGCCCTTAACTCATCTGACTTCGCATGACCGCACCAAGGATTAACCCCGAGGAGTATATGAGATTAGTGCTGTATAGAGCTGGTAGATGGTGCGAGTTGCACCAGTTTTGTTGACTGAACAATTAGGTGAGGCATCAATATCACTTTCAATGCTGGTTAGGGGAGTGTCTTAATGCTAGTGGATGGCGTGAGTTGCAGCACTTTTCGGGGCGATTTTGCCAGCCCTGGGGAGGTGGGTATGGAGGTGGGACTGCTGGGAAAATGGCAGAATTTGGGGGCAGGTGCCCAACCCACCTCCGTGCCATCTTGCCAGGAAGCGGGTAGCCATCCCGCGCCGGGTCCCATCTCCTTGGAGGCGGGAGGGATTAAAGCCTATTAACTGCCTGTTAACAGGTAATTAACAGGCAGAAAATAGGATTATCCCCTTTTTTCCCCTCACAAGTGCGGGTTTCCCGAAGGCTCCAAAACCCGCCAGCTCAGCGAGGCGAGTACTGGGTCTGCGGGGTGTAAAAGTGTGGTGTGAAAGTAAGTGATGGGTGCAAGAGTGTAGCGGTGAGTATCTGAGGTAAGTGCAAAGTGTTAGTAAAAGTGTACTTACCTTTGTTTCTTCCTGCAGGCTTCAGTCGGTGTCTATACGGAGAGTCTCGGACCTCCCTGTTGCAGATGAGAGATGGCCGTTGCATTCTCAGATGCAACAACCATCTCATTTCTGTAAAAGAAAGAAGTTTGATGAGGTCTTGAATTCAAGACCTCATCAAACTACAGAGAATGTCACTGTTGGACAGCTGCACAGAGCTGTCAAACAATGACAATTCATCTGTCAAAAATTTTTGACTGATGAAACGTCATGCGTTGACATTCTCTGCAACCGGCTTTCCCTTAATTGGCCTGCTGAGCCCGCTGGGCGGGCTTAACAAGGTCAATCAAGGGAAAATAGCGTGGGTTGGCCACAAATCGATGGAGGCGGGACATCGACCCGCCAAGCAGCAGTCCCGCCTCCAACGCGCCCCCATTAACAAAATCGCCCCCTTCGTGCTGGTGGATGGTGTGAGTTGCAGCACTTTTGTGTTTATTCTCGTCTTGTGCCCTGGAAGTAGAAGTATAATTAGAGATGCAATGCTCTAACATTGCTGTGATGTGTTTATAGCATTTGAATTTTTAAATCACCTCATTATCTAAACCAGTGTTGGGAATTCAGATAAGGCGAATTGCATTTCTGATTAGTAAATTAAAAAAATGAGTAATAGACACCGTGGAGGGAATTTTAACCCCAAAAAACTGTTGGTTTTTAGTCAGGTGGAGAGTAAAAAATCTGAATCCCGACCAGAACCCGCCTCCAACCCGCCCACTTCCGGTTTTAACGGAGGCGGGATTGGGGGGGGGGGGGAGTGGGCTGCCAATCCCTCCCAGGAGGCGGGTCATCCAGTTAAATGTTACAATGAGGCTGGCGTGCCTCAGATTTAACCACCATTTTTAATTTAACAGTGGCTGGTCGTGTTTTGCAGGCCTCATGAAACCTGCCAGCTAATGGAAGGCGAGAACTGCTGGATCCAGGAGGTAAGTGCCTTTACACTTACCTGTTGGATCCAGCGTCCCTGTCTAACCAGCCCCCTGCGATCGGAGACAGCCCCCCGCCCCCACAACGAGGCCTTTGATTCCCCCTCCAGCCAGGAAACCCATTCTCCGGGGCTTCCCGGCTGCTTCTAAGCACCACCGCC
The DNA here is from genome assembly GCF_052327205.1 of Somniosus microcephalus. Classification (NCBI taxonomy): domain Eukaryota; kingdom Metazoa; phylum Chordata; class Chondrichthyes; order Squaliformes; family Somniosidae; genus Somniosus; species Somniosus microcephalus. The sequence continues at coordinate 12,255,749 of NC_141010.1, forward strand.
CCCACCCGCCAAAGTATTAAAATTCAGGCCCGTCATGTGATCTCATTACTCATACTCACATGGCGTATGTATGTGTACTTTAACCTTTTTGTGTGTTTGCTGGTAAAATTATAAGATGAAAAGCAGAATGTACGAGCGTTTTTTGATCATTGTGTGTGCTTTATTTCTTTAATTACTGAATGATCGTGGCTATTTGTTAAGTAAAAATACACATGTTAAATACATTTATTTGCATTGTGTGAGTGTGTGCGAGGTGTCTTCTACTAAAAATGAGTGCATGTGTCTACAACAGTGTGTCAATAGTCACACCTGTGGCGAGTTAGAAATTTCTATTGGATGATACTGATCTAGCCTATCTATTTCCACATCACCTCCACATTGGGGACTCTAGGACTAGGGGGCATAGTCTAATAATTAGAGCCAGACCTTTCAGGAGTGAAGTTAGGAAACACTTCCACACATAAAGGGTGGTAGAAGTTTGGAACTCTCTTCCACAAATGGCAATTGATGCTGGGTCAATTGTTACTTTTAAATCAGAGATTGATGGATTTTTGTTAATCAAAGGTATTAAGGGATATGGGCCAAAAGCGGGTATATGGAATTAGGTCACAGATTAGCCATGACCTCATTGAATGGCGGAACAGGCTCGAGGGGCTGAATGGCCACCTCCTGCTCCTAAGTTCCTATTATCCGTGCTTAGTGAAACTGGCACGACAACACCAAAAAAGGTTAAAACACCTTCAATAGCGCAAATATCTTTCACATCATTTGGTTCAAGAGAACATATATTTCTGCCGGTATAACATTAGTTTTAAAATTGCCCCCTTTGCTCCATACCTCATACATGTGGTACGTCTCTGCTTCGTCAGCCTTTTTGGCCTCATTGTTCTGTGAAGAATAAAAATGATTATGTTCACAACTCCTCTTTCCTTATCGTTTGCTGATTGTGTTGAACCTTGCCTTCAACAAATATTCACACTCGTACTGAAATGAAGAGCCCATGGGTTGAATTTGAGCACCAAACACTTCTCGTGTCAACTTTCTGGGGCGCGTAAAATAGATTGACATTCAAATGCTAAAATCATTAAGTTACTTGAATATTTTGTTTCACACTGGGGATAAAATATCAGCTGCAAGTGAGATGGTATACATGAATAAACTTATGAAATTGTGGCTTAAAGCTTTTTCCTGCTAACTCTGTAATGATGACCATGGTAAACATCACGAGGTGAGTGTCCTCCGGTATTATTCAAATATAGGTGTACATGCGAGGCATTAGCAATAGGCTTCTAGGGAGCAGTCCAAACATCGTTGACTTAAAATAAATCATCTCTATGATTTCCATATGTTAAAAGAAAATATATGGATTGACAGATGGTCCTTTCAATTGATATCTGGTGTTAAATCTCTCTAGTGTAATGGGATGAGAGTCTTCTCTGTCTGCTGGTTGCAAGAGCTCCAGGTTTGGATGACGTTAGTCAAGTTCCTAATGAACAGTAACCTTGGCTGTTCTTTCTCCTCACTACGCCCAAGAAACTGAGGCCAGTTATAATGCCCCTGCTACTGAAATCAGTTAAACTCAGCACAGATTCCTAGTTTTTATGCTTGGAGCTTATGGCAGACCATATATTTACTCAGCACCAGGCCACTGGGGCACTGAAATAAGACATTTCTGAAACACACTCCTGAAAGTAATCTCATCCAGGGTGGCAGTAAGGGCACAACAAACTGGCCTGAGTGCTGGCAGGTTAGGGAGGAGAAAATCAGTCCCAGTTATCATTGCTCTCCAATAATGTTCTGCTGGAAAAGCACTTGTGTGGACCGGAATGGGCTACTAAAATTAGAACTAGGGCATTCAGGGGTGATGTCAGGAAGCACTTCTTCACACAAAGAGTAGTGGAAATCTGGAACTCTCTCCCTCAAGAACCTGTTGAGGCTGGGGGTCAATTGAAAATGTAAAACCGAGATTGCTCAATTTACGTAAGGGTATTAAAGGTTACGGAACCGAGGTGGGTAGATGGAGTTAAGATACAGATCAGCCATGATCTAATTAAATGGCACAACAGGCTCGAGGGGCTGAATGGCCTCCTCCTGTTTCTATGATAAACCAGCGGGCTCTGTAAGGGGCACGAGATCCTCCATACAAGATGTTCCTTTCTACGGTCTGCCCAGGCAAAGCTTAACACCCAGGTAGTAAAGACAAAAATCTACCTCAGTGGCCCAAGCAGTGCACAATGTTTGCAGGAGAAGAAATGTTAAATAGTTGGGAGGATGAATTGCTGCTTACTTACTTTGTTAAAAAACAGCATTCCTGGCAAAGAGAGACACAGGACCAGCAGCATAGCCTGAATTAAAATCAACAAGTCCTTCATTGTGTATGTGGCTTTCAGCTTTTCCATATCAATGGATCCTGAAGGGGGAAAAAAACATCAAAAAGCATTTTACAACAGAGAATAGCATTGCAGTCTAACTCTAGCATGCTGCGAGTAGGGTTACCAATGCTGGTTGAACCGTATTCATCATATGACTTTCCATCTCCAACCGCACTGACCCATTCTTCTGCCATTGGTCGCCTGATACATCAGTCAATGATGGTGGCTACAATACCCACAATGCCCTGCACTCCAGAAATCAGTCAATCCATTGCATAGTTTTACCGGATTGCACATGCGCCAGAGCCCCGTTGCCTCCTGGGTGTTTTGTGTCCCTGTTGTTCCTTGTGAGTCTGACATAAGAAGAAACTATTCATATGATTTCTCTCCTGGATAGTACGCAAAAGTGTTCATGAGATTAATCTTTAATTCTAGGACAATCCGGGAGGGTTGCAGCCCTTGTAGCAAGTGTTTCTTACTACAGCATATTCTCTTTCAAGCTACATTGAGTACAAGAGTAAGGAACGATAGCAAAATACTGCAGATGCTGGAAATCCGAAATAACAACAGAAAATGCTGGAAAAACTCAGCAGGCCAGGCAACATCCGTTTCAGGCCTTCGTCGTGACGAAGGGTTTCGACCTGAGACGTTGACTCTGTTTCTCTCTCCACCGATGTTGCCTGGCCTGCTGAGTTTTTCCAGCATTTTCTGTTGTTATTACAAGCGTAAGGAAGTCTTGCTACAATTGTACAGGGCTTTGGTGAGACCACACCTGGAGTACCGTGCACAGTTTTGGTCTCCTTATCTAAGGAAGGATATACTTACCTTAGAGGTGGTGCAATGAAGGTTCACTAGATTGATCACTGGGATGAGAGGGTTGTCCTATGAGGAGAGATTGGGCCTATACTCTCTGGAGTTTAGAAGAATGGGAGGTGATCTCATTGAAACATATAAGATTCTGAGGGGGATTGACAGGGTAGATGCTGAGAGGTTGTTTTCCCTTGCTGGAGAGTCTAGTACTAGGGGGCACAGTCTCAGGGTAAAGGCTCAGTCATTTAAGACTGAGATGAGGAGTTTCTTCACTCAGAGGGTTGTGAATCTTTGGAATTCTCTGCCTCAAAGAGCTGTGGATGCTCAGATTTTGAGTATATTCAAGGCTGAGATCAATAGATTTTTGGACTCTGGGGGAATCAAGGGATATGGGGATCGGGCAGGAAAGTTGAGGTCGAAGATCAGCCATGATCTTATTGAATGGTGGAGCAGGCTCGAGGGGCCGTATGGTCTACTCTTGCTCCTAATTCTCATGTTCTTATGTTGCCATCTGGTACATAGCAGGGTAAATGGTGACATACATCAAAAGACATGGGAAATACCTATCAGACATTGTTGGGGTAGAATTTCCTTGCATTTTTCTCGCTCTCCCACCGTAACTTCAGCAGATGATCTGTGCAAATCATACAGGAATGACAAACAGCCATCTACCCCATTTTCCTAGGGTTTCCGCCAAAGTTCTGGCAGGAGATCAGGAGAGTCCTCCTGAAAGATGCAGGACCTCATGTCTGATTCCAGCCTCATCCCACCAACAAAATGCTTTTTTCAATCAAATAGCGTAATAAACCATTAAAAAAAATTCAATAAATGAGCTCCAGTATACATTTACCCAAAGAGGAAATTGGTGTCAAGCCTTGCCCAACCTCCTTCGCAGAGTTTTAGCTCCTCCAAATTCTTAAATTTTTTAAAATTCATTGATGGGATGTGGGCGTCGCTGGCTAGGCCTGCATTTAGTGCCCATCCCTAATTGCCCTTGAGAAGATGGTGGTGAGCCGCCTTCTTGAACCGCTGCAGTCCATATGGTGTAGGTACACCCACAATGCTGTTAGGAAGGGAGTTCCAGGATTTTGGCCCAGTGACAGTGAAGGAACGACGATACAGGTCCAAGTCAGGATGGTGTGTGGCTTGGAGGGGAACTTGTAGGTGGTGATGTTCCCATGCGTCTGCTGCCCTTGTCCTTTTAAGTGGTAGAGGTCGCGGGTTTGGAAGGTGCTGTTGAAGGAGCTTTGGCGAGTTGCTGCAGTGCATCTTGTACATGGTACACACTGCAGCCAATGTGCCAGGCCTGCTGCAACTACAGAGTTCAAAAAATGTTTGAGTTTCACCGAGGTGCACAGGACTAGGAAACACTGACTAAATCTATTTTCATCAAACATGGGGACTTCTTGGTTCATATGGGAAGTACAGTTACAAACTGCGCAATAAAGGGACCTTAATTTTTGCTTCTGTTTGTGGAATGTCTGCGTCACAAAGTATTTTTGATAAGTAACTATTATCAAGTATCAGCTTGGCTCCGAGGCTGGACTCTCACCACTGAGTCAAAAGGTCATGTGTCCTATGCAATACTGAGGGAATACTACATTGTTGGAGGCGCGGTCTTTTGGATGAGATATTAAATTTAGGTCCCATCCACCTACTCAGGCAGATGTACTTAAAACAGGGGAGGCGTCCTGGCCTATATTTATCCCTCAAACATTGCCAACAAAACAGATTAACCTGCCATAGCTCTCATGTGTGGGACCTTGCTGTGCGCAAGTTAACTGCCGCATTTGCCAAAAGTAATTCATTGGCTGTGAAGTGCTTTGGGACATCTTAAGAGATGTGAAAGGCGCTATATATATGCAGGTTATTTATTTCCTAATGTTAACAGATGCAATGGGCCTGCCTGATTATTATGCAGTTATTTTCTGCAATAGAGGGAGGCACGTTATCATTTAACAACATGTTGCATTTAGACTTTTCAGGAGTCATGCTTATATTTTTCCCAGTTTAATCCTTGCATTTCTACCGGTGTGGAAAATCCTGCTCGTAACTGTAGCCTCACTGCCTGCTGTGCATGCTGCTGTTGTTGTCAGTTCTGTTTACACCTTTAGTTCACTCACCAAATGTTCTGTTTCCATATTCATGTATGTTACTAAATCATACCAGTGTTTCTCTCTATAATGATCTCTGCAGTTCAGATGTGATTACTGCCTTATTACACTCGCCAGTCCTGTCTATTCTAATCCTGCCAAGCCCTCAATTCCACAGAAGTCTAGGGTCAAAACTATGTTAGATTTCTGTTCCATTAGCATTGTCTTCCTAGCAAGGTTGTTTTCCAAGTCTCTTGCTAATGGATGAAGCAGTAAAACACGAGTGGGCTTCCTGCTACTACGCCAGGGATTATTGCCAGGCTTCACCTGGCAGCTAAGGAAAGAAATGGGCCAGGGATCTGTGCTCCGCCCCGCAAACATTTGCATTTGCAGCGGTGGTGCTGGCAGGGGGTAGGGAGAGGGAAATTACATAGAATTTACAGCACAGAAACAGGCCATTCAGCCCAACTGGTCTATGCCAGCGTTTATGCTCCATATCTATTTCTATTCTTAAGGCTAAAGAGATCAAGGGATATGGGGAGAAAGCAGGGACAGGGTACTGAATTTAGATGATCAGCCATGATCTCATTAAATGGCGGAGCAGGCTCGAGGGGCCGAATGGCCTACTCCTGCTCCTATCTTCTATGTTTCTATATGAGCCTCCTCCCACCCCTCTTCATCTAACCCTAACGGCATATCCTTCTTTTTCTTTCTCCCTCATGTGCTTATCTAGCTTCCCTTTAAATGCATCTATGCTACTCGCCTCAACTACTCCCTGTGGTAGAGAGTTCCACGTTGTTACCACTCTTTGGGTAAAGAGTTTCTACTGAATTCCCTATTGAATTTATTAGTGACTATCTTATATTTATGGCCGCTAGTTCTGGTCTCCCCCACAAGTGGAAACATCTTCTCTACGTTTACCCTATCAATCACCTTCATAATCTTAAAACCCTCTATCAGGTCACCCCTCAGCCTTCCCTTTTCTAGAGCCTGATCATCCTTTCCTGATAAGTATATCCTCTCAGTTCTGGTATCATCCTTGTAAGCCTTTTTTGTACCTTCTCTAGTGCCTCTATATCATTTTTATAATACGGAGACCAGAACTCTGCACAATACTCTGAGTGTGGTCCAGCCATGGTTCTGTACAAGTTTAACATGACTTTTCTGTTTTTAAATTCTATCCCTGAAGAAATGAACCCCAGTGCTTTGTTTGCTTTTTTTAATGGCCTTATTAACCGACGTCGCTGCTTTTAGTGATTTGTGTATCTGTACCCCTAAATCAAGTTGCTCCTCTACCCCACTTAGACTCAGGTCAGGTGATAGGCATCACTGCCCAAGTTTTGCTCCCTTTCCAAATTTTAGGTGGGAAAGTGGAAGAAAATCCAGCCCAATATGTCTTCAAGTCTCACATTATAAAGTTGATAATCACCTTTGCTGAATTAACTTCAAACGCTAACATAATTAGACAATACCTACATGAAATAAACACTACTAATACTCCAGGATAAAGAACCTACAAAAACCATTTATTTGTCTAGCACCAAAACCACCTACTTCCACCTCCGTAACATCGTCTGTCTCCGATCCTGCCTCAGCTCATCTGCTGTTGAAACCCTCATCCATGCCTTGGTTACCTCTAGACTGGACTATTCCAACGCACTCCTGGCCGGCCTTTCATTTTCCACCCTCCATAAACTTAAGCTCATCCAAAACTCTGCTGCCCGTATCCTAACTCACACCAAGTCCTGTTCACCCATCACCCCTGTGCTCGCTGCCCTGTGTCCTAACTCACACCCAGTCCCGTTCACCCATCACCCCCTGTGCTCACTGCCCCGTGTCCTAGCTCACACCAAGTCCTGTTCACCCATCACCCCTGTGCTCGCTGACCTACATTGGCTCCCGGTCCGGCAACGCCTCGATTTTAAAATTCTCATCCTTGTTTTCAAATCTCTCCATGGCCTCACCCCTCCCTATCTCTGTATCCTCCTCCAGCCCTACAACCCTTGAGATCTCTGCCCTCCTCCAATCCTGGCCTCGTGCGCATCCCCGATTTTAATCGCTCCACCATTGGCGGCCGTGGCTTCAGCTGCCTAGGCCTTAAGCTCTGGAATTCCCTCCCTAAACCTCTCTGCCTCTCTACCTCTTTCTCCTCCTTTAAGCCACTCCTTAGAACCTAACTCTGTGACCAAGTCCAGTCCTAATATCTCCTTATGTGGCTCGGAGTCAAACTTTGTTTGATAACACTCCTGTTAAGTACCTTTGGATTTTTTACAACGTTAAAGGCGCTATATAAATGCAAGTTGTTGTTGTTACCTATGAGTATCTTTTTGTTTTAATTAATTCTCAGGATGTGGACATCACTGGCAAGGCCGGCATTTATCGCCCATCCCTAATTGCCCCGAGAAGGTGGCGGTGGGCCTTCTTCTTGAACGACTGATAATGGTTTGATACAACTGAGTGGCTTGCTAGGCCACTTCAGAGGGCAGTTAAGAGTCAACCACATTGGCGCGGGACTGGACTTAAGCATAGGCCAGACCGGGTAAGGACGACAGATTTCCTTCCCTAAAGGACGTTAGTGAACCAGTTGGGTTTTTAACAATCCAATAGCTTCATGGTCACTTTTACTAATACCAGCTTCATAGTTCCAGTGATTTTAAAAACTGAATTCAAATTCTGTCACTGAGGATTTAAATCACATTCGAGATTATTTGCTCTGCAATACTTGTCCAGCGATAACCACTACCCTACTACCACGACCTGTGGCTATATTTTAATCTGTTCACTCATTTTAATGGAGAAATAGGCGTGAGTATAAAGCATGATTCCCCATTTTGTACTCACATAGTAGTACTATGCTGAAAGAATTAGATATCAGGGTAGACTTTCAACAATGCATAAAGCTGGCATTGTGTATTGGCCTCCCATATAGAAACCACCTGATCTTGAAACTAGTGGAAATGAAAGTCAGCTGGCTTCTATAACATCGGCAGCTTTACGCCTGAGCGGCAAGGTGAAAACCTACCCTATCTACTCCAGATTTCCTTTCTCAGCTGAGTAGCAGTGTAAACGGTAACGTGATATAGAAGCAATTACTTTTGAATACAACATGTCTGAATTGGATTTGCTCAGAAAGAAGGTTGGTGCTAAAACAGTATGAAATAGTACGCAGGGGTCGCACTATATGATGGAGCCGCGGTTGTGTTGAATTCACTCCGTGCACACTGTGGGATGGATTCAGACATCAGCACCAAGACTGTGACAATTCCACATGCACAAGATTTGCCTCTTTCTATGGACCCTACATGTACCAGTGAGAATTGACTCTGTCTATGATTGCTTTCATATGGTTTTATTTCAAATTTCCAGCATTTATGATTTGAATTCTTACCTTTTAGAATATAGAGTCAAACTGGCTGTTTCTAGGACTAGTGTGATTTCTGATGGTAGCTATGGTGGTGAATTTTGAGAGAGATGCAACACTAGTGGTGATTTTGATGGCAAACTCCATCTTCAGGCAATGCTTTATAGAAGGAAATGTCAGGGCAACCAGAGACTTAGTTGGATTTTTAAATGATTTCTCTCCTCAGTCTCTGTATCTTGTGTACTCATCTGTCCTCTCTGCTTCTGTAGCTAATACCTTTGTATTAAGAGAATGTGATAATACAATGCCTGAGATGTTGGCTTGTGTCTATCAACAATGTGTAGTTTCTGTAACATACTAACATGCCTGGTAATTTGAAAGGGGCTATATAAATGCAAGTCTTTCTTTTCATTCAAACTGTCTTACTTGACTGTATGTAAAGTGGAATTGCCTGTCACTTTAATTCACCGCTCCATTCCCACTCAAACTTCACCGTCCTCGGCCTCTTGCATTGTTCCATGGAAGCTCAGCGTAAGCTCGAGGAACAGCACCTCATCTTTCGATTAGGCACTTTACAGCCTTCCGGACTCAACATAGAGTTCAACAATTTCAGATCGTAACCTCGGCCCCTATCATATTTATATTTTTTATCCACACTTTTTGTTTGCGCCTTTTTTTCTTCCCTCCCACATGGCAGCTGTCCTTCATTCTGCCAGCGCAATTCACACTTCATCCAGAGCCATCCTTTGTTTCTTAATCTGTCCCATTACCATCTCCTCTTGCCTTGAATATCTCTCAATGCCTCTTTACTTCTCCTGCCTTCCATCCTATCACAGACCTTCCCCTTTTTGTTCTTTCATCCCCTCCCCTATTTCCCAGCCCCTAAACATGCTTTAAAACCTGTTCCATTTCCTGCTTTTTTCTCAGTTCTGACGAAAGGTCATCGACCGGAAACGTTAACTCTGTTTCTCTCTCCATGGATGCTGCCCTGGCCTGCTGAGTTTTTCCAGCGTTTTCTGTTGTTATTTCTGCAGACACAGGTTGGACTATGTTTAATGTTCAGATGGTGCCCAGCACGGCGTATGATGGGCCTGCACCATGGCTGAAATTTAGCAAAAACTTTCTGTTCTTGAATTTCAATGAATTGAAATTAATAGGTGAAAAATCGGATAAGTTGGGCAGTCCTCTCCGCCACATTACTGCCCAGGTGGTGAAGGTGAAAATTACCCTCATAATGTTTAAATAAATATTCCCATTAATAAACAGCACAAACTGAGGATACTAACAGGTCCTGGTGTTGAGGTTTGAAAAAGACAAACCAGTGAGTAAGAAAGTCTAAGTGCAAATAAAACCATGTTATCTGGGCATCATGAGTTGGATTACCAGGGCTTGTAGGCCATATATGCTCACGAGTTATACTTTAGACTCCGCAAAGTTAAAATGATGTACACCCTTCACTCACATCGAAGATGCTGGGGTGACCCCAGGGCACCCATCTTGCTGTGAGTGTGAATGGCAGCAATGGAGTGAAGGGTAGGTGGTTAGCAGATGTCAGGGTGTGGCGAGAGTAGGAAGCAAGCGAGGAAGCAGGCTACAGGTAAGGAATGGCAGACCTGTCCAGACAACCCCATTATCTAAGCTGTCAATTTTTGACATACACGTTTTCCAAAATATCAGGGGTGAAATTTAACTTCGGCAGGGGTGGCAGTAGATCGTCCGCTCGTTATACACCCCGTCCAATTTTGCACTGCGCAAGTTGATTTTCACCCCCTGTATGTTACAAAGGATGACATATCATATAATAAAGGTATAAGAACTTAATGGGGCGAAATTCCCCTCATTTGCGCCTCTGGTGGCTTTTCGCCACCCCCCACCCCCGAGGCAATAACCGTGCCTCCCGCTAAATTCCGTGGGTGGATAACGGCGGTGCTACCGGGTATAATTACATCATCTCCGGGCGCAGCTCCCCGGTAGCGCCTCAGGAGAAAACTTCCCCCTCGTGCCCCGCAGTAGCGCGGGGCGATGTTACCGACTGCTGCAGGGGGTCGTGAACAGTGAGGCTGGCCACTTGCGGGGCGCCATTTCAAGGCGCGGTGGCCGGCTGACGTGAAAAAAAATCGTTGATGTAAAAAAACATTTCTGAGCACCGGACATGGGCTGAGTGCTGCGATCGGCCAGCCCGGCACTCAGGGGTGTATAACGAGCGGCACTCCTGCAACCCAGTGCTCCAGCAGATGCCAAAAAAAAATGCAGAGCTCGCAGCGGGGAGCCCTTCCCTTTAATTGAGGGAAGAGCTCCTGCAACGTGGCGGCACCATGCGTGGCCACACGTGGAGCTGCTGAGCACATCGCCCCGGATCGGGACATTCCCAGTCTCTTGCGCTCCAAGAAATAAGTGGAGCTTTTGATTTAGCGCTCCACTTCCCTCTTGGAGCAAAAAATGGGAATTTCTCAAATGTTTGAAAAGGTTAGTGCCTGGTGTTAACTTTTCAAACATTTTTGACTTAGCGCCCCAAATGGCCCTCCAGGGGAATTTCTCCCCCTAAGTAATTAGGAACAGAAGAAGAGCATAACAAACCCAACCCTTTGGTTAGAGATTGACCCAAATGACCAATCTTCTCATTAAATCCATCAATCACTTTTTTTCTCCTGATATGCATTCAATTACCCCATGAACCTAATTCATGCTTCATGGGGTAACTGGTTGCTTTCAGTGGCCTACCCTGCAAACTTGTCCCTTAACCCTATTAATCTGGGTGAAACGGTTCTCCTCTTCATTCTCCTAATTTTCTCATTTTTCAATTTAATTTCAAATTTGTATGTGAACCCTTCACCATAGTGGATACTTTGCCTGGATTGATTTTTGTCAGTAACCCTGTCATTTTTCACACTAACCTTCCTGCTTTGTGCGAGCAAGTCTTGTACATGATGAAGCCAGTGTAAATGTTGAGTGGTTAAGTAGGTGATACAGAATCTCCAGTGCTCTATGTATGCGAGTTGGCCGGGGGAGGTAATCGGGAATTATTCTCTACACTGAGAAACAAGTTATACAGGAAGTATGCTGGCAAAATCCAGGACAAAGCAGCCCGCTTGATTGGCACCCCCTCTACCACCTTAAACATTCACTCCCTCCACCACCTGTGCACCGTGGCTGCAGTGTGTACCATCTACAAGATGCACTGCAGCAACTCGCCAAGGCTTCTTCAGCAGCACCTCCCAAACATACTGACGTAAGAAAACTACTAGGCACTTGGTCTAAGCGTTAAACAAAGCTTTAATCAACTGTTTTGCAACATGGAGGTCTAGTTGTGTCCTTCACTAGTTCCTGTTAAGAATGTCCTGCGCAAGCTGGGCCCGTGCCTGAGTATTTATACTCTCCCTGGACAGCGCCACCCGCAGGCCACTCAGTATTATTTCATAAGTCTTTCTTTCATGAATGACTGATTCATGTCACCCACGACCTCTTCCACCTAGAAGGACAAGGGCAGCAGACACATGGGAACACCACCACCTCCAAGTTCCCCTCCAAGTCACACATCATCCTGACTTAGAAGTATATCGCCGATCCTTCATCATCGCTGGGTCAAAATCCTGGAACTCCCTCTCTAACAGCACTGTGGGAGTACCTTCACCACACAGATTGCAGCGGTTCAAGAAGGCGGCTCACCACCACCTTCTCGGGCAATTAGGGATGGGCAATAAATGTTGGCCTTGCCAGTGACGCCCACATCCCATAAAAATGAATTAAAAAAATAATACAGGTAGACTACCCTTTATCCGGACTTCCGAAAACCGAAACCCTCTAAAAACCGAAGGTTTTTTCGGTCAGCGTAAGTCCAGCGTAAGTCATGCGCACGACCCCCCGCGGACCCCCCCGCGGACCCCCCCGCGGACCCCCGCCGGCCCCGACCCCGGCCGACCCCCCCGTGGACCCCCGCCGGCCACAACCCCCGCCGACCCCCGCCGGCCCCGACCCCCCCGCGGACCCCGGCCCCCGCTGACTTACGCTGAGCGTCAGCGTAAGTCGTGCGCACGACCCCCCGCGGACCCCCGCCGACCCCCCCCCGCGGACCCCCGCCGACCCCGACCGTAAGTCGGCGGGGGTCGGGGTCGACGGGGGTCCGCGGGGGGGTCGGCGCCGGCGGGGGTCCACGGGGGGGTCGGCGGGGGTCGGGGCCGGCGGGGGGGTCGGGGCCGGCGGGGGTCCGCGGAGGGGAGTCGGCGGGGGTCCGCGGGGGGGGGTCGGCGGGGGTCGGGGCCGGTGGGGGTCCGCGGGGGGATCGGCGGGGGAGGTCGGGGCCGGCGGGGGTCCGCGGGGGTTCGCGGGGGGTCGTGCGCACGATTTACGCTGCGCGTCAGCGCAAGTCGTGCGCACGACCCCCCCGCGGACCCCTGCCGACCCACCTTCCGAAATCCGAAATTCTCCGAAAACCGAAACACGGCTGGTCCCGAGGTTTTCGGATAAAGGATAGTCTACCTGTAATCCTATTTTTTTTTAAATGGCTGCAGATTCTAAATCTGCTTTTTTGTTAAAAATGCAATCAGGTTATTTATCATATATGATATCAAACAAAAAATGTACAGTTCAGCGATTTGCATTTTGACATTTTTGCACAGCTTGAAAATATCTCTAACTTGTTGCTTTACTTACTCGTGATCACATTAATTTCTGCCCCACATTGCTGCTTCATATCGTTCACTAAATGAGAGCGGCAGTAGTAAATTCCGGAATGACTTTTTCTTGCTTTTTCAATTTTAAGCCAAGCTTCTGTCCCATAATCGATGATTGTTATTCCATTCTCAGCTTTTACTTTTGTGGGCTTTTTTCCTACTTTATGCCACTCGATACTGTGTTTCGTGTCACTGGCCAAATTTCCAAAGGCACAATGCAGTTGTATGGGGTTTCCTTTCTTCACAGCTCGATAAGGCACAGTGTAATTAATTCTCAACTCGTGACACACTAGACCTGTAATTAAAACAGACAAAATATATATTTTTTAAATGCCCCATTTTCCGCCATTCTATCCTGAAAGATGTGATAAGCAGGGATACAATTGCATAGACACCAGCAGTCCTCCAGCAACCTTACCAAACTTGTCCTTGTCTGACTGTGGGCCCAGATAGTTAGCGCTGTCAGGTGAGTTGATCACGATTGATCCTGTCAACGCCCGTTGTTCACAGACGCGTACTTTCCAATAGGGTGAACAGTATTGCAATCAGCACTGGGAAGCCCGGCTGATTTTCCTCCTTCCCAATATGTGGCACTACAGCCAGGTGCAGCACCAGAACTACTGACCTGGTTGCAATCAGCTACCTTACCTCAGACCAGGAATCAAACCTAGCACCTTCTGATTCATATGACTTCGTGCTACTACGGGGGAATCAAAGTCTCGGTTCAATTCAACGCATCTTCTCTTCCATCCAAGTTTGTCAAGGGTCCCTATTTTTCGTCGGGCCCCCAAAGTTTATTCTTTACTCTGGAACTATTGAAGGATAAATCCAGTCCATAGAAAGAAAGACTTGCATTTCTATAGCACCTTTTGACATAAGAAAACTACTAGGCACTTGGTCTAAGCGTTAAAGCTTTAATCAACTGTTTTACAACATGGAGGTCTAGTTGTGTCCTTCACTAGTTCCTGTTAAGAATGTCCTGCGCAAGCTGGCCCGTGCCCGAGTATTTATACTCTCCCTGGACAGCGCCACCTGCAGGCCGCGCAGTATTATTTCATAAGTCTTTCTTTCATGAATGACTGATTCATGTCACCTTTCATGACCACTAGACGTCCCAAAGCGCTTTACAACCAATTAAGTACTTTTGAAGTGTAGTCACCGTTGTCATGTAGGAAACACAGCAGCCAATTTGTGCACAGCAAGCTCCCACAAACAGCAATGTGATAATCTGTTTTTTACTGATGTTGATTGAGGTATAAATATTGGCCAGGACACCGGGCAAACTCCCCTGCTCTTCTTCAAAATAGTGCCATGAGATCTTTACGTCCACCTGAGAGAGCAGACGGGGTCTTGGATTTACACCTCATTCCAAAAGACGGCACCTCTGATGGTGCAGCACTCCCTCAGCACTGCACTGAAGTGCCAGCCTAGACTTTTGTGCTCAAGTCCCTGTGGTGGGACTTGAACCTCACAACCTTCTGACTCAGAGGCGAGAGTGCTACCCACTGAGTCACAGCTGATAGTAAATTGAGGAGAGAGTATTGAAGCAAGTGTGATAAGAAGCTGGCCGAGAGTAATAGGTGAATAGGCACAAGCTTATGATGACACATTCAATACTGGACTAAACAGTGCTCAGTTTGGCATGGAGACTCAAAATTAAATAAACTTTAGTCTTCCAGGACTGTTGTCCTCTCACAATGAGTGTCTTTATGGATTGAGTTGTTTTTTTTAAAGATTGGAGTTTCTCTTTCAATAAAGTTTGACAATTTCTGGACAGTTTTGCATTTTCAAAATCAATCAGTGATTGCTGTACACTCGTAACCACCCAGTAAACAACTGAAATCAAAATGTACTTTCTAAAATGCAAATTATCTAGGCAAAATAGTTCTAAGATTTCAAAGCTTTTCCGGCCTTTTAGGATTCTTATACTTATACTCTTATATGTCCATACATTATGAACTGGCTGTGAAAACAAGCTGGCAAACTGCTCCCAAAAGCTTTGCCAATGCTACTCTGGAATTGTCCATTAGGAAGTGAGCAATCATCCAATTTTTCCTCCCAATCTGTGGAAAAATTCCTGGTCTCCACTTGACTCTCCCACCCCTAAACCCATCTCTGATGCCACAGCTAAGATTGGACATTTGCTGTGTGGGGAATTGTGGACTTAAACCTATGCCTTGCCGCTCTGCAGGCACTTTGTTGGCCCGCAGGATGATCTCTATTACTATATTGCTCCCATCTCCATGGCAAGTAGCAATAACCTACCCATATGGCTGTTTTCAGTGAGAGAGAGAGAAAAAAATCAGGAAAGAGATTAGCGTTGTCTTCTTCCATACGATTCCTAGTAATCTGTGATAGAAATGCCTGGACCGAGTCCTTTGTTACATGGTTCTGTTATACGACATAAGGGACCTAAAGGATGAGGGCTGAAAAAAAAGCTTTAGAAAGCAGCAGAGAAAAGAATGTAATTTTTATTTGTTAAAGAAAAGTTGAATTAAATGGGATTTCCTTGATGAAGTTCTGTGCATTGGTGCTGAGTGCTACACCAATGGAACGGCATAATAAATTCTAGATTATATTAACGTATTAGCTTATCTCCCATCATGTTGCTCATGGGCCAGAAAATGGAACCCGCAAGTGATCAGGAGTAGAGGGATTAGGGCAGAAAGTCAATGGCGGGCAAGGGCTGAGATTCATCAGGGAGATGGCTGCCTGGGGAGCATGTAATCCAAGGCAAGGGGAGCAATGGACAGGCTACAGCTGAGGTTACCTTGTAGGAAGCGACTGTTATGAAGGTAAGTTATGACTTGCTTTTGTTTGTTGGGCTGTAAGTGGGGAACTCTCATGGGAACTGAGTGACAATTTTTTTTAACCCAGTTTTCTGATTGGTTCTGCTGAAAAAAAACAACTGGCCAGAAACATAGAAACATAGGAGCAGGAGTAGGCCATTCGGCCCTTCGAGCCTGCTCTGCCATTCAATGAGATCATGGCTGATCATCCAAATTCAGTACCCTGTCCCTGCCTTCTCCCCATATCCCTTAATCCCTTTAGCCTTAAGAAATATACCCAACTCTTTCTTGAATATATTTAATGAACTGGCTTCCACCACCCTCTGTGGCAGAGAATTCCACAGGTTCACCACTCTCTGGGTGAAGAAATTCCTCCTCATTTCAGTCCTAAATGGCTTACCCCTTATCCTTAGACTATGGCCCCTGGTTCTGGACTCCCCAGCCATCAGAAACATCCTTCCTGCATCTAGTCTGTGCAGGCCTGACATAATTTTATAGGTTTCGATGAGATCCCCTCTCAATCTTCTAAACTCCAGTGAGTATAAGCCCAATCGACACAATCTCTCCTCATACGTCATTCCTGCCATCCCAGGTATCGCTGCACTCCTTCCATGGCAAGAACGTCCTTCCTCAGGTAAGGCGACCAAAACTGCACACAATACTCAAGGTGTGGTCTCACCAAGGCCCTGTACAACTGTAGCAAGACATCCTTGTTCCTGTACTCGAACCCTCTTGCTACGAAGGCCACCATACCATTTGCCTTCTTAACCGCCTGCTGCACCTGCATGCTTACCTCCAGCGACTGGTGCACAAGAACACCCAGGTCTCTTTGCACTTCCCCTTCTCCCAATCTATTGCCATTCAAATAATAATCTGCCTTCCTGTTTTTGCCACCAAAGTGGATAACCTCACATTTATCCACATTATAGTGCATTTGCCATGTTTCTGCCCAATCACCCAACCTGTCCAAATTGTACTGGAGCTTTGTGTCATCTGCAAATTTGGAGATATTACATCCAATTCCCTCGTCCAGATCATTAATATATATTGTGAACAGCTGGGGTCCTAGGACCGATCCTTGCAGTACCCCACTAGTCACTGCCTGCCACTCGGAAAACGACCCGTTTATTCCAACACTTTGCTTAGGAGGACTACCTCCTAATTTGCCCCAACAAGGTGCCTTAATTCCAATCTCACAAGAGTACCTCTCCTGTATCAGTGTGCCATTACCCTTTCTCACACTGGCTATCCTTTATGCCCATTCTGGTCTGCAACTGGATCTCATTTGGAGATTGGAAATTTGGTGCCACCTTCTGGGCATCTTTGTACTGTGGATCCAGGCCCAATTTCACAAAATACACCAGAATTCGTACTGAGGAGCACGTTACATTTTACATAACTGATACTCTTAGTTTGAAGTGATCATCACTACTGGGACTGGAGCGTGACGTGATCATTGTTTTTAATTCGTTCACAGGATGTGGATGTCACCAGCTCATAGAAACATAGACATAGAAGATAGGAGCAGGAGTAGGCCATTCAGCCCCTCGAGCCTGCTCTGCCATTCAATGTGATCATGGCTGATCATCCAATTTCAGTACCCGGTGCCTGCTTTCTCCCCATACCCCTTGAGCCTTAAGAAATATATCCAACTCCTTCTTGAATATATTTAATGAATTGGCTTCTACTGCCTTCTGTGGTAGAGAATTCCACAGGTTCACCACTCTCTGGGTGAAGAAATTCCTCCTCATTTCTGTCCTAAATGGCTTACCCCTTACCTTTAGACTGTGACCCCTGGTTCTGGACTCCCTGGCCATCGGGAACATCCTTCCTGCATCTAGTCTGTCCAGTCCTGCTCGGCCAGCATTTATTGCCCATTCCTAATTGCCCTTAGAGAAGGTGGTGGTGAGGTGCCTTCTTGAATAAGTGACTTGCTCAGCCACTGTCAGAGGACAGTCATGTGTCAACCACATTGCTGTGGGTCTGGAGTCACATAGAGGCCAGACCGGGTAAGGACAGCATTTCCTTCCCTAAGTGAACCAGTTGGGTTTTTACAACAATCCAGTAGTTTCATAGACACCATTACTGATACTAGTTTGTTTTTTTTCAATTCCAGATTTACTTAATTGAATTTAAATTCCCCAGCTGCTGTGGTGGGATTTGAATTCATGTCCCCAAGTTATTAATCCAGGGCTCTGGATTACTAGTCCAGTAACATAATCACTATGCTACCATACCCCTGACTGCCAAGGAATCTCTCTTTTCCAGACAGTGAGCACTCATAAGTGTGCAGTCTCATTCTTTCAGGTTGTGAATTGTTTTAGGAGATTTGTTTTTTAAATTGTCAAATTTTAAATTTTAACGTTTTCTCTTCTTACTTCCGCCGCCCACTTCATTTGGACCCGTTCCAGTCAGCTGAGATGGCAGTCTTTCATCCCACTGACGGAGCAAACTTTGAACCCGAGTCCCAGAAGCAAAAAATAATTTGAGCTCCAAGCCCGATGACAGGAGCCCCTTTAATACTTGCGATGTGCTCGGATCTCTGCAACGCTTGCTTCCTCTTTCTGTGGAAATGGACAGGAATCGCTGTTTACTGAGCTGTGGTGAGATTGAAGCGGCAACTCATATCTCTTCTAACACGGGTCAAAAAGCTGCAGGGACGAATTTGCCGTTTCCAGCAATATCAACTATGCAAAGCAGTATTTGCATCAATTTTTTTATTTACTGCAGCCTCTTCCTGGTTGCTATAATTGTAACTTCCTGTCTTTGAAATGCTTTTCATATCATTGCTCTGACAGAAAAATTATGCTGAATGTGGACAGATGGAAAATTCTCGGCTTCTGCAACTATCAGAAATTCGATCAAGTTTGTACTGTTCAGCTGAGCGTCGTAGGCCTTTTAAAAGCAAAATAAAGTGGCTTTTCAGATACCCAATACTGTTTTCTGTACCCTGATGTAGACTTTCCAGCATCGTAGTGATGTGTTGCTGCAGATGAATCTTGAGTGATTTAGTGGGACAGCGGCCTGATAGGAACAGGATCATTCTCATTCAGCCCCTTGAGCCTGCTCCGCCATTCAGTTAGATCATGGTTGATCAGTGCCTGATTTACATGCATTAGTTCCATATCCCTTGAAGCCCTTTACCTAACAAAAATCTATCGATCACAGTTTTGAAAGCTCCAATTGTCTCAGCATCCACAGCTTTTTGGAGGAGAGAATTCTAGATTTCCACTACCCTTTGGGTTAAAAAGTGCTTCCTGATTTCCTTCCTAAATGGCCTAGTTTTAAGATTACGTCCCCTTGTTTTTGATTTCCCCCCAATCAGAGAAAATAATTCTTCTGTCTCTACTCTGTATCACTCAGAGGGTTGTGAATCTTTGGAATTATCTGCCACAAAGGGCTGTAGATGCTCAGTCGCTGAGTACATTCAAGGCCTGAGATCGATAGATTTTTGGACTCTAGGGGAATCAAGGGATATGAGGATCGGGCAGGAAAGTGGAGTTGAGGTCAAAGATCAGCCATGATCTTATTGAATGGTGGAGCAGGCTCGAGGGGCCGTATGGCCTACTCCTGCTCTTAATTCTTATGTTCTTATCCTATCAAATCCTTTTAACATTTTAAGCACCTCAATCAGATCACCCCTCAATCTTCTATACTCATAGGAATACAAGCCATGTTTATGCAACCTGTCCTCATAATTTAACCCTCTAAGTCATTCTGAGCCATAGTGGTCTCACAGTAAAATATATATTGGATGCATTCAGCATGTGACTATACTTCCTAACAGCCCTTGTGGTTAGGTGCTCCAGCACAGTGAGTGGTAAGTGTAATTTTGATCCATGGCAGTTCCCGAGACAACTTTGAGAATCTGTGAGAAGGCTTGTGTCTGTGTTATTGGGAATACCATTTTAAATTTACAGATACCACAGTTTCAGGACCTACTAAACCAAGACCAACCTCTTTCTCCCCCCGCCCTACACTGGTGCACAATATTTAGTTATTAATTTATGCTAAGTACACAAAAAAACAAGAATTTAAAAGGTATCGCCTTGCCACAAAATATACTCTGGATTCTGCTTCTAATTCCTATTTGTGGAAAAATGATTGGCTGTCCTTTACTCTTTAGCCCTACAGGTCAATTTTGTACAGCTGAAAATATGTTTGGTGCTGGAACAATAAGCTATCTCCAAAAATATAATTTTCTTTATTCGTTCATGGGATGTGAGCATTGCTGGCAAGGCCAGCATTTATTGCCCTCGAGAAGGCAGTGGTGAGCCGCCGCCTTAAAATAACTGAGTGGCTTGCTAGGCCATTTCAAAGGGGCAGTTAAGAGTCAACCACATTGCTGTGGGTCAGGAGTCACATATAGGCCAGACCGGGTAAGGACAGCAGATTTCCTTCCCTAAAGGACATTAGTGAACCAATTGAGTTTTTATGACAATCTGGTAGTTTCATGGTCACCATTATTTATACTAGCTTTTTATTCCAGATTTGTTTAATTAACTGAATTTAAATTCCCCCCGCTGCCATGGTGGGCTCATGTCTCTGGATCATTAGTCCAGGCCTCTGGATTACTAGTCCAGTAACATAACCACTTATGCTACCATACCCCTATAATAATGTTTCAATACATCAGGCCTCTTTTATCCCAGGTTTTTTTTTGATGAGATTAAACTTCAAAGGTATAACCCATTGATGGGCACTCCTGGCTTGCTTCCCACGCTCTACCCTACATAAACTTTAGGTCATCCAAAACTCGGCTACCCATGTCCTAACTCGCACCAAGTCCCATTCACCCATCATCCGCTGACCTACAATGGCTCCCGGTTAAGCAATGCCTCAAAAATTCTCATCCTTGTTTTCAAATCCCTCCATGGCCTCGCCCCTCCCTATCGCTGCAATCTCCTCCAGCCCCACAACACCCCGCCCTCCCCCGCCCCCCCCACCCCGATATCTGCGCTCCTCTAATTCTGCCTTCTTGAGCATCCCTGATTATTATCGCTGAACCATTGGTGGCCGTGCCTTCAGCTGCCTGGGCCCTAAGTTTTGGAATTCCCTCCCTAAACCTCTCCGCCTCTCTACCTCTCTTTCCTCCTTTAAGACGCTCCTTAAAACCCACCTCTTTAACCAAGCTTTTAGTCACCTGCCCTAACTTCTCCTTATGTGGCTCGGTGTCAAATTTTTGTCTTCTAGAAGATAGGAGCAGGAGTAGGCCATTCGGCCCCTCTAGCCTGCTCCGCCATTTAATGAGATCATGGCTGATCATCCAAATTCAGTATCCTGTCCCTGCTTTCTCCCTATATCCCTTGATCCCTTTAGCCTTAAGAAATATATCTTACTCCTTCTTGAATATCACAGAATCACAGAAACCCCACAGTGCAGATAGAGGCCATTTCAGCCCATCGAGCCTGCACCGACACATATCCCACCCGATCCCCGTAACCCCTACACCAACACATATCCCACCTTATCCCCGTAACCCCACGTATTTAATCCCCCTAACACTAAAGGTCAATTTATCATAGCCAATCAACCTAACTCGCACACAAAATATATTTAATGAATTGGCCTCAACTGCCTTCTGTGGTAGAGAATTCCACAGGTTCACCACTCTCTGGGTGAAGAAATTCCTCCTCATCTCTGTCCTAAATGGCTTACCCCTTATCCTTAGACTGTGACCCCTGGTTCTGGACTCCCCCGCCATTGGGAACATCCTTCCTGCATCCAGTCTGGAAGGATGTTCCAGTGAATACTCCTGTGAAGCGCCTTGGGATATTTTACTACTTTAAAGGCGCTATATAAATACAAGTTGTTGTTGTTGTTATTGACATTTTGACTGTTTAATGCTTTGGGCGTTAACTCAAAGAGTAGAAAACTGGACTTTATTCAGAGGCCGAAATTCAAATCCTAGCATTGAAATCCATTCAGACTTAGCTGCACTCTCCATGTTAAGTGTGCCTGTTCTTGGCTGGGCTGCTAGTTGGAGCATATTGTGTTGATGTTCAACTGTGGCAGTGAGCAGGAAAATTGACAAGAGGATTTCCCTAGTTCTAAAAAAGATCGCTTTCTCGTTCATCAATTGTTGGTGAGCCTTGAATGAGCCCAGAGCTTGAAACCCAGATTGTCCCACCTCCTAACAGAAGGGAATTTGGAAGAGATGAGGGTGAGAGTGGAGAAATAGTGAGAAGAATTAAAGTAAAAGTCCTTTGTCCTCAAAAAAGAAAGACTTGCATTTATATAACACATTTCACAACCACCAGATGTCCCAAAGTGCTTTACAGCCAATGAAGTACTTTTTGAAGTGTAGTCCCTGTTGTACTGTAGGAAACGCAGCAGCCAATTTGCGCACAGCAAGCTCCCATAAACAGCAATGACCAGATAATCTGTTTTAGTGATGTTGATTGAGGGATAAATATTGGCCAGGACACCAGGGATAACTCAAAATAATGACAGAAAATGCTGGAAAAACTCAGCAGGCCAGGCAGCATCCGTGGAGAGAGAAACAGAGTTAACGTTTCAGGTCGAAGACCTTTCGTCAGAACGTCTTTGACCTGAAACGTTAACTCTGTTTCTCTCTCCACGGATGTTGCCTGGCCTGCTGAGTTTTTCCAGCGTTTTCTGTTGTTATTTCGGATTTCCAGCATCCGCGGTATTTTGCTATCGTACCAGGGATAACTCCCCTGCTCTTCTTCGAAATAGTGCCATGGGATCTTTTATGTTCACCTGAGAGAGCAGACGGGGCCTCAGTTTAAACGCCTCATCTTGAAAGACGGCACCTCTGACAGTGCTGCACTCCCTCAGCACTGCACTGGAGTGACAGCCTAAATTTTTGTGCTCAAATCTCTGAAAGTGGGACTTGACCCCACAACCCATATGCTAACCCACAAGGTGAGGGTGCTATCAACTGAACCACGGCTGGCACATCAGGAAATAAGCTTCCAGGGCAGGTGTTTTCTTGAATGAAACATTCGTAAATGATTTCCACAGTTCAACCGTGTAAAACACTAAGGGGGAGAAATTGAGTATAGCCCCGTTTGGGGCGCCAGCCTCGCCAGGGCACTAAAAGTAGCGCCCCAGAAACATTCGCGCCCCCGCACCGGAAATTGAGGGGTTGCGCCCCAAAGGGAAGCGCGGCGCTACTGGAGGCGCCCCGCATCCCTCTTGGGGCGCTGTGAGTGAATATCGTGGTGCAACGTGCCGCAGCGCCACACGCCGCGGCACGTCGTGCTGCAGTATTGCAGGCCTTCCTCCCCTTCTTAAAGGGGAGGGGCCTTGTGCAGCGCGATCTGGGGCCCAGCTGGTCCCCCGAGGATCGGGAGTGCAGGCAAAAGAGCCCGGCACCGAGGAGAAGTACCGGGCTCTTGGAGCGCAGCCGGCACTCCGCGGGTGGGGTGGGGGGGGGTTCAGGAGGCCGGGGACGGGAGCGCAGACAGGTGCTGGCAGGCGGCCCGCAACTCGCCTTTAATTTGCGCCTCCCTGGCCGCAGGTACGCCACCCTGACCCTGTTGGACATAGTGTCCGGCGGTAAATCAGGGGGCGCTGCCGAATATCGCGGCCGGGGCGTCAGCGGGGTGCTGCGCACACCGATCACGGCAGCGGCGCAGCGCTAACAGTTAGCGCCACCACTAACGTCCCGCGGAATTTAGTGGGAGGTGTGGGCAGTGCCGCACCCGGGTGCTAGTTGGCTTGCGACCCACTTAGCACCCTCTTAAGGTGCAACCAACTGAATTTCACCCCCTTAACATCTCTGCTGTTAAAACAAACATTAAATTACATCATCTCTTAATGTCTCTCAATGTCTCTTAATCTCTCCTGCTTTCTATCCTATCACTGACCTTCCCTTTTGTTCTTTCATCCCCTCCCCCATTTCCCAGCCCCTAACTTGCTTCACAATCTATTCCTTTTCCTGCTTTTTTCCAGTTCTGACGAAAGGTCTTCGACCTGAAGCGTTGACTCTGTTTCTCTCTCCACGGATGCTGTCCTGGCCTGCTGAGTTTTTCCAGCGTTTTCTGTTGTTATTTCGGATTTCCAGCATCCGCAGTATTTTGCTATCGTATTAGTATTAAATTACATAATTTTTCAGAGACACAAATTGATTAAAGGTGAGCAGTGAAGTGATAACCTCACACTGTAAAGCTGCAGAAATGGGCACAGCAGGAGTGTGATTTGCTTATCTAACTATATGTTACTGATTGCGACCCATCGTTAGGTGCCAACTTACATCTCTGGGCTGCTCGCAAAGCAACTACACCTGAATTGCACAAAGCCAAGAAATCATTTGTCATTCCAGAAACAAACCACCTCCAGGTAGGACAAAACCCGAATAATAAAAAAACAAAGGAACCTGGAAATGCTGGGCATGTGAAATTTATTAAAACACCGAAAATGCTGGAAATACACTGTAGGTCAGCCAGAGAGAAGAGAAAAAGATCTTCTCTTTTTACAGGTACTAGCTGACCTGCTGTGTATTTCCAGCATTTCCTGTTTTTATTTCAGGACAGCATTGCATTGTACAGCCAAGGGAACCCAGCACAGCTCTAACTGCACGATTCAGTCTCAAGCCAAATACTCAACATTGAGCAATATCACCTTTCATGAGTTTAGCTTAGGCCATGACACAGTGCTCCTTAGGGAGCTGTGGATTCTAACTCAAAGCCTTTGATGTAATTCTATAAATATACATAGGTTGGACTGGAAAAAGACTTGCATTTATATAATGCCTTCTCACATCTCAGATAATCACAAACAGTGAATTACTTTGAAATGAGGTGATAAGTAGAAAAATACAGAAAGAGATACTTACCAGTTGCAATGGTGAGTATTAAGAGCAAGATGTTTGGCACTGGACATGATTTCCCAGTGCAGAAAGCCATTGTATAATCAGAGCGGTAGTTGCAATGAGAATTGTTTTCTGGCTGCAGATGTTCAAACGCTGGCACCGGTTATCTGAACTAAGTTATCTTAATCAAGAAACTTCAACCCAGTCCATAGTAGCCTCATCTCCTATTGGCGAGATGCAATGAATGCTGTTGAATGATAATGTGTGATTTCCTCTGTAATTAATTTTAGCTGAAACAGGAAAGACTCAGTCCCCAGTGACACTAGCTATACAAAACAGAATGATCTGCAGATACAGATTTCTTTTAAATCAATTACAGTACTGTTTTTGTGCTAGCCATTAATGAAACTTTAAAAGCAATGTTCAAAATTTTTGGAACCAAGTTTCAAACTTTATAAAGCTCAATTTTTTAAAGTTCAAATTATTCCATTTCAAACTCTACTAGAATATATTGCAACAAAAGTTGTATTTCTTTTAACTTTTGTTCTTATTTCTACATCTAAATGTAAATGTGATTGTTCTAGATTGACAGAGAGAAAGTTTCAATGCTACAACCAAAAGCAAGCAGGCGCAATGGCCGTGAAATTCAGGGATGTAGCGCCGGCTGTCAAGTCCGGTTTTTGTTGAAAAGATGGCGGCTGCCTCGCTTCCAGCGCGGAACGCGGTGGCCGTCATTTTGGAGAGGTCGTTAGCACTGCCATTGCCCACGCTCGCCTCTCACGTGCAAATATGCAGATCGTGAGGTCAAGTGGCGTACAACGCCTGAATTGATGTACGACTGCGATTTTGGACATCGCCGCTCTCCATACCGCCCCTCTCCAAACAATGCACGGAAGAACGTGCGTGCAGCAGTACTACAGAGTCACTGACAGCACTTCTTAAAGGGACTCGCACATCTTTCGGGTAAGTTTCGATTTCAGCTTTTGGACTTTTATTTTACGTTTTATTGGAGTAGTGGCTCAGTGCAAGCTGTTAAAGTGTGCAGGGAGTGCTGCTGGATGCTTGCAAGGCTTTGGACATTAAATGAAGGCCTCTGGGAAGACCACTTGCTCCCAGTCCTGGGGTCACATGGAGCTGCAGCAGAGGCAGCAAAGGGGACAAGCTGCTCGCAGAGGGAAGAGGAAGAAGCAGAAGAGGAGGAAGCGGAAGGAAGGAGGCAACGCAAACAGCCCCTCTCTGGCCAGGATATTCGGGATCGAGTCAACCACCTGCGGTACCAGTGAACACAACCCCAATTCCCCTTTCAACATTAGTCCCACACCTTACCTTCCCTCTGTTACTGACCATCACAGCGTCCTCTTGGCCACAATGCTGAAATAAAAGCCACCACAAAGCAAACTTTCCAATCCAACTTTATCCATATATGCATCCAATATTACATCAAAAAATCAACTAGTCACCCTTGTGCATTCCCTTAGTGACTGTCTTACATCTGCCTTTGCCTATCGTAGTGATGTCATGCAGTGCTACCCCAGTGGTTGCAGCATGGCTGGTGGAAGGCTGCTGACTTTCAGTGGGGGACACTGCAGATGGCCGAGCAAGTGGCTTGGAGTGTGAAATCGAGTGACGGTGTTTCTTCTTCTTCTTTACTCTCCTCTCCTTCTTCTTGGTCAACCACTGGCTGGGCAGGCTGGATTTCTTGGGTGTGTGAAATGAGGAAGGTACAAGGGTCGGATTGTGGTGAGGGGAGGTCGGGAATGCAAGAGGTGCATGATTACACAATGTGCAGCTTGTACATCAGAAGAGATTGTGGGATGAGGGGGAAGTGGGATGTGAGAAGGAGGATAACGTATGAGGATACCAGCATCTTGTATTCTTTCAGCCCCGCCACTGGCCAAGGGCTCAGCCATGCCCCTGCCAAGAATGGCCAGCACCGTCTCCTCCAAGGGCGTGAGGTGAAGCTAGGAATGGGAGATGTGCCTCATGTTTGGTACAAATTGTTGTAGGTGAGTGATGGGGGGTGGGGGTTATGCATTGAACAGTGTGTGAGGCTAGTGGTGCAGTTGATAGAAGATGGCTTTTGAAGATGCATTCACTGACCTTGACCACTGGTCTGAGATCCTGAAGCTTCTTTTGGGCCCTGGAGCCAGGTACTTGGGGCGACACTGCTTTTTTTTTTGCAGAAGGCAGTTCAGCTTTAAGGGCTCGAGACTGCCTTGAAAACTAACAGCCTTGATTTAAGGAAATGCAGTGTTGCTCCAGCAACGCGACCTTGGGCCTCCTGGTGAGGGCACAGCCAGTCAGCAACGCGATAGTCGCTGGGCTGTGCGCTAAAATCATTTAATTTAGCAGGCAGCACCAAATTAACATGCTGCCTGCGCTCTCTAAACGGGCGTTGGCAAAGCTCGTCCCACAGTGCCCCCAGCCATTTTCGGGCCTTATCGAATTTCCCGGCCGCTGACTTTTACATTGAAGGCTCCTGAATTAAGGCACAAAGGGCGACTGAGATAACCTTATAGAGGTGCATAAAATAGTAAACAGCATGGAAAAGGTCAAGTTGAAATGCTTCTCAAACTAAATCATAACAGCATGACAAGGGGACACAATTTCAAACTAGTAAAAGATACGTTTTGGACGTTGGGCAGAAGTTCTTTCTACAAAAAGAGATCAATGCGTAAAACTGATTTCCTCCTGGGTAGGGTGATAGAAGTGAGAATGAATGAATGTGCATTTATATAGCGCCTTTCAGGACCTCACCTCAACAAAGTGCTTCATAGCCAATTGAGTACTTTTCGAGTGTAGTCAGTATTGTATCACGGCAGCCAATTTGCATACAGCAAGGTCCGACAAACAGCAATGAAATAAGTGACCAGATTTCTTTTCCGTGATATTGGTTGAGGGGTAAATGTTGGCCAGGACATTGGAAGGACTCCCCTTGCTCCTCTTTGAATAAGGGGATCTTTTATGCGTATCTAAGAGAGCAGATGGTGCCTCAGTTTAACATCTTATCTGAAAGAAAATAACAACAACTTGCAATGGCACAGCGCCTTTAACATAAGAAAATGTTCCAAGGCAATTCACGGCGGCACAAATGGACACCAAGGAGCTAAGAAAGAAGAGCTAGGGAGCTGACTGAAAGCCTGGCCAAGAAGCTAAGGGGGAGAAATTCGGTATCGTCCCGTTTGGGGCGCGATTATCGGCCGGGCGCAAAGTTTAGCGCCTGGCGCTAATTATCGCCTCCGACTGCAAACTTGGCTTCTATCACCCCTGGAGGTGATTGGAGCGCTAAATCAGGCGCTACACACCTCTCTTAAGGCGCTAACGCAGAGGAGCGAGGCGCTACCTCAGAGCGCTGGTGAAGCTCATGTGATGTCAGTCAGCAATGGAACACAGACACACTGGCGCCAGTCAGTTCTTAAAGGGGAGGGTTCATCTTGCTCTCCATCCACATCCTGCTCATTGCAGCCTTGAATCTCGGCCTGGAGAGACCTGTACATCAAATCTGCTGGAAAGAACAATGGAGAGGCCCAGGGAAAGAGCTCAGAGTGCAGCCCCCATAGTCTCTTCTAAAGCGATGCAAGGAAGGTCAAATCAAAATGAACCTGCAAAGTGCTGCTCGGTACCCAAAACTCCTTCACACAGTGTTGAATCTCTCTAGAAGTCTCTCTCTCTCTCTCTCAGAATGCGTGGTGCAAAAATGTCGCCGACAAAAAAAAGCAGGAAGCTGTCACCTTTAAATAGCGCTCCCCCAGTCCCTTCCTGACTGCAAAACGCTCCCCTCAACCTGTCGTTGCTAGCGGCAGGCAGTAAGGCAGGGGGCGCCACTCAATATCCGGTCTGGGGCGCTACCGGGGCGTTGCACGCTCGACTGATGTCACGATCTGCCAGCGCAGGCGATCGTGGCGGTAGTGTTTAGCGCCGCCGCAAAATATCTGGTCAATTTCGCGAGCGGCGCAAACATTGCTGCGCCCGGGCGCTAGTTGCTTTGCGTCCCATTAG
The DNA here is from genome assembly GCF_052327205.1 of Somniosus microcephalus. NCBI lineage: Eukaryota > Metazoa > Chordata > Chondrichthyes > Squaliformes > Somniosidae > Somniosus > Somniosus microcephalus. The sequence goes on from NC_141010.1 coordinate 12,284,622, forward strand.
CGCCCTCTTTGGTTGCTTTGCGCTAACGAGAGGCGCAAAGCAACCAAATTTTTCCCCCTAAGTGTTTTAGGCAGCATTTGAAGGAGGAGAGAGAGGTAGCAAGGCAGAGAATTTAGGTAAAGAACAATGTTTCCATTAAGCTGCGAGGCTGCGCAACGGTGTGGAGGTCCTGCACAGGCCGCTCACCAGCTTTTAAATGGAAAAACCGTGTACGTGTGGAAATTTGAATGGGCCGCACTGCCCGTTAAAGGGGCCGGGCACCCAACAAAAAAATTAGAGGGAGCATTGGTAAAGAGTTCCAACATTTGGAGCTAAGATGGCTGAAGACTCCGTGACCAAAGATGGAATAGAGAGTGAAGAAGGCTGCAAGAAGGGCAGAGTCAGAAGAATGGAGGCTGTCCCCTGGCACGAGGAGGTTGCAGAGTTAGGGAGTGGTGAAACCATGAAGGGACTTGTAGATGAGTACAAGGGTTTGAATTCAATATATTAGGGGGTGGCGAGGATAGAAGTGATGGGGAAGCAGGACCTGGTGCAAGATAGGATGAGGGCAGTGGAGTTTTGAACAAATTGCAATTTATCCAGGGTGAAACTCGGAGACCAGCAAAAAGATCATTGTGGTTAGAAAGATAGAAGTTTATATGATGCTTGTTGCTGGGTGAAAATTGATGTGCCTCAATAATTCCGAGACTCGATGTTAGCGAAACAAAACAAGGCTTTTATTAACTTAGAAGATAACACGCAGTGGAGAGAGGTATCTTCCATCTGGAGGTCTGCAGTACTGGATATGAGGCCAGACTGCTTGCTTACATAGGGGCCAGGTATGGGCGGAGCCCTACACACAATGCATTCTATACATTCCAATATACAATACAATGGTGAGGAGAAACCTGAAACCAACCACAGTCACAGGCAGTGATATACAATACAATGGTGAGGAGAAACCTGAAACCGACCACAGTCACAGGCAGTGATGAATGGAATATTTCATCACAAAAATAAATTCACATCTAATCTGTGGTAAAGTAAAAGGTGCAGTTTATTGAAAACAGAGCTCTGGGAGAAGCGTCTCAGACCCCGCGGTCTGTGCGAGCACCTTCTCCCCGATCAACAAAATTCACAAGCTTATATACAGTACAAGACTGGAGCACACCGATAACCGTTATTACATTACTTATTCCTTGGCCAATCCGGCCCAATTATATTCCTTCAAAAACAACCTAATTATAACTTTACATCGTTAGCTAAGCCCTTTCTTTCAGTTCTGTCTTTTATCTAAGTTTGTCCAGTTATCTGGATCGCAGGGTCCATTCTTGCTTCATCGTGGCGTCGGCCGATCTGAGTCAGTGACTCGTGATTGGACATGGCTTAAAGGTTAATCAAATATACCTTACATACATCCGCATGACAGTTGTTACTTCGTAATCCGATTGTTCTGCAAATGTTAACCTTGTTATTGCAGCTTCTCATATCTCCACATGCTTAATCACTTTTGTAGTTCAGTTTCTGACCATCTGTTCCATTTGTGGTTTCAACTAGTTTCAACTGAAACTAGGTTGTCATGCTGTGTCGTTTGACTGCAACATTCAACTGGCTCAAATCCCAACCCTTCACTTGTCATGACCTCGGAACATCCCAAAGCACTTAGTAGTTGAAACATTGGCCCAGAAATGCGGGTCGGGGGCTTCCCGCGGGTGCAAGCCCCCGATCTGCACTTACCTAGCGCGCCGGCTGTTGAGCTGTGGGCCCCCATGGAATTCCGATCCGGGGCCTGGTCCAGCTGCCGGCGTGCAGTGCTTGCGTATCCCAGGGGCTCAGTTAGTTCAATGCGTCCCCTGGGATCACGTGGGCCATGGGGAGCCAATCGGAGCAGGGAATGCTCCATTCATAAGTCTGACAGGAAGTGCTGTCAAACTTAGAAATACTACGGGCCCTTTCTTCTTACAAAACATCACTAAATTTTCAAATAATTTTTTTTTTAAATCACATTTTTTAAATAAACTATAAATTAAATGAAATAACTATTTTAAACAATAATTTAAATTTTTGAAAAAAATAATTGTATTTTCTAACGGGGCTAAAAATAAACTTACCTTGCTTTAAAGTATTTAAAAATAATAAACCTGTGGAGAAAATGTTTTAATTTTAATTAATTCACCACTTACCTTGTAAATTCTGCAGGCTTACCTTCCCGGGAAAACCTGTAAAAAAAAACGAAGTTCGATGTGCATGCGCAGCCTCTCCCGCGCACGCGTTCGACCTCTGAACCCCTGCTTTCAGGGGAATGGAAGTGCCGGTTTCCCGCGCATGTGCAGTGCATGCAGGAAACCGGCACTTCCATTGGGCCTACGGGTGAGTACCCCATGCGTACTCACCCGTGGAGACCCGAATTTCTGGGCCATTAGTAATGGCGGCTTCTCGTGCTGTGTGCACCTGTAGATGCTTTGAGCTGACCTTGCATGGTCCTGGTGCACAGCACAGGCCACATTGGGAGCATTCAGAGTCAAGGGCTGGGTTATCCAGTGCCTAACAATGTATGCTAATGACATTTGACTACAAGTTTGGTGGAGCATCACAGAAAAACAACGCACAGTACTTTGTCATATACTTTCCAAAGCAATCCAAGCCCGGACAAACAGTGAATGTACCAAGCTGGTAGATTTGGCAGATGTTGGCTGTTGTTCCTCAGAACAATAAGATCCCCAAAATCCAGACTCTCAGCCCTTGTGAAGCAACGGCAAAACAATTTAAAAAAAATTAATTCACGGGATGTGGACATTGCTGGCAAGGCCAGCATTTATTACCCATCCCTAATTGCTCTTAGCTGAGTGGCTTGCCATTTCAGAGGGGCAGTTAAGAGTCAACCACATTGCTGTGGGTCTGGAGTCACATATAGGCCAGACCGGGTAAGGGCGGCAGATTTCCTTCCCTAAAGGACATTAGTGAACCAGTTGGGTTTTTATGACAATCCGGTAATTTCATGGTCACCATTACTGATACTAGCTTTTTATTCCAGATTAATTTATTAACTGAATTTAAATTCCCCAGTTGCTATGGTGGGATTGTGAACTCATGGGGTTCGATTTTCAGTGTGCCATGGAGTCGGGTTTGGAGGCGTGCAGGGGGTTAAATTCCCGAAATCGGGGGTCCCGACCCCATCCCGCCCCCAACCCGCCTCCATGCCAATTTCAAAGGAGGTGGGTACCCACCCCGCACTGGGACCCGTCTCCCCGAGACGGGAAGGGATTAGTGCCAATTAACTGCCTGACGGGCAGTTTTTAGCCTAATCCCTATTTTTAAGCTTGAACTGTGGGATTCCCGACAGCTCCAAACCACGCCAAGTTGGAGGAGTTGGGCTGTCAGGTTGAAGGACTTGGAGGGGTCAAGATGTCGGTGTTCAGGTGAGTGATGTGTGCATGAGTGCAAAGGTAAGTGTGTTTGGTGTGTCTAAAGTGATTAAATAAGTTTTACATACCTTTTCTTACCTTTTCAGCCTTCCTTCCTTTAGGTTCGGGGAGTCCCTCATCTCACCGGCACAGAAAGCAGAATGGCTGCGATCTGTCAAAAGTGACAGCCTGCAGCTTACTGTGCGGGAGAGATTTCTAACCGAGTCTGTGGAAAAGGACTCGGGTTAGAAGTAAGACTGTCAGTGTTTGACAGCTTCAAACAGCTGTGAAACGCTGATATTTCATCTGTCAAAACATCTTGACAGATGAAATTTCAGTCTGTGACGTCACTTATTGCCGGGTGGCCCTTAATTGGCCTGCTGAGCCCACTGGGCGGGCTCAACAAGGTCAATCAAGTTAAAATCGCGTGGATTGGCCGCATCTCGATGGAGGCGGGGCTACAACCCCGAAAGTTGTAGTCCCGCCTCCAACCCGACTCCTGAATGAAAATCCTGCCCACTGTCTCCAGATCATTAGATCCAGGTCCAGCTTGGGATTACTAGTCCAGTAACATAACCACTATGCTACCGTTCCTGGGTAGGGTCAATATAAAGGAAGCAGGAGATGGGAAAATGGAGACCTAGTTCCATCTGAGGGTGTGTGGCAACTTTTCTGTGGCCTTCATGCCCCACTTCTTCACTCATTGCCTTTCTCAATGCAATCACATCAGAAACTGGACATCAAAACCTTGGCCTAGAAATTGAGTTTGCCTCCGCCAGGGCTGTAGCGCCCGAAATTTAGCGCCAGCGTTAATTGCCGCTGCGCCCGCCAAAAATTCAGCTGCGCCGCGCCCAGACGGCTGCGGGCGCTAATGGAGGGTGTCAGCGCCTCGCAATGGGCGCTGAATGCAGGATTGCGGCGCTAATCCCCCGCTGCGGCACCCGATGTGGTGCGGCAGGCTGGGGTACTGCAGGCCTCCTCCTTCTGTTAAGGAGGAGCTGCCTGCAGCCGACCGCTGGCCGGTGGAATCGCACGAAAAATGAGCCCGGCACCTCGGAGAAGTGCCGGGCTCGAGGCCCACACACATCTGTGCCGCAGGGGGGTGGTGGAGGAGTCCGGGGAGGGAGGTGCGGGCAGGCGGCCGCCGGGAAAGCGGCCGGCCGCCGCGCCACCTTAATGCGCCGGCGCTAAGTCCAGCAAGAAACTTTTGAAAAATCGTTGGTTGCGGCTGCCACGGGCGAGGCGGCCGCAACTGAATTTCGGCGTCCGGCCGCGTTACCACGGCAACCGGGACGCTGCGCACACCGATGACGTCATCGGTGCCGGCGCAGCGCTACCGGCTAACGCCGATGGTAGGGCCCAAATCAATTTCCGAAGCGGCTATAATTCCGGCGCAAGGCCCTCTAGCGCCTCTAATTGGGCGCTAACCCCACTCAACTTCTAGGCCCTTATCTGCTATTCCACAGAAAGTGTCTGGCAGTATCCTTGCTGTTCAAGCCAGATCTTAACCCATATCTTTCTTCTCTTTCCCTAAGTCTGCTAGAGATTACTCACACTTGAGGTTCATGGCAAGTGATGTGGAAATTCCTCTGACAATGCACCATAATTCAATCTTACCCTGCTAAGCAGCAGCTCAGCAATATATCCCCTTGTGACTTAAAGGAGAGTGGAGGAGGTGATGCCTGGAGTTTAAGTGATTAGGAGCAGGTATTGAAACAAAGGAACCAGTTGTGTGAAATGCCAGCTCATGTCTTTTCTCAGGGAAAGGAAGAGGACAGGAATGTGGACCTGACCAGGCAAACTTTTGGGAGTGTGCTTAGAGCTTTCAGGATATGGCAGCTAGTGCGAAAGATTCCATGCCAGTATGGAGCAGATGATTAGCCCAGGGTCATCTGCAACAGAGCCCCCATGACCTAGCCTGTAATGCCAGTAATAACATCTCTCAAGAATACCTAGATACTTACATTGTTGCCAAGTGCACTCCTTTAAGAGCTGCCTTGCTGGATGTTATGGCCCTACACGAAATATAGGAAACTTTTTTTTATCCGGCACGGACGGGACCGACGTGGTGCCGGTTCATCAAAAATTCCAGATAACCGAAAGCTATAGTAAAAGATACGGAGCTGAGCGCTCCGTATAAAGCAACAAACCCTGTTGCTTAGCAACAGCTTCAGAACAATGGCCACAAGTTGCAAGCGTCTCTGTAGCTTAGCAACAGCTGCAGCCACACCCTTGCACAGCAACAAATGGAGGAAGGCAAGTAATAAAATTACCTGAACCTACTCCTGAATTTTGCCGGTTAACCGAGATTTCCGGTTATTTAGGTGCCGGTAAATCAAAAGTTTCCTGTATATGCTAATCTCTCTAGGCATACTTTAAAATTGGAGTGTGGTGGGGCGGGGACGGCAGTGCCACACAATTGGACGGGACCGGTCCTCCGAGCTGCTGGTGTAGCTCAGCCTGCGCCACTAGCCATCTGAACCCTACTTTAGCTATCAGTGTTAAATCAGGGCTACAATGGCTCATCGCTACATAAAGACACAGTTTTACATGGTGTGCCCGCCACAGCTACTTGCAAAAATCACAGGAGACTTATCTTCGCTTCGCAAAGAGACTGCCACATAGCTATGCAGTCCTTGCAGGTTAACCTGCAGCCAACGTGTAGCACTGGATGGCTGTTCCCCATTTAACCTCAAAGCAGAGCACAGACAGCATTGCCACCGGGTGTTAAGGTGACTGGCACTTAATGGCCCAGAAATTCGGGTCGGGGGCTTCCCGCGGGTGCAAGCCCCCGACCTGCACTTACCTTGCGCGCCGGCCATTGTGCTGTGGGCCCGCGTGGGATTCCGATCCTGGGCCTCCTCCAACTGCCGGCGCGCAGTGCTTGCGTACCCCAGGGGCGCAGTTAGTTCGATGCGTCCCCTGGGATCACGTGGGCCATGGAGAGCCAATGGTAGCAGGGAATGCTTCATTCATAAGTTTGACAGGAAGAGCTGTCAAACCTATAAATACTATAAGCCCCAAAACATAACTAAAACTTCAAATACATTTTTTTTTAAATCACATTTTTAAAATAACTATAAATTACATGAAATAACTATTTTAAACAATAATTTAAATTTTTGAAAAAATTAATTACATTTTCTAACGGGGCTAAAAATAAACTTACCTTTCTTTAAAGTATTTAAAAATAATAAACCTGTGGAAAAAATGTTTTAATTTTAATTAATTCACCACTTACCTTGTTAAAAGCAGGCCTTGCGCCTGCTTTTTAAAAGTGTAACTGCTGGAGACTTACCCTCCCGGAAAAACCTGGAAAAAAACCGTAAGTTCGATGCGCACGCGCTGCCTCTCCGGCGCACGTGTTCCACCTCTGAACACCTTCTTTCAGGGGAACGGAAGTGCCGGTTTCCCGCGCATGTGCAGTGCATGCACGAAACCGGCACTTTCGTTGGGCCGACGCGTGAGTACCCCGTGCATACTCACGCGTTGGGACCCGAATTTCTGGGCCAATGTGTATGCGTCTGGCTCCTTTCAGCTGCTGCTGGCTATAGAAGCAACATCTGGCAGTTTGTAGTGCACTGCTGTACAAGGGAGGCTGCTGAGGCTCTCTATACAAAGATAAACACATTCATCTCATTCCCTCTTGCCAGAGACAATCAGGAGGAGTGAGCATGAGGTTTTTGCATGGGGTGCAGGCTTCTCAAGGTGCAGGGTGCCCCCTTGACTGCACGCTCCTCATCTCCTCATCTGAACTCAGCCATTTTCATCAACTGTAAGGAATTCCACTCCCTCAATGTGCAGCTGGTGTGCGCCCACAGGCAGTGCATCATACAGGCAAAGGCCTGTTATTCTGCTAGGAGGCACGATTGCTTCATTCTGCTGCAGTCCTCTGTTCAGCCTGTATTTGACCCACCATGTCAACTCAAAGGCTGACAAAGGTTATCCCCGCCATGACACGGCTCATGACCCCAGTCAGGAACCCACGCACACGTGCACAGCAGGGCTACAGTGAGAGTCATGCTGCCCAAAGAAACATTATAGACCACATCATCGGCGTCCTCAAGCAACGCTTCTGCTGCCTGAACCGCTCTGGAGGAGTCCTACAGTACTCAGCTGAGCGAGTATCAAGATTTGTGGTACTGTAGTATGCTGTATGCTAAACAACCGGATTATTAGTGAACAGCCCTTGGTTGCCATCAGCTATCAGGCGAGAAGTTGAGGAGCAGGAGCATGAGGAAGAGGAGGAGGAGGAGGAGGAAGTGGAGAGGGAGGAAGTGCAACAGGAAGTGGAGGAACAGGAAGGGAAGCTACAACGTAAACAGCTCCTTTCTGCCCAGACTGTACGTGATCAGATTATTTATGAGCGATACCAGTAACCGCAAATACGCCTCCCCATTCACCAACAGTCTCACACTTCTTACCTTTCCTCTATCTCTGACCATCACTTCATCCTCTTTCTGACAACACAAAAATAAAAACCACCAGAAAATGCACATAAAAATCTAATTTTATAAATTCACTCCTTCAATAATGCATACAAAATTAAACTAATCCCTCTCATGCATTCCCTTAGTGCCTGTCTTCCGTGTGCCTTTGCCTCTCCTAGTGCTGCTGTGAGGTGCTTCCCCAGTGACTGCAACATGGCTGGTGGAAGGCTGCTGACCTCCAATTGAGGAGACTGCAGATGTCCTTGGAGGATGACCTTGAGCACCTCTGGGCCTAGAAGGTTCGGCTTCAGACTGCACCATCTCGACCTGGGCTGCAGCAGTCTAGGCTGGTTGGCTGACAGGCAACAGTAAGGGCACTGGCAGAGTGGCAGGGGTGGGAACAGGAATGCTCTCATCCTGGACAGCAGATTCCTGTTCCATGGAGCCACTGCCACTCTCCTGGGATGGTGCCTCAGCAATCCTGCTGATCTGTTGGAGAACAGATTGATGGAGTGCTGTGATGCCCTGGAAGCCCTTTTGAACAGTGGTATTCAGAGCCATGATGGCAGCAGTCTGAGCTTCCACTGCAGCACTCAGACCTTTGATGGTAGCTGTTTGTGCTGCAATGGAAACTGTGACATCGACCATCAGACGCTGCGTCATGGTGGGTTCCACATGTGTGCTGATGGAGGTGACCACCCATTCCATGTTGGAAATGATGGGCTCCAAGCTCTGTGCCAAGTTGGTGCTGGACTCCTTCATGCTCCTTGATATTGAGCGCAGTTCTTTTTGGCAGACTTTCCAGTGCACCAAGTATTTGGTTGTGTACACTCATCAGCTTTCTTCTGTAGCCTGGGTCATAGAAGTCCTCATCTGAATCCTCTGCAGCAGCTGGCACATGCGCTATCCTTTCCCCCCCCGCCCTGGCTCCTGCGCACTTGTGCCCGGTGTCTCACCACGTGCAGATCCCTCCTCTATGATAGCCTCTAAAATATGCGCAGTGTCAGTCTCTGAGCTGGTGGCTGTGAGTGTAAGATCGAGTGACGGTGCCTCTTCATTTTCACTGTCTTCTGCCTCTTCCTCCTCTGACTGGGAAGGTTCCAGTTCTTGGGTATCTGAAATGAAAAAAAGGGACAAGGGTTGGGTTGTGGTGAGGGGGAGAGGAGAACGTAAGAAGTGCGTCATTTGCAGCTTGTGAGTTAGAAGAGACTGTGGGATGAGGGAGAAGTGGGAAGACAGAAGACCCTCATCATCGATCCCTCCAGTGACCTCAACAATGCCACTTCACATGATAGCCAGCACTGTCCCCTCCATGGGGGTTAAAACATGCAGACGCGCTTGTCCTCCTGCAGTTCTTTCCTGCTGCCTCCTGTAATGCGTCAACTTCCCCTGCAAGAAAGAGGGTAAGTGTGTCAGCGAGTGTTCGGGTGATGTGGCTGTCATGGTTGAACAGCTGCCAGTGTGTGCGAGCTGTGATTTGTGGGTTTGGGGCATGCTACAGTGCTGAGTGTGCGAGAGTGAGGTAAACCATATGAATTCAGGGGGTTGAGTACTGGTTGATAGAGATGCTGGTAGGTGGGTAATGGGGGTGTAGAGAATTGAGCAGTGGATGAGGCTGGTGGTGCAGCTGGTAGATGTGCCATTTGAAGATTGAACTCACTCACCTTGAGAACTCGTGTGTGATCGTTAAACTTCTTCCTGCATTGCATCCATGTTCTTGGAGCTGAACTCTTTTTTATTCGTTTATGGGATGTGGGCATCGCTGGCAAGGCCGACATTTATTGCCCATTCCAAATTTCCCTTGAGAAGATGGTGGTGAGCTGTCTTCCTGAACCGCTGCAGTCCATGTGGTGAAGGTACTCCCACAGTGCTGTTAGGTAGGGAGTTCCAGGATTTTGACCCAGCGACGATGAAGGATTGGCGATATACTTCTAAGTCAGGATGGTGTATGACTTGTAGGGGAACTTGGAGGTGGTAGTGGTCCCATGTGCCTGCTGCACTTGTCCTTCTAGGTGGAAGAGGTCGCGGGTTTGGGAAGTGCTGCCAAAGAAGCCTTGGTGAGTTGCTGCAGTGCATCTTGTAGATGGTACACACTGCAGCCACAGTACGCCGGTGATGGAGGGAGTGAATGTGTCAATCAAGCGGGCTGCTTTGTCCTGGATGGTGTCAAGCTTCTTGTGTGTTGTTGGAGCTGCATTGATCCAGGCAAGTGGAGAATATTCCATCACCCTCCTTACTTGTGCCTTGTAGATGGTGGAAAGGCTTTGAGGAGTCAGGAGGTGAGACACTCGCTGCAGAATACCTAGCCTCTGACCTGCTTTTGTTACCACAGTATTTATGTGGCTGGTCCCGTTAAATTTCTGGTGGGGGATTCGGTGATGGTGATGCCGTTGAATGTCAAGGTGTGGTGGTTAGACTGTGGCTTGATGGAGATAGTCATTGCCTGCCACTTGTGTGGCGCAAATGTTACCTGCCACTTATCAGCCCAAGCTTGAATGTCGTCCAGGTCTTGTTGCATGCGGGCATGGACTGCTTCATTATCTTACATTGACCTCTACTTCCCACTCCCTCCTGAGCATATGTCTGGAGGGCCTCTTGCCCCCCTGCGGATACAGGATGACTCTCCTTCCCTACATGTCTTGCACCAAGACCTCCAGTGCATTATCGGAAAACCTTGGTGCGCCCTCTCTCGCACGTGCAGCCATTCTTCAATCTTTCACAGCACAGATTCAGTTCACAAAGCACTCCCACCACTTTGCCCAGCCACAATGCACCTCCACTTTAAGAGGCGCTGTCTGCCTTTAAGTAATGCTAGCTGTCATGAATCTTGCCATTCATGTAGAAATGACTCATGAGATAACACTGGGCGGCCAGCTGGTGGCGCCGTCCAAGGAAAGTATAAATACTCGGGCGTGGGCCCAGCTTGCTCAGGACGTTTCTGTAACCAGGAACTAGTGATGTAACTAGAACTCATGGTTGTGAAACAGTTGATTAAAGCCTTGTTTTATACTCAAACCAAGTGCTTAGTATTTTTCTAACGTCACGAGCCACCCGCGATATCGGGCCCCCTGCTGATGCGTGCAGCCAATGAACAGTGCGGGGAGCGCTGGCTGCATGCGGCAATCATGTAAAACAGCAGACAGCGCAAATTTAACAGGCTGCCTGCAATGCAATGAACAGGGGCGGGTTAATTGCTTACCGCGATCCCCACGCCCGTTTTCGGGAGTTATCCAATTTAACCCCCACCCTGTGTGCAGCCAACAAACCCCAGAATATTGAGGGTGCGCTGCCCTTGATTTTCCATGCGTTGATTTTATGATAACTCTGGCTGCGTGCCAGTGGCCGGGCGAGCGGTGGGGGGACTCAGATTTACTCTTAAGACCACGATGGTATTAGCAGGGACAGTGGAATTAAGCTAAAAAAAAGACGACATAATGTGAGACATGAATCAGTCATTCATGAAAGAAAGACTTATGAAATAATGCTGAGCGGCCTACGGGTGGCGCTGTCCAGGGAGAGTATAAATACTCAGGCACAGGCCCAGGTTGCACAGGACATCCTTAACAGGAACTAGTGAAGGACACAACTAGACCTCCATGTTGTAAAACAGTTGATTAAAGCTTTGTTTAATGCTTAGACCAAGTGCCTAGTAATTTTCTTACATCAATGTGGACTTGGACTCTCGAGGGTGTGTAATGTTCAGAACCCCATCCAGTTTAACCCGACCGTATCCTCTGTATTATTGATTGAAAGCTGATGGAGCAGGTCATTGAGCTACAGCCGCAGTCTTTAAAAATAGTTCCTCAGGGCGCAAGGAGGGAGTAGAAGGGGGAGGCCCTCCAACATGGTGGTGCTGTGGAGTCCTTCCTGCTGCACTCCAAATTAAGCACAATATCAGCGGTGCAGCAGCATGTCAGGGGTTTGTTTAAAATGCATTTTATTATTGGTGTACATGTATTAAATTAATATGTAGGCGAGGGTATACATATCAGGAAAGGATGAACAGGCTGGGTCGCTTTTCTCTTGAAAAAAGGCTGAGGGGTGACCTAATAGAGGTCTTTAAAATAATGGAAGGTTTTGATAGAGTGGATACAGAGAGAGTGTTTCCACTTGTGGGGAAGAGCAAAACTAGAGACCATCAATATAAGATAGTCACCAAGAAATCAAATAGGGAATTCAGAACGAACTTCTTTACCCAAAGAGTGGTGAGAATGAGGAACTCACTACCACAGGGAGTGGTTGAAGCGAATTGTATAGATGCATTTAAGGGGAGGCTAGACAAGCATATGAGGGAGAAGGGAATAGAGGGTTACGCTGATAGAGTTAGATGAGGAAAGACGGGAGGAGGCTCGAGTGGAGCATAAACGCCGGCATGGACTGGTTGGGCCGAATGGCCTGTTTCTGTGCCATATATCCTATGTAATGTAATCCTATGTAACGTTACTGAATAAAATTGATATTTTAGCCATTGTTGGATAGTGCTGGTGATGCCAACTTTAATTATATGCAGCAACAGCAATGGAAAAAAATATGAGCTTGAACAGCTGTGCATTTATTCACCCTAGGGGTTTAAACTAATTGAATCGTGAAATGAGGTTTTATCATTTTTTCTAAAAAAAAAGTGCATATTGTACATAATTTACCAGAAATGAAGGGGGTAATTTCAACCTAACTAACTGGGCAGGAAACTCACAAGATCTGGTGGAACGCCGGTTTTACAACCTCGCCCAATGTTATTCTCCATTGTCTTCGGGCGGGGTATAAAGCCAGTGTTGCACCTGATCCCGTCAGTTTCTCAACTAGCGGGTTGGGTTTAAAAAAATAATAATTTCCCAAGCCAATTACGGATATTAAGAACCGTTTTTACTGCGAACAGCTCTGAGACTGACAGTCATCGGTGGGCAGAGTGGAAGCACTTATGGGGACCCTTAAGCAGCTGTTGGATGAATTCACATCCAGACCCCTTCTTCTTCTTCTTAGGCCGTCCCTCGGAACCGAGGATGACTTGCTTCCACACTAAACATGAGTTCTCAGGTGACTGATGAGTCCAATGCGGGACCTACAGTCTCTGTCACAGGTGGGGCAGACGGTGGTTGAAGGGACGGGTGGGTGGGGTGCTTGTGTTGACGTGCGCTCCTTGCGCTGCCTGCGCTTGACTTCCACTTGCTCCCGGCGAAGAGACTCGAGGTGTTTGGCGCCTTCCCGGATGCTTCTCCTCCACTTTGTGCGGTCTTGGGCCAGGGATTCCCAGGTGTCGATGGGGATGTTACACTTTTTCAAGGAGGCTTTGAGGGTGTCCTTGAAGCGTTTCCTCTGCCCACCTGGGGCTCTTTTACCGTGCTGGAGCTCCGAGTAGAGCGCTTGTTTTGGGAGTCTCGTATCGGGCATGCGGACAATGTGACTTGTCCATCGGAGCTGATCGAGCGTGGTCAAAGCTTCGATGCTGGGGATGTTGGCCTGAGCAAGAACACTGACGTCGGTGCACCTATCCTGCCAATGGATTTGCAGGATCTTGCGGAGGCAGCGTTGGTGGTACCTCTCCAGTGCTTTGAGGTGCCTGCTGTACATGGTCCATGTCTCTGAGGCATACAGCAGGGCGGGTATCACTGCTGCTCTGTAGACCATGAGCTTCGTGCTGGGTTATCCAGGCCCCACAGGTGTAAAGACAGTGGCTGTGAATGGACACCAGCGCACAAATGCTTGGCACATTTGTCTGAAATTCCTCTCTGCTTTTTCACAAGGGTGTTAACCTGGTTAATGGAGGGAGAGCGATTGCTGACGGCTACATTAAGAGCTCGCAGGCTAGTATCTCATGGCATAATTTCAAGGAGAGTTTCTTTGTGTGCTGAAGCACCAAGCCCTCCAACTCTTACAATTTTGCATGTTATCTTTGAGTTGCTTTATCATGGAGTGCAATATCTGCGCACGTCTGTTCGCTTACAGGTTTAAGATGTGAAGGCGTCTAAAGTGGCAAATGCAAAGCCACACGAGATTTCTAAAGAAGATTGGAAGGCAAAAAATATATTCGAGGGGGGATTTCAACCTGCCTTTATATGCAGGTTACAATTTGACACTGGGGTCAGTTTTGATGTGTTGCAAACTGTCAGCAAATTATACTACGCTCCTCTGTATTAGGAAAGCAGATCTCTGAGTACATAAAACATGATGGTGCTCCACACACGGACATCTGGAGACCAGTGACATTTTCAATGCTCGTCTTTGTTAGCTTCAGAGGATCGTTTTACACTTTAGAATAAAGTTTAAAGTATGAGTTTATGCCGGTAACGCCTCTAATGCACCGGGTGCGAAGGCCAAGCAATCGCAAGGCCACCTGCTTGAACTGGTCTCATTCCGCTTACCAAAGTTCAGATCGCAGTCAGAGTGCCAACCACAAACCCCAGTTGTGCCGCAGTCTCTGTGCCAGCGCAACGCAAAAAAAAACAAAAAAACGCGTCACACAGACGCAGAAACTGCAGGGTAACTGGTCTGTAAGAGTATAAATGTAAAATATAGTTCATTATAGTTATTTTAAAAAATGGTAGTAAATTCATCCTAAGAAAATCCAAGAAAAGGCACTTTAGAGGTTCATCATTGTTGAAGGGGAAACAGGCAAACACAGGCACTGATTACACACCGCTCTGCTTCATCGACTGAAGCATTATATCAGATGACTGCTTCCTGACACCTGTTCCATGCTGTAGCTGTTCAGATGAACTTGATAATTGCGTTGTGTTTGTCCCAGTAGAGTTTAGCCGTCAGCCATACTTAGCTCTTTTGGATAGAGAAGAAAAAATCTGCTTGAACTTAATGTGCGATCAAATATTAGAGCGTTGTGGTATGTCGTGCAATGTTTCAGAACATCTTCTTCTTCTTAGGCAGTCCCTCGGAACCGAGGATGACTTGCTTCCACATTAAAAATGAGTTCTCAGGTGACTGATGAGTCCAATGCGGGACCTACAGTCTCTGTCACAGGTGGGGCAGACGGTGGTTGAAGGGGCAGGTGGGTGGGGTGCTTGGGTTGACGTGCGCTCCTTGCGCTTGGCTTCTGCTTGCTCCCGGCGAAGAGACTCGAGGTGTTCAGCAGCTTCCCGGATGCTTCTCCTCCACTTTGTGCGGTCTTGGGCCAGGGATTCCCAGGTGTCGGTGGGGATGTTGCACTTTTTCAAGGAGGCTTTGAGGGTATCCATGAAGCGTTTCCTCTGCCCACCTGGGGCTCTCTTGCCGTGCCGGAGCTCTGAATAGAGCGCTTGTTTTGGGAGTCTCGTATCGGGCATGCGGATGATGTGACCTGTTCATCAGAGCTGATGGAGTGTGGTCAAAGCTTCGATGCTGGGGATGTTGGCCTGAGCAAGAACACTGACGTTGGTGCGCCTATCCTGCCAATGGATTTGCAGGATCTTGCGGAGGCAGCGTTGGTGGTACCTCTCCAGTGCTTTGAGGTGCCTGCTGTACATGGTCCATGTCTCTGAGGCATACAGCAGGGCGGGTATCACTGCTGCTCTGTAGACCATGAGCTTTGTGCTGGGTTATCCAGGCCCCACAGGTGTAAAGACAGTGGCCGTGAATGGACACCAGCGCACAAATGCTTGGCACATTTGTCTGAAATTCCTCTCTGCTTTTTCACAAGGGTGTTAACCTGGTTAATGGAGGGAGAGCGATTGCTGACGGCTACATTAAGAGCTCGCAGGCTAGTATCTCACGGCATAATTTCAAGGAGAGTTTCTTTGTGTGCTGAAGCACCAAGCCCTCCAACTCTTACAATTTTGCATGTTATCTTTGAGTTGCTTTATCATGGAGTGCAATATCTGCGCACGTCTGTTCGCTTACAGGTTTAAGATGTGAAGGCGTCTAAAGTGGCAAATGCAAAGCCACACGAGATTTCTAAAGGAGATTGGAAGGCAAAAAATATATTCGAGGGGGGATTTCAACCTGCCTTTATATGCAGGTTACAATTTGACACTGGGGTCAGTTTTGATGTGTTGCAAACTGTCAGCAAATTATACTACGCTCCTCTGTATTAGGAAAGCAGATCTCTGAGTACATAAAACATGATGGTGCTCCACACACGGACATCTGGAGACCAGTGACATTTTCAATGCTCGTCTTTATTAGCTTCAGAGGATCGATTTACACTTTAGAATAAAGTTTAAAGTATGAGTTTATGCCGGTAACGCCTCTAATGCACCGGGTGCGAAGGCCAAGCAATCGCAAGGCCACCTGCTTGAACTGGTCTCATTTCGCTTACCAAAGTTCAGATCGCAGTCAGAGTGCCAACCACAAACCCCAGTTGTGCCGCAGTCTCTGTGCCAGCGCAACGCAAAAAAAAACAAAAAAACGCGTCACACAGACACAGAAACTGCAGGGTAACTGGTCTGTAAGAGTATAAATGTAAAATATAGTTCATTATAGTTATTTTAAAAAATGGTAGTAAATGCATCCTAAGAAAATCCAAGAAAAGGCACTTTAGAGGTTCATCATTGTTGAAGGGGAAACAGGCAAACACAGGCACTGATTACACACCGCTCTGCTTCATCGACTGAAGCATTATATCAGATGACTGCTTCCTGACACCTGTTCCATGCTGTAGCTGTTCAGATGAACTTGATAATTGCGTTGTGTTTGTCCCAGTAGAGTTTAGCCGTCAGCCATACTTAGCTCTTTTGGATAGAGAAGAAAAAATCTGCTTGAACTTAATGTGCGATCAAATATTAGAGCGTTGTGGTATGTCGTGCAATGTTTCAGAACATCTTCTTCTTCTTAGGCAGTCCCTCGGAACCGAGGATGACTTGCTTCCACATTAAAAATGAGTTCTCAGGTGACTGATGAGTCCAATGCGGGACCTACAGTCTCTGTCACAGGTGGGGCAGACGGTGGTTGAAGGGGCAGGTGGGTGGGGTGCTTGGGTTGACGTGCGCTCCTTGCGCTTGGCTTCTGCTTGCTCCCGGCGAAGAGACTCGAGGTGTTCAGCAGCTTCCCGGATGCTTCTCCTCCACTTTGTGCGGTCTTGGGCCAGGGATTCCCAGGTGTCGGTGGGGATGTTGCACTTTTTCAAGGAGGCTTTGAGGGTATCCATGAAGCGTTTCCTCTGCCCACCTGGGGCTCTCTTGCCGTGCCGGAGCTCTGAATAGAGCGCTTGTTTTGGGAGTCTCGTATCGGGCATGCGGATGATGTGACCTGTTCATCAGAGCTGATGGAGCGTGGTCAAAGCTTCGATGCTGGGGATGTTGGCCTGAGCAAGAACACTGACGTTGGTGCGCCTATCCTGCCAATGGATTTGCAGGATCTTGCGGAGGCAGCGTTGGTGGTACCTCTCCAGTGCTTTGAGGTGCCTGCTGTACATGGTCCATGTCTCTGAGGCATACAGCAGGGCGGGTATCACTGCTGCTCTGTAGACCATGAGTTTGGTGCTGGGTTTGAGGTCCTGGTCTTCAAACACTCTCTTCCTCAGGCGACCGAAGGCTGCACTGGCACACTGAAGGCGGTGTTGGACTTCTGCCCTTGTTGACAGTAGGCTCCCGAGGTATGGAAAGTGGTCCACGTTGTCCAAGGCCTTATCATGGATTTTGATAATGGGGGGGCAGTACTGTGTGGCGGGGGCAGTTTGGTAGAGGACTTCTGTCTTACGGATGTTTAGTGTAAGGCCCATGCTCTCGTACACTTCGGTGAAGGTGTTGACGATGGCTGTGTCATCGCACCAATGCTCTTCATTACATAGTAATCAGGCAGTCGCTGGCCGGCTGAATGAATCCATTTCCTCTGGTGGGGGAATCCCGTACAAGAGGGGATAATCTTAAAATAAGAGCCAGGCCATTCTGGAGTGAAATCAGGAAGCACTTCTTCACACAAAGTAAAAATCTGGAACTCCCTCCCCCAAAAGGCTATGGATGCTAGGGCAATTGAAGCTTTCAAGACTGAAATCGACAGATTTTTATTAGGTAAAGGTATCGAGGGATAGGGAGCAATGGCGGGTAAATGGAGTTGAGGTCCAGATCAACCCCATAACTGAGTGGCGGAACAGGCTGGAGGGGCTTAATGGCCCACTCCTGATCCTATGTTCCTAACCACGACACGAATACAAAAAGAAAATACTGCAGATGCTGGAAACCTGAAATAAAAACAGAAAATGCTGGAGAAACTCAGCAGGCCAGGCAGCATCTGTGATGAGAGAAACAGAGTTAACGTTTCAGGTCGATGGTCTTTCGCCAGAACTGGAAAAAAGCAGCACTGATCTCTTGATCCCTAAAAGCCTCTCCACCATCTACTAGGTTCAAGGCAGGCGTGTGTTGGAATGGGTGGCTGGGAGCAGCCGCAACAACGCTCAAGAAGCTCAACACTATCCAGGACAGCGTGGTTCACTTGACTGGTGGACTCAACATCCACCCCTCCACCACCAGCGCACTGTGGCTACAGTATATACGATCTACAAGGTGCACTGCAGTAACTCACCAACGTTATTTCAACAGCACCGCCCTCCCCTGTGACCTCTGCCACCAAGAAGGACAAGAACAGCAATGTTGTGGGAACACCAGCACCTTCAAGTTACCCTCCACGTCACACACTATCCTGACGGACATATATTGTCATTCCTTCATTAGTCACAAGGGTTATAATCCTGGAATTCCCTACCTAACACCAATGTGAGAGCACCATTATCACAAGGACTGCAGTGCTTCAAGAAGAAGTCCCACCACCACCTTCTCAGGGCAACTAGGGATAGGCAATAAAATGTGGCGTTGTCAGTGTCGCCCAGAACCCGAGAACAAATAAGAATAAAATCCTCTGAACCAGCCAAACAGGTTTGTAGTACTCTGAGGGCACTGTCAATGTTTAAACAGCCAGCCTGGTTCACTGATGAATCTGGAGCGATAGATCAGTCACAGGGGTTGGGATACTTCCTACTTGGCTCTAAATAAACTCTGCTATCTAGAGCCCCAAAGGGTAGAATGGGCCAACCTAGACAAGCAGTGGGAAGCTTACTGGTGCGCTGCTCTGTGAGTTTCCTGCTGCTTGTCCGACTAGGATGGCCTTTCTTGCGTACTCCTGTGCACACTTTGGAGTCCTGAATCCTTGGATCTGCAAACCTGCACCTAAGCTCTTTTACTTAGGTAAGTGAGACATGTTCCCATGAAGAGAGAGAGCGCACTTCATAGTGAGCAAACAGGAACCATAAGCTGGGTGTGGACATCTCAGCAGCTTGACTTACAGGCTCTTAAACATCGGTTTCCGTGTGGGTCAGACATCCGGTGAGCAAAAAGACATTTCAGAGAAAACAGGAGTCAGTTTTATTTCTGGTAATGTCAGGTACCTCATAGAAAGTACATTGGAGAACTTAAAAGGGCTATCTTGATGACTGTCAATTGGGTCTGTCATTGCTCTACAGATAACAAGTTTCGAAACATCACAAGGGCCTGATTCACTGGTAACCAGGTTTTGTGGCAAGGTATGGGTCGTGATCGCTGCAGTAACGGCAGGATTGCACCTGCTGGAGTTTGTGGAGTCAGCGGGAAGGCGACTCTTTTGCATGGGGTCATGGACACCTGCAACATTACAGGTGCATCTCAGGTGCCTACCTGCCCCATGTTGCTGAAAAGTCTGGCGTCTGTCCACCACAGGAGGGGGGGCCCCAGAAACTCTAGAGATCCCATGCATTCCCCCCGCCATCTGTGTAAAGGGGCCAATCCATAAAAATCTATGAAAAAAATCCCCATCTTCAAGGCTCCAGACTGCTTCCCTGACCTAGACACTTCCCCGCCCCCACTCCCCACTGGGGCTCACTTCTGGCCTTCTGGAGGGTGGTGCAGCTAATATCACTGGGCTTAACAGTTGCCAGAATTATGCTGGGTCTATATGGGCTGAGTAGCATGAACTCGTAGCCCTATCCCCTCGGACTCAATGGTCCTGTCAGCGCAGGTGGAGGATTTGCTCCTTACAAGATCAAAGTGGGAATTCCCAACCAAATTCAGGAACTAGTGCATCCAAATCCTGCCCTTTTTCTTGAGCTGTTCTAACAAATTGACAGGGTAGATGCTGAGAGGTTGTTTCCCCTGTCTAGAACTAGGGGGCATAGTCTCAGGATAAGGGGTCGGCCATTTAAGACTGAGATGAGGAGGAATTTCTTCACTGAGGGTTGTGAATCTTTGGAATTCTCTGCCCCAGAGGGCTGTGAATGCTGAGTCTTTGAGTATATTCAAGGCTGAGATCGATAGATTTTTGGACTCTAGGGGAATCAAGGGATATGGAGATCGGGCGGGAGAGTGGAGTTGAGGTCAATGATCAGCCATGATCTTATTGAATGGCGGGGCAGGCTCGAGGGGCCGAATGACCTTCTTCTGCTCTTATTTCTTATGTTCTTATTCCCAACAACAACAACTTGCATTTATATAGCACCTTTAACGTAGTAAAATGTCCCAAGGTGCTTCACAGGAGCGTTATCAAACAGAACTTGACACCGAGCCTCACAAGGAGATATTAGGGCAGTTGCTTTAAGGAGCGTCTTAAGAACATAAGAACTTAAGAAATAGGAGCTGGAGTAGGCCATTCAGCCCTTCGAGCCTGCTCCGCCATTCAATAAGATCATGGCTGATCTTTTACCTCAACTCCATTTTCCTGCACTATCCCCATATCGCTTGATTCTCTTAATATCCAAAAATCTATCAATCTCTGTCTTGAATATATTCAATGACTGCCTCCACAGCCCTCTGGGGCAGAGAATTCCAAAGATTCACCACCCTCTGAGTGAGTCTTTTAAAGGAGGAGAGAGAGGTAGAGAGGTTTAGGGAGGAAATTAGCGCCTAGGCAGCTGAAGGCACGGCCGCCATTGCTGGAGCAATTAAAATCGGGGATGTGCTAGAGGCCAGAACCAGAAAAGTGCAGAAATCTCGGATGGTTGTGGGGCTGGAGGAGCTTTCAGAGATAGGGAGGGGCGAGGCCATGGAGAGATTTGAAAACAAGGGTGAGAATTTTGAAATCAAGGCGTTGCCGGACTGGGAGCCAATGTGGGTCAGTGAGCACAGGGGTGATGGGTGAATGGGACTTGGTGCGAGTTAGGACACGGGGCAACAGTGTTGGACCCACCGGAATTATGGAGGAAACCCAGTGGAATGGCCAAGGTAATTTGGCCCAATATGTAAAATGCTCCTTCTCATGTACAGCTCAGAATGCAAAACTGCATCCTTCAGGACCCCGAGGGGGATAATTTGGGCGTTACTAGGTCTCCTAATGTTTGAAAATGACGTTTGCGATGCGCGCACACACCTCCGACAGGAAGTGCGCCAGATGCCATATTTCTAAAGGGGTTTGAGCCCGTGCACCCAACGACCACCGAAATCATGCAGAGCAGCCAGATCATGATGACTGAGGCATGTAGGCACTCTCATCATCAGTCACTTCACCCCCGCTGGAGGCCATGGCCTCAGCAATGCCCCTTCCCACTGTCTCCTCCATGGGGGTTTAAAACATGCAAGCGCGCTTGTCTCCCTCCAGTTAACCCCTGCTTTAACCATGCTCGATCAGCTCCGATGGACAGGTCACATCGTCTGCATACCCGATACGAGACTCCCAAAACAAGCGCTCTGCTTGGAGCTCCGACACGGCAAGAGAGCCTCAGGTGGGCAGAGGAAACGCTTCAAGTACACCCTCAAAGCCTCCTTGGAAAAAGTGCAACATTCCCACTGACACCTGGGAATCCCTGGCCCAAGGCCACACCAAATGGAGGAGAAGCATCCGGGAAGGCGCCGAACACCTCGAGTCTCTTTGCCGGGAGCAAGCAGAAGCCAAATGCAGGCAGCGCAAGGAGCGCACGTCAACCCAAGCACCCCACCCACACCCGCCCCGTCAACCACCGTCTGCCCCACCTGTGACAAAGACTGTAGGTCCTGCAGTGGACTCATCAGTCACCTGAGAACTCATTTTTAATGTGGAAGCAAGTCATCCTCGGTTCCGAGGGACTACCTGAGAAGAAGAATCCCTGCTGCCTCCTGTTATGCGCCACCTTCTCCTGCCAGAAAGAGGGAAGTGTGACAGCGAATATCCTGCAATATGTTTGGGTGATGTGGCTGTCATGGTTGAATAGCTGCCTGTGTGTGTGAGCCGTGAGATGTGGGCGTGAGGCTCAGGTAAAGCATATGAATGGTAGGGTTGAGTTCTGATTGATAGAGATTGCTGGTAGATGGGTGATGGGGGTGCAGTGAATTGAGCAGTGGATGAGGCTAGTGGTGCAGTTGGTAGGAGATGGCATTTGGAGATAAACTCACTGACTTTGACAACTCGTGTGAGATCATTAAATTTCTTCCTGCACTGCATCCAGGTTCTTGCAGCTATCCTCCTGGCAATGACCTCTGCAGCTATCTGTTTCCCACTGCCTCCTGAGCATGTGTCTGGAGGGCCTCCTGCCCCCCTGAGGATACAGGACTTCCCTCCTCTGTTCGACCTCTTCCAGCAAGACCTCCAGTGCAGCATCTGAAAAGCTTGGCGCACGCTCTCTACCATGGTCAGCCATTGTTTGATCTTCCACAGCACATTTTTGAAAATAGTCTGACCACCTCCAACAGTCACAATGCACCTCCCCTTTAAGAGGTGCAGGCTGATTTTAAGTAGCGCTAGGCACTCGCGATCTCGGGCCCCCTGCCGATGCGTGCAGCCAATGAACAACACGGTTAGCGCTGGCAGCATGCAGCAATCATGTAAATCAGCAGGCAGCATAAATTAGACGTACTGCCTGCATTGCAATGAATGGGCGCGGGTTAATCGCGCACTGCAATCCCTTTCAAGCTTTATCCAATTTATCTCCCGGGGTCTCTCCTAAGAAACCTTCCCAGAAATTCGGGTCTCCACGGGTGAGTACGCACGGGGTACTCACCCGTAGGCCCAATGGAAGTGCCGGTTTCGTGCATGCACTGCGCATGCGCGGGAAACCGGCACTTCAGTTCCCCTGAAAGAAGGGGTTCAGAAGTCGAACACATGCACAGGAGAGGCAGCGCGTGCGCATCAAACTTATGGTTTTTTGCAGGTTTTCCCGGGAAGGTAAGTCTCCAGAAGTTAGACATGCAAGGCCTGCTTTTTACAAGGTAAGTGGTGAATTAATTAAAATTAAAACATTTTTTCCACAGGTTTATTATTTTTAAATACTTTAAAGAAAGATAAGTTTATTTTTAGCCCTGTTAGAAAATGTAATTAATTTTTTCAAAAATTTAAATTATTGTTTAAAATAGTTATTTCATGTAATTTATAGTTTATTTTAAAAATGTGCTTTTTAAAAAATGTATTTGAAGATTTAGTGATGTTTTGGGGCTTAAAGTATTTATAGGTTCCTGTCAAACTTATAAATGAAGCATTCCCTGCTACCATTGGCTCTCCATGGCTCACGTGATCCCAGGGGACGCATCGAACTAACTGCGCCCCTGGGATACGCAAGCACTGCGCGCCGGCAGTTGGAGGAGGCCCAGGATCGGAATCCCATGTGGGCCCACAGCTCAACGGCCAGTGCGGTAGGTAAGTGCAGGTCGGGGGTTTGCACCCGCGGGAAGCCCCCGACCCGAATTTCTGGGCCATAATTTTACTGTAACAAGTTGCCTGGTAGTACTTCAGCTCTCCACACGATGGTGCTGTAATCTGCTTGCAGGGAACATTTGCAGCTTTAGTAGAGGAACAGAGGAACTTGGGAGTGCACGTCCACAGATCCCTGAAAGTAGCAGGCCAGGTAGATAAGGTGGTTAGGGAGGCATACGGGATACTTTCCTTTTATTAGCCGAGGCATAGAATATAAGAACAGGGAGGTTACGCTTATAAACTGTATAACACACTAGTTAGGCCACAGCTAGAGCACTGCGGACAGTTCTGGTCACCACATTACAGGAAAGATGTGATTGCACTAGAGAGGGTGCAGAGGAGATTTACGAGGATGTTGCCAGGACTGGAGAATTTTAGCTATGAGGAAAGATTGGATAGGCTGGGGTTGTTTTCTTTGGAACAGAGGAGGCTGAGGGGAGACTTGATTGAGGTGTATAAAATTATGAGGGGCCCAGATAGAGTGGAGAGGAAGGACCTATTTCCCTTAGCAGAGAGGTCAATAACCAGGGGGCAGAGATTGAAAGTAATTGGTAGAAGGATTAGAGGGGAGTTGAGGGGAAGTTTTTTCACCCAGAGGGTGGTGGGGGTCTGGAACTCACTGCCTGAAAGGGTGGTAGAGGCAGAAACCCTCACCACATTTAAAAAATACTTGGATATGCACTTGAAGTGCCGTAACCTACAGGGCTACGGACCAAGAGCTGGAAGGAGGGATTAGGCTGGAGAGCTCTTTTTCGGCCGGCACGGACACGATGGGCCGAATGGCCTCCTTCTGTGCCGTAAATTTCTATGATTCTATAGCAGTTTCATCTGAAATTTTTAGCTTCAATTTTAAATCTGGATGGAATAAGGGCAAGGCAAAGAGAAATGTTACCGTCGCCAGAAGATTAAACTGATATTGCGAAAACCACATCCTTTAATCTCTTAAATAAAAACAGAAAATGCTGGAAATACTCGGCAGGTCAGGCAGCATCTGTGGAGAGAGAAACAGAGTTAACGTTTCAGGTGGATGACCCTTCGTCAGAACTGGAAAAAGTTGGAGATGGAACAGGGAAAGGGGGGAGGGGAGGAAAGAACAGAAGGGAAGGTCTGTGATAGAGTGGAACACAGGAGTTGCCTCGCACCATCATTCCTTTTGTCTCTTAATCTCTCCTGCCTTCCATCCTATCACAGACCTTCCCTTTTGTTCTTTCCTCCCCTCCCCCTTTTCCCTGGGCAGGTGATCGGCCCCTGTCAGTCTGAGTTGGGGGAGGGTGGACCTCAGATGGCTGGGCAGTGGTCTGGAGTTTCTGCTGAGCTCCAAGAGGAGCACTTCCGTTACTCCTGGCCCAATGCTCCCCACTAGTTTTCTTCGGGTGCGCGGTCCCTTTAACGGACCGCGCAGCCCATTCACAGTTTTGCGCTGGAAAAGCCAGTCCGGGGCTGCGCGGGACCGGCGGGCAGCTGTACGGCCGCGCAGCTTACAGGAACCGTTGTCCTGGCCCCAACAAAAGTTATTTGAAATAACAACAGAAAACGCTGGAAAAACTCAGCAGGTCAGGGCAGCATCCGTGGAGAGAGAAACAGAACCCTGACAAAAGTTCTTCGACCTGAAACATTGGGGGTGATTTTCATTCAGAAGTCGGGAAGGAGGCGGGACTACAACTTTCTGGGTTGTAGTCCCACCTCCATCGAGATGCGGCCAATCCACACGATTTTAACTTGATTGACCTTGTTGAGCCCGCCCAGCGGGCTCAGCAGGCCAATTAAGGGCCACCCGGCAACAGGTGACGTCACAGACTGAAATTTCATCTGACAAGACGTTTTGACAGATGAAATATCAGTGTTTCACAGCTGTTTGAAGCTGTCAAACACTGACAGTCTTACTTCTAACCTGAGTCATAGATACATAGAAGATAGGAGCAGGAGCAGGAGTAGGCCATTCGGCCCTTCGAGCCTGCTCCGCCATTCAATGAGATCATGGCTGATCATCCAAATTCAGTACCCGGTCCCTGTCTTCTCCCCATATCCCTTGATCCCTTTAGCCTTAAGAAATATATCTAACTCCTTCTTGAATATATTTAATGAATTGGCCTCCACCGCCCTCTGTGGCAGAGAATTCCACAGGTTCACCACTCTCTGGGTGAAGAAATTCCTCCTCATTTCAGTCCTAAATGGCTTACCCCTTATCCTTAGACTATGACCCCTGGTTCTGGACTCCCCGGCCATCAGAAACATCCTTCCTGCATCTAGTCTGTCCAGGCCTGACAGAATTTTATAGGTTTCGATGAGATCCCCTCTCAATCTTCTAAACTCCAGTGAGTATAAGCCCAATCGACCCAATCTCCCCTCATACGTCATTCCTGCCATCCCAGGTATCAGCCTGGTGAATCTTCGCTGCACTCCTTCCATGGCAAGAACGTCCTTCCTCAGGTAAGGCGACCAAAACTGCACACAATACTCAAGGTGTGGTCTCACCAAGGCCCTGTACAACTGTAGCAAGACATCCTTGTTCTTGTACTCGAACCCTCTTGCTACGAAGGCCAACATACCATTTGCCTTCTTAACCGCCTGCTGCACCTGCATGCTTACCTTCAGCGACTGGTGTACAAGAACACCCAGGTCTCTTTGCACTTCCCCTTCTCCCAAACTATTACCATTCAAATAATAATCTGCCTTCCTGTTTTTGCCACCAAAGTGGATAACCTCACATCTATCCACATTATAGTGCATTTGCCATGTTTCTGCCCAATCACCCAACCTGTCCAAATCGTGCTGGAGTTTCACGACATCCTCCTCACAGCATACCCTCCCCCCCAGCTTTGTGTCGTCTGCAAATTTGGAGATATTACATCCAATTCCCTCGTCCAGATCATTAATATATATTGTGAACAGCTGGGGTCCTAGGACCGATCCTTGCGGTACCCCACTAGTCACTGCCTGCCACTCGGAAAACGACCCGTTTATTCCAACTCTTTGCTTTCTGTCTGCCAACCAGTTCTCTATCCAAGTCAATACCTTGCCCCCAATCCCATGTGCCTTAATTTTGCACGCTAATCTCTTATGCGGGACCTTATCGAAAGCCTTCTGAAAGTCCAAATACACCACATCCACTGGTTCTCCCTTATCTATTTTACCAGTTACATCCTCAAAAAATTCCAGTAGATTAGTCAAGCATGATTTACCTTTTATAAATCCATGTTGACTTTGTCCGATCCAGTCACTGCTTTCCAAGTGCTCTGCTATTACATCTTTTATAATGGACTCTAGCATTTTCCCCACTACCGATGTCAAGCTTACCGGTCTATAATTCCCCGCCTTTTCTCTACCACCTTTTTTGAATAGTGGGGTAACATTAGCTACCCGCCAATCCATGGGTACCGTTCCAGAGTCTATCGAGTTCTGGAAGATGACCAGCAATGCATCTACTATTTCTAGGGCCACTTCCTTAAGTACCCTGGGATGTAGATTATCAGGCCCTGGGGATTTATCGGCCTTCAGTCCCATCAATTTTCCTAACACCATTTCCCTACAAATACTGATTTCTTTCAGTTCCACCCTTTCATCAGACCCTATGTTCCCCGGCATCTCTGGGAGGTTATTTCGATACAGTCCTTCGATACAGACTCAGTTAGAAATCTCACCGGCACAGAAAGCTGCAGACTGTCACTTTTGACAGATCGCAGCCATTCTGCTTTCTGTGCCGGTGAGATGAGGGACTCCCGGGACCTAGAGGAAGGAAGGCTGAAAAGGTAAGTACAGGTCATTTAAACTTCTTTACACACTTTAGACACACCAAACACACTTACCTTTGCACTCATGCACCCATTACTCACCTGAACTCTGACATCTCGACCCCTCCAAGTCCTTCAACCCGACGGCCCGACTCCTCTAACTTGGCGTGGTTTGGAGCCGTCAGGAATCCCACAGTTCAAGCTTCAAAATAGGGATTAGGCTAAAAACTGCCTGTTAACTACCTGTTAACAGGAAGTTAATTGGCACTAATCCCTTCCCGCCTCGGGTAGGCGGGTCCCAGTGCAGGGTGGGTACCCGCCTCCTTTGAAACTTACATGGAGGTGGGTTGGGGGCGGGATGGTATCGGGACCCCCGAATTCGGGACTTTAACCCCCCGCACGCCTCCAATCCCGACTCCACGGGTCAATGAAAATTGACCCTATTAACTCTGTTTCTCTCTCCACGGATGCTGCCTGGCCTGCTGAGTTTTTCCAGCACTTTCTGTTGCTATTTCGGATTTCCAGCATCCGCACTATTTTGCGATTGAAAAAGTTATTTTATATATCCCGGCTGTTTTGTCAGCGTCGTCCGGTGGTCCCTTTAAGGACCGTTGGTTAGGACGCTCGCTGGCCAGAGCACGCTCCACCCATTCGTACATTGAAAGTGCAATCAGTGTCTTGTGTACATCATAAATCCCCAATTTGCCTACTTTACTGATGCTTCTGCTTGCTTCAGGCAGGAGCCTGGGTCACCCTTGTAAAGGCCCTTACTACCTGATATCAACATAAATGATAGCGTGATTCAGGGGCTGTATTCGTAAGACTTTTTCTGTGTACTGGATACCGCGATATCACTGCCATTGTGTATTCTTATCTTTCAGAATGCAGACATGAATAGCAGTCGACTAAGCTGAGGCTAATCAGGGACCAAGAAACCTCTTTATTTTACATTAAATAGATCAATTAACAGAACATAGAGTTCCAATGAAGTTTAAACAATTTGCAACGCTCCTTGTAACATGAACATGGATGAATTACGCAACTCTTCGCTTCTGTTATGAGCTAAACTCACTTCACAAGGTGGCAACCACTGGACTAGCTGGCACTAACCTTTCTCTTACAAGATATACATGTTCATATTTCAGCCAAAAGACTCTCAATCTCCTTCTGGCTGTTGAAAAAACAAGAACGCTCTTTCTCTCTTGCTGTTCCAATCTTTAGCTGCCTTTTCTAGAGAAATAGAGAAAGATAAAGCCTGACATCTGACCCCCTACCTCAGCTCTCTGTTGATGATTGGCTTGCTGACCTGGCAATCAAACCTACCATCTTGAATGAGAGTTCCCCTTCCCCTCCTCTCCCAGAACCACGATAGGGTTCCCCTTGTCCTCACCTTCCATCCCAACAGCCTTCACATTCAACGGATCATCCTCCATCATTTCCGCCACCTCCAGCGCGATGCCACCACCAAGCACATCTTCCCCTCCCCTTTCAGCATTCCGAAGGGACTGTTTCCTCCGCGACATACTGGTCCACTGTTCAATCACTCTCAACACCCCTAACCCTAACCCTAACCCTTCCCATGGCACCTTCCCATTCAAGCGCAGGAGAAGCAACACCTGCCCTTTCACCTCCTGCCCAGGGCCCCTAACAGTGATTTACTTGTAGTTCTTGCAATTTAGTATACTGTATTCGCTGCTTATGATGCGGTCTCCTCTACATCTGGGAGACCAAACGCAGATTGGGTGACCACTTTGATGAATGCGTTTGTTCGGTCCGCAAGCGTGACCCCGAGCTTTCGCTCACCTGTCACTTTAATTCTCTGCACCACTCTCACTCTGACCTCTCTGTCCTCGGCCTCCTACATTGTTCCAATGAAGCTCAACGTAAGCTCGAGGAACAGCACCTCATCTTTCGATTAGGCACTTTACAGCCTTCCGGACTCAATATCGAGTTCAACAATTTCAGATCATAACCACTGCCCCTATTTTTTCAGACAGCAGTTGTTGGCAATGGTTCTGCTGTTGCCATTTACACCTCCTCTAGACCCATCTTTTGTTTCTTTACTTGTCCCATTACCACATCCTTTAGCCTTGCACCACCATCCTGTTTGTCATTTAAATCACTCCTGCCTATCACCCTATCACAGACCTTCCTTTTTGTTCTTTCCTCTCCTTCCCCTCTTTTCCTTCCTCTGTACCTGCTTAAAGCCTGTTACATTTGTCATATTTTCCAGTTCTGACGAACGGTTACAGACCTCAAATATTAACTCTGCCTCTTTCTCCACAGATGCTACCTGACCTGCTGAGTATTTCCAACATTTTCTGTTTATATCTCTAGGACATGTTGGACAACTCCCCATTGTCTCAAACTGATATGGTATGCAAGAATATCCAATCCGAGAATGGCTGAATCACCTGGTATTTCAACTAATTTACCCTGAACAACATCTCAGAGAGCTTGTGTCTCTCTTGGAGTTAATCCTGTGTGAACTGAATCTAAATTAAGAGCATTATCATAATATAAATTAAACCAAAATCCTTTCCCGGTCAAATAGGTAAAAATCTCAAAACATTACAGCGGCCAGTACCTGGACAACAGCAAGGAGTCAAAATCTTTAGGGCAGGAGGGAAAATCAATATGGAATTTTTTTTTTAAACAAAGAGCCCCCGTTTTGGGGGAGCGGTCTGATTTCCGAAGGTGTCGTGCTGTTCTGATTTTGAAATGGCAAATCCCAGTTTTGCTTTGTTGCAGCACCATTTCAACACTGTATTTTTCAGGCCACGATTTTCCGCCGAGTCTATGTTCTGCCTACAAGATGGCACCAGGCCGACACTCATGACGACCAGCAGATAGACCAGCAAACAGGGAGGTCCTGATCCCGGAATAATTCCCGCGCCTACCAACCATCCAGCGCTTTCAGTTGTGGAGCCTGCACGCGCACAGCCGCAGAAGGCGCTCGCTGCACACGCAGACATGTCTTAGGAGAATGATGAACTAAGGAGAGACGGGCAGGGAGGGAGAAAAAGATAAGAAAGAAGGAAGGAGACCTACTGGTACTGCACTAGGGAATTTCTGAGACATTGCTTAACAGAACAGGATTGCTACTGCACATTAGAGAGTCAGCGTGCAGAAGAGAAAAGTATGTGATACAGAAAATGGAAATGCTACATTATTTCAACATTAATAGAGCTACGCGCAGTAAAACAAGTTGTCCCTGATTTATTCATTTGTCCCTAAGTTTTAGGGCCTGTGCTTCAGAGATGCTTCATGACACTAAGTGCAAAAACTGAAAACTTTCCATTCCTCAGTGTTGGTGTTCCTCAACTTGGTGAGCATAAAATTCTGCAGCGATTGCAACTGTCTGATGTACACTCGCCATGCCTCACTGATGTCCTTGTGTAAGCTGGAGATAAAATGGGTGAGGTCTCACTTCCTCTATTGATTTCAATAATAATAGAATCCTTTCTGAAAAGATGAAAATGAAGAGTCTGAGGGGGAAAAATTGGGTTGTTTTGGCAACTGACGCCGGGGCACGGCGCCGCCAACGCCTCCCGCGAAATTCAGCGGGGTTTTAGTGGCGGCGGTAACCGTTAGCGCCCCGCGGCACTGCACCACCAACGATGACATCATCGCTGTGCGCAGTGACCCGCTCGCACCCCAGCCGCGATCTTCGGGAGCGCCCCCTGACTTACCACCGGACGCTATGTCCGACAGGGTCAGGGGGGCTTACCTGCGGCCTGGGCGGCGCTATTTAAAGGCGAGGTGCTGGGCGGCCATTTTTGTTGCTGGCCGCCTGCTAGCACCTGCCCCCGCGCCCATCCCCGGCCTCCTGACCCACCCCCCCCCCCACCACGGAGTGCCGGCTGTGCTCCATGGGCCCGACACGCAAGAGAAGTGCCGGGCTCTTTTGCTGGCACTCCCGATCCCTGGTGGCCCAGCTGGGCCCCGGGTCGTGCTGCGCAAGGCCCCTCCCCTTTAAGAAAGGGAGGAAGGCCTGCACTACCGCGGCGTGACAGTAGCGCCGCAATATTCCCTCGCAGCTTCCAGTAGCGCCCCGCTTCCCTCTTCCCTCTTCCCTCTTGGGGTGTTACCACTCAATTTTGGCCGTGGGGGGCGTTAATTTTTCCGGGGCGCTAAAAGTAGCGCCCCGGCAATGTTAGCACCTCAAAGGGGGCGCAACTCAATTTCTCCCTCTGAAATTCCTAAGCTGGAAGGAGCATATACCAAGGGGGAAGGGGGTGTGTGGGAGATTGCGGGGGGTGGGGGGCGGTGGGGTGGAATTTGGGAAGGAACCTGGTTCCATCAGCTGTCCACTTTTGTTTGAACATCAAAAATTTCCATTGGAAATGTGAACGGGTACTTCTTGCAGTCGCCCTCAGCCCCGCACTGCCATCAGAAGAGATGGGACTGGCAGGATGGCGTTATCCCTCAGAATTCCTGCTAGTTCCTCCTCTTTGGCCCCCAACGCTAAGTATGTGCGCAGGGTGTCGGCATACCTTCAGAGCGATCAGCTGTTGTTAGGGAAATGACAACCGTCAAATCCAGCATTTTATTTTTAGAAAAAGTCAATCTACGTGCTAAATGGTCCCTTCGCCTCCCCCACCCCCCCGACGGAGCAGCACGTTGCCTCTCTGAAATTCCTGAGCCCCTGCAGGGTGGTCTTCCAGTTTGTTTCTGGAAACGGAGCGCGCATCAGGCCCCTTTATGCAAATCAGCCCATTCCTGGGATTTCAGATGGGTCAAGGCCAGGACAGATTGGTGGCTGGAAGTCCTGACCTTCGGGATTTTGGGTCCTCGGTGCTTTCAAGGGAGAACAAATATTGGGAGAGAAAATGTCTGGCAATTAAATTATTGGGTACGGTAGCATAGCGGTTATGTTACTGGACTAGTAATCCAGAGGCCTGGACTACGGAGACAAGAAGTTCCAAATCCCACCACGGCAGCTGGGCAATTTAAATTCAATTAATTAAATAAATCTGGATGTGAAAAGCTAGTATCAGTAATGGTGAAACTACTGGATTGTCGTAAAAACCCATCTGGTTCACTAATGTCCTTTAGGGAAGGAAATCTGCCACCCTTACCCGGTCTGGCCTACATGTGACTCCAGACCCACAGCAATGTGGTTGATTCTTAACTGCCCTCTGAATAGGCTCAGCAAGCCACTCAGTTGTATCCATAGAAGACGGCTCACCACCACCGTCTCGAGGGCAATTAGGGATGGGCAACAAATGCTGGCCTTGCCAGCGATGCCCACATCCTGTGAATGAATAAAAAATAAATAATTTTTAAAATCTCTTTCAGGAATACGCAGCTAACTTGGAAAATCAGTACAACGACAACTTGCATTTATATAGCACCTTTAACGTAGTAAAATGTCCCAAGGTGCTTCACAGAAACGTAATCAGACAAAAACTGACCAAGCCAAAGAAGAAGATATTAGGATGGGCGACTAGAAGCCTGGTCACAGAAGTAGGTTTTAAGGAGCGCCTTAAAGAAGGAGAGAGCGGTGGAGAAATGGAGAGATTTAGGAAGAGAATTCCAGAGTTTAAGATCTAGACAGCTGCAGGCATGACCTCCAACGGTGGGGCAAAGGGAGTGGGTGATGCACAAGAGGCCAGAGGTGGAGGAACGCAGAGTTCTTGGAAGGTTGTAGGGCTGGATCAGGTTACAGAGATAGGGAGAGCGAATCCACGGAGTGATTTGAACACGAGGATGAGAATATTCAAATCGAGGAGTTGGTGGGCTAGGAGCCAATGCAGCTCAGCGAGCACGGGGGTGATGGGTGAATGGGACTATGCGGTCCTATTAGGATACGGGCAGCAGGTTTTTGGATCAACTCAACTTTATGGCGCGTGGAAGGTAGGAAGCTGGTCAGGAAAGCATTGGAATAGGCGAGTCTGGAGTTAACAAGGGGAGGAAATAGCTGTACAATGAAATGGAATTTCCTTGTCCTTTACCTTGTGATGAGGAGGAATTTCTTCACCCAGAGAGTGGTGAACCTGTGGAATTTTCTACCACAGAAGGCAGTTGAGGCCAATTCATTAAATATATTCAAGAAGGAGTTAGATATATTTCTTAAGGCTAAAGGGATCAAGGGATATGGGGAGAAAGCAGGGACAGGGTACTGAGTTTGGAATAACAACAGAAAATGCTGGAAAAACTCAGCAGGCCAGGCAACATCCGTGGAGAGAAATTAGAGTCGACGTTTCGGGTGAACCCTTTTTCAAAACTGGAAAGGAAATGAAATAGATCGAAGGCAGGGCTGCGATAGAACAAAAGAAGTAAAGAGACATTAAGAGGTATTCAAAACCAGACGAGATGGTAATAGGACTAGTGGAGACAAAAGACGGCTCAGATTAGGTGTGAAGTGTACTGGCAGATCTGAAATTGTTGAACTCGATATCATAACCATATTACATTTTTACTTATATTTTTTTTCCACCCCTTTGTTTTGGGTTTTCCCTCCCCCCCCCCTTTCCTTTTTTTTCTCTCCCACATGGCAGCTGTCTCTCTTCTGCCAGTACACTTCACACCTAATCCTGGCGCAGGTTGAGGTAAGAGAATTGCTCTCTTGGAGCTAGGCGGGTAAGGCCTCCTACTGAGAGCCCTTCTCCCCCTCCTCCTCCTCCCTCTGTGAGTAGCTTGTCCTGCTCTTCGCTGCCTCTGCTCCATCTCCCTGTCATGCTGCAGGCCAAGGGGGGTGACAACTAGCGCCCCCAGGACTGGGAGCAAGTGGTCTGAGCAGAACCCTTGAAGTCAGAACCAAGGCACTTGCAGCACCACTCCCTGTCACCTCATCAACACTAAACAACTCTAGAAAGCTCCAAACACTTCCTCAACTTCCACAGAGCCAATAGAAATTAATAAATTAATCAGCAACTAACCTGTAATTAGGTGATGATCCCTTTAAATTTCGCTGGGAGGGGGTCCTTGCTGCTGCTGAATGTTCAGCTGTACGAGGTTAACTCAGGGCGTTAGTTCCAGTGTTGAGGCGTTACATCAGCGTTGCACTCTGATTGATGTCACGATCTGCCTACTCCACATCTGGCGCACGCTCCCAGTGCCGACGCTAACGCCCTCACCAAGATGGCGTCCGGCAAGGCATGAACCAGAAGTGCGTGCGCGCATCGCAGTCGCCATTGTCGTCACAAAACGGCACCCGTAGTGCCGATAAATCGGGCGCTATGGAGCTGAATTTTTTGCTCGAAGACTTTGATAGTGCCAAATGTGCCCTCAAAAGTCAAAGCATCTGGTGCAAGGAAGACTTACCATGCCTGGCTGAAAATTAACGTGGGAATCCCACCTTTTTTTAACACCCTTAAAGTAGACAGGAACGCCTTATAGGACAGGAACATACTTTGATCACATTTCTAAACTTTCAAGATATTTATTGAGTTCTGGAGCTAAAACCTCAGTAATTACCTCAGTACCGAACTGTCGAAGTATTCCACTCTGGGACTATAACGGGCCCAGTATTTATTCAAGTAGACAGTTAGGAGATATCAAGTACAGCCACCAAATAGCGGGGTGAAGCGAGGGAAAGGAGGTCAGCCAGGAAGTTATTCAGTGGAAGTTATTTGATGGCCACACGAGTCGTTTATAATGTAATCAATATTTAGGAGTGTGCTATGTAACAGTAACACATCAAAGGGTTCCGATTACAAACAGCAAGAGCAAAACTCAGATGACTTACTGATGTCATTGGAACCCTGGGATGGGTTACTGCCTTGAAAGACACTAACTACTTCTGATTCCTTATACTAATGCAGAATTTAAATATTTTCCAGATTTGAAAGTGCAGAAGGCAATAGATCAGAGCAGCAGATTTACAAGAATGATTCAAATACTGAGTGCCCCAAATGATTTAATTTGAAGTCGTCTTCTTCTTAGGCAGTCCCTCAGAACCGAGGATGACTTGCTTCCGCATTAAAAATGAGTTCTCGGGTGACTGATGAGTCCAATGTGGGACCTACAGTCTCTGTCACAGGTGGGGCAGACGGTGGTTGAAGGGGCGGGTGGGTGGGGTGCTTGGGTTGACGTGCGCTCCTTCTGCTGCCTGCACTTGGCTTCCGCTTGCTCCCAGCGAAGAGACTCGAGGTGTTCGGCGCCTTCCCGGATGCTTCTCCTCCAATTTGAAGTGGTACCATACTGGTACACATGGAGGGTCCTACCCAACACTTTGCTCTTTCAGATGCTGACTAACCTGTATTTCCAGTGCTTCCAGTGTACCACATAATAGAATAATGACTAAGGTTAGAGAATGCGGAGTCAGGGGACAAGTAGCAGAATGGATTGCTAGCTGGCTTCAAGACAGAAAGCAGAGAGTGGGAGTAAAGGGTAGCTATTCACAGTGGCAGAAGGTGGGTAGTGGTGTTCCACAAGGATCAGTGCTGGGACCACTGCTGTTCACAATTTACATTAACGATTTAGACTTTGGAATCAAAAACACAATTTCTAAATTTGCGGATTACGCCAAATTGGGGGGTTAGTCAATACTGAGGAGGACTGCAACAAATTACAGGAGGACATTAATAAACTTGCAGAATGGGCATATAATTGGCAAATGAATTTCAACACCGATAAATGTGAGGTATTACATTTTGGTGGGAAGAATATTACTTATTACTTGGCGGGTACGAGTCTGGGTGGGGTAGAGGAGCAAAGGGATCTCGGAGTACCAATACACAAATCACTAAAAGTAGCGACACGGGTTAACAAAGCCATAAAAAAAGCAAACCAAGCACTAGGGCTTATTTCAAGAGGGATAGAATTGAAAAGTAGTGAAGTTATGCTAAACTTGTTAGACCACACTTGGAGTACTGCGTACAATTCTGGTCACCATATTATAAAAAGGATATAGAGGCACTGGAGAGGGTGCAGGGAAGATTTACAAGGATGATACCAGAAATGTGAGAGTATACTTATCAGGAAAGGATGAACAGGCCGGGTCTCCTTTCTCTTGGAAAGAGAAGGCTGAAGGGTGACCGAATAGAGGTCTTTAAAATTATGAAAGGTTTTGTTAGAGTGGATACAGAGAGAGTGTTTCCACTTGTGGGGAAGAGCATACTAGAGGCCATCAATATAAGATAGTCACCAAGAAATCAAATAGGGAATTCAGAAGAAACTTCTTTACCCAGAGGGTGGTGAGAATGTGGAACTCGCTACCACAGGGAGTGGTTGAGGCGAATAGTATAGATGCATTTAAGGGGAGGCTAGACAAGCATATGAGGGAGAAGGGAATAGAGGGTTATGCTGATAGAGTTAGATGAGGAAAGACGGGAGGAGGCTCGAGTGGAGCATAAACGCCGGCATGGACTGGTTGGGCCGTATATCCTATGTAATTCCTATTTTTATTTCACATTTCCAGCATTTGCAGTTTTCCTTTAATCTCGTGATAGGGATTTAATATAACTGGTACTAGATTAATCCTAGACTGTTACAGCACAGAAACAGGCCCTGTGAGCCGCTGAAGTAGCAGCGGTTTATGGTAAGTTACAGAGCCCAATACACAATTAGCAATGGTAACCTAACAACACATTGAAAGCTACCTTTTAAACAACCCTTCGAATTCACTGCTAACTTTCAGCAGCTAAAACCTGCTGCCTTTCAGCAAGCTCAGATATTTGATAGAGGGCTTTGAATACCTCTCAAAACAGGCCAGAGTAATCAAACCCATTGCAGCATCATAAACTCTTGAACAGGAGCAGCCATGCAGATAATTAGCCGGCAAGTATGCACCTTCGATCTTTTGGAACAAAAATGCTATACGGCCCTGGAACTTCCAAGGCAGCCTCCATTAGATCAGGCCTGGAGCTTAATTAAAGGCAGCTTGCGTATTATCCTGGTAACGAACTACAATATTAGTGGACAGATTGCCTCAGCATTGGCAGAACAGGTGTCCAAACATAGATATTAAATTGCAAACGGTCAAGTGATTCTGCTTGTTGTCGATAGGACCGTCTTTAAAAGGAGAACATAGGAAGCCATCTTTGTTGGCCTAATGCTTCGGGGGGGAAATCACTTTGTGACACAGCTGTACGTCCTGCCTCTCCCAGTGTTAGCCGGGGCTCAGTGGGTAGCACCCTCGCCTCCGAGTCAGAAGGTTGTGCAGTTCAAGTCCCCACTCCAGAGACTTGAGCATAAAAATCTAGGCTGACTCTCCAGTGCAGTGCTGAGGGAGTGCTGCACTGTCGGAGGTGCCGTCTTTCGGATGAGACGTTAAACCGAGGCCCCGTCTGCTCTCTCAGGTGGACGTAAAAGATCCCATGGCATTATTTGAAGAAGAGCAGGGGAGTTCTCCCCGGCGTCCTGGCCAATATTTATCCCTCAATCAACATCGTTAAAACAGATTATCTGGTCATCATCACATTGCTGTTTTGTGGGAGCTTGCTGTGCGCAAATTGACTGCTGCATTTTCTACATTTCAGCAGTGACTGCACTTTAAAAAAAAACTTAATTGGCTGTAAAGCACTTTGGGATGTCCAATGGTTGTGAAAGGTGCTACTGTATATAAATACCCGTATTTCTTTCTTTCAGTGTCACCATATGCGTTTGTTGCCTAGGGCTTGTCTTTATAGACTGTGCTGCTACCAGGCATCTACCTATCTGACTGCTTTGATTCATTTTGAACCAGTGGGCTGGATTTTGTCATTGGGGGCGGGCTGGGGGCGTGTCAGGTGGTCGTCATATCAGGAGCCCGACTCCGATGTAAAGTGGGACTAAAGTGCGATTTTGCCCTAATTGGGCACTTGATTTCCAACGTGTGGGAAGCCCTGGCCCAATGAGCCTTTTCATACAGAAAGTCGCCTCCAATGACGTCATCAATGCTGCTGGATTTAAGGACTGCCAGCAGCCTTGCTTCTTTTTCAGCCTTTAAACTTTATGCCCATTGTTCTGAGCGCTTCCTTCACCAATTATGTCCAGCAGTAGACCAAAGTGTGCTCCAAGGTTCGATGAGGCCTCCCTCCAAGCTCTGGTGGAGGGAGCAAGATCAAATAAGGAGGTGCTCTTCCCTTCCTCAGGGAGGAAAAAGCCCCCCCAGCAGACTAAAGCTGTGTGGCTGCAAGTGGCCCAAGAGGTAAACGCAATTTCAATGTGTAGCAGAACCTGGCTGCAGCGCAGGAAGAGGTTTCATGACCTTCTCCGCACAGGAAAAGTGAGTATGATATTCCCATCAGCCTCAATCTGATCCCCATCGCCTCTCATCACCAGCACTCTGCTTTGCCAACCTCTTCCTCCACATCCCACTTGACCGTTACATCCCTGCACCCTTACCCATTCCCTCTCGCTCTATGGTCACATTCACTTAACTATTCGACCATGCAGCCCTCACACTCCCTATCACTGTGATGCAATGACTACAACACAAGGGAGGGCCCTTTTTCTCCTTCTAAGCATCTATGCTATGGATTCTCTCCACTCACTCCTTCATTCTCACTCAAACTCCACTTGTGTCCCTCATTGCAGGAAAAGAGAGCTCACAATAAGAGGGAAGGAGCGAGGACAGGAGGAGGGCCACCCTCAGCAGCCCAGCTCACCACTTTGGAGGAGGCGGCCCTGGAGATCGTCGGAGTGGAGGACGATTTGCAAGTGGGGGACGGACAGACGGGCACATCACAGCAAGCTGCTGACAGAATAGTTTAGCACCTCCCTCATTGACATTGCATGAGTCACTGATAATGATTCTGATGCTCTAACAGATTGACTTATGATCATCTGCACAACTCAATGTGCATGCAACCTTTACCTCACATCTCTAACTCTTTCCTTTACTCCCCCACAGGACCATCGATAGCTCCCATCCCCACTGTCCAGGAGAAACAGCTTGAGCCTCAAGACTCCTCAGAGGAAGCTGCAACCTCTGAGGGCACAGCGTCAGCAGAATTCAGCACACCCAGCACCAGCGCAGACAATCACACCTCTGTGGGACCTTCGTGAGATAGAGTAGTGTTGTCACCTGGTGTATCACAGATCACAAGTGAGCATCAGCAGATGGTGGAGACAGGGACAGCAGTGAAGAGTCCTCATCGGAGGGCGCAGGACTCTCCCAGCTCGGCTTAGCTGCATGTCGACCCTGTGCCTCCAGGTCCATCCAGAAGGAGAGCAGTGCTGGAACTCCAGGAACAGGTGCAGGAGTCTCTGGCAGGTTTTGTCTCCAGGGTCACTGCGAATGTGGAACGAATGAAGGAGTCCATCGTCAACATGAGCAGAGCCTTTGTGGAGGTATTGGCGCATGAACGCATCACCACGGAAAGGATGGCAACCTCCGTGGAAAGGATGGCTACCTCCGTGGTAAGGCTGGCTACCGTAGAGGAGAGGATGGCTACGGTAGAGGAGAGGATGGCTAAGGCCATGGAGGAGCTTAGTTGCCAGGGTATTGAAAACATGGTCATTGTTCAGAATAGACTGACATCTCTTGAGGAGCGATGGTCAGCTATTGAGCATAGAAACCTTCATGGAAGTCCTCTGGAGTAGGACTTCCAGTGCAGAAACGGGTCCTCATGGCCCCCCTGAAGAGCAGCAAGGTGCTGTCAAGCCACTTGCTAGCTCTGAAGTGGGGCTGACCCATGAGAGGGATGTTGTTGGCAGACAATAAGGAAGTGGGAGCGCCTCTCCAGGCGCTCACATGACCATGCCACTGCAAAGCCCTCGGTCAGAGCCCCACCAGAGTCATCACTCAACTGAGATGGGCGTCTCAACCCCTGCGCAGCCGCAGGAGCAGCAGACTGTTGCCGAGCCCTCACAGGTTCACAACCCCAGAGGACGGCCACCAAAGGTGTCGAGACAGGAGCAGCAAGAAAGTGAGCAAGGGGCCTCCACAAAATTACTTTTCTTTGGATCAGGTGGAGTGGGACTGTACTACCAGGCCCCTTCAAGGGGTCCTTGGGCCTCCCCAGCCCCGGCGAGCCTCTCCCACCCAGTGCTGGCATCTGCTGCCAAAGCCTCTGCCCAGCGCTAACATTAATAAGAACATAAGAACATAAGAATTAGGAGCAGGAGTAAGCCATATGGCCCCTCGAGCCTGCTCCGCCATTCAACAAGATCATGGCTGATCTTCGATCTCAACTCCACTTTCCCACCTGATCTCCATATCCCTCGATTCCCCTAGAGTCCAAAAATCGATCTCTCTCAGCCTTGAATATACTCAACAATTCAGCATCCACAGCCCTTTGGGGTAGAGAATTCCAAATATTCACAACCCTCTGAGTGAAGAAATTCCACCTCATCTCAGTCTAAATGGCCGACCCCTTATCCTGAGACTGTGCCCCCTAGTTCTAGACACTCCTGCCAGGGGAAACAACCTCTCAGCATCTACCCTGTCAATCCCCCTCAGAATCTTGTATGTTTCAATGAGATCACCTCTCATTCTTCTAAACTCCAGAGAGTACAGGCCCAATCTACTCAATCTCTCCTCATCGGAAAACCCTCTCATCCCAGGAATCAATCTAGTGAACCTTTGTTGCACCGCCTCCAAGGCAAGTATATCCTTTAAAGACTCCCGGCGTCCTTGGGCTCCAGACCCGATTTTTTGCTACCGCCCGCTGGACCTGATGTCACTAGGTTTCGAGCGAGAGACTGTCCTGGAATTTGTTAAACGAGGCCCGGGAGTTGAGGTGACCCAGGCCTCGCGCTGAACTCCCCCTGTGGTGGTTTTATATAATTTCTCTATTAGTGAATAAGACCAAGTAACTTAGAATATGGAACGTGTTGCCACATGGAGTAGTTGAGGCGAGTAGCATCGATGCATTTAAGGGGAAGGTAGATAAACACATGAGGGAGAAAGGAATAGAAGGATATCCAGAACCAGAGGTCACAGTCTGAGGATAAGGGGTAAGCCATTTAGGACTGAGATGAGGAGGAATTTCTTCACCCAGAGAGTGGTGAACCTGTGGAATTCTCTACCACAGAAGGCAGTTGAGGCCAATTCATTAAATATATTCAAGAAGGAGTTAGATATATTTATTAAGGCTAAAGGGATCAAGGGATATGGGGAGAAGGCAGGGACAGGGTATTGAATTTGGAAGATCAGCCATGATCAAATGGCGGAGCAGGCGCGAGGGGCCGAATGGCCTACTCCTGCTCCTATCTTCTATGTTTCTATGTTTCTATATTCCACCAGGTGGTGGGGAGGTTAAAATCTACCCCTAATGCGGCAAGCACCTAAATTAGAACATAAGAACATAAGAAATAGGAGCAAGAGTAGGCCAATCGGCCCCTCGAGCCTGCTCCGCCATTCAATAAGATCATGGCTGATCTGATCCTAACCGCCAATCCACTATCACAGAACCATCTCCTGAATCTAACAGAATTAGACACACGAAATAGGAGCAGGATCAGGCTACACGGCCCCTGGGCCCGCTCCGCTACCCACAGGGCCATGACCGATCCGAACCTAGACTCATGTCCAAATTCCTGCCCACTCCCCGTAACCCTTAATTCCCTTTACTTCTAGGAAACTGTCTATTTCTGTTTTAAATTTACGTAATGATGTAGCTTCTACAGCTTTTTGGGGCAGCATATTCCATGGACCTACCACCCTCTGAGTGAAGTAGTTCCTCCTCATCTCAGTTTTGAAAGAGCAGCCCCTTATTCTAAGACTATGCCCCCTAGTTCTAGTTTCACCCATCATCGGGAACACCTTCCCTGCATCCACCCGATCCAACACCTTCACAATCTTATATGTTTCAATAAGATCGCCTCTCATTCTTCTGAACTCCAATGAGTAGAGTCCCAATCTACTCAACCCCTCCTCATATGTCCATCCCCTCATCCCCGGGATTAACCGAGTGAACCTTCTTTGTACTGACTCGAGAGCAAGTATGTCCTTTCTCAAGTATGGACACCAAAACTGTACGCAGTATTCCAGGTGCGGTCTCACCAAAATTAACATGGATTTCGGGGGCCTAAAGAGATTAGTGCACAACTTGTACACTGGCTCCCGACCTTCTTTGTGCTTAGCGCCAACACTGGGGTATGCTGTAGGCCTTGTCCAATTTTCTGAGGGATGGTCCCCATTGTATCGTCGATCTCTATATTACAGAATCAGCGGCGCTGGGTGTCATTTTAATTGTACTGCTACTTGTTCCAACGCAACTGACATCATCACGCTTGCCAACATACAGCGAGGACCCAGCAATAAGTTTGTGTTCCTGGTGGATTCAGCAGGCTCACTTTGACAAACTCTGCACTTGGGAAGTCAGGGGCACGAAAACCTTATTAACACCAATATGAACATGTACAATCCTGGATATAACGGCACGGAACACTGGACTGTTGGAGCAATTTTGATCCAGCACAGCAAGCTCCCTTTGATAGGGTATCCATGAGGGCTGACAAGGGACCTTGGCCAGACAGGGTTCCATTTGCTTCTTGCAATTTAGTATACTGTATATTATATTTTTCTATGTTTCTAGACACAAAAGGCATCAAGGGGTATGGGGAGAGAGCGGGAATATGGTATTGAAATAGAGGATCAGCCATGATCATATTGAATGGCGGAGCAGGCTCGAAGGGCCGTATGGCCTACTCCTGCTCCTATGTTTCTATGTATTCGCTGCTCACGATGCGGTCCCCTCTACATTGGGGAGACCAAACGCAGATTGGGTGATCGCTTTGCGGAACACCTCCGTTCAGTCCGTAAGGGTGACCCCGAGCTTCCGGTCGCCTGTCACTTTAACTCTCTGCTCCACTCCCACCCTGACCCCTCCATCCTCGGCCTCTTACACTATACCAATGAAGCTCAATATAAGCTCGAGGAACAGCACCTCATTTTTCGATTAGGCACTTTACAGCCTTTCGGACTCAACATCGAGTTCAACAATTTCAGACTATGACCTCTGCCCCTATCATTTTTTTTCTCTCTCTCACATGGCAGCTGTCAATCATTCTGCCATTGCCATTTACACTTCACCTAGAGTCATCTTTTGTTTCTTAACCTGTCCCATTACCATCTCCTTTTGTCTCTTAATCTCTCCAGCTTTCCATCCTATCACAGACCTTCCCTTTTGTTCTTTCCTCCCCTCCCCCCTTTCCCTGCCCCTACACGTGCTTAAAAATCTGTTACATCTCCAACGTTTTCCAGTTCTGACAAAGGGTCATCGACCTGAAACATTAACTCTGTTTCTCTCTCCATGGATGCTGCCTGACCTGCTGAGTATCTCCAGCATTTTCTGTTTTTAGTTCAGGGTTCCATTACAATGTACAGGAAACTCTTTTTTATCTGGCACCGATGGGACCGGCGTGGTGCCGGTTTGTCAAAAAGTCCGGATTACAGAGAGGTATAGTTAAAAGGCACGAGAGCTCCGTACACAGCAACAAATCCAGGCTTCCCTGTTGCTTAGCAACAGCTGCAGGAACCCCGGCCACAGACCAAGCGTCCCCGTTGCTTAGCAACAAGTGCAGGAACTCTGATTACACAGCCACAGATCCAGGAACGGCCACTAATATGAAGTAAAACTTACCTGAACCTACTCCTGAATTTTGCCGGTGAACAGAGGTTTCCGGTTATTTAGGTGCCGGTAAATCGAGAGTTTTCTGGGTACCTGTGTTTCATAACAAAAGTGTAAATAATTAGGGCAAAAAACACAAATACCACAACAAAATATATTACTGTGACTACTGTGCATAAGTGGTAAAGCACTCAATATTGCCTGATGGGATCATTTCCTTTTAATTAGTATTATTTCTTTAAATGGTATTATTTGGCATCTAGGGAAAACAGCAGCATTTATGTATGACAATTTAAGATTTAAATTGCTTTTCGTA
This sequence comes from Somniosus microcephalus, assembly GCF_052327205.1. Taxonomy (NCBI): domain Eukaryota; kingdom Metazoa; phylum Chordata; class Chondrichthyes; order Squaliformes; family Somniosidae; genus Somniosus; species Somniosus microcephalus. The sequence goes on from NC_141010.1 coordinate 12,328,476, forward strand.
ATCCCAAAAAACCTATTTATGTCAGCTGTGGCTCAGTGGGTAGCACACTTTGCCTCTGAGTCAGAAGGTTGTGGGTTCAAAGTCCCGCTCTCAGACACTTAAGCACAAAAATCTAGGCTGATGCTCCAGTGCAGTACTGAGGGAGTGCTACACTGTTGGAGGTGCTGTCTTTCACATGAATGGTTCAACTGAGGCCCTGTCTGCTATCTCAGATGGGTGTAAATGATCCTTGGCACTATTTCAAAGATAGAGCAGGGGAGTTATCCCCGGTGTCCTGGGGCCAATATTTATCCTTCAATCAACATCACTAAAACAGATTATCTGGTCATTATCACATTGCTGTTTGTGGGAGCTTGCTGTGCACAAATTGGCTGCTGTGATACCCACATTACAACAGTGACTCCACTTCAAAAAGTACGTAATTGGCTGTAAAGCGCTTTGGGGCGTCCGGTGGTCGTGAAAGGCGCAATAAATGCAAGTATGTCTTTTCTTTTTATAAAGGCCAGCCTTCAGTTCACTGATTCAACTTGGTTCAACTTGGGCTAATGTCCTTCAGACCGATGCCAAAAGCAGTGAAACCAAGTCCAAAGCAGCAGTCAGGAATGTGATAAGCACAAGCTGAACCAACCATTGCTTCATCTCTCTTCCGCTCACACACAAAGGGGGTGTCAATTCAGTCAAGAATTTGTCTGAGTCACAAATTCAATTTAGTTCCCAGTTAAATTAACTCATGCACAAGATCGCTTTAGACAAAGAAGCATAAGTGGATGGGTAAGTGCTGTCAACATTCAGCAATCCATAGTCAATGCACATTGGGTTGGGGCACAGGACTCCCAAATTCCTGCTTCACTGTGTTAATAACTTAAACTTCAATATAGTTTTATCACACCAGTGATCAAGGTAAAATAAAGCAATGTTATTTCAACATTGAATAAAACACACAGCAACACTTTGTTTTCTATTAGGGTTGGTAAGTTTGCTTTCCTCCAAGCCAGTGGCTAGTTCATTTTGTGTTCAACTTGGCAGCACTGGGATCTACCTCAGCAGGTTGTAAGTGATTTTAGTGCATTTTCCCATTGGTTTGCGTTCCCTCAGTGTTTCTTTCTCTGCGTTTTTGCTGTTTCTGACTGCTGTGGTCTCCAGATTATTCCCCTGCCCATTGATTACCTCCTCACCTACAACAAGAGCGTGCGATATTTCTGTTTTGATTTCATTGAGCACGTTTGGGCAATTTGTTGAATTTGCTCACAAATGTCCTGTATGCACATTAACCGGAAGCGGTGGGAGAGCGGATGAAGGAGTACGACTCCAGGTTAACCAGCGTTAGGGGAGGGGCAGCCATTCTTCCACAGTACAAGGAAACAACATGGTGGCAACAGGGCGCTCGGGCACCAAAAATCCATGTAAATATAGCGGGCCAGAATTTGCTGAGAAAATAACAGCGAGTTCACGGCGCACGCCGATATTAGTGCGTAGAAAGCCCAGCAATTTGTGGCGAGGAAGGAATACGCCGTTGAGTTGCAAAGCAGCACAAATTGCTGGACAATTTGCCATTAGCTGGGCGCTCGCTGTCAACCTACCCGTGAGTGTCAAGAAATGGCTAGATTTGCGGCATAAATACGAATGAAACTCGCCGCAGAAAGTATGGGCTGCTATTTCACGACATGTGTACCCTGTTAATGGGGTGAATTATGGTCCTGACATGAAACTCAACCTTGAAGGCCCAGAAAGGGAACAATTGAAACTGTGGAGTCTCACTCCTGCAGGTAGTAAATTGTTGCTAGAGGTTTTTAAAATTTAAAACTTGGCATTTGTTTTTAAATTCTTACTTTTCCTTTCTGTCTCTTTTTTTCTCTCTCCCTTAATTCAATCTTTTTTTCCCCTCTCTATTTCTCTTTCTGTATCTAATTTGACTCTAATTCACCCTATTTCCTTCTCAGTCCCTCCTCTGTTTCTTCCTCTATCTTTAAGGGGGGTGATTTTGCCAATGGGGGCACATTGGAGGCGGGACTGCTGCTTGTCGGGTTTCAGTCCCGCCTCTATCGACTTGTGGCCAACCCACGCTATTTTCCCTTGATTGACCTTGTTAAGCCCGCCCAGCAGGCTCAGCAGGCCAATTAAGGGGAAGCCGGTTACAGAGAACGTCAGTGTATGATGTTTCATCTGTCAAAAATTTTTGACAGATGGATTGTCATTGTTTGACAGCTCTGTGAAGCTGTCAAATACTGACATTCTCTGTTGATTGATGAGTCCTCATATTCAAGACTCATCAAACCTCTTTCTTTAGCAGAAATTAGATGGTTGTTGCATCGGAGAATGCAGCAGCCATCTGTCATCTCTGCTGTGGGGATGTGAGACTTTCCTTATCCCCAACTGTTGAAGCCTGCAGGAAGAAACAAAGGTAAGGGAACTTTTTCTAACACTTTCCACTCACCTCGCATACTTACGTCTCCACACTTGCACCCATCACTCACCTCCACAGTGCACTTTTGGACCCCTCTGACCCCCACAGATCCACTGCTCACCTCGGTGACCCTGGCAGGGTTTCCCGACATCGGGAAGCCCACGCCTCTGATGGCAAAATGGGGATAATCCTCTTAACTGCCTGTTAACTACCTATTAACAGGCAGTTAAGTGGCTGTAATCCCCTCCCCGCCTCGAGGAAACGGGACCCGGCGCGGGTCGGCTACCCGCCTCCTGGGAAGATGGCACTGAGGCGGGTTGGGGGCGGGATGGGCACCCGCTCCCAGATTCTGCCATTTTCCCGGCAGTCCCGCCTCCAAACCCGCCTCCCCAGGGCTGGCAAGATCGCGCCCTAAATCTCATTGGTTAAGGAGATAGACTGTTGGTCCCGTTGTGCACCCAGGTCCCAGATGCCCCGCTGACCTCCCCCCTCCCCCAATGCTGTTATCAATTTGCACTTCCAGCACTTTGCAGCACAAAAATAATTGGCGCTGAAGGGTGAGAAAAAATCCAACTCACGGTGTTCGCCGCGAGATGCTCCATCTCCAGCAAATTCTGCATCATCGTTACATATGCAAATAGAATGTAAATTTCACAGTGACAGAGTCTTTAGCCATCCCATACTCACACTCTGGAACTCTCTTCCTAAGCCCTCTCTACCTTTCTACATTTCTGGCCCCCTTCGAAGGCCTCCTCATGAGCTATCTCCCAAGCAGTGCCTTCCCCCCCCGTCCTCTTAATTTCAGCTTCTATTCTTGCTCGGATCTGACCCCAAATCACTTTGGGACATCTTGTTACATTAAAGGTGCTATTTAAATGCAAGTTGTTGTACAGATTATTAAATCCTGTTCGTAGCGTTGTATATAGCTAAATTGCAGGTTAAAAACAGTTCTGTTTATAAAACCGATCTGAACTTTAAGTATTCTCTGGAGATTAGTTTGACCCAAGCTGTTGCTATACTGTAATACAACCTCTTCCATGGAGTAATTTCTTCCACCGCAAGCTCATTTAAAGAACCACCCTAAGGAATTGCAACAACATTATGCCGCTGTTGGACATAACACTGCACTGATTCCGCTCTTGGACTGGTAACCAGGAAGGGTCACATATAGGACTGAAAACATCACTAGTCGGGGACAAGTTATTTGAGACCTTGGTTGACCAGAAAAGGAAATCCCTACGACTGGTATTTATTTCTCCAGTTCCAATTTTTTGTGTTCTTGATATTTTGAACCACTTTATAAAGTTATGTGACATTAAGTGACCCCCGTAAGCTATGGCGCTTAATACCAGCTTGATGGGCCTGCAAAATGACTCAAATCGACATTATTAATGAGTGAAAATGCAGCTCCAAAATAATATTAATCAGAATATATTAAAATAATATTTATTAGCATGCATTAAATGTGTTCAAATGAATATTACTTTAATGTATTCTAATATCATAGAATCGTAGAATCTCACAGCACGGACGGAGGCCATTCGGGTTAACGTGCCATAGTAACATAGTAAAATTTGAGAAGACCATTTCTTCAACTCAATTATCCTTTGCAACCGTAGATTTTTTTATTTGTTCTCAGCTCGTGGGCAATGTTGGCAAGGCTGACATTTATTATTCATCCCTGCTGCAGTCCTTGTGGTGATGGTGCTCCTACGATGGTGTTAGGTTGGAAACTCCTTACTGTGATTTTAGACTCATAGGGCGAAAAATTCAGTTGTTTGCACCTCCCGTTAGCGCTTTAAGAGGGCGCTAATGGGGTACAAAGCAACTAGCGCCCGGGCGTGGCGATGTTTGCGCCGCTCGCGAGACTAACTAGACATTTTGCAGCGGCGCTAAACACTACTGCCACAATCTCCTGCGCCGGCAGATCGTGACGTCAGTCGAGTGCGCAATGCCCCGGTAGTGCCCCGGACCGGATATTGAGTGGCGCCCCCTGCCTTACCGCCTGCCGCTAGCAACGACAGGTTGAGGATAGTGTTTTGCAGTCAGGAGAGAGAGACTTCTGGAGAGATTCAATACTGTGTGAAGGAGTTTTGGGTACTGAGCAGCACTTTGCAGGTTTATTTTGATTTGCCCTTTCTTGCTTCGCCAGCGCTCTGAGGTAGCGCCTCGCTCCTCGGCCTTTGCGCCTTAAGACAGGTGTGAAGCGCCTGATTTAGCGCTCCAATCACCTCCAGGGGCGATAAAAGCCAAGTTTGCCGTCGGAGGTGATAATTAGCGCCAGGCACTAAACTTTGCGCATGGCCGATAATCGCGCCCCAATCGGGGCGATACTGAATTTTCCCCCCATAGTCCTGTATGCCCTTTTTCCTGACAGGAATTCAGCCAATCCGCTTAGTCTGTTCCACCATTCCCACTGGTAAACTGGTCCATAATTCAATTTCTCTCTGGCAGAAAAAATATTGCCTGCATTTCCTATTTTCTTTGGAGAGCCTTAACTTTAAACTGTTTCCCCAGCCCTTAAGAAGAAGAAAGATCTTGCATTTATATAGTGCCTTTCATGACCAGCGGACATCTTAAAATGCTTTACAGCCAATGAAGTACTTTTTTTTTTAAGTGTAGTCACTGTTGTAATGTAGGAAACACAGCAACCAATTTGCACACAGCAAGCTCCCACAAACAGCAATGTGATAATGACCAGATAATCTGTTTTTGTTATGTTGATTGAGGGATAAATATTGGCCAGGACACCAGGAATATCTCCCCTGCTCTTCTATCGGAATAGTGCCATGGGATCTTTTACTTCCACCCGAGAGACCAGAAAGAACCCCAGTTTAATGTCTCATCTGAAAGATGGCACCTCTGACAGTGCAACACTCCCTCAGCACTGCACTGGTGTGTCAGCCTAGACTTTTGCACTCAAGTCTCTGGAGGGGGACTATGAACCCACAACCTTCATGACTGAGAGGTGAGAGTGCTCCCAACTGAGCCATGGCTAACACTTAAATCCCATGGATCCGAATTCTCCATTTGTGTGAACATTTTAAAGAACTCTATCAATCCCACTCCCATCCTCCTCTTCATAACTCAGCCCTCCAAATTCAGGAATAAGCCTTGTAGCTTCCTCTGGTCTCCTTCAATGTTTCTACATCTCTACATTAATATGGAGAAGAATAAAACTGAACATAGTACTCCAGGTGCAGGCTCAGAAGTCCAGATCCAACTTCATTATCACATTCTTAAACTTATATGTCCCAGCATTTTATTTGCTTTTTTCACTGCCTATGAACATCAAACCATTGGTTTTAATACCCTATCCACCCAAAGACCCGTATCTCTTTCCTACCTCAAGTAGATTGCCTTTTAATATATAATCTGCATTCTCACTTTTGTCTATCTAATCTCATGACTTTACACCATCTATATTGAACTCCATCTGCCACCTTTCTGACCATTGACCTAGCCTGTCCAGATCACTTTGCATTATCGCACATTGGATAGCGTTACTGTGTTTGGTCAGCATCTTTGATGAGTATCAACTGGACGCTGATGAATACAACATATGTGGCGGTAAACATCCCAGAACGCGCAGTGTGCCATCGAGCTACAGAAAGACCCTTCGCTTGTCTTCAGGGTCTCTGGAGTACACCATACAGGCCAACAACAGACCAAGAGACACATTACAGGAAACTCTTTGGTATCCGGCACCGACGGGACCGGGATGTTGCCGGTTGATTAAAAATTCCGGATGACGGAGAGGGTTATCTACCGAGGCTATTTTTAACAAAGAAAAATAAAAAAATCAAGAAATGTGCAGTATACATTAATTGGGTACTCACCTACAGAATGTGTTAAATGGATGGTGGAAGATGCTTGATTAAGTACAGTACTGCCAGTTGAGGGTAATCCATAACTCTTTAATGACTTCTGACAGCGCCAAGAAGCCAAGTGGTGTCAGTTTGGAGAACTACCCCCACTGACTAACTCGGCCACCGCGGGAGACTCGGACTCGGCAACATTTCCGGTTATTGAGGTGTTATTTTCGGAGTATGAATTTTTCCGGTTAATGGAGAATTCTGGATATTTAGGTGCCGTTTAAACGAGAGTTTCCTGTAGCTACAAGCGATAGAAGCTACCCTTACTGCACAAATTCCTGACCCAGATCCCACTTGCAGAGGGTATATGCTTGATTAATTGAGCCATTGACAATATCCATGCCACTGCATTATCTAGTAACACCAGAAGTACACTGACATGGCCACTTTGCATAACATTATGCAGTTGACGCAGCCACAGTTAGCTGAGCAGATTGGCTCCTGGCCAAGTTAATGAGACCGGATATGGGGGACTATATTTTGGAGAGGGACTCGTGGAACTGAACTTGTTTTTCAGTGGGGGTTGGGGTGAGGTGGGAGGGGAATAATAAGAGGGGACATGATCCAGGTCTCTCAAATGCTGGAAGGAATGGATGACATAAATGTATGCAGGTTATTTAACTGAGATTGTGACCACAGAAGTGGAAGATATGAGTGAATAAATGGAACAAGCCTCAAACAAGACTATAACTTAGAAGGAGTTTCTTCCTCACAGAGTGGTGAATCTGTGGAATGGACTCCCTGCAAAAGCAGGGATAATACATTAATGCTTTCTTTTTAAAAAAAGAGCTGAATAAAGAGGTGTTCTTCCCCCGTGTCCTGGCCACTATTTATCCCTCAGCCAACAGCACTAAAAAACAGATTATCTGGTCATTATCTCATTGCTGTTTGTGGGAGCTTGCTGTGCGCAAATTGGCTGCTGCGATTCCCTATGTTACAACAGCGACTACACTTTAAAAGCACTTCATTGGCTGTAAAGCGCTTTGAGACATCTTGAGGTTGTGAAATGCGCTATAGAAATGCAAGTTCTTTCTTTTCTCTACATTATTTGCGAGTTTTTGGCCTGTTCTCTGGCGGAAGTAACTCAAATCCGGCCTCGGGCGACTGTCTGTGTGGAGTTTGCACATTCTCCCCGTGTTTGCGTGGGTTTCCTCTGGGTGCTCCGGTTTCCTCCCACAGTCCAAAGATGTGCGGGTTAGGTTGATTGGCTATGATAAATTGACCCTTAGTGTTAGGGGGATTAAATACGTGGGGTTACGGGGATAGGGTGGGATATGTGTTGGTGTAGGGGTTACGGGGATCGGGTGGGATATGTGTTGGTGTAGGGGTTACGGGGGTCGGGTGGGATATGTGTCGGTGCAGGCTCGATGGGCTGAAATGGCCTCTATCTGCACTGTGGGGTTTCTGTGATTCTGTGAAAGTAGTGTCGTGTTGTGTAGGTGGGAGCAAAAATAGCTTTCCGTGTCTCGTCCCATCAAAGTGTTCTTCCTATTCAATAATCACAGAGTTTTACCAATACCAGTAATTTTATGACCCTATAACCCTTGGGGGGAGCACGCAGCGAAGAGATAAATGACGATTAGGCAGCAGAAATTAATAATATAATAATAAAAGGGAAAAGTTAAGTTAGGAAGCAGATCCGTTTCTGTTGCTGAGCTGAGAGATGGCAGCCTGAAGACCAGAGGGAATCTGAGGCGCATTCGCTTGAACAATGTTCTCACTTACGGTGCTCAAAGGATGAATTGTTGCGCTGTTGTCAGCCACGCCAGCTCCTCTCTGATTTCACACCGCACTGGGGCCAGCTCTGCCGCTGCTGTGCCCACAGGCTCGTTAGCTGCTCAGCAAATCGAACACAGGCGCCTGACAACGCTGGCAACCTCAACAAACTGAACACCTGTTACTGGGACTCGGGGAGAAAAACAAGCAAATCTTTCCCTGTGTGGGCAGTAGGGGGCCTCGGTTAGTTGGCTTCGGCTGTTATATATCTCCGTGTTGAAATCAGGCAAAAATATGATCATTCCAAGCATGGCACTTCAAGAAACATTTAATAATCCAAATGCAATGTAGTCAATTTTTAAAAAATTGCTAAAAAGAGGCAATAAATAATCAATGCAATGTAGTCAATTTTTAAAAAATAATTGCTAAAAATACGCAATAAATAAAATTGTATTGACTTGAGCACAAAAATCTAGGCTGACACTCCCAGTGCAGTACTGAGGGAGCGCTGCACTGTCGGAGGTGTCGTCTTTCGGATGAGACTGGTCTGCTCCCTCAGGTGGATGTAAAAGATCCCAGGGCACTATTTCGAAGACGAGCAGGGGAGTTCCCCCGGTGTCCTGGCCAATATTTGTCCCTCAATCAACATCACTAAAACAGATTATCTGGTCATCATCATATTGCTGTTTGTGGGAGCTTGTTGTACGCAAATTGGCTGCCGCATTTCCTACATTACAACAGTGACTACACTTCAAAAAGTAGTACTTCATTGGCTGTAAAGCGCTTTGGGACGTCCGGTGGTCGTGAAAGACACTATATAAATGCATGTCTTTCTTTCTTTCTTTTCAACTTTTGAATGAAATTAAATGGAAAATGAAACAGACATTTAAGTTAAATCATGGTTCTTTGAAATGATTTGGTTTTCAAAAGCTTTTCTGAAAGAAGACTTGCATTTCTATAGCGCCTTTCACGACCTCAGGACATCCCAAAGCCCTTTGAAATGAAGTACTTTTTGGAGTGTAGTCACTGTTGTAATGTAGGAAATGCGGCAGTCAGTTTGCGCACAGCAAGCTCCCACAAACAGCAATGTGATAATGATCAGATCATCTGTTTTAGTGAAGTTGCATGAGGGATAAATTGGCCAGGACACCTCAATAGAATCCTCCTTATGATATCTTATCCTTAAAGTCGTTCTTTTCATATTTTGCTGCTGTTATTGATTCCCAGTGGGCCAGTGACCTGACTTGAGTCATTTTTTTTCTCCATACAGTTTCAAAAATGTAGGATTTCCCAACTTGCATCTTCTGTAAGTCCCCTGTCAGGGTCTGTGTCCTCTTTTAATGACTTAACTAGCAGGAAGCTCGACCAGTAGGCATCGTTACACTTGCAATGATTGGCCCCTCTGGGAAGTGAAGGGCTCCACATCAGTCTAAGAACATAAACAAATAACAAAGCTGCAGATCTCTGATTGAAAATAAGCCACATAACACGAATGAAAACAGCATTCTGTTGCTTATTCTTTGAAACAGGGAATCAACTCCACGTGTGCAGGTTTGATTCATTATAAATAAGTCAGCAACCCATACATGGGATTGTAAAAGCCACTTGAGAACTTGAATTACATGCAGTTCTAAAGCTGCTGAATGTTTTCTAATGTGTTGACAGGCTTATTCATGTCCTCTAAGACTTATTGTGCACAGATATCCAGGTTCAGTATTGATTGGGAAATCTTGAATTAAATATTCTATGGGATGTCCTGCTTGGAATCTGAGCCTGTTATATTGATGCAACCGTCCAGAATGAAGGAAAACGTACATTCCCCACTCCCCATGACATCTGCTAACTCTCTCTTGAATGAATCGAAGGCTTCTTGCTTCCATTACCCCACTTGGAAAATCATCCCACCTGTTGTTCACTGCTTGCACGAAGAAGTTCTTTCTCATGACTGTCCTGACTTCTAATTTACATCAATGACCTGGGTTCAGAAACTCAACAGAAAATGGTCAAATTTGCAGAAGATACCAAACTAGATGAGGCAGTGGAATTGGAAGCGGCACCTCAGAGATTACAGAATGGTTTTGATAAACTATGTAAGTGAGCAGAACAATGGCAGTCAAAATTTAATGTGGTAAAGTGGAAAGTGCTATACGTGAGAAGGAAAACAGATGACACAACATACTCCATGAAGATGTTGAAACAGCTAAGGATTTGACACTATACATGTCCCACAAATAGAGAGCAGCAATCCACAAAGGATGTTGAAAATAAAAGAAAGGCTTGCATTTATACAGCGCCTTTCACGACCACCGGATATTCCAAAGCACTTTATAGCTAATGATGTACTTTTGAAGTGTAGTCACTGTTGTAATGTAGGAAACACGGCAGCCAATTTGCACACAGCAAGCTCCCACAAACAGCAATATGATAATGACCAGATAATCTGTTTTTTATTGATGGTGATTGAGGGATAAATATTGGCAAGGACACCAGGGATAACTCCCCTGCTCTTCTTCAAAATAACACCATGGGATCTTTTACATCCACCTGAGAGAGCAGACAGGGCCTCGATTTAACATCTTGTTCTGAAAGACGGCACCTCTGACAGTGCAGCACTCCCTCAGTACTGCACTGGCGTGTCAGCCAAGATTTTTGTGCTCATATCTCTGGCGTGGGACTATGAACCCACAACCTCCTGACTCAAAAGCAAGGGTGCTACCCACTGAGCCATAGCTGACACTATATAGCCAATACAGTAGAATATAAGTCAGAGGGGATAAGTTGTGGGTCCCATCCAAATGATGCTTCCTTTCCACAGGTAAAGTGAAGAAGGTGTTTTGCTTTGCAAACATAGCAGCCGCCACTTCCCTGATACATGTGTACAGTGCGGACTTGCTAATGTGACCCATGTGGTGGCTTGGAAGAACTTAGTAGCATGAAGCTTTGTGCTGTGGTAACCTTCATTTCTATAGGAAGACTGACCCCTGACCCAGGTGCTGATCATTGAGCAGCAGATGGTACAACTCTTGCGAAGTGGAAATGGCTAAGGCAGGACTCCTCTTAAATGTTGGCATGCTAGGTATGGGTGTGGTCCGATTGCCTCAGGAGTCGTTGTACTTCCACTTATCGGATCTCATGCACTCCTTTCTCATTTCAATTATGCAGCATGCTCAGAACCCCCAAATGGATTTCACCTCTTTGTATAGAAACATAGAAGATAGGAGCAGGAGTAGGCCATTCGGCCCTTCGAGCCTGCTCCGCCATTCAACGAGATCATGGCTGATCATCCAAACCCTAGCACCCGGTATGGAGGCCCATCAAGCAGAACCCACTAATGCATGGACCAAAATACAGCAAAATCAATGTAAAAGGCCGAGCAAAAATCTCCAAGCATCAACCAAGAAAGGTTGGAACTGCCCACAACATGAGTCAGCAGATGTCGCACCAAACCTGTCCAGTATGTTGCTCACACTTCACTTTGGGTTCAGTTTCAGTCACTGAGAGGCTAAAGTTTGCAAGGTCTGGGATGCCAAGGAGCCTCGCTTACAACGGGCATGAGTCAAAATGACCCTTGTGCACTCAATTCTCACTGTGCCCAATTTTGTAGTCTTTCCACTTACAGTGTAAGCAGATTAACAAAGAATCCCCAGAGCAATTTTAAACAGTTTAACGCCTCATACAAATGCACAAAGTGTTTGTACTCCAATATTGAGTGAAATTTATGGTCTGTCTCATCTAACATTCATCCTAATGTTTCACACATTACTAATTGCTGCACACATGGTGTTACGAAGCAGCCACTCATAACGCCTATTAAATGGCTGATATTCTCAATCCTCCCTTTCAATTGCTCACTCGGATTCTAGGATGGTGAAACTCCCTATGATTATCACATTACAATTCCCTGTAATCTTGTGCCATTAACACACTGTGATTTCCTAACGCCTCCCCTACTTTCTTCAACAGCTCACTTTTTGCCTATACGTCTTGAGCGAAAGTCACCAATAATCATTAATTATTACTGCTTTCGTTTTTTGATTACTAATCCTTGACCAAGTTGCTAAAGCTCTTTTCAGTCGTTGTTATGCAGTAGATTCCCATAATTGCTAATTACATCTTGATATTTCTTAATGAATGCAGCAACTTCAAACAGATTTGACTTTTACAAACTGGCAATCCATTGTACTAGCGCCAGAAGAGAGCAGGAATTACATAATGATGTAACACAATGAACCCTCGCAAAGTTCTCGCCTGGGCCTCAGTTACAGGACAGGCATTGTTGAGTATATTTCTGGAAAATGATACCAGTTCCCATAGGGACATAAGGGCTCTGCAAATGATCTATACAGTTCTTTCACAGCGGCAAGGATTCAACGCTACAATTCAGAATAGAAAATGCAGGGTGAGCAAAGTGGGGCTTGGTGGAACTATTAAGTACACATAGTCATTGGAGCGCTCCAATGGAGAGGGGCAAAGGCATTGTCCAGTGTAGCACTAGGCCCTGCAGGCTAGAAGAGTCCAGGTTGGATTCCCAGCCTCTGCTGAATTAGCTGACCTCAGGCAGTGCAGCTGTTTAGATGTTATAAATAACCTCAGTACCAGGGAGTGGTAAAAACAAATCAGGGTTCATGCTGCAGGCTGGAGTGGACTGAATGGCCTACTCCTGCTCCTAAGTTCCTTCTCATTGTCAGGTAATGAGTGGTGTTAGAAAATGGAGCCTGCAGATACCAGAGGGTAGGAATTCCTGGCACACGCTGAGATATTGGGAAATAGCGTATCCTAGCCCTGTCAATTGCTCACTCGGATTCTAGGATGGTGAGACTCCCTATGATTATCACATTACAATTCCCTGTAATCTTGTGCCATTAACACACTGTGATTTCCTGACGCCTCCCCTACTTTCTTCAACAGCTCACTTTTTGCCTATATGTCTTGAGCAGAAAGTCACCAATAATCATTAATATTACTGCTTTCGTTTATTGATTACTAATACTTGATCATGTTGCTAAAGCTCTTATAGTCACTCTTTTCAGCTGGTGTTATGCAACAGATTCCCATAATTGCTAATTGCATCTTGACATTTCTTAATGAATGCAGCAACTTCAAACAGATTTGACTTTTACAAACTGGCAATCCATTGTACTAGTGCCAGAAGAGAGCAGGAATTACATAATGATGTAACACAATGTACCCTTGCAAAGTTCTCGCCTGGGCCTCAGTTACAGGACAGGCATTGTTGAGTATATTTCTGGAAAATGATACCAGTTCCCATAGGGACATAAGGGGGGGGGAAATTGAGTCGCGACCCAAAAAAATTAGCGCCCCCGTGGCCGAAATTCATCGGTAGCGCCCCAAGAAGGAAGCTGGGCGCTACTGGAAATGCCTCGCCTCCCTCTTGGGGCGCTGCGAGGGAATATCGCGGCACCTCGCGCTGCGGTACTGCAGGCCTTCCTCCCCTTCTTAAAGGGGAGGGGCCTTGCGCAACGCGACCCGGGGCCCAGCTAGGCCACCAGGGATCGCAGTGCCGGCAAAAGAGTCCAACACTCAAGAGAAGTGCCGGGTTCATGGAGCGCAGCCGGCACTCCGCGGTGGGGGGCTGGTCAGGAGGCCGGGGACGGCAATGGGGGCCGGTGCCGGCAGGCTGCCAGCATCAAAAATGGCCGCCCGGCACCTCACATTTAAATTAGCGCCGCCCCGGCCGCAGGTAGGCCCCCCATACCCCGTCGGACATAGCGTCCGGTGGTAAGTCAAGGGGCGCTACCCAAGATTGCGGCCGGGGCGTGAGCAGGGCGCTGCGCACGGTGATGACATCATTGCCGTGCGCAGCACCGTTGGGCACTAACGGTTACCACCGCCTCTAACCTCCCGCTGAATTTCACGGGAGGTGTTGGTGGCGCCGTGTCCGGGCGCTAGTTGCTTTGCGCCCCGTTAGCGCCCTCTTTGAGCACTAACGGGAGACGCAAAGCTACCGAATTTTTAGGCCAAGGGCTCTGCAAATGATCTATACAGTTCTTTCACAGCGGCAAGGATTTAACTCTACTATTCAGAATAGAAAATGCAGGGTGAGCAAAGTGGGGCTTGGTGGAACTATTAAGTACATATAGTCATTGGAGCTCTCCAATGGAGAGGGGCAAAGGCATTGTCCAGTGTAGCACTAGGCCCTGTAGGCGAGAAGATTCCAGGTTGGATTCCCAGCCTCTGCTGAATTAGCTGACCTCAGGCAGTGCAACTCTTTAGATGTTATAAATAACCTCAGTACCAGGGAGTGGTAAAAACAAATCAGGGTTCATGCTGCAGGCTGGAGTGGACTGAATGGCCTACTCCTGCTCCCATGTTCCTTCTCATTGTCAGGTAATGAGTGGTGTTAGAAAATGGAGTCTGCAGATACCAGAGGGTAGGAATTCCTGGCGCACGCTGAGATATTGGGAAATAGCATACCCTTGAAGTTAACGGGTGGAAAACCACAGGCTGGAAAAATACGTACTCCTGGTATGTGCTCCTGCTACACACCAGAACTTGGCACAATAGGATTTTCCGCAAAGGATGGGTCTCATTTGTGTTCCCTTCCATGGTCTACCCCTAAGGATAAGGGGGTAAGCCATTTAGGACAGAAATGAGGAGGAATTTCTTCACCCAGAAAGTGGTGAACCTGTGGAATTCTCTACCACAGAAGGCAGTTGAGGCCAATTCATTAAATATATTCAAGAAGGAGTTGGATATATTTCTTAAGGCTAAAGGGATCAAGGGATACGGGGAGAAGGCAGGGACTGGGTACTGAATTTGGATGATCAGCCATGATCGCACTGAATGGCAGAGCAGGCTCGAGGGGCCGAATGGCCTACTCCTGCTCCTATCTTCTATGTTTCTATGTTTCTATGTTTCTGTGTCTAATACACGGGCCGATACTCACAGTCTGAGTTCAAGCGTGAAGACCAGACACTAGGGTACCGTCCTTGAGGGCGGCCAGTGCCAGCGGCCTAGGAAGTCAACTCTTTTAAAAGAGAAGGCAAGACAAATTAGCAAAAAAAAACACACAGGACCATGACTTTTTTTTTTAAGTAGTGAAGAATTGTAATGTTTTGGGACCAAAGGATGATTTAATATTTAATTGTCTTAGCCCATCACTCACGGTACAAAATGACAGACCCCTAAACTCATATTATGTTTCTATTACAAAATTTCACATCAATTTTCCTTTAATTGGTGTGATTCAAAGTAATAAAATGAGAACATTAATAAATTTTACAAGTTAAATATAATTGGGCTCATTTTCTGTCTTGCAGTTTTGACATAAATTTAGAGTGAAGTCTTTCCACCATCAATGTTGTCACTCAAGAACCATTATTTGAAAATATTTTTATAGCTAATCTCCTTTCTTTTACCTCTTGTCTCTGTTGCTAGGAGAGCAGTCGTCAGTGTTCAGCCGCCAGAATTGTTCACTGTGCCCATTGGTTGACCGCTAGGAGGCACCAGGTACCTTCCAGACAAGAGTGTGCCCGTCTGATTTTCCCTTCCTTCGGCTTAACTCAGGTTTGAACCTGAGTGCTGTAACCTTTAGCCTTCCCAGTCATGCTACCAGGGCCTAAGCAGGAAAGTTAAACTGCCAACACTCCTTCCATATACTGCCCCTGCACCCACTCGAAGTATATTTCTCAGAGCTTTTTAACGTAAATAATACATCAAAGAGGTGATGCTTGAGTTGATTCATGTCCAATAGAGCAACCGTCACCAAAAGTTACCTCAACTGTGACTCCCCTTTACAGCCTCTTTCACCCAGTTCACAGTGAAACTTTACCTGCTTGATGTACTTCCTATTGCCAGTCCTAGTTGCAGCTCTTGAAATTGCTGCTTCAACCCTGGACTGGACCCTGTGGGGCATGTGAGAATTCCTGATTTATGGCAAGACCAGGAATTCCCACTCGCAGCACAGAGCGCAGTCCTGGGAATGATGCAGCAGCAGCAGTTACGAGTGGGGGAGCTGAGACCAACAGTAAGGAGAACATCGGTGAAAGCAACATAGCGACTTCTCAGCTACATTCCTTGGGGCCAATAAATCAAATGCAACAGCTGAATTGCCAGTTCAGAAGTTGAAATGTGTTTGCATTTGTGTGTACTGCACAGACCACCGTACGGCACTTCCTCTTTGTCCTTAGCATGTAAGGGTAAATATTGCAAGGTCCTCACACTCATCCGGGACACATTGGAACGTTGCAGTTCTGATATTTGCTGGCTAGATGTGAGGCTCCCCTCTGTAGCATGGGATCTTGCAAAATTTACCAGGCAAGGCCAGCATTTATTGTCCATCCCTAATTGCACTTGGGAAGGTGTTGGTGAGCCGCCTTCTTGAACCGCTGCAGTCCGCTTGGTGAAGGTGCTCCCACAGTGCTGTTAGGGAGGGAGTTCCAGGATTTCGACCCAGCGACGATGAAGCAACAGTGATATATTTTGAAGTCAGGATGGTGTGTGCCTTGGAGGGGAACTTGGAGGTGGTGGTGTTCCCATGCGCCTGCTGCCCTTGTTCTTCTAGATGGTAGCGGCCACGGGTTTGGGAGGTGCTGTCGAAGAAGACTTGGTGAGTTGCTGCAGTGCATCTTGTAGATGGTACACACTGCAGCCACAGTATGCCGGTGGTGGAGGGAGTGAATGTTTAAGGTGGTGGATGGGGTGCCAATCAAGCGGGCTGCTTTGTCCTGGATGGTGTCGAGCTTCTTGAGTGCTGTTGGAGCTGCACTCATCCAGGCAAGTGGAGAGTATTCCATCACACTCCTGGCTTGTGCCTTGTAGATGGTGGAAAGGCTTTGGAGAGTCAGGAGGTCAATAAATAATATGGTACTTATTTCTGAATATCCAAATCTTGCCTCAATTTGGGTCCTTTGGATCTCAGTGCTCTTGATGTGACTTATTTAATGTTTTAATTATGTGTTCTTTGGATTTCATCTGGTTTCACATCACAATATTCAGAGTGTATAGATTCCAACAATTTTACAGGAAACCACTTCATCTCCCACCTCTACCATTCCCCTGGTACAGTCCCTATCTTTGCACCCTTAAGTTAGAGGGTGGCTAATTTGATGCAAAACCCGTCAAATAATTAATTGCCAGATTTGGCTCAACCATGTCAAACATTACCATGCGTCACTCTCCTCAGCCCATTCTTCCTACTACTCAAGATTGTCGCGGAGGCAAGGACAACTAAAGGCTCCTATCCTCCTATGACCAACCAGCTCCTCAAATCCTTTTCCTCACCCACCCCACCCCACCCTTACCTCCAATAGCAATTATGAAGAGCTTATAGATTTCTTTGTATCGAAGATTGAGACCATCTATGCTGCTGCCTCTGCCGTTACTTCCCCCTTCCTCTCACTTTCCCTGCTCCCACTAACTCTAGCTCCAATCTCCATCACTTTGCAGTTTCTCTTCTATCTCACCCTGCCTTCTTCAACTTAATCTATTCCATAAGACCCACATTCTTCTCCCTTGATCCCTTCCCCACTCAACTCTGACCACACAATTGCCTATTGTGGCCGCAATGCTAGTCACAGTGTAAGACTCCCTTTGTTCAAGGCTTCCTACTCTCTCCTTTTAAACCACATCATCACCCCCTCCTTAAAAAAAACCACCCTTGACCGATCTATCCTCTTCAATTATTGCCCCATCTCTAACCACTCTTTGCTCTCTAGTATCCTCAAAGGTGTCTTTGCCATCCAGCTCCATGGCTATCTCCCAAAATATCATTGGGATCCCTCAACCTAGCTTCTGCCCTGGCCAAAGTCAAGATTAATATACTCTGCAATTGTGTTACATCATTATGTATTATCTTTCCTTGTCCGCCTTAACCTCCCTGCAGTGTTTGACACAGTCAAACATACCATCCTCCTGCATTGTTTCTCCTCCACAGTCCAGTTCCGTGAGACTCTCCTTGCATAGCTCTACTCCTATTTGCTGAACATAGCTAACGCATCTCCAACAATGGTTTCTTTTTCCTTGCTCACACGGTCATTTCCACCAAGATCTGTCTTGACTCCTCTTCGTCATCTACATGTTGCTCCTCATGTGACATTATCCGTAAGTACAGAGCCAACTTCCAAGTGTACGTGTGATGATACACAGCTCCACTCTCCACCACTTCCCTCAAACCCCACGGCCACTTCTTGTTCTATCAGGTTGCCTGCTTAGCATCAACGCATGAATGAATCAAAATTTCCATCAACTGAATATCAGGATAACTAAAATAATTGTTTTCAGTCCTTGGCACTGACTCGGGCTGAACTAGACTGTGCAAAACCTCAGTGTCTTGTTCTATCCAAAGCTGACCTTTAAACCCTCTCTGCAATCCACCCCGAGGCCATTTACTTCCACCTCTACAATATTGCCTGTCTCTGCAACCACCCCCCCTTTTGACACCCTTATCCACAATTTAGACACCTCCAGAATCAATTTCTCTGACGTTCTCCTTGCCGCCTCCCATCTTCCTTCTTCCATAAATTCCAACTTCTCAAAAGCTCAGCCACGCGTATCTTGCCCCTCAACCATCACCCATCCTCGTTGATCTATGTTGACCCGCAATGAATTGCATTTAAAAATCTAATTCTTATCTTCAAGTCCCCCCACGGCCTGGACTGACTCTAGCTGCACAACTTTCTCAAGCTTATATCCTCTCCCCCACCGCCATCCCCCGCGTACCCTTTGGTAAACTAACTCTGGCCTTTTGTGTCCACCATTGGCGACACAGCCTTCAACTGGGTCCCGTTCTCTGGAGCGCTCTCCGAAGCTCTCCACTTCACTCTCCTCCTTTAATAAGCTTATTTGACCAAAGCTTTCAGTCACCTCTTCTAACTCTCCCTCCATGGCTCAGAATCCATTCCTTTATCTAGATTTTATTCCACTTGCCTTCCCCGTAAAGTGCTTGGGGATTTGCTGTGTTATAAAAATGCAAAGTTGTTTTTGTTGGAAGCCTGATATAGGCTCAGACCCATATAAAGATGTGATAATTGTGTTGCAGTATATCTTTATCTTAGTTTTACTAATGATGTTTTGGCTTCTCTAGATCTCATCGCACTTCTCGGAGGCTCTGCTAGCTTTTGAAGCTGGAAAGCCTCTTGGGTTCTCCTTCAGTTATCACTGCACTGCCTAAGTACATGAATGTATCTCCCTCTTCACGCAGTGATTCATGTAAGGACTCTCGATTTCAATGCTGAAGTTGGGAGCCCACACCAAGCATTAATGATTGCTCCCGTTATCTGGAAAGATAGCAGTACCTCAATGCAACTGAAACATCAAGCACTTAACACATTGGCATGCTCTCTTCTACTCTGAGGAACTGATGCTCGGAAGCTGAAAACAGCAACAAAGGCGGGCTAACAGCACTTGAGCTTGAACATTACAGACATATCCTAAGAGTACACTGGTGTGATAGAATTCCTGTTCCCACTGAAGAAGGTGTAGAAATGTTGGCAGTGCCGGCAAGACTGAGCAAATTTAAAGAAGCTGAGGCTGTTTGAGCACATTGCAAGAAGAAAAAGTGAATGCCATTAGAAGGAAGATGTAAGGGGCATGTTGCCTTGCAATCAGGTCATTCTGACTTTATGTAATACAGGTAGACTATCCTTTATCCGCACTTCTGAAAACCGAAAACCTCTGAAAACCGAAAGTTTTTTTGTGGAGCGTAAGTAGTGTGCACGACATAACCCGAGTGGCGCCAAACATGACCCGACGCGGCCGATGCTTTTCTGACCTGATTTGCGGGCCAGCTTAGCGTAGGAGTCAGCCGATATCCGGCTTTCCCACAACTGGCGGCGGCAGTCGAGCCCCAGACCCCTGCTAAGTCAAGGAATTCAGATACGGAGCAGGGGGAGCTGTAAACAGACTGGGAGCGGCAGCACAGAGAAGCAGGAAGGGGAATGAGACACGGAACAGTCGCAAGAGGTAGCCTGAACTTTTAAAATTTATGTTAAATACAAATACTAATTACCAAATTAATTTAATGTTCAGAGTTTCCCAGTCTGAAATAATACCTTCTGAAATCCGAAAATTTCCGAAAACCGAAACACAGCTGGTCCCAGGGTTTTCGGATAAGGGATAGTCAACCTGTAGTGTCAAACGGGTGTTAGCGAGTCAGCAGCCCCTTTTTTCATCTCTCACTCTGAAGTCAATGGAAATAAAAAAACGGGGGCGATGTAAAATGGGCTGCTGACTCGCTAACACCCGTTTGACATTATCGCACAAAGTCAAAATGACCCCCAGTGAATACTTGCGTACAGGTAAATTGTCAAAAGAGCTTCCGTTGTCTGCTATATTAACACAGGTGATGACCTGAACCATTGGCCTTGGTCCTTCAGCTTGGTTTATCAATTAAGAAAAAAAAGTTATATTTGAGGATATCACAGCAACCTCTTTATTGGATAGTATAGGCCCCTTACTCACTGGAGCAAAATGACTGTAAAAATAAAGACTTGCATTTATATAGCGCCTTTCATGACCACTGGACGTCCCAAAGCACCTCACAGCCAATGAAGTACTTTTTGAAGTGTAGTCACTGTTGTAATGTAGGAAACGCAGCAGCCAATTTGCGCACAGCAAGCTCCCACAAACAGCAATGTGATAATGACCAGACAATCTGTTTTAGTGATGGTGCTCAAGGGATAAATATTGGCCCAGGACACCGGGGAGAACTCCCCTGCTCCTCTTCGAAGTAGTGCCCTGGGATCTTTTATGTGCACTGGAGAGAGCAGACAAGGTCTCAGTTTAATGTCTCACCTGAAAGACGGCACCTCCAACAGTGCAGCACTCCCTCAGTACTGCACTGGAGTGTCAGCCTAGAATTTTGAGCTGAAGTCCCTGGAGTGGGACGCGAACCCTCAACCTTCTGACTCAGAGGCAACTGAACCAATGCTGACACTAAGGGGAGCATTTGCTTTTAAGTGTGGGCATTTCTCTCAAGGATAAGCAGAGGGAAAACAGCTGCTAAAACAGTAATCCTGTTCTGTTATTCCCATATGTGGATGGGTTGCTCCAGACTGTGCACAGGGACTTGCTGTACCGGCCTCGCCGGCCTCCCACAGTGGAAGAAAGAAGGCAACTGCTTGAAGAAAATATATATACTGTACTTCTTTGCCGAAACTTTTCTTCCTGTTTCTGCAGCATGTGCAGGACTACGCTCTAAGAGAACTTGCACAGGTCCCTCCATGATAGAACCCCCCAAGCCCCCTCCACAGTAAGACTCCTGAAGTCCCCTCCACTAACTTTTGAACAGTGGAGCCTAACAGTGGTACCCGTTGTCGGTGTTCATACTGGGAAAATGGCAGGAAGCATGGAAGAGGCCGTGTCGTCCCCATTTTCGTGATTATGCTGCCAGGACTGCCTTATGGAAAAGGGGAGGGGGGAGAGGGATGCAGCAGAGCGTCTTCCTGAGCATATCTCTGGCGTGTCGGCCCCAGATCCTCCATAAAACTGAAGGGATGAGCCAGAAAGCTCTAGGCTAATGGCTCTGTATATAAAGCCCAGAATCCAATTTGCCATACTTATAGCCTTTTCTACTTGTACTACCACTATGTATGGATCTGAAATTTGGCCGCTTAGCACTGACTGTTAAGGCCGGTTTTGTGGAAAAAACGGTGTCCACCTTGCTTCGCCCACTTCCAGCACGGTTCGCAGCGGCCGCCATAACGGTGAGGGCAAAAAAAGAGGCGTTGTTTAGCTTCATCAGAAGCAGGCCATTAACATATTCAAATAAGGGGCTTAACGCCCGCTTCTGCTCCCTCTTGCAAATTTGGCTTGCGTCTGAGACAGCCAGAGCCAGCAACATTTACTCCAGGGAAAACAAACGTTAAACAGCGCAGAATAAAAAAAAGGTAAGTACTTACCATTATCATCTCCGGTCTCACTCCCGACTCCGACCTCCAGGCCCTCTCCAATTGCTCCTGATCCTTGCCCGGAACTCCAGGTTCCTCCCCCCCTCCCCGATGCTGACCCCGAGCACCAACTTACCCCTCCTCCCCACACCGCCCCCCCCCCCCCGGTCCTGGCCAAAGCCCTGACCTGCCTCCCGATCCTGGTCCCGAGCCTTGACCTACCTCAGACTCCTTGCTGGGTGTTCAGCACTGGGCTCAATGCCACAATAATGATAATGAGCAGGTAGCACCAAGTTCTGGTGCTGCCTGCAATCTTTATCTTTATCTTTTTTATAGCAGCAAGCAAACCTCGCCCCGCGGTGGCACCATCCGTTTTCGGGCTTTATCAGATTTCTAGGCCTAATTATCTGAACCTCTTGTTCTCCCTGTTGCTCCACTCTTTTGATGTTATTCACATTTAGGGTATACCTTCTTTCACTATTCCTTTTCCCAAAATTTGCTGCTCCACATTTTATCTGTATTGAACTGCATCTGCTACCTACCTGCCTATGCCATTAATCTTTCTATGTCCTCCTATGGTCTTCTGCATTCTTCCTCACAGCTTTTCATGCCCTCCTAATTTGATATAATCGGTAAACTTAATTTTTTATTTCCCCTGCGCCTGTATCTAAATAATTTTTATAAATGAAAGTGGAAGAGATCCTAGCACAGATCCCTCGGATGCACCACACCACATTCTGCCAACCTGAAAGTCGTCTATTTACCCCCACACTTTTCTTTCTGTACCTTGGCCATCCATCTATCCATGCAGCTACATTCCCTTAAATATAATGGTGGTGAATTTCTGCGGGTGTTTATGCTATTTTTCTGGGGTTTGCATGGTTCTTCTACCGAAGTTATGATGGACGGGCAGGAGCACCCTCGCCTGTTACTGATATCTGTCAGGAAGGGATTCGAGTGTCTTCAAGATGTGTCCTCTTAACAACTGAATGCGTCTTCTGAGGAAAGGTCTTCCAGTAGCAGCCTGCGAACACAGACACAGGACCAGTTAAGTGACCAGTTAAGACACCTTCAGAAGCAAGGACACCCCAGCAACTCAATCATAAAAGCCTCTTGGAGGGATATCAGGGATAGTCACTACTCAAGTCAAAGGGAAGTCGGACTCTTAGGAACAACCATGGGCTTCAGCTTCTGATCGTCACCTGAGGCAACACATAGATCAGGGCAAACGCCAGCATATCCCTGCCCTGGAAGTAAACAACTCATAAGTCCTAGTAAGGACAGTAAGAAGATATGAGGAGATAACATCTAGGCACCTACAGGTTACATGCACATAGACACTCCCATACAGAGAAGAGATTAAAAAAACACATCCATCATTCCGTGGTTTTATTACAAAGTAAATGGTGTAAAGAATATTTCAAGAGTGGAAAGAGTGCTGCTTTAAAGAAATGGGAGGAGATATGTTTGGCCTGATACAAAATGAGAAAATAAAACTTCTTTCAAAAACTGGCAGGTCTTCCTGCAAAGCAACATCCTCCTAAACCTTGCTGCAGGCCTTCAGTGCCTGGTCCCCTGATTCTGATTCTTTGGTATTTTCATAACGTCAATCCTCTTACATCTGAATCTGAAGGTGGTGGGCTCAAGGCCCACTCTAGGGGTTAAGCACATAATCTAGACTGACACGTTTGGTGAGTACTGTACTGTTGGTGGTTAAAACAAGATCTTATCTACCTGTTAGATGGATGCATTCAAAGAAGAGCAGATAATTTTCTTGGTATCATGGCCAACATTCCTTCCCCAACTAAAACCACCAAAAGGAGATTAATTGGTCATTTATCCCATATTGATTTTTTGTGGGATCTTGGTCACCACGGGCGCGATCTTGCTAGCCCTGGGGAGGCGGGTATGGAGGCAGGACTGCCGGGAAAATGGCAGAATCTGGGGGCGGGTACACATCCCGCCCCAACCCACCTCTGTGCCACTTGCCAGGAGGCGGCTACCTGACCCGCGCCGGGTCCCATCTCCTGGAGGCGGGAAGGGGATTACAGCCACTTAACTGCCACTTAAATTTTTGACAGATGAAACGTCACTCGCTGAAGTTCTCTGTAACCGGCTTCCCCTTAATTGGCCTGCAAAACCCGCTGGGCGGGCTTAACAAGGTTAATCAAGGGAAAATAGTGTGGGTTGACCAGAAGTCGATGGAGGCGGGACTAAAACCTGACAAGCAGCAGTCCCGCCTCCATTGGCAAAATCGCCCGCCACATTTGTCTAAATAACAATAGCGACTACATCTCAAAAGTAATCCATTGGATGTGAAGTGCTATGGGATATTCTGAGCCATGTGATAGGCTGCTATATAAATGCAAATTCATCCTCCTTTTGCTTCCTCTCTTCCTGCTGCACCTCATGTATTCTCAATGGAAAGCATATGTTGATGGCAATATTGCGCGACACAGAACACACAGCAACAACTCTTCCAGCTTTCACAGCATTGTAGACATTGCTTGAATGGTCTGAATTGAGCACAGTCAGAATTTTCTGACCACTTTTCTGCAGAAAAGATTGTCTAGATTATGTGCTTAATCCCTAGAGTGGGCCTTGAGCTCTCCACCTTCTGATTCAGATGTGAGAGGATTGACATTATGAAAATACCAAAAAATCAGAATCAGGAGACCAGGCACATGTTACTTTTAATGCAACGTTTTTACAAGCAATATTTATCTTCGTGAGTTTAACTTGAAAAGGCACCCTGACAAAGGGTGGTTAGTATACTAAACAAAGAGTTGTTTTTCCAACAGAGTAAACAATAAATGATTTGTCTGTGTAATTCGGAAAATGCCTCTCACCCACTGTGTTGGAAAACCTGGCAATCTCTGTCTGCCTGTGAAGTGGTGTTTAATAAGAGAGACACGCATTAACAACAGTCTGACTTTTGGAAACAGGGTGCTGCGAAAGGCAGTCAAGCAGCAAAAGCCTGCAAAACACAGGAGACTACAGGGAGAGGAAGATATACCCTGTGGTATAGGACAAGATGCAGAGACGTTATTCTATTTGTTAATTAATACAACCCATCGAAGTGAGGTAGCATCACAAATTAATTATTTTAATATTATGCGAAAATAAGTTTAACTGATTGAGCTGAATGAATCTGTTACTCATCTGAATGTGGAATAAAGGCACTTCATGTTTAGTACAAGCCCTCATCTCGTCTAGTGTTAACGCGGTCTGCATTTGGAGACATTAAAGAAAAACATATATGAAGGACCAGGAGATTTACTCCAGATCATGGGGGGAAGGCAGTGTCTTTGTCATATCCCTGGGTCCTCTATTGTACAAGTATATAGGGTAATGTGAGTCCACGCCCATAAAAGTGAGATGCTCAGACTGCTTATAGGAGCCACTGACAGTACTGAACTGGAGATGGGAGTATAGCTTAGTGGTAGAGCATTTGACTACTAGATCAAGAAGTCTCTGCTTCAAATCCAGGTACTCCCTCAATGCCATTTATGTCTCAAGATAACAATTCATAATGTAACTCTTCCTTCACAGCAGCTCTGTGATCATTATATTGAGTATATTCAAGGCTGAGATAGATGGATTTTTCCAATCAAGAGATATGGGGATCGGGTGGGAAAGTGGAGTTGAGGTCAAAGATCAGCCATGATCTTAATGAATGGCAGAGCAGGCTTGAGGGGTCATATGGCCTACTCCTGCTCCTAATTCTTATGTTCTTATGGTATCTAAGGTATACCTGAATTTGTAACAGGAACCCTGCTTATGGCAAGAACATCATTATATCTTTATTGTGGTTAAGTACAGGGATTATCAGCCATGGGTGCAACATGTATATCTTGTTTCCCAACAGCCATGTGACCATCCTCTTCAAATAATCCAGTCACATTGAACTGTCTCAGATGAATCAAGTGTGCATACTACATGGACAGCACGCATGATCTCGAGCAGGCGTTGAGGGAGTGGCAGCCTTTCCTCTTTATAGACAGCTTTGGATTATAAGGAGGGGCATGAATTGCAAAGTGGGCGAAGTTGCTGAAGCCCTGAACCTTGCAGAATTGGGCCAGAATTGTGACCCATGCTGAACTCAATGAACTGGTGTCATTTCTAGTAGCAGCGCAGGAGGACATTGCACAGTGAAGTTCATTTATTGGGGCAATTTTTTCTGTTCAAGGTGAAAGGAATTAGTAATGAGTAGTGAAATCCTTTCCCATCTCACGTAGCACCAGTCAGCATCAAGCAGTCCTGTGTAAGGTACAGATAAACCTAGGGACCCATTTAAGCTGGTTTTAATCTATCAGTTTGTGGCGAGCAGAGAAAAATGAAGGGAAATGCAGCATTTTGTAAAGATGAAGCTGAAGGCTCAAGAAATAAAAGCTGTTCAACTTTTGGGACAGTGCAGGAAAGTGGAGACGAGGTAGAAGATCAGCCATGATCTTACTGAATGGCGGAGCAGGCTCGAAGGGCCAAATGGCCGACTCCTGCTCCTATTTCTTATGTTCTTACGTTCTTATAAATGTTATTCTCCCAGAATAGAAATTGTAAATGTAATTAATGAACTCTCAAAAGTAAAATATTACAATGTTTGCTGCAAGAGGCTGCACAATGTTAAAAAGCCTGACAAGAATATAAGTATTTTTAATAAATTTTTAATAGAAAGTCAATTTCCCATAGCATTCATTAGCCAAGCTACATTCTGCACATTCTTATATTCACTTCTTTTGAAGTGGAAGAACTTAATCAAGTCATTGTGAAGCTGCCAGATCCATTAGTCAAGACAGTGATAGGACAAATACAATACAGTGTACTGTTGAATGAGTAAAGATTTAGTTATCTGATATGTTAAGTCATTGCATCATATTATTTAATTACCCATATAACTAACACATGCTTCAATTCAAAACATGGAAGTGAGGCATATTTTGTTACTTTTACTCTGTCAGAGATCCCAGGACATAAAAACGGAAAAGTGACCTGATGGAGATTGTCGACAGAGATCACACATCCAAATGCAGTGGAAGGTGGGGGAGCTTTGGGGTTCAGCACCTTGTGATGTGATTCATTGTTTTTGCAGCCACCTCTTCATATTATGAATAATGAGCAGAGATAGATGAGGCCAGGGAGAATGCGCAAGAGAACTTGGAAAGAGAGGCAGAACCTGGATGAGTGGCCAGAAAGGACATGGATTGAGAAAACATCAATCAGACCAACAAGCCCACTCCATCAACAGACCAGGTAAAATCTATTCTATTATGGACATTATCATATCTGTTTAATCTCCTGAGAGCTAGTTTTGTATAAAGACCCCCCCTGATCCCGAAAGATAATCAAACAAAACTCCAGAATATTCATTATTCCTGACATCTCCATTATTCGACCTGACATGCTGCTGTACATAACAACAACAACTTGCATTTATATAGCACCTTTAAGGTAGTAAAATGTCCCAAGGCACATCATAGGAATGTAATCAGATGAAAAATTGACACAGAGCCAAAGAAGGAGATATTAGGACAGATGACCAAAAAGCATGGCCAAAGAGGTCGGTTTTAAAGAGTGCCTTTAAAAAGGAGAGAGAGGTGACGAGGGAAGGAATTCCAGAGCTTAGGGCCTTGACGGCTGAAGGCACAGCCACCAATGATGGGGCGAAGGAAGTTGGGGATGCACAACAGGCCAGAATTTGAGGAATACAGAGTTCTCGGATGGTTGTAGGGCTGGAGGAGATTACAGAGATAGGGAGGGGTGAGGCCATGCAGAGATTTGAACGAGAATTTTAAATTTGAGGCGTTGGTGGACCGGGATACAATGTAGGTCAGCAAGCATATGGTGATGGGTGAACGGGACTTGCTGCAAGAGTTTTGGATGAGCTCAGGTTTATGGAGATTGGAAGATGGGTGGCTTTCCAGAAAAGCATTGGAATAGTCAACTCTGGAGGTAACAAAAGCATGGCTGAGGGTTTCAGCAGCAGATGAAGATTACATTCTTCACTGGCCTCAGCTATAAAGGACCATTGTGTCCGATGGTGTATTTGATAATCTCAGTTAATCCAAATAACCTCCAATCCAGTACCTAATCAGATATTTGGCCAACTTGTCTTTGAAGCAGCTACTTGACACTGCCTCAACTGCTGTTGTTAGGAGTCTTTTCCACATTTCCAAATTTCACCACTTTGTAAGAAAGAAAGAACTTCCATTTAAATAGTACCTTAGTATTATGTCCGTGTGTAATTGAGACACGGACTGCAGGA
This sequence comes from Somniosus microcephalus, assembly GCF_052327205.1. Classification (NCBI taxonomy): domain Eukaryota; kingdom Metazoa; phylum Chordata; class Chondrichthyes; order Squaliformes; family Somniosidae; genus Somniosus; species Somniosus microcephalus. The sequence continues at coordinate 12,356,580 of NC_141010.1, forward strand.
GCTGGTTACAACAGGTGTTTACTGAATGGAGACAAAACTGGAACTACTATGCAAAGTTACTACACAGGCTTATATACAGGGGTGGTCACTACTGGTACTGCAGTATACAGGGGCTGCAGAATATAGTTCCTTCTGCAAAGTACATACACTACAATTCCTCCCCTTTTAGCTAAACAGTACATAACATTCGATTAATAATCAAATAACATATTTACAATTACAGTTGCTATATACATTAGCTGAAGTTAAGCAATTATAAGTTCAGTCTTTGAGGAGGCTTCCTGATTCTGTCCGGATAACACCTCTTTGGGGTATCAGGTTCTTCTGGCAAAGTTGATTCGGGATCAACGTCGTTGTTTGGTTCGTCCGCTTCCAATATCACCGATTCTGAGGTAGATGCAATTGGTACTTCGGTTTCATCACCAGGTGTATCGGATCGTGGTGTGGATTTGACATTTTCTAGTGACTCTAGAATCTGGTCAGCATGGCGTCTTACAATGCTCTCTCCAACGTCCACGGTATACATTAGAGGTCCTTGCCGTGTGCAGATCGTTTCTGGCTGCCATTTCTCTGTGCGGTAGTCCCAGGCCAAAACTGGTTGACCTATCTTAAAACTCCTGGTCGGCCTTTCATTCATATTCTGAAACTGCCTGTTCTCCACATCTCTTCTGATGTTTGGCTTAACCAAATCCAAGCGGCATCGTAGTCTTCGACTGAAGAACATCATGGCTGGAGTTTGGTTGGTAACCGCATGTGTCGCATTCCGGTGGCAAACAAGAAGTTATCCACCTTGTGTTGTAGGGGTATGTCTTCATTACACATTGCCTTGATAGCCTTCTTGAATGTTTGAACAAACCTCTCAGCCAATCCATTGGTGGCTGGATGATATGGGGCGGATGTGTAATGCTTAACACCATTGTTCTTTAAGAACCTCCGGAACTCTTCAGACACAAACTGTGGTCCATTGTCGGAGCAAATCTGTTCATGCAGCCCATTTCTGGCGAATATGGTTCGTAATAATAATAGTAATAGAGATAGGAACAGGAGTAGGCCATTCGGCCCTTCGAGCCTGCTCCGCCATTCAATGAGATCATGGCTGATCTTCGTCTGAGATCATAGCTGATCTTACCAGTTCAGTACCCCGTCCCCGCCTTTTCTCCGTAACCCTTAATCCCCTTAGCCTTCAGAAATATATCCAATTCTCTCTTGAAAATATTTATTGAATTAGCCTTCGCAGCCCTCTGTGGCAGGGAATTCCACAGGCTCACCACTCTTTGAGTGAAGAAATTCTTCCTCATCTCTGTTTTAAATGATTTGCCCGCTATTTTTAGACTGTGGCCCCTGGTTCTGTGCTCCCCGGCCATTGGAAACATTCTCTCTGAATTCAGCCTGTCCAGGCCTGCCATAATTTTATATGTTTCGATGAGATCCCCTCTCAATCTTCTAAACTCCAGTGAGTACAAGCCCAAACTATTTAATCTCTCTTCGTAGGTCATTCCCGCCATTCCAGGTATCAGCCTGGTGAATCGCCGTTGCACTCTTTCCATGGCAAGAACATCCTTCCGCAGATGGGGCGACCAAAACTGTACACAATACTCCAGATGCGGTCTCACCAGCACCTTGTACAGCTGTAGTAAGGTATCCCTATTCCTATACTCGAACCCCCTTGATATGAAGGCCAACATACCATTTGCCTTCTTAATCGCCTGTTGCACCTGCATGCTCTCCTTCAGTGACTGGTGCACAAGAACACCCAGGTCCCTCTGCACTTCCCCATCTCCCAATCTATTGCCGTTTAGATAATAATCTACCCTCCTGTTTTTACCCCCAAAGTGGATAACCTCGCATTTATCCACATTATAGTGCATCTGCCACGTATCCGCCCATTCCCCCAACCTGTCCAAATCGCACTGTAGCCTCCTGACATCCTCATCAGAGCCCACCCCTCCTCCTAGTTTAGTGTCGTCAGCGAATTTGGAAATATTGCATCCAATTCCCTGATCCAGATCATTTATATATATTGTGAACAGCTGGGGTCCCAGGACAGATCCTTGCGGCACCCCGCTGGTCACTGCCTGCCACTCCGAAAACGAGCCGTTTATTCCAACTCTCTGTTTTCTATCCGCCAGCCAGTTCTCTATCCACGTTAATACTTTGCCCCCAATCCCATGAGCCTTAATTTTGCATGATAATCTTTTGTGTGGAACCTTATCGAAGGCTTTCTGGAAGTCAAGGTGCACCACATCCACTGGCTCTCCCCCATCTATTTTACCAGTTACTTCCTCAAAAAATTCCAGCAGATTAGTCAAACACGATTTACCCTTTGTAAATCCATGTTGACTCTGTCCGATCCTTTCCCCATTTGTCAAGTGCTCCGCTATTTTATCCTTAATAATGGACTCTAGCATTCTGCCCACAACCGATGTAAGGCTTACTGGTCTATAATTCCCTGCTTTCTCTCTACCCCCCTTTTTAAATATTGGGGCAGTAAGACTGTGATAGTTTTTTCTGTGGTGGTTGAGGACATTTTTATTACCTCTGGCCACTTTGAATGTGCATCCACCGCAATTAAAAACATCGAGTCCATAAATGGACCAGCAAAATCAATGTGTACCCTTTGCCATGGAGATGAGGGCCACTCCCATGGATGTAGAGGGGCTTGTGGTGGGGCGTTTTGGACCTTCTGGCATCCTGTACAGCTCTTGGTCATCTCTTCGATTTCTCTATCGATTCCTGGCCACCACACAAACGCTCTGGCTAAGTTCTTCATTTTTACCCTTCCCAGATGACCCTCATGAAGCTCATTGAGCACTCTATCCTTCAATTTGGGTGGAATTACTACTCTGGATCCACACATCAAGGTTCCTCTGCACACTGACAGCTGTTCGCTTCTCGGCGAGAATGCTGGCAACAGTGGTTCGCCATGTGCTGGCCATCCCTTCACCGTTAAATCATAGACCCTGGAGAGTGTTGGGTCATTTCGTGTTTCCTTTTCTATGTTTGCATTCATCACAGGTAGACATTCGACTATGGTCAAGTGGAATATCTCCACAGGATCCACTGCAGGTGCTTCTTCCACCGTCGGCAACGGTAGGCGCGACAATCCATCAGCATTCCCATGCTGTTTAGTTCCTTTGTACTCGATGTCATATTGGTGTGCCCCTAGGAAAAGGGACCACCTCTGTAGCCATTGTGCTGTCATTATCGGGACGCCCTTCTGAGGGTTGAAAATGGAGACAAGAGGTTGATGACCCGCTGGTAGAGTAAATTTCTGACCGTGCAGGTAGTGATTGAACTTCTTCATGCCCCACACCAGGCTGAGGGCCTCTCTGTCAATCTGGGCGTAGTTACGCTCGGCTGAAGTTAACGAGCGTGACGCAAAAGCTATCGGCCTCTCTGAACCATCAAGGAATTTATGTGACAGTACCGCTCCAATGCCGTAGGGAGACGCATCACACGCCAGTCTTATCGGTAGTGATGGGTTGTAGTGAGCCAATACTTCTCTTGAAGTGATTAGATCTTTACTCTTCTGAAAGGCCCGCTTACATTCATCGCTCCATTTCCATGCTACTCCAGTTTGTAGTAGGGCGTTCAGTGTGTGCAGAATTGTGGACAAATTCGGCAAAAACTTATGGTAGTAATTCACCAATCCGAGGAATGACCTCAGTTGTGACACATTTTCAGGCGCTGGAGCCTTAACTACCGCTTCAATTTTGTCAGGGGACTTATGTAACCCCTCTTCATCAATCACGTGGCCACAATACGATATCTGTTTCTTAAAAAACTCGCACTTGGGGCGATTCGCTCGTAGCCCATGTTCTCTTAGTCTAGTGAGCACCTGCTCTAGGTTGGCAAGGTGTTCACTGTCATTTTCACCTGTCACTGGGATGTCGTCCAAGTAACACTGAGTCCCCAGAATCCCTTGCAGGACTTGTTCCATCGCTCTTTGCCATATCGCCGGAGCTGATGCTACTCCGAATACCAGTCGATGATACTGGTAAAGACCTTTGTGAGTGTTTATCGTGAGATACTTCCGAGAGGATTCTTCAACCTCCATCTGCAAATATGCTTGTGCTAGGTCAATTTTTGTAAAACGCTTCCCTCCAGATAGTGAGGCGAAAATATTTTCTATCCTCGGGAGGGGATACTGTACTGTGTGAAGGACTGGGTTCACCGTCACCTTGAAGTCCCCACAGATGCAAACCTTCCTCGGCTCCTCAGACTTATTGTTTAACGTTTTTTTCATGACAGGAACGATGGGTGTCACCCACTCGCTCCAGTCTACCTTAGATAACACGCCTGCAGTCTCCAGATTCTCCAGCTCTGCCTCGACGGCTGGGCGAATTGCATACGGTACCGGTCTTGCTTTGAAAAACTTGGGAATTGCATTCTCTTCTATTTTTATCGAGGCGGTTATGCCTTTAAAAGTTCCCAGTTCTTGTTGAAATACCTCTTTAACGTTAGCTAAGATTTTTGACAATCGTCCAGGTGTGACGTCGTCATCCTTTTTACTAGCCACAGTCAGTGCCTGAATGGAGTGCCAGTCTAAACTTATCTTTCTGATCCATTCACGTCCCAATAACGGTGGTCCACCATCTTGCAGTATGTACAGATACAATTTCTGTATTTCCTTGCCGTTGTATTCGACAGGCACCCTTATTTTCCCTCTGGGGTATACTTTCTGCCCCGTATACGTCTTCAAGACAATGGATGTCTCTTTCAAGGGAATGTGTGAGAACAGCCGCTCGTAGTCTCGTCGATGCATGACGGTCAGGGCTAATCCGGTATCCAATTCCATTTTGACTTGGGACCCTGCTATCGTGAGGGTGACCCAAATGGTTCGGTGATCCTCTTTTGCGATTACGTTGTGAAGTTTGAGACAGCTTAGTCTCTTGTTCCCGGATTCACTATCGCTCTTCTGGTCTTCGGAACTACTGTCCATCATCTTTTGTACTTTCCTGTACTGTTCCTTAGTAGCCTTTTTGTTGTCGTTAGTCTTCTTCCCAGACCTGCAAACTCGTGCAATGTGTCCCATCTTTCCGCATTGCCTGCATATTTTGTCCTTGGACCAGCAGTCCTTCTGGTCATGGGTTGTTCTGCCACAGCGATAACATTTTTCAAATCCCCATGTCATTTCGTGGGTGCCATATTCCTGTGGCTTTTGCTGTATTTCCGCAGCTCCCCTTGCTGCTGCTTCGTACGATACTGCCATGCTGAAAGCCTTATCTAGCATCAGCTCTTTCTCTGAGAGTAACCTCTTCTGGGTTCCTTCACTCAGGAGTCCACAGACAAATTTGTCCCATAGGGTATCTGCCAGTCCTGCACCGAACTGGCAGTGCTTTGATAGCTTGCGTAGTTCCATAAGGTAATCAGCATTGCTCTCATCTTTATGCTGATTTCTCTTGTGGAATTTAAATCTTTCTGCTATCAGCAGCGGTGTAGGATTTAGGTGTTCCTGTAGGGTATCAACAATTTCGTTAAAACTCTTCGCCATCGGTTTGGCTGGAGTGATCAGGTTCCGCAATAGGCCGTACGTTCTTGCACCCATTAAGTTTAGTAGTACCGATGCCTTTTTCTCATCGGCTACTTCGTTTGCCTTGCAATATACTTCGACTCTTTCCACATACGTGGTCCAGTCTTCTATTGCATTATTGAAGGCAGTGATATTGCCAGTCTTCGGCATCTTGGAAATCTAAGATGGCGCCTCCCGCGCTTTGCCTTCTTCCCCAATTGAACAAAATGGCGCCTCCCGCGCTTTGCCTTCTTCCCCGCTGGATTAAGATGGCGCCTCCCGTGCTTTCTGTCTTCTCCGCTGCTGCTAGCGCTGTTGCTGGCATTTTTATGCCTTGATGGCGATACCCTATGGTCTTCGCGCACTTCCCCCCCGCGCTGCTGCTAACGCTGCTCTCCGTGGTCCCCGTGGCAAACTGCAGCTCCTTGCGGCTTTCTACGCTTCTAATTTCTTTTATTTTCCCGTCGTCAGAGCAAACCCTACGGGACACTTTCCTCCCTCTTCTCAGGTCTGTACGCTGCCCGGCTTCGTAGCGCCGGCCACGCCCTGTGTGCTCCACCCTCTCTCTCTCTCTCCTCTTCCCGACAACGTTGCTCGGCCCCGTTGAAAAGCCACCCGATCGAGCTCTAGCCCGCCGCAGCCCAGGAAGGATCAGTGTACTACCTGCCACCAGCCCGATTAGCTGGAACACCATAGACAGGATAACCAAGCCCCGCTCTCGACAGCCTCTCCTGCAAATCTTCAACTCCGATGAATCAGAGGCGGTTGCCCATGGTCGACGCCCGTTTCTTCTGTTTTTTTTTCTTCCTTCTGGCCTCGACCTCTAACAACTTCGCTTCAGGGATGGATCCCCATGAGGTGGTGCAGAACTGTAGGTAAGTTCGGATCTGCTCGCCGCCAGTATTATGTCCATGTGTAATTGAGACATGGACTGCAGGAGTTGGTTACAACAGGTGTTTACTGAGTGGAGACAAAACTGGAACTACTATGCAAAGTTACTACACAGGCTTATATACAGGGGTGGTCACTACTGGTACTGCAGTATACAGGGGCTGCAGAATATAGTTCCTTCTGCAAAGTACATACACTACACTTAGGATGTCTCAAAGCACTTCACAGCTGATTAATTACTTTTGAAGTGTAGTCACCTGCTCATAGCAAGATCCCATAAGGAGGAAACCAGATGAATAACCAGTTAATTGGTTTGTTTTGCTGGTGCGGGTTGAGGGAGGATTGTTGGCCAGGAAACCATGAAAGCTTCTTGTTCATCTTTAAATAGTGCCATGGGACCTCTAACAGACACCTGCAAAGGCAGGCAGGACCTTGGCTTAATGTCTCATCTGAAAGACGGCACCGCCATCAATGCAGTGCTCCTTAAGTACTGCAACTAAAGTATCAGCCTAGATTTTGTGCTCGTGTCCTAGATGGAGTTTAAATTAATGCCTTTATGACTCAGTGACATGAGTGCTACCAAACTGGACAAGCTGACACATAATGAAAAATGGCTTCTACATAATTCTAGTCTCAAATAAGGTTGGCAGACCTGAGCCCTCCAGTTCTTAACTCAAAGTATAAATTAAATACTCTGCTTATATCTATATCAGCTCTGAGAGCCTCTCCTCAGAACTTAGAGCCCTCGACCTCAAAGTCATCCTGATTGCTGACAAAGAGACAGACCCAGACAGAAGGAGATCAGCAAGAAGCAGAAAGATCAGAAGAAAGCAGACAAGGCGAGATATGTAGACAACGCTGGTTAGAATTCCCAACGCACCGTACGAGAAGAGGGAAAGGAGATGTCAACAAACATTCTGAATGAGTTGTGACAGTGGTGCCCAGAAGTGTAAACCTCTAAACATGAATCACTGCTGCAAATGTCAGCCATGGCGTGTAAACAAACTTGTATCAAATATTTGTTTTATGTATTACCATATAATAAAACTTTATGAGTGGAAATTTCAGGAAGAACTGAAATAATTTAACACAACACCATTTAGTAGACCATATCACTTCCTGTACAGCATTAAAGAACATGTTGGTCCTACAGGACAACTGAGATTTTAATTAACTGGCGCCAAACTATACACATTGGATTCCAATGACGTCGGTAACAAGACAATAAAGGCTGTTCTGTTGAATAAAAACTGTCTGAATTTGCTTATTAGTGCAAAGATGCTAAGTTAACCTTTATATAATCAGAAATCCTACTAACCTTTTTCATTGCTAATGTTCTCTCTCTTTTCCCCCCCTCCTGAAGGTGTTGATTCCTTGTTAGAGTGTAGTCCCATAGGCTACATTTGCCCTCCAGTCCTTAACTCAAGTGACCATTCTTCAGATCTGAGTCTTGACAGTGAGTGTCAAACAGGACACAGCTGTTGCACCCCATTGTGCCCTCAACCAATGTTCACACATGCAGAATTCCAGTACAATAGCAAAATACTGCGGATGCTGGAAATCTGAAATAACAACAGAAAATGCTGGAAAAACTCAGCAGGCCAGGCAACATATGTGGAGAGAAATTAGAGTTGACGTTTCAGGTCGAAACCCTTTTTCAAAACTGGATTTTACTTATGATCATAACCTCGGCCCCTATTACATTTTTATTTATATATTTTTTCCAGCCCTTTGTTTTGGGTCTTCCCTTCCCCACCACCCCCCACCCCCACCCCCCCAACCCACCTTTTCCTTTTTTTTTCTCTCTCCCACATGGCAGCTCTGTCTCATCCTGCCAGTACACTTCACACCTAATCTGAGCCGTCTTTTGTCTCCACTGTCCTATTACCATCTCGTCTGGTTTTGAATACCTCTTAATGTCTCTTTACTTCTTTTGTTCTATCGCAGCCCTGCCTTCGATCTATTTCATTTCCTTTCCAGTTTTGAAAAAGGGTTTCGACCCGAAACGTCAACTCTAATTTCTCTCCACGGATGTTGCCTGGCCTGCTGAGTTTTTCCAGCATTTTCTGCAGAATTCCAGCACTGGATAGTGACCAGGAGCAGGAACCTTGGCCAGTTTTCCACTCCCTAACCATGAGCTGCTGAAGCCAAGTGGAGCTCCCGATAGCTGTTCAGCTGAAATCAGCCAATTTGCAGTGAAACTGGTCTGTAAAGCTCAACTACTCCATGAATGAGGCACAAAGCCTGGGTCGCAGTTTATAACAAGCACAGTTTTACTTCTATCAACAAACATGAATGCAGCAGTTAAATTCCACGTGACTAGTACTTTCCAGCCATCCACAGGAGACAATTCGCCATGCTCGCTGTAATACCAGAGGTATCCAAACTGCAACCCATGAACCCTGGCTATTAAGGCCTTGAAACCTAGCTTTCTAACAGGACTAGACAGACTAGATGCAGGAAGGATGTTCCCGATGGCCAGGGAGTCCAGAACCAGGGGTCACAGTCTAAGGATAAGGGGTAAGCCATTTAGGACAGAGATGAGGAGGAATTTCTTCACCCAGAGAGTGGTGAACCTGTGGAATTCTCTACCACAGAAGGCAGTGGAGGCCAATTCATTAAATATATTCAAGAAGGAGTTGGATATATTTCTTAAGGCTAAAGGGATCAAGGGATATGGGGAGAAGGCAGGAACAGGGTACTGAATTTGGATGATCAGCCATGATCGCATTGAATGGCGGAGCAGGCTCGAGGGGCCGAATGGCCTACTCCTGCTCCTATCTTCTATGTTTCTATGTTTCTATATGTTTCCCACAAGGCCTGTTTTTCATTTCTCAGTTCCTATAACAAAAGAGGGTTTTAGGGTGCCCACTATCTTCTTGAGGCTCCCCAGGTCAGCCACCGGCCTGGAAGATGGGCAGCTCCTGCACTGAGCTTGTAAGTTGAAGGCAGCAAGAGCGAGCTCAGTCACTTGCTCAGGGTTAGGTTTGGAGACCAGCAGCTGTTCAGCAGCCAGCCTTCCCCCACAGCACGCAAGGTGCTTGAAAACAAGGGAGCAGACTTCCCAACCACACCTTGGCACCCAAGCATTCTGGGCACCAGGTTAAAATAATCTTTCAGCAGACACATGGCTGAGTTAACAAGCAAAATACTTGCAAAAGGGTAAGCAAAATCAATTAATTTTGCAGAATAAGCATCTTCAAAGGAAACTGCTGCTGAACTCTTCATTTAACATTTATGAAAGTGTTTTGTTAACACACATCAACTGGCCTGTCACTGACTCTAAAAGGAAATAAGTAAATAATTAATGCTGCTTTAGTTATCTGAACATCTTTCTGTGCGCTGAGCAATTAGCACTGATGGAGCATTTAATTTTTTGAGGAAGGGAACTGATATATGCCCAGGCTAGGTGCTCAAGCCTTGAAGTGCAGTTTGTACTGACAGCCTTTTGACTCAGAGGTGAGTGAGCTAAGCCGGCAAGAGGTTCCAAACATTTTATAATATAGATCATGCTGCCACTGGAGCATTCCACCGTTCTGTCATTTTCAATTATTGGCATTCCTTTTGACTTACACAATTTAATTTTTTTAGCAAATGGTATGTTGGTCTTTATTACAAGAGGATTTGAGTATAAGAGTAAAGACATCTTACTGCAATTATATAGGGCCCTGGTGAGACCACACCTGGAGTAGTGTGTACAGTTTTGGTCTCCTTACCTACGGAAGGATATACTTGCCATAGAGGGAGTGCAACGAAGGTTCACCAGACTGATTCCTGGGATGGGGAGATTGTCCTATGAGGAGAGATTGAGTAAACTAGAGTTATATTCTCTAGAGTTTAAGAAGAATGAGAAGTGATCTCATTGAAACATACAAAATTCTTACAGGGGCTTGACAGGGTAGGTGCAGGGAGGATGTTTCCCCTGGCTGAGGAGTCTAGAACCAGGGGTCACAGTCTTGGAATAAGGGGTCGCCCATTTAGGACTGAGATGAAGAGAAATTTCTTCACTCAGAAGGTGGTGAATCTTTGTAATTCTCTACCCCAGAGGGCTGTGGAGGCTCAGTCGTTGAGTATATTCAAGACAGAGATAGATAGATTTTTGAATATTAAGGGAATCAAGGGATATGGGGATAGTGCAGGAAAGTGGAGATGAGGTAGAAGGTCAGCCATGATCTTATTGAATGGCGGAGCAGGCTCGAAGGGCCAAATGGCTGACTCCTGCTCCTATTTCTTATGTTCTTATGTTCTTATTGAATCCATCATCCTAGTTGCTCAGTGCACAGAATGAAAGAAAGAAAGACTTGCATTTCTATAGCGCCTTTCATGACCACCGGGCGTCCCAAAGCGCGTTACAGCCAATGAAGTACTTTTTGAAGTGGAGTCACTATTGTAATGTAGGAAACACCAATTTGTGCACAGCAAGCTCCCACAAACGGCAATGTGATAATGACCAGATCATCTGGTTTTTTTAACGATGTTGATGGGAACTAACCCACAAAGAACAAACAGAAAGATATTCAGATAACTAAAGCAGCATTAATTATTTACTTATTTCATAAGAACATAAAAGTAATATTATTATGAATGATTTTCTTCAGCAAAAGATTAATTGTCTTCAATATCTTTGAAGATTTAATTGGATAGCATTAGAATGCAAGTGCATGGACACAGCCTGAAGCCTTATCCTTTAGCCAGACTATTGTCAATTCACTTATACAGTTAATGTGAGTGCATCATAGAACTTTAATTTATAACTCTGATCTTTGTAAATTTTCTCAGACTTCACTCTTTAGTGACTGATACTCATGTTTACATAGGATTACATCGGATATACAGCACAGAAACAGGCCATTCGACCCAACCAGTCCATGCGGGCGTTTATGCTCCACTCGAGCCTCCTCCCGTCTTTCCTCATCTAAATCTATCAGTGTAACCCTCTATTCCCTTCTCCCTCATGTACTTATCTAGCCTCCCCTTAAATGCATCTATACTGTTCGCCTCAACCACTCCCTGTGGTAGTGAGTTCCACATTCTCAGCACTCTCTGGGTAAAAAAGTTACTTCTGAATTCCCTATTTGATTTCTTGGTGACTATCTTCTATTGATGGCCTCTAGTTTTGCTCTTCCCCACAAGTGGAAACACTCTCTCTGTGTCTACTCTATCAAAACCTTTCATAATTTTAAAGACCTCTACTAGGCCTCCCCTCAGCCTTCTCTTTTCAAGAGAAAAGAGACACAGCCTGTTCATCCTTTCCTGATAGGTATAACCTCGTATTTCTGGTATCATCCTTGTACATATTTTTTGTACCCTCTCCAGTGCCTCTAGATCCTCTTTAGAATATGGTTTAAATTGATGTAGAGATGAATTAATGTGGACAAGAAGCAGTAGAAAAATGTATCACTCTTTCTGTGTATAGCTTCCTTTTGGCAATTAATTTAGCTTTCTTAATGGCTCAGTGAGTTTATCCAGTGAGTGGATGAGCCATCGAGACCAGGCAGGTACTAGGTTCGCTCTGCAGCCTCTGTTGAGTTAGTTGGTGTTAGCCAGTGTGTTATTGGGTGAACTACAGTTGGCATCACCGCCCCTGGGTTAGAGAGGGGCAAATGGATCAAGGCTCTTGCTAATGATCAGGCTCAGTGACCCCTGCTGGGGGCATGCATGTACGGTCAACGGGTAAAGATAGGAACATGCTCGGTATGTGGTGCCCCCTAAGATGGAATAGTCTCACTGTGAAGGCTCAGCCATTGACAGCCAGGTGACTGCTGTCCCTGAAACCATACCCCAATGAGGAAGGGAGAAAATTACCAGAAGAAAACTATGGGGGCGATTTTCCCAGCCCCGAGGAGGCGGGTTTGGAGGTGGGACAGTTGGCAAAATGGCAAAAACTGAGGCCAGGTTCGGAACCCGCCTCCAACCCGTTTCCATTGGGAAAATCGCACCCTTTGAGCAAGAAATGAATAAATTACAGAAGCAAAATGTAGAAAATACATCTTAAATTGTTATTAAAATGTTTAAAATGTTACTAGCCCTTGTATTGTCAATACATTGGCTTTGATTAGGTGAGACAGAACATTCATAATGAGCATGAAGTAAGCTTTCTTGAGAATCAGTGAAACAGCATGAGAAAAACATCAACTTGAACAAGTGCTTAATCATAGTCCAAATGTTGTGCATTGACTGTGCTAAGTTGCATATAGTAGCAAATTATACAAAAGGCGTTTCAATTCAATTCAATTCAATTTTATTTGTCATATATGCAGCAAACGTGTGTACTGCACAATGAAATGTTGATTTTTACGAGTCCTCCCAACATTGGAATAAATATGGTATAGCACTGATAAAAGTACTAATAGAAATACAGTAATAATAAATAAAAACAACAATAATAAATAATAATAAATTATTCATTCATGAGTCTTATGGCCTGGGGGTAGAAGCTGTTTCGAAACCTGCTGGTACGAGACCGTATGCTTCGGTATCTCTTACCGGACGGAAGCAGGGCGAAGAGGTTGTGGCTGGGGTGGCTCACGTCTTTGATGATTCTCAGGGCCTTCCCCCAGCACCTCTCGGGGTAGATATCCTGCACAGCAGGTAGTTTAATTCCTATAGTATGTTGTGCAGCTTTCACCACCATCTGTAGAGCCTTGCGGTCTATGGCCTGATCCTTTTAAAATTATATGACTATGTGTGTAATACATTTATGAATGTATTGGACCAGTTCAATTTAAAGGAATAGACATTCAAATAAAAATGTTGAGAAAACTATAAAATGCCATGCATATCTTTAGATAACAAAATAAATGTCCTTTTTTCAGAGTTTTACAACAGAAAGGAATAACATATTAATGGGGAGCAGACAAAGGGAACTTTAGCACTAAATAATCAGAATGGAAATCACAGATTCTGAGCTCATGGAGAAGGGTAAATATTACAGTTGGGCTGCAGCAAGATAAATTGGAAAGTAACGTGTAAAGGCTGCAACCAAAGGGAATTTAGAGTAGAACGTGAAAAATTATGGGGAGATGAATCAAGCCAAGGAATCAAATCAATCCAATGAAATGGGCATCAGCTTACTAATCATAGGAATTCACCCTAGGAATTTGTTTCGGCACAATATGGACTGACGATGCCCATGCGGAAGTTGTTGTTGAGGAGACCTGATAGAGGTCTTTAAGATTATGAAAGGGTTTGATAGGGTAGATGTAGAGAAGAGATGTTTCCACTTGTGGGGGAGTCCAAATCTAGGAGCTATAAGATAATCACGAATAAATCCAATAGGGAATTCAGGAGAAACTTCTTTACCCAGAGAGTGGTGAGAATGTGGAACTCACTACTACAGGGAGTGGTTGAAGCGAATAGTATAGATGCATTTAAGGGAAGGCTAGACAATCATATGAGGGAGAAGGGAATAGAGGGTTCTGCTGATAGGTTTAGATGAGGAAAAACGGGAGGAGGCTCGAGTGGAGCATAAACACCAGCGTGGAGCAGTTGGGCCGAATGGCCTGTTTCTGTGCTGTACATTCTATGTAATTCTATGTAATGTTTGACAAGAAATTATTCAAAAACTTTCTCTCAGATGAGAAGCATTTTTCCCAGTAGTATTACCTCTCTATTTGATATGTTTTTCTATCGAGGGACTAGGAGACATGATTCTGCAATACACAAGTATTATTTCTATAGCTTAGCAGGTTTTCCTTTTAGAATAAGTCAATAAAGAGTCACCCAGGTGAGGCAGAATAAAGAGAAGGGGCCCCTGGTGCGAAGTGCAGTGTGAAGCACAGAGAATCCCTGCTTCCAAAACACTATCGGACAATATGGACAAAGGAACCGCTTGTCTGCAATTTAGGAACATACAAACCATGACAGACAGGTAAAGACCCTCTAGTCTATCGAGCCTGTCCCACGCAATTGTGATACCTTGTGTTTCACGATATGTACACTCCACCCCACCCGAAACCATGCGATCTCTGGGGAGAGATGAAAAAGCAGATTAAAAACCCAGGCCAATTGGGGGAAAAAAAACTGGGAAATTCCTCTCCGACCCATCTAGGCGATCGAAACTAGTCCAGGAGATCACGCTAACCCTGAATTCCCTGCAGTGCCTACCTTCTGTAAGAGGTGATCTCCGCCCCAGCCAGAAACAGGTCCAGCTCTTACCTGAAGGAATTCAGCGAATCAGCGTCCACCGCACGAGACGGCAGCCTGTTCCAGAGGTCCACTATTCTCTGGAAAAAGAACCACCTCCTGACATCTAACCTAGTTTCCTAAGCATAATGTTTTTGGTTGGATCAACATGAGACAAGTGTTCATAGACCCTCTCAGCTCACACTCCAAGTACTATGCCACCAACTCCGGGGGATTTGGATTTATTTTTCTAGTTCCTATTTCCAAATGGAGGTCTTCTGAGATGAGCTTGTCATGAAGACACTGGTATAACTTAAGATACTACATGGGGTCAACTGGAGTGTTTTTTCCTCCAGAACTCAAATTTTTGAGAATGTAGAAGAAATCGGAAACACTTTGGTATTATTACATAATGCTAATTTTAACTGTGAATATCTTAAAAATTAGACAAGTTAATTGTATGTGAAAGGTACTGAATACAACATAGGCAACAGCTTGTATTTGGGTCTCATATGATGCAGTTAAAGCCTGCAGCATGTCATGACCTTGGATAATAACCAAATTATTTATTGTGACTACTACCTTGTCCAAATGACTACCTGTGAGGAAAGAGTCCTTATAAATTATATCTAAGAGTACAGAGTTTAGGAAGGAGATAAAGATGTGATCCCTTGGATAAAGCAAACTGGAGTTTTGTTTAATCATAATAATCATAATCATAATCATAATCAACTTTATTGTCATTGTTAGTGCACAAGTGCAGTACAACGAAATGTAGGCTTGCGGCTCCCGAGAGTGTACATTTAGATTAAGACATTTAAACATTCAATATTCATTTGGCTTGTAATACATTAACATAAACATAATAAAGTGCATTGGCAGATGTGCAGGCTTTAGAGTTTATTTGTGGAGTTCAGTAGGATGACAGCCCTAGGAAAGAAGCTGTTCCTAAATCTGGTCGTTCGGGTGCGAATGCATCTGTAGCGTCTCCCAGATGGCAGGGGGGCGAACAGACTATGGCTGGGGTGGGTAGGGTCTTTGATGATGGTCCGTGACCTCCGTAAACAGTGTTTCTGGTATATGTGCTCTATGGTCGGTAGCCGGGTGCCGGTAATGCGTTGGGCAGTTTTGACTACCCGCTGCAGGGCTTTCCGGTCATAGTAGCTGCAGCTGCCATACCATACTGTGATACAGTTCGTCAGGATGCTCTCTATTGTGCAGCGATAAAAGTTAGAGAGGATCAGGGGTGACAGGTTACATCCCTTCAGCCTCCTTAGGAAATATAGGCGCTGCTGGGCCTTCTTCACCAGAGAGGAGGTATTGAGGGACCAGGAGAGGTCTTCCGTGATGTGGACTCTGAGGAACTTAAAGCTGTCCACCCTTTCCACCACAGCCCCATGGATGTGGATGGGGGTGTGACTTCTGCCTTTAGACTTCCTGAAGTCCACAATGATTTCTTTGGTTTTCTTGATGTTAAAGGCCAGGTTGTTGTCGGCGCACCACTTCACGAGATGCTGGACCTCCTCCCTGTAGGCTGACTCATCGTTGTTGGTGATCTGGCCTACCACCGTGGTATCATCCGCAAACTTGATGATGGTGTTGGAACCATGAACAGCCACACAGTCATGGGTGAAGAGGGAGTAGAGGAGGGGGCTCAGCACACATCCTTGTGGGGCCCCCGTGTTCAGGGTTGGGGGGGGAGGTGTGGTTACCTAATTTGACAGACTGGGGTCTGTTTGTTAGGAAGTCCAGGGTCCAGTTGCAGAGGGACGTGTTCAGGCCAAGAGTGTGGTGTTTGGTGGCCAGCTTGTTGGGGACGATAGTGTTGAATGCTGAGCTATAGTCTATGAACAGTATTCTGATGTAGGTCTCTTTACCATCTAAGTGATTCAGTGCAGAGTGTAGAGCAGTTGTGATTGCATCCTCCGTTGATCTGTTTGCACGATAGGCAAACTGGTATTGGTCAAGAGAGGCGGGAACACTGGCTTTGATGTGAGCCAGGACCAGTCTCTCGAAACACTTCATTATGATGGGTGTGAGTGCGACAGGTCGATAGTCGTTCAGACACATCACAGCCGTTTGCTTTGGCACAGGAATAATGGTAGCAGTCTTGAAGCATGTAGGGACTACTGCCTGGGCCAATGACAGATTGAAGATGGTGGTGAAGACATCAGCCAGCTGATCAGCACATTCCTTGAGTACCCGTCCAGGGATGCTATCCAGTCCAGCAGCCTTACGTGTGTTCACTCCGTGTAGAACACCCCTTACGTCGGAGGTCGACAGAGTGAGCACCTGGTCTTCGAGGGGTGGCAAGGCTTTGGTAGCCGGCTCCCTGTTGTCCCTGTCAAAGTGAGCGTAGAAGTTGTTAAGCTCCTCCGGAAGGGAGGCATCGCTAACCGGGGGGCTGGTGTTTTTACTCTTGTAGTCAGTGATGGACTGGATGCCTTGTCACATGCGCCGGGGGGGTCCGAGTTGTTGTGGAAATGATCCTCAATCCGCAGTGTCTGTTTCCTTTTGGCAGTCCTGATACTCTTTTTTAGGTTGGTCCTAGCTGCACTGTAAGCCGCCGCGTCGCCAGATTTAAATGCTGCGTCGCGTGCTTTCAACAGCGAGCGGACCTCCCCGTTCATCCAGGGTTTCTGGTTGGGGTATGTCCTGATATTTTTATGGGTCGTGACGACCTCGACGCAACTGTTAATGTAGAATAGCACTGTGGATGCGTATTCCTCGATGTCATTATGGGCAAACATGCTCCAATCAGTGCATTCGAAGAAATCCTGAAGCTCCGAGACTGCCCCCTCTGGCCATACTTTCACTGACCTCACTGATGTTTTCACTCTTTTGATGAGCGGTTTGTATGCCGGGGCTAGAAACAGGGAGAGGTGGTCAGACTTCCCAAGGTGGGGGCAGGGAATGGCCTTATAAGCATCTACAATGCTCGTGTAGACTTGATCCAGTGTGTTCTCCCCTCTTGTGGGGCAGGAAACATTCTGGTGGAATTTTGGGAGTACAGATTTTAGGTTTATGTGATTGAAGTCCCCCGCGACGATAAAAGCTCCATCTGGGTGCGCAGTTTGTTGTTTGCTGATGGCCCTGTAGAGGTCCTTCAGTGCTAGTTTGGCATTAGCGTGTGGTGGGATGTAGACCGCAGTGATGATAACAATAATAATGGATTTTTCTATAGAGTATTGGACAGAAGCCAAAAATTCTGGAGTGGAACCAGGTTTTCAATTCCAAGAAATAAGATTGCAATGAACCGCTCAGCCTATCCTTTCCTTGCAGAGTTTGAATCCTTTCTTGACTGTAAAGTGGCTTAATTAATTTATCTTTAGCACATTCCGACACCATAAACATTGGTATTATTCTTGAGAGATATATCCTAAGCAACCTACCCAATGGTATCTGACTTTCTCTCGCCAGAGAGCGAGCGAAAAGAGGATTTTAAAATTCATTCCTGGGATGTGAATGTCGCTGGCAAGGCCAGCATTTATTGCCTATCCCTAACTGCCCTCGAGAAGGTGGTGGTGAGCCGCCTTCTTGAACCGCAGCAGTCCATGTGGTGAAGGTGCTCCCACAGTGCTGTTAGGGAGGGAGTTCCAGGATTTTGACCCAGCGACGATGAAGGAAGGTGATATATTTCCAAGTCAGGATGGTGTGTGACTTGGAGGGGAAATTGGAGGTGGTGGTGTTCCCATGCACCTGTTGCCCTTGTCCTTCTAGGTGGTAGAGGTCACGAGTTTGGGAGGCACTGTCGAAGGATGCTGAGGGATTTACAATTATGAAAAAATTTGATAGGATAGACGTAGAGAAAACGTTTCCACTTGTGGTGGGGACCAAAACAAGAGGTCAGAAATATAAGATAGTCACTAATAAATCCAATAGGGAATTCAGGAGAAGCTTCTTTACCCAAAGAGTGGTTAGAACGTGGAATGCGCTACCACAGGGAGTAGCTGAGGTGAATAGCACGGAGGTAGTTAAGGGGAAGCTAGATAAACACATGAGAGAGAAAGGAAAAGAAGGATATACTGATAGGGTTAGATGAAGAGGGATGGGAGGCTCATGTGGAGCACAAACGCCAGCATAGACCAGTTGGGCCGAATGGCCTGTGCCTGTGCCGTAGACTCGATGTAACCCCAAGTCACAGTACAGTCCAATCTGTCCATCACAGTTTTCAGAAACACCTAAACTTGACCCCTGCAAGGGACTTTTGCAATAAATTTATAAAAAGAACTGAGATAATTAACAAAGTAGTGCCGTGGGGAAAGAAAACTGCTTAAGACAGTAAATGAAGAAAATAATAAAAGAACCTCCAAACCCTTAGATCTCAACTGCTAAAAATAGAGCAAACACCATAAAATACCATCTGACACCCCCGCAACACCCCACCCCCCCCCCAAAAAAATATGCACGACAATAACTTCCACCAAATCAACTCGAGTGAGTCCTTTCTAAAGGAAGCCAACCCTCTTAACAAGTCTTAGGTCTGTGGCAAGCCCTGGGATCATAGGCAACGTCTCCCTTTCCCATCAATAAAACCAGGGGATTCTAGTAATTGTTTGTTTCTGATTTGAAAGCCGACACCTGCTACCCTGTCCCATCAGCCCTCAGTGGGATTACACTGATGATTAACAAATCTGGGCCAATCATCTCTCCCAAAGCCTCTTTTGACTCGTACATCAAACTAAACATAACAAGCCTTAAAATATGCTTTGTATGTTGCAGTCTAGAAATTAAAAAGCATGGAGTAAGTGAATAAACCTGCACATGCTGAAATAACTAACCAGAAAGAAACCTGTTCTGTGCATAGAAACGTGCTCACCTTTTAAACATCAGCTGAGAGGACAAGGCAATGGAACAGTCAAATAGAGGCGAGTTTACATGGCTGGCCCCAATTAATCAACCTTAAAAGACAAAAATCAGAAAAATGCTCCTCCTCTGATTATTTTCCACTGACAATCAGGAAATTTCAAGGTTTTCCTGCTCATTTATGTCAACATATTAAGAATGTAGAATTAATTCTTCAATGCAAAGAATTTTACAAAGGATTACATAGGATATACAGCACAGAAACAGGCCATTCGGCCCAACCAGTCCATGCCGGCGTTTATGCTCCACACGAGCCTCCTCCCATCTTTCCTCATCTAAATCTATCAGCATAACCCTCTATTCCCTTCTCCCTCATGTGCTTATCTAGCCTCCCCTTAAATACATCCATACTATTCGCTTCAACCACTCCCTGTGGTAGCGAATACCACATTCTCATCATACTCTGGGTAAAGAAGTTTCTTCTGAATTCCCTATTGGATTTCTTGGTGACTGTCTTATATTGATGGCCTCTAGTTTTGCTCTTCCCCACAAGTGGAAACATTCTCTCTGTATCTACTCTATCAAAACCTTTCATAATTTTAAAGACCTCTATTAAGTCACCCCTCAGCCTTCTCTTAGACCCAGCCTGTTCATCCTTTCCTAATTGGTATATCCTCGCATTTCTGGTATCATCCTTGTAAATCTTTTTTGCACCCACTCCAGTGCCTTTTTATAATATGGCAACCAGAACTGTACGCAGTACTCCAAGTGCAGTCTAACCAAGGTTCTATACAAGTTTAGCATAACTTCTTTACTTTTCAATTCAATCCCTCTAGAAATAAATTTTAGCAGGAATTAGTGACTGCAAGCCAGCCAGTCGGAACCTAAAATTGTAAGGAACCACATACGAATAGCTAGTAACTTAACACCTGGAAATCTATAAATAAAACCATTTATTGTCAGGCCTGTGTAAACCATAGTTCTCCCTGTATAGCGCTAAATGACGTAGGCTGAGATTGAAAGTTAATCAGTCGATATATCATCTTATAGGAGTGGCATTTTGCCCCCAATTGCCAGTTAAGTAATGCCTCGATTTAAAAATTCTCATCATTGCTTTCAAATCCCTCCATGGCCTCGCCCCTTCCTATCTTTGTAATCTCCTCCAGCTCTACAACCCCCCACGATATCTGTGCTCCTCTAGTTCTGGTATTTTTTTTATATTCATTCCTGGGATGTGGGTGTCGTTGGCAAGGCTAGCATTTATTGCCCATCCCAAATTGCCCTTGAGAAGGTGGTGGTGAGTCGCCTTCTTGAACCGCTGCAGTCCATTTGGTGAAGGTACTCCCACAGTGCTGTCAGGGAGGGAGTTCCAGGATTTTGACCCAGCGACGATGAAGTAACGGCAATATATTTCCAAGTCAGGATGGTGTGCGACTTGGATGGAATCTTGGAGGTGGTGGTGTTCCAATGCGTCTGCTGCCCTTGTCCTTCTAGGTGGTGGAGGTCCTGGGTTTGGGAGGTGCTGCTAAAGAAGCTTTGGTGAGTTGCTGCAATACATCTTGTAGATGGTACACACTGCAGTCACGGTACACCGGTGGTGGAGGTAGGGAATGTTTAAGGTGGTGGATGGGGTGTCAATCAAGTGAGCTACTTTGTCCTGGATGGTATTGAGCTTCTTGAGTGTTGTTGGAGCTGCACTCATCCAGGCAAGTGGAGAGTATTCCATCACACTCCTGACTTGTGCCTTGTAGATGGTGGAAAAACTTTGGGGAGTCAGAAGGTGAGACACTCACTGCAGAATACCCAGCCTCTGACCAGCTTTTGTAGCCACAGTATTTATGTGGCTGGTCCAGTTAAGTTTCTGGTCAATGGTGACCCCCAGGATGTTGATGGTGGGGGATTCGGCGATGGTAATGCCGTTGAATGTCATGGGGCGGTGATTAGACTCTCGCTTGTTGGAGATAGTGATTGCCTGGCACTTGTGTGGCGCGAATGTTACTTGCCACTTATCAGTCCAAGCCTGAATGTCATCCAGGTCTTGCTGCATTCGGGCATAGACTGCTTCATTATCTTGGGAGTTGTGAATGGAACTGAACAATGTGCAATCATCAGCGAACATCCCCATTACTGACCTTATGATGGAGGGAAGGTCATTGATGAAGCAGCTGAAGATGGTTGGGTCTAGGACCCTGACCTGAGGAACTCATGCAGCGATGTCCTGGGGCTGAGATGATTGACCTCCAACCATCACAACCATCTTCCTTTGTGCTAGGTATGACTCCAGCCAGTGGAGAGTTTTCCCCCCGATTCCCATTGATTTCAGTTTTACTCGGGCTCCTTGATGCCACACTTGGTCAAATGCTGCCTTGATGTCAAGGGCAGGCACTCTCACCTCTCCTCTGGAATTCAGCTCTTGAGCATCCCTGATTTTAATCACTCAACCAGTGGTGGCCATGCCTTCAGCTGCCAAGGCCCTAACCTCTGGAAATCCCTCCCTAAACCTCTCCGCCTCTCTACCCCTCTTTCCTCTTTTAAGACGCTCCTTAAAACCTACCTCTTTGACAAAGCTTTTGGTCATGTACCCTAATTTCTCCTTATGTGGCTCAGTGTCAAATTTTATTTTATAAAACTCCTGTGAAGCGCCTTGGGACGTTTTACTACCTTAAAGGCGCTATATAAATATAAGTTGTTGTTGTTGTTGAAATGATAAAGACATGGCCCAGTGCAGAATTGTAGAGAATGCTGAGTTAGCTGCTCTTGGTGCGGGTACTACAGTTGGCCCCTACGCTAGGGAGGGGTAAATGTCAGGGAGGGCTCCTGCTGTTGACTGCAAACCAATGACAATAGTACCTGTAATGTTTAGTGGTGGGAGCTGTGTTTCTTTAAATTATAAGTATTGTTTTGTTTGCTTTTGTGGTCAGGTGCTTACCCTGGATGCTGACTGGTTGCTAACTGAGAACAGTAACATCACTGTGATGTGACTATTCATGGGCTTAATGAGTTGGTTGCACTCATTCTCATCAGTACATCAGGGAGAACATGTCTGTGACAATATCTACTCATCTGGAAATGTGGCAGTATATGTGGGTTGTTAGCAGTATCACACCAGACAATCCCTTTTGGGCAATAAACCTGAAGATGGAAAACAATTTTCAATGAGTTTTGAGCCCTGTTCTTAATGGCTCATAAAGGCAGAATATGTCCTTTTGCAAGGTGGGTTTTATACTTAATCTATTTAGAGTTAGTTGGTTTAACATACAACTTACATTTATATAGCACTCAGCATGTATAGAAATACATCTCAGAGTGTTTTACAGGGTGTATAAATTTGTTAACGTAAGTTTTTAGCCATAGAGTTATACAGCACAGAAAGAGGCCCTTCGGCCCATCATGTCCGCGCCGGCCATCAAGCCCTGTCTATTCTAATCCCATTTTCCAGCACTTGGTCCGTAGCCTTGTATGCTATGGCGTTTCAAGTGCTCATCTAAATGCTTCTTGAATGTTGTGAGGGTTCCTGCCTCTACCACCCTTTCAGGCAGTGAGTTCCAGATTCCAACCACCCTCTGGGTGAAAATGTTTTTCCTCAAATCCCCTCTAAACCTCCTGCCCCTTACCTTGAAACTATGCCCCCTGGTTATTGACCCCTCTGTTAAGGGGAAAAGTTCCTTTCTATCTACCCTATCTATGCCCCTCATAATTTTGTATGCCTCAATCAGTTCCCCCCCCTCAGCCTGCTCTGCTCTAAGGAAAACAACCCCTTGTTTCTTATGCTTACAATGCTGCCACCGGCAGTAGCCGTGAGTCTTCTGCTTGCACAATAAGATAGAGGCGGTGCCAGTATTGCCTCTGAAGGAGCTGTGCCCTGTATTCCCAGGTTGTACTATTCCCAGGTGCTGACAGAGCCAGCAGAACTGGTGCAGCAAAACAAACAGCTACCTTTAGTGGCGGAGGACATCATTGTTTTATTCCCACCTGCTTGTAGGGGCTAATAGAAGATAGGAGCAGGAATAGGCCATGCGGCCCTTCGAGCCTGCTCCGCCATTCAACGAGATCATGGCTGATCATCCAAACCCTAGCACCCGGTCCCTACACCGACAGCCATCCCACCCAAGCCCTATCCCCGTAGCCCCACGTATTTAATCCCCCCTAACACTAAGGGTCAATTTTTATCATGGCCAATCAACCTAACCCGCACATCTTTGGACTGTGGGAGGAAACCGGAGCACCCGGAGAAAACCCACGCAAACACGGGGAGAATGTGCAAACTCCACACAGACAGTCACCCGAGGCCGGATTTGAACCCGGGTCCCTGGCGCTGTGAGGCAACAGTGCTAACCACTATGCCACCATGATGCAGCATTCCTGTTTCCAGCCAGTATAAACTTTCCCCACCCAGCAATGGTTCTGGACCTGGAATGAAAGCTGCAATTTGCAACTTTTAAACAGACTACATCTATGCATTCACAATATTATTTGCACAATTGCAGTGTGGTGTTAATTTATTAGCAAAGCTGTAGAGACACTTTTCGTATGCAGTTGTATTTCCACTGCAAAATTATTTGTTGTGACTTTGGGAATTATCGGTGTATTGATTATTTTTAGTAATGATAGTAAATGTGTTCAAATAGTGGATGGCAGCAAAGCATGCCCATAACTATATTGATTTCTGTACTTTAAAAGATAGTTAAGCTTGAGCTGAACAAAGTAGGGAAATGGCAGAGCTGCCAAATTAACTGAGGTTTGGGCCTCTATTCCTGTTCAGTTCCAAAATGGGTGCTGTGTGTCTTTCAAACGTAAAATGGTGCTAGGGCTTGCATCTGCCACTCAAATTATATCAAAGGATGATTAAGCGTCTAAATGACATTTAATAGATTTTATTTTCATAACATTAACCAAAATCATATAAATAAATTGTATTCTCTTTCAAGTTTTCTCAGCTTGTTTTCATTTCTGGCTGACTACATGAAAATTGCACAAAGTCGCAGAGAAACTATGCGGTTGATTACACACAAAAAGCCTGATTGTACACCGGGAGCATTGAATTAAGGTTGTTCGTGATGGTATAATGTGGGTTTGGTGAGTAGGAGGGGAATAACTGATTTTTGTTAAGGCTTAGTGAGCTTTGAGGTGGTTATGAGTGCTTTTATCACCTAGGTGTGTTGGAACTGTTTGTATGGTTGGTTGGGTCGAGCTGGTGTGGCTGGCACAGGTGAAATTGTTTTGAGAACTGAGGTCATGCGCTGTCTGTGGAAAGTAGCGTGGCATTTAAGTCTCATTTGTTGTCATTGTTTAAGACAAAGATTATAACAGATGGTAACCGCAGCAATTAGAGGGTCTCATGGGAAAACACTACCAGACATTACCTCATAATTGTGTAAATAGTATTTTTATTTCCCATAATCCTGACTTGACAGGAGTCTAAAGTCTATCGAATATTTTTTCTATTATTTTTTTTAATGTTCTTTCAACACATTTCTTTTATTGTGCAGTTGCTAATGAGCATGCTCACTTCAGGGTTTGTGACAATTTGGTAAACAAATGGAGTCCATTTTGGCTGCAACTTTATCCCTATCACAGAGGGCTTAACATTTAACTGAAATATAAGTATCAAGTGGTGAATGGGCAGGGAAGGACAAAGAAGGCAAAGTCACTTTAAATCTGCATTATAAATCTAAAACCAGCAAATCCGTCAAACAAAATAAAACTAATATTCTATTTTGCCAGGCTGTGTTTGGAGACAATCGCTGATTCATCAGTTATTAAGTGAGTGTAAGTCATAGTCAAGTAGCAAACAGACTTATATCACAGCTGTGATATATTTTATTGGGGTACTCCCATTATCTTTGCTTTGCGTAATTAATAGAAGCACTGTAGTTTAACATATCTCCTTATGTTAATAAAGGTAATTCAGGACTGGTCAGTAATTTTCTTTTTCCACTCTTATTAGTTAATAGCTGCCAATATCATTACAAATATGTGTGACATTGCTAAATTTATTAAGCAGCTTATATTCCTTAATAATTCCCTAAAATGTCAGAGTACTTAATATGACATCAATAAAATATTTGGCTAAGAGGCAGCACAGACATGATGGGCCTAATGGTCTTCGCGGATGGTGTAAACTTCAACAGCCAAGACCCAATGCAGAAGAACATCATCAGTGTAACATAAAACTAGCTAAATCAAAAGGAGCCAGAGAGATTTCGGAGCACTGTATCTCACGTCATGGAGGACCAGCTCCTCAAGGTCCTCAAGTTCAATAACCACAGATTAAAGAGCTTGGTCTCAGATGTAGAATTGAGTCTCTCACATTCACATTCTTTCCTCTCTTGAGAAAGTGAGAACACAAACTGAAGCTTCACATCAGAACCAAATACCTCCAGCAGTTTAATTTAGTTGCTGCCAATTCATCCTTTCGCTACCAATAAATGGCAAGAGAAAGCCTTGACATTGTTTTGATCCCTGTGCAATAAAGAGGGCATTCTTCCAACTCTCACACCAGTGCAGTATATGGCATCAGGGGCCAGCCAGTAGAATGCATGTTTGGTAGACCACTTGCTGCTTCAGATGTGGTGGATACATAACGTGCAGACTGCATTATACTCCACAACATACGGATTCAGCTGAACCGCAAAGGGAGTTCTGCTGGTGCCAGAATGCCAGGATATGCTCATTAAGTGGCAAATTGCAAATACTTAATTGGCCCAACAATGTGGGAACTCCATTGGGAAACCCAGAATCCACTGTATGGGTTCAAGTCTGATGCATCCCAGTGCCAGACCTAATGCATGACAATCCTCAGTGTTTGGAAAGTAAGACATTTCCATACAGTGTCTTTGCACCCCCCCCCCACCATTACCCCTCCCTCCACCCCACAAAAACCCATAATAGTCAGATGTCACTGGTTACTGCACTAGAATATGCAAGATCTTGAGCCAACTCTCTCCAAGTTGATTCATCCCAATGTATTACAAAGACTTCCACTATTCCATTTAAATTGACAAATCCAAGGCAATAGCCAACCCCATGCCTCTTTAATATGACTACCACTCAGCAGATTCATTGGAAGGAAAAGGGCAACTAAGCCCCTGAGACAGAGTACGAGTAAAGAAGCCCTCCAGTACCATCAATGCATGTGACTTTGGCCATCACTGTTGCACTGGAAGGAACAACCCTGGAAGTCTTACTCAAACACTCCACTGCCAAGGTGATAGTTTGTTAAACTTCAAAAGAGCTGAAACAAGTCCCACACAACATCTGGACTAGATGCCACCCTCAGTCCATTGTGCCAACAATTTCTGAAACCCAGACTCTTCATAATGGGCAACCTGTCTGATGAAGGCATCTGCAATTGTAAGCGAAAGAATGATTAGAAGCCAATAAAACATGGGATTGTTGACAGTTCTGATTGAATTTTGGCTAAGGAATAGGTCATCAAATGTCTGAAACCACATATACCACCTGTGTATAGATTTAATATGCCAATCATACCCTCATGCATTCCCAGTGAATAGAATTCCAATCAAGACATTAAGGGGAACAGATAGGGTAGATAGAGAGAAACTATTTCCGCTGGTTGGGGACTCTAGGACTAGGGGGCAGTGTCTAAAATTTAGAGCCAAGCCTTTCAGGAGTGGAATTAGGAAACACTTCTACACACAAAGGGTGGTAGAAGTTTGAAACTCTCTTCCCCAAATGGCAATTGATGCTGGGTCAATTGTTAATTTTAAATCTGAGATTGATAGATTTTTGTATTAAGGAATATGGGGCAAAGGTGGGTATATGGAGTTAGATGACAGATCAGCCATGATCTCATTGAATGGCGGAGCAGGCTCGAGGGGCTCAATGGCCTACTCCTGTTCCTATGTACCTATGTTCCTACTGCACCAGCGCAGAATCTAAAGGCACCTAATCTATAGAATTCCGAATCCAAGTATATCCGCTATCGTTCAATTTTGAATGGCCCGTACACTAATTGCACTCAGTCACTTTAACAACGCCACATTTCACGAACATAACTTGGTAAAAATGTGCCTTCGAGTGATTTATGTGAACATGATTGATTAACAAGTCAACACAAATAGATTAACAAGGGTGTCCTGCAGAAAGATGAAAATTGCACGGTTCAATCTGCACATTAATAGAAATCTTAATCTGAACTAATCCGGATTTAAAACAAAGTATCTTGACGAAATATTGCGAGGAGTTGCTGAAGACTCGGTAGCCTTGCGTAAGAAAACGACCCCTGGTGCTAAAAGCCAGGATAAACACAAGGCTTGTTCCGTGACATAAATAGTTTGCAGTCACCTCCTTGCTGCATTTAATCGGAAGTTATATAAAGAGTCATCGGATCTGTCCGGCACCCTGAATAATAGTGGAGGATAACAGGAAACAGTATTTTGGGGACCTGTGGCAGAAAAAAAAGCGACATCTGACCGCTGACATGTAAAGGATACCCAGAGAAAAGCTGGTCAGGGCGCTGTGCAAATGTAGTAACGTCTATACCCAGCAGTGGGTACTAGAATTTTAAGCGCAGGTGAATGTTAAAAGTTTACAGTGTAGATTGTGTGGTATGGAAGTGTAAAGTACCAAATGGCATTAGGCGGGCTATTAAAGGCTGGAAATCATTGCTTAGTCAAGTGCTTATTATAAAGCTAGGACTTTAGGTTAGTAGACTTGCAATTAGCTATATAAAAATTTAATGCAACATTAATCACAGATAGATCCCTTCATTGGCACATTCGCCAGTGTAAAATTCATTCTTAAATGAAAGGCTCAATACACCCACAATCTGCGTACTATCAATGAGTGTACTGTTGATAATAAAATGCATCAATTCCCAAACACTTCCCTCGTTGTACAGTTATTCGCAACATCTATTTACCAATGACAGGCGGGGTCTCATCTACATCCTCCCTCCGCTCCTTAGAATGGCAACTGGAAGGAAATTACTGGAAAATGCTCTTGGGGTTTGTGCCCTGCACAGTCTGCCAAGCTGCTGTCAGCTGGGGGCATTTTTTTTTATGTTGTAAAGTCTTGAAGTGTGTGTGTGTGTGTGTGTGTGCAGCTCAGTGAGGCTGGACTGGATCTCGGACTTGGAGCCGTATTCGCCCCCCGCCCCAATAATCTGTTGGACATGTCTCTCTGAGCCTGGTGTGAAATGTAATGCAATGATCTTACCTGCAATAATCTGATCGGCTTTCAGTCCAAAGGCACGAACGTCACCAGCAGCTGGTCCGGGGATGTGAGATTCTCCAATGTAACGGCTCCTTACACAGTCCAAGGAGAGACTAGGCACTTCGCAAAACTTCAAGCTGTTGGATTTCTCTTGAAATTTATTGGAAGTCACTTTCGTTCGACCCAAAAAAGGTACAACGAGGTTAACCTAAAATAATAATAATTCCCAAAAAAAAAGAGCTAGTCATACAGACAGCGAGTCTTACCGAGAACTTTCATGACATTACCCTTTACGATTAGTAGGAGGAAATTAAATTAATCTGCGATTCTAGCTAGAGAACTGTATTTTGCTGTGTTTTCGAAGCGGGTTGGATATACTCTGGGAGTGAGAGAGCTGCTGGAGGGGCAAATCTATTAACTGAATGCAGTCGAGTGGGGCTGAAAAGTTTACCAAGAGAATGAAAGCTGACGAGACCTGTGCTGCAATTATTAGGCTTTATAATTCAGGTTAAAATATCGAATGTCGTTCCTGAAACTTTCAAGCACTTTTGTTGGTATAATTTGCGCCGGTTTTAATTTATTATTTTAACTGTGGTGCAGCCCTTTGTGTTGGGTTGGGAACTATTTCACATTTCGCTGCTGTTGGGTTATATTCAGGGATCTGGGCTTGAAATGAATGTGATTTTCTGCGTTTCTGACGGTCCTGATTTGTGTCTCGAAGATAGAAATAAGTTTGGGTGTGTTGGGGATAACATTGAGGGTATCAATACTGCCGATGTCAGCAAATGTACTTCCTGACACTTTAGCAGCCTGTTTGAGTTCTGAATACGATCAAGTTACAAGTTCAGTATTAAATAGTTGAAAGTGGAATTATTTTTTATAGATTGCTGTGCTGTAGCAGAGACACGTAAACATGCATTTTAACGAGATTTGTGTACAGTGTCGAACTTTGTGCTCGAGTTCCTGGGGCTGAGCGACAGGTTGCCGGAGAGTGAGTACACAGTGCGCTCACTGGACAAGCGTTGCATATTGTTGCTAGTTACAAACCTTCTTTAAGACGAACACTGGTATCATTTGGCGGGATTGGCTAGTGCGATGAAAAAAAAACGGATTCAATTTTGAATTGTAACTGTCCCATTTGAAGTTCAGGGTTCTGGTGCCTAGCGGAGGTGAGAGTCGGTGCCAGTCAAGTTGGATACTGTCCCGGCGCCTGATATTGGGGACATTGAAGGTTGGGAGGACGGTTGTCAATTTGTCGATCCAAGGTGTATTTATCAGTTGGATCCACGGGGAGGTTACGGGGATACCTAACCAACGGTGCTGACTGGTGGGTGATCATAGTAAAACCTTTGCACCCAAACCTCCTAATACTGGACATAACTGTTATTATGAAGACACAGCCAAGGACTGGGATAGAAAATCCATAAACATATGCAATGACAGCAATTAACTCAAAAGTGGCCTCTTAAAGAGGAATTTACAATATTATGTACCACATTTCATGCAAAGCATTGCGAAGTGTATACGCCTGGTAGAAAAAACATTTAGCATAATCCCCAGGCCTTGCCTAGCATTAGGCTTCAGACCTCTTCTCCTGTTGTACAGGACCCGGTTCCTGGAGCTCACTGTAAATGCACAGCTAAGTAGTTAGACGAAGATGTGCACTTTTTTTTAGAATAACGATACCAACTGCGAAGAGGCAAAGGTGCAGGTTGACTATAACTCTTGTCCACCTAAAATGCAAGGTCTAATCCAATCAGTCGCCGAGATTTAACTCATTGGATACGAGGGGGTATCTTTATCTACAAAATACACATGATTGGCCGCGCATTTACAATTATTTTTTAATTCGTTTTTTTATGGGATGTGGGCATCGCTGGCAAAGCCAACATTTATTGCCCATCCCTAATTGCCCTTAAGAAGGTGGTGGTAAGCGCCGCCTTCTTGAACCGCTGCAGTCCGTGTGGTGAAGGTACTCCCACAGTGCTGTTAGGGAGGGAGTTCCAGGATTTTGACCCAGCGACGATGAAGGATCGGCGATATACTTCTATGTCAGGATGGTGTGTGACTTGGAGGGGAACTTGGAGGTGGTGGTGTTCCCATGTGTCTGCTGCCCTTGTCCTACTAGGTGGAAGAGGTCGCGGGTTTGGAATGTGCTGCTGAAGAAGCCTTGGTACACACTGCAGCCATGGTATGCCGGTGGTGGAGGGAGTGGATGTTTAAGGTGGTAGAGGGGGTGCCAATCAAGTGGACTGCTTTGTCCTGGATGGTGTTGAGCTTCTTGAGTGCTGATGGAGCTGCACTCATCCAGACAAGTGGAGAGTTTTCCATCACACTCCTTAATTGTGCCTTGTAGATGGTAGAAAGGCTTTGGAGAGTCAGGAGGTGAGACACTCACCACAGAATACCTAGCCTCTGACCTGCTCTTGTTGCCACAGTATTTATGTGGCTGGTCCAGTTAAGTTTCTGGTCAATGGTGACCCCTAGGATGTTGATGGTGGGGGATTCGGTGATGGTAATGCCATTGAATGTCAAGGGGCAGTGTTTGGACTCTCGCTTGTTGGAGATAGTCATTGCCTGGCACTTCTGTGATGCGAATGTTACCTGCCACTTATCAGCCCAATACAATCAGCAATACAATCCCACTAGCCTTTAACACAGAAGTCAAATGGGTCAAATGTTAATTGTTTTTTGAGATGATGGTGACTCTTCCTCTCACTGCAATCACACTGCAGATATTGCTCTCAGATTGGCATCTGTACATTTGTGCCGTTTGGCTGGCAGACCCAAGTTGTGTTGTCAGCAGCAACCCACACTGAGCTCAATGACAATGGAGAGGTGCACGTGTAAGCACTCTGCTCCCCAGCTGCTAATTCTTCATACTGGAGAGAGCGGGTGGACGTATCAGCCCTCCAAATAACATTAAAAGCAATGAGAAGTATGTTTATGAAGTTTGCAGGAGATCCATTGGAATACTTGGGCATTTTTAAAACACAGCTTTGCATTGGGCTAGATATACATCACATCCAGTGTTAACTCCAAGTGGTGTGAGACGTTCTACCAGATCTGGTCCCCAGCATTGCTTGCTTGGTGCTCAGATCACCACCCTGACTCTGAGTTATACTCCCACTTTCACAGTGATGTGACCCCCCTGAGCCACTTCACATTAACAGCACGGTGGCATAGTGGTTAGCACTGTTGCCTCACAGCGCCAGGGACCCGGGTTCAAATCCGGCCTCGGGTGACTGTCTGTGTGGAGTTTGCACATTCTCCCTGTGTTTGCGTGGGTTTCCTCCGGGTGCTCCGGTTTCCTCCCACAGTCCAAAGATGTGCGGGTTAGGTTGATTGGCTATGATAAATTGACCCTTAGTGTTAGGGGATAGGGTGGGATATGTGTTGGTGTAGGGGTTACGGGGATCGGGTGGGATATGTGTCGGTATGGGCTGAAATGGCCTCTATCTGCAAAAAAAAAAAAAAAAAACAAGTGGCAGTATAACTGCACCTACAATGGGATTCTCGAATCAATGAAGAAAAGCTCCTGAGGTTTCAATCCCACTAGATTTCATATCTGTGAAATTTTATTTTGTGTCTGATGCCAAAGAAGTATGCTTGCAGTAATGGCTCTAACATAAGCAGAGTTTCAGGATTTTCTTTCCAGGTCTGTTAAGAACAGTGCAAATCTCAAACAATTTACAAGGTATTACGGTATACATTGTAAACAGCCATCGTTTGTAATCATTCGCTTTTAGTCATACAGGTCTCTCCTGCGAGTTTTATTTCCTTCTGGCACATTGTGCAATAATCTTTCCATTTTAATTTATGTTGTGAAAGACTTATTTATCTCTTTGTTTCTGTACAAAGATCTCATCGTCGGGCCCAGCTGTAAATTAACCTTTTGGCTGTCATAATCCCTCCTCCCCTTTGAGGCCTAGCCAGATTTGTATCTGGTCGTCTCATGTGAATATCTGTCCTGTATAAATAACTTGAGTTAGTCAGTGCCAACTGGTCTTGCATCTACAACTGTATAGAAAATTGAGGACTGACTTAGTATTCAAGTAGAGGGGAGAGGGTGAAGCCGATTAACTTCATTGTATGTGATGCCTTCAGCACTATATTATTCTACAAGAAATGTATCCTCAAATATGTGCGGAGCATTTTTTGTAAATGCTTTTCATGTATCTTCAAAGCGCAAATATGGAGACTGTTTGAGAAACTTGAAATACAGAGAAGGCTCCCATCTGTAATTTCAATTTAGGGCTTTCAGAGCTGTTAGTCACACACAGCAACATGTCAAAGCAAATCTTGGGACAGGTTATACCGTCACCAAGCGTATCGATAGCAGAATTTAATAAGTAGAAGACAAGAACACTGAACTTTCTTATTGTGCATTAATATCAGGACTCTGAAAAGGTTCAACGTTTAAAGAGTTGCTAGTAATGTTACAGGACCTATACAGCCTGAAAACATTTTTTAATGAGATCCTCTTTAGGCTGCATTGATACAACAACTAGCATTGGTGCAAAGTTATATTTGCTATGGCTGGTAAAACTATGAATCTGGAGTCAGGATTCAACCTGTCTCCAGGGTGAAACACAGTGAGAACCCTCAGGGGAGGGAGTCTCACTCCTTTGTTCTGGAGTAAGGTAGGGCCGTGACTCTTGATTTACACTACAACATTTTAGTGTCGGAGCAAAGTTACATCACTGTAGTGTAAACGTAGCCTCAATCTACTTCAAGTTCTATATTTATCAAATAAAAATACTGTGGGAATGATCTCTGGCTCATACGGAAGAGAGAAATATTATATACAAGGCTCAGTAATTCAATCTATAAGTTGTAAAATAATTACAAGATGTTATATGGAATTGCGCTACAAAAATTAGATAGAATTGACGGACTCTGATCTCCTGAAAATAAGAGTGAAGTTCAAGTGGCTGGTGAACATGAGCAGAATGCAGAGATTGAATTACAGCACTGATCTCACTGCTGGCTAGCTGTTAATATTCTGTACAACCCATATTGTTTTTCTTAAAGGTTTTTATCCTGCTTTTCCTATGCATAGCACAATTAGGTGATATGATGTTGATTAAAGGGTAGTAGAAACATAGAAACATAGACGATAGGAGCAGGAGTAGGCCATTCGGCCCCTCGAGCCTGCTCCGCCATTCAATGAGATCATGGCTGATCATTCAAATTCAGTACCCGGTCCCTGCTTTCTCCCCATATCCCTTGATCCCTTTAGCCTCAAGAAATATATCCAACTCCTTTTTGAATATATTTAATGAATTGGCCTCAACTGCCTTGTGTGGTAGAGAATTCCACAGGTTCACACTCTCTGGGTGAAGAAATTCCTCCTCATCTCAGTCCTAAATGGCTTACCCCTTATCCTTAGACTGTGACCCCTGGTTCTGGACTCCCCCGTCATCGGGAACATCATTCCTGCATCTAGTCTGTCCAGTCCTGTTAGAATTTTATAAGTTTCAATGAGACCCCCTCTCATTCTTCTAAACTCTAGCGAATATAAGCCTAATCGACCCAATCTCTCCTCATACGTCATTCCTGCCATCCCAGGTATCAGTCTGGTGAATCTTCGCTGCACTCTCTCCATGGCAAGAACATCCTTCCTCAGATAAGGCGACCAAAACTGCACACAATTCTCAAGGTGTGGTCTCACCAAGGCCCTGTACAACTGTAGCAAGACATCCTTGCTCCTGTACTCAAACCCTCTCGCTACGAAGGCCAACATACCATTTGCCTTCTTAACCGCCTGCTGCACCTGCATGCTTACCTTCAGCAACTGGTGCACAAGGACACCCAGGTCTCGTTGCACTTCCCCTTCTCCCAATCTATTGCCGTTCAGATAATAATCTGCCTTCCTGTTTTTGCCACCGAAGTGGATAACCTCGCATTTATCCACATATTATACTGCATTTGCCATGTATCTGCCCAATCACCCAACCTGTCCAAATCATACTGGAGTTTCTCTGCATCCTCCTCACAGCACACACGCCCTCCCAGCTTTGTGTCGTCTGCAAACTTGGAGATATTACATCTAGTTCCCTCGTCTAGATCATTATATATATTGTGAATAGCTGGGGTCCTAGCACCGATCCCTGCGGTACCCCACTAGTCACTGCCTGCCACTCGGAAAAAGTGATTGTGACATTGCCTTACAAGTATTGTGGTATTACTAGTTTTATTCCCAGCAGGATATTCAAACCTGCCATTTTCTATATATCTGAAATGTATAACACCAAATACACAGGGTGACATAGTGAATTAGTATATTGTCCTTTAATTCATAGGATTAGGGTTCAAACGCAGGCTTAACTAATAGGACAAAAGCCTCCTTTTTCTGTTGGGTATAAAAGCCTTAAGTAAAAAAAAAATTGTGCAGTTTTGATCCACTTCCTATTGGATGTCAGCCACCACACCAGCCTACTCTGAATTTGGCATTAATTGGCAGCCTTCATTCAGCATGGGTGCAAGCTAAATGTCACACTAGTGCTGCTTTTCTGAAGTTAGAATTAAGGCAGAGTGCACAAGGCACATTACTCTTCATCTAGCCTATTCTGTACTTGACCTGTTACAAAATGTGGAAAAAGATATGAATTCTGCAATAGTAAGGTCCATTACCCTTTATATCAATCTATAATGCTGGAGGACATGGTAGTGGAGTGGAGTGCTGGTGTGCTGTGCCACAGAATGGTAGGCTGTGAACTTATTCTTGCAGATTCCTCAAACAGCATAATTCAATAGAAATGGCTGCCTACTCAGATGAATGTAAAAGTTCCCAGGGCATTATTCAAAGAACAGGCAGCCCTTCCATTGTCCTGACTAGCATTCCTCGCTCAGCAATCATCGAAAACTGGTCATTAATGACAGCAGATTTATGGGAAGGGAGGAAATAAGGGGAAAAAGTTAAATATATATTACCTATCACAAGCAGTCTGTATCAATGCTATTATCCTCAGTTATGTGCTAATCGTCACACTCTGTGCATTGCTTTTACACTCACTGATCAATTGGTCTGCTAGATTCCTCTCTCCACCACATGACATGATATATAATAAAAATGAACATATTTTAAAGATCTAACCTTGATTAGTATATATTGTTTCTAATCAACATCAATGAAGCCAAGTGCAAGCTTATCAAATCTGGTGACCACAACAACTTGCATTTATATAGCGCCTTTACCATCGTAAAAATGTCCCAAGGTGTTTCACGGGAGCATAATAAGGAAAAAAGTGGCATTGAGCCAAATAAGCAAATATTACAATAGGTGCCTAAAAGCTTGGTCAAAAATGTAAGTTTTAAGGAGGATCTTAAAGGAGGAGAGAGAGGTGGCGAGGTTTAAGGAGGAAATCCCAAAGCTTGGGGCCTAGACGGCTGGAGGCAAAGCCACCCATGGTGGGGCGAAAGGAGTTAGGATGCACAAAAGGCCAGATTTGGAGAAACGCAGAGTTCTCAGATGGTCGTAGGGCTGGCGAAGGTTACAGACATAAGGAGGGGTGAGGCCATGGAGGGATTTGAACACGAGAATGAGTATTTTAAAATTGAGGCACTAAAATAGGTAGAGCAGTAGAGACAGAGAATAGAAAAACTTGCATTTCTATAGCGCCTTTCACGATCACCGGACATCTCAAGGCGCTTTACAGCCAGTGAAGTAGAGTCACTGTTGCAATGTGGGAAATGCAGCAGCCAATTTGCACACAGCAAGGACTCACAAACAGCAATGTGATAACAAGCAGATAACCTGTTTTTGTTATGTTGGTTGAGGGAGAAATATTGGTCAGGACACCAGCGATAACTCTCCTGCTCTTCTTCGAAATAGTGCCATGGGATCTTTTACATCCCCTTGAGAAAGCAGACGGGGCCTCGGTTTAACATCTCATTTGAAAGACAGCACCTCTGACAATGCAGCACTCCCTCAGACCCTGCACTGGGAGTGTCAGCCTAGCTTTATGTGCACAAGTCCCTGGAGAGGGACTTGAACCCACAACCTTCATGACTCAGTGACAAGTATGCTACCAATTGAGCCACAGCTGACATGAGAGCAAAACATTTCCACAAGAATTTAGATCGGCTGTGCAATTGGACACACAAGTGGTAAATTAAATGTAACATTTAAAATTATTGCACATTGGTCAACAATTATACAGTAAGTATAAAACAAATAGGATTGAATTTGCAGAGAGAGAATGGGAACAGGGAGTGATAACCGACTCATCACTTACAAAGTTTAGACAATATGATGAAGCAATTACAACAACCTAATGGACTGCAGGGAGAGCTAGCCAGAACAGTGAAGCACCAGTCTCCAGAGCTTTATGAAACTCTGCCTTGCCCCACTTTGAGTGCTATGTCCAATTCTGATCACCAACACAACTGAAAATATTAGCATTCACTGGAGAGGCGGAGAAGAGCAACAAGGCTGATACTAAGTGCAAAGAGGATGAGCAATGAGGGATGTTTGGTGAGAGTCTACAGTCTGGAAAGAAGGTGGTAAATAGAAATGTTGTAGTGGTAGGGGATAGTATTATTAGGGGGATAGATAGAGTTCTCTGCAGCCGAGAGCGAGAGTCCCGAAGGCTGTGTTGCCTACCCAGTGCCAGGGTTAAGGACATCTCCTCTGGGCTGGAAAGAAACTTGCAGTGGGAGGGGGTGGATCCAGTTGTCATGGTCCATGTTGGTACAAACGACGTAGATAGGACTAGGAAGCCGGTTCTGTTAAAGGAGTATGAGCAGCTAGGGGTCAAATTAAAAAACAGAACCTCAAGGGTAATAATCTCTGGATTATTACCTGAGCCACGAGCGAATTTGGCTAGGACAAATAAAATTAGAGAGTTAAATGCGTGGCTCAAAGACTGGTGTGGGAGAAATGGGTTTTGCTTCCTGGGACACTGGCACCAGTACTGGGGCAGGAGGGAGCTGTTCCGTTGGGATGGGCTTCACTTGGCCAGTGCTGGGACTAGAGTCCTGGCGGATCATATAACTAGGGCTGTAGAGAGGGCTTTAAACTAACTAGTGGGGGGGGAGGTTCCTAGAGAGCAAATAATAAAAATGACAACAGAGAAGGTCATAGACTTAGGTAACAGTGGGGAAATTAAAAACCAGAGCGTGTCAGGAAGGGGCAGAAGGTATGGAGTAAAAGGTAAAGTAATAAAAAGGGCAAAAGCAGGAACTAAGTGTCACAAAACATATTTGAAAGTTCTCTATCTAAATGCACGTAGCATTCGTAACAAAATAGACGAGTTAATGGCACAAATAACTACATATGGGTATGATCTTGTGGCCATTACAGAAACATGGCTGCAGGGTGACAATGCCTGGGAATTAAACATACCAGGTTATTTAACGATCAGGAAGGACAGGCAGGAAGGAAGGGGAGGTGGGGTGGCTATGTTAATAAAGGAAGGAATCACTGTAATACAGAGAAATGATATTGGGTCAAAAGATCAGGATAATGAAACAGTTTGGGTGGAGGTAAGGAATAATAAGGGGAAAAAAACACTAGTGGGCGTAGTCTATAGGCCTCCGAACGGTTGCAACTCTGTTGGACGGAGTATCAATCAGGAAATAGTTGAGGCTTATAATAAGGGAGCATCTATAATTATGGGGGATTTTAACTATCATATTAATTGGACAAATCAAATTGGGCAGGGCTGCCTTGAGGATGAGTTCATTGAGTGTATTAGGGATGGGTTTCTTG
Organism: Somniosus microcephalus; assembly: GCF_052327205.1. Lineage (NCBI taxonomy): Eukaryota > Metazoa > Chordata > Chondrichthyes > Squaliformes > Somniosidae > Somniosus > Somniosus microcephalus. Next base: position 12,394,805 of record NC_141010.1, read on the forward strand.
AGCAGTATGTAACTGAACCGACCAGGGGGCAAGCAACCTTAGATCTGGTCCTGTGTAACGAGACAGGATTAATTAAAAATGTCCTAGTAAAGGATCCCCTTGGAAAGGGTGACCATAACATGGTTGAATTCCATATTCAATTAGAGGGTGAGAAGGTTGGATCTCAAACAAGCATGCTAAGCTTGAATAAAGGAGACTATGAAGGTATGAGAGCGGAATTGAGTAGAGTGGATTGAGAAAATAGATTAAAGGGTAAGACGATACATGATCAGTGGTGTACATTTAAGGGGTTATTTTACAACCTCCAAAAAAAATATATTCCACTGAGAAGAAAAGGGTGTAAAAGAAAAGACAGCCATCCGTGGCTAAGTAAAGAAATTAAGGATAGTATTCGACTAAAAACAAGGGCATATAAGGTAGCCAAATCTAGTGGGAGGATAGAGGATTGGGAAAACTTTAAAAGACAGCAAAAAAATAACAAAAAGATTGATTAAGAAAGGGAAGATAGATTATGAAAGTAAATGAGCAAAAAATATAAAAACAGATAGTAAGAGTTTTTATAGTTATATAAAAAGAAAAAGGGTGGCTAAAGTAAATGTTGGTCCCTTAGAGGATGAGAGCAGGAAATTAATGGTGGGAAATATGGAGATGGCAAAAACACTGAATGAATATTTTGTATCAGTCTTTACAGTAGAAGACACTAAGAATATCCCAACACTGGACAAACAGGGGGCTATGGGGGGGAGGAGCTAAACACGTTCAAAATCACTAAGGAAGTGGTACTCGGTAAAATAATGGGACTCAAGGCGGATAAATCACCTGGACCTGATGGCTTACATCCTAGGGTCTTGAGGGAAGTGGCGGTAGGGATTGTGGATGCATTGGTAATAATTTTCCAAAACTCCCTGGACTCAGCAAAGGTCCCGGCAGACTGGAAAACTGCTAATGTAACGCCCTTATTTAAAAAGGGCAGTAGACAGAAGGCTGGAAACTATAGACCGGTTAGCCTAACATCTGTGGTAGGTAAAATATTGGAGTCCATTATTAAGGAGACAGTAACAGGACATTTGGATAATAATAATTTAATAGGACAAAGTCAGCATGGTTTTATGAAGGGGAAGTCATGTTTGACAAATTTGCTGGAGTTCTTTGAGGAAGTAACATATAGGGTGGATAAAGGGGAACCAGTGGACGTGGTGTATTTAGACTTCCAAAAGGCATTTGACAAGGTGCCACACAAAAGATTATTGCTTAAGATAAAAAATCATGGGATTGGGGGTAATATTCTGGCATGGATAGAGGATTGGCTATCTAAAAGAAGGCAGAGAGTTGCGATAAATGGTTCATTTTCGGACTGGCAATCAGTAACTAGTGGTGTTCCACAGGGGTCATTGCTGGGTCCCCAACTCTTTACAATCTTTATTAACGATTTGGAGGAGGGGACCGAGTGTAACATATCAAAGTTTGCAGATGATACTAAGATGAGAGGGAAAGTAGTGAGTGAGGAGGACATAAAAAACCTGCAAGGGGACATAGACAGGCTAAGTAAGTGGGCAGAGATTTGGCAGATGGAATACAATACTGGAAAGTGTGAGGTTATGCACTTTGGCAGGAAAAATCATAGAGCAAGTTATTATCTTAATGGCAAGAAACTGGAAAGTACTGAAGTACAAAGGGATCTGGGGGTCCTGGTGCACGAAGCTCAAAAGGTTAGTATGCAGGTGCAGCAAGTGATTAAGAAGGCCAATGGAATGTTGGCTTTCATTGCTAGGGGGATAGAATATAAAAATAGGGAGGTATTGCTTCAGTTGTACAAGGTATTGGTGAGACCGCACCTGGAATACTGCATACATTTTTGGTGTCCATACTTAAGAAAAGACATACTTGCTCTCGAGTCAGTACAAAGAAGGTTCACTCGGTTAATCCCGGGGATGAGGGGATGGACATATGAGGAGAGGTTGAGTAGATTGGGACTCTACTCATTGGAGTTCAGAAGAATGAGAGGCGATCTTATTGAAACATATAAGATTGTGAAGGGGTTGGATCGGGTGGATGCGGGGAGGATGTTTCCATTGATGGGTGAAACTAGAATAAGGGGCTGCTCTTTCAAAACTGAGATGAGGAGGAACTACTTCACTCAGAGGGTGGTAGGTCCATGGAATATGCTGCCCCAAAAAGCTGTAGAAGCTACATCATTACATAAATTTAAAACAGAAATAGACAGTTTCCTAGAAGTAAAGGGAATAAAGGGTTATGGGGAGCGGGCAGGAATTTGGACATGAGTCTAGGTTCGGATCGGTCATGGCCCTGTGGGTAGCGGAGCGGGCCCAGGGGCCGTGTAGCCTGCTCCTGCTCCTATTTCATGTGTCTAATTCTGTTAGATTCAGGAGATGGTTCTATGATAGTAGATTGGCGGTTAGGATCAGATCAGCCATGATCTTATTGAATGGCGGAGCAGGCTCGAGGGGCCGATTGGCCTACTCCTGCTCCTATTTCTTATGTTCTTATGGTTAAGGGGGAGGGCGGAGATTAAATGCAAAAGATAAGATGAACTTAGAATATTACTTTAAAGTAAGTTGGAAGAGTAGACCAGGGGACTTACATTTTAATTAGTGAAAAGTAAATTTAATTAGTGAAAAGTAAATTTAAAAGAGATTTTAAGAAGAACTTCCTTTGCTCTCAGAGCAATAAATGTAGGGATTACTCTACCAGGCAGGGTAGTAGAGACACAAACATTAGGGACATTCAAGATGCAGCTTGATGCCAGAAGAGTGAGGTTGGATGGACTGAACAGATATTTTTTTTCAAAATCCTTGATTTTTCTTGTGTTCTTCATCTGAATCCACGGAATATTTTACAAGGCTGTCTGTTATTTTATATAGACAACAAAGGAGGTCATGGATCCTCTGGGGAGTATCAGAAACAGCAGTCTTATCTTGGATGGAAAATGACGAGCCCAGTGGGGAGGGGACCTATCACAATACACTGAGTGAGAGAATGGGGGTGGGGGGGTCAAATACATTTATCTTCCAGTGCTATAGGGAGTCCAGATGGTGTCATTTAAGGGTGCATTTGTACTGAAGCTACTGGTCTATGGCCAGTAGCTAAAAGCACTGGTTCCAGCAAGGCAGTACCCCATTTATATTTCCTGGCTCTGATTGGAATTCTTTCATCCTAGAAAAAGGCCTATGCGAACATGCATACTGGCATGTGCAGAGCTCTCCGTCCACCTGCTAAAATGTAAATATTTTGAGAATATGGGGAAGAGCATTCCCACTCTCCAAACATTCAAATCAGTTCTTAGTACGTGTTTTTTTTTTTAAAGCATTCAGAAGATCCAACAGATGCCCCAAGAACATTTTAGGCCAGGTTTCACAACCTACTAGAGTTATACTCCCCGTGGCGTCAAAGCCCAAGCGACATGAAACTGCCTTCTCCAGGGGACGCAACTTCAGAGTTGTAGTGCCTTACACACTAAAGTCATGGGTGCCTATATGACATGAATTTGCTTGGCTCCGTCTAATACCAGCAGGGAACATGATCAGCACGCAGTGAAACCAGGCCACCTGAATGTCACAGGAAGAACTGTTAGATCTGTATTTGAGGAGGGTGAAGTTCATTGTCGAAAAAGTAAGATTAGAAAATGGTTTGGTACTGTTTGCAGGTTCACTTTATCGTTGGGCTTCGCTGCTCAGTAAGTTCCTGATACCGACTTTCCTGAGCACTTTGAGTAATTTATAGGTACATAATAGCTGCAATACTGCAGCAAACATTAAATCTTTAATAAGACTGGCAACACTGTTATATTTCATGTTTACTTGGCTATAAAGGCAAGCTTTATATGTGTAGCTTTCCCTTATAGCTGTAATTATTGTGTTATTGTGCCCTTACTCTGCCAATTATTGTATTGTGCCTCATTAGTGAAGAAATTCAAATAGTTTTTCCAATATTAAAAAGAGAACTTTTCTGGTGAGGAAGATGGAACTGTGCAGCTACGTGAGCGCTCGAGAGAAACATGGAGTTGGAATCTGTAACACAGATTGGGAGGGGGGCGGGCATTGTGTGCATGTGAGAGAGATAGAGAGACTGAGACAGAAATCAAGAGAATCAGAGTGACTGTATATGCTTCTATTTGTGCCTCTAATCCATCCCCCACTCCCTTCGCCCCACCATTGGTGGCCGTGCCTTCAGCGAGTCTAGGCCCTCAGCTCTGGAATTCCCTCCCTAAACCGCGTCGACTCTCTACCTCTCTCCCCCTTTAAGACGCTCCTTAAAACCTACCTCCTTGGCCAGGCCATGTCCTAATGTCTGGCTCGGTGTCAATCTTTGTCTGACTACGCTCCTGTGAAGCACCTGGGAACATTTTACATAGAAACATAGAAACATAGAAGATAGGAGCAGGAGTAGGCCATTCGGCCCCTCGAGCCTGCTCCGCCACTCAATGCGATCATGGCTGATCATCCAAATTCAGTACCCTGTCCCTGCTTTCTCCCCATATCCCTTGATCCCTTTAGCCTTAAGAAATATATCCAACTCCTTCTTGAATATATTTAATGAATTGGCTTCTACTGCCTTCTGTGGAAGAGAATTCCACAGGTTCACCACTCTCTATCCTAAATGGCTTACCCCTTATCCTTAGACTGTGACCCCTGGTTCTGGACTCCCCGACCATCGGGAACATCCTTCCTGCATCTAGTCTGTCTAGTCCTGTTAGAATTTTATAAGTTTCAATGAAATCCCCTCTCATTCTTCTAAACTCCAGCGAGTACAAGCCCAATCGACCCAATCTCTCCTCATACGTCATTCCTGCCATCCCAGGTATCAGCCTGGTGAATCTTCGCTGCACTCCCTCCATGGCAAGAACATCCTTCCTCAGATAAGGCGACCAAAACTGCACACAATACTCAAGATGTGGTCGCACCAAGGCCCTGTACAACTGCAGCAAGACATCCTTGTTCCTGTACTCAAACCCTCTCGCTACAAAGGCCAACATGCCATTTGCCACGTTAAAGGCATGACATAAATGCAAGTTGTTGTTGTGTGACAGTCACAGATGGAGTGGGATGTCTATGATGAGATCTAGAGAATGATGTTATCCAGATACAGATGGAGATGGAGCTGTCTGGCTGGTAGAGACTTCTGAGTGGAGGTGAGAGAAATGGAGATAATGAGCTAGTGGAATCGAGATGGAGACATTTTCAGCTCTTCTGAAAAAAAAAATCTGTCTATGTATCACGTATATTTATAGAGAGATAGGCATATCTCCTGAGATCTTTTTATTGAGAAATCTAGACAAGGACTGAGGCCCTTAGTGCAGGAAGCCAACATGGCTGAGAAACGCGGACAAGTGATTAGGAGACAGAAAGAACGGTAGGAGGAACAGAGTCTATGTGTGTGTTTGTAAGTAGGGGAAGGTAAAGATTTGGGAGCTGAGATCTTGTCCTGTAGCCTGTGAGAATGACAGGGGAGGGGGAAGCTAACAGAGAGAGAGAGAGAGCTGTGTCTGTCTGTATGCTGCCCAGATAGACAGGGGTAGAAGGAGCTGTCTGTGTTCCGAGCTCCGGCTGCAGTTCTGCACCTGTCGTCGGAATCTCACCTGATCCGAGCCAAACTCTCGGGGGCAAGTCTATATTTAGCTGCTGCCGCTTTCACTCTCACTTTGGACAGTTATCTGGCGGCCATCTCAGCCTCCTCTCCCTCCCACAGAAAAACAAAAACCACCCACTCACCCAGGAAGGCATTTGTTGTTGTTGTGCACAGGGAGAGAAATAACTGGTTGCAAAGTTCAACGGACTCCCTCCCTTGTGGAATAAAGAACAATTCTGTAACCTCAGTGACTTTATAAGGCGACTCAGAGCAGCATGAATTAAATCAGAATGGTTTTAAGGACTCCAGGGGACTGTTGCACACATCCAAACACGAACTAAAGAGTCTGTCCTTGCCTTGAGACTGCTCAGATTACCCGTCTCTCTGGGGTAGAGACTGAAATACATCAATCATGGACCCGTGGCCGTGGAGCAAATTCGAGATAAGCTGCACCGAATCCCTGCTCTCCCTTGGAACCCTCCTCCTTCCCTCCCTCCCTCGCCCCAGTGCTGCTGCCTGATCTCCAGTTGTCTCTCTCTCTCTCTCTCTCTCTGTGCGAAGCTGTTGGTGGTATAGGCTGCCCTCGGCTCTCCGAGCTGTTTACCTCCCTCCAATGTGCGAAGTAACGGTTTCACAAACACCAGGAATGAGCAGAGTCATCGCACTCCTGAAATTCGAAGCCTCCACTGATCCTTGAGGCTGTCTCCTGTCGCAGATATGGACATTTCAACACTCCTCCTGAACACCAGTCCACAGTACAGGGACACACACACACTCGCAAGCACACATATATACATGCACACACAAACAGACACACATGTATATACACATAATATCTACACACAAACATGTATACAAATATACACACCCATATATATATAAATATACACAAACACAAGCATTTATATATGTCTTTCGGATGAGACGTTAAACTGAGGCCCCGCTCTCTCAGGTGAATGTAAAAGATCCCATGGTACTACAGGAAACTCTCTCTTAACTGGCAAAATGCAGGAGTAGGTTCAGGTAAGTTTTACTATATATTAGTGGCCGTGTAACCGGGGTTCCTGGATCTGTGGCCGTGTAACCGGGGTTCCTGCACCTGTGGCCGTGTAACCGGGGTTCCTGCACCTGTGGCCATGTAACCGGGGTTCCTGCACCTGTGGCCGTGTAACCGGGGTTCCTGCACCTGTGGCCATGCAACAGGGACTCCTGGATCTGTGGCCGTGTAACCGGAGTTCCTGCACCTGTGGCCGTGCAACAGGGACTCCTGGATCTGTGGCCGTGTAACCGGGACTCCTGCACAAGTGCCATGTAACCGGGGCTCCTGCACCTGTGGCCGTGTACGGGGCTTTCGTACCTTGGTAAGTATACCTCTCTGTAATCCGGACTTTTTGATCAACCGGCACCACGCCGGTCCCGTCGGTGCCGGATAAAAAAGAGTTTCCTGTATTTTGAAGAAGAGCAGGTGATTTATCCCCGGTGTCCTGGCCAATACTTATCCCTCAACCAACATCACTGAAGCAGATTATCGCGTTGCTGTTTGTGGGAGCTTGCTGTGCGCAATTGGCTGCCGTGTTTCCTACATTACACCAGTGACTACACTTCAAAAGTACTTCATTGACTGTATAGTGCTTTGGGACGTCCTGAGGTGTAAGACGCTATATAAATGCAAGTTTTTATTTTAGTACATACACATACATACATATATGCATATACATGTACAAACACACATACTCACACACATAGACACACACATACTTACACACACACGGATATGCATATACACATACCTACACACAAACGTATACACATATACAAATATACACACACATAGAGGGAATTTTAACCTAAAAAATGGGTGGGTTGGTGGCATGTGGGAAGTTAATGTGTTAAAAATCTGAATCCTAACCTGAACTCGCCTCCAGCCTGCCCACATCCAGTTTTAATGGAGGCGGGACGGGGAATGGGCAACCAATCCGCTGCTGGGAGGTGGGTCGTCTATTTAAATATTATAATGAGGCTGGAAGTCTCTGCTTTTGAATTTAACGTTAGCTGGTTGGGCTTTGCAGGCCTCGTGAAACCCGCCAGCTAACGCAAGGCGGGAACTGCTGGATCCAGGAGATCACTGCCTTTACACTTACTGCCTGAATCCAGCATCCCTACCTAACCCTCCCCCCACGTGGCCTTCCCCCCTCCCCAACACCACTCCTCCTTCCCCCCTCCCCCCACACTCCTCCTTCCCCCCTCCCCCCCACACTCCTCCTTTCCCCCTCCCCCACACTCCTCCTTCCCCCCTCCCCCACACTCCTCCTTCCCCCCTCCCCCACACTACTCCTTCCCCCCTCCCCCACACTCCTCCTTCCCCCCTCCCCCATACACTCCTCCTTCCCCCCTCCCCCCGCACTCCTCCTTCCCCCCCTCCCCCCACACTCCTCCTTCCCCCCTCCCCCCCACACTCCTCCTTCCCCCCTCCCCCACACTCCTCCTTCCCCCACTCCCCCCACACTCCTCCTTCCCCCCTCCCCCTCCACTCCTCCTTCCCCCCTCCCCCTCCACTCCTCCTTCCCCCCTCCCCCCACACTCCTCCTTCCCCCCTCCCCCCCACACTCCTCCTTCCCCCCTCCCCCCACACTCCTCCTTCCCCCCTCCCCCCACACTCCTCCTTCCCCCTCCCCCTCACACTCCTCCTTCCCCCCTCCCCCCACACTCCTCCTTCCCCCCTCCCCCCACACTCCTCCTTCCCCCCTCCCCCCCACACTCCTCCTTCCCCCCTCCCCCCCACACTCCTCCCCACACTCCTCCTTCCCCCCTCCCCCCCACACTCCTCCTTCCCCCCTCCCCCCCACACTCCTCCTTCCCCCCTCCCCCCTACACTCCTCCTTCCCCCCTCCCTCCTCCTTCCCCCCTCCCCCCCACACTCCTCCTTCCCCCCTCCCCCCCACACTCCTCCTTCCCCCCTCCCCCCCACACTCCTCCTTCCCCCCTCCCCCCCACACTCCTCCTTCCCCCCCTCCCCCCACCACTCCTCCTTCCCCCCCTCCCTCCTCCTTCCCCCTCCCCCTTCCCCCCTCCCCCCCAGACTCCTCCTTCCCCCCTCCCCCCCAGACTCCTCCTTCCCCCCTCCCCCCCAGACTCCTCCTTCCCCCCTCCCCCCCAGACTCCTCCTTCCCCCTCCCCCCCAGACTCCTCCTTCCCCCCTCCCTCCCCCCACTCCTCCTTCCCCCCTCCCTCCTCCTTCCCCCCTCCCCCACCACTCCTCCTTCCCCCCTCCCTCCTCCTTCCCCCCTCCCCCCCACACTCCTCTTTCCCCCCTCCCCCCCCCACTCCTCCTTCCCCCCTCCCTCCTCCTTCCCCCCTCCCTCCCCCCACTCCTCCTTCCCCCCTCCCTCCCTCCCCCCACTCCTCCTTCCCCCCTCCCTCCCCCCACTCCTCCTTCCCCCCTCCCTCCTCCCCCCCACACTCCTCCTTCCCCCTCCCCCCCACACTCCTCCTTCCCCCCTCCCCCCACCACTCCTCCTTCCCCCCCCTCCCTCCTCCTTCCCCCTCCTCCCCTCCCCCCCAGACTCCTCCTTCCCCCCTCCCCCCCAGACTCCTCCTTCCCCCCTCCCCCCCAGACTCCTCCTTCCCCCCTCCCCCCCAGACTCCTCCTTCCTCCCTCCCCCCACTCCTCCTTCCCCCCTCCCTCCTCCTTCCCCCCTCCCCCACCACTCCTCCTTCCCCCCTCCCCCCCAGACTCCTCCTTCCCCCCTCCCTCCCCCCACTCCTCCTTCCCCCGCCCCCCGCTCCTCCGATCTCTGCCTCCACCCCCCACCCCCCGCTCCTCCAGGCCTGCGATCCCTGCCTCCTCGCAGCCCCCACCATTCCTCCGGCCGTCCTCCGGCGCCCACGTGATCCCTCCCTTCAATCCTCTGTGTGGCCCAGTGCGGCATGGCTACCCGCTCGGAGCCAGCCAGCCTCTAAATCTGAGTCTTCCCACGCTAATCAGGCCCTGCCATTAAATTTGGGAGGGCCTGCGGAAAACCCGTTCTCTCAGGTTTCCCAACCACCTCGGAACCCCCCCCCCGCCACCCCCGCTTCCAACCCACCTTCCCCATTAAAGTTCAGCCCATAGGTACATATACAAATATACACACACACCAATATATACTTACACAAACATACAGACAGATTGTAGGCCTACACACGTAGAATATTATACTCAGGTTCTTTGTTTGCAGTTTCCAATAATTTTGATTCAAGTTCACATTTAAAACAAATTATTTTGCGTCTTTTTTTCATTTAAAGAATTTAACGAAAGCCAAAATAAAGCTGAAGCCATCAAAACCAGAGCAATGAAGGTGGTAAAACATATTAAGAGATCCCGAAAGCTGACAGCAGCTGGCATTACAAGGCACCCAGTATAGGCAACATCAAGGTGAGACACAGAACATAATTTTGAAAAGAGGCACATAATCATTCCAATCCATTTGTACCAGGAGCAGGTACAGGAAGGTGCACCCAAGTAGGCGGGGCTGGATCGAGATATATCTGACTGCTTCTGGGACCAGAGGGCAAAACAGTTCAGGCCAGTGCAAGCCCTCAAGAGCCTCTCCTGAGTTTGTTTTACTGATGTTTACCTGAGAATTGACAGAAGTGTCAACTTGCCAGAAATCTCGGGTATTTTGTCAGACTGCAGACCATTGTTTCTGCAAGGCCACTTCAGCTGTCTATCTCTGTAATCTCCTCCAGCCCCACAACCCCCCGAGATATCTGCGCTCCTCTAATTCTGGCATCCCTGATTTTAATCGCTCCACCATTGGTGGCCGTGCCTTCAGCTGCTAAGGCCCTAAGCTCTGGAATTCCCTCCCTAAACCTCTCTGCCTCTCTTTCCTCCTTCAAGAGGCTCCTTAAAATCCACCTCTGTGACCAAGCACCTGCCCTAATATCTCCTTGCGTGGCTCGATGTCAAATTTTGTCTTGTAACACTCCTGTGACGTGCCTTCGGACGTTTTACTACATTAAAGGCGCTATATATATACAAGTTGTTGTTGTTGTTACCTATGGAGACACGCTGTTTTGGGTTTTTACTTTCTCGTCTCCTTTCTAGTATGCCTTAAAAATTAGAACAGTAAGATCATAATTAAATAAAACATAGGGTGGGGGGGGGGGGGGAAGAATTTAAAAATGCTATCTAACTGTTAAAGGAGCCAAAGGGAATGTGTATGAAAGTTCTTTTGCCCAGTTTTTTTCCAGGAAAACTTCCTGGGAAATTAATCAGTTTACTTTCAGCAGGTCCAGAAATTCTCCTTGGCCCAGCTGGTTTCTGAAGTCTTCAGCTCTATGCTGCTGAAACAATCACTAATAGAACCACGGAAGTTGACATTTGACCCATTGGGCTGGATTTTGTCAATGGGGAGCTTTTGGAGGCGGGACTCCCACTTGTCGGGTTTTAGTCCCGCCTCCATCAACTTGTGGCCAACCCACGCTATTTTCCTTTGATTGACCTTGTTGAGCCCACCCAGCGGGTTCAGCAGGCCAATTAAGGGAAAGCCGGTTACAGGTGACGTCAGCGAGTGCCGTTTCATCTGTCGAGAGCTTTTGACAGATGAAATGTCATCGTTTGACAGCTCTGTGAAGCTGTCAAACACTGACAATCTGTCTTCTAAGTTGTGTCTTTACTCAAGGCTCAATTAGAAAGCCTTCCTGACCAGAAAGCAGAGGCTGCAGCTTTTGACAGTTCAGCGGCCATTCTGCTTTCTGTGCCGGTGAGCTGAGGGACTCCCGAGACCTGAAGGGAGGAAGCCTGCAGGAAGAAGTAAAGGTAAGTAAAACTTATTAAAACACTTTACACACACCTCACACACTTACCTCTGCACACATGCACCCATTACTCACCTGCACACTGGACATCTCGGCCCCTCCGACCCCCGCAGACCGACGGCCTGCCTCGCTGACCCTGGCGAGGTTCGGAGCCGTCAGGAAACCCAAACTTCAGGGCTCAAAATAGAGATTAGCCAAAAAACTGCCCGTTAACTACCTGTTAACAGGCAGTTAATTGGCATTAATCCCCTTCCTGCCTCAAGGAGGCGGCGCCCAGCGCAGGTCGGATACCCGCCTCCTGGCAAGATGGCATGGAGGCGGGTTGGGGACGGGTAGGGCACCCGCCCCCAAATTCTGCCATTTTCCCGGCAGTCCCGCCTCCAAACCCGCCTCCCCAGGGCTGGCAAAATCCAGCCCTTTATGTCTGTGTGGGCTTTTTGCTAGAGTAATCCAAAACTAATCCCACTGCCCTGCTCTCTAAAGATGCAATTGTTCCTGTCTTATCCACTCCCTGTGCAAAGCATTCCATGCTACAGTAACACTCTGTATAAAGAAATTTCCCCTAACCTTTCTCCTCACTTTTTTTAATTTTCTGGTTGCTCCTTGTCACTGACTTCACAATCAGAGGCAATAATCCTTCCATATTCATCCTATGAATAACTCTATTAAATCTGAATTGAAAACCTCAATTAAATATTAAAACTTCTATTAAATGTGAAAGGGGTAGAGCATTTGACTGCAGATCAAGAGGCCCACAGTTCAAATCTGAGTGCCCCCTCCATGACCTTTATAAAAAGGCATATGGGATCCTGGGCTTCATAAATAGAGGCATAGAGTACAAAAGCAAGGAAGTTATGATGAACCTTTATAAAACACTGGTTCGGCCTCAACTGGAGTATTGTGTCCAATTCTGGGCACCGCACTTTAGGAAGGATGTGAAGGCCTTAGAGTGGGTGCAGAAAAGATTTACAAGAATGGTTCCAGGGATGAGGGACTTCAGTTATATGGTTAGACTGGAGAAGCTGGGGTTGTTCTCCTTTGAGCAGCGAATATTGAGGGGAGATTTGATTGTGGGGTCTAGACAGAGTAGATAGAGAGAAACTGTTCCCGTTGGCGGAAGGGTCGAGAACCTGAAGACATAGATTTAAGGTGATTGGCAGGAGAACCAAAGGCAACATGAGGAAGAACTTTTTTATGCAGCGAGTGGTTATGATCTGGAATGCACTGCTTGAAAGGGTGGTGGAGGCAGATTCAGTCATGGCTTTCAAAAGGGAATTGGATAAGTACCTGAAGGAAAGAAAATTGCAGGGCTACGGGGAAAGGGCGGGGGAGAGGGACTAGCTGAAGTGCTCGTGCAGAGAGCTGGCATGGGCTCGATGGGCCAAATGGCCTCATTCTGTGCTGGAACAATTCTATGATTCTATCTCCTAATAGCCTTCTATTGAATGAGACGTTAAACCGAGGCCCCATCTGCTCTCACAGGTGGACGTAAAAGATCCCATGGCATTATTTCAAAGAAGAGCAGAGGAGTTACCCCTGGGTGTCCTGGGCCAATATTTATCCCTCAATCAACATCACAAAAACAGATAATCTGGTCATGATCACATTGCTGATTGTGGGACCTCTCTATGCGCAAATTGACTGCTGCATTTTGAACATTACAACAATGACTACACTTTATTTTAAAAGTACTTAATTGGCTGTAAAGCACTTTGTGACATCCTGAGGTTGTGAACGGTGCTATATAAATGCAACTCTTTCTTTCTTTCTCTGCTCTAGTAGTAATAATCCCAGTGTCTCAAGTCTCTCCTGATCACTATAGTTTTCCACCCCGGCTTCATCCATTTTTTTATTGATTCACAGGATGTGGGCTTCGCTGGCAAAGCCAGTGTTTATTGCCTATCCCTAATTGCCCTGCTGAACCCATGCTCTCTGAAATTGGTTGCTCTAAACTGCACACAGATCTCTAACTGTGGCCAAAGCCATTGCTGCGTTTCTTCTTCCTCCCAATTGCCATCGCACATTTTTGAGGTGTGAGCAATTCGCAAAAACTTAGGACTTTGGCTAAAAGCTGGCTCCCAATGTCATTTTTAGCCAATTGAATGTCTACATGGATATAGCTGTGCCATTGACATAATTAGAATTGTCCCCGATGTGTAAAAACATGCAAGAAAAGGACTGCTGACGGAAAAGTTAGTTGGTCAGTGGCCCAGTGAACAAGGCGGTCCAGAGGAGTAAATTTGTTCAATGTGGACAAAGGCTTAAAAATTCAAAAATGGCAGCCTTTATCTTTCTCACGTGCTCAAACACGCACACTCTTTCTTTCTCACCTGCACTTTCATTATCGCACACATTTTCTTTCTTTCTCACACACTTACACAAACTCATTCTCTCACAAACTCTTTCTTTCTCTTACAAACACTTTCTTTCCCTCACAGAAATTTATTGGTGCCCTGCCCATTTTACAGGCGAAAAACAGAAACCTAAGCGTCCAGTTTGGCAAGCGGCGTGCACGCACAAATTCCTTGCCAAGAGTGTGCTGTCCGCCATATTTGTAAAGGCTTCTATATCGGCGCCCAGAGCCTGCACCTGAAGCAGATGTTGGGTCCTTTGTATATCGAAATAGGGGGCCCAATGCCTGTTTCAGGCCCCCTTTACAATTCTCATCAGTGACTGACCGCAACACGCTGAGGTCAGTATCCTCAGATCCATCGAGGGGCCACTGGATGCTACCTCCCGAAATGTATGTGTTCATTTTCTTAACTTATCTTACCGTGGAGCTGGGAGGAGCAGGAGCACTCCTTCCTGCTCCACATTAAATTCACGGGCCGCTGCCGGCCAGCGCCGCTCCCCTGTCCCTCGACTTCACTTACCATCTCGGCCAACGTCCGAGCTGGCCAATATTCGTTCTTCCTGAGGCGGGTGAGCTGCCTCTACGGCCGCGACTGGTGGCCCGGAGCTCGCTGGTAATAAACAAATGATGCCGGTGAGCCAATTTTGCAAGTTCTAGCCATCGGCTTCGTTAGGTGCGTCTCGCCCCGATTCGGACGCAATCCAATTTCCAGGCCACACTTCCTTTACACACACACATTCTTACACTCCCTCTCTCTCACACACACAATCTGAAGGTTGCAGAGGACTCCCCAGTTCTCTCTGTTAGCAAGCTCTTCTTTCAGGACTTGATGTGATCATTTTTCACCTCTTTTCCAAACCCAAAACCCATACTGCTCTACTCCCTGCTGAATGCAGAATTGAACCAGTTCCCTTCTGAATGCTTTAACAGAGCCAATCACCATGGCTACATGAGCTGATAATGCACTCGCCATGTCAGTGGCTCTAATTATTCTCTTAAGTTTACTTGTTTCTTTTGTGTATATAATCAAGTCATCCCATTTTCCTATCATTTGTAATTCATAGAACCATAGAAATTTAGGGCACAGAAGGAAGCCATTCGGCCCATCGTGTCTGTGCCGGCTGAAAAAGAGCTATTCAGCCTAATCCCACTTTCCAGCCCTTGGTCTGTAGCCCTGTAGGTTACAGCACTTCAAGTGTATGCCCGAGTACTTTTTAAATGCAATGAGGGTTTCTGCCTCTACCACCCTTTCAGACAGTGAGTTCCAGACCCCCACCACCCTCTGGGTGAAAAATGTTCTCCTCAACTCCCCTCCAATCCTTCTACCAATTATTTGAAAACTATGCCCCCTGGTTAATGACTTCTCTGTTAAGCAAAATAGCAGAAGGAAGTTACTCTCAATTTCCATTATCAATTTCCTTCATGTTTGTACACACACACACGTAAAATCCTGCAAATCAAATTTGCAACAATAACAACAACAACTTGTATTTATATAGCACATTTGACATAGTAAAACATCCCAAGGTGTTTCACAGGAGCATAAATCAAACGAAATTTGACACCCAGTCACATAAGGAAATATTAGGACAGATGACCAAAAGCTTGGTCAAAGAGGGAGGTTTTAATGAGCGTCTTAAAGGAGGAGAGAGAGGCGGAGAGTTTTAAGGAGGGAACTCCACAGCTTAGGGCCCAGGCAGCAGAAGGCACGGTCACCAATGATGGAGTAATAAATATTGGGGATGCGCAAGAGGCCAGAATTGGAGGAGTGTGGAGATCTCGGAGTGATGTAGGCAATGTTCCCTGTAGGCCGCACTATGTTCTGTGCGGCCTGTTTCTTTCAATGCGCCGTCCCTTTAAATTTCTGCGCATGCGCGGTATTTCAACAACAACTTGTATTTATATAGCGCCTTTAACGTAGTAAAACGTCCCAAGGCGCTGCACGGGAGTATTTTAAGATAACAAATTTGACACCGATCCACATAAGGATAAATTAGGGCAGATGACCAAAAGCTTGGTCAAAGAGGTAGGTTTTAAGGAGCGTCTTAAAGGAGGAAAGAGAAGTAGAGAGGCGGGGAGATTTAGGCATGGAATTCCAGAGCTTAGGCCACCAAAGGTTGAGCGATTATAATTAGGGATGCTCAAGAAGGCAGAATTAGAGGAGCACAGATATCTCGGGGGGTTGTGGGTCTGGAGGAGATTACAGAGATAGGGAGGGGCGAGGCCATGGAGGGATTTGAAAACAAAGATGAGAATTTTGAAATCGAGTCGCTGCTTAACCGGGAGCCAATGTAGGTCAGCGAGCACAGGGGAGATGGGCGAACGGGACTTGGTGCGAGTTAGGACAAGGGAAGCCGAGTTTTGGATAACCTCAGGTTTACGTAGGGTGGAATATGGGAGGCCAGCCAGGAGTGCGCTGGAATAGTCAAGTCTAGAGGTAAGAAAGGTATGGATGAGGGTTTCAGCAGTGGATGAGCTGAGGCAAGAGTGGAGACGGGCGATGTTACAGAGGTGGAAGTAGGCTTTTCCAATGTAAAAGCTTGTGAGCGGCCTGTGCGGGACCTTGTAGAGTGCTACACAGCCGCGCACGCGCGCAGCTTAGAGGGAACATTGGTTGCAGGGCTCGAGGAGGCTACAGCGATAGGGAGGGGACGAGGCAGTGGAGGGATTTGAAAACAAGGATGAGAATTTTAAATTTGAGGCATTGTCGAGAGCAATATTTACAGATTTACAAACACAGAACCACATTTTCACACACGCATTAATGCGCACTGTCACAGTCAAAAGCACATTCACAGTTACTATAACCATGCACTCATTAGTACAGAGAGATTCTCTCCTTTGCTCTCACAGACACATGGGCTGGATTTTGTCAATGGGGACGTGATGGAGGCGGGACTCCCACTTTTTGGGTTGTAGTCCCGCCTCCATCGATTTGTAGCCAACCCACGCGATTTTCCCTTGATTGACCTTGTTGAGCCTGCCCAGCGGGCTCAGCAGGTCAATTAAGGGACACCCGGTTACAGGTGATGTCAGGGATTGACATTTCATCTGTCAAGAGCTTTTGACAGATGAAATATCAGCGTTTGACAGCTCTGTGAAGCTGTCAAACACTGACAATCTGACTTCTAACTTGAGTCCTTCTCCACAGACTCAGTTAGAAATCGCTCCAGAACAGAAAGCAGAATGCTGCAGCTTTTGACAGCTCGCGGCCATTCTGCTTTCTGTGCCGGTGAGATGAGGGACTCCCGAGACCTGAAGGAAGGAAGCCTGTATTAGTAAGTAAAGGCAAGTAAAACTTATTTAAACACTTTACATACACCAAACGCACTTACCTCTGCACTCATGCACCCATCACTCACCTGAACACCGGACATCTCGAACCCTCCAAGCCCTTCAGCCCGGTAGTCCGCCTCGCTAACTTGGCGTGGTTTGGAGCCATCGGGCAGCCCACACTTCAGGGCTAAAAATAGGGATTAGGCCAAAAACTGCCTGTTAACTACCTGTTAACAGGCAGTTAATTGGCACTAATCCCCTTTCTGCCTTGGGGAGGCGGCTCCCAGCACAGGTTGGGTACCCGCCTCCTGGGAAACGGGCATGGAGGCGGGTTGAGGGCGGGAAGGGTTCGTGCTCCCCGATTCTGTAATTTTCCCCCCACTCCCGCCTCCAAACCCGCCTCCACGGGGCTTGGAAATTCGAGCCCATTGGAACACACATGTTTACGAACTAACGTCTTGCGATACCCCATCATCCTTTTCTTCAATGCAAACATCACTCTGGGGAAAAAGAATTGATGACTGCAGCATGGGGGAGTGGCGGGGAGGGAGCTGAAAAGATAAACAATCTAATGCCTGCTGTTGCTGAGATGCATAGCTGTCTCTGTCCTTCATCTGTGGGAACCAGACTGGAATCCAGCCAGCAGGAATGGGATGGAATTCTTGCCAGGCTTCTGAACTGTACAACTCTAACAATTTTAGCTCTGACACAACCATCTCAACTGAAGGGAATATGAGTAGGAACAGATCAACATAGTGATACAAATTGAAGGGTATTAAAATCAGTAGGTGGTAAAAACACAGAGGCCTAGAAATTGGGTTGGGGCGCCAAAGTGGCGCAAAAGTCGCCTGAGCGCAGGATTTAGCGCAGCGTTCGAGGCTTTAGCGATCGTCAGATATTCAGTTTCATTGCCCCTCGAGGGACACGGGGCGAGGCTCGAGGTGCTCCGCGTCCCTCTTAGGGCGCTGAAACTGAATATCGCAGCGCAACGTGCCGCAGCGCTGCGGTACTGCAGGCCTTCCTCCCACTGTTAAGGGGGAGGGGCCTGCAACAGCGCGAGCCCCGCTTGCGAGTGCCGGCAAACGAGCCCGGCACCAAGGAGAAGTGCCGGGCTCTCGGGAAACAGCCGGCAATGCCGCGGGGGTGTGGTTAGGAGGCCGGGGACGGAGGTGCTGGCAGGCGGCCGCCGAAAAAGGCGTCCGCCCCGCACCTCCACCTTAACTTGCGCCGCACTGTTGGTTTAATGCATTGTTTTGTAGTGCATGCAGAATCATAGAACCATAGAATTTTATGGCACAGAAGGCAGCCATTCAGCCCATTGTGTCCATGCCAGCCGAAAAAGAGCTAACCAGCCTAATCCCACTTTCCAGCTCTTGGTCCGTGGCCCTGTAGGTTACGGCACTTCAAGTGCATATCCAAGAACTTTTTTAATGCAATGAGGGTTTCTGCCTCTACCACCCTTACAGGCAGTGAGTTCCAGACACCCAATCCTCCTCAACTCCCCGCTAATCCTTGTACCAATTACTTTAAAAATATACTTGCGATGATAAGCATGTGATGGCATCATCACATGCGATGGTATGAATTAGTAATGAGGCTCAAAAATACATAGAATTTGCCCATAGATTGTATGTATTACACGGGGTACTGGAAGACAGCATGTATCATAGACTGTAGACAAAACTAATGGCTACATCGCCCCCCGCACCCACCCCCGCCCACGCCACACCCCGCCTCTTAACCATCAATTTAAAGTAAAACCTCAAAAGCTCTGAATTTGTAGCGAACAGCAAATTCTGTTCTGCTTCATGTTGGCCGGAGTCCATCTCACAAATGTGCTGTTTATAACTTCATGAGATATGTTGACTGATGCAGTTTTGTGCGGTTCCACTTGCCTCATTACCTCTAGGATGCTGCCTGCCTCCACTGTAACACAAACACAATGCACAAACAGCTCACAAAAGTCCTGGCACTGTCCTGAGAGGCTACAAAGATTTGTGCATTGATGAGTTCAGTGCAAATATAAATTGTATCGGGAAAATGAGCAGCTTCAGAGTTAGTTTCCATGTACTATTTATACTACGGGAAACTCTCTGGTATCCGGCACCGACGGGATCGGGATGATGCCAGTTGATTAAAAATTCCGGATAACGGAGAGGGTTATCTACCGAGGCTATTTATAACAAACAAAGAGTCAGACTCCTGTTATTGAGGTGTTCCGACTTCCGACAGCGCCAAGAAGCCGAGTAGTGGCAGTTTGGAGAACTACCCCCACTGACTAATTCGGCCACCGCGGGAGACTCAGAATCGGACTCGGCAACATTGCCGGTCATTGAGGTGTTTTCGGAGTATGAATTTTGCCGGTTAATAGAGAATTCCGGATATTTAGGTGCTGTTTAAACGAGAGTTTCCTGTATTAGGTAAAGCAGACCAATTGGGATTTTACTTCAAAACCCATAAAATGAAACATGAATTGGTTGGGAGGTAGGAAACCTAGAGTAGGAATAAAGGGGAAGTCTCTGAATGGCGGGATGTGGCATGTGGTGTTCCCCAGGGATCTGTACTGGGGCCTAAGCTTTTCACCACATATATCAATGACTTGAGAGAATAGAGAGCTGTATATCCAAGTTTGCAGATGGCACTAAGTTAGGAGGTACAGTAAGTCGCATAGATGGAGCAGGAAGTTCCAAAGGGACATAGACACACTGCAGCAGGTGGTGAGAGAACCAACATTAGGGAAAAACCTACTTGGATGCGTCCTCACCAATCTACCTGTTGCAGATGCATCTGTTCATGACAGCATTGGTAGCAGTGGCCACCACACAGTCCTTGTGGAGACGAAGTCCCGTCTTCACACTGAGGACACCCTCCATCGTGTTGTGTGGCACTACCACCGTGCTAAATGGGATAGATTCAGAACAGATCTAGCAGCTCAAAACTGGGCATCCAGGAGGCACTGTGGGCCATTAGCAGCAGCAGAATTGTATTCCACCACAATCGGTAAGCTCATGGCTCAGCATATACCCTCACTCTACCATTACCATCAAGCCAGGGGACCAATCCTGGTTCAATGAGGAGTGCAGACGAGCATGCCAGGAGCAGCACCTAAAGTGAGGTGCCAACCTGGTGAAGCTGCAACACAGGACTACATGCCTGCTAAATAACGGAAGCAGCATGCAATAGACAGAGCTAAGTGATCCCACAACCAAAGGATCAGATCAAAGCTCTGCAATCCTGCACATCCAGTCGTGAATGGTGCTGGACAATTAAACAACTCACAGGAGGAGGAGGCTCCATGAACATCCCCATCCTCAATGTTGGAGGAGCGCAGCACGCGAGTGCAGAAGAAAAGGCTGAAGCGTTTGCAACCATCTTCAGCCAGAAGTGCTGAGTGGATGATCCATCTCGGCCTCCACCTGAGGATGCCACAATCTGTAAACTCATAGCCCGGCATCAGAAAAGCCAGGTTTCAGCCAATTTGATTCACTCCACGTGATATTAAGCAACAGCTGAGCACACTGGATACAGCAAGGGCCCCGACAACATCCCGGCTGTAGTGTTGAAGACTTGTGCTCCAGAACTAGCTGCACCTTCAGCCAGGCTGTTCCAGTACAGCTACAACACTGGCATCTATCCGACAACGTGGAAAATAGCAAAGTGATGGAAGGAGCCATTGATAGTGCGATCAAATGGCACTTACTCACCAATAACCTGCTCACCGATGCTCAGTTTGGGTACCACCAGGGCCACTCAGCTCCAGACCTCATACAGCCTTGGTCTAAACATGGACAAGAGTTGAATTCCAGAGGTGAGGTGAGAGTGACTGCTCTTAGCATTTGACCTGAGTGTGGCATCAAGGAGCTCTAGTAAAATTGAAGTCAATGGTAATCAGGGGAAAACTCTCCACTGGCTGGAGTCATACCAAGCACAAAGGAAGATGGTTGTGGTTGTTGGCGGCCATTCACCTCGGCTCCAGGACATCGCTGCAGGAGTTCCTCAGGGCAGTGTCCTCGGCCCAACCATCTTCAGCTGCTTCACCAAAGATCTTCCCTCAAGCATAAGGCCAGAAGTGGGGATGTTCACTGATGATTGAACAATGTTCCATTTGCAACTCCTCAGATAATGAAGCAGTCCATGCCTGCATGCAGCAAGACCTGGACAACATTCAGGCTTGGGCTGATAAGTGGCAAGTAACATTCGTGCCGTACAAGTGTCAGGCAATGACTATCTCCAACAAGAGAGAGTCTAAACACCTCACCTTGACATTCAATGGCATTACCATCACTGAATCCCCCACCATCAATAACCTGGAGGTCACCATTGACTAGAAACTTAACTGGACCATCCACATAAATACTGTTGCTACAAGAGCAGATCAGAGGCTTGGTATTCTGCAACGAGTGACTCACCTCCTGACTCCGCAAAGTCTTTCCACCATCTACAAGGCACAAGTCAGGAGTGTGAGGGAATACTCTCCACTTGCCTGGATGAGTGCAGCTCCAACAACACTCAAGAAGCTCAACATCATCCAGAATAAGGCAGCTCACTTGATTGGCACCCAATCCACCACCTTAAACATTCACTCCCTCCCCCACCAGCGTACTGTGGCTGCAGTGTGTACCATCTACAAGATGCACTGCAGCAACTCGCCAAGGCTCCTTTGACAGCACCTCCCAAACCCGCGACCTCTACCACCTAGAAGGACAAGGGCAGCAGGCGCATCACCACCACCTCCAAGTTCCCCTCCAAGTCACACACCATCCCGACTTGAAAGTATATCGTCGATCTTTTATTGTCGCTGGGTCAAAATCCTGGAACTCCCTCCCTAACAGCACTGTGGGAGAGCTTTCACCACATGGACTGCAACGGTTCAAGAAGGTGGCTCACCACCACCATCTTCTCAAGGGCAATTATGGATGGGCAATAAATGTTGGCCTTGCCAGCGTCTCCCACATCCCAGGAATGAATTTAAAAAAATGACTAGCACAAACTATGGCAGATGGAGTTCAATGTGGGGAAATGTAAGGTCCACTTTGGATCCAAGTGAGACAAATCGGAATATTTTCCAAATGGTGAGAGCCTAGGAGCTGTGGAGGAGCATAGGGATTGTGGTGTCCATGTCCACAGATCACTAAAAGCTAGTGCACAGGTACAAAAAGTAATTAAAATGCTAATTGAATATTGGCTTGTATCTCAAGGGGGTTGGGATTCAAAAGTGAGGAATTGATGCTTCTGTTGTACAGAGCCTTGGTCAAACCGCATCTGGAGTACTTTGTTCTGTTTTGGGAACTGAACGTCAAGAAAGATATATTGGCCTTGGAGGGGTACAGTGGAAATTCACCAGATGGTGCCGGGGGGTTTAAAGGGTTAAATTATGAGGACCGGGTCCATAAACTTGTTTTGTATTCCCTTGAGTACAGAAAGCTGAGGGATAATCTAACTGAGGTGTTTAAAATGATAAAGGGATTCAATAGGGTAGATACAGAAAATGTATTTCTGCTGGTGAGCTCATCCAGATAATAAAATTAGAGCTTAGTGCATTTAGGAGCGAAATCAGGAAGCATTTATTCACACAAAAGGAAGTGGAAATCTGGAACACTTGCCACCAAAAGGCTGTGGATGCTGGGTCAGTTGAAATTTTCAAGACTGAGATTGGTAGATTTTTGTTAGGCATGGGTATCAAAGGATGCGGAGCAAGAGCGGGTCAATGGAGTTGAGGTACAGATTAGCCATGATCTAATTGAATGATGGAGCAGGCTCAAGGAACTGAATGCCTAACCTTGTTCTTATGCTCCTGAACAAAAAAAATGTGGTAACCACGGTCACATACAGGAAACTTTTTTTTATCCGGCACCGATGGGACCGACGTGGTGCCGGTTCATCAAAAATTCCGGATAACCGAGCGCTATAATAAAAGATAGGGAGAGCTGAGAGCTCCGTATAAAGCAACAAACCCTGTTGCTTAGCAACATGTTCAGAACAATGGCCACAAGTTCCAAGCGTCTCTGTAGCTTAGCAACAGCTGCAGCCACACCCTTGCACAGCAACAGATCGATGAAGGCAAGTAATATGAAGTATGAACCTACTCCTGAATTTTGCCGGTTAACCGAGATTTCCGGTTATTTAGGTGCTGGTAATTCGAAAGTTTCCTGTATTCAACAGTTTTGAAATGCACGAACCATTCAGCTTCTGTGGGATTTATATCTTAACTACCTGCATAGAATTACATAGAATTTACAACACGAGCCTCCTCCCACCTTACTTCATCTAACCCTATCAACCAATTCGTTTCTCCCTCGTGTGCTTATCCAGCTTCCTCTTAAATGCATCTACGCTATTCGCCTCGACCACTCCCTGTGGTAGCGAGTTCCACATTCTCACCATTCTATGAGTAAAGAAGTTTCGCATTAATTAAAAACAGAAAATGCTGGAAATAGTCAGCAGGTCAGCCAGCAGCTGTGGTTTCTCCTGCATTCCTTATATAATTTTTTAGTAACTATGTTATTTATATTTATTATGGCCCCCAGTTTATAGACTCCCCCACAAGTGGAAACATCTTCTCTACACCTACCCTATTAAACCCCTTCCTAATTTTAAAGACCTCTATCAGGTCACCCCTCAGCCTTCTCTTTTCTGGAGAAAAGAGCCCCGCCCTGTTTAGTCTTTACTGGTAGTTGTTCCCTCTCAGTTCTGGTATCATCCCATTCATTTTTTTTTTGCCCTTTATCCAATGCTTCTATATCCTTTTTGTAACATGGAGATCAGAACTGTGCACAGTACTCCAAATGTGGTCCAACCGAGGTTCTATACAAGTTTAACATATCTTCCCTGCTTTTGAATTATATTCTGCTAGAAATGAACCCCAGTGCATTGTTGGCACATTTTATAGCTTTGTTAACCTGTCTTGCTACTTTTAATGATTTGTGAATCTATACCCCTAGATCCCTTTGCACATCAACCCCATTTAAACTCTTATTTTCCAAGGAGTAGGTGGCCTCCTTATTCTTCCTACCAAAATGCACCACCTCACACTTATCTATATGGAAATTAATTTGCCATTTACACACCCATTCTGCAAGTTTGTTAATGTCTTCTTGTAATTTGTCGCAATCTTCCTTAAGGATTAACTATGCCCCCCATTTCACAAATTTTGTTATTGTACTTCCAATTCCCATGTCCAAATCATTTATGTAAATGGTGAACAGTGGTCCCAGCACCGATTCCTGTGGAACACCACTTCCCACCTTTCACCAGTCTGAGTATCTACCTTTAACTACTACTCTCTGTTTGCTGTTTTGGAGCCAGTTTGCTATCCATTCTGCTACTTCTCCCCTGACTCCACATGATCTGACCTTAGTCATACGGTACCTTATCAAAGGCCTTTTGAAAGTCCATGTATATTACATCCACTGCATTATCCTTGTCTGCTCTTCCTGTTACAGTCATTACCTGACTGATGAATTTAATTCAAATGCTAATTTTCTTTTTAACTTTCTGGACAAAGCTTATTGATATTCATTGTGAGAATGGACACTTGTTGAGAAAAACTAGCAAGCAAAGAACTCTGCCTCAGATTATTTCTTGATAAATTTGCAGTAATGATGTTTAAAGTACATGAAATTTGACATTATTGCTTACACATTTTGGTTGATAACCTATTCTTCAGAAAAATACTTTAAAAATATTTGTGATGCTACAAACTATTATTGTACAAAAGTGGCATTTTCAACGTCAAAGTAATGTTTAGAACATTTTCTGAGATATGATTGTTCCATTGATCAGTGAGACTGTAATGAGAGCGCACAGATTTAAGATTTTTTTTTTATTCATTCATGGGCTGTGGGAGTCGCTGTCAAGGCCAGCATTTATTGCCCATCCCTAGATGCCCTTGAGAAGGTGGTGGTGAGCCGCCTTCTTGAATCGCTGCAGTCCGTTCGGTGAAGGCACTCCCACAATGCTGTTAGGGAGGGAGTTCCAGGATTTTGACCCAGCGACGACGAAGGAACGACGAGATATTTCCAAGTCAGGATGGTGTGTGACTTGGAGGGGAACTTGGAAATTCCCATGCGCCTGCTGCCCTTCTCCTTCTAGGTGGTACAGGTCGCGGTAAGATGATCACAAAAAGAATTAAAGGGGGCAGTTAGAAAATATTCTTCCTACAGGGAATGGTTAGAATGTGGAATTATCTGCCACAATCCATAGTTGAATCAGAGTCGACAAGTACTTTGAAAGGGAATTTCAGTGCTGTGACATTCTATAATTCTATACGATAACGTGTTGAATAAATGTATCTGGATAACAACTGAATAATGGTACCACAAAGAACATAAGTTAAGGAATGAGAAAGAATCATTCGGCCAATGAAGACTTTAGAGTCATTCTGGAATGAAGATGAGCTGAACAACCTTCCTCAACTGTAATTATCTTCTGATCAGGACTGCTCCCTCCAACAGATCCTATTGCCATGTACTATCCAATGTATTCAGGGTGCGGTTACACAGGCAGTTTCACATCCGTGCAAAATAGTTTTAGGCATATGTGAAAGGTGCCATTATAGCTCGATCCTAAACGGACACCTTAGCATACTAATCCTGAGCATGTGAAACCTCCTCCAAGAGCCCATCCTACAGCTGTTCAAGTTTGCATCAGCTGCAGTTTTGTTTAATTATGCGTGCTCACCTCCCTAGCAAGGTTGAGGTGGAGGTCATGCTGCTGCAATGCGCAGCTGGTAGATGCTGTTGGACAGCGCTGGCCGCCGTCTGACTGGGGCCAGGGTGCAAGCTCTATCCGGTGTGAGGCTGCGTTTTAAAAAAGGCCAAAGTAATCCAATCACCTCTCGGGGAACCTTGAAAACTTCGTATGGGATATTTTTAATATTAGGAGCAAGTGGATGCTGACACTGCTGTCTTAAGGTTAAAAATTAGTGGCCCGAAAAATCAGGGCCCTACTTGTGTTGGGGCACACACGCGTACAGCTTCATTGTCGCTGCACCTTGGCCCCAGTCAGATGGCAATCCACAGGAAATACTCAGCAGATCAGGCAGCATCTGTGGAGAGAGAAACAGAGTTAATGTTTCAGGTCGATGACCCTTTGTCAGAACTGCACATGTCTATTATCTGGCTTGCAAGTATCAGCACAATCCTGAATAATCGAAAGAAGCATTGATTCTCAGCTCGCCTTGGGTTTAATTTCATCTGTGCGCCAGTTTAGCCCAATGGTTAACGCAAGCACCTTAACTAGTGTGTTAAAAATAGTACACAGAGGAAATTACACTTCTTTATGATTCCCAGAGTTCCAGTATCAGAATTACATAGAATTACTTAGAATCTGCAGCACAGAAATAGGCCATTCAGCCCAACTGGTTGATGCTGGTATTTATACACACGAGCCTCCTCCAACTGTGTAAAGAAATTCCTCTTAAATAGTGGAGACCGAGGAGAAAACTTTGCCGGGCTTTAGATATAGCAGTGAAGGAACCATTGGGTGCTGGTGGGATTCTGCCAGAAAGAATGGGGGAAAAATTCAGTTGTTTGCGCCTCCCGTTAGCGCCTTAAGAGGGCGCTAATGGGGCGCAAAGCAACTAGCGCCCGGGCGCGGCGATGTTTGCGCCACTCGCGAAATTAACTAGACATTTTGCAGCGGCGCTAAACACTACCACCACGATCTCCTGCGCTGGCAGATCGTGACGTCAATCGAGTGCGTAACGCCCCGGACCAGATATTGAGTGGTGCCCCCTGCCTTACCGCTTGTCGCTAGCAACGACAGGTTGAGGGGAGCGTTATGCTGTCAGAAAGGGACTGGGGGAGCGCTATTTAAAGTCGATCGCTTCCTGCCTTTTTTTGTCAGTGACATTTTTGCACCACGCATTCTGAGAGAGAGAGAGAGAGACTTCTGGAGAGATTCAACGCTGTGTGAAGGAGTTTTGAGTACTGAGCAGCACTTTGCAGGTTTATTTTGATTTGCCCTTCCTTGCTTCGCCAGCGCTCTGAGGTAGCGCCTCGCTCCTCGGCCTTTTCGCCTTAAGACAGGTGTGAAGCGCCTGATTTAGTGCTCCAATCACCTCCAGGGGCGATAAAAGCCAAGTTTGCTGTCGGAGGCGATAATTAGCGCCAGGCGCTAAACTTTGCGCACGGCCGATAACGGCGCCCTAAACGGGGCGATACCGAATTTCCCCCCCAATATGTATAACTGAGTTAAAAAGTGCACAAAATCTGACTCGGGCAGAAATGGCAAAATATTGGAAACTATTCAGAAGAAGTAGACAGGAAAAGCACCTCATTGTGATAACTTCAAAAAAGGCGCTAGCACGGTTTTTGATGGAGGTGATCTTGCCTGACAAGCCTACATGATTTATTTGAGGACATTACAGATAAAGTAAACAGTAAAACTACCCATGTTATAGGTTACTTGAACACTGAGAAGGCTTTTGACAGAAGTTCTGCATGAAAGACTTCTAAATCGATTAAATGCCATTAGAATCCAGAGTAGAACATGCGAATGGATAACAAATTGGTTACAGATAGGAAACAGAGAGTATAATGTTAGGCCAGGGGACATGTCCAGTGAAGTGCTGCAGGAATTAAAAGTTTGGTTCCCCATTGTTTCCAACATACATTAATGACCTATAAATCAAAAGTAAACGCAAGTTTGCCAAATTTGCTGATAAGATTAAAATATGACTAGAAGTAGAAACAGAGGATGTAGCAAAATATTTACAGAAAGATTTAAGACTGGTTATGCAACTGGACTACAAATGACAGCAGAAATTTAATACCGATAAATGTAAATTAGTTCAAACTCAGTGTTGTAAAAGCATACAATGAATGGAACTGAATTGGCAGAGTGAGACTTAAAAAGACTTTCACTATCTGAACAACCTAACAAAGCAATTAAAATAGCTGATAGAATGCTGAGATGTATCCAGAACGGTAGAGTCCAAGTCGGCAGAGATTATTGCTAAGGCTTTGCAGTGCGCTGGTCAGACCACACATTCTGGTCACTATGCCACATTTGCTGAAGAGGATGCAAAGGAGAACAATACAGCAGCTAAGTGGATGAGGGAGAGATGTGGCGTTGTGTGGAGAGACTAGATCAGCTGGAATTGTTCTTCTCGGAGCAGAGAGGATAAGAGAAGGTTTAATAGAGGAGTTCAAATAAAGTAAATAAGGAGAAACTATTTCCACTGGCAGGAAGGTCGGTAACCAGAGGACACTGATTTAAGGTCATTGGTAAAAGAACCAGGGGAGAGATGAAGAGCAATGTTTTTACTCAGTGAGTTATGATCTGAAATTCAATGTCTGAAAGGGTAGTGAAAGCAGAATCAATAGTAACTTTCAAAAGAGAATTGGATAAATACTTGAAAAGGAAAAAAAATGCAGGGCTATGGGGAACGAGCAGGGGAGTGGGACTAATTGGATAGCTCCTTCAAAGAGCCGGCACAGGCACGATGGAGCGAATGGGCTCCTTCTGTGCTATATGGTACTAAGTGTAAAGGAGATGAAATATGAAGTAAGATAGTAAAGTTTTACAGTCCAGAAAAATTGCAAGGATGAGGAAACGATATATCTGTAATCTATAATATGTTAAAATCTTACACATGCTTGCACTTCCTGTCTACAAAATTAAACTTGCTGTTGCCACGTTCTTGGCTTACTGCTGTATCGATATTTCCATTATGAATTCCTAGATCCACATTTATAATGGACACTGTGGGCAGGATTTTCATTGGGTCGTGGAGGCGGGATTGGAGGCATGTGGGGGGTTAAAATCTCAAAATCGGGGGGCACGAACCCATCCCGCCCCCAACCCGCCTCCATGCCAGTTTCAAAGGAGGCGGATACCCGACTTGTGCTGGGACCAGCCTCCCCGAGGCGGGAAGGGGATTAGTACCAATTAACTGCCTGTTAACAGGTAGTTAACAGGCAGTTTTTAGCCTAATCCCTATTTTTATTCCTGAAGTGGGGGATTCCTGACGGCTCCAAACCATGGCAAGTTAACGAGGCGGGCTGTCAGGCTGAAGGGCTTGGAGGGTTCGAGATGTCCGGTGTTCAGGTCAGTGATGAGTGCATGAGTGAAGAGGTAAGTGTGTTTGGTGTGTGTAAAGTGTTTAAAGACGTTTTACTTACCTTTACAGCCTTCCTTCCTTCAGGTCTCAGGAGCCCCTCATCTCACCAGCACAGAAAGCAGAATGGCCGTGAGCTGTCAAAAGTTGCAGCATTCAGCTTTCTGTTCTGGAGAGATCTCTAAATCAGCCTGAGAGGAAGGAATTAACTTAGTGTACAGATTGTCAGTGTTTGACAGCTTCAAAGAGCTGTCAAACGCTGATATTTCATCTGTCAAAAGCTCTTGACAGATGAAATGTCAATCTGTGACGTCACCTGTTGCCGGGTGGCCCTTAATTGGCCCGCTGGGCGGGCTCAACAAGGTCAGTCAAGTGAAAATTGCGTGGGTTGGCTAGAACTCGATGGAGGCGGGACTACAACCCCGAAAGTTGTAGTCCCACCTCCTACACACCTCCAGAATCAAAATCCAGCCCTATCTATCTAAACTTGTTATGCTGTAATTACACCCTCCCGGCACTGGTGGCACTGCAGTTTCCCCATTTCGTGTCTCCACGCTCCTCAAGCGTTTACAGATAATGGAAACTGCCTGTGAAATCTGTTCATGCTGGCATTCCATACAATACCAGTGGTGGTGCTGTAGCGCCTCAGTTTTGCATCTCCCAGCTCCTCAGCCTGTACTACATAGAATTACTAATCACAGAATCCTCACAGTGCAGATAGAGGCCATTTTGGCCCATCGAGCCTGCACCGACACATATCCCACCCTATCCCCGTAACCCCACGTATTTAATCCCCTAACACTAAGGGTCAATTTATCATAGCCAAATCAACCTAACCCGCCCATCTTTGGACTGTGGGAGGAAACCGGAGCACCCGGAGGAAACCCACGCAGACACAGGGAGAATGTGCAAACTCCACACAGACAGTCACCCAAGGCCAGATTTGAACCCGGGTCCCTGGCGCTGTGAGGCAACAGTGCTAACCACTATGCCACCGTGACGTCACCTGTTGCCGGGTGGCCCTTAATTGGCCCGCTGGGTCTAAAATGGGGACTGAATTATATCTGCATGCCCTGGTCCAGTTACCCCCTACCCTGCAACTCTGCTTCATCTGAAGACTATTGTACCTCTAGCACATGCAGATGTCACATTCCAGAGCCACAGTTGCTTACAGATACAAATGCTCCAAACAACTCTACTTCTCCGCTTCTGAAATTGCTGTAAGTTTTGCTATTCAACAATACATAAGAATTAGGAGCAGGGGTAGGCCATACGGCCCCTCGAGCCTGCTCCAACATTCAATAAGATCATGGCTGATCATCGACCTCAACTCCACTTTCCCGCCAGATCTCCATATCCCTTGATTCCCCTAGAGTCCAAAAATCTATCGATCACAGCCTTGAATACACTTAAAGACTCAGCATTCACAGCCCTCTGGGGCAGAGAATTCCAAAGATTCACAACCCTCTGAGTGAAGAAATTCCTCCCCATCTCAGTCTTAAATGGCTGACCCCTTATCCTGAGACTATGCCCCCTAGTTCTAGACTCTCCAGCCAAGGTGAAACAACCTCTCAGCATCTACCCTGTCAATCACCCTCAGAATCTTATATGTTTCAATGAGATCACCTCTCATTCTTCTAAACTCCAGAGAGTACAGGCCCATCCTACTCAATCTATGCTCATCGGACAACCCTCTCATCCCAGGAATCAATCAATCTAGTGAACCTATACAGTAAATAATAATATAAAATCAAATAATTATATGAAAAATACTATAGAATGCCTGACTCTAAAATGGGGACTGAATTATATCTGCATGCCCTGGTCCAGTTACCCCCTACCCTGCAACTCTGCTTCATTTGAAGACTATTGTACCTCTAGCACATGCAGATGTCACATTCCAGAGCCACAGTTGCTTACAGATACAAAACAATGTGCTATGTCATAAACCTGAAACTGGCAAACACACTTGGGGGTGACTTTAACCCTACTCACTCAGCAGAAGCCTGGCAGGTGGGCAGTTAAAATCGCCCTGGCTCTTAACTGTCCGAAAACCGCCATGATCGCAACATCTGCAATTTTAACCTGCTCTCCTGAGCAGGCAGCAAGGACACATGCCCGGAGCCAACAGGGTCCTTCTTTACATATGCATGTTGCGGCCCGATGACATCATTGAGACCCGACTGTAATTTTAACTCAGGCCTGAGCGGGGAATCCACCCGGAGTTAAATTCCTTGGGCAAGCACCAATTGAAACCTTAAGTGACCTCAGGTTATGTTGCCTTAAAACTATTAGGGGGATAAATTCAGTATCGCCCCATTTGGGGCGCAATTATCGGCCGGGCGCAAAGATTAGCGCCTGGCGCTAATTATCACCTCTGACTGCAAACTTGGCTTTTATTGCCCCTGGAGGTGATTGGAGCGCTAAATCAGGTGCTTCATACTTGTCTTAAGGCGCAAAGGCCGAGGAGCGAGGCGCTACCTCAGAGCACTGGTGAAGCTCATGTGATGTCAGTCAGCAATGGAACACAGACACACTGGCTCCGGCCAGTTCTTAAAGGGGAGGGTTGATCTTGCTCTCCATCCACATCCTGCTCATTGCAGTCTTGAATCTCGGCCTGGAGAGACCTGTACATCAAATCTGCTGGAAAGAACAATGGAGAGGCCCAGGGAAAGAGCTCAGAGTGCAGCCCCCACAGTCTCTTCTAAATCGATACAAGGAAGGGCAAATCAAAACGAACCTGCAAAGTGCTGCTCAGTACCCAAAACTCCTTCACACAGCGTTGAATCTCTCCAGAAGTCTCTCTCTCTCTCAGAATGTGTGGTGCAAAAATGTCACAAACAAAAAAAGGCAGGAAGCGGTCGCCTTTAAATAGTGCTCTGCTAGTCCCTTCCTGACTGCAAATCACTCCCCTCAACCTGTCGTTGCTAGCGGCAGGCAGTAAGGCAGGGGGCGCCACTCAATATCCGGTCCGGGGCGCTACCGGGGCATTGCACACTCGACTGACATCATGATCTGCCGGCGCAGGAGATCATGGCGGTAGTGTTTAGCACCGCCACAAAATGTCTCGTTAATTTCGTGAGTGGCGCAAACATCGCCGCGCACGGTCGCTAGTTGCTTTGCGCCCCATTAGCGCCCTCTTAAGGCGCTAACGGGAGGCGCAAACCAACTGAATTTTTCCCCCTGGCCTTAAAGGAACAGGTTTGTACAAACACAGCCCCATCCTCACAGCAGAATAATACATATTGCATGACATGGTATAATACCCCTGTCATTATAAAGGCACAAGTAAGGAACGTGATGGAATACTCTCCATTTGCCTGGATGAGTGCAGCTCCAACAACACTCAAGAAGCTCAACACTATCCGGGACAAAGCAGCCTGCTTGATTATCACCCCATCCACAACCTTAAACATTCACTCTTTCCACCACCGGCGTACCGTGGCTGCAGTGTGTACCATCTACAAGATGCACTGCAGCAACTCACCAAGACTTCTTCAGCAGCACCTCCCAAACACGCGATCTCTTCCACCTAGAAGGACAAGGGCAGCAGGCGCATGAGAACACCACCACCTCCAAGATCTCCTCCAAGTCACACGCCATCCTGACTTGGAAGTATATCGCCGATCCTTCATCGTCGCTGGGTCAAAATCCTGGAACTCCCTCCCTAACAGCATTGTGGGAGTACCTTCACCACACGGACTGCAGCGGTTCAAGAAGGTGGCTCACCACCACCTTCTCAAGAGCATTTAGGGATGGGCAATAAATGCTGGCCTTGACAGCGACGCCCACATCCCATAAGCGAATTTAAAAAAACAATGTCATCATCCTATTTACCATAAGTGTGGAGATGCCGGAGTTGGACTGGGGTGGACAAATGTAAGAAGTCACACAACACCAGGTTATAGTCCAACAGCTTTATTTGAAATCACAAGCTTTCGGAGCGCTGCTCCTTCTTCAGGTGAAGTGGAGAAATGCATAAAGACACAGCTTATATAATCAGAGAATCATGTCAGATGTTTACAGGTAACCTTTCCAACTGCCATTTATCACACCTCGGCAGAGAGATAATCACAGCAGTCAAAGGTGTGAATGGTATCCAAACAGGTCAGGCAGGGAAACATTACATCAAAGAACAATGAGGTGGGGTCACAAGGGGTCAAATATTGCAGATGCTGGGGTCTGTATGAAAAACAAAAAAAAAAGACAAAAAACATTTTTTTTGGCTGGAAATCACAGCAGGTCCGGCTTTCTCCACTTCACCTGAAGAAGGAGCAGCGCTCTGAAAGCTTGTGATTTCAAATAAAGCTGTTGGACTATAACCTGGTGTTGTGTGACTTCTTACATTTATTTACCATAAGCAAGAGCATAAGAGTTCCACAGCTAATTTTTAAAAATGGTATATCTAGCACATGCAGATGTCACACTCCAGAATCACAGTTTCTTACAGACACAAAACAATCTTAAAATGCTGTGTGCTTCTAAGCTGCAGGCTAAAACTGACAAAACATGCCAAACAGTTCCTTGAACAAACAAGAAGTAAACTTTAACTGGAGTTTGTATTACTTAACAACACCTTTGTCACCTTAATAGGACACAGCTTTGCCTTAGCAGAATAATACATTACACATCACACGTTTCCCACATTACAACTGTGACTCCACTTCAAAAAAGCACTTCATTGGCTGTAAAGCGCTTTGAGACGTCTGCTGGTCATGAAAGGCGCTATAGAAATGCAAGTCTTTCTTCTTTCTATAGCACTTTATAAGACTCTATAGCTTCTTTGTAAGACTGTGTATCAACCAACTTAGAATGCAAATGGAGACCCTTTAATAAAATATTAAATACTATAGATGAGGTGAGCACAGAATATTCAATTTAATCTGAGAAGCAAGACCAGAGGACGCAAACTTAAATTATTGAAAAATAAATTTAAAACAGACATTTAGGAAGAACCTCCTTACTGATATAGTTTGAAATAGTTGGTCAAACAGGGTAGTTAGTGAGGCTCAAAATTTAGCTGAATGTGAAAATGGGAGACAATAGCAAAATACTGCGGATGCTGGAAATCTGAAATAACAAGAGAAAACGCTGGAAAAACTCAGCAGACCAGACAGCATCCGTGGAGAGAGAAACAGAATCAACATTTCAGGTCGAAGACCCTTCGTCAGAACTGGAAAAAAGCAGGAAAAGGAGTGTCATAAATCGCAACTTCTACAAGAAGTACTACTGAACGGCCAGCTGAGGACGCCACCCAAGGAGTATAAATACTCGGGCGTGGGCCCACCTTGGCCAGAGACAGTCTGGAAACAGGAAGCTAGTGACTACTAACTAGACCTCCATGTTTTGTTACAAGTCGATTAAAGCCTTGCTTTATGTACAACCAAGTGCGTAGTGAGTCTTTATTACGTCAAGGAGCAGATATAAAAGCAAGTGTAGGGGCTGGGAAATGGGGGAGGGGATTGATGTGCTATCAATTACTCATAAAAGACTGAGAGTTAGAAGAGTAACTAAAGGCTTTTATTAACAACAGAATGGAGGTCTGCCTCGAGTGGTCGACCGGTCCAGGATACAAAGGCTGGGGAGCAGTCACCTTTATACTAGGACCTGTGGGAGAAGTCAGCCGAGGCATGTCCAGGCATGTACACAGTGGAATACAAACAGGACAAACAGGAATACAAACAGTGGTTTACCACATTCACCCCTTGTTTAAAATTGAGTCCGGCGGGGTGAAGTGTATTAAAAGTTAGTGTATTGGTGGTCCTCAGGGCGGATGGGGAGCTGGTGGTACGCTGATTTCAGGTCAATGGTCGAGAAGACGCGGTACTGCGCGATCTGGTTGACCATATCAGCTATACGGGGGAGTGGGTAGGCGTCCAGCAGGGTGTAGCGATTTATTGTCTGGCTGTAGTCGATGACCAGGCGCTTCTTCTCGCTGGTCTTAACGACCACAACCTGGGCTCGCCAGGGGCTGGTGCTGCCCTCAATAATCCCTTCTTTCAGGAGCCGCTCCACTTCGGTTTTAATGAAAACCCTGTCCCCGGCACTGTATCGCCTGCTCTTTGTGGCGATGGGCTTACAGTCGGGGGTGAGGTTAGCAAACAGTGGTGGGGGGGTGACTCTGAGTGTGGAGAGGTTGCACCTGGTGCGCGGCGGGCAATTTGGAAGCTGCTGGCTGCGGACTGTGAGTGGGGGTAGGGGTCCACCGTACGCCATCGTAACACTTTTAAGGTGGCACTGAAAATCTAACCCCAGCAGGACGGCAGCGCAGAGGTCAGGCAGGACCAGAAGTTTAAAATGATCGTACACGGTCCCGTCTACTACGAGTGTCACCACGCAGTAGCCGCCGATGTCCGCCGACTGGGACTCGGAGGCCATAGAAATCCGCTGTTGCGCAGGCAGGACTGGGAGAGAGCAACGCCGCACCGTGTCGGGGTGGATGAAGCTCTCCGTGCTCCCAGAGTCAAAAAGGCAGATTGTATCGTGACCATTTACCTTAATGTCCATTGTGGAACTGGCCAGTTGGTGCGGTCTCGCTTGGTCCAGTGTAACGGATGCCAGCGTAGGGGTCGGTGTGTCGCTGCGGGTATCAGATGAGGCGGTGTCGGGGGCCTGCTGCGTCCCGGCTGTCATCCAAGATGGCGGCGTCCATGATCCCCATGTGGCTGGAGGCGTCCAAAATGGCTGCTGTACCGGTGATTCGCACACGGCCGGGGAGGTCCAAAATGGCGGCCCGCATGGCCCACACGCGGCGCTGCTGGGGTTCGGGGTGGCTTTGGCCCTGCAGACGCTAGCGTAGTGTCCCTTCTTCCCGCAGCCCGAGCAGATCGCGTTTTTCGCCGGGCAGCGCGCTCTGGGGTGTTTTGCCTGGCCACAGAAGTAGCATTTCTGGCCTTGGGGCACTGCTGTCTGGCCTTGGGACACTGCTGCGGTAGTTGGGCCGTTGTTGGGGTGTGGCTGGGGTGGCACGGCGCTATGAGGCGGTCCTACCGTGTCCCAGGCTGTCATTCCCCGCGGCGTCCACGGTGCAGAGGAGTAGGCATCCATGCCCTGGTAGGCTGCATCCAACGATAGTGCGAGTTCAGAGGCCTTGTTGAGGTCGAGGTTACTCTGCTCCAACAGTCGCTGTCGTGTGTAATTGGATCTGTGGCCCGCTACAAAAGCGTCCCGGATAAGTTCCTCTGTGTACACGGCGGCCTTTACATCCTTACAACCACAGGCCCGGCCAAGCACAGACAGTGCCTGAAGGTATTCCACGGTCGATTCCCCAGGTTGTTGTTTACGACTCCCCAGGAGGTGCCTGGCGTACACTTCATTCACTGGGCGCGTGTACTGGTCCTTGAGGAGCTTGATAGCATCCGCGTACGAGGTCGCGTCTTGGATGACCGAGTACACTCGGTGGTTCACTTTGGAGGTCAGGACATCCAGTTTGTCCTCGTCCGATTTGATTGCTTCGGAGGCGGTCAGGAATTTTTCGAAACACTTAAGCCAGTGAGTAAACTTGGTGGATGAGTCCGCCTCCCGATGATCTAAGTCCAGGCATGCTGGTGTGAGGATCTTCTCCATTATAAAAATGTTGTTAATAAAATTGATGCGCTATCAATTACTCATAAAAGACTGAGAGTTAGAAGAGTAACTAAAGGCTTTTATTAACAACAGAATGGAGGTCTGCCTCGAGTGGTCGACCGGTCCAGGATACAAAGGCTGGGGAGCAGTCACCTTTATACTAGGACCTGTGGGAGGAGTCAGCCGAGGCATGTCCAGGCATGTACACAGTGGAATACAAACAGGACAAACAGGAATACAAACAGTGGTTTACCACAGGGATGAAAGAACAAAAAGGAAGGTCTGTGATACGATGGAAGGCAGGAGAAGTAAAGAGGCATTAAGAGATATTCAAGGCAAGAGGAGGTGGTAATGGGACAGGTTAAGAAACAAAGGATGGCTCTAGATGAAGTGTGAATTGCACTGGCAGAATGAAGGACAGCTGCCATGTGGGAGGGAAGAGAAAAAAAGCACAAACAAAAAGTGTGGATAAAAAATATAAATATGATAGGGGCTGAGGTTATGATCTGAAATTGTTGAACTCTATGTTGAGTCCAGAGGGCTGTAAAGTGCCTAATCGAAAGATGAGGTGCTGTTCCTCGAGAGATGGGAGAGTTCAGGTACTGGGGGATGCACCTCAATAGGGTGAATGGCCCTTTCTTATTTTTTTGCTTTTCTTCTGTTCTTTACCCAGACTAAGCGATTGTCTTTAAGCTAAACTCTAAATTGTAATGCTTGTCAATTCAATGTATTCAATGCATAATAACCTCTTCTGAACTATCTTTGCAGGGAAGCCTTGACCTTATGAGAGAGCAAAATACTTCCAAGATTAGAAATATTGAGGGATTTTTGTCCCATTTTTAAGTTGGTTCATTTCCACCCATTAGATCTCTCTGAAGCATATGGCATTCCATTGCCAACAGGGAGAGAAGTGATCAAAAACTCCACATATAATCTGTGGATGGGGTAGTGACCATAATAGGGTAGATTATATAGTCTATCGAAGCAGTTTGTTTGATGGACTGACTGGCTGTTTTTCTGCTGTCTTATCTTCATAAATCAACATGTTCCTTGCACGCTGCCAATATCACCGTGTAACCAGCTGCTGGGAAATGTATGAGAGCAATCCAAGGGACATGGGAGAGAAGACTAGAGAACGTACGAGAGGAGCCACAAAGCGGGGTGGGAGTGCGTGAGAGGAGACTGGAGAGGGAAGCGCATGAGGGGAGACTGGAGAGGGAAGCACATGAGAGGAGATTGGAGAGGGAAGCGCATGAGAGGAGACTGGAGAGGGGGAGTGGATGCGAGAGTTAAGACTGGGGGGGGTGCATGTGAGGAGACTGGGGGGGAGTGGGTGCATGAGAGGAGACTGGGGGTGGGGGTGTGGATGTGAGAGAGGAGACTGGGGGGGAGTGGGTGCGTGAGAGGAGCCTGGAGAGTGGGGTGAGCAAGAGGTGCCTGGGGGAGGGTGTGCGAGAGAGGACCCTGGAGGGGGTGTGCGAGAGGAGTCTGGAGGGGGGATTGCGTGAGGAGTCTGGAAGGGGGGAAAGTGTGAGAGAACTCTAGGGGGGTGGGGATAGCGAGAGGAATCTGGAGGAGGTGTGAGTGAGAGGAGCTTAGGAATTTGCGTGAGAGTTCAGGGGAAGTGCGAGATCGGTCCCCGGTGAATTCCTCTTTAATTGATCTTTCTCCTTTACCCTCCATGTGGGAACGCAGTGGGAGCGCCACGTCGAGGGTTTTAAGGTCCTGGGGAAAAAAATGAGTTTGAGTCTGAGATGGCATGATGTGTTTTGATTTCAACACGGTGAAAACGTAGGAGGAGGAAGAATGTGCACGCGCTGTTCAAGAGGAACAAGAGTGGGAAGTTCAGAGGAACAATGTACAGTAGTATTAACCATATAAAATAGAGAACGGCAAAGATTGTGTTGGAAAGAGAGAGAGTGGAGACTGGAGGCAGAGGATATAATTCACATCAGTCTGCAGAATGTATGAGACATTTGCATCATTCCTGGCTCCAAGTATCTGGAGGATCATACCTTGGAATAACACACGAGAGAACATTTACCAGAAGAGCACAAATATCACAGATTTTTAGCTTTAACAGTTTACATAACCTGAATCAGCTAAACTAGTGGGAGTGTGCTATAAAGTGACGTGCGAAAGAGGTCACGTGATTTGATATACCTCTGGCATGATGACCGATATCTGGCAAAGAGCAGATGCAGCTGCAGAAGTTACCACAACATTATCTCATAATAATACTTATTATGATACGATTTATCCCTCAACCAACACCACTATAAAAGAAACAGCATATCTGGTCATTATCACATTACTGCTTGTGGGTTCTTGCTGTGCGCAAATTGGCTACATTACAACAGTGACCACACTTCATCAGTACATTATTGGCTTTAAAGGGCATTGGGGCGTCCTGAGGTCATAAAAAGCGCAATATAAATGCAAGTCTTTCTTTTCTTTTACTGGATATAGAAGGGTTGATTTTCCACTTCTCCCCCTTGCTCCACACTTCCCCCTTCCTCTATGACTCAGGATCCGCACGGGCACAGTGGGCCTGAAGTTCACTGTGCCGGTGAAGAGCACAGATTACCCAAACTTCCTCCCCCTAGCGCAGGCCCATCCCTGGCAGGACCTCACACTGGGAACAAATGGAGAAAACAGCAGCACAGCTGTCGGCCTCCGCGGCCTGACGCAGTGAAAGAAGGTCTTGCGTTACTATAGCACCTTCCACGACCTCAGGATGTCCCAAAGCGCTTTACAGCCAATGAAGTATTTTTTGAAGTGTAGTCACTGTTGTAATGTAGGAAACACGGCAGCCAATTTGCGCACAGCAAGCTCCCACAAATAGCAATGTGATAATGGCCAGATAAACTGTTTTAGTGATGTTGATTGAAGGATAAATATTGGCCGGGACATTGGGGATAACTCCCCTGCACTTCTATCGAAATAATGCCATGGGATCTTTATGTCCACCTGAGAGAGCAAAGGGGGTCTCAGTTTAATATCTCATTCGAAAGACGGACCCTTCTGACAGTGCAGCTCTCCCTCAGTACAGCACTGAAGTGTCAGCCTAGATTTATTGTGCTCAGCTCTCTGGAGTGGGACTTGAACCCAGGTTTTAGAGTGCGACAGTGCTACCCACTGAGCCACAGCTGACTCCAATAGGTAGTGGTCCTACTTGTCAGCCTCAGAGCCTTCTGGCTACTGCTGGAGCGTACATGCCAGCAGGACCCGAGGGCCAATGATTACGCATGGGGAGCAAAGGACTAAAGAGGGTCCCCCGCAAGTCCCGCTGCCAGCTGTTTGGGCCCCTATCGCAGGCGCAGGCCCACCTGCATTCCGTTGGGATAGCCCAGGAAATCCCGTGAGACCGTAGTGGGGCCAGAAACTTGACATAATGGGTTCTCCAGCCCCTTTTCCTCAGCTTTGCCTGGGAGCTGAGCATTCCCTAGGTGCAGCAAAGAGCGAAATCGCTTCTAGCATTTCAATTAGATGCAATTATTTATCAATTGATCTGCAGTGTTGACACCACGAGGCATTAATACCCTTTTGTGAATATCCATCTACATTGTGGGCCTATCGCAAACTGCAATCGGCATGTGCACCAACATCTGCTGCCAGCCCAAAATGAGCTAAAAATGAAACAAGAGCCACGCATACGAATTGAAACAGTTTATGTTATCAAACCTAACAGATACCAGGAAGTGAGTTCCAGGACGTAACATAACCTTGGGGTCCAGATGACTGCTCTAAATTGTTTCAACTCTGCACTTATAGTTGAGCGTGTTATCTGAATCCCTTACTTAGATTACAAGTTTGTAACTCATCCCTGGGTATCCATTATTCTATATTTAGAATACTACGCTGAATTTCGTGACTCTATGCAACTTAGAAGTGTAGGTCGGATAGGATGGGAATTGCTGCAGACAGCAGTCAAATAAAATAACATTGGGCAAAGTAAATTTAACATTGAAAACAAAGCAAAAATGCTTCATTCAGATAAACGCTTGCACTGATCTGCTAGGCATGTTAGTAAAAGCACACATATTAATGGGGGCGATTTTTTCAATGGGGCCGTGTTGGAGGCGGGACTGATGCTTGTCGGGTTTTAGTCCCGCCTCCATCGATTTTCCCTTGATTGATCTTGTTAAGCCCGCCCAGCGGGTTTAGCAGGCCAATTAAGGGGAAGCCGGTTACACAGAACGTCAGCGTATGACGTTACATCTGTCAAACATTTTTGACAGATGAATTGTCATCGTTTGATAGCTCTGTGAAGCTGTCAAACACTGACATTCTCTGTTGTTTGATGAGTCCTTGTATTCAAGACTCATCAAACCTCTTTTGTGAGCAGAAAGCACATGGCTGTTGCATCGGAGAATGCAGCAGCCATCTGTCATCTCTGCCGGTGAGATGCGAGACTCTCCGCATCCCCAACTGTTGAAGCCTGCAGGAAGAAACAAAGGTAAGTAAACATTTTCTATCACTTTTCACTCACCTCACATTCTTACCTCTCCACACTTGCACCCATCACTTACCTTCATAGCGCACTTTTGCACCCCTCCGACCCCCGCAGACCCACTGCTCGCTTTGATGACCCTGGCGGGGTTTCCCAACGTCGGGAAGCCCGCGCCTCTGTTGGAAAAATGGGGATAATCCTCTTAACTGCCTGTTAACTCCCTGTTAATAGGCAGTTAAGTGGCTGTAATCCCCTTCCCGCCTCCAGGAGACGGGACCCAGCACGGGTCGGCTACCCACCTCCTGGCAAGATGGCACGGAGGCGGGTTGGGGCGGGATAGGTACCCGCCCCCAGATTCTGCCAATTTCCCGGCAGTCCCGCCTCCAAACCTGCCTCCCCAGGGCTGGCAAGATCGCTCCCATAGGGACTGCCCAATATATGTATGTACTATGATGGAGCAATAGAACAAGAAGGAAAGTAGAAATAATTTGCCTTTGTATCATGTGTATATATAACACTATTCTGCCCTTGCAGCGCGTTCCTATGCAAAGCTAGACAGGTAGCTAACAACTTGATATCTTCCCATAAAAATCACAAGGCTTGACTTTTCTTGTAAACTTTACTGAAAGATTCTTATTGTGAAACTGAAATACAATACAGAAATGGAAGCACACATTAGTACACAAGCACATAACTGATATGCATACACAAATTTAGGTAAGCCTGAGCAACACAGTACATTTGGCATGTAACTTACCAAAACACGTGGAAACACAGCTTACTGTGAATATACATTTAGCAAACTGAAAGGCATTCTCTTACTTTCACTTTAAATTAGCCCTGTACATAGTGCATCAAAATACATCTACAAGTTAACCAGCTAGACACAGAGAGCGAGCACTTCATGGCTAGCAGTGCAGGTTTGCTTACAGAGAAAGGTTACAAACTAAACATTTTCTGCAAAATATAGTGTACACTAATCATCTATAACATTCTCAAGTACTTACAGACAAATAGTGTCCAAGGTCGGAGCGTAACAAGAAAATAACTTCCCAGACCATGTGTCGAGCTGCAGGTCTTGTGCTATACAGTAGTTTACTTTACTACACTTTACTGCGCTTTACTGCGCTTTACTGCACTTGCTAGGTACCAAATATCCACTAGGTGGCGGCACACAATGGAAATCGACCCAAATTACTCAAACCCATGAATTAACTTGAAAACTAAAATAAATTCCTAAAGGAAGGCAGCACACTCCCCGCTTGGTACTGTACCACTACAGATACAAAATAAAACCTAAAGAAAATGTCCTTTGGCTGCAAACATACTCAGAATC
This sequence comes from Somniosus microcephalus, assembly GCF_052327205.1. Taxonomy (NCBI): domain Eukaryota; kingdom Metazoa; phylum Chordata; class Chondrichthyes; order Squaliformes; family Somniosidae; genus Somniosus; species Somniosus microcephalus. The sequence goes on from NC_141010.1 coordinate 12,437,235, forward strand.
CTTTCTCTAGGTTTCTTCAGAAAGGAGGACTATGATCTCTGAGACTGGCCTCAGAAACACTTTGACAGTCCCCTCCTTGACAATCTTCACCTCCACCTTGCGGACCCTCTTGTCCCTGCTCGGCAGAGTTTTGACAACCAGTCCCACTGGCCATTCATTTCTGTGTGCTTGGCTGTCTTTCAGCAAGACAACATCTCCCACTTTGACATTTGGCTTGTCTTCTGTCCATTTCCTACGGCTCTGTAGGGTGGACAAATACTCTCCTCTCCATCTCTTCCAAAAAGTGTCTGCAAGACACTGGACTTGCTTCCACTGCTTCCCGTGCAGCTCAGCCATGTTGAAGTTTCTGGAGGGGGCTGAAATAGCACTCATCTTTTGAGTCAGGAGCATCACTGGGGTGAGGACTGCAGGCATGTCTGGGTCGGTGGACACCGGCACCAGGGGTCTTGCATTCATGATCGCCATGACTTCAGCCATGAGAGTGCTCAAGATGTCATGTGTGAGATGATTGGGTCCCGTCCGAAGCAGCATAGTGTCCAGAATACGCCTGGCAACACCGATGAGCCTCTCCCATGAACCACCCATGTGGGATGAATGCGGGGGGTTAAACACCCACGTGCATCCTTTCATTTGGAGGTAGCTTCTTACCGCTGTATCATCCGTGTGGATGTCCAACTCCTTACAGGCACCCACAAAGTTAGTCCCTCTGTCGGAGCGGTGAAGTTTGGCTGGACCACGGATTGAGAAAAACCTCCTCAGGGCATTGATGGTTAGGAAAGCTTTGTCGTCCATGGATAGTGCTGGCTTGTCATCATCCTTGGACCTTTCAAACACTGAGCATCCTAGGCTGTCTGTGCTCACAGTGAGGCCTGCCTCTTCCTCACAGGCAGAGGAGGTTGACCTATGATGCTGCGTCATGCCATCGTAGTCTTCCTTTACCTGGACCCTGTTTGGGCATGGGCTGAGACAGGATGTGCGACCGTTGTGCAACACGTTTGCTTTATAGACGTTGACATCCGTTGGGTTGTGGACTGTTCCCAGGCAAACTCCACCCACGAGGACCCATCCCAGGTCAAGCCGCTGCGCATAAGGAGCATTGTGGGGCCCGTTGATTTGCTCACGCACCTTGTGCACCCTTAAGATGTCTCTTCCCAAGAGCAGGAGGATTGGAGCGTCCGGGTCCACAGCTGGAATCTTGTTGGCAACTGGCTGTGGGTGGGGCTGATGGCGTGCGACCTCTGGGGAGGGAATTTCCGTCCTATCATCTGGCATCATGTCACACTCAATTAAGGTGGGGAGGGAAAGCTGTAGTTTCCCATCCATGGACTCGATCATGAAGTTGCCAACTCTCCTACCCGTAGTCTCTGTTGTCCCTGAACAGGTTTTTAGCGTGTACGGAGCTGCGCTGGCCTTGACTTCAAAGAGATTGAAGAATTCTGTCTTCGCTAGAGACTTGTTACTTTGCTCATCAAGCACTGCGTACATCTTGATTGCCTTCTCCTTTCTCCCTGCAGGATATGTTTTAAGCAAGCAGATTTTGGAGCATGAGCGTGGGCTGCTTACATTTCCACAAACCTCTGTACACTTGGAGGTGACTGAAGAAGATGCGCTTTCGCTTTGCTGCCCGCTATCCTCTTTGTCAACCGCAGCACTCTCGGTGGTCGAAGGAGGAGGACCTGGATACAGGGCTGCGATGTGTTTTTCACTGTTGCACTCGAAGCACTTGATTGTCGCCTTGCAGTCTTTTGCCATGTGCATAGTCGACCCACAACACCTGAAGCAGATGCGATTCTCTTTCAGGTATGATTTGCGCTCATCAATAGGCTTGCCTCTAAAGCTTCGACACTTTTTGAGTGGGTGGGGCTTCTTGTGTATTGGACACTGATGATCTGGGTCATCCACTTTATTCCCAGCAGAACTGGATTGGTTGACTGAGGGTTCGGCTGGAACATCTGTTTTGTGCACGCTCACAGAGGCTTTGTTGCTGTACTTTGTGGGTTTCTCTGTTCTCGAAGGAGCGTAACTGCTGGAGGTGGAGAAAGTGAAACTTGGATCATTCCTCACCTTTGCCTGTTGTTGGACGAACCTGGAGAAGAGAGAGAAGGGGGGAAATGCCACTCCGTAGTCCTCCTTGTACTTGGATCCCTTAGCTATCCATTTCTCTTGAAGGTTGTAGGGGAGCTTTTCCACTATTGGGTTTACCCCACGAGCTGTATCCAAATACGAGAGGCCTGTCAGGTAACCTTCTCCCTTAGCACACTCCAGTTCGAGGAGAATGTCACCCAGTTCTCGAAGCTCGACATTATCTTTGTTGGTTAGCTTCGGAAAGTCCTCAATCTACTTAAGCCGTGCGTGTTCAATGACTTCTGGTGTCCCATAACAGTCTTCGAGACGTTGCCAAACCAGGTTGAGGCCTGCTGTGGGATTGCGGACGTGCGCTGAGTGAATTCTCCTCGCCTGTTCTGACGACTCAGCTCTGAGCTACTTTGTCATCAAATCTAGTTCTTCTCTGGCTGACAGATTCAAGTCCTTGGTGGTACTCAGGAAGGACGCTTTCCATGACCAATAATTTTCAGGACGGTCATCAAATTCTAGAAGACCTGAACTTAACAATTCTCGGCGGATGAGGTACCTAGCGAGGTCTTGTGCACCTTGTGGCTCGGGTGAGAACTGCTTGGCTGGATTGGCCGAGTGCTGTGGAAGTCTCTGCAGGTAAGTCTTACTTGTTTCTTCTCTTTTAAGCTCAGTGTCTCCGAAAACAGGCTGTTTGTTACTGTGGTGAGTAGCTGGTTCTGCGTCGAGATACCTGGATGTTTCCTTGAAGAACAATTTGGAGTGTTGTTGGACATACTCACTTGTACGTTGCACTGGACTGAGGGGCTGATCTGGAACATATGGTTCATGGCTGTGCTCCCCGCCTTCGTTCTCCTCACCTTCTTCATAAGCTGCAGCTTCAGCTTCAGCGGCAGCGGCAGCTCTCTGGCTTTGGAGAATGTGGAGACTGGCGTCGAGGTCAGCTCTCTGCTTCATCACACTAGCGTCGCGGTCGGCTCTCTGCTTCATCACACTAGCTTCGTTTTCAGCGAAGGACAATTGAGCCTGGGCAGCTTTTGCCTTGGCATGTGCTTTGGCGACTGCAGAAGCTGTCGATGACAACGGTCTGCTGGACTGCCGAGATGATCTAGAGGATGCTTTAGAGGACTGTGACTTGGCATCATTTGCTCGAAGAGTCTCATGCTTCTCGGTTGGCTGGTCGACATCCTCTATGATATATTGTCTTCCTGAGCGTAGTCTCATGGTAGCTGAGTGGTATCCTCTTGTGCTTGAGCCCACTGTGCTGTTGTCTTTTCACTATTCTGCCCTTGCAGCGCGTTCCTATGCAAAGCTAGACAGGTAGCTAACAACTTGATATCTTCCCATAAAAATCACAAGGCTTGACTTTTCTTGTAAACTTTACTGAAAGATTCTTATTGTGAAACTGAAATACAATACAGAAATGGAAGCACACATTAGTACACAAGCACATAACTGATATGCATACACAAATTTAGGTACGCCTGAGCAACACAGTACATCTGGCATGTAACTTACCAAAACACGTGGAAACACAGCTTACTGTGAATATACATTTAGCAAACTGAAAGGCATTCTCTTACATTCACTTTAAATTAGCCCTGTACATAGTGCATCAAAATACAGCTACAAGTTAACCAGCTAGACACAGAGAGCGAGCACTTCACGGCTAGCGGTGCAGGTTTGCTTACAGAGAAAGGTTACAAACTAAACATTTTCTGCAAAATATAGTGTACACTAATCATCTATAACATTCTCAAGTACTTACAGACAAATAGTGTCCAAGGCCGGAGCATAACAAGAAAATAACTTCCCAGACCATGTGTCGAGCTGCAGGTCTTGTGCTATACAGTAATTTACTTTACTGCACTTTACTGCACTTTACTGCGCTTTACTGCACTTGCTAGGTACCAAATATCCACTAGGTGGCGGCACACAATGGAAATCGACCCAAATTACTCAAACCCCTGAATTAACTTGAAAACTAACATAAATTCCTAAAGGAAGACAGCACAAACACAGCAGCCAATTTGCACACAGTAAGGCCCCACAATCAGCAAATGCAATGAATAGTCAACTAATCTTTCTTATTTTAGGTGTTGTTGGTTAGTGGAAGAATGTTGGCCAGGATACTGGGGGAGCCCTCTGATCATCATCCCATGAGATCTTTCACTTCCACTTGAACAGGCAGGTGTCTCATCCTCAGTAATGCCAGCTTAAATTATGAGATAAATTCACTAATGCCGTGCTCCCTGTGAGGAACTACATGTCAGTGTATCAGCTCTATCCCTTTGAACATGGATCCCCACTGTCAGTACCAGGTCGGTGAATTTATCCCAATGCATTCCAATCAAGGCTTGAACCCACAAGCTTCTGACTTAGGGGTAAGGGTGCCACCAACTGAATCAAGCTGACCAGTACTGAAGGGATGTGGTTCAATGAATTAAATGGCCTCCTCACTTACCAAATTTTTTGCATGTGGTGGCCGTGGCTCAGTGGGTAGCACCCTTGTCTTCTGGGTCAGAAGGTTGTGGGTTCAAGTCCCACTCCAGAGACTTGAGCACAAAAATCTTGGCTGATGCTCCAGTGTAGTACTGAGGGAGTGCTGCAGTGTCGGAGGTGCTGTCTTTTGGATGAGACGTTAAAACTGAGGCCTTCATCTGCTCTCTCAGGTGGACATAAAAGATCCCGTGGAACTATTTTGAAGAAGAGGGAGTTATCCCCAATGCCCTAGCCAATATTTATCCTTCAATCAACATCACTAAAACAGTTTAACTGGTCATTATCACATTGCTGTTTGTGGGAGCTTGCTGTGTGCAAATTGGCTGCTGTGTTTCCTGCATTACAACAGTGACTCTACTTCATTGGCTGGAAAGTGCTTTTGGACGTCCGGTCGTCGTGAAAGGCGCTACATAAATGCAGGTCTTTCTATTTTCTTTCTTTTTGTATTCTCTTGTACCTAGTCCATATAGGAAACCTTGGCATTCCCAATGGCCAAGACCTTAACCTCTTTGCATTAAGGTGACCAAAGAGCATTAAGCAAAGAAAAGATTAACGCCTTCAATTTCCGCAGGGGTTCTTCTGATTGCCCGCCATAACTTCAGCCGAAGATCGGCAGAAACCTGGGGACAAGCGGCGAAATGGCCGTTTCTCTGCGGTTTCCACCGATCTTCCACCAAGGTTACTGTGGATGTTTGGGAGAATCTCTGTGGAAATTCTGCCCCTAGCAATTTTATTATAAATCCAAACGGAGCCACTCGAATTACAATGTTTCCAAATCTCAAGAGCACTAATTAACAGGCACAAAAATAATCAAACTTTAGCCGCTGTCCTGAATACTTCTTCTAATCCACACATTTACAAGGCCTCCCTGCACCTGAGGTCTGTATCTAAGTGTTGGATTTGACCAATCAGAATAAGAATGGAAATGAAGTTAAACACTTTGGTCTAAAGTTTCAATACTTGTGTTTAAATTTTCAAGCAATTATGAACATATTTGGCGGAAGCTGAATTAAATCAATTGGATTTACAGTTCAGTTAAACATTGATGTGCGCCTATTCCCAGTGCTATGGCAGAGGTCGTGCTCACAGTTCGGCTGTGAAATAAAGCTGCTCAGCCTTGGATTTAGTTACGTTGGTCGCACCCTCGCCTCTGAGCCAGAAGGTTGTGGGTTTTAGACCCACTCCAGAGACTCGAGCACAAAAATCTAATCTGACGCTTCAGTGCAGTACTGAGGGAATGCTACACTGTCGGAGGTGGCGTCTTTTGGATGAAATGTTAAACCGAGGCCCCGTCTGCTCTCTCTGGTGCACATGAAAGATCCTGTGGCGCTATTTTGAAGAAGAGCAGGAGAGTTCTCCCTGGTGTCTTGGGCAATATTTATCCTTCAACCAACATCGCTAAAACAGATTATCTGGTCATTAGCACATTGCTGTTTGTGGAACTTGCTGTGTGCAAATTGGCTGCCGCGTTTCCTACAGTACAACAGTGACTACACTTCAAAAGTACTTCATTGGCTGTAAAGAGCTTTGGGATGTCCTGAGGTCATGAAAGGTGCTATATTAATGCAAGTCTTTCTTTCTTTTTGATTTGTTGTGTTGCAACTCTAATTTCTGTGGACAATGTTTTGATGTTGCGTCTGCTTCTAAGATAGGGTTGTCCAACATTTTGGACCATTGGGCCAGATCCACGTGTCACAACCAGTGAATGAGCTGCATAAATTGCACAAAAACGAAGGCCCCGTCAACAAAGATATCCATTCCCAATTCACAAAACTGAAAGCCCTCCTTCATGTGGGGCCCCCATACTCTAAAAGTCCAAGCCTCCCATACACAAAGAATCTGTACCTCATTGACCTTCCTGGTCTCGAATGGCCTAGCTGTCCTTTGCTCTGTGTCCATACCCACCAACTGGCTCATGGTTCATCAGATTTATCCAACAAGCAGCTAAGCCATACAGGCCAGATAGTTCCCAGCTTTGATCTCTAGTCCTTCCTGAGTTAGCAGATCCCAGTCTAGATAATGGTAAGGGTGATCGAGTTGGCCTGTACCTTAGAGAGAGGAAATTCAGCCAAGGCTCTTGATCCTGATTCCTGATTGCGAGTATGTTTGTGTCTCGCCTCGTTGCAGCTGCCGGGAATCCCGAGGCCCAGGAACCCCGGCCGGCCACAGTTAAACTCACACGGCAGGTTAAATCCAAGACTTACAGCCTCATTATAATATTTAAAGTGCCAATCCACCTCCTGGGAGCAGGTTGGCTGCCCGCCCCCCCACCCCCCCATCCCGCCTCCATTAAAACCAGAAGGTTGGAGGACGGGTTGATGTCGGGATTCAGGTTTTTAACACTTTAACCTCCCACCCGTCCACAACCCACCCGTTGTTTGGGGTTAATATTCCCCCCGAATGTCTGAAGCCAAGTCCTTTGTATCAGCAGCTACATTTCATTCAAGTTGTAGCTTGTTTACTTGTAGGCTGAATGGCCTACTCCTGTTCCTATGTTCCTACAGTTGGGATAATTATTCTCTGTAATAATGGAAAACAGAATGTTTTTGAAGCTAAAAAATGCATGAGAGGGAATCTCTGAAGATGAATACATGTAAAGAATGGTCACGGACTGTAATAAAACGATGCATTAAATCAAAGCCATGTCTGCTTGTTCTGGTGGATGTTACAGATCCTATGGAGAAGAAGAGGAGGGCGTTCTCCCAATGTCCTGCCTAACATCCCTCCCTCAACCAACACCACTGAAAACAGAATAATTGATCATTCATCTCATTTGCTGTTTTGGGGATCTGCTTGTGTACAAATTGCTGACCACATTTGCCTACAAAATAACCATCACTGCACTTCAAAAATAATTGATTGGCTGTGAAATGGTCTGGGGTGTGAAAGGCGCTATCTAAATGAAGGTTCTTCCTTTCTTGTTGCTTACAATGTAAATTTTAACAGGCTAAAGCTCTGATTGTGAGGTTCAAAATGTAATTAAGTTTATACACGTGCAATGAGTACAATGGTGCAGTGGGCTGGTGCACCCAACATGCTCTACCTCGGAGTAGTGGAATGCAGGCTGCTCCCTTGATCTAAGCCACTATGAGGACATGCTGATTGGCAGTGAGGCACCAATTGACAGGGAGGGAGGAGGGATAATTGGAGGTAGGGCCATCATCGGGCCATCTTTTATGTTCTTTTGAGTGGCCAGCTCAAGAGGAGCAGTGGCAGAGGCCTGAAACCAGTTCACCTGCCTGCCCTTTAACTTAGACACAAGGCGGGGGTGGAGGGGGTGGGGGGCAAAAGGCTTGAGGAAAACACAAAACGAAAAAAAAGGAGGGTGGGAATGTAAACATCCTGAATTTTAAAAAAAAACCTAAATATTGATCAGTGTTGCCAACCTCCATTCAGTTGAAGATTTCATTCACAAAAGAGGCTTGGGGCTTAAAATTGCTCAGTTTCCACTCTGCCACTGGAAATGTGATAGGGTGGGGATAGTGACTGCTGTCTGTGAAGGTATATTGACCTGTCCCAAATCCTGAGGACAGCGTCACTTCAGTAGTGGGGCGTGAGGTTCGCGCCTGTAGAGGTGCCCATTCCGAGTGCCTGGCAGAAAATCAGACTGTCACCCTAGAGTGGGGGAAGCCAGAGGCCCTTATCAAGCTGAAGACGACATAACGAAGATTTTTACTTTTCTCTGAAGAGAAACGAGTATGCAGTGGGTGGTAATCGATCTCCTCTTGGATCCATTACCTCAGCTCTGCAGGTTCTCAAGGGCCTTTGTAAGGTCCTGCATGAAAGTCACACCTTCCCTCAACAGTCTGGGAATTCCCTTCGACATGCCCCCAAACTGCTGCCGGAGTGCTGAGGGACGGGGGCTCACCTGTACCCCCATCAGAATTTCAGACGGAGGACAAGTGGGGCAGAATCCTACTGGATTCATTCCCCTACACCCGGCATGGACGATCTGCCCAGTTTGCACCCTCCCCCACCCCAGGAATTTTGAGCCCTTGAGTCTTCCACCTGAACGTTTGAGTTAGAGTAGGTCCCATAATTATCACATCAGCACAATCAAATAATACACAATAGAAACAAAACACAAAACATTCATACTCATCAAGGATGTTCCCATTGAGCACTTCTACTCTTTAACTCCTTTAAGATATACCGAGTTTTTTAAAATTTGTTTTATGGGATGTGGGCATCGCTGGCAAGGCCAGCATTTATTGCCCATCCCTAATTGCCCTTGAGAAGGTGGTGGTGAGCCACCTTCTTGAACCACTGCAGTCCGTGTGGTGAAGGTACTCCCACAGTGCTGTTAGGGAGGGAGTTCCAGGATTTTGACCCAGCAACGATGAAGGATCGGCGATATACATCTAAGTCAGGATGGTATGTGACTTGAAGGGAAACTTGGAGGTGGTGGTGTTCTCATGCACCTGCTGCCCTTGTCCATCCAGGTGGAAGAGGTCGTGGGTTTGGAAGGTGCTGCTGAAGAAGCCTTGGCGAGTTGCTGCAGTGCATCTTGTAGATGGTACACACTGCAGCCACAGTATGCCGGTGGTGGAGGGAGTGAATGTTTAAGGTGGTGGATGGGGTGCCAATCAAGTGGGCTGCTTTGTCCTGGATGGTGTCGAGCTTCTTGAGTGTTATTGGAGCTGCACTCATCCAGGCAAGTGGAGAGTATTCCATCACACTCCTGACTCGTGCCTTGTAGATGGTGGAAAGGCTTTGGTGAGTCAGGAGGTGAGACACTCGCCGCAGAATACCTAGCCTCTGACCTGCTCTTGTTGCCACAGTATTTATGTGATTGGTCCAGGTAAGTTTCTGGTCAATGGTGACTCCCAGGATGTTGATGGTGGGGGGATTCGGCGATGGTAATACCGTTGAATGTCAAGGGGCTTGTTGCAGATAGTCATTGCCTGGCACTTCTGTTGCGCAAATGTTACCTGCCACTTATCAGCCCTAGCCTGAATGTCGTCCAGGTCTTGTTGCTTGCGGGCATGGGCTGTTTTATTCATGTGCAACAACATCCTTCGGACAACAGCGCAGGCTGTGAAATACCCCCTCTGTAGTTTCAGTTGGTAGCCCTCTGGCCTCTTAGTTATAAGGTTATAGGTTGAAGCCCCACTACAGACATGAGCGCATAATTTAAGCTGATGCTTCAGTGCAGTACTAAGAGAGTGCTGTATTGCCAGTGATGACGTTTTACAGATGCGATGTTAAACCAAAGCCCTGTCTGCCTGTTGAGGTGAAGGTAAATGATCGTGTGGCACTTTTTGAGGAACAACAGGACATTTCTCCCAGTGTTCTGGCCAACATTCCTCCCTCGACCAACACAACTTAAAATAGATTATCTGGCAACATTTATCTGCTGCCTGTGGGACATTGTTGTGTGTTAGTCAATCAGTTATAAAGTGCTTTGGGACAACCTGATGGTACAATGAGATACAATGGGCAGGATTTTCATTGGATGTGGAGGTGGGATTGGAGGCGTGTGGGGGGTTAAAATCCCGAAATCGGGGGGCACGAACCCATCCCGCCTCCATGCCAGTTTCAAAGGAGGCGGATACCCAACCTGTGCTGGGAGCCGCCTCCCCGTGGCGGGAAGGGGATTAGTGCCAATTAACTGCCTGTTAACAGGTAGTTAACAGGCAGTTTTTAGCCTAATCCCTATTTTCATTCTTGAAGTGTGGGATTCCCGATGTTTCCAAACCACGCCAAGTTAGCAAGGCGGGCCGTCGGGATGAAGGGCTTGGAGGGGTCGAGATGTCCGGTGTTCAGGTGAGTGATGGGTGCATGAGTGCAGAGGTAAGTGTGTTTGGTGTGTTTAAAGTGTTTAAAGAAGTTTTACTTACCTTTACAGCCTTCCTTCCTTCAGGTCTCAGGAGTCCCTCATCTCACCGGCACAGAAAGCAGAATGGCCGCGAGCTGTCAAAAATTGCACCATTCAGCTTTCTGTTCCGGAGAGATCTCTAAATCATCCTGAGAGGAAGGAATTAACTTAGAGTACAGATTGTCAGTGTTTGACAGCTTCAAACAGCTGTCAAACGCTGATATTTCATCTGTCAAAAGGTCTTGACAGATGAAATATCAATCTGTGACATCACCTGTTGCCGGGTGGCCCTTAATTGGCCTGTTGAGCCCGCTGGGCGGGTTCAACAAGGTCAATAAAGTCAAAATCGCGTGGGTTGGCTACAACTCGATGGAGGCAGGACTACAACCCCGAAAGTTGTAGTCCCGCCTCCTACCCGCCTCCTCAATGAAAATCCAGCCCTATATAAATGCAAGTTCTTTCTCTACAGCCCTAGCAACAGTTACGTGTCTAAATTACACACAGTTGAAATCGTGACATGTGATGTTACCCACAAACACATTAATGCGTTGGTGTAAAATTCCTCTGTCTGCTATTTCAATGAAGTAATTCAAACTTATTTTAACTGTCTTAACATCTTCACTAAACTGGTGGACAAAGTCATTTCTTGCAAATGGGCCAACATGTTCATTGACTCAACTAAAAAGGTGGGTTTCACTGATGCCAGGGAGACAGCAGAACCCTCAGTGGCTATGCTGCTATGAGGAGATGCTGAATGTAGCCAACTGGCACTATAACCACTGTTGGTGGCAGTGTGTGTCATAATCTCTGGCTTCCAGTAGGCTAAGTGGCCTGGGTTGCCAGTGTAATTTTGCACTTACTGGGCTGTAGGCCCTTCCTAAGACATTTGAGAAGGTAAGGGAGCCAGAACAGTGTGCTGGTGAATATTTATCCCACAACCAACATCACTAAAACAGATTATCTGGTCATTATCACATTGCTGTTTGTGGGAGCTTGCTGTGTGCAAATTGGCTGCCACGTTTCCTACATTACAACAGTGACTACACTTCAAAAAAAGTACTTAAATGGCTGTAAAGTGCTTTGGGACGTCCTGAGGTTGTGAAAGGCCCCATAAAATGTTTTTTTTTTCTTCTAACACAGTCATAAACTGTGACATAAACACAGCGGTGAACATGCAAGCTTGTATGTGTACAGTTTTTCTGTTCTGCAGCTGCATAAATGAGGCAGGTTCCCTATTGCCGGTATCATTGAGCAATATTACAGAATTGCTTCTTAAAACACTTCGCCAATATAAATACGCCATTAAATAGATCCCTAGTACAACTTGAGAAGTGTCAGCCTTGGCTCAGTGGTCACACTCTTGCCTCTAATCCAGAGGCTATGGGCTTAAGCCTCTCTCGAGAGACTTGAGCGTGTAATCTAGGCTGATGCTTCAGTGTGGTACTGAAGGAATATTGTGCTATTTTTCAGATGAGATGTTATGCCAAAGACCTGTCTGCCTTCTCAGGTAGATGTAAAAGATCTCATAGTGCTTTTCAACAAAGAGGTGTCCTGGCCAATATTTATTCTTCAACCAACATCACTAAAACGGATTGTCTGACCTTTTATCCTATTGCTCTTTGTGGGACCTAACTGTGTGCAAATTGGCTGCTGCATTTCCCGACATTACAACAGTGACTACACTTCAAAAAATACTTCAGTGACTGAAGCACTGTGGGACGCCTGAGGTCGTGAAAGGTGTTACAAAATGGAAACTCTTTCCTTCTTACCAGAGTTGATTGGCTGCCATTTTGAAAATCTCCAAAAGATGGATAAAACCTTAAAGTGTGTGTCTTTGTTAAAAGTATTTGGCAAACTTCTTTTCATTAGCTTACAAACATGTAACGTAATAACTTAAATCCTTTGGACCACATCGATCATTACCTCACTTGTGTATGACAATACCAAAAATGATGTATAATTCTTCTAGTTCTCCACCCCTTTCAAATGATTTTCAGAATTCTTTTCCTTTTTACTTCATGAGTGAGTCATGGGACTAGTTTGAATATTTAGACCCCTGGCTCCAGATGAAGACAATCTTCCGTTACTATGCTGGCAGCTGTTAAATTCACCATTAATTTTATAGAAGTGAATACCATTTTCACACACTCAGAGACAAATGTACTGCCATCATCATAAGATGAATCCACTACAGTAACCAGAGATAGACAATTTCTAGTCACACTGTTATCACAACCCATCAGAGAAGTAGGTGCTGTCACTACATCACAAGATAGAAACAGATAAGGAAGGTCTTTCATCGTATCTTAGTTCATTCATCCAGCAAGACCCTTTAAAATCCCTCCCCCCCCCCCGCACGCCCCAATATTTCCATGCCTTTGCCTTCCGCTATCATAGAAACATAGAAACATAGAAGATAGGAGCAGGATTAGACCATTCCGCCCCTCGAGCCTGCTCCGCCATTCAATGTGATCATGGCTGATCATCCAAATTCAGTACCCTGTCCCTGCTTTCTCCCCATACCCCTTGATCCCTTTAGCCTTAAGAAATATATCCAACTCCTTCTTGAATATATTTAATGAATTGGCCTCTACTGCCTTCTGTGGTAGAGAATTCCACAGGTTCACCACTCTCTGGGTGAAGAAATTCCTCCTCATTTCTGTCCTAAATGGCTTACCCCTTATCCTTAGACTGTGACCCCTGGTTCTGGACTCCCCGACCATTGGGAACATCCTTCCTGCATCCAAAAGATGGATAAAACCTTAAAGCGTGTGTCTTTGTTAAAAGTATTTGGCAAACTTCTTTTCATTAGCTTATCCTGTGTAAAGAACTAGTTTGAAACTGTACCCCGTTGTCCTTGCTGTCACAGATTAGTTTGAAGTAGTGTTTCAGACTTCCGTTTTCCATACTGTTTGCTACTTTATGTACTACACAAGGTCACCCTCTCAGTCACCTCCTTTTCAAGGGTGAAGAGCCAAGTTTCTCCAGATCATCCAACAGCTTAGGATGAAGAAGAGTCTTTGGTGAATTTGATCCAGATTCCCAACCCTACTGCCTTCTTATCAAGTTGTAAAACCCACCTGAAGCAGCAGTAAAACCTCAGTATAACATGTCTTACAAAGAACAGTATCATGGCTGCACTCCCAGCCCATCAGGTAACACTCATGAAATAGTTGCTTTCTGTATATAGGCATATAGGATCACTAGATAAATTTAAGTTACAACTATAATTTTAACTGCATCTCTAACTAAAAAAGGGACACCACTCAGCCAGCATTGAGATGGACGAACTCCGAGCCATTATAGAAAGAAAGAACTTGCATTTATTCCGTGCTTTTCACAACCTCAGGACATCATAAAGCTTTACAGCCAATGAAGTACTTTTGGAGTGTAGTCACTGTTGTAATGTAGGGAATCGTAGCAGCCAATTTGTGCACAGCAAGACCCCACAAACAGCAATAAGACAATTACAAAGTATTATAATGGCCAGATAACCTTTTGTAGTAAATGCTGGTTGAGAGGTAAGTACTGACAAGGACACCGGGGAGGACTCCCCTTGCTCTTCTTTCAATAGTGCCATGGGATATTTTACGTCACCCTGAGAGGGCCTGGGTTTAACGTCTCATCCAAAAAGGTGGCACCTCCAACAGTGCAGCGCTCCCTCAGCGCTGCACTGGGAGTGTCAGCCTAGGTTATGTGCTCGAGTCTCTGGGGTAGGACTTGAACCCACCTTCTGACGTGTGGGTGAGAGTGCTACCCACTGAGCCATGGTTGACATAGTGGTAGTCTTCCAGAATGTAGATATGTCACTTTGCATCCATATCACATTAAAGCTGAGATATTTCTGCTGATATTTCTTCACTGCTTTTAATTTTTTTAACTGCTTTAAATGTAAACTTCCCAGTGACAGTCTAGAGACACTCCTCACATACAATACTGACACAAGGGGTAGACCAGTATTTTAGTACGTTCCTGAATGCATCACTTGGGTAATATTCCCATAAGAAAAATATCATATCTAATAGGATTAAATGCATATTCTCTAACAATACATATAAAATCTAAAGCTGTTAATGACTGATCGGGAGATATTAATCAATAGTGAACACCTTCAAAGTGAATCAAGTTGATCCCTTATGATTACATAAAATAAACTGATATATTAATCATTATTAATCTGTTTTACATTTATTTGAGGTAGATATTTTGGTTTGTCCATTTAACAGCAGTGACTACATTTCAGATGTATATTGGTTATGAAGTGGCCCTCATTACCATCTGCAAGGGGCTGAACGCCTGTTTAAAGTGGCCATCCCTAAAGCCATTATGGCATTGGGCATATTTCAGGCACTCTTGTGACTATGTCCTGCGAAATTGTCCATTTTTGCCCATTTTCCATTTGGAAAAACAAGATGACCAATTTCTATCCCTGAACGTCTCATGTCTTTTAAACCTAGCCATTAAAAAAAAACATGTAAAATAAAGAAAAAAATGTACTATTCCTCACAGCAAACCCACACATTATTATAATATTTTGGGATAGTTATTGTAGTTTATTCCATGTGGGTCTGATTCCTTAGGTGTTGGTTGTGGATGTTGTATTGTACAGCGTGCTTTACATAGCTGAGCTTGATGATGTTGGATTAATGAGTTTGCTATAATCGCTGAATGTTTATTAAATTGATTGCTCGGAATGTTGCAGTGATTATATATTATTGTTGAATAATGTTGATTAATGTTTTCCATATGCACAATTTATGCTTTGCAAGTTTCTGATTTTCTTTTGACATATTATGTTGTTCATTATGAAACACAGCTGTTTTTGCTGAGGAGATTGACAGACACAAGTTGAAGGGCTACAGAATGAGAAGATGGCGTGTTTGCTCAAACATCCGGGGCCTGACAGTTTACGCCGATTCACCAGAGAGTCTTTGGCTGAAATTGAGAAAAGAATTGCTGAGGAAAAAGCTGAAAAGACAACTAAACCTGTCGTAGAAGGTGAAGATGTGCAAAGCCGTCCCAAAAGTGACCTTGAGGTTGGCAAACCCCTGCCATTTATTTATGGAGATCTTCCTCCAGAATTAGTCGGGCAGCCTCTGGAGGAACTAGACCCCTTCTACAGCTCAAAGAGAGTAAGTCCCAGAAAGATTCATTACTTCTACAATAATCTCAACCTTTGAAAGAGAAAAGGATATGGAGAGGGTCTATCATAAAGAGCAATCGGATATAATATTATCTCATAAGTGGAGTAACCTGATAATTCAGGAGTAATCAGACAAGGGGCTGCATTTTTTGCTTTTAGAAACAGATTGTGTGATAATCTTGCTATTTTTTGTTTTTTTAAAAGAAGAAATAAAATGCCAATTAGCTCTGTTTTCTGCCAGGTGAGCTTGTTTCATCGAATCTTATTAATCTAACAGCAGAAGTCGCCAATAATGTTTATTTTGCTCCTCTCAAATGTCTTAACAAACACTTAACCAGTCCAATAATGGCCAGTGAGATTAACCCAGCTCTGGAGAGGGAGAAACAGTACAAAATTAAGCCGAGCAGTGAATTGATACAACCCTATTCCTGGACATGGCCTATTCTGGATTTTGAAAGATTGGTTTGTAAATCGATGTCAAAGGACTAGAAATTCCAGAGGTTAGTGCCTCCCATTAATGACTGGCGAGGCTGCTAATGGGGCGCTAAAGGGTTAGCGCCCGGGCGCGGCGAATGCAGTGACGTCCGCGAACTTCAGTGCCGGTTTAGCGCTGGCGCTAACTCTTAGCGCCTAGGCCTCTAGTGCCTCGCAGATCGTGACGTCATAAAGTGCGCAGTGCCCTGTTATCGCAATGGATGGAAAATTGACTCTCGCCCCCGGGTTTATTGCCTCGCGCTGATAACGGCAGCAAGAGGAGGCGTTGTGAACTCGGCCGGCCGCTTCGGGAGCGGTAATTAAAGGGAATGCTTTTCAGCTAGCGCAACCTGTATTACTTGCACCAGTCTGGTGCCTGCGCAAAGTTTTTAATCTTCCATTGGTGCGAGATGTCCAAGCCCTTCACTTTGTGAGAGTGTTTGTAGCTGTAATGGCAGTCGTCCAGGTCGCCTTGCAAAACAGACCTGACGACAACTAGCTTGTGCAGCATCATTGGCCCTTCCCTGTAAGTGAGGGAAGCAGCCTCTGTGATGAAAGAGTGCCATTACCAACACGCTGGAAATTGTTCAGTGCTCTGCCGCCACCGCCCCGCTCTCGCACTTTAGCGCCCTAAGAGAAATGGTTAGCACTTGATTTAGCGCTCCATTTCCCTCTTGGACTGAATTTCACGGGAGGCGAGGATGATTAGTGCTTGGCGCTAATTTTTCAACTTTTAAACTGGGCTATACCGAATTTCTCCCCCAAAGTACTTGCTTTCATGTCTATAATCAACCTTGAAGTTTGAAATCAGGAACAAAAACAAAACTTCAATTCAAGTTTCAAGAATTGTACGCACTATCTGCTTGTGTAGCTTCCATTGAAAATATATTTAAATTAATTACTTGGTACCTCTCGCCTTCTAGATGCTTTAAGTGATTTATTTCAGTAATAACCCACAAGATTTTCAATTTCTCATTTTTCCAAGAGAGAGACTGAAGTATGCAGCGGAGCAGGACATTGGTGCTCACCTGTTTAAAGTGCTGGTGACGTTAATGCTGTAAACAATTTAAAAGTCACGGAAATAGTTGTTATGGTGGGTGGGTGTTTAGTGTTTGGTTGATGCTGTGCTTGCGCCTACTTTCACCTCTGTGACATCGCCCTTCTCCATCCCTGCCTCAGCTCATCCGCTACTGAAAGCCTGCTCCATGCCTTGCTTACCTCTGGACTCGACTACTCCAACGCACACTTGGCCGGCCGAACAGAGAGGTTACGGGAGAAAAACTCTGCTGCTCATATCCTAACGCGCACTGAGTCCCGTTCACCCATCACCTCTCTGCTCGCTGACCTACATTGGCTCCCGGTCCAGCTAAACCTCACTTTTAAAAAAATGTTTGTCTTTGTTTTCCAATCCCTCCATGCCCATGCCCCTCCCTATCTCTGTAACCTCCTCCGGTCCTACAACCCTCCGAGATCTCTGCGCTCCTGCAATTCTGGGCTCTTGTGCATCCCTGATTTTCTTCACTCCACCATTGGTGGCCGTGCCTTCAGCTGCCTAGACACAAAGCTCTGGAATTCCCTCCCCTAAATCTCTCCACCTCTCCGTCTCTCTCGCTCCTCCTCTAAGACGCTCTATAGAAACTACCTCCACCTGTCCTAATATCTCCTTCTGTGGCTTGGTGTCAAATTTTGTTTGATAATTGCTCCTGTGAGGCGCCTTGGGACGTTTTATTATGTTAAAAGTGCTCTATAAATACAAGTTGTTACTGTTGTGGTCTCAGGCATGCCTTTTCCACAATGCCATCACTGAACAAGTACTACAGCAACCAAAGAAAATCCACATTCCACCATTGAATTTACTCCAGCACATTGGAATTCCTACTTGGTTACTGTGAAAAACTGACTCATTCTTCTCTGAAAATTCAGCAACAATGCTAGATCAATTATTAATTTTAAATCTGAGATTGATAGATTTTTTTTAACCAAAGCTATTAAGGGATATGGGGCAAAGGCGGGTATATGGAGTTAGGTCACAGGTCAACCATGATCTCATCGAATGGCGGAACAGGCTCGAGGGACTAAATGGCCTCCTCCTGTTCCTATGTTCCTACTTACCAGGTTGAAAAGCCCAAGTTTCTGCAATCTTTGCTCATAACTCAGACCTTTGACTTTAGGGGACTTATTTTCACTTTCTGCAGGGGCAGAAAACTGGCGATAGTGTGTCTGATGCCCGTTATACACCACGCCCGATTGTCCTTTGACATCAATGGAAAGGAAACTCAAGCGGGTTGTATTACGGGCGGCCAATCCCCTAGCGCCAGTTTTCCGACCCCTGAAATTGACCCCCCCCCTTTGGGATCAGCTTTGTGGCTCTTTTCTGCGCTGTCTCCCTCACTTGAACATACGAATTAGGAGCAGGAATTGGCCACTCGACCCCTCAAGCCTGCTCCGCCATTCAATAAGATCAAGGCTGATCTGATTACTCCACATTCCCGCCTACCCCCGATAACCTTTCACCCCCTTGCTTATCAAGAATCTATCTACTTCCGCCTTAAAAATATTCAAAGACTCTGCTTCCACTGCCCTCGGAGGAAGAGAGTTCCAAAGACTCACGACCCTCAGAGAGAAAAGATTTCTCCTCATCTCTGTCTTAAATGGGTGACCCCTTATTTTTAAACAGTGACCCCTAGTTCTAGATTCTCCCACAAGAGGAAACATCCTCTCCACATCCACCCTCTCAAGATCCCTCAAGATCTTAAATGTTTCAATCAAGTCACCTCTTACTCTTCTAAACTCCAGCGGATACAAGCCTAGCCTGTCCAACCTTTCCTCATAAGACAACCCGCCCATTCCAGATATTAGTTTCGTAAACTTTCTCTGAACTGCTTCCAACGCATTTACATCCTTCCTTAAATAAGGAGACCAATACTGTACACAGTACTTCAGATGTGGTCTCACCAATGCCCTGTATAACTGAAGCATAATCTCCCTACTTTTGTACTCAATTCCCCTCGCAATAAACAATAACATTCTATTAGCTTTCCTAATTACTTGCTGTACCTGCATACTAACCTTTTGTGATTCATGTACTGGGACACCCAGATCCCTCTGCATCTCAGAGCTCTGCAATCTCTCACCATTTAGATAATATGCTTCATTTTTATTCTTCCTGCCAAAATGGACAATTTCACATTTTCAAACATTATACTCCATTTGCCAGATCTTTGCCCACCCACTTAACCTCTCTGTATCCCTTTGTAGCCTCCTTATGTCCTCTTTACAATTTACTTTCCTACCTATCTTTGGGTCATCAGCAAATTTAGCAACCATACCTTCGGTCCCTGCATCCAAGTCATTTATGTAAATTGTAAAAAGTCTTCCTTGTGTCTCAGCGACTGGACACGGTACTCCAGCTTCAGCCTGACCAGAGCGCTTCAGTGCTGATCATGAGCTCCTCTGACTTTTACTCTATTGTTTTGGGTATGCCGTTCAACATTCTGTTGATTTTGTTGGTTGCTATGCTGCCTTGGTTGCACATGTTGAGAACTGAGACCGCTGAGGCTCCTAGGTAATTTTCAACTTCATCCTTAGCTGCTTCAGCACAATTCACGAAGTACGTGTGCAGCCCATTTTGCCTTCCTGGGTGCTGGACTTTTCACCTGTCTGCATTAAATTTCGTCGGCCATTGTTCTGCCCACCTACACATTTTGCCGAACTCATTCTGTAATTGCTAAGCTGCCTCTTCTGCTTCCACTGCCTCATCTATTTTGGTATCATTTGCTAATTTGACCAATTTGCTTTGCGTTTTTGAATCCAGGCCATTGATATAAATGAAAGAAGTAGTGGTCCCAACACCAAGCCTTGGAGCTTGGTGATTCTGGGTAGTTATTTAATCCTGCATGTTCAGTGTTGTTCCTTTAAAGGTGTTCCACTTGTCTGCTATTGTCGAACAACTTACTCCAATCTATTTATCTAAATGATTGTACATCTAACCACTTGATTCAATCGTTTGTTGATTGCTGCCCATTATGATGTCTCTGCTGGTACAAAGACAAAAGGTAGAAAATAGTTAAAAATGAATCTATTTCCCATATATTATTCAGGAAAAAAACGCACTGGAGCATATTCGAAAGATTAACAATCTTATATTTAAAATAACCTTAATGATACAAGCTTCCATCTCACGGCTTAAGAGGGTAGAGTTTGCATTTTGGGTGCAATCGGCAATCTGGTCGCAAATTGCGCACAAAATTGCGTTGGTTTTCTGAAGTGAAGTTCTGGTTCATGTTTCCGCTCAAATCAATTTGCATAATCACAAACTTAAAATCTCTCATTAACCAGCGCAATCAGGTAGCATTTTAGAATGCAATTGGTTTTTTTCCCCATGCATTAAAATTTTTTTTGTTTGTTCCTGGGATGTGGACAAGGCCAGCATTTATTGCCCATCCCTAATTGCCCTTGAGAAGGTGGCGGTGAGCCGCCTTCTTGAACCGCTGCAGTCCGTGTGGTGAAGGTACTCCCACAGTGCTGTTAGGGAGGGAGTTCCAGGATTTTGACCCAGCGACGATGAAGGAACAGCGATTTATTTCCAAGTCAGGATGGTGTGTAACTTGGAGGGGAACTTGGAGGTGATGGTGTTCCCACGCGCCTGCTGCCCTTGTCCTTCTAGGTGGTAGAGGTGCTGCCAAAGAAGCCTTGGTGAGTTGCTACAGTGCATCTTGTAGATGGTACACACTGCAGCCATGGTGCGCCAGTAGTGGAGGGAGTGAATGGTTAAGGTGGTGGATGGGGTGCCAATCAAGCGGGCTGATTTGTCCTGGATGGTGTCGAGCTTCTTGAGTGTTGTTGGAGCTGCACTCATCCAGGCAAGTGGAGAGTATTCCATCACAGTCCTGACTTGTGCCTTGTAGATGGTGGAAAGTCTTTGGGGAGTCAGGAGGTGAGATACTCGCCACAGAATACCTAGCCTCTGACCTGCTCTTGTAGCCACAGTATTTATGTGGCTGGTCCAGTTAAGTTTTTGTGATATATTTAAGAGTGGTAGCCTGGTGCAGTTTTAGTAATACGTTGAAAATGGATTATCACAAAAAATAAGCATTTTTAATCAGGGTCTAGTCCTCCACCTGTGAGTAACCCAATTTTAAATAACTGAAAATGACTTTAAATACTGTACAGAACCATTTACTAGTTTCATCGGTGTACAGTAGTCAGTTTCTTAGTAAATGAAATATTCTTTAACATTTAAAAGCTTTTGAAATGTGCCGACTAGTGCCGTGGAACCTAAAAAAAAGCTTAATTTTCAGAGCCTCCTCGAAGGGCCGCAAACGGGCGCAATTAGCGTAAACTCGCCATGGTGATTAATTCGATCGGGGGGTGTGGTCAGTGTTGTGGGCGGGACCAGCTTCCAGCACGATGATTTTTAAACCAGCGCAATAGATCGCGGATACTCGATTTGCGCTGAACGTAACTTGCGCTTGAAGTTCTTCAATCTTTCGCGCTGGCTTGGCTGATTTCGGACGAATTACGGGTGCAGCCCCACCTCCAAGCGAAATGGGGGAGGCGAGCAGGGAGCTTGCTTAACTCATCCACCCTCATCAGTCTCCAGTGTCCTGGAGACTCTGCTGCTGCATCCCTCCCCGCCCCCTGCCGCAAAGCCGGTTGCCCGGGCAACGGCAAACGCTTTTTTTTGAGGTTGTGGAAAAACCATTTTTAAATATAGGTGTCAAAATAATTTTACAATGTGTTTGGTAAGTCAACTATATTTTAAAAAACACAATTAAATTTAAGTTGTTCTCTGGAGCTGTCCAATATACTTTATGGAGCACTTGAATCTCCGGTTCCACTTCCTTCAATGTTTTTCAGAATTATGAGTTTGCATTTTGTTTTTTCAATCGCAGAAGTTGTGTTTTAAGGTCACCTGGTTTTGGTGGTATTACTCAGATCTGGCCTGTACATAAGAACATAAGAACATAAGAAATAGGAGCAGGAATAGGCCACTTGGCCCCTCGAGCCCGCTCCGCCATTCAATAAGATCATGGCTGACCTAGGGATCAAAGCCACTTCCCCGCCCGCTCCCCTTAACCCTTCACTCCCTTACCTTGTAAAAATCTGTCTATCTCCACCATAAATGTATTCAATGACCAGCCTCCATGGCTCTCTGGGGCAGAGAATTTCACAGATTTACGACCCTCTGAGAGAAGAAATTCCTCCTCATCTCAGTTCTAAAAGGGCGACCCTTTATTCTTAAACTGTGCCCCTGCGTTCTAGATTTACCCACGAGGAGAAACATCCTCTCTGCATCTACCCTGTCGAGCCCCCTCAGTATCTTATATGTTTCAATAAGATCACCTCTCATTCTTCTAAATTCCAATGAGTATAGGCCCAGCCTGCTCAACTTTTCTTCATAAGTCAACCCCCTCATCTTTGGAATTAACCTAGTGAATCATCTCTGAACTGCCTCCAATGCAAGTATATCCTTCCTTAAATAAGGAGACCAAAACTGTACGCAGTACCCAAGGTGTGGTCTCACCAACACCCTGTACAGTTGTAGCAAGAGTTCCCTGCTTTTATACTCCAACCCCTTTGAAATAAAGGCCAACATTCCATTTGCCTTTTTGATTACTTGCTGTACATGCATGCTAATTTTTTGTGTTTCATGCACAAGGACCCCCAGGTCCCTCTGAACTGTAGCATTTTGTAATCTCTCTCCATTTAAATAATAATTTGCTTTTTTATTTTTCCTGCCAACGTGTATAACCTCGCACTTTCCCACATTATACTCCATCTGCCAAATGTTTGCCCACTCACTTAGCATGCCTATGTCCCTTTGCAGGTTCTTTGAGTCCTCTGCACAACTTGCTTTCCCACCCATCTTTTTATCATCCGCAAACTTGGTTACATTACGCTCGGTCCCTTCATGCAAGTCATTAATGTAGATTGTAAATAGTTGAGTAGTAGTACCTGCACACATTGCTAGGATGCTTTTCCCAGCATCTCTAAGTAACGAGGCTAGGACACCACTGCTGGCATCTTTATTCACTAAAATGGCCTCCTAATTAGTAGCATTGTTAGTCCCTTCCTCCCGGGTCACTAAACACTTAACCTCCAGCGTCAAACCTTCGAGCCACTTGGTATGTGCTTCAGTCACAACCATCCCCCTAATCACTCACTTAGAGGCCTCTGCCATTTCTAACAGTCCGTGAAGAGGCCGTTCCCACCCAATGGCAAACCGCGTATTTTCTGTGCATTCGCAAATCGGCATTTTTTTTTCAAAAGAAAATATGAGATTTGGGTGTTCCATCGTGAGATCGTGAATGAAGCTTTATTTCACTCTGAAATCGCGACTCTTGCGATGGAATCTTGGCAGATAGAATCTGAGTGGGTTGGCAATACTGCATCCAATGCTCCCTTGCGGCGGCGCAGCGCTCCAGGGGTCCCGCGCAGCCGGTGAGCCGGCATTAAAATTGAAAAAAAGTCGTGCATGCGCGAAATGTTGAATGGGTGGTGCAGCCCCTTAAAGGGGCCGTGCAGCCCCCCAAAAAAATTACAGAGAACATCGACTATATCCTGCGCTCCTCGCCGCCCCGGAAGTGGGTGCACCCGAATTTATATAGCACCTTTAACGTAGTAAAACTTCCTAAGGTGCTTCACAGGAGTGTTATAAGACAAAAAAATGTTGAGACCGAGCCACACAAGGAGAAATTAGGGCAGGTGACCAAAAGCTTGGTCAAAGAGGTCGGTTTTAAGGAGCAACTTAGAGGAGGAAAGAGAGGTAGAGAGGCAGAGAGATTTAGGGAGGGAATTCCAGAGCTTAGGGCCTTGGCAACAGAAGGCACGGCCACCAATGGTTGAGCGATTATAATCAGGGATGCTGAAGAAGGCAGATTTAGTGGAACGCAGATATCTTGGGGGGGCGGGGGGGGGTTTGGGGCTGAAGGAGATTACAGAGATAGGGAGGGGCGAGGCCATGGAGGGATTTGTAAACAAGGATAAGAATTTTGAAATCGAGGTATTAATTAACCGGGAGCCAATGTAGGTCAGCGAGCACAGGGGTGATGGGTGAACAGGACTTGGTGCGAGTTAGAACACGGGCAGCCGAATTTTGGATCACCTCAAGTTTATGTAGGGTGGAATGTGCGAGGCCAACCAGGAGTGCTATGGAATAGTCAAGTCTAGAGGTAACAAAGGCATGGAAGAGGGTTTCAGCAGCGGATGAGCTGAGGCAGGGGCGGAGACGGGCGATGTTACGGAGGTGGAAGTAGGCGGTCTTTGTTATGCTGCGGATATGTGGTCGGAAGCTCATTTCGGGGTCAAATATGACATCAAGGTTGCGAATAGTGTGGTTCAGCCTCAGACAGATGTTAGGGCGAGGGATGGAGTCAGTGGCTAGGGAACGGAGTTTGTGGCGGGGAGCGAAAACAATGGCTTCGGTCTTCCCAATATTTAATTGGAGAAAATATCTGCTCATCCAGAACTGGATGTCGGACAAGCAGTCTGACAATTTAGAGACCGTGGAGGGTCGAGAGAAGAAATAGTGAGGTAGAGCTGGGTGTCATCAGAGTACATGTGGAAACTGATGCTGTGTTTTCGGATGATGTCGCCAAGGGGCAACATGTAGATGAGAAATAGGAGGAATAACCTCAGTTGGTCCTCTGCAGCTGCAGTTTCCAATCATCTTTGGTGGAAGGCAGGTTAACAGAACAGTACGCATGCTTAAAAATCTCTGGAAAAGTAATTTGAAATCTTTTTAAATGACAAAATGATTCCCAATGTCATTGGATATAGTAGCATAGTGGTTATGCCACTGGAGTAGTAATCCAGAGGCCTGGACTAATGATCCAGCGACATCAGTTCAAATCCCACCATGGCAGCTGGGCAATAAAAAGCTAGTATCAGTAACAGTAACCATGATTGTCGTAAAAACCCATCTGGTTCACTAATGTCCTTTAGGGAAGGAAATCTGTCGTCCTTACCTGATCTGGCTTATATGTGACTCCAGACCCACAGCAATGTGGTTGACTCTGAACTGCCCTCTGAAATGGCCTAGCGCAACACTCAGTTGTCCCAAACCACTACAAAGAAATATAGCTTCTCCTCACGGACTGCAGCGGTTCAAGGAGGTGGCTCACCACCACCTTCTCAAGGGCAATTAATGCTGGCCTTGCCAGCGACGCCCACATCCAAGGAATAAAAAAAAAACCTCCTGTCTGCAACAGTAGGGATTGGATTCCTTTCGAAGGGACCTGTGAGCCCAATCAAATGTCTTGACAAAGGGTTTCGACCTGAAACGTTGACTCTATTTCTCTCTCCACGGATGTTGCCTGGCCTGCTGAGTTTTTCCAGCATTTTCTGTTGTTATTTCGGATTTCCAGCATCTGCAGTATTTTGCTATCGTACAAATACAGCTGTAGCTGTGTTGTTGGCTTTATTGCTTTGTTAACTGTCAAACTGTAACAAAGTCTGTGTGACTTTCAATCTGATTAGTACTTTGCTTGTATTAGATTTAAGCTGCTATGCTTTGTGCCCTTGTAATCTCGTTAGTTTTGAACTGACGCTGTGTGAATATCAGAAGGCCAACACGTAATGTGTTCATAATCAAATTCCTTTATGGAAGTGTTAACACATTTATTTTAGACAGGTTAACAGCTGCATTAAAATAGTAGACAATGGAGATTCGCACGAACGAGTTGAGCACTTGTACTCTTAATAGTCACAGTTGTAATTTCAACGTCTTGCTTTCTGATTTGATCCGCAGGTGAAATTGAGGGAACGGACCGCTCACGCTGTGATGTTGTTGTTCGGAAGCAATGGGGGTGATGCGGTAGGGGAGGGGGGGTTGAATCTTTAAAGACCAGCCATCTATTTCTCACCTGGATGAGCAACCACCAAAGGGAAATCTGGTGGGGACTTTGGACACCTATTTGCATGCTTGACATAATTTTCGGGCAGACTCTTAAATGGACGTCCATTACCCTGCTGCCTAAAACAAGTGGGAGACTGTTTAAAGATGCAAATTGACAGCCAATGCTGGTTGTAGGACCCCGATTGCAATTTTATTGGAGAAAAGGCGAGCTGCTGGTCCCACTTTTTCCAGGCGGTGAGAGGTCTAACCAGAGGCCCTTAAAGGGTTTCCAGGCCTGTTCCTCCTGGCCCCACGGAAATCTTCCTACCTGCTGCCGGTCTGTTCTCATGCCCACCCACCCCAGGATTTGTTCTCCCCCAAACAGGCTGCTGTACTGCTTCGCACAGCCTATATCTGTGGCACCAAAGCAGCGCCTTGCAGCTGAACTCCCTTTTGCTACCCACAGTCCATCGGTAAAATTTAAATGGTTGAAACCTGAAAATGGTCCTGGCCTCTCAACTGGGGCCTCGGACAGTCGGCAGAGGGCACACCGCCAGTGTAGTATCAGCTGTGGCTCAGTGGGTAGCACCCTCGCCTGTGAGACAGAAGTTGTGGGTTCGTAGTCCCACTCCAGGGACTTGAGCACAGAAATCTAGGCTGACACTCCCAGTGCAGTACTAAGGGAGTGCTGCACTGTCGGAGGTGCCAGCTTTCGGATGAGTTAAACCGAGGCCCCGACTGCTCTCTCGGGTGGACATAAATGATCCCAAGGCACTATTTCAAAGAAGAGCACGGGAGTTATCCCCGGTGTTCTGGGGCCAATATTTATTCCTCAATCAACATCACTAAAGCAGATTACCTGGTCATTATCACAATGCTGTTTGTGGGAGCTTGCTGTGCGCAAATTGGTTGCCGCGTTTCTTACAATACAACAGTGACTACACTTCAAAAAGTACTTCCTTGGCTGTAAAGCACTTTGGGACGTCCGGTGGTCATGAAAGGCGCTGTAGAAATGCAAGTCTTTCTTTCTTTTAGTGGCCCTGTTTTGGACCTGAACCAAACGCCTCCCTCAATGTTTCTTGTGCTACCTTCTGTCCAAGTAATTGCTACCCAGCAAAGGTAATATTTCAACACCGCCAGCTATAGCAGAAAGGTAGAAGAGAAAAGCAGCTGTCTTTCATTCTGCCAGCACATTTCACACTTCATCTAGAGCCATCCTTTGTTGCTTTACCTGCCCTATTACCATCTCGTCTCGCCTTGAATATCTCTTAATGTCTCTTCACCTCTCACAGACCGTCCCTTTTGTTCTTTCATCCCCTCCCCCATTTCCCAGACCCCAAACTTGCTTTTTCATCCGTTTCATTTCCTGCTTTTTTCTCAGCTCTGACGAAGGGTCTTCGACCTGAAACGTTAACTCTGTTTCTCTCTCCACGGATGTTGCCTGGCCTGCTGAGTTTTTCCAGCATTTTCTGTTGTTATTTAGGTAGAAGAGACATTGGCTCAAACTGCTTTACAGGAGGTCTCGCGAGCTTCACTCTCACGTTAACCTGTTTTTTATCTTCTGTTTCAGACATTCATAGTCCTAAACAAGGGGAAGGCCATCTTTAGGTTTACTACAACACCTGCACTCTACATGCTGAGTCCCTTTCACCCGCTCAGGAGAGCAGCCATTAAAGTCCTAATTCATTCATATCCTTCATGCTCAATTTTACTACGATGACCAAAAAAAGTCTATCATTGAAAACCTGTAAAGATCACAGGCCTTGTAACTTTTTAGTTGACTTCAACAGTAGAGTTGGGGCTAAACTTAGAAAATAAATCGCCATTGAATGGGTTGAAGTGGACGTAGGAACAGATTTCAATACTATGATAACCTGCCCCAATATCGAACAAAACAAATGGGTAACCGCGGGCCCAGAAGAGCTCTTGGGAGGAAAGGAAAGAAATGTGAATGCAGATGGTTTGTTAGCAATACAGGTAGAATTCAGAGTGCATCAATAGTGTGAGTTATGGGAACTGTTGAATAATATTTAATGGCCACATATGAGATGCTCTTCTTTTCCTTAACGTTGTTTTGTAAATTATTTAGCTTGTTCATCATGTTTACCATTTTAGCAAACTGCGTGTTCATGACAATGAGTGACCCAGCACCCTGGACAAAAAACGTAGAGTAAGTTTATGAATGAATTCCCTATTTTTATCTCTTTAGCAATTATTTTCACTGCTGTTGGAGACAAGAGTTTGATCATTATTGACAAAAAATGCAATAGAATCACAATGTACTGAGGCCCTGTGAGGACACGAGAGAGACAGTTTTCTGTTATTATTTGGCGGCATAATCCACTATTTATTCTATAATATATTTGTTTTATTTGATTAGCTGCAATGGTGTTTCACTACAGCACTGTGGCAGAACCTTTACCACATGGACTGCAGCGGTTCAAGATGAAGGCTCACCACCACCTTCTCAAGGGCAGCTAGGGATGGGCAATAAATGCTGGCCTTGCCAGCGATGCTCACATCCCAAGAATGAATAACTTAGAAGAAAACTCCACCCACATTAAAGATAGATACGAGAATTGAATATTCATCATTAAATTACACGTGCTCGTGGCAAATTATTCCTTTCAGCATCTGCCCAACTACCAGCAGCATTGTTTCCTTATTTTTTAAAATTTGCATTGTGGCAAGAATCAGCTTTAAAATCGTCCGCTCGTGATCTGTATTCTCTTTATAAGAACAAAGGAGTCGGCCACACGGCCCCTCGAGCCTGCTCCGCCATTCAATAAGATCATGGCTGATAGTCGACCTCAACTCCACTTTCCTGCCCGATCTCCATATCCCTTGATTCCCCTAGAATCCAAAAATCGATCTATCTCAGCCTTGAATATACTCAACGACTCAGGATCCACAGCCCTCTGGGGCAGAGAATTCCAAAGATTCACAAACGTCTGAGTGAAGAAATTCCTCCTCATCTCAGTTTTAAATGGCCGACCCCTTATCCTGAGACTAGGCTCCCTAGTTCTAGACTCTCCAGACAGGGGAAACAACCTCTCAGCATCTACCCTGCCAATCCCTCTCAGAATCTTGTATGTTTCAATGAGATTGCTTCTCATTCTTCTAAACTCCAGAGAGTATAGGCCCAATCTACTCAATCTCTCCTCATAGGACAACCCTCTCATCCCAGGAATCAATCTAGTGAACCTTTGTTGCACCACCTCTAAGACAAGTACATCCTTCCTCAGATAAGGAGACCAAAACTGTGCACAGTTTTAAACGTGTTGTTTGCTCTCACCCTCCCTCGTCCAATCTCCTCACCTCCTTTCCTAAATGTATCGCTGAGGCATGGCTCCGTTGGCACTGCCAGCCCTCCAGTACCTCATCCAAGTGCCAAGTTTCTTGTGTGAGCCTGGACAATAAGGGGCATCACAGCTGAGACAGATTTTGCCCTCACCTGATGTCCACGTATGTGCACCTCTAAGTAGCATGTCACTGGCTAAGAAACAGCAGCAGGAATTCGGTTTGATTTTTTTCCCCTCACTAGCCCATGGGTGTTAAGGCCACCTGCTCTATGGCCAGCTCTCAGATGAGATGAGCTTCTCAACAGCTCTAACAGGTATTCATAGTGCCTTTAATTGAGTAAACCTCACAAAGGAGAAAAACAGGGTCCAGGAAAAGGAGGCACTGAGCAGGAATAGAAGAGTGAAGTGCAGTGACTGAAGGAAAAGTCAAAAAGATGGGTTTTAAAGAAGTTTTAGGAGTGGGGAGAGAAATTGCCAAGCGGAGGAGTTCAGGGTGTTCCAGAGAGTAAGGTCAAAACAGTCGAAGACTTTGCTATCGATGGTGGAATGGCGGGAAGAGGATGCAAAGTAGGCCGGAGTCAGAAGAGAAGGAGGTCACCAGTTGTAACGTAGGGTTAGAGGAAGTTGCAAAGGTAGTGTGGGCGATGCTTTGGAGAAAAATATAAATGAGGGTTAAGATTTTGAATTCAATGCTTTGAGGAACCAATCAAGTTCAGTGAGAACTCCCAAACAGGATTTAGTGCAGGTAAGGATGTAGATGGTGGAATTTTGGGCAATTTGGAGTTGATCAAAGGGGAACCTTGAGAGGTTTGCAAGGAGCGCATTGTAGAAGTCAGCCTGGAGGTAATTAAGTGGTGGTGAGGGCTTCAGCAACATTGAGGTGAGTTAAGGACAAAGTTGATGATGTTGTCAAGCTGCAAGTATGCAGTCAGGTGATGTATAGGTTATGGAATTGGAAACTCACCTCAGGATCAAAACATCACGGCAGCACAGCATTGGATTCAGCCTGAACAAGCAGCAGCGGAGGAGGATGGGATGGAGATATAATAATGCAGAGTTTTTGGTGGGAGCCAAACAGATAGCTTCAGAGTTGTCAATATTAAATTAGAGAAAATTCTTGCTCATCCATGTTTTGATATTGGATAAGCAGTCAGCCACTGGTGCTCATGGAGTCAATGGTAGTGGTGGAGAGATAGAGCTGCGTGTCATCAGTATACATGTGGAAGTTGACCCCATGCTTATGGATAATGTTGCCAAGGGGCAGCATGTAGATGAGCAAAACAAGAGGGCCAGAAATGGAGCATTGGGGAACAGCTGCAAGTGGGGAAGCCATTGCAAGTGATGGGACAGTAGATTAGCGAGGCCAGTGCCCCAAAGGTGCACTGCAGAGGACAGAGACAGTGGCATAGGTCAGGGTAGTTGACTCAATGTGGACCAGGTATCAAATCTGTGCTTATTGTATTTTAACAAGAGCAAGAGGATTTTTTTTTAGTTTGTTTACGTAACCTTATATGTCATTCTGCAGACTCTCACTAAATCCAATCCAGACAGTCTGGCCAAACTTGACACAAATAAATGTCTAAAAATTAACTTGAATTTTCTCTTATCATCTCCGTTACATAAATAGCAAACACATTGGAGTCTAGAGCTTTACTGAGAATAAACCTCGTCTGTATTGCAGCCAACATATAATTAATACATCCCTGCATCCCTCTCAAGCTTCACTTCATACATCATTACAGAAGGCTGTTCAACTTAAGTAACTAGTGTGCTACAGAAACCCAGGATTAAAGTTGTCCATTTTCCCCACAACCCTTGCTCAGGGGTTTGGTCTCCAAGTTGCCAGCCACCAAAAGTTGAAGTTGCAAAACCCTAGGTTGTATTCTGGTTGTGGTAAGGAAGAAGATCATGAGATTGACAATATCTCTGCGATTAAGGTTAGGTTTCTCCCCTAATTCATCGCCAAGGCACAGAAACCTCCTTAGCCAATCATTATTTACTGGGCAGCACCACCTGTTGACTGCCCTCCTGCTGTTTTTCTGCAGTAACTAGGTTCCTGGGCTGGCCCATGATTGGAAACTACCCTGGGATGAGCCGTGCTCTGTACACAAATTCCCAATATGCACTCCTGGCACGAAAGCTCCGTACCAGGAAAACATTTTCTTGTAGTCCATTACACATTGGCATGGCAATCAAAGGGAGAGACTTCGACAGCACCTCCCAAACCCGCGACCTTCACCACCTAGAAGGACGAGGGCAGCAGGCACATGGGAACACCACCATCTCCAAGTTCCCCTCCAAGTCACACACCATCCTGACTTAGAAGTATATCACCGATCCTTCATCGTCACTGGGTCAAAATCCTGGAACTCCCTCCCTAACAGCACTGTGGGAGCACCTTCACCACACGGACTGCAGCGGCTCAAGAAGGTGGCTCACCACCAACTTCTCAAGGACAATTAGGGATGGTCAATAAATGCATGGCCTTGCCAGCGATGCCGACATCCCATGAACAAGTAAAAAGAAAGTCTCGGGTGTAAAACAGCCTACAGCTCTCAGGCATCTGGCTGCTGGAGGCAGTAGGCCCGTTGGTCTCTGCTTTTATCTTAAATTGACTGCACATCGGTCCTTTGGTTGAGATGACCTTTATATTAAATACCCTGCTATTGACCCAATAGTCCTTTCATACTTTGCGGTGGGAGGTTAACAATGGTTTATTTTCCCTAAAAACAATGTATTTTTTTAAAACTCCAGTATAGTGTTTATTTTATTCTTAATTGGATGCCAAACCATCAAAATGGCATGATAGGTATTTCCATTTGATTTCTATCTGTCTCAATTGTTTATCTACAGGTATGCATTCACTGGGATTTATACCTTTGAAGCGATGATAAAGATATTTGCCCGTGGATTTGTTATTGATGTCTTCACCTTCCTCCGAGATCCATGGAACTGGCTGGATTTTAGTGTCATCACGATGGCGTAAGTAATAATAATCTTTATTACGATAAAAATTCCTTCGGGTGGAACTTACAAGGCTTCATTGCCAGTGTGGAACCATGCTGGATGCAAATTTGGGACTCAGAACCCCCCCAGCTGACTCTCGCATCCAACGAGGTTCTCTGTTGCCAGCAGAACCTTGCAAATTCCATCTCTTGTGTCTGTTGGAACTGTGCGCGGCCATCATACCTGTTGGTCAATTGTCTTCTTCCATATTGGTGGGACTGAAAATTAATGAGTTGTGCGGGGGGCTGGGGGTGGGGGGGGCGGGGAACACATTCCAGCGTACATTCCCAGTTGCAACCATGTGGGACCTCTGCCCCGCCAGTATTTATGGGTTCCTTAATTTGCCTACCATTGGTGGCCACTAGTGATGGATCCAGGCTGCTCCCCCATCCAAGAAGACCACAAATTGCGGAACAATTTTGGCTGTTTGAGGGAGTTGTCCCGAAGGCTCCGCCCCTTACAAGGCCCACAAGAAATCCCAAAGTTAGGCCAGTACACAATGTATCTGGGTCTGGGCCTAATTTCCATCCCTATGGTAGGATCATGGAATTTCAACCCCTCTGTACTTTGCTCCTTTCCGCTTTGTTATTTCGGCTATTTTCTGATTTGCTTCTTCATCAATCCTACGACAGGAAAACTTTCTCTCCTGTTTCAATCTACTCCCCCGTTACACTTCACCAACATAAAGTTTGCCACGAGAGTTCCTCACCCACTCCGCTGTGAAATCCTGCAAATCAAATTTACAACAATAACAACAACAACTTGTATTTATATAGCGACTTTAACGTAGTAAAACGTCCCAAGGCGCTTCACAGGAGTGTTATAATACAAAAAGTGACACCGAGCCATGTAAGGAGAAATTAGGGCAGGTGAGGGAGGTTTTAACGAGCGTCTTAAAGGAGGAAAGAGAGGTAGAGAGGCGGAGAGGTTTAGGGAGGGAATTCCAGAGCTTAGGGCCAAGGCAACAGAAGGCACGGCCACCAATGGTGGAGCGATTATAATCAGGGCACTCAAGAGGGCAGAATTAGAGGAGCGCAGATATCTCGGGGGTGGTTGTGGGTCTGGAGGAGATTACAGAGATAGGGAGGGGCGAGGCCATGGAGGGATTTGAAAACAAGGATGAGAATTTTGAAATTGAGACGCTGCTTAACCGGGAGCCAATGTAGGTCAGCGAGCACAGGGGGTGATGGGTGAACGGGACTTGGTGCGAGTTAGGACACAGGCATCAGAGTTTTGGATCACCTCAAGTTTACGTAGGGTGGAATGCGGGAGGCCAGCCAGGAGTGCGTTGGAATAGTCAAGTCTAGAGGTAACAAAGGCATGGATGAGGGTTTCAGCAGCAGATGAGCTGAGGCAGGGGGAGGAGAATTTAGCACATGTCAAAAAAAATATTTTTTTAGATCAAAAAATTTCCCATAAACTTGGTTCCACCCACACACTCCCAAACAACACAGCGACACCCAGCCAGGCCTCCAGACTCCAGCTACACCCTGCGTCCCTATACTTCACAATGCCCCTCTGGCCAGCTGATTACTCAGCTTTGGAGCCCTGTTGTAAACAGACAAAATGAGCATGTGTCTCTCTTCGATGCAGAAGACTGCAATTGGCAGGAGACACCGTGCGGCTGGGGCTTCAAGGCATGCACAACAGAACATGTTTCTTCATATTAACGGCAGAGGCTCCAAATGTGCGCGAGGCTCTACTCTGTGGACTGAAAGTCGTGGGCAGGGGGCCCGTGGATTTCTGACATCCGTTGCCAGTGGGCGAGATTTGTGATGGCCACGTTGCAGCTCAAAGTGATTCACACAACGGATTGCATTTTCAGAGCAGTGACTGTTTAATGTGGGCGAGCTACAAAAAAGACCAGCGCAGCACCTTTCATTTAAAATGTTAAAACAAAACCTCGGGAGGCCGAGCAAGAAATTTTATGCTATTTAAACTAACGGGAAGCCTTCCAACATATATTAATTCTTATGCTCCTGCCCCGGGAGATTTAATAAGTGTGCGGAGTCAGTGTATGTTATACATTGTGGGGTCAGCTTTCATCGTTAGCACTCCCGATACAGAGCTAGTGATCAGCCATAATCTCATTAAATGGCGGAACAGGCTCGAGGGGCTGAATGGCCTACTCCTGCTCCTATCTTCTATGTTTCTAAGCAGGTATCAGGACTTTGGGTGCTACCCACCACACACAGAACAGTGCTGAGTGAGTGCTGCACTGTCGGAGGTGCCGCCTTTCAGATGAGATGTTAAACCGAGGCCCGTCTTGCTCTCTCAGGTGGACGTAAAAGATCCCGTGGCACTATTTCGAAGAAGAGCAGGGGAGTTCTCCCCGGTGTCCTGGCCAATATTTATCCCTCAATCAACATCACTTAAAACAACAGATTATCTGGTCGTTATCTCATTGCTGCCTTTTGGGAGCTTGCTGTGCGCAAGTTGGCTGTCGCATTTCCCTACATTACAACAGTGACTACACTTCAAAAGTACTTCATTGGCCAACAGGCAACGCTCTCCTGCTGGTAGCAAGCGTCCGTAAC
Source organism: Somniosus microcephalus (assembly GCF_052327205.1). NCBI lineage: Eukaryota > Metazoa > Chordata > Chondrichthyes > Squaliformes > Somniosidae > Somniosus > Somniosus microcephalus. The sequence continues at coordinate 12,471,928 of NC_141010.1, forward strand.
ATTGGCTTTTATGGATAGTACCTCTTTCAAACCCCGTTCTGCAGCATGTACCGGGAAATATTAGAGAAGCAGTTCTAACCTTTGAGAGTGAGTCAAAAGGAATCCAGTGGAAACTAGTTTTTAACTAATTAATTAGGCTTTAGTTGTTTTGGAAATGCAGGCTGTTTTGGGAGCTGCTTAAGAATTGAAAGTAAAGGGGCAAGGTTTAGTATTAAGGAAACCATGTACTGATTTGAATTGCGTAAGCTTGCTCGTTTTTCTGTCTTACACTTTAGTAAGCATGCGGGGGAAGGCCTTCTCCATGAGCTGGGGATAGGTGAGTTCCATCAATATGTTTACAATTTTGCTCGCCCCACCCCACCCCCCTCCCCCCCTGCCCCCCGCCACTCCTGAGAACAGACATTTGGTAGAAGCACTGACCTGACGCTCCACTCAAGTGATGTGATAATTGGGGAACAGTAAGCTAGGAGCAGCTATCCCTACTTTGTCATGTCAACATACCTGGGATTCTACACAAAATTCCTGCTCTCAAATTGCCCCTAACTAGCAACGTTAAGGGATAAAGCACAGAAGTAAGGGATGATTGATTAACACCAGTAGGCATACAAATATCTTTCCTTAAAGCATTGAGGCAATATAAAGTTTCTCTTTAACATTCTTTGCCATCTATGTCATTAACAGAATGCTCTTCTATTCCTGATGAGGTGATTTTTGGAATCTCACCCAGAATTTTACGACTTCCTCCTAAGCTGACACTGTCAAACACGCAAATATCTCTGGGTTAATTAGCTGTATTTAAAAATGAACAGCCCACTGGCATTGTACATGGCGCAGTCACATTGCCAGGGTGTGCATTCATCTGCCCAGTTCTCCACATGATGAGTTCTGGATCTTAGTCTATCTGTCCTGGGGAGCCGGTAAGTGGTTATGATCCAGCTCCTCAGCGACAACTATGAAAGATAGCAGGGTGGATGAATCTACATGATGCTCAATCCACGCAACTCATACTCATTCTGAAGCAAAACTAATAGAAAAGGTTGTTTTTATGCTCAGTGCTGTGTGCTAAAGTGATTGGGAGAAAGAGTTTTCTGAGTGTTTGTCATTCCTGCTATCTCTTTTAAATCTTCCTTACACCAGTGCCTCCTTGTTCTACTATCCTGCCAACTATTGCTCCAGAATTAATTTATCTGTGATATTTAATAACTTGCACACTTCTATGAGATCCACTCTCCACCCCTTCTCACAGACAAGGCCGGAGCAGAACGCTGACAATGACCCTGAAGGGATCCCTGCCGAACACCTTTGCAGGCAGCAGGAGTCACACCTCAGGGACTCATGGTTGAGACTTTCACCCGTGAACCTGACCCGCACTGATATCCCATCCACATGCGTCCACTGTGACAGCCCCATGCACTTTCACCAACTTTGTTCTCTGCATTAGTTCAGATCCATGCTTTAATCCTCTGATGCTTTGTTCCGTACCATTAGAAGAAAACTCTTGACACAGTTGAAATAAAGTGCAAATAAAGTCAGTCCCACACTTCTACTTTCGCCTTGTTTCCCATGTTAATGACTTAGCGCAGCAACTATGGGCTCTCTAAGCCCAGAACCTGACCCGGAGTGCCGGGCCGGGGTTAAGTAACCCGGCCACCTCCTGAAATGTACCAACGGCTTCAGGCGGATGAGCCTCTGTAGGAGGAGTGTGAGATCTTTGATGGAGGAAGTGTCATCAAAAAGCGGATGAGCTAATCCTTGAATTAGCCATTAGCACCCACAACTCACAGGCCGTGACACGGAACAAGCTTAAAGAACAAGAGCAAAACTCCGATAATACTCGACTAATGATGACGATTGGAGGCAGTGCACACCCATATTTCTGATATGGTGCATGATGTTCTCCACTGGAAGTGTGAACTGATAAAATTGTCTCCTACATGCCGTATCATTGCGCAAGCAGTAAAGCAGGTTTGAGGTGTCAATGACTTCAAGATGAGTGTGACCAGGCCTTCAATTGTATGTTGCATCTTGAATGAGTGCCCTATTGCAGTATGAGGCTCAGTGCAAAGAGTGCTAAGGTTGTGTGAGTTTTTAGCATGCAATCTTGGGGCATCGCCCTTTCCCATCACCCCTGCCCTACATTGGTTCCTGATCCCCCAACACCTCAAATCTAAAATTTTCATCCTTGCGTTTAAATCCCTTCGTGGTCTCGCCCCTCCCTAGACCTAGGTTGCCACAGTCCTTAAAGCATGCCAACTCCTCCTGCTTCTATTCTTAGGTTCTGCCTGGCCGCCAACTCAAAAAAAGAAAAAAGAAAGACTTGCATTTATATAGCGCCTTTCACGACCTCCGGACGTCTCAAAGCGCTTTACAGCCAATGAAGTACTTTTGGAGTGTAGTCACTGTGGTAATGTGGGAAACGCGGCGCCCAATTTGCGCACAGCAACCTCCCACAAACAGCAATGTGATAATGACCAGATAATCTGTTTTTTTTTATGTTGATAGAGGGATAAATATTGGCCCAGGACACCGGAGATAACTCTCCTGTTCTTCTTCGAAATAGTGCCATGGCATCTTTTACGTCCACCTGAGTGAGCAGACAGGACCTCGGTTTAACGTCTCATCCGAAAGACGGCACCTCCAACAGTGCAGCGCTCCCTCAGCGCTGCACTAGAGTGTCAGCCTAGCTTTATGTGCTCAAGTCCCATGGAGTAGGACTATGAACCCACAACCTTCTGACTCAGAGGCGAGTGTGCTACCAACTGAACCACAGCTGACTCAAAGTCAAATATGGTGCATTGCTTTCCACTGGGGAGAGCGTCCTGTAGTGCAAAGAGGGAAATCCTCCTTGTACTGACCTCGCGTAGCATAATGTCCACTTCACCAGTCATGAGACAGGTGGTCTGCCACTCGGTGAGCTGCCCACAGACTCCATTTGCAGTTTCCGTTTGGGTTTCCCTTACCGTCATTTTTCAGGCACCTTTTCTCTTCCTCTCCCCTTCCAGCCTTGGCTGCCAACAGTTGAAATGCATCCTGAGCCTTTGTAAAGGCTTTATGAATTTTTCTCTCCTCTGTGACCACTTACCTTTAAATTTTAGCGAAACCATGATTTCCCAGCCCTCTCCCCAGCCCTCCATTTAAGACAAAGCTGAACAGGGAACTCAGAATTATTTTGCACACAAGCTGAGCCAATAAATTGAAGGCAGTCAGCTCACCGCAACTTTAGGTTAGCTTTGCACTTTGCACTAGGAGTCAGCCATTTCCCGGCTCCACTTAGCCGGGAGCTGAAAATGTACAATCTGGAGCTGAGTATTATCAGCGTACTTAATGAGACTGGGCTCATAAATTGATTCATTAATTCATATGACAATTAAAGCCTACAAATTTCTTATAAGCATAGTAAGGTTTAAGATAATGAGTGAGAAAGATGCCAGTCAGATAAAGACCAGTTGTGGCTCAGTTGGTAGCACTCTTGCCTCTGAGTACAGAAGGATTGTGGGTTCAAGTTCCGCTTGAGACTTGAGCACAAAAATCTAGGCTGACACTGCAGTGCAGTACTGAGGGAGTGCTGCACTGTCAGAGCAGCCGTCTTTCAGATGCGATGTTAAAACCGAGACCTCATCTGCTCTCTCAAGTGGATGTAAAAGCTCCCATGGCACTATTTTGTAGGAGAGGTGTCCTGGCTAATATTTATCCCTCAATCAACATCACTAAAACAGATTATCTGATCATTTTCACATTGCTATTTGTGGGAGCTTGCTGTGCGTAAATTGGCTGCCGCGTTTCCTACATTACAACAGTGGCTACACTTCAAAAAGTACTTCATTGGCTGTAAAATGCTTCGGGACGTCCTGTGGCCGTGAAAGACACTATAAATGCAAGTCTTTTTTTCTTTTGCAAAGTAATAGATTGAGAAAAAGGTTAATTTTGAAGGGTTGTGAATGAAACGAGGGAAGATAAACTGGAAAAAATATTGAGAAACAAAGAGTTAGAACAGCAATGGGAAAGGTGATCAATTGAGTTCAGGAGAAATTTATTTCACTAAAAACAAAAACAAACTAACCAATAATGAAACAAAAACAGAAAATGCTGGACATACTCAGCAGGTCAGGCAGCATCTGTGGAAAGAGAAACAGAGTTAACGTTTCAGGCCGATGATCCTTCGTCAGAATAATGAAACAACTTAGATGAATAAAGAGATAAGAGATAAGATAAGATGGCCTTTATTGCAAAGGGAACGGAGTATAAAAGTAGGGAAGTCCTGTTACAACTGTACAGGGCGTTGGTGAGACCACACCTGGAGTACTGCGTACAGTTTTGGTCTCCTTATTTAAGTAAGGATATACTTGCATTGGAGGCAGTTCAGAGAATGTTCACGAGGTTGATTCCGGAGATGAAGGGGTTGTCTTATGAAGAAAGGTTGAGCAGGTTGGGCCTATACTCATTGGAGTTTAGAAGAATGAGAGGGGATCTTATTGAAACATATAAGATTCTGAAGGGGCTTGACAGGGTAGATGCAGGGAGGATGTTTCCCCTCGTGGGGGAATCTAGAACTAGGGGACATAATTCAGAATAAGGGGAAACCCTTTTAAATTGGAAATGAGGAGGAATTTCTTCTCTCAGAGTGTCGTGAATCTTTGGAATTCTCTTCCCCAGAGAGCTGTGGAGGCTAGGTCATTGAATATATTTAAGGTGGAGATAGACAGATTTTTGAACGATAAGGGAGTCAAGGGTTATGGGAAGAGGGCAGGGAAGTGGAGTTGAGGCCAAGATCAGATCAGCCATAATCTTATTGAATGGCGGAGCAGGCTCGAGGGGCCAAATGACCTACTCCTGCTCCTACGTCTTATGTTCTTATGTTCTTATAAGTACATAGGCCTAGACATTCGTCTCGGGCGGTGACGCAAATGAGCGGTATCAGATCGGACACCGTTAAATGCAGCGGCTGATATTTAGTTCCATTGCAGTCAATGCAACTGAATATCAGATGCTGTGTATAACGGTTACTGCTTAACAGGAACGTTGCTCATGTGGCGCATAAACATCGGCCTAGGCCAGTTGGACCAAATGGCCTGTTACTGCGCTGTAAACTCTTTATCATTCTATGTAATATTTCTCATAGTTCTGTTCACACAGCAGTTGCTCAACCCAACTAATGTATCTTAAAAGCCCTTAAACGTCATTGAATGCCCCGTGTATCAGAACACTCGTGCACATAATTATATGTACGGTAGTGAAATTTTACTTCGATTTTTCACGCAGGTATTCACTTACTCTGGGAAAACAACATTTTTATTGTGTTTCTTGACAATATTTGCATTCAGGGGCATAAATAGTTTTCGAGCACTACTGGGGTGAAATGATGCTTTGCAATATTAGCATATAAAACCAGCTGCCACATAATCTGTGCTGAGGGAAGGCTGTATTGTCGGAGGCACTGTCCTTCAGGTGACATGCTAAACCAAGGCCCAGTTTGCCTGGGCATGTGCGCATTATACGTCTCGTGGCGCTATTCAAAGAGGAGTAGAGTGTTCTCCCAGAGTCCCGGCCAACCATTGTCCCTCAACCAAGATCACCAAAACCAGACAATCTGGTTATTCTTTCATTTGCTGTTTGTGGGATCTTGCTGCTGTGCTTGCTCGCATAATAACTGCAAAAGTAATCTATTGGTCGAAAGCAATTTGTGATATCCTAAGGATGTGAAAGGAGCTATATAAATGCAAGGTCTGTCTGTCTGTCTGTCTGTCTTTCTTCATTCATGAGAAATTCCTCTGTCTGCCATTTTAATAAAGGCAGTAATCTCCATTAAAATAGTGGACAAACAAATTTTGCATCAATGTTTTAACACACCCGTTCCTAATATCACGTAGCACCCCTTCTAATTCAAGGTCTTATTTTATTCTAATATCTCAATTAAATTCGGCTTTCTAATGGTGAACCATTTATTACAACTGGGAGGTGTGGTCCACCACTCTACTACAATTTTTTTTAATATTCGCTTCTGGGATGTGGGCGTCGCTGGCAAGGCCAGCATTTATTACCCATCCCTAACTGCCCTTGAGAAGGAGGTGGTGAGCCGCCTTCTTGAACCGCTGCAGTCCGTGATACTTCTTTGTAACGGTTTGGTACAACTGAGTGGCTTGACTCGGCCAGAGGGGCAGTTAAGAGTCAACCACATTGTTGTGGGTCTGGAGTCACATATCGGCCAGACCGGGTAAGGGTGGCAGATTTCCTCCCCTAAAGGACATTAGTGAACCAGATGGGTTTTTACAACAATCTGATGGTTTTATGGTCACCATTACTGACACTAACCTTTTATTCCAGATTTATTTAATTAACAGAATTTAAATTCCCCAGCTGCCATGGTGAGGTTTGAACTCACATCTCTGGATAATTAGTCCAGGCCTTTGAATTACTAATCCAGTAACATAACCACTATGCTACTGCATCTACTACTAGCAATATAAATATCTATTAAAAATATTAAATTCTCTGTATCAACACTGCTTGATTAAACTTTGCTGCTCTCTCTGCTGTTGTCATTGATTAGATACATCACTGAATTTGTGGACTTGGGCAATGTCTCTGCTTTAAGAACATTTCGAGTTCTCCGGGCACTGAAAACCATCACAGTTATTCCAGGTAGGTGCTGTGGAACTATCTGAGTCTTCAGATCTTCCTCTTTCTTTATTGTAAAATAGATATGATGACGCTCTGGTTGTTAATTAATAAGTCCAATTTGTCAGGTGGTTGGTGCCAGATCATGTAGGAAAATAAATAATTCACTGGAGCTAACTGAGCTCCTAAATCCGCTTGATAGGAAGAATGCAAATACCTTGATAGCTCACAGACAAAAATATATCCTTTCTTGTCATTCTCACCTTCTCAGAGAAATGGGAGAGAGCAGTAAAAAGTCATGAAAATTTCTTTGAAGATCTTCAATAATTGAGAATACTTACAATTATTAACTGCAGTATTCTGAATGAACAGTGTCAGCTGTGGCTCAGTGGGTAGCACCCTCGCCTCTGAGTCAGAAGGTTGTGGGTTCAAGACCCACTCCAGGGACTTGAGCACAGAAATCTAGGCTGAAACTCCAGTGCAGTGCTGAGGGAGTGCTTCACTGTCTGAGGTGCCGTCTTTCAAATGAGTTGTAAAACCAAGTTCCCGTCTGCCCTCTTGGGTGGATGTAAAAGATCCCATGGCACTATTTCAAAGAAGAGCAGGGGAGTTCTCCCCGGTGTCCTGGGCCAATATTTATCCCTCAATCAACATCACTAAAACAGATTATCTGGTCATTGTCACATTGCTGTTTGTGGGCGCTTGCTGAGTGTAAATTGGCTGCCGCGTTTCCCACATTACAACAGCGACTACACTTCAAAAGTACTTCATTGGCTGTAAAGCGCTTTGAGATGTCCAGTGTTGTGAAAGGCGCTATATAAATGCAAGTCTTTCTTTCAAAAGCAATTGCACAGGGTGTTTTTGAGCTGACTAAGGTGAGGGGTATTAGTCCAGGGGAACAGAATTCTTCCTGTTTCAGTGCCCACTGTCATCATCAAGCACATTGACAGATGCAGAATAAAGCTCCCTTTAATCTGCTGCAACAATATGCCTCAGCGCTAACCTTAGAAGAGCATTTTGTGACAGTAATTCTATGTGCCAGGTAATGACTATCTCCAACAAGAGAGAGTCTAACCACCGCCCCTTGACATTCAATGGCATTACCATCGCCCAATCCCCCACCATCAACATCCTGGGGGCCACCATTGACCAGAAACTTAACTGGACCAGCCACATAAATACTGTGGCTACAAGAGCAGGTCAGAGGCTGGGTATTCTGCAGCAAGTGTCTCACCTCCTGACTCCCCAAAGCCTTTCCACCATCTACAAGACACAAGTAAGGAGTGTGATGGAATACTCTCCACTTGCCTGGATGAGTGCAGCTGCAACATCACTCAAGAAGCTCGACACCATCCAGGATAAAGCAGCCCGCTTGATTGGCACCCCATCCACCACCTTAAACATTCACTCCCTCCACCACCGGCGCACCGTGGTTGCAGTGTGTACCATCTACAAGATGCACTGCAGCAACTCACCAAAGCTTCTTCGACAGCACCTCCCAAACCCATGACCTAGAAGGACAAGGGCAGCAGGTGCATGGGAACACCACCACCTCCATGTCCCTCTCCAAGTCAAACACCTTCCTGAATTGGAAATATATCGACGTTCCTTCATACTGTTGTGTCAAAATCCTGGAACTCCCTCCCTGACAGCACTGTGGGAGTACCTTCTTCTTCTTCTTCTTAGGCAGTCCCTCGGAACCGAGGATGACTTGCTTCCGCATTAAAAATAAGTTCTCAGGTGACTGATGAGTCCAATGCGGGACCTACAGTCTCTGTCACAGGTGGGGCAGACGGTGGGTGGGGTACTTGGGTTGACATGCGCTCCTTGTGCTGCTTGTGCTTGGCTTCCGCTTACTCCCAGCGAAGAGACTCGAGGTGTTCGGCGCCTTCTCGGATGCTTCTCCTCCACTTTGTGCAGTCTTGGGGCAGGGATCCCCAGGTGTCAGTGGGGATGTTGCACTTTTTCAAGGTGGCTTTGAGGGTGTCCTTGACGTGTTTCCTCTGCCCACCTGGGGCTCTCTTGCCATGCCGGAGCTCCGAGTAGAGCGCTCATATCGGGCATGCGGACGATGTGACCCATCCATCGGAGCTGATCGAGCGTGGTCAAAGCTTTAATGCTGGGGATGTTGGCCTGAGCGAGAACACGGACGTTGGTGCGCCTATCCTGCCAATGAATTTGCAGGATCTTGCGGAGGCAGCGTTGGTGGTACCTCTCCAGTGCTTTGAGGTGCCTGCTGTACATGGTCCATGTCTCTGAGGCATACAGCAGGACGGGTATCACTGCTGCTCTGTAGACCATGAGCTTAGTGCCGGGTTTGAGGTCCTGGTCTTCAAACACTCTCTTCCTCAGGCGACCGAAGGCTGCACTGGCACACTGTGGGAGTACCTTCACCACACAGATTGCAGCAGTTCAAGAAAGCGGCTCACTACCTCCTTCTCAAGGGCAATCAGAGATGGGCAATAAATGCCGGCCTTGACAGTGATGCCCACACCCCGAGAATGAATTTTAAAAAATGTCCCACACCAACCATCCTGTGGTCTCTCTTAGTGAGATTGCCAATTAATGCCCCAATTAGGAACAATTTTAGGCCACGCGTTTTGTGCATTGCAACATTGACTACACTTCATGAATACTTCATTGGCTGTAAAGAGCTTTGGGACGTCCTGAGGTCGTGAAAGACGCTATATAAATGCAAGTCTTTTTTTCCTTTTAAGCCCACCAGGAAGTGGATTGGGACTAAACTCATTTTACATGGGATGCCTACAGCAAGCAGACAGATTTGATCTCCTGTCCCAGAGATGATTGGCTAGGGTCTAACCACTGCACCAGCCAGTTTCCTTGATTACCTGGGTTTTGTCATTTATCAAAACACATAATGCAATTTATTGATTCTATCAACGTTAAACTATTTACTCGGGGGAGCATCCAGTACAAAGAAGTAATACTTAACAAGAAGATAGTCGCAGTCTGTTCATTCGAGCCCCGGCGTTCCTTCCGAGTGACCGCGGCGCACATCTCCTGATGTAAGTTGTTGTGTTCCATTGACCGATGCTTGCTTCCTTGGGATCTTGCTGTGTTCCGTTGACCGATGCTCCTATCAATCTCTGGTTACACTGTGCGCGCTTTCGATGTTCAAATCCTGTACCTTTATACCCTTTTCCCTCTCGTTTTGCCTACGTGGCAGTAATTAACCCTTTGACACCTAGTAAAAAGTGTTGCTTCCCTCGTTAGCCATCTTATGACCTGGTTGATCCTTCTGACTTTCTCTACCCTTATCTCAGATGTTCACTTTTCACAGAACACTTCCTAGAATGTTGACGACACAGTCAGTCCATCCTATAGCTGTACCAATGAAGGATGTCTCCAACTCATATCTATCGCACTAGTTTTTATCTCTTTAAGCATAATATTGCTGAATTCCTCGTCTCCATAAACTTAACACAACATTCCATTACTTCAGTAATTTTAAACCGAGGTTTTTAGTCAGGTTGGCATAATCCCATCCTGCTTTGCTCTCAGCTATTCTCCATTTTATACCGGCTTTTAGGCTTTTAACATACAATTTCACATATTATAGTTATATAAAAATGGTTATAGAATCTTAATAATGTTTACTAAATCCTACAGGTACACCCTATCCTACATATTGAACATCTTTTAAATCTGGTATTATAGGCTCAGGATTCATTTTAACACACAACCTGTTTTTCTGTTCACTAGGGTTAAAAACCATTGTCGGAGCTCTGATCCAGTCAGTAAAGAAATTATCAGATGTGATGATTCTGACGGTTTTCTGTTTAAGTGTATTTGCACTTGTTGGTCTTCAGCTGTTTATGGGAAATTTGAAACACAAATGTGTGATATGGCCACCACCAGCAGAACTGCTATACAATGACACCTTCATAGAAAACGGGTCAGGGATGGACAATGACACCCTACTCGGTAACTACACCGGAGGATTCAACTGGGATGTCTATATTAATAACGAAGGTACAACACTATATTCCGATTAAATACATGTTCAAACAAAAAATGCTCCTTACTTGATTCCGTGAAAGTTTGGTCTGTTAAATATATAAACATATAATAAAGGATGTTTCTGCTACAGTGCAATGATCACGAACTGTGCCCTTACCACTGTGAAGGTGGAACCTAATTATTTTCTTTCTACTAAAGTCTACCCATTGCATTGAGCCACTTTAAGTCATCCTCTACTAGAGTTATACTGAATGCATAAAATATTTTTTCTAACTTGTTTCCTTAATTCTTTTTAAGGGATTTGTGTGTGTGTGTGTGTGTTTAGGAATGGGGGATGGACTTCCCTCCTCCCACACCCAACTTTTTTGCAACCACTGTCAGCATCAATCATTCTCGGTCAAGAATATCGTGGGTGCTAAACTGTCCCCACAATGTGCCTTAATCTCAATTTCATCGCCCTTTACTCCAATAACTGGGTAACAGCTCTCTTCTCCACATTGGCCAATCATTTGGGTTTTCTGCCAATTATTGTAAGTTAATGGCCGTGTACTGGCCGCGCTAGACGTGCTCCTATCTAGCTATCCAGCAAGTTAAACACTCATTCAAAAATAATTCTTCTGAAGCGGTTGCTGTTTTGAAGCTTTTACTTGAACAAATTTGTGAAACTGTAAACAAAGACAAAGTATGTTTTGTACATAAACTGAGTACTATACATTCGATATTACATAAGATATAAACATATTTACAACAGTAGAATGGACTAATTGTATAACTAACTAACATTTGAACTAACTTCTGTAACTATTAAATATTAACCTTTTATAAACATAGTATTATCAAAATATTACTCTGACAACATTGCTATTATGCTAAGAACCAAAGATACTCACAGATATTGCGCTTGGCCTAACATATGAAATCAGATTACAGTGGATTGTAAATGGAACCTCTCATGGCAGATTCTCCATTACTCAAGTCAGGTTCTTCCTGGCAAAACTGCTTCCTGGGGTCAACAGGAAGAAAGGTAGGCAGGTCAAATGACCTCTCACAGGAAGAAAGGAACAAAGGTCAAATGACCTCACACAGGAAGAAAGATCAGATGACCTTTCCAGCATACAAACTGTTAACACAATAACCGCCACCAGAGGGTGCTATTGCATGTAAAAATGTCCAGAATGTCACATAATGTCCATCGGTCCAGAACAGGCCGTTTTGAATGATTAAGAGCAGGGGGGGTTATGCTTGAACTGTATAAAACACTAGTTAGGCCACAGCTAGAGTACTGTGTACAGTCCTGGTCATCATATTACAGGAAAGATGTGATTGCACTAGAGGGGGTACAGAGGAGATTTACGAGGATGTTGCAAGGACTGGAGAATTTTAGCTATGAGGAAAGATTGGATAGGCTGGGGTTGTTTTCTTTGGAACAGAGGAGGCTGAGGGGAGACTTAATTGAGATGTATAAAATTATGAGGGACCTAGATAGAGTGGAGAGGAAGGACCTATTTCCTTTAGCAGAGAGGTCAATAACCAGGGGGCATAGATTTAAAGTAATTGGTAGAAGGATTAGAGGGGAGTTGAGGAGAAATTTCTTCACCCAGAGGGTGGTGGGGGTCTGGAACTCACTGCCTGAAAGGGTGATAGAGGCAAAAACTCTCATCGCATTTAAAAAGTACTTGGATATGCACTTGAAGTGCTGTAAACTACAGGGCTACGGATCAAGAGCTGGAAAGTGGGATTAGGCTGGATAGCTCCTTTTTGGCCGACACAGACATGATGGGCCAAATGGCCTCCTTCTGTGACATAAATTTCTATGATTCTATGATTGTGCTGTGGAAACAAGGCTTCGGACATCCAATCCCCTTTCACTTTAGAGAGGAGTAAAACCCTGGTCCTAAAGTTTAAAGGAAAACCTTTAATTATAATCTTCTATTAAACATGAATTAAATTATAATCTCCTATTAAATATGAAGATAAATTCAACACCTAACTGGTGTAGATTCCAGTCAGTCAAAGTTGGGTGCAGTAAATGGGGTGCACTAAATTGGAGACACTAATTTGGAGGTACGGTAGCATAGTGGTTTAGTTACTGGACTTAATAATCCAGAGGCTTGGACTAATGATCTGGAGACGTGATTTCAAATCCCACCATGGTCAGCTGGGGAATTTAAATTCAGTTAATTAAATAAATCTGGAATATAAAGCTAGTATCAGTAATGGTGACCATTGAAACTACCGGATTGTCGTAAAAACCCATCTGGTTCACCAATGTCCTTTAGGGAAGGAAATCTACCGTCCTTACCTGGTCTGGCCTATATGTGACTCCAGACCCACAGCAATGTGGTTGACTCTTAACTGCCCTCTGAAATGGTGGCTTGCCACCACCTTCTCAAGGGCAATTAGGGGTGTGCAATAACATAGAAACATAGAAGATAGGAGCAGGAGTAGGCCATTTGGCCCCTCGAGCCTGCTCCGCCATTCAATGCGATCATGGCTGATCATCCAAATTCAGTACCCTGTCCCTGCTTTCTCACCATATCCCTTGATCCACTTAGCCTTAAGAAATATATCTAACTCCTTCTTGAATATATTTAATGAATTGGCCTCAACTGCCTTCTGTGGTAGAGAATTCCACAGGTTCACCACTCTCTGGGTGAAGAAATTCCTCCTCCTCTCAGTCCTAAATGGCTTACCCATTATCCTTAGACTGTGACCCCTGGTTCTGGACTACCCCGCCATCGGGAACAGCCTTCCTGCATCTAGTCTGTCTAGTCCTGTTAGAATTTTATAAGTTTCAATAAGATCCCCTCTCATTCTTCTAAACTCTAGTGAATATAAGCCTAATCGAAACAATCTCTCTTCAGACATCATTCCTGCCATCCCAGGTATCAGTCTGGTGAATCTTCGCTGCACTCCCTCCATGGCAAGAACATCCTTCCTCAGAAAAGGTGACCAAAACTGCACACAATACTCAAGGTGTGGTCTCACCAAGGCCCTGTACAACTGCAGCAAGACATCCTTCTGCCTTCCTGTTTTTGCCACCGAAGTGGATAACCTCACATTTATCCACATTATACTGCATTTGCCATGCATCTGCCCAAACACCCAACCTGTCCAAATCATACTGGAATTTCTCTGCATCCTCCTCACAGCACACACACCCACCCAGCTTTGTGTCGTCTACAAACTTGGAGATATTACATCTAGTTCCCTCGTCTAGATCATTAATATATATTGTGAATAACTGGGGTCCTAGCACCGATCCCTGTGGTACCCCACTAGTCACTGCCTGCCACTCGGAAAAAGACCCGTTTATTCCAATTCTTTGCTTCCTGTCTGCCAACTAGTTTTCTATCCAAGTCAGTACCTTACCCCCAATCCCATGTGCTTTAACTTTGCACGCAAGTCTCTTATGTGGGACCTTATCAAAAGCCTTCTGAAAGTCCAAATACACCACATCCACTGGTTCTCCCTTATCAATTCTACCAGTTACATCCTCATAAAATTCCAGTAGATTAGTCAAGCACGATTTACCTTTTGTAAATGCCCACATCCCATGAAAGAATTTAAAAAAATAACAGAGAGGGAATTCGCTATCGACCTTACTGTCACAGTGGCAAAGATTATATTTGTTTATTAAGTTAGTGTGACTAAAAGTTTTGTGTGTTTCTTTTCAACATCAAGACAATTATTATTTTCTGGAGGGTGTTGCTGACGCTCTGCTGTGTGGGAATGGCTCAGACGCTGGGTAAGTTGCCTCCTTTTATTTTTCAATTCCAGCCACAACAATCACATTGTTAATCCGCAGAAACCTTCAAACTGTGTCTGCCTCTGGATCATTGTTTAAACATTAAGCAGCAGAGGAGTGAAACCAGAGCTGATGGCCAGGAATGCGCTGATAAAGTTGTGAGGAGGACACTTTGGGCAGGATTTTCATTGAGCCGTGGAGGCGGGATTGGAGGCGTGTGGGGGGTTAAAATCTTGAAATTGGGGGTGGGGGGGGCACGAACCCATCCTGCCCCCAACCCGCCTCCATGCCAGTTTCAAAGGAGGCGGATACCCGACCTGTGCTGGGACCCGCCTCCCCGAGGCGGGAAGGGGTTAGTGCCAATTAACTGCCTGTTAACAGGTAGTTAACAGGCAGTTTTTAGCCTAGTCCCTATTTTCATTGGTGAAGTGTGGGATTCCCGACGGCTCCAAACCACGCCAAGTTAGCAAGGCGAGCCGTCGGGCTGAAGGACTTGGAGGGTTCGAGATGTCCGGTGTTCAGGTGAGTGATGGGTACATGAGTGAAGAGGTAAGTGTGTTTGGTGTGTGTAAAGTGTTTAAATAAGTTTTACTTACCTTTTCAGCCTTCCTTCCTTCAGGTCTCGGGAGTCCCTCATCTCACTGGCACAGAAAGCAGAATGGCCGCGAGCTGTCAAAAGTTGCAGCATTCAGCTTTCTGTTCTGGAGAGATCTCTAAATCAGCCTGAGAGGAAGGAATTACCTTGGAGTACAGATTGTCAGTGTTTGACAGCTTCAAAGAGCTGTCAAACGCTGATATTTCATCTGTCAAAAGCTCTTGACAGATGAAATGTCAATCTGTGACGTCACCTGTTACCGGGTGGCCCTTAATTGGCCTGCTGAGCCCGCTGGGCGGGCTCAATAAGGTCAATCAAGTGAAAATCGCGTGGGTTGGCCACAACTCGATGAAGGCAGGACTACAACCCTGAAAGTTGTAGTCCCGCCTCCTACACGCCTCCAGTATCAAAATCCAGCCCGAAAAGTCGGCAAAGGGATATAGAGAGGTTCAGTGAGTGGGCAAACATTTGGCAGATGGAGTATAATGTGGGAAAATGTGAGGTTATCCACTTTGGTAGGAAGAATAAAAAAGCAAAATATTATTTAAATGGAGAGAGGCTACAGAATGCTGCGGTACAGAGGGATCTGGGGGTCCTTGTACATGAAACACAAAAAGTTAGCATGCAGGTACAGCAAGTAATTAGGAAGGCCAATGGAATGTTGGCCTTTATTGCAAGGGGGATGGAGTATAAAAGTAGGGAAGTCTTGCTACAACTGTACAGGGCGCTGGTGAGACCACACCTGGAGTACTGCGTACAGTTTTGGTCTCCTTATTTAAGGAAGGATATACTTGCATTGGAGGCAGTTCAGAGAAGGTTCACGAGGTTGATTCCTGAGGTGAAGGGGTTGTCTTATGTGGAAAAGTTGAGCAGGTTGGGCCTATACTCATTGGAGTTTAGAAGAATGAAAGGTGATCTTATAGAAACATATAAGATTCTGAGGGGGCTTGACAGGGTAGATGCAGGGAGGATGTTTCCCCTCATGGGGGAATATGGAACTACAGGGGCATAGTTTCAGGATAAGGGGTCGCCCATTTAAGACAGAGATGAGGAGGAATTTCTTCTCTCAGAGGGTCGTGAATCTTTGGAATTCTCTACCCCAGAGAGCTGTGGAGGTGGAGTCAGTGAATATATTCAAGGCAGAGATAGACACATATTTGAGCTACAGGGGAGTCAAAGGTTATGGGGAACAGGCAGGAAAGTGGAGTTGAGGCCAAGATCAGATCAGCCATGATCTTATTAAATGGCGGAGCAGGCTCGAGGGGCCAAATAGCCTACTCCTGCTCCTATTTGTTATGTTCTTATGCTGAACCCATCATCTTTAGAAGAGGAAGGCCAGGGGATGATATGACCGACATATGACACAACCGCCTGATATTAGTCATAAATCTCCAATCCTGTACGCAAGTATATACAGTATGTGCCTTTAACATAAAGGAGATTAATGGGGTTTGTGGGCTGCTTTTAGCTTGCTGGTTAACACATTTGTAGTAACTTCCTGTCTGTGCTATTTTAACACAACTGTCAATTTATTTTAAATGGTTGTTGTTAGTTGTGGCTCAGTTGGTATCACCCCTCACCTCTGAGTCAGAAAGTTGTGTGTTCAAGTCCCACCCCATAGACATTGAGCACATAATCTGGGCTGACACTCTAGTTCAGTACTGGATGTCATTCATCTCATCTACTGTTTGCATGGGCCTTACTCTGTGCCAATTGGTCTGACTGCACTTCAGAAGTAATGTGATGACTGTGAGATGCTGAGGATGTGATGATGGTGCCCATAGAAGCAAATTCTTTCTTGTATGAACAAGTTAATCATTGGTCTGTTGATAACCCCAGTGGTAATTTCTATGTTATAAAGTAGTCAAGGATCTGCCAATGAGCCATTAACAATGTCATGATTAGTATAGAATGCAGTCAACGGGACATACAGGTTTAGGGTCAGACATTCAGTGTTCCAGTCATGGTGACCATGTCCACGTAAAGATGATGGTCATGAAACAAGATATATTTAACAGACTGAACTGCTTCTCCCCAAAATTAGTAGCTCTCATATTCTGTTAGCAGTGGTTGTACGGTGAGTTTCTTGGCACATATTCTCGTCCTCCAAGTCTAATCTCAGATCCTCCATCCAATCCCAGTGAGTTTTATTCAGGATAATGTGTAACATTCCATGGAGTGACCCAAAGAATGTGAAGGTGGGTTTTGAACATGTCTTGCAATTAAAGTTAATTGTGATTCTGTCACCTTGAAGGTACTAGGTCAGTACAAAATGGCAACTAATATACATCAAATAAAATTGGATTTAGGAAGATGGATGTTCCCTGAAGTTGTCTGAATTATGATAAATTCCCATTTTTACATAAATTGGCTGTCATCAAACTACTCTGGTCTGTCCTTAATCCACCTCACCCCCACCTCCCATTTTGTTTTGTGGGGAAAAGAAGTGATTGTCCCATACAGGAGCTATTAAAAAAAGAGCAAGATGGAAGAATTTATCTTTCCACATTTAAGGATATATTGGAACTTCCAACTTTCAATGGACAGGACCTTGGGCGAGACTTTGCCTCAATGAGAAGGTGTTAACACCAACCTCCTCCTAGCTTACATAACTCAATCTCTTAGCCCAACATAGATAAAACTCAGTTGATATTATTTATTTTGCACTTGTCTTCTTTCCTGTGTCTTGTGTACTCCTGTACCATACATATAAAACCAGAATCTGGGAACTTCCCATTGAGCTATTGTCCTTGGGGTGGGGGCGGAGATTCCCTTCATTATGGCTGATATTGGAGGTTCTGTTGCCTTTATTCTTGTGAATTGCAGAAAATTCTTCGTTTAAAAATGGGTCAAGTAGACGTGATAATTTTTACCTTTGAAGCTCCTGTTAGATTAAAATCTAGAGGGCATTGCAAGTGGATGAAAAAACAACATAAAAAGTACACAGTTTAGCAGAGAACGCCTTATATATCGCTGCAGAGACTGTAATTTTCCTGCAGGTACTTCAGCCTGGCCATGGGATAACTCCAGGGGATGCATTTGGAATGAAACAAAAATGTGCTTACATGGTTAAGAAAAGTACTTTTAACTTTATTTAACATATATCCATGTAGAAGCTCCAAATTTTCTCCCATGAAATTAAAGAAGTGATACATGTAAAGTGTAGCCACTATTAATTCAATGCAACAGACAACAACAACTTGCATTTATATAGGGCCTTAACGTTGAAAGAAAGCGTATTCAGACAAAAAGTTGACGCTGAGCCAAAGAAGGAGATATTAGGAGTGGTAGCTATACCCTTGGTCAAAAAGGTAGCTTTTAAGGAGGATCTTAAAGGAAAAGAGAGAGATGGAGAGGGGGAGAGGCTTAGCGACAGAATTCCAGAGCTTAGGGCCTATACGCCTGAAGGCACGGCTGCCAATTGTAGGATAGAAACATAGAAATATAGAAGGTAGGAGCAGGAGTAGGCCATTCGGCCCCTCGAGCCTGCTCCGCCATTCAATGCGATCATGGCTGATCATCCAAACTCAGTACCCTGTCCCTGCTTTCTCCCCATATCCCTTGATCCCCTTAGCCTTAAGAAATATATCTAACTCCTTCTTGAATATATTTAATGAATTGGCCTCAACTGCCTTCTGTGGTAGAGAATTCCACAGGTTCACCACTCTCTGGGTGAAGAAATTCCTCCTCATCTCAGTCCTAAATGGCTTACCCCTTATCCTTAGACTGTGACCCCTGGTTCTGGACTCCTCCACCATCGGGAACATCCTTCCTGCATCTAGTCTGTCTAGTCTTGTTAGAATTTTATAGGATGGAGGATGTGGGGGCGCACAAGAGTTCAGAGTTGGAGCAACGCAGAGCTCTTGGATGGTTGTAGAGTTGGAGGAGTTTACACAGATGAGAAGGGATGAGCCCATGAAGGGATTTAAACATGAAGATGAAATTTTTAAATTGGAGGTAATGGGGGACCGGGAGCCAATATAGGCCAGCGAGCACAGGAGTGATAGTTGAGAGGGACTTGGTGCAGGTTAGGATACGGGAAGCAGAGTTTTGGATGGGCTGATGTTTAAGAAGGCAGGAAGATGGGAGGCTGGTCAGGAGAGCATTGGAACAGCAAAGTCTTTTGCCAGCAGATGGGCTGAGGCAGAAGAGGAGATGGCGATGTTATGGAGGTGGAAGTAGGCGGTCTTTGTGACGGAGAGGATATGGGTTTGGAATCTCAACTCGGGGTCAAATAGGGTGCGGAGGTAGTGAACAGTCAGCTTGAACCCGAGACAATGGTCAGGGAGGAAGATTGAATCGGTGGCGAGGGTACGGAGTTTTTAGCGGGGACCGGAGACAGTAGCTTCGGTCTTCCCAATGTTTAACTGAAGCCAATTGTGGTTCATCCAGGACTGGACGCCAAAAAAGCAGACTGACAGCATAGAGACAGCGGAGAAGTCGAGAGAGGTGGTGGAGAGGTAGAGCTGGATGTCATCAGCGTGCATGTGGAACCTGATACCATGTCCTCGGATGATGTTGCCAAGCGGGACAGATCTCAGTGTTCCTTAGAGGGTAAACAGATAGTGGTGGGAGGGAAGTCCATAATAGAATAATGATAAATGGATTCTGGATGGAGCAAGCTTGATGGGCTTGGTGGCTTTTTCTCACTTTTACAATAAATAGAATTCCAACCATAAAAGCGAAGCACTAATCCTTCCACTCACTGCGTTGGCCATTTTGGCTTCACTGGAGTAGCGGGAAGCTGTGCCGCAGCATATTTGGCATGGTATTGGGTGCATCTGCCGCACAGCACATGACTCAGTGTTGAATACGAGAGATGCTCGACCATATATGACACTGAATCTG
This sequence comes from Somniosus microcephalus, assembly GCF_052327205.1. Taxonomy (NCBI): domain Eukaryota; kingdom Metazoa; phylum Chordata; class Chondrichthyes; order Squaliformes; family Somniosidae; genus Somniosus; species Somniosus microcephalus. Next base: position 12,491,715 of record NC_141010.1, read on the forward strand.
ATAGTGATGTTCTCGGGTTAGCAAAGGAGGCCTGACTTCTGATATTTTCAGATGGGATAAGCAGGAACTGAGAATGTGGCAGCATAAATGTTCTACCATTAGTTTATCAAATGTGACGTGACCTGTAATATATTTCCATCCCATTTGAATGAGTGAACAATGCAAACTGATTTGCGTTAGTATCTTAAAAAAGGTCAAATTGGCTTGATCATCTTTAGCCTCAAGGAGGATATTGGCATCGAGAATGCTTCCAATTAACATTTTTTCAAAATATACCTGCGAGTAGCTGAGCCAAACAGACCAGGACAGTCCCAGGTTCAATATCTGCCTTGTAGAGAAAGAACCTGGATTTATATGAGGCTTTGCATATCCTCAAGCGTCAATTAATTACTGTTTTGTAGGCAAACACAGCGGCCAATTGGCACGCAGCAATGACTCACTAAAAGCAATAAGATAAATGGACGGTTAAGCTGTTTCGGTTGAGGGATGAACTCTGGCCAGGATGACACCCTGCACTTCTTCAAATAGTGTCATGGATTGTTCACACCTGCTGCAGTGGAAGACAGGGCCTCAGTTTAACATCTGCACTGAAAAATCGCACCTCTGATAAGGAAGTGTGACGGGACGGGACTTCCAGCTGCCAAAGTCCCCCCCAAAATTGACCTGGTCCAAAATTGTAGGATGGGGGTCATTTTCATTAATCGAGGTGTGTGGCCCACGGCTGTAGAAGCAACCAGCCAGACAAACGGGCAGTACGCAGAGTGGCTGAAGAAATCAGAGCACTTAATATTTTTGAATGTTCCTAAAAGGGAGAAAAGAGGCAGCTTTTCAAGTGTAATAAATCGCTCTGAGATTAATTGATTTACATTTCTCTCTAGCAGTCTTGTGGCCTTCCTAAGGCACAGTACAGACTTCTGCCTGCTCCCAGTAGTTGTGGGCCCTGCTGGAATTTGGGCCACTGGTTGAATGGGGTGGAAATCCCATTAGATTTGAGTTCCACCTGAAATTCTCGCCCCCGATTACATGGGCATAATCTTCCCATTTTATGCCCTCCCATGTCCCAGAAATGTTGGACCCACTGTATTCAATGCTATCAGCTGGCTGTGTCCAAGACTATTGTGATGGACTCACTTTATCGTTGCTGTATCTTCTCTTGCCTGCTTTAAGAGTATGGCACAGGCTGTTTCAGGTAAGCAGTGGGAATGGATGATCTAGTTGTGAAGTGTACTTACTAAATTCCAGGGGGTTCAAGACATCAAATAAAATATCTGCATTTTTTAAATTTCATTTTACAACCTGCAATCAATTGAGGGCCAGGCCTACAGCTCTCCAAATAATGTGAGAACCATAATAATAATAATCGGGTTGTTTTCGATCGTTATCTGCCTCCTTCTTGTAACATTTTTAACCTTGTATGTAAGTGTGCTGAATTTCCATATTCCAACTAGAAATCAGGCAGCAAAAAATAATGATCGGTGGTCCTGTGGGTATGACCAACAGGCTATAGGCCGAGATCACAAGCTCCAGTTCTAGCTCCACTCCAAGCATCAATTCCTTCTGCTGTGACTGTGTACAAAAAAAATCTAGAATGTATTATATTATTGAGTACATAATCTAAGATGGCACTTCAGTGCTGTGCTGAGGGAGTGCTGCACTGTCAGTCAGAGGTGTTTGTTTTTTTTGGAAGCGATGTTAAACTGAGGTCCCTGTCTGCCTGTTCAAGTAGATGGAAAAGATCCAATGGTACTATTTGAAGAAGCGAAGGAGAGTTTTCCCTGTGTCCTGGCCAACATTTATCTCTCAACTTTCACCACTGAAACAGATTACCTATTTATTTATCTCATTGCTGTTTGTGAGACCTTGCTGAATGCAAAATTGGCAGCCGCGTTGGCCAACATATCCCCAGTGATTGTGAAATTCTTTGGGGTGTCTTGCGGGCATTATTTCTTTGTTGATAGTGCTGTATGATAGATACCATGCCATCACAGTCTGCTGTTGATTCTTCTCTAATTGTTTATGTGCTGGCTTTTCCAGGAGGTGTCCTGAGGGTTTTGCGTGTATGAAGGCTGGGAGAAACCCAAACTATGGCTACACCAGTTATGATACCTTTGGTTGGGCATTTCTGTCACTCTTTCGACTCATGACGCAAGACTACTGGGAAAATCTCTTCCAGTTGGTAAGTGTTAGCAACCATCGTGTTGTGAATATATTTTGCTTTCTCAGAGCGAATGGGCTAAGACAAAGGAATAACCATGATCCAACCTTGTAGATTTAGATCAACCATTTACGGCACTGCCTCAGGTATAATTCCAGATACAATCTCTCTTTCTCTCTCTGTCTCTTTCTCACACTTCTTTAGAATCCCAACCTTCTCTTTATAGCACTTTTTATTTATTTCCTTTTTCTCCCTCTTTCTGTCTGTCACTCTATTTCTGTCTTATTTCCCCATCAGTCTCTTTTTCTTTATTTCTCTCTTACCAGATTTAATGACATGGTACTCTGCAAGGAATGTATTGCTTGTTCTGAAGAGGCTTCAAAAAAAAAACCTCATTTGGTTGTATTAGCTGCAATGCCACTATAAATAAAACTTCTGTTTGATTTCAGTCGTTTTATTTGATTTAAAGCTGGCGTGGTTTAGTGTCAGTGTGGCTCAGTGGGTAGCACCCTTGCTTTTTTTTTTGAGTTGTGGGTTCAAGTCCCACTCCAAAAACTGGAGCACAAAAATCTAGGCTGACACTCCTGTGCAGTACTAAAGGAGTGCTGCACTGGCAGAGGTGCCAACTTTTGGATGAGACACTAAAATGAGGCCCCGTCTGCTCTGTCAGGTGGATGTAAAAGGTCTCTATTTTGAAGAAGAGCAGGGGAGTTATCCCCGGTGTCCTGGCCAATATTTCTCCCTCAACCAACAACACTAAGAAAAAAACAGGTCATTATCACATTGCTGTTTGTGGGACCTTGCAAATTGGCTGCTGCATTGCAACAGTGAAAAGAAAAAAAGAAAGACTTGCATTTATATAGCGCCTTTCACGGCCACCAGACCTTCCAAAGTGCTTTACAGCCAATAAAGTACTTTTGAAGTGTAGTCACTGTTGTACTGTAAAATCAGCATAACATATAAAACAAAACGAAATGGTCAATTTTTTACTTTTACGTTGTAAGTAGCAAGTTATTTAAATGGTTGCTTCTATGTACATGGGTAAAACTTCTTTGGAATAAAACATTTAAAATATGGACAAAATTATGGAAGTTAATACAAGTCCTAGGGAGTGGGGTGGCGTAGCAACAGACGCGTGGGGGGGGGGGCGGCGGGGGGAGTAAGCCAATCGCAAGCACTGTGGATTCAGGGGAGCAGTCCTGCTCTGCAAGAACAATGTATGATATTTTTGTTAAAAATTCCCTGTTCAAAATTTAAGTTGCGAACAATGTTGCCTTTGATAGCATTTTATGCGGCTTATAATTCTGCTTCTATGTAATTAATATATTAAAAATCTTACATTTGCACGTAAATCGAGTCAACTTTTTCCTAATAATGAAAACGGTCTATTGAAATTTGTCACACTGTAATTACATCTTCTCCCACGTGGAGGCGCTACAGTGCCACCACTGGACTCATGTTAAAAATATGACTAATACAAAAAGAAAATACTGCAGATGCTGGAAATCTGAAATAAAAACAGAAAATGCTGGAGATACTCAGCAGGTCAGGCAGCACCTGTGAAGAGAGAAATAGAGTTAATGGGCTAGATTTTCCTGGAGCCGTCAGGCGGGGTTTCAGGCGTGTGGGGGGGAAATCCCGAATTTGGGGATCCCGACACCATCCCGCCCAAAACCCCACCCCACGCAAGTTTTAGGGGTGGCGGGTACCCGCCCCGCACTGGGACCCACCGAAACCAGGCGGGAAGGGATTAGTGCCAATTAACTGCCTGTTAACAGGTAGTTAACAGGCAGCTTTTAGCCTAATCCCTATTTTGAGGGGTTTCGTGTGGGTTTCCCGACGGCTCCAAACCATGCCAGGTTAGAGCAGGCGGGCCGTCGGGTTGATGGAGTTGGAGGGGTCGCGATGTCGGCGCTCAGGTGAGTGATGGGTGCATGAGTGTAAAGGTAAGTGTGTTTGGTGTGTCTAAAGTGTGTAAAGAACTTTTACTTACCTGTACTTACCTTAACAGCCTTTCTTCCTGTAGCCGTCGGGAGCCCATCACTCACCCGGCACTTAAAGCTGAACGGCTGCGATCTGTGAAAAGTGACAGCCTTCAACTTTGAGTGCCGGTAAGAGTTCTAACTGAGTCTGTGCAGAAGGACTCATGTCAGAATTCAGACTGTCAGTGTTTCACAGCTTCAAACAGCTGTCAAACGCTGATATTTCATCTGTCAAGAACTCTTGACAGATGAAATTGCAGTCTGTGATGTCATCTGTTGTCGGGTGGCCCTTAATTGGCCTGCTGAGCCCGCTGGGCAGGCTCAACAAGGTCAATCAAGGGAAAATTGCGCAGATTGGCCGGACGTCGATGTAGGCGGGTCAAAAACCTGAAAGGGGAAGTCCCGCTTTCTTCCCGACAGGTTCGGGAAAATCTACCCCAACGTTTCAGGTCGATGACCTTTCGCAGAGTTCTGACGCAGAGAAACGTTAACTCTGTTTCTCTCTTCACAGATGCTGTCTGACCTGCTGAGTATCTCCAGCATTTTCTGTTTTTATTTTATATTAAAAATATGACTGTCGGGCCTCTTGCCTCGCCGGCAATGGCCCGAAGGTACATCCTGGGAGGAGGGAGGGGGGTGAAGCGGGAACAGGGGTGAGGCTGATCGCGAATGCTGTGGCGTTGAGAAGCACTCTTGCTACTCCCAGCTCCACAGGAACAGATTTTGTAGACATTTTTCTCAACTGCTTTTTGTTGGCGACTGCTGTTTAGACCGCAGCAACGCTGAAGGATCCAGACTGGAGCAGGCTCGGCTCCTGCTCTGCTCATCACACTCCAATTACGGCAAGGGGGGCCTGGAACAGGCGTTAGGCCCCCCCCCTCAATTCCACATGTGAGGGGGGCCTAATGATTGTTCGAGGCGGCCCATAAAACGGGTGCAATGAGATCCAATTTCTACGCCAATATTTCCAAAGTTGGCCACTAGGAATGACATGCCCACACTCCTCCTCCGCACCCAAATGCTCCTGCATCATCCCAATGAACTCGGTGAAGCATCTTGGAGCTCCTGAGAGAGCTTCACAAAAGGGCAGCTTCCAGAAGTGTGTTTATGAGTTTAAGAAACTTCGAGCGATGCCAAGGTCCAAGGGAATCCCAAAGACAGGAATTCTCTCCAGATCACAAAATCAATTTTTTCCCACACCGTCTACACTATTATAATTAACAGTAAGCATAGTAATATATATTAGCATTCAATGCCGGGATCTATTTTTATGACACTTGGAATCAGGTTTGTCTTATCTTCGAAAATGACATTAAATGAATATTGCAAATCCTTGGATGTTTTTCACAAATTATAATATCTAATGGCGTGACAGCACTCTACGTGCAATTAGGTGTTTGCCGAGGGTCAAGGTTGCACTTCACCTCTGAGCCAGAAGGGCATAGGTTCAAGTCCTGCTCCTAGGGCTTCAGCGCATAATGTAGGTCAACACTTCAGTGTGGTACTGAGGGAGTGCAGCATTGTTGGCAGTGCTGTCTTGTGAATGATATGTTAAAGCGAGGCCCTGTCTGCCCTCACAGATGGATAGAAAAGATCGCTTGGCACTATTCGAAGAAGAGCAGGCCAATATTTATCCCTCAACCAACATCACTTAAAAACATTTTGGCCTAGAAATTCATTGACGCCACTTTTGGGGCGCTAAAGTGGGGCGTCCGCTAAAGTTTGCGGCCGCCGCCAAATCTATGCCACTTCTCCGATATTCATTAGCTTCGCCCTAGGAGTTCGGGCGAGCGCTAAAACTGCTGCTGGATGCCTCTCTTTAGGCGCTAAGCCGGAGGTGGTGATCGATAGCGCCGAGGCCGGGCGCAGCGCAGGTGCGGCCATCTCGTGATTGACAGCAGACACCCTGGCGCCAGCCAGCTCTTAAGGGGGAAGGGTCGACTGTGTCTGCTGCCACGCCCTGGATAGTGGAGCCCTCCAGCTCGGCCTGAACACTGCTGCTGGACCCAAATAGCGCCTGAAGACATGGAGAAGGCCCGTGAACGTGCGCAGCGCTTCTCAGAGCGTGATCTGAGTGTGCTGATTGCTGCTGTGGAGAAGAGGCGCCATGTTTTGTACCCGGACAATGGCAAGAAGGCGACGGTCCGCGTCTACAGGAGAGCCTGGAGGCATGTCGCCACCAAGCTGTCAGCCAACAGCGACGTCCCCAGGACCGGTGCCCAATGCCGCAAAAAGTTAAATGACCTCACACGCATTGTCAGGGTGAGTACCCTTTCCAGTGACCTCCTCATCCTTGCATGTGCACCTCATATTATGGGCAAAGGGACCTGAAAGCTCTAATGGCCAGCCTTCATCCAGCAGCTATGGCACAGGCATGAGCATCAATTGCACATTCTGCACTGAACACACTGGCCAAGCTATTCCACCATGGGAGGCAGTGCACACCAGATCATGGCGACACACTGGCCAGGCTATTCCACCATGGGAGGCAGTGCACACCAGATCATGGCGACACACTGGCCAGGCTATTCCACCATGGGAGGCAGTGCACACCAGATCATGGCGACACACTGGCCAGGCTATTCCACCATGGGAGGCAGTGCACACCAGATCATGGCGACACACTGGCCAAGCTATTCCACCATGGGAGGCAGTGCACACAAGATCACGGCGACACACTGTACTTAGAGGCCGTCCTTTCTCTTGCAGGCCAAGCTGGCGAATAATCGCAAGAGCCGGACTGCGACCGGGGGAGGCCGACCCCATATCCAGCCACTCACCGACCTGCAACATCGCGTGGAGCGCCTCATGGGTGGCCGGGTGATTGGGCCCATTGCATGTGGAGATGCCGACCCTGTTCTGGGCAGCAATGGTAAGGACATCACCTTTTGCACCTCTCTCGTCCCACTTGCGCATCAGATCTACATCCTTTGCCACTGTCCGACCAATGCGCTGAATGCCACCACTCATACATCCCGCACTGACGCCCTCTCCTCACTCTAAAGCTACTCTTGTGCCTTCCTGCTTTCAGATGGTGAAGAGGAGGTCCCTGAACTTGCCAGTGACAGACCCTCCGAAGAGGAGCAGGAGGAGGAGCAAGAGGAAGGCGGCCCATCAGGGGAACCCTCAGCCGCGGCCACCCAGGCCAATGTAGGGGACACGTCTTCCCTGGAGGGCAGCGTGGTGGAAGTGTCGAAGGGGAGGGGAGCTCCTGGGACCTGCGGGCTGCAGAAAGGCGGGAGGGGGGTGGAAGCTCGGCGGCCTTCTCCCCAGAGGGAGGAAGCGTCGGAGGGGAGTCCAATTGCTGGGCCCAGTGGCCTCCAGCAACGCAGGAAGGGTCGGCCAGCTCGGCGGCCTTCTCCCCAGAGGGAGAGTCCGGCCTCCAGTCAGGAGATGCTCTTCGCCGAGGAGATGGAACGCCTCGAAGACTTGTCCGCGGACTCGGAGCGCCGGCACACGGAGCTCATGGCGGCAGTGGCACGGTTGCCTGAGTCCATCGATTCCCTCTCTCGGAGTGTGGCCGAGTTCGGGCCCTCAGAGGCCACCAGTCGGGCGGAATACCGGGCAGATCAGGCAGCGAGTCGGGCGGAATTCGGGGCAGCTCTGTCAGCGACTGGCCAGGTGATCAGTGGTGCCGTCCAGTCACTGGTTGCTCTGATGCGGTCAGTGAACAGGTCAACACGGGCACTCACTGCTGCCACACTCGCTGTGTCAGCCAGGCATCGCCAGGGCACCCGGCGCGCTGCAGCAGCACAGCGATCTGTCCCTCGGCAGATTGGTGCGCATGCTGCAGTGCTGGCCCGGGCGAGTGCCAGTGTCTCAGGTGACCAGCGAGCGCCTGCCATCTGCCAGCTTGCCGCCATTCCTCCAGCCGCCACTGCCAGTCCCCCAGTGGAGCTGCCAGGAGCTGCTGCAGCGACTGATGCTGGCCAGCCAGAGCTGCAGCAATCAACAGCCGCCCGCTCGACGGCCAGACCTCGACTAGGCCGACCCCCAAGGGCATCTGCCGTCACGACATGTGCCCCTCAGGAGCCAGCCCCCAGCCTTGCAGCAGCCAATGGCCTTACTTTGAGGCGGAGCAGCAGGGCGGGCAGGGGCCACCCAAAGATGGCCAAGGCATCGCCCTAGCGGGCCAAATAGTCGAATGTGTGGCCATTTGTGTTTGTTTCTTGAGGCCGAGAATTGGATGTTTGTTTTTTGAAGGCTGATGATGTGATGTTTGTTTTTGACGAAGGCCGAGAATGACGGCCATTTTAGTTGCCCTATTTTGTTAATCCTCTCCAGGTTGTGGGAGCGAGTAATGAGTTTGAGTGTTTTTTGGGGGTTTCGTCTGTTTTTGGCTTTCATGTGGGAAGGGCCCAGAGTTTGTACAATAAACCATTTTATTTATTCACATTGTCCATGTTTGATCTTTGAAGTGTTTGTTGCCTTAACCGGCTGAGGGCTTGCGGAGCGGCTGCAATCATGTTCTATCATTGGCACAAGCCATTCCCTGACAGGGGGCCTAGAAGTGACGTTCAATAAGCCGCCGACGGGCGGCCCTTGGACCTTGTGCCTCCCTCCTGGGCTGGTACTCCTCGTCCTCGTTGTCCTCATGCTCCTCCTGCTCCTCCTCCTGAGGTGGTGGTCCAACGTGAGGTGGCAGTGCCTGAGTCCTGCGGATAGCCAGGTTGTGCAGCATGCAGCAAACGACGACGAATTGGGAGACTCGATCCTGCGAATACTGGAGGGCTCCCCCGGAGCGATCGAGACAGCGGAACCGTTGCTTGAGCACGCTGATTGTTTGTTCTATGAGGTTCCTCGTCGCTTGATGGCTCTCGTTGTATGCCTCTTCAGCAGGGGTCGTGGGCGCGCGGAGCGGGGTCATGAGCCAGGTACACAAAGGATAGCCTTTGTCCCCGATAAGCCATCCTCTTGGGGGAGGCTGTGCCTGGAACATGTCAGCCACAGTTGTCTGTCGCAGGATAAAGGCATCGTGGCTGCTGCCTGGAAAGCGGGCATTGACAGCTAGGATGCGCTGCCTGTGGTCACACACCAGCTGTACATTGAGGGAATGGTAGCCCTTCCGGTTGCGGTAATCCTCGGCATGCTCAAGAGGTGCCCGCAAAGCCACATGCGTGCAGTCAATGGCGCCCTGCACCATGGGGAAGCCCGCTATTCTTGCAAACCCCACTGCACGCTGCTGCTGCTTGTCCAGGGTCATGGGGAAGGAGATGAATTGATGTCTCCTTCTGAAAAGGGCTTCGGTCACCTGGCGGATGCAGCAATGCACGGCGAACTGGGAGATGTTAGCGATGTCCACAGTAGCGGATTGGAAGGAGCCGGAGGCATAGAAGTTGAGAGCCACCGTCACCTTCACTGCCACCGACAGAGACGTCCTGCGCATCAGCTGTGGCTGCAGATCTCTCTGAAGCAGCCGGCAGATGTCTGCAACCACCTCCCTTCGGAATCGCAGCCTCCTAACACACATCGCTGCAGACATGGTCAGATAGGAGGTCTGCTGGCGGTATACCCTACGTGGGTAAGGCCTCAGTTGGTGACGCCTGTTGCCCCCTCTGCGTCTAGCCAGGGCTGCCACTCTCTCACGGCGTCTGTAAGCCCTTCTGGCATAAGGCTGAAATTCAGCGTTGCCACCCAATGCAGCCCCCATTATATGCTGGCAAACACTGAGCTCTGAATGAAGGCAAAGATAATTGGTAAGCTCTGGCCTGAGCCAAAAATACCTGTCCAAGTGTTGGTCCAAACCAGTAAACTCTCCTCCTTGGTCTCTGTCCAAAAAACCGTTGCACAAGAGTGAATGCTGCAAAATGGCTGGCCTTTATACTGCTGGGTAAGTGCCCTTTAATTTGCGCTCCCCGCGGCCCGGCTGGGCTGTGTACCGTTCCACTTCACAGTCGCTCGGGCCGCCCGGCGCACAATGGGCCGGCGCGAGTGAAGTTCCGGTTCGGGGCGCACAAAAGGCGTTGCACTAGCAAATGACGTTATGATGTGCGCGCGCAGCAGGGCGCGCGCTAAGACTTTGCGCCGGCGCTAAATGTGTACTGAAGTTGGGGCGAGGCGCAGATCGCGCTGCGCCCGGCCGCTAAGCGCCTAGCGCTCGAAATCTACTCCTCCTAAGGCGCTAACGGCTGCCGCGCCCAACTGAATTTCTAGGCCTTTGTTTTTAATTATCTGGCCACTTATCTCATTGTTTGTGGGACCTTGCTGTGCACAAATTGGCTGCCAAATTTCCCTACCTTACAACACTGACTACACTTCAAAAAGTACTTCAGTGGCTGTAAGATGCTTTGGGACGTCCTGACGTCGAGAAAATCATGCCCCAGATTCCTGTTATGTGCTCCTGGTAGTTGAGGTTCCATGCACAGAACATAATTTTGTATAAAGTACCTCTATATATTTTTGCCATTGCATGAGATACATATTTCATTTGTTTTAACTTCTTATTCTTGTGAAGTCGCTGAATTGTGATATGGACCTTGAAATTATACTGTGTGACATTAATGTATGAACACTTAGCCTGTTTCAGTGAAACTCCTCTGTCTGCCATTTTGACTGTAATGTTAAACCATTTATTTTCAGTAAGTTAATGTTACAGGAAACTTTGTGATATCCGGCACCGACGGGACCGAGCTGTTGCCGTCCCATCAAAACTGCCAGACAAACCAGCGCTAATGTTAAAACATACGGAGCTTTTGAGCTCCGTATCTAGCAACAAACCCTGTTGCTTAGCAACAGCTTCTAAACAGTCGGCCGTAGCTTGCAAGCATCTCTGTAGCTAAGCAACAGCTTTAGCTAGACCTTGCAGAGCCTGACTGGTGAAAAAAAAGCAACAAAAAAAAACTTACTGAACCGACTCCTGAATTTTGCCGGTGGATCAAGCATTCCGGACAGTTAACCTCCGGATAAACCAAAGTTTCCTGTACCATTAAAATAACACATAAAGATGTGTTTGTATACAAATACCACTCATTGTAATCTCCAGGGCACCATTTTAAGCTCTTTTGAGGGAATACAACCATTTGTGTTTTAAAACGGGCTTTTTATTTTAGATTTTCTTGAATTGATAATGTAAGCCTATTTGTGGGTCATTGGATCACTACGGCTGACTGAGTCAAATGCTCAGTAACTCGAGCTGAGGATTTGTAGCTCTTAATAGTTCCAGGGATGAGAGATTACAGTCATGTGGATAGACTGGAGAGGCTGGGGTTGTTCTCCTGAGAGCAGAGAAGGTTGAGAGGAGGTTTGATAGAGATGTTCAAAATCATGAAGGGTTCAGATAGAGTAAATAAAGAGAAACTGTTTCCAGTGGCTGAAGGGTCGATAACCAGAGGGCACAGATTCAAGGTGATTGACAAAAGAACCAGAGGCGACATGAGGAAAAACTTTTTTACACAACGAGTGGTTAGGATCTGGAGTGCACTGCCTGAACGGGTGGAGGATACAGATTCAATAGTCGCCTTCAAAAGGGAATTGGATAAATACTTGGAGAAAAAAACTTGCAGGGACATGGGGAAAGAGCAGGGGAGTGGGACTAACTGGATTGCTCTTCGAAAGAGCCGGCGCAGACTCGATGGGCCGAATGGCCTCCTTCTGTGCTGTAATGTGCTATGATTAATTTTACTCATTTGTTGATGAGACCTATGTCTTACAAAAGGTCATGTCTTCACCTTGTAATCTAAACTTTCTTGGTAAAGGCACCTGTTACAAATGTTGGGCTTGTTCTACATATTCTCTCGAGCCAGTGTCACCGGTCCTTCCTGGAAGCGGACCCCGTGTCCTTTATGATCAGGGGTTTAACCTTTACTAACCAATATCGACCCCAAAGAAAGCATATCTTGTGGGGAGGGGCCATAACAATGAAATCCCTCAATATTATCTGGTCATTATCACGCTGTTGTTTGTGGGACATTGCTGTGGGCAAATTGGCTGCCACATTTCCTACATTACAACAGTGACTACACTTCAAAAGTACTTAATTGGCTGTAAAGCACATTGGGATGCCCTGAGGTCATGAAAGACGCTATATAAATGCAAGGCTTTCTTTTATATGAACTGGCTACTGTAATCTCACAGATGCCACCGGTAATCTAAACTTTCTTGGCAAATGCACCCGTTACACATGTTGGGCTTGCCACCGATAAGGGGTCGGCCATTTAAGACCAAGATGAGGAGCAATTTCTTCACTCAGAGGGTTGTGAATCTTTGGAATTCTCTGTCCCAGAGGGCTGTGGATGCTCAGTCGTTGAGTATATTCAAGGATGAGCTAGAGAGATTTTTGGACTCTAGGGGAATCAAGAGATATGGAGATCGGGCGGGAAAGTGGAGTTGAGTTCAAAGATTTTATTGAATGGCGGAGCAGGCTCAAGGGGCCGTATGGCCCACTCCTGCTCCTATTTCTTATGAAAGGTGGGCTGATTAACACTTTAGTGCGATGAAGCCAATTATAAGTCAGAAGACTAATTAATTTTATAAACAATAAGTGAACATTTATTGTAAATCTCACCTTCAGCTAATTTGTGAAACACTCTGTGTACCGTAGTGGCTCAGTTGGTAGCACCCTCAGCCCCTGAGTCATAAAGGTTGTGGGTTCAAGTCCCATTCCAGCAACTTGAGCACAACAATCTAGGCTGATACTCCAGTGCAGTACTGAAGGAGTGTTGCACTGTCGGAGGGGCTGTCTTTTGGATGAGATGTTGAACCGAGGCTCCGGATGCTGTCTCGGATGGACGTAAAAGATCCCGTGGCACCATTTTGAAGAAGAGCAGGTGAGTTATTCCTGGTGCCCTGGGCAACATCACTAAAAAAAAATAGATTATCTGGTCATTATCACATGGCTATTTGTGGGAGCTTGCAGTGCGCAAATTGGCTGCTACGTTTCCTACATTACAATAGTGACTACACTTCAAAAAGTACTTCATTTGGCTGTAAGGCGCTTTGGGATGTCCGGTGGTCGCGAAAGGCGCTATATAAAGGCAAGTCTTTCTTTCTTATAGAAAATAACAAATCTACCACACTCAGGAGGCCAAATGCACTCTTCTGACCATCAGATTCTCTGAAACTGTTTGGCTCTGACTTTAAAGAGATCACCCTCACTCTCCAGCCCTGGCTTCCCTCCCAGCTCCAATTAGACTGTTTCAGACCATGTGCTCCTTTGTTCATTTCTTAGCCCAACAGGAAGCCAACAGTTTAACTTTTCACCCTCCTCCGGCTCTTCCTGTCGGTGGATTTGCCAGTTGAGCTGCCAATCAAACTGGCTGCTGCCCTCCAAAGAATGGGTTGCAGCCAGACTACCCACTGCTGAGTATGCAGGTAAGCCAACCCTTCCAATATGTGCTTTGATCGAACATAAGAACATAAGAACAAAAGAAATAGGAGCAGGAGTAGGCCAATCGGCCCCTCGAGCCTGCTCCACCATTCAATAAGATCATGGCTGATCTGATCCTAACCTCAAATCTTCTATCACTCTGCATCCACCCGAACCCATGTGATCTCCCGGGAGAGGCGAAAAACCAGATAAAGACCCAATGGCCAATTTGGGAGAAAAAAATCTGGGAAATTCCTCTCCGACCCATCTAGGCGATCGAAATTCTTCCAGGAGATCACTCTGTCCCTATATTTTCTACAGTACTTACCTTCTGTAAAGGCGATCTCCACCCCAGCCAGGAACAGGAATAAAACCATCTCCTGAAATCTAACACAGAATTAGAACACAGTAGGAGCAGAACCAGGCTACACGGCCCCTGGGCCCACTCCACTACCCACAGGGCCATGAACATTCCGAACCTAGACTCATGTCCAATTTCCTGCCCGCTCCCCGTAACCCTTAATTCCCTTTACTTCTAGGAAACTATCTATTTCTGTTTTAAATTTATTTAATGATGTAGCTTCCACAGCTTTCTGGGGCAACAAATTCCACAAACCTACCACCCTCTGAGTGAAGAAGTTTCTCCTCATCTCAGTTTTGAAAGAGCAGCCCCTTATTTTAAGATTATGCCCCCTAGTTCTAGTTTCACCCATCATTGGGAACATCCTCACCGCATCCACCCGATCAAGCCCCTTCACAATCTTATATGTTTCAATAAGATCGCCTCTCATTCTTCTGAACTCCAATGAGTAGAGTCCCAATCTACTCAACCTCTCCTCATATGACCACCCCCTCATCCCCGGGATTAACCGAGTGAACCTTCTTTGTACTGACTCGAGAGCAAGTATGTCTTTTCTTAAGTATGGACACCAAAACTGTATGCAGTATTTCAGGTGCGGTCTCACCAATACCTTGTACAACTGCAGCAATACCTCCCTGTTTTTATATTCCATCCCCCTAGCAATAAAAGCCAACATTCCATTGGCCTTCTTGATCACTTGCTGCACCTGCATACTAACTTTATGAGTTTCATGCACCAGGACCCCTAGATCCCTTTGTACTACTGTACTTTCCAGTTTCTTGCCATTAAGATAATAACTTGCTCTATGATTTTTCCTGCCAAAGTGCATAACCTCACACTTTCCAGTATTGTATTCCATCTGCCAAATCTCTGCCCACTTACTTAGCCTGTCTACGTCCCTTTGCAGGTATTTAATGTCCTCCTCACTCACTACTTTCCGTCCCATCTTTGTATCATCTGCAAATTTTGATATGTTACACTCGCTCCCCTCCTCCAAATCGTTAATATAGATTGTAAAGAGTTGGGGACCCAGCACTGACCCCTGCGGAACACCACTAGTTACTGGTTGCCAATCTGAGAACGAACCATTTATCCCAACTCTCTGCTTTCTATTAGAGAGCCAATCCTCCACCCACGCCAGAATATTACCCCCAATCCCGTGATTTTTTATCTTGAGCAATAATCTTTTGTGTGGCACCTTGTCAAATGCCTTTTGGAAGTCTAAATACACTATGTCCACTGGTTCCCCTTTATCCACCCTGTATGTTACTTCCTCAAAAAACTCCAGCAAATTTGTCAAACATGACTTCCCCTTCATGAAACCATGCTGAGTTTGTCCTATTAAATTATGTTTATCCAAATGTCCCGTTACTGTCTCCTTAATAATGGACTCTAACATTTTACCAACCACAGATGTTAGGCTAACAGGTCTATAGTTTCCAGCCTTCTGCCTACTACCCTTTTTAAATAAGGGTGTTACATTAGCAGTTTTCCAATCTGCTGGGACCTTTGCTGAGTCCAGTGAGTTTTGGAAAATTATTACCAATGCATCCACAATCCCTACCGTTACTTCCCTCAAGACCCTAGGATGCAAGCCATCAGGTCCAGGGGATTTATCCGCCTTGAGTCCCATTATTTTACCAAGTACCACTTCCTTAGTGATTTTAATCGTATTTAGTTCCTCCCCCCCTAGAGCCCCCTGTTTGTCCAGTGTTGGGATATTCTTAGTGTCCTCTACTGTAAAGACTGATACAAAATAATTGTTCAGTGTTTTTGCCATCTCCATGTTTCCCACCATTAATTTCCTGGTCTCATCCTCTAAGGGACCAACATTTACTTTAGCCACCCTTTTTCTTTTTATATAACTATAGAAACTTTTACTGTCTGTTTTTATATTTTTTGCTAATTTACTTTCATAATCTATCTTCCCTTTCTTAATCAACCTTTTAGTTATTTTTTGCTGTCTTTTAAAGACTTCCCAATCTTCCATCCTCCCACTAGATTTGGCTACCTTATATGCCCTTGTTTTTAGTCGGATACTATCCTTAATTACTTTACTTAGCCACGGATGGCTATCTTTTCTTTTACACCCTTTTTTCCTCAGTGGAATATATTATTTTTGGAAGTTGTAAAATAACTCCTTAAATGTACACCACTGATCATGTACCGTCTTACCCTTTAATCTATTTTCCCAGTCCACTCTAATCAATTCCGCTCTCATACCTTCATAATCTCCTTTATTCAAGCTCAGCACGCTTGTTTGAGATCCAACCTTCTCACCCTCTAATTGAATATGGAACTCAACCATGTTATGGTCACTCATTCCAAGGGGATCCTTTACTAGGACATTTTTAATTAATCCTGTCTCATTACACAGGACCAAATCTAAGGTTGCTTGCCCCCTGGTCGGTTCAGTTACATACTGCTCAAGAAACCCATCCCTAATACACTCAATGAACTCATCCTCAAGGCTGCTCTGCCCAATTTGATTTGTCCAGTTAATATGATAATTAAAATCCCCCATAATTATAGCTGTTCCCTTATTACAAGCCTCAACTATTTCCTGATTAATACTCCGTCCAACAGAGTTGCAACTGTTCGGAGGCCTATAGACTACACCCACTAGCATTTTTTTCCCCTTATTATTCCTTATCTCCACCCAAACTGTTTCACTATCCTGCTCCTTTGACCCAATATCATTTCTCTGTATTATAGTGATTCCTTCCTTTATTAACATAGCCACCCCACCTCCTCTCCCTTCCTGCCTGTCCTTCCTGATTGTTAAATAACCTGGTATGTTTAATTCCCAGTCATGGTCACCCTGCAGCCATGTTTCTGTAATGGCCACAAGATCATACCCATATGTCGTTATTTGTGCCGTTAACTCATTCATTTTGTTAGGAATGCTACGTGCATTCAGATAAAGAACTTTCAAATATGTTTTGTAACACTTAGTTCCTGTTTTTTCCCTTTTTAGTACTTTACTTTTTACTCCATACCTTCTGTCGCTTCCTGACACATTCTGTTTTTTAATTCCCCCACTGCTACCTAAGTCTATGACCTTCTCTGTTGTCATTTCTATTATTTGCTCTCTAGAAACCTCCCCCCCACTAATTAGTTTAAAGCCCTCTCTACAGCCCTAGTTATATGATTCGCCAGGACTCTAGTCCCAGCACTGGCCAAGTGGAGTCCGTCCCAACGGAACAGCTCCCTCCTGTCCCAGTATTGGTGCCAGTGTCCCAAGAAGCAAAACCCATTTCTCCCACACCAGTCTTTGAGCCACGCATTTAACTCTTTAATTTTATTTATCCTAGCCATATTCGCTCGTGGCTCAGGTAATAACCCAAAGGTTATTACCCTTGAGGTTCTGTTTTTTAATTTGACCCCTAGCTGCTCATACTCCTTTAACAGAACCGTCTTCCTTGTCCTATCTACGTCGTTTGTACCAACATGGACCACGACAACTGGATCCTCCCCCTCCCACTCCAAGTTTCTTTCCAGCCCAGAAGAGATGTCCTTAACCCTGGCACCGGGCAGGCAACACAGCCTTCGGGACTCCCGCTCTTGACTGCAGAGAACCCTATCTATCCCCCTAATGATACTATCCCCTACCACTACAACATTTCTTTTTACTCCCTCCACTTGAATGGCCCCCTGTACCACGGTGCTGTGGCCAGGTTGCTCATCCTCCCTGCAGTCCCCGCTCCCGCCCTCACAGGAAGTAAGAACCTCGATCCTGCTGGACAAGAACAAGGGCTGCGTCTCCTTCAACACTACATCCTGGATCCCTGTACCTTCCTCACTCGTAGTCACACCGTCCTGTCCCTGACCACGGACTACATCTGCAGTAATTAACTTCATAGGTGTGACCATCTCCTGAAACATAGAGTCCAGGAACTTCTCCCCCTCCCTGATGTGTCGCAGTGTCTGAAGCTCGGTCTCAAGCTGCATAACATGGAACTTGAGTTCCTCTAGCAGCAAACACTTGTCGCAGATGTAATCACCGTGAGCCTCAATGGGGACCACCGCCTCCCACATCTCGCAATAGTAACACATCACCTGCTCCATTCTATATAATTAATTAAATTTCTTATTATTAGTTATGAAGACCCTGCCCAGATATAGATGATAATGTCACACCACTATTCAAAGGACTTACCAACTTAAAGGTATAAAAAACAGAAGGAAGAAAACCAACCAACCAGCTGATCACCAACCTCCTCCTTGAATACTGTCTGTGGGGCCTGTTTGGTTGACTCGTCTCGCTGCTCCACCTCCGCAGTGCTGTCTAAGCCTGGGAGTGGGGAACAAAACAGAGCAAAAAACACACCCTCACCTCCCACTTGCCCGAACTCTCCCACTTAGCAAAACTCCAGCACCACTCAATGCACAAAGCACTCCGTGCACTGCACTAGCCCCTCCCCTTTTATACCCGGATTCTACTTCCGGTTTAAACTGCCCAAGAGTTTAAAAAACCCTTAAAAAATGAAACTTACTTCAAATAATTGACTTCTTAACACACTAAAATTCACAAAATACACTTAAATGATTTTTCTCCCACTTAGCAAAACTCCAGCACCCCTCAATGCACAAAGCACTCCGTGCACTGCACTAGCCCCTCCCCTTTTATACCCGGATTCTACTTCCGAAGGGATGCCATTAAGTCTTTTCCTTCCATCCCTTCCCATACCCCCAACAATATTGGACACATCCCTATTGGGATGTTCAATCTAATGACAATGGATAAATTTCTCTCAACTGAAGCAAGCATTACTGTCAAGAAGTCGTACCATCCAAATTTAAATCCCCCGCTCCTCAAATTGCCATAGTGTCATGGGATCTTTCCCATCCACCTAAAAGGGCAGTTTAACGTTGCATGCAGAAGATCCCTCAGTACTGCACAGAATTGGCAGCTTAGATTATGTGCTCAAGTCTTTGGACTGGGGCTTTAACCCATGACCTACTGACTCAGAGATGAGAGTGCTACCACCTAGCGAAGGATAGTCGCAAGCACAGTTGGATCTCGTGTTAGTGGTTGCTAGATAGCGATGGTGTGTGACTTGGAGGGGGACCTAGAGGTGATGGTGTCCCCATGACATGACTACTCTTGTCCTCAGTATAAGGGCACAGCAGAAGGATTTGTTCTTGAAGTAATCTTGATGAGTTGCTGGAGTGCATTGTGTGGATGGTCGATATGGCAGCCAGGTGGACAGATGGTGGAGAAGGCGGATATTGAGCCTGGTGGCACAGTGCCAAACAAGCAAACTCCTCTGTCTTGTATGTCATTGAGCTTCTCAGGTGTTGTTGTGGCTGGACTCAGTAGCATTCCATCATACTCTAGACTTGAGCCTTGTAGATGGTAGAGAGGCTTTGAGGAGTGAGGAGGTGACCCACTTATTGCAGAGTACCCATCCTCTGCCTCGTTCTTGTAATCACTGAGTTGATATGATGCTGCAGTCAAAAGTGAAGGGAAGATGGATAGGCTTCCTCTTGATCGAGATGGTCATAACTTGGCACATATTTGTTGCAAATGTTGCCTACCACTTGTCAGCCCAAACCTGAATGTTATCCAAGTCCTACTGTAAGCAGACATGGCATGGGCTGCTTCATTATTAGAGAAATTGTGAATGGAGCTGAACACTATGGAATTGTCAGCAAACACTCCTGACCTTATGACCGAGGGAAGGTCTTTGATGGAGCAACTGAAGGTGGTTGGACCAGGACACTTCCCTGAGGACTTCTTGCAGTGATGTCCTGTGGTTGTCATAATTAGCCTCCGACCTTGTTCCTTTGTATCAGGTATGACTCCAGCTACTGGAGACGTTTTCCTTTGACCCTGTTAACCTCAGTTTTGCTAGGGCTCCTATGACACTCACCTCTCCTCTGGAATTCAGTTCTTGGGTCCATGTCTGGGTCAAGGCTCTGCTGTGCTGCGATCCAGAGCTGAATGATTCTGGTGAAACCCAAGTTGAATGTCGGTGAACAGGTGAGTGAGTAGGTGCTGATTGATGCCACTATTGATGACGCCTTCCATCACTTCACTGATGATTGGAAGGAGGCTGATAAGGCAGTAATTGATCAATTAGACGCTAATTATAGTTTATGGAAGTCTTCCTCAATATTCAGTTGCTTGGCTGCCCTCCTTAGCATCGCACCCCAGGTTATCTAAAGGCCAGAAAAATAACAGCAGAAAATAGCAGGGATTTATTCTCTTTGTTTTTTTAAAGACTATTCAATGTGATTTTTTTTGTTGGTATTTTAGCCAAAATGTGATGTCTAGAGTGTACTGCTACTATGACTAAATTCCCGTCGGTCGGCTCAGCAGCGACGATGGGGCCAAATGAATCCACTCCACGTTGTTGGTTCTGAACTAGCTGGGCTGCTTCAGTCATCTGTATCACTTTCAGTGACAAGTCACTTTTGACATTGTCTATCCAACGCTTCCTTGATCTTCCTCAGCTTCTTGTTCCATGTACCTGTGTGTGCAGGGCCGTGAAAGGCATTCTAGCTGTTTCCTTTCTTGAAACGTGCCCAAACCATCGCAGTTCTCTTTCTTGGATCTTCTGTATAAGTGTTGTTTCTTGTCCAAGTCATGTTCCCATTATATCATTCTTGATTCTTTGCATCCTGGATACTCCTAGTATTCTCTTCAACCAACTCATCGCTTCATAAACTCTTATCTTCATTTTTACCGAAATATCTTTAACCTTCCGTATCGTGCTTACTCTTCAAAAATCAGCAGAAGCAAGTCCAATCCTCCTTTTGATGTCTTCCTCACAACTTTTATATGTGTAGAATGTGTCTGACTCAAAACTTTCATATAAATAGATAGAAAATGCATTTCTTTCTGCATTAACTCATTGACCAAAAAAAACACACAACAGCTGATATGCTGCGATGGAGGAGCAGATGGTGCATGGTATCATGTAATCATTATCGTGACTTGGGTTACACCATATCTACCATTGAGCTTGATGCATGAAAATAAAAAGGAAAGAAAGTAAGATTATATCACGTAAATAAAACCAAGTGAGTGCAAGGCAACAACTCATCCCCCGGTTCTGGTAATATTCAATACTGTTTGAGCTTTGCTTTTAACTATCCTATAATTAGTTCTGCCCCAGTATATTGAGAAGGTGTATAGAAATCTAGGAATTGCGAGACAAAAAAAGACCAGGTTCCATCTAGTTCGCCTTTTACCATCTTTATAGTCACATGATACAATGATAATGGAGTTGTTGACAATTCATGGCAATCAATCTCAATCAATTAGTCTACAACAGACCCAGGCATGAGGCGAGGAAACCTCTGGTGGGAATCTTTGGGAACCATAGGTGCAAAGTGTGGTAAACCACGTTCACTATCGTATCACTGTTAGTAGTTAGCACTGTTCACCACTGTTCGTTATAACTGTATCACTGACCACTATTGTATCACGGTACGAGGTCGCCTCTTGCCACACTGCTATACCTGGGATGACCACTGCCGACTCCGCCTTGGCTCCACCCACCAGGCCAGGTATAAAGGTGAGCGACTGGCTGGTATTCCTCCTGCTTGGATCGGATCACCCACGAGAGTGGGCTGTTATTTAGTCAATAAAAACCTTTAGTCACCTTCGTAACTCTTCGCCTTTTATTGGAGGAATTGATAGGTATATCAATTTTATTGACTAAATTTAATGATGTCCGACAACGAGTCACAACCGGCGGAGGAGCCACCAGCGCAGCTCCCAGGAGCACAGCCACACCAGCCAGCTTGGCTGCGAGCCCTCAGACCGCCGTACCTGGACCTGAACCCACGAGCAGCAAACTCAGCCGCAGACTTTAAACACTGGCTGGTCTGCTTCGAATCATACCTGAGAGAATCCAGCGTCCCTCAGGCATCCAAACTAAGTGTCCTGCAGGCACAACTGAGCCCGAGAGTATACACTCTCATCGAGGACATGACTACCTACGAGACCGCCATCAACCTGCTGAAACAGAAGTACCGGACCCCGGTAAACTACATGTACGCTAGGCACCTCCTAAGATCACGGCCGCAACAGCCAGGAGAATCAGTAGCCGAATTCTCACAGGCGCTATATGCACTCGCCAGGAACTGTGACTTTAAATCGGTGTCGGCAGCTGAAAATACTGAAGATAATATCCGCGACGCATTCCTGAAAGGCCTACGGTCCGAGTACTCACGGCAAAGACTGCTGGAAGCTAAAGACCTCAGCATGGAAAAAGCTGAAGCCCTCGCTATCTCCCTGGAAGTGGCCCACCAAGATCAGGAAGCATTCACCAGGTACTGCTCGCGACCCTGGGACTCGGGCCCGACCCCTACCACAGCACCCTTCCCAGCGCCGCCCCCGGGACCTACCTCTGCGTCGGCGTCCCGGACCCGACCGGCCCCGCCACCCCCGGCACCGGCCCCGACATCGGGCATCCGCGATCGGGCCGCCGGCTGTTTTTTTTGTGGCCAGGAGAAGCACCCGAGGTCGCGCTGCCCAGCCAAGAACTCCATATGTAAAACCTGCCTGAAGAAAGGCCACTTCTCCAAGGCCTGCAGGAGCGGATCCTCAGAGGCCAGCAGTGCCGCATGCGAACTATGGGGGCGGCCATCTTCGTTTAGGGCAACTGAGGCCAGCATCCCCACACATGAGTCATGGGGGCGGCCATCTTTGTTTAGGGCAACTGAGGCCAGCATCCCCACACATGAGTCATGGGGGCGGCCATCTTTGATTAAGGCAACCGACCCCAATAGTGCCTCATGGGGCCCTACCTCGTGGGAGACGCCATTTTACTCACCACGCCCGACCGCCTCGCCCGCAGATGACAACGACTCGCTCAGCTACACACTAGCTTCCGTCACCCTGGACCAAGCCCGCCCGCACCATCTGTCCAAGTCAATGATGGACATCAAAGTGAACGGCCACGCCACGACCTGCCTGTTCGACAGCGGAAGCACGGAGAGCTTCATCCACCCAGACACGGTGAGCCACTACTCCCTCTCTGTCCTACCAACGCGCAGCCGAATCTCGATGGCATCGAGGTCCCACGCCACGGACATCAGCGGCTACTGTGTCGTGACCCTGTCGGTTAAGGGCACGGAGTATAAAAACTTTAAACTCCTCGTCCTCCCCCATCTCTGCGCTGCCGTCCTACTAGGGCTGGACTTCCAATCCCACCTCCAAAGCGTAACCCTAGCATACGGTGGACCCCTCCCCCCACTCACAGTCAACAACCAGCAAACGTTAAACCGCCCACCGCGTAACACCTGCAGCCTCTCCACCCTCAAGGTCCCGCCACCCTCTCTGTTTGCTAACCTTACCCCTGACTGCAAACCCGTCGCTACCAAAAGCAGGCGGTATAGCGCCGGGGACAGAGCCTTCATTAGCTCTGAGGTGCGGCGCCTCCTGAAAGAGGGCATTATCGAGGGGAGCAGCAGCCCCTGGCGTGCCCAGGTCGTAGTCGTAAAGACCGGCGATAAAAACCGCCTGGTCATCGACTACAGCCAGACCATAAACAGATATACCCAGCTGGACGCATACCCCCTCCCCCGCATATCTGACATGGTCAATCAGATTGCACAGTATAAAGTATTCTCGACCATCGACCTGAAGTCGGCCTACCACCAACTCCCTATCCACCCTGAGGACCGCCAGTATACCGCCTTCGAGGCGAATGGGCGCCTATACCACTTCCTTAGGGTCCCCTTCGGTGTCACTAATGGGGTCTCGGTCTTCCAAAGGGAGATGGACCAGATGGTTGACCAGAACGAACTGCAGGCTACATTCCCCTACCTAGATAACGTCACTATCTGCGGCCGCGACCAGCAGGAACATGACGCGAATCTGGAGAAATTCCTCCGTACGGCCCAACGGCTGAACCTCACCTACAATAAGGAGAAATGCGTGTTTAACACCACGCGCCTTGCCATCCTCGGCTGCGTAGTGGAGAACGGAATCATCGGCCCCGACCCAGAAAGAATGCGCCCCCTCATGGAGCTACCCCTCCCCCACTGCCCTAAAGCACTTAGGAGAACCCTGGGGCTTTTCGCCTACTATGCCCAATGGGTACCCAATTACGCGGACAAAGCCAGACCCCTCCTGAAAGCCACTTCCTTCCCCCTCACGGAGGAGGCGTGCGCGGCCTTCTCCCTCATTAAGGGAGACATAGCCAAGGCCACGATGCACGCAGTGGACGAGTCCATCCCCTTTCAGGTGGAGAGCGACGCATCCGACTTCGCCTTAGCCGCCACCCTAAACCAGGAGGGGAGGCCAGTGGCCTTCTTCTCAAGGACCCTACAGGGCCCCGAGATCCGACATTCGTCGGTCGAGAAAGAGGCCCAGGCGATCGTGGAGGCAGTACGGCGCTGGAGGCACTACCTGGCAGGCAAACGATTTACCCTCCTCACCGACCAGCGTTCGGTGGCTTTCATGTTTAATAACAAGCTGAAGGGCAAAATCAAGAATGACAAGATTTTGAGATGGAGAATCGAGCTCTCCACCTACGATTATGAGATCTTGTACCGGCCAGGCAAGCTGAACGAATCCCCTGATGCCCTTTCACGAATGACATGCGCCAGCGCGCATATCGATAGGCTTCAGACCCTCCACGACCAGCTCTGCCACCCCGGAGTCACCAGACTCTACCATTTCATTAAGGCCCGCAACCTGACCTACTCCATCGAGGAGGTCAGGACCATGACCAGGAACTGCCAGACCTGTGCGGAGTGCAAACCGCACTTCTATAGGCCGGACCGAGCAAGCCTGATCAAGGCCACCCGCCCCTTCGAGCGCCTGAGCATCGACTTTAAGGGGCCCCTCCCGTCCTCTGACCGTAATGTGTACTTCCTCAACATCGTTGATGAGTACTCCCGTTTCCCCTTTGCCTTCCCCTGCCCCGACATGACCAGTAGCACGGTCATTAAGTGCCTGAATGCCCTCTTCGCCTTGTTCGGGTTCCCGAACTATATACACAGCGACCGGGGCTCCTCCTTCATGAGCGAGGAACTCCGGCAATTCCTCCTAGAGAGAGGTATTGCAGCAAGCAGGACCACCAGCTACAACCCCAGAGGTAACGGTCAGGTGGAAAGAGAGAACGCGACGGTATGGAAGGCCGTCCTCTTAGCCTTAAAGTCTAAGGGCCTCCCAACCTCCCGCTGGCAAGAAGTCCTCCCGACAGCGCTGCACTCCATCCGGTCATTACTTTGCACGGCCACTAACACCACCCCCCATGAACGAATGTTCGTTTTCCCCAGGAAGTCGACTACGGGAACCACTCTACCAACCTGGCTGACCGCCCCGGGGCCGGTCTGGCTGCGGAAACACGTGAGGACCCATAAAACGGACCCCCTGGTCGAGAGGGTGAACCTCCTGCACGCCAACCCCCAGTACGCCTACGTGGCGTACCCAGACGGGCGGGAGGACACTGTCTCCCTACGAGACCTCGCACCCTCAGCCGATCCGGAAACACCGCCACCACCCCCCCCAACCTCAGTCCAGGTAGACGGCATGCCGGAACCCCACGAGCCCTCGCCGACCACGCAAACACCAGCATCAACACCGGATAAGGCACCAGCACCGGATAAGGCAACACCACCGCTGCGGCGATCGGAGAGGCTTACGAAGCCTCCGGACAGACTGACCTACCAGAATTGGTAGTACACTTCACCCCGCCGGACTTAATTCTAAACAAGGGGTGAATGTGGTAAACCACGTTCACTATCGTATCACTGTTAGTAGTTAGCACTGTTCACCACTGTTCGTTATAACTGTATCACTGACCACTATTGTATCACGGTACGAGGTCGCCTCTTGCCACACTGCTATACCT
The DNA here is from genome assembly GCF_052327205.1 of Somniosus microcephalus. Lineage (NCBI taxonomy): Eukaryota > Metazoa > Chordata > Chondrichthyes > Squaliformes > Somniosidae > Somniosus > Somniosus microcephalus. Next base: position 12,517,336 of record NC_141010.1, read on the forward strand.
GGGATGACCACTGCCGACTCCGCCTTGGCTCCACCCACCAGGCCAGGTATAAAGGTGAGCGACTGGCTGGTATTCCTCCTGCTTGGATCGGATCACCCACGAGAGTGGGCTGTTATTTAGTCAATAAAAACCTTTAGTCACCTTCGTAACTCTTCGCCTTTTATTGGAGGAATTGATAGGTATATCACAAAGTCACTTGTTCCTCCCAAGCATGCCACACTCATGTCTCAAATTACTCAGACACTGTATCCCAAAATATTATTTCCTGAAAGAAACCTATCTAACTTGCATTTGAATGCATCAATACTGTCCTGAGGGAGCCTGTTCCATAAAGTGAAGTAATGTTTCTGCAGATTAGTTCTGAATTTACTCCCCTTTAAGCCGAGTCTTCTGGTTGTACTGTTCTAGACAAGGTGAAATAGCTTGTCGTGATCTATCTTATCTAGAATCCTAAAAACTGCAATTACATCACCTCTCAACCTTTTCTTTTTCAGTAAGAACAGGCCCAATTTACATAATATCCAATCCCTCCATCCCCTCAATCATTCTGGTTGCTCGCTTCTAAATCCTTTCAATAGCGACAATATCCTTTTTGTTATGCACTGGCCAGAACTGTATACAGTATTCTAAGTGCGATCACACCAATGATTTATAAAGTGGCAGGTTTACCTCACTTTATCGGCTCAATATTGACCTTTCAACACATCCCAACACCTGATTTGTGTTACTTGCTGCCAGCAAGCATTGTTGCGATGGCTTCAATTTATTGTCAATCTGGACCCCCGGATCTCTTTCATCTTCCCTGTAGTAGTTTCTTCCTGGTATTTTTGGTGAGACAAGATATGGCATGAATGTCACAATTTCATTTTGTTACAAATATAGCAATGATGTCCCACACAAGCCATTGGCAAGCTGTAGAAAAATATAACCTCCTGTACCGTTTGAAATAGTTTTAGAGTTGCCTTGTACTGTACAGTCCTACGGTGTGTTCTTTGTCATCATATCTGTTAGATTCATTTTTATAGAATGTGATCTTGTAAATTCCAGCTGGAAGTCGGGGCAAAGATCCATTTTCATTTTAAATGCTGCTTTTTTTCATCGAATATCTATTTTGTGCCACTGTATTTTTTGTTACTTTATCACCCTATGAATGAGGCTCTTGTAATGTTCACAACTTTACATTAATTATTCGCTTCTAAAATGACTCCACTGATGTCAGACATTCTGTGTGATGTTGTGCCTCGTAACTTACTGCTGTCCATTAGCAATGACCTCATTACCTGTTTAATCGGGGCTGATTTTGCCAATGGGGGCGTGTTGGAGGCGGGACTGCTGTTTGTCGGGTTTTAGTCCCACCTCCATTGACTTGTGGCCAACCCACACTATTTTTCCTTGATTGACCTTGTTAAGCCCGCCCAGTGGGCTTAGCAGGCCAATTAAGGGGAAGCTGGTTGCAGAGAACATCAGCGTATGACGTTTCATCTGTCAAAAATTTTTGACAGATGAATTGTCATCGTTTGACAGCTCTGTGAAGCTGCCAAACACTGACATTCTCTGTTGTTTGGTGAGTTCTTGTACTCAAGGCTCACCAAACCTCTTTTGTGAGCAGAAAGCACATGGTTGTTGCATCGGAGAATGCAGCAGCCATTCTGTCATCTCTGCCGTGGAGATGCCGGAGCCTCCACATCCCCAACGATTGAAGCCTGCAGGAAGAAACAAAGGGAAGGAAACTTTTTCCATCACTTTTCACTCACCTCACATACTTACCTCTCCACACTTGCACCCATCACTCACCTCCACAGCGCACTTTTGGACCCCTCCGACCCCCGCAGACCCACTGCTCGCCTCGGTCACCCTGGTGGGGTTTCCCGACATCGGGAAGCCCGCGCCTCTGCTGGAAAAATGGGGATAATTCTCTTAACTGCCTGTTAACAGGCAGTTAAGTGGCTGTAATCCCCTTCCCACCTCCAGGAGACGCGACCCGGCGCGGGTCAGCTACCCGCCTCCTGGGAAGATGGCACAGAGGCGGGTTGCGGGCGGGATGGGTACCTGCCCCCAGATTCTGCCATTTTCCCGGCAGTCCCGCCTCCAAACCCGTCTCCCCAGGGCTGGCAAAATCGCCCCCATCAACTCACTTTGACACAATACCCACTGAAAGAAAATGTGCACTTAACAGCAAAGAACAGATGGGCTCGTGCGGGTTATTCAGAAATGTGTACAGATATCTTGCTAGCATGGGGTTTCTATTTGTTGGATATCTCATGTACTTCTATGATTCACTCTTCACTAGCCATTTTCTACATATACAATGGTGGTTAACAACATCTTATTTTATAATGGGACTCAAAGGCATTTAACTGTCCGCGGAGAGTGAGTTTCTGAGACTATCATTCCAGTCCCATGGAGTAAACAGTTCAATTTTAGTGTGGGGCGGGTATCTGGAGAAGGAAGCTTCAACACAGAGATGAGCAAATACCTCCAGGTGCTATCTTAACACTTTTATATTATATCAGTTACCCCATCACAGAAAGTTAAACTATGAACTTCAGAGGAGTTAGAAAATGCCGGATTCAATTAACAAACAAATGGATCCAAGAGTTGTCATGGAAACAGACACTATTCTATCCAAAAGAGTCATTGTTAAAGATTCTCCCTGCCCAGATAGAATGCCTTCTGGCTAAATAAATCAATACTCTTGATTGGTGATGAATGTTATAGTGCTATATAGTAATGGTTCAAAACTATTAGCAATAAAACTGTATGGGTAGATTGATGCTTCAAAGTAGATAATCCTAGCTGAATCAGACTCTAGTGCTGTTCTAAATATTAAGCAATTGCCTTGAAAATATTAATAAGGTATCATCACAGATATTATTGGCCAGAATTTACTGTCAAACGACGCTCACCGTTATTTGTGCACAAATCACACAGCAACTTCAGGCGAGGGCAGATGCACGGTTGAACGCGAAAATCCGTAAGTTGCTGACTGAGATGTGCCGCTCCACCATTAGCTTCCCGAAAACGGCATCTCGCCGTCCGACTCACCATTTTATTGCTTTAAATGGTGTGAAGTTCTTGGCCTTGCACGGTAGACACGAACTCACCACAGAAAGTTAGGGCGTCTCTATTCCAGTCTAATTACCCATTATAATGGCGTGATAAGTCTTAATTACTGCCAAACAACATCTCTAGCACTGAAAATTAACTATGACAAGTGTGGAGTCTCACCCCTTCAGTTTTTAATTGTTGTTGGAGATTTAAAAACAATGTAAATTACATTTTTTTAACTTTTTCTTTCTGTCTCTTTTCTCTCTCTCTTAATCCAACCTTTCTTTCCCTCACTTTATGTCACTTTCTGCACCTGATTTAACATTGAATTCAATATTCTAACTTGCACTTTCTGGTTCAAACTCTCTGCTGTTCATTAACAATTCTTGGTTAAGGAGAATCATAGTTGGTTGCCCTATTCACACAGGTCCCAGATGTCCTGAAGAGGGTGCTGCGCCATTTCGATCTCCCACTTGCAGCAACGTGCCGTGCAAAAGCTCCTGGAAATTAAACGGGCAAGAGCAAGTCTAACTAACGGCGATTGCCATTCTCTGGTTAGAGTAAATACTGGCCCAATGTATGTTAATGATCGATAAACACACAATGCATTTATGCAATTTTCATTGAAAAGTGGCATTGTGCAAGAAAAACACCAGTATGCACTGTGTGTAGAGTGATGCATGGATTTTCTGAGCACACGCTTTTCCCATAACAGTGATCATTCCCTTCTATTATTGACACAGTGGATCCTCACAGACCCCCATTCTGGTGCCATGTTCTCCCAGGTAAACATCATCAGCACCAAAAGGATGATTTAAAAGCCATCTATATGCTCCTTAAATCAAAACTCTGATAAAAGGTCCAACGTCAGAACTCAACAGCGACTCCATATTTCCATGGCTTTCCACACATGTTCAGCCTCTTAACTTTCCTCATTTGCAAATGGCAGTGCTGTGCAATTCATTGGAAGTTTAGTGCGAGGTTCTAGATGTATCTCCGGTGTCATATTTACAAAGAAAAGAATGTGATAGGCACTGTCTAAGGAGGAAATTGTCATCTTGTGTTTCTCCTACAGACTCTTCGTGCCGCTGGGAAAACCTACATGATCTTCTTTGTGATCATCATTTTCATTGGGTCCTTTTATCTGATCAACTTAATCCTGGCTGTGGTGGCAATGGCTTATGCTGAACAAAATGAGGCCACCCGCCTGGAGGCCGAGGAAAAAGAGAAAGAGTTTCAGGAGATTATGGAAAGCATTAGGAAACATCAGGAGGAACAAGAAGCTCAGGTATGTGAGCCATTTATATTTATTTATTGTGTTTGTTTATTTATTTATTTAGGGAGTCAAGTGTTATGGGGAGCGGGCAGGGAAGTGCAGTTTGAGGCCAAGATCAGATCAGCCATGATCTTATTGAATGGCGGAGCAGGCTCGAGGGGCCAAATGGCCTCCTCCTGCTCCTACGTCTTATGCTTTTATTCATTCATTCTCGGGATGTAGGCGTTGCTGACATTTATTGCTCATCCCTATTTGCCCTGAGAAGGTGGTGGTGGGCTGCCTAGTTTGTAGCAGTTTGATACAACTGAGATCCTTACTGAATGATTTCAGGGTCAACCACGTTGGTGTGGCACTGGGGCCACATATAGACTAGACTCGGTAAAGGCGGCAGGTTTCCTTCCCTCTGGGACATCAGTGGGTTTTTACAACAATCCAACAATTTTCACGGTCACTTTTACTGATTCCAGCTTTTTATTTCTAGATTTTTGTTCATTTAATTCAAATTCTCAAACTGCCATAAGTGGGATTTTGAACTCATGGGGCTCGAATTTCCAAGCCCCGTGGAGGCAGGTTTGGAGGCGGGAGTGGGGGGAAAATTGCAGAATCGGGACGCACGAACCCTTCCCGCCCCCAACCCGCCTCCATGCCCGTTTCCCAGGAGGCGGGTACCCAACCTGCGCTGGGAGCCGCCTCCCCGAGGCGGGAAGGGGATTAGTGCCAATTAACTGCCTGTTAACAGGTAGTTAACAGGCAGTTTTTGGCCTAATTCCTATTTTTAGCCCTGAAGTGTGGGCTGCCCGATGGCTCCAAACCACGTCAAGTTAGCGAGGTGGACCATCGGTCTGAAGGGCTTGGAGGGTTCAAGATGTCCGGTGTGCAGGTGAGTGATGGGTGCATGAGTGCAGAGGTAAGTGTGTTTGGTGTGTGTAAAATGCTTAAATAAGTTTTACTTACCTTTACTTACTAATGCAGGCTTCCTTCCTTCCTTCAGGTCTCGGGAGTCCCTCATCTCACCGGCACAGAAAGCAGAATGGCCGCGAGCTGTCAAAAGTTGCAGCCTCTGCTTTCTGTTCTGAAGAGATTTCTAACTGAGTCTGTGGAGAAGGACTCAAGTTAGAAGTCAGATTGTCAGTGTTTGACAGCTTCACAGAGCTGTCAAATGCTGATATTTCATCTGTCAAAAGCTCTTGACAGATGAAATGTCAATCCCTGATGTCACCTGTAACCGGGTGGCCCTTAATTGGCCTGCTGAGCCCGCTGGGTGGGCTCAACAAGGTCAATCAAGGGAAAATTGCGTGGGTTGGCCACAAATTGATGGAGGCGGGACTACAACCGAAAAAGTGGGAGTCCCGTCTCCATCACGTCCCCATTGACAAAATCCAGCCCATGTTCTCTGGATTATTAGTGCAGGCTTCTGACCTGCAGAGCGTTTCCAGCATTTCCTGTTTTTATTTCCAATTTCGCAGTGTGTTGCTTTTGTATTCATTAGTATTCACTAGCGTTTAGAAGAATGAGAGGGGATCTAATGGAAATGTATCAAATTCTGACAGGGCTAGACAGACTGGATGCGGGGAGAATGTTTCCCCTGGCTGGGGGGTCTAGAACAAGGGGTCACAGTCTCAGGATACGTGGTAGGACATTTAGGACTGAGATGAGGAGAAATTTCTTCACTCAGAGAGTGGTGAACCTGTGGAATTCTCTACCCCAGAAGGCTGTGGAGGTCAAGTCACTGAATATATTTAAGAAGGAGATAGATAGATTTCTAGACACAAAAGGCATCAAGGGGTATGGGGAGAGAGTGGGGATATGGTATTGAGATAGAGGATCAGCCATGATCATATTGAATGGCGGAGCAGGCTCAAAGGGCGGAGTGGCCTACTCCTGCTCCTATTTTTCTATGTTTCTATGTATCAGCTAGCTCAGCACAGGCTGAAGGTCCAGTGTGGGACATTCCTGCTTTGTAAAGCCCAGTCCCTCGCTGCCTTAACGAGCTGAACCATCAGGAAGTCCCTGTTTTCAAAGCTTTATTCAGTAATTGGTGAGTTTTTGTACTGACCGACAGTGAATTGCACTTTGTTGATGGCATTTGCACTGAAGGGTTAGTTACAGTAATTTAGCTATTGCAAGATTTATCAAGAAATTATTTGCTGTTGCTTACCAGTAAATTCTAAAAGCCATTTAAATTATAAATACTTCCTGTAAGCCTCTAGTCAATGTCTTGTGTAATTCCCTGCTCTGTTGGTATCCTCTAAGAAGACCAGGACCATATATCTCGGCTATCTAGGAGGGAAGCGTTAACCCAGATACTTATTTATAATGAAATCGTAAACTTGTTCTTTATTCATATATAATTTCACAATAAATAATGAACAGATCAAATTTTCCTCTCTCAATGGTTTAGATTTCTTACAAAAGTATTTTTTTCTACTTAAATGTTGATTTAAACCAAAAATGAATAATTTATTTCCATAATTTTTTGGGGGGAAGTTTGTTATAAACTTGCTCATAGATCAAGCCTAGTACACTGTATTATAAATAGGCATCAGTAGTTGGAATAATATCAGGGGAGTGGATGGTATTTTCGATGAGAGCACTATCCACTCACTCCTGGTTTGAATATCTCCCAGATTGATAGGATTGGAGTTTCCTTTCTCTGAGGCCTATACGGGTCCTACATGAAATGAATGTGGATAGTCTAAACCCATTTCCTAGTAAGCACAAGTCCAAGCACAAAACAGTAATTTGGACTAAATTTCCATTCTCAAGAGAGACCTGCAGGGTGGCTGATGTGAGAAATGTTAAAATTAACACTGGTGCAATAGGGGTTGACATGAATCAACTGAGCGGCCTGTGGGTGGTGCTGTCCAGGGAGAGTATAAATACTCGGGCACGGGCCCAGCTTGCGCAGGACATTCTTAACAGGAACTAGTGAAGGACACAACTAGACCTCCATGTTGTAAAACAGTTGATTAAAGCTTTGTTTAACGCTTAGACCAAGTGTCTAGTAGTTTTCTTACATCAGGGGTCTTCAAAGATTGTGGTGGAGACACCTTGTTGAGGCAGAAGAAGCAGAAGGTTACCCTGTATTTGTCCGTGGCAAACCCAACATGGGAGTAAAAGTGGAAATATATTCCATTCTCAGCATTGCAATCCATCACTTTATGGGGCACAAAAAAAGACAAAATTAATTTAAACTTCTATATTGTTAATAAGTTGAAATATATCTATTTTCCCTCCCCAGTTACATTCTGCCAAAGACCACCGTGGCAGCCACCACTCATTGGCAAGTAACAGAGTGCGGAAGAAAGACGGTTCTGACAATGATCCCGCCGAGGATGAGCATGGCACGGGAGAGGAAGGCGAGAGTCGACGAGGATCACTGGCCACTCCGCACACCAAACCGATGGTCACCATTACAGTTAACGGAGTTGTTTCACAAGATGGCGAAAGTGGCACAGCAGCCAACGGCAGTGTTGTGCCATCTGTTGTTGTAAGCAGAGTAGACATGAACAAAGACCTATGTTTTTTTTTAAGTTTGATTTTCAGACAGTCCGTGGCTTCAGAGTCTGGGTCAGAATGTATTTTTTCAGGAATATGACTGCGAGGTAACCATGACAATTACAGAACTGCACAGAGGGTGAAATGGTGGCTGGGAAAGTGTTTGGAAGGATTTCAGATAATGTTGGAACTGTGGTTTGCACTGAGACTGTGACTCTTTAATGAAACAGTCAATGCGCAAGTCTAGCTGTGCAGAAACATCCATCAGTACTTTGCATTATCAAACAAATTTTAAAAAAGAACTAATGAAAATTGTAATCTTATGCGGCCTTTTGGATGAGATGCTTAGCTAGAGTAAATTTCTATTGATAGGAGGGTCGGTAACCAAAGGACACAGATTCAAGGTAATTTGCAAAAGAACTAGAAAGAAAGACTTGCATTTAGATAGCGCCTTTCACCACCACCGGACGTCTCAAAGTGCTTTACAGCCAATGAAGTACTTTTGGAGTGTGGTCACTGTTGTAATGTGGGAAGAGGGGAGGTGAGGAGAAATTCTTTTATGCAGCGTGTTGTTGTGATCTGGAATGCGCTGCCTGAAAGGGCGGTGGAAGCAGATTCAATAGTAACTTTCAAAAGGGAATTGGATAAATACTTGAAAAGGAAAACGTTTGCACGGGTATGGGTTAAGAGCAGGGGAGTGGGTCTAATTGCATAGCTCCTTCAAAAAGCTGGCACAGGTATGATGGGCCAAATGTCCTCCTTCTGTGCTGTGTGATTCTATGACTGCTTGGGTTTAACATCAGGTGTTGTATATCTTCAGTGCATACAAGGCCAAGTTTTAAAGTTTTTAATGTTTCTTGTTTTAGTACTAGTGTATCCCATCTCCTCTCTCCTTTGCAGTTCTGTGACGGGCAGCTGGCATTGGAACCCTGCCAGCTGAGTGTCATGTTTGTACTGACTGGGTTTGGCACCTGCTGTATAACTAACTGAAGTGTAAAGTACCAGTTTTTTTTTATTCATTCACAGGATGTGGGCATTGCTGGCAAGGCCAGCATTTATTGCCCATCCCCAATTGCCCTTGAGAAGGTGGTGGTGAGCCGCCTTCTTGAACCGCTGCAGTCCGTGTCCCCTGGCTTGATGGTAATGGTAGAGTAAGGGATATGCCGGGCCATGAGGTTACAGATTGTGGTGGAATACAATTCCGCTGCTGCTGATGGCCCACAGCGCCTCATGGATGCCCAGTTTAGAGCTGCTAGATCTGTTCTGAATCTATCAGAAAGGGAAGGGTCATCGCTGCAGGCTCTGCAAAAGGAAAACTTACCTGGTCAACGACAGCAGCCGTGATCCGCCCTGAGCAGCCCGATGCACTGCAGCAGAGTGCTGGGCTGATCGATCGCTGGCAAAGACAAATGTAAAAAAAAAATAGCATTTCACAATTTTTTCCACTTACCTCGGCCACCTCGCCTTTAAGTATTGCCCCGAAGTGCCCGACCTCCCGGTGAACGCCTCCTGCAGCTGCCGGTGTTTTCGCCCGGCGATGCTGCAGAGGGCGGATCCGAAGCTCGGGTCCGGGGCGCTGCCAGGGCGATGCTCACAGCGACGACGTCACGATCTCCGGGCGAAGGGGATTGGGGCGCAATGCCATACCGCCGGCGCAAACTTCCCGCTGAATATGGCGGGAGTCGATCTTCTCGCCGCGCCCGGTCGGTAAGTGCTTAGCGCCCCATTAGCGCCCCCGGAGGCGCTAATGGGAGGTGCTAAGGAGGCCAATTTCTAGCCCAAAGTTTCTCTGTTACATCTCTAACATTTTCCAGTTCTGACAAAACTTTGTTAACTTTGGAAAATGTTAGAGATGTAACAGGTTTTAAGCAAGTACAGAGGCAGGGAAAGCGGGGAGGGGAGGAAAGAACCAAAGCGAAGGTCTGTGATATGGTGGAAGGCAGGAGAGATTAAATAACAAAAGGGATGATGGTGCAAGGCCAAAGGAGATGGTAATGGGACAAGTAACCAAAGATGAGTCTAGAGGAGGTGTAAATGGGAATAGCAAAAACATCAACAACAGCTGCTGTCCGAAAAAATGGGGGCAGTGGTTATGATCTGAAATTGTTGAACTCAATGTTGAGTCCAGAAGGCTGTAAAGTGCCTAATCGAAAGATGAGGTGCTGTTCCTCGAGCTTATGTTGAGCTTCATTGGAACAGTGTAAGAGGCCAAGGTCAGAGTGGGAGTGGGGCGGAGCGTTAAAATAACAGGTGACCGGAAGCTTGGGGTTACGCTTGCGGACTGAACGGAGGTGTTCCGCAAAGCGGTCACCCAATCTGCGTTTGGTCTCCCCAATGTAGAGGAGACCACATCGTGAGCAGCGAATACAGTACACTAAATCGAAAGAAGTGCAAGTAAATCGCTATTTCACCTGGAAGGAGTGTTTGGGACCCTGGACGGTGGGAAGGTAAAAGGGCAGGGTATTTACAACATTCTAGTAGTTGCATGGTCACCATGACTGATACTAGCTTTCTATTCCAGGTTTATTTAATTGAACTGAATTTAAATTCCTCAGCTGTTAGTGGCTGGGATTTAAACTCATGTCCCTGGATATAAAATTCTAACAGGACTAGACAGACTAGATGCAGGAAGGATGTCCCCGATGGCGGGGGAGTCCAGAACCAGGGGTCACAGTCTAAGGATAAGGGGTAAGCCATTTAGGACTGAGATGAGGAGGAATTTCTTCACCCAGAGAGTGGTGAACCTGTGGAATTCTCTACCACAGAAGACAGTTGAGGCCAATTCATTAAATATATTCAAGAAGGAGTTAGATATATTTCTTAAGGTTAAGGGGATCAAGGGATATGGGGAGAAAGCAGGGACAGGGTACTGAAGTTTGGATGATCAGCCATGATCGCATTGAATGGCGGAGCAGGCTCGAGGGGCCGACTGGCCTACTCCTGCTCCTATCTTCTATGTTTCTATGTTTGTATGGATCAATTAGTCCAGTAACATAGCCACTATGCTACCATTCCCATTTGAACCAGTCCTATCAAATACATCTTGATATAAAGCAGTGAAATAGCGACATCCTGACAGAAGAGAGATGAGGTGGCACACCTTAACAACCAATTATAAAAGAGATTAAAGATCATTTTGCTGCAGTGGCAAAGTTTCAGTCGTGCTCAGTTTTAAGAACATAAGAAATAGGAGCAGGAATAGGCCACTTGGCCCCTCGAGCCTGCTCCGCCATTCAATAAGGTCATGGCTGATCTTGGGCTCAAAGCCACTTCCCTGCCCACTCCCCATAACCCTTCACTCCCTAATCTTGCAAAAATCTGTCTATCTCCACCTTAAATGTATTTAATGACCCAGCCTCCACAGCTCTCTGGGGCAGAGAATTCCACAGATTTACGACCCTCTGAGGGAAGAAATTCCTCCTCATCCCAGTTCTAAAAGGGCGACCCTTTATTCTGAAACTATGCCCCTGAGTTCTAGATTTCCCCACGAGGGGAAACATCCTCTCTGCATCTACCTTGTCAAGCCCCCTCAGTATCTTATATGTTTCAATAAGATTCAGTGGTCGTAGTAAGTCGGGATGACGTACATGTTATTTATAAAAATGCACTCACATTATATTGCAACCACACTTTAAATAATATTGCCTCTGAACTATTTATATTCCCAAGTCAAAAGATACTTGGGAAAAAGTTCCTAAACATTAAACCAAATACAGCGAGCAAACTCTTTGGTGCAAATTCCACATGAGGGCTGAATGAAGCCTCTTTTTTATAAGCTTAAAATTAAACTACACTTCAGTACTGCCTTTTTAATGATCCTAATAGAGTGAGTTCAGCTTTTGAAGTTCTCTGACTGTTTGTGATCTCTTTTCTGTGCACCTGTTACCATGGAAAGCACAGCACACACTTTGACACACTCCTTCAGACGTGTTCAGCCTCATTTCAGATGAGTGTCCACTTCTTTAAACCCGGTATCGGTAAATCTTACTCAGGCGTGAAATAGCAGGAATGCTCCACGTGTATACTACGTGTGCAAGAATTTGCGGCTGCATTTTTTGTTGTTGCAGGAGTGGAGGGTGCATCATGAGATGTCGCCTCTTCCCAAGGGCAGCACAGCCTGTGTCTCGGTGCTATTGAGTGCAAGTTGGGGTTGCTGCGCTGTGCCAATTTGGTCACATTTGTGCTTTCACCCTTTCCCAATCCCTCAACCTTAGCTCTGCCCCAGGGCACCTATACCACTCTCCTTTCCATACAGGTCCCAATACATATATCACACTATAGCAATTCCATATACTTTACTGCACTTTAGATATACTATACTGTACTATTGATATACAGTAAACTCTTTCGTATCCGGCACCTACGGGACCGGGATGGTGCCGGTTGATGAAAAATTCCGGGTAACAGAGAGGTAGGCAATTTTTAACACAAAAAAAATAAAAAACCACTGACTAACTCGGCCACCGCGAGAAACTTGGACTCGGAAAAATGAAAAACGGATGGTTTCGGCAAAATTAACGGTTATCTATTTTGGCAGTTATTAAAGAATTCCAGATGATTAAGTGCTATTTAAACGAGAGTTTACTGTACTATCTATATTGCTGCATTGTATTAAACTCTACAATAGTACATACTTTTCCTTACATACAATATAGTGGAGTATGGACCATAGATGAAGCACATATTCTATTATGTTGTATAACTGTTAGATTACAGCATGCACCTTATATTTCACTGGCCACATTGTACACTACAGTTTATCTATTCAACAAAAATGACAGTAGCCAACAACAGAGTAACTGAAAAGCTGATGACAGCCAGCAATCCAAAACCACAGTTCTTTGTAAATTGCGGGCAGTGCAGTTCATTGTTCAATTCCTTCTGACGCTGATCACGGTTTGTTGCAGTAGGAATGATTTGAGCCGTGACTGCTTTCAGAAACATCACAAAGCCGCACAAGCACAACGGACAGTGTTAAAGCCGCCTTTCTGCATTTTTTGGACTTTGGCACTCAATTTGGTTTTTGAGCCACCTCACACGTCACATACATTGATCACACTTTGTGGTATCAGGGTCATTACAAAATTATTCAGCATGCTAAGTGTTTCCACATATAAAGGTACGTTTCCGGAGTCAAAGAGATTTGGGTGTCCTTGTGCAAGAAACACAGAAAGCTAGCATGCAGATACAGCAAGCAATAAGGAAGGCAAATGGCATGTTGGCCTTTATTACAAGGGGGTTGGAGTATAAGAGTAAGGAAGTCTTGCTACAATTGTACAGGGCCTTGGTGAGACCACACCTGGAGTACTGGGCACAGTTTTGGTCTCCTTATCTAAGGAAGGATATATTTGCCTTGGAGGCGGTGCAACGAAGGTTCACTAGATTGATTCCTGGGATGAGAGGGCTGTCCTATGATGAGAGATTGTGTAGAATGGGCCGATACTCTCTGGAGTTTAGAAGAATGAGAGGTGATCTCATTGAAACATACAAGATTCTGAAGGGGATTGACAGGGTAGATGCTGAGAGGCTGTTTCCCCTGGCTGGAGCGTCTAGAACCAGGGGGCATAGTCTGAGGATAAGGGGTCGGCCATTTAAGATCAAGATGAGGAGGAATTTCTTCACTCAGAGGGTTGTGAATCTTTGGAATTCTCTGCCCAAGAGGGCTGTGCATGCTGAGTCTTTGAGTATATTCAAGGCTGAGATAGATAGATTTTTGGATTCTAGGGGAATCAAGAGATATGGAGATCAGGCGGGAACATAAGAACATAAGAAATATGAGCAGGAGGAGGCCATTTGGCCCTTCGAGCCTGCTCCGCCATTCAATAAGATCATGGCTGATCTTCTACCTCATCTCCACTTTCCTGAACTATCCCCATATCCCTTGATTCCCTTAATATTCAAAAATCTATCGATCTCTGTGGAGTTGAGGTCGATGATCAGCCATGATCTTATTGAATGGCGGAGCAGGCTTGAGGGGCCGTATGGCCAACTTCTGCTCCTAATTCTTATGTTCTTATGCCCACTGTCTACTGCAAACGTATCAGACAGTGATTTCAATGGGTGGAGAATCGGGAGGCCTGTAATTTTTGAATGCTGGTGGTGGGAAAGGGCACCGAATCAGTAAATGTACCCGATTGCTTCAAACCCACAAAATCCATTCTCTTCAAAAAAATTAATTTTTTTTTGAAGAGCACAATTAAAAATGTCAAAGGAAGATGATTTTTGTTGGCACTGGCTTTGCTTTCTGATTGATAACCAATGTTTTTTTTCCCCGGTTTGTACCTGGTCCCTTGTAGATAGCTGGTATGGAGATTGAAGATGAGTTGTCTGGATCGAAACGTAACTCCACATTTCTGGAAGAATCAGCACGTCAAATGAGAGACGGGAGTATGGCCAGTGCCTACAGCAACACTATGATGGAGGGTAAGCTCTGTCTAAACGTTTGGCCACTAACACTACAGCTGCGATGAAATCGGTTGATCCCTCTGAATGGACCCCTCTGTGGGATTTCCTTTACTGTTCAACTAGTTCATCCAGTGTTTGACAAAACTGTATTTCGTTTAATGAGGGGCAAAATCCAAATGAAACGAGGGGAGAGAAATTCGGTTGTTTTGCACCTCCTGTTAGCGCCTGGGGGTGGGAGGGGCTAAGGGGTTAGCGACCGGGCATAACGAATGCAGCGACACCCGCAAAGTTCATTTCCGGTTCCGCCTGGGACTCGAGCGCCTCTCAGATCGTGACGTCGTCAAGTGCGCAGCGCCCCGTTACCGCCCCGGATGTGAAATTGCTTCCCGCCCCCCCTGCTGTATCGCCGGCCGTGGACAACGGCAGGAAGAGGAGCCGTTGTCACCTCGGTTGGGCCGCATGGGGGAGCGCTATTTAAAGGGAAGGGTTTTGAGATAGGCCAACCTTTAATATTTCCACCAGTCTGGATCCTGCTCAAAGTTTTTGCCTGCTTCATTGCTGCAAGATGTCCGAGCCCTCCACTTTGTAGAGTGTTTGGGGCTTTAATGGCAGTCGCCCAGGTCGCCTTGCAATGCAGACCTGCCAACAGGTGGGTTGTCAAGTAGCACTGGCCTTTCCCTTTAAGTGAGGGGAAGCAGTCTCTGATGCCGTTAGCGATGCGCTCCAAATTGTTCAGCGCTCTGCCGTAATGGCCCCGCTCCCGAACCTTAGCACCCTAGGAGAAGTGGTTAGCGCTTGATTTTAGCGCTCCACTTCCCCCTTGGAGCGCTAAAGCTGAATTTCCTTACAGGAGAGAATCATTAGCGCCTGGCGCTACTTTTCAAAAGTTAGTGCCCCAACAAGGACGATACCCAATTTCTAGCCCAACTTAAGGGTCCTTATCAACAGAATAACATCATCTTCAAGTAACATGCATTTCAACATGATTCATGTCATCCCATACAAGTGGCAAGTTGTGAAATTGAATTTAATAATAAACAACCATGAAACTACCAGATTTCCAACTGGTTCACTAATGTCCTTCAGGGAAGGGACCTGCCACCCCTACCCAGTCTGCCTATATGTGGGTCCAGTCCTACATTAAATGGTGGACTTCTAATGTGCTCGGGGCAACTAGCAGCGGGCAATAAATGCTGCCTTGCCAAAGTTGTCCAGATCCAAGGAACAAATGAAAGAAATGGTAAAGGTTTCTGCAAAATTTTTCCGTGAAAAATGTCCCTTCAAGATTCAGCTCATGTAAGGTTCCGTATAACCATTTCTTGTAGCCTCATAGGGGAGGGGGGCGAATCAATAGACTACGTTTATGGATCTCGGGGAAGGTCAGTCCAGAGTGGCTAGGTGCTCGTGCCAACACCTGCAGGAAGATGGCGTCTGGTGCACTTCACATCACAGGTGTGTGCGTCCACTGCGGACACCGTTTTGCAGCTATAAGGGCACTCGTAGTGCCCAAAAAATGGGTGCGACTGAGCCCAATTTCCCGCTGAAAATATTCAAAGGCACAGCCGAGCGATGCTGGATGGCCAACTTCTAGAAGTGAAGACTTCTATCTGATGTCAATTCTGCTGCATTAAATATTGTAAAGCATTGCCCTCCTAATATTTATTTTATTCGTTCATGGGATGTGGGTATCACTGGCAAGGCCAGCATTTTCTGCCCACCCCTATTTGCCCTGGAGAAGGTGGTGGTGAGCCGCCTTCTTGAACTCCTGCAGTCTGTGTGGTGAAGGTACTCCCGCAGTGTTGTTAGGGAGGGAGTTCCAGGATTTTGACCCAGCGACAATGAAGGGACGGCGATATATTTCCATGTCAGGATGGTGTGTGACTTGGAGGGGAACTTGGAGGTGGTGGTGTTCTCATACACCTGCTGCCCTTGTCCTTCTAGGTGGTGGAGGTCGCTGGTTTGGGAGGTACTGTCAAAGAAGCCTTGGCGAGTTGCTGCAGTACATCTTATAGTTGGTACCCACTGCAGCCACGGTACGCCAGTGGTGGAGGGAGTGAATGTTTAAGGTGGTGGATGGGGTGCCAATCAAGTGGGCTGCTTTGTTCTGGATGTTGTCAAGCTTCTTGAGTGTTGTTGGGAGCTGCACTCATCCAGGCAAGTGGAGAGTATTCCATCACACTCCTGACGTGTTCCTTGTAGATGGTGGAAAGGCTTTGGGGAGTCAGGAGATGAATCACTCGCCACAGAATACCCAGCCTCTGAACTGCTCTTGTAGCCACAGTATTTATGTGGCTGGTCCAGTTCAGTTTCTGGTCAATGGTGACCCCTCGGATGTTGATGGTGGGGGTTTTGATGATGGTAATGCCATTGAATGTCAAGGCAAGGTGGTTAGATTTTCTCTTGTTAGAGATGGCCATTGCCTGGCACTTTTATGGTGCAAAAATTACTTGCCACTTATCAGCCCAAGCCTGAATGTTGTCCAGGTCTTGTTGCATGCAGACATGGACTGCTTTATTATCTGAGGAGTTGCGAATGGAACTGAACACTGTGCAGTCATTAGTGAACCTCCCCACTTCTGACCTTACAATGGAGAGAAGGTCATTGATGAAGCAGCTGAAGATGGTTGGGCCTAGGACACTGCCCTAAGGAACTCCTGCAGTGATGCCCTGGGGCTGAGATGATTGGCCTCCCACAACCACAACCATCTTCCTTTGTGCTCGGTATGACTCCAGCCAGTGGAGAGTTTCCCTCCCCGATTCCCATTGACTTCAGTTTTACTAGGGCTCCTTGATTGCACACTCGGTCAAATGCCGCCTTGATGTCGAGGGCAGTCACTCTCACCTCACCTCTGGAATTCAGCTCTTTTGTCCATGTTTGGACCAAGGCTGTAATGAGGTCGGGAGCTGAATATAATTAGAACTGGGCCGTTTAGGGGTGAAATCAGGAAGCATTTTTGCACACAAAACGTAGTGGAAATCTGGAACTCTCTCACCCAAAAGGCTGTGGATGCTGGAAGAATTGAAATTTTCAAGAAATCAATAGATTTTTGTTAGGAAGGTGTATCATGGAATATGGAGCAAAAGTGGATCAACAGACTTGAGGTACAGATCATCCATAATCTAACAGACTGACGGAACAGGCTCAAAGGGCAGAATAGTCTTCTCCCATTCCTGTATTCATTTTAGTTGATGTGCAATTGTGGAGAGAGCTCACCTGCTGGTCCAGTAGGAAGCCTCAGTGCATTAAGTTCCGTGACTAGAATTCCTCCGCATCTTTTTTGGTACCTACAGCCCTGCATTAAATGGAGAGTGTCGGGGCAATAATTAATCTATCTATCTACCTGCACGCAGGTGTGAGTGTTGTGCAGTCACTCCAGGAAGATACAGGAGGTTGCACAAAAATAATTCCTTGTTATTTGTATTCTGCAGAGTTGGAAGAGGCACAAAAGAGTTGTCCTCCCTGGTGGTACAAATTTGCCAACAGATTTCTAATCTGGGATTGCTGTGTGCTGTGGGTGAAGTTCAAAGGAGTCATGAAGTTTATTATGATGGATCCCTTTGTGGATCTGGGAATCACTATTTGCATTGTGCTGAACACTCTCTTTATGGCTATGGAGCATTATCCCATGACTGAAAATTTTGAAAATATGTTGTCTGTGGGGAATCTGGTGAGTATTTAGACTTCCCCGCCCCCATTTTTTTAATAACTGTTAAGGCGAAGGAATTTGAGTGTTGGACAATTGAACTTTTTATGTGCGGGGTCAGCTGAATGGACCGGGAGGTCTTCTCCTGTCCATCATTTTCATATATTCGTATTTATCTTTGACACCCTTGGATCACGGTCGAATTGCACCCAATGAGGCTGGCGACAGGACCAGGGGAAAGTTGCTCTGACTGGTTCCTTAGGATAGTAGCAGCAAGATGTTGGGCATCATTCATGGGCCCAGAGGCAGCCCGCTGGGTGCTGGGGAGGGGTGGGGTCGACCACTCAGATGCCAAAGGCCTCAGGAGAGTCGGGTGGCGGGGTGGGGAGGGGGGCGGGTGGTGATGCGGGGAGGAGAAGCAATCGAGAGGGGCGGTGCGAGTGGCTCTTGGCAGCGGCCCACGCTTTTAATGTGGGGCTGAGAGGGGCAGTCCACCAAAATAAAACTATTTCAACTTACCTGTCAATGGGGCCGCTGAAGAATCCTAAGTGAGACTGGCGCAACTGACTGATTTATCGATGGGGTCCTTCAAAAGGCATTTAGGCCCCTAATTAATTTACATATGTAATGGGCCCAACACCTGTCTTAGGTATCCACCCGGGACGCTTATAAAAAGGTCCCAGTGTATTTAGCAGTGGGACCAACACCTTTGCAGATTGGGCCTAGGCTATCCCACTGCTAAATTGGTGTGCATTGCGCCATTTTAGGTCTGATCAATGGGTGCAATGCATTCCAATTTCTACCACATGCTGTGGGGACGTTAGGTTGGTAGTTTTGTATCTTTAAGCAGGTGATGGAGGCTGAAGTTACCATTTTTTTTCCCCTGACAGGTGTTCACAGGGATTTTCACAGCTGAAATGGTGCTCAAGCTGATTGCGCTGGATCCCTATTACTACTTTCAAGTGGGCTGGAACATATTTGACAGTATCATTGTGTCCCTCAGCTTGGTGGAGCTGGGACTGGCCAACGTGCAAGGATTGTCAGTGCTACGTTCATTCAGATTGGTTTGTATCAGAGGTTCTGCCTGTGCAATGCGTAACTGACTAATACAGCAGACGGAGTGCGGTAAAACCCCGTGTAATTCCTGAAAGGTCACCAGGAAACTCCACTTGTTACAGTTTGCACAAATGCGGTCTTGATCTGTTAACCTTTCTGTCGGTTAGAATGCCTTTAACTTAACGCACGAGCACACAAGGGAAAATGTTATAAATTTGCACTCCCGATGGGGAGCTTCATACGGTGGGAGCACATGCCAAGGATTATGCCAGTACATTTATGAATGGAGCTTTAACCTTAATCGTACTGGTGGACAATGGACTGGGCCTCAAAGCAGGTGTGCCCACTTCTGCGCCTGGAATTACGATTAGTACTCCCGGGAGGCAATGCACTGCATGGGGAAGCACTAAAGTGTAGAATCAACCTGATGGGGTCAATAATATGACATAAGAAAACTACTAGGCACTTGGTCAGAGTTTAAACAAGGCTTTAATCAACTGTTTCACAACATGGAAGTCTAGTTATCCTTCACTAGTTCCTGTTTACAAAATGTCCCTGAGCAAGCTGGGCCCGTGCCCGAGTATTCATACTGTCCCTGGACAGCGCCACCAGCAGGCCACCCAGTATATTTCATAAGTCTTTTCTACATGAATGACACGATTTATGTCAATACCCACCACTTGTCAGCCGATTTTCATCATTTGCTGGTGCTGCGTGGGCCTCCGACAATGCCATTGGGAGCACCAGGGCCGTGTTAAAGGGCGCCAGCAGCTAGTGAAAGATACTAGCTTCCTGTGGTGCACCAAGCACCTTCGGGGTGAGGGAGGCGCATGGGCCAGACACTCCCAGGAGGTACCTGACAAGGGAAGCCATGGCCAGGGGCGATGGGGGAGACAAAGGACAAGAGTTGCTCAAGTTTAGCTTCAGGTTGGAATGGCAGCTTCCCCAGCGCTCGTTTAAAACTGGTGCCCAGCCTCTCAGGCGCTGCTCCGACCTTTTGAGCACCTTCTTAGTTAATGCAGCAAAGGAATACTGTGGATAGGTGGGCTAGATGGACTGAAGGTCTTTTCCTGTCTGAAGCTGTGACTATGGGGGGATTGTAACCCAAAGAACATGTGGGTTGGGGGTCCCGACCCCAACCTTCCTCCAACCCGCCCACTTCCTGTTTTAACGGATGAGGGACGGGGGGCGGGCAGCCAAGCCATTCCCAGGAGGCGGATTGTCACTTTGAATATGTTAATGAGGCTGCAAGCCTTGAATTCAACCTGCTGTGCAGGTTTAACTGTGGCCGGCCGGGCTTCCCGGGCCTCGGGATTCCTGGCAGCTGCAGCGAGGTGAGCACGGCCTCGGGGAGCAATCCTTGTGGCCGGGAGGAGCAGGAGCGCTTCCTCCCGGACGGCAAGCTCCCCTACCATCGCCCCCCCCCCCCCACCCCGCATACAAACATTTGTATTGCAGGCCTTCCTCCCCTGCACAGCGTGACCCGGGGCCCAGTTGGGCCCCCGGGGATCGGGAGTGCCGGCAAAAGAGCCCGGCACTCAAGAGAAGTGCCGGGCTCATGGAACGCAGCCAGCACTTCGCGGGAGTGGGGGGGCGCGTTCAGGGGGCCGGAGACAGGAGTGGAGGCAGGTGCTGGCAGGCGGCCAGCAACATAAATATCCGCCCCGCACCTCGCCTTTAAATTGCGCCTCCCCGGCCGCAGGTAGGCACCCCTGACCCCGTCGGACATAGCGTCCGTCGGTAAGTCAGGGGGCGCTCCCGAAGATCGCGGCTGGGGTGCGGCCGGGGCGCTGCGCACAGCAATGACGTCATCGCCGGCGGTACCAGTTAGCACCGCCGCTAACCTCCCGCTGAATTTCGCGGGTGGCATGGGATTGCGCCGCATCCGGGCGCTAGTTGCTTTGTGCTCCCTAACGGGAGGTGCAAAGCAACCCAATTTCCCCCCTTAGTGTATAAGTGCCAAGCCCTGCATACATATCTGGTCTGCATTAACAATGTTAGATACATCGGGGCCCCTAGGCACCTGCAGGCCTCCACACCCAACAAACCGATGCTCAGCTCTGGGATTCGGCTGTGAATCCAATCCAGGTAGGATGAGATGCTTCTCTGTCTCTGCTGTTTAGGGCTCAAAGTATAATACAGTTAGCCAGTCTAAACTCAATTTTCAATGAATCTAGAGCAAGTAATAAAAGCCTAAATTAAGAAATAACTGGCGTCATGTTGAATTGTAGGAATTTTCACAAAAGATTTCACAAAAATCCAGCAAAGCTTTCTTCATTCTGGTTTTCATACTTAGTTTCAAATACACTCTTAGTTGCTATCTGTAAATCTGTTATTGCTGTAATAAGATTACACAATCAGACTATATTTGCCTTTCTTTCCTATTTCCAGCTGAGAGTTTTCAAACTTGCAAAATCTTGGCCAACTCTGAGCATGCTGATTAAGATCATTGGTAACTCGGTGGGTGCACTGGGGAATCTGACGCTGGTCCTGGCCATTATCGTCTTCATCTTCGCCGTGGTCGGGATGCAGCTCTTTGGCAAGACGTACAAGCAGTGTGTTTGCAAGATTTCGGAGGACTGCGTGCTCCCACGCTGGCACATGAATGACTTCTTCCACTCGTTTCTGATTGTGTTCCGCATCCTTTGTGGAGAATGGATTGAGACAATGTGGGATTGCATGGAGGTGGCGGGGCAGCCCATGTGCCTCCTTGTATTCATGTTGGTCATGGTGATCGGTAACCTGGTGGTAAGTCCTTCTGTCTACCCTGATCGTCCCTTTG
Source organism: Somniosus microcephalus (assembly GCF_052327205.1). Classification (NCBI taxonomy): domain Eukaryota; kingdom Metazoa; phylum Chordata; class Chondrichthyes; order Squaliformes; family Somniosidae; genus Somniosus; species Somniosus microcephalus. The sequence continues at coordinate 12,539,044 of NC_141010.1, forward strand.
CTTCAATCGGGTGAAGCATTTCAAGCTACAGTACTTTTTGATGATGCATGTCCAGTTAAAAAGAATTTCCCTGCAGTTGAGTTTGGGTACAGAATAGCAACCTCTCGCCATATAACATGTCCTAAAAATAAACATTCCTTGACGTATCAAATGTTTTCTCTGTCTTCCGAGGATACTATTACCGTTCCACCTTGGCTTAGCTATTCTTCCTTGCGCCATTCTTTGATATGACAGATTGAAGTTGAAGATGTAAAATACTATCACCAATAGTAATGCATGTGGTTCAGTTAGCAACAAGCGAGCTTCCGATAAACTAAATGGTTTTCCCTAGGTAGGATGCGGTAGCCTGCATTGCAAGATAAAATCATCCAGACTCGTGTGTCAATCACTGCTGAAAATGGAGATCAATGGGGTTACACAAATGTACTGGACAGGAAATTCCAGTGTGGTCCATCTGGCCAGACCTGGTGCCAAGGAAATACCACGGGGGGAAAATTCGGTTGGTTTGCGCCTCCCGTTAGCGCCTTAAGAGGGCGCTAATGGGGCGCAAAGCAACTAGCGCCCGGGCGCGGCAATGTTTGTGCCGCTCACGAAATTAACTAGACATTTTGCGGCGGCGCTAAACACTACTGCCACGATCTCCTGCGCCAGCAGATCGTGACGTCAGTCAAGAGTGCATTGCCCCAGTAGCGCCCCGGACCAGATATTAAGCGGCGCCCCCTGCCTTACCACCTGCCGCTAGCAACAACAGGTTAAGGGGAGCGTTTTCCAGTCGGGAAGGGACTGGGGGAGCGCTATTTAAAGGTGACTGTTTCCTGCCTTTTTTTGTCGGTGAAATTTTTGCACCACACATTCTGACTGAGCGAGAGAGACTGCAGGAGATATTCAAAGCTGTGTTGAGGAGTTTTGGGTACTGAGCAGCACTTTGCAGGTTCTTTCTGATTTGATCGTCCTTGCTTCGATTTAGAAGAGACTATGGGGCTGCACTCTGAGCTCTTTCCCTGGGCCACTCCATTGTTTTGATTTACTCCATTATCCAAACTGTCTTTGCAGAGGTTGATCCCATTTCCTGTTGCAGCCTTTTCTCCCTGTATAGGTCCAAACATGCCTTTTTATTTTATCATCCTGAAACTTGTTTAGAAGGAGTCTAAAGTCATTTTCCTTAGGGTTTTCTTCTAGCTTTGGGGGATCTGTGAATTTTGAGAATCTTACAAGTATTGGGTGTCCTTTGGAGCATGGCACATTGCTGTTAGTAATGATTTCTCTTTGCAGGTTGGGGGATCTTTTACAAATGATGTGGCTGAGAGATAAATTGGGGAGCACTTTATATTTAAAGCACTTGAATGGTCGAGTACGATTTGGGAACAGTAAAATATGTAGTATGCGCAAAAAAATTATTCTTTTAAAAAAATGTTTTAAAGAAATTATTTTAAATTTTCAGCTTCTACACTGAACTGCCACATCACTTATTGGGTATTTGCCTAAGTGAGGTTGAAAGAAAAAAAGACTTGCATTTAAACAGCGCTTTTCACGATCACAGGACATTCCAAAGCGCTTCACAGCTAATGAAGTACTTTTTTTGAAGTGTAGTCACTGTAGGAAATGCAGCAGCCAATTTGCACACAGCAAGCTCCCACAAACAACAATGTGAAAATGACAAGATAATCTGTTTTGGTGATGTTGATTGAGGGATAAATATTGGCCAGGACACCAGGGTTACCTCCTTTTCCACATTCTTCTTCGAAATAATGCCATAGGATCTTTAACATCCACCTGAGATAGGGCCTCAGTTTAACATCTCAGCTGAAAGATGGCACCATCCTGACAGTGCAGCACTCCCTCAGTACTGCACTGGAGTGTCAGCCTAGATTTATTGTGCTCAAGTCCCATGGAGTGGGACTTGAACACACAACCTTCTGACTCAGAGGTGAGGGTGCTACCCACTGAGCCACGGCTGACGCTAGTTGAGCAGAGAAATCATGGAGCCCATCCTGGGATGTTGCATTACAATCCATAATTATATTATGTACAAAATATTCCATCCGTTGATCTTAGGAACATTTTCTCTCTCTCTTTCTCTCTTCCCACTCCTCCCCCAACCCACACCCAGGCCCTCGATAGGTACGCTGCATTTCAAGGCATCTCTGTACCCAGCTTAGGTGTCTCAGCCATTAGCATAGCCTGCACACACTCATGGTGCAGGCCCATCCTCTTGTAGGGGGTTGTCCCTGGAAACGGGGACAGAGAGGGAGCACGTCACACCAAAGCAAAATGCTAAATTAATTTCACTGGCCGTGAGATGCATTAAAACCCAGGTGTCCACCTACAGACCAAAATAAATGTGTCTATTAGGTGAATGTAGCAAGTAATTACATTCCCGATGTGGCTTTTAGTTGGATGATTACAAGTAAGGATATGAATGAAAGCCAGAGGTGGAAAGGACACTGCACAATGTCTGGGTATTTATGGTAAGACACTGAGGCACTTCAACACAGTATGAGGGGAAATAATAGTCAGTCAATTGTGTCAGTGTCACCAGGATACCTTTAGAACTATCAATTAGGTATGAGGGATGAGTTGGCTAAGGTAGATTGGGAAACTAGATTAAAAGATATGGCAGTAGATAAGCGATGGCAAACATTTAAAGAATTAATTCATAATTCGCAACAAATATACATTCCCCTAAGGAATAAAACCCCCCACAGGAATAGTAGTCCAACCGTGAAGTTAAAGATAGTATTAGATTAAAGGAAGAGGCTGACAATGTTGCCAAAAGAGTAGTAAGCCAGAGGATTGGGAGGATTATAGAATTCAGCAAAGGATGACCAAGAAATTGATAAAGAAAGAAAAAAGAGAACATGAGAGTAAACTAGCAAGAGACATAAAAACAGATTGTAAAAGCTTCTATAGATATTGTAAAAAGGAAGAGATTAGCAAAAGTAAACATGGGTCCCTTAGAGGCAGAGACAGGAGAAATTATAACGGGGAATAGAGACATTAAACAAAAACTTGGGCCGGAATTTTCATTACCTTGGCGGGTTAGGTGTGGCCGGTGTCTGTGGCGGGTCACAACCCCGCTGCTGGCTCCATCTCACTGTAGAAAATGAATTTACCTTAATGGGGCCTATTAAGCCCGCCCAGTACGTTACCCAGCCCAATTAGATGGAGCGGGTCTGGTGACATCACTCATGATGTATTTTCAGCCAAGATCTTCAAAGGGACCCTGCCCACATTAAATTTTAAGTTTAATCTAACATAGTGGGTGTTGAATATTTACTGTACAATAATATAATAAAAGTTATATATGAATGACAAAGAAATACTTAAATAATATTATCATTAAGTAATATGACACCATCTACAAATATGATCAAGAACATAATTTAAAAAGTACATTAATTGGGAAGTTATTGGTGCTTTAGTCACCAATCTATAGACTTTTGTATCAGTAACCGGTACAAATAAAAGATGTGTGTGTATAGGTAATACATAAAATTAAGCAGATTTTAAATGTAAAATGGATTTACAATCTTATCCAAGTTCAGCGGAAGAGCTGCGGAATCCCTGACAAACAGTGTAGGTGGTGTTTACAATGTGTTTCTGGGATCTCTGCAGCTCTTCCATTGAAGTTGGACAAGTGAGAGAACCTCCGCAGAAATTCACCCTAAAGTCTCAGACTGAAAAATTATATTAGTTATATTCAGGGACTGAAAGCAAATTGAACCAGTGGAATGATTGAGAATTAAATTGTTACAGTTGATGACTTGATTTAATGTGTAACTGGACAATCACAGTATGCTGTGAGAAAAACCTGACCAGAAACAACATAAACATTTATTTAAATGGTATATGTCATTTTTTATAGTGCAGATCAATTCACTGCAATTACTGTTGAGTTGGAAGTCAACAGCCAGTGAAAAATGTATTTCCCTCACCATCCAGGGTAACACTTACATCTCTTCAGGAATTTCTGAATTACTTTTACCAGTAGCTTTTCAAGTAGAATAGAATCTCCATCAATCTGTTAGCTGATGTAATCAACATGTTTTTATTTTGGTTTGTTTTGCATGCTGTCAAGTAATCAGCTGGAGCAATGGCCATGGAACTCACGCCTCAGGTTGACTGACGTGGTTCCCGGGCTGCGTGAATCCTGTGGCCATGCAGGGAAATTTAAAAAGTAGGGAGAAAAAGGCTCTTAAGTGCCTGTACACTGCCTCATAATGATTTCAATTGGGTCGCCCGCCGCTGCAGGTCAGGTCGGCTCCGCGATGACAGACACGCCTGTGGGAAAGGTGCGTGGGAGTGAGATGACAGCAAGTTCCCGACCCGCTGTCAAACATAACTTTCCCACCTGACCCGCCACCAATCTCGCCCGCTACCAGCCCGGAAAATTCAGCCCTTTGTATCTGTCTTCACGGTAGAAGACACAAGAAACATTCCAGAAATAGTGGGTAACACAAGAGTCTTGCAAGAATGAGGGACTTTAAGAAATTAGTATTATCAAAAAAATAGTACTGGAGAAGTTAATGGGGCTAAAAAATTGACAAATCCCTTGGACCTGATGGCCTACATTCTAGGGTTTTAAAAGAGGTGGCTACAGAGATATGAATGTATTGGTTTTGATACTCCAGAATTCCCTTGATTCTAGAGCGGTCCCTGTGGATTGGATGGTAGCAAATGTAACCCCACTATTCAAGAAAGGAGGGAAAGAGAAAACAGGGAACTATAGATCAGTTAGCCTGACATCAGTAGTTGGGAATATGCTAGAATTTATTATTAGGGACATGGTAACAGGGCATTTAGAAAATCATATTGGCCCGTAATTTCCGATCGGAGGCTTCCTGCGTGCGGATGCCAGCTATCGGAAAAAAATCTATGAACTTACCTGAGGGCTCCCGCGGACCGGACACTTCCACTCCTGGGCCTCTCCACAGTCGAAATGCACAGGGCCCACGTATCCCGGGGGCGCAGGCGGTTCACAAGCGTCCTGGGATCACGTGGGCCAGGCCAGCCAATAGGAGAAGGGAATCTCCCTTCATACTTTCGACAGATAGACCTGTCAAATATATGAATGGCGATCACCCCAAAAACACATCAAAACATTAAATACATTTTTTAAAAACCATCACGTTTTTAAAATGAGTTAAAATTACATTAAATTTAATATTTTAAACAAAAATTTCTAAGGGTTTTCAGCGGGCGGAGGTTCTGCAGAAAGCGGAACTCTCCCCCCCCCCCCCCCCCCCCGCAGAGGCCCTTCTCCAGGGCAGGCGTCCGATCTGTCAAGAGGATTCTTGACAGATCGGAAATGCCGGTTTTCAGTGCATGCACTTCGCGTACCTGAAACCGGCATTTCCGATGTCCCTACGGGTGTGTACACAGCCCGTACCCACCCGTAGGCATTGGAAAATACGGGCCAATATGATTGGGCAGATTCAACATGGATTTATGAAAGGGAAATCGTGTTTGACAAATCTGTCAGAGTTTTTTGAGGTTGTAACTAGCAGGGTAGATAAGGGGAACCAGTGGATATATTGTATTTGGATTTTCAAAAATCAATCAATAAGGTGCCACACAAGATTAGGGCTCATGGGATTGGGGGTAATATCTTAGCATGGCTTGAGGATTGGTTAACAGACAGAAAACAAAGAGTAGGAATAAAAGGGTAATTTTCGGGTTGGCAGGCAGTAACTAGTGGGGGTACCGAATGATCAGTGCCTGGGCCTCAGCTATTTACAATCTACATCGATGACTCAGATGAGGGGACCGAGTATAATGTATCCACATTTGCTGACGATACAAAGTTAGGTGGGAATATAAGCTGTGAGGAGGACACAAAGAGGCTGCAAAGGGATATAGACAGGTTAAGTGTGTGGGTATGATCATGGCAGATGGAGTATAGTGTGGGGAAGTGTGAAGTTATCCACTTTGGTAGGAAAAATAATAAAGCAGAGTATTTTTTAAATGGTGAGAGATTGCGAAATGTTGGTGTTCAGAGGAACCTGGGTGTTCTTGTATACGAATCGTTGAAAGTTAACATGCAGGTACAGCAAGCAATTAGGAAAGCAAATGGTATGTTAGCCTTTATTACAAGAGGATTTGAGTATAAGAGTAAAGAAGTCTTACTACAATTATATAGGGCCTTGGTGAGACCACACCTGGAGTATTGTGTACAGTTTTGGTCTTCTTACCTAAGGAAAGATACACTTGCCTTAGAGGGAGTGCAACAAAGGTTCACTACAGGGTGGGCTGTATAACGGCTCATCGATTTGCTACCACCCATTTTGCACTCCCACCAAAGTTGAATTTCACCCCCTTCAAATTCAGGACATTCAGGACTCCTGGTAGATAGAGGAAATTCTCATCCCATCATCAACTGTAAGGGGGAAAAATTCAGTTGTTTGCGCCTCCCGTTAGCGATTTAAGAGGGCGCTAATGGGGCACAAAGCAACTAGCAACCGTGCGCGGCGATGTTTGCGCCGCTCACGAAATTAACTAGGCATTTTGCGGCGGCACTAAACACTACCGCCACGATCTCCTGCACCGGCAGATCGTGACGTCAATCGAGTGCGCAACGCCCCGGTAGCACCTGGGACCGGATATTGAGTGGCGACCCCTGCCTTACCGCCTGCCGCTAACAACGATAGGTTGAGAGGAGCGTTTTGCAGTCAGAAAGGGACTGGGGGAGCGCTATTTAAAGGCGACCGCTTCCTGCCTTTTGTTGTTGGTGACATTTTTGCACCACACATTCTGAGAGAGAGAGAGAGAGACTTCTGGAGAGATTCAACGCTGTGTGAAGGAGTTTTGAGTACTGAGCAACACTTTGCAGGTTCATTTTGATTTGCCCTTCCTTGCTTCACCAGCGCTCTGAGGTAGCGCCTCGCTCCTCGGCCTTTGCGCCTTAAGACAGGTGTGAAGCGCCTGATTTAGCGCTCCAATCACCTCCAGGGGCGATAAAAGCCAAGTTTGCCATCAGAGGCGATAATTAGCGCCAGGCGCTAAACTTTGCACACGGCCGATAATGGCGCCCCAAATGGGGCGACACTGAATTTTTCCGTCCTGAGCAAGCTCAACTCAGATCCTGGTGGGCATCGGTCTGCTTCCACAATACTACCTCTAATCTGGTCACTAAATTGGCAATCTCATTCAGAGAAACGTGAAGAAAACGGGTTTGGAAACTGAAAAAAAAATCACGTTGATGTAGGGGGTGTTCTTTCGAGCCAAGACACATTTATGGGGCTTAATAGATTGAGTGTAACATCTTGCTATGCTGAACCTGCCTTAAGCACGCTCGTTGGTAATCTTAGAGGGATAATTTTCTGACTCGTGCAGAGTGTGCCTGAATTTCTGATACGCAGTCCTGGCTGTTGAGGCTCCTTGTCAGCGGAATGAAGTCGGAAAATTACCCGCTGGGTACAAAAAGTAGGAAACGCTCACCTTGACGAACACAAAATCCACCCGAAAAATAACAGGAGATGAATTGTAAATGTGAGAAATATATTTTTTATAAGATGAACTAATAGCTGAAAATAAAATCAGCCCAGGAGTTCGGTTTAGTCAAAATCCAGCTAAGCCCCATGAAACCCAAACCTTCCCTAGCCCAGTAAAAGTGCGAGTTACTCTCCCAGCTCAGTGCCAGCATGAGAATGTGGCTCCGCGCCAGGTGATGTTGCTGTCTAGAGTTCCCCCCCCCCCACCCCCCACCCTGTTCTCATTGGGAAAACATTTGAATCTCTCTCTTTCCAAGCTTGAACCGAGGAATGCTTTCTTATGGGGGTTTTTCTTTTCCCGGACTCCCACACACCAGGCATGTTCAGGGAAGGGAGCAGAAGAGTTTGACGTGGTAATTACGCTCTGATGAAGGCACGGTGCAGTGCCATATTTGCCAGGGTCTAGGAATTTGTCCTTCATGTGTAGCCATTTGGCAGTGGGGTTAGAAGAGCTTACATGTTCCAATTTAGTTCTGATGATGCATTTCACACTAAACACGGGATATAAAGGACACGGCTGATACCAAGTGTAATATTGTGATTCTTGTTGAAAAATCTGGTGTCTTAAATGCGAGAGCTACGTGTAGCTGGTCTGGCGCTGTGGCTAAACATAAATGTTTACGGATATGATGCAAGGGATTTATTTAAGGCTTGTATCTGACTCATATAATATGAGCCAGAGAGCTGCATACTGTTGGGTAACTGTAAATACCGTTCTCCGATTCACCTCAGCTTCAGAAACACAGAAATGAATGTCAAATAAATTAGCAACAGATCACCTGCTATTGCACCCAAATATGGATCGCGTGTGAGAGTTTCCTCAGGTGCGATGCTGGTTTAGATTCTGCGCGATGAGTGACTGATGCGTGGCAATTATTACCAGAGGTGAAGGAAATGCATAAGCCTACGTCTCTGGTTCCATTCAGATTCCATAAGAGTCAGCAGGAATTGAATCAAGCCCTTGGAATGCCATTTGCTCGGCAGGGTTAGAGAGGGTACTCTCTGGGGAATAGTCTTCTCTATCAATCAGTTTTTTCGTACTCAACATACCAGTGCAGGCTAAGTAGGAATATCTAGTGCCATTTAGTTTTCCCCCCATGCCACACTTGTTTTCAGTTGGCACATGTGCTGTATTTGAAAACTTAGGATGCTTATCCATTGTGCTGGGAAATTGGAGAATCTCAGAATACCCATCAGGAAAGGATGAACAGGCTGGGTCTCTTTTCTCTTGAAAAGAGAAGGCTGAGGGGGTGATCTAATAGAGGTCTTTAAAAATTATGAAAGGTTTTGATAGAGTGGATACAGAGAGAGTGTTTCCATTTGTGGGGAAGAGCAAAACTAGAGGCCATGAATATAAGATAGTCACCAAAAATCCAATAGGGAATTCAGGAGAAACTTCTTTACCCAAAGAGTGGTGAGAATGTGGAACTCGCTACCACAGGGAGTGGTTGAGGCGAATAGTATAGATGCATTTAAGGGGAGGCTGGATAAGCATATGAGGGAAAAGGGAACAGAGGGTTCTGCTGATAGAGTTAGATGAGGAAAGACGGGAGGAGGCTCGAGTGGAGCATAAACGCCGCATGGACTGGTTGGGCCGAATGGCCTATTTCTGTGCTGTATATCCCATGTAATCCTATGTAAGAATACATCCTTGTAATATTAACAGTAACATTACAACAGTAAGTCACACCTGAGTGTAGATGGTGCCGTTCACAACAAGTGTTTGTGCAAAATCCATATACTGTACATAGGACACAGTAAAAGTGCAAATTACTCATCACTGACCAGTGTAACCTTAAATTACTAGCATGAATATACTTAAAAGTACTTTATTTTTTAGAAAGTGTAGGATAGATTTTAATTCTCAGGTGCCCAATCGTGCTGGCGGGAGGTCCAGCCTATCCTGAGGACTCCAGGCCTCATTACAGTGCTGCCGGCGAGCTGTGCACTCTCAGCGCCATCCTGCGCCAAGCCGGCATAATACCGGGTGACCCATGGTGCCAACCCAACCGGGGAAGGGTGCGGGGTGGAACACTGGTTGGGTGGGACCAGGACAGTGGCGGCCCACCTTATTCTTATGGAGCCCAGAGGAGCATTCCTGGTCGCACAAAAATAATTGTTCACTTACCTTTTTGGTGCCTTTTCCTCTTCACCACCCGGTGTAGCAGGACCTACACCAGTTGTCCCTTGATACTACATCGAGGTCTTAAGTATGTCATAGGACCCCGATTTGCATAGAGAAATGAGGCTCCCACCCAATTCGGGCACATGCCGAGGCCACCAGGCTCCAGTTAATACGGCAGTAAGTTCGCCACAGCTCTTTTAACTAAACTACTGCCCTGTTTTGATCAGCCATGATCTCATTAAATGGCGGAACAGGCTCGAGGGGCCGAATGGCCTACTCCTGCTCCTATCTTCTATGTTTCTATGTTTCTATGTTTCCGCCAGGGGGAAGTGAGGTAAAATTGGCCCTAATGTCTCCGTGGACTGGTGAACTTGCGACAGGGCAATAGGTATCACTGGGGTAACCTGCAATTAAAAGAATAGTTATGTGCCCCAGGTTTTGTCTTTGGGGGCCTGTTGGGTGTGTACCACGGAGCCCTGGGAGGCTACATTTAAAGTTTAAACCCCTTATTCCCGTTAATTTGGACGTATCTAAAGTCTCTGATACTGCCTGATCTCAGTGATTTTGTTTTAAGATTTGTTCACCAACAGCGCTAACAACAGCCCTTTCCAAACCACCAAGCCTATCAAATTCAAACAGGACAAACCAGTGCGTAAGAAATATGAGCGCAAAAAGTTCTTCGTTGCCTGAGCTGATAGGGCCAAATGGCTAGAATTCGGGGCCGGGACATTGGTTCGACTCCCCATAAGAAATAGATTCCCTCAAGGGGAAAAAAGTTATTAATCATCCTTATCCATTCCTCGGTACACTAGTGTCAGAGGAGTTGGGAAACATTGCTTGGTTTAGAGAGAAAGTTAGAATAATAATACAGCAAAAATTACTTGGTGATTATAGTTTCAATCCCTAGGATTTTCAATGCAACATAGCAACCATTCTTCCCCCCCCCCCCTTTTCTGTGGGCTGTATATATTCATGATAAGTCTCTGATCACTGATGGCTAAATGTTCGTCCACAGGTGCTCAACCTCTTCCTGGCCTTGCTGTTGAGCTCCTTCAGCGCGGACAACCTCTCTGCGTCCGATGACGACACTGAAATGAACAACCTGCAAATTGCACTCAGCAGGATCACCAGGGCCATAGACTTCGTGAAAGGTTTTGTTCTCGGCATCATTCGACGGAATAAAAATGGTCAGGAAGAGAAACAACTGGATGACTTGTCTCCCTCAAAAACCGGGGCCCTTGATTTCAACCACGCAGACGCAGAGACTGGAAAAGAAGGGAGTTCTAAACTTGACGGGGTCGGCACGAAAAAAGGGAAATACCTTCCAGATAAAGGAGACCACGTGGGCCTCTTGGCAAATGCTCACTTGACCGTTCATGTTCCTATCGCTGAGGGCGAATCTGATGTTGAAGAGGATGATCAAAGCTCTGAAGCAGACATTGAGGATGTCAACCTGGTGAGAAGCACGGTTAGAGATTTGTGTATCTCGTCCTCTTTTGCTTAAATACTCCTAAATTTGTTCATTAAATATTGAGCACAATGCAGCATTAAGTTAACAGTTGAGCAAAATATAAACAGAGATAGTTTTTCTCTCTCTGTTGTGTTCTGACGCATGTGCCTCGATTTTAATTGGGGAGGTGGGGTGGGGGGGTGGGGGGCTGGGGCCGGGGTCTTGGGGGATGGGGGTGGGGGGTGGGGGAGGGAGTGGGGGTGCGGGGAGGTGGGGACTGGGGGGATGGGAGGTGGCGCATTTGGAATGGGTGGGTGTACGGGTGGGAGCTCAGCGTGACGCCCGGCACATTTAAATAACACAGGACAGGCTCCCTCCCGAAGCGGCAGGACTGATGGGAGTAGACCCCGGGTTGGGAGTCTTAAGACGCCAGGGACCCCAGGGAACGGTCCTCGGCATAAATTCAGTGCTGGGCAAGGGCTTTGGCAACCGATGCCAGCGTGGAAAGCGCAGGGGCGAGGCCAGGCCAGGCTGGGGGGGGGCCCAAGAACTCTTTGCAGGGGGCCTGGGGCTCCTCCTGGCCCACAAAGATTTCGCCACCAAGTTTCTTTTTTTTAAAACTTGCCTCGGCCTCTTTTGGCCAGTCGGTGCCTCCCACTGTGGTTCGTCTGTTGGGATTGACACCCTGACTTGATGTCAAAATCACAGTGGGGCACCAATGATGTAACCGGGCGTGCGATGTTTGAATGTAACGTAGGCCGCCGCCTGTCTGCCTGTGCCGGCAAAGCTGAAATGGCGTCGGGCAGGAACGTAGGGACCTCAGGCTGGTAAGTGGACGCGGCCTAATCTTAACCCCTCCCATGCACCAGTCTCGCTGAGCAAGGGGGGTTATAATTGAGGCCACTGGTTGTGCTTTCTGAATCATATATTGGAATCATCCATCATAGTAACGGTCACTTAGATATTATCAGTAACTGCATGGCCTAAAATTAATAGGTTGATGCGTGACCTTGTATGAAGCCAATAGGTCAACATTGGTCAGGTGATAACACCTGACCTTGCAAGAAACTAATTGGTCCAAATAATTCTGTCTGTACTCTTGAAGAATGATTAAAATGACACCTTGCATTATTGGCCTGTCTAATTCAGTGACCAAAATATTTATTTAGAGGTAATTGAAATATAATGTAATGTAGTTTTAACATTTTAATGTTTTTGCCTAAATTTGAAAGATTGGGTAGTAACAGTGTGTGGGAACTTGCTCCTATTCCTTTGATCTGTTAAGATGTGAAAATAAGCTAGCAAGAAAAACAGAATCTTATCCTATTATTTAGTTTACAGATTTTAACACTGAATGGCAAGTAACATTTTGATTCAATATTAGCAAACTGTTGCTTCAATCAAAACAAGACAACATTCTGCTGGTGTGGGTTCTCTATATCTCCTCTAATTCTGCCCTCTTGAGCATCCCTGATTATAATCGCTCAACCATTGGTGGCCGTGCCTTCTGTTGCCGAGGCCCTAAGCTCTGGAATTCCCTCCCTAAACCTCTCCGCCTCCCAACCTCTCTTTCCTCCTTTAAGACGCTCCTTAAAACCTACCTCTTTGACCAAGCTTTTGGTCACCTGCCCTAATTTATCCTTATGTGGTTCGGTGTCAAATTTTTTGCCTTATAATACTCCTGTGCCGCGCCTTGGGACGTTTTACTACGTTAAAGGTGCTATACAAATACAAGTTGTTGTTGTTGTTGTTGTTGTTCCCACTCTCAGCTGTGGCACTGAGGAGGGACAAGGGACAGAATCCGAGCGCTTCACAACAGACATAGAGCAAAGCAAATTGGAGAGCCACTCTGGGCCAGTCTTGCAGATCTCAGTTTGAGAGCAGCACCAGTTGAGGCCCTGGGTCAGCTCTTTAATCTATCCTCTCGGCTGGAGTAAAGAAAGGAAGTAAGGAATAACATCAAAAGAACTGAACTACCATTGGCAGATATGACTGCAAGCCGAAGGATTGATTCTCTTTACAAATACCATTGTGCTAGGATCAATATGAGGCAGAAAGGACAATGTCTAAATATGCCAACTTTCAGTTTGGTAACTCGGCTGAAAAAATATTTTCATGTTTTTCCTCAGGATCAAGATCTATTGCCGAAGAAAGATGAAGATCTCAAACCTGTAAGTTTTTTTTATAGGCGTACAATATTTGCTGAGGTGATTTATTTGCTGGTAGTTGGGATTTCTTTCCTACTGAGGACCTGCATTTATATAGATCCTTATCACCTCGCAAAGTACTTCCCACACACACAGTTACTTTGATGTGCAGTGACTGTTGTTATATAGGCAAATATGATGGGCTTTTTCTACAAAGCAATGTGCTGATGTTGCCTCAGGGAGGATTGTTACCCAGGACAACTTGGGACTTATTTGCACACATAACAACGCTGATTCCATTTCAAAAGTATGTCATTGGCTGTGAACTTTGTTGCGATGTCTTGCGGACATGAATCTTTCCTTAATAATGGGACATTTAACAACCACTTGAAGGGAATGATGGGGCCTGGCCTCAGTTTAATGACTCAACCAAAGAATGGCTCCTCCAACAGTGCAGCAGTCCTTCAGTTCTATAATGTCGATTAGATACTCACGTGCTGAAGTGGGACTCGCACGGACACTCTTCTGACCCCGAGGTGAGAGTGGTAGCAACTGTGCCCAGCTAACTCTTGGCACATCAAACCCTGTTTACCACAATCAATTCATGAGTCATCAAGATGCTGACACTGTGCCCATCTACTACAGTGCTTTTCAAACGGTTCTGGGCAGGGGAAACTTCTCGCAGATATTTGCGCATCGCAGCGTGCCACTGCAGACATCGGCACACTACCAGACACTGCCTGTCCATCCTTTTGAAAGACCGTGTTGCCTACCAATGGAAAGTAGTGCCAATATTTGCAGAAAACTATAGGGGTGCAATTGGTCTTGGGTGGTAGGGTAAAATGGGCAATAGCAAATCAGCAGCCCATTTTACACCACGCCTGATATTCCTTTCCATTTATTTATCATTATATACAGCAACAAAAATAATAGGCTGGCTTTTTTCCAGTTCTGACCATAGGTCATCGACCTGAAACGTTAACTCTGTTTCTCTCTTCACAGATGCTGCCTGACCTGCTGAGTATCTCCAGCATTTTCTGTTTTTATTTCAGATTTCCAGCATCTGCAGTATTTTCTTTTTGTAAAAATAATAGGCTAGTAGGTCAGAAGATATAGAAAAAAGTATAGCATGCCCAATTCTTAATGTGTCCTGCCCAAATGGATAGAAATCTGATGACCTCACGGACCATCTGGGATTCCTTCACAGACCCCCTACGGCTCCCACCTTGAACACTGGTACTGTTATTGCAATGCATGTTATCATTCTTTATATCACATGGAGCAAAGATAAAATGATAGAATCCACACACAAGGGGTGGAACCAATTGGCCAGCAGTGCTTAATTACATTGAGAAACTAATGTAGTTGCAGAAAGTAAGAGTTGAGAATATGTTACAGGACTGCCAACAAATCTTGGAGTTCAGCTGACAATAAGCTTCTAGAGTGGCCTTTTTGTTGTTTATCATGTCACATGAACACCCTCGATTGTACTACAAGAATTTTATTGCTGCATATCTCTATTTTGATATTAAATATCCACTGCTATTTGATTCCTGTACAGAAAAAAATGAATATCGATTCTTCCCAGTGCAGTACTGTAGATCTGAAAGTTCAAGAGGACGATCTAGAGGAGGCTGAAGAAGAAAATCCTGAGACTGATGGACCAGAACAGTGTTTAACGGAAGGTAAAAACACTGAACAGAGGTGGGAAAGAGGGAAGGAAAGGGGAAAATGTAGGAGACATGTGGTCCACCATACTGAGTTCCAACATGCTGTGCCATGGAGTAGCAGGTTTGCCACTTGCACTCTCCATTTTCCACACAATGTGTTCCCATTCTCAGTGTAACACCAAGATGAATTCGCAAGAAAAGAACAGGCACTTCTCTACAAACTCAGCTCTTGTAGTCTCTCATTGTAGCAAATCGGGTCAGAGGCTTCCCGCAGGTGCAAGCCTCCGACCTGCACTTACCTAGCGCGCCGGCCGTTGTGCTGTGGGCCCGCATGGGATTCCGATCCTGGGCCTCCTCCAACTGCTGGCGCGCAGTGATTGCGTATCCCAGGGGCGCAGTTAGTTCGATGCGTCCCCTGGGATCACGTGGGCCATGGAGAGCCAATGGTAGCAGGGAATGCTTCATTCATAAGTTTTACAGGAAGAGCTGGCAAACCTATAAATACTATAAGCCCCAAAACATCACTAAAACTTCAAATAATTTTTTTTTTTTAATCACATTTTTAAAATAACTATAAATTATATAAAATAACTATTTTAAACAATAATTTAAATTTTTGAAAAAATTAATTACATTTTCTAATGGGGCTAAAAATAAACTTACCTTTAAAGTATTTAAAAATAATAAACCTGTGTGAAAAAATGTTTTAATTTTAATTAATTCACCACTTACCTTGTTAAAAGCAGGCCTTGCGCCTGCTTTTTATATGTGTAACTCCTGGAGACTTACCCTCTCGGAAAAACCTGGAAAAAAAATGTAAGTTCAATGCGCACGCGTTCCACCTCTGAACCCCTTCTTTCAGGGTAACGGAAGTGCCGGTTTCCCGTGCATGCGCAGTGCATGCACGAAACCGGCACTTCCATTGGGCTTACGGGTGAGTACCCTGTGTGTACTCACCCGTGGAGACCTGAATTTCTGGGCCAATGTCCTTTCTGTAATATGGCGACCAGAACTGTATGCATTACAGATGGGGACGAGCCAATGCCCTGTTTCAGCTCAGTTACACATCCTGTGATTTGTATTCAATTCCATGCACTGTACAACCCAAGATCCTATTTGCCAGACTCTATACTCCTTCAACACTCTGTCCACTAATACCCCCAAATATTTTCCCTGTATCTTGCAGACAAACTTAATTTGGTTTATAGTTCCAGTGTTTATTTTTCTTTCCTAGTCTCACTACTTTGCACTTGTCAACATTGAATTTCTTAGCCCATCTTGTCAGCCTGTATAAGTCTCTCTGCACCTGATCAGCCTGCTCTTGATTGTGTGCAACCGCCCCCCTTTCTCCCTTTTAACAGTTTTGCGTCTATCCCCACTTCCAAATAATTGGCATAAAGCATGAATAGTAGAAGTCCCAGCTGATCCTTGGGGCACCCTGCAGTTTGCTTGGCACTAATCCAACACAGCTCCATGTATGATCACCCTGTGGCTTTGATGCAATCCACTTTAGCGGCCCACCTTTTCTGTACTTTTTTCTTTACCTTGTAGACTAGCAATTGTGCAATTGTACATGAAAAGCCTTGTTGGAGTATAGGTAAACAATATCCATGATAAATTCCCTTTTTCCACAAACTCTGATATCTCCTCAAAGAATTTGAACAGGTTTGTCAAGCAAGATCTTCACCCTCCCCCCCCCCCCCCCCCATAAAACCATGCTAACTTGCTCTGACGATTTCACGCTTCTTCAAGTGTTTTTGCAGTAACCTTTGTCAGCCTTGGCTCTGAGTCAGAAGGTTATGGGTTCAAATCCAACCCAGAGGCTTGAGCATTTGATCAAGCTGACACTTCAGTGCCATATGGAGGTGCCACCTATTGGATGAGACGTTAAGCAAAGGCCCCGTTAGCCATCTCAGGTGGACATAAAATTTCCCATGACACCATCCAGGACAAAGCAGCCCGTTTGATTGGCACCCCATCCACCACCTTAAACATTCACTCCCGCCACTACCAGCGCACCATGGCTGCAGTGTGTACCATCTACAAGATGCACTGCAGCAACTCGCCAAGGCTTCTTCGGCAGCACCTCCCAAACCCGCGACCTCTTCCACCTAGAAGGACAAGGGCAGCAGGCGCATGGGAACACCATCACCCGTAAGTTCCCTCCAAGCCACACACCATCCTGATTTGGAAATATATAGCCGTCCCTTCATCATCACTGGGTCAAAATCCTGGAACTCCCTCCCTAACAGGACTGTGGGAGTACCTTCACCACACGGACTGCAGCGGTTCGAAAAGGCAGCTCACTACTACCTTCTCAAGGGCAACTAGGGAGGGGCAATAACTGCTGGCCTTGCCAGCGACGCCCACATCCCAGGAGTGAATAAAAAAAAACTCTTCAAAGAAGGGCAAGTAGGTTCAGCCGGTGCTCTGACCAACATTTAACCCTCACCCATCACCACTAAAACAGATTATCTGCTCATTTATCTCATTATCTCACTACCACCTTCCTCGACCCCTCCACTGTCTCTAAATTGTCAGACTGCCTCACCGACATCCATTCCTCCAACTAAATATTGGGAAGGCCGAAGCCTTTGTCTTTCGCACCCCCCACCCCAACCACAAACTCCATTCCCTAGCCACCAACTCCATCCTTTCTCCCTGGCAATTGTCTGAGGCTGAACCAGACTTCGCAAACTTGGTGTCATATTTGGCCCCGAGATGAGCTTCCGACCATATTTCTGCGCCATCACTATGACCGCTTATTTCAACCTCCGGAACATCGCCCGACTGCGCCCCTGCCTCAGCTCATCTGCTGCTGAAACCCTCATCCATGCATTTTAAGAACCTAAGAAATGGGAGCAGGAGTCGGCCATTTGGCCCCTCGAGCCTGCTCCGCCATTCAATAAGATCATGGCTGATGATCTACCTCATCTCCACTTTCCTGCACTATCCCCATATCCCTTGATTCCCTTAATATCCAAAAATCTATCGATCTCTGTCTTGAATATTCTCAACAATTGAGTCTCCACAGCCCTCTGGGGTAGAGAATTCCAAAGATTCACCACCCTCTAAGTGAAGAAATTTCTCCTCATCTCAGTCCTAAATGGCCGTCTCCTTATTCTGAGACTGTGACCCCTGGTTCTAAACTCCCCAGCCAGGGGAAACATCCTCCCTGCATCTACCCTGTCAAGCCCTGTAAGAATTTTCAATGAGATCACCTCTCATTCTTCTAAACTCTAGAGAACATAGGCCTAGTCTACTCAATCTCTCCTCATAGGACAATCCCCCCATCCCAGGAATCAGTCTGGTGAACCTTCATTGCACTCCCTCTATGGCAAGTATATCCTTCCTTAGGTAAGGAGACCAAAACTGTACACAATACTCCAGGTGTGGTCTCACCAGGGCCCTATATAATTACAGTAAGATGTCTTTACTCTTATACTCAAATCCTCTTGTAATAAAGGCCAACATACCATTTGCTTTCCTAATTGCTTGCTGTACCTGCATGTTAACTTTCAGCGATTCGTGTACAAGGACACCCAGGTCCCTCTGAACACCAACATTTCCCAATCTCTCACCATTTAAAAAATACTCTGCTTTTCTATTTTTCCTGCCAAAGTGGATAACTTCACACTTCCCCACACACTTGCCATGTTCTTGCCCACTCACTTAACCTGTCTATATCCCCTTGCAGCCTCTTTGCATCCTCCTCACATCTTACATTCCCACATAGCTTTGTATCATCAGCAAACTTGGATATATTACATTTGGTCCCCTCATCCAAATCATTGATATAGATTGTAAATAGCTGAGGCCCAAGCACTGATCCTTGCGGTACCCCATTAGTTACAGCCTGCCAACCCGAAAATGACCCGTTTATTCCTACTCTCTGTTTTCTGTCCAGTAACCAATCCTCAATCCATGCTAGTATATTAGCCCAATCCCATGAGCCCTAATTTTGTTTAATAACCTCTTGTGTGGCACCTTATCGAATGCCTTCTGAAAATCCAAATACACCACATCCACTGGTTCCCACTTATCTATTCTGCTAGTTAAAACCTCAAAAAACAGATTTGTCAAACATGATTTCCCTTTCATAAATCCCGTGTTGACTCGGCCCAATCCTATTATTATTTTCTCAGTGCCCTGTTACCACATCCTTAATAATAGATTCTAGCATGTTCCCTACTACTGATGTCAGGCTAACTGGTCTAAATTTCCCCGTTTTCTTTCTCCCTCCTTTCATAAATGTGGGGTTACATTTGCTATCTTCCAGTCCGTGGGAAGTGTTCCAGAATCTATGGAATTTTGGAAGATGACAACCAATCCATCCACTATCTCTCTAGTCACCTCTTTCAAAACCCTAGGTTTAGGCCATCAGGTCCAAGGGTTGCAGTCCCATTAATTTCTCCAGTACTATTTCCTTACTAATATTAATTTCTTTCAGTTCCTCATTCTGGCAGCACGGTGGCATAATGGTTAGCACTGTTGCCTCACAGCGCCAGGGACCCGGGTTCGAATCTAGCCTCGGGTGACTGTCTGTGTGGAGTTTGCACATTCTCCCTGTGTTTGCGTGGGTTTCCTCCGGGTGCTCCAGTTTCCTCCCACAGTCCAAAGATGTGCGGGTTAGGTTGATTGGCTGTGATAAATTGACTCTTAGTGTGTTAGGGGGATTAAATACATGGGGTTACGGGGATAGGGTGGGATATGTGTCGGTGCAGGCTTGATGGGCCGAAATGGCCTCTATCTGCACTGTGGGGATTCTGTGATTCTGTGATTCTCACTAGACCCTTGGTTCTCCACTATTTCTGGAATGGTTTTTGCGTCTTCTTCCATGAAGACAGACACAAAGGCCGTGAATTTGCAAATGGATGCGGCTTGGGAGCGGGTCAGCTGGTTTCCGGGTTCCAGTCCCGCCCTCAACTGCATCCGGCCCACGGACGTGACTTTACATCGATTGGCCTTGTTATGCCTGCCCTGTGGGCTTGCCGGCCAATTAAGAGGAAGCCAGTCAGATGATGTCATTTGATTGACATGTCATCTGCCGGTTTTCTTAAAGGGACCATGTGCAATTTTTCTTTGACAGCTCATTTTTCAGTGTTTGACAGCATTGAGGTGCTGCAAACACTGACAATGATTGTTCACAGGTGAGCTCTTGCACCCAGGCTCTTCAATGACTCCCTCCATAGGCTAGAAGAGATGGCAGCTGCAGGTGAGGTTACAGAAACGATCTGTCACTGGTGAGAGAGGTTATCCCAATGAGGTGGGACTAGACAGCCAATTCAAAACTTGTTACCTACAGAAAAGTATAAATGCATTAAAAATGATTTTCCCAACATTTTCTTACCTATGAAACTCACCAGTGCACCATTGGATCCTTCACACCACTTCTGCAGCTGTCATCAATGCAGAAACATTACAGCAGACTCACAACATGCCACACTTACCTGGCGTGGTGTCCGGATGGTGGGGAACCCGAGGCAGAAGCGGCAAAATTGAAAAAGAGCCTGTTAACAAGTATCAAGTACCTGTTAACAGCCAGGTAAGTGGCTATAATCCTCTTCCTGCCGCTAGGTGTTGGGTCCATGTGCAAATCGGGGACCCGACACTTGGGAAGATTGATTGGAGGTGGGTTGACAGCGGGTTTACTAGCTGCTGTTAATCTTTGCGATTTTGACACGGTCCCGCCTGCAATCCCGCACTCTGAGGACCGGCAAAATTCCGGCCATTGCATTTGTTTAATTTCTCTGCCATTTCCTTATACCCCATTATAAATTCTCCTGTTTCAGGCTGCAAGGGACCCACACTTAATTTTGCTAATCTTTTTCTTTTTACATACCTATAGAAGCTTTTACAGTCTGTTTTTATGTCTCAAATTTTGTTTTATAACTTTTGTGGGAAGCACCTTGGGATGTTTCACTTCGTTAAAAGCACTATATAAATACAAATTGTTGTCGTTATTGTTTGTGGGATGTTGCTGGGTGCAAATTGGCTGCTCTCTTTCCCTGCATTACAAAAGTGACTACAATTCAAAAGTAATTCCTTGGCTGTGAAGCACATTGGGACATCCTGAGGATGCGTAAGCTGCTAAAGAAATACAAGAGAGTTGAATGCGTGGCTCAAAGAGTGATGTGGGAGACTGGAGTTTCGATACATGTTGCACTGGGACCAGCACTGGGGAAAGAGGGAGCTGTTCCGTTGGGACGGGCTCCACTTAAACTGGGCTGGAACAAGTGTCCTGATAAATCAAATAAATAGGGCTATAGATAGGGCTTTAAACTAAAAAAAAGTCAGTGGGAGGGGAGGGTTCAGCTGAGGGGGAATTTATAAATTTAAAGAGAAAAGGAGGAGTGTAACAATTTGGGTAAAGATAAGCAGAGTGTGACAGGAAGGGACAGAGGGGGAAAATTGGGTGGCGCCCATTTTGGGGCGCTAACATCGCCGGGACACTAATTTTAGCACCCCGAAAAAGTTAACGACCCCACCCGCCGTAAATTCAGTAGTAGCGCCCCAATCAGGAGGTGCCATGCGTGGCAGCACATAGCGCTGCATCATTGCAGACCTCCTCCCTTGATTAATGGGGAGGGGCCTAGCAATGCGCGCACCGGGGCCCTCCCGGACCACCGTGGCGGGGGGGTGCCATGAAAACATCCTGGCACTCAAGAGGAGCGCTGGGCTGAGCGATCACAGCCGGCACCCCGCATACAAAAGCGAAAAGGGGCAGGTGCTGGTAGTCGGCCCAAATAAAAATGGCCGCCCGACATCTGCCCTTTAACCTGCGCCGCCGTTGCTGCCAAACCGCCCCATGATCCTGTCGCACATATCCGGTGATAGGTATGGGGACGCAAGGGGAGTTTGCGGCCAGGGCGCAAGTGGGGCGGTACGCATGGCAATGATGACTTTGCCGACTGCACAGCGGCACGGGGCGCTACCAGATACTGCTGCCGCTAAACCTCCCACTGAATTTCATGGGAGGTCTTAGCAGCACCACACCCGGGTGCTAGGGGGTTTGCGCCCAATTAGCGCCTCCCGGGGGTGCTAACGAGAGGCGCAAAGTAACCCAATTTGTCCCCCCGAGAGTTTAATGTAATAGTGCATCAGTATATAAGGTGAAAGCTATTTACAATCCATATTAATGACTTAGATGAGGGGACCGAGTGCAATGTATCCAAGTCTGCTGATGATACAAAGCTAGGTGGAAAAGTAAGCTGTGAGGAGGATATAATGAATCTGCAAAGGGATATAGATCGGTTAAGTGAATGGGCAAGAAGGTGGCAGATGGAGTATAATGTGGGGAAATGTGAGGTTATTCACTTTGGTAGGAAGAATAGAAAAACACAATGGCCTGTATTTTGAGGCCCCTACGGGTGCGTTCGTGGTGCGTACGCGCCCATAAGGGCTGCACAAGTTTCACACGTGAAGCGCATGCGCGAAAACCCGGAATTTGCGATCTGACAGATCGTAGCCATCCCTGGGAAAAGAGCCTCCGCGGGTGGAGAGTTGGGCTATTTGCTCAACTTCTGCCCAGCGAATGCCTGTGAAATTCTTGCGCCTGCTAAAAGTAACCCTAAGGCCTGCTTTTACCAGGGTAAGAGTTTAAATGAATATAAAAATAATTTTTTTTCTATCATTTAAACATTAAAAAACCTGTACAATAAGGTACAGTTATTTTTAGCCCCTTTAAAACACGTTAATTTATTTTTCAAACAATAAATTTTTTGTTTTAAATGTTTAATTATATTGTATTTTAATTAATTTTAAATATGTAATTTTTTTTAATGTATTTGTTATGTTAATGTGTTTTTTATGTGGACCCCCCCATTCATACTTATGGGGTTGCTGTACATACGGAATCCCCATAAGAATGAATGGGGATTCCCCCTTCTTTCATTGGTTGGGCCAGCACACATGATCCCCAGGGCGCTTGCGAACCGCCTGCGCCCCTGAGATACATGGGCCTTTACGCAGGCCTATGCCTAGAGGCCCAGGAGCGCGAGTCTCCGTGGATCCAGGACCATCAGGAAGGTGCCAAGATTTTTTGCCGTTCGGAGGCCTCCGTCCGCGGTAGAATGGGCCTATACTCTCTGGAATTTAGAAGAATGAGAGGTGATCTCATTGAAACATATAAGATTTTGAGTGGGCTTGACAGGGTAGATGTTACGAGGCTGTTTCCCCTGGCCGGAGAGTCCAGAACTAGGGGTCATAGTCTCAGGATAAGGAATCGGCCATTTAGGACTGAGATGAGGAGAAATTTCTTCACTGAGAGGGTTGTGAATCTTTGGAATTCTCTGCCCCAAAGGCTGAGGTCGACAGATGTTTGAACTCTAAGGGAATCAAGGGATATGGAGATCGGGCGGGAAAGTGGAGTTGAGGTCAAAGATCAGCCATGATCTTATTAAATGGCGGAGCAGGCTCGAGGGGCCGTATGGCCTACTCCTGCTCCTATTTCTTATGTTTTTAAGCTCTTCCTTTCAGGATATCCTCTAACATTTTAGCCACATTTAGGTTCACCAGCTTGTACTTCCGGACTTTTGTTTAAGATAGGTGTTAAATTCTCTTCTCTCCAAAACCTTTGGTACATCTGCCAAATCTGCTGATTCCCGAAACCTCCCAACCAGAATATAACCAATCTTTTGGCCACATTTTTTTGGTGCTCCTGATCTCTCCTCCTTCCTTGGTTTATGAAGTAGAAGTTCATCTTTCGTGATGCCCTGCCAATATTTACTTAAAAAAAAAATTGTCCCTTATACATAATAGCAGATGGTGCTAGGAGGCATTGTAACACCTATTGGACAAACAATGCACTTCCATTACATTAACCTCACCGGTAACGGTTATACAAGTTGAGCGTCCCAAATATGGAGTTCTGGAATCCAGACTCCAGGACAATTGGTGGCAGGGGTCTGGAATCCGTAAAATGTTCCGGAATCTGGACACCCTGAGGGAAGGCTTACCAAAAACCAGAAATATCGCAACCTGGGCCCAGGCATTTCCGGACTCGGCACATGTTTCTGATGTCCAAAGTCCGGAAATATCGCAACCTGGGCTCGGGCGTTTCCGGACTTCAGACATCAGAAACACGTTCCGAAGTCTGGAAAAACCCGAAAACCGGCTCGGCCTCGGTCCCAAGGTTGCCGGATTCAGGACACTCAACCTGTACTAGTGGCCTGGATACAGGAAATATTACATGTCACACCACTGGCAGCAAAAGGCTTGGAATAACCTATTTGAACTGTTGCTGCTTGTACAGGCTGTTTGAGAACCTGTCCCTATCTGGATATCGATATAGAGAGTGACCGGGGCAAGATGTGGTGGACACTGAGGAAAACCTGCTTCAAGATTGTGGAACACAACTGGTTTGAAACATTCATCATCTTTATGATCCTGCTTAGCAGTGGTGCTCTGGTAAGGTTCAACTCCTTCCCTGCAAATTGCTATGCAGTGTTTTAAGAGCTGGATTTAAAAAAAAATTATTCCTGAAATGTGGGCGTCGCTGGTGATGCCAGCATTTATTGCCCCTCACTAATTGCCCTTGAGAAGGTGGTGGTGAGCTGCCTGCTTGAATCGCTGTGGTGAAGGTGCTCCCACAGTGCTGTTAGGGAGGGAGTTCCATTTTTTGACCCAGCGACGATGAAGGATCAGCCGATATATTTCCAAGTCAGGATGGTGTGTGACTTGGAGGGGAACTTGAGAGGTGGTGGTGTTCCCATGCTCCTATCTTCTATGTTTCTATGTATCAAGGCCGCCCCCGTGGTTATTATGGATCAGTTATAAATGGCAGTGTCCGCTTGAATGATGGCAGTAAACTATTTCCACAGCATAAAGAATGGCAGTGGGCAATCAGCCCTAGGGGCATTTTATTGATCTACAGCATTTACTATATTGAGGGTGTACTACCTTTTTTACTCTTGTTGATTCCCGCCCTCCCACACCCAAGGTGTTTTTCTCCTTTCCTGGGTCCCCCTGCCCAAGAGAGCAGACCAGTTGTTTCCCGACGTCTGCCGCTACAGAAATGCCTCAGTGTCTCCCCAGTAGCATAGCTGAGACTATTAACTCAGTGTATGGACAACCACATGACCAAGGCCCTACTATTCTAGGGGCGGGGGAGAAACACTGTGTTGGGCCTCTAAGATCCTGGACCCACACTTGCCAACCTTATATTTCAAAGACACCAGGATCAAAATTACACTCATTAGGCATACTTTCCTGCAACTCAACTATTTTCTAATTTTCCGGGAGCCCCATTCCAACTCTTGGCCCACAAGTTCCCTGGACAGTCGCACATGCACCTCATTAACTCCATTTGTGTTGACATTATTGGTGGGGAAAATGTTATTGCCCGAGTCGCTGCCCCCACCCTTGTTGGTAAATGCCTCAATTGATCTAATGTAACGAGTCCCAGAGTAAGTTTCAGATCACCAAGTATTATTTAATGTGTGAACCATTTTTCTAAGTACTGCTAATCTGGATTACTCATGGTCAGGATTAAAATAATTTAATTTAATTAGTTGTAAGATCTTCCAATTATAACCTATGTGTTCTCAGTTTAATGCTAGCTTTACTGAAGTCACTGTCGTCCACTGCAAAATATCACAGGGGGCAATTTTGCCAGCCCTGGGGAGGTGGGTATGGAGGCGGGACTGCCAGGAAAATGGCAGAATTTGGGGGCGGGTGCCCAATCCGCCTCCAACTCACCTCCATGCCATCTTGCCAGGAGGCGGGTAGCTGACCCGCGCCGGGTTCTGTCTCCTTGGAGGCTGGAAGGGATTAAAGCCTATTGACTGCCTATTAACAGGTAGTTAACAGGCAGAAAATAGGATTATCCCCTTTTTGCCCTCACAAGTGCGGGCTTCCCGAAGGCTCCAAACCCGCCAGCTCAGTGAGGCGAGTACTGGGTCTGCGGGGTCGGTGGGGGGTGCAAAAGTGTGGTGTGAAGGTAAGTGATGGGTGCAAGAGTGGAGAGGTGAGTATTTGAGGTAAGTGCAAAGTGTTAGTAAAAGTGTACTTACCTTTGTTTCTTCCTGCAGGCTTCAGTCGGTGTGTATGCGGAGAGTCTCGGACCTCCGTGTTGCAGATGACAGATGGCCGTTGCATTCTTAGATGCAACAACCATCACATTTCTGTAAAAGAAAGAAGTTTGATGAGGTCTTGAATTCAAGACCTCATCAAACTACAGAGAATGTCACTGTTTGACAGCTTCACAGAGCTGTCAAACGATGACAATTCATCTGTCAAAAATTTTTGACAGATGAAACGTCATACGTTGACGTTCTTTGCAACCAGCTTTCCCTTAATTGGCCTACTAAACCCACTGGGCGAGCTTAACAAGGTCAATCAAGGGAAAATAGCGTGGGTTGGCCAGAAGTTGATGGAGGCGGGACTGAAACCCGACAAGTGGGAGTCCCGCCTCCAAAAGCTCCCCATTGGCAAAATCACTCCCTAACTGTCTGCTCAATCCTTCAAAAAAATGTTTCAAGAATAATTTTTTAAGATGGCTACGACAGCATTTTGGTTTTCGCTCAGCGTGTCTGGTGCTTCATGATCTCCACTACAATGCACCACTTTCCAGTCTTGCCAGTAGCCAAGCAGCCGACTCCCAGGTCTGCCTCTGTCGCTCTTGATTTGGTCACTAAGATTGTAAGACAGTGGCCCAAATCAGTCTCCAACGTTTCCTCATTCCTTCAGAGAAAGTGCCTTCCCTCTGCTTGTCCTTGATACGCTTATCAATTACTTCATAAAAGGTGATGAGTCGAAGAAGAGATGATGAGTCGAAAGAAGAGATGAATAAGGCTTTTATTAGCTAAGAAGAGACCATGCTTCTTCGTGAGTGACTGAACAAGTCTGAACGAAACCCACACAGTGGTGGGTGGAGTCAGCTGAGGCATGCCTCCATACACAGCGCCACCCAGAGGTGGCAATATACAATACAGTGGTTTACCACATTCACCCCTTGTTTAATGTGAAGTCCGGCGGGGTGAAGGGTACTACAAGTTAAGTCTATCAGGAGGCCTTGTCTGACGTCCTGATCGTCGTGGTGGCGGCGGTGGTGTTGCAGCATCCGACGTCGGGTCTGGTGTCTGGGTGGTTGGCGAAGATTCCTGGGGCTTTGGCATGCCGTCTGCAGGGGTTGGGTTGGGAGGGGTGGTGGGGGATAACAGTGGTAAGGGGGATAACGGTGGTAAGGGGGATAACGGTGGTAATTCAGGGGTACCCGAGGGTGCGAGATCTCGTATGGAGACCGTGTCCTCCCGCCCGTCTGGGTATGTCACCCAGGCATACTGGGGGTTGGCGTGTAGGAGGTGCACCCGCTCGACCAGGGGGTCCGTTTTATGCGTCCTCACGTGCCTCCGCAGTAGGACGGGCCCAGGAGAAGTCAACCATGCCGGTAGCGAGGTTCCCGATGTAGACTTCCGGGGGAAAACGAACATTTTCTCATGAGGGGTCGCATTAGTGGCAGTACAAAGCAGTGACCGAATGGAGTGAAGCGCTGCAGGGAGGACCTCCTGCCAGCGGGAGGTCGGAAGGCCCTTAGATTTTAGTGCTAAGAGGACTGCCTTCCAAACCGTCGCGTTCTCCCTTTCCACCTGGCCGTTCCCCCGGGGGTTGTAACTGGTGGTCCTGCTCGTGGCGATACCTCTTGTTAGCAGGTACTGCCGAAGTTCGTCGCTCATGAACGATGAGCCCCTGTCGCTATGTATATAGCTGGGGAACCCGAACAGAGCGAAGATGTCATTCAGACACTTGATGACCGTGGTACTGGTCATGTCTGGGCAAGGGATGGCAAAGGGGAAACGGGAGTACTCATCAACTATGTTGAGGAAGTACACATTGCGGTCAGCGGAGGGGAGGGGCCCTTTAAAATCGACGCTCAGGCGTTCAAAGGGGCGGGTGGCCTTGATCAGGCTTGCTCTGTCCGGCCTATAGAAGTGCGGTTTGCACTCGGCGCAGATTTGGCAGCTCTTGGTCATGGTCCTGACCTCCTCGATGGAGTAGGGCAGGTTACGGGATTTGATAAAATGGAAAAACCTGGTGACCCCCGGGTGGCAGAGGTCATTGTGGAGGGACTGCAGCCTATCACTCTGCGCGTTGGCGCATGTACCACGTGATAGGGCATCTGGGGGCTCATTGAGTTTCCCTGGCCGATACAAGATATCATAATTGTAGGTGGAGAGTTCGATTCTCCACCTCAAGATCTTGTCGTTCTTGATTTTACCCCTCTGCTTATTATTAAACATAAAAGCTACTGAACGCTGGTCAGTGAGCAGGGTAAATCGTTTCCCGGCCAGGTAATGCCTCCAGTGACGCACCGCTTCTACAATAGCCTGGGCCTCCTTTTCGACGGAGGAGTGTCTCGTCTCGGGGCCCTGGAGGGTCCTTGAGAAAAAGGCCACGGGTCTGCCCGCCTGGTTAAGGGTCGCGGCTAGGGCGAAGTCGGAGGCATCGCTCTCCACTTGGAAGGGGATGGACTCATCCACCGCGTGCATTGCGGCCTTCGCGATATCGTTCTTGATAAGAGTGAAGGCTGCACACGCCTCTGGTGTCAGGGGGAAGGAGGTGGCTTTGATGAGGGGCCTGGCTTTGTCTGCATAGAGGGGCACCCACTGGGCGTAGTAGGAGAAAAACCCCAGGCATCTCTTCAGTGCTTTTTGGCAGTGGGGAAGGGGTAGCTCCATTAGGGGGCGCATTCTGTCGGGGTCGGGCCCGATGACTCCGTTCTCCACCACGCAGCCGAGGATGGCCAGGCGCTTGGTGTGAAACATACATTTTTCCTTATTGTACGTTAGGTTCAGCCGTTGGGCCGTACGGAGGAAATTTGCTAGATTAACGTCGTGGTCCTGCTGGTCGTGGCCGCAGATGGTGACGTTATCCAAATAGGGGAAGGTTGCCCGCAGCGCGTTCTGGTCAACCATTCGGTCCATCTCCCTTTGGAAGACCGAAACCCCGTTGGTGACGCCGAAGGGGACCCTAAGGAAGTGGTAGAGGCGGCCGTTTGCCTCGAAGGCAGTATACTGGCGGTCCTCATGGCGGATGGGCAGCTGGTGGTACGCTGACTTAAGGTCGATGGTGGAGAATACTTTGTATTGCGCAATCTGATTGACCATATCAGATATGCGAGGGAGGGGGTACGCGTCCAGCTGGGTGTACCGGTTTATGGTTTGGCTGTAGTCGATTACCATGCGGCGTTTTGCAGTGGTTTTAACGACTACAACCTGGGCTCGCCAGGGGCTAGTGCTACCTTCGATAATGCCCTCCTTCAAGAGCCGCTCCACCTCAGAGCTGATAAAAGCTCTGTCCCCGGCACTGTACCGCCTGCTTTTGGTAGCGATGGGTTTACAGTCGCGGGTGAGGTTAGCGAACAGGGGAGGGGGGGGGACTTTTAATGTGGAAAGGCTGCAGGTGGTTTGCAGCGGGCGATTTAAAAGTTGTTGGTTGCAGACTGTGAGTGGGGGGAGGGGTCCACCGTATGCTAGTGTGACACTCTTAAGGTGGCACTGAAAATCCAACCCTAGCAGGACGGCAGCGCAAAGACGGGGCAGGACTAGCAGTTTAAATTTTTGATATTCAGTGCCCCCTACTGACAGGGTCACCACACAGTAGCCGCTGATGTCCATTGACTGGGACTTGGACGCCATAGAAATGCGATGGTGCGTTGGCAGAATCGTGAGGGAGTGGCTACGTACCGTGTCGGGGTGGACGAAACTCTCTGTGCTCCCGCTGTCGATCAGGCAACTGGTGGCGCGGCCGTTTACCGCGATATCCATCATGGAGCTGGATAGATGGTGAGGGTGGCCTTGATCCAGCGTCACGGAGGCCAGTATGTGGCTTAGTGAGTCACTATAGTCATCCGCCGAGACGGTGGTCGGTTCCGGTGACGAAATGGCGGTTGAGTGCGTTGGATACGATGGCGGCAGATGCCATGCGGCCGGGGGTACACAAAATGGCGGATAAGATGGCTGCTCCCACGGCCCGCACGCTGCGCTGCTGGCTGGCTTCCCCTTGCAGGCGTTAGCGTAATGGCCTTTCTTCCCGCAGCCCGAGCAGGTAGCTGTCTTAGCTGGGCAGTGCGCTCTGGGATGTTTTAACTGGCCACAGAAATAGCATTTTTGGGCCTGGTTACTGGGCATCGAAGCAGTTCTTACCGGAGGCTGCTGTCTCGGTTGGGTCGCTGCAGCGGTTGGTGCCGGGGGCGGCGGTCCCGTGTCCCACGGTTTCGATTGCCATGTCTCGGCGCCGTTACGGGGGTATGCCTCGAGGTTTCGGTGGGCCTCCTCTAACGAGAGCGCAAGGGCAATGGCCGTCTTCAGGTCGGGTTCCTTGCTTTCTAGCAGTCTCTGCCGGGTGTGGTCTGACTGGAGGCCCCTGACGAAGGCATCACAGGCGAGTCCCTGCGCGTGCTCCACAGCCGTTACCACTTTACAATCGCAGTCTCTGCAGAGTGCCAGTAGCGCCCGTGCAAATGCCCCTACCGATTCTCCCGGTTGCTGCCTGCGGGATCCCAAGAGGTGTCGGGCGTAAATTGTGTTCACTGGGCGCGTATATTGCCCTTTTAGTAGCTCGAGGGCCGCCACGTACGTATTAGAGTCCCGGATTAGCATATATACTTGATGGCTCACCTGGGCGGTCAAAATTTTCAGTTTGTGATCCTCCTCTGTAACCTGTGAGATTGCGAGGAAGGATTCAAAGCAGCTCAGCCAGTGTTCAAACTTGGCTGATGCACCCACATCTTGAGGGTCGAGGTCCAGGCGTGGTGGTCTGAGGGCTCTCAGCAATGTCTGCTGTATCCGTTGCTGTTGTTGCTCCTCAGGTGTCGCCATTTAACTTTTAGCTAATAAAATTGATACGCTTATCAATTACTTCATAAAAGGTGATGAGTCGAAGAAGAGATGATGAGTCGAAAGAAGAGATGAATAAGGCTTTTATTAGCTAAGAAGAGACCATGCTTCTTCGTGAGTGACTGAACAAGTCTGAACGAAACCCACACAGTGGTGGGTGGAGTCAGCTGAGGCATGCCTCCATACACAGCGCCACCCAGAGGTGGCAATATACAATACAGTGGTTTACCACAGTCCTCTTCCTCTAATGTCAAGGTTGGAATTGAACAGATGAAGAATGGTAGGCTTAGACCCATATTCAACCACTGTGTGGCCCAGTGTGCTGGTGTAACATGAGGTGGGCTCCAATGGCACTTTAGCTCCTTTAAGAGTGGAGTTACCTCACATTGATAATCATGTTGCATGAGAGATCACAGAAGAAGTGTATTACATTTGTTTGGATATTTTGGTGTGCAATGTGATATCCCAGTCTGGGAAAACAATGTACAGGAATTAACAATGTGCACATTGAATAGTACAGCAAACTGTCTTTTTTGTCTTGATGATTAAATTGTGATATTGGCTAGGGTGTATTTACAAGTCGGATCCATTTGTGGGCAACATCGTGTCCTTTACGATATAGGTCCACAGATAACGGAGGGAAGTGAGAGGTGTAATTGGACACCAGAAACCCAGCATTCTGCTGGGTATGTATAATTTGATCCAGTCAGTGGCAGTCAGACTGGAGGCAGGCACTGCTGTCCCCAACACAGAGATAGTTGCCATCATATAGTGGCAATGCAGACGTAACCCTTCAAATTTCAGACCATGCACAGTTCTAACACTACGCACAGTTCAGACAATGTGCAGTGCTGACACTTCCCACAATTCAGACAATGCACAGCGCTAACACTTCGCACAATTCAGACAATGCACAGTGCTGACACTCCCCACAGTTCAGACAATGCACAGTGCTGACATTCCCCACAATTCAGACAATGCACAGTGCTGACACTCCCCACAATTCAGACAATGCACAGTGCTAACACTCCCACAGTATAGACAATACACAGTGCTAACACTCCCCACAGTTCAGACAATGCACAGTGCTGACACTCCCCACAGTATAGACAATGCACAGTGCTGACACTCCCCACAGTATAGACAATGCACAGTGCTAACACTTCCCACAATTCAGACAATGCACATTGCAGACACTCCCCACAGTTCAGACAATGCACAGTGCTGACACTCCCCACAGTATAGACAATGCACAGTGCTGACACTACCCACAGTATAGACAATGCACAGTGCTGACACTCCCCACAGTATAGACAATGCACAGTGCTGACACTCCCCACAGTTCAGAGAATGCACAGTGCTAACACTCCCCACAATTCAGACAATGCACAGTGCTAACACTCCCACAGTATAGACAGTGCACAGTGCTAACACTCCCCACAATTCAGACAATGCACAGTGCTAACACTCCCACAGTATAGACAATGCACAGTGCCGACACTCCCACAGTATAGACAATGCACAGTGCTGACACTCCCACAGTATAGACAATGCACAGTGCTGACACTCCCACAGTATAGACAATGCACAGTGCTGCCACTACCCACAATTCAGACAATGCACAGTGCTGACACTCCCACAGTATAGACAATGCACAGTGCTGACACTCCCCACAGTATAGACAATGCACAGTGCTGACACTACCCACAATTCAGACAATGCACAGTGCTGACACTCCCCACAGTATAGACAATGCACAGTGATAACACTACCCACAATTCAGACAATGCACAGTGCTGACACTACCCACAGTATAGACAATGCACAGTGCTGACACTACCCACAGTATAGACAATGCACAGTGCTGACACTCCCCACAGTATTGACAATGCACAGTGCTGACACTCCCCACAGTATAGACAATGCACAGTGCTGACACTCCCCACAATTCAGACAATGCACAGTGCTGACACTCCCCACAGTATAGACAATGCAGTGCTGACACTCCCCACAGTATAGACAATGCACAGTGCTGACACTCCCCACAGTATAGACACTGCACAGTGCTGTCACTCCCCACAGTATAGACAATGCACAGTGCTGACACTACCCACAGTATAGACAATGCACAGTGCTGACACTCCCCACAGTATAGACAATGCACAGTGCTGACACTCCCCACAGTAGAGACAATGCACAGTGGTAACACTACCACAATATAGACAATGCACAGTGCTGACACTCCCCACAGTATAGACAGTGCACAGTGCTAACACTCCCCACAATTCAGACAATGCACAGTGCTAACACTCCCACAGTATAGACAATGCACAGTGCTGACACTACCCACAGTATAGACAATGCATAGTGCTAACACTCCTCACAGTATAGACAATGCACAGTGCTGACACTACCCACAGTATCGACAATGCACAGTGCTGACACTCCCACAGTATAGACAATGCACAGCGCTGACACTCCCACAGTATAGACAATGCACAGTGCTGACAATCCCCACAGTATAGACAATGCACAGTGCTGACACTACCCACAATTCAGACAATGCACAGTGCTGACACTCCCCACAGTATAGACAATGCACAGTGCTGACACTCCCCACAGTATAGACAATGCACAGTACTAACACTCCCACAGTATAGACAATGCACAGTGCTGACACTCCCCACAATATAGACAATGCACAGTGCTGACACTCCCACAGTATAGACAATGCACAGAGCTGACACTCCCACAGTATAGGCAATGCACAGTGACAGTGCTAACACTCCCCACAGTTCAGACAATGCACAGTGCTGACACTCCCCACAATTCAGACAATGCACAGTGCTGACACTCCCCAAAGTATAGACAATGCACAGTGCTGACACTACCCACAGTATAGACAATGCACAGTGCTGACACTCCCCACAGTTTAGACAATGCACAGTGCTGACACTCCCCACAGTATAGACAATGCACTGTGCTGACACTCCCACAGTATAGACAATGCACTGTGCTGACACTCCCCACAGTATAGACAATGCACAGTATTAACACTCCCACAGTATAGACAATGTACAGTGTTGACACTCCCCACAATATAGACAATGCACAGTGCTGACACTCCCCACAGTATAGACAATGCACAGTGCTGACACTACCCACAGTATAGACAATGCACAGTGCTGACACTACCCACAGTATAGACAATGCACAGTGCTAACACTCCCACAGTATAGACAATGCACAGAGCTGACACTCCCACAGTATAGACAATGTACAGAGCTGACACTCCCACAGTATAGGCAATGCACAGTGACAGTGCTAACACTCCCCACAGTTCAGACAATGCACAGTGCTGACACTCCCCACAGTATAGACAATGCACAGTGCTGACACTCCCCACAGTATAGACAATGCACAGTGCTGACACTCCCACAGTATAGACAATGCACAGTGCTGACACTCCCCACAGTATAGACAATGCACAGTGCTGACACTCCCCACAGCATAGACAATGCACAGTGCTCAAAGGGTTGACGGTGGATAGGCAATTGCAAACATTCAAAGACCGAATGGATGAGCTACAGAATTTGTTCATCCCAGTTTGACATAAAAATAAAACAAAAAAGGTGACTCAACCATGGCTAACAAGGGAAATTAGGGATAGCATAAGATCCAAGGAGAGGACATATAAATTGGCTAGAAAAAGCAATAATCCTGAGGATTGGGAGCAGTTTAGGAGTCAACAAAGGAGGACAAAGGGATTAATTAAGAAAGGGAAAATAGAATATGAGAGTAAGCTGGCGGGGAACATAAAAACTGACTGTAAAAGCATTTTTAGATATGTGAAGAGAAAAAGATTGGTGAAGTCAAGCGTAGGTCCCTTACAGTCAGAATCAGGGGAATTTATAATGGGAAACAAGGAAATGGCAGACCAGCTAAATACATACTTTGGTTCTGTCTTCGCAAAGGAGGACACAAATAACCTCCCAGAGATGCCGGGGAACATAGGATCTAATGAGGGGGAGGAACTGAAAGAAATCAGTACTTGTAGGGAACTTGTGTTAGGAAAATTGATGGGACTGAAGGCCGATAAATCCCCAGGGCCTGATGGTCTACATCCCAGGGTGCTTAAGGAAGTGGCCCTAGAGATAGTAGATGCATTGCTGGTCATCTTCCAGAACTCGATAGACTCTGGAACAGTACCCATGGATTGGAGGGTAGCTAATTTTACCCCACTATTCAAAAAAGGTGGTAGAGAGAAAGCGGGGAATTATAGACCGGTAAGCCTGACATCGGTAGTGGGGAAAATGCTAGAGTCTATTATAAAAGATGTAATAGCAGAGCACTTGGAAAGCAGTGACAGGATCGGACAAAGTCAACATGGATTTACAAAAGGTAAATCATGCTTGAATAATCTACTGGAATTTTTTGAGGATGTAACTGGTAAAATAGATAAGGGAGAACCAGTGGATGTGGTGTATTTGGACTTTCAGAAGGCTTTCGACAAGGTCCCACATAAGAGATTAGCGTGCAAAATTAAGGCACATGGGATTGGGGGCAAGGTATTGACTTGGATAGAGAACTGGTTGGCGGACAGAAAGCAAAGAGTTGGAATAAATGGGTCGTTTTCCGAGTGGCAGGCAGTGACTAGTGGGGTACCGCAAGGATTGGTCCTAGGACCCCAGCTGTTCACAATATATATTAATGATCTGGATGAGGGAATTGGATGTAATATCTCCAAATTTGCAGATGGCACAAAGCTGGGTGGGAGGGCAAGCTGTGAGGAGGATGTCGTGAAACTCCAGTACGATTTGGACAGGTTGGGTGATTGGGCAGAAACATGGCAAATGCACTATAATGTGGATAAATGTGAGGTTATCCACTTTGGTGGCAAAAACAGGAAGGCAGATTATTTGAATGGCAATAGATTGGGAGAAGGGGAAGTGCAAAGAGACCTGGGTGTTATTGTGCACCAGTCGCTGAAGGTAAGCATACAGGTGCAGCAGGCGGTTAAGAAGGCAAATGGTATGTTGGCCTTCGCAGCAAGAGGGTTCGAGTACCAGAACAAGGATGTCTTGCTGCAGTTGTACAGGGCCTTGGTGAGACCGCACCTTGAGTATTGTGTGCAGTTTTGGTCACCTTACCTGAGGAAGGACGTTCTTGCCATGGAGGGAGTGCAGCGAAGATTCACCAGGCTGATACCTGGGATGGCAGGAATGACGTACGAGGAGAGATTGTGTCAATTGGGCTTATACTCACTGGAGTTTAGAAGATTGAGAGGGGATCTCATCGAAACCTATAAAATTCTGTCAGGTCTGGACAGACTAGATGCAGAAAGGATGTTTCTGTTGGCTGGGGAGTCCAAAACCAGGGGTCATAGTCTAAGGATAAGGGGTAAGCTATTTAGGGCTGAAATGAGGAGGAATTTCTTCACCCAGAGAGTGGTGAACCTGTGGAATTCTCTGCCACAGAGGGCGGTGAAGGCCAGTTCATTAAATATATTCAAGAAAGAGTTGGATATATTTCTTGAGGCTAAAGGAATCAAGGGATATGGGGAGAAGGCAGGGACAGGGTACTGAATTTGGATGATATGCCATGATCTCATTGAATGGCGGAGCAGGCTCGAAGGGCCGAATGGCCTACTCCTGCTCCTATCTTCTATGTTTCTGACACTCCCCACAGTATAGACAATGCACAGTGCTGACACTCCCCACAGTATAGACAATGCACAGTGCTGACACTCCCCACAGTATAGACAATGCATAGTGCTGACACTCCCCACAGTATAGACAATGCACAGTGCTGACATTCCCCACAGTATAGACAATGCACAGTGTTGACACTCCCCACAGTATAGACAATGCACAGTGCTGACACTCCCCACAGTTCAAACAATCCGTTATTGTTTTAACGAGAAATTAAATGATTGTGATACAATGTTTTAATTTAGCTTCTTTGCCACAAAGGCCTAAACTCTCTATTTGCTTGCAGGCATTTGAAGACATATACATTGAAAACAGGAAGGTGATTAAAATATTGCTGGAATATGCTGACCAAGTGTTTACCTATGTCTTTGTGGTGGAAATGTTGCTGAAATGGACTGCTTATGGATTCAAGACATACTTCACCAATGCGTGGTGCTGGCTAGACTTTTTAATTGTTGACGTAAGTATTCCTAGAACCTATGAAACAATAATCTACGGGGGAAAAAATGAAAACCCCAGTTTAATTTACTTTTGCTGTGATTCAAGAACATCCCACGTCCCATCCCTCTCAAAAACTGTCACCAAACATTACAAAATTATATCAGCCTAGTTTAGCCAATTGCAAATTTGACCAACATGACCTACTTTAGTTGGATTAGGGCTGACAATGTGAGAGGAATTTAGGAGTGACATTTATGATCAGCAAGATTGACAGATTGTCAATTGTGGGCCCACAAATTGGGTCCATGCCTGAATTCTGAGTACACGCTAAAGACTCTACCAGTTGTGCATGTTGGGAATTTACATCAGATTCGCACCATGGAGTTATATTTATTTTTAAGAGCGACACAGATTGTAAACCCATTTAATTATAGGAGGGTAAATCCATTGATCTTAACTCCCAGGAGGGAGCCACATTCAAAGGGAGTGCCAGTTAGAGAATTAGGGCTACAGTGACCTTCACTCCCTTCGAGTGATAAAAAGCTGGGACAGGCTGCCGTCTCGTGCGGTGGACGCTGATTCGCTGAATTCCTTCAAGCGAGAGCTGGACCTGTTTCTGGCTGGGGTGGAGATCACTTCTTACAGATGGTAGGTACTGCAGGGAATTCAGGGCCAGCGTGAGCTCCTGGACTAATTTCGATCGCCTGGATGGTTCGGAGAGGAAGTTCCCAGATTTTTGTTCCCCAAATTGGCCTGGGTTTTTTTTTTCTCTGGTTTTTCACCTCTCCCAGGAGGTCACATGGTTTTGGATGCAGTGGTGAGTATGTATATTGTGATACACAAGGTATCGCAATTGTGTGGGACAGGCGCGATGGACTTTACTTGTCCGTCATTGATCATATGCTGATATGTTCAGTTTTGTGTTACAGGTAGTTTAGTTAAATTCTTTCATTCTGTCAAAGTAAGGGTTAAAAACCAGCTCCATTCACAGAAATCATTCCCCAGATTAACTTGATACATGATGATTGTTCAGTTTGCTTGAAGGAGGAGCCAAGATCCTCTTGCTGTGTATGTGACAAAAAAGAAGGAAAAGAAAGACTTGCACCTTTTTTTAAATTTGTTAAGGGCGTCGCTGACAGAGCTAGCATTTATTGCCCATCCCTAACTGCCCTTGAGAAGGTCCTGGGCCACCATTTCAGAGGAGTCAACCACATTGCTGTGGGTCTGGGGTCACATATAGGACAGCAGATTCAGATAAAGAATCTTTTTCAGTCTGTTTGATCTAAACCATCCTAAAAGGCATTAGTGAACCAGATGGGTTTTTACAACAATTTGGTAGATTCATGGTTACCATTACTGATACTAGCTTTTTATTCCAGATTTATTTAATAAACTGAATTTAAATTCCCCAGCTGCTGTGGTGGAATTTAAACTACATGTTTCAATGGATAATTAGTCCAGACCTTTGGATTACTAGTCCAGTAACATAACCACTTTGCCACCAAACCACCTTCAGGATGTCCTGTAGCAATCCATAGCAAACGAATTATGCCAATCATGGCTCGCACCCTTTTGATACTTTAAGATAGATTCAGATAAAGAATCTTCTTCAGTCCCTTTGATCTAAGCCATCCAGAATACCAACCACATGGTCTACGCATTACAGCATCTCGCTGCTTCTAAACTAGATCCATTGTCCTGGCCTCAACCACTCGTCCTGATTATTTGTTCCAGTGACCACTCTGTTTAAGAATATACTTCCTGATGAACAATTTCTTTTCATTTGTTCCTGGGATGCGGGCAATGCTGGCAAGGCTGCATTTATTCCTACTCCTAGTTGCCCTGAGAAAGTACAGAGGGCCTCCTTCTTCAACCGATTAGGTCAATGCAGTAGATGTTATATATGGACTTTCAGAAGGTATTCTTAAGAAGATGGATGCCCATGGAATTACGGGGAAAGTGACGGTATGGATACGGAATTGGCTCAGTGACAGGAAGCAGAGGGTGGTGGCGGATGTTTTTCAGACTGGGAGGTGGTTTGCAGTGGTGTTCCCCAAGGGCCAGTTTTGGGTCTATTGCTCTTTTCAATTTTTATAAACGACCTAGACTCGGGTGTAGGGAGCAGCATTATAAAGTTTGCAGATGATACAAAACTTGGCAACATAGTAGATAGTGATAAGGATAGTTGTAGACTTCAGGATGACATAGACAGGATGGTGAAATGTGCAGAAGCATGGCCGGTGGAGTTGAATGTGGAGAAATGTGAAGTGATGCACTTTGGGAGGACTAATATGGAAAGACAGTTTACTATAAATGGTGCGATTTTGAAAAGTGTAGATGAGCAGAGAAACCTTGGTGTCCATAGACACAAATCCTTAAAGGTGGCAGGGTAAGGTGGTAAGGTGGTTAAAGAAGCATATGGGTTACTTGGGTTTGTAAATAGAGGAATTCATGCTAGATTTTTATAAATCATCAGTTAGGCCTCAGCTGGAGTATTGTGGACAATTCTGGGCCCCACACTTCAGGAAAGATGTAAAAGCATTAGAAAGGGTGCAGAGGAGGTTTACCAGGATGTTACCAGGGATGAGGGACTTCAGTTATGAGGAGAGGTTGGAAAAGTTAGGACTGTTCTCCTTGGAACAGAGAAGGTTAAGAGGTGACCTCATAGAGGTTTTGATAGAGTAGAAAGAGAAAAATTATTCCCTCTGGCGAGTGGTTCAATAACCAGAGGTCACAGATTCAAAATCATTGGAAAAAGATCTAGAGGGGAGATGAGGATAAACTTTTTCTCAGATTGTTGTCGGGATCTGAAACGGTGGTGGAAGCTGATTCCATCAATAATTTTAAGTGAGTTGGACGGGTACTTGAGGATGAGGAACTTACAGAGTTACGGACAAAAAGCGGGGATGTGGGACTGAGCAGGACTGCTCTCTCAAAGAGCCAGCACAGGCACGATGGGCCGAGTGGCCTCCTTCTGTGCTGTACTTTTCTATGATTTTATGATTGTATGATTATTTTTATAGCTGAATGCTAAGAGCCAACCACATAATGTGGGACTGGAGCCACATGTAGGTCAGAGCAGGTAGAGGTGACAGGAAGGGTCAATCATGTCGTGTGGGACTACAGTGACATGCAGGCTGAACCAAATTGGAGCGACAGGTTTCCTTCCCCGAAGAACATGAGTGAACCTGTTGGCTTTTAAACACAAAACAATAGCTTTCATGGTCTTCTCTTCCCTAGTGCGAGCCCATAAATTACCTGATTTATTGATTACAATTTCACAGTTTACCATGCTGAAATTTGGACACATGGGTGTGGGGGTGTCGGTTAGTTCCCTCAGTAACCCCTAGATGGCATCTTCACTTGTTTTTTTCCCTTTGCTAATTGTTACTAGTTTCTCCTGTGTTTATTACTTAACTGCCTTTTATCAGGTTTATTGGTTTCACCTGTTTTTGCTTGTATTTAAGTTCTGTGGTTTCTTCCCTCTGTGCTCGGTCTTGACAAGCCGTTTGCCTAGTGGTAGCTTGTCTTGAGCTCCTATGTTTGTAACTGTTTACCTGTGTGATTCTAGTAAAGTACTTTTATTTAAGACTGCATACCTGCTTCTCGCCTCGTCTGTCTGCACTTGGGTCCAGAACCAGCCTCGCCCTGACACATGGGGCTAGATAATCGTCTCGAGCGGTGCCGCAGCTGATATCCAGGTCCATCGACTGCAATAGGACTGAATGTCGGGCGCTGCGTATAACGGGCGGCCGATCAGACATTGCCCGCTTCGTGCCTCCGCCCGAGACGAATTTCTCGGCCATGAACTCCAGGTTGCTAGTCCAGTACAACACTAAATACAATACCATACCCACATAACAATGGAATGGAGTCAATAAAGCATCCCTTAATTCAAAAGAATTTTTATTCTATATATCATTCTCAGTCTTTTATATAAACAAAAATTATTCTTTCTATGTTGCATTTGTGCCTATATATAAAGTTGTTCAGTGCACAGGATTATACTTTGCATGGTTATGGACAAAAAGCGGGGGTGTGGGGCTAAGCACGACTGCTCTTTCAAAGAGCCAGCAGAAGCACGACAGGCCGAATAGCCTCCTTCTGTGCTGTACTTCTATGATTTTATGATTGTATGATTATTTTCATAACTGAATGTTAAGAGCCAACCACACAATGTGAGTCACATGTAGGTCAAAGCAGGTAGGCGTGGCAGGAAGGGTCAATTTTACTATCAACAAATAACATATCAGAGGTACATGAGAATCTGTTCAGTTGATATCTGAATAGCTCTTTCTTGATTATTACAAGTGTGTGAAAGCTAGAAAGTACCTGTTACTGTATGAACCTGGAAGAGGTAGCAGGCTGTAAGAATGGACTGAAAGCTTCTGATTTTCTAATTCCTCTTCTTTTTAATAAAGGTATCTTTGATCAGCCTGACAGCAAAAATCCTTGGCTATGATGAATTAGGACCCATTAAATCCCTCCGGACACTGAGAGCCCTGAGGCCACTACGAGCTTTGTCACGGTTTGAGGGAATGAGGGTAAGTTAATCTTATTTTTAATCAAATGACATTTTTCAATCAGAGTTGCTGCAAAATTTTCTCTGTGTGGCTGCGTGTGATTTGGAAAGAAGCAGTTGCTCTTCGATAAGCCAGGCTGTGATTTCCTTTGTGGTATTTGAGCCCTAAAAAACTACGACTCATTTCAAAAGAGTCAACCTGTCTCTTTCTTATATGCTGGCTCCCTACATTTCTCAATGTACCATGGGTTCAGGGACAACAATGATATCAATTACAGTTGAAGTGTTTAATTCAAAAATTTAAAAAAACAGAAAATGCTGGACGCTCAGCAGGTCAGGCAGCATCCGTGGAGAGAGAAACCGAGTTAGTTAAGGTTTCTGGTCATTGATTCAGGGCCGTGTCAACCACTGTAGAGGGGAATCCTCGGTTGAGGAAAAAGGAAGACATGTCAGAAGCACTGGTGTGAAAGGTGGCATCGTCTGAGCGGATTCGGCGGAGACGGAGAAACTAGGAGAATGGAATAGAGTCCTTACAGGAGGCGGGGTGGGAGGAAGTGTAGTCCAGGTAGCTGTGAGAAACATAGAAACATAGAAGATAGGAGCAGGAGTAGGCCATTCAGCCCCTCAAGCCTGCTCCGCCATTCAATGAGATCATGGCTGATCATCCAAATTCAGTACCCTGTCCCTGCTTTCTCCCCATATCCCTTGATCCCTTTAGCCTTAAGTCAGTGGGCTTGTAGTGAATGTTTGTCAATAACCTATCCCCAGAGATGGAGACGGAGAAGTCGAGGAAGGGAAGGCAAGAGTCGGAGATGGACCATGTGAAGGTGAGGGAAGGGTGGAAATTGGAAGCAAAGTGAATGAAATTATCTAGTTCAGGGCGAGAGCAGGAAACAGCACTGATACAGTCATCAATGTACCGGAAAAAGAGGTGAGGGAGGGGACCTGAGTAGGACTGGAACAAAGAGTGTTCCACATATCCCACGAAAAGGCAGGCATAGCTTGGACCCATGCAGGTTCCCATAGCAACACCTTTGATTTGGAGGAAGTGAGTGGAGTCAAAGGAGAAATTGTTCAATGTGAGAACAAGTTCAGCCAGGCAGAGGAGGGTGGTGGTGGATGGGGACTGGTTGGGCCTCTGTTCAAGGAAGAAGCGGCGCACCCTCAGGCCATCCTGGTGGGGGATGGGGGTGTAGAGGAATTGTACGTCCATGGTGAAAAGGAGACGGTTGGGGCCAGGAAACTGGAAACTGTTAAAGTGGCAGAGGGCGTCGGAAGAGTCGCAGATGTAGGTGGGAAGAGACTGGATAAGGGGAGAAAAAATAGAGTCGAGATAGGAAGAGATAAGTTCCGTGGGGCAAGAACAGGCTGAAATGATGGGTCTACCAGGGCAGTCCTGTTTGTGGATCTTGGGAAGGAGGTAGAAGCGGGCTGTGTGGGGTTGGGGAACTATGAGGTTGGCAGCCATGGGGGGAAGATCTCCAGAGGAGATGAGGTCAGTGACAGTTTTGGAAACGGTGGCTTGATGTTCGGTGGTGGGGTCATGGTCCAGGCGGAGGTAGGAGGAGGTGTCGGAGAGTTGGCGTTGGGGTTGGATCTGAGAGAATGGAGTGCTGCAAGTTCAGAGGGAGGTAGGTTGGAGTGAGTGAGGGGAGCAGAGAAATGAAGACGGCCGATGTCACGCCGGCAGTTTGCAATGAAAAGATCTAGAGAGGGTAAGAGGCCAGAGGGAGGGGTCCAGGTGGAACGAGAATTCTGAAAGCGGGAGAAAGGGTCAGCCGTGCGGGGGGAAGACTCCTGGCCAGAGAAGTGGGCACGGAGACGAAGGCGGCGGAAAAAGAGCTCAGCATCGTGCCAAGCTCGAAATTCATTGAGGTGGGGGCATAAGGGGATGAAGCTCAGGCCTTTGCCATAAATATAGGATTGTCACTAATAAATCCAATAAGGAATTCAAGATACTCGGAGAGTGGTTAGAATGTGGAACTTGTTACCACATGGAGTAGTTGAGGCGAATAGCAGAGATGCATTTAAAGGGAGGCTAGATAAATACTTGAGGGAGAAAGGAATAGAAGGATATATTGATAGGGTGAGATGAAGTAAGGTGTGAGGAGGCTCATGTGGAGAATAAACGCCACAGTTGGGCTGAATGGCCTGTTTCTGTGCTGTAAATAATATGTAATACTATGTAAAAACTAAAGAGCAAGCAAGCATTTTCATAGCTGTACATTTTGGGGGACTTGGTCAGGTATCACTAAGTGTTTGTATTGTGCCTTTCTAGGTGGTTGTCAATGCATTGCTGGGTGCCATCCCATCCATCATGAATGTGCTATTAGTCTGTCTCATCTTCTGGCTGATTTTCAGTATAATGGGAGTGAACTTATTTGCTGGAAAGTTTTACAAGTGCATAAACACCACAACCTCTGAACTATTTCACATTGATTTCATAAATAACCGTACTGATTGTGAAGATTACATCTTACTGAACCCTGATCAAGTGCGATGGGTCAACTTGAAGGTCAACTTTGACAACGTTGGTCAAGGATATCTATCCTTGCTTCAGGTGGTAAGTGATAGCACACGTTTGTGGCAACAGATGATTTACTTATTTTAATGTTTGCACCGGCAATAACTCTCAGCCAAGGTGGGTGACAGTTGGGGCAGTCCAATTGGCCTCAGTGGCTCTGACTGAAAAGGGGAGGTGGAATCATACAGGGTTCCTGGTTCTCGTCACTGCTGGGCAGTGTGCGTGTATGAAAATTGGGTGAGGATAGGATTTATTTCAGCTGTGATCATTCTTCATTGTCAGATAACCTGCTGACATTCACACTCTAGGGTCCGCTGGGGAAGAGTGATCATAATATAATAGAATTTCACATTGAGTTTCAGAGTGAAATGCTCAAGTCTGAAACTAGAGAATTAAACTTAAATAAAGCCAATTATATAGATATGAGGGGCGAGTTGACTAAGGTAGATTGGGAAATTAGATTAAAAGGTACAATGGTAAATAAGCAGTGCAAACATTTAAAGAAATATTCCAAAATTCTCAACAAATATACATTCCATTGAGAAATAAAAACTCCATGGGAAAAGTAACCCATCCGTGGCTAACTAAAGAAGTTAATGATAGTATTAGATTAAAAGAAGAGGCTTATAATGTTGCAAAGAATAGTAGTAAGCCTGAGAGTTTTAGAAGCCAGCAAAGGATGACCAAAAAATTGATAAAAAGGGAGAGAATACAATATG
Organism: Somniosus microcephalus; assembly: GCF_052327205.1. Classification (NCBI taxonomy): domain Eukaryota; kingdom Metazoa; phylum Chordata; class Chondrichthyes; order Squaliformes; family Somniosidae; genus Somniosus; species Somniosus microcephalus. The sequence goes on from NC_141010.1 coordinate 12,583,679, forward strand.
AGGGTAAACTAGCAAGAAATATAAAAACAGATTGTAAGAGCTTCTACAAGTATGTAAAAAGGAAGAGAGAAGCAAAAGTAAGTGTTGGTCCCTTAGAGTCTGAGACAGGAAAAATTATAATGGTAAATAAGGAAATGGCAGAGACTTTAAACAAATCTTTTATATCTGTCTTCACAGTAGAAGACACAAAAAGCATACCAAAAATAGTGGGGAACCAAAAGAGAGTGTGGAACTTAAAATAATTAAAATCGGTAGAGAAAAAGTATTTGAGAAACTAATGGGAGTAGTGAGAGAAGGGTTGCGAGGTGTGGGAGTACTGGGAATGGAGGCGTGGGACAAGGCATGCGTGCTCAGCGTAGGGGCTGGGAACAGTGTGAGGTGGAGGGGGACAGCGGGGGGGAGGCGGGATCGGAAAAATCGTAAAGAGGGGATGACTGGGAAACCTGTGCTATTTAAAATACTGGACTGAGTATTTATTTTAAAATGACAGACTTTCCCAATTCTGAGGGAAAACTCCATAAGTTGCACCTTCCTCCCGCCCCACCCCCTCACTGAAGCCAACCCCCCCCCCCCCCCACAATGCTAAATGCTGCATTCCATGTCAGTTCACCAGGTGCTTCCAGCACTTTTAAAATACAGTTGTAATGTGGATTTTGATGGGGGGGATTTGGAGCTCGAGATCAGGTCTGGGTTTGCAGTGCAGGGGGAAGTCTAGTTTCAGAGAGGCACAAGAGCTAGAGGTCAGCTTGTATGTTACAGCAGAGAGCTTGGCATGTCATGGATTGGGGAGGCAACGATGGTGGGAGCCTATGATTGGGTTGCTGGTCTCAACAGAGGAAGGGCATTTGGTCACAGAAGGAGGTGGTAGCTGTGAGAGTGGCAGCAGGGCGGGGACAGGCAGTATCGGGCTGCAGGCTTCATTTAATATCTCCAAAGTGGGTGACACTGCGGCGAACACAATGCCATCTATCTTGGAGATTCACTCAGAAGTCTCCATGGTACGTAAGCAACAGTGCCACCCACCTTGGAGGCCTAGCTTGGAGGACTCAATCAAGAGTAAGTAAAATGAGTAGATAAATTTAATTATGACAATAAAAAAGTGTGAGCAACAGGCCTGGTAGAGAAAGATATGGCAAGAAAATGTTAAAAGAATTGTGATACTTGCAGGAAGTGCATTCATATACAAAATGTTTAATCTATCCTTAATAATAGATATAATGCATTAATTCAAGCAATATTGGTCCTGACCTGTTGCTGTGCAGGAAGCACTGGGGGCGATTTTGCCAATGGAGGCAAGTTGCAGGCGGGACTGCTGCTTGTCGGGTTTTAGTCCCGCCTCCATCGACTTCTGGCCAACTCACGCTATTTTCCCTTGATTGACCTTGTTAAGCCCGCCCACTCATCAAACCTCTTTTGTGAGCAGAAATTAGATGGTTGTTGCATCAGAGAATGCAGCAGCCATCTGTCATCTCTGCCGGTGAGATGTGAGACTCTCCGCATCCCCAACTGTTGAAGCCTGCAGGAAGAAACAAAGGTAAGTAAACATTTTCTATCACTTTCCACTCACCTCACATACTCACCTCTCCACACTTGCACCCATCACTTACCTTCACAGCGCACTTTTGCACCCCTCCGATCCCCGCAGACCCTCTGCTCGCCTCGGTGACCCTGGCGGGGTTTCCCAACGTCGGGAAGCCCGTGTCTCTGTTGGAAAAATGGGGATAATCCTCTTAACTGCCTGTTAACTACCTGTTAACAGGCAGTTAAGTGGCTGTAATCCCCTTCCCGCCTCCAGGTGACGGGACTCGGCGCGGGTTGGGTACCCATCTCCTGGGAAGATGGTACGGAGGCGGGTTGTGGCGGGATGGGTACCCGCCCCCAGATTCTGCCATTTTCCTGGCAGTCCTGCCTCCAAACCCGCCTCCCCAGGGCTGGCAAGATCGCGCCCATTGTTTCCAGTAATGTGCCATGGCTGATATTAACTGCCAGAATGTTGCAGTTGTAGAAACAGAAAGTGCTGAAGCATGCAGCAGGGCAATGGGCATCAAACAGAGAAATTCAGATTAATGGTTTTGGGGGAACTGCTCTCCACAACTGCTCTCTTCTAATCACCTGATAAAGAGTTGTGAAAGAGTATTGTTCAAGAAACACATCAGAACAAGTTATATATCACCAGCACACAATAATAAAAGGGGGCGGAAATAATAAAAAAGACAAATATTTATTGATAACACTCAATGTTTCACTGTTCTTGCCAGTGGCCACTTTAGAAATGACAAAAACAAAGTTATTGGCTTCAAATTAAGTTAGAAATAAATGAAAAAATCCAAAACCGAGCCAACAGAAAGTAAAATATAAAATATAAGAACATAAGTACATAAGAATTAGGAGCAGGAGTCGGCCATACGACCCCTCGAGCCTGCTCCGCCATTCAATAAGATCATGGCTGATCTTCGATCTCATCTTCACTTTCCCGCCCATTCCCCATATCCCTTGATTCCCCATGAGTCCAAAAATCTATCGATCTCAGCCTTGAATATACTCAATGATTCAACATTCACAGCCCTCTGGGGCAGAGAATTCCAAAGATTCACAACCCCCTGAGTGAAGAAATTCTCCTCATCTCAATCTTAAATGGCCGACCCCTTATCCTGAGACTATGGGGGAGAAATTCGGTATCGCCCCATTTGGGGCACAATTATCGGCTGGGCGCAAAGATTAGCGCCTGGCGCTAATTATCGCCTCCGACTGCAAACTTGGCTTTTATCGCCCCTGGAGGTGATTGGAGCGCTAAATCAGGCGCTACACACCTCTCTTAAGGCGCAAAGGCCGAGGAGCGAGGCGCTACCTCAGAGCGCTGGCGAAGGTCATGTGATGTCAGTCAGCAATGGAACACAGACACACTGGCGCCGGCCAGTTCTTAAAGGGGAGGGTCGATCTTGCTCTCCATCCACATCCTGCTCATTGCAGCCTTGAATCTCGGCCTGGAGAGACCTATACGTCAAATCTGCTGGAAAGAACAATGGAGAGACCCAGGGAAAGAGCTCAGAGTGCAGCCCCCACAGTCTCTTCTAAATCGATACAAGGGCAAATCAAAATGAACCTGTAAAGTGCTGCTCAGTACCCAAAACTCCTTCACACAGCGTTGAATTTCTCCAGAAGTCTCTCTCTCAGAATGCGTGGTGCAAAAATGTCACCAACAAAAAAAGGCAGGAAGCGGTCACCTTTAAATAGCGCTCCCCCAGTCCCTTCCTGACTGCAAAACGCTCCCCTCAACCTGTCGTTGCTAGCGGCAGGCGGTAAGGCAGGGGGCGCCACTCAATATCCGGTCCGGGGTGTTACCGGGGCATTGCACACTCGACTGACGTCATGATCTGCTGGCGCAGGAGATCGTGGTGGTAGTGTTTAGCGCCGCCGCAAAATGTCTAGTTCATTTCGTGAGCGGCGCAAACATCGCCGCGCCCGGGCGTTAGTTGCTTTGCGCCCCATTAGCGCCCTCTTAAGGCGCTAACGGGAGGCGCAAACCAACTGAATTTTTCCCCCTATGACCCTTAGTTCTAGACTCTCCAGTCAGGGGAAACACATATGTTATAAAGTCACCACTAATACCTGCTGACAAGGGGGCATAGACTCAGGACTAACAGCACATGTGAAGGGGAATTGGATAAGTCTTTGAAAAGGAAGAATGCAAAAGGGCAAGGAAATGGCATTAGGGTAGTCAGCTTCAGCTGAAGACCAAGGACCAGCGCAGGAACAATGGCTGTAAGTTCTAAGATTCTATGATATAGCAATCAATCCTTTTTATCTTGCATTTACATAACGCCTTTAACGTTGCAAAACACCCCACAGCGCTGCACAGGAGTGATTGTAAAACAACATTTGACACCGAGCCACATGAGGAGATATTAAGGCAAAGAGTTTGCAAGAAGTGTCCTAAAGGAGGTGAGGGAAGCGGAGAGGTTTAGGGAGGGAATTCCAGAGCTTAGGGCCCTGGCAGCTGAAGGCACGGCCACTGATGGTGGAGCGATTAAAATCGGGGATGCTCAAGAGGTCGGAATTAGAGGAGCGCAGAAATCTCGGGGGTTTGTGGGGCTGGTGGGGATTACAGAGATAGGGAAGGGGTGAGGCCATGGAGGGATTTGAAAACAAGGATCTTCCATCTTGTTACAAATTTCTATTGATGTTATTAGTTTCCTTATACAGTATGTCTACCATTTATTTTGATCCGTGCTGCAAATAATTTAAAATACTACGTGAAGCTTTACAGTATATAAAATCAGTTAAGCCATGGAACTTGATGTTATTGAACCTTCAGGATTTTCGGATATATTAAAGCATGAGATCTATTATATTTTAAAGTGACTGTTTAGAATTAACATTAATATTGATTAACTATGTGAAAGAAAATAGCTTCTGACTGAGGAGGAAGTACATTGCCTTCTTAATTTTGTTCCCACTAGGCAACCTTTAAAGGCTGGATGGATATAATGTATGCGGCTGTTGATTCCCGTAATGTGAGTAGTTGCTCTGAGTTAAAAAGCATTCATTTGAAACATTCATAAGCCTTCACAAATTAAGCTTCTTCTGATTGTCATTGAACGCTTTTAGTGGTTTTGAACCTCACACCATTAAAAGCAGCGCGAGGAAATGTGGTGGCTTTTTCTCCCTCTCTCTTTCTCGTTTCGCTCTCTCTCGCCACATGCCTCTGTGTTGTTAACCATAACTTCCTTTCATTGGCTTCCTGTTGAAAAGTGGGAATGCTGGGAGCGATCTGTATATCTCATTCCTGCACCTGTAAACACTGGGACATCACCTCACCACTGTAAGAATTCTGTCGTATTTTCACAATATGGCCCTCGGGACAATCGTGATTAGCGACTCCACATTTATCACTTCCAGGTGTCGTTAAATTCTGTCTCCGATTCTTGCCAAGATTAGAATTTTGAAGGATTTTTTTTGGCCACTGGTCTGTATCTTTCTCCTTAAATGTTTTCCACACAAGGTCTAAAATGGAACCATTTATTGATGAGTAGATGCAATCAAATGCAGAATCAATGGGGGGTGGGGAGGGGGGGCGCGGGGGGTCAGACTGTAGGCTTTTGCTGGACATGGAGTTGACATCAGATCCCATTGCACAGAATTTTAGCCTGTTTTGTTATTTCGTTCAAATTGCAATGCTGAGGCCATGCCGTTCTTTCTCTTGGGAAGAGGAGGACAAGCAGCAGAGAATGTGGTTCAGGAGAAGGATTCATCCAGTTAAGAGGAGTGAGAGACCAGTGTCTTTATCTGACAAGCAGTATGTAGGAGGTTTGGATTAGTAAGGTATCATTGCTCATGGTTACTATCGTTTTAAGGTTTATGGTTGATGTCAGTTTGAGGAGGTCAAGCACTGTCCCCTCAGATTAGGTATTTGAATGAATAGATTTCTATCTGTCTCTCACTCTAATTCTGTGCTTCCTTCTGTCTCCTCTCTTCTATATATCTGCCACGGTCTATGTCTGTTATGGTATCTATCTTGTTCTGTATATGTATTTATTTATTTTTTGCTCTGTCTTTTGCTTTCTCTAGGGATTTGGGCATAAACTTGAAAAAGAAAAATTTGTAGGGCTATGGGGAAAGAGCAGGGGAGTGGGACTAATTGGAGAGCTCGTTCAAAGATTCAGCACAGGCACGATGGGCTGAATAGCCTCCTTCTGTGTTGTATGATTCTGTGACTGACAGTCACGTGCTTTCTCATTCTTCTCTCCAATGTTGTGTGGTTTTTTGAATTTTCTTTGCTTTTTTTTCTGTCATATCTTATTTTTCCTTGTTTGATTCACTCTGTGTTTTCCTCTAAATCCTTTTCTCATTTGCCTTTCAAGTTCACTCTTTCTATTTAATTTCCCAATCCAGCTCTGCGCCTTTGCTTGGAGAGGAGGGGCGATATTGGTTATGACAAGTCCCACAGATCAGACAGGCTGAGTAGACGGGACTTCAGTGTTAAGCTCAGCTCAGAAAGGAGGGAAAACACGGAGTCTCAGTGGGCTGGGATCTCTTCAGGCAGCTACACTCAGAGATTGAGGTTCAGAAGAGCAGAGAGTTTGAGCAGATTGGGGGCTGACTGCGCTGGGCAATTGATCTTACAGAAAAGATTGCTGAACATAATTTTAAAGTAGGAAACTTAAAAACAAAAGTTGAGTAATTAATTGAAAATGGAGAAGTAAAGTAAAAATAATGGGAGGCATGGGCAGTAATAATGTAAAATAAAATCTGCCTTGTATGCTCTCTGGGATGTGATTGGTAATGTAAGAAAACTACTAGGCACTTGGTCTAAGCGTTAAACAAAGCTTTAATCAACTGTTTTACAACATGGAGATCTAGTTGTGTCCTTCACTAGTTCCTGTTAAGAATGTCCTGCGCAAGCTGGGCCCGTGCCCGAGTATTTATATTCTCCCTGGACAGCGCCACCTGCAGGCCGTTCAGTATCACTTCACAAGTCTTTCTTTCATGAATGACTGATTCATGTCAATTGGTCCATACTGACCATGGTCATGTGGTTAGCATGGATCTTGTTTAACCTTGCTATTAGCTGTCCTAAAGTGTGGTAGTGAAACATGGACTTGAATTTAGATCGCACCGGATTACCCGCACGAACAAGGTGCAGGGAACTGAGCACCGGGTACAAATGGGTAGGACCAAGGCCCACCTCATATTGGGTCTCAAGCCTCATTTACACGGTGTCCCCAGGCAGCTCGCGGTGAATAGGATTCCAATTTTCGGCCACTGTGCCCCCTCATGTAGGTCCTGGGGTGGGGGGGGCAGGGGGGATGGCGCGTGGTGGGAGGGGGGGAAACGATCGTGAGGGATGGTGGCGACCGGGAGAAAGGAAGAAGCAATCATGAAGGTAGGGGGATGACTGGGGTGGTAGTGGGGGTGGGAAGAGATTGGCAGAGGGAGGGGGCAGCGGTCGGGAAAGAGAGGGGAGCGATTGGGAGAGGGCTGAGCAGAGGCCAGCAATGGTCTTCGGCAAAGCAGTGGAGGTCTGGAGGAGCACTTCCGCACCTCCTGACTCCACATTCAGGTAAGTATTTTTGTTTAAACTTTTGGTAGCGGCCTCCAGCCCGCGTGTAGACCTGTTGTTCTGTAACGCAGCTGGGCTGACGCTGACTGCGTTAACAGCAGTCTCATCGTCGGTTTCTCTTGAACCCCTGGAAGGGTGATGAGCAATGTTCCCGTTCAGCTGCTTGGCCACGCAGCCGACTGAAGCTCCCGCGCAGGCCACTTGCTGCTTTCCCAATTGAAAAATGCGTGGAAGTTTGAATGGGCTGCGCACCCAAAAAAATTAGCGGGAAAATTGGTTATGGGTAGAGAAAGAAAAGACTTGCATTTCTACGATAGCAAAATACTGCGGGTGCTGGAAATCCGAAATAACAACAGAAAATGCTGGAAAAACTCAGCAGGCCAGGCAACATCCGTGGAGAGAGAAACAGAGTCAACGTTTCGGGTCCAAACCATTCGGTTTCGACCCGAAACGTTGACTCTATTTCTCTCTCCACGGATGTTGCCTGGCCTGCTGAGTTTTTCCAGCATTTTCTGTTGTTACTTGCATTTCTATAGCGCCTTTCATGACCTCAGGACGTCCCAAAACGCTTTACAGCCAATGAAGTACTTGTAAAGTGTAGTCACTGTTGTAATGTAGGAATGTAGAAGAACATTAAACGATGAGAAATCCAAGACTTCCCAAACAGAGAGTCTCCAATTCTTCCTGTACAATTGGAATTAAGGTGTGGAGATGCCGGAGTTGGACTGGGGTGGACAAATGTAAGAAGTCACACAACACCAGGTTATAGTCCAACAGCTTTATTTGAAGTCACAAGCTTTCAGAGCGCTGCTCCTTCATCAGGTGAAGTGGAGAGATACATAAAGACACAGCTTATATAGTCAGAGAATAATGTCAGATGTTTACAGGTAATCTTTCTAACTGCCATTTATCACATAAATGGCAGTTAGAAAGATTACCTGTAAACATCTGACATTATTCTCTGACTATATAAGCTGTGTCTTTATGCATCTCTCCACTTCACCTGATGAAGGAGCAGCGCTCTGAAAGCTTGTGACTTCAAATAAAGCTGTTGGACTATAACCTGGTGTTGTGTGACTTCTTGTATTGGAATTAAAGTTGTGAGGGATCTGGCCTTGTTACAGTTGCTTTTGGCTCTTGTTATGTCACCTAATATACCAAAACACTCCCCAGGATCATTCTGTGTTAATGGAACTAGAACCCTAGGGCTAAAAATTCGGTGGCGCCGCGTTTGGGGCGCCAAGCTCGCCTGGGCGCCGGAATTTGCGCTCCGGACGGAGCTGCTTGCGCCCTCCCGATACTCAGTTTCAGCGACCCAAACGTAAGCGGGGCGCTGCTCGAGGCACCCCGTGTCCCGCTCGAGGCACCCCGCGTCCCGCTTGGGGCGCTCAAACTGAATATCGCAGCGCAACGTGCCGCAGCGCCACATGCTGTGGCACGGCGCGCTGCGGTACTGCAGGCCTTCCTCCCCTTCTTAAGGAGGAGGGGCCTGCACCAGCGCGATCAGAGATCGCGAGTGCCGGCAAAAGAGCCCGGCACCGAGGAGAAGTGCCGGGCTCTCGGGACACAGCCGGCACTGCCCGGGGGGGGGTGGGATCAGGAGGCCGGGGAGGGCGGCGTGAGGAGGTGCTGGCAGGCGGCCACCGAAAAAAATGGCCGCCCCGCACCTCCCCCTTAAGTAGCGCCACTACCGCCACAGGTAGGCCCCCCTGAACCGGTCACAAATTGCGACCGGCGCTATGGGGGGGGGCGCGACCCAATATTGCGTTTGGGGCGGTAGCGGGGCGCTGCGCACACCGATGATGTCATCAGTGGCGGCGCAGCGCTACAGGCTAACGCCGCCATTAGTGCCCCGCTAAATATCGCGGGAGACGTGGCCAGTGGCACTAAAGCCACTGAGTGCCCTCTTTAGGCGCTAACTGGTGGCGCGGCCCACCGAATTTCTAGGCCTTAGTGTCTTAGCTCGGCTCCCACACACAGCTGTGCTCAATGGCTCCTCCTTGTTAGGACATCTGATGATGTCATCATAAAAGTACACTTAAATATTAGCGTTGAGCAGAAAGAAAATAATTCTTGGTACAATTTTGATTTTTAAAGGCGATATTGATAGTGAGGCTCCCTGTTCAGCATCAGATACACTCACTGGTGTATCAGCCCTAGTCTGCTATGACCCAAGGGAATTCTGTACTCCCTGGGCCAAACTTTCTTTAAGGTTTCAATTTACTGATTGAAAGTGTTAATATTACACTAATAAATGCTACTCTCAAATCAGGAAGAACTGTACTACAGTAATAATCTTCTACTACTAATGTTTACCTGCCCTGAAAATTTGTGATTGCTACATCCTGGCATAAGTGCCGCCTGGTATTTCCAGCACTGGCCCGCTGAAGGTCACAGGTCAGGGGAAGGCCCTCTTACATATGGGGCATACCTGGGGTACCCATTGAGGAAGCTGCATACTGTGGGACTGCTTCCTGAGCCTGGGGGGAGAGGGGGTGCCTGGTCTCCCCCCAACCCTCCCAACCCAGAAAGATGAATTTCGGGCCTCCTTGGCCCCTTTGCAAGGGGACAGATAATAAAAACAGGAACATTCCTTGGAGTCCAGGCCATGATCTAGGCCTAGCGACCTGGACCCACAGGTGGGCCCCACTGCTGCCAGGGAAGTGGCCAATATGGCAGCTTTCACTGGGCTTACCGCTCACCGAGGATACTCAGGACTCTTGTGAGGGGCCACGGGCACTCCCAGTGTTGGGAATCGCCCACACCAGCCCCACTCCCTCTTGTGCCGCCGGCCTCGTGGCAGGCAGAGGCGTCACTCATTTCAAGGCCCCCAGGCAATCCCCAACATGAGGCCAAGATCTGGCGGAACCTGAACCGACCTAATTTATAGATCTTCCGACACACTCTGCTAGAGTTACAGCATGAGTGTGCCAGAATGGCACAGAAATTTGACACATCTATTTTCAACAAATTGAAATAAAAATATATCTGTAAAATGTTTTTGCCTCAGCCTGTCTTCCTCAATAATCTTCCTTTTTAACTTTTTTGATTTTACACTGTTAATTACTGAATACATTATTTTAACTTGTTTTTGCTTATTTCTACGGTTAAATTAATTTACCATTCTTTTTCCTGCCTTCTCCAGTCTCCATTTTTAATTTGGCTGGGCGCCACATAAATTCCAATTATCCATCAACGATCTAAAACCAGCTCCCAGGGCCTCCTCGAGGCCTTCAATCTTATTGCTGAAGTTTCATGAATCTTATAGTTTGGCTTGGCTGCACCAGTGGAACGATTAGATCAAGTCAAGAGGTGGAATTCAGTCTGACGTTCAAAGGCTTAAATTGACCTGAGGGCCCATTGAGATAATCAGCTGGCACCGTAAGGAGTAGGGTCCGGCTGTAATGAGCTGTCTCCTTAGCAACGCTCTGAGGGTTAATCCGCTTAGTTCAATTATGAGAGGAGCTTTCTCCATACGGTGCAAACTCAGCCGGAAGAAGATGTTGGCCCGTAATTCCCGATAGGAGGCTTCCTATTGGGAAAAAAATCTACGCCCTTACCTGAGGGCTCCCGAGGTGCGGCCATTTCCGATCCTGGGCCTCTCCACAGTCAAAATGCGCAGAGGCCCACGTATCCCGGGGGCGCAGGCGGTTCGCAAGTGTCCCTGGGATCACGTGGGCCAGGCCAGCCAATGGGAGAAGGGAACCCCCTTCATACTTTTGACAGATAGAGATCACCCCAAAAACACATCAAAACATTAAACACATTTTTAAAAAACCATCACGTTTTTAAAACGAGTTAAAATTACATTAAATTAAATATTTTAAACAAAAATTACATTTTTGAAAAAAATAATTAAAGTTTTTTACGGGGCTAAAAATAAACTTACCTTTTTAAAAAGTATTTTAAAATTATAAATGAGTGAAATTTTTAAAAAACTTTTTTTTAAACTCTTATGCTGGTAAAAGCAGGCCTTACTGCTTTTACCAGGCGTAAGATTTCTAAGGGTTTTCTGCGGGCGGAGGTTCTGCAGAAAGCGTAACTCTCCGCCCGCAGAGGCCCTTCTCCAGGGCAGGCGTCCGATTTGTCAAGAGGATTCTTGGCAGATTGGAAATGCCGGTTTTCAGCGCATGCGCTTCGCATACCTGAAACCGGCATTTCCGATGTCCCTGCGGGTGTGTGCACAGTGCGTACACACCCATAGGGATCGGAAAATACGGCCCAATGTTTTAAATGATGACTAATAAAAGACAGTGTGACAACATTAATGTCACATGGCCTTGGCGCTGAAAGGTGTTGCCAGAGATTGGTTTCAACCTCCTGGTACTTTCAACCTACAGGATGGAAAGTGGCTGCTCCCATAGATATCTCGATATGTAAGAGCTGCTACCATCTCAGTTTGGCCCAGCACCACCAGTACTTGGTGGCCTGTTAATAATCCTGCTTGTAGTAATTTGAATCTGTCAGGCAGTAACATGAATGCAATGAATATAGCTGTAAAAGTCTCTGGTGTTTTACCCTGCCACTTAAACCCTCCATTATGTCTAATAGATTTTCTGCATCATATAAAATATTTAAATATCGCTGTTACTAGTAAAACATAAAAGCTTATAAAGTGCCCATTTAATGGCTTCTTCAGATGCCAACTATATCTTGAGGGTTTGCCACACAGTCAAGATTTAAAGAGAGAGTGGCCATCTTGGGCCCCTCCCATTGATCTGTAAGCCAGTTAACAAATGATACAGAGCCTTCTTTCATGTCGAAAATGACCCATTAGTCTCTGGTGGCACCCAATCTTTCTGCCAGTTAGCGCCCATTTAGAGCTTAACACCACGTGGCTATTTTATGTTAAAAGGTAAGGAAGTAAGCTGAATTAAAGGCCAACAAAAAGCAGGCCTTAGCACAGTTCCAAGCACTGAAAGGTGCCAACAGAAATGGTTGAAGTGATCTCACTGTATTGGGATTCTAGACTTGCGCTTCCTTACAATTGCGTTTCCTACATTACAATATAAGAGCAGGGAGGTTATGATGGAGCTGTACAAAACGCTAGTTAGGCCACAGCTGGAATACTGTGTGCAGTTCTGGTCGCCACACTATAGGAGGGATGTGATTGCATTGGAGAGGGTGCAGAGGAGATTCACCAGGATGTTACCTGGGCTGGCGCGCTTCAGCTATGAAGAGAGACTGGACAGGCTGGGGTTGTTTTCCTTAGAGCAGAGAAGGCTGAGGGGGGACCTGATTGAGGTGTACAAAATTATGAGGGGCATAGATAGGGTAGATAGAATGGAAGTTTTCCCCTTAGTAGAGGGGTCAATAACCAGGGGGCATAATTTCAAGGTAAGGGGCAGGAGGTTTAGAGGGGATTTGAGGAAAAACATTTTCACCCAGAGGGTGGTTGGAATCTGGAACTCACTGCCTGAAAGGGTGGTAGAGGCAGGAACCCTCAAAACATTCAAGAAGCATTTAGATGAGCACTTGAAACGCCATAGCATACAAGGCTATGGACCAAGTGCTGGAAAATGGCATTAGAATAGACAGGGCTTGACGGCCGGTGCGGACACGATGGGCCGAAGGGCCTCATTCTGTGCTGTATAACTCTATGGGCTGGATTTTCATTCAGCAGTCGGGAAGGAGGCGGGACTACAACTTTCGGGTTTTAGTCCCGCCTCCATCGACGTCCGGCCAATCCACACGATTTTCCCTTGATTGACCTTGTTGAGCCCACCCAGTGGGCTCAGCAGGCCAATTAAGGGCCACCCGGCAACAGGTGACATCACAGACTGAAATTTCATCTGTCAAGAGGTGTTGACAGATGAAATATCAGTGTTTCACAGCTGTTTGAAGCTGTCAAACACTGACAGTCTGACTTCTAACCTGAGTCCTTCTACGCAGACTCAGTTAGAACTCTCACCGGTACTGAAAGCTGAAGGCTGTCACTTTTGACAGATCGCAGCCATTCTGCTTTCAGTGCCGGCTGAATGATGGACTCCTGACGCCTAGAGGAAGGAAGGCTGTAAAGGTAAGTACAGGTAATTTAAACTTCTTTACACACTTTAGACACACCAAACACACTTACCTTTGCATTCATGCACCCATCACTCACCTGAACACCGACATCGCGACCCCTCCAAGTCCTTCAACCCGACGGCCCACCTGCTCTAACCTGGCGTGGTTTGGAGCTGTCGGGAATCCCACACGACACCCCTCAAAATAGGGATTAGGCTAAAAACTGCCTGTTAACAGGCAGTTAATTGGCACTAATCCCCGCCTCGGGTCGGCGGGTCCCAGTGCGGGGCGGGTACCCGCCTCCTTTGAAACTTACGTGGAGGCGGGTTTTGGGCGGGATGGTGTCGGGACCCCCAAATTCAGGATTTTAGCCCCCCGCACGCCTAAAAGCCTGCCTCACGGCACACTGAAAATCTAGGCCTATGACTCTATGACTTCAAAAGTATTCATTGGCTGTAAAGCGCTGTGGGACACCCTGAGGCCGTGAAAGGCGCTATAGAAATGCAGGCTCTTTCCTTCTTCCCTTTCCCATCCTCATCCTACTGTGCAATTTCAATGCAGTGATGCTTAGAGTGAAATGTGGTTGGCGGAGAGACAAGTCGGTCAGTGATTCTCAGAGTTCTGGGGATTGAAAATCACTCAATCTTCACTCTCATGGTCTAGGATGGTGTCAGAATCCATTGATTCCGTTTCTGCCTTGGATCTTGCTGCCAATTATCAATGATCTGAAGGGGCTGATTGTCCGATTGAGCACCAACAGTGAGATGCCTCTCCTACCGGCAAATCGCAGGCGCACTGACCTTAACTCAATGGATGGCAAATGATGCCATACTATAGTAATAATCTTATACTACTGAAATATACTGGTCCCGAAAATCCATACTGGCTGTATCTCAGGATGGGCCCGCCTGGGATCTCAGGCGCTGATCCCGTTGAAATGCGCGGGGCCAGAGGGACGTCCCTCTATTTGCATCTGAATGGTGGGGAGCAGGGGAGGTGCCAGCCTGCCTGCTGAGGAAGGCACATACTCTCACGTTGGTGGCTGGGTACAGGAAATTGCGGATTCCCCCTCCCCTACCTGGAAAGAAGATTTTCTGGTCCCCTCAGCCTTCCTGATAATAAAAACAAAGAAAAAAAATCAGGCCCATGATTTCCAAATTTGCTCACTGGCGAACTGAACTCTGCCACTAATAAACATTCATACAATCGGACCCTGTTTATACAGGTGCAGCAATTTTCTACTGGGCAGTAAATTAATTCCCAGCAAAATTCTATATGTACAGTGTAAGTTTTATGGAATTCTTTCTTTCCTTTCTTTCTTTCTCTCTCTGGTCTCTTTCTTTCCTCTTTCTTTCCCTTCCTTTCTTTCTCCCTCTACTTTTATTTCCTTTATAGTGTAATACATTCGCTTGTTCCTCGCTCACTTTCTAACAGAAAATATTATTGAACTTCAATACGCAAAGTGGTAAGTGGTAAAATTCAACTTTGGAGTAGGGAGGGGGGAAACTAACGGCAGAAATCGGTCACCTGTTATACACCCCCCCCCCAATTTACTTTCCTGCTGTGGCTCAGTGGGTTTGCCTCTGAGTCAGAAGGTTGTAGGTTCAAGTCCCACTCCAGGCACCTGAGCACGTAAAGCTAGGCTGACACTCCCAGTGCAGTGCTGAGGGAGTGCCGCACTGTCGGAGGTGCCGTCTTTCGGATGAGACGTTAAACCGAGGCCCCGTCTGCTCTCTCAGGTGGACGTAAAAGATCCCACGGCCACTATTTTGAAGAAAAGCAGGGGAGTTATCCCCGGTGTCCTGGCCAATATTTATCCCTCAACCAACATAAAAAAAACAGATTATCTGGTCATTATCACATTACTGTTTGTGGGATCTTGCTGTGTGCATAATTGGCTGCCGCGTTTCCCACATTGCAACAGTGACTCCACTTCAAAAGTACATCATTGGCTGTAAAGCGCTTTGAGATGTCCAGTGGTCGTGAAAGGCGTTATATAAATGCAAGTCTTTCTTCTTTCCTATTCAAGTCAATAAAAATAAATAACTGACTGGGTACAATGGGCAGCAGATCCAATAATGTCGGTTTTGTGCCCCCGCCAGAGTTGAATTTTACCCCCAAATTTATTTACGGGTTTGGTTTAATCTTCGTTATTATTCTGCTTCATATTCTGGAGCGAATCCTTGTTAAAGTCTTCAAAATTCGACAAAGTTATTCTTTAAGTGAGGACATACAGACATTCAGTACACAAGCTGGCTGAAGCGGCGAGCAGGTGACTTGAGATGCACAGCACGTTGCTCCAGGGCTGTGAAGGAAGCACGCGGCAAACAGCCAAACTGTTCACAGTGTTGTGTGGACACACAAACATACAAAATTGACGGGCAGAAAAAGACCGGCTCGTCCATCAAGCCTGTCCCGTACCTCATGATGGCTGGAGCATCATGACTAGGCACTTTCCACCCTCCTCCTCCTCCTCCCCACCGCCCTCCCCACTCCCAACAGTAGCAGGGTATCTGGTCCGTGGGACCTCACAGCTCCTGAGATGGCAGGAATGACGTATGAGGAGAGATTGGGTCAATTAGGCTTATATTCGCTAGAGTTTAGAAGAATGAGAGGGGATCTCATTGAAACTTATAAAATTCTAACAGGACTAGACAGACTAGATGCAGGAAGGATGTTCCCAATGGCGGTGAGTCCAGAACTAGGGGTCACAGTCTAAGGATAAGTGGTAAACCATTTAGGATTGAGATGAGGAGGAATTTCTTCACCCAGAGAGTGGTGAACCTGTGGAATTCTCTACCACAGAAGGCAGTTGAGGCCAATTCATTAAATATATTCAAGAAGGAGTTAGATATATTTCTTAAGGCTAAAGGGATCAAGGGATATGGGGAGAAAGCAAGGACAGGGTACTGAATTTGGATGATCAGCCATGATCTCATTAAATGGCGGAGCGGGCTCGAGGGGCCGAATGGCCTACTCCTGCTCCTATCTTCTATGTTTCTATGAGTGCAGTTTAAGGCACTGCTCAGGTGACACTGTGGGGTGATGAGACAGATAGAAGGCCAGATTCTACCTGATATGAGATACAGTGTGACGTAAGAAAACTACTAGGCACTTGGTCTAAGCATTAAACAAAGCTTTAATCAACTGTTTTACAACATGGAGGTCAAGTTGTGTCCTTCACTAGTTCCTGTTAAGAATGTCCTGCGCAAGCTGGGCCCGTGCCCGAGTATTTATACTCTCCCTGGACAGCGCCACCCGTAGGCTGCTCAGTATTATTTCATAAGTCTTTCTTTCATGAATGACTGATTCATGTCACAGTGCTTGATATCTGGCTGAAATATCATGACATTCTTGACACGCCCTTGTTGATTGGAGTATTAAACATTCCCTAAATCCAAGTTGTAACCACTGAGACTTGATGTACTGCGTATTTCTGTAGTCTTTAAATAGGACTGCCGAATTGGCATGCACCTCTTTCAGAAACTTCCCAAAGCACTTCCCATACAATGAATTGCTGCGAAGCGCGGTCACCATTGTTATGGAAGCAAACAGGGCAGTCATTTTGCACGCAGCAAGGTCCTGCTAGCAGCTGTCAGATGAATGCCCAATCAAGCATTTCATTGGTTGGGTTTGGGAGCAGGAATGTTGACCACCCAGAGAGAGAAGGTCATTATTTCCCTGCCATCTGGGTCGGATTCGATACCAAGTGCACGAAGCGGTTATGTTTCGCAGGAATAGTTCCTACCTTTCCCCCCAGCCCCAGCCCTTCTCAGCTTCAAAGTCAAAGGGGAGCTTTTTTGAATGAAATTCTGTGATAATAAGGGGGGAAATATTCGGTTGGTTAGCGCCTCCGGGGGTGCACTAACGGGGCGCTAGGAACTTAGCGCCCGAGCGCAGCGATTTTAGCGCCTGAGCTAAATTGACCAGTTGTTTCACGGTGGCACTAAACACTACCGCCATGATAGAAACATAGAAACATAGAAACATAGAAGATAGGAGCAGGAGTAGGCTATTCGGCCCTTCGAGCCTGCTCCGCCATTCAATGAGATCATGGCTGATCATTCAAATTCAGTACCCTGTCCCTGCCTTCTCCCCATATCCCTTGATCCCTTTAGCCTTAAAAAATATAGCCAACTCCTTTTTGAATATATTTAATGAACTGGCCTCCACCGCCCTCTGTGGCAGAGAATTCCACAGGTTCACCACTCGCTGGGTGAAGAAATTCCTCCTCATTTCAGTCCTAAATGGCTTACCCCTTATCCTTAGACTATGACCCCTGGTTCTGGACTCCCCAGCCATCATAAACATCCTTCCTGCATCTAGTCTGTCCAGGCCTGACAGAATTTTATAGGTTTCGATGAGATCCCCTCTCAATCTTCTAAACTCCAGTGAGTATAAGCCCAATCAACACAATCTCTCCTCATACGTCATTCCTGCCATCCCAGGTATCAGCCTGGTGAATCTTCGCTGCACTCCTTCCATGGCAAGAACGTCCTTCCTCAGGTAAGGCGACCAAAACTGCACACAATACTCAAGGTGCGGTCTCACCAAGGCCCTGTACAACTGTAGCAAGACATCCTTGTTCCTGTACTCGCACCCTCTTGCTACGAAGGCCAACATACCGTTTGCCTTCTTAACCACCTGCTGCACCTGCGTGCTTACCTTCAGCGACTGGTGCACAAGAACACCCAGGTCTCTTTGCACTTCCCCTTCTCCCAATCTATTGCCATTCAAATAATAATCTGCCTTCCTGTTTTTGCCACCAAAGTGGATAACCTCACATTTATCCACATTATAGTGCATTTGCCATGTTTCTGCCCAATCACCCAATCTGTCCAAATCGTACTGGAGTTTCTCGACATCCTCCTCACAGCTTACCCTCCCACCCAGCTTTGTGTCATCTGCAAATTTGGAGATATTACATCCAATTCGCTCGTCAGGTAGAACAGAGAGACTCCTGCGCCTGCAGATTGTGACGTCAGTCGAGCGTGCAATGCCCCAGTAGTGCCCCGGACCGGATATTGAGTCACACCCCCTGCCTTATCGCCTGCCGTTAGGAACGACAGGTAGAGGGGAACGTTTTCAAGTCGGGAAGGGGCTGGGGGAGCGCCATTTAAAGGCGGGCGCTTCCTGCCTTTTCTTGTCGGCAAAAGTTTTGGTACACGCAGGTTGAGAGGGAGAGAGACGTCTGGAAAGATTTAATGCTGTCCTAAGGAGTTTTGGCCCTCAGCACCACTTTTGAGGTTCCTAAGCGCCGAGGTCGTTCCCTGGGCCTATCCATTAGTGCTTCCAACACAATTGCTTTCGAGGTCTCTCCAGGCCGAGATTCAAGGCTGCAATGAGCAGGGTGTGGCTGGCCAGCAAGATGGCCCCTCCCCTTTAAGAACTGGACGGCGCCAGTCTGTCTGGCTTCCATGGTAACTGGCACCGCCTGAGCTTCAGTAGCGTTCTGAGGTAGCGCCTCGCTCCCCGACGTTAGCGCCTTAAGAGAGGTGTGTAGCGCCTGATGTAGCGTTCAAATCACCTCCAGGAGTGATAGAGGCGAATTTTGCAGTCGGAGGCAATAATTAGCGCCGGGCGCTAGACTTTGCGCCCGGCCGATATTAGCACCCCAAAATGGGCGATACCCAATTTTTACCCCGAAGCCTTTAGTTCCACAAGCTCAGATGTGACCTTGGGTCTGTGAAGTATTAAAAATGTCTATTTTCCTCTGTAGATGGAAGAGCAGCCATCCTATGAAATTAATATGTACATGTACATGTACTTTGTCATCTTCATCATCTTCGGGGCATTCTTCACCCTCAATCTCTTTATTGGTGTAATTATCGACAATTTTAACCAACAAAAGAAAAAGATAAGTATTTCTTCTTTGCATTATACACCTTTTCCAGTGACTATTGTGATAAACCAAAGTGTAAGCATAGTCATGGATAACATTTAAACAAATTTCAAAAGCTTTCAGTTTACCATTCTATCTTTACTTATGAATGGGGCGGGGAGGTGGTTACATTTTAGGGTATTTCTGTAATCTCCTCCAGCCCCACAACTCCCCGAGATCTCTGCGCTCCTCCAATTCTGGCCTCTTGAGCATCCCTGATTTTAATCGCTCAACCATCGGTGGCTGTGCCTTCCGCTGCCAAGACTCTAAGCTCTGGAAATCCCTCTCTAAACCTTTCTGCCTCTCTCTCCTCCTTTAAGACACTCCTATCTCTTTGAACAAGTTTTTGGTCGCCTGCCCTACGATCTTATGTGGCTCGGTGTCAAACTTTGTTTGATGATTGCTCCTGTGCAGCGCCTTGGGATGTTTTACTACGTTAAAGGCGCTATCTAAATACAAGTTGTTGTTGTTGTAGGGCCAATGATACAGTCAGTGAGATACCGGCCTTTCACCCATGGTTCCTGTGTTCCAATCCGGCCCAGACTGATGGAGTGAAAGTCTCCCCTGTTTGACTGTTCGTCCTACATGAAATGCGGCTCAATCGAGTCCCTGGTGGGCATGAGATCACAGCAAAAAAAAACTGCCCCTAATTTGGCACCAAATTATCAGTATCATTCAGAAAGGTCACAGATTTGCTGGTGTGGGAAGAGGGGGAAAAAATACAAGTGCCCTCCTGAGCTGGTGTTGATGTGCATCGTTGGAGCACAGCATAAATAACTTTACTTTCCATTTAACCGTGCTGTGCCTGACTTGGGATTACCTGATGCCTGCGTTGGTCACCTGAAGAAGAAACTAGTGTCCATCGCCACCACGAGCACAAAATATGCATCAAAAGTAAGTTTGAATGTTGCGGTATAAACCCCACCATGGCAAGTTGGGAGAATGAATTCAGTAAATTTGTAAGCTGGCGCCAGACAAAATGAAAGCTTGTTGTAAAAACCTAACTGGTTCACTAATGTCCTTCAGGGAAGGGAACCTGCCACCTCCACATGATCTGGCTTACAAATGACTCCAATCCCACACAGCACAGTTGACTCTTCATGCCCTGAGGGCAACTAGGGATGGGCAATAAATGTGACCTTGCCTGCGGCACCCACATCCCGAAAACAAATATATTAAAAAATATATCAATAAGTAGATAGACAATGTAGGGAGTAATAAATAAACTAGAATAAACAATCTAGAATAGCTTGGAAACAAACCTCTAAAAATGTTGATGAGCTTGACAGAGCACTCCTTTGTCTTTCATTGATTTTACTGAATATTGCTGAAGTTTCGTGAATTAATTGTAAGCGTTCTCATCTTTACTTTGGAGGAAAAGATATCTTTATGACGGAAGAACAGAAGAAGTACTACAACGCTATGAAAAAGCTTGGCTCAAAGAAACCACAAAAACCCATCCCCAGACCAAGTGTAAGTGTAAAGTCGGCTATCAATGAACCTTAGAAGGGAATGAAGTGTCTATGAGGAGTATGTTCTGTTCAAAGTACTTCTCCAGTGTGACCTGATTAAAAGATACCAGAGAAAATACATGGACCAAACTTAAGCAGAACTTAGCTGGTGGGCTTAACAAGGTCAATCAAGGGAAGATAGCGTGGGTTGGCCACAAGTCGATGGAGGCGGGACTAAAACCCAACAAGTGGGAGTCCCGCCTCCAAAAGCTCCCCATTGACAAAATCCAGCCCTCTGATTCTCCTGCCATGCATAAATATTGGTCAGAAATACTAGGATGAATATAACCAATGCTCAAGTATTTATATCATGGCAACACATTTCTTTTTCTTCCCTTCCCCAGAATAAAATTCAAGGAGTGTTCTTTGATTTTGTCAGCCAACAAGCCTTTGATATCTTTATCATGATTCTCATCTGCCTCAACATGGTAACTATGATGATAGAAACAGACGACCAAAGTGCAGAAAAAGATGAAATTCTTTACTGGATCAACTTGGTGTTTATTGTTGTGTTTACCTGTGAATGTGTGCTCAAGATCATCGCACTCAGATATTATTACTTCACCATTGGCTGGAATATTTTTGATTTTGTTGTGGTGATTCTTTCTATTGTGGGTAAGTCAGAAACTAACATGCTTTTTTTTAAAAAAAAAAGAAAACTTGTTTTTGTGAGATTTTCCCTCGTTTAGGTGAGGGATGTCGGATGGTGTGGAAATGGAATGAGTTTAATTTCAGGCACACAGTGTTTGCATCAAGCACTCCCAGAGTAGAGTGACACTCTCTACTCTGCCCAGTAGCGTGCCTTAGCCCCAAATTCAGAAGAGCAACCCCAACTGTGTCAGTGTGACATGTTTCCATTTCCCACATCAGCTATCAGGTGCCTCTTTAAGTGCAATTGCCAGCTTAATCCCCAATTACAAACGCTTTTATGTTTTGGATTTGTGGCACCAGGAACTAAATTGGAACTGTCCAAACTCAATTCATGTAGGATTCTTACAGTCAACAGACAATAGGCTTTCATTTCAACCTGAGTTAGACTCCAGACATGAAAGGTCAGAATCGAACTCACTGCACCCTCCAATGCCTCTTATAACTTGACTTTCTAGATACTTATGAGGACTATACACAATTCAAAGACCATACATAGCTCCGAATGTTTGTCATAACATCAGTGTTTGCCATGATGTGATAGTGCAGTGTCACATTGGAATTCCATGCGGTACATGGAGTGGTAAGGCTGATATTGGCCAAAAGATCAGCTTTAAGTTAGGTTTGAATAGTTAATTTTTCTACTTGTCACCCAACATCGTAGGATGGATTTTCCAATTGAGTAACAGTTTATTACATGAATGGGTGTGAAGTGGTTTAACTGATCAGGAAAGATGGAAAGAGACATCTTATGCGAGACTTGCATCTATTTAGTGCCCCTCCAACTTTTCGGGTTTGTCATTGCTCTGGAAGTGCTCAGTTTGCAGCTAATTATATTAAAATTAACCCGCCCAAACAATGACATTAGACATTCATGCAATTTCCTGGCATACCAGAATACATCTCATTCATCGACTCGCCCATATAAAATGGACATCTGGGATTGCTAGGGTATGCCCCATAGTAAGGTAGGTACCATTCACTTTCAGAGCCTTTATCCTTTTTTTTGTTTTCCATTTAGTTAGTCAGGAGGCTTTATACCAAATGTTCTGGCACTGTCATTTTCTTTGGTATATCCATGATACTGGGGCAACAGGAAGCCCAATAGGAATCTCCTATACTTAAGAGGAAGAGAAATGGGAGGGATACAAATGGTCAGACATCACCAGAGATAGACTTTGTCCACCCGCTGGTACCCTCTCATGCACATTTGCAAGCAGAGGTGTACCTCCCTAGCAATGACCTTGCAGAACTGGCTGCCCAAGGCTCCAGGCCAGCAGACAGCCAAGTGCAGAGATGTGCCATCTGCTGTAAGGGCACCTGTAGCTAGCGCACAATATAGATATGGCAATTCCAATGGCAGCAATAGTCTGACTCAAGTCCTCTTTCACTGCCACCTTCCAGGTATGCTGCAGTGCTGTCCTATAGGGAGGTTCCCTGGAGTGGAAAGGAAGGACACAGTCCTCGCTACCATCTCATTCTGTGCCAGTTCACCAGCCAGTAAATGGGGGATGGGTGGTTTGGAGTATTACACATAAAAATGGAAAATGCAGGGAATATACAGCAGATCTGTCAGCGCCTGAAAAAAGATGATCGGTTAATGTTTCAGGTGCAGGCTCATTGTCAGAGCACAGTACGAGCGTTTTCTGCATTTTAGATTGTGTAATGTATAGAGCAGCAGTGCGGCAGGTCTTGTCTTTGTGCAACAGTGACTTCAATCGAAGTAAACATTGGGAGCGATGTAAAATAGGCTGCCGACTCGCTATCACCCGATTTACACAATCGCAGAGTCCAAATCTACCTAAACACGTTTACTTTGAAGGATAGATTAAAAAAATGCAAAGTAAATAGAAACAGAACATGCTGGAAATGCAGAGCATCGGTCAGCAGCTGCAAGAGGAAGATGTAGGCCTAAAAATTCGGTTGCTTTGCGCCTCCCATTAGCGCCCTAACGGGGCGCAAAGCAACTAGCGCCCGGGCGCGGCGCCGCCAACACCTCCCGTGAAATTCAGCGTGAGGTTAGCGGCGGCGGTCAGACAGGGTCAGGGGGGCCTACCTGCGGCCGGGGCGGCGCTAATTAAAGGCGAGGTGCTGGGCGGCCATTTTTGTTGCTGGCCGCCTGCCAGCAGCTGCTCCCGTTGCCATCTCCGACCTCCTGACCAGCCAAAATGTATCTTTCTCTTTCATGTTGACCAACCCACTGCACTTTCCATTTTTATTTCAGATTTTCACCATTTGCAATTATTCTTTGTATCTCAAATAATTATTCTTATCACCCATTTTTATTTGTTTCAGGTATAATGCTGGCAGATATAATAGAGAAGTACTTTGTATCACCTACCCTGTTCAGGGTTATTAGACTAGCCAGGATTGGCCGTGTCCTTCGACTTATCCGAGGAGCTAAAGGGATTCGAACTCTCTTGTTTGCCTTGATGATGTCACTTCCAGCCTTGTTCAACATTGGCCTTTTACTCTTTCTAGTTATGTTCATCTATTCCATATTTGGAATGTCCAATTTTGCGTATGTGAAAAAAGAAGCGGGTATTGACGACATATTCAATTTTGAAACGTTTGGCAACAGCATGATTTGCCTGTTCCAGATTACCACCTCAGCCGGCTGGGATGGTCTACTCTTGCCCATTATGAACAGTGGCCCTCCCGATTGTGATCCCAAAGCAATAAATCAGGGCACTGACATCAAGGGGAATTGTGGCAATCCAGCAGTGGGAGTATTCTTTTTTGTCAGCTACATCATCGTTTCCTTTCTGATTGTGGTCAACATGTACATCGCCATCATATTGGAGAACTTCAACGTGGCCACTGAGGAAAGCGCTGAACCACTATGCGAGGATGACTTCGAAATGTTCTATGAAGTCTGGGAGAAGTTTGATCCAGAAGCCACGCAATTTGTTGAGTATTCCAGAATGTCCGACTTTGTCAATACGTTGCAAGATCCATTGCGAATTGCCAAACCGAATAAAATCAAGCTGATTACCATGGACCTACCAATGGTGTCTGGCGACAAAATCCACTGTCTGGATATACTCTTTGCATTGACTAAGGAGGTGTTGGGTGAATCTGGAGAGATGGATGCTCTGAAGGAGTCCATGGAGGAGAAGTTCATGGCTGCCAATCCTTCCAAGGTCTCGTATGAACCTATAACCACCACACTTCGGCGAAAGCAAGAGGAGGTTTGTGCAGTCAAAATTCAACGAGCTTTCCGGCGTCACCTGCTGAAACGCTCTGTCAAACACGCATCCTACATGTACCGCCGTAGCGTAACAGACGCGATTCTACCTGACGAAGAGGCTCCAGAGAAAGAAGGGTTACTCGCTATTCGAATGAGTCAAAACTATGGTAAATACCAACCTGATGAAGAAAGTACACCGAGCGTAGCTCTAGAAGCAGCAGCATCTCCTACAGAAGCAGCAACAACTCCTACAGAAGCAGTAGAAACTCCTTCACAAGCAGCAACAGTTCCTCTGGAAGCAGCGGTTACCCCTCTAGAAGCAGCGGTTACCCCTCTAGAAGCAGCAGTTACCCCTCTAGAAGCAGCGATAACCCCTTTAGAAGCGGCAGTAACTGCGGCCGAACCAATAGACTGGATTTCAGAAGCGAAGGGTATTAGAGAGTCAATTGTATAACTGGGGTTGAAAGTGCTTGCAAAGAGCCAAGCTTACAAAGCAGGGCACAAGGTGCCACGGTGT
Source organism: Somniosus microcephalus (assembly GCF_052327205.1). Classification (NCBI taxonomy): domain Eukaryota; kingdom Metazoa; phylum Chordata; class Chondrichthyes; order Squaliformes; family Somniosidae; genus Somniosus; species Somniosus microcephalus. The sequence continues at coordinate 12,608,492 of NC_141010.1, forward strand.
ATGGCACTAGTACCTTCAAGAATGTTACTTTGTCTCTAGTTTTCTAGCACTGAACGTTTCCAGTCAACAAGTGGGACGTGCATTGTGCAACTGGTCTTTGCAGTATAATCTGGGAGGACCCACAGTAAGGTCACAATCTGTGTGCCAGAGGAAAAAAGGCCATCTTTTAAAAAGAATCTCGCCAACATTCTTTACTGTAATCGGCACTATGACAAAGTGCTTAGCTGCAACTCGAATGTGCATCTCTCCAGTGTCACGACTTGGTTTGTGTAAAAAAGAGTAACATTGAATGTTGCTAAATGTCTGCTAAAGAGAAGTTTTTGAACCATATGCTTTTCTTCAGGGAGATGTGGTTGATCCTTGTACAGTGATGGTGTTTATATCAGATATGCTGCGTATAATTAATACCAAACAACATCCAGGGTTGTCTTTTGATAGTTTCAGAAACAAAACCATTATCACACGGTAGGTTAGTCCAAAGGTCATTTCTCCAGTTTCATTTCAAAGCTGTTCAATTTAAAAATGCTTTCAGCTCTTTCAATGCTGTGCTTTTACTAACCATAATAAATGCCACTTGTCTAAAATGTAAGTAGCATTCAAATTATCGCTGGAAATGAACTTTCATTTCAGTACATGGTTTTTTTGTACAATACAATTTAAAAAGAAAAGCCATCTGCTTAATTGTTGTGTCGTAATCTTTTTAAAATTCAGCTGTTCAGATACTATTTTAAATATACGTACTGTAATAATTTTTATATGCTGCAAGGTACCAAAGTAGAATGGCATTCAACAAATCTCCCAATTATTGCTATTTCTCTGGTGTAAATGCACTAGACAGTGAGACTTTCAATTTCTGTCTATAGCCTGTGCGGCCCGATACGGTGAGTTAGTGTTTCAGGGTAGGTATAGTTAGTGCTGTAGTGATTTTCAGCATCACCGTGCACAGTTGCGAAATCTTGAGTCCTTCCTCCCGCCCCAAAGTGCCCCATCAGTGGGATCCATCGCTCGAGGTGAAGTAACAAACCCTGTTGCTACTGCACAAAAAAAAACACAATCCTTTTCTTCTACTATCATAAAGCATCGACACGTCAGCCCATTCATTATTGTGATTCGTGGATTTGCATGTGTTGATTCATTAACACTGAGTTTTCTTCAATCCGCTGGATTGTTCCGAGCAACCTTGAATACGCTCTTAGTGCACAGAGTAAAAGCAGATTCGCACAACTGTGTTTGATGTGGATCCTGAACAGCATCGCAGACCTCTGCACCTTTCAACCTGCAGTGTGTTGAGAACTTGGCTTGAAGGTTGAAGCTGGAGAATGTTCTCACGCAGATTTGGTTAATGGGGCAGGTTCGGGAGTCTTGCTGCTTTTCTCAGCAGTGCTGTTTAATATCAGGATATCCCGGTAAAAAAAAATGAGACAGCTGAGAGGCATGCAGGACTCCCAGCCTGGGAGAAAATGTTTATGTTGCTCGGGACAAGAAAAGGCCCTCAGGCTCAGATTTACTCACATCCCACCTTTTGGCTGATTTCAGGTCCTTGCACCAACCATCTCCTTCCCCACCTCCTGGGATAGGCATAAAACCAGAGACATGTAGTTAATTCGGGAGTCCTCCATTAAAAATTCCTCTCCGACCTCACGCGGGCAATCAAGCAAGCCCCAGGCGCTCCCAGATCCACACACTGTCTTCCATGTTAATTTACTCTTGCCTCCCATATGCCACGATCACCTCATTCTTCAGAAATCCATCTAACACTTTCTCGAAGGACTAAGGAATCTAGTCTACACTGCCACCACTGGAATTCTGTTCCACAAGTCAGCCCCCACTCTGGGAAAAGTAAACATCCAACCTCACCCCCTACTTCCTCAGTTTGTATGGGTGGCACCTAGTTCTAGTCGACCCAGTCACCTCAGACTTGCATGATGTCTACAATCTCAATAACCTTAAATACCTGGATCTACATACAGGAACTTTAGACACAGGAGGAGGCCATTCAGCCCTTTGAGGCTGCTCCGTCATTCAATTGGATCACGGCTGATCTGCACCTCAACTCCATTTTCCCACCTTTGCTCCATATCCCGTGATACCCTTACCTAACAAAAATCTATCAATCTCAGTCTTGAAAGCTCCAATTGTCCCCTGGCATCCATAGCCTTTTGGGGCAGAGAGTTCCAGATTTCCACTACCTTTTCTGTGAAAAAGTGGTCCCTGATCTCACACCTAAGTGGCCTGGCTCTAATTTTGAGATTATGTCCCCCCTTGTTCTGGATTCCCCCACCAGAGTAAATAGTTTCTCTGCATCTATCCTATTGAATCCTTTTAACATTTTAAACACCTCGATCAGATCACCCCTCAACTTTCTATACTCAAGGGAATACAAGCCACGCTTATGCAACCTGTCCTCATATTAACCCCCTATGCCTCGGTATCAATCTGATAAATCTGTGCTATAACCCCTCCAAGGTTAATACATCCTTCCTGAGGTGCAGGGCCCAAAACTGAACACAGTACTTCAGGTGGAATCTGACCAAAGCTCTCTATCACAGATAGGTAACCGCGAGGATCCACTGAGACAACAATGCAATTGACCATCGTGACAATTTGTAAAAAATCTGGAGGTTTAAGGTCAGCAAGTCCATGTAGTACTTGCAGTGTGTAAGAAGTGTCACACCTGAGAGCCTCAGTCTTTTTACTAGAGTATTGCTTGGGTTCTTTTATCGGGGTGTAAATATATCAGCACAGCCATGTGATTGCGATGCAATGGCTTCACCGCCTCGCTGGTCACGTCTGCGCCAATACATTTTTAAACCTGAATTTGAACAACATGCAAGGAAGTATAGCAAAGGTTCACACCACACCTGATATAAAGTTCTGTGTCACATGAACTTGCCCAGGATAAAAAACAACTTGCTGGACCGAGGGCAGAATTTTTCAGATCAGGCTAAACCAATAAGGTCTCTCTCCCTCATCCAGTATGAACCCCACTTTAAGACAACCCCTGGGGTTGACATCTAATGTCTGCTTTCAAGCAGGCTGTCCAGAGATCTCCGAAGGGCAAAAGCAGTCAACAAACGTCTATTTAATTCAATTTTTCCAAAAGTGCTTTGTGACTATGTAGGCGGCAATCATTGGGAGGGGGTAATTGATTTTGGCCGACAGTGTGAAACGGGTGATAGTGAGTCAGCAGCCCATTTTTACATCGCTTCCTGACTTCAATGGAAATAAAAATTGGGAGAGTTGTAATAGCGGGCGGCCGACTCGCTATGACCCTTTTCATGCTATCACACAAAGTCAAAGCGATCCCTGTTGAGTTATTAAGGTTAGCGACGAACTTTCTTCCGCAGCAGAGTTAAGCATCAGAACTCCAAACCATGTTCCTGCGCCCTTGCCGTGTCTTATTTAGTTTTGAGTCTGGCAAAAGGTGTTAAGTTCCACTAAGTCATCCACATTGAGGGCCTGCCCCTTGTCCCTGGTACTGCTGGCACAATGCCCATTCAGATTGAAACAGAATAATAGGACTGAATAAATAGCGACAACCCTGTTTATTATGGTCTTATTACTGTTGCTTTCCCTGATTATGTTGTGAATATATGGATAAATACAATAATGTTAAGAGAGCACATGTGTGTGTGTTCTAGTGATTAAGCTTGTACAGAAAGAAATACCAAATGATGAAAAGGAAGAGTAATTGCTCAGATGATCTGTTCAATGAGGTAAATGTGAAATCATTTGGTTTTCAGCATGTTTCTATTTATTTTGTTCTTCTTAATTGCTCTTCTGTTATTCAAATTTCTCAATATAAGGTAGGAATTGTATTTAAAGCTCATAGTCTTATTATTTGGCAGAAGGTTTGTCTGCATCGTGATAATTCCAGTTACTGGTAAAATGGATATTGCTCACAATGTTCTCAAGGGGGAGGAATGATTCCTGTGCACCACAGCGATATGTCTTTTTTATATATATAATTGTATCAGGCAAGCTTTGGTTTGTAAATATTGTTGAATTCTTGTTCACTGACAGCATGTGGCACAGCTGTACTTTTTCATTCATAACTGAACCCAAAAACCTGATGCAAGTTTGTTGCCAGGTAGTGCAACAGGTCACTAATAACTATGCTCAAGCAGTATACAGACATACTATGGCAGGGTAGTGGGTGTATTGGGTTGAATTAGACCACCCGAGTACAGTGCATCAATCTGGATTCTGATCATCCCTCATTCTTGTTCCCTTTTCCCTGAAAGTTGTGCATCACTGAACCAACTGCAGGAGAAATTAAAATACAATTTCTTGCTGTACAAGGTCAAAATCCCTAGCCATTCACCAAAGGTCAGACAAAATCTGCAATCGCTGTACCGCGTGGCGCCTGCTGAGCAGGCAGAGAGGAGGAAGAGGATGAGAATGAATGCAGTGAGGCCTCCTTACCAAAAAATCATAAAGCCTGGAATGAGGAAAGGCCATTCGGCCCATTAAGGCCACTCCATCCAGCCCATCAAGGCCAGTCCATTCAGCCCATCAAGGCCACTCCATTCAGCCCATCAAGGCCACTCCGTCCGACCCATCAAGGCCACTCCATTCGGCCCATTAAGGCCACTCCATTCAGCCCATCAAAGCCACTCCATTCAGCCCATCAAGGCCACTCCATTCAACCTGTCAAGGCCACTCCATTCAGCCCATCAAGGCCACTCTGTTCAACACATCAAGGCCACTCCATTCAGCCCATCAAGGCCACTCCATTCAGCCCATCAAGGCCACTCTGCCCGACCCATCAAGGCCACTCCATTCAGCCCATCAAGGCCAGTCCATTCGGCCCATCAAGGCCACTCCATTCAACCCATCAAGGCCACTCCATTCAGCCCATCAAGGCTACGCCATTCACCCATCAAGGCCAGTCCATTCGGCCCATCAAGGCCACTCCATTCAACCCGTCAAGGCCACTCCATTCAGCCCATCAAGGCTACGCCATTCACCCATCAAGGCCAATCCATTCGGCCCACCAAGGCCACTCCATTCGACCCATCAAGGCCACTCCATTCGGCCCATCAAGGCCTCTCCAGCCCATCAAGACCACTCCATTCAACCCATCAAGGCCACTCCGTTCAACCCATCACGGCCTCTCCATTCAGCCCATCAAGACCACTCCATTCAACCCATTAAGGCCACTCCGTTCAACCCATCAAGGCCTCTCCATTCAGCCCATCAAGACCACTCCATTCAACCCATCAAGACTACTCCGTTCAGCCCATCAAGGTCACTCAATTCGACTCATCAAGGCCAATCCATTCAGAGTTGAGAAAGGCTTGTGTGGACCATAAATAGGCTCATGTGGAGCATAAACACCGGCATAGACCAGTTGGGCCGAATGGCCTGTTTCAGTGCTGTAAATTCTATGTAAATTCTATGTAATGATGATTCTTTCATGGACCTTTCCCCATGTGCCACTACATAATGATCTCCTACCTTTTAAGAACACCAAGCTTCTTCCCTTACCTCTCCTAAAACACATGCAGTGCTATACTTTCTAACTAACTTTCGCTGAGGAGATTAAATAGATAGGGAGTGGTTAATGGACTGTACATTGCTTGTGGAAGACATAGGCTCAATGAGCTCAGTGGCCTTTCCTAATTCCATGCTGGCTTATATTTTTTATAAGAAACAGCCATTAACCTGGGGGGGGTTCACAAAAGATGTCATTAATGTGCCTTTATCCAAATCCTATGCACTGTCAGGCTCAGGAACCCCACCAAGCCTCACATCTAACCCATCATCCCAATGCGATGTTTGAAATTAAAGAATGAATTAAATTCCTCTATTTCAAATATTTCACCAATTAATGTTTTATACTTATCGAGAAGTGCTGGTGAGTTAGTTATTCTGAATAATGAAATTCAGCAGGGGCTTAGAAAATAATCAAGACGATGAAGAAGAAACTGTTTCCACTGGCGGGTAGCTTGGTAACAAGAGGACACAGATTTAAGATAATTGGCAAAAAAAACCAGAGGGGAGACGAGGAGAAAAAAAAAATAACACAGCACGTTGTTATGATCTACAATGCACTGCCTGCATGGATGGTGGAAGCAGATTCAATAGTGATTTTCAAAGAGAATTGGATATATGCTTGAAGAGGAAAAACTTGCAGAGCTATGAGGAAAGAGCAGGGGAGTGGGACTAATTGGATAGCCGGCACCGTCACGATGGGCCGAATGGCCGCTTTCTGTGCTGTAAAATTCTTTGATTCTGTGAAGGTCTAAATCAGGCCAACCCATCTGTAAGAAAGAAAGAAAGGCTTGCATTTATATAGCGCCTTTCACGACCACCGGACGTCTCAAAGTGCTTTACAGTCAATGAAGTACTTTTGAAATGGAGTCACTGTGGTAATGTGGGACACGCAGCAGCCAATTTGCGCACAACAAGGTCCCACAAACAACAATGTGATAATGACCAGATAATCTGTTTTTGTTATGTTAGTTGAGGGATGATTATTGGCCAGGACACCCAGGAGAACTCCCCTGCTCTTCTTTGAAATAGTGCGACGGGATCTTTTACGTCCACCTGAGAGAGCAGACGGGGCCTCGGTTTAACACTTCATCCGAAAGACGGCACCTCCGACAGTGCGGCACTCCCTCAGTACTGCACTGGAGTGTCAGCCTAGCTTTATAGAGACTATGAACTCTCCAAAGGTGCAGTGACTAGCTCAGGGTCACAAAGTGAATCCCCCATCCCTTGGCCCCACCATGAGTAGCTGTGCCTTTCGTTACCTAGGCACCATGCTCTGTAATTCTCTCTCTAAACTTCTCCGCATCTCTCCACCTCTCTCTCATCCTTTTAAGCCCCTCCTTAAAACCCACTTGTTTGAGCATCCTCTTAATCTCTCCTTTGTTTGGCTCAGTGACCTTTTATCGATTACACCTTACTGTGAAGTACAGCCCGATACTTTTTCAGTGTAGTTGCTGTTGTAATGTTGGGAAACAAAGCAGCTAATTTGCGCACAGCAAGCTCCCACAAACAGGCGCATGGGAACACCACCACCTCCAAGTTCCCCTCCAAGTCATATCCTGACTTGGACATATATCACCATTCCTTCATCGCCGTTGGGTCAAAATCCTGGAACTCCCTCCCTAACAGCACTGTGGGAGCACCTTCACCACACAGACTGCAGCGGTTCAAGAAGGCGGCTCACCACCACCTTCTCGAGGGCAACTAGGGATGGGCATTAAATGCTGGCCTCACCAGCAACGCCCACATCCCGTGAATGAATACATTTTTAAAAAGCAATGAGATAAATGATCAGATAATCTCCTTTAATGATGTTAGTTGAGGGATAAATATTGTCTCGGACACCGGGGAGAACTCGCCTGCACTTCTTTGAATAGTGCCATGTGATCTTTTATGTCTACCTGAGAGGGCAGATGGGGCCTTGGTTTAATGTCTCATCCAAAAGATAGCACCTCCGGCAGTGCAGCACTCCCTCAGTAAAGCACTGCAGTGTTAGCCTGGATTGTGTACTCCGGTCTCTGGAGTGGGGCTAGAGTCCACGACCTTCTGACTCGGAATCATTTAGTAAGAAAGATACAGGAAAGAAAATTGCATTTAATATGTTTGTATGTAATTCCTTGTTTGCCTCTACTAACAAACACTGTGCTCCAATAAATATGAAGCGCTTTGAGATATTTTATCTACATGATAAGGCATTTCTTTCTGACTTTCTATTACCACAACTATTAACCTGTTTTTCTTTAAACAGTAGTACCACTGTTAAAATAGGGGACAATGGAATTATACACAAATGCATTAAGCCTACTAATTGTATAATCATCTTTAAACTCTCAATGAAAATAATTGTTTTACTGCTGTGGGTTACATATCTTATATTTCCACCACAAAGGCTGGATTAATAAATTAACATTACCTTTGTTCCTTTGTCCTTCCCCAATGTTTTTTCTGCTGTGCTTTTAACCTGATTGCTTTGCAACCTTTCCGACCCGGGCTGGATTTTGTGAGCACTGCACCTGCACTAGACCAGTTCTTCAGAGTAAACCCCACGGCCTACACAGGTCTGTAACAAGACTGCTTGTCTGTAATATACATTGCTAAATTTGGAGATGCGAAATGTATTAATACTGAAGGAAAAGATTTTTTTTGGGGGGGGGGGGAAATGAACATTTTTCCTGTAAAATTGTAATAAACTATACATTAATAAATAAGTTAACCTTGTTTTTCCATGTTTGTTGTTAGGCGACTATTAGTAACATATGCTGGACACCACAACGAGCCACACACATTGCCACTAAAAGCACCCTGCCGACAGTATATTACAATACACACATACTGACATGAATCAGTCATTCATGAAAGAAAGACTTATGAAATAATACTGAGCGGCCTACGGGTGGCGCTGTTCAGGGAGAGTATAAATACTCGGGCACGGGCCCAGCTTGCGCAGGACATTCTTAACAGGAACTAGTGAAGGACACAACTAGACCTCCATGTTGTAAAACAGTTGATTAAAGCTTTGTTTAATGCTTAGACCAAGTGCCTAGTAGTTTTCTTACGTCACATACGTCTTTCAATTTTTCAATATTTGCCTTTCAATAACTTTAGTTCTTCACGGTTTTCATCTTCATCTTTCATATGGTGGTAACAAGAAACAAATTAAATATCAACACCTAAGTCAGATAATTTTCATAATTCACATACACACTCGTTCATCAGTGATTGGTGTTGGCATTTATCCTGACTTATGATTATTAGAATATTTTAATTAATTGGATTGGCTTTCTTTTTTTACATCCTAGAGCTTGACTGCTGGACCCTACCAAACTCCACCTGATTGCTCAAATCCTCTGGGCCTATTCCACTCCCCCACCCCACCCCATCCCCACCACCACAATTTCCATCAAGGTAAATTTTAAAACTTGATTGGCCGGATTGGGATGAAGATTTCAGCCAATCACAAAAAGGGGAATTTTTCCCTCATCGGGGCTCCTGACACATGCCAGGAACACCAAAGTGAAAAAAATCTCTTTAGATTCGACGGAAAGCAACACCAATGTGATTTTATTGCAACAAAAGTAAGTGGAGGTCACATTACCCTGCAGAATCCCCCTGGTGTCATTCTGGAGAATTAAATAATTTGGCCATCGTACCATTGCCCACAGTGCAAGTGGGTTGTTAACCCACTCTCACGCCAGCAACCAGTAGTGACTCATCTGCTAATTTCCCTCCCCTTCCTTCCTTTGGGGAACTGCCTACATAAATCAGCCAAGGTTAAAAATTAATCATTTAGTGATAACCACACATCCTATGACTGTAGGGACTGCGTTTCCCTACATTACAACAGTGACTACACTTCAAAGTACTTCTGTCTAGCACATTTGGACGTCCTGAGGACATGAAAGGCGTTTATATAACTGCAAGTCCTTTCTTCTTTCTATGTGGCACTGGGAACCCTGCATACATCACCGGTGAGGCCACATTTGGAGTGTCTAATGACATCAATGCAGCATGAAAGTGTTCAGGAAAGAGCTGCATAGATTCGTGGCTACAAGCTCTAGCTTCTGAGGATAGACTGACAGAGCTGAAATTGTTTTCATTGGATAAAGGAAGATTGAGCTGAGCATGATCTAGATCCTTAAACATGCTGAGAGGTCAGGCTGATGTAGATGTGAGCATGGAGTCATAGGCCTAGAAATTCGGTGGGCTGCGCCACCAGTTAGCGCTTAAAGAGGGCACTCAGTGGCTTTAGCGCCACTGGCCACGCCTCCCGCGATATTTAGCTGGGGCGCTAATGGCGGCGTTAGCCTGTTGCGCTGCACCGCCACCGATGACGTCATCGGTGTGCGCAGCACCCCGCTACCGCCTCGATCTCGATATTTGGTAGTGAACGCCTCTGTAGCGCCGTTCGCAAATCGCGCCTGGTTCACGGGGCCTACCTGTGGTGGCAGTGGCGCAAATTAAGGTGGAGGTGCGGGGCGGCCGTTTTTTTCGGCGGCCGCCTGCCAGCACCTCCGTCCCTGGCCTCCTGATCTCCCCCCGCGGCAGTGCTGGCTGTTTTCCGAGAGCCCGGCACTTCTCCTTGGTGCCGGGCTCTTTTGCCGGCACTCGCGATCTCTGATCGCGCTGGTGCAGGCCCCTCCCCCTTAAGAATGGGAGGCAGGCCTGCAGTACTGCAGCGCGCCGTGCCACAGCGTTGGCGCTGCGGCACGTTGCGCTGCGATATTCAGTTTCAGCGCCCTAAGAGGGATGCGGAGCGCCTCGAGCCTCGCCCCGTGTCCCTCTTGGGGCGTTCAAGCTGAATTTCCGGTGGTCGCTGCTGCTCCGATCGCTGCGCTAATTCCGGCGCCCAGGCGAGCTTGGCGCCCCGTTTGCGGCCCCACCGCATTTCTCCCCCATAGAGTTATACAGCACAGAAAGAGGCCCTTCGGCCCATCGTGTCTGCGCCGGCCATCAAGCCCTGTCTATTCTAATCCCATTTTCCAGCACTTGGTCCGTAGCCTTGTGTGCTATGGTGTTTCAAGTGCTCATCTAAATGCTTCTTGAATGTTGTGAGGGTTTCTGCCTCTACCACCCTTTCAGGCAGTGAGTTCCAGATTCCAACCACCCTCTGGGTGAAATAGTTTTTCCTCAAATCCCCTCTAAACTTCCTGCCCCTCACTTTGAAACTATGCCCCCTGGTTATTGACCCCTCTACTAAGGGGAAAAGATCCTTTCTATTTACCCTATCTATGCCCCTCATAATTTTGTACACCTCAATCAGGTCCCCCCTCAGCCTTCTCTGCTCTAAGGAAAACAACCCCAGCCTGTCCAGTCTCTCTTCATAGCTGAAGCGCTCCAGCCCAGGTAACATCCTGGTGAATCTCCTCTGCACCCTCTCCAACGCAATCACATCCCTCCTATAGTGTGGCGACCAGAACTGCACACAGTATTCCAGCTGGTCCTTTGACATAGGCCGTGACCCTCCACACTGCCTGAAGTAATCAGTGTCGTATGTTGACAGAGTACTTCATTGCTCTACTTGATATAATGGCCCGTAATTTCCGATAGAAGGCTTCCTGCGTGCGGAGGCCTCCTATCGGAAAGAAAATCTATGCCCTTACCTGAAGGCTCCCGCGGACCGGACACTTCCGATGCTGGGCCTCGCCACAGTTGGAATGCGCAGGGCCCAGGTATCCCAGGGGCGCAGGCGGTTCGCAAGCATCCCTGGGATCACGTGGGCCAGGCCAGCCAATAGGAGAAAGGAATCCCCCTTCATACTTTTGACAGATAGACCCGTCAAAGGTATGAATGGCGATCACCCCAAAAAGCACATCAAAACATTAAATACATTTTTTTTAAACCATCACATTTTTAAAATGAGTTAAAATGACATTAAATTAAATATTTTAAACAAAAAGTTAATTTTTTGAAAAAAAATAATTAATTTTTTTTACGGGGCTAAAAATAAACTTACCTTTTTTAAAAGTATTTTTAAATTATAAATGAGTGAAAAAAATATATTTTTGAAACTTTTTTTCAACTCTTATGCTGTTAAAAGCAGGCCTTACTGCTTTTACCAGGCGTAAGATTTTTAAGTGTTTTCTGCGGGCGGAGGTTGTGCAGAAAGCGGAACTCTCCCCCCGCAGAGGCCCTTCTCTAGGGCAGGTGGAGGATCTGTCAAGAGCATTCTTGATAGATCTGAAATGCCGGTTTTCAGCGCTTGCGCTGCGCATGCTTGAAACCGGCATTTCCAATGTCCCTACGGGTGTGTACACAGCGCGTACCCACCCATAGGCATCGGAAAATATGGGCCATAACTTTTTTAATGTTTTAGTAATATTAAATTCTATTGGCCTGGAAATTCCCTACCTTACCGCTGACCATTGGCGCGTATTTCTGCAAAAAATGCCACCTCACTTCTGCCCGCTTCCGGTGCGGGACACAGCAGCCGCCATTTTGGTGAGGTCCATAGCGCTGCCGTTGCCAACGCTCGCCTCTCAAATTTAAATGTGCAGATCATGACGCCAATCAGCGTGCAACGCCCGATTTGACGCACGACTGCGATTTTCGACGTCGCTGCACGCCATAACGCCCTCTCCAAACCACGCACGAAAGAATAGGCGTGTAGCAGCACTGCAGAGTCGCTGTCAGTGCTTCTTAAAGGGACACACACATCTTTCAAGTAAATTTTGATTTTTCATATTTTATTGAAGTAGTGGCTTGGTGCAGTACTTTTAAAAAGTTGTTAAAATGTGCAGGGAGTACTGCTGGCTGCTTGCAAGGCTTTGGATGGTAAAGGAAGGCCTCTGAGAAGACAGAAAATGCTGGAAATTCTCAACAGGTCAGGCAGCGTCTGTGGAGAGAGAAACAGTGTTAATGTTTCAGGTCAAGCTGCTGCCTGACCTGCTGAGTATTTCCAGCATTTTCTGTTTTTATTTGAGATTTCCAGCATCCGCAGTACTTTGCCTCTGAGAAGACTACTTGCTCACAGTCCTGGGGGGCACACAGAGATGAACAGAGGCAGCAAAGGTGCTCACAGAGGGAAGAGGAAAAAGCAGCAGAGGAAGAAGCAGAAGAGGGGGAAGCGGAAGGAAGGAGGCAATCCGTACAGCCCCCTTCTGGTGGGATATCCAGGATTGAATCATCCGCCTGCGGTACCAGTGAACACAACCCCAATTCCCCTTTCAACATTAGTCCCACACCTTACCTTCCCTCTGTTACTGACCATCACAGTGTCCTCTTGGCCACAATGCTGAAATAAAAGCCACCACAAAGCAAACTTTCCAATCCAACTTTATCCATATATGCATCCAATATTACATCAAGAAATCAACTAGTCACCCTTGTGCATTCCCTTAGTGACTGTCTTGTATGTGCCTTTGCCTATCCTAGTGATGTCATGCAGTGCTACCTCAGTGGCTGCAGCATGGCTGGTGGAAGGCTGCTGACCTTCAGTAGAGGACACTGCAGATGGCCTTGCAGGACGACCTCGAGGAGCCAGTGGCTTGGAGTGTGAAATCGAGTGATGGTGTTTCTTCTTCTTCATTCTCCTCTCCCTCTTCTTGGTCAACCACTGGCTGGACAGGCTGGATTCTTGGGTGTCTGAAATGAGGAAGGTACAAGGGTAGGGTTGTGGTGAGGGGAGGTCGGGAACGCAAGAGGTGCATGCTTACACAATGTGCAGCTTGTACATCAGAAGAGATTATGGGATGAGGGGGAAGTGGGATGTGAGAAGGAGGATCACGTATGAGGATACCAGCATCTTGTATTCTTTCAGGTCCGCTGCGGGCCAAGGGCTCAGCCATGCCCCTGCCAAGAATGGCCAGCACCGTCTCCTCCAAGGGAATGAGGTGAAGCTAGGAATGTGAGGTGTGCCTTGTATTTGGCAGAGATTGTTGGTAGGTGAGTGATGTGGGTGGGGGTGGGTGTCGTGCAATGAGCAGTGTGGGAGGTTAGTGGTGCAGTTGATAGGTGATGGCTTTAGAAGATGCATTCACTGACCTTGACCACTGGTCTGAGGTCAGAAAGCTTCTTTAGGCACTGGAGTCAGGTCCTGGGGAGGCGACACTGCTGGCAGTGAAGGCCGCGGCGATCTGGTCCCACATCCTTCTTTCTGGACGGCCTCCTGGCACCCTGTGGTTAGAGGACCTCTCTTCCAGCGTTGACCCCGTGCACAAAGCTGGAGTGCTGCATCGAGGCCCTGGGTGCCCCTTTTGAGCCATTTGTGTTAGTGCTGATGCATTTTTACCATGCAGAAGGCAGTTCAGCTTTAATAGCTGAAGACTGCCTAGTTTGGAATGTTTTTTAAAAAAAATTTCAGAAGGCAGTTCCCCTTTAAGGGCTCGAGACTGCTTTCTAAAATGACAGCCTTGCTTTAAGAAAAGGCTGCCTCGCGCCAGGGTCACTACGGCCACATTATATTGGGCCTCCTGCTGAGCACACAGCCTGAAGCAGCGCGTTCCTCGCTAGGCTGTGCACTCAAATCATTCAAATCAGCAGGCAGCAACAAAATAACACCGCTGCTTGCGATCATTTTATGGGTGCAAGCAAATCTCACCCTGTGGTGGCACCGCCCATTTTTGGGCTTTATCGAATTTCTAGGCCATTGATTTTATGTTAAAATCCTACATGACAAAACCATGTGTTTATTCGTATAAACCAATACAAGGATATTTATGAGACTTCAGCACAAAAATCTAGGCTGACGCTCCAGTGCAGTGCTGAGGGAGAGCCGCACTGTCGGAGGTGCCGTCTTTCAGTTGAGACGTTGAACCAAGGCCCCGTCTGCTCTCTCAGGACATAAAAGATCCCATGGCACTATTTCGAAGCAAAGCAGGGGAGTTCTCCCCAGTGTCCTGGCCAATATTTATCCCTCAATCAACATCACAAAAACAGATTATCTGGTCATCGTCACAATACATAGAAACATAGAAACTAGGAGCAGGAGTAGGCCATTCGGCCCCTCGAGCCTGCCCCGCCATTCAACGAGATCATGGCTGATCATCCAAACCCTAGCACCCGGTCCCTACACCGACAGCCATCCCACCCAAGCCCTATCCCCATAACCCCGTAACCCCACGTATTGCTGTTTGTAGGAGCTTGCTGTGCACAAATTGGCTGCCACATTTCCTACATTGCAACAGTGACTACACTCCAAAAGCGTTTTATTGGCTTTAAAGCACTTTGGGATGTCCAGTGGTTGTGAAAGGCGCTATATGAATGCAAGTCTTTCTTTTTCTTTCTATTAAGGTCATAGTTTCACCAACGAGCTGTCATGCTTTGAACTTCAATCGAAAAATTTGGTCTCCAATTTTCTCTTTCATCCTGAAGCCACTCACTCATACACTGGCCTCCGGTCCCTCCCCCCACCTGTCCATTCTTCACTCTCCATTCCGACATTACAGCAAGCGGCTACACTTCAAAAGTATGTTATTGGCTGTAAAGCACTTTGGGACATCCTGAGGTCTCTATAGAAATGTAAGTTCTTTCTTTTCTTTCTATGTGTGATCCTAACCATTGAATACTGGCAAGCTGTTTAATCAGGAAGTAAATCACAGCTGAGCCCCAATCCAGTTCTCACCTAACATCCCCACATGAGCAGTTCCCAACGAGAGTCCTAGGACGTTGAGCAGAAATGGCAACCCTGGCTGATTTCCTTACGCTCCCTTGCCCGGTTCTAGCACCCCTATTGCCATCGCAGCCAAGATGAGCTTTGCATGACTCCAAGGGTTAAGTTACGAGGAGAGATTACACAAACTAGGGTTATATTCCCTAGAATTTAGAAGGTTAAGGGGTGACTCAATCAAAGTTTTCAAGATATCAAGGGGAACAGATAGGGTAGACAGAGAGAAACTATTTCCGCTGGTTGGGGAGTCTATGACTAGGGGACATAGTCTAAAAATTAGAACCAGACCTTTCAGGAGTGAAGTTAAGAAACACTTCTACACACAAAGGGTGGTAGAAGTTTGGAACTTAAACTGCAATTGATGCTGGTTCAATTGTTAATTTTAAATCTGAGATTGATAGTTTTTTGTTAACCAAAGGTATTAAGGGATATGGGCCAAGGGCGGGTATATGGAGTTAGGTCGACAATCAGCCATGATCTCATTGAATGGTGGAACAAGCTCGAGGGGCTAAATGGCCTACTCCTGTTCCTATGTTCCTGTGACTCCAGTCCACAGCGAGCAGTGAACGTACCAACTGGGGCACCGGGAGCAGCCAACCTTAAACATTTCTGCAGGTTTTGGATTCCAGAGTCTGGACCCTTTACTGAACTTTGTATTCCGCTCTCTGCCTTAACCAGCCGCACTGTCAGAAGAGCAACCAAACCTTTTCCATTCTCTTCAAGTGCGTAAACAAAGACTTTTTGTCCCGCAGGACAATTGGCTTTTGTCAGTAGGTGTACAATTCTTGTAACAACTTGGAAAGACTCGTTCGATAATTCAGCCTTATAAGATGGAAATTCTCGCTGCAGCTGTCCATTAAGTGAAGCATGTGAAGCACTCCCCTGCTTGTATCGGACACGGGATGACAGAGGGATCAAATGTTTTGTTTGACTGTTGTAAGCGGTCAGACGGACGTATTTGTGTATTCTGTTTACTGATCTGCTCAGTAAATGAAACCCGATGTACAGGATACTCACATTACAGGATTATTTTGATGCAAATTGCCTTCCGGTTCGTTCAATTCTGAACACAAATTTAGAAGTTGGTAATCCAAGAGATCCTGTGCGAATTCCAGGGCTGGAAAGGAAGTAAACATTTTATATTTTATATATCGCAATTAGTTACACTCTTGAAGACAGAAACAGAATCTAGCCGCAAAAGGATCTCTGGTAACTGTTGCCCAGCTTCTGGTATTTAAGTCCTGATACAGCTTTGATAATAAGCCTTGATTAGAAATTACAGTTTGTGATATTAGCATACAAATACTTAACATGGTCATACGACATTACGTTGCTATTTTTAAGGAGGGGTTGACCCATAGTCACACACCATCCTGACTTGGATGTATATCGTCTTTCCTTCATCGTCGCCGAGTCAAAATCCTGGAACTCCCTCCCTAACAGCACTGTGGGAGCACCTTCACCACACGGACTGCAGCGTTTCAAGAAGGCGGCTCACCACCACCTTCTCGAGGGCAATTAGGGATGGGCAATAAATGCTGGCCTTGCCAGCGACCCCCACATCCCAGGAACTAATAAAAAAAAAAGGTAAATCGTATGGACACATTGGCCCAGAAATTCGGGTGCACCCATTGTTGGGTCCATGGGGGCTACAGCGTGTGTTCACTGTGCCAGAATGGTGAGGCCCGAGACACCCCTGAAATTGGACCTTAAGCCTCATTATAATGGAACTGGTGAGGTGATGTGTTAGGTCCACAATCGGGGTTGGGGCTGGAGGTCGGATCCAGATTCCGGATCGGGGTTGGGTCCGGTAATCGTGGATCTCAGAATCGGTGGGGGGGAGGGGGGGAAGGGTCTGGGGACAGAGTTCAGGGGTCGGCGCAAGGCATGTGGTGACAGGGGGGGCGGTGAGTGGCGATGGGGGGTGAGTGGGGATGGGGGGGTGAGGGGTGATGGGGGGGTGAGTGGGGATGGGGGTGAGTGGGGTTCGGGGGTGAGTGGGGTTGGGGGGTGAGTGGTGATGGGGGGTGATGGAGGAGTGAGTGGGGATGGGATGAGTGGGGATGGGGGGGTGAGTGGTGATGGGGGGTGATGGGGGGGTGAGTGGGATGGGGGTGAGCGGGAATGGGGGGTGAGTGGTGAATGGGGGGTGAGTGGGGATGGGGGTGATGAAGGAGTGAGGGGGGTGAGTGGGGATGGGGGGTGAGTGAGGATGGGGGTGAGTGGGGATGGGGTGATGAAGGAGTGAGGGGGTGAGTGGGGATGGGGGTGATGAAGGAGTGAGGGGGGTGAGTGGGGATGGGGGTGATGAAGGAGTGAGGGGGTGAGTGGGGATGGGGGGATGGGGGTGAGTGGGGATGGGGGTGAGTGGGGATGGGGGTGAGTGGGGATGGGGGTGAGTGGGGATGGGGGTGAATGTTGATGGGGGGTGAGTGGGGATGGGGGTGAGTGATGATGAGGGGATGAGCAGCGATGGGGAGGGCAGTGAGTGCCTGTGGTCACTTCCTTTAATGTGTGGTCAGGAGGGCCACTTCATTCCTCCCGGCTCCAGATAACCTAGACTCTTGGTTCAGCCTAGCAGTCGATCCCTCGGCCTGTTTTCCTTCAGTGCAGTCTGCGCTGGTGGCTCACGGCGGACCAGTCTGGGAAAGGGCTCCCCAATCAAGTGTTAGGCCCCTGGTTTGAATGTGCAATGGTCCTAATGCTTGCTTCAGGCAAGGGCAAAGGGCGCATAGCTTTTGTCTTCACCCAATATGGCGGGTGCGCACTTCCAGCCGGAAATGTGCGCACACTTCCTGCCCGCCATCTTGGGGTCTCAGTAGTGCGAGTCGTGCCGAAAAGCCGGTGCTGCGCAGACCAATTTCTAGGCCATTAAACATTGCCTGCTAATATCGCAAACAGTTCTTCCCGGGCTTTAATTTATACAGGGCCGTTAATTGATTTCATTATATTTCACACATGGTTCAGTACAGTCACTATTTTACAAATAGTTACGCAAAACTCAAACTGCAGCATCAGGTGACATGTACATGGTTTCGGAATTGTAGAAAATGACACATTACGACAACAGTCGAAATTTCTAAACCTTGCACTGGACATTTTTCTCCAAGTGCTAAGCTGTCATCTTGTGGTGTAGCAGCAGTCATCATTTCTATTTGTAGAGTTTGATATTGGTCTGTGGCCCTTTCTCTGCCAAGTCACTGATGTACGCAGTCTTGTTCCTCACATGGAGACTAAACTTGATACCCGGAGGCATCTGTTAATGTAATCACAGATCCTTCCATCTTTTCCTAGTGAGCTGTGCGTCATTTTACCTTTTAAGCCACATACAGCAAACTTTCACATCTTTGAGGTAAATCAGAGGCGCATTGTGTACAGCTTTTTACATAGAAATTACAGCACAGAAACAGGCCATTCGGCCCAACTGGTCTGTGCCGGAGTTTATGCTCCACACGAGTCTCCTCTCACCCTTCTTCATCTCACCCTATCAGTATAACCTTCTATTCCTTTCTCCCTCATGTACTTATGTAACTATCCCTTAAATGCATCTATGCTATTTGTCTCAACTACTCCAAGTGTAGCGAGTTTGACCTGTAACATTGCAAACATTGCAGGACATTTGATAACAACAACCAGTTTATTCCAAGCTGAAAGGAAGGATTGAACGAACTGAAGGGAGGAAGAAGCTCCCTTGTGGTGCTGCAATCCAAAAAAAACATGTTTATAAAAGGCCTACAAAGAAAGAAAAAGTCTTGCATTTCTATAGCACCTGGTCTTCTTCGAAATAGTGGCCGTGGGATCTTTTACGTCCACCCTGAGAGGACAGATGGAGGCCTCGGTTTAACGTCTCATCCGAAAGACGGCACCTCTGACAGTGCGGCGCTCCCTCAGCACTGCACTGGAGTGTCAGCCTAGCTTTATAGAAACATAGAAGATAGGAGCAGGAGTAGGCCATTCGGCCCCTCGAGCCTGTTCCGCCATTTAATGAGATCATGGCTGATCATCCAAATTCAGTACCCTGTCCCTGCTTTCTCCCCATATCCCTTGATCCCTTTAGCCTCAAGAAATATATCCAACTCCTTCTTGAATATATTTAATGAATTGGCCTCAACTGCCCTGTGTGGCAGAGAATTCCACAGGTTCACCACTCTCTGGGTGAAGAAGTCCTCCTCATCTCAGTTCTAAATGGCTTACCCCTTATCCTTAGACTATGACCCCTGGTTCTGGACTCCCCCGCCATCAGGAACATCCTTCCTGCATCTAGTCTGTCTAGTCCTGTTAGAATTTTATAAGTTTCAATGAGATCTCCTCTCATTCTTCTAAACTCTAGTGAATATAAGCCTAATCGACCCAATCTCTCCTCATACGTCATTCCTGCCATCCCAGGTATCAGTCTGGTGAATCTATGTGCTCAAGTCTCATGGAGTGGGGATTTATAACCACAACCTTCTGACTCACAGGTGAGGGTGCTACCTGTAGTGTATGTACCTTTAAGACAGAACTACTTTTACAGCTCCTGTATACTGTAGTACCGGCAGTGACCACACCTGTATATAAGCCTTGCGCATGCCTCTGTACCCCCAGTCTTGAGACTACCCTCCTCCAGTAAAGACCTGTTTATTGTTAAGTTACAGCATCCGTGTGGTTATTGAAAAACATCATACTCGCAGACTCACGGATCTAACAGTGGCGACGAGTGTCGATTCGAATCTACCTGCAACTCTGCATTTCCCTTTGAGGATTCACTGCGGGAGGGCGGTGTAAGAAAGTCGAGGCCAGGAACACGGGCGTCGACCACGAGCAACCGCCCAGTCGTCCGGCAGAGAGCGAACATCGCAGGGGAGGCTGTGGAGAGCCGGGCTTGGTTCCCCAGCCACGACGACCAGCAAGAGACTGACGACAGGTCCAGTGCAGACCCTTCCCGGACAGCGGCGGCTGGAGCCGACCGACGACGGAGAGAAAGCCGAGCAGCGTCGACGGGGTAAGACAAAGGGTGAAGCGCACAGGGCACAGCCGGGGGTTGAAAACCGAGCGGCGTCGAAAAAAACAAAAAAAAAACGGAGAGAGAGAGGGTAGAGCACAGCCAGGGCTCAAGGGCTGAACAGTATCCGCGGGGAGAAGAAGGGAGAGTGTGGGAGACGCCATTGAGCCGCGGAGAAGAAGGAAGAGCGCGGGAGACGCCATTTTTAGAAGCCGCAGCGGAGAAGAAGGGCGAGCGCGGGAAGGAAGGAAAGCGCGGGAGGTGCCATTTTGTGCCAGCAGAGAAGAAGGGGAAGCGCGGGAGACGCCATTTTTAACAGTTAAATCACACCCAGGGATGCCGAAGAGTGGCAGTATCTCTACGTTCGACAATGAAGTCGAAGATTGGGCGACATATGTGGAACGTATTGAGGTGTACTGCAGGGCGAATGAAGTGCCAGATGCTAGTAAAGCACTGGTTTTGTTAAATTCCATGGGTGCAAAAACGTATGGGTTACTGCGAAATCTAATAACCCCAGAGAAGCCGGTGAACAAGAATTTCGAAAGCATAGTAGAAATCCTACAGGACCATTTAAACCCCACACCGCTGCTGATAGCAGAACGATTTAAGTTCCATAAAAGGAACCAACACAAAGAGAAAGCAATGCTGAGTACCTAACGGAACTGCGCAAGCTATCGAAACACTGCCAGTTTGGAGCGGGACTAGCAGATACGTTAAGGGACAAGTTTGTGTGTGGGCTACAAAGTGAAGGAACCCAGAAACGGCTTCTATCAGAAAAGGATCTTACGCTGGACAAGGCTTTCAGTATGGCAGTATCACATGAAGCAGCCGCAAGGGGCGCTGCAGAGATACAATGGAGACCGCAAGAATATGGCACCAATGAAATGTCCTATGGAACAGGGAAGTGCTATCGCTGTGGCAGAACAACACATGACCAGAAGGATTGTTGGTTCAAGGACCAAGTGTGCAGACAGTGTGGAAAAGCAGGACACATAGCAAGAGTCTGCAGGTCTGGGAAGAAAACCAACAGTAAGCAATCTTCACAGGAGAAGTACAAAAAGGTACACCAGGTGATGGACAGTGGTTCAGACGAACAGAAAAGTGACACAGACTCCGGAAGCAAGGAGCTGGGTTGTCTGAAACTACATAAGGTAACCAAAATGGAGGATCACCAGACTATCTGGGTTACACTCAAGATAGACGGAGTCCAAGTGAAAATGGAATTGGACACAGGATCAGCCCTAACAGTCATAAACCAAAGGGACTACAAGCGGCTATTTTCACATATACCCTTGAAAGCTACAGAGATTGTCTTGAAGACGTACACGGGGCAAAAAGTCTACCCCAAAGGAAAAATAAGGGTGAAAGTGATATATAAAGGCCAGGAAATACCTAAAATGGATATATATGTATTGCCAGATGGAGGACCACCACTGCTAGGACGTGAATGGATCCGGAAGATACAATTAGATTGGCATTCCATACAGGCACTGAAGGTTGAGGCCAAAAAGGATGACGACGTCACACCTGGACGACTGTCAAAAATGCTAACTGATGCAAAAGAAGTGTTCCAGGAGGGACTCGGAACACTAAAAGGCATAACAGCAATGATTAAAATAGAGGAAAATGGAAGCCCAAAGTTTCTGAAGGCCAGACCAGTGCCTTATGTGATCAGACCGGCTGTCGAAGCAGAGCTGGAAGGGTTGGAACATTCAGGAGTACTGTCCAAAGTGGACTGGAGCGAGTGGGCTACACCCATCGTTCCTGTAATGAAGAGGTCATTGAGTAATACGCCTGGGGAACCAAAGAAGGTCCGCATCTGTGGGGATTTTAAGGTGACAGTGAACCCAGTCCTTCACACGGTACAATATCCGCTTCCACAAACTGAGGATATTTTTGCCTCGCTATCTGGAGGTAAACGCTTCACCAAAATTGATCTAGCCCAGGCGTACTTGCAAATAGAGGTAGAAGAAGCTTCAAAACATTACCTTACGATTAACACTCATAAAGGTCTCTATCAATACAACCGGCTGGTGTTCGGGGTAGCCTCGGCTCCGGCTATCTGGCAAAGGGCAATGGATCAAGTCCTGCAAGGGATTCCAGGGACCCAGTGTTATTTGGACGACATCCTGGTCACGGGCGAAAATGACAGTGATCACCTCGCCAACTTGGAGAAGGTGCTCACCAGATTAAAGGAGTATGGGCTACGAGCTAATCACCACAAGTGCGAGTTTTTCCAGAAACAGTTCTCGTATTGTGGCCATGTCATTGATGAAGAGGGGTTACATAAGTCCCCTGAAAAGATTGAGGCAGTAGTCAAGGCTCCAGCACCGGAAAATGTGTCACAACTGAGGTCGTTCCTCGGGCTGGTAAACTACTACCACAAGTTCTTACCAAATTTGTCCACAGTATTACACCCACTGAACACCCTACTGCAAACAGGGGTACCATGGAAGTGGAATGACGAACGTAGACGAGCTTTCCAGAAGTGTAAGGAATTGATCACATCAAAAGAGGTGTTGGCCCATTTCAACAGAGGGGAGGGTGGGGGTTGGGAGATCAGCCAGGAAAGCATTGAAATAGTCGAGTCTGGAGGCGATAAAGGCACGGATGAATGAATTATTTTTGAAAGCCAGTCACTATATTGGCAAATGCGGCAGCCATTTTAATCGCAGCAAATGAGATGAAAAATCTGTGTTGGTGGTGCTGGTTGAAGCAGCAATGTGGACCCCAGGAGAACTTTAAATAGAACCATGGGATCTTCAGTGTCCACCTGAAAGTGCAGATGAGGCCTTGGTTTAACATCTCATCCAAAAAATAGCATCCACCATTTCCCCAATGCTGCACTAAAATATCAGCTTAGATTATACACTGAAGCTCTGGAGTGGGACTTGAACCCACAACCTCCATTGCCCAGAGGCGAGAGAGCCAACAACTGACCTTGGCTGACAGCAGCGCATTTGTAATCAAAAACTTGGCATCTGGGGAATGGCGGATGCAATGGCCTCACTCCAACATGCTGTGACTAGGAGCATTGCTGAGGGTGGCCCTTGGTCACGACACTGGCTGAGATTGTGGCCCTCAGCAAAGAGTTAGTGAATAAGCAAAGTAATTGTGCCATAAAAACAGAAAATGCTGGAAATACTCAGCAGGTCAGGCAACATCTGTGGAGAGAGAAACAGAGTTAACGTTTCAGGTCGATGACCCTTCGTCAGAACTGGAAAAAGCTGGAGATCGAACAGGTTATTATTTTATTATTTTTATTATTTTTTTCTCTCTCCCACATGGCAGCTGTCGATCATTCTGCCATTTACACTTCGTCTAGAGCCATCTTTTGTTTCTTAACTTATCCCATTACCATCTCCTTTTGCCTTGCACCATCTCTTAATGTCTCTTTACTTCTCCTGCCTTCCATCCTATCACAGACCTTCCCTTTTGTTCTTTCCTCCCCTCCCACCTTTCCCTGCCCCTGCACTTGCTTAAAAACCTGTTCGATCTCCAGCCTTTTCCAGTTCTGACGAAGGGTCATCGACCTGAAACGTTAACTCTGTTTCTGTCTCCACAGATGCTGCCTGACCTGCTGAGTATTTCCAGCATTTTTTGTTTTTATTTAAGTAATTGTGCCACTGTGATAAATGTTTTGTGATTAAAGCATTCATTCCAATTTGTTTCTTTATTGCGGGAAGGGAAGGTGATTTGGTGGCGCGAGAACAAGGATGGGGTGGGAGATAACGGCAATGCGGCCATATCTGCTCATGAGTAGGATTCTTGTTGGCTGCTGGCAGCTCAGCATGACTTGTAGAAATCGCATTGAGGTGTAAAATGGACAAGTCAGGAGTTTCCCACATCCTACCATAAAACCTGGTTCAGAGTCTTTCGGATAAATTCACTGACCCCCCACACTCCCAGCAGGGAGCCCCCTTGAAGGGAGCGCAGGTCAGAGATGAGGCCACAGCACTCCGGTGTCGACACTCATAAGAATATAAGAACATAAGAAATAGAAGCAGGAATAGGCCGCTTGGCCCCTCGAGCCTGCTCTGCCATTCAATAAGATCATGGCTGATCTTGGGCTCAAAGCCACTTCCCCGCCCGCTCCCCATAACCTTTCACTCCCTTATCTTACAAAAATGTGTCTATCTCCACCGTAAATGTATTTAATGACCCAGCCTCCACAGCTCTCTGTGGCAGAGAATTCCACAGATTTACGACCCTCAGAGAAAAAATTCCTCATCTCAGTTCTAA
This sequence comes from Somniosus microcephalus, assembly GCF_052327205.1. Classification (NCBI taxonomy): domain Eukaryota; kingdom Metazoa; phylum Chordata; class Chondrichthyes; order Squaliformes; family Somniosidae; genus Somniosus; species Somniosus microcephalus. Next base: position 12,632,815 of record NC_141010.1, read on the forward strand.
AAGGGCGACCCTTTATTCTGAAAACTCCACTTCTTTGAGTGTGACTCCCACTGAGAGCGTGAGAAAGGTGAATTTACCCGTGCTTTTTAACTTTTGCGCATAAATGATTGAGATCCAGATGACAGTCAGAAGGATAAACTGAGGTACATACTACCTGTTCACATATGTTTCATGACATACAATGCAGCAAGAGTCCAATTTCGAGTGTGATCTAGGACATGCTCAGATCCTCGTCTAAATAACAGGCAAAAAATTCAGGTGTTCCTCCTCCAGGGCAAAATTTGGCCCAGAGAGTTTAAGGGAATAAAGGGTTGAGATTGCACTGGCCAGTATTAATAACAGCAAACGAGAATTCCTCTGATCCTTGTGTGTAGTACCCATCGGAAATCAATTGGTGAACATTTCCGCTGCTCACTGTTGCTAGTGAAATTATAAACCTGCTCAAAAAGCACTTAGTTTCACTGGAAATACAGCTCGGAGGAACTTTTCACGAACATATTTACAAATGTGGCAGAATTCCTACTCCAGTATTTTTGTGCAAAATTAATTTGCCCACTGTTTTAATGAAGGTGAGTATAGATGGATCTTGTTGGAGTGGGGCATCCCGCGCTATGCCCCATTAGTCAGGCTTCTTACTGCATCCTTCAGCTCAAATATGTTCTACTCCATAACTTGTCGGAAGTGCGAGCTGAGGGCAACAGGGCATCTGGAACCTCAGTGAATGGCGGGACCAACTGTCAATCTCTTTAACCAATAAGATTTAAAAATTGAGAAAGAAACAGAGGAACGATGGAGAAGGAAATCGGGTGAATTAGAGCCAAATCAGGTACAGAAAGAGAAATAAAGAGAGAGAAAGATTGGATTAAGAGAGAGGGGAATAAGAGACAGAAAGGAAAAGAAAAAAATTAAATATAAAAAGTTGTCATTTTTAAAAATCTCCAACAACAATTTACCACCTGAAGGAATGGGACTCCACTGTTTTAAATTGTTCAATTTCTGGGCCAGAGAGGTTGATTGGCATTGGATTATCAATTATCACATTGATAAAAAGGAACTTACGCTGTTAATTGCCAGACTCACCTTTCTGTGGTGAGTTTAACGGGCAATTAATGGTGCAAATCCAGTAAGTTAAAAATAACGGGGAGGCTGAGGGCAAGATTCCTCTTGTGCCAAGCAAACAGTGGAGCTTTATAAATCAACCTGGAGAAACCCAACTCACGTCGCACTTGCTGGTCAATTTGCACATTAATAACGACGAGCGTCGTTAACACGCCGTTATTTTTTGAGGAAGTTCTGAACCATTGAACGCTGGAACTCAGAAAATTAGCCCTGCAGTAAGCTTCAATGGCACATTGGTGCAATCTAGTGATGATTTAGACACTTGCATGTCCTCACCGATAGTTAAAGAGGTATATATTTAAAAGATGCTTACAAATTTTAAAATGATTCGCATATAAAACTTTTGACATTTAGCATATTTTCAGAGGTTGATCTAGAATCTTCAGTCTACACTCAAAGATTCAAAACCTGAACTGGAAGACACTTTTTTTTTTAATGTAGCCATCTCCAGTAGTGTTACTCACATGTAAAATTTAAAAAAGGAAATAATCAATACTATCTTTAAACCATCCCTTCTACTACTGCCATACAGTGGTTGCAATGGGTACTATCTATAGGATGCAGAGCAGTAATTCGCCAAGGCTTCTTCGGCAGCACCACCTAAATCCACGACCTCCATCACCATTTAGAAGGACAAGGGCAGCAAGTGCATGGGAACGCCATCACCTCCAAGTTCCCCTCCATGTCACACACCATCCTGACTTGGACATAGGTCATCGTTCCTCCGTTGTCGCTGGGCCAACATTGAAGAATTCCCTACTAGCTGCATTGTGGGAGCACCTTCACCACACTGACTTCAACGGTTCATGAAGAAGGCCCACCACCACGTTTCTAAAAAATACTTACCTGAATGTGGAGCCGGGAGGCGGAGGAATGCTCCTCCCGGCTCCACTGCAGTGCCGAAGAATGTGACCGACTCCGGCTCACTCCCATAGCGACCACTTCAGCTGTGGCTCAGTGGGTAGCACACTTGCCTCTGAGTCAGAAGGTTGTGGGTTCAAGTTCCCACTCCTGAAACTTGAGCACAAAAATCTAGGCTGACACTCCCAGTGCAGTGCTGAGGAGGTGCTGTCTTTCAGATGAGACGTTAAACTGAGACCCCGTCTGCTCTCTCAGGTGGATGTAAAAGATCCCATGGCACTATTTTGAAGAAGAGCAGGGGAGTTACACCCGATGTCTTAGACCAATATTTATCCCTCAATCAACATCACTAAAACAGATTATCTGGTCATCATCACATTGCTGTTTGTGGGAGCTTGCTGTGCACAAATTGGCTGCTGTGCTTCCTACATTACAACAGTGACTACACTCCAAAAAGTATTTCATTGGCTGTAAAGTGCTTTGGGATGTCCGGTGGTCGTGAATGGCACTATATAAATGCAAGTCTTTTTTCTCTCCAGGTCACCACTTCTCTCCCTCCCAAATGCTCTCGTCCCCCCCAATCGCTCACCCACCCCTCCCAGGACCGACCTGAAATTGAAATCCTCTTCGCCGGCGAGCTGCCTGGGGATGCCCAGCAGGCACCTGCAACCCTCCGGCCTCATATAAATAAGGCCCAATATCGGGTGGGCGTCAGGCTTATCCACTCCAGCGCAGGGCCTGTTCCCTGCGCCCAATTTAAGCAGGCAGGCAAACCAACTTTTGAGTTTTATTAACTCTAGTTACTGACTCACAAACTAATGGAAATGCTTTCTCTCTATTTACCTTATCAAAAATCTTCATGATTTCAAATGCCTCCATCAGGTCTCATTTGAACTTTCTTTGTTCTAGTGAAAAGAGCCCTAGTTTCTCTATAATAAAAGACTCCCATCCATCATATCATTTTAGAAGTTCATCTTCGTACCATCTCCACGGCCCCGACACCCTTTCTAAAGTAAGGCGCCAAAAACTGGACACAATGGGGGCAATTTTCAACTGCTAAAGCCAGTTTCTCGCCTTGAGAACAGATATCCGGCAGTTTAAATTTTGGGGAGGGTACATAGAAACATAGAAACATAGAAGATAGGAGCAGGAGTAGGCCATTCGGCCCTTCGAGCCTGCTCCGCCATTCAACGAGATCATGGCTGATCATCCAAACCCTAGCACCCGGTCCCTACACCGACAGCCATCCCACCCAAGCCCTATCCCCGTAACCCCGTAACCCCATGTATTTAATCCCCCCTAACACTAAGGGCCAATTTTTATCATGGCCAATCAACCTAACCCGCACATCTTTGGACTGTGGGAGGAAACCGGAGCACCCGGAGGAAACCCACGCAAACATGGGGAGAATGTGCAAACTCCACACAGACAGTCACCTTGGGCATCCCATTGATGCCCCCGACTTTTCAAGATGCCAATTGTCCCACTTTCTACTGGTTTATATGAAAAGGGAGAATGGAGGAGATCAGCTCTAACCTCAAACACCACCACCTCCAAGTTACCCGCCCGCCCCCGCCAAGTCACACACCATCCTGACTTGGAAATATATTGCCGATTCTTCATCGTCGCTGGGTCAAAATCCTGGAACGCCCTCCATAATAGCACTTTGGGAGTCCCTTCACCACACGGACTGCAGCCGTTCAAGAAGGCAGCTCAGCACCACCTTCTCAAGGGCAAGTGGGGATGGGCAATAAATGCTGGTCTTGCCGGCGACTCCCTCATCCCATGAACAAATAAAAACAACTTACATTAACGTAGAAAGTGTCCTAATTATCAATCTATTAGCAGTATTTGAGACCTTAAAAATAGAAGGACTTCTGACATAAACATGCCATTTCCCCATTTTAGTATTCTTGAGAACAAAAGATAAAAATATCTGTTCTTTGGTGCGTCATTGCCAGTCTTCTTCTTTCGTATGGTAGCAGCAAAGCAAATCAAATCTCAATATCTAAGTCAGATATCCAGGCCAAAGCTTCCGGTGTAACAGTGTGGATATCTTGTAGGCTGCCTGCGAATTTCCTCTGAGGGCAGTGCGCAATGATGTGCTCCAGGGTCTGATTAGGAGCTCCACAGTTGCATGATGGGGGATGCTTTAATCTTCCATCTATGGAGAAGGTGGCAGCATCTACCCTGACCGGTTCTGAGGCGGGTAATGGTTGTCCACTGTTTGCGAGGAAGGTTTGATCCTTCAGGTTGTACGGTGGGGTCCTCTATAAGGAATCCATTCCGTATGTCGCAGTTGTTCTTCCAAGCATTGCGTCATCGGTCATCAAGGCTGAGGGGAGATCGCCAGTTTATTAATCACTTGCTTCTTGCTGATACCCTATTTCAAGCAACTGCGCATGTTTGAGAGAAGCTTTGCTGACATCAGCTGTGAGGACAATCATTGACGGATCCACTAGAAATTCTGTAGACTGCCTGTCATCTGAGGAGGTCTTGGAGCATCATATCTGACCAGATCTACAACCTGCCCAGTGATTACCATTGGGGTAGATCCCTGATGGTTCTCATTGCCAATCGCTGAATAAAATGGGATAGCTCCTGCAGGGACTGGGCTATCTGTGTCTGCCTTACAGATATTTAGGAGATATTAATTGAGCAATTAATCTGAAAATTATCTTTCATGTTTTAATGAATGATTCCTAGTAACTGATTCTAAATCATTTTATTTTTAATTTATATGCAGCTGGTCATAGACTGTAGAATTCAAGGTTATACAATTATTTCTGCAATTGTTCATGTTGCAAGAGAATTAGACAGAAATATAAGGGAGAATTCACCAATTCCACGCCCACAGTGGGAGCCAAACTTGAAGGCAGAGAGCAGGACCTACAGCATTAGGAACATAGGAACAGGAGGAGGCCATTCAGCCCCTCACGTCTCTTCCGCCATTCAATTAGATCATGGCTGTTGCAGTTCATTCTCCGACCCGTGCTCCCTTCGAGCACAGCTCCCCACTGGTAGTGCTGGATCTGTGAACTTCCTCTATAGTCTGAAGCTATTATAAGACAGTGAAGTCAATGCACAAAAGTTTTGGGGGGTTTTTCATCTGAAGTATGCTTCAATATTTTTACTTGTCCTTGAGAATTAGGAGAAATGTTTCTGAAGTATTTTGTTCCATAACTAATTTACTCCAGAACTCAGAAAGGCAATGGCTTAAAATAACTGGCTATTATTTCCAGATAATTAATTCACTTGAATCCTTTTCAGTTGAACAAACTTTTAAATTCTCATCTTCCCTCTCATATGAAGCCACCTAGGATTTGAAAGGACTAAAAGAGAAAATTAGGTAAATTAAGTAATGATCAGGTGATGGTCGACTTGGGTTTTAAAAGCCGGAGAATGATAAAAGGAAAAAAAAACTGAATGAGCTAAAGAGTTGAACAATTTTGAGGTCCTACAAAAGAATGAGTTACAATAGGAGACTTCAAAACAATGGAGAGCTCAGGAGGACTCAGTGTGTGCATGATGGCGTTATTCAAGTTTAGGAGAAACAAGTGAGGAAAATTCAAAGGCACAATGACCATAATAATATTGATAAAATAGAGAAAGACAAGAAATGTTGTGATGGAGAGATAATGGTTGGAAGATAGAGGCAAGAGAAACATTGGTGGGAGTGCAAAATCTAGTGAAGGAGCAGTTCTTAAAGGGCTGCAGCATACCATAAAAGGGGAAGTTTGTGGTAGTGGCAGAAGAATAAACTAATTGTTTGCAATGGAACAGTAGAGACGTGTTGGCAACAGTGCTCCATTTGATGCTGAAAAGTTAGAGATCTGTAAGAGAATTGGTAAATAGTGATAGATATTAAATAAATGAGGCCTGTATCTTTCAGTATGATCAAAGTATTTAATATTTTTCCCTTGAGTCAGTCATGTGATATACTGCTGTCGCAAATTTGCGATGTGGAAACCACTGTCACATTTAAACTGCAGCAGGACTGTGGTAAACACCAGAACTGTAGTTCAGGTACTGGTCTACTTGTGGATGACACAGGGAGATTTCGTAGTTATTTAAAAAGATATAAACATAATGAAAGAAAGCCTGGTAACAGAAGCAGAAAGATTTGCACTGGAGCAGCTAATAAGTGTTCTTCTGAGGTTGGACTATAGGCATACAGTTAGGATGCAGGTTTTTTTTTTAAATGTGGTATACCTGATCTGTAGCAGGCTCCCTACCTGCTCTTAGGCTGTGGCCTCCTCCGGAGCATTCCCGGCCCGACAGCCTGTTGATGTCCCTTGCGGTTGATAAAAACTCCTGGTTGCTGTGGTGGTGCTCGGATTGCCACGTGTGTGCAATCGATGGCACCCTGTACCTGTGGGAACCCAGCCAGAGAGGCGAATCTGAGTGCCCGCTCATTCTGGCTATTGTCGTCACAAGGGAAGTTTACATAACTCCCAAACTCTGGCAAACAATCCATCCGTCATGTGCCTTATGCATTTATGGGCAGGGGACTGCAAGACCCTCGAGATGTCTCCGGTTGCGCCATGGAAGTAACCAGAGGAAAGAAATTGAGGGCCGTGGTGACGTTCACAGCCACTGGTAATGGATGGCCACCAGGTTCAGCAGGTAGCAGGTCTTCGAGGAGGCTGCTGATGTCTGTCACCACCTGACGTGACAGCCTCAGCCTACGAAAACACTGCTGTTCCAAGAGATCAAGGAAGCCGAGCTTCTGTCTGTAAACCCTGTAATGTGGATAGTGTCTCCTGTGGCCTCTGCCCCTCTCCTGTGCACCTGTAGCGGAGGGGAAAAGCCTTTAAGAAACATTTAGGAAGCATTTAGACAATGTGTTGGAGGTGGGGTGCGGGCTGCTATGGAGTCTTTCTGGAACGATTACCTAAGTTAGGCTGAATGGCCGCCTTCAGTGTGAGGAATCCCAGCATGTGGTAATGAAATGCCTGGTAGAGGAAGGAGGCAATGCCAATCTCACCAATCTGAAGGTCAGAAAGAGGATAGAAAATAATTATTAAAACTACTGCTTTAGATGTGCAGATTAAAGCTTGTTTAAAATTGTCAAGATGAAGCACTACTCAGAGGCATCCATTTCAAATTTAAAATGTGACCTTTTAACATTTTGATGAAAGAATTTGCAAAAGGCTCAAATTTGCGACAGGATGCCCACCCCTGTTTAAAATTAAGGGGTGATCTAATTAAGTTGTTTAAGATGCTTAAAAGGAATTGGTTGAGTAGATAGAGAGAAACTATTTCCTCTGGTGGGGGGGGGGGGGGTGGCGGGGAGTCCAGAAGGGGGCATAACCTTAAAATTAGAGCCGGGCCATTCAGGGGTGATGTCAGGAAGCACTTCTTCACACAAAGGGTGGTGGAAATCTGGAACTCTCTCCTCCCCAACAAGCTATTGAGGCTGGGGGCCAATTGAAAATTTCAAAATGGAGATTGATAGATTTTTGTTAGGTAAGGGTATTAAGGGTTACGGAACCAAGGCGGATAAAGGGAGTGATTAGAGCCCTGATCTAATTGAATTGCGGAACAGGCTCGTGGGAATTCTATGTTCCTTCCTATGTTTAAACACAAACTGTGCTATATACATAAGAACATAAGAAATAGGAGCAGGAGTAGGCCATTTGGCCCCTCGAGCCTGCTCCACCATTCAATAAGATCATGGCTGATCTTCTACCTCATCTCCACTTTCCTGCACTATCTCCATAGCCCTCGATTCCCTTAATATTGAAACATCTATCGATCTCTGTCTTGAATATACTCAATGACTGAGCCTCCACAGCCCTCTGGGGTAGAGAATTCCAAAGATTCACCACCCTCTGAGTGAAGAAATTTCTCCTAATCTCAGTCCTAAATAGCCAACCCCTTATTCTGAGACTGTGACCCCTGGTCCTAGACTCCCCAGCCAGGTGAAACATCCTCCCTGCATCTACCCTGTTAGGCCCTGTAATAATTCTGTATGTTTCAATGAGGTCACCTCTCATTCTTCTAAACTCTAGAGAATAAAGGCCTAGTCTACTCAATCTCTCCTCATAGGACAATCCCCCCATCCCAGTAACCAGTCTGCTGAACCTTCGCTGCACTCCCTCTATGGCAAGTATATCTTTCCTTAGGTAAGATCATCAAAACTGTACACAATACTCCAGGTGTGGTCTCACCAGGGCCCTATATAATTGCAGTAAGACGTTTTTACTCTTATACTCAAAATCCTCTTGTAATAAAGCTCAACCCTTCGTGACAGTCCAGTAAATTAACCACTTTTCCTTCCTACAGATTTAACTATTTTTCAGTTTTGATATTTTAGGAGGAACTCGTGGTTAAAAAGTCATATAGGGAGACAAAGAGAGAAATAAAAGAGCAGAACCTTTATAACAGTGGAGTATCGTGTTCAATTCTGGGCACCACACTTTAGGAAGGATGTCAAAGCCTTGGAGAGGGTGAATAAGAGATTTATTCAAATGGTACCAGGGATGAGGGACTGCAGTTATGTGGAGAGACAGGAGAAGCTGGGTCTGTTCTCCTTAGAGCAGAGAAGGTTAAGAGGAGATTTGATAGAGGTGTTTAAAATCATGAATGGTTTTGATAGTGTAGAATCACACAAACCTACAGCACAGAAGGCGGCCATTCAGCCAGTCGTGCCTCTGCTGGCTCTTTGAAAGAGCATTTGTGCTCAGTCCCACATTCCCGCTTTTTGTCCCTAACCCTGTAAGTTCCTCATCCTCAAGGACCCGTCCAACTCCCTTTTTAAATTATTGATGGAATCAGCTTCCACCACCTTTTCAGGAAGAGCGTTCCAGATCCTGACAACAATCCAAGTGAAAAAAATTCTCATCTCCCCTCTAGATCTTTTATCAATGGTTTTAAATCTATGACCTCTGGTTATTGACACACTGTGGTAAACCACTGTTTGTATTCCACTGTGTACATGCCTGGGCATGCCTCGGCTGACTCCTCCCACAAGTCCTAGTATAAAGGTGACTGCTCCCCAGCCCTTTGTATTTCTGGACCGGTCGACCACTCGAGGCAGACCTTCATTCTTTTGTTAATAAAAGCCTTTAGTTACTCTCTTAACTCTCAGTCTTTTATGAGTAATTGATAGCGCATCAATTTTATTAACAAAATTTTTATAATGGAGAAGATCCTCACACCAGCATGCCTGGACTTAGATCATCGGGAGGCGGACTCATCCACCAAGTTTACTCACTGGCTTAAGTGTTTCGAAAAATTCCTGACCGCCTCCGCAGCAATCAAATCGGACGAGGACAAACTGGATGTCCTGACCTCCAAAGTGAACCACCGAGTGTACTCGGTCATCCAAGACACGACCTCGTACGCGGACGCTATCAAGCTCAAGGACCAGTACACGCGCCCAGTGAACGAAGTGTACGCCAGGCACCTTCTGGGGAGTCGTAAACAACAACCTGGGGAATCGACCGTGGAATACCTTCAGGCACTGTCTGTGCTTGGCCGGGCCTGTGGTTGTAAGGATGTAAAGGCCGCCGTGTACACAGAGGAACTTATCCGGGACGCTTTTGTAGCGGGCCACAGATCCAATTACACCCGACAGCGACTGTTGGAGCAGAGTGACCTCGACCTCAACAAGGCCTCTGAACTCGCACTATCATTGGATGCAGCCTACCGGGGCATGGATGCCTACTCCTCTGCACCGTGGACGCAGCGGGGAATGACAGCCTGGGACACGGTAGGACCGCCTCATAGCACCGTGCCACCCCAGCCACACCCCAGCAACGGCCCAACTACCGCAGCAGTGTCCCAAGGCCAGACAGCAGTGCCCCAAGGCGAGAAATGCTACTTCTGTGGCCAGGCAAAACACCCCAGAGCGCGCTGCCCGGCGAAAAACGCGATCTGCTCGGGCTGCGGGAAGAAGGGACACTACGCTAACGTCTGCAGGGCCAAAGCCACCCCGAACCCCAGCAGCGCCGCGTGTGGGCCATGCGGGCCGCCATCTTGGGCCTCCCCGGCCATGTGCGAACCACCGGTACAGCAGCCATTTTGGACGCCTCCAGCCACATGGGGATCATGGACGCCGCCATCTTGGACGACAGCCGGAACGCAGCAGGCCCCCAACACCGCCTCATCTGATACCCGCAGCGACACACCGACCCCTACACTGGCATCCGTTACACTGGACCAAGCGAGACCGCACCAGCTGGCCAGTTCCACAATGGACATTAAGGTAAATGGCCACGATACAATCTGCCTTTTTGACTCTGGGAGCACGGAGAGCTTCATCCACCCCGACACGGTGCGGCGTTGCTCTCTCCCAGTCCTGCCTGCGCACCAGCGGATTTCTATGGCCTCCGAGTCCCAGTCGGCGGACATCGGTGGCTACTGCGTAGTGACACTCGTAGTAGACGGGACCGTGTACGATCATTTTAAACTTCTGGTCCTGCCCGACCTCTGCGCTGCCGTCCTGTTGGGGTTAGATTTTCAGTGCCACCTTAAAAGTGTTACGATGGCGTACGGTGGACCCCTACCCCCACTCACAGTCCGCAGCCAGCAGCTCCCAAATTGCCCACCGCGCACCAGGTGCAACCTCTTCACACTCAGAGTCACCCCCCCCCCCACTGTTTGCTAACCTCACCCCCGACTGTAAGCCCATCGCCACAAAGAGCAGGCGATACAGTGCCGGGGACAGGGTTTTCATTAAAACCGAAGTGGAGCGGCTCCTGAAGGAAGGGATTATTGAGGGCAGCACCAGCCCCTGGCGAGCCCAGGTTGTGGTCATTAAGACCGGCGAGAAGCAGCGCCTGGTCATCGACTACAGCCAGACAATAAATCGCTACACCCTGCTGGACGCCTACCCACTCCCCCGCATAGCTGATATGGTCAACCAGATCGCGCAGTACCGCGTCTTCTCGACCATTGACCTGAAATCAGCGTACCACCAACTCCCTATCCGCCCTGAGGACCGCCAGTATACTGCCTTTGAGGCAAACGGCCGCCTCTACCACTTCCTTAGGGTTCCCTTTGGCGTCACCAACGGGGTCTCCGTCTTCCAAAGGGAGATGGACCGGATGGTAGATCAAAATGCGTTGCAGGCCACTTTCCCATATCTGGACAATGTGACCATCTGCGGCCGTGACTTGCAGGACCATGACGCAAACCTCGAAAAATTCCTCCGCACCGCCCAACTCCTGAACCTGACATATAACAAGGAGAAGTGCATATTCCGCACAAACCGCCTCGCCATCCTTGGCTGTGTTGTGGAACACGGAGTCATCGGCCCCGACCCCGACCGGATGCGTCCCCTTATGGAACTCCCACTGCCCCAAGGCCCTGAAGAGGTGCCTAGGGTTTTTCTCCTATTATGCCCAGTGGGTCCCCTACTATGCGGACAAGGCCCATCCGCTGATCAAGTCCACCTCTTTTCCCTTGACGGCAGAGGCCCGCTTAGCCTTCCACTGTATCAAGGAAGACATTGCCAAAGCCACCATGCACGCAGTGGACGAATCCATCCCCTTCCAGGTGGAAAGCGACGCATCCGACTTTGCCCTGGCCGCTACCCTCAATCAGGCGGGGAGACCCGTGGCCTTCTTTTCATGAACCCTCCAAGGCCCGGAGACCAGACACTCTGCTGTTGAGAAGGAGGCCCAGGCGATTGTGGAGGCTGTGCGTCATTGGAGGCACTACCTGGCCGGAAAACGATTTACCCTGCTCACTGACCAACGTTCAGTTGCTTTCATGTTTAACAACAAGCAGAGGGGCAAAATCAAAAATGACAAGATCTTGAGGTGGAGAATCGAACTTTCCACCTACAATTACGAGATTTTGTACCGGCCCGGGAAGCTCAATGAACCCCCGGATGCGCTATCGCGTGGCACCTGCGCCAGCGCGCAGATCGATAGACTGCGGGCCCTCCACAATGACCTCTGCCACCCGGGGGTCACCAGGTTCTTCCACTTCATCAAGGCCCGCAGCCTGCCTTACTCTATTGAGGAGGTCAGGACCATGACCAGGAACTGCCAAGTCTGCGCTGAGTGCAAACCGCACTTTTATAGACCAGACAGGGCCCACCTGATAAAAGCCACTCGCCCCTTCGAGCGCCTGAGCGTTGATTTTAAAGGGCCTCTCCCCTCCTCCGACCGCAATGTGTACTTCCTCAATATTATTGATGAGTACTCCCATTTCCCGTTCGCCATCCCCTGCCCAGACATGACCAGTGCCACGGTCATTAAATGTCTGAACAACCTCTTCACCCTGTTCGGTTTCCCCAGCTATATCCATAGCGACCGGGGCTCATCGTTTATGAGCGACGAACTCCGTCAGTACCTGCTAACTAGGGGTATTGCCACAAGCAGGACCACCAGTTACAACCCCCGGGGGAACGGACATGTGGAAAGAGAAAATGCGACAGTTTGGAAGGCCGCCCTGCTAGCCTTAAAGTCTAGGGGCCTTCCAACCTCCCGCTGGCAGGATGTGCTCCCCGATGCGCTCCACTCTATTCGGTCACTGCTCTGCACTGCCACTAACGCCACCCCTCATGAGAAAATGTTTGTCTTCCCAAGGAAGTCCACATCGGGAACATCGCTACCGCCATGGTTGACGCCCCCAGGGCCGGTCCTACTGAGAAGGCACGTGAGGACCCATAAAACGGACCCCCTGGTCGAGAGGGTCGACCTCCTCCACGCCAACCCCCAGTATGCTTACATTGCATACCCGGACGGGCGGGAGGACACAGTCTCCATAAGAGACCTTGCACCCTCGGGGGCCGCAGTAACCCACTACTCACTACCACCCCCCCCCCATGATCCGATATCCAGCCCCAGCAGACGGCAGGCCTGGGCCCCGCGACCCGCTCGACATCTACGAGGACGACACGCCTGTGCCACAGCCCACGCAGGACTCGACGCCGGAAGCTCCACTACCCCTGCCGTCGCCACGCCGATCACAGCGGCAGACAAGACCTCCGGAGAGACTCCAATACACTAACTTTTAATACACTTCACCCCGCCGGACTCAATTTTAAACAAGGGGTGAATGTGGTAAACCACTGTTTGTATTCCACTGTGTACATGCCTGGACATGCTTCGGCTGACTCCTCCCACAAGTCCTAGTATAAAGGTGACTGCTCCCCAGCCCTTTGTATTTCTGGACCGGTCGACCACTCGAGGCAGACCTTCATTCTTTTGTTAATAAAAGCCTTTAGTTACTCTCTTAACTCTCAGTCTTTTATGAGTAATTGATAGCGCATCACACACTCTCCAGAGGGAATAGTTTTTCTCTACTCTATCAAAACACCTCAGCATCTTGAAAATCTCTATTAGGTCACCTCTTAACCTTCTCTATTACAAGGAGAACAGTCCTAACTTTTCCAACCTCGCCTCATAACTGAAGTCCTGCATCCCTTCTCTGCACCCTTTCTAAGGCCTTCACATCTTTCCTGAAGTGTGGTGCCCACAATTGTCTACAATATGCCAGCTGAGGCCTAACCAGTGATTTATAAATTTCTAGCATGAGAACTCTGCCTTTATATTCTATTCCTCTATTTATAAACCCAAGTAACCCCTAAGCTTTTTTAACCACCTTATCGACTTGCCCTGCCACTTTTAAGGATTTGTGTATAAGGACACCAAGGTCTCTCTGCTCACCTACACTTTTCAAAATCATGCCATTTATACTATATGGTCTTTCCATATTAGTGATCCCTTCTCTGCATTGAAATCCATCTGCTATGCTTCTGCCCATTTCAGCATCCTGTCTATGTCATCCTGAAGTCTACAACTTTCCTCATCACCATCTACTATGTTGCCAAGTTTTGTATCATCTGCAAACTATATACACCTGAGTCTAGGTCATTTATAAAAACTGAAGAGAGTAATGGACCCAAAACTGACCCTTGGGGAACACCACTGCAAACTACCTCGCAGCCTGAAAAACATCCACCATCGCCCTCTGCTTCCTGTCACTGAGCCAATTCCGTATCCATACCACCACTTTCCCCTTAATTCCATGAGCTTCCATCTTCTTAACAAGCCTCCTGTGAAACTCTATCGAATACTTTCCGGAAGTCCATATATAACATCTACTGCACTACCTTGATCAACCTTCTTGGTTACCTCAAAAAGTTCAGTTAGTCAGACACAATTTACCTTTAACAAATCCATGCTGCCTCTCCTTGATTAACCTATGCCTTTCCAAATGAAAGTTTATTTTGTACCTGATAATGGTTTCCAATAACTTCCCCACCACCTGACTAGCCTGTAGTTTCCTGGTTTATTGCTCTCTCTTCTTCCCCCACCCCACACACTTTCTTGAATAGCAAATAAGGAGAAACTGTTTCCAGTGGCAGAAGGGTCGGTAACCTGAGGGCACAGATTTAAAATGATTGTCAAAAGAACGAGATGACATAAGGAAACTTTTTTTTTTTTACACAGCAAGTTATGATCTGGAATGCACTGCCTGAAAGCGTGGTGGAAGCAGAATCAATAGTAGCATTCAAAAGAGAATTGGATATATACAAGGAAAAAATTACAGGGCTATGGGGAAAGAGCAGGGGAATGCGATTAATTGGATAGCTCTACCAAAGAGCCGGCACAGGCACGATGGGCCGAATGGCATCCTTTTGTGCTGCATCATTCTATGATTCTAGTGTGTTGTGTACCCGCCCCCTGTATTAGTGAGCTCCCAGCAGTGTCTGTCTCTGGGGTTCATGAGGACTCATTGTCTGTTTTTACTGAGCTCCTGTATCTCACTGTACAACATCCCATCATTACAACATAGAAGATAGGAGCAGGAGGTGGTCATTCGGCCCCTCGAGCCTGTTCCGCCATTTAATGAGATCATGGCTGATCATCCAAAAGAGGCTTTGCTCAGTGATTCGATAGCAAAATATTCGGCCCATCGTGCCTGTGACGGCTTTGGTTCAGCTGTCCAATTAATTGCACTCTCCTGCTCTTTCCCCATAGCCCTGTAATTTTTCTCCTTGTATTTATCCAATTCTCTTTTGAGTGTTACTATCGATCCTGCTTCCACCACCCTTTCAGGCAGTGCATTCCAGACCAAACGCAGATTGGGTGACCGCTTGGCGGAACACCTCCGTTCAGTCCGTAAGGGTGACCCCGAGCTTCCGGTCGTCTGTCATTTCAATTCACCGCTCCATTCCCACTCAGACCTCACTGCCCTTGGCCTCTTGCATTGTTCCATGGAAGCTCAGCGTAAACCTCAAGGAACAGCACCTCACTTTACAGCCTTCCGGACTCAATATCGAGTTCAACAATTTCAGATCATAACCTCGGCCCCTATCACTTTTTATCCACTTTTGGTTTGTGCCTTTTCCTTTTTTTCTCTCCCACATGGCAGCTTTCTCTCACTCTGCCAGCGCATTTCACACTTCATCTAGAGCCATCCTTTGTCTCTTTACTTGTCCTATTACCATCTCGTCTCAAATCTCAATGTCTCCTCACCCCTCCCAGACCTTCCCTTTTGTTCTTTCATCCCCTCCCCCATTTCCCAGCCCCCAAACTTGCTTCTTAATGTTTCATTTTCTGCTTTTTTCCTCAGCCCTGACGAAGGGTCTTCGACCTGAAACGTTGACTGTTTCTCTCTCCGTGGATGTTGCCTGGCCTGTTGAGTTTTTCCAGCGTTTTCTGTTGCTCAGTGATTCTTGGATTAAAGGGATTCTGTCTGTGTCTCTTCTGTGGGTTCCAATACACAGCTTTGAAAACCTCTATCTCCCTCTGCTGGTGTCTCTACCAATTCAATTCAATTCAAATCGCTTTATTGGCATGATGACAAGTTACATCTTATGTTGCCAAAGCATCAAAAAACATTCATGTTTGTACACAAAAATACAGATCTATCCATAGTGTATAAACAGATATATCCCTGAGTGTATAAATATACTTTCATATAATTTATATATACTCTTTTCTTATATTTAGTGGTTGTCCCTCTGTTTATAGCAAGCTGTAACATAGTGTGCCGCTAGTGTTACACAATTTCTCTCTTCCCCTAGTAGGTATGGGAGTTTTTGGTCGTCATTCAAATTTCTGAATTCTGGGCATATTTTTGTGAATTTTGGGGAGAAATTCTCCCTTATGCCCTGATATTTTCTACAAGCTGTGAGGAAGTGCATCTCTGTCTCCACCACTCCGACTGCAGTGAGAGCATATCCTGTCCTCTCTTGGTAGCCGGGTCTGCCTGTGTCTACCTTTTTCGATCGCCAGGCTGTGTTCACTACGTCTGTACAATTACACTGCCTGCTCAATTACACACCTCTAGGAGGATAGGCTGGGTTTGTTTTCTTTGGAACAGGCGGCTGAGAGGATTTAATTGAGGTGTATAGACAGAGTGGATAGAAAGGTCTGATTTTCTTTAACAGAAAGGTCAATAACCAGAGAGAGCATAGATTTAAAGTAATTTGGTAGAAGGATTAAAGGAGAATGGAGGTAAACTTTTTTCACACAGAGGGTGTTAGGAACTCACTGCCTGAAAGGGTGGTAGAGGCAGAAACCCTCATTACATTTAAAAAGTACTTGGATATGCGCTGGATCCGTAGCCTTCAAGAGCAGGACAATGGGATTAGGCTGGATAGCTTTTTGGCCGGCACAGACACGATGGGCCGAATGGCCCTTTGTGCTATAAACTTACTTTATGAACATTAATTCATTTACATCCAGCAATTTTTTTATAATTCTATTGCAAAGAACTTTCCTAAATGTACACTCATTGCTGGGTAGGAGCAAACACACATCCATACCCAATTTTGACTGACTTACTGAGTTCTACAGCATGTTGAGTGGATGAATGACAAACTACTGTAAGCTTAGAATGCCAATCTGGAAACATCCCATTCGCAAAGTGAAGTATCAGAGCCCGTCGTTCTTGGGATGCAGAAACTCATTGATAAAAGTATTTAAAAAATGAAGACTAGAATTTAATGTTGTGCTCAGGTATCCAGCAAGCATCAGGTAGCCATTCCCAATATTGATCATACCTCTGGACCAATCACATCTCCAGGGAAATGCAAATAAAACCCAAAAAAAATAAAAATTGGATTTGACTTGGAACCAGTCCAACCTGCTTTTTAAATCGTATCCAAACAGGTTTTGAATTGGAGCCCAACCTACATTACTGCTCCCCCTCTTCTGCTGAGGTTACGAATATATGGAAAATGAGGGACAGCAAAAGACCTACTGGTCCATCTAGTTTGTCTCAGTCGTGATTGTTTGTGCATCGCAACACATACACTCCCCACCGCACCCGGAAGCCACGTAACCTTCTGGGATTCCAACAAAGTAACGTGAAGCAGCAGTTTAGGTTGGGCCCCAAGTCAAATCGGTTTACATCACAATCTGGTTAAAGTCAGTGTCAAGGGAATTTGCTCCAGCAACACGAGACCCCCACCTATCTGCAGCCTCAGGACAAGATTTTAGGTGCATGCTACTCACATGGTTGCCCTGGACCAGCCAAGCCAAAATAAACACAATATTCCAAATGAATTCATTTTTATTTATTGCAAACATCCCCAAAAAAGAAACGGACATTGCACAGTACGAGCGATTTGATTTGCATTATGTAGCTGCAGGAATTCCCTTTCCAGTAATGCCAAAGCAGTAACGTAGTACCATCCTTTCAGTCATCCACTGAGCTTTCACTCAGTCACTCTCGGCCTGTGGTCAAACTGCAACGGTTGACTGAACGTTCCAGAGAGAATCACACACTGAAGTGGATTTAAACAGCGGCCACTGTGGAAGGTCCTACATAATGAGATGCATTGTGTAGCGGACACAAGGGTTCCAAAAATACAGAACTTATTTAAAACTCTCCGTTCAAACATTAGTTTATAGAAATGTACGAGGAGCTACAATAGAAATTTATACTTGGGGGAAACTGCCGCCTCGGATTGAATTTTCTACGTCACTCGAAACAAACTGCTCAAATATTTGCCACACACACACACCATTAGGAGTGTTCAGAAAGAAGCAATCAGAAACTAATGATCAAATATACAGCCAGTCCATCACAAGGTCGGCAGCTTGACCTTACCCAGAAATAAGCAGGATTGTGCAAAGCTTGACTTTTCAGTCCGTATATTCATGATAACAGTAAATTGTAATAGAATTAATCTTTATTGTTATAAGTGAAAGGAGATCAGATATTCTTCCAGTGAACAAAACAGAAGGTTTGGGAAGATTACAGGCACCAGATGACCTGCCTGCTTTAGTCAACACCGTGACGACTTTCCCCTCACTGAAGCTGCTGTCGGCCTTTGGCTAATTCTGCAAGCTACCAATGCCCTTAAAAAGAACTGGGAAATCTTTTGCTTCCCTCTTGTCTTTGAACAGCACTGGCCTGGGATGGGCACGAGTACAATTAATGAAACAAAAAGCAGGAATGGATACACCAGAACCAAATTTAAGTTAGGAATAGATGCGCACTCAACAAATCTCAGCAAAAAAAAGTTAGAAAAATGTCCTTACCATTAAAAATCAGAACTCATTTTACAATTTGACCAAAGAACTAGTAGTGAGCGTCAAATTTTTTGGGGGGCCACACAGCCCATTCAAAAGTCCACGCATAAACATTTTTTTCAATTTAAAAGCCGTCTCACCGGCTGCTCAGGACCCCTGGAGCTCTGCAGAGCTTAAAGGGAACATTGGTAAGCATGTTAATAGTCTGTCCAGGCCAATTAGTTTTTGAATTAGTATTTATAACATTTTACACAGTCTCAAATATCTCAAAGCTTGCATCACCTGAGGAGTGGTTCTAAAATTGTTCTAAAACAAAACAACAAAACTCTGCAGATGCTGGAAATCAAATAAAAACAGAAAATGCTGGAAATACTCAGCGGGTCAGGCAGCATCTGTGGAGAGAAATTACAGGTTCAGGTCAATGACGTTTCAGGTCTGACGAAGGGGCATCGACCTGACACGTTAACTCTCTTTCTCTCGCCACAGATGCTGCCTGACCTGCTGAGTATTTCCAGCATTTTCTGTTTATCATCTAAAATTAATCTGTTGTGTCCTGTGTCTCTTTCTTTCTATAACCTGTGAGGTTGGTTTGAAGCCTAATGTGGAGTAGTGCTGCTTAGGTGTGCCAGGAAAGAGATCAGATCATTGCCTGATCTACAGAATGACACATTCAGCTGGTGTCAGGCTAAAACATAGAAATTTAGCAAGAGACACAGGCACAGAAAGAAATGTGGGCGGTGGGGGGAGAAGAGGAGAAGGGCACACATAAGGGCCATTCTATTTGGCAGGGAGTGTGTGTCATAATCCAGGCCAAACCACTGGAGAGTGGAAGAGGGAAGAACGCTGCCCCCTCTCTTCCCCCCGCTCCAACCAGTGGTTGCACCTGTACTGGGTAATCAAGGTTCGCTATCATTTCCAAATGTCCTTCAGTGATCCTGTTGGAGACAGTCAAGAGCATTACCCTGAGACACATACCGAGTGCACAGTGAATAAAAGGGCTTACAGCAGAGTTGAAGGACAGATTTGGATGATTTGCAGACGAGAGATAGGTCATCTCCCTCAGTAAATATCTAGTATGTTTGAATGAAACCAATCAGGTTACTATTTTATCAGATGGGTTGTCTCTTACTTCTCGACGTGGAGATGGTTAACAAACCTGCAAGTTTCCATTTTGTAGGAGAACTGAGCAGCTGGGTTTCAAGGTGGTGCAATTTTACATTCAGCATCCATGTAATGCACAAAAACAGGATCCACAGTTTACAGAAGAGGCCCCTAAAAAGGATTTTATAGTAAACACCTTTGACAGAGGGTTAAAATCATTTAAGAAAAATATCCAAGAGACTTAATCCAGATTTTTCTACCCCAGAGCTGTTCTTTACTATATGAAGAACCTGCTTTATGCTGTACAGTAGACTTGACTTAAAGATACACTATAAAAAGTTACTCAAATATTTCCTTTTGTACAATTCCCAAGTTTTCAATCTGGAGGGTTTTGTTTTGGTGCATTACACAGCTCGAGCAGATTAGAGGCACAAGCACGTCACAGAGAGTTGAAGGGCTTTTTGTGCTTTGAAAAGAACAGGTCCCAACTTAGCGGAGGCCGAATCGTACACGCTTTAGCAGCTCCATTACACGTGTAGCCATTCGGGCAGCAGTGCAGCTTATCTTCACAGCAAGTAGCCTGCAAGAGAATTCAAATGTTACATTAGAGCAATTCATAACTGCGATCTTAACGTTACACAGTTAAGGATCAGGGGTACGTTCACACTGATTTGAATCTTTGCAAGACCCGCAATGAATTCATGGTTTCACATAACCTTAGAATCCTTTGGATGCTCAATGCTAGAGCTGCCACTCTGCAGTTGAGAATCAGGCAGTGGTGGAAAGCTACTTGTCTGCATAGCCAGGATCAAAACCAATCCAAATGAATAAAATGAACATTTTTCATCGGTTTCAGAATTTCTGCTTCATCTTGTGCAGGAAGAGCTGCCTTGTGATGAATACACGGTAAATAATTATTGGAACCTCAACGGGTAAAGTGCCTGCTGGGCAATCACGAGCCTCAAGTTTGATTTTAAAAAAAAGTCCTTAAACTGACTGAAACAGGCATCTTTACACTTTGAACAGCTCAGTTCTATTTTACAAGTGTATAAAGATGATGCATTCCGCAGGTTCACTTTCATACACAGGGACGGAGTGTAGCGGAATTGCTTTTCATCCTATTGACTTTCTTAGTTCCATACCTCAAGACCCAGATTGGTGTTTATAAGACATTGCAATATTTTTAAAACATTTTGTTCATAGGACCTGGGTGATGCTGGCAAGGCCGCATTTATTACCCATCTCCAGCTGCCCTGCGGTGAAGGGCCTACAGTACGATTGCTAATTTATAACTCGCCCTGTGAATTCTTTTCTACACAATTACCAGCAAGTTTGCTCTGCGCTGAATGATATTAGGCATGCTTGACGTGACATTGGGTTTCAAAAAGATATATTCACTTATGCTCCCCAAGTTTAAATTAGCCCCGATCACAACTGGGGTCTGCTAACCTGGACAACTGGACCCTGCATGACTTGAGGCCCTGGCCTATGCTTTAAGGGGCGAGTGCATTTACTCCTATGATGCTGAAGTCCAGTCACCTTTCGTTTGAAACCTTTAGCAGAGAGTAACTGCTCTGTGATAAAGGCCCTGCAATTCATTTGCTAACAGTTCGAGGGGCTGAATGGCCTACTCCTGTTCCTATGTAATGGTTCAATGACCCTGACAACTCCTCAAATACATAGATGCTTCCACTGCCAGAGATGCTTTAAACAGATTTTTAAGTGTTTTTCTCCACAAAAGGATATTTTCAACCAGATATTAGCAACTTATGAAGCAGAATTGAAGAAACTAGATGGGTTATATTACCCATTTAAATCGGTGAAAAATCATTTTCGATGTTACAGATCTGACATAGAAACCCAAGTAAGGAACTTTACAACTATTGCTTCTCAAGCCAACCTAGCCAGCTTTTCAGTGATGTTTAATACATAGCCTGGTTTATTTATCGTACTGTATTATGAAGAACTGAACCGGTTTAAACACAGGATCTTACAGCGTAATATTACACAGAAAAGCAATCAAACCAAAACAGGGTTGAGGATGGAGAAATTGCAAAGCATTAACAAAGAATCCCATGGTGCAAAGTTTAAAGATTGGCAGCCTGACATTCAAACACTGGCCCCCAGCACTGACAAACGCCAATGAATTGGTGTCAAAATAAGCCATTTACCACAGCTCTGACTCGTACTGCAAGGGCTCAGTTGGCAAGGGATATTTCAAAATCATTTGCAAGAGATAATGTCCTGTGTACTTTGCTACAAGAGATATTCAGACCTTGCTGAAATGCATCGATGCACCACCAACTTCATATAGCCGAATCGGGCTCCAGTTTACCCCGCCCCACATTCTTTCCTTCTTCCATGAAGGGATCTACTAATGGTAGGATGCAGTTCTACAGCACCTCAGAAACAGACATTCTTCACATGCGAGCCTATAGTGTGAATTTCAGCATGCCATTTGACATTGGGGACGGCATCACAGCCGAGCCTTATCCTGCTCTCTCGCAATGTCCAACAGTGATTAAGAGCGGGAACTCTGGATGGTGCTTTCTCCCCTGCAGCTGAAGGACACTGAACCCCAACTGAAGCATTTTTATCGTCAAGCCAGCTCAAACCAGCAAACTCGTCACTGAACCCGACACCGTCGGGTCCATATTGCACAGTGCTACGCGAGTGCCAAAATCAGCCCACTGAGGGAGCAGTGTGCAATTTCTGATGCACTTACTTGTTCGTAGGGACAGCAAGCCCAGCTCCCGGAGGCCATCTTACAGCAGGTGGCCGGAGACTGGCATCGGAACGCGTCATCACATTTCACATCAGAGAGAGGCGATTGTTTGACCTCCCAGGGTACAGACAGGCTTTGCTTTTCACAGGTGCCGGCCCTCAAGTTACAGGTGTAGCCGTTTGGACAGCAGTGCTCGTGATCCTCGCAGCACACAGCCTGGTGGAAATACAAGAAAATCTTCAGCGCCACCTCAACACCTAGAGGGCCTCGCTCCCTCCAAGTAAGGAACCACAGCAGCTGTTTGCAAAACCTGATCTCATAAGACAGCAAGTTAAATCTAGAGTTTATAAAATCCAATGAGGGGGGAAATATTAACATTACAACAGCTAGAAAGTTTACATAGCATTAACAGTTTCTGGCACGTTGATCATAAAATGGACATAATTACTGGACCTTGTATTCCCATCCGTGAATTCACTTCAGTGTTTTATTGGGATTCAAACTTGTGTTCAATGGCAGTTTCAGTTGTTTTTGTGACATTAAGTTATACAGAAAGGTTGTCTGAACTGTGGCCTGCAACTCCTGGCACTCAGGCTCGCAAAGCTCAGGCAACTCTGCTCCCCTCTGTTCTATTTCTCACTCGGTGCTTTGTCCTGTTGGAATAGCGTGGGTCTGGAGATTTGAAAAGGGCCATTGTCTCATTCATGGTTAAATAAGAGCACCTACATCCCTTAAATATCTTGAAAACTTTGATCAAATCACCCCTTATTCATCTTAATTCAGGGAATACAAGGTTTAAAGAAAAAGCAACATGGAATGTTGTGGTTTATGTTGAGTCTGTGATTTCCCAAATGTAGTTATGCTGAATAACTGGACACAGACAACAGAATACTTAAACAGGTCTTTAGTAATTGAGGGTCAGGGCTGAACTGAAATACAAACTGCTCCAGAGAGTTTATATACCGGTGTGGTCACCACTGGTACTACAATATACAGGAGCCATCAGAAAGTAGTTCATCACCTTAAGGTAGTCTCTTAAGGTGGTACAGGTTACATACACTACAGTTTACGTGTCGATTCACTGCCCTTTGTAGTTGTTCCGTGACCCCCTGCAGGAACAAGATTTGGTGAGGATATTTGACTCAAATGAGTTTGCCATATAACGGCTCTAAACAGAAGCAAAGGCTTAACTTACCGCAGTCAGAGGGCAGCAGCCCCAGCCTCCTGAGCGCCGTTGACAGCAGGTACTGCCTGCAGGGCAGCTCACAGTCCCATCACACTTGATAGCCAATGTCCTGCTCTTCTCCAGGGATTTCACGATAGCTGCTTTACTGGCAGTCCAGGAGAAAGACACCACATTCTTCAGGCAGGATCCCTGCTCAACATCACAAGTGTAGCCAGTGGGACAGCAGTGGACTTTGTCTTTGCAGCAAACTGCCTGATAGGGGCAGAAAGGCAGAGATTTTGGTTCTATTTCTCTTGTCAACTTCCCCCCCCCCCCAAATTAAAATTGCTCAATGAAAATATAATTCGAGACTGTTCTTTCAACTACGAAAGGGTTCCACACGACACGCCCTACCCTCCATTAGTGGAACCTAAGGACCCACCTCATAAGAATGTGGTGTTAGGGAAAGAAATTTCACATCATATTCAGATAAAATTACAATACACAAGGGACTGGGTGATGCACTGAATTCAGCAATGGCCTTTATAGGAACATTGGAACAGGAGGAGGCCATTTAGCCCCTCGAGACTGCTCAATAATTCAAATGAGATCATGGCTGATCTGTGGCATAACTCCACATACACACCTTTGCCCCATAGCCCTTAATACCTTCAGTTAATTTTAAATCGGGGGTTGATGGATTTTTGTTATCAATTGACGAAGCACCAATTGCGGAAGAGTTCCAAACCTCTCCCACCTTTTGCGTGTAGAAGTGTTTCCTAACTTCACTCTTGAAAGGCCGGGCTCTAATTTTTAGGCCAGGTCCCCTTTACCTCAGAGGTCCGGCCTCAAATCAGGCCCACAGGAATTCTCTGCCTGTTGGCTGGAATAGTCTTATGCGAGATGAACTTGTGCAATCTCCAGTTTCCAACTGGCACAAGTCTGCAAGACGAAAATGCACCCAATTTGGCAATTTTATTAAGAGACGTCAACTGATGGCTGGCGTGGGAATGGGTAATGGAAAAATGTCTGATGCAGAAGGGAACGCTTTTGAGGTTGCTGCGAAGGCAGACTTGAGGCAGAGTCGTGAGTGCTTTTCTCTACACGCAATAGTATTATATTACAACTATTAACATTTCTGTAGTGTCTTTCATGACCACCGGATGTCCCACAGTGCTTTACAACCTATGAAATACTATTGAAGTGTAGTCACTGTTGTAATGTAGTAAACGCAGCAGCCAATTTGCACACAGCAAGCTCCCACAAACAGCAGTGTGATAATGACCAGATCATCTGTTTTAGTGATGTTGGTTGAGGGATAAATATTGGCCCAGGACACCGGGGGAACTCCCCTGGTCTTCTTCGAAATAGTGCCCTGGGATCGTTTGCGTCCACCCGAGAGCAGACGGGGCCTCGGTTTAACGAGTCATCTGAAAGGCGGCACCTCCGACAGTGCGGCGCTCCCTCAGCACTACACTGGAGTGTCAGCCTAGATTTTGTGCTCAAGTCCCTGGAGTGGGACTTGAACCCACAACCTTCTGACTCAAGGAGGCGAGAGTGCTACCCCCCATAGCGCATTTCACATAATGGAACATCCCAAAGCATACACAAGGGGAGTGAGAGACCTGGAGCACGAAGCAGCAGAGAAATTAGGCAAAGGTGGAGGTTGGGGAACAGAATTTCAAAGTGAAGGGAACTGGTAGCTGAAGACTCTGCCACTGAGGGTGTAGCTGGGGGAGAGGGAAAGGGGTGGATTGTTACAAATCCAGCAAGCAGAGTTGGAAGAGCAGAGGGAGCATTGATGAGCAGGGTGCACCGTCTATGTCCTGTTCGACACGGTGCTTCTAACACCGTATCTGGTCGGCCACCAGATGGCAGTCTGCAAATCACTGTTGTATGAATGTGGGCTTTACTTTAAGCTGCCCGATGAGTGAATAAGCAGTCAGACTAGGTTTGTCCCACACACACACTTCTGCATTCCAGCTTTGCAGACTTCCTCAAATTTCTTCTCTCATCTGGCAAAGGCAACAAATCTTGTGAAATATTTCTAGAGGAACCACTCCTCTGCCACCTTGACCAAGTGACCTCAAGAAGCAACTGTCAGAAAGCTATGGAGGGATCACATTCGAGCACGATGTTACCCTCAGCCGACATCCGCACACGCAGTAGTAATGGAATATGGGTCATAACTGGAATTCTGGCTGATTTTCTACTCCTTTCTAGCCCCATCAGCAATGAAGCCAATTGTAATCAATGTCATCTTGATTAAGATCAATCAAATCTGAACCCAATAGGGAATCAACCCGGGATGTCCCTTGTCTGTGTAGCCCAGTACCGCACCATGTGACTGACAGCATCTTGTAGAGTTATTGAACTATACAGCAACATTTAACCCTACTCTGAATTTGTGGATGCGTCTCTATATATCCTTCCCCCAAGAGGAACGTGGATGGTTTGAACACTCGGCTACAATTACCCCTCTTCATCCAAAGACAACTGCTAACTACAGATGAACAAATGGCGTGCCTACCTCTCTTTCCCTCTCCCATCTAAGAGCTGATCACTTGAGGTTTTTGAGAAATCCTTATATTAGGAAAGGGAACCAATGCAAAAAAGACAAAATACGTGTATGCATACAAACCAAGTCCACCAACAGCCTCGAGGGTTAGCCATCAGAGCACGATGAAGAATCAAAGGAATGAACAGGTAGATATCCCCTCATGTAGTACGAGACAGCACCAACTAACCTGTGGAAGAGGGCAGCAGGCCCACTGTCCTGAGACATTTCTGCAACAGGTCGTACCCAATTGACATTTTGTAGTGCCATCACACTGGACATCTGAGGTTTCATCTTTCACAATAGTTGGCATCTTTGTGACCAAGGGAGTGGAAATACTGCCCTTGTGACAGACTCCTGCCTGAACATCGCATATGTAACCATTGGGACAGCAATGAATGTGATCGGCACAGCAAACAGCCTGACGGAGAGAAATGAAGAGAACACTTAATTAGGACTAATTTTCCAAGAAAGCTTTTTCTCAAACTACAAAACCCGAGTCACAAGTCCATATTAATTCAATCTAAAAGTAAAGTTGGATAAGCAGCTTCTCCGGGACAATCCACTTCGACGTGGCTACCCTATCGTTACCCTCATGCTCACTGAACCACAACGTTTACAGCACAGGTGGTGTCCATTTTACGCACTGTGTTTGTGTGCCGGCTCTAAGAACAATGTGCAATTAAACTAACTGCCTGACTCTCACCAAAACCTTCCACAGTTCAAGCTCTGTAGCACTACTCTCCCACCCTGTTGCACCATAGACATTACATCATCTCAGATGGTTCCTCCAACTCTGCCCCCTCGGTCATGAAAGGCTCCGTATAAGTGCACGCTTTTTCTTTTACTGTTCCCTTGGCACCAACTCCATAACCACAAGAAATAATCTTTCCCTTCTCATCAGAGCCCTTCATAATTTAAAAAAACGATTATCACCTGAACTTTTTCTGCTCCCGTGGCTCTGTAACTTCAAGTGTACCAAAGGGTTCCACCCTCAGCCCCTTTTCTCTTCCTCATTCACACAACGCCTCTGCCAATATTATCTGGAAGCATGGGGTCAATTTCACATGTACTCTGATGAAATCCAGCTCTACCCTCTCCAACTTTTGCCATCAACCCCACCACCTTAACTGCCTAACCAACTTCAAAACCGGCAGGAGCCAAAACTTTCTCCAATTCAGCGTCAGCAAAGCCAAAACCATCCCTCTTCAGCTCCCAGAAACACCTGTGTGCCGCCAGCCTCAGCTCCATCTCCCTCCGGACTGCCACGTCAGGTTTAGCCTCGAGATGTAGATCCGCGAGCTCAGCTTGCTCGCACCGACCAATCGGTCACTAAGACGTGCTTTCTTTCACTGCCACACATTGCCAACCTCCACCTCAGCAAAAGGAGGCGTAAATTTCTATGCCTGTCGGAGGGGCGGAGCCCCATGTCTTGGAAAGCGAGTGAGCAAAGGAATGACTAAGCACAAGACTGAGAGAACAAAGAGGTAAGGATGGATGATTGGTTATAGGAATGTGGAGAAATGTAACTTTAAAAATTTGGTCTATAATCAACTAGTCTGTAAAATAATAGTTTGCAACAAGTGAATAAGGAAAATTAATTCAAATTAATCTTGAGTACCTGTGGAAGAGGACAGCACATCCATAAGCCAGAGCTCATTTTACAGCACGTAGTGTTTGTTGGGCAGCTTGCAGTCGGATCACACATAACAACCGATAGCCTGCCCTGCAATGTCTGTTTCACAAATGCTGAATTCTCGATGACCAGGGGGTATAATGCATCATTCTTCTCACACAAACCTTTCTGAACATCACAAGTGTAACCAGCAGGACAACAGTGTACGTGGTCTTCACAGCAAACTGCCTGATGGGAGTAAAAACAAGAGAACACAGGTTTACCAAGAAGTGTTTTAAGTTTAATTAAGGAAAACAAGTTGCAATTGCATATTCGTGTCAGAGTTTGGTTCCCCTGCACACTCCCTCTGGGCCAGAAGGTTGTGGGTCTACACACCCCACATGTAGACATGGGAATATAATCAAGGCTGATACCTCACCCAACGCTACATTGTCAGAGGAGAGGAAGAGGGTTAATTGATAGTGCATCAAGTGACCCAGCGCAGAAAGGGAAATGACTGGAAATGTTCTACTAACCTGAGGTAAATCGCAGCAGCCCCAGCCTCCAGAACCACCTTTGCAGCAAGTGCACCCCGATAAACACGTTGTACCATCATCACAGCGAACATCAGACATCTTGCCTTCCATTCTTTCCACACTGGCTGTGAGCTTTAGGACCATGGGAATGGAACTACCCTTCTTTTGACACATTCCTAGCTGAACATTACACGTGTAGCCACTGGGACAGCAGTGTGTGTGATCTTCGCAGCAAACTGCCCGTGGCAGCAAAAGCGAAAACACCAAATTAAGATGGGTTTTCCAAGAGGCGATTCAATGTCTGCAAAAATTGTCCATAATAATCCTTCGGAAACCAACCCATACCCTTGAACCCTACAGATGGGGATAGTGGGGGGGGGGGGGGGGGGGGGGGTAAACAGACAACTACCCCAGCTCATAACACCCACCCACCTGCAGTTCAGAATCCCAACTGCAGGCTCTCACCCATTTCCCCTTGCACAATGTTACCCAAACACATGGTAGCCTGGCCAACACATTCGATGCTCATGTATGATACAAGAAGAGCCATTTGAAAATTGTAAAGTGACTGAACCCGATATACAATGGATGTTGCAGTTAAATAAAATGGAACTATTAGAGCAAAGGGGGAAAAACATGGATATACAGGAAACTTTTTTTTATCCGGCACCGACGGGACCGGCGCGGTGCCGGTTGATCAAAAAGTCCGGATTACAGAGAGGTATACTTACCAAGATACGAGAGCCCCGTACACAGCCACAGGTGCAGGAGTCCCCGTTGCACGGCCACAGGTGCCCCAGTTACACGGCACTTGTGCAGGAGTCCCGGTTACACGGTCACTAATATATAGTAAAACTTAGCTGAACCTACTCCTGAATTTTGCCGGTTAAGAGAGATTTCCGGATATTTAGGTGTCGGTTAAAAGGGAGTTTCCTGTATCTCTTCACTCACGATTCGTAACATCTCAATTAAAAAATTTTTTTTTTTTTTTTTATAAATTATAGGACTTTCAACTTTTCAGTCAAATAGATTGTTGGGATAAGCAACCTTTCCTATTGCTAAATTTATACTCCTAATTCCACTCCCCCACCGGCTGTACACTGACACCTCCTTTCCAGCTAGAAACGAGATCAATGGCCCAGTAATTCCGGGCCCAACGCGTGGGTACGGACGGGGTACTCGCGCGTGGGCCCGATGAAGTGCCGGTTTTCAGCATGCACAGCGCATGCGCGGAAAACCGGCATGAACGCATGCGCGCTGAAATTCCTTCCCCCCCCCCCAAAACAGGTTTGCGAGTGTGTAAGGGCCTCCCCTTTTTACGAATGTAAAAAGGAGACGCAAGGACTTCATTCTTTAAGGTAAGTGGTCTATTACTTAAAGTAACATTTTTTCCACAGTTTTATTGTTTTTAAGGACTTTACAGTAAGGTAAGTGTAGTTTTAGACCCGATTTTTAAAAAAATCTTTCAAAAATTTGATTAATTGTTTAAAATTATTTTTTAAAGTTATTTATAGTTCATTTAATTAGTGGGATTTTTTTTAGATTTTATTTAAAGTTTAACTAGTGTTTTGGGCGCCCGTACTTTTCATGAGTTTGACAGTTCTTACTATCAAACTCACGAATGAAGTTTCCCCTCCCCTGATTGGCTGCACAGTGCTCACCTGATCCCAGCCAGCACATCGAACTAACTACGCCGCTGGATCAGGTAAGCACAGCGCGCCAACAGCTGAACCGGGCCAGTGACAGGAATGCCAAGCAGGCCCAGGCTTCAGATGTCGGCACGCCGGTTGAGTGCACATCAGGGGCTTGCACGCGCGGCAAGCCCCCGAACCTAATTTCTGGGCCATTGTGTTGAAACCACTACTTGTAACAATGGAGCTTCCTTCACCGCTTTGATAACCTATTTGTACGACAAAGATTCCGCATATGATCATCGATGCTTTTTTTTGTTTTTGAAAACCAACCTGTGGGATGGGGCAGCACCCCCAATCTCCCGAGGCTTGCTTGCAGCAGGTGTTATCTGGTGGACAGTGCTTGGTGTCATTACACTGGACATCCCTCGCAGTGTTCGTCACAATAGTTGGAGTCTTGGTCAGCCAAGGGATGGAGGTGCCCTTCGTAGAACAAGCTCCCGTATCAGGATTGCATGTGAAGCCATTTGGACAACAATGTACATGATCGGCACAGCAAACTGCCTGATGGGAAAATAAAAAACACCCAATAAAGCAATTATAATCTCAAATATTGATCTGTAAAAATAGTTCTAGGAGCACAAATGTCTTTTTAAACCTTCTGATCCTCGATTACGTCAGCATTCATATTTCAGTTCATTCCTATGGCCGAGTCCAAACTGCACAAATCTTCCAGAGTGCTTACGCTTGCCTGGAACCCTAGGAAAAGTTTCGATAACATGCCCAGGAGACCAAGAGTGAACTCTGTTGGTAATTGCTATTAGTTGCTGGACTATCTCATGAGATTTTGCTTTAGTATTTGAAAGCAATTAAAATTATCACAAAACCTCATTTAAAGTTTAAATGACGAAGTGTACTGATTACACAGATTATTCTACTCGTTCACTGCTTTAAGCGATATAATACAGTAGAATTCCTTCCACTAAGTTTATCTCTGAATTCATCTATATGAAATCAAGTACACAGTTGTGAGACACATGCCTCCATAGTAGACTCATGAGACTAAGGGGAGAACATGTGGAATCAGGGGACAAGTAGCAGATTGGATAGCAAGCTGGCTACAAAAACAGAAAACAGTAGGCCGGGGGGGGGGGGGGGGGGGGGGGTTAAAAAGTAGTTAATCAGATTGACAAGTAGTGGGAAGTGGTGTTCCACAAGGATGGGTGCTGGGACCACTGCTGTTCACCTTTTACATAAAACGATTTGGACTCCGGAATCAGAAGAGCAATTTCAAAATTTGCTGGTGACACCAAATTGAGGGGTGTAGGTAATAGAGGAGGACTGCGATAAAATACAGGAAGCCACCAAGAAACTTGCAGAATGGGTGGGTAATTGGCAAAAGAACATAGGCAAGTGTGAGGTAGTACATTTTGGTAGGAGGCCACATACTCCTTGGAAAATAAATGTCTAAATGGGGTAGAGGAGCAGAGAGATCTGGGGGTACAGATAACAAAGTAGCAACACCAATTAATGAAGCCATAAAAAAAAACAAAGCACTGGGGTTCATTTATAGAGGGATAGAATTGAAAAGCAGAGAAATTATGTTAAACTTGTATAGAACCTTGGTTAGACCACACAGTACTGTGAACAGTCCTTGTCTTCATATTACAAAAAGGACAGAGACACTGGAGAAGATGCAAAAAAGATTTACTAGAATGATATGAGAACTAGAATGATGTGAGAACTAAGAGGTTATACCTATCAGGAAAGATTGAATAGGCTGGGGCTCTTTATATAGATATGTTGATGAGGCTCATGCGGAGCAGAAACACCAGCCTCACCCTATTTCACCCTCCCACAAAGGGTCATCAACATCAAAGTGATAAGCTCAGCTATCCGGAACCAACTGCTGCGGTCTTAGCTCTGAAACTTTACAGGAGCCATGATCATGCAAGCAAAATTCTGGTAACTGTAGAGCCAGGTTGACTGGATGCAATAAACAATTCTGCAGTAGTGTTGTTGGATGATGCTTTGTTTCCATCTTAGGTGAGTTTTCTCCCCTCCTTTCCTGAAGGCATCGACTCCTTGTTGGGTTACAGTTCTATTGTTGCTGGTTCCCTAAACGGCCGTTATTCATGGGGTGAACCTTGATGGCTTCAGCAGGATAGTCAATCCGGACCTCACCCAACAACTCTACACACGTACTGCGAACCAGTAAGGTTCACTAGATAGTGATCTGAAGCAGGGACTCAGCCTGATTTTTCTCCTCCCTAACCTGAACAACTGAAGCCAACTATAGCATTTGTCCTGTTCTTCCTAGAAGACAACTGCTAACTCATCACAGACCAACAACTAATCCTGGGATTTTTCCAGTCTGCATGGCTCAACTACTCAATACTTAAACTCGCTCAGTGGCAGGAAAACCCAGAATGTTTAAATTCCACTTTGAATTGTTGCAGTGGTGCTGCTGCAGTCCTCAGGAGAAGCAGCATCGAAAAGGCGAAGCATGTCATTACATTTCCAAGTGTACAGATAATCATGTCTTACGTCTGGTAAAGGACAGCACCCAAAATCTCCCGAGGCGAACTTGCAGCATGTATTGTCATCGGGGCAGGACATTGTCTCATTGCACTGCACATCGCGATCTGCAAAGGAAATCAATCAATCAATCAGCAGAAGACAAAACCGGATGGAATCACATTTTGGGGGGGGGGGGGGGGGGGGGGAAGGGGCCAACAGAAAGCAAAATAACTGACTAATTATACAGGTTAAATACAATATACAAGAAACAAAAAAATGAGCAAATTCAACAAATACAACTTTCTCAATGAGCTCCTGAAAGCACTTGGAAGAGTTTTAAAATTTTATTTGGAAGGCTGAAAATATTTGATTTTATCGTGGGCTGATCAATTGTGCCTCACCTGGCTGAACGCAGCAGGTCCTAGTTACAAGCACAGTCTTAAGAGAGCTGGGGTTTTTTCCTTGGGAAAAGTATAGACTTGATGTGACGGATGCCTTTAAAGTAATAAAAGGGTTAGATTCTGATCACATAGATAGATTATTTGAGCCAAACAGGCAGGGAAGGACTAGAGACATCAGTATAAGATACAAAAGCAGAGCTAGGTTAGATGTTGGGGTGTACTTTTATCCGAGAGTTTTTTTTTTTTCCAGGGCACAAAAGAAGTGGGGTTGGGAGGGGGAAAGGAATCTGGGTAGGGAGTGATGAGGAAATGGTCAGAGATGGCCTGTGCTAGTTACGGTGGGGATAGCGAGGCCATGTGAGATGATAAGATCGAGGGGGTGGCCGTGTATACGGGTGGGTGCGTGCATTTACATGAAGTGAGAGAGATTAAGGGAGGAAAGGAGGGCCGTGAACTCAGAGGAGAGGGAGCAAGAAGAGTTGAGATGGAGGTTGAAATCACCAAGGATGAGAAGTCGCTCAGTGCAGAGGCAGAGGGAGGAAAGCAGAGAAGATAGCTCAGTGACAAAATTGGTGTGGTATTTGGGTGGGCGGTACAGAACAAGGATTGCCACTACCCTTTGTGCAAAGAAGTGCCTCTTGGCATCACCCCTGAACGGCCCAGCTCTAACTTTAAGGTTATGCCCCCTTGTTCTGGACTCCCCACCAGAGGAAATCGTTTCTCTCTATTAAGGCACCAGCACGTGTGGTGAATGCTAATTATCTGCAAACATTCAAAAGGAAGCCGGACAAGTTCCTGCAAGCAGTGAACGTGTTGAGCTAAAAAAGGCAATGGGTTAATGGGAGCAAGTAGCACCAGTTACCATGGTCTCCCGATTGCCTTTGGGAGGTCAAAGAGGAAGTTTTTTCTTAAAAGATTTTCCAAAAAGGTTTTCCATCTGGTTTTGAACCTCTCCCAGAAAATTGCATCACCCCAGGGGTGGGGAAGGAGTGGAGAGAGGTGACCACATCAGGGATGGCACAGGTTCAAATGGACCAGCTGGTCTTTTCACCTTTTTTGTTTGTATATAAGAAAGCACCAATTGACACTTGGTCCACGGTCAAGAGTATTGCTTATGAAAATCTTTATGTATACTGAAGTCGCTACGTACTATCGTTACATGGCATTACAGAAGAAATCAATAATAAATTGAGGTTACTGGTACAGTTAAGACTAAGCTGAGATCCGCACATCCAGTGGTGTCCCTCAGGTTTTACTGAGTATGGGAGATTTCCAGGGCTCCGTCTGCACAGAAGGTCTGACAGGGCTGAGTATTTTACAGCCTAGTCCAGTGGAACAGAACACCCAATAGAGAGACCCTTTCCCTTACCTTTCTGTGAAGGCGTGTTTATGCATGTCTGGATAGAGTAGATTTACAATAAAGTGCTTCAGATTGCCTGGTCCATTCAGAGCCCCAGGCAAGGACCATGCATTATTCATTCCAACCGCCATATATTGTACAAGTGTTTCACCCACCTGTTCATTATGGGGAAGAGGTTTTTTTTTGGGGGGGGGGGGGGGGGGGGGGGGGAAAGAGGGTGTGGAGGGAGGAGGAGAGATGAAATGCACCTTCTTGCCATTTGTGACAACAGCTGCATTAACTTACAGCTGCTGTGGGTTGGGATCTTTCTCTGATGGATAAGCCCAACAGTAATTGGACTGAGCCTGCAAGAATCGAGGGTCACGTCATATTCTCTAGTCTCCTGGACTGCTGTCCAGAATGGCTGAATACAGGGCCATGACCAGCATGTGTGTTGCCATGTGCCTTTTTGATCACAAGCCCTCCAGTGGTCATCCCCAGGGAGGGTGGATACTGTGAAACAACTATGGAGTGAGGTACACTTTATGCATTATCGCAAGCTGACTGCTTGGTCTCCCAGGAGGAATATGGGCAGGTTTTCCACCTGTCCAAGTCAGCATACGTTAGCTGGAGGGGATGTGGGGGAGGGTGGAAAGGAGGGAGGGCAGAGAGTTTATTTTGTGTAGGCATGTGCTTTCCCAGAACCAATGAGGCTAGGGTACACTCCTACGATATGTTGATGATACAGAATGACAGAGTGCGCTCATTTCACCAAAGGCCTTCAAAAGTGAGGAACTTTTTTACTGTCTGGTCTGGCTACAAACTCAAAAAGGAAAAAAGTACTTTTCTTAATGAATGGATTATCCTTGCCTTAGCTCAACAGCCTGTATTTTCCGATTGGAGGTTTCCTGCGTGCGGATGCCTCCGATCTGGGAAAAAAATCTACGCCTTTACCAGAGGGCTCCGGAGGTCCGAACATTTCCGCTCCTGGGCCTCTCCTGGTGCACGCGCACACAGAGGCCCAGGTATCCCAGGGGTTAGGCGGTTCGCAAGCATCCCCGAGATCACGTGGGCCATGGGGAACCAATGGAACAAGGGAATCCCCCTGCACACTTTTGACAGGTCTCAGCTTAGACCGGTCAAAAGCATGAATGGGGATTACTCAAAAAAACATTAAATAATTTTTTAAAAATCACATTAGTTAAAATTACATTAAATTAAATATTTTAAACAAAAATTAAATTGAAAAAAATTATACGAAGCTAAAAACAAACTTACCTTTTTAAAAAGTATTTTAAAAATAATGAGTGGAAAATATTTTTTTTTTTTTTTTTTTTTTTTTTTTTAAACTTTTTTAAACTCTTATGCTGGTAAAAGCAGGCCTTACGCCTGCTTTTACCAGGCGTTCAGCGGGTGGAGGTTGTGCACAAAGCGGAACTCTCCACCCGCAGAGGCCCTTCTCCAGGGCAGGCAGAGGATCGGTCAAGAGAATTCTTGACCGGTCGAAGTGCCGGTTTTCAGCGCATGCGCTTCGTATGCCTGAAACAGGCACTTGCGAGGCCCCTATGGGTGCGTACACAGCTTGTATGCACCCGTAGGGATCGGATAATACGGGCCGTTGAAAGTGTCTTCAATTAAGTGAAGTGACACAAACACAGCAAGGTACAAAAACAATGACCAACATAAGAATTTTGATTTTTAAATTCTAATCCTACCAATTCACTGTGCTCAGTGAGCAGTTTTAGTTATTAGGTCCCAGTGTGGGATAACCCCTTAATTTAGTTAATAGATCCTAGTGTGGATTAACTCCTTCTATTAATTAATTTAGAGTGTGGATTAACCAGTTAAAATAAAATTCACAATACCTTCAGTATTCTTCATGGCAAATCTTCTGTGAGCAGGAAATTTTTTCCACATTTCCACCATACCATACTGAGACACACACTTGGACTGCTTCAGGTCACACTTGGTTTCCGAAGGACAGCAGTGCAGGCGATCCTCACAGCACACGGCCTATACAAGTAGGAGTGGTTAAACAACAGGTACAGGAGCTCATTCTGTACCTTCAGCATGCATTGAATATTTACTCATCAAAAAAGGAGGCTGATAAATCACCTTCTCTCATTAGTAAATGCATTCTATAGTTAGTGTCTTTTACCTAAAACCTGCACAAGCAACCATCTTTAACATGATCTCTTGAGATGCTAAATGCCCACATCACATCATGGAAGTTACAGCCCAAGGAACTATCTACCGTCATCCCATCGCCTTACCCTGTCTCCCTACAAGGAATCAATGAAAATACAGCATGTAAAGGACCATTTCAAAAAATATAGTTAGCAACAGACCAGAAGGCAAAAAGCCTTTTTGCTGTAATACATTTTCTAACCCTCTTCAGATTTAATTTTTTTTTTTTTTTTGCTCGGGACATAGGCTGTGCGCGAAAGGCCACATTTACTGAGAAGAGCAATTGTTTGTATTAAGTAATGTGTAGGTCAGATTGGGAAGGAGTAGCAAATTCCCAACCCTGACCAGTTGGGGTTTTACAATAGCCAGTCCACAAATTACTAGACTTACTGAATTAAACTTCACAATTCACCAGCATGGAGTTTGAACTTGTAACCTCTGGATTGCTAGCACAGTATCATAATTACTACACTACCATAGCCAGGTATTTAGTTAAAATGCCTCATACTTCAGTGCTAGAATTCAATGACATTAATGGGGATTGACAGGGTAGATGCTGAGAGGTTGTTTCCTCTGGCTGGAGTGTCTAGAACTAGGGCCATTTAAGACTGAGATGAGGAGGAATTTCTTCACTCAGAGGGTTGTGAATCTTTGGAATTCGCTACCCCAAAGGGCTGTGAATGCTGAGTCGTTGAGTATATTCAAGGCCGAGATAGATAGATTTCTGGACTCTATGGGGATCAGGCGGGTAAGTGGAGTTGAGGTGGATGATCAGCCATGACCTTATTGAATGGTGGAGCAGGCTCGAGGGGCCGTATGGCCTGCACCTGCTCTTATTTCTTATGTTCTTAAAAGTTTATGGTCTTGCTAGAACACCAAACTATACCTTTTGCAAAGGGCAGCATCCCCACTGCTCATCCTGAAGTAAACAACACGTTGAGCCTTCTGGGCACTCGGATGCCCCATCTGGGCAAATAATTGCTTTGACATTCTCATCTGTGAACAAGAAGTCTCATTTCAGTCTCCATAGTATGGTTATTGCACTAACTCAACAGCTTCCCACCCAAAAAGACACAGGACATGACCAGGATTGTTGTTGTCACTTGTGACCAAGTGAGCCTTGTGAAGAAAGACGATGGAATTTAGTTTGAATGACTCCGGTAAGTGGCAGAGCTTGGCGATTAGCAGAAAGTAACAGAAGGATGTAGACAGAGTCCAGTCTGTGCGTGGTTCTTTCATCATAGAAACTTACGGCACGGATGGTGGCCGTTCGGCCCGTCGTGCCCGAGCTGGCTCTTTGAAAGACCAGTCGTGCTTAGTCCCATGCCGTCGCTTTTTGTCTGTAACCCTGTACGTTCCTCGTCAGGTATCCGTCCAACTCCGTTTTAAAATTATGGAATCAGCTTCCATCAACTTTTCAGGTGGAGCTTTCCAAATCCCAACAGTGCGGAGCGAAAAAAATCTCTCATCTCCCGTCTAGATCTTTTGCCAATGATTTTAAATCTGTGACCTCTGGTTATTGACCCACTCGCCAGAGGGAATATTTTTCTCTATTTACTCGGTCAAAACCCATCATCTTGAAAACCTCCATTAGGTCACCTCTCAACCTTCTCTGCTCCAGAGAGAACAGTGTTAATTTTTCCAGCCTCTTCTCATACCTGAAGTCTCAAATTTAGCCAGAGTTGCCTGTTTGAAGCAAGTTTAAAAAGAAATGTCTCCCCCACCACCACCCGGACACTGGTCACCAACCCCGAGGACGGCGTCATTTCAGTCTTTGGGATTGAGGCAGATCAGAGAAATTCATCAAGTGCAAAACTGATCAGCTGACTGAGAAACTGAAAATGTTAATTGTTTGTTGTATTTAGTATAAAGCCATGAGTTAAGTTCACTTTCAAAACTTAGCTCAGTTCTTGAGATGCTGGGCGTTGCTCAAGATTTCCAATCAATTGACTATTCAAGGGGACACAAGTAAAATGCCAGGAATTAGATCCCATTGCAGTTCTCCCGTCATCTAATGCTCAGAAATTAAAGCTTGGTTATAGCAACATTCTTTATAAACTGGCTCCCAGATAACTAAAATCTTCAGGGATTCGGAAGCCTCAAGTATAACTCAATCGTCTCCGACCTAATCAGCCTTGAACACGGCACTCATTTTATCGCGGCCAGTTCATAAACCAGATCCTCCAATTAACTTGCAATATTCCCCAGTTGAGAGAGATGCTATGCAGCATCTTGATTAGCAAATCCTATGGCCAACTTGCTGAAATATTGCACAAGCTGTTGTCCCCTACTGATCTGCTGACTCAATGATAAGCAGCGAGCTTTGTAATTCTATGCAAACCAGAATTGTAAAGAAACAATGTGGAAACAGGCCATTCAGCTAAACCACTAGTGTTTATCCCCCACATGAGTAATAGTAATTGAAGCAGAGACCAAGTCAGTATTTCAGAATTGGTTAGATTAATGATTGAGGGAAGGGCGGGGGGGTTAAAGGGATATGGAAACAGAGTTGGTATATTGGATTAAGTATATTACTCATGCCAACTCTGTTCCTATATCCTTTTAACCCTCCTTTCCTTCAACCATTAATCTAACCAATTCTGAAATGTTGACTTGGTCTCTGCTTCAATTACTAACTCTAGCAAATGCATTCCAAGCCTCAACATTGAAAAAAAACATTTCCCCTGGTCTTAAGTCCTAAATCTCTAGCAGTTAATCTTTTGTTGTCTTGATTTAGACCTTGCAACAACTGGAAACAATCGCCTCGGTCCCATCCCTTCAGAATTTTAAACACCTCTATCAAATCATCCCTTAATCTCCTCTGTTCTAATAAAAACAGCCCCAATTTTTCCCAAGTCTTTTTTTCAGTTTATATTTCTTCATTCCAGGCAGCATCCTAGTGAATCTGTGTTGCACCCACTTTATTGCCTCAACATCCTATCCATAGCGTGGAGCTCAAAATTGCACACAGTACTCGAACTGTGGTCTTACTAAGGTTTTTGCTAGATTCACCATTACATCCCGACTTTATATTCTATAGCTCTTGCTATAGAACCCAGCATTACATTCATTTATTTAAATGGCTTTAACTACTCAAGGTGCAGTTTTTAATGTCTTGTAAATCTGAAACCCCCCCCCCCCCAAACCCCTCTGCTGCTCTTCACCCAACTTTTCCCCCTTTCACGGTATAATTATTAATTTTTTTTTTTTAAGCAAAATATGCCACCTCACATTTACTGACAATTGAATCCCACCTGGCACTTTCTTGCTCATTTCACCGTCTTATCAATGTCCCCTTGCCGCTTCCTTTGATCCCCAATTATTTACGATATTTCCTAATTTAGCATAGTTTGAAAATTGGACACTAATCTCTCTCTGGGCAAGAAAGAACCCACCAAAATTACAATTTGTAAATTAGATCCGAGCTAACCTAACATGTACACAGGGAGCTCAGCTCTTCACTCTTAGGAAATATAAAACTATTAGGCAGTATTCACCTGTGAATTTAAAGCCAGTTAGTAAAGTGATACTTATTTAAATATAAAGCACAAGTCTAAAACTCTACAAGTTACAAAGTTAACAAAATATATTCATTCTGTGGTATAACCTCTCTATATTTTAATATATTGGAAGAAGCTACACAAACTTAATTATTTCTAACAAACTACCCGTTCCAAACTTTTTGTTGTTGAGGGAGGGTGGTTGGAGGGAGAAAAGAGCAATTACTTTCATGACTACAATCTAAAGGTTTACCAGATCAGGCTTACATCCACTTAACATGCATTCGGTTTACCTATGGGTTTGATGCAGGTTTTTCGTCTTTTATCGCATTTGAAATCTTTTGGACAGCAGTGGTCATCATCGCAGCACACAGCCTATAAACAGAATGGAGCTCGGTGGTAAATTTTCAAGCGTGCAATGTTTAAGACTCAATTAACTAAAATAGCTGTGTACTTGAGTTTCCCCTGACCACTACATTTCTGCTTCAAGTTGCAGGGAGACCAGAGTGCCATTATATGTGGGCGAGTATAACCTGCCCAACAAGAATAGCTTGTGCTACTTTCCATACATTTGAACTGCACTCACGCCCTGGAATATAACAAGGCCACATCTTTTGGGATTTAACCATTTTTCTACAGAAGGGATTGGGGGAAAAGGAGGGGGAAGTTACTTTTAAGTGTCACATTTTTTTTTTTTTTTAAAAAGTGGATTTGCACAGGCTGAAAAAAAGGGCAGGCACAGGCTGTAGGTATTTGGAGCAAGTGTATTACAGCCAGTTACTGACACCGTTACCCAGGACAATCGAGAACAACATGGCAACCATCATCTCACCTCTAGGGGCTCCCAACAAACATTCACAACATAGGGGGATAGAATGTCCATTGCTGCCGAGCTCGGCATGAACCTAGTTTCAAAGGGAGGGAGTGAGGTGGGTTTGATTAGCAGCTCCTCTAGTCAATCCCAGGAAAAGGAAAAGGGGGGGGGGGGGCCTGAAGAAAAGGGTCAGGAAACAAGCTCCAATTTCCTGTGGGGACAGAAAAGGGGTGAACAGAGAGCCACACGTTAGCAGTCAGGTTTGTGAAATAGAGATGCAGAAGCTTTAGACAGGCCAAGAGAGTCATAAATGCTGGAATAGTTAGAAAACATCTCAAGTCAAGTAAGACACCCCACTTGTGGGGAAGTACAGCATATTATTTATACATTTGTACTGATTGAACCAAGGGGATCTGATCATAACTGTCGCTCTGCATGTTCACTCACTGTGAATTAAAGTAACGATTTGTAACAAGCCGGCCTAGCCAAGCATTTGCTCATTCTGCCTCAGAATAAAGAAGTGCACTTGCGAAAGGCACAAATATCTAGTTCAGGTCACAAGGGAGTAATATTGTTACACCTCTAGGTGTTCGGTGTTACACAAGTCGATACGGGAAAGAAAGATGCCACGGTCACTTGCTGGAGCTACGGAGTAGAAGGTATCTATAGCAGACACAAATTTACAACATTGGGTAATAAGATGCTAACAAAGAACAACAAAAAGTTTTGCCTCATCACTCTGCACCAATATATAGTTTTACTCATTCGGCAACTAGTTTACAAAGACAGTCCATAAAAGGATAACTTCACTCAGGGCTTACATCTTTCATAGGACAGCATCCCCAACCAAAGTCCTTAGATGTGCAACAGGTATATCCCACAGAGCAGGACATGTTCCCACAAAGCTCACTCTCAACGGTACGCAAGTTTCCTACTCCAGAAACCAACGGCAACTCTTCTTCCCTTACTCCGGTTCTTCTGCATTTGGCTTTGATCAGGTCACATTCGTAACCCTTTGGACAGCAATGCTCCCAATCCTTGCAAACAGTTGCCTGTGACCAGGAAACAAATTTAAAAACAGAGGCATGGTTTTTAAAATAACATTCCGACAGTAAAAAGTAATGACCGGAGAAGAGACAAAGTTTATACTAAATTGTTGAAAAGTAATGAGGATCTATGGTCCGTGGATAAAGAGGGGTTAGGGCTAGGGCTCGCCAGTGTAAACAGATTTTCCGCTGTGATGGGTTAGGGTTATCCAGTGTAAACAGGTTTTCCGCTGTGATGTTTTATCTATTTACATTAAGCTGCTACTTACGAGAGATTATTTGAATTTGATATTATATGGTGTACAATTAAGGAACTTTATGGAGGTCATGAGAAAGCTACTGCTAAAATAACTCATACCTCAGTGAGTGGGCAGCAACCATAGAAACCTTTCGACGTAGGCATACAAGTGTATTCAGGGGGGCATTCAGCATTATCCAGACATAAGTTCTCAGTCACTGCGTTCGGTGTTCCTGCTTGTACCAGGGGGATGGCTTTTGCTTCTTCCCACTAGAATCAGACAAACACGTGAGAAAAGTTATAACAGAACTAATTTCCCCATTCTTGAATACTCTACTGACTAGCTGCTGGTTAGAGATGGTCTGCTAACAGAATCGCTGTGGGCCCAACACAAACTGTTCTGATGAAGGGTCCCAGACCTGAAACGTTAATTCTGTTTCTCTCTCCACAGATGCTGCCTGGCCTGCTGAGTATTTCCAGCATTTTCTGTTATTACAAACTATTCTACTCCGGTCACCCACCTACAGAATAATCTAATTTCTTCGCACGTCAGGTTTTGCTTAGCGAGATGAAAGTGTAGCTAAAGCTTCGAGCTAAAGCACCTCCTTGGTCACAAGAGCCATAGTATACCTTCAGAAGTGAATTTTTATCACGGAGGCTAAAACTCTGTCCATGGCTCACTGTTTATAGGGTACGCAAGTGCCAATCAGATTTAGTACAGAGTAATTTTCTAAAGCACATCTGCTGTGGCAGAAGATTGGTTCCTATATAAATAGCATTTGGAACAGGGAAATCTGCCACTGTGACACTGTTGCAGTGCTTCCTTTCTTTCGCCCACATTAACACTCGAGCAGCCTACAGCTGCATGATCCCAGCCACTCGCAAACAGAACTGGTTTAGTGGGCAGTTTGTGGTAGTCATATGTGCAATTGGCTCACCATTAATCAGTCTGGATGAAAAGCAGGACCAGCTGGGGTTTGGAAGATACATTTTTTTTTTTTTAAATCACCCAATGGGAGAGCGTAATACGGAGCCACAGCGCTCAGGAAAGTATCAGCCAATCTTCTTGCTACCAAACACTATATAGTAAACCGCTTAGGAAGTCTGCATACAGAATGAGGCTTGGCGGTCATGTCTGATCAAATCACAGCCAACATTCATCATTCACTCTTGCACGTGAAAAATGGGCACTTTGGGGAAAGTGCCCATAGAACTGCACCAGAGCGAGAACCACCTTCAGAAGTGGTCAGAAAACCTCAAGAAACATTTATCTCGGGAGGAATGAAAATATTAAAAACATGAAGGGCTGGATTTTGTATTTCTTAAGGCTAAAGGGATCAAGGGGTATGGGGAGAAAGCAGGGACAGGGTACTGAATTTGGATGATCAGCCATGATCGCATTGAATGGCGGAGCAGGCTCGAGGGGCCGAATGGCCTACTCCTGCTCCTATCTTCTATGTTTCTATGTTTGTCAATGGGGGCGTGATGGAGGCGGGACTCCCACTTTTTGGGTTGTAGTCCTGCCTCCGTCGATTTGTGGCCAACCCTCGCGATTTTCCCTTGATTGACTTTGTTGAGCCCGCCCAGTGGGCTCAGCAGGCCAATTAAGGGACACCCGGTTACAGGTGACGTCAGGGATTGACATTGTCAAAAGCTCTTGACAGATGAAATATCAGTGTTTGACAGCTGTTTGAAGCTGTCAAACACTGACAATCTGTACACTAAGTTAATTCCTTCCTCTCAGGCTGATTTAGAAATCTCCAGAACAGAAAGCAGAATGCTGCAACTTTTGACAGCTCGCGGCCATTCTGCTTTCTGTGCAGGTGAGATGAGGGACTCCAGAGACCTGAAGGAAGGAAGCCTGCATTAGTAAGTAAAGGCAAGTAAAACTTCTTTAAACACTTTACACACACCAAACACACTTACCTCTGCACTCATGCACCCATCACTCACCTGAACACCGGACATCTCGAACCCTCCCAGCCCTTCAGCCCGACTCGCTAACTTGGCGTGGTTTGGAGCTGTCAGGCAGCCCACACTTCAGGGCTAAAAATAGGGATTAGGCCAAAAACTGCCTGTTAACTGGTAGTTAATTGGCACTAATCCCCTTCCCGCCTCGGGGAGGCGGGTCCCAGCACAGGTCGGGTACCCGCCTCCTGGGAAACGGGCATGGAGGCGGGAAGGGTTCGTGCCCCCCGATTCTGCAATTCTCCCCCCACTCCCGCCTCCAAGGGGCTTGGAAATTCGAGCCCGAAGAGCGTAAAGCTAGTGCGGAAAGTCTAGAATTCACCTCAGAAAAAAAATAATGGGGGGGTGAAAGCATTTTACAGACATCTATATACTTGCCCAATATTCAAAAAGATGGTTTTATGCTCAAAAATTACTTGTTACACATACATTGGTACACTGAGAAATTAGTTAAAATTTCTAATGTTAGAGCACAGGTCCCAATAGTTTTAACCACCACTGAATTACCAGAGTAGTCCCGGTTTGGATCGCTGGAATTTTCTTCGCCCAGGGTACACGACTCAAACCTTGAACACAGGTTGAATGTGCGAGATCACAGGTGGTATTTGCAGGGCAGCAGTGCAGAAAATCTGAACAACAAACCGCCTGTGACAGAAAGAAAAGATAAGAGTGGGAGATGAGCAAGTGGAAAATACAACAGCTTAATGTTTTCTATGTAAACTGTCATGTTTAAAAAGTAAACAATTCAATCCATGTCAAACTACCAGTCCATTATAAAATTACAACCAGTCAAATGTTCAAAGCAGAATATTCACTTGCGCATTCATAAATACTATTAAAATTCAACCTCACACAGCTACTTAAACAGAAAGCAGCTCAAACCAAACCATATTGCATTTAATTTAGTTGTTGTAGTTGCATAGGCTAGAATAATGCAGGAAGGCAATATGAAAACTGTACTTTACAAGTATGCAACATAGAAACAGGCGTAGGCCAGTTAGTCCCTCGAGCCTGTTCCACCA
This sequence comes from Somniosus microcephalus, assembly GCF_052327205.1. NCBI lineage: Eukaryota > Metazoa > Chordata > Chondrichthyes > Squaliformes > Somniosidae > Somniosus > Somniosus microcephalus. Next base: position 12,677,611 of record NC_141010.1, read on the forward strand.
TTCATTGAGATCATGGCTGATCTGTGGCCTAAACTTCATATGCAGTACCCGCCTTTGCCCCACATCCCTTAATACCGTTGATAGAAACTAACCATTGATCTAGCATCAATTGCCATTTAAGGAAGAGAGTTCCAAACTTCTACCACCCTTTGCGTGTAGAAGTGTTTCTAGAAAGGCCTGGCTCTAATTTTTAGACGATGTCCCCTGGTCCTAGACTCCCCAACCAGCGGAAAGTGTTTCTCTCTATCTACCCCATCAGTTCCCCTTAATATCTTGAAAACTTCGATCAAATCACCCCTTAACCTTCTGAATTCTAGGGAATTCAACCCTAATAGGAACAAATGGTGTTCCATACTTCCTTTGATTAGAGCTTAAATTCCACATATAGATCACTACTACCCATCTGGATAGCCTCGAGGACACTGTCACTTTAAAAAGATTTACGTCACAGTGGGACCGTTTGGATCAGATGCCAACTGTGTGCAGGACTTCATTCGAAGCGGCACTTTAGCTCCAACCAGAAGCGAGGACACCAACAATTGAGAAAAGTTAGATACACAAAAAACTTGAGATTCAAAACCAAAGGAGGCATTAGATACCTGCCAAAGGAGTTCAATTTTGTATGCACCTTTCAAGAACATGGATCCATTAGGTGTTCAACTGAATTTCCTGCCTCAGGTCAGCAAACCGAAACAGATGTCCTATGAACACTAAGCCGAGCAATGTGCCTTGTGCCCATCAGAAAAGTTAGAATATCACACCCGATGGGTTACAGTCATAGTCCTGGCATCAGCGAACCATTTTTAGTTATTATAGGCTCTTTTAGGATCAGTATGTTAAAGTTTCCACCACTGTAGATCTGCTTGGTTAGGCCAGCCCCCTCAAGTTGGCAAATTAAGGATCTAGGAAATGCTGTACCACATCTAACCAGTGGCGGTTCCTGAATGTAAAAGTGCTCAGATGGAGAAAAAGCCCAAGAACCAGCTTTTCTTTGACCATCAGGGAGGGTTTACTGAGGTGACCGGTTGCCCCTGCATGAATCTTATGACTGACCCTTGGTACAAGAGAACTAAGGAATGCAACACAGAAACAGGCCATTCAGCCCAACCAGTCCGTGCCGGCATTTACGTTCCACTTGAGCCTCCTCCAGTCTTTCCTCATCTAACTATCAGCACAACCCTCTATTCTCTTCTCCCTCATATGCTTATCTAGCCTCCCCTTAAATGCATCTACACTCCGTGGTAGCGAGTTCCACATTCTCACCACCCTCTGGGTAAAGAAGTTTCTTCTGAATTCCCTATTGGATTTGTTGGTGACTATCTTATATTGATGGCCTCTAGTTATGCTCTTCCCCACAAGTGGAAACATTATCTCTATCTACTCTAGCAAAACCGTTTATAATTTTAAATACCCCTATTAGGTCACCCCTCAGCTGTCTTTTTTCCCCCCAAGTGAAGAGACACCCAGCCTGTTCACCCTTTCTTGATATGTATACACTCTCATTTCTGGTATCACCCTTGTGAATCTTCTCGGCACCCTCTCTGGTGCCTCTATCCTTTCTATAATATGGCAAACAGAATTGTACGCAGTACTCCAAGTGTGGTCTAACCAAGGTTCGATACAAGTTTAGCATAACTTCACTACTTTTCAATTCTATCCCTCTAGAAATAAACCCTAGTGCTTGGTTTGCTTTTTTATGGCCGTTAACCTGTGTCGCTACTTTTAGTGATTTGTGTATTTGTACTCCGAGATCCCTTTGCTCCTCTACCCCACCCAGACTCACTCGCCAAGTGATAAATGACCTCCCTATTCTTCCTGCCAAAATGTAATCCCTCATTTATCGGTGTTGAAATTCATTTGCCAATTATATGCCCATTCTGCAAGTTTATTAATGTCCTCCTGTAATTTGTTGCATTTCTCCTCAGTATTGACTATCCCCCCCCCAATTTGGTGTCATCTGCAAATTTAGAAATTGTTTTTGATTCCAAAGTCTAAATCGTTAATACAAATTGTGAACAACAGTGGTCCCAGCACTGATCCTTGTGAAACACCACTACCCATCTTCTGCCACTGAATAAGCAACCCTTGACCCTTACTCTCTGCTTTTGGTCTTGAAGCCAGCTAGCTATCCAATCTGCTACTTGTCCGGACTCTGCATTCGGTGACCTTATTCATTAGTCTATTATGTGGTACTGGTTGGGCTAATTGGCCTGCTTCTGTGCTGTATATCCTATGTATTATTGATAGGAAGTGCTAAGGAGTCAATCACAAGGACATACTGTAGGTACTACAGTTGGAGAAGGGTATCACTAAGGATGGGGTCTTTGTGAACAATCAGATGTGACGAAAGCAGGGCTCAGTCATGCTTCAAACAGGTAAAACATCTGTAGCGTATCATTTGAGACTGAGAAATGAGAATTTAAAACTAACTTCAGTTAGCTGTGCACGAGACAGAGCTCTTTTATCATTGTTAAGGAGAAGAAGAAAAATCACCACGAGACAATCTGACCCATTTCCCCTGGCCTGGGGGTGGTTGGGCGGGGTGGGGGGGGGGGGGGTTAAGTCCAAAACAATGGGGCATAGCCTTCAAATTAGAGCAAGGCCATTTAGGTGAAGTCAGGAAGCACTTTTTCCAAATGAACAGCAGAGTCTGAACCAGGAAGTGCAAGTTAGAAGTGAATTCAATGTCAAATCAGGTACAGGAAGAGAAAGAGGGAATGAAAAATTGGATGAAAGAGAGAAAGTGTTAAAAAAAATCTCCAACAATTAAAAGCTGAAGGAATGAGACTCCACACTTGTAATAGTTAATGTTCTCTTCCAGAGGTGTTGTTTGGCAGTAATTAACACTTAGCACGCCATTAAAAAGGGTACTTAGACTGAAATGGACAAACCCTAACTGTCTGGAGAGTTTAGTTTGCATCTACTATGCAAGTACAGGAACTTCACGCCGTTCAATGCATTTGAATAGAGAGTCAGACAGAGATAGATATCGTTTTCGGAAAGCTAACGGCAGAGTGGCAGAGCTCGGGAAAACAACTTCTGGATTCTCGAGTTCAACTGCGCATCTGCCCTTGCCCGAAGTTACTGTGAGAGTTGCGCATATAACGGCGAGCACCATTAGCCTTGCCATTATTTTGACAGGAAAATCTGGGCCATTATATTTTAAGGGCTGAAACAGCAAGGGTGTCTCACTTTAGTTAAAATTGCTTCAGGCCTCAGCAGGCTTGAGATCCAGACTGGGTGTGTCAGACTTCTCACTATGTCCTGCCAGTACTTTGTATAAATGTTTTTAACTGCGTGTTGAAACCTGTTTTTGGAAGTTCCAGAAAGTTGTGTAAAAGGCAGTTGGGGGGGTTTCCCCACAGAGAATTTCAGTTTGTGATTTAACTGTTTCCAGCAGAGGCAACTAAGAGACTCTGGACACAGCGCATCAGAAACTAAGCTCAAAAAAGTATTGGAATGAACTTCTAAAAGATTCAGTACTTTTGAGTTTTAAACAATTTATGGAGCAAGTCAAGGACTGTACAGCTAGTTTCTTGCTATGTGTTTTCTGCTTCTGTATAGTTCTCATTTATAAATAAATTTGACTATTAGTTTTAACTTGAGGACGCGGTCTGATCAGGTGATATTCACCGCCCTTTTGGAGCAGACTGGAGAATGCAATGGACAGAGTACCCAGTGACTGGCATGCAATACCTTTTGTCAGAGATAAGGCTGCAAGTTTCAGTTCTGGAGAGATATGGCTTTATTTAGGGAAATTGCCTCATTGTCGTGAACGAGTTATCGGAGAAAGCCTGAATTGTAATATCAACATGCCGATTAGGAGGCCGAATGGGAAAATCTTGTATTACAGGAAACTGTGTGATATCTGGCACGGACGGGACCGGCGTGTTGTCAATCTATCAAAACTGCCGGACATACAAAGTTAATGTTGAAGCATACAGAGGTTTTCATCTCCGTATCTGACAACAAACACTGTTGCTTAGCAACAGCTTCAAACAGTCGGCCCGTACCTTGGAAGCGTCTCTGTAGCTTAGCAACAGCTTCAGAGAGACTTTCCAAAGCTTGACTGTTGGGGGAAAAAAAAAAGCCACGAGAAGAAAAACAACCTAACAGAACAGCTCCTGATTTCTGCCGGTAGATCGAGGGTTCCAGACATACAACCTCCGGATAAACCAAAGTTCTCCTGTAGTAGGAATAAGTCTTGTGCTTTCCTGGCCAAAAGGCACATTGCATGAGAAAACAGAAGTTCTTTGCACATCAAGAGCCCATATTTTCTCAGGTTGAATTTCCTAACAAAGTTTCACCCATGAATCCTTCAGCGCCTCATCATGTGAAGGGTGTTGTCTATGGAGTGTCTCACCCTGCAAACAAAAGGTTCAATTGTCTTAAAAGCCATCAGATATGGTTCTTCCACCGATAGATGTCTCAGCAGCGAGTCATTACTGGGGTGTCGGGCAGCAGCTGCAGCATCCTCGTCTGGGTCTTTGTTGTGGCCCTTGCCTGGAATTGTTCATTTGGGAACAAAGCTTTCTCTGGCACATAACGTGGTGTCAGCTCTTTTGTTTCAGGAGCCAGACCCAAAATAGGTTTTAAGCTTCACTGGCACTTACTGAAGCTTTCCGAAGTAGCTTCTACTCAGTTAGCAGATGCCAGGGGAAGGGGGGGGGGGGGGGGGGGTGGGGGCAGTGGGGAGGGAGAAGTGTGGTTTTCCAGAAGCCAGGTGTCTGAGGCTACAGGGAAATTGGATATGTTAAAGTTAAATATATCCTTAGTGCACTAAGCTGCAGATCTGACCCCAGTTCTCTTGGGTCACAAGAGGATGCCATTAGTGATGAGACACAAGTTAGCTGGTAAGTCATCTCCAGGAGAGGCAAAGTTATCTTAACCCACACATTTCATCTTTCCCAGATCTCAAATCAAAAAAGCAGCCTCCACATAAACAAGCAGTGCCACTGATATTTGTAGTTGCAGGGATGGAAAAAATTGAGCAAATGTGCTTTTTAAGTCATTCATAGGATGTGGGCGTCGCTGGCAAGGCTAGCATTTATTGTCCATCCCCAATTGCCCTCGAGTGGTGGTGAGCCGCCTTCTTGAACAGCCGCAAACCATTTGGTCAATATGCTCCCACCGTGCAGTTAGGGAGGGAGTTCCAGGATTTTAACCCAGTGACGATGAAGGAACAGCGATATATTTCCAAGTCAGGATGGTGTGCGACTTGGAGGGGAACTTGCAGGTGATGGTGTCCCCATGCGCCTGCTACCCTTGTCCTTCTAGGGTGGTAGAGGTCGCGGGTTTGGGAGGTGCTGTCGAAGAAGCCGTGGCGAGTTGCTGCAGTGCATCGTGTAGATGGTACACACTGCAGCCACGGTACGCCGGTGGTGGAGGGAGTGAATGTTTAAGGTGGTGGATGGGGTGCCAATGAAGCAGGCTGCTTAGTCCTGGATGGTATTGAGCTTCTTGCGTGTTTTTGGAGTTGCACTCATCCAGACGAGTGGAAGGTATTCCATTACACTCCTGACTTGTGCCTTGTAGATGGTGGAAAGGCTTTGGGAGTAAGGTGGTGAGACACTCGCCGCAGAATACCCAGCCTCTCAAATGCACTTGTGGTGACAACTGGACCAGCCACATAAATGATAAGTTTCTGGTCAATGGTGACCCCCAGGATGCTGATGGTGGGGGATTAGGTGATGGTAATGCCGTTGAATGTCAAGGGGCGGTCGTTAGACTCTCCCTTGTTGGATAGTCATTGCCTGGCACTTGTGTGGTGCGAATGTTACTTGCCACTTAACAGCCCAAGCCTGAATGTCGTCCAGGTCTTGCTGCATGCGGGCACGGATTGCTTTATCTGAGGAGTTGCGAATGGAACTGAACACCATGCAGTCATCAGCAAACATCCCTACTTCTGACCTTATGTTGGAGGGAAGGTCATTGATGAAGCAGCTGAAGATGTTTGGGCCTAGGACACTGCCCTGAGGAACTCCTGCAGTGATGTCCTAGGGCTGAGATGATTGGCCTCCAACAACCACAACCATCTTCATTGGCTGGAGTCATACCTAGCACAAAAGGAAGTGTTTTCCCCGATTCCCACTGACTTTAATTTTACTAGGGCTCCTTGAGGCCACACTCAGTCAAATGCTGCCTTGATGTCAAGGGCAGTCACTCTCGTCTCACCGGTCTATCAATGTTGTCTATACAGACTTCCAAGAGATATTTCATAACATTCCACACAAGAGATTATTAGCAAAGATAAAAGTGCACGGAACATAGAAGATAGGAGCAGGAGTAGGCCATTCGGCCCCTCGAGCCTGCTCCGCCATTCAATGAGATCATGGCTGATCATCCAAATTCAGTACCCTGTCCCTGCCTTCTCCCCATATCCCTTTAGCCTTAAGAAATATATCTAACTCCTTCTTGAATATATTTAATGAATTGGCCTCAACTGCCTTCTGTGGTAGAGAATTCCACAGGTTCACCACTCGCTGGGTGAAGAAATTCCTCCTCATCTGTCCTAAATGGCTTACCCCTTATCCTTAGACTGTGACCCCTGGTTCTGGACTCCCCAGCCATTGGTAACATCCTTCCTGCATCCAGTCTGTCCAGCCCTGTTAGAATTTTCTAAGTTTCAATGAGATACCCTCTCATTCTTCTAAACTCCAGCGAGTATAAGCCCAATCGACCCAATCTCTCCTCATAAGTCATTCCTGCCATCCCAGGCATCAGTCTGGTGAATCTTCGCTGCACTCCCTCCATGGCAAGAACATCCTTCCTCAGATAAGGCGACCAAAACTGCACACAATACTCAAGGTGTGGTCTCACCAAGGCCCTGTACAACTGCAGCAAGACATCCTTGTTCTTGTACTCGAACCCTCTCGCTACGAAGGCCAACTGGAGATAGCCTTGTAACGTGGGATAAAGGGAATATACTCTGCCATGCAGGATGAGAGAAGTGGCATTTCCCTTGTAGCCATACTGGGGCAAGAAAAATTAACAAAAGCAAAATGCTGCAGATGCTGGAAATCGGAAATAAAAAACAGAAAGTGCTGGAAATACTCAGCATCTGTGGAGAGAGAAAAAGCGTTAACCTTTGGTCGATGAGCTTTCGTCAGAACGTTCTGATGAAAGGTCATCGACCTGAAACGTTAACTCGCTTTCTCTCTTCACAGATGCAGCCTGACCTGCTGAGTATTTAAGATAAATTAACAGTGGCTCTATGCAAAAACAAAACCAACATATGGTACAAGCATATCAGACTAATTTGGAGACTGGCAAATACCCTAAAGGATCACCATCAATGATTCGCTTATAATATAATTGGGTACAACCTACATTAGGCACAGGGCAGCAGGCATATCCGCTATCAACCTTCTTACAGCAGGTGTTTTCATCTGGGCAAGTAGACCCATCTGGACAATGGATAGCTGAAGCCAGGCTAGTGGCCAGCCACAGAACCACAAACGTCTGAATCATGACCTGAAAGAGAACAGAATAGTACATCACTCAAGTGGGTAGAAAGTAAGCCAAGGCATGTTAATGAAAGCCAGTTCCTCCTCCTGCTGTGTAAACAGAATGTTCGGCGTTGTATACAGCTTCCCCAAGGACCAGCACAGCGCGAGTGTGACCTGCAACAGCATGAACTAGTCTAATTTAAATGAGCACCTTCACTCAATGACCAGCACACAGACGATAGGATATCAAATAGATTTAAAAGCCTTCTCAATTAGTCTCGGGTGTCTCATTATAAATATGAACCCTAAAGTCGGGTTGAAACTTTAACCAGCGTTATGGATCCCTATTCAATCTTAATTAATCCTGGTTAATAAGAATCTAGTCATTTGTTTGGGGAGTTCAGTGAAGATATACAATAACCAATGAAATAGCAAGAGCTGAAAACCAAACTTCAAGGGCTATGTCTTTAAAAATCAAGGAAACAGGAAAGTTAAAGAATACAGAAAAAGCAAAGGGGGCCCCCAATGGCTCAGCGAGGTTAGCTACTGAACAGCTGAGCCAATCAGAACAGGAAGATCCAACGCTCAAATCAACAGCCTGCACTGAATTAGGTGATCTCAGCAGTGGTGATGGTTGGCATGGCACAGTTAGTCTCACCAACCCATGGTTTGGGTTGGTGGGGCAGGGGCGAAGAGAGAGAGAAGCCAGGATTCCAGCTATCCAGAGGCCCCTGTTGGTAAATGCACAAATGTGGGCGGTGGCCGAGAGCAGGTGCCGCGGCTCAGCTGTGACGCCTTTCAAACTCAAATTGCCATTCGGGCTCCTACGTGAAAAATGGCCACTGGGATCAGAGGGGAGGGTGGAGATGCTGGAGGGCTGTTGGCCCTTGTGAAACCAACTGGCAAAAATCAGAAGACGAGGAAGGATTTCTTCATTTAAAAAAAAGTTGAAGACCAAAATAATGAAATAAAATTACTTATTTAGGTGTGTAACAAAGGGAAACAGCAGCAAGCACACAAGACTGCATTTGAGAACCATTTTTGTTTGTGTATAGCATTACAGTATTTGGGTTTCCTGCCATTGAAGTTCACTTTGACATGAGCAGAGTCTCCACTAGGCAAAAAGTGTCAACAGTAAACAATGTTTCGCAAATCATTGCTTTTAAAAAAAGACAACCATCATTTTTTTTTGGGAGATGCGCAGCATCTAAAAGGGGAAAGCTAGTTTAATGTGTCAAGTGGAGCCTTCTACCAGAATTCAGGCGAGTGAAAAATGACACTTTAAAACTTGAAGTGTAGGTGCAATGTAACAGAGCCACCATTGTTAGGCAATGAATAAGGAAGTGACGATATCTTTTGCTTTGTGTTTAGTTTCCTAATGCAGAGTAAACACTGACATACAGCACAGTATTATACTGTGGAGAGAAGATTGGCTTACACACATTCATACTCGCTGACCAGCTGGGCTGTAACATTAGCTACCAAGATGGCATCTGTCCGAACTGATCAAAAGGCATTTTGGCACATTGTGAAATAGTCTGATCATTTATACTAGGATTTTTTTATTTTTTTTTTTTAATTTAAATACAGTTCAGAGAGACTTAGCACATGTGTAAGCAATATAGGTTAGAGATCTTAAACAGTGAGTGGACTTCCAGAGACTCACGTTCAGGTACACAGGAATAATCGGGAGTTGTGTCAGCCGTGGCTCAGTGGGCAGCACCCTCACCTCCGAGTCAGAAGGTTGCGGGTTCAAGTCCCACACCAGAGACTGGAGCACAAAAATCTAGGCCGACACTCCAGTGCAGTACTGAGGGAGCGCCGCCGCACTGTTAGGAGGTGGCGTCTTTTGAATGAGATGTTAAACCGAGGCCCCGTCTGCTCTCAGGTGGACGAGAAAGAACCCACGGTACTATTTCAAAGAGCAGGGGAGTTATCCTCAATATTTATCCCTCAATCAACATCACTAAAACAGATTATCTGATCATTATCACATTGCCGTTTGTGGGAGCTTGCTGTGCGCAAATTGGCTGCTGTGTTTCCTACATTACAACAGTGACTACACTTCAAAAATTACTTCATTGGCTGTAAAGTGCTTTGGGACGACCGGTGGTAGTGAAAGGCGCTACAGAAATGGAAGTCCGTCTTTTCTTTTTTGTAGGCGTTTGAAGTGGCAGGTAATGGAGCAGGGACTGCAGCAAGCACACAAAACTGGAGCGGACACAACATGTCAAAGAATTCGAAGGTGGCTCCCCCTATGGTTAGCGAGTAGCTGAGCCAAACAGACCTGCCAGGTTCCAGATGGCCACAGGAGGTGGCCATTCGGCCCATCAGGCATGATCTTTGAAAGAGCTCGCCAAGAAGTCCCACTTCCAGGCTTCTTCTCCGCAGTCTTGCAATTTTTTTATTTTCCAAGTGTTTATCCAATTCCCTATTGAAAGTTACTATTGAATCTGCTTCCACCACCCTTTCAGGCAGCACATTCCAGATCAGAACAGCTCACTGCGTATCATCTCCCCCCCCCGGCTCTTTTGGCAATTATCTTAAATCCGTGTCTTCTGTTTACCAACCCTCCTGCCACTGGAAACAGTTTCTCCTTATTTATTCTATCAAAACCCCTCAATTTTGAACACCTCTCTTAAAACTCCCCTTAACTTTCTTTGGTCCAAGGAGAACAATCCCAGTTTCTGCAGTCTTTCCACATAACTGAAGTCTCTCAACCCTGGTACCATTCTAGTAAATCTCCCCTGCACCCTCTCCAACCTCCCTAAAGTGCGGTGCCCAGAATTGGACACAATACTCCAGCTGGGGACTAACCAGTGATTTAGAAACCTTTAGCATAACTTTCTTGCTTTTGTACTCTATGCCTCTATTTATAAAGCCTGCTTTTTAAAAAAAAAAATAAAGAAACAGCATCAACTTGTCCTGCCACCTTCAAAGATGTGTGTATATGAACCCCCAGATCTTGCTGTTCCTGCACCCAGTTTAAAATTATACCATTTAGTTTAGATTGCCCCTCTCATTTTTCCTTCCAAAATGCATCACTTCACTGCATTAAATTTCATCTGCCATGTGCCTACCCATTTCACCAGTGTGTCTGAGCCTTTGGTTTGTGTTAAGTTTGCTGATCTCAATCTGGGTGACAGTAGCGGTGTTATAATCAACCCAGCCGAAAGAGAAGTCAAATTTGCAGTTTCAAGGCCGTGGTACAAACAGGAAGCAATACCAGAAACCAGGATCATAAACCAACTACTTCTCCAATAGCACTGGTTAGGCACCGAAAATCCCCTCCAGTGAAAGGTATCGGGTTACAGGTCAGGCTTTTCAAACATCACTGCTCGACAACAGTTTGCATAACCAGACCATGGCCTTTGTAATCTGAATTCAGTACCTTTCACTTCTTGCGCTCAAGATAACACAGCCCATAATAACAATAGGCAAACAAGCATACTGCCTTATAATTCTCCCGACATTTTGCAACATCAGGTATCACAAAATAATCACGCTAAACCAGGTGTGTATAGGGGAGTAGTCATCAAATTGATGTACATAAATATTTGCCCAATATCTTAACACAGGAGAGTGGTGTCTGCCCGTTATACACTCAAAAGTTATAGAGCGTACCTACACATATGTTATATCAAAAGAAAGCTGATGATCATAGGCATATTTACTTTTTGGTCAGACAGAAATTGTTCGGACAGGATACAAAAAACGTTCAAAAATCCGCTCATTAGCGGTTGACCAATCCTACCGCTCATTAGCGTGGAGTGACATGATGGTTGACAATCCTACAGTTCAGCGACCTGATGGTTGACCAATCAGTGAGTCACGGGCGGGACCTAATCCTGCAGCCTCCCGAAACGTTGCCGCCATTTTCCCCCCCTGCTTTTACCAGCTGCGGCAGCCTGCCGGAGCAGGTGGTGAGTTGTGGTCACTCGGGCCCATGGGGTCACTCGGGCCGGGCCTGACAACCGCGCGGCCTGAGACACAGAGCGGGGGAGCGGCAGCGGCCGGCCGTCAACCACGCGGCCTGAGACACAGAGCGGGGGAGCGGCAGCGGCCAGCCGTCAACTGCGCAGCCCTCTAAACTGCCCTGGCAATGCCGGGCCCCCCCCAGCTAGTATAAAATATCTTTGAACAGTCTGCCAGAAATTAGTTTACTCTTTCTCCAGACTAACTCATAGTCCAGGTGGGTCAACATGGTACCTGAGCTTAGAGCCACCTTCAGTAATAGTACATGTCTTCAGTTACATTACAACAGTGGCTTCACTTCAAAAGGACTTCATTGACCGTAAAGCCCGAGGTCCTGAAAGAGGCTATAGAAATGCAAGTCGCCTTTCTTTCTCTGTAGGACCACTTGGTTCAGACATCATTTATAGATGAAATATGTTCAGAGCTGCTGGAATGCTGTAGCATTTTCCGATAATAACCTGACCCCGGGAGAGCAAGGCCTCGTCTCCTCTGACCCCACGAGAGAATGGCCCCGTTGCTCAGTCTTAGTTTAAGGGCGCTGGTCAATAGCACCTACTTCTGCTTGCCCCACTTCTATTAACTCCCATGTACGATATAGAACTTCCACCACAGCAGCACAACATTTAAAAAAATTTTTTTTATAAAGTCTTGGCAGTTAATCCTACCTGTAACTGGGGCAACACACCTATGAAGTGCACAAGGTGTTTTTACCAATGTCACTACTGTAGTAAATCTTCAGGCCCCATCAGGACCGATTCAATTTCTGGAATGTGGCCAATGTACTTTCATTTCAAAAGCATGACCATAAGCTCATACAAACCTGAAGGTGCAGTTAAACAAGGAGTACGTTTGGCTTTCAGTACTTAGCACGTACTGCCAATAGCCTTTGACCTGTTCATGGTACTAAGCACCCGTAGACACGCAAACACTTTATTGGGAGTCAGAGGATGCAGATCACCTATCAGGTCATTTACTTTCTCTAATCTGTAGAGAATTGTGTCGTGTTGTCCTTCTTAGAAGCACCTCCAACAACCCCTAAAAAGTGTCTTTAAAAGACATATTATCCCCAAATATATCATTTCCTGCACTTTTTTCTTGATGTGCTTCCATACACTATAAAAAACACAGAATAAGTGTTGCTTAAACTGACGTATTGCCTGTCTACCTCGTGCACACGCTGCGTGGGCCGAGTTCGTCTGAAAACAGTGAGCTTGGCTACAAAACTACAGCGTGCTTCCAGCCAATAGCTATTTGGTTTGAGCGATTCCAAATGCCCCCCAGCCAAGAAACTAGCTTTGCTTTCTATAACAAATCAATTACGTCACTCTTTACAATCCTGGGTCAACAGGACACAATGCTATCTCCCTCCCCACAGTCCAGTCCATTTTTTAAATGGTCAACATGCTGCTTCCAGGGCCCTTTCTGACTCAATAATCTGCCCCTGTAATAAAACAATCTGATGGCTCGGGTTCCACTTCCTGATCAGTGTTTTTAGCCTAATGTCACATGGTGTTTCGTACTGCATCAGTCTGCTGAACCAGTTCTATTTAGCTCACATTCTCTAGGCTTCCTTGTACAGCTATTTACTGAATGACCTGGTGCATGGAATTTACTATCTCGCAACCAGCCTCTTGGCCCTTCTACCCTGGGCAGTCTGGTGTCCTCTCAGGTTGGGGAAGCACTTGGCCCTAGACATTACTCACCTCTCTTGGGCTGTGGACACATTCTTTGTTCCTAACATGCCACGAATGCAGGCATTTCCAAACTAATTAGTAAAGTCAACGGTAACTACAAGCCATCTTGAACCCAATTAGCATCAGCTAGTTATTTTTGTCTACTTCAAAAATAAAGAGCACCAATTTCGCAATGTGAGACAGTATCTATGATAGTTCTCAAATATATGGAGTTCAGGATACATTAAATAGCACACAGACCAAAAACACCATCAGTGTAAATCACTCAAGACCTCAGGCAAAAATCAAATCTTTGCTTCTGTGAGATCCCACGTTGCAATGAAAAAAGTCATCCACCATGAAACTACTATAGAAAAAAGACAAGATAACCCTTCAAACAATCCTGACAGCATTACTAGATTGTTTTAATGATAAGCAGAAGCTATTGTTAACAGAGGAACAGGTGGAGGCCATTTAGCCCCTCGGATCTATTCCGCCATTCATTGAAGTCATGGCTGATCAGTGACCTAACTCCATATACCCACCTTTGCCCCGTATCCCTTAATACCTTTGGTTAACAAAAATCTATCGATCTCAGCTTGAAAATTAACAAATGACCAAATATCAATTGCCGTTTGCGGAAGAGAGTTCCAAACTTCTACCATCCTTTGTGTGTAGAAGTATTTCCTAACTGGACTCCTGAAAGGTCTGGCTCTAATTTTTAGGCTATGCCCTCTAGTCCCAAACTCCCCAACCAGCGGGAATAGTTTCTCTCTATCTACCCTATCAGTTCCCCTTAATATATCTTAAGCTTCAATTAAATCACCCCTTAACCTTCTAAATTCCAAGGAATACAACCTTAGTTTGTGTAATCTCTCCTCTTAATTTAATCCTTGGAGTCCAGGTATCATTCTGGTAAATCTACGCTGTACTCCCTCAAAGGCCAAGTGCCAACACAAGTCCCAGTTCTTTTAACTGCACAAAACAGCTAGATAAGTGACAAGTATAGATATCTGATAGAAGCAGGGTCTCCTCGCCAGTATTAGAGGAGCCACCCTACCTGAAGCAGAAATCAAGTTTTCAAACAAAGTAACTTACCTACTGCTCCGTAGTAAAGCTTCAACCAACTTGAGGTCTCTGTTCAGCACACCACTAACTAAAATTAGAATCCAAGTTTTCAGAAATACAAGTGGGAGTGACAGGGAGGTTCTTGAATACTCCTCCCCCAGCTAAAATTTGGTTTCTGCCACAGAGCATGCTACATAAAGCCCATAGGGAAAATACAGACCACATCATCTTTTAATCTGAGCCTGACACATTGCAGGAAGTCAGCCCACCAGGAGTCCCTAGAGCTCAAAGAAAGATCACATCCACCCCACGGCACCCTCAACATCAGCATATGGGGAGGTTACGGACATATTAGAAGCTCCATTCAAAGCCACATTATACTGGTTGCTCAAGGCACTATGAAAAGACTGATCAAACTTGCATTTATACAGCACCATTCATGTCCTCCGGGCGTCCCAAAGTACTTCACAGCTAATAAAGTACTCTTCACATGTCACTGTTAGAATGTAGGGAAATGCAGGAGCCAATCTGTGCACAGCAAGGTTCCACAAGCAGTAATAAGATAAATGACCAGATAATCAGCTAGTTGAGGAGATAAATGTTGGCCAGGAGATTGTGCCAACACAGTGGAGCTCTGCACACATGGCTGCATTTTTTTTTGTACAATGAATTATACTGGAATTTCTTTTAAAAATGAATCTTTAGGCTGAAGTTTGTTCTTTAAATATAACGTTATAGAAAGCAATTTACATCAATCCTGGGTACAGTTGCCAACTCTGGTTGGACACAGTCCTGGAGGCTTCTTCATGGCCTCTTGCCTCCAACCGCCCTACCTAGTCAAACGGTCTCCCCCCACCTCCAATATTTATATAGAAGTAAAACAAAATAAAAAGTAAAGAAAATGAAAAATATATATTTTTTTAATGCTGCTATGATTTTTCTCCTGGATTGCTGGCAGCAATGTCCCAGAGATTAATCTTTAATTCTTGGAGACTCCAGGATGGTTGGGAACTAACTTTGGCTTAAATGCAGACAAGTTTACTATTTTCTTTACAGCAAAGTGTGCATTGTTACCATGGATACTAGGTACTTATAATTAGAATAAAACTCAGTATGTGCATGGCGAAGTATAAGATATCGCCGATACATAAACAGAATTTTTTCAATCCCTGTCTGACCCCAGTGTCGCTCTGATATTTTTTTTGTCTTCAAGCTTCACTGCTCCCTATATTTCTCTTCCTCCTTAAAAAAACCAGGGGCCAGAAATATAAGATAGTCATCAATAAATGCCAGAGAGAATCAGGAGAAACTTCTTTACCCAAAGAGTGGTGAGATCTGGGGGTCCTGGTGCATGAAACACAAAAAGTTAGTATGCAGGTGCAGCAGGTGATCAGGAAGGCCAATGAAATCTTGGCTTTTATTGCAAGGGGGATGGAGTATAAAAACAGGGAAGTCTTGCTGCAGTTATACAGGGTATTGGTTTGACTACACCTGGAATACTGCGTGCAGTTTTGGTTTCCATATTTAAGAAAAGATATACTTGCTCTCGAGGCGGTTCACTCGGTTGATTCCGGAGATGAGGGGGTTGACGTATGAGGAAAGGTTGAGTAGGTTGGAACTCTACTCATTGGAATTCAGAAGAATGAGAGGCGATCTTATCGAAACATACAAGATTGTGAGGGGGCTTGATCAGGTGGATGCGGTGAGGATGTTTCCACTGATGGGTGAGACTAGAACTAGGGGGCACAGTCTAAGAATAAGGGGCTGCCCTTTCAAAACTGAGATGAGGAGAAACTTCTTCACTCAGAGGGTAGTAAATCTATGGAATTTGCTACCCCAGAGAGCTGCGGAAGTTGCAACATTAAATAAATTTAAAATGGAGATAGACAGTTTCCTAGCAGATAAGGGAATTAGGGGTTACGGGGAGAGGGCAGGGAAGTGGACGTGAGTCTAGATTCAGATCAGCCATGATCCTATTGAATGGCGGAACAGGCCTGAGGGGCCATATGGCCTACTCCTGCTCCTACTTATGTTCTTATGAGAATGCGGAGCTCACTACCACAATGAGAAGTTAAGGTGAACAGCATAGAGGCATTCAAGGGGAAGCTAGATAAACACGAGAGAGAAAGGAATAGAAGGTTATGCTGATGGGGTTAGAAGAGGAGGGGATGGAGGAAGCTCGTGTGGAGCATAAAAACCAGCAGACTAGTTGGGCCAAACTGCCTGTTTCTGTGCTATAAATTCTATGTACAATCTCCATTCTTCAACCTCCGCATATTTGAAACCCAAATAAGCACATTCTCCTGCTCGTGGTTTAGTTTGTCAGACACTGTCCATGGCTTTAGATTCTGCCAGGTGTTTGACTAAATTTTCTGCCAGTGCCAAGAGGTATAAATGCAATAATGGTCACATGAAGCAACAAGTACTGGAGAGGAGTGACAATAATGGGACCTCGGAGTTTAAATTCAGGATCGTACCACCAGAAGACAAATCATTTCTACTCAGCGTTGTAAGCGTCAAGTGTGGAATCTTTTCCAAATGTCAGCAAGGCATCCACTACTGAGGAACGAGACACTGAAGCTAAAACAGGCCTGCTGAAGAGCCCCAATGCCAAACACTAACACTATTATACCTTCAAGCAGAGTCAGGTACAATTGATAGGTAAATAAAGTGAGCAATGCTGAATTCCAAACGGTCAAATAACCCAGCCTTAGGTAAATTACCAGAAATAGCTCTGCTTATATCTTGTGTTCTAGAAGTGACTGAAATAGTCACCTTACCCTGTTCAACCCTTCTTACTTCTCCTTTGCAATCCTCATTGACTACCACCCACCTGTGTTTGACTAGGTAGGGCAGTTGAAGGCAAGTCTCCACTACCAACAGTCTCCTTAAAACCCCCTCGCCTGTTCCCTCCAATCACACCAACAGAAAATACGAGGAGCTCATGGACTTAGTCACTAAGATAGAGACCATCCGTTCAGCTGCTTCCACCCAACCTTCCCGTTGCGCATCAAGCCAAACCTCTCCCAGTGTCGCCTCTCCCAGTGTCCCCTCGCCCTAGCCCCAAACCCATGCATTCCACTAATTTTGCTTCCATCTCCCCTCATGCCTTCAGAGCTCTTGTCCATGAGATCTGCCTCCTGCTTTCTTGACGCCATTCACACTAAACAGCTGGCCATCCAACTTCTTTTCCTGAGAGCCATACTCGCTGTCATTGTGTATCATTCTCGGTCCTTGGATACCATATCTGTTCCTTCCAAAATGCTCTCAGTACCCTCTCCCCAAAGTGTGAAATATCATCTCATCTTCAATTCCTCTCAAGTCCTTGAGCACATTGTTGCCTCCCAGATCCAAGCCCATCTTTCCTTCAATTCCATATTTTAATCTCTCCAATCAGGTTTCTGTCCATCACAACACTGAAACGGCTCGAATGCAAGTCACAAATGACATCCTGTGCCCGTAGTGCATTATCCTTCCTTGTTCTCTACACCCATCGACACCACCGTGCTCCAACACCTCTCCTCCATTGTCCAGCTCAATCATTTTTGCCAACTTAGTGTTGAGAAGAATGGCACAAATCTAGAATAAAATGCAGAAGATTTTTTTTGAAAGCAGAAGGCTCTTACATTTTAAAAGAACTTGTGGTGAGCATTTGACGTAACAAAGAGGAAGTTATGTTTTCAAATCAGACCCCCAAGATCACACTTCCTTAATTAAGGAAGTCAACTCCGCAAGATCAGAAGAACTTGCAGAACATCTGGCAATTTTGTAGCTTGTTGTTTGACTGAGAATAGCAAGACAAAAAACACACCGAATACATAAGGGAAACAAAATGGTCTGAAAACCTAACCGCATTTTCAATGCTCTGCAGCAACACACTGAAGTATCCTCTTGCTTTTCATCATCCCACAATAGACTCGGCAATAATAGATAGACCACATGAACACTATGGGCCAGTTTTGCTGTCAAAGGAACAGTGAGGCTATTAGCGCTCACCGTTATTAAAAGTGTAACTCGGACAGCGACTTCAAGCGACTGTACATGTGCAGTTAAATGTGGAAAACAGGAAATTGCTGTCCGAGTTGCCCTGCTCCTCCAGCAGCTTCGCTAGAAGGATTACCTCGCTGAAAGACTCAGCATTGAAATACATAAAACGGCGTGAAGTTGCTGTACTTGCGTGATAGATACACACTAAACTCGCCAGAAAAAGTTAGGCCTTGTCCAGTCCATTCCAGTGTAAGTACATTTTTAACAGCGTGATAAAGACAGACTTGCATTTCTATAGCGCCTTTCACGACCACCGGACATCCCAAAGTGCTTTACAGCCAATGAAGTACTTTTGAAGTGTAGTCGCTGTTGTAATGTGGGAAACGCGGCAGCCAATTTGCACACAGCAAGCTCCCACAAACAGCAATGTGGTAATGACCAAATAATCTGTTTTTGTTATGATTGAGGGATAAATATTGGCCAGGACACCAGGGATAACTTCCCTGCTCTTCCAAATAGTGCCATGGGATCTTTTACATCCACCCGAGAGAGCAGTCGGGACCTCGGTTTAACGTCTCATCCGAAAGACTGCACCTCCGACCAATGCAGTGCTGAGGGAGTGCTGCACTGAGTGTCAGCCTAGATTTATGTGCTCAAGGCCCTGGATTGGGACTTGAACCCACGACATTCTGACTCAGAGGAGAGAGTGCTGCCCACTGAGCCACAGCTGACGAGTCTTAATTACTGCACTGAAAATGAAGTTCTATTAGCATGGAATCTTATTCCTTCAGATTTTAATTATTGTTGGAGATTAAAAAAATAAAATAAAATCAGAGTTTTTTCTTTGTCTCTTATCTCTATCTTAATCCCATCTTTCTTTCTCTCCTTATTTTGCTTTCTGTACCGGATTGGACATTGAATTAAATATTCTAACCGACACTTCCTGGCTCAAGACACTGCGCTCATTAATGATTCTTCAATCTGATTGGTTAAGGAGATACACAGTTGCTTGCCCTGTTCACAGGTCCCGTGGAGGGTGCTGTGCCAAAATGGCTTTCTAATTACAGCAAGTTCCAGTGCAAAATCTCAGTCTGTGGGCAAGTGCAAGTGTAGTGCCGTTCACATGCCGCTGAGAGCTAAATCCAGTCCTATTTAAAAATAATGATTATGTCTAAAGCACAGGAAACTCTTTTTATCCGGCACCGACGGGACCGGCGTGGTGCCGGTTGATTAGAAAGTCCGGATTACAGAGAGGTATACTTACCAAGGTACGAGAGCCCCGTACACGGCCACAGGAGCCCCGGTTACCTGGCACTTGTGCGGGAGTCCCAGTTACACGGCCACAGATCCAGCAGTCCCTGTTGCACGGCCACAGGTGCAGGAACTCTGGTTACACGGCCACAGATCCAGCAGTCCCTGTTGCACGGCCACAGGTGCAGGAGTCCCTGTTGCATGTCCACAGGTGCAGGAACCCCGGTTACACGGCCACTAATATATAGTAAAACTTATCTGAACCTACTCCTGAATTTTGCCGGTTAAAAGAAATTTCCGGATATTTAGGTGCCGGTTAAATGAGTGTTTCCTATTAGTGTCCGAGTTAAGACTAACCCAATACACCAGCCCATTCAGCTGCCAGCCAAGGAATAGTCTCAGAACAGGTGTCAGCCGAGCTCAGTCGGTAGCACTTTCGCCTGAGTCAGAAGGAAGAGCTGATCAGCTATTCCTTTGTTGCATCCAGACTCAACTATTCCAATGCTCTCTTGGCCAGCCTCCCACCTCTAAACTTCAGTTCATCCAAAACTCTGCTGCCCATTATCCTAACTCACACCGAGTCCCGTTCAGCCATCATGCCTGTGCTCACCGACCACCTACATTGGTTCCCGGTTCGGCAATGCCTCGAATTTAAAATTCTCATACTTGCTTTCAAGTCGCTCCACGGTGTCAACCCTTGCTATCTCTAATCTCCTCCAGCCCTACAACCAGCCGAGATCTCTGCACTCCCTCCAATTCTGGATTCTTGCGCATCCCCGATTTCCATCACTCCACCATTAGTGGTCGTGTCTTAACTGCCGTGGCCCAAAACTCTGGAAGTCCCTTCCTGAACACCTCTGCCTATTCACCCCGCTCCCCTTCTTTAAGATGCTCCTTAAAACCTACCTCTTTTGGTCACTTGTCCTAATATCTCTTCACGTGGCTCGGTGTCAAATTTAGTTTGATAATGCTCTTGAAGTGCTTTGGGGCGTTTTACTACATTAAAGGTGCTATATAAATTCAAGCTGCTGTTTTATTTCATTGCTGTGTGTGGGAGCTTGCTGTGCACAAAATTGGCTGCGTTTCATAAATTACAAACAGTGACTGCACTTCAAAAGTACTTAACTGGCTGTAAATTGGTTTGGGACATCCTGAGGCCTTGAAAGGCAAGTCTTTATCAGCATTTTCAAGCCTGTTCCCCGATGGGATGTCATTCACATGGCAATTCTCCTCTTAAACTGCAGTCTCTTCTTATCCTACCTGTATCTAAGTTGTTTTCCAGGAATCGTAGGAGCATTTCAGTGCGGTTGCCATGTCTAAACCATGAGTGCGGCACTCCCTCAGTATTGCACTGGAGTGTCAGCCTAGCTTTTTGTGCTGAAGTCTCTGGAGTGGGACTTGAACCCACAACCTCCTGACTCAGAGGAGAGGGGGCTGCCAACTGATCCACAGCTGACACACCAACTGAAGTTTGCATAACTGGCTGTCCAATGCTTCTTTCTAATTATATGTTTTTCACTTAAACAACCTGGATCTTGCGGCAGCACATGTCAACTTTCTAATCTTGCTATTGCCATAGTTGCACTGTGTGTTGGCTCACATTGCAGATTAAAACTTCGCTTTGCGAACTAAAGCAATGGTGTTGCATCACTGTGCCTTAACAGTTGCTAGATGAGCCCCCAAAGGGCCAATATTTATCCCTCAATCAACATAACAAAAACAGATTATCTGATCTTTATCACATTACTGTTTGTGGGAGTTTGCTGAGCGCAAATTGGCTGCCGCGTTTCCTATATTACAACAGCGACTACACTTCAAAAAACGTACTTCATTGGCTGTAAAGTGCTTTGGGACGTCTGGTGGTCGTGAAAGGCACTATATAAATGCAAGTCTTTCTTTAACAGTTTATATGCAGTTAAACACTTGCTAAATACAGTGAAACCTGTATAAGAACCGAAGAACATAAGAATAAGGAGTAGGCCATACGGCCCCTCGAGCCTGCTCCGCCATTCAATAAGATCATGGCTGATCATCAACCTCAACTGCACTTTCTATAAAAGTTTCAGATCACTTTTCGGATGTCACCGCCGAGGGGCAGCATGTAGATAAGAAATAGGAGGGGGCCAAGGATTGATCCTTTGGGGACACCAGAGGTACCGGTGCAGGAACAGGAAGAGGAAGAGAAAGAGAAACCATTGCAGGTGATTCTCTGGCTACGATTAGATAAGAATGGAAATAGGCAAGTGCAGTCCCATCCAGCTGGACGGCGGATGGTGTGGTCAACAGTGCCAAAGGCTGCAGACAGGACGAGAAGGACCAGGAGGGATAGTTTACTTTTGTCAGTCACATAGGATGTCATTTGTGACTTTGATAAGAGCCGTTTCGGTGCTGTGGCAAGGGGCGGAAACCTGATTGGAGGGATTCAATCATGAAGTTCTGGGAAAGATGGGCACGGATTTGGGAGGCGACAACACGTTCAAGGACTCGAGAGGAAATGGAGGTTGGAGATGGGGCAGTAGTTTGCAAGGACGGAGGTTAGCCTTTCTTAAAAAACCACAAATTTTAAGTCCCACCGTTTAAACATATTGCAGCATGCGAGAGTCTCAATTTGGTTTATGGAAAAACGGAGAAGCATAAGTTATTGTTGTAGGTCACTAGAAATAACCGCAACATTCTCCTCACGCTCACGGAGCCCTCCTATTCAAAAACGATTCCGATGCTGCTTCAATTTAGGCAGAAGTAAAACTGGAAATACTTAACACTCCAGCCTTCACGGAGGGAAATTTAAACGGTGAGATGCAGCTGTGATGTACTGGGCTGCACCTCGGACGCTTGCCTCTTGTTCAGTCAAAGCCACGTGACTTATGAGGAAATGAGTACTGAACCTGCCCTGAACAATAGCAGCACTTTGCACCTCTAGATTTACTGCCGGGGAGTTTTGGCAGTTCGATCAAACAAAAATTCGACATGTTCATCAATTTGCATTTGAATCCAACAAAAGAAACATTTCCGTTTTTCTAGATGCACGGGAGGATTAAAGTAAAATCTGATTTGACTTTACATCTAATGCTCTTCACATACAAATAAAAGTTGGAATTACGCAGATCACTTATTCGACAGCTTTGAAGAGAAACTGCGAATATAAAAGCCTTCATATTAGAAGCTAATATAAGCCCACTGTGGGAGTACCTTCACCACAAGGACTGCAGCGGTTTAAGGCAGCATCACACCACCACCTTCAAGGGCAATAAATGCTGGCCTCGCCAGCAACGCCGACATCCCAGGAACAAATAAAAATGTGATATCGTGGAGACTTTAATTTGAATTAGCAGACATTGAAGTTCCTTCATTTGTTCAACTTGAATTGTTTTTCAATTCATTCTGGGGATGTGGACTAGGCTGGCTCGGCCACATTTATTGCCCAGCGCTCTCAGGACATTGCTGCTCTTGCCCATCTAGGTGATAGAAGCCACAGGATAGGAAGTGCTGTCTACCAATTCAAATTAAAGTCATTCAATAAACAGTGCCTCTGTGCTGCTTTATTTAAGTTGCCTAATTCAAATTTTCATCAAAATAAGACCAAGTTAACAGTAGGCTGACAATCCCAATTCTAAGCATCAGACTGCGCAGCCAGATTCTCCACAATATCACATTTTTATTTGTTCCTGGGGTGGCGTTGACAAGGCCAGCATTTATTGCTCATCACTAATTGCCCTCGAGGTGATGCTGGTGAGCCGCCACCTTAAACCGCTGCAGTCCGTGTGGTGAAAGTACTCCCACCGTGTTGTTAGGGAGGGAGTGCCAGGATTTTGACCCAGCAGCGATGAAGAAACAACGATATATTTCCAAAGTCAGGCTGGTGTGTAACTTGGAGGGGAACTTGCAGGTGATGGTGTTCCAGCAACACCATTCTAGAATCAACACAAGAAATGCAATACAACAGAACCTTCCGATTAGATAGTTGAGCAAAATCGGTTCCAGTGAACCCAAACCTTCAATGCAGGCTGATCAACAGAGCAATCCATCGAGACAAGACTTACTGCTGGATCAGCAAATGATTTCATACATAAGCTCCGAGTTCATCACGTGATTACAGTACTGCTAGAAGTTTAACCCCCAAACTGCCAGCACCTGTACATACCTCCAGTTACATTTGAGTCTTTAGCTCAGCTATTGCTCTCAAGGCACCAAAATCCAGTATAACAACAGAAAACACTGGAAAAACTCAGCAGGCCAGGGCAGCATCCGTGGAGAGAGAAACAGAGCCAACGTTTCAGGTCGAGGACCTTTCGTCAGAACTGGAAAAAAGCAGGAAATGGAACAGGTTTAGGGGCTGGGAAAAGGGGGAGGGGATGACGGAACAAAAAGGGAAGGTCAGTGATGGGATAGAAAGCAGGAGAGATTAAGCAATATTGAGAGACATCGAGATATTGAAGGCAAGGGGAGGTGGTAATGGGACAGGTTAAGAAACAAAGGATGGCTCTCGATGGAGTGTAAATTGCGCTGGCAGGATGAAGGACAGCTGCCATGTGGGAGGGAAAAGGAGAAAATTATATATAGTGATAGGGGCCGAGGTTATAATCTGAAATTGTTGAACTCTATGTTGAGTCCGGAGGGCTGTAAAGTGCCTAATCGAAAGATGAGGTGCTGTTCCTCGAGCTTACGCTGAGCTTCCGTGGAACAATGCACGAGGCCGAGGACGGTGAGGTCCGAGTGGGAGTGGAGCGGAGAATTAAAGTGACAGGCGACCGGGAGCTCGGGGTCCCCCTTACGGACTGAACGGAGGTGCTCCACAAAGCGGTCACCCAATCTGCATTTGGTCTCCCCAATGTAGAGGAGGCCACATCGTGAGCAGCGAATACAGTATACTAGATTGCAAGAAGTAAATTGCTGTTTCACCTGGAAGGGGTGTTTGGGGCCCTGGACAGTGGGAAGGGGTGAGGTATAAGGGCATGTGTTGCATCTCCTGCGCTTGCGGTGAGGATGTTTCCACTGATGGGTGAGACTAGAACTAGGGGGCATAATCTTAGAATAAGGGGCTGCCCTTTCAAAACTGAGATGAGGAGAAACTTCTTCACTCAGAGGGTAGTAAATCTATGGAATTTGCTACCCCAGAGAGCTGTGGAAGCTGCAACATTAAATAAATTTAAAATGGAGATAGACATTTTCCTAGCAGATAAGGGAATTAGGGGTTACGGGGAGAGGGCAGGGAAGTGGACGTGAGTCTAGATTCGGATCAGCCATGATCCTATTGAATGGCGGAACAGGCCCGAGGGGCCGTATGGCCTACTCCTGCTCCTATTTCTTATGCACGGGAAGGTGCCGGGCGAAGGGGAAGGGGTGCTGGGGGTGGTAGAGGAGTGGACTAGGGTGTCGCGGAGGGAGCGGTCCCTACGGAATGCTAAAAGGGGGGGTGAGGGGAAGATGCGTTTGGTGGTGGGATCACGCTGGAGGTGGTGGAAATGGTGGAGGATGATCCGTTGAATGTGGAGGCTGGTGGGGTGAAAGGTGAGGACAAGGGGAACCCTATCGTGGTTCCGGGAGGGAGGGGCAGGGGTGAGGGCTGAAGTGCAGGAGATAGAACGGACACGGTCGAGGGCCGTGTCAACCACGGTAGAGGGGAATCCTCGGTTGAGGAAAAAGGAAGACATGTCGGAAGCACTGGTGTGGAAGGTGGCATCGTCGGAGCAGATGCAGCGGAGATGGAGAAACTGAGAGAATGGAATAGAGTCCTTAGAAGAGGCGGGGTGGGAAGAAGTGTAGTCCAGGTAGGTGTGGGAGTCAGTGGGCTTGTAGTGAATGCTAGTCAATAACCTATCCCCAGAGATGGAGACGGAGAAGTTGAGGAAGGGAAGAGTCGGAGATGAACCATGTGAAGGTGAGGGAAGGGTGGAAATTGGAAGCAAAGTGAATGAAATTGTCTAGTTCAGGGCGAGAGCAGGAGACGGCACCGATACAGTCATCAATGTACCGGAAAAAGAGGTGAGGGAGGGGACCCGAGTAGGACTGGAACAAAGTGTTCCACATATCCCATGAAAAGGCAGGCATAGCTAGGACCCATGCGGGTACCCATAGCAACACCTTTGATTTGGAGGAAATGAGTGGAGTCAAAGGAGAAGTTGTTCAATGCGAGAACAAGTGACTGTAGCCTAGTTCCCTATGAAGCACAATGCACCTTTGTACACCCAATATCTGGTAATTGTACAAACCCCAGGCATTGTATTTTGCTTAATGGGTATACCACGTGCTCTTACGACCTTCTAAACTTCAGAAAATGGTAGAATACCAGCACAGCAAAAAGCAAAATACTGCCGTTGCTGAAAAAGAGAGTCAGGCAGTATCTGTTGAGAGCACCAATCAGTTGACGTTTCATGGAAAATGTCAACTGAGTTGCGCTCCCTCAGACTTCAGTTCCGGCTATAACCTATGTAACACATTCATTAAAAAGTCAGCAGTAACAAAGTCGTCGTCGATGACGACAACAACAACTTGTATTTATATAGCACATTCAACGTAGCAAAATGTCCCAAGGCGCTGCACAGGAGTTTTGTAAGACAAAAAATTTGACACCGAGCCACAGAGATAAATTAGGGCAGGTGACCAAAAGCTTGGTCAAAGAGGTAGGTTTTAAGGAGCGTCGTAAAGGAGGAAAGAGAGGTGGAGAGGCGGCGAGGTTTAGGCAGGGAATTCCAGAGCTTAGGGCCTCGGCAACAGAAGACACGGCCACCAAAGGTTGAGCGATTATAATCAGGGATGCTCAACATCACAACATATCTATTCACGCGTCTAGAAATGGACCATCCACAGAACAGAGCCAGTTAACAGGGCAACTCAAATGACTCAACACAAAGAAAGCCAACCAGAGTTCTCCCGGCCACTTTGACTATAGGAGCGGGTGCTCAGGGCCGCAGTAAGAATTCTTGGGGCCCTGGACAGCAAATCCCTCAATGGGGTTTTAAGCATCTGTCAAAGCTTTTTCTATTAGGAAAAAATACAAAATTCACAAGCCCTGGAGGTGGTCACAAAGCAGGGGGGAAAAAACCACTCCCTCCGCAACATGTTGAACTGACCCCAGTACATCTCACTGATTCAGGGTTAATTAACAGCTTTAAAAAGTGTTTTCACTATCCCCTCTGACCTTCCCCTCTCTGACCCCGAACGTTCAGTCCTCAACAAAGGCCTGAGCTTCATCCCCTTACGCCCCCATCTGAATGAATTTCGAGCTCAGCACGATGCTGAGCTCTTCTTCCGTCGCCTTCGTCTCCGTGCCCACTTCTTTGGCCAGGAGTCTTCCCCCCGCACGGCTGATCCTTTCTCCCGCTTTCTAAATTCTCGTTCTACTTGGACCCCTCCCTCTGGCCTTCTATCCTCTCTAGATCTTTTCATTGCTAACTGCCGACGTGACATCGGCCATCTCCATTTCTCTGCTCCCCTCACTCACTCCAACCTAACTCCCTCTGAACTTGCAGCACTCCATTCTCTCCGATCCAACCCTAACATTATTAAACCTGCTGATAAGGGTGGTGCTGTTGTTGTTTGGCGAACCGACCTCTACCGTGCGGAAGCTGAACGCCAACTCTCCAACACCTCCTCCTACCTCCGCCTGGACCATGACCCCACTAGCAAACATCAAGCCATTGTTTCCAAGTGTGTCACTGACCTCATCTCCTCTGGAGATCTTCCCTCCATGGCCGCCAACCTCATAGTCCCCCAACCCCGCACAGCCCACTTCTACCTCCTTCCCAAGATCCACATACAGGACTGCCCTGGTAGACCCATCGTTTCAGCCTGTTCTTGCCCTACGGAACTTCTCTTCCTATCTCGACTATTTTTTCTCCTTGTCCAGTCTCTTCCCACCTACATTCGCGACTCTTCCGACGCCCTCCGTCACTTTAACAGTTTCCAGTTTCCTGGCCCCAACTGTCTCCTTTTCACTATGGACGTCCAATCCCTCTACACCTCCATCCCCCACCAGGACGGCCTTCGGGCGCTCGGTTTCTTCCTTGAACAGAGGCCCAACCAGTCCCCATCCACCACCACCCTCCTCCGCCTGGCTGAACTTGTTCTCACATTGAACAACTTCTCCTTTGACTCCACACACTTCCTCCAAATTAAAGGCGTTGCTATGTGAACCCGCATGGGCCCTAGCTATGCCTGCCTGTTCATGGGACATGTGGAACATTCTTTGTTCCAGTCCTACTCAGGTCCCCTCCCTCACCTCTTTTTCCAGTACATCGATGACTGTATTGGTGCCGTTTCCTGCTCTCGCCCTGAACTGGATAAGTTAATTCACTTTACTTCCAATTTCCACCCTGCCCTCACCTTCACATGGTCCATCTCCGACTCTTCCCTTCCTTGACTTCTCCGTCTCCATTTCTGGCGATCGGCTTTCAACAAACATCCACTACAAGCCCACCGACTCCCACAGCTACCTGGACTACACTTCCTCCCACCCCACTTCCTGTAAGGACTCTATTCCATTCTCCCAGTTTCTCCGTCTCCGCCGCGTCTGTTCTGACGATGCCACCTTCCATACTAGTGCTTCCAACATGTCTTCCTTTTTCCTCAACCGAGGATTCCCCTTTACCGTGGTTGACACGGCCCTTGACAGTGTCTGTTCTATTTCCCGCACTTCTGCTCTCACCCCTGCCCCTCCCTCCCAGAACCACGATAGGGTTCCCCTTGTCCTCACCTTTCACCCCACCAGCCTCCACATTCAACGGATCATCCTCCGCCATTTCCGCCACCTCCAACGTGATCCCACCACCAAACACATCTTCCCCTCACCTCCCCTTTCATCATTCCGAAGGGACCGCTCCCTCCGCGACACCCTGGTCCACTCCTCAATCACCCCCAACAGTCCTGCTCCTTCACCTGGCACCTTCCCGTGCAAGCGCAGGAGATGCAACACCTGCCCTTTTACCTCCTCCCTTCCCACTGTCCAGGGCCCCAAACACCCCTTCCAGGTGAAACAGTGATTTACTTGTACTTCTTGCAATTTAATATACTGTATTCGCTGCTCACGATGCGGTCTCCTCTACATTGGGGAGACCAAACGCAGATTGGGCGACCGCTTTGCGGAACACCTCCGTTCAGTCCGTACTGGTGACCCTGAGCTTCCGGTCGCCTGTCACTTTAATTCACCACTTCACTCCCGCTCTGATCTCTCTGTCCTCGGGCTATTACATTGTTCCAATGAAGCTCAACGTAAGCTCGAGGAACAGCACCTCATCTTTCGATTGGGCACTTTGCATTGAGTTCAACAATTTCAGATAATTATCCCTGCCCCCATTTTTCATGCAGTATGGTTTTTGCAATTCCCATTTGCAACATTTTCTCTTTCCTGCCTCTTACAAAAGTACAGGATGTGCTTTCTACTCCTTCCTCCCCTCCTAACCACCCCCCCTACAGTCCGACTGGTTATAATGTTACACACAATATATATTTTGGATAATGCAGTGGAAGGGAGGGCAGAGAAAACCGTACAAACCACATTGGATGCCATTTGTACAGGGCTAAATCTAAATACTCAAGAATGGGAAGACAATAGAAAACCTGGGAGTGGCCACACCTGCTGAATTTGGATGAAAGTAAAAACTGACCTGGTAATGATTAACATCCAGGAACTTATCCAAATAAAAACCAGTATTGGCACCAGGCTTGAGCCTGTATTGTTACGAACACACTCTTAATACAGTGCAGTACACTTCTTGTCCATTAATCTTAATTCATCTCAAATTGCTCCCATCTCTACCACCTATAAAAAGTACTTCATAGTTCAACATGTTCTCCAGATATAATCCACTAATTATACTACGAGTGTTACATTATGAAAATTGTGCCTGTTGTGGAAATATGATTTTGCCCTTACTAGTGCATGATGGGATACTTGACATCTAATGTATTTTTGTACCATTGCCTGTGGACTAAAACCAAGTCAGCAGCAACTAACGTAATCTTCTGACCTATTGCAATTAAGTTAATCACAACCTGCCAGAACAATACATTGCAGAACTATTGGGTAACCGCACTGCTAATGACATCTGGCCAAAGAATGAAAACAATTCTGTTAAAGGTCAATCTCGTTTCTCTTCATACATGATCATATTGAACTTGTGTTCTTCACTGTATAAATATGATAATCAGACATGAGTGAGCAAATCATTTTTTGGTAACAAGATTCAAACAAAACCTCCTGACAGAATATAATGAACTAACTTTGTCTGAAGACATTTCTGTCCTGCTGACCTTTTGATTGTCCTTGTGTAAACTCTTAATGTGTTTAAGATACAATACCATTACACGTGATCTATGGAACGCTTGCTTGTTTGAGTGTATAAATATGCTGCATTTGCTGATGTCCTTTAGAGATGTTGGCCTAGCCTTTGTCCAGGCAGCTCTCTCCTTGTATACAAGTAAAATAAAGCTTTGCTTATCTGATGGTACAGTTTGTTTCAGAGTCTTACTCGGAGTCGAGACTTCGACACTGTCCACTATAATACTTAACTGAAATCCTAGTGACAACACTGCAACAAAAGCTAGAAACAAGGAACGTTACTGGAACTTCCTTTACAAGCACCACCTCGAATGCCCAAACCTGAAAAATTAGCTTCCCCAAAACAAATCTCAGGTAAAATGTCAGTGACCACCCAGGAAGCCCCAATGGCTGTGGGTTTACACAGTGTTTAGCTGAGCCATAAGGACCAGGAACGTCTCTGGTGCAACAGGAATTAGGAACAGGAATAGACCATACGGCCCCTCGAGCCTGCGCCACCATTCAACAAGATCATGGCTGATCTTCGACCTCAACTCCACTTTCCCGTCCGATCTCCATATCCCTTGATTCCCCTAGAGTCCAAAAATCTATCGATCTCAACCTTGAATATACTCATGTTCTTGTGTTATGTTCTTCTGTTCAATCCCTGGATAGTTGATTTGGCTGAGGTGGCAACATGGCTACTACAGTTGACCGGTTAGGGAGGGGAAAAAAATCAGTAAGAGCTCTTGATCATTATCCAGCTTCTAATACTGGGAGTTCGTGTTGATGGACATTAGTGGGGCTACATACAATATGATGCAGTCGAACAAACTTCCGACACTATTAAACGTCACAGAAATAATGGCCACTTAAACAAGTACTGGAGGGTACCAGACACCAGTGGAACCCTGGCCAGCACAGAGTCAATGCCTTCTGGAGAGAATCAATGAAAATTAGCAAGGAAAAAAGAAACATCCAAAACTAGCTTAAAAAAATGGGTTTGAACAGAATCATCTGCGTGCCGTGTCTTGAATTTCTGTAAAGGTTAAGTCAGTGTGTGAAATTTTTGTACTGTAAAAAGTACGTTAACAGATTCTGTGCGTCCGAATGTGCGCTGCGTCTGAACGGAACATTTTGATCTGTTGAGTCAAGGACTCACGGTGATAGGTGGTGAACGAGGAGTATCACACAAAACACTGGCTCAACGGTAATCTTTCCTGTATTGGTAGTAATACACTCTATATGCCGAGTGAAGTGATGCATCCATGAAGTCGCTAAAGCTTAGGACCGCAACTTTAGCCTCTGGTCAGTCTCTTGCAGAAAAATCAGTTCATTATCATTTTTACACTGTCAAATCCTCACTGGCTTTATGACAGGTTTTGGACCCAAGAAACATTACTGAAAGTACGAACATTAATCCCCATTCCCACACCACGTCCAGTGTAGAGGACATAGGACAACAGTGCACTCCATTCATAATCCTGCTCAGGTACTAGCACATAGCTATTGCCATGTTTGTACAGAGGCTGCAAAAGAACTTCAGTACTTAACTAATAAAGTAGGCACTGCAATGCATTAGCAACACAAAGAAAGAGATAAAAGAAAAACTTGATAAACAAACACAGCTCGCCCAAGGTTAATAACATTGTCAGGCTATTCGTGGGAGGGGGAAAAGAGAAGCAACTCTTGCTAGTTGTGTACGAGGTTCCTCTAAAAGTTCAGATCGAAAAATCAAATCCAGTTATCAGACTTTGCTGCTGTTTGGGTGTTACAAGATTAGAGTCTCAAATCAGCACTCGCACCACATTAACCACATTCTGTTAAAAGCCCATCACGAGCAGTATAGCTGATGCTGCAGTTTCCCTATACTGTACTAAAATCTTACATTTCTGTACTGAAAGTCACAATTACAGAGTTCCAATTTGAACATCCCCATTTGAGGTTTGGCTGCCACAAAGGGACTTAGCCATTTTTTTGCAAGACCTATGTGTCACCAAATTCCAGTGAGCAATGAGCCACAGCAATTACTGAGGAAAAGGTTATCGTTCGGTAAAGTTACTCAACAACAACTTGTATCGTGCCTTTAACATAGCAAAACATTGCAAGGCGTTTCACAGGAGCATAAATCAAACAAAATCTGTCTTGGAAATTTCAGTTTTGTAAACAAAAAGGTGCACAGTGACAGCACATTAATCACCTCTAGTAGAACTATGGACAGATTGTATAGTGGCCCACAGATGTCATTCCCCACTTCTATTGAGCTCTTGATCGCACCGAGCTGTTGTGTGTAATAAGCATTGTTCAAACACCACACTTTACTGTGCAAAGACCGAGTATCTACCAGAGGGGAGAGTGCATAACTGGAGAGGGGGACCCAGGACAAAGTAGTATCCGACAGCTATGGCAGATCAAAAATGACAAGATAATCTAACCCAGTGCCCATTCCAATATAGTAACTCTGTACCCCAAAAACAAGCTCTAAAGTTGATTTTTTTTAATATAAAAAAGGACATTCACTCGTGCTCTCAAGCCAAGATCAGGGAAAGTACGTCCTACTTTTATACATTGCTTCCAAAGGCTCCAATGATTTTGTACAAGTCTTTCCTAAATCTTGTCTCAAATGGTTGGCAGAATATGAAACAGGAGAGGCAATTTCCTTCTACAATAATAATGTGTCAAAAGGCACAGATCACCTGAATGCAGTGTTTCTCAACAGTCTCGGTTGTTGGGCCGAGCTCCACTATAAACTCTTGCCACTTCAGTATGCTGGTAAATCTGAACTGTTTTTTTTTAAGAAGTAACTAGTTGCTGTAAAACAGGGTCAAGTGCTCGTACATTTTTGTTACAGTTGACCACTTGTAACAGATGGCAGCTCAGTGATTACACATCAGCAGGAAGACAGCTCACCCTCACCAGTTTGTCAACCAGCAATGACACAATCTCCACAACACCATACTTTTAACGATTCGGCTTAAATCTCACTTTCGACAAGGAAGCTATTTACTCATTTTACCCATGTCCAGCAACTCTTACCAAACTCCTGATATTTTAGCCCAGCCTAAAAGTTTGGAGTGGTCAGGAATTCCGACTGACAGCGTGCGGCAGATGAATATAAGCAGGTAGAGCGTGTGGGGAGAATGGGAAAGAATGCCTTCATGAACTAGGAGGTGGGCGAGAAGCAGAGTGCCTCTATGCCACAGTGACAACTGTAAAGAGCACTCAGCTTTTAGTAACAGACATCAGTACACATCCACAAACTTTCCACAAAAAAGAGAATTTTTGCAATTTTTAAACAATCTTCCAGCATACAAGTGATGAAATGTTGGGTACCTACAGCTTAAGACATGTCCATATAAGTGCATTTTTCAGCAGAAACAGGAGTAGGCCATTCAGCCCATTGAACCTGTTCGGCCATTCAAGGAAATCATGGCTCATCCGTAACTCAATTCCATTCACCCACCTTTGACCATATTCCTCAGTACCCTTAGCCAACAAAAATCCATCGATCACGGTCCTGAAAATTTCAATTGGCCCAACATCCATAGCTTTTTGGGGGGGAGGTAATTCCCGATTCTGACTACATGCCGGTCGGTCGGTGTTTTCAGCCGTCAATAACCCTGGCAACATGCAAGCACAGAGTAAGGCTGAGAGCTAAACCAGCCGCAGCAAGGTAGTAGGGTGCATTGGTCTACGGCACACCACTGCCATCAAGACCAACTTTACTCACACTCAGTTCGAGTACTGCATTCGCCGAAACCTGGCTCACTGTCCAACACCAACACTAAAAGAAAATACTGCAGATGCTGGAAATCTGAAATAAAAAATAGAAAATGCTGGAGATACTCAGCAGGTCAGGCAGCATCTGTGAAGAGAGAAACAGAGTTAACGTTTGTGTGGTTGACACGGCCCTCGACCGTGTCCGTTCTATCTCCCACACTTCTGCCCTCACCCCTGCCCCTCCCTCCCGGAACCACGATAGAGTTCCTCTTGTCCTCACCTTTCACCCCACCAGCCTCCACATTCAACAGATCATCATCCGCCATCTCCAGCGCAATCCCACCACCAAACACACCTTCTCCTCCCCTCCCCTTTCAGCATTCCGAAGGGACCGCTCTCTCCGCGACACCCTGGTCCACTCCTCTATCATCCCCAACACCACTGCCCCTTCGCCCGGCACCTTCCTGTGCAAGCAGGAGCTGCAACACATGCCCTTATACCTCCTCCCCTTCCCACTGTCCAGGTGAAACAGCGATTTACTTGTACTTCTTGCAATTTAGCATACTGTATTCGCTGCTCATGATGTGGTCTCCTCTACATTGGGGAGACCAAACGCAGATTGGGTGACCGCTTTGCGGAACACCTCCATTCAGTCCGTAAGGGGGACCCCGAGCTTCCGGTCGCCTGTCACTTTAATTCTCTGCTCCACTCCCACTCAGACCTCACCGTCCTCGGCCTCTTGCATTGTTCCACAGAAGCTCAGCGTAAGCTCGAGGAACAGCATCTCATCTTTCGATTAGGCACTTTACAGCCTTCCGGACTCAACATAGAGTTCAACAATTTCAGATCATAACCTGGCCCCTATCATGTATATTTTTTTTAATCCACACCTTTTGTTTGTGTCTTTTCTTCCCTCCCACATGGCAGCTGTCCTTCATTCTGCCAGCGCAATTCACACTTCATCTAGAGCCATCTTTTGTTTCTTAACCTGTCCCATTACCATCTCCTCTCGCCTTGAATATCTCTTAATGTCTCTTAACCTCTCCTGCCTTCTATCCTATCACAGACCTTCCCTTTTGTTCTTTCATCCCCTCCCCCCTTTCCCAGCCCCTACACTTGCTTAAAAATCTGTTCCATTTCCTGCTTTTTTCCAGTTCTGACGAAAAGTCATCAACCTGAAATGTTAACTCTGTTTCTCTCTTCACAGATGCTGCCTGACCTGCTGAGTATCTCCAGCATTTTCTGTTTTTATTCCTGAAAGGAAAACATAGAATAGAGGGAAATGGGGGCCGGGTGGGAAGAAGTAATTAAGGTGGGAGGGGGCGAGGCTCCTGTGGCATCTAAACACCAGCATAAGCCAGTTGGGCTTGTTTCTGCGCTGCAGATTCTATGTAATTCTATATAACTACATTAAGTCAGGAGTGTGATGGAATACTCTCCCCTTGCCTGGATGAGTGCAGCTCCAACAACACTCAAGGAGCTCGACACCATCCAGGACAAAGCAGCCTACTTGATTGGCACCCCATCCACCACCTTAAACATTCACTCCCTCCACCACCGGCGCACCGTGGCTGCAGTGTGTACCATCTACAAGATGCACTGCAGTAACTCGCCAAAGCTTCAACAGCACCTCCCAAACTCGCAACCTCTTCCACCTAGAAGGACAAGGGCAGCAGGTGCATGGGAACGCCACCACCCCCAAGTTCCCCTCCAAGTCACACACCATCCTGACTTGGAAATATGTTGCTGTTCCTTCATCGTAGCTGGGTTAAAATCTTGGAACTCCTTCCCTAACAGCACTGTGGGAGTACCTTCACCACAAGGACTGTAGTGGTTCAAGGCAGTGGCTTACCACCACCTTCTCAAAGGTAATTAGGGATGGGCAATAAATGCTGGCCTTGCCAGCAACACCCACATCTCAGGAACAAATAAAAAAAGTGCTTTCTCTTCCTCTATCTAAAAGACTTGCATTTATATAGCACCTTTCATGACCACCAGACATCTCAAAGCGCTTTACAGCCAACAAAGTACTTTTTGAAGTGTAGTCACTGTTGTAATGTAGGAAACGTAGCAGCCAATTTGCACACAGCAAGCTCCCACAAACAGCAATGTGATAATGACCAGATAATCTGTTTTTGTTATGTTGATTGAGGGATAAATATTGGCCAGGACACCGGGTATAACTCCCCTGCTCTTCTTCAAAAATAGTACCATGGGATCTTTCACGTCCACCTGAGCGCGCAGACGGGGCCTGGGTTTAACGTCTCATCCGAAAGACGGCATCTCCGCCAGTGCAGCACCCCCTCAGCACTGCACTGGGAGTGTCAGCCTAGAATTTTGTGCTGAAGTCTCTGGGAGCAGGGACTTGAACCTACAACCTTCTGACTCAGAGGCAAGAGCGCTATCCACTCTGCCAACAAAACACACACAAGAGCAGAATGGTGCTCATTACGAACATAAATGGGCAGGGTGTGGTGCAATGATTTCCTCACACTTATAAAGAATGTCAGCAGCTCCACTGAAACAGTCACATGGGAGAGGTCAAGGCATACGCCAGGTCAAGGCATACCCCAGAAAAAAAACATTTATGAAATGAAATTCCTAACAAAATCATGTTAGACCACAAAATGTTTCAGTCAACGGTCAATAAAAGGAGCCACAGGGCTCTTTAAATTGGAAGTTGCTTCCTTGTGCAATATCTGAAGCAGAAATCAAGTGAGCTCTGCCAACAGATTACATAATGCAAGGTTACAGAAAGCTCCTCCAATCAGAAAACAACTTTCATTCTCAGACTTGCTTTGCAATTAAAAAACAAGAGCCTTACAGGCTACCATAAGTGGAGACACCAGCTCCGTCGCTTCAAAAATAGCATTACGTTTTGTGTGCCACTTTTTGGAACTTCATTCTCTTTTCTTCTCCAATGCCTCCGTGTCACATTCCTTTCCTGGAGGGGGGCTGCAGACCTATTCCTAAATTCTGCTCTATAGGTTGCTACGGGAGTTGATTTCTTTTGATACAGTATATACATGCAATTAGCATCATGCTTACAATACAGGTAGACTATCCTTTATCCGAAAACCTCGGGACCAGCCGAGTTTCGGATAAAGGAGAATTTCGGATTTCGGAAGGTGGGTCGGCGGGGGTCCGCGGGGGTGTCGTGCGCACGACTTACCCTTTATCCGAACTTCCGAAACCGGAACCCTCTAAAAACCGAAGGTTTTTTCGTTCGTACGCACGACTTACGCTGAACGAAAAAACCTTCGGTTTTTAGAGGGTTTCGGTTTTCGGAAGTCCGGATAAAGGGTAGTCTACCTGTACTCCCATTCCCAATACTCCCATTCCCAACAGCACTATAAAAGAGGGAATTCCACACCACTACCAGGATCAGGACCCCAAGTAACTGGAGGAGCAGAAAATGCAGGTTTCCTTTATACTGGCTCCCCAATGAGCCAAAGGAAGAAAAATTAAACTAGGGTCTCTCCGGGAGCAGCGTCAATACAATAGCTCCTCCAATTCTGGCCTCTGGCACATCCTTAATTTTAATCGCTCCATCGCTGGCAGCCCTGGATTTCCCTCACTAAACTTCTGCGCCTCTCTACCTCTCTCCCCTACTTTAAGAAACTCCTTAAAAACCTACCTTTGACCAAGCTTTTGATTATCCATCCTAATAGCTTATGTGGCTCGATGTTAGATTTTATTTGATAACACTCCTGTGATGTACATTGGGGCATTTTACCACATCAAATGTGCCATAAATTCAAGTTGTTGTGTACTTCCTCTACAACAAGCATATCCCAAAATTAACCACACCTCCAAGGTACTTAGTTTTTCAGCATACAGCAGCAAGTGAAACTATATCACCAGCATAGTTAAAAAAACAACTTGCACCTTCCACAACCTCAGGACATCCCAAAGCCCTTTACTTTTAAATGCAGCAGTCAATTTCCACACAGCAAGCTCCCACCAACAGCAATGTGATAATGACCAGATAATCAGTTTCAATGAGGTTGATTCAGGGGAAAAATATTGGCCCAGGGCACTGGGAACAACTGTTGTTCTTCAAAATAGTGCCATGGGATCTTTAACGTCCACCTGAGAGCGCAGACGGGGCCTCGGTTTAACATCTCATCCGAAAGACGGCACCTCTGACAGTGCGGCACTCCCTCAGCACTGCACTGGAGCGTCAGCCTAGATTTTTGTACTCCAGTCTCTGGAGGGGGACTTGAACCCACAACCATTCTGACACAGAGGCGAGAGTGCCACCCACTGAGCCACTGGTTGACTCCATCCCCACCCTGTCAGATAACTGAAATAAGGAAATTAAAGACATACAAATATAACGGAAGGTTATAAATGGAGACAGTGGATGCCCCCTCCCCGAGACCACCCCTACCTGGGCTGGGCGGGGAGGGGAAGGGCCACACACCCACCCTGGGCTGGGGGAGGGCCACACCCACCCTGGGCTGGGGGAGGGCCACCCATCCTGGGGAGGTTGGCGCCAGGCCCGAGCTCCGCCCCCCTGCCCATAAGCCGGTTTATTGCCTGCGACCTCCGCTCCCTGGGCGCCGCTTTACGGGGCAACCCCGCCTGGCGCCGACTGCACCCGACCGGCATTAGGCCCTCAACCTCTCCGCTTACTTTACTTCACTTCACTCCTGCCCGAGCCCGGCTCCGCTCCACACTCAGCTCTCCCGCCGCCGCCGACGCTCGTCCGCAGCGCAGCGCAGCGCAGTCCCGCCCTCTCCCCCTATTGGCGGAACTGCCTGTCACATGCGCCTCACGTGCGCGCGGCGCCGGTGGGCGGGGCTTCCGGGAGTGGGCGGGGCTGCTGAGCATTAAAGTCTCCTTAAAAAAAATCTCCTCTGCCTTTTCCATTCAAGGGGCTTTTCTCCTTTTCTTTTAGTGTCATTTAGGATGACCCGTGTGTCATCATCAACAACACCAACAACTTGTATTTATATAGCGCCTTAAACGTCCCAAGGCGCTTCACAGGAGTATTTTAAGACAGAACAAAAATTGACACCGAGCCACATAAGGAGATATTAGGGCAGGTGACCAAAAGCTTGGCCAAAGAGGTAGGATTTAAGGAGCGTCTTAAGAGAGGTGGAGAGGTTTAGGCAGGGGATTCCAGAGCTAGGCAACAGAAGGCACGGCCATCAATGGTGGAGCGATTATAATCAGGGATGCTCAAGAGGGCAGAATTAGAGGAGCGCAGATATCTCTGGGGGAGGTGGGGTGGTTGTGGGGCTGAAGGAGAATACAGAGATAGGGAGGGGTGAGGCGATGGAGGGATTTGAAAACAAGGATGAGAATTTTAAAATCAAGGCGTTGCTTAACTGGGAGCCAATGTAGGTCAGCGAGCACAGGGGTGATGGATGAGCGGGACTTGGTGCGAGTTAGGACATGGACAGCAAAGTTTTGGATGACCTTAAGTTTATGTAGGGTGGAATGTGGCAGGCCAGCCAGGCGTGCTATGGAATAGTCAACTCTAGAGGTAAGAAAGGCATCAATGAGGGTTTCAGCAGCGGATGAGCTGAGGCAAGGGTGGAGACGGGCGATGTTACGGAGGTGGAAGTAGGCGGTCTTTGTTATGCTGCAGATATATGGTCAGAAGCTCATTTCAGGGTCAAATATGACACCAAGGTTGTGAAAAGTGTGCTCAGCCTCAGACAGTTGCCAGGGCGAGGGATGGAGTCAGTGGCTAGGGAACGGAGTTCGTGGCAGGGACCGAAAACAATGGCTTCGGTCTTTCCAATATTTAATTGAAGAAAATTTTTGCTCACCCAGAACTGTATGTCAGACAAGCAGTCTGACAATTTAGAGACCGTGGAGGGGTCGAGAGAAGAAGTAGTGAGGTAGAGCTGGGTGTCATCAGAGTACATGTGGAAACTGACGCTATGTTTTCGGATGATGTCGCCAAGGGGCAACGTGTAGATCAATCAGCAATCCAATTAAAAGCTCCCCCCTTTTAAAGGGGCACAAACAATAATTAAAATAAAAGAAAAACTTAACAAATTAAATCAGGATATGATTTATCCTTTTAGGACTTTAGGCTGGATGTGAAGGCTTTAGAGATGGTGCAGAAAAAATTTACAAGAATGGTTCCAGGGAGGAGGGACTTCAGTTACATGGATGGACTGGAGAAGCTGGGGTTGTTCTCCTTGGCACAGAGAAGATTGACAGGAAATTTGATAGAGGTGTTCAAAATCATGAAGGGTCTAGACAGAGTAGATAGAGAGAAACTGTTCCCATTGGTGGTAGGGTCAAGAACCAGAGGACACAGATTTAAGGTGATTGGCAAAAAAAACAAAGGCAACATGAGGAAAAACTTTTTTATGCAGCGAGGTTTATGTTCTGGAATGCACTGCCTGAAAGGACAGTGGAGGCAGATTCACTCGAGGCTTTCAAAAGGGAATTGGATAAGTACCTGAAGGAAAAAAAAATTCAGGGCTACGGGGAAAGGGCGGGAGAGTGGGACTAGCTGAAGTGCTCTTGCAGCGAGCTGGCACGAGCTTGACGGGCTGAATGGCCTCCTCCTGTGGTGTAACCATTCTATGATTCCCCATGTCATCTACACACTCCAGTCTCTCCAGTACCCACCGGTGCGGAAGGAGTGTACCGTCACACACCGCGTGCTCCCCTCTCCAGGGACACCCGGGCGCGGACATAGCCGCAGAAAAGAGACAGGCGGTCAGACTGAACGACCCCGGCGATCGCGTGCTGCCTGGGCCTGTGAATGGCCACTTTGGCCAGGCCCAGGAGCAGTCCCACAAGGAGGTCCTGCCGCCTGTTGCCCGACCGTCCCCACCCCGCCATCGACCTGAAACATTAACTCTGTTTCTCTCTCCACGGATGCTGCCTGGCCTGCTGAGTGTTTCCAGCGTTTTCTGTTGTTATTTCTGAGTTGTAAGTGTTTGCAAACAAAAAGACTCTGCCACATGTGAATAAAGACTACTCTCCAATTAGGGATTTTTTTTTTTAAGGGGAATTTTTATGTGCATCAAGCTTCAACTTGAAGGGTTTTACCACAGCAGAATGCAATGTGACGTAAGAAAACTCACTAAGCACTTGGTTGGGTATAAAACAAGGCTTTAATCAACTGTTTCACAACCATGAGATTCTAGTTACATCACTAGTTGCTGGTTACAAAAACGTCCTGGGCAAGCTGGGCCCACGCCCGAGTATTTATACTCCTTGGACGGCGCCACCAGCTGGCCGCCCAGTGTTATTTCATGAATCATTTGTTCATGAATGATAAGATTCATGACACAATGGGCTAGATTTTTCTGGAACCGTCAGGCGGGGTTTCAGGCGTGTGGGGGGGGGAAATCCCGAATTCGGGGGTCCCGACACCATCCCGCCCAAAACCCCGCCCACGCAAGTTTCAGGGGCGGCGGGTACCTGCCCCGCACTGGGACCCGCCGAAACCAGGCGGGAAGGGATTAGTGCCAATTAACTACCTGTTAACAGGTAGTTAACAGGCAGTTTTTGCCTAATCCCTATTTTGAGGGGTTTCATGTGGGTTTCCCGACGGCTCCAAACCACGCCAGGTTAGAGCAGGCGGGCCGTCGGATTGAAGGAGTTGGAGGGGTCGAGATGTCGGCGCTTAGATGAGTGATGGGTGTATGAGTGCAAAGGTAAGTGTGTTTGGTGTGTCTAAAGTGTGTAAAGAACTTTTACTTACCTGTACTTACCTTAACAGCCTTTCTTCCTGTAGCCGTCGGCAGCCCATCACTCAGCCGGCTGCGATCTGTGAAAAGTGACAGTATTCTGCCCTTGCAGCGCGTTCCTATGCAGAGCTAGACAGGTAGCTAACAACTTGATATCTTCCCATAAAAATCACAAGGCTTGACTTTTCTTGTAAACTTTACTGAAAGATTCTTATTGTGAAACTGAAATACAATACAGAAATGGAAGCACACATTAGTACACAAGCACATAACTGATATGCATACACAAATTTAGGTACGCCTGAGCAACACAGTACATTTGGCATGTAACTTACCAAAACACGTGGAAACACAGCTTACTGTGAATATACATTTAGCAAACTGAAAGGCATTCTCTTTAAATTAGCCCTGTACATAGTGCATCAAAATACAGCTACAAGTTAACCAGCTAGACAGAGAGCGAGCACTTCACGGCTAGCTGTGTAAGTTTGCTTACAGAGAAAAGTTACAAACTAAACATTTTCTGCAAAATATACTGTATACTAATCATCTATAACATTCTCAAGTACTTACAGACAAATAGTGTCCAAGGCTGGAACGTGACAAGAATATAACTTCCCAGACCATGTATGGCTGCAGGTCTGTGATATACAGTAGTTTACTTTACCGCACTTTACTGTGCTTTACTGCGCTTTACTGCACTTGCTAGGTACCAAATATCCACTAGGTGGCAGCACACAATGGAAATCGACCCAAATTACTCAAACCCCTGAATTAACTGGAAAACTAACATAAATTCCTAAAGGAAGGCAGCACAGACAGCCTTCAGCTTTGAGTGCCGGTAAGAGTTCTAACTGAGTCTGTGCAGAAGGACTCATGTCAGAACTCAGACTGTCAGTGTTTCACAGCTTCAAACAGCTGTGAAACACTGATATTTCATCAGATGAAATTTCAGTCTGTGACGTCACCTCTTGCCGAGTGGCCCTTAATTGGCCTGCTGAGCCCGCTGGGCAGGCTCAACAAGGTCAATCAATGGGAAATGGCGCGGATTGGCCGGACGTCGATGTAGGCGGGTCAAAAACCCGAAAGTTGAAGTCCCACCTTCTTCCCGACAGGTTCGGGAAAATCGACCCCAATGTTTCTCTATTCCAGTGTCAATATTAAACAATCCCAACTCAGTTGGAACACAAACTGCTGCAAAATAAAGCATCCTCTGCAACACAGGTTTACAAACTGGGGACTACGAGGCCATTCGTTTATCTCTGTCTAAGGATGTAAATACCACACATTGTCAACAGAGTCTTGAAAATTTGATATTCAATTTTTTCTGCTCTTGTTGATTTTCTAACAAATGATTTCTATTGTCGTACACGAATGAAAGGAAAGTTTCTGCAGCGAGGGTACTGTTTTACTGTTTTTCTTTGCTTAGCTGAAACTGTCTTTTGGAGGTTGGGGGACCCCCTGAGAGGATGTTAACCTTTGCAGAGTGTCTCCACAAGCGTGCTAAAATTTCATGGGGGGTGGGGGGGGGGAGCACGTTGCAAAATTTGGCAATTAACTGATTTACCCCACTCTAACAAGATGCCCTAGCACTACACAGAACATCAGCAAAAAAATGGCAATATTCACACAAGTGGGACCCCAAAAGCGAAACCTGGTACACAAAGAAAATGAGTAAATGAGCGCCCCCTTCACAAAAACAGTGAGACCGCACTCCCCACAAACCCACCCCACCCGCCAAGGCAGTAAGCTCAGCCAGCCTATATTTTAAAAAACGGCAAGTAGGATAAGAAGTAGTGATAGGGTAGATTTTCAGCTTTGGGTGCCATAACTGCAGACGTGTTTAGTCCATTATAGTAACATTCTAATCAATCTAATACAATGCATTTGTTTTCAGCATAGTGAGAACTGCTGGGCTATTTATTATCATTGAAACAAGGACTAAAATATGATAGTTACATGATTTGCAGTCATAGTATGACTGTACTTCCCTTTATTTGTGTACAATGCAAATCATAATTAAGAGTGAAAGTTGTTTCTGGCAATTTTCCTCCCACATACAAGGAAGTCACCGTGCGTTTTTTTTTCCAAACACAAAATATTAAAAGAGGTGTTTGCTCTTCAACTAAGTTTGAATTTTCATGACAGTGAAACTGTCCACAATGTCCAGTTTTGGGGCTAACATCAGACCGTGCTCTTTGGTTTCTGTGTCTAGTTTCCCTGTAGGACTTCTTTTTAAAAATTCATTTATGGATTTTGATCCAGCAATGACGAAAGAACGGCGATATATGTTCAAGCCAGAATGGTGTGTGACTTGGCAGGGAACAAGGAGGTGGTGGTGTTTTAATGCACCTGCTGCCCATGTCTTTCTAGGTGGTAGAGGTCGCAGGTTTAGGAGGTGCTGTCGAAGAAGCCTTGGTGAGTTGCTGCAGTGCATCTTGTAAATCAGTGGCAGGCCAAATATGGCCAGATTTCATCTCTTCCTAACCCAGGGGTCATCGGATAGTGATCAGGAGGAGGAACCGTGGCTGATTTCCCTTCTCTCCCTCCCAGGGGTCACAGGGCAGTGATCAGTAGCAGGAACCCTGGCTGATATCCCCTCTCTCTCCAATGCAGCTTTCACTGGGCATTGACTAGGAGAAGGAAGCCTGGCTGATTTCCCCCCTCTCTAAACCAGGAATCACTGGACAGTGAACAGGAGCAGGAACCTGGCTGATTTCCTCTCTCTCCCTAATGCAGATGTCCCTGGGCAGTAACCAGGAGCAGGAACCCTGGCTGATTTCCGCTCTCTCTCTAACCCAAGGGTCACTGCCCAGCGAGT
Source organism: Somniosus microcephalus (assembly GCF_052327205.1). Lineage (NCBI taxonomy): Eukaryota > Metazoa > Chordata > Chondrichthyes > Squaliformes > Somniosidae > Somniosus > Somniosus microcephalus. The sequence goes on from NC_141010.1 coordinate 12,721,479, forward strand.
GTTTGATGGGGCAGTGTAGAGAGAGCTTTACTCTGTATCATATGCGTGCTGTACCTGCCCAGGGAGTATTTGATGGGACAGTGTAGAGGGGGCTTTAATCTGTATCTAAGCTTTGCCGTACCTGACCTGGGAGTGTTTGATGGGACAGTGGAGATGTAGTTTTACCCTGTATCTCAACCGTGCTGTACCTGCTGTCGAAGTGAGAATGAATCAGGGCGAATGATACATCGAGAGAATGTGACAGAGAGAGAATGAAACATAGAGAGACTGAGAGAGAGAGAGAGAGAATGAAACAGAGACACAGAGTACCGAAACGGCTCTCATCAAAGTCACAAATGACATCCTTTGTGACTGTGACAAACGTAAACTATCCCTCCTCGTCCTTCTCGACTTGTCTGTAGCCTTTGACACAGTTGACCACTCCATCCTTCTCCAACGCCTCTCCACCAAGATGTTTTATAAGTATATTAAGGGTAAGAGGATAACTAGGGAAAAAATAGGGCCCATTAGGGACAAAAGTGGCAATCTGTGTGTGGAGCCGGAAGATGTAGGAGGGGTTCTAAATGCATTTTTTGCATCTGTTTTCACTATGGAGAAGGACGATATAGACATAGAAATAGGGCGGGGGGACTGTGATATGCTCGAACATATTAACATCGAGAGGGAGGAGGTATTGGCGGTTTTAGCTGGCCTAAAAATGGATAAATCCCCAGGCCCGGATGAAATGTATCCCAGGCTGCTGTGTGAGGCAAAGGAAGAGATTGCGGGGGCTCTAACACATATATTCAGGACCTCTCTGGCCACAGGGGATGTGCCAGAGGACTGGAGAACCGCTAATGTAGTACCATTATTCAAGAAGGGTAGTAGGGAAAAACCGGGGAACTACAGGTCAGTGAGCCTAACATCAGTGGTAGGAAAATTATTGGAAAAAATTCTGAGGGACAAAATTTGTCTCCACTTGGAGAGGCAAGGATTAATCAGGGATAGTCAACATGGCTTTGTCAAGGGAAGATCATGTCTGACTAATTTGATTGAATTTTTTGAGGAGGTGACTAGGTGTGTGGATGAGGGTAACGCAGTGGATGTGGTATACATGGATTTCAGTAAGGCCTTCGATAAAGTCCCGCACAGGAGACTGGTCAAGAAGGTAAGAGCCCATGGAATCCAGGGTGCCTTGGCACATTGGATACAAAACTGGCTTAGTGGCAGAAGGCAGAGGGTGATGGTCGAAGGTTGTTTTTGTGACTGGAAGCCTGTGGCCAGTGGGGTACCACAGGGATCGGTGCTGGGCCCCTTGCTGTTTGTGGTCTACATTAATGACTTGGATATGAATGTAAAAGGTATGATCAGTAAGTTCGCAGATGATACAAAAATTGGTAGGGTGGTAAATAGCGAGGAGGGTAGCCTCAGTCTGCAGGACGATATAGATGGGTTGGTCAGATGGGCGGAACAGTGGCAAATGGAATTTAACCCGGAAAAGTGCAAGGTGATGCACTTTGGGGGGACTAACAAGGCAAGGCAATACACAATGAATGGAAAGACCCTAGGCAAGACGGAGGGTCGGAGGGATCTGGGTGTGCAAGTACACAGATCCCTGAAGGCGGCGGAACAGGTGGATAAGGTGGTAAAAAAGGCATATGGGATACTTGCCTTCATTAGCCGAGGCATCGAATATGAGAGCAAGGAGGTTATGATGGAGCTGTATAAAACACTGGTTAGGCCACAGCTGGAATACTGTGTGCAGTTCTGGTCGCCACACTACAGGAAGGATGTGATCGCGTTAGAGAGGGTGCAGAGGAGGTTCACCAGGATGTTACCAGGGCTGGAGCGCTTCAGCTATGAAGAGATACTGGGCAGATTGGGTTTGTTTTCCTTGGAGCAGAGGAGGCTGAGGGGGGACATGATTGAGGTGTACAAAATTATGAGGGGCATAGATAGGATGGATGCTGAGGAGCTTTTTCCCTTAGTAGAGGGGTCAATAACTAGGGGGCATAGATTCAAGGTAAAGGGCGGGAGGTTTAGAGGGGATTTGAGAAAGAACTTTTTCACCCAGAGGGTGGTTGGAGTCTGGAACTCACTGCCTGAAAGGGTTGTGGAGGCAGGAACCCTCACAACATTTAAGAAGCATTTGGATGAGCACTTGAAATGCCATAGCATACAAGGCTACGGACCAAATGCTGGAATATGGGATTAGATTAGACAGGGCTTGATGGCCGGCGCGGACACGATGGGCCGAAGGGCCTCTATCCGTGCTGTATTACTCTATGACTCTATGACCATCGTCCAGCTGGGTGGGACTGCACTCGCCTGGTTCCATTCTTATCTATCTAATCGTAGCCAGAGAATCAGCTGCAACAGCTTCTCTTCCCGCTCCCACATCATTATCTCTGGTGTCCCCCAAGGATCTATCCTTGGCCCCCTCCTTTTTCTCATCTGCATGTTGCCCCTTGGCGACATCATCCGAAAACATAGCGTCAGTTTCCACATGTATGCTGATGACACCCAGCTCTACCTCACCACCACTTCGCTCGACCCCTCCACGGTCTCTAAATTGTCAGACTGCTTGTCCGACATCTAGTTCTGGATGAGCAGCAATTTTCTCCAATTAAATATTGGGAAGACCGAAGCCATTGTTTTCGGTCCCCGCCACAAATTCTGTTCCCTAGCAACCGACTCCATCCCTCTCCCTAACATCTGTCTGAGGCTGAACCACACTGTTCACAACGTTAGTGTCATAGCTGACCCTGAAATGAGCTTCCGACCACATATCCGCAGCATAACTAAGCCCGCCTATTTCCAACTCCATAACATTGCCCATCTCCACCTTTGCCTCAGCTCATCCACTGCTGTAACCCTCATCCATGTCTTTCTTACCTCTAGACTTGACTATTTCAACGCACTCCTGACTGGCCTCCCACATTCCACCCTATGTAAACTTGAGGTCATCCAAAACTCGGCTGCCCTTGTCCTAACTCGCACCAAGTCCCGTTCACCCATCACCCCCTGTGCTCGCTGACCTACATTGGCTCCCGGTTAAGCAATGCCTTGATTTCAAAATTCTCATCTTTGTTTTCAAATCCCTCCATGGCCTCGCCCCTCCCTATCTCTGTAATCTCCTTCAGCCCACAACATCCCCCCCCCCCCCACCCCGAGATATCTGCACTCCTCTAATTCTGCCCTCTTGAGGATCCCTGATTATAATCGCTCAACCTTTGGTGGCCGCGCCTTCTGTTGCCTCGGCCCTAAGCTCTGGAATTCCCTGCCTAAATCTCCCCGCCTCGCTACCTCTCTTTCCTCCTTTAAGATGCTCCTTAAAACCTACCTCTTTGACCAAGCTTTTGGTCACCTGCCCTGATTTCTCCCTATGTGGCTCGGTGTCAAAGTTTTTGTCTTATAATACTCCTGTGAAGCGCCTTGGGATGTTTTACTACATTAAAGGCGCTATATAAATACAAGTTGTTGGTGTTGAGATTGAGAGAATGAACACAGAGATAGAGAGAGAGAGATTGAGAGATTGAGAGAATGGACATAGAGAGACAGAGAGAGAGAATGAAACAGACAGGCAGAGAGAGTGCAGGATAGAGAAAGAGAGACACAGAGATATTGTTGGGGAGAGGGAAGTTAGTGTAGATTGAAAGGGAGAATATAAAATATAATCTTCATTTGATGTAATCCTTCACTCCTGTGTACACAGACATTTTCTGCATAAATGGTAACTGAGTGATTAACCATCTATAAACATAACAATGTTAGCAATTCTGGGTTAAAATTTCATTAAGATTCAGTGAATGTCTGTTAGTAGCAATGTCCTCGTCATTCACTTGTTTCAACCTCAATGATGTGCTCCATGGGTCTTGGCCTCTCACTGGGGTTTCTCAGGTAGGTTGTCTGTTTAATGATTATATATCTTTGCTTTCTTTCCCCTTTCCCCTCCCAATTTCAACAGAACAAATTAGATCTGAACTAGATACAATCTACTTATAGGTACACTTAAGACTTGAACACTTGGCACATCTGTCTGACATTCCGCTCTCTGCCATATTGGTGGAGGTGTTAACCTGTTTAAAGTATTTTTAAAAATGCCTCTATTAAAACAGAGGACTGGGAAAGTTCATATTAAACATTCATACCCCAGTGTCCCACAGCCTTAGTTTAGCAAATCATAGGAATATCCCGTCCAAATGATACCAAATGCCTAACGCCCAATGCATTGTTATGACGAAGGGTCTTCGACCTGAAACATTGACTCTGTTTCTCTCCACGGATGTTGCCTGGCCTGCTGAGTTTTTCCAGCGTTTTCTGTTGTTATTTCGGATTTCAAGCATCCGCAGTATTTTGCTATCGCATTGTTACGACAGTTCATTTCAAATTAAGCAGAAACTATGGTGAAATGAACTGAGATTGCAGTATTACTCCTGGCCCAGTTGGATAATGCAGAAGTGGAAGCCATGTGTCGCTGGGATCGTCATTGACAAAAAATAAGTGGCAAGCCAAACGTGGAAAAAGGTCAATTTTTGCGCTAAATGGCCTCCTTCTGTGCTGTAAACTTTATGGTTCAACATAGGGACCAAGTGTGAGGGTAACGATAGGTTAGCCACGTCAAAGTGGATTGTCTCAGAGAAGCTGCTTATCCAACTATACTTTTGGATGAATTAACATGGACTTGTGACTCGAGTTTGGTAGGCTTAGTGAAAAAGCTTTCTTGGAAAATTAGTCCTAATTAAGTGTTCTTTTCATTTCTCTCCGTCAGGCCGTTTGCTGTGCCAATCACATTCATTGCTGTCCCAATGGCTACATATGCGATGTTCAGGCAGGAGTCTATCACAAGGGCAGTATTTCCATTCCTTTGGTCACAAAGATGCCAACTGTTGTGAAAGGTGAAGCCTCAGATGTCCAGTGTGATGGCACTGCGAAATGTCAATCGGGTACGACCTGTTGCAGAAATGCCTCGGGACAGTGGGCCTGCTGCCCTCTTCCACAGGTTAGTTGATGCTGTTCAGTCATTCACTGTTGCTGCCTCGTACTACATGAGGGGATATCCACCTGTTCATTCCTTTCATTCTTCATCGTGCTCTGATGGCTAACCCTCAAGGCTGTTGGTGGACTTGGTTTGTATGCATACACGTGTTTTGTCTTTTCTGCATCGGTTCCCTTTCCTAATACTGTAGTATAAGGATTTCTCAAAAACCTCAAGTGATCAGCTCTTAGATGGGAGAGGGAAAGAGAGGTAGGCACATCATTTGTTCATTCATTCTTCTGTAGTCAGCAGTTGTCTTTGGATGAAGAGGGATAATTGTAGCCGAGTGTTCAAAACATCCACGTTCCTCTTGGGGGAAGGATATATAGAGACGCATCCACAAATTCAGGGTAGGGTTAAATGTTGCTGTATAGTTCAATAACTCTACAAGATGCTGTCAGTCACATGGTGTGGTACTGGGCTACACAGGCAAGGGACATCGCAGGTTGATTCCCTGTTAGGTTCAGATTTGATTGATCTTAATCAAGATGATATTGATTACAATTGGCTTCATTGCTGATGGGGCTAGAAAGGAGTAGAAAATCAGCCAGAATTCCAGTTATGACCCATATTCCATTACTACTGCGTGTGTGGATGTCGGCTGAGGATAAGATCGCGCCGCCGCTCCTCCCTCTGATACTGGTCGCACGTCCACGGCTCCCGATGCGTGGGCAGCGCCGGGGGCCAACGCCATCACGGCCTCCGGCCGGGAGGACAGAGAGCATCCGGCCAGGAGAAAGCCGCGGAGAAAGAAGAAGCACCTTAGGGCGGGTCCCCTCGTGGAACGAGACAGTGACGAACTTCCGGAGCTCACGCCCACGTACCTGGCAGAAATAGCCGCGGAATTCCAGAGGGGGGGCGGGGGGCCTCGTGCCCAGGGCCGTGACTGTAGTGTATGTACCCGTCTACCTTTAAGAGAACTATTGTATGTAACCGTTCACCTTTAAGAGAGCTATTTTAGGTGTGGCACTACTTTGTTTGGCTTCTGTATACTGTAATACCGACGGTGACCACACCAGCATATAAGTGTTGTGTCAGGATTTATTGGGCAGATTCGCCCTGACCTTTGAATAGTAAAGTCCTGTTTTAAGTTACTCTTGGAGTCTGTGTATTAATTAACTAAACAACCCACAGACTTTACAGTGGCGACGAGTCCGATCGTACCCTGCGGCAACAATACTTCCAAAGCAGTTAACGAGCGTCGAGAAGAGGCAACCGCCCTCGTCGTTCTGCTGGGAGAAAACTCGAGGCTGCAGAACTAGAAAGGAGGAAGAATTTAGAGACAAAGACTTCCATCAGCAACAGGCACTGACTGTCCCTTCTGCCACGGTGAGGAGTGAGCCGATCAGCACGAGAAGCAAGGCGGCCATGGTGACTGTGAGTAAGGGAAAGTAAAAAGAATAACCGGAGGATAAGGGCGGTGCACTCAACCACAGTCGAGGGGGAAAGGAGCCGGACAGAAGTCGGGCCCAGAGGCGCTGAGACTGGGGCAGCATGGAGCAAGGAAGCCGCGGTACAGACAGGCTGGGGACGCAACGGTGTCGTGAGACAGCTAGACCGCGACCGGCGAAAAAGGCCGGGCTGCGACCGAAGCCACGAAGCGCTGCGACCGGGAATGTAGGCGCGGGAAGAGATAAACTCAGCCGCAGCCGGGGAGGGAAGCACCGGACTGCGAGAGGGCTGGGAGGCGCGATTGGGAGCCGAGCGAGCGGGAGAGGCAGAGCCGACCAAGGGAGATTGAGCGAGAGCCAGTCCAGCGGCTGAAACTGTTCTCCGTCAACGGGGTGTACCCAGCGCCGGTAGAGCCGAGCGAGCGGGAGAGAGACAGAGCCCGAGCAAGGGGAACTGAGCGAGAGCCAGCCCAGCGGCTGAAACTGTTCGCCGTCAACGGGGTGTACCCAGCGCCGGTTGCCCTGCCGAGAAAAGGGAAAGCACTGAAGCCGACGCGCAGGCTGTGAACCTGAAAGCCAGCGGCCGTCGCCCGTGGGGAAAGTGTACCCCTCCCGCCAGGGAAGAAACGCGGGAAGCCGCCATTAGGCGGGGAAGAAGACAGAAGCGGGAAACCGCCATTGAAGTGGGCGGGGAGAGAAGATAAGCGCGGGAAACCGCCATTTTTGCGGGAACCGCCATCTTGGAAAAAAAAATTTAAAGAAATAATTCGGGGTGTTTATCAGGAAGAAAGGAAGATGCCTAAGCGTGGTAACATCAACGATTTTAATTCCGAGGTAGAAGACTGGGCCACGTATGTGGAACGCATTGAGATCTATTGTGAGGCCAATAAAATAGAAGAAGATGACAAAGCTATAACCTTGCTAAACTCGATGGGCGCGAAGACATACGGGCTCTTGAAGCATCTACTATCACCGGCTAAACCGGCGGATCAGACTTTCGATGATATTGTGGCTGTTCTGAAGGATCACTTGAACCCCACACCGTTGATGTTGGCGGAACGATTCAAATTCTATGCGAGAACACAACGGAAAGACGAAAGCAACGCAGAATACTTGGTCGAACTGCGTAGACTAGCGAAATACTGCCAGTTTGGAGGGAATCTGACAGAGGCATTGCGAGACAAGTTCGTGTGCGGATTGGCAAAGGAAGGAACGCAAAAGCGACTATTCGAAGAGAACGACCTTACACTTGACAGGGCTGTCCTTATTGCAGCATCGCACGAAGCCGCAGCGAAGGGAACTGCGGAAATGCAGCTAAAGACAGCGGCACTCAGTGTGGATCAAATTACCTCGACAACAACAAAATGCTATCGTTGTGGGAAGACAACACACGACCAGAACCAATGCTGGTTTAAGAACCAGGAATGTAGGAAATGTGGCAAACTGGGTCACATAGCTAGGGTATGCTGGTCAGGGAAGAAGACCAACAACCAAAGGACCAACAGCCAAAGGAAGCCATCACAGGAGGAGTGCAACGAGGTACACAAGGTGGCTGAGAGGAGTTCGGACGAACAGAATTCAGACTCAGACCCAAACGGCCAGGAGCTGGGTAGTCTGAGAATTCACAATGTGAGTAAGGTCATGCTAAAAATAGCTGGAGTCCAAGTGAAGATGGAGTTGGACACTGGATCAGCTCTATCAGTCATAAATCGAAGGGATTACCACCAGCTATTCTCACATATACCCTTAAGGGATACCAAGTTCGTATTGCAGACATACACGGAGCATAAAGTATACCCCATGGGAAAGATAAGAGTCAAGGTGAGAGATAGGGGTAAAGAACACCCACGAATGAACTTATACGTACTACATGAGGGAGGACCACTACTTCTAGGACGGGAGTGGATCAAGAAAATAGACATGGAATGGCACTATCTAAAAGCCATAACGAGTGAGGACTCGGTGCAGACAATCAGCTCAGATTCTGAATCGGATGACGATAAGACCAACCCAAATGTGAAAGACAAGGCTAAAATGGACTTGCCGACTAAGGTTGGAAAAACGAAGGCATGCAGAAAGGCTTATGCTCCAGAGAAGAACAAAAGTTCAGAACAGATCTCCACCGAACAACGACAACATAGTTTGACAGAGAATTCTGAGTCTGTTCAGTTTAAGGACATATCCATGACGGAAGAACACCGAGCTCGGACTCAACTTTATTTCAAATTACGACAACAATTAGAACAATTGAGTTACCGTCTCGTACAAGAGATGAAAACAATGAAAAAGTTCTATGACACCGAATGGGAGAATCTGGAAAGACAACAGGAGCAGCTAGCTCAAGCAGAGAGCGACCATAGAGCCATCGTGACCAATCACCGATCACATCTCCCTTATGATGTTCAGGAGTTAGAATATTTGCAGAACGAAGCAAATGAAGAGGAATCTTCAGGAAGCCAGGATTTTATTCCAGTTCTTCTCTATGACTCCTTACAAGCAGAGTTTGAGAAGTTGAAGGAACAGTATGAACAGGCCCAGGCTACAATCCTGGAGGGGGTTAACTCGGCAACCTCCGAAAAGCTAGTTTCAGTGGAAGCATATGAGCAACTAAAGGTTGAACATGAACAAGAAGTCCAAAGGCTGCAGGAAATTCTTGATGAGCTCAAGGCCAAGACAGACTCATCGGTAGAAGTTCCATCCATAGATGAGAAATTAGAGGTGAAAGACATGGCAGAACATGAAAGTCAAGATGTCCAAGAACTCATAAAAATATTGAAGGAAACCCAAGACAAATATGAGGCGGCAATGACCGAGGTTCAACAACTTGAAGAACAGATTCAACTGGGAATTCTTTCAGTGAAAGAAAAGGCAACTGTAAGAAACACAGAGACTGTAAGAATGGCCCCTGAACATGAGCTAGAGAGCATCAAGGCGCAACTTCTCCGAGTGCTTAAAGCCAAAGTACAAGAGGAAAAAAAGGTGAAAGCATTGGAGGAAAAGGTGGATGAAATGGAGAAGACTCTGATCCACAGGGTCCCCGTGGAAGAGTTAACGGTCAGCCAACTCCTTCATATGCTGAGAGACAAGACTCTGCAATGGGAACCATTTGAACACGAACTTCAACCTTCAAAGGGAAGGAGTTCGGAGCTCTCAAAAGTTATGGAAATAGCTGAGGTTGCAACACAGATTTTACTGGGATGCCGAAAGTACGCTGAATCACGTCAATGTGAACTACAGAATGTTGAAACAGCTGCTCCAGTAGAAGGATTGAATAGCCCGATCAATCAATCCCCGATGGAAGGGGAAGTATTGGAATCACAAATGAGGTCATTAGTGAAGGATTGGCAGGAAACCCAGGAAGAGCGGGATGAATATGAACGCATGAAGAAGTCTCTTCAGGAAAGATGTCTAGGGAGGGAACAACAGTCGGCTAACGTCCAGTTGGGTAAGGAAGAAGTAGCAGGCCCTCTCGCTAGACTAGCTCAGGACGACACCGAATATTACCATGACCTGTTGAGTGACACGGAATATTACGATGACTTGGTCTGCCCAGCTTGTGATGAAAACTCCCAAAGTGCAGAAATCAGGATGAAGCACTTAAAGTCTAAGGAACATAGGGAGATGGTGGCGCTACAGCTGGCAGCGGATAAGGGAGCCCCGAGAGTCTCCAAGAAGCAGAAAAGAAAAAGACGAAGCAGAAGACAATAACCATCTAAATCATTATCACTTCTATCAGATCATGCACGTGGGCCCTACGAAGGGGGCCAAATCAGTTGGAAAGTAGGAAAAATTACCAAGGCAGTCCAGCTGTTTGTAAAAGTCAGCACTGCTGGTTCAGCAGGACGGAAGTTCAAGCTGTTAAGCCAAGGGAAAGACTATTGGATGAGTCACGCTAGAAATGTGAACCGGCTACACCACAGAGATGTTGTTCGGACCGAGTCAAGACCAGAGACTGAATCTGTGAACTGTTCCCGCAGAGACTGAATCTGTGAACTGTTTCCCGCCGAGACTATATCTGTGAATTGTTTTACATGAAGTTGATTATATGTTATGTTTAATGGGGAATAAGTATGTTGTAAGCTAAAAAGGGAGGATTGTAGTGTATGTACCCGTCTACCTTTAAGAGAACTATTGTATGTAACCGTTCACCTTTAAGAGAACTATTTTAGGTGTGGCACTACTTTGTTTGGCTTCTGTATACTGTAATACCGACGGTGACCACACCAGTATATAAGTGTTGTGTCAGGATTTATTGGGCAGATTCGCCCTGACCTTCGAATAGTAAAGTCCTGTTTTAAGTTACTCTTGGAGTCTGTGTATTAATTAACTAAACAACCCACAGACTTTACAGTGACCACAACCGCTGAGGTGGAACAACCAGGACCTGCGGTCGGCCTCGGGCCCAAGGAACCCAAAGAAAACCCTGTTCAGCACGGGGGGCGGGGGTGGGATGGGGCGGTGGGAGAGGCTTCGGAAGACATGGAGGTCTCCCAGCCTCCAGATCCCTCAGGGGAAAAAAGGAGGATAAGATCACGCTCGACTGTGATCCCTCCATAGCTTTCTGACAATTGCTTCTTGAGGTCACTTGGTCAAGGTGGCAGAGGATTGGTTCCTCTGGAAATATTTCACAATAAGATTTGTTGCCTTCATCAGATGAGGGAAGAAATTTGAGGAAGTCTGCAAAGCTGGAATGCAGAAGTGTGTGTGTGTGGGACAAACCTAGTCTGACTGCTTATTCACTCATCGGGCAGCTTAAAGTAAAGCCCACATTTATACAACAGTGATCTGCAGACTGCCATCTGGTGGCGGACCAGATACGGTGTTGGAAGCAGTGTCAAACAGGACATAGACGGTGCACCCTGCTCATCAATGCTCCCTCTGCTCTTCCAACTCTGCTCGCTGGATTTGTAACAATCCACCCCTTTCCCTCTCCCCCAGCTACACCCTCAGTGGCAGAGTCTTCAGCTACCAGTTCCCTTCACTTTGAAATTCCGTTCCCCAAACACCTCCACCTTTGCCTAATTTCTCTGCTGCTTCGTGCTCCAGATCTCTCACTCCCCTTGTGTATGTTTGGGATGCTTCATTATGTGAAATGCGCTATGGGGGTAGCACTCTCGCCTCTTGAGTCAGAAGGTTGTGGGTTCAAGTCCCACTCCAGGGACAAGGGACAAAATCTAGGCTGACACTCCAGTCGGAGGTGCCGCCTTTCGGATGGGACGTTAAACCTGCTCTCAGGTGGATGCAAACGATCCCATGGCACTATTTTGAAGAAGACCAGGGGAGTTCTCCCCGGTGTCCTGGCCAATATTTATCCCTCAACCAACATAACAAAAACAGATTATCTGGCCATTCACATTGTTGTTTGTGGGAGCTTGCTGTGCACAAATTAGCTGCTGTGTTTACTACATTACAACAGTGACTACACTGCAATAGTATTTCATAGGTTGTAAAGCACTTTGGGACATCCGGTGGTCATGAAAGGCGCTGTAAAAATGTTAATAGTTGTAATATAATACTATTGTGTGTAGAGAAAAGCACTCTCGACTCTGCCTCAAGTCTGCCTTCGCAGCAACCCGAGAAAAGCGTTCCCTCCTGCGTCAGTCTAACACTTTTCCATTACCCAGTCCCACACCAGCCATCAGTTGGCCTGTCTGAATAAAATTGCCAAATTGGGTGCATTATCCTTTCTTTGTCTTACATTATGGCATTGCAGACTTGTGCCAGTTGGCCATCTCGCATAAGACTATTCCAGCCAACAGGCAGAGAATTCCTGTGGGCCTGATTTGAGGCCGGAGCCCTGAGGTAAAGGGGACCTGGCCTAAAAATTAGAGCCCGGCCTTTCAAGAGTGAAGTTAGGAAACACTTCTACACGCAAAGGTGGGAGAGGTTTGGAACTCTTCCGCAAACGGCAATTGGTGCTTCGTCAATTGTTAATTTTAAATCTGAGGTTGATGGATTTTTGTTAACTGAAGGTATTAAGGGCTATGGGGCAAAGGCGGGTATGTGGAGTTATGTCACAGATCAGCCATGATCTCATTGAATGGTGGAGCAGTCTCGAGGGGCTAAATGGCCTCCTCCTGTTCCAATGTTCCTATAAAGGCCATTGCCGAATTCAGTGCATCATCCAGTCCCTTGTGTATTGTAATTTTATCTGAATATGATGTGAAATTTCTTTCCCTAACACCACATTCTTATGAGGTGGGTCCTTAGGTTCCACTAATGGAGGGTAGGGCGTGTCGTGTGGAGCCCTTTCCTAGTTGAAAGAACAGTCTCGAATTATATTTTCATTGAGCAATTTTAATTGGGGGGGAGTTGATGAGAGAAATAGAACCGAAATCTCTGCCTTTCTGCCCCCATCAGGCAGTTTGCTGCAAAGACAAAGTCCACTGCTGTCCCAATGGCTACACTTGTGATGTTGAGCAGGAATCCTGCCTGAAGAATGCGGTGTCTTTCTCCTGGACTGCCAGTAAAGCAGCTATCGTGAAATCCCTGGAGAAGAGCAGGACGTTGGCTGTCAAGTGTGATGCGACTGTGAGCTGCCCTGCAGGCAGTACCTGCTGTCAACGGCGCTCAGGAGGCTGGGGCTGCTGCCCTCTGACTGTGGTAAGTTAAGCCTTTACTTCTGTTTAGAGCCGTTATATGGCTCTCATTCTGCCAGCGCATTTCACACTTCATCTAGAGCCATCCTTTGTCTCTTTACTTGTCCTATTACCATCTCGTCTCGCCTTGAATATCTCTTAATGTCTTGTCACCCCTCACAGACCTTCCCGTTTGTTCTTTCATCCCCTCCCCCATTTCCCAGCCCCCAAACTTGCTTTTTAATCTGTTGCATTTTCTGCTTTTTTCTCAGTCCTGACGAAGGGTCTTCGACCTGAAACGTTGACTCTGTTTCTCTCTCCGCGGATGTTGTCTGGCCTGCTGAGTTTTTCCAGCGTTTTCTGTTGTTATTTCGTTATATGGCAAATTCGTTTTGAGTCAAATATCCTCACCAAATCTTGTTCCTGCAGGGGGTCACAGAACAACGGCAAAGGGCAGTGAATCAACACGTAAACCACAACATTCCACGTTGCTTTTTCTTTAAACCTTGTTGTATTCCCTGAATTTAGATGAATAAGGGGTGATTTTATCAAAGTTTTCAAGATCTAGGTGCTCTTATTTATCCATGAATGAGACAATGGCCCTTTTCAAATCTCCAGGCCCACGCTATTCAAACAGGACAAAGCACCGAGTGAGAAATAGAACAGAGGGGAGCAGAGTTGCCTGAGCTTTGCGAGCCTGAGTGCCAAGAGTTGCAGGCCACAGTTCAGACAACCTTTCTCTATAACTTAATGTCATAACAACAACTGAAACTGCCATTGAACACAAGTTTGAATCCTAATAAAGCACTGAAGTGTATTCACGGATGGGAATATAAGGTCAAGTAATTGTTTTGTCCATTTTATGATCAGCGTGCCAGAAACTGTTAATGCTATGTAAACTTTCTGGCTGTTGTAATGTTAATATTTCCCTCCCCATTGGATTTTATAAACTCTAGATTTAACTTGCTGTCTTATGAGATCAGGTTTTGCAAACAGCTGATGTGTTTCCTTACTTGGAGGGAGCGAGGCCTTCTAGGTGTTGAGGTGGCGCTGAAGATTTTCTTGTATTTCCACCAGGCGGTTGTTATGTTCATTAATAACTAGTCGTTTTCATTATGAACAGCTAGCTTCTAGCTAGTCACATTATTCATGCCATGTGGACTTGTACAGCATCCATCTTGACTACTGCCTTGTGGGTAGCCTGGTGCATCGTGGGTAGTCCCACTCTTATATACATACAGCTCCTACATACAGCAACATACAGCTCCACCTAGTGTACCATTCTAGAATGACAGGTTACTGATCATTACATCCTCCTTTCTTTGAGGTTGAACAAAATCAATATCAATCAACTTTCAAGAAAAACGATAAAGATGATATCAGTAACACTTTTGTTAGTGCTCTATAAACATAAACATTTTCACAACAGTCAACACATTTTCAAAGCTTTACTTTATACTCAAAGATTAAGTCTATCAGGCTTTTTTACTTCACGTGTGGATCTTCTCAGCACGGGTAAGTCTGATGTGTTTTCATGAGAGCCTGTATGTGTGTTTGTGTTAGATTGTTCTGGTGGTGATTGACAAGATTCTGTTTCGGCATTGTCATTGATTTGCTCTTGGATAGTCTCTTGTGTTTTTAGGAGGGAACGGCGATTCCTCCTGAGAATCTGTTCTTCCTCAGTTCTAACAGTGTATGACCTTGGTCCTACTTCCTCAAGAACTGTAGCTTTCCTGGTCCATGCATCTGGATCCTCAATCCTGACAACATCATCCCTTGTCAATGGTTTTAGAGTTTTGGATGACTTGTCATAGTATGATTTCTGTTTCAGCTTTAACAGTTGAAGTCTCTGTCTCAGTTCCTTACTCTGCTTTTCTTTTGCACAGCAGGGTAGCGTGGTACGCAACTTGCGACCCATTAGGAGTTCAGCAGGTGAAGAACCAGAGTCTAAAGGTGAGGCTCGGTAGCTCAGCAGGGCGAGATAAGGATCAGACTTGCTTTCTGTTGCTTTCTTCAGTAGCTGTTTGAGAACTTGAACACCTTTCTCTGCCTTACCATTCGACTGAGCATACAAAGGACTGGATGTGATGTGCTGAAAGTCATACTGTGCTGCAAACTGTTGCCACTCCTTACAGGGCAGCACGGTGGCATAGTGGTTAGCACTGTTGCCTCACAGCGCCAGGGACCCGGGTTCGAATCCGGCCTCGGGTGACTGTCTGTGTGGAGTTTGCACATTCTCCCCGTGTTTGCGTGGGTTTCCTCCGGGTGCTCCGGTTTCCTCCCACAGTCCAAAGATGTGCGGGTTAGGTTGATTGGCTATGATAAAAATTGACCCTTAGTGTTAGGGGGATTAAATACGTGGGGTTACGGGGATAGGGTGGGATATGTGTTGGTGTAGGGGTTACGGGGATCGGGTGGGATATGTGTCGGTGCAGGCTCGATGGGCCAAAATGGCCTCTATCTGCACTGTGAGGTTTCTGTGATTCTGTGAGTTGAAGCACAGACCATTGTCGCTAACGGCAATCCTGGGAATTCCATGTCTGGCGAAGATGGATTTCACATGCATTATGACACTGCTTGCTGATGTGCTTGAGAGCAGCGCCATCTCAGGATAGTTAGAATAGTAGTCAATCACTATTAGATAGTCTTTACCATTCAAATGAAAAAGGTCCATACCAACCTTTTGCCATGGTGCTGTTGGTAAGTCAGCTACTATCATTGGTTCCTTTGCTTGTTTGTTTTGGAGTTTCTGACATGTCTCACATTTGCCTATCATGTTCTCAATGTCCTTATTTATGCCAGGCCAATAAACAGTGTCTCTTGCTCTCCTTTTGCATTTTTCAATTCCGAGGTGTCCCTCATGAATCCTTTTGAGCATGTCTTGACGTAGAGCCTGTGGAATAACTATTCTGTTCTGTTTTAGTAATAGTCCACTTGCGACACTCAATTCTGACCTAATGTGATAGTGCTTTGGACAGGAACCTTTTGGCCAGCCATGGTGAATGTTCTCTATTACTGTTTGTAACACTGTATCTTTTACTGTTTCTTCTGCTATTTGCTTTGATTTTGTGTCTGACACGGGCAGCGCAGCAGTGACCATACTCACATGAACATCCACGTCTTCTTCAGTAGAGCTCACATGACTCATTGTGGGTGCTCGGGATAGTGCATCTGCTAACACTATGTGTTTGTCTGGTGTGTAGATCAGTTCAAAGTCATATCTTTGCAGCTTCATCATGAGTCATTGAATCCTTGGAGACATCTCATTCAGGTTTTTTTTAATGATGGCAACCAGTGGGCTGTGGTCTGTCTCAACTGTGAAGGTGGGAAGTCCATATATGTAGCCATGAAACTTTTCTAGTCCAACTACCAAGCCTAGACATTCCTTTTCAATCTGGGCGTATCGACACTCAGAATCAGTCATAGACCTGGAGGCATAGGCAACAGGCTTCCAATCTTCATCCTCTGCTTGTAGCAAGACCGCGCCTAGGCCATCTTTTGATGCATCCGTTGACACTTTGATTCTCTTTGTTGGGTCAAAGAAGGTGAGTACAGGTGTGGTTGTCAGCACTGTTTTGAGGTTCATCCACTCTTGTTCATGTCTTTCTGTCCATGCGAACTCATTTGTTTTACGTAGCAGGTCTCGCAGACAGGCTGTCTTGGCTGACAAGTTAAGAATGAACTTTCCAATGAAGTTTATCATCCCCATGATGCGTAGCACTCCTTTTTTGTCAGTGGTTCGGGGCATGTTGAGTATGGCGTTTACTTTTTCCATATCTGGCTCTATTCCTTTACCAGATAGATTATCTCCTAGGAAAGTGACTTCCTGGACGCCAAACTGACACTTGGCTTTGTTGAGCTTCAGTCCATTCCGGCGTATGCTCTGTAGCACTTTAGTCAGTCTCTCATTGTGTTCTTTCAGTGTGGAGCCCCAGATGATGATGTCATCAACAGAGACCCGAACTCCTTCCAGACCTTCAATTATGTGTTCCATCGCTCTATGAAAGATTTCAGATGCAGATATTATCCCGAAAGGCATTCTGAGGAAACAATACCTGCCAAATGGTGTGTTGAAGGTACAGTATTTGGTGCTTTCTTCATCCAGTTTTAGTTGCCAAAATCCTTGTGAGGCATCGAGTTTTGTGAAGTATTTGGCACCTGACATTTCACTGATGATTTCTTCTCGCTTGGGAATCTGGTCGCGTTCACGTTTTATGTTTGCATTTAAGTCCTTTGGATCCATGCATATTCTTAGATCATTGTTCTTTTTCTTTACACATACCATGGAGTTAACCCAGTCTGTTGGCTCTTCGACTTTCCTGATGACTCCTAGTGTGGTCATTCTGTCCAGTTCCTTCTTGAGCCGGTCACGCAGGGGTGCTGGAACTCTCCATGGAGCATGTACCACTGGCTGAGCATCCTCCTTTAGCTGGATCTTGTAAGTGAATGGTAGAACTCCAAATCCTTTGAACACATCCTGGAAATTACTCACTACAGAATCCACCGAGTCATCTGGTCTGCTTATGGCACAGTTTATATGGTAGACTCTCTTAACTAGTTCTAAGTCCTCACAAGCTTTGTCACCTAGTAGTGAATCAAGTCCTTCAGCCACAACAGAAAACATGAGATGATGCACTTTGTCTTTGACTGTCACTTTAAGTCTGCATACACCTAAGCTATCTATTTTCTGTCCATTATAGTTCTTTAGTAGTACTGACTTTTTCTGTATTTTGGGCTTTTCTTTCATGTTTTTAATGTCACTCATACTGATTAAGTTTGCTTTTGCCCCAGTGTCTAGTTTCAATGTAACTAATGCTCCATTTACCTGCAGTGGCATCATCCATTTGTCCTCTTTTACTGCATTAACTTTATGTTCAGCATTGTCCATTCCTGAGGGCTGCACATTTTCTGTATCCTTTTTGATATTGTCACATGACACCATTCCTACACAAAATGTCTCACTTAAATCAGTGTCCTCAATCACATTGACTTGGACTTGTTGCCCTTTCTTTGTTTTTACTTTTGAAAAGCATTGTTTGGCAAAGTGATTCTTTCCATGACATTTTGTGCACATTTTTCCAAACACTGGGCATTGTCGTGACTGGTGTTTGTAACCACAGCATTTACAATTAAAAATTCCTTCCTCCGATTGCTTTGCATTTCTGTTCTGCCCACGTTTCTTCCCTTTGTAGGACACAGCACCGTCAGCAGCACTATCACTTACTACAATCACATTATTATTATTTTCACTGAAAGTCTTCGCGTGCTTTTGAGCTAGCTCACTGGCTTGGCATGTTTTCACAGCTTTTTCCAATGTTAGTTCGGTTTCTCTCAACAGACGTTCCCTGACCATTTTATCATGAATACCAAACACAATCTGGTCACGAATCATGGATGATTTCAGTTCAGAGAAATTACATGTCTGTGCTTTCAGTTTCAGATCGGTCACGAAGCTATCAAAAGTCTTATTTTGCTGCTCTGTCCGTGAATGGAACACGTACCTCTCATAGGTTTCGTTCTTTTTGGGAGAACAATGTGTATCAAACTTCTTTAGCACATCTTCCAATTTTTCTCTGTTCTCCTCTTGATCAAATACAATTGTATTAAATACCTCTATCGCCTGTGGGCCTGCAACCGTGAGCAGCAACGCTATTTTCCTTGCGTCTGACATCGTACCGAACCCGATGGCAGCAATGTAGAGTTCGAATTGTTGTTTGAAAGTCCGCCAATTGCAGTCGACATTCCCCGTGAGTTTCAAACCCTCCGGTAGCTTCAAATTCTCCATGTCGCGTTTCACAATATTCAGCAGATTTTATCAATCCTGGTACCATGTTATGTTCATTAATAACTAGTCATTTTCATTATGAACAGCTAGCTTATAGCTAGTCACTTTATTCATGCCATGTGGACTTGTACAGCATCCATCTTGACTACTGCCTTGTGGGTAGCCTGGTGCATCGTGGGTAGTCCCACTCTTATATACATACAGCTCCTACATACAGCAACATACAGCTCCACCTAGTGTACCATTCTAGAATGACAGGTTACTGATCATTACAGCGGTGTGCTGCGAGCATCACGAGCACTGCTGTCCTGTAACTTGAGGGCCAGCACCTGTGAAAAGCAAAGCCCGTCTACTCTTTCTGGTGGGGGGGGGGGGGGTGATGGGGTGATTGAACAAATCGACTGTAAATTAATAAAACATTAAATAAAACATAACAAATTAAATTAGAATTTGATTGGCCGGGGTGATGATGCACTCCAGCAAAGCCTGTCTGTACTCTGGGAGGTCAAACAATCGCCTCTCTCTGATGTGAAATGTGATGACACGTTCCGATGCCAGGCTCCGGCCACCTGCTGTAAGATGACCTCTGGGAGCTGGGCTTGCTGTCCCTACGAACAAGTAAATGCACCAGAAATTGTACACTGCTGCTTCGGTGGGCTGATTTTGCCACTCGCGTAGCACTGTGCAATATGGACCCGAAGGTGTCGGGTTCAGTGATGAGTTTGCTGGTCTGAGCTGGGTTGATGATAAAAATGCTTCAGTTGGGGTTCAGTGTCCTTCAGCTGCAGGGGAAAAAGCACCATCCAGAGTTCTCGCTCTTAATCACTGCTGGACATTGAGGGAGAGCAGGATAAGGCTCGGCTGTGATGCCTTCTCCAATGTCAAATGGCATGCTGAAATTCACACTATAGGCTCGCATGTGAAGAATGCCTGTTTCTGAGGTGCTGTGGAACTGCATCCTACCATTAGTAGATCCTTTCATGGAAGAAGGAAAGAATGTGGGGCGTGATAAACTGGAGCCCGATTCGGCTATATGAAGTTGGTGGTGCATCGATGCATTTCAGCAAGGTCTGAATGGGCCAGTAATTCCGGTCCCAACGCGTGAGTACGGACGGGGTACTCATGCGTGAGCCCGTTGGAAGTGCCGGATTTCAGCATGCACAGCGCATGCGCGGGAAACCGACATTTCCTCCAAGGGGTTCAGAGGTCCAACGCGTGCGCGCAGGACTCTGCGCGCACGCATTGAACTTCCTTCTTTTTGACAGGTTTGCCCGTGTGCAAGGGCCTGAACTTTTTAGACATATAAAAAGGAGGCATAAGGACTTGATTCTTGAAGGTAAGTGGTCTATTATTTAAAATTATAACATTTTTTCCACAGCTTTATTGTTTTTAAGGACTTTACAGTAAGGTAAGTTTATTTTTAGACCCGATTTCTTAAAAAATTATTTTTTTCAAAAATTTGATTAATTGTTTAAAATAGTTTTTTAAAGTTATTTATAGTTTATTTAATTATTGGGATGTTTTTAAAAATTTTATTTAAAATTAAACTAGTCTTTTGGGTGCCCGTACTTTTCATGAGTTTGAGAGTTCTTACTATCAAACTCATGAATGAAGTTTCCCCTCCCCTGATTGGCTGCACAGTGCTCACCTGATCCCAGCCGGCACATCGAACTAACTACGCCGCTGGATCAGGTAAGCACATCGCGCCGACATCTGAACCGGGCCAGTGACAGGAATTCCAAGCAGGCCCAGGCTTCAGATGTAGGCGTGCCGGGTGAGTGCACATTGGGGGCTTGCACGCGCGGCAAGCCCCCAATCCTAATTTCTGGCCCAATATCTCTTGTAGCAAAGTACACAGGACATTATCTCTTGCAGATGATTTTGAAATATCCCTCACCAACTGAGCCCTTGCAGTACGAGTCAGAGCTGTGGTAAATGGCTTATTTTGACACCAATTCATTGGCGTTTGTCAGTGCTGGGGGCCAGTGTTTGAATGTCAGGCTGCCATGGGATTCTTTGTTAATGCTTTGAAATTTCTCCATCCTCAACCCTGTTTTGGTTTGATTGCTTTTCTGTGTAATATTATGCTGTAAGATCCTGTGTTTAAACCGGTTCAGTTCTTTATAATACAGTACGATAAATAAACCTGGCTATGTATTAAACATCACTGAAAAGCTGGCTAGGTTGGCTTGAGAAGCAATAGTTGTAGAGTTCCTTACTTGGGTTTCTATGTCAGATCTGTAACATCGAAAATGATTTTTCACCGATTTAAATGAGTAATATAACCCATCTAGTTTCTTCAATTCTGCTTCATAAGTTGCTAATATCTGGTTGAAAATATCCTTTTGTGGAGAAAAACACTTAAAAATCTGTTTAAAGCATCTCTGGCAGTGGAAGCATCTATGTATTTGAGGAGTTGTCAGGGTCATTGAACCATTACATAGGAACAGGAGTAGGCCATTCAGCCCCTCGAACTGTTAGCAAATGAATTGCAGGGCCTTTATCACAGAGCAGTTACTCTCTGCTAAAGGTTTCAAACTAAAGGTGACTGGACTTCAGCATCATAGGAGTAAATGCACTCGCCCCTTAAAGCAGAGGCCAGGGCCTCAAGTCATGCAGGGTCCAGTTGTCCAGGTTAGCAGACCCCAGTTGTGATCGGGGCTAATTTAAACTTGGGGAGCATAAGTGAATATATCTTTTTGAAGCCCAATGTCACCTCAAGCATGCCTAATATCATTCAGCACAGAGCAAACTTGCTAGTAATCGTGTAGAAAAGAATTCATAGGGTGAGTTATGTGGTGTATGTAACCTGTTCCACCTTAAGAGAACTACCTTAAGAGATGTACTACTTTCTCTTGGCTGCTGTATACTGTAGTACCGGTGGTGACTATAACCGTTGTGTAGTGATTTACTGGGCAGTTCAGCCCTGACCTCCGAATAGTAAAGACCTGTTAAAGTTATTCTTGTGGTCTGTGTCCAGTGATTTATAATAAGCATAACTGGGACACACAGACTTAACAGTGGCGACGAGTCCGATCTTACCCTGCGGCAGTTTTACATCCAAGGCAGCTTCGTCCTCAGAACGGGCGTCGAGAAGAGGCATCCGCCCTCATCATCCTGCTGAGCACCATCACACGGGAGGCATTGAGAACCCGGGTTAAAAAGAAAAAATCTGACCACGAAGCCCTCCATCAGCGACAGGCAGTGATCATCCCTTCTACCACAGTGGTGGGTAAGCCGATCAGCGACACGAGCAGAAAGTCGGCCGCGTTGACTGTGGAGTGGGGGAGGGAAAATGGAGGAAAAAGGGCGGAGAACTCGACCACGGCCGGTGAAAAGGGCCGGGCTGCAATCGAGGCCGAGAGGCGCAGCGACTGGGGCAGCTTAAGGCACGAGAGCCGCGGAGAACTCAAACGCAGCCGGTGTAAAGGACCGGGCTGCTTGCGGGGCTGAGAGGCGCAACGGCAGGGGAAGCGTGAATGCCCACGGGAACCGCGGGGGAGTAAAAGCAGCGTCGGGGAATTGAGAACCGCTGGGGAGGCGAGAACGGCAGCAGCACGGCAATCGCCATTGCAGCCAGCGGGGGAAGAAGGCAAACGCGGGAATCCGCCATTGTAGTCGGCGGGGGAAGAAGACGAGCGCGGGAAAGACCGCCAAGCGCGGGAAGCCGCCATTTTAGTAGGCGGGGGAAGAAGACAAGCGCGGGAAGCCACCATTTTGAGAAAAAGAAAAATTTAAAAACTTGCAAGGATGCCTAAACATGGGAACATTAATACCTTTGATAGCGATATTGAAGATTGGACCACGTATGTAGAACGCATGGAAGTTTATTGTAAAGCAAATAAGGTACCAGATGATGAGAAAGCACTAACCTTATTAAGCTCAATGGGTGCGAAGACATACGGGCTATTGAAGCACCTTCTATCACCAGATAAACCGGCGGATCAGACTTTCGCGAATATTGTTACTGTCCTGAAAAATCATTTAAACCCCACGCCGCTGATGATAGCAGAACGATTTAAATTTTACAGAAGAACGCAGCTGAAAGACGAAAGCAACGCTGAATTTTTAATTGAACTGCGTAAGCTATCAAAGTACTGTCAGTTTGGAACAGGACTAGCAGATGCGCTGAGAGATAAATTTGTGTGTGGATTGTTAAAAGAAGGAACACAAAAGCGACTGCTTGAGGAGAATGATCTTACGCTTGATAAAGCTGTCACTATTGCAGCATCGCACGAAGCCGCAGCGAGAGGCACTGCGGAAATGCAGCTACGGTCACCGGAACTCAGCACCAATCAAATGGTCTTGGGTACAGTAAAATGTTATCGTTGTGGAAAGACAACGCACGATCAGAACCAGTGCTGGTTCAAAAATCAGGAATGCAGAAAATGTGGCAGGCTTGGTCACATAGCTAAAGTATGCCGGTCAGGAAAGAAGGCCAGCAACAAAAAGTCACCGCAGGAAAAGTACAGAAAGATACACAAGGTGACAGAGAACAGTTCGAACGAACAGAAGTCAAATTCAGACTCCAGCAGTAATGAACTGGGTAGTCTAAGAGTACACAATGTTGGTAATGAAGCAGACCTCCAAACAATCTGGGTCACACTTCAGATAGCAGGAGTCCAAGTGAAGATGGAATTGGACACTGGATCGGCATTGACGGTCATGAATAAGCAAGATTACAAAAGGTTATTCCCACATATTCCCCTACGGGATACGGAGATTGTATTGAAAACATACACGGGGCAAAGAGTATACCCCATCGGGAAGATAGAGGTAAAGGTGGTCCACAAGGGCAAAGAAAGCCGAGGAATGGACTTATATGTGCTACCTGAGGGAGGTCCACCACTACTGGGACGGGAGTGGATTAGGAAAATAAATATGGACTGGCATTCCTTAAAAGCACTAACGGTAGATTCCGGTAAAAAAGATGTCAAACCTAAACGATTGTCCAGAATATTGGACGATGCTAAAGAGGTGTTCCAACAGGGACTGGGAACACTGAGAGGAATTGCGGCAAACATCAAGGTTGAAGAACATGCAAACCCGAAATTTTTCAAAGCCAGACCGGTACCTTATGCGATACGACCTGCTGTGGAAGCTGAGCTGGAAGGGCTAGAACGTTCAGGAGTACTGTCGAAGGTAGACTGGAGTGAGTGGGCCATGCCCATTGTTCCCGTCATGAAGCGTTCACCGAGCAACAAGCCGGGGGAACCGGGGAAGGTTCGCATCTGTGGAGATTTCAAGATCACTGTTAATACGGTGCTTCACACAGTGCAGTATCCGCTTCCGCGGATTGAGGATATCTTCGCTTCGTTGTCTGGCGGGAAACACTTCACCAAGATAGACCTGGCGCAGGCGTACTTACAGATGGAAGTTGAGGAAGAGTCACGCCAGTATCTCACGATCAACACGCATAGAGGCTTGTACCGGTATAATAGACTGGTTTTTGGAGTGGCATCGGCTCCAGCAATTTGGCAGAGGGCCATGGAGCAGGTATTACAGGGAATTCCAGGCACACAATGTTACCTGGACGATATTCTGATTACAGGAGATGATGACGAGGAACACCTTGCAAATTTGGAACTGGTGCTCACCAGATTGAAAGAATATGGACTTCGAGTTAATCGCCAGAAATGTGAGTTCTTTCAGAAGCGGATCTCGTACTGTGGTCATGTCATTGACCAGGAGGGGCTTCATAAGTCTCCTGACAAGATCGAAGCTGTTGTGAAGGCTCCCGCTCCGGATAATGTATCCCAGTTGATGTCGTTCCTAGGGTTGATTAACTATTACCATAAGTTTCTGCCAAATTTATCCACGGTGCTGCACCCGCTGAACGCTCTTTTGCAGAAGGGAGTACCATGGAAGTGGAGCGAGGACTGTAAGAGGGCCTTTCACAAAAGCAAGGCATTTATCACCTCAGAGGAAGTGTTGGCTCCCTTCAACCCAACGCTGCCTATTCGTTTGGCTTGTGATGCTTCTCCATATGGTATTGGGGCAGTACTCTCATACAAGTTGCCAAATGGCCTGGAGAGGACAGTTGCGTTCGCATCCAGATCATTGACCTCCGCTGAGCGCAACTATGCTCAGATAGATAGGGAGGCTCTCAGCCTTGTGTGGGGAGTAAAGAAGTTTAATCATTACCTGCAGGGCCAAAAGTTTACACTTCTGACAGACCACCAGCTGTTGGTATCCATTTTTAACCCTAAGAAGGGTGTTTCGGTGATGACAGCACAGAGACTCCAGAGATGGTCCCTTTTCCTAGGGGCACATCAATATCAGATCGAATTCAAAGGTACAAAGCAGCATGGTAATGCTGATGGGCTGTCGCGCCTGCCACTACCTACAGAGGAGGAGGCACCGACGGTTGACCCTGTTGAGTTATTTCACTCGACCATCATCGAATGTTTACCAGTCACCAATGCAAGTATTGAAAGAGAAACCAGGAACGACCCGACACTGTCCTGGGTCTACGAAGCGACAGTGAAGGGATGGCCAACACATGGTGATCCACTGTTACCGGCATTCTCAGCAAGACGAGAACAGCTGTCCGTCTGTCAAGGAACATTGATGTATGGAACAAGGGTGATTATTCCTCCTAAGTTAAGAGAGAGAGTTCTAAAGGAACTGCATGAAGGTCATCTGGGGGGAGTCAAGATGAAAAGCCTTGCTAGGGCTTATGTGTGGTGGCCGGGTATCGACCAACAGATAGAGGATCTGACGAAAAGCTGCTCAGGGTGCCAAAAAGTGCAAAATGCACCTCCGATTGCACCGCTGCATCCATGGGAATGGCCTTCAACCCCATGGCAACGTGTACATATTGACTTTGCTGGTCCATTCATGGACTCCATGTTTTTAATTGCGGTGGACGCACATTCTAAATGGCCAGAAGTGATTAAGATGACTACCACTACCTCGGAAAAGACGATCGCGGTGCTAAGAACGATATTTGCAAGAAATGGATTGCCAGAACAAATATGTTCAGACAACGGACCGCAGTTCGTGTCAGAAGAATTCCAGAAATTCATGAAGAAGAATGGGGTGAAACATTATACCTCTGCCCCATATCATCCGGCTACAAACGGGTTGGCCGAGAGATTTGTACAAACGTTCAAAAAAGCAATAAAGGCCATGAGCGAAGGTCAGATTCCACTACAACACAAGGTGGACAAATTCCTACTGGCATATCGAAACGCCACTCATGCAGTGACAAACCAAAGTCCTGCCATGATGTTCTATAACAGGAGGTTGCGGTCCAGGTTGGACTTGTTAAAACCAAATGTGCGGAGGGAAGTTGAAAACAAACAGTTCCAGCATATAAATAACAAGACCACTCGGAGTTTCGAAATAGGACAACCAGTGTTAACCCAGGACTATAAAAACGAGAAATGGCAATCTGGAACAATTCGGGCCAGACAAGGACCCCTGATGTACATGGTAGATATTGGTGAAAATGTAATACGGCGTCATGCTGACCAACTGGTAGAATCGAGAACAAGGGTCGAACCCAGGATTACGGCAGAGACAACCGTGGAAGAAGTTAGTGAACCTGAAGCATCTACCTCAGAAGTGAATGTACCTGATGATGATGTCCAATCCATAAGAGATCAACTAGATGAGTCACCCCAGCAACGAGAATCAGAGACCCCTGAAAGGCGTTATCCAACTCGAATCAGGAGGCCTCCTCAGAGACTGAATCTTTGAACTGTTTTGCATGAAGTTGTATATATATATATATCTATATGTTATTATGTTATGTTAAATGGGGATATAACTGTTAAGCTAAAAAGGGAGGATTGTGGTGTATGTAACCTGTTCCACCTTAAGAGAACTACCTTAAGAGATGTACTACTTTCTCTTGGCTGCTGTATACTGTAGTACCGGTGGTGACCACACCGGTATATAAGCGTTGTGTAGTGATTTACTGGGCAGTTCAGCCCTGACCTCCGAATAGTAAAGACCTGTTAAAGTTATTCTTGTGGTCTGTGTCCAGTGATTTATAATAAGCATAACTGGGACACACAGACTTAACAAGATATAAATTAGCAATCGTACTGTATTACACAATGTAGGCCCTTCACCGCAGGGCAGCTGCAGATGGGTAATAAATGCGGCCTTGCCAGCATCACCCAGGTCCTATGAACAAAATGTTTTAAAAATATTACAATATCTTCTAAACACCAATCTGGGTCTTGAGGTATGGAACTGAGAAAGTCAATAGGATGAAAAGAAATTCCGCTGCACTCCGTCCCTGTGTATGAAAGTGAACCTGCGGAATGCATCATCTTTATACACTTGTAAAATAGAACTGAGCTGTTCAAAGTGTAAAGATGCCTGTTTCAGTCAGTTTAAGGACTTTTATTTTTTTTAAATCAAACTTGAGACTCGTGATTGCCCAGCAGGCACTTTACCCACTGAGGTTCCAATAATTATTTACCCTGTATTCATCACAAGGCAGCTCTTCCTGCACAAGATGAAGCAGAAATTCTAAAACAGATGAAAAATGTTCATTTTATTCATTGGATTGGTTTTGATCCTGGCCATGCAGACAAGTAGCTTTCCACCACTGCCTGATTCTCAACTGCAGAGTGGCAGCTCTAGCATTGAGCATCCAAAGGATTCTAAGGTTAAGTGAAACCATGAATTCATTGTGGGTCTTGCAAAGATTCCAAATCAATGTGAACATACCCCTGATCCTTAACTGTGACCTTAACGTTATACGGTTATGAATTGCTCTAATGTAACATTTGAATTCTCTTGCAGGCTACTTGCTGTGAAGATAAGCTGCACTGCTGCCCGAATGGCTACACGTGTAATGGAGCTGCTAAAGCATGTACGATTCGGCCTCGGCTAAGTTGGGGCCTGTTCTTTTCAAAGCACAAAAAGCCCTTCAACTCTCTGTGACGTGCTTGTGCCTCTAATCTGCTCGAGCTGTGTAATGCACCAAAACAAAACCCTCCAGATTGAAAACTTGGGAGTTGTACAAAAGGAAATATTTGAGTAACCTTTTTTTATAGTGTATCTTTTAGTCAAGTCTACTGTGCAGCATAAAGCAAGTTCTTATTGTAAAGAACAGCTCTGGGGTTGAAAAATCTGGATTAAGTCTCTTGGATATTTTTCTTAAGATTTTAACCCTCTGTCAAAGGAGTTTACTATAAAATCCTTTTTAGGGGCCTCTTCTGTAAACTCTATGGATCCTGGTTTTGTGCATTACATGAATGCTGAATGTAAAATTGCACCACCTTGAAACACACAAGGATGTGTGCTGAGCCCCCTCCTCTACTCCCTCTTCACCCACGACTGTGCGGCTGTTCATGGTTCCAACACCATCATCAAGTTTGCGGATGATGCCACGGTAGTAGGCCAGATCACCAACAACGATGAGTCAGCCTACAGGGAGGAGGTCCAGCATCTCGTGAAGTGGTGCGCTGATAACAACCTGGCCCTTAACATCAAGAAAACCAAAGAAATCATTGTGGACTTCAAGAAGTCGAAAGGCGGAAGTCACACCCCCATCCACATCAATGGGGCTGTGGTGGAAAGGGTGGACAGCTTTAAGTTCCTCAGAGTCCACATCACGGAAGACCTCTCCTGGTCCCTCAATACCTCCTCTCTGGTGAAGAAGGCCCAGCAGCGCCTATATTTCCTAAGGAGGCTGAAGGGATGTAACCTGTCACCTCTGATCCTCTCTAACTTTTACCGCTGCACAATAGAGAGCATCCTGACAAATTGTATCACAGTATGGTATGGCAGCTGTAGCTACTATGACCGGAAAGCCCTGCAGCGGGTAGTCAAAACTGCCCAACGCATTACCGGCACCCGGCTACCGACCATAGAGCACATATACCAGAAACGCTGTTTACGGAGGTCACGGTTCATCATCAAAGACCCTACCCACCCCAGCCACAGTCTGTTCACCCCCCTGCCATCTGGGAGACGCTACAGATGCATTCGCACCCGTACGACCAGATTTAGGAACAGCTTCTTTCCCAGGGCTGTCATCCTACTGAACTCCACAAATAAACTCTAAAGCCTACACATCTGCCAATGCACTTTATTATGGTTATGTTTATGTTAATGTATTACAAGCCAAATGTATGTTGAATGTTTAAATGTCTTAATCTAAATGTACACTCTCGGGAGCCGCAAGCCTACATTTCGTTGTACTGCACTTGTGCACTAACAATGACAATAAAAGTTGATTTGATTTGATTACAAAATGGAAACTTGCAGGTTTGTTAACCATCACCACGTCAAGATGTAAGAGACAACCCATCTGATAAATTAGTAACAGAATTGGAGATTGGTTTCATTCAAACATACTAGATATTTACTGAGATAGATGACCTATCGCTTGTCTGCAATTTTTTTTAAATTCGTTCCTGGGATGTGGACGTCACTGGCAAGGCCAGCATTCATTGCCCATCCCTAGTTGCCCTTGGGAAGGTGGTGGTGAGCTGCCTTCTTGAACCGCTGCACTCCGTGTGGTGAAGGTACTCCCACAGTGCTGTTAGGGAGTTCCAGGATTTTGACCCAGCGACGATGAAGGATCGGCGATATACTTCCAAGTCAGGATGGTGTGTGACTTGGAGGGGAACTTGGAGGGGGTGGTGTTGCCGTGCGCCTGCTGCCCTTGTCCTTCTAGGTGGTAGAGTTTGTGGGTTTGGGAGGTTCTGCCGAAGAAGCCTTGGCGTGTTGCTGCAGTGCATCTTGTAGATGGTACACACTACAGCCATGGTACGCATGGTGGAGGGAGTTAATGTTTAAGATGGTGGATGGGGTGCCAATCAAACGGGCTGCTTTGTCTTGGATGATGTCGAGCTTCTTGAGTGTTGTTGGAGTTACACTCATCCAGGCAAGTGGAGAATATTCCATCACACTCCTGACTTGTGCCTTGTAGATGGTGGAAAGGCTTTGGGGAGTCAGGAGGTGAGACACTCGTCACACAATACCCAGCCTCTGACCTGCTCTTTATTATGTCCGTGTATGACTGAGACACGGACAGCAGGAGTTGAACAAAACAAGTCATTACTGAATGGAGTCAATTGGGAAACTGAAACTACAGAGGCTTACTAGCGCCTTTTATACAGGGGTGGTCACTGCCAGTACTGCAGTCTGAGACCAGTTATTCTCTTAAAGGTACATACACAACACTTCCTCCCCTTTTAGATAAACAGTACATAACATTCATTTAACAACTAAATGATAACTAATTACAATCACAATTATGGTTGCTAGATACATTGGTTGAGTTTAAGCAATTATAAGTTCAGTCTTTGAGGACGCGTCCTGATTCCGTCTGGATAACGCCTCTTTGGGGTATCAGGTTCTTCTGGCAAGGTTGAGTTGGAATCAATGTCGTTGTTTGGTTCATCTGCTTCCAATATCACCGATTCTGCGGTAGCTGCAATTGGTACATCGATTTCATTGCCAGGTGTATCAGATCGTGGTGTGGAGTTGACGTTTTCCAGTGACTCTAGAATCTGGTCAGCATGGCGTCTTACAATGCTCTCTCCAACGTCCACGGTATACATGAGAGGTCCTTCCCGTGTACAAATCGTTCCTGGCTGCCATTTCTCAGTGCGGTAGTCCCGGGCCAAAACTGGTTGACCTATCTTAAAACTCCTGGTCGGCCTTTCATTCATATTCTGAAACTGCCTGTTCTCCACATCTCTTCGGACGTTTGGCTTAACCAAATCCAAGCGGCATCGTAGTCTTCGATTGAAGAACATCATGGCTGGAGTTTGGTTGGTAACCGCATGTGTCGCATTCCAGTAGGCAAACAAGAAGTTGTCCACCTTGTGTTGTAGGGGTATATCTTCATTACACATTGCCTTGATAGCCTTCTTGAATGTTTGAACAAACCTCTCGGCCAATCCATTAGTGGCTGGATGATATGGGGCAGATGTGTAATGCTTAACACCATTGTTCTTTAAGAACCTCCGGAACTCTTCAGACACAAACTGTGGTCCATTGTCAGAGCAAATCTGTTCAGGCAGCCCATTCCTGGCAAATATGGTTCGTAAAACTGTGATAGTTTTTTCTGTGGTGGTTGAGGACATTTTTATTACCTCTGGCCAGTTTGAATGTGCATCCACCGCAATTAAAAACATCGAGTCCATGAAGGGACCAGCAAAATCAATGTGCACCATTTGCCATGGAGATGAGGGCCACTCCCATGGATGTAGAGGAGCTTGTGGTGGGGCGTTTTGGACCTTCTGGCATCCTGCACAGCTCTTGGTCATCTCTTCGATTTCTCTATCGATTCCCGGCCACCACACAAACGCTCTGGCTAAGTTCTTCATTTTTACCCCACCCAGATGACCCTCATGAAGCTCATTGAGCACTCTATCCATCAACTTAGGTGGAATTATTACTCTGGATCCACACATCAAGGTTCCTCTGCACACTGACAGCTGTTCTCTTCTCGGTGAGAATGCTGGCAGCAGTGGTTCGCCATGTGCTGGCCATCCCTTCACCGTTAAATCATAGACCCGTGATAGTGTCGGGTCATTTCGTGTTTCCTTTTCTATGTTTGCATTCATCACAGGGAGACATTCGACTATGGTCGAGTGGAATATCTCCATTGGATCCCCTGCAAGGTCTTCTTCTTCCACCGTCGGCAACGGTAGGCGCGACAATCCATCAGCATTCCCATGCTGTTTAGTTCCTTTGTACTCGATGTCATATTGGTGTGCCCCTAGGAAAAGGGACCACTTCTGCAGCCGTTGCGCTGTCATTATCGGGATGCCCTTCTGAGGGTTGAAAATGGAGACAAGAGGTTGATGATCGGTTAGTAGTAAATTTTTGACCGTGCAGGTAGTGATTGAACTTCTTCACCCCCCACACTAGGCTGAGGGCCTCTCTGTCAATCTGGGCATAGTTATGCTCGGCAGAAGTTAACGAGCGTGACGCAAAAGCTATCGGCCTCTCTAAACCATCAAGGAATTTATGTGACAGTACAGCCCCAATGCCGTAGGGAGACGCATCACACGCCAGTCTGATCGGCAGTGCTGGGTTGTAGTGAGCCAATACGTCTCTTGAAGTGATTAAGTCCTTACTCTTCTGAAAGGCCCGCTTACAGTCATTGCTCCATTTCCATGCTACTCCCGTTCGTAGTAGGGCGTTCAGTGGGTGCAGAATTGTCGACAAATTCGGCAAAAACTTATGATAGTAATTCACCAATCCGAGGAATGACCTCAGTTGCGACACATTTTCAGGCGCTGGGGCCTTAACAACCGCTTCAATTTTGTCAGGGGACTTATGTAACCTCTATTCATCAATCACGTGGCCACAATACGATATCTGTTTCTTAAAAAACTCGCACTTGGGGCGGTTGGCTCATAGCCCATGTTCCCGTAGTCTAGTGAGCACCTGTTCTAGGTTGTTAAGGTGTTCACTGTCATCTTCACCTGTCACAAGGATGTCGTCCAAGTAACACTGAGTCCCCGGAATCCCTTGCAGGACTTGTTCCATCGCTCTTTGCCATATCGCCGGAGCCGATGCTACTCTGAATACCAATCGATGATACTGGTAAAGACCTTTGTGAGTGTTTATCGTGAGATACTTCCTAGAGGATTCTTCAACCTCCATCTGCAAATATGCTTGTGCTAGGTCAATTTTTGTAAAATGCTTCCCTCCAGATAGTGAGGCGAAGATGTCTTCTATCCTTGGAAGAGGATATTGTACTGTGTGAAGGACTGGGTTCACCGTCACCTTGCAGTCCCCACAGATGCGAACCTTCCTTGGCTCCTCAGACTTATTGCTTAATGTTTTCTTCATGACAGGAATGATGGGTGTTGCCCACTCGCTCCAGTCGACCTTAGACAACACACCTGCCTTCTCCAGATTCTCCAGCTCTGCCTCAACGGCTGGGTGAATTGCATATGGTACCGGTCTTGCTTTGAAAAACTTGGGAATTGCATTCTCTTCTATTTTTATCGAGGCGGTTACGCCTTTAAGAGTGCCCAGTTCTTGTTGAAATACCTCTTTGGCGTTAGCTAAGATTGTTGACAATCGTCCAGCAGTGACGTCTTCATTTTTTTTACCATCCACCGTCATTGCATGAATGGAGTGCCAATCTAAGCTTATCTTCCTGATCCATTCACGTCCCAATAACGGTGGTCCACCATTTGGCAGTATGTAGAGATACAATTTCCGTATTTTGTTGCCGTTGTATTCGACAGGCACCCTTATTTTTCCTCTGGGGTATACTTTTTGCCCCGTATACGTCGTCAAGACGATGGATGTCTCTCTCAAGGGTATGTGTGAGAATAGCCGCTCGTAGTCCCGTCGATTCAAGACGGTTAGCGCTGATCCTGTATCCAATTCCATTTTAACTTGGGACCCTGCTATCGTGAGGGTGACCCAAATGGTTCGGTGATCCTCTTTTGCGATTACATTGTGAAGTTTGAGACAGCTTAGTCTCCTGTTCCCGGATTCACTATCGCTCATCTGGTCTTCGGAACTACTGTCCGTCATCTTTTGTACTTTCTTGTACGGTTCCTTAGTAGCCTTTTTGTTGTCGCTGGTCTTCTTCCCAGACCTGCAAACTCGTGCAATGTGTCCCATCTTTCCGCATTGCCTGCATATTTTGTCCTTGGACCAGCAATCCTTCTGGTCATGGTTAGTTCTGCCGCAGCGATAACATTTTGCAAATCCCCGTGTCATTTCATGGGTGCCGTATTCCTGTGGCTTTTGTTGTATTTCCGCAGCTCCCCTGGCTGCTGCTTCGTACGATACTGCCACGCTGAAAGCCTTATCTAGCGTCAGCTCTTTCTCTGAGAGTAACTTCTTCTGTGTTCCTTCACTCAGGAGTCCACAGACAAATTTGTCCCATAGGGTATCTGCCAGTCCTGCTCCGAACTGGCAGTGCTTTGATAGCTTGCGTAGTTCCGGAAGGTACTCAGCATTGCTCTCATCTTTATGCTGAGTTCTCCTGTGGAATTTAAATCTTTCTGCTATCAACAGCGGTGCAGGGTTTAGGTGTTCCTGTAGGACAGCAACAATTTCATTAAAACTCTTCGCCTTCGGTTTGGCTGGAGTAATCAGGTTCCGCAATAGGCCGTACGTTCTAGCGCCCATTAAATTTAGCAATACCGATGCCTTTTTCTCATCGGCTATTTTGTTTGCCTCGCAATATACCTCGACTCTTTCCACATACGTGGTCCAGTCCTCTATTGTATTATCAAAGACAGTGATACAGCCAGTCTTCGGCATCTTGAAAATCTAAAATGGCGCCTCCCGCGCTTTGCCTTCTTCCCCCGATTTAACAAAATGGCACCTCCCGCGCTTTGCCTTCTTCCCCGCTGATTAAGATGGCGCCTCCCGCGCTTTGCCTTCTTCCCCGCTGTTGCTAGCGCTGCTTTCCGCAGTTTCCGTTGCAACCTGCAGCTCCTCGCGGTTTCCTGCGCGTTTAATATTTCTTTTTTTTAAAATTATTTTCCCGTCGTGGAACAACCCTGTGGGACTCTTGCCTCCCTCTTCTCAGGTCTATACGCAGCCCGGCTTCGTAGCACCGGCCGCGCCCAGTGTGCTCCACCCTCTCTCTCTCCTCTTCCCGACAACGCTGCTCGGCCCCGTTGCAAGCCACCCGCTCGAGTTCACGACCGCCGCAGCCCAGGAAGGATCAGTGTACTACCTGCCACCAGCCCGATTAGCTGAAGCACCGTCGACAGGAACTAGGCCCCGCTTTCGACAGCTTCTCCAGCAATCTTCAACTCCGCTAACTCAGGGGCGGATGCCCACGTTCGACGCCCATTGCTACTGCTTCTTTCTTCCTTCTGGCCTCGACCTCTGCTCACTTCGCTTCAGGAATGGATCCCAGGAGGTGGTGCAGACTGTAGATAAGTTCATATCTGGTCGTCGCCAGTATTATGTCCGTGTATAATTGAGACACGGATAGCAGGAGTTGAACAAAACAAGTCTTTACTGAATGGAGTCAATTGGGAAACTGAAACTACAGAGGCTTACTAGCGCCTTTTATACAGGGGTGGTCACTGCCGGTACTGCAGTCTGAGACCAGTTATTCTCTTAAAGGTACATACACAACACTCTTGTTGCCACAGTATTTATGTGGCTGGTCCAGTTAAGTTTCTGGTCAATGGTGACCCCCAGGATGTTGATGGTGGTGGATTCGGTGACGGTAATGCCGTTGAATGTCAAGGGGAGGTGGTTAGATGCTTGCTTGTTGGAGATAGTCATTGCCTAACACTTGTGTGGCATGAATGTTACCTGCCATTTATCAGCCCAAGCCTGAATGTCATCCAAATCTGTCCTTCAACTCTGCTGTAAGCCCTTTTATTCACTGTGCACTCGGTATGTTTCTCAGGGTAATGCTCTTGACTGTCTCATCCAATAGGATCACTAAAGGACATTTGGAAATGATAGCGAAACTTGATTACCCAGTACAGGTGCAACCATTGATTGGAGCGGGGGGAAGAGAGAGAGGGGAACGTTCTTCCCTCTTCCACTCTCCAGTGGTTTGGCCTGGATTATGACTCTCCCTGCCAAATAGAATGGCCCTTATGTGTGTCCTTCTCTTCTTGCCGCTCTCTCCACCACGCCCCCCCCGCCTGCATTTCTTTCTGTGCCTGTGTCTCTTGCTAAATTTCTATGTTAGAGCTTGACACCAGCTGAATGTGTCATTCTGTAGATCAGGCAATGATCTGATCTCTTTCCTGGCACACCTAAGCAGCACTACTCCACATTAGGCTTCAAACCAACCTCACAGGTTATAGAAAGAAAGAGACACAGGACACAACAGATTAATTTTAGATGATAAACAGAAAATGCTGGAAATACTCAGCAGGTCAGGCAGCATCTGTGGCGAGAGAAAGAGAGTTAACATTTCAGGTCGATGTCCTTTCGTCAGACCTGAAACATCATTGACCTGTATAGTGTATGTACCTTTAAGGGGAGAACTACTTTTTACAGCTCCCGTATACTGTAGTACCGGCAGTGACCACACCTGTATATAAACCCTGAGTAGGGATCTGTACAGTTAGTTTTAGAGTAACCCTCATCCAGTAAACACCCGTTGATTGTTCCCTGCAGTCTCTTGTCTCATTATTGAAGGAAATACAACATCAAGATACACGGATCTAACAAACTGAACCCGTAATTTCTCTCATCACCGATGCTGCCTGACCCGCTGAGTATTTCCAGCATTTTCTGTTTTTATTTGATTTCCAGCATCTGCAGAGTTTTGCTGTTTTGTTTTAGAACAATTTTAGAACCACTCCTCAGGTGATGCAAGCCTTGAGATATTTGAGACCGTGTAAAATGTTATAAATACTAATTCAAAAACTAATTGGCCTGGACAGAATATTAACATGCTTACCAATGTTCCCTTTAAGCTCCGCAGAGCTCCAGGGGTCCTGAGCAGCCGGTGAGATGGCTTTTAAATTGCAAAAAGCCGCGCATGCGTGGACCTTTGGGCCGTGCGCCCCCCCCAAAAATTTGATGCTCACTACTAGTTCTTTGTTTGGTCAAATTATAAAATGAGTTCTGATTTTTAATGGTAAGGACATTTTTCTAACTTTTTTTGCTGAGATTTGTTGAGTGCGCATCTATTCCTAACTTAAATTCGGTTCTGGTTTATCCATTCCTGCTTTTTGTTTAATTAATTGTACTCGTGCCCATCCCAGGCCAGTGCTGTTCAAAGACAAGAGGGAAGCAAAAGATTTCCCAGTTCTTTTTAAGGGCATTGGTAGCTTGCAGAATTAGCCAAAGGCCGACAGCAGCTTCAGTGAGGGGAAAGTCGTCACGGTGTTGACTAAAGCAGGCAGGTCATCTGGTGCCTGTAATCTTCCCAAACCTTCTGTTTTGTTCACTGGAAGAATATCCAATCTCCTTTCACTTATAACAATAAAGATTAATTCTATTACAATTTACTGTTATCATGAATATACGGACCGAAAAGTCTAGCTTTGCACAATCCTGCTTATTTCTGGGTAAGGTCAAGCTGCCGACCTCGTGAAGGACTGGCTGTATATTTGATCATTAGTTTCTGATTGCTTCTTTCTGAACACTCCTAATGGTGTGTGTGTGGCAAATATTTGAGCAGTTTGTTTCGAGTAATGTAGAAAATTCAATCCGAGGCGGCAGTTTCCACTAAGTATAAATTTCTATTGTAGCTCCTCGTACATTTCTATAAACTAATGTTTGAACGGAGAGTTTTAAATAAGTTCTGTATTTTTGGAACCCTTGTGTCCGCTACACAATGCATCTCATTATGTAGGGCCTTCCACAGTGGCCGCTGTTTAAAACCACTTCAGTGTGTGATCCTCTCTGGAACGTTCAGTCAACCGTTGCAGTTTGACCACAGGCCGAGAGTGACTGAGTGAAAGCTCAGTGGATGACTGAAAGGATGGTACTACGTTACTGCTTTGGCATTACTGGAAAGGGAATTCCTGCAGCTACATAATGCAAATCAAATCGCTCGTACTGTGCAGTGTTCTTGTTTATATTTTTTTTGAGGGGGAGGGATGTTTGCTATAAATAAAAACGAATTCATTTGGAATATTGTTTTTATTCCGTTTATTTAAACAAACTTAACACTCCAGTGAGGCTGGGGTCTTGTGTTCCACCAGCTTCCTTCACGTGACATAGGAGTAAGATGGCTTGGCTGATCCGAGGCAACCATGTGAGTAGCATGCACATAAAAAGCTCCATGGGTGTAGGTTACCCTTGGGCAAATTATCATTCTTTACAAATGATCATGCCACCCTATGTAAACTTGAGGTCATCCAAAACTCGGCTGCCCGTGTCCTAACCCGCACCAAGTCCCGTTCGCCCATCACCCCTGTGCTCGCTGACCTACATTGGCTTCCGGTTAAGCAGCGCCTCGATTTCAAAATTCTCATCTTTGTTTTCAAATCCCTCCATGGCCTCGCCCCTCCCTATCTCTATAATCTCCTTCATCCCCACAACCCCCCCCCCCCCGAGATATCTGCGCTCCTCTAATTCTGCCCTCTTGAGCATCCCTGATTATAATCGCTCAACCTTTGGTGGCCGTGCCTTCTGTTGCCTCGGCCCTAAGCTCTGGAATTCCCTCCATAAACCTCTCCATCTCTCTTTCCTCCTTTAAGACGCTCCTTAAAACCTACCTCTTTGACCAAGCTTTTGGTCACCTGCCCTAATTTATCCCTATGTGGATTGGTGTCAAATTTGTTATCTTAAAATACTCCTGTGATGCACCTTGGGAAGTTTTACTGCGGTAAAGGCGCTATATAAATACAAGTTGTTGTTGTAAGCCTAAACCCATGACTTTCCATTGGCTGTTTAACCAGGGAGGGCAACACAGCTAAACCCGGACCAGTCTTCGCCTGATGTCCAGACACTCGCATCCGCACTTTTCAGCAGCAGGAAGCTTGCTGTTTTTCCCTTCCTGGCACAGGAAGTGATCAGCTGATTCAGCACAGAGTGGGTGTGCTGCCTTCCTTTAGGAATTTATGTTAGTTTTCCAGTTAATTCAGGGGTTTGAGTAATTTGGGTCGATTTCCATTGTGTGCTGCCACCTAGTGGATATTTGGTACCTAGCAAGTGCAGTAAAGTACAGTAAAGTGCAGTAAAGCGCAGTAAAGTGCGGTAAAGTAAACTACTGTATATCACAGACCTGCAGCCACACATGGTCTGGGAAGTTATATTCTTGTCACGCTCCAGCCTTGGACACTATTTGTCTGTAAGTACTTGAGAATGTTATAGATGATTAGTGTACACTATATTTTGCAGAAAATGTTTAGTTTGTGACTTTTCTTTGTAAGCAAACTTACACAGCTAGCCGTGAAGTGCTCGCTCTCTGCCTAGCTGGTTAACTTGTAGCTGTATTTTGATGCACTATGTACAGGGCTAATTTAAAGAGAATGCCTTTCAGTTTGCTAAATGTATATTCACAGTAAGCTGTGTTTCCACGTGTTTTGGTAAGGTACATGCCAAATGTACTGTGTTGCTCAGGCGTACCTAAATTTGTGTATGCATATCAGTTATGTGCTTGTATGCTAATG
The DNA here is from genome assembly GCF_052327205.1 of Somniosus microcephalus. NCBI lineage: Eukaryota > Metazoa > Chordata > Chondrichthyes > Squaliformes > Somniosidae > Somniosus > Somniosus microcephalus. Next base: position 12,760,256 of record NC_141010.1, read on the forward strand.
TGTGCTTCCATTTCTGTATTGTATTTCAGCTTCACAATAAGAATCTTTCAGTAAAGTTTACAAGAAAAGTCAAGCCTTGTGATTTTTATGGGAAGATATCAAGTTGTTAGCTACCTGTCTAGCTCTGCATAGGAATGCGCTGCAATGGCATAATAGTGAAAAGACAACAGCACAGTGGGCTCAAGCACAAGAAGATACCACTCAGCTACCATGAGGCTACGCTCAGGAAGACAATATACCATAGAGGACGTCAACCAGCCAACCGAGAAGCATGAGCCTCTCCGAGCAAATGATGCCAAGTCACAGTCCTCTAAAGCATCCTCTAGATCATCTCGGCGGTCCAGCAGACCATCATCATCGACAGCTTCTGCAACCGCCAAAGCACATGCCAAGGCAAAAGCTGCCCAGGCTCAATTGTCCTTCGCTGAAAAAGAAGCTAGTGTGATGAAGCAGAGAGCTGACCTCGACGCCAGTCTCCACATTCTCCAAAGCCAGAGAGCTGCCGCTGAAGCTGAAGCTGCAGCTTATGAAGAAGGTGAGGAGAACGAAGGCGGGGAGCACAGCCATGAAGCATATGTTCTAGAACAGCCCCTCAGTCCAGTGCAATGTACAAGTGAGTATGTCCAACAACACTCCAAATTGTTCTTCAAGGAAACATCCAGGTATCTCGACGCAGAACCAGCTACTCACCACAGTAACAAACAGCCTGTTTTCGGAGACACTGAGCTTAAAAGAGAAGAAACAAGTAAGACTTACCTGCAGAGACCTCCACAGCACTCGGCCAATCCAGCCAAGCAGTCCTCACCCGAGCCACAAGGTGCACAAGACCTCGCTAGGTACCTCATCCGCTGAGAATTGTTAAGTTCAGGTCTTCTAGAATTTGATGACCGTCCTGAAAATTATTGGTCATGGAAAGTGTCCATCCTGAGTACCACCAAGGACTTGAATCTGTCAGCCAGAGAAGAACTAGATTTGATGACAAAGTGGCTCGGAGCTGAGTCGTCAGAACAGGCGAGGAGAATTCGCTCAGCGCACGTCCGCAATCCCACAGAAGGCCTCAACCTGGTTTGGCAACATCTCAAAGACTGTTATGGGACACCAGAAGTCATTGAACACGCACTGCTTAAGAAGATTGAGGACTTTCCGAAGCTAACCAACAAAGATAATGTCGAGCTTCGAGAACTGGGTGACATTCTCCTCGAACTGGAGTGTGCTAAGGGAGAAGGTTACCTGACAGGCCTCTTGTATTTGGATACAGCTTGTGGGGTAAACCCAATAGTGGAAAAGCTCCCCTACAACCTTCAAGAGAAATGGATAGCTAAGGGATCCAAGTACAAGGAGGACTACGGAGTGGCATTTTCCCCCCTTCTCTCTCTCCTCCAGGTTTGTCCAACAGGCAAAGGTGAGGAATGATCCAAGTTTCACTTTCTCCACCTCCAGCAGTTACGCTCCTTCAAGAACAGAGAAACCCACAAAGTACAGCAACAAAGCCTCTGTGAGCGTGCACAAAGCAGATGTTCCAGCCGAACCCTCAGTCAACCAATCCAGTTCTGCTGGGAATAAAGTGGATGGCCCAGATCATCAGTGTCCAATACACAAGAAGCCCCACCCACTCAAAAAGTGTCGAAGCTTTAGAGGCAAGCCTATTGATGAGCGCAAATCATACCTGAAAGAGAATCGCATCTGCTTCAGGTGTTGTGGGTCGACTATGCACATGGCAAAAGACTGCAAGGCGACAATCAAGTGCTTCGAGTGCAACAGTGAAAAACACATCGCAGCCCTGCATTCAGGTCCTCCTCCTTCGACCACCGAGAGTGCTGCAGTTGACAAAGAGGATAGCGGGGAGCAAAGCGAAAGCACATCTTCTTCAGTCACCTCCAAGTGTACAGAGGTTTGTGGAAATGCAAGCAGCCCACGCTCATGCTCCAAAATCTGCTTGGTTAAAGCATATCCTGCAGGGAGAAAGGAGAAGGCAATCAAGATGTATGCAGTGCTTGATGAGCAAAGTAACAAGTCTCTAGCGAAGACAGAATTCTTCAATCTCTTTGAAGTCAAGGCCAGCGCAGCTCCATACACGCTAAAAACCTGTTCAGGGACAACAGAGACTACGGGTAGGAGAGTCGGCAACTTCATGATTGCGTCCATGGATGGGAAACTACAGCTTCCCCTCCCCACCTTAATTGAGTGTGACATGATGCCAGATGATAGGACGGAAATTCCCTCCCCAGAGGTCGCACGCCATCAGCCCCACCTACAGCCAGTTGCCAACAAGATTCCAGCTGTGGACCCGGACGCTCCCATCCTCCTGCTCTTGGGAAGAGACATCTTAAGGGTGCACAAGGTACGTGAGCAAATCAACGGGTCCCACAATGCTCCTTATGCGCAGCAGCTTGACCTGGGATGGGTCCTCGTGGGTGGAGTTTGCCTGGGAACAGTCCACAAACCAGCGGATGTCAACATCTATAAAGCAAACGTGTTGCACAACGGTTGCACATCCTGTCTCAGCCCATGCCCAAACAGGATCCAGGTAAAGGAAGACTACGATGGCATGACGCATCATCATAGGTCAACCTCCTCTGCCTGTGAGGAAGAGGCAGGCCTCACTATGAGCACAGACAGCCTAGGATGCTCAGTGTTTGAAAGGTCCAAGGATGATGACAAGCCAGCACTATCCATGGACGACAAAGCTTTCCTAACCATCAATGCCCTGAGGAGGTTTTTCTCAATCTGTGGTCCAGCCAAACTTCTCCGCTCCGACAGAGGGACTAACTTCGTGGGTGCCTGTAAGGAGTTGGACATCCACACGGACGATGCAGTGGTAAGAAGCTACCTCCAAAAGAAAGGATGCACGTGGGTGTTTAACCCCCCGCATTCATCCCACATGGGCAGTTCATGGGAGAGGCTCATCGGTGTTGCCAGGCGTATTCTAGATGCTATGCTGCTTTGGACGGGACCCACTCGTCTCACACATGACGTCTTGAGCACTCTCATGGCTGAAGTCATGGCAATCATGAATGCAAGACCCCTGGTGCCGGTGTCCACCGACCCAGACATGCCTGCAGTCCTCACCCCAGCGATGCTCCTGACTCAAAAGATGAGTGCTATTTCAGCCCCCTCTGGAAACTTCAACATGGCTGAGCTGCACGGGAAGCAGTGGAAGCAAGTCCAGTGTCTTGCAGACACTTTTTGGAAGAGATGGAGAGGAGAGTATTTGTCCACCCTACAGAGCTGTAGGAAATGGACAGAAGACAAGCCAAATGTCAAAGTGGGAGATGTTGTCTTGCTGAAAGACAGCCAAGCACACAGAAATGAATGGCCAGTGGGACTGGTTGTCAAAACTCTGCCGAGCAGGGACAAGAGGGTCCGCAAGGTGGAGGTGAAGATTGTCAAGGAGGGGACTGTCAAAGTGTTTGAGGCCAGTCTCGGAGATCATAGTCCTTCTTTCTGAAGAAACCTAGAGAAAGGATTCTGAGTATGTTTGCAGCCAAAGGACGTTTTCTTTGGGTTCTATTTTGTATCTGTAGTGGTACAATGGAATTGTACCAAGCGGGGAGTGTGCTGCCTTCCTTTAGGAATTTATGTTAGTTTTCCAGTTAATTCAGGGGTTTGAGTAATTTGGGTCGATTTCCATTGTGTGCCGCCACCTAGTGGATATTTGGTACCTAGCAAGTGCAGTAAAGTGCAGTAAAGCGCAGTAAAGTAAACTACTGTATATCACAGACCTGCAGCCACACATGGTCTGGGAAGTTATATTCTTGTCACGCTCCAGCCTTGGACACTATTTGTCTGTAAGTACTTGAGAATGTTATAGATGATTAGTGTGCACTATATTTTGCAGAAAATGTTTAGTTTGTGACTTTTCTCTGTAAGCAAACTTACACAGCTAGCCGTGAAGTGCTTGCTCTCTGTCTAGCTGGTTAACTTGTAGCTGTATTTTGATGCACTATGTACAGGGCTAATTTAAAGAGAATGCCTTTCAGTTTGCTAAATGTATATTCACAGTAAGCTGTGTTTCCACGTGTTTTGGTAAGTTACATGCCAAATGTACTGTGTTGCTCAGGCGTACCTAAATTTGTGTATGCATATCAGTTATGTGCTTGTATACTAATGTGTGCTTTCATTTCTGTATTGCATTTCAGTTTCACAATAAGAATCTTTCAGTAAAGTTTACAAGAAAAGTCAAGCCTTGTGATTTTTATGGGAAGATATCAAGTTGTTAGCTACCTGTCTAGCTCTGCATAGGAACGCGCTGCAAGGGCAGAATAGTGGGAGTCAAACCCTTCTGCAATGCTTGGTCTATTGTGGGGGCGGGGGGGGGGCGAAAAGACGGCCCCAGAAATTTAGATACTATATAGTGATTTATAAACACAATTTTGCAACACATTACATTTTTAAAACCAGTTCAATAATGCAGAGAAGCTGGATTCATTTCTCAAATGTTTTTAATAAGCTTTGTATTAACAACTTTACTTTAGGAACAAGCAAAAAAGATTGCACAGAATTTTGACCATGTTTTCTTTGAAAAGATCAGAGCAAACTGGATACCAAGCACACATCTCTGTTTAAGACCACCTCATCTAGAAAACAAAAACGTGGCCAACAGTCAAACAAAAGACACCGAGTCACTAGCGCTAATAATCAGTTTAAAATGTAGCCACACGTACAGTACGTCCAGCAAAGACAGTCCAGCTCGTTCAGCTTACCTCAGTTGTGGCATAGCATCTGAAACAACTCAGTGACATGAACTCTCCAAAGGAGATGTGCACTGATGGCACAAGACAGCTGTCTATCAGGTTTTAAAAAAAGGAACAAGTCCACAATTACAATACCAATAACCCTTAAAGTCTGGAGCCTAAAATTACATAGTTTAATGTGTGCATTAACAGGAAAGGTGGGCACCTTAATTAACAGGCTTTTCAACAGATTTTTTAAAATACCTTCCGTAAAATCCTTTTTGGCCTACTCTAGGTTGTTACGGGGTGATTTTGCGATGCTCCGCTCCAGATGGGGGTGCACAGGTTCGAACTCGGGCTGTAAAACGAAAGGGCTGATTCCACAAGCCATGCTCCAATTAATGGGTCTCTACAGCCTCGCCGCTGAGCAACGTTTTGTTACTGATCAGATATTGTCTGTGATCATGTGTTCAGCGCCAAATAAACTTGAGTGATGCAAATAATGACAATCTCAATGCAACGGAAGTGTCCAAAAAAGGAGCCCAGGACAGAAATAGATAGTATCAATTCCTTGCTGCCCTGTGGCCCGTCAGAGATCTAGGAAGGATCACTGGGAAAAAATAAAACATGTTAAGGTGTAAAATCTATTGAATAAAAGATGTGGAATATAAAAAAAATAGTACTAGTCTTATCTGGTAGCTTATTAAATCCACTTGTAAAAGAGATTTGTTTCAACATTTAAATGTTAATTAAAATCAAGTTACACCATGTAGATGCCGATTTTCCCTAATTTAGTTTGAGCCAATTTCCTTTTCTTGACACTGACTGTAAACCAATTTGACTTTGGGCCCAACCTAAACTGTTGCTTCCTCCTCTTCTGCTTCACGTTACTTTTTTAGAATCCCAGGAGGTTACGTGGCTTCCGGGTGCAGTGGGGAGTGTATGTGTTGCGATGCACAAATGATTACAACTGTGTGAGACAAGCTAGATAGACCAGTAGGTCTTTTGCTGTCGCTCATTTTCCGTATGTTCGTAACCTCAGCAGAAGAGGGGGAGCAGTAATGTAGATTGGGCTCCAATTCAAAACCTGTTTGGATATGATTTAAAAAGCAGGTTGGACTGGTTCCAAGTTAAATCCAATTTTTAATTTTGTTTTGGTTTTATTTGCATTTTCCTGGAGTTGTGACTGGTCCAGAGGTATGATCAATATTGGGAATGGCTACCTGATGCTTGCTGGATACCTGAACGCAACATTTAAATTCCAGTCTTCATTTTTAAAAATACTTTTATCAATGAGTTTCTGCATCGCAAGAAGAACGGGCTCTGTTTACTTCAGATCACATGGGGAATGGAACGTTTCCAGATTGGCATTCTGAGCTCAATCAAAGTAGTTTGTCATTCACCCAGTCAACACCCTGTTAGAACTCAGTAAGTCAGTCAAAATTGGGTATGGATGTGTCTCTGCTCCTATCCAACAATGGGCGTGTACATTTAGGAAAGTTCTTTCAATAGAAATATATAAAACTTTTGCTGGATGTAAATTAGTGAATGTTTCATAAAGTAGTAATCTGCTCGTATCTTTCCAATACAGTATTGTAATAAGAAAAAGCCAAAGTGCTGACTGGTTATGTACAAAGACAAATAAGATGTAAACAGAAATGTTTCTATAAATTAAAGGCATTCAATACTCAACTAAACAGAGCTGAGTACAAGGAGCAACTAAAGAAAACAAAGGCTAGGGAAAAGAGGACCGTAGACATTTGTGGAAGTAATGGGAAAATCTTTTTCAGTTATGTGAGGAGTCAGAGAACTGTCAAATACTGTGTTGAGCTATTGAAGGATGTTCAAGGACAGGTTTCAAAAGACTCACTGGGTATACAGAAATATTAAATGACTACTTTGCATCGATCTTCGCTCTTGAAGATGATTTTTTGCACCATTTTTTGCACCACTATCTCCACCCCAGGTTAGGTACTGCAAGGTCAGAGTCCTTGGTCCCAACAATAAGCCTCAACTCCAACCTGACAATTTCCAATTCCCACCCAATCATTCTTATGGCCTTTCATTGGGATTTGGGTCCAATGTCAGTGAGTCCTGTGCTGCGGGGGGTGGGGGGGGGGGGGCGGGAGCGGGGGGTGGGGGGCAGCATTTTCAATCTGCTGGTAAAGAGTTCCTGGACTCATTTCAGGTGGGGCGTCTACAGGTGGCAGACAAGGGAGACTTGCACCTCATCTGCCCAGGCTGGGCTTTGAAGCCAAGTCTATCAGATCAAAAGCCAGTGTGTGCTAGTGTGCTGCTCCACCCAGTCACTCGACAGGACAATGATTGATCCATAAAAAGAAACCGAAAATGTCAAAACCATTTTCAGCAGCTAACCACTGTGTTCATTCCTATCTGTAAAATCCTGTTAAGTTAATACTTGTTTGGAGCCCAAATTAAATACTTTATGATGTTTGTACCACTGATCAGAGTCACCTTCAGTAGGATATACTGCCCGTATTATCTATTAAACTACAGGGAGTTAACAGTAATAAAAGTATCTCAACATTCATTTTACTTTGATTTGCTGACAGCTGATTAATGTTTTATGGCAAAGATATTCACTTGACAGGGACTGACAGTATAATGGAAGAACAATCCCTTACTTACAATCACTGGGGTGTAATTGCCCCTGAGCGGCCTTCCAGTGACTGATGGTGGAACATGCTAGCTAGGTGCTCGGTAGTTGTGGTGAGAGACCCGGGCCATTTTGAGGGCCGGGCCCCATTTACATTGGGACAGCGGGCTGCGGCCAGGGTTTGACTGCCCCGGGGCGGCCTGGCCAACCTCCGAGCCGAAGAAAGTAGGTCGGGTGGCGGGGGTGGGGGGAAGTCGCAGCAGATTGGCCCCAGGCTGAATTCGTGGAGCCCTGGTGGAGGAGCACGCTAGCTCAAACCGGCCCCACGATTAGAAATAGGAACTCCCCGTCAGGGTCATCTTCGGCCGGGCACGCCAGCCAGTGCCACTTCCGCTCCAGCCGGCTCAGTGGAGAAAATGGCAGGCGCGGTCCCATCACAGGAGCCCGATCTTCTTTGGAAATGGGCCTATCGCCAAGATCCAGGGCTGCCTCGCTGTAGGACCCGGCGAACATTGCCACGGCAACGGGGTGGTAGGCCCACTATTTTCGGGGCGCTAACTGTCCCCCCCTCCCCCCACCCCTCCTCCCCTCGCCCCCTGCTTCCTGATCTTCAGGCAGAAAGGCTGAAAATACAGCCAAGTTTTCCGATAAATTGGGCACATCCTACACATTACACGGCCAGATCTACCCCTAGTATCAGGCGTACTGATAAGGTTCTGACGAAGGGTCAGCGACACGAAACGTTAACTCTGTTTCTCTCTCCACAGATGCTGCCTGACCTGCTGAGTATTTCCAGCATTTTCTGTTTTTATTTCAGATTTCCAGCCTCCGCAGTATTTTGCTTTTGAACTGATAATGTGCTTGTCGGGTACTTTGTTTAGACTCCTGCAGCAATCTGCCTGAGTCCTTACGTAAATGAGCTGATTTACACAAGAGATTATACAAATGCATCATTAAATGTACCAGGTAATCCCTATAGGCATCAGGCGACTAGTCACCTTTCTTTTACATATATTAATTAATTGAACAATTAATTTTGACGCAACTAATATATTTAAATATAAAACAGTACGTGAATAAATTGTACCTGTGATTATCTCTCCTACCTGGCAGGTTGACTGCAGTCTAGCAAAAATCACAGTGGTAAATTATTACTGGACTACATTTCTTTAGCTGTTTCTGCACATATTCAACGTCACGCTTACAAAATATGTATAAATTCCGACTTCCTAATTTTAGGCTCTTCGTTATCGCCCGCCACGTTACATCAGTACAGACAAAGTGTTGCTTTCCCTCCTTTTTGCACAGCTTGGACACAAAGAAGGCACTTGGAGAGTACTGGACCAGATCTATATGGTCTGCTACTGGGATTGGTTTCGGGTCAAGTTAAGGAAAGTACAATACACAAAAAGGAAAAAAAAATTAAAAAAAAAACTACTTTCCAAAAAAAAAGCTTCTGTTCAAAAAAGTCATGACATGTAAAATTACTGATCCTCAAGCAAGAAAATGCTTCATTTGGTAGGGTTGTTCCAATTAAAGTAACAAAAGGACCTAACCTTTATATAGTCTTTTCATCTTCCTCAGGAAAAACAGTCACTGAGTTTATTGTGCGGGTTAGTACCACACCGACATAATTTTTTTTTATACAAAAACTCAGTATTTAAGTTCTAAAGACAACACTAATTCATGTTCCAACTGCCCTTTCAGAAGGCGTGCAGTTTTGTCACTGGGATTATTTTCTCTCGCTTAACCATTTTTTTTTTTTCAGCTTTGCACAAAAAAGATGCACCAATTGTGGGAGAATTAGTTTCTGCTTCCATCTCTTCCTCAGTCAGGGTTTTCTGTTTGGGCCACCAGATATTGTTGCTTCAGACTTCAAGTCGTTTTTTTTTCTGTTTGTGCTCAAATTTTTTGTCGGGGCGCTGATGCATTTTTTCAAACACTTGTAAAGATTTTATTCAAGGTCTTGGAAAAGTAAGTCCACTGTTCACTTCAGGTTAAAAACCATCAGAGGTCTCTCCTCTCGTTTCTGCCAGGGGCTCTTTTTATTCTCACCTTGGTCATCAGCCCCTTCAGACTGGTCTTGCATGTCCTCTTCTGGGCTGGTGGTGGAATCCCTGCGGGTCTCGCTAGTGCTGCTCCTCATGCTGTTACCTCTGCTGCGATCTCGCTGGTGGATTGTTTCTCTGTGCTCGGAGGTCTCCTCCAGCAAAGGGGTGAGGGAGTTGTCCTCTGGGGAACAGACAGCGGTTCTACTTTCACTGCTGCTCTGCTCAGTGTCATCCATGTAAACCAGCTTGCTGTAGGCCACGTTGCCAGGAACGTGTCTATCGCGATCTTCTTTCACCTTTTTGCCGGACTTCGTCTCATTCACGTCCACGCCAGAATCTAAACTCGCATCGTTGCTTCCAATCCTTTCCCCTGTCTGTAAATCAATGTAGGAGTGCCGGACGTGAGCATTGGAGCGCCCGTCTAATGATACGAACCAAGCTCTGGGATGTTGAGGCTTTACGCCCAGCTCCAAGAACTTCTTTTCGGTGAGTGCTTGCAGTTCTCCATTCATCTGTGCCATTGCCGACTCGTTCAGTAATACCGCCATTGGACCGCTCATAGAAGAATGGGGGCCCCATCCTTTGCCTTCTCCGTCATCCGTTTGCGGGGTTGGTTGTTGCAATTGCTGATGTTGATACTGCTGAGGTCCATGCTGGTGGGACATGGGCACTCCCATCTGAACCCCCTTCATCTCCAACTGTTCCGTTGGGACGCCTGTTGACTGGTCCATGCAAGGGTAATCGGAAGTTAATCCCATATAATGGGCAGGTATGACCAAAGTAGGCATTACATTTCTGTACATGTTGTCCTTCATGTGATCGATAGAACCGCAGAAGATCAGCTGACCTGGCTGGGACAATGTTGTAGGCCTGGCCAGGTGGTCGACAGACTGGGACATCATGTATTCCGAAGGCTTATTATCCATTTTGTGGCCAACGAGAGATTCAAAAGGTGGCGGCAATGGCGGAGGTGAGGGCGGGTCATTCGCACAAAGTTTACTTTCAGCCAAAATACGTCGGGCATGAACTTCTCTGCCTTTGTCATCCATTGGCTGTTGTGAAACCATTGAACTATAGCTCCGTCTGTAGTCGTCCATTAAAGGTGGTTCCAGCTCCCCAGAAGCATCCATGGACCTGGCAACTTTCAATGGAAAGCTCTCCACTGTCCTGTGGTAGTCTTCTTTCGAACTTCCTCGATGAGCCAAAGTATCAGTGGACGCCTTGCTGATGTGCCTCATCTTTTGGCCTGAATCCCTGTAAGGAATCTGCTTGAAGAACTCTTCTCGCGAGCTCTCAAACTCTCGAGATGTACTAAAGGCGGATTTCAGTATGGGGGTGTGGACATCCATATCCCCATTGGAGGACACCGATTCCAAGTGGCTGGTACTGATCAAATTGATGTGAGACATGGAAGTGGCTTGGTCCTTCTTGGAGCTGTCTAAAGTGGAAGCGATCTGTAATTTTCGGTGCTGTTGGCGTGGTTTTAGGCATCTTCTCCTGTTAAATAAAAATTCTATTAATAAAAATACTACAAGCTTGAAATCACCACACATCTACATTTAAAATGCCAGGCCAAGGGTAACGACTTTCCAGCCTATTGCAGATCATAACTTACATTTCAAACACAGAACTTAATACGGCGATTTGAAAAAAACACCTATATTACTCAAAACATACTTTCAATTGTTTTGAACTTTACTGCTCAATCAATGGCCTGTGCTGAGTTTATTGAGCTCTGTCAGGAGAGCAGTTGGGGGTGTTACAACTGGTCGTAGCCCCTTGGACGAGGGGGGAGGCGGAGGAGAGAGAGAGGAGAGGGCAGAGAGGGAGAGGGGAGGGGATGGAGAGGGGAAAAGGTGGAGAGGGAGAGGAGAGGGGGCGGAGAGGGAGAGGGCAGAGAGGGGAGGAGGTGGAGAGGGAGAGGAGAGGGGGTGGAGAGGGAGAGGGCAGAGAGGGAGAGCGGAGAGGGGAGGGGGTGGAGAGGGATAGGGAAGGGGCAGAGAGGGGAAAGGCGGAGAGGGAGGGGGAGAAGGTGGGGAGAAGGTGGGGAGGGAGAGGGGAGGGGGCGGAGAGGGAGGGGGGAGGGGCGGAGAGGGGAGGGGTGGAGAGGGAGGGGAGGAGGTGGGGAGGGAAAGGGGAGGGGGCGGAGAGGGAGAAGGGAGGAGGTGGGAAGGGAGAGGGGAGGAGGTGGGGATCGGGAGGGGAGGGAGGGAGAGGGGAGGGGCGGATAGGGAGAGGGGAGAAGGTGGGGAGGGAGAGGGGAGGGGAGGGAGGGAGAGGGGAGGGGCAGAGAGGGAGAGGGGAGAAAGTGGGGAGGGAGAGGGGAGGGGAAAAGGTGGGGAGGGAGAGGGGTGGGGAGGGAGAGGGGAGGGGTGGAGAGGGACGGGGGAGGGGTGGAGAGGGAGAGTGGGGAGGTGGGGAGGGAGAGGGGGGCGGAGAGGGGAGGGGAGAAGGTGGGGAGAGAGAATACAAAGCAGTAATTCTCCCAACTCCTGATCACGATTCAGTGACCTTTGCTGCAAAGTGCACGTGAACATTGGGTGGGAACACAATTTGAGCTCGCCCCTTCACAGCTGAACAGCCTATTGACACTCACCATTGGCATCAGTTATACACTGGCGTGTGCCAATAATCTGCAGAGCACAACGGGGGAAAAATCTGGCCGCTTTGCACCTCCCGCTAGGGCACTAACAGAGCGCAAAGCAACTAGCGGCTGGGCGCGGCGCCGCTAATGCTTCCTGTGAAATTCAGCGGTAACCGGTATTGCCCCGCGGTGCAGCTCCTCCGGCGATGACATCATTACCTTACGCAACGCCCCGGCCGCCAACTTCGGTAGCGCCCTCTGACCTATCACCGGACGCTATGTCTGACAGGGTCAAGGGGTGCATACGTGCGGCCGGGGCGGCGATATTTAAAGGGGAAGTGCTGGGCGGCCATTTTTGTTGCTGGCCGCCTGCCAGCGCCTGCCCCCTTTGCCGTCCCCGGTCTCCTGTGCAGTTCCCCCCTCCCCGCGGGGTGCTAGCCGCGCTCTGTCAGCTCGGCACTACTCCTCTTGAGTGCCGGGCTTTTTTGCCGGCAGCCCAATCCCTGGTGGCCCAACTGGTGGTCCCGGGTCGCGCTGCACAAGGCCCCTCCCCTTTAATAAGGGGAGGAAGGCCGCAGTACTGCGGCACGACACGCCGCGATATTCCCCGGTAGTGCCCCAAGAGGGAGGGGGAGTGTTTCCAGTAGCGCCCCGCCTCCCTCTTGGGGCACTACCAGTGAATTTCGGGCACGGGTCGCTAACTTTTTCGGGGCCCCCAAAGGGGGTGCGACTGAATTTTTAACCCAAAACCTCTACAGGGAGCTCATCTTTTCCACACCAGCTGCCCTTGTGCGCTCATAATTCTCTCTCAACAGAAAAATCATGGGCAGCACGCACATGCTTTTGCCAGACTGACAGTCAAGCTCTCTGCCCGTAGGCTGGATTAGGAAAATCACTCTTGATGTTTTGATGGTAAATTCTATTGTTCAACCCCCCACACTGTAGTGAGCACTAACTGCCAGCAGGTGGAGCCCAAGCTACCAGCAGGGAGATCCAATACTCCAGGTTCTGAACCCTATCTGTCCCAGTGCTTGCAATCCTCAGAGAATTCTCGGTGCTTTTAATGTGCTGTTAGTGAACTAAAAGCCACAGTTTTTAATGATTCCCTCAAGTAGCTGTGCATGCAATCTAGTTTAAAGCACCTCAGTTATCTACAGCTGAAAACGGTGCTACACAACCTTGTTTTAGGCTGCACAGGTCAAAGTTTAGAGATGTTGGGGGCACTCAAAGGAAAGATGGCTATTTACTCAAAGGTCTTAATGAAACAATAACAAATGCTGCACTTTAAGCTCAGCGTTTATCCAGCCATTGCCTGCTTATGGTACTGCTGTGGCAAAAAAGCACCCTGCAATCATATTCTTGGAATCCAATAAATTATATTGCACCCCTCATGTGGAAGAATGTTTCAGACAGCTTTACAAAAGGCAGCAGAAGATGCCAACCAGGAGAATGGAAGGGAGTGGGCTTGCAGCATGGTGGGGGGGGGGGTAGCGGTGCGGGGGGCAGGGGGGAGGGAGGTGGATGGGGCAGGGGTGGGGGGGAGGTGGATGGGGCAGGGGTGGGGGGGCAGGTGGATGGGGCAGTGAGGGGAGATCCAAAGTGCAGTAGGATAGTTTTAAAGGAGGCTCTTGAAGAAAGGCAGTCAAGTGAGATGAACTAGTTTCAAGAAACGTATGTTGAATGGATCCGCAGTTTTTAGTGATAATTGTTAAATCTTACATCTATGAAATGATGGATGTATGGTGCTCGAATCTTGAATGAAGTTAGGAAAATATGAACAGGATTAGGCCATTAGAGCCTGATCTGCCATTTTGTTAGCCATTTTATCTCTTTAATCCCAATATCCCACTCTTTCTCCATAGTCCTTAATCATTTTACTCCCCTGGTATCTATCTCCCTTTTAAACAACTCAATTAATTCTGCAGATACGGCCTTGTAGGACAGCACTTTGCACATTCTCACAACACTTTATGTGAAGAAATACCTTCTGTGTTTGTTTAAATAAAATGATGTGGACCAAGTCTCAGAATTATTAAACCCTGTTTAAGGCCCTGTGCTGTCCAGGTATACAACACAGTAAATCAAGAATTTGGAACACACTCCTGCCACCTAGGAGATTGGAGTGAACATTTGCCATAAAGTAGCCTCTTGTAAAATTGAATAGTCAAGGACTACAAAGTTAATTTGGCCCCCACAGTTAACTGACCCGAGTCAGTTGGCTGGTTGCACGTTTGGCTTGCCTTGGCCTCAGTCAAGTGCACTTGGTTGGTTCTCAGCTAAAGTTCTGAGCTGAGGGAGGGCATTCCTTGTTGAAGGGGGGAGAAGAAGATAGCAACTTCCCCTTTCACTCCCAACATGGGCTGTTCCTAAGCTTAAGGTCAAACAGAGGGCTAGCGATCGTCATGGAGACAATCTTTGGCCCAGTACATCCTACCCTCCTGGATGTTAGGGACCTATGGAGCCAAGTGATCCTTGAAGAGGGGAATAATTGGAGGAAAGGGGTAAAAGAGAGGAGGAAACACATGCTGTGGCATTTGAGTTGAGAGAGAGTGTGGTAAGTGGGAGAAAAGTCATTTAAGTGTATTTTGTGAATTTTAGTGTGTTAAAAAGTGAATTATTTGAAGTGAGTTAAATTTTTTAAGTGTAAATTAAACTGCTGGGGAGTTTAAACCGGAAGTAGAATCTGGGTATAAAAGGGGTGGGACTAGTGCTACTGCACTGAGTGCAGTGCATTGAGTGTAAGCAGAGTTTGGTAAGTGGGAGAGTTCAGGCAAGTGGGAGGTGAGGGGGTGTTTTTGCTCTGTTTTGTTCCCCACTCCCAGGCTTAGACAGCACTGCGGAAGCGGAGCAGCGAGACGAGTCAACCAAACAGGCCCCACAGACAGTATTCAAAGAGAAGGTTGGTGATCAGCTGGTTGGTAGGTTTTCTTCCTTCTCTTTAATACCTTTATAAGTTGGTAAGTCCTATTGAATAGTGGTGTGATATTATCATCTATATCCGGGCAGGGTCTTCATAACTAATAATAAGAAATTTAATTAAGTATATAGAATGGAGCAGGTGATGTGTTACTGTTGCGAAATGTGGGAGCCGGTGGACCCCATTGAGGCTCACGGTGATTACATCTGTGACAAGTGTTTGCTGCTAGAGGAACTCCGGCTCCGTATTGAGGTGCTTGAGACCGAGCTTCAGACACTGCGACACATCAGGGAGGGGGAGAAGTTCCTGGACCCTATGTTTCAGGAGGTAGTCACACCTATGAAATTAATTAATTCAGGTGTAGTCCGTGGTCAGGGACAGGACGGTGTGACTATGAGTGAGGCAGGTACGGGGAACCAGGAGGTAGTGTTAGAGGAGCCGCAGCCCTTGCTCTTGTCAAACAGTTTCGAGATTCTTTCTCCCTGTGAGGGCGGGAGCGGGGACTGCAGGGAGGATGAGCAACCTGGCCACAGCACCGTGGAACAGGGGGCCATTCAAGTGGGGGGAGTAAAAAGAAATGTTGTAGTGGTAGGGGATAGTATAATTATGGGGATAGATAGGGTTCTCTGCAGTTGAGAGCGGGAGTCCCGAATGGCTGTGTTGTCTGCCCAGTGCCAGGGTTAAGGACATCTCTTCTGGGCTGGAAAGAAACTTGGAGCGGGAGGGGGAGGATCCAGTTGTCGTGGTCCATGTTGGTACAAACGACGTAGATAAGACAAGGAAGAAGGTTCTGTTAAAGGAGTATGAACAGCTAGGGGTCAAATTAAAAAACAGAACCTCAAGGGTAATAATCTCTGGATTATTACTTGAGCCACGAGCGAATTTGGCTAGGATAAATAAAATT
Source organism: Somniosus microcephalus (assembly GCF_052327205.1). NCBI lineage: Eukaryota > Metazoa > Chordata > Chondrichthyes > Squaliformes > Somniosidae > Somniosus > Somniosus microcephalus. The sequence continues at coordinate 12,776,002 of NC_141010.1, forward strand.
AGAGAGTTAAATGCGTGGCTCCAAGACTGGTGTGGGAAAAATGGGTTTTGTTTCTTGGGACACTGGCACCAGTACTGGGACAAGAGGGAGCTGTTCCGTTGGAATGGACTTCACTTGGCCAGTGCTGGGACTAGAATCCTGGCGAATCATATAACTAGGGCTGTAGAGAGGGCTTTAAACTAATTAGTAGGGGGGAGGTTTCTAGAGAGCAAATAATAAAAATGTCTACAGAGAAGGTCATAGACTTAGGTAGCAGTGGGGGAATTAAAAAACAGAGCGTGTCAGGAAGGGACAGAAGGTATGGAGTAAAAGGTAAAGTAGTAAAAGGGGCAAAAGCAGGAACTGTCACAAAACATATTTAAAAGTTCTTTATCTGAAAGCACGTAGCATTCGTAACAAAATGGACGAGTTAACGGCACAAATAACTACATATGGGTATGATCTTGTGGCCAACACAGAAACATGGCTGCAGGGTGACCATGACTGGGAATTAAATATACCAGGTTATTTAACAATCAGGAAGGGCAGGCAGGAAGGAAGGGGAGGTGGGGTGGCTATGTTAATAAAGGAAGGAATCACTGTAATACAGAGAAATGATATTGGGTCAAAGGATCAGGATAGTGAAACAGTTCGGGTGGAGATACGGAATAATAAGGGGAAAAAAACACTAGTGGGCATAGTCTATAGGCCTCCGAACAGTTGCAACTCTGTTGGACGGAGTATTAATCAGGAAATAGTTGAGGCTTGTAATAAGGGAACAGCTATAATTATGGGGGATTTTAACTATCATATTAACTGCACAAATCAAATTGGGCAGGGCAGCCTTGAGGATGAGTTCATTGAGTGTATTAGGGATGGGTTTCTTGAGCAGTATGTAACTGAACCGACCAGGGGGCAAGCAACCTTAGATTTGGTCCTGTGTAATGAGACAGGATTAATTAAAAATATCCTAGTAAAGGATCCCCTTGGAATGAGTGACCATAACATGGTTGAATTCCATATTCAATTAAAGGGTGAGAAGGTTGGATCTCAAACAAGCGTGCTGAGCTTGAATAAAGGAGACTATGAAGGTATGAGAGCGGAATTGATTAGAGTGGACTGGGAAAATAGATTAAAGGGTAAAACGGTACATGATCAGTGGTGTACATTTAAGGAGTTATTTTACAACTTCCAAAAAATATATATTCCACTGAGGAAAAAAGGGTGTAAAAGAAAAGATAGCCATCCATGGCTAAGTAAAGTAATTAAGGATAGTACCCGACTAAAACCAAGGGCATATAAGGTAGCCAAATCTAGTGGGAGGATAGAAGATTGGGAAGTCTTTAAAAGACAGCAAAAAATAACTAAAAGATTGATTAAGAAAGGGAAGATAGATTATGAAAGTAAATTAGCGAAAAATATAAAAACAGATAGCAAAAGTTTCTATAGTTATATAAAAAGAAAAAGGGTGGCTAAAGTAAATGTTGGTCCCTTAGAGGATGAGACTGGGAAATTAATGGTGGGAAACATGGAGATGGCAAAAACGCTGAACAATTATTTTGTGTCAGTCTTTACAGTAGAGGACACTAAGAATATCCCAACACTGGACAAACAGGGGGCTCTAGGGGGGGAGGAGCTAAATACGATTAAAATCACTAAGGAAGTGGTACTTGGTAAAATAATGGGACTCAAGGCGGATAAATCCCCTGGACCTGATGGCTTACATCCTAGGGTCTTGAGGGAAGTGGCGGTAGGCATTGTGGATGCATTGGTAATAATTTTCCAAAACTCCCTGGACTCAGCAAAGGTCCCGGCAGATTGGAAAACTGCTAATGTAACACCCTTATTTAAAAAGGGTAGTAGGCAGAAGGCTGGAAACTATAGACCTGTTAGCCTAACATCTGTGGTTGGTAAAATTTTAGAGTCCATTATTAAGGAGACAGTAACGGGACATTTGGATAAACATAATTTAATAGGACAAAATCAGCATGGTTTTATGAAGGGGAAGTCATGTTTGACAAATTTGCTGGAGTTCTTTGAGGAAGTAACATACAGGGTGGATAAAAGGGAACCAGTGGACGTAGTGTATTTAGACTTCCAAAAGGCATTTGACAAGGTGCCACACAAAAGATTATTGCTCAAGATAAAAAATCATGGGATTGGGGGTAATATTCTGGCATGGGTGGAGGATTGGCTATCTAACAGAAAGCAGAGAGTTGGGATAAATGGTTCGTTCTCAGACTGGCAATCAGTAACTAGTGGTGTTCCGCAGGGGTCAGTGCTGGGTCCCCAACTCTTTACAATCTATATTAATGATTTGGAGGAGGGGACCGAGTGTAACATATCAAAGTTTGCAGATGATACAAAGATGGGAAGGAAAGTAGTGAGTGAGGAGGACACAGAAAACCTGCAAAGGGACATAGACAGGCTAAGTAAGTGGGCAGAGATTTGGCAGATGGAATACAATACTGGAAAGTGTGAGGTTATGCATTTTGGCAGGAAAAATCATAGAGCAAGTTATTATCTTAATGGCAAGAAACTGGAAAGTACTGTAGTACAAAGGGATCTGGGGGTCCTGGTGCATGAAACTCAAAAAGTTAGTATGCAGGTGCAGCAAGTGATCAAGAAGGCCAATGGAATGTTGGCTTTTATTGCTAGGGGGATAGAATATAAAAACAGGGAGGTATTGTTGCAGTTGTACAAGGTATTGGTGAGACCGCACCTGGAATACTGCATACAGTTTTGGTGTCCATACTTAAGAAAAGACATATTTGTTCTCGAGTCAGTACAAAGAAGGTTCACTCGGTTAATCCCGGGGATGAGGGGGTGGACATATGAGGAGAGGTTGAGTAGATTGGGACTCTACTCATTGGAGTTCAGAAGAATGAGAGGCGATCTTATTGAAACATATAAGATTGTGAAGGGGCTTGATCAGGTGGATGTGGTGAGGATGTTCCCAATGATGGGTGAAACTAGAACTAGGGGGCATAATCTTAGAATAAGGGGCTGCTCTTTCAAAACTGAGATGAGGAGAAACTTCTTCACTCAGAGGGTAGTAGGTCTGTGGAATTTGCTGCCCCAGAAAGCTGTGGAAGCTACATCATTAAATAAATTTAAAACAGAAATAGACAGTTTCTTAGAAGTAAAGGGAATTAGGGGTTATGGGGAGCGGGCAGGAAATTGGACATGAGTCTATGTTCGGAACGGTCATGGCCCTGTGGGTAACGGAGCGGGCCCAGGGGCCGTGTAGCCTGGTTCTGCTCCTAATTCTTGTGTTTTAATTATGTGTTAGATTTCAGGAGATGGTTCTATTCCTGTTCCTGGCTGGGGTGGAGATCACCTTTTACAGAAGGTAAGTACTGTAGAAAATATAGGGACAGTGATCTGGACGAGTTTCGATCGCCTAGATGGGTCGGAGAGGAATTTCCCAGATTTTTTTCTCCCAAATTGGCCATTGGGTTTTTTATCTGGTTTTTTGCCTCTCCCAGGAGATCACATGGGTTTGGGAGGGATGTAGAGTGATAGTAGATTTGAGGTTAGGATCAGATCAGCCATGATCTTATTGAATGGTGGAGCAGGCTCGAGGGGCCGATTGGCCTACTCCTGCTCCTATTTCTTATGTTCTTATGTTCTTATGTAATACATTGACTGTAAAGAAGACACAAAACATCACAGGTTTACCTGCAGTAATAGAGAAGCAAACACAGGAGAACCAGAACCAAGAGAGCCATGGCTCCAAGAATGGTTAGCAGAAATATGGTGTGGTACGTTGTGATGTCTCCAAATCGCGATGGGTTGATTGCAGCTGTAAACAAACAGAGAAGATCTGAGTTACGAGCTAATAAACTTCAAAAGAAAGTCAGTATGACAGAAGCAGACATAAATGGCTACATTATTCAATGCCAGTCTTTGAAAGTGTTCCTAGTGCCCCTGTTTATTAGTACCTATTAGAGGGTGAACATTTTAAGTAACGGGGAAGGACTATCTGGGGAAACAAACCTATCTGTTTTTGATTGAAAAAATCCCACCTACCCACTTTCTCAGCATGTCCCCCCATCCCTTCTTTCTCCAGAAAGACAATCATATCTTGAGCCCACTTATGATGTCTGCTTCAATGACATTCTGTGGTAACTTATTCTGCAGTTTAATAGCCTTTGGATGTAAAAGTCCTGCCCACTTTCCCTCCTTACTCTTAAACTTCCTAATCATTAACTTCTGTGCTTTACTAGTTAACCACAAGCTGGTGTTTAAAACGCTTTTTAACTCTAATGTGGGGGGGGCGGGGGGGGTGGTGGTGGCGGGGGGGGGGGGGAAGGGAAGACTTTGGTAAAACTGCACCACATCCAAAAATACATCCAAATCCCTCATTTTTTTCCAGATAGCACAAGCCAGCCTTAAATGTTTGCACTTACTACACTGTGGAACATTAATCATAAGGTTCTGTAGGAGATATACAGTATAGCAGACATCTTAGTTTGCCAAGATATTATTTATAGAAGGAAATTCTACCATACACATCATTTTCCCCTCAGTAAATGCACAGCGCACCACCAGAATTAAAATGTTAATGTCGTCAAAGCCTGGAACTTTTCTGTTTAAATCCCTTCGGCTGAAAGTTTCTTTTTTTTTGAACAACTTTAGTTGACGGAATAAACAAAGCACTCTCAGTTGTGGTGTGAGAACCTGTATTGTGAAGAGGAGAATCCAGCCCTGGGGTCTGTCAGGATTTGTCCGCGAGCTGCGATTCTCCATTATAATTCTTAAAACAAAAAAAAAAATCCTCTCGAGTCAAAACAACACCTAAAGCCAGATTCCCGGATGGCCGCAGTCAGTTTTACACAGTGACAGTGCGCAATGGAAACGCGTTCATTTCTGCAGCTGTGAGGCTCCACCCGAGCCAAACGTGGAAGAGGGATTTCAGCAGGAAACTGGGGCAAAATCCAAGGCCTCTCAGCCCCTGTGTGTGACTAATAATGTGTCAGTAACATTTAAACAGTAAAGCTGCTGAGAATGTGGTGTAGTAATCCCACTCGAGAGGCTGTGCAGATAATCTGGCCCAGGCATTTATTAATAATAGAATAGTTATTATTTGCAAGAACTGTATTTCCAGGGTCTTATTAATATTGAACCTTGGCTGATATTTCCCTTCCCGACTCCAAGGCTACTAAGCCCAATGAGACCATGTTAAAATAACCAGCTGTTTCGTTAGTTAAATGTAACAATCCCAGCAACACGTTGACTGGCTTTAATCATCCCAACAGAATATTACCAGGGATAAAAGACTTCGGTTACATGGAGAGAAACGGGGATTGTTCTCCTTAGAGCGGAGAAGGTTAAGGGGAGATTTGATAGGGGTCTTCAAAATCATGAAGGGTTTTGATAGCGTAAATAAGGAGAAACTGTTCCCATTGGCGGAAGGGTCGGGAACCAGAGGACACAGATTTAAGGTGATTGGCAAAAGAACCAGAGGTGACATAAGGGGAAATTACTTTTACATGAGCCGCCATGATCTGGAACGCACTGCCAGAAAGGGCGGTGGAAGCAGATTCAGTAATAACTTGCAAAAGGGAATTGGATAAATATTTGAAAAATTGCTGGTCTATGGGGAAATAGCAGGGGAGTGGGACTAATTGGAGAGCTCCTTCAAAGAGCCGGCACAGACACGATGGGCCAAATGGCCTCCTTCTGTGCTGTATGATTCTATGATTCCATGAATTGTAACACTAAAATGAGGAGCGCAGTCAAGAAGAAATTAATACTTCAATTCCTGTGAAATATCTTTGGCAAACCCCTCGCTATTCAAATTCAGCCCAGACTGATAGGATCCTAACAGCCAGGGAAATCCTATGTATCATATGTTTGGGCAGTTTCAACTCAGTCCATGGTGGGTGTGAGTTCACAGCAGAAAACTGTCTATAACGCACCATTAGATAGCCTGTCTCACTCTCGATGGTTTGTGCGGGAAATGGAAATGCCACAGTCAAGAGCTTTCCATCTGAGGATGGGGCTCAGATACATTGCCGATAACCAAAGGAGGAATTTTCCTAGGTGAATGCTACACCTAACCTGGGAACGCTTCATGCAAAGGGCTTTCATCCGCAAGCAACCATTTGCCTTGATGAATGCAAAATTCACAAAAAAAAACAATAAAATGATTAATGTCTAATTTTAAATTAGTGAGGTGACAATGGTCTGGAAATTACAATTGACATTCTTTTGTACGGGTTTAACAACTGCGTAGAATTGGTAATCATTCAAATATAGAATCATAGAATCTTACAGCACAGAAGGAGGCCATTCGGCCCATCATGCCCGTGCCGCCTCTTTGAAAGAGCTGTCTAATTAGTCCCACTCCCCCCTGCTCTTTCCCCAGAGCCCTACATATGTTTTCCTTTTCAATTCCCTTTTGAAATATGTTCGGCATTCGATCATTAATATCATCACCAGTGTTTGTGAACTGCAACACGGATGGGGATTGTTCCATATTTTTCTCCCCCCACCGCACCCCCCCCCACAATCACTCCCCAATTCCTTGTGTAATAGTGGATTTAAAACTACAATACAAAATTAGGACTGAAGACAGATCAGATGCTCAAACTTACTGCATCCAGCAGTCTTGGCCATAAATCCCCAACCACTTCTCTAATCTTCAATGTCACACCCACACACCATCTGGGTTTACTCATGTAGGCTTATGAAGTTCAACATATTTAATTGGTTTCGTTGAAGAAGTTGAAATGAGGCATTCCTTCAGAGGCCACGCAATTGTGGGACAAAGAGATTTTCGTCTGGCTCCATGTTTATGGCATATGGCGGCTTGACTAATACAACAATATTGAGGTTTTTTTAAAAACATCAAACTAAGTAAAGTAAAACTTATTCAAAAAAAAAGGAGAAATATAGATTTGTTTGAGGTGACGGCACCTTACTTAGCAATGTCTTTTCACAACACAATACCCAATCTTATCTTTCAAAAGGGAATTGGATAAGTACCTGAAGGAAAATAAATTGCAGGGCTACAGGGAAAGGGAGTGGGACTAGCTGAGAGCTGGCACGGGCTCGATGGGCTAAATGGCCTTCTTCCGTGCTGTAACCATTCTATGATTCTATTTATTTAATAAACTGAATTTTAAATTCCCCAGCTGCCGTGGTGGGATTTGAACTCACGTCTCTTGAATCATTAGTCTAGGCCTCTGGATTACTAGTCCAGTAACATAACCACTATGACGATGAGGGATACAGTTGCAGTGTGGGAATGGCAATGCTGATTGAGTGTCTCACGGATTGGTATTGGGATCTCGACAGTTGATTCTTAGGAGGCAGCTTGGGAAAAAAGACTTGAAAGACTGGCATTTATATAGCGCCTTTCATGACCTCAGGATGTCTCAAAGCGCTTTACAGCCAATGAAGTACTTTGGAAGTGTAGTCACGGCTGTAATGTAGGAAGCACGGCAGCCAATTTGCGCACAGCAAGCTCCCACAAACAGCAATGAAATAATGACAAGATTATCTGTTTTCTGGTGTTGATTGAGGGATAAATATTGGCCAGGACACTGGGGAAAACTCCCCTGCTCTTTGAAATAGTGCCGCGGGATCTTTTACATCCACCTGAGAGAGCCGACAGGGCCTCGGTTACACGTCTCATCCGAAAGACGGCACCTCCGACAGTGCAGCACTCCCTCAGCACTGCACTAGCATCAAAACTTACTGCCATGTCCCCTTGCGTGTGACATAATGGTGATGAATATAATTCATAGTTCCTCTGGCTCTCCAAACAACAGAGGTTTTACATGAAGGATGTGCTCTTTAAGGGTCAGTGATGTTTATTCCTTTTCTCGGATTCCCTTAAGTGGCAGGTGACACTGCTTTTCCAAGAGCTTGCTTGACAAGCTGTTTCTCACCCTGCACCTTCAGGGCAACCGGAAAAATTAAATAGAAAGGATTCGGCTCTAACTGCGAGAGCACTGGGCATACCTCAGTCCCCAAACGTTCTGCTCGAGTTGACACTGATCTCAAAACAACACAACCACAAATTATATGCAAAGTTGTACTCTTTGGGGCTTTACCCTCAACAGCAGTCGCGATACAGAGAGACACGTGGCAAGAATTTGGAAGTGAGTTCAGCTCAATGACGCCAAAAGGGGACCAAAGCCAACACACTCATGCCTGTATTGTGTGCTGGCAGTAAAAACTAGAGGAGCGAGGCAGAGGGAGGAACCACATCCATTTTTAAAAGGGGGATAAAAAAAATTGCAAAAATAGCCGATTATGCCTCTCCTCAACTCTAAAATAGTTTAAAAAAAATTAAATCAAAGTTTCAGGCACTTTTTATATTTCACTGAGTTCTGTAAATTACCAGATCCCAAAACACGAGATGGGCTGATTTGCTGAACCGGCGCTCCGAGTGAGTGGCGGCGGAGTGCACAAGTCAGGACATCGCAGGCACTCGGCCCCCGATTTTCTGTCCATTTAAATTTATAGAGAGAAAATCCGGTGGGGGGTGGGGAGGGTGGCTGCAAATGTTGCTCCTGACCAGGAACACCGATAAAGGAATCAGCCCTGCTCAGCGCGGCTAAGGCCGTTCGGCCCATCTTAGTTTGTCCATCCAGTAGGGCCTTAAAGCCACCGCCCCCCCCGCCCCCTCCACCCCCCTAACCCCCGTTCCTTCCTCTGGCTCCAGATGTGTTTTAGATAAAATAACACTGGTGGGCCCCACAACTGCAGGTTTGTCCACATATTGGTCTAAAGAAAGAAAAGGACTTGCATTTATTTTTTAAAATTTGTTCACGGGATGTGGGCGTCGCTGGCAAGGCCAGCATTTATTGCCCTTGAGAAGGTGGTGGTGAGCTGCCTTCTTGAGCCGCTGCAGTCCGTGAGGTGAAGGTACTCCCACAGTGCTGTTAGGGAGGGAGTTCCAGGATTTTGACCCAGCGACGATGAAGGAATGGCCGATATATTTCCAAGTCAGAATGGTGTGTGACTTGGAGGGGAACTTGCAGGTGATGGTGTTCCCCTGCGCCTGCTGCCCTTGTCCTTATAGGTGGTAGAGGTTGCGGGTTTGGGAGGTGTTGCCAAAGAACCCTTGGCGAGTATATATATATATGTATATGTATATATATATATAGCACCTTTTATATTTATATAGCGTCTTTCGCCATCTCAGGACGTCCCAAATGAAGCCAATGAAGTATTTTGAAGTGTAGTCACTGTTGTAATGTAGGAACTCAAAAGTCACTTGGGTAAAGTCCGAACTACATTCTATTTTAAAGATTTTATGTTTCATAGCAGTAGGCGGGATGGATTCAGAATGATAGCAAAATACCGCGGATGCTGGAAATCCGAAATTACAACAGAAAATACTGGAAAAACTCAGCAGGCCAGGCAACATCCGTGGAAAGAGAAATAGAGTCAACGTTTCAGGTCGAAACCCTTCGTCAGGACTGAAAAAACACAGTAAATGAAACAGATTAAAAGGCCAGTTTGGGGGCTGGGAAATGGGGATGAGAGAACAAAAGAGAAGTGAAGAGACATTAAGAGGTTTTCTTTTTGTCTGGTTTTGAATACCTCTTAATGTCTCTTCACTTCTCTTTTGTTCTCTCATCCCCATTTCCCAGCCCCCAAACTGGCCTTTTAATCTGTTTCATTTCCTGTGCTTTTTCAGTCCTGACGAAGGGTTTCGACCTGAAACGTTAACTCTGTTTCTCTCTCCACGGATGTTGCCTGGCCTGCTGAGTTTTTCCAGCATTTTCTGTTGTTATTTTGGATTCAGAATGGAATGCGCTGTTTTTATAATTCCACACTGACCTCCACTCTTCAATCCTAGTTTTCATCAATGATTGGGCAACATAGGAACACGACACAAAGCTGGGTGGGAGGGTAAGCTGTGAGGAGGATGTTGTGAAACTCCAGTACGATTTGGACAGATTGGGTGATTGGGCAGAAACATGGCAAATGCACTATAATGTGGATAAATGTGAGGTTATCCACTTTGGTGGCAAAAACAGGAAGGCAGATTATTATTTGAATGGCAATAGATTGGGAGAAGGGGAAATGCAAAGAGACCTGGGTGTTCTTGTGCACCAGTCGCTGAAGGTAAGCATGCAGGTGCAGCAGGCGGTTAAGAAGGCAAATGGTATGTTGGCCTTCGTAGCGAGAGGGTTCGAGTACAGGAACAAGGATGTCTTGCTACAGTTGTACAGGGCCTTGGTGAGACCGCACCTTGAGTATTGTGTGCAGTTTTGGTCGCCTTACCTGAGGAAGGACGTTCTTGCCATGGAAGGAGTGCAGCGAAGATTCACCAGGCTGATACCTGGGATGGCAGGAATGACGTATGAGGAGAGATTGTGTCGATTGGGCTTATACTCACTGGAGTTTAGAAGATTGAGAGGGGATCTCATCGAAACTTATAAAATTCTGTCAGGCCTGGACAGACTAGATGCAGGAAGGATGTTTCTGATGGCCGGGGAGTCCAGAACCAGGGGTCATAGTCTAAGGATAAGGGGTAAGCCATTTAGGACTGAAATGAGGAGGAATTTCTTCACCCAGAGAGTGGTGAACCTGTGGAATTCTCTGCCACAGAGGGCGGTGGAGGCCAGTTCATTAAATATATTCAAAAAAGAGTTGGATATATTTCTTAAGGCTAAAGGGATCAAGGGATATGGGGAGAAGGCAGGGACAGGGTACTGAATTTGGATGATCAGCCATGATCTCATTGAATGGCGGAGCAGGCTCGAAGGGCCAAATGGCCTACTCCTGCTCCTATCTTCTATGTTTCTATAGGCCAGTCAGCATCTTGAACTTGTTTCGCCATTCTATTAGGTCATGGCTGAACTGTATCGTAACTCCATCTAGCCGCCTTGGTTAACCCTTAATACCCTTTCCTAACAAAAATCTATTAATCTCAGTTTTAAAATTTTCAATTGACCCCCCTCAGCCTCAACAGCTTCCTTGGGGGAGAGAGTTCCAGATTTCCACCACCCTTTGTGTGAAGAAGTGCTTCCTGTCATCACCCCTGAATGGCCTGGCTCTAATTTTAGGATTATGCTCCCTTGTTCTGGACTCCCCCATTTGGCAAGAAATAAGGAAGTGCTGGAAGTACAACAGCCTGTGATAAATTCTTACTGATTTGAAGTACATATATCTTTACTGTTGTAGATTTACATTCCATGTAATGTAGAGCACTCTAGAACTGCACCGTATGTGTTCTGTATAACATACAATACCTGTTGAATGTCAGCCAGGCTTTTCAATATGTAATTCATTAAAATTACGAAGAATTATAAGGTAAACTGCGATGCATTGTTTTTACTGGTTGGTGATATAATGATAACGAGAGGACACAAATTTAAGTTAATCACGAAAGAATTAAAGGAGGGTAGAAACAATGGCCTAGAAATTCAATTAAGCTCAAAAAACGGGCGCGGGGAGTGCGAAGCATGATCTGTCTGCGCCTGTTCCAAGTGGTGCAGGCAGCATGCAAAATTCGTGCTGCCTGCTCATTTACATGATTGGAGCGCTGAGTTCAGTGCTAAACGTGCTGCTGGTTGGCTTAGCGCTCAAGAGGGGGGGATAGTGGTTAGCACTGTTGCCTCACAGCGCCAGGGACCCAGGTTCAAATCCGGCCTCGGGTGACTGTCTGTGTGGATTTTGCACATTCTCCCCGTGTTTGCGTGGGTTTCCTCCGGGTGCTCCGGTTTCCTCCCACAGTCCAAAGATGTGCGGATTAGGTTGATTGGCCATGATAAAAAAAAAAAAATTGACCCTTAGTGTTAGGGGGGATTAAATACGTGGGGTTACGGGGATAGGGCTTGGGTGGGATGGCTGTCGGTGAGGGACCGGGTGCTAGGGTTTGGATGATCAGCCATGATCTCGTTGAATGGCGGAGCAGGCTCGAAGGGCCGAATGGCCTACTCCTGCTCCTATCTTCTATGTTTCTATGTTTCTATGTTTCTAACATCGGGTGCAGCCTGCTGGCCAATATAATTTTGCCTCGGCTCTCTGCACTACCTTAAGGAGAGGTGCATTGTTGCAGAAGCGCTTCATTGTCACACTGCATGCAGCTATGGCTCAACAGGGAAGATAGAGGGCAAGGAGATTCGCAGAAGCAGTACTGGAGGCCTTGGTCCTTGGGGTGCACAGACAACGTCAGGTCCTCTACCCGCAGGGGGGCAGGAGGTCTTCCAGGCAGCACACCAGAAGGCAGTGGGAGTTGATAGCAGAAGCCGTCAGTGCCACGCGTGTTGCCCCCAGGACCTGGATCCAGTGCTGCAGAAGCTTAATGACCTCACAAGAGTGGTCAAGGTCAGTGAATGCATCCTCAAATGCCATATCCCACCAGCTGCACCACTAGCCTGACACACTGCTCAATGCACCACACCCCCCATCACTCACCTACCAACAATCTCTAACAATCACCACTCATACCACACAATCATAGCTTCACCTCACCCTCACACACTTACCACTGCTGCAAGACTCCCACCCACATCTCCCACCTTGCACACACTGCCAACTATTCAGCCATGACAGGCACATCACCCAAACACATTGCATCATTCTCGCTGACGCACTTCCCTTTCTCTTGCAGACCAAGGTGACGCATAACAGAAGTGAGTAGCAACAGACAGGCGGAGGGGAAACATGTCTTCAGAACCTCACTGAGCTGGAGGAGACAGTGCTGGAGGTAATTGGAAGGGCTGTCACTGAGGCCGTGTGGTTGAAAGCATTGCTAATGACGGTATACACATACCTAATCCTTCTTCTCACATTCCACTTCCCCTTAATCACACAATCTCTTCTCACTTACAAGCTGCTGATGGCGTAAGCATGCACACCTTGCTTCCCCCCCTCCCCTCACCACAACCCTACCCTTGTGCCTTTCTCCTTTCAGATATCCAAGAACTTCAACCAGCCCAGCCTGCCCCGATGTAGTAGAGGAGGAAAGTGAAGGAGAAGAAGAAGCACCTTCACTTGATCTGACACTCCCAGGCACCAGCTCAGAAAATAGCACTGCGTGTACTTTAGAGGGTAGTATGGAGGCGGGATCTGCACGTGGTGAGTCTCCGGACATGTGTGGGCTGCAGCCAGTGCAGGGGGAAAGGGTCACTCGGGTGCCAGTTCCCAGGAGGGGGAGTTTGCGCACATGTTCTGCTGCATAGGGCTCAGATGGGGCGGCCTTCAGAAGAAGGGTGATGGGCATGCACATGCAAATGCTTGGTGCAATGGCAGGCCTGCCAGAGAGCTTCTTGTCAGTGTCAAGGAACATGGAGGAGTCCGGCTCTAACATTGCATGGGGCTTTGTGCGGAGCTTGCAGCCACTGATTTCCAGGATGGAGGTGATGGGCAACTCCATTAGAGCACTTGTGGATCCAACCATGATGCTGGGTGTGATGGGCGATGTCACAGCTTCCATTGCAGCACAAGTGGAAGCAACCCAATGTCTGAGTGCTGCAGTGGAAGCTCAGACTGTTCTCATGCAGGCTCAGTTTGTTGCCACATAAGCTCAGACTGATGCTATCGTGGCTGGGTTTACGAGTGTGGAAAGGGGCTTGCAGGGTATTATGTCCGTGTATGATTGAGACACGGACAGCAGGAGTTGAACAAAACAAGTCTTTACTGAATGGAGACAAATGGGAAACTGAAACTACAGAAGATTGCTAGCGCCTTTTATACAGGGGTGGTCACTGCCGGTACTGCAGTCTGAGACCAGTTATTCCCTTAAAGGTACATACACAACAATTCCTCCCCTTTTAGATAAACAGTACATAACATTCATTTAACAACTAAATGATAACTAATTACAATCACAATTACGGTTGTTAGATACATTGGTTGAGGTTAAGCAATTATAAGTTCAGTCTTTGAGGAGGCTTCCTGATTCTGTCTGGATAACGCCTCTTTGGGGTATCAGGTTCTTCTGGCAAGATTGAGTCTGAATCAATGTTGTTGTTTGGTTCATCTGCTTCCAATATCACCGATTCTGCGGTAGCTGCAATTGGTACGTCGGTTTCATCGCCAGGTGTATCAGATCGTGGTGTGGGGTTGACGTTTTCCAGTGACTCTAGAATCTGGTCAGCATGGCGTCTTACAATGCTCTCTCCAACGTCCATGGTATACATGAGAGGTCCTTGCCGTGTACAAATCGTTCCTGGCTGCCATTTCTCTGTGCGGTAGTCCCGGGCCAAAACTGGTTGACCTATCTTAAAACTCCTGGTCGGCCTTTCATTCATATTCTGAAACTGCCTGTTCTCCACATCTCTTCGGACGTTTGGCTTAACCAAATCCAAGCGGCATCGTAGTCTTCGATTGAAGAACATCATGGCTGGAGTTTGGTTGGTGACCGCATGTGTCGCATTCCAGTAGGCAAACAAGAAGTTGTCCACCTTGTGTTGTAGGGGTATCTCTTCATTACACATTGCCTTGATAGCCTTCTTGAATGTTTGAACAAACCTCTCGGCCAATCCATTAGTGGCTGGATGATATGGGGCAGATGTGTAATGCTTAACACCATTGTTCTTTAAGAACCTCCGGAACTCTTCAGACACAAACTGTGGTCCATTGTCAGAGCAAATCTGTTCAGGCAGCCCATTTCTGGCGAATATGGTTCGTAAGACTGTGATGGTTTTTTCTGTGGTGGTTGAGGACATTTTTATTACCTCTGGCCACTTTGAATGGGCATCCACCGCAATTAAAAACATCGAGTCCATAAAGGGACCAGCAAAATCAATGTGCACCCTTTGCCATGGAGATGAGGGCCACTCCCATGGATGTAGAGGAGCTTGTGGTGGGGCGTTTTGGACCTTCTGGCATCCTGTACAGCTCTTGGTCATCTCTTTGATTTCTCTATCGATTCCCGGCCACCACACAAACGCTCTGGCTAAGTTCTTCATTTTTACCCCACCCAGATGACCCTCATGAAGCTCATTGAGCACTCTATCCGTCAACTTAGGTGGAATTACTACTCTGGACCCACACATCAAGGTTCCTCTGCACACTGACAGCTGTTCTCTTCTCGGCGAGAATGCTGGCAGCAGTGGTTCGCCATGTGCTGGCCATCCCTTCACCGTTAAATCATAGACCCGGGATAGTGTCGGGTCATTCCGTGTTTCCTTTTCTATGCTTGCATTCGTCATGGGGAGACATTCGACTATGGTCGAGTGGAATATCTCCATTGGATCCACTGTAAGTTCTTCTTCCACCGTCGGCAACGGTAGGCGCGACAATCCATCAGCATTCCCATGCTGCTTAGTTCCTTTGTACTCGATGTCATATTGGTGTGCCCCTAGGAAAAGGGACCACCTCTGCAGCCGTTGTGCTGTCATTATCGGTACGCCCTTCTGAGGGTTGAAAATGGAGACAAGAGGTTGATGATCAGTTAGTAGAGTAAATTTTTGACCGTGTCAATCTGGGCGTAGTTACGCTCGGCCGAAGTTAACGAACGTGACGCAAAAGCTATCGGCCCCTCTAACCCATCAAGGAATTTATGTGACAGTACCGCCCCAATGCCGTAGGGAGACGCATCACACGCCAGTCTTATCGGCAGTGATGGGTTGTAGTGAGCCAATACTTCCCCTGAAGTGATTAAGTCCTTACTCTTCTGAAAGGCCCGCTTACAGTCATTGCTCCATTTCCATGCCACTCCCGTTCGTAATAGGGCGTTCAGTGGGTGCAGAATTGTGGACAAATTCGGTAAAAACTTATGGTAGTAATTTACCAATCCGAGGAATGACCTCAGTTGCGACACAGTTTCAGGCGCTGGGGCCTTAACAACCGCTTCAATTTTGTCCGGGGACTTATGTAACCCCTCTTCATCAATCACGTGGCCACAATACGATATCTGTTTCTTAAAAAACTCGCACTTGGGGCGGTTGGCTCGTAGCCCATGTTCCCGTAGTCTAGTGAGCACCTGTTCTAGGTTGTTAAGGTGTTCACTGTCATCTTCACCTGTCACTAGGATGTCGTCCAAGTAACACTGAGTCCCCGGAATTCCTTGCAGGACTTGTTCCATCGCTCTTTGCCATATCGCCGGAGCTGATGCTACTCCGAATACCAGTCGATTATACTGGTAAAGACCTTTGTGAGTGTTTATCGTGAGATACTTCCTAGAGGATTCTTCAACCTCCATCTGCAAATATGCTTGTGCTAGATCAATTTTAGTAAAACGCTTCCCTCCAGATAGCGAGGCGAAGATATCTTCTATCCTTGGAAGAGGATATTGTACTGTGTGAAGGACAGGGTTCACCGTCACCTTGAAGTCCCCACAAATGCGAACCTTCCTTGGCTCCTCAGACTTATTGTTTAACGTTTTCTTCATGACAGGAACAATGGGTGTCGCCCACTCGCTCCAGTCTACCTTAGATAACACGCCTGCCGTCTCCAGATTCTCTAGCTCTGCCTCGACGGCTGGGTGAATTGCATATGGAACCGGTCTTGCTTTGAAAAACTTGGGAATTGCATTCTCCTCTATTTTTATCGAGGCGGTTACGCCTTTAAGAGTGCCCAGTTCTTGTTCAAAAACCTCTTTGGTGTCAGCTAAGATTGTTGACAATCGTCCAGGAGTGACGTCGTCATCCTTTTTACCAGCCACCGTCAGTGCCTGAATGGAGTGCCAGTCTAAACTTATCTTTCTGATCCATTCACCTCCCAATAACGGTGGTCCACCATCTTGCAGAATGTAGAGATACAATTTCCATATTTTCTTGCCGTTGTATTTGACAGGCACCCTTATTTTCCCTCTGGGGTATACTTTTTGCCCCGTATACGTCCTCAAGACAATGGATGTCTCTCTCAAAGGTATGTGTGAGAATAGTCGCTCGTAGTCTCGTCGATTCATGACAGTTAGGGCTGATCCTGTATCCAATTACATTTTGACTTGGGACCCTGCTATCGTGAGGGTGACCCAAATGGTTCGGTGATCCTCTTTTGCGATTACATTGTGAAGTTTGAGACAGCTTAGTCTCTTGTTCCCGGATTCACTATCGCTCATCTGGTCTTCGGAACTACTGTCCGTCAGCTTTTGTACTTTCCTGTACGGTTCCTTAGTAGCCTTTTTGTTGTCGTTGGTCTTCTTCCCAGACCTGCAAACTCGTGCAATGTGTCCCATCTTTCCGCATTGCCTGCATATTTTGTCCTTGGACCAGCAGTCCTTCTGGTCATGGTTAGTTCTGCCGCAGCGATAACATTTTGCAAATTCCCATGTCATTTCGTGGGTGCCGTATTCCTGTGGTTTTTGTTGTATTTCTGCAGCTCCCCTGGCTGCTGCTTCGTACGATACTGCCACGCTGAAAGCCTTATCTAGCATCAGCTCTTTCTCTGAGAGTAACCTCTTCTGGGTTCCTTCACTCAGGAGTCCACAGACAAATTTGTCCCGTAGTGTATCTGCCAGTCCTGCTCCGAACTGGCAGTGCTTTGCTAGCTTGCGTAATTCCGTAAGGTACTCAGCATTGCTCTCATCTTTACGCTGAGTTCTCCTGTGGAATTTAAATCTTTCTGCTATCAGCAGCGGTGCAGGGTTTAGGTGTTCCTGTAGGATAGCAACAATGTCGTTAAAACTCTTCGCCTTCGGTTTGGCTGGAGCAATCAGGTCCCGCAATAGGCCGTACGTTCTTGCGCCCATTATATTTAGCAGTACCGATGCCTTTTTCTCCTCGGCTATTTTGTCTCCCTCGCAATAAACCTCGACTCTTTCCACATACGTGGTCCAGTCCTCTATTGCATTATCAAAGGCAGTGATACAGACAGTCTTCGGCATCTTGAAAATCTAAAATGGCACCTCCCGCGCTTTGCCTTCTTCCCCGCTGGATTAAGATGGCGCCTCCCGCGCTTGCCTTCTTCCCCGCTGTTGCTAGCGCTGCTTTCCGCGGTTTCCGTTGCAACCTGCAGCCCCTCGCGGCTTCCTGAGCATTTTATATATATTTCCTTGGTTATTTTATTATTTTCCCGTCGTGGAACAACCCTGTGGGACTCTTGCCTCCCTCTTCTCGGGTCTGTACGCTGCCTGGCTTCGTAGCACTGGCCGCGCCCTGTGTGCTCCACCCTCGCTCTCTCTCCTCTTCCCGACAACGCTGCTCGGCCCCGTCGCAAGCCACCCGCTCGAGTCCTAGACCGCCGCAGCCCAGGAAGGATCAGTGTACTACCTGCCACCAGCCCGATTAGCTGAAGCACCGTCGACAGGAACCCAGCCCCGCTCTCTACAGCCTCTCCAGCAATCTTCAACTCCGCTGACTCAGGGGCGGATGCCCACGGTCGACGCCCGTTTCTACTGCTTCTTTCATCCTTCAGGCCTTGACCTCTGCTCACTTCGTTTCAGGAATGTGTAGTGTATGTAACCGTTCCACCTTTAAGAGAACTATTTAAGGGTTGCACTACTTTAGCTTGGCTGCTGTATACTGTAATACCGGTGGTGACCACACCGGTATATAAGTGCTGTGTAATGATTTCTTGGGCAGTTCCGCCCTGACCTTCAACTAGTAAAGACCTGTTAAAGTTTACTCTTGTGGTCTGTGTAGTAATTCTCAATATAACACACAGACTTAACAGTGGCGACGAGTACGATCTTACCCTGTGGCAGAGATACATCCGAGGCAGTTTAACGGGCGTCGAGAGGAGGCATCCGCCCTCATCATTCTGCTGAGAGAAGACTCGGGTCTGCAGAGCAAGGGAAGAATTCTGACACGAAGCCTTCCATCAGCAACAGGCAGTGATCATCCCTTCTATCACGGTGGTGGGTAAGCCGATCAGCGACGAGAAGCCAGTCGGAAACGTTGACTGTGAAGTAGGGGAGGGAAAAACGGAGTATATAAGGGCGGAGAACTCGACCACGGCCGGGGAAAAGAGCCGGACAGAAGTCGGGGCCAGAGGCGCTGAGACTGGGGCAGCGTAAGGCACGGGAGTCGCGGTGATTGTAAACGCAGCCGGTGCGAAAGACCGGGCTGCAAGCGGGCTGGGAGACGCAACAGCGTCGAGAGAGAGCTCGACCGCGACTGGTGAAAAAGGCCGGGCAGCTACCGAGGCCGCGAGGCGCAGCGACCAGGTCAGCGTAAGGCGCGGGAGAAAATAAAAATAAAAAACCGCGGAGAACTCAGCCGCAGCCGGGGGAAAGGACCGGACTGCAAGAGGGGCTGGGAGGCACGATTGAAAACCGCTGGGGGGGGCGAATGCAGCAATACGGCAATCGCCATCACAGCCAGCGGGGGAGAAAGGCAAATGCGGGAAGCCGCCATTTTCGGAGGCGGGGGAAGAAGACAAGCGCGGGAAACTGCCATTTTGTAAAAGAAAAAAAAGAAAAAAAAATTCTTTTGTTTCTCAAGAAGATCGCGAGGATGCCTAAGCGTGGTAACATCAACGATTTCGATCCCGATGTTGAAGATTGGGCCACGTATGTAGAACGCATAGAGATATATTGTAAGGCAAATAAAATATCAGATGAAGATAAAGCACTAACCTTACTAAGCTCAATGGGTGCGAAGACATACGGGCTATTGAAGCATCTTCTATCACCAGCTAAACCGGCGGATCAGACTTTCGCTAAAATTGTTGCTGTCCTGAAAAATCATTTGAACCCCACACCGCTGATGTTAGCGGAACGATTTAAATTTTATGCGAGAACGCAACTGAAAGCGGAAAGCAACGCGGAGTATTTAATTGAACTGCGTAAGCTAGCGAAATACTGTCAGTTTGGGGAAAGCCTGACAGAGGCACTGAGAGACAAATTCGTGTGTGGATTGTCGAAAGAAGGAACACAAAAGCGGTTGCTTGAAGAGAATGATCTTACACTTGATAAGGCTGTCACTATTGCAGCATCGCACGAAGCCGCAGCGAGAGGCACCGCGGAAATGCAGCTGAAGGCAGCGGTACTCAGCGTAGATCAAGTGGCTTCGGGTACAACAAAATGTTATCGTTGTGGGAAGACAACACACGATCAGAACCAATGCTGGTTTAAAAACCAGGAATGTAGAAAATGTGGCAAGCTTGGTCACATAGCTAAAGTATGCCGGTCAGGAAAGAAGACCAGCAACAAAAAGGCACCACAGGAAAAGTGCAGAAAGGTACATAAAGTGGATGAGAAGAGTTCGGATGAACAGAATTTGGATTCAGACTCCAACAGCAAGGAACTGGGTAGTCTGAGAATTCACAACGTGAGTAAGGAAGCTGACCGACAAACTATCTGGGTCACACTGCAGATAGCAGGAGTCCAAGTGAAGATGAAATTGGACACTGGATCGGCGCTGATGGTCATGAATAAGCAAGATTACAAAAAGTTATTCAAACATATTCCCCTACGGGATATGGAGATAGTATTGCAGACATACACGGGGCAAAAAGTATACCCCATCGGAAAGATAAAAGTCAAGGTGATACACAAGGGCAAAGAACACCAAGGAATGGACTTATATGTACTACCTGAGGGAGGTCCACCACTTCTGGGACGGGAGTGGATCAGATAAATAAATATGGACTGGCACTCCCTAAACGCAATAACGGTAGATTCCGGAAACAAAGATGTCAAACCTGAACGATTGTCCAGAATATTGGATGAAGCTAAAGAGGTGTTCCAACAGGGACTGGGAACACTGAGAGGAATTAAGGCAAAAATCAAGATTGCAGAACACGCAAACCCAAAATTTTTCAAAGCCAGACCGGTACCTTATGCGATACGACCTGCTGTGGAAGCTGAGCTGGAAGGGCTTGAACGTTCGGGAGTACTGTCTAAGGTGGACTGGAGTGAGTGGGCCATGCCCATTGTTCCCGTCATGAAGCGTTCATCGAGTAACAAGCCAGGGGAACCGGGGAAGGTCCGCATCTGTGGAGACTTCAAGATCACAGTTAATCCGGTGCTTCACACGGTGCAATATCCGCTTCCGCGGATTGAGGATATCTTTGCTTCATTGTCTGGCGGGAAGCACTTCACCAAGATAGACCTGGTGCAAGCGTACTTACAGATGGAAGTTGAGGAAGAGTCGCGCCAGTATCTCACAATCAACACGCACAGAGGCTTGTATCGATATAATAGACTGGTTTTTGGAGTGGCTTCGGCTCCAGCAATTTGGCAGAGGGCCATGGAGCAGGTATTACAGGGAATTCCAAGCACTCAATGTTACTTGGACGATATCCTGATTACAGGAGATGACGATGAGGGACACCTTGCAAATTTGAAACTGGTGCTCACCAGGTTGAAGGAATATGGCCTTCGAGTTAATCGCCAGAAATGTGAGTTCTTTCAGAAACGGATCTCGTACTGTGGTCATGTCATTGACCAGGAGGGGCTGCACAAGTCACCTGACAAGATCGAAGCTGTTGTGAAGGCTCCCGCTCCGGAAAATGTATCCCAGTTGAGGTCGTTCCTAGGGTTGATTAACTATTACCATAAGTTTCTGCCAAATCTATCCACGGTGCTGCACCCGCTGAATGCTCTTTTGCAGAAAGAAGTACCATGGAAGTGGAGCGAGGACTGTAAGAAGGCCTTTCACAAAAGCAAGGTATTGATCACCTCAGAGGAAGTGTTGGCTCACTTCAACCCAACGCTACCTATTCGTTTAGCTTGTGATGCTTCTCCTTATGGTATTGGAGCAGTACTCTCACACAAGTTGCCAAATGGCTCGGAAAGGCCAGTCGCATTTGCATCCAGATCATTGACCTCCGCTGAGCGCAACTATGCTCAGATAGATAGGGAGGCTCTCAGCCTGGTGTGGGGAGTAAAGAAGTTTAACCATTACCTGCAGGGCCAGAAGTTTACACTGCTGACAGACCACCAGCCGTTGGTATCCATATTTAACCCTAAAAAGGGCGTTTCCATTATGACAGCGCAAAGGCTACAGAGGTGGTCCCTCTTCCTAGGGGCACGCCAATATGACATAGAATACAAAGGATCAAAACAGCATGGGAATGCTGACGGTTTATCGCGCCTACCGTTGCCAACGGTAGAAGAGGCGCCTACAGTGGCCCAGTGGAGATGTTCCACTCAACCATAGTGGAATGTCTACCGGTAACAAATTCTACGATCGAAAAGGAAACAAGAAATGACCCGACTCTCTCACGAGTCTACAATTTAACGGTGAAGGGATGGCCAGCACATGGCGAACCACTGTTGCCAGCATTCTCGCAAAGAAGAGAACAGCTGTCAGTGTGCCGAGGAACTTTGATGTGTGGATCCAGAGTGGTGATTCCACCCAAACTCCAGCATAAAGTGCTAAAGGAGCTTCACGAGGGGCATCTGGGTGGAGTGAAAATGAAGAACCTAGCCAGAGCGTTTGTGTGGTAGCCAGGTATCGATGGAGACATCGAAGAAATAACCAAGAGCTGTCTAGGATGCCAGAAGGTCCAAAACGCCCCACCACAAGCTCCTCTACATCCATGGGAGTGGCCCTCATCTCCATGGCAAAGGGTACATATCGACTTTGCTGGTCCATTTATGGACTCAATGTTCTTAATCGCGGTGGATGCATACTCCAAGTGGCCGGAGGTAATAAAGATGTCCTCCACCACCACGGAAAAAACCATCACAGTATTAAGGACCATATTTGCCAGGAATGGGCTGCCGGAACAGATCTGTTCTGATAATGGACCGCAATTTGTGTCCGAAGAATTCAGGAAGTTCTTAAAAAACAATGGGGTTAAGCACTACATGTCCGCCCCATACCATCCCGCCACCAATGGATTAGCTGAAAGGTTTGTCCAGACCTTCAAGAAGGCCATAAAGGCCATGGGTGATGAAGACATAAATCTACAACATAAGGTAGATAACTTCTTGTTGGCGTACAGGAATGCAACACATGCGGTTACAAACCAAACTCCCGCCATGATGTTTTTCAATAGAAGACTAAGATGCCGGCTGGATTTGATCAAGCCAAACATCAGAAGGGACGTAGAGAACCGGCAATTTCAAGGCATGAATGAAAGGCCAACTAGAACCTTCCAGATAGGTCAACAAGTTTTGGCCCGGGACGACCGTACCGAGAAATGGCAGCCTGGAACTATTTGCAAACGACTAGGGCCGCTGATGTATACCGTGGACATTGGCGAAAGCATAATAAGGCGCCATGTTGACCAGATCATAGAGTCATCCGAAAAGGGACAACCTACTCCACAACTCTATACGCCTAATGATGAAGCAGAGATATCCATAGTATCTACCTCCGATCTGGTGATACTGGAATCAGATGAACCCGACACTGGCATTCAAGCCGAATCGACCTTGCCAAAAGAACCTACTACACCATCGAAAACTACTACACCACCGAGGCGTTATCCGGACCGAGTCAGGAAGCCTCCAGAGAGACTGAATCTGCGAACTGTATTACATAAAGTTGTGTATATAAGTTATGATGTTATGTTTAATGGGGAATATATACTGTTAAGCTAAAAAGGGAGGATTGTAGTGTATGTAACCGTTCCACCTTTCAGAGAACTATTTAAGGGTTGCACTACTTTAGCTTGGCTGCTGTATACTGTAATACCGGTGGTGACCACACCGGTATATAAGTGCTGTGTAATGATTTCTTGGGCAGTTCCGCCCTGACCTTCAACTAGTAAAGACCTGTTAAAGTTTACTCTTGTGGTCTGTGTAGTAATTCTCAATATAACACACAGACTTAACAGAATGGATCCCAGGAGGTGGTGCAGACTGTAGGTAAGTTCGTATCTGCTCGTCGCCAATATTATGTCCGTGTATGATTGAGGTACGGACAGCAGGAGTTTAACAAAACAAGTCTTTACTGAATGGAGACAAATGGGAAACTGAAACTACAGAAGATTGCTAGTGCCTTTTATACAGGGGTGGTCACTGCCGGTACTACAGTCTGAGACCAGTTATTCCCTTAAAGATACATACACAACACAGGGTCTCACAGCAGTCCAGCAATCTGTGCTCCAACAGATGGCTAGGAATGCAGAGGAGGAGTAGCAGTGGCTCCGTGGAGCAAGAACCTGCTGTCCTCTCTCAGGATGACAGCTTCCGTACTCCCACCCCTCCACTCAGCCAATACCCTTGCTGCTGCCTGTCACCCAGCCAGCTCACACTGCTGCCGGCCATGCCGAGGTGGTGCAGTCTACAGCCGGGCCTTCGAGGCCCAGAGCTGCGCGAGGTCGTCCTGCAAGGGCAGCTGCCGACTCCCCCATGGAAAGTCAGCAGCCTCGCACCAGCCTTGCTGCAGCCACTGGGGTAGCACTGCGTAGGAGCACTAGAATAGGCAAAGGAACATGAAAGACAGACACTAAGAGAATGCACAAGGGTGATTAGTTGACTTTGTGATGTAGTTTTGGATTGATTAATTTATAAATTATGTTTGGAATGTTTGGTTTGTGGTGGCTCTCATTTCAGCTTTGTGCCCAAGAGGATGCTGTGATGTTCCCGTGACAGAGGGATGGTAAAGTGGGGAAGTGCTGTGCAATGGGGATCTGGGGTTTCGTTTAGGGGAACCGGATTCCGATGATGCACTCATGGACAGCCCGGCTGGAACGGGGATCTGCTGCCTGCCTGGGTAGATATAAAGGAACTTTTCCCCTTAGTAGGGGGGTCAATAACCAGGGGGCATAGTTTCAAGATAAGGGGCAGGAGGTTTAGAGGGGATTTGAGGAAAAAAATTTCACCCAGAGGGTGGTTGGAACCTGGAACTCACTGCCTGAAAGGGTGGTAGAGGCAGGAATCCTCACAACGTTCAAGAAGCATTTAGATGAGCACTTGAAATGCCATAGCATACAAGGCTACGGACCAAGTGCTGGAAAATGGGATTAGAATAGATAGGGCTTGATGGCCGGTGCGGACATGATGGACCGAAGGGCCTCTTTCTGTGCTGTCTATGACTCTATGACTCCTCCCTTCGGAGCCCTCCTGCCTCTTCCTCCTCCTCCTGAGGTGGTCATGGAACCCGTGGTAGCAAGGGCTGCGCCTTCATGAAGGCCAAGTTGTGGAGGATGCAAGCGGACCACCACAAAATGGGACACCCGCTCCGGCGTGTACTGGAGGGTTCCTCCCGAGTGGTTAAGGCAGCGGAGCCATTGCTTCAGCACCCCGATGGTCTGCTCGATGAGGCTCCTCGTGGCAGCATGGCTCTCATTATTAGAGTGCTGGCCACGATAAGTGGGGTTGCGGAGGGGAGTCATCAGCCAGGCGCAGAGTGGATAACCCTCATCTCCGAGCAGCCACCCTCGGGTTCGACGTGGCGGTTGGAAGATTGCTGGCACACCGTACTGGTGCAGAATGAGGGCACCATGACTGCTGCCAGGATACCGGGCATTCACCATCAAGATGTGCTAGGCATGGCCGCACACCAACTGCCGATTAAGTGAGTGGTAGCCTTTGTGGTTGTGGTGTAGCAGTCGGCGCAGACACCATGGATTTTTAGATTATGAACATATACCCTTATTAAAAACTGGCTGTTTCGGGGGGGGGCGGGGAAGCAGTGAAAAACCACTCAAGCTGAAGGTGGCTCACGTAACCAGGTTGCATTCGTATGGTAACGAACTGTCCTTGGGAACAATGGGCCGAGAGGCCCACTCCCAAGTCTTGAATAACGAAGTTGGCGACTCATTGTTTCTGGAGAAGATGAGCTCATTGAGTTAATCGGCTGGGAGATCAAAACGAGATCTAAACCGTCCAAACCTAGGAGGAAGCCTGGAAACCATTTCCCTGAGGCCATGTGTCTATTAAAACCACAGACAGCGGTCTGTGTATTGGAGGAGTATATTAGAGAGCAGTTTGTATAGCTCGCTCTCTCTCTCTCTCCTGCCCTCCACACAACATAACATCAAGAGGAGCTGAGCCTTGCTCTTCCAACCGAGACGGACTTCAACTAAGGCTGGGACTCGCATGCCGCAAGACCGGTATGGAACCAGGCATCCGAGGCGTACGGGAGGAAGCTGCAAGCAAGATCAAAGATGAGCATTGCCAAGCCTACACACCCACAAGATCACTTAGCTGTGTGAGGGGGTGCCTGTATGTTCCTACCAAACCAGAGGGGGTTTAGCGTTGGAAGGGTCCTGTGATAGTTTAGTTCACGGGAGGGTGTTTTTAGGTTGTGGTAAGTCAGCACGGCAGGGCCTTGTTGGACAAGTCAGGGTTGTACTGTTTTAAACTGTACTGTTGTGTTCACACCGCTCGTACTATATGCGAGTGGAGTGGTTTTTGTCAACCTTAATAAACACTGTACGGGTGAGCCCGAAAACACTGTCCGTGTTCAAATCTGTCCTCAGTAATCCCTATCGTCTAGAACTTGTAGTAAGGGGGTTTGCGTGCTCACTACGGGCGGGGCGAAACCACTTACAATAATTGGCGATTGTGGCAGGGCCCATAGGAAATTGGCCACCGCAAAAAACGGTTACAGTGGTACATCTCAGGATTGAAATGCGGCGCCCGCAAAGCCACGTGTGTGCAGTTGATGGCGCCCTGCACCATGGGGAAGCCTGAAATCCTGGCAAAGCCACGTGCATGCTCCGCCTACTTCTCTCTGTTCAGAGAGAAGACAATGCAGTATCTTCTCTTGGAGTCCAGAGGCTCTGTGACCTCCCGGATGCAGCGATGGATGGCGAACTGGGAGATGTTAGCTACGTCTCCTGCTCCAGACTGGAAGGATCTGATCGCGAAAAAATTGAGGGACACGGTGCCCTTGAGGGCCACTGGCAGCGCCGTCATTACCCTGCTCTGAGGCTGCAGGTCTGGTTCAAGGAGATGGCAGAGTTCTGTGGCCACCTCCTTGGTGAAGCGAAGCCTCCAAATACACTGGTGCTGGCTTAAGTGCAGGTAGGAGAAGTGCTCTTGGAAGACCCTAGATAGGTAAGGCCTCCTGCTGAGAACCCCCCTGCCTCTCCTCCTCCTCCCTCTGCGAGCAGCTTGTCCTCTTCTTAGCTGCCTCTGCTCCACCTCCCTGTCATACCCGAGTGCGAGTAGGACTGCAAGTAGAGCCCCCATGACTGGGAGCAAGTGGTCTGACCAGAACCCTTGAAATCAGAAGCAAGGCCTTCTCCACTTGCAGCAACACTCCCTGTCACCTCACCAACCTTAAATAACTGTAGAAAGCTCCAAACAGTTGCACAAACTTACAGTATGTGATGCTACCTCATTTACTTGGCACGGTGTCAGCCATGGCTCAGTAGGTAGCACTCTCACCTCTGAGTCAGAAGGTTGTTAGATCAAGCCCCACTCCTGAGACTTGAGCACCAAATCTAGGCTGCAGCACTGAGGAAGTGCTGCACTGTCGGAGGTGCCATCTGTCTGTCTTCTCAGGTGCATGTAAAAGATCCCATGGCACTATTTCGAAGAAGAGCAGGGGAGTTCTCCCCGGTGTCCTGACCAATATTTATCGCTCGAGCAACATCACTAAAAACAGATAATCTGGTCATTATCACATTGCTGTTTGTGGGAGCTTGCTGTGCGCAACTTGGCTTCCACGTTTCCTAAATTACAACAGTGACTACACTCCAAAAAGTACTTCATTGGCTGTAAAGGACTTTGGGATGTCCTGAGTCTGTGAAAGGCGCTACAGAAATGCAAGACTTTCTTTCTTATTGAGCCCAAAACTTTCACAATGCAGCTTTTGGATTTATTTTTTGCCTGATGTCTGAGTGACCTTCTGTACATCTGACTCACTTTTGTTAAGCTCCCCATGCTCCAGTAAACCTACCCCTGATAAATGAAGCAAGAGATCCTGCGGTTCACTTTCAGAACGCGGCGGCCCGACTCGGGAATCGAACACTTGTTAAATAAATTCACAGGAAGCGTTTTAAATGCAAATTGAGCTCCGTACGACGATCGGGTCCGACCCCAAGAACCGCTCAGAAATCAATAACTGGTTCCTGATCTGCTCACTGATGCAGCAACTTCCGTCTTTGTTCATTAAAAGCAGGATTTAGACAAACTCACCCAGCTTACCTTGGCTTAAAGGAAACATGGCTGCCGCCCAGTAGCCTAGCTGTGGAGCGATGTATGACCAGGTGAGCTGGCTCCCGTCCTTCTTAATCACCCCCGTTCCACTTCTGGCCCAGGCCCCTGGAAAACAGGTTATTGAAAAGCGGTCACTGTTACTGCACTGCAGAGCTGACTGCACAGCAAGTCTCCAACCAGCCAAAATGTTTCTTCCACCAACCCCCCCCTTGTTCAGCCCCCGAACCACACTTAGGAGTCGTCCGAGAGATCTGCTGTCGTATGACTTTGATTTACAGAAGAGCACTGCATGTTTAGAAAAGATGACTGCATTTGGCGAAAATGCAAAATTTTCCCAAGATGTATTTTCTCTCAATGGCTCAACTGCACGATTGATGCTCTTGTGACTCTGGTAGGATTTATAAACCTATAAAAGGTCCGCAGTTTTTGCAAGGAAAGCATGGAGATACTGTTTTAGAAAGAGGGGGAGGGGGTCCAGGGAATGCAGTGATTAAATAAAGGACTACAATATTCTGAGGTCCCATACCTTTATGCTGTAGAAAATACTTACATAGAATGACATACGCTGGAATTTTTCCGGCACTCAGCAGACGGGATGGGTGGCAGGTCAGCTGTTAAATTTAAAATGATTGACAGCGGGTGGGGAACCTGCTGTCAAAACGCACACACCTGCATTTCCAGATGTCGGGTCTGCCAGCGCTGAGCAGATCCGGCAGGCAGTGGCGAGGGAGACAATGAAAATCATTAGTGGCTTGTTTACAGCCACTTAATAATGCTTTTTTCCCCAGCTTTTTGAATTTGACAGGTCGCCACTGGTTTCCCGCTGTGCCTAGACTTCGCCTGTGAAGCTGAGGTGGGAGGCCACTTGCCCTTGAATCAGCTGATGAGTTGACAGCTTCAAATGTCAAGTCAAAGTCCCAGCTAATTGAGAAATGTTCCCTTAGCCACTCGCTTCTCTAAACTGCATTTCCACTACAGATTCAGAATGCTGCAAGTCTTTACACAAATCTCCATCCAATCTGATCTCATTACCTCTCCCACCATTGACAGATCACATCATCTCTACTTCGCCTGCCATCAGCATGGGTGCACTTTATACTCTCTCACCTTGGTCCTCAGAATCCTACCACGATCAGCCCGAGCACCAGCATCACCAGGTACACCAACAGCACCGCTGTGTAGACCAACTAGGTGTGTCATTCACACAACAGTGAGAAGGAAAAGAGAGGTTATGGGAGCAAAACTCTGCAGCCCGTATCCTAACTCGCACCTGGTCCTGGTCACCCATCACCCCTGTGCTCACTGACTTACATACGTCTGGCAACGCCTCAATTTTAAAATTCTCATCCTTGTTTTCAAATTCCCTCCAAGGCCACGCCCCTCCCTATCTCTGTAACCGCCTACAGCCCTACAACCCTCTGAGATATCTGCACTCCTCCAATTCTGGCCTCTTGCGCATCCCCAATTTTCATCGCTCCACTATTGGCAGCCGTGCCTTCAACTGCCTAGGCTCTAACCTCTGGAATTTCCTCCCTACACCTCTCCACCTCTCTACCTCTCTCTCCTCCTTTAAGACGATCATTAAAACCTACCTCTCTGTCCTTATATCTCCTTACGAGGCTCGGTGTCAAATTTTGTTTGATAATCGCTCCTGTGAAGCGGCTTGGGACGTTTTACTACATTAAAGGCGCTGTATAAATGCAAGTTGCTGTTGTAGGATAGTAAGAGATTTAATGGTGAGATTTGTGGATAGTTTCTATTGCGGTAAGGATAAAGCGATAGGGCAGCAATCAGGGGCTGAGACTGTGGACAGAGAGATGGTGGATGAACGAGTGCAGGGAGCAGGAGAGAAACTGGTAACGATACATAAAGATGGAGGAGTCAGAGGTACACAAAGATAGGTTTCAGCAATAATCACCGGCTACTGTAATGATAGGCCCCGATTTTCTGAGTATGCGCTCCTGCTGTGGAGCGTCCCCTGTCAGAGCACATGGCGGGAAATCCCCCCTCCACCCCATAATATTGTGGGGACCATGTCCGCCACTTGCACTCCCAGCGGGAGGGGCTCTGGGCTCATTTGGACAATCAGCCCCAATATCGAAGGGAATAGAAGGAACTGGTCAAGGTTCTGACTTGAGCCAACAAGCAGACAGAGGGAAGGGAAAAAGAAGGGAATGGTACCTTATAAAGTGAGATGACAGTAGGTGCAGACATCCGAATGTGGACAAGAGTGCCAGAAACATATCGCAAACCGTTTAAACTCACCAAGTGTGCCTGCAGTAACAGGCACGTACTAAGAAAACGAACCAAGTTACATTTTGAGGAAGAGGAAAAATCCTTTCAAGATGACATTTTCTGGTTTTTGTTACACCGCACTGAAGTGAATGCCTAATAATCGGAGCCACTGCCTTATTATGGCGACTGAAGAAGTTACATTTTTGATTTTTATTACAAGACTCTGGGAGTTCTGCCAATGTTTTGGGGCTTGCATGCCATGATTTATTTTCAGCGGCCTTGCCAATAAATCACTGTTTCTGGTATAAGACATCGAATTGATGTAAACATATTTGGCAAATCTTTTTTTTTTGCAGAGGAGGGGGAAAGAGTCAGAAAAGACTTTGTGCGATAGTGTAGAATGGGTGATAACAAATCAGGAGAGACGTAAAGTGGGCTGCCAACTCACTACCGTCATCGCACAAAGTCAAGATCCGCCCCAAGAGTCGTACCTGTCACAATGGTGTCGTGGGTAAAAGCAGTGATACACTTTGCACACTATTACATTTCAGTGGCGGTTTCAGGAGCGGGTTATAGCAGACTCCCTGCATTGTTTATTCCATTTACACTTCCATTTAAGTACTGGGTTAGATTACCTCTTTGCACCCAATCCATTTTCATTGTAAAACCCAATAAACGTACGATAGCAAAATACTGCGGATGCTGGAAATCCGAAATAACTACAGAAAACGCTAGAAAAACTCAGCAGGCCAGGCAACATCCGTGGAGAGAGAAACAGAGTTAACGTTTCAGATGGCGGAGGATGATCCGTTGAATGTGGAGGCTGGTGGGGTGAAAGGTGAGGACAAGACCTGAAATGTTGACTCTGTTTCTCTCTCCACGGATGTTGCCTGGCCTGCTCAGTTTTTCCAGCGTTTTCTGTTGTTATTCCCAATAAACGTATGTCTTGATCCTATTATGCGAACACTTTGCTGTTCAAATGCTGCACTTTCAGCAGTTTGCAACCTAATTTACACCTTCTGTGGAACCTGTCGGAACAGCTGTGCTATATTTAAGGTTTAAATCTCCATACTTCGCCACCACCCCCCCAACCCCTCCCCATTCTCTCCCCATCCCCTCCTGCAGGTACTGGCCCATACTAGGGAGCAGATCCACTGGCCTTCGGTCTCTCACCCAAGTGGTCATTCTTCACGCGCGTGCCTCGACAGTGCCAGCCAGCTAATCAACTATCGATGGCATCACAACTGAGCTTAATTCTGTCCTCCCTCAACATGGATGCGCTTTCCAGTCACTCAATAGTAATCGGGAAGGGAGGGGGAACCCTGGTTGATTTGAAATTCTTCTCTTCCATAGCCGAGGGGCGTTGAGCCAATTGTAGTATTTCAATTGCTACCCCAACTGGGATCAGCTTTCTCAGTACAGAATGAAGATCAAATCTTGGACCTTCTGATCTCTATTGCTTTGCCCTGCACTAACCAATATCTTTTCACACGGGGCCATCAGGTGGAGCACATCAACCAATATGGAACCTCTTTACGCTTCAGAAGATCTCCCAGTGCAATTAAAAGTGCACAAGGACTTGTACAACAGGAAAGTCTTTGTGGCATCTTACTGCGAGTTGCCGACAAATGGACAATGCGAGGGGGCAAACACCAGTGGATCCTTCTTAGTCAGCCATCAGGAACTGACGACTTTCTGACAATCTTACAACAAACTGATAAAGTGAGGACTCTCTTTACAGCAAAAAGGTTTCTACAGATTGGGATTGAGGAAATAATTAACAGCTGCCAGGAAGACAACCTGGGCAAATTAGCCAATCGATTATCCTCCTGAGTCGCACCACTTTTAGATAATTCTAACACTTACAAACACTGCTGGCATCAGTCCATCTATCAGTGATACACTCGTTTCACATCCAATCACCCAAAGGCTCAGGGAGAGTTCACTGATTAAATCCCATTTATTTATATTTTCTAACACATTCAATCTTTGACTTCCTCTCTCTTTTTGACAGGTTCATTTCTATTACTGTGCAAGTGTCTGTTTGGAGCAAAAAGTCTCTCTCTCTCGTGCTCTGTCTTTGTTTCTTTAATATTGCCAGTATCTATTCACAGCTACTCATATTAAAATACAATTACTCACTGACAACCACAAGTGCACAATGCGAAAACTACCTACTCCCTATCAGACACACCAACGCCATACCGATAACACCGAACCCATCTCCACACATATAATGTGCGCCAGAGGTACCAATCTATGGCAATTAAAATAAGAGGCACTTAAGATCATAGAATCATACCGCACAGAAGGCGGCCATGATCTTATTGAATGGAGGAGCAGGCTCGAGGGACCATATGACCTACTCCTGTTCCTAATTGTTATGTTCTTAGGCCATTCAGCCCATCGTGCCTGTACTGGCTCTTTTAAAGAGCTATTCAATTAGTCCCAGTCCCCTGCTCTTTCCCCACAGCCCTGCAAATGTTTCCCCTTCGAGTATTTACTTACAAACTTAATAATGAGACACTCTCCAGAAACCTTTAAAAGGGCATGCAAATGATAAACCCACTAGAAAGTGCTTGTTGTAATAAAATATTCCAAGGCTTTACAAGGAGGTCGGGGGACACTTAGCTAGAAGTGGAAAAGTTAGGGGAAGTGAGTCAAAAAGGCAGCACCTGACTGGGACTCTCTCACTTGTGCAAAAGTCACGTTTGTTAACACTGCTTGTGAGTTTGCGAACCGTTTACCGTTGGCGCAATGCTCCATACAATCTCTCCACGCTGAAGGATTCACTCTGTTCTGTGTCCTAATTCATGTCTTGGCACAAGATCCTGTGTTCTTCTGATCTGCCAGTTGTACGCCATCAACCTACCCACTCACAGGCTTTCAAGCCGGTCATTAAAACAAGCTTCCTCTAATAATGGTCAGCGTCGGACACGAGAAGTCCAAGTTCTCGTGCACCTCTCCCCAGTTCTGAAGCCAGTGCGGTCCTGCTTGCTTTTAAGAATGTCAGCTGATGCCATGCTTTGGTCTCACTCACACACCGATACTATAGTATTAAATGCGAAGAGGCAAAGTTATAGCGAGGCTATTGCATAGGAACGGTGCCTATTCTATGCTTGCTTGTGCTCCGGTCAGAGGTAAGAGTGATCACGGAGTCTAAACGCGCTCTATGTAACTGGGATCTGCCAATCTCATCATGCCATTGCACTCCATTTGTTTTATAGGGCTCTGGCTGGATTATGTAGATAAGGAGCAAAGGTTTCCTAAATATTTAATATGAAAGTATTCTGGTAAAGTTTATAATGCTGTATTTGTTTGACAAGATAATTAATAAGAAGAAGGTTTGTTTGAATCCAATTTAAAGCTGTGAATGTTTCAATGATCGCTCGAAATAGTTTTTACTAGGCCGGTAATGAGCAATTCTGAATTTGTATTGCGTGTTCATCACCTCGAGGGGTGTGGGTGCTGCTGAATGCAATGTTTCTCCGCGCTCTACAAATGCATACTGGGCAGGAATTTGTGGGCAGGGCACACTCAAATGTCCAATGGGCCCTATGTGTGGGTGAGGCTCTCCACTGGCAACGCAGTCTCGTAAGACTACCCCTCCCCCCATCACAGGAACAGGAGGAGGCCATTCAGCCCCTCGAGCCTGTTGCACCATTCAATTAGATCATGGCTGATCTGTATAGTGTCAGCTAAATGTAAAATAGAGATCTGGTCTGATGCAGAGTAAAGCTCCCTATAGTTCTGCCTGCCTTTGGCACTCCTGTAACAAGGTCACCGTGCCACATCCTGGTAATAAGGGCACCTCTGTTATAAATCTCATCAAGAAACTACTTATGAAATAATGCTGGACGGCCAGCTGGTGGTGCCGTCCAAGGAGTATAAATACTCGGGCGTGGGCCCAGCTTTCCAGGGACATTTTGTAAAGACAAGGAGCTAGTGAAATACAACTAGACTTCCATGTTCTGAAACAAGTTGATTAAAGCCTTGCTTTATGCTCAAACCAAGTGTGTAGTGAGTTTTATTACGTCAACCTCCTCTTGCCCTCCATGAAGAGGTTTGCTTCTTGCTTTACTACATTATAACAGCGGCTACACTTCAAAAGTATTTCATTGGCTGTAAAGCACTTTGGGACGTCCTAAGCTCGTGTAAGGCACTGTATAAATTCAAATCTTTCAAGTCTTTCTTTTTGAACTGATTTATTGAGCGCACATTGGACATCGTGGGGGCCAAATTCGGATGCTTTGCGCGTACCGTTAGCGCCCTAAGAGAGCACTAACGGGGGACACAAAACAACTAGCACCCGGGCGCGGTGCTGCTAACACATCCTGCAAAATTCAGTGGGAGGTTAGCAGCGGCGGTAACCGGTAGCGCCCCGCGGCGCTGCGCCACGTCATTGCCGTGCGCAGCACCCCGGCCGCGAAGTTCAGTAGTGCCCTCTGACTTACCACCGGACGCTAAGACCAACAGGGTCAGGGGGGTGTACGTACGGCTGGGGCGGCGATATTTAAAGGGGAGCTGCCGGGCAGCCATTTTTGTTGCTGGCCGCCTGCCAGTATCTGCCCCCGTTGCTGTCCCTGGCCTCCTATGCAGCCTCCCCGCGGGGTGCCGGCTGCACTCCGTGAGCCTGGCACTCATCTTGAGTGCCGGGCTTTTTAACGGCACTGCGATCCCTGGTGACCCAGCTGAGCCCCGGGTCACGCTGCGCAAGGCCCCTCCCCTTTAATAAGGGGATGAAAGCCTGCAGTACCACCTCCCTGCAGTTGTACAGGGCCTTGGTGAGACCACACCTTGAGTATTGTGTGCAGTTTTGGTCACCTTATCTGAGGAGGATGTTCTTGCCATGGAGGGAGTGCAGTGAAGATTCACCAGACTGATAGCTGGGATGGCAGGAATGACGTATGAAGAGAGACTGGGTCGATTAGACTTATATTCGCTAGAGTTTAGAAGAATGAGAGGGGATCTCATTGAAACTTATAAAATTCTAACAGGACTAGACAGAGTAGATGCAGGAAGGCTGTTCCCGATGGCGGGGAAGTCCAGAACCAGGGGTCACAGTCTAAGGATAAGGGGTAAGCCATTTAGGACTGAGATGATGATGAATTTCTTCACCCAGAGAGTGGTGAACCTGTGGAATTCTCTACCACACAAGGCAGTTGAGGCCAATTCATTAAATATATTCAAGAAGGAGTTAGATATATTTCTTAAGGCTAAGGGGATCAAGGGATATAGGGAGAAGACAGGGACAGGGTACCGAATTTGGATGATCAGCCATGATCGCATTGAATGGTGGAGCAGGCTCAAGGGGCCGAATGGCCTACTCCTGCTCCTATCTTCTATGTTTCTATGTTTCTCCCTCTTGGGGTGCTACCAGTGAATTTCGGGCATGGGGGTGCTAACTTTTTTGGGGCGCTAAAAGTAGGGCGCGACTGAATTTCCCCCCCCATATGTTCATCATAATGACAGTACCATGCATCAACCTCTGTACCCCTATACTGAGGTACTTTAGGCCGAGTACCCCTTCAGTGAGGGCAGCTCCCCCTTTGCACCCTGATTTACAAAATGCAAACATCAAGAAGACTTGGGGTTTATTTTAAATATCTAAACATCAACTAAATCAACAATGGGGGCCCTGAAATTCCTGGGCCCCGCCCCACCACCAGAAATGGCACTTTCAGCCTCAAGTTTGCCGTAATCCTGACCCCACCCCATAACCTGGTATCATGCTCATTTACAGAGAGGGGTGAGGCCGGCACTATCTCTGGTGGTACTGGGGTATCTGTCCTAGCAGAGGTGGGGTTGGGGGGCGGGGGTGGTGTGCAGGAGGGAAGGGATTTACCAGCTACACCTTACTGCTGTGATATACGTCCATCCTCGTTGGAGAAAGCTAAGAAAATTTAAGTGATTCTATAAATGCCTCCTTCCCAGCAGCGCCCGATCACTTTGCCATCGGCCACCGTTAAGGCATTGGCGTTTCGTGAAGGTACAGGCCCCACTTCGACCAGGATCTGATGCAAGCATACACAGCACTGGGGCCAAGTGCCACCTCTTCCAGTGATGTCTGCCTGTGGTGGTTGGGGGGTGGGGTGAGGAGGCAGGGGTGCGGGGATGGAGACAGATGCAAGGTGTGTCCCTCACCCGCAACCCCACTTCCGGATAATTGAGATGTGAAAAAAGGGGCAGAGGCTCGGCTGAACTGGACTTCCTGCCCACATGCCCTATTTGTAACTCCCGCGATGTGACCCCTCCCACCCCCCTCGGCCCAGGAGTTTCGGAGCTTGAATTTTTTTCCTTCAGTACTTTCCAACTGCCTCCAATTTTTATCCATTCTTTTCCTAAAGATTCAGCCTAACACGGTTCCATGGATACGAGCCACCCTTGCGCACCTCACCCAAGTGGCCGTTCGTAATGTGTGGCAATGGCGACCTCTTTGACCAAGCTTTTCGTCACCTAATGTCTCGTTCTTTGGCTCGGTGTCACATTTTGTCTGACTACGTTCCTGGGAAGCGCCTTGGAATGTTTTCCTATGTCAAAGGCGCTATAGAAATGCGTGTTGATGTTACGCGACTTTACACAATGAGGACCTGTAGGGATCACAGCTAGGCCGAGTCGTTTAACAACGTAAGCTAACGTGCTGCCTCTCTTTAACCCAACCACATGTGATCCATATAACAGCATCTCCACTAATGATAACTAAGAGGTCGCGATATTTTTGTTCAAGTTTATTGGGATCAAGTGGCCATCCTTTAGAACTTGGCCTAAGGTCACACGTGAATCTTTGTTCCCAGGAAAGGTGCAGGGTGTCAAATTGGACAGTGGAGGCTTTTGCTTATCAGCTTTAATTGGATATTCCAATTGGTGCTAAACAAGAGGCCAGTTACAAATCAGAACTTAGGGCGTTGATCTCCTAAGCACGAAGTGCACCGTTCCACAGTATCCAGCCTGTAAGGCGGTCTGTGCAGTAATTGTCGGCTCCTGCACAGCTGTACAGATATTTAATTAAATTGCCACTTAGAAGAGCTATGAATTCTGGTGCCCGACAGTTAAGCTGCAGGAGGGTCGAAAGATGCGGGTGAAATAGAGTTCAACACAAATCCATTATACAGCTGCGAACAGAGATAATATAAAAAGGGGGTGTCCTTGGAGGGCAGCTGTATTTGTCGAGTGGTACTATGTGGGCTACTGATAGGTTTTTTTCGGAGGGGGGTTGGGTGGCGGGAGAACCCAGTTTTAACCCTTTTCTCATGCCAATAAAAGGTCGCTATATTTATCTAGGGGAAGCTAGATTAACACACGAGGGAGAAAGGAATAGAAGGATATGCTGATAGGGTGAGAGGAAGTAGGGTGGGAGGAGGCTCGTGTGGAGCACAAACACCGGCATAGACCCGCTGGGACGAATGGCCTGTTTCTGTGCTGCACCTTCTATGTATTGTTGGGATACAGTTCGATAAACTGGCAGTTCTCTGGTACCCACCCACGTGGCCACACTTCAAGAGAGAACCTTAACAGAGTATCGACAGGCTACTTAACCTCGAGAGCAGTGGCAGCCCAACCCCATCCTGTTCTCATCTGACACATACATTTCGATCAAGGGGCGCCACGTAGCAATCAGGCAGTGTGGGGCTCATGGTGATTTTTCTTTTCTTCCTTATGAGGTCGACTGTTGCACCCCCTGCTGCCTCAGCTGAGACCAGTTAACTCAGCACGCAGATCGGGGATCAAACCTTTTCTCCTCTGTACAGCTTAGTGCCACAGTAGCTGCTCTACTTTTTTTGTTATACATTCACGGGATGTGGGCATCACTGGCAAGGCCAGCATTGATTGCCCATCCCTAATTGCCCCTTGAGAAGGCGGTGGTGAGCCGCCTTCTTGAACCGCTGCAGTCCGTGTGGTGAAGGTGCTCCCACAGTGCTGTTAGGGAGGGAGTTCCAGGATTTTGACCCAGCGACGATGAAGGAAGGCGATATATTTCCAAGTCAGGATGGTGTGTGACTTGGAGGGGAACTTGGAGGTGGTGGTGTTCCCATGCGTCTACTGCCCTTGTCCTTCTAGGTGGAAGAGGTTGCGGGTTTGGGAGGTGCTGCCGAACAAGCCTTGGCGAGTTGCTGCAGTGCATCTTGTAGATGGTACACACTGCAGCCACAGTGCGCCGGTGGTGGAGGGAGTTGATGTTTAAGGTGGTGGATTGGGTGCCAATCAAGCGGGCCGCTTTGTCCTGGATGATGTCGACCTTCTTGAGTGTTGTTGGAGCTGCACTCATCCAGGCAAGTGGAGTGTCTTCCATCACACTCCTGACTTATGCCTTGTAGATGGTGGAAAGGCTTTGGGGAGTCAGGAGGTGAGACACTCGCCACAGAATACCCAGCCTCTGACCTGCTCTTGTTGCCACGGAAATGTCATACTACTGTTTGTTATTTCTCATCAATTAATTCTCCTCCTAGTTTAAGAGACTCCCAGCCCCCTCACCCAGCATGATTCTGTGCCTGAGAAGAATCTTTTGTCCAAAAGCAGTCTTGAGCTGGGCCACTCAAGAAGCTCGACACCATCCAGGACAAAGCAGCCCGCTTGATTGGCACCCCATCCATCACCTTAAACATTCACTCCCTCCACCACCGGCTTACCGTGGCTGCAGTGTGTACCATCTACAAGATGCACTGCAGCAACTCACCAAGGCTTCTTCGGCAGCACCTCCCAAACCCGCGACCTCCACCACCTTGAAGGACAAGGGCAGCAGGCGCATGGGAACACCACCACCTCCAAGTTCCCCTCCAAGTCACACACCATCAAGACTTGGAAATATATTGCAATTCCTTCATCGTCGCTGGGTCAAAATCCTGGAGCTCCCTCCCTAACAGCACTGTGGGAGTACCTTCACCACACAGACTGCAGCAGTTCAAGAAGGCGGCTCACCACCACCTTCTTGAGGGAAACTAGGGATGGGCAATAAAATGCTGGCCTTGCCAGTGACGCCCATATCTCCTTATGTTCAACCTGCAGTTTTACGTTATTATTAACTGAAATTGTTTCAAACGTAAATAGCATAAAAATAACGGCTCACTGAGAAATGATGCTCTGGTGAACAACCGACATTGGCTCATTTTTGCTTCCAATGCCTAAAAGTTCCGGGGCTTCTCAGGCACACGATTGCCCGTGTTGTGCGATGGACCAAAGTTGAGTAGCTCTAGATGGGAGGCGTGCTGTGGCACTACGAATTGCTCAGTGCCATGGAGTGGAAGAAAGAAAGCTCCCAATCTAAGTCACGTTGAGCAGGGGAGGGAGTCAGAAAGGACCATCCTTCCTGGGTTCACTAAAGGCAGCCCATCTGCCCTTTTGGGGGCAGAGTCAGGAGACCAAGGTGGACTGAAAAAATATGGGAATAATTGAGAATGAGAAATTGGCAATTTGGCTTCAAAACACCGGACTCACAGTCGGAGAACCTGATGGCCAGGACCCAGACTTGAATGAGCAAACTCAATATTCCTGACGAAAGGTCATCGACCTGAAACGTTAACTCTGTTTCTCTCTTCACAGATGCTGCTGAGTTCGTCCAGCATTTTCTGTTTTTATTTCAATATTCCTCAGTTGGGATGTTGGTCTTGGCCAAATCATTGGAGTAGAGATGTTCACAAGCTAGAATGCCTCAACCATCCTGTCCGAGGATGAATGCAGCGATATGAGTGGGAGGGGGTTACATTCTAAAAATCCACCTTCGTTCAGCCAGACAATAGGATGTTATCTTTCGAAAGTTCAAATGTACTTTATGTCAGCCAACCAATGCATTAGTGCCCCACAGTAATCTTCCCTCATTTAATTGTATTACGTTAAGCCTCAGCCCATAAGTGTTGAAAGTAGCTGGCTTTTCCAGTCTTAAAACGGCTTAGGGTTTCCATTCCCTGCTTGACAGCAATTGTGTTCACCATCTCACAAATTCCAGTCGCCACTGGCTATTGTGTTCGTCAAACAGCGCAATAATGAGCCAGCCTGTCAGCAGTCGCACATGAGCTGTTTGGCTATAAAGCTTTTCAAGGTGCCCTGGTTTATGTGTGTGTGAATGAATTCCTCTTTCGGGGCCTCCGAAGACTTGATTTAATTACCATCATAAATCAAACATGCTCACCATTCCCTTTGAACCTTCACCATTCCTCTGCCGTAAGTTCAATCAGATACAGTGTTGACAGTGTGAAGGAAAACTGCAATATTTCATCGGAATCCTCAACTTAGTTGATTGGTTTAATTATAAATTAGGAATGCGGTTCCAAATGAACTCTCGTTGCCAATTTAAATTAAACCAATCTGATTTTAAGCTGCTTAGTTTTTCAGATACTAAATTGTGATGTGTTTTAGATGGATTCAACTCTCCACAAGGGAATGTTGTCAGAGAGAAGGAAAAAAAAGGACAAAAATTTAAAAAATAACAAAATATAACCTAGGCATCTAGCTAACCAACACAAAAGCAAAATACTGTCGATGCTGGTTGACATAAGAAATCTACTGAGCACTTGGTTTGAGTATCAAACAAGGCTTTAATCAACTGTTTCACAACCATGAGTTCTAGTTACATCACTAGTTCCTGGTTACAAAAACGTCCTGAGCAAGCTGGGCCCACACCCGAGTATTTATACTTTCCTTGGACAGTGCCACCAGCTGGCCGCCCAGTGTTATCTCATGAGTCAGTTCTACATGAATGGTAAGATTCATGACACTGGTTATCTAGTTAACCAATCCCAATATCAATATTAGGTAGCATCCACAAGATGCACTACAGCAATTCACCAGCAACACTTCAACAGCATCTCCCAGCCCCATGATCCCTACCATCGAGCACAGGAGCTACCAATGTCATGGGAACGTCATCACCTCCAAGTCACACACCATCCTGACTTGAACATACACGCCATTCCCTCATTGTCGTTGGGTCAGAATCTTGGAATTCCATACCTAATAATGGGAGCACCATCAACACAATGGCCGGAATATTCTGGGGGGGGCGGTCAGCGGGCGGAATTGGTGGCGGGTCGGGTGGGAAATTTGATTTTTTTTAAACAGTGGGTTGGGACCCCACTGTCAACCCGCTGCAGCGTGCCTTTCCCACAGGCGCATGTGTGATCTCAAATCCGACCTGCAGAGGCGGACGACCCAATTAAACCAATTATTGGGCTGTTGACAGACCGTTAATTATGCTTTTAACTTTACCTTTCAACTTTAACTCCTCGCCCACAGAGTTCAGGGACCACGTCTGTGAACCTGAGGCGGGAGTTGAATGGCCAGTGAATCAGCTGATTACTTGACAGCTTCAAATGCACAGTAAAAGCTCCCACCTGACAGATCATCACTTTCCTCAGACACAAGCTGTTTCTCAGTCCATTTCCAGGACAGATTCTGCAGTAACAACAGAAAATGCTGGAAATATTCAGCAGGCCAGGCAGCATCCGTGGAGAGAGAAACAGAGTTAACGTTTCAGGTCTGGGACCCTTCATCAGAAGGCTGTCC
Source organism: Somniosus microcephalus (assembly GCF_052327205.1). Classification (NCBI taxonomy): domain Eukaryota; kingdom Metazoa; phylum Chordata; class Chondrichthyes; order Squaliformes; family Somniosidae; genus Somniosus; species Somniosus microcephalus. The sequence goes on from NC_141010.1 coordinate 12,817,586, forward strand.
ACTTTCCATCCACTCTCACCTCATTGGAAAAACTCTCTCACCATTGACAGATCGCTTCTGTCATCTCTACTTCACCTGCCATCTATTCCATCAGCATAGGTGCCCTTTATACTGTCTCACCTTGGTCCTCAGAATCCGACCACGATCAGCCCCAACACCAGCAGCACCAACAACAACACCAACCTTCTCCGCAATCACCTGTTGCTGCACAGGGCACAGGGCATCAGCACCTGAGCACATTGCTGCCAGGGATGGCCTCACCATGGCCAGATTGACTTCATTTGATGCTGTACACCCTGGCTGCCACATGATGCGCCAGGTTGGCACCACCCCACACCAACACCATAGCATCCCTACAATACCTGAGGCATTCCTCTCACACTCACCACCATTGTGGGAGGTACCGTTTTGTCTCACCATTCACTGCAACTCACTAAGCCACTGCCAAAGGTGCACACAAATCTGTCCAAGAACACAAAGTGTTGAAAATAAAGGTTTCAATGCTTGACAGCACATTAACAGAAACTTTACATTAACATTGGTTAAAACACCCAAGTGGCTACCCTTGTGTGTTGTTAGTTGGTATGATTGCACTAGGATGAGGGTGAGTGTGAGGGGTGGCTAGTGAGATGGGGATGTGATAATGTAGATAGAGAGGGATGGGTGGAGGTGCAAGGTGTGAGTGAGGATGTGCAGGAGTAGGGTAGGGAAGGCAGAGTGATGGGGATGTGATGAGAGACACAGGAGGATGAAGGTTAGTGTGGCTTTGTACTAATGTTTCATGATCTAATGAGATCATTGAAAGGTTTGCACTACTGCACCCAGGTTCTCCTGGCCACATCCCTGCTTGTAACCTCCTGTGCAATGTACAACCAGGCTGTTTTGTTCTCCTGGGGAGGTCTCTTTCACCCATCGGAAGGGAAGAGGACCTCTCTGTATGCTCTGACTCCCTCTATAAGCATATGGAGGGAATCATGGGAGAACCTGGGTGCAGCCCTGCACCGCTGTGCAGTGATTGTCAGTGTTTATCTGAGGAAGGATGTTCTTGCCATGGAAGGAGTTCAGCGAAGATTCAACAGACTGATACCTTGGATGGCAGGAATGACATATGAGGAGAGACTGGGACGATTGGGCTTGTACTCGCTGGAGTTTAGAAGAATGAGAGGGGATCGCATTGAAACTTATAAAATTCTGACAGGACTGGACAGGCTAGATGCAGGAAGGATGTTCCCGATGGTCGGGGAGTCCAGAACCAGGGGTCACAGTCTAAGGATAAGGGGTAGGCCATTTAGGACAGAAATGAGGAGGAATTTCTTCACCCAGAGAGTGGTGAACCTGTGGAATTCTCTACCACAGAAGGCAGTAGAGGCCAATACATTAAATATATTCAAGAAGTAGTTGGATATATTTCTTAAGGCTAAAGGGATCAAGGGGTATGGGGAGAAAGCAGGGACCGGGTACTGAGTTTGGATGATCAGCCATGATCTCATTGAATGTCGGAGCAGGCTCGAGGGGCCGAATGGCCTACTCCTGCTCCTATCTTCTATGTTTCTATGTAACTATTTTTTTTTAAAGTATTAGTGTCAGGGCTGAATTGCAAAGGTGCAGGCACGGGCTGAAGAACATGTTACTTTTCCTGTTTTGGAGGAAAGTGCGTCTAGAACAGATGACAAGCAGATGCAGGACTAGTACAAGGTGGGGTAACTTCACCGCCAGATTACACTGGCATGCGTTTAAATTGGCAATGACCTAAACCGCTCCCATGGAGATCAATCTGGTTGAAACTGGCACTGATTTAGTGAGCATTATTCAGCCCATTGTGATTGGCAAATAGAGGCCACTTGACGGTATATACTAAATATAATCACCCGTGGGAGGCTTAACATTCAGGGAAAGGCGGGGTGAAGCTAAAAATTGCCTTTTACTTTTGCCACAAAACTCACATCACCATCCTTCCTGTCACAGGATATAAATATCAAAATGGAGGATTCAATACCTAGGAAGAAAGGAGCAGTATAAAGGGTTGTAAACAACATAGAAACGTTAAACCCAGAACACTATTTCAAATTAAACCATAACAATTGGTCAAAAGGACAGAGACTCAAAACTAATGAAAGGCAAATTTAGGACTGATGTCAATAAATTCTTCACACACAGAATGATTTACTACGTATCAACAGACAGTGCAGAGGCAAAAAGCCTAGAATAATTTAAGTAGGCCATTGCCCTCTTATATTAAAAACCTACTCTGTTGATTATATAAACCAATAAATAGATGTACAATAAGCCGGCCAACAAATACTGGGCTTTTCATACATTTGAACCACTTGACTATTTGACAGAGAACAAAAGGACCCTGGGAGTGATCGCAAGGTGATCAGGTGAGATCCTCAACACCCAAGAGTGAAAACAGAGTGGGCTACAACCCTGAACCCCAAACATGAGACTACAGCCTTGAAATGATTCCAATTTTTATTAATATTTCATTCTAAGGTACATGTGCTGGCTACGCGCCGGGTTGGACCGTGTTTTTTTGCCACTGGCAAAACACAGATGGCCAATGCTCTGTAGGGCGTAGTGCATACGCAGCATAATTCTGTAGCACCAGGAACCTGACTCAATTACCCCTCTCAATGCCAATCAATCAAACTCTGCCAAGCAAATCAAAGGGCACACAGGGGCCAGGAAGCATGTACAGGCCCATGCCCAGAAACTCAGCAATGAACTTGCAGTTGGCAAAAAAAACAAAGGCTGGTGGTTTCGACCTGCTGTATATAACGGGAGTGATTTGAAGATGGTGAAGATTTTGCAAGGAGAGTTTCTCTGTTCCCTATTTGTAGAAAAGTCATAAATATGTTCACTGTACTCAACGTTTATAACTTTAGTACCAATAATGAATACAGGAAATCTCCCCTCCCCTACCCAAAGTGTTCAGACCAAAAATGGAATGATCACATCTCAGTCCCATTTGTGTATTAGATAATGTCACTTTTTAACCTACCCTCTGTTTATCACTTTTACAAAATAATATTAATTACTCCAGGGCTAATCAGGAGGATTTCCTTCTGTAATTTTTTTCAATGTCAATTAGTTGATCTCCCCTGGCAGTAGAATAATTTTGCACATTACAGTCACAGATGATGTAATGGACTCCTGCATTTTATTAATAGCCAGAATTTTATGTTGCCTGTTCTTCTCCCTCCTACATATCTTCTCCGTCGTAGAAAGAAAAAAACAACTTGATTTGCTGAGAAGATTGTAGTCACTTCTTGAAAAAAAGAGATTGGGAAGCGCAAGTGAAAAGATGAAGGGGGAAATTTTATTTACAGCCTCTCCCACCAGGAAATTGTGGGTAACCATCCCATAATTTTCTATTCATTCATAAAACTTACCAAGTTTTGACTTGGTAATCATTAAGATGCAAAGGTCAAATACAGCTTACTGCAGACAATTTAATTACAATTTCAGCCACAGGGATGAGGTGCCTTCATATCATGGTTAAAGGCAGGCCCAAGCCATGAAGCAAAGGTAGGCCTAGGCTCAGGGAGTGGAGCACAGGCATTGAGTCAGGGATAGCAGGAAAGCCTGGTGCTGAGAGAGCATAAAGGCCGTGACCTGACAGCAGAAGGGCTCGGGACACATAGGAAGTGGCAACAGCCGGAGGAGAGTGAGGTCAAGGGGCCTGAAAGCTGGAAGGTGAACCACATCAGCCCAGAAGCAAAGAGTCTGGGTCAAGAGTAGGCCCTGGAATGAGCCTAAACATGGCCACTGTTTCTTGCCTCTGATAGGTCTGTGCTAATCACAAGGACCAACTGCAGGGTAGCTGGTTCAAAAGTGACACTCACATTAACACTCAAGACACTTAATTTTGTTTTTAACAATATAAATAGATGACCCCTATGCCTGTCTGATTTATATCCCTGCTGCCAAGTGGTTTAGCACCCTTTGCCTGGTCACAACCAAGTTTGATGTACCACTGAGGGATTTGTTTCTTTTCCTTCATAGAAAGACAATGCAGTCTTCGTCTGGTGCCTCCCCCTCGGCACAACTCAGATCGAGAGCTGAGCAGAGTGATGGATTTAGAAGCTACATTCTCCTACTGTTTAGCTGCGATTTTGCTGGCGCTCAGTGAACCCAATTGGGGGCGGGACAGCTGTGAAATTTAAAATTATTGACAGCGGGTCAGGAACCTGCTGTCGAAATGCGCACACCTGCATTTCCCGATGTTGGGTCTGCCAGCGCGGAGCAGGCCCGACGGGTAGCAGCAGGGGACCCAATTCAAATCATTACTGGCTTGTTTACAGCCACTTAACAATGCTTTTTCCCCAACTTTTTAACGTTCACTGGTCTCCCACCGGTTTCCCACCGTGCTTAGACCTCGTCTGTGAAGCTGAGGCGGGAGGTCAGTGGCCATTGAATCAGCTGATGAGTTGACAGCTTCAAATGTCAACTCAAAGCTCCCAGCTAATTGAGATACCTTCCCTTAAGCACTAGCATCTCTAAACTGCATTTCTACTACAGATTCGGGATGCTGCAAGTCTTTACACAAGTCTCCATGCACTCTCACATCATTACTTCTCCCACCATTGACAGATCGCTTCTGCCATCTCTACTTCACCTGCCATCTATTCCAGCAGCATGGGTGCACTTTATACTGTCTCACCATGGTCCTCAGAATCTGACCACGATCAGCCCCAACACCAGCAGCACCAGGCACACCAGCAGCACCAACAACCACACCAACCTTCTCCGCAATCACCTGATGCTGCACAGGACAGAGGGTATCAACACCCGACCACATTGTTGCCCGGGACGCCAGGGATAGCCTCACTAGGGCCACATTTACTTCACTTGAGGCTACACACCCTGGCTGCCACATGACGCGCCAGGTTGGCACCACCTCCACACCAAAAACATAAAGCATCCCTACCACACCCAAGCCATTCCTTTCACACTCATCAGCATTGCGGGGAGGGTGGGGGGGTGGGTGGGGGACACCGTTATGTCTCAACATTCACTGCAACTCACTAAGCCGCTTCCAAAGGTGCACACAAATCTGTCCAAGAAAGCAAAGTGTTGAAAATAAAGATTTCAATGTTTGACAGCACATTAACAGAAATTTCACATGAACATTGGCTAAAACACACAATTGCCTACCATTGTGTATTGTTAGTTGGTATGATTGGACTAGGATGAGGATGAGCGTGAGAGGTGGCTAGTGAGAGGGGGAAGTGATAATGTAGATAGAGAGGGATGGGTGAGGTGCAAGGTAAGTTGGTGTGAGTAAGGATGTGCAGGAGTAGGGTAGTGAAGGCAGAGTGATGGGGATGTGATGAGTGGCACAGCAGGATGAGGTTGAGTGTGGCTTGGCAGTAACGTTTCATGATCTACTGAGATCATTGAAAGGTTTTCACCACTGCAGCCTGGTCCTCCTGACAACATCTTTGCTTGTGCCCTCCTGTGCAATATGCAACCAGGCTGCGTTGGTCTCCTGGGGAGGACTCTTCCGCCCATTGGAAGGGGAGAGAATCTCCCTGCGTGCTGTCAGCCATGGGAGAGCCTGGGTGCAGCCCTGCACCTCTGTGCAGTGCTTGTCAGTGTTTGCAGCACCTCAATGCTGCAGAACACTGACAGCACAAATGTCAAAGTAAATTTGTGCACGGTCCCTTTAAGGAAATCGGCTGATGATGCGTCATCAGGCCCGCTTCCTTCAATTGGCCGGGAAACTCGCTGGGCGGGCTTAACAAGCCCAATCCAGGGATAGCCATGTCGGAGGCCAGGATGGAGACCCGCCACCAACGTCACCCGCCACGGAGCCGCCGAAGTGGGGAAAATTGCGGCCTTTGTCTCTGAAAGATACAGTCAGAGCCAACAAGTTGCACCTTACATTTAATTTCATATTGCTTCAGTCAGACGCAGGTCTTCGCAACTTCCTCGAAATGCCCAGTGCAGTCAAAATTGCCAGTAATTTGTGGAAGAGGGCACCGCTGTAAGTGACTAATCTATTTTATGAGCAATCCTATGGCAAAGAGTTTCAGCTTCAATGCTTCTCTAAGGAAGAAGCACGTCAAATTCAAGTGAGGCTGTGTTACTGTCCTCTTCGGCTTCCTCTCAGTGACAAATTGGAATAACAGGAAGATAGCGGGAATCCAATTAAAAAACAGATAATGCATTTGTCGGCCGATTCACCAAAACAGAAACGTGATATAATATGTAATGGAGGCAGAACTTGCTGTCAATCAGAGACAGATTACTGTTCAGTAAACCTGCAGTAAAGACCGTTGTAATCAGTCATTCTTATGTGAATGTTTTCACGCATCAAGGACAGGCAGTGCACTGACAGCAGCTGCCAGCACGAGAACTGAATACAGAAAAACAGTCTCGACAATAACTGAAAGAGTTATTTCGTTATTAGGGGTACGGTGGTGTAGTGGCTATGTAACTGGACTAATAATCCAGAGGCCTAGACTAATAATCCTATGAGGCAGAAATTCCGGTCACTACGGGTGGATACATAGATACATAGAAGATAGGAGCAGGAGTAGGCCATTCGGCCCCTCGAGCCTGCTCCGTCATTCAATGAGATCATGGCTGATCATCCAAATTCAGTACCCTGTCCCTGCTTTCTCCCCATATCACTTGATCCCTTTAGCCTTAAGAAATATATCTAACTCCTTCTTGAATATATTTAATGAATTGGCCTCTACTGCCTTCTGTGGTAGAGAATTCCACAGGTTCACCACCCTCTGGGTGAAGAAATTCCTCCTCATCTCTGTCCTAAATGGCTTACCCCTTATCCTTAGACTGTGACCCCTGGTTCTGGACTCCCCCGCCATCGGGAACATCCTTCCTGCATCTAGTCTGTCTAGTCCTGTTAGAATTTTATAAGTTTCAATGCGATCCCCTCTCATTCTTCTAAACTCCAGTGAGTATAAGCCCAATCGACCCAATCTCTCCTCATGTGTCATTCCTGCCATCCCAGGTATCAGTCTGGTGAATCTTCGCTGCTCTCCCTCCATGGCAAGAACATCCTTCCTCAGATAAGGCGACCAAAACTGCACACGATACGCGCTGTGTACTCACCCGTAGGGCCAACGAAAATGCCAGTTTTAGGCATGCACAGTGCATGCACTGGAAACCAGCATTTCCGATCAGATCCTCCAGCTGCGCTGGCGCAGGGCCTCTGCGGTGGAGAGTTCCATTTTTTGGAGACCCTCTGCCCGCAGAAAACACTTACAATTCTTGCGCCTGGTAAAAGCAGGTGCAAGGCCTGCTTTTACCAGGATAAGAGTTGAAAAAAGTTAAAAAAAATGTTTTCCACTGATTTATCATTTAAAAATACTTTAAAGAAAGGTAAGTTTATTTTTAGCCCCGTTTAAAACTTTAATTTTTGAAAAAAATATTTGTTTAAAATACTTAATTTATGTAATCTAAAGTCTTTTTAAAAATGTGATTTTTTAAAAATAATTTATGTAAAGTTATACTATGTTTTTGGGGCTGATCTCTATTCATATATTTGACAGGTCTTCCTGTCAAGTGTATGAAGAGAGATTCCCTTCTTTGATTGGCTCCCCATGGCCCACGTGATCCCAGGGACGCTGCGAACTGCCTGCGCCTCTGGGATACGTGGGCCCTGCGCGCCGGCAGTTTGGAGAGGCCCAGATAAGGAACTCTGGGGGAGAAATTGGGTGAGTAGCGCCACCTGTTAGCGCCTAAAGAGGCAGTCAGTGGCTGTAGTGCCACTGGCTGCGTCTCCCGCGATATTCAGTAGGGGCGCTAATGGGGGCGTTAGGCATTTGCGCTGCGCCATCACCGATGACGTCATCAGTGTGCGCAGCACCCCATTCGTGCCCCGTTCACGATACTTGGTAGCGAACGCCGCAGTTGCGCCGTTTGTTACCCGCGCCCGGTTCACGGGGCCTTACTGTGCCGGCAGCGGCGCAAGTTAAGGTGCAGGTGCGGGCCGGCCGCTTTTTCGGCGGCCGCCTGCCAGCACCTCCGTCCCCGGCCTCTTAACCACCCCCCCCCCGCGGCATTGCCGGCTGTTTCCCGAGAGCCCGGCACTTCTCCTTGGTGCCGGGCTCATTTGCCGGCACTCGCGAGCAGGGATCGCGCTGTTGCAGGCACCTCCCCCTTAACAGTGGGAGGAAGGCCTGCAGTACCGCAGCGTGCCGTGCCGCAGCGTGTGGCGCTGCGGCACGTTGCGCTGCGATAATCAGTTTCAGCGCCCTAAGAGGGACGCGGAGCGCCTCGAACCTCGCCTCGTGTCCCTCGAGCGGCACTGAAACTGAATTTCTGGCAATCGGTATCACTCCGATCGCTGCGCTAAATCCTGCGCTCAGGCGACTTTTGCTCCACTTTGGCGCCCCAACCCAATTTCTAGGCCTCTGTGCCTCCCGGGAGCCCTCCGGTCCAGGCACAGATTTTTCCAGATCGCAGCCCTCCGCCCGCGGGAGGCCTGCGAACGGAATTTCTGGGCCAATAATCCCACCATTTGAATTCAGTTTTTAAAAAAAATGGAAAATAAAAAGCTGGTATCAATAAAATGACCATGAAGCTGTTGGATTGTCATCAAAACCCTGTTGTTTAGGGAAGGAAACCCGCCGTCCTTACCCAGTCCGGCCTATATGTGACTCCAGTCCCACACCAACGTGGTTGACTCTTATATTTAATTTCAGACTACCTTCTGAAGTGGCCCAACAAGTCACCGAGTTGTATCAAACCACTACAAAGAATATCACAAGGACTGTAGCGGTTCTCCGGGTAACTAGTGATGGGCAATAAATGCCAGCCTTGCCAGTGATGCCCACATCCCGCAAATGAATTATATAAAAAAAGTATTGGAAATAGCGAGCAGGAGAGGGCTTCTACACTAAGCTAATCCGGCCATTCAGATTCTCCACAGTTTATGAACCTATCAAGGGAGATGGGGATCGGGCAGGAAAGTGGAGATGAGGTAAAAGATCAGCCATGATCTTATTGAATGGCGGAGCAGGCTCGAAGGGCCGAATGACCTACTCCTGCTCCTATTTCAACAACAACAACAACTTGTATTTATATAGCGCCTTTAACATAGTAAAACGTCCCACGGCACTGCACAGGAGTATTTTAAGACAAAAATAATTGACACAGATCCACATAAGGATAAATTAGGGCAGGTGACCAAAAGCTAGGTCAAAGAGGTAGGTTTTAAGGAGCGTCTTAAAGGAGGAAACATTTCCCATGTTCTTATGTTCTATCTGGATAGATTTGCTACCAGGCCACTTTTTTCACCAGGGCAGCTAGGATTTTGACAGTCAATTGACAATTTTAACCAACAATGCAGAAGCCATTTTAATAAATAACGCATGTTGAAGGTCCCCGGCCAACCCCACAAGTTACCTGACTTCAGCCAGGGTAGCAGCTGGGGTTGCTATGGTTGCACCTAGCATCCCTGAGCTGGGGGGGGGGGGGGGTGGGGCGGGGAAGGGAAATCAGCTCCTGATGACTAACCAATGATTGAGCTGTGACATTATTCAGGCTATAATAACCTGCTGCCACTCGTTGTCCAGAATCATTATTGATGACCATTTGGAAAAGTTGTCGGCTTCCTGAAAAATCATATGCCTCCAGAGGAGCATAACACATGCAGGAAGTTGTTAGTGTTTGAAGCCACATGCCCCAAGGAGCGCTGATGTCGCTTTCATTTGAGCACTTGAACACTTAACCTAGGCTGACACTCCAGTGCAGTGCTGAGGGAGAGCTGCACTGTCGGAGGTGCCGTCCTTCGGATGAGATGCTCAACCGAGGTCCCGTCTGCTCTCTCAGGGGGACGTAAAAGATCCCATGGCCACCATTTCGAAGACGAGCAGGGGAGTTCTCCTCAGTGTCCTGGCCAATAGTTATCCCTCAGCCAACATCACTAAAGAAAAACAGATGATCCGGTCACTATCACAGTGCTGTTTGTGGGAGCTTGCTGTGCGCAAATTGGCTGCCGTGTTTCATACGTTACAACAGTGACTACACTTCATAGATACATAGATACATAGAAGATAGGAGCAGGAGTAGGCCATTCGGCCCTTCGTGCCTGCTCCGCCATTCGATGAGATCATGGCTGATCCTTTAATTCAGTATCCCGTCCCCGCCTTCTCTCCGTAACCCTTAACCCCTTTTGCCCGTAGAAATATATCTAATTCCCTCTTAAATATATTTAATGAGCTGGCGTACACTGCCCTCTGTGGCAATGAGTTCCACAGGTTCACCACTCTCTGAGTGAAGAAATTCCCCCTCATCTCTGTCCTAAATGGTTTAGCCCTTATCCTTAAATTATGTCCTCTAGTTCTGTTCTCACCCGCCAAGGGAAACATTCCTTCTGCATCCAGTCTGTCTAGACCTGTCAGAATTTTATACACTTCTATGAGGTCCCCTCTCAATCTTCTAAACTCCAGTGTGTACATCCCTAAACTACATAGTCTCTCCTCATAGGTCATTCCCGCCATTCCTGGTATCAGCCTGGTGAATCGCCGCTGCACCCCCTCCATGGCAAGAACATCCTTCCTCAGATGAGGCGACCAAAACTGTACACAGTACTCGAGGTGTGGTCTCACCAGTGCCCTGTACAGCTGCAGCAAGGTATCCCTGTTCCTGTATTCTAACCCTTTTGCTATGAAGGCCAGCATACCGTTTGCCTTCTTGACCGCCTGTTGCACCTGCATGCTCGCCTTCAGTGACTGGTGTACAAGAACACCCAGGTCTCTCTGTACTTCCCCCTCTCCCAATCTATTGCCATTTAAATAATAATTTGCCCTCCCGTTCCTGCACCCAAGGTGGATAACTTCGCACTTGTCCACATTATAGTGCATCTGCCATTTATCCGCCCAATCGCCCAGTCTGTCCAAATCGCTCTGGAGCTTCCTGGTCTCTTCCTCTGAGCCCACCCCACCTCCTAGTTTAGTGTCGTCTGCAAATTTGGAAATGCTGCATCCGACTCCCTGATCCAGGTCATTAATGTAAATTGTGAACAGCTGGGGGCCCAGGACAGATCCCTGTGGTACCCCACTTGTTACTGCCTGCCATTCAGAAAATGAGCCGTTTATTCCAACTCTCTGTTTTCTATCTGACAGCCAGTTCCCTATCCACGCCAAAACTTTCCCCTTTATCCCATGAGCCTCAATTTTCCATGCTAATCTTTTATGTGGGACCTTATCGAAGGCCTTTTGGAAGTCCAGGTACACCACATCTACTGGCTCTCCCCCATCTATTCTACCAGTTACTCCCTCAAAAAATTCCAATAGATTAGTCAAGCACGATTTACCCTTTGTAAATCCATGTTGACTCTGTCCTATCCTGTCCCCATTTGCTAAGTGCTCCGCTATTTCATCCTTAATGATGGACTCCAGCATTTTGCCCACAACTGATGTAAGGCTTACAGGTCTGTAATTACCTGCTTTTTCCCTACCCCCCTTTTTGAATAGTGGGGTAACGTTAGCTACCCTCCAATCCATCGGCACTGTTCCCGAGTCTAATGAATTCTGAAAAATCATCCTTAGTGCATCCGCTATCTCTAGGGCCACCTCCTTCAGTACCCTAGGATGCATGTTATCAGGCCCTGGGGATTTGTCCACCTTCAATCCCTTTAGCTTCCTTAACACCATATCCTTAGAGATATTGATTTGCGTCAGTTCCTCCTTTGCCAATGTCCCTATTTTTCCCGATATCCCAGGGAGGTTTTTTGTGTCTTCCTTCGTAAAGACTGACCCAAAGTATGCATTTAGTTGATCTGCCATTTCCTTATTTCCCATTATATATTCCCCCGTATCTGACTGCAATGGACCAACTTTGGTTTTCACCAGTCTTTTCCTTTTGATATATTTATAAAAGCTTTTGGAGTTAGTTTTTATATTTTCCGCCAGCTTGTTTTCGTAAGCTATTTTGCCCCTCTTGATCATGCCCTTTGCCCTCCTTTGCTCTATCTTAAACTGTTCCCAATCTTCCGCTCTGGCGCTTTTTTTGGCTATTTTATACGCCCTATCTTTGGATTTTATGCTGTCTCTAATTTCCCCTGTTATCCACGGTTGAGTCACCTTTTTAGATTTCCTTTTATGCCAGATTGGTATAAACAATTTTTGCAATTTTGTCATTCTATCTTTAAATGTTTGCCATTGTTTATCTACCTCCAGTCCTCCCAGGAACGTTGTCCAATCAGACCTACTCAGTTCCCGTCTCATGGCATCATAATTCCCCTTGTTTAAATTCAGGACCTTAGTCTCTGAGTCAATTTCTTCGCTCTCCATTTCGAGTGAGAAATCGATCATGTTATGATCGCTCTGACCCAAGGGTCCCCGTACAACAAGATTACTGATTAGTCCCTTCTCATTGCACAGTACCCAGTCCAATATAGCCTGTTCCCGAGTTGGTTCCTCGACATATTGATCCAGATAACCATCCCTTAAACACTCAAGGAATTCCTCCTCCTCATTATTCAAAAGGACTTCAGTGGCTGTGGGGTGCTTTGGGACATCCTGAAGTCGTGAAAGACACTGTATAAAATGCAAGGCTTTCTTTTCATGCTTTCACTGAATTCGACAATCGCCAGGACCATCCAATCACCTCAGTGAAATTTAAATCTTAGAACACTCCTGCAAACACTGTAGTTTGAAAATTTTACACAAAAAAGGCAACTGTTGCCAAAATGCTAAATGATTGAACAAGTGTGAAAAAGGAAAGTGTGGCTAGATTGGGAAATACCGACAGTCTCTAATATACTGATGAAGCTACCGCAGTGTTATGTAAACAGCCTGGTTGATGAGGTGAAGTCCTCAGCTGTAATCCTCCAGGCAACCTCACAGGGCTACGATGTGCTGTAAATCATGTTGGTGCCTGTACATCTGTGTCAGGGTCTCATCAACCGATGCCCCCTCTGTGCTTTCTCTACAGGAGATGCAAGAATAATATGCCCATGACACAGCAGGACTCGAAGCTTTTTCTAAAGAACCATATGCCCACCCCAGCTGTTTCCACAGTGGACAGATTTTTAGGACCCTTTGTTTTTCATTTGTCAAAAGGACAAGTGGAAATGATCCGCTTCACTAAGGCTTTAGCAGAGTGGTGTAGGGAGCTTCGTACCTCGTCCGAGTTTAAAATCCCCAACATCCCATTACCATTCACTCCCAACTGGGTGGCCCTGGAGAGGGAGCATGCGGTGCCCACCAGTGCGTTTGAGGGCTTCCCTGACCGCAGGGCGTAAAGTGTCTGATAGACACACGTGATAACATTAATGATTTCGTTTTATACCTTTCCATTTGGTTCTGGTGAAATTGGACTTTATGGGCTGGATTTTGCCAGCCCTGGGGAGGCAGGTTTGGAGGCGGGGCTGCCGGGAAAATGGCAGAATCTAGGGGCGGGTACCCATCCCGCCCCCAACCCGCCTCCGTGCCATCTCCCCAGGAGGCGGGTAGCCGACTCGCGCCGGGTCCCGTCTCCTGGAGGCGGGAAGGGGATTACAGCCACTTAACTGCCAGTTAACAGGCAGTTAACAAGCAGTTAAGAGGATTATCCCCATTTTTCCAACAGAGGCACGGGATTCCTGATGTCGGGAAACCCCGCCAGGGTCACCAAGGCGAGCAGCGGGTCTGCGGGGGTCAGATGGGTGCAAAAGTACGGTGTGGAGGTAAGTGATGGGTGCAAGTGTGGAGCGGTAAGTATGTGAGGTGAGTGGAAAATGATAGAAAATGTTTACTTACCTTTGTTTCTTCCTGCAGGCTTCAAGAGTTGGGGATGCGGAGACTCTCGCATCTCAATGGCAGAGATGACAGATGGCTGCTGCATTCTCCGATGCAACATTCATCTAATTTCTGCTCACAAAAGAGGTTTGATGAATCTTGAATATAAGAACACATCAAACAACAGAGAATGTCAGTGTTTGACCGCTCCACAGAGCTATCAAACGATGACAATTCATCTATCAAAAATTTTTGACAGATGAAACATCATACGCTGACGTTCTCTGTAACCGGCTTCCCCTTAATTGGCCTGCTAAGCCTGCTGGGCGGGCTTAACAAGGTCAACCAAGGGAAAATAGCGTGGGTTGGCCACAAGTCGATGGAGGCGGGACTAAAACCTGACAAGCAGCAGTCCCGCCTCCAACACGCCCCCATTGATAAAATCACCCCCTATGTTTCAATTTGTTTATTGGTTCTGCCTCCTTAAAGCAATGGGGCACATGCAAATTTGTTTCCCTGTTGATGACACTGGGCCACCCAGCACCATCTTTATGGATCAATTAAAAGGGGGCAACTGTTTCTGCATTTGTTGGGACTCAATGGTAGTGGGGGCGGGGGCGCAGTTATACTGTTGTCACTTGAAAAGAAACATATGTACGCAACAAAGGACATTAACACACTGTTCTTTCCAGACTGTCACCCCTCCACCAGTAGCATAATAATTCATACCAATATTTGGAACACAATTACCATTGCACTTCCCCATGGGGTTGACTGATGTCAGCTGGCAGTAGAGGACGGCTGATGGGTCAATGTAGAATTCCAGTTGACAACTACATTAAAACAATATCGCAAACCTTCCTTCTCTGAAGCTAATTATGTATAATTCAGTGCACTGTTCGCAGGCATCCATGTGACGGGTCTAGGGGCACCAGTTAGATGACCTTTACCTTATTACCAATATTCCACTGCTAACACCATCAGAGTGCTCTCAGATATACACTGCCCCCATTTTTGCTATACGAACAAGGTAATATATGGCTGGCAGTGAATTGTAAGGCAGTAATCAATTTTCAGGTTCTGTAGATGCCACAGCCATGACCGTCAAGATCAAATGGTTTCTGAATGTCAACAATACCACAGGACCTAGTGCATTAAACTGACTGTAAATCTTCTTTTCATATTTTGGTGAATTTTTTAGGGCTTATCAAGGTGAGTGGCGTCAGTGCTGTGGAAGGGAACACCATCCTATTTTAGACCCCAGGGGAGCCAACAACAAGACCGAATGTAGACTGAAGTTCTCTCTGCTTTGCGATATGCTTTAACCCTCACCTCAAAACAACAGCTCCTGCTGCACTCGTGTGAGCCCCCACCCTTTGCCAGCTAAGATTGTGGGCCCAGTGAGTGAACTACTTCAACAATAGCAAAATACTGCGGACGCTGGAAATCTGAAAAAACAACAGAAAATGCTGGAAATACTCAGCAGGCCAGGCAGCATCCGTGGAGAGAGAAACAGAGTTAACGTTTCAGGTCTGGGACCCTTCATCAGAACTGGAAAAAGCTGGAGATGTAACAGATATTAAGCAGGTGCAGAGACGGGGGTGGGGTGGGTGTAGAAACTGAATTCTATAACCCTGTGGTTACTATACGCACTGAGCTCTAGCTGGAGCCCTTTGATTACTGTGAGTGTGAATTCTAGTACCCTATAATTGGTGTGTGTTGCGTGCATTCTCCATTTGTGATTACAATGTATTTCGAATTCTGGCACGTTGGTCATTTTCTTCTCTAATCTTGAAACCAGCAACATAGCCAAACAAAACCCACAAAATATGTCTAATAATCACTTCTAGGTCAAAATCTCATATGATGTCATAATGCTGTGACATCAGCTAGATGTGGTTCCTTGTGTTTCCATTGGTTACTGATGCTTCGTAGCATAAGCGAATGACACAGATGACCAATTCTGCATTGGCTACTTTGGATGTGTTGACGACCCAGTTCTTGTGCTGTGATTGAGGCCTGGCCAAGGTGGACATTAACAGGCCAAGGCAGCGGGCGGTCGAGGGGGCCGTTCGGCCCGACTGCCTGCCTCTCGTCCGTGGTTATGTTCACGCCCGGGTGTCCCCGGAGATGGAGCCCACGGTGTCCGCCGGTACGCCTGAGGCCTTCCGTGACCGGATGGGCACCGGAGGGACTGGAGTGCCTCATCACCCCCAGGAACAAAATTTTGATTTGATTTGTTAAGTTTCATTTAAATTTGGTTTAATTTGTGGTTGTGCCCCGTTAAAAGGGGACACTGCTTACTGTCTTTATTGGTGATGGCACCAGCCATCAATCACCGAATTTCAATATAAAAGGTGCACTGTGACTGACTCAATACCAAATGTAACATTGTAGCGGTACCACCGAGTGTCCCTTGCTTACCGTACATAATTCCCTTCAACGTAACGATGTATATATGTGATGGCGATAGCAAAATACTGCAGATGTTGGAAATCCGAAATAACAACAGAAAATGCTGGAAAAACTCAGCAAGTCAGGCAACATCCGTGGAGAGAAACATCCACGGATGTTGCCTGACTTGCTGAGTTTTTCCAGCATTTTCTGATGTATATATGTGGTTTGCCTGTGCGGGGCGTTCCCCCTTTGGGAGCGCGGGCAAACGCGATGACGTCACGCCACACATCATGTGACCGCCCCAAGCGCGGGAAAACGCGATGACGTCATGACGCAATCCCCGGGACTGTCAGTCCTCGTGGCGTCTCCGTCTGGTTAAGACCTACTTAATGGCTCTCCTGTACCGATCTCAGCCAGCTGTTGGAATTCGATTATTCTTGCATTAAAGAACTACTTGATTGTTCTCCTGGAGTCGACCTCGATTATTTGATAGGCATTCATCCAACACCTACAATTGGTGAACCCGAATACCTACAATTGGTGACCAACGACGTGAGGACGGGAGCTCATCAATACCTACATTGGTGACCCCGTTTTTCGTGAACGTTTTTCACGAAAGCAGCGCAGCCGAACCCCGATTTTTCGTGAACGTTTTTCACGAAAGAAGCACGCACGGAAGCTACTGCCGTTTCGCTCAGCTACCGCAACACTGGGAGCAACAATCGCCCTCATGCTTTATTCTGGTAGAAGCCCCGTTTACCCTGTGCAACATCGATACGGCGCAGACCACGTACCTGGATACGGTCTCCGTTTCCAACAGCTCTACCGAATTTCGGAGCGTCAGCCTCTTTGACAACCCCACGGCGGAACAGCAAGTATAACACCCTCACAGCGCGGGTGCAGCATGTTTTCGGGCTCACAGGATCGGAGCGCGCCCTGGCGGAGAGGCCACGAGGACTCAGTCCTCGCAAACCACCCCTCGTAACCCACGAGGCCTCACCCCTTGCAACGCACGAGGACTCGCCCCTCGCAATCCACGAGGATTCGCTCCTCGCAAACCACGAGGAACCATCCCCCGCCGACGCCGCACCAGCCCGTCAGCCTGCTGGTCTGTTTCTTCTACCACGCTTTTTGGAGCGAAGGCGAAGCGTTGCCACCCTCCCGGCAGTTTTCCCCCTAAATCAACAACAACTAGAAGCGTTGCCGCCCTCCCGGCAGTTTTCCCTCTCAGTCAACAACAACTAGAAGCGTTGCTGCCCTCTCTAGTTTTCCCCTCAACAAACGCAAACATCACTGACGCTGCGACCATCGAGAACGGGTCCAACGGGCATCCCGCGGCCGCGATCGGCCACGCGAAAATTGCTGTCATCACCGATCACTGATCAACGCAGCAACGGTTCACTCTCTTCTGTGTTACTGTAGTAGCACTACGGCACGCACCGTTCCGTGCGTTCCTGACTGCCGGAGAGTTCGCTCACCTGTCGGCGAGTTCACCGACCTGCCAAGACCCACGTTTATTTCCTCCTGGATCGCCTGTTCGGCGTTCCTGCAGATTTCATCAGACTGGGACCTTCTTCCAACAATGACAGAGCCATGGTCTGCGTCTGCCCAGCCTGCCAGTCACTATGATGCGGCCAGCTGTTTCGCCCTGGCGCCCGCTTCGAACCACGGGCTGCAGAGGTCACATGCTTCCACGGTCCTTCACAGGGCTGAATACGTTTTATTCACCCTTACACACATCGGGATCCGCTCAAGACCCCATCTACCGGACCACATATTTGGACCTCGCCCGCCAAGTCGAGACAGCACGACCGCCGAGACCACCGACCACCCATCGCCGTTACGGCAGCCCAATTCCGACCGCCCGCCAGACCGCCAGCCACCCAAGAGTCACCATCTCAAGACTATAGGAGTCGTTCGGACAGGCTCGTCAGACCATCTCATCGTTTGACGTTGTCCGTTAAAGCGAATTCTGGGGGGGCGCATGTAGCGGTACCACCGAGTATCCCTTACTTACCGTACATAATTCCCTTCAATGTAACGATGTATATATGTGGTTTGCCTGTGCGGGGCGTTCCCCCTTTGGGACCGCGGGTGAACGCGATGACGCGGGTAAACACGATGACATGGGCAAACGCGATGACGTCACGTCGCACATCACGTGACCGCCCCAAGCGCGGGCAAACGCGATGACGTCACGCCGCACATCACGTGACCGCCCCAAGCGTGGGAAAACGCGATGACATCATGACACAATCCCCGGGACTGACTAGTCAGTCCTCGTGGCGTCTCCGTCTGATTAAGACCTACTTAATGGCTCTCCTGTACCGATCTCAGCCAGCTGTTGGAATTCGATTATTCTTGCATTAAAGAACTATTTGATTGTTCTCCTGGAGTCGACCTCGATTATTTGATAGGCATTCGTCCAACACCTACAATTGGTGAACCCGAATACCTACAACATCATGATTTCTAACATGGCATATGCTAGATTGGTTAATTAAACAAAATGACCACTTTGTTTACTGAGTTCTGATTAAAGGAGCTATTGTACTCAACAGCTCTTGGTTCAGACAACGAGGTCTAAAATATCCCATTGATTAAGATTCAGAGTTTAATTATTAAGCATCTCAGCATGGGTTTTGCGAGCATTTCCTGCTGTTGATTTGATGGACCCATTTATTTCTACAGCTAGATGAACCACAGCTAACTTTACAACCCCGAAGAAGGGGGTTTGGAACCAATTAACATAAAAGTGAAAAGCGCGTAGGCTGTCTGCCCATTTAAAGAAAACCAGTTTCATTTTTGAGGACAGTTAAAAACCCAACCTTTGGGCCTTTTCCACAAAGTTTTCTATCATCAATAGCTACAATGGCCCAAATCTTGCTGGAGCGGGGCATTTACGACATATGCTCTTAGTTAGACTTTATCATGCATCCTTCAGCTCTTTGCCCTGTAAGTTGCTGGAAGTACGAGCTGATAATGGCGAGGGTAATGGGGCATCTGGGGCTTTGGTGAACGACGGGACCAACAGTCTATCTCCTTAACCAATGAGATTTAAGGGTTGAGAAAGAAACAGAGGAATGACGGGCAAGGAGGGTGAATTAGTCAAATCAGGTACAGAAAGAGAAATAAAGAGAGGGAAAGAAAGATTGGATCGAGAGAGAGAGAGAGAGAGAGACAAAGAGACAGAAAGGAAAAGTAAGAATTTTGATTTAAATCTCTAAGAAGAACTTGCTGCATGCAGGAATGGAACTCAACAGTTTAAATTGTTCCCTTTCTAGGCCAGAGAGGTTGACTGACATTCCATTAACAATGATGATTATAAGATGTTAAAACAAGTATTCTAAAAATCAACTAATCCATGATAATCTTACAGACCTGATGGTTTCTACTGCAGGGTTTTAAAGGAGTGATGTACCCTAGTCCTAGACTCCCCACCAGCGGAATCTTTCAAAGCACTCTCAATTCAGGAATTGTCCTTTTAGATTGGAAAATTGCAAATGTAACTCCATTATTTAAGAAAGTTGAGAGAGAGCAAAACCAGGAAATTATAGATCTGTTCATATATCACCTGTTATGGGGAAGTTATTGGAATCTATAATTAAGGACAGAGTGACTGAGCACTTAAAGAAATTTGAGCTGGTTATAGAGCACCAAACATGGATATGTAAAGGGTAGGTCCTGTCTAATGAACCTAATTTTGAATTTTTTAAGGTAGTAACTAAAGTAGTCGACAGGGACATGTCTATGGATGGAGTTTATATGGACTTCCAGAAGGCATTAGATAAGGTTCCACATAAGAGACTGTTAGCTAAAATTAAAGCTCATGGAATCAAAGGCAAATTATTGACCTGGTTAGGAGATTGGTTAGGCAGAATAAGAGAGAGAGTAGGGATAATGGATATGTTCTTGAATTGGAAAGAAGTGACTAGTGGCATCCCACGAGGATCTCTGCTGGGGCCTCAACGATTCACTATATTTATTAATGACTTAGATAACACAATAGAAAGCCATATATCCAATTTTGCCAATGACACAAAGATTGGTGCTATAATAAGTGGTGTAGACGGGAGCATAAAATTACAAAGAGACATTGAAAGATTAAGTGAGTGGACAAAACTGTGGCAGATGGATTTCAATGCAGGTAAGTGTGAGGTCACCCATTATGGACCAAAAAAGGACAGGTCCGAGTATTATTTAAATGGTGAAACACTAGGAACAGTGGAGGTCCAAAGATATTTAGGGGCCCATTTACACAGATCACTAAAATGTAGTAGTCAGGAAAAAAAAATTCAAAAAGGCTAATGGAATATTAGCCTTTATAACTAGAGGGGAGGAAGCTTTGCTACAGCTATACAAAGCCCTGGTTAGACCACATCTGGAGTATTGTGTACAGCTCTCGGCATCACACCTTAGAAAGGATATATTGTCCTGGGATGGCATGTAGCGCAGATTCACCAGAATGTTACCAGGGCTCCAAGGGTTAGATTATGAGGTAAGAT
The DNA here is from genome assembly GCF_052327205.1 of Somniosus microcephalus. Lineage (NCBI taxonomy): Eukaryota > Metazoa > Chordata > Chondrichthyes > Squaliformes > Somniosidae > Somniosus > Somniosus microcephalus. The sequence goes on from NC_141010.1 coordinate 12,838,188, forward strand.
TACATAAACTAGGCTTGTATTCCCTGGAATATAGAAGGTTAAGGGGTGATCTGATTGAAGCTTTTAGGATTTTGAAAGAAATTGATAGGGTAGATAGAGATACACTTTTTCCGCTGGTGGGGAGTTTAGGACTAGGGGACATAACTTTAAAATCAGAACTAGGCCATTCAGGGGAAAAGTTAGGAAACACTTATTCACGCAATGTGTGGAACTCTCTCCTGCAAAAAGCAGTAGATGATAGCTCAATTAATCATTTAAAATCTGAAATCGACAGTTTCTTTTCTAGACATTGGTATAAAAGGATATGGCGCCAAGGTGGGTGGATGGGGTTAAGACACAGATCAGGAAATATCTCATTGAAGTGCAGAACAGGCTCGAGGGGTTGAATGGCCTACTCCTGTTCCAATGTACTGTCAATATTAAAACTTTGGCCAAGATAAAAGATGGTTTTATTTGGAGAGCATGAATGTCAAGTGAGAATTTCATGCCTCATTTATGATAGATAGTCAGCTTTTAGTAAATTAACAGAAAGTATTTGTGGCTGTTTTAAGATTTAAAAACAAAAGAAAAATAGGACTATATTTCAAGGGCTGAAGGGGACATTATGACCAATACCTCATCAGCACAGTCTGTCAGACGCTTCATCTGGCACATGTGTGAATACGAAACTTTTGTTAGATGGAGCCAGAATTTCCGGTGACAGACTTTTCTCTCTGACACAAACAGTTGCTGCTCATCTGGAGAAAGTAAAAGAAATGTTGCTTAGTTTTACCAGCAGATCGCAAAGAAATTACCAGAAACTCTACTGCTTTTATATCTTCTCCTGCCTTACATTCCTACACACACCCTCCCTCCTCCAACACTGTACGTCCTACTCCTTGCTCCCTCTGCTCCACTGACAGATGCTTGTTGAGCCACTAGGCTCCTACATTCTGGAATTCACTACCCAATTCCCTCTGTCCGACCACCTCAATCCCTGCTTTTAAAAAGCACTTCAAAACCCTTTTTAACTGTGCCTTGCTTCCCTATTCTAGCTTCTCCATTCCTCTCCCCTTCCCCCACACTCTGGGCTGGATTTTCATTCAGAAGTCGGGTTGGAGGCGGGACTACAACTTTCGGGGTTGTAGTCCTGCCTCCATCGAGATGCAGCCAATCCACGCGATTTTCCCTTGATTGATCTTGTTGAGCCCGCCCAGCAAGAGGTTTTGACAGATGAAATATCAGCGTTTCACAGTTGTTTGAAGCTGTCAAACACTGACAGTCTTACTTCTAACCTGAGGTCTTCGCCACAGACTCAGTTAGAAATCTCTCCTGCACAGAAAGCTGCAGGCTGTCACTTTTGACAGATCGCAGCCCTTCTGCTTTCTGTGCTGGTTAGATGAGGGACTCCCCGAACCTAAAGGAAGGAAGGCTGAAAAGGTAAGAAAATGTATGTAAAAATTATTTAATCACTTTAGACACACCAAACACAATTACCTTTGCAATCATGCACACATCACTCACCTGAACTCCGACATCTCGAACCTTCCAAGCCCTTCAACCCGACGGCCCGACTCCTCCAACTTGGCGTGGTTTGGAGCCGTCGGGATTCCCACAGTTCAAGCTTAAAAATAGGGATTAGGCTATAAACTGCCTGTTAACTACCTGTTAACAGGCAGTTAATTGGCACTAATCCCTTCCCACCTCAGGTAGGTGGGTCCCAGTGCGGGGCGGGTACCCGCCTCCTTTGAAATTGGCATGGAGGCGGGTTGGGTGCGGGATGGGTTCGGGACCCCCGATTTCAGGATGTTAACCCCCCACACGCCTCCAAACCCGACTCCACGGCCCAATGAAGATCGAGCCCTCTGTGTCCACTGTACCCTTTTTCTCCGTATTGTTAAGCACTTGGAGGTGTCTTCCTGCTTGTGAGAAGCACAATATAAACACGCAATGGCTATGTTTGCCTGTGAGGTTATGTTTGTCTCTGAGAGGAGGAGGGGGAGGAGGTGGGGAGGGGAGGGAAATGGTAGAATTGGCACTCAGGAAGAAGTGCCAGAAGTCTCAAGGACAGAAAAGCTCATGTGCGGATACAGCTGAATGCGTGTTGTAACACGGTGCATCACGAGGCAAGGCGTTAATGTACAGCAGCTTTTCTAATTAAAAACATCACTGCTGTATTGCCTATGCAACAGGACAAAGGTTGGGAGCAAGCCCCCAAAAGACCGAAAGAAAAACGTAAAACACTGCTGGTGCTGGCAACCTGAAACAAAAAAAAACAGAAAATGCTGGAAAGCCTGGCTCAGAATTTGTGGAGAGAATTGATGAAAGGTTCTCATCAAGGGTTATGCCTGAAACGTTAACTTGTCACTCTCTCCGCAGATGCTGTGCCCGACTTGCTGAGTGTCACCCAGCATTTTCATTAATAAAACTTTCAAATCGTTAGTTCAAGAATTCGGTTCCCGACCTCTATCCCCCTGCCCTTTGCCCATTCTAGCTTCTCCATTTCCACCCCCCCCTTTCCCCATTGGAGCCTTTCCATTCCCTTCCCAGTTCCCCATCCATGGGCTAGATTTTAAGGTCTCCTGCCTGATGGAAATGGAGCAGTACCACCCCAGAAATGTTGGGGAATGGCTTATGAATGTTGGTGTTCCTGCCCCCATTACTAGGACCATTTAAAATGCAAATCAGGATTCTATGAAGAACAGAGGACCACCAATTGCCATTTTAGGAGAGTATTGTGCAGAGCTATACTGCAGCGGACCAGAGCCCGTGAGCGACCCCAGAGTGTTCAATTTCCGCCTGCAGCTCGCTGGCCCCCTGATAATGAGGTCCAGGCCTCAAAATCAACTGGGCTCACCATCGGCCTCTCCTTTCCCCATCTTTGCCTCTCCATTTCCCTTATCTTTCCCCATGTTCACTGTCCACTATATCCCTTTCCTCTTTATTGTGTTGGAGTCATCTTCCTGCACGTGAGAAGATTTTGAAATGCATATTTTATATGCGAGCAGAACCATTAAATTATACCAATGAGACCTAATTATGCTAAATAGAAAATGTACTTTCTGCTATAACCCAAAACAGTTAGGTCTTACTTTCCAGGAACTTAGGGAACATATTTATCTTGCTAATAGAAAAAGAAAGAATGAACTGCCATTTATATACATCTTATTATGTCCCAAAGTGCTTTAAAACCAATGAATTGCTTTGAAAATTTTTTGACTGTTGTTATGTAGGCAATCTGTTTTGGTGGCGCTGGTCAAGGAAGGAATGTTGTCTAAGACACCTCTCTGCTCCTCTGCAAGTAGTGCCCTGGGATCTTTTATGTCCACCTGAACAGGCAATGAGATTTAAGGTCTCATTTGAAAGATGGTACCTCTGACAATACAGCACTCCCTTAGTACTGCACTGAAGTGTTCGTCCACGTTATGTGCTCAAGTTCGGGAACATGAATACACAGCCTTCTGATTCAAAAGGTAAGAGTGTTACCATTGGAAAGACCCAAGCCATCCTATTTGGCTCCCACCAAAACTCCACACCCTTTTCCCAGTTCCGTCCTCTTCCCCGGCTCCTCGCTCAGATGGAACCCAGTGATGCCCAACCTTAGTGCCTGTTTGACCCTGAGCTGAGCTTCAAACCCCACATCATAGAATGGTTGCAGCACGGAAGAAGACCATTCGGCCCGTCGAGCCCGTGCCGGCTCTCTGCAAGAGGACTTCAGCTAGTCCCACTCCCCCGCCCTTTCCCCATAGCCCTGCAAATTTATTTCCTTCAGATACTTATCGAACTCCCTTTTGAAAGCCGTGATTAAATCTGCCTCCACCACCCTTTCAGGCAGTGCATTCCAGATCATAACCACTCGCTGCGTAAAAAAGGTTTTTTCTTACATCGCCTTTGGTTCTTTTGCCAATTACCTTAAATCTGTGTCCTCTGGTTCTTGACCTTCCCGCCAATGGGAACAGTTTCTCTCTATCTACTCTATCCAGACCCCTCATTCCTGGAATCATTCTCATAAATCTTTTCTGCACCCTCTCTAAGGACTTTGCACCCTTCCTAAGGTATGGTGCTCAGAATTGGACACAGTACTCCAGTTGGGGCCGAACCAGCGTTTTATAAAGGTTCATCATAAGTTCCACACTTTTGTACTCTATCGGGGAAAAATTCAGTATCGCCCCATTTGGGGCGCCGTTATCGGCCGTGTGCAAAGTTTAGCGCCTGGTGCTAATTATCGCCTCCGACAGCAAACTTGACTTTTATCGCCCCTGGAGGTGATTGGAGCGCTAAATCAGGCGCTTCACACCTGTCTTAAGGCGCAAAGGCTGAGGAGTGAGGCGCTACCTCAGAGCGCTGGCGAAGCAAGGAAGGGCAAATCAAAATAAACCTGCAAAGTGCTGCTCAGTACCCAAAACTCCTTCACACAGCGTTGAATCTCTCCAGAAGTCTCTCTCTCTCTCTCTCTCAGAATGCGTGGTGCAAAAATGTCACCGACAAAAAAAGACAGAAAGCGGTCGCCTTTAAATAGCGCTCCCCTAGTCCCTTTCTGACAGCATAACGCTCCCCTCAACCTGTCGTTGCTAGCGGCAAGCGGTAAGGCAGGGGGCGTCACTCAATATCCGGTCCAGGGCGCTAACGGGGCATTGCGCACTCAAATGACGTCACAATCTGCCGGCGCAGAAGATCATGGTGGAAGTGTTTAGAGCCGCCGCAAAATGTCTAGTTAATTTTGCAAGCGGTACAAACATCGCCGCGCCCGGGCGCTGGTTGCTTTGTGCCCCAATTGGCGCCCTGTTAAGGCACTAACGGGAGGCGCAAACAACTGAATCTTCCTCCCTATACCTCTATTCATGAAGCCCAGGATCCTGTAGGCCTTTTTAACTGCTTTCTCAACCTGCCCTGCCACCTTCAACGATTTATGCACACATACCCCCAGGTCGCTCTGTTCATGCACCCCCTTCAGGATTGTACCATTTAGTTTATATGTCCTCTCCTCATTCTTTCTGCCAAAATGTATCACTTCGCACTTTTCTGCGTTAAATTTCATCTGCCACGTGTCCGCCCATTTCACCAGCCTGTCTATGTCTTCCTGAAATCTATCACTTTCCTCCTCACTGTTCACTATACTTCCAAGTTTTGTGTCATCAGCAAATTTTGAAATTGTGCCCTGTACACCCACGTCCAAGTCATTAATATATATCAAGAAAAGCAGTGGTCCTAGAACCGACCCCTGTGGAACACCACTCTATACCTTCCTCCAGTCCGAAAAATGGTTCACCATCATTCTGTTTCCTATCACTTAGCCAATTCCGTATCCATGCTACCACTGTCCCTTTTATTCCATGGGCTTCAACTTTGCTGGCAAGCCTATTATGTGGCGCTTTGTCGAACGCCTTTTGGAAATCTACGTACACTACGTCAATTGCATTACACTCATCAAACCTCTCTGTCACCTCATCAAAGAACTCAATCAAGTTAGTTAAACACGATTTGCCTTTAGCAAATCCATGCTGGCTTTCCTTAATCACTCCACACTTGTCCAAGTGACTGTTAATTTTGTCCCTGATTACTGTTTCTAAAAGCTTCCCCATTACCGAGGTTAAACTGACTGGCCTGTAGTTGCTGGGTTTATCTTTACACCCTTTTTTGAACAATGGTGTAACATTTGCAATTCTCCAGTCCTCTGGCATCACCCCCGTATCTAAGGAGGATTGGAATAATATGGCCAGTACCTCCACGATTTCCACCCTCAATTCCTCAGCATCCTAGGATGCATCCCATCCGCTCCTGGTGATTTATCTACTTTAACTACAGCCAGCCTTTCTAATACCTCCTCTTAATCAATTTTTATCATATCAAGTATCTCCACTATCTCCTCCTTCACTATGTTTATGGCAGCATCCTCTTCCTTGGTGAAGACAGATACAAGGTACTCATTTAGTACCTCAGCTATACCCTCTGCCTTCATGCATAGGTCTCCTTTTTGGTCCCTAATTGGCCCCACCCCTCCTCTTACTAATCTTTTACTATTTATATGCCTGTAGAAGACTTTTGGATTACCTTTTAGGTTGGCTGCCATTCTATTCTCATACCCTCTCTTTGCCCCTTTTATTTTCCTCTTCACTTCTCCTCTGACCTTTCTATATATAGCCTGATTCTCAGATGTAATTGCAACCTGACGTCTGTCATACGCGCTCTTTTTCTGCTTCATGATATTCTCTATCACTGCCATCAACCAGGGAACCCTGACTTTAGTTGCCCTGCCTTTCCCCCTAGTGGGAATGTACCTCAACTGCATCTGAACTATTTCCTCTTTAAACACAGCCCATTGTTCCATTACAGTTTTGCCTGCCAATCTTTGATTCCAGTTTACCCGGGCCAGGTCCGTTCTCATTCCACTGAAATTGGCCTTCCCCCAGTTAAACATTTTTACTCTAGGTTGTCACTGTCCTTTTCCATAGCCAATCTAAACCTTATGATACTATGATCACTGTTCCCTAAATGTTCATCTACTTCCCTCCCTTGTTCACTGCCATCCATTGTTCCCATTCAGTACGATCTATAACTCCCTTTCACCACCATCCATTCCCTTCCTTTGCCCACTCATTCTTGCTCCTACTTGAGTCAAGTGGCCAAAGCACCGGAACAAGTCCCTCTGTCCTCTCAATTCTGCTTCTCATGCTAATGACAGGGATGACAACCTCTGTATACTGGATGTGGGAACTCTGTTGCGAGGAATCCTGCCTACAGTATGCAGAGGTCACAACCTCTACCATTAGCATTGGGACTAGCACTGAAAGGACAGAGGGAATGGTTAAGGCGCTTTAGCCACTGGACACAGGAGGAGCACAATGGGTGGGGAGCGAGGCCCATTCTACACTTACATGTTGTTAGCTAAAGCTATCTTAGTCCCCAAAACATTGACAGTCATCCTGAAATACTGGCTGTTGGCACTTATGCTTCCCTGTCCATCCCAATCTCCAAAGGTTCCCCATTCCCCGCTGTACTGAATGCTACATCTGCAAGTTTTCCATGGCCTTTCCCCTCCCTATCACTGAAACTTCCTTCAACCCAAAGGGCCAGCTCTTCCAACTCAGACCTCCTGCACCTCCCTTCCTTTCTCCACTCCACCTTTGCTAGCAGAGCTTTCAGCCACCTTGGCTCCACTCTCTGGAGCTCGCTCCATAAACCTCTCCACCTTTCTACCTCTCTCCCCTCTTTCAAAAGTCTCCCGAATGCCTACTTCTTGGACCATGCCTTTGGCCAACTCCTCCATCTCCTCCTTTCGCTAATCAGCATCCAGTTTCACCTCCGTGAAGCACCTTGGGACTTCCTAATTACATTAAAATGCAAATTGTTCTTATTTAACTTTTCAGCCACTAATATCGCTGACTGTAATCTCTACCTTAAAAATCCTGCATCAAACCTTGCAGGTATAATCGCTATACTGAGTGTGTTGATCACAGCTAATTAGCATAAACAGGTTATATTGATTACCATATATATTTTCTTTTATGACTCAACAAAGCACCAGGCCTTTTTTAATTTCAAATGATTTTTCACAAAAATGTAGATCATTTTTTTTCTCAGTATAAGTGGGAAATCATCTAAATATGTGGAGTAGCAGAGAGCTTTAGAAGAAATAATCATCAAAGAATGATTTACTGACCCTGCACCCGATGTAACAGGATCGACAGTCTCCAAGGTACAAGATCATCAGATGTTCAGATAAACCCGCTATGCAGTCATTGCAGGTCTTGCTTTAGATTCCCAGGCTTCCTGTTGTAATATTCCCAAACAGTACTCGTAATGGTAAATAACCCTATTTTCCATTCTTTGGTCTAAATATAATGTGGTGTTGATATAATAAATGAACTCTCTCATCAATTTGTCAACTGAGGTTGGCTAGTGAGTGCCTTTGGGAAAAGTGAAAAATTCTAATAGCGTTTTTAAACATGGGTTCAGCCAATTACCAACCTGCATGTAATGAGAGATATTATGAAGAAAAATACATTCCATCACTTGCACCTGGAGTATTCCCTTATTTCTTGAACAAAATGAAGATTCTTTCAGACTCTGGAGTTACAGCGGTTGACTTATTGTGTGGGAATCATGGAGATTTCTTGATCAGTCAAAACAGAAATGGGGGGAAGTCGATCAGCTTGAGACTGCCAGTGGGAATGAGGGGCATTACCAGGAATCGGGTTAGGGTCAGAGAAGTCAGAGTGGGAATCCAGTTGGAGTGGGTGTTGGGTTAGGATCACCAGTGGGTGTTGGGTTGGGGTCTTGGGGACACTATCAAGCGTCGGGTTAGGGTCACAGAAGTCAAAGTGAGAATCTAGTCAGAGTCTCCAGTGGGAGTTGGGTCAGAGTCTCCAGTGGGAGTTGGGTCAGGGTCTCCAGTAGGAGTTGGGTCAGGGTCTCCAGTAGGAGTTGGGTCAGGGTCTCCAGTGGGAGTTGGGTCAGAGTCTCCAGTGGGAGTTGGGTCAGGGTCTCCAGTAGGAGTTGGGTCAGGGTCTCCAGTGGGAGTTGGGTCAAGGTCAGTCCGAGGCTGGCAGTGGAAGTTGGACGAGAGCCAAAGATGTAGGAGTGCTAAGACTTTTAAGTTTGTGTTGTGAAATCGCAGATGGGCTGTTTTTGTTTAAAAGAAAAGGCAAAATCCCAAGTCTCAAAAGCACAATCAGCTGGGTTGAAAGTACCATAACAAAGGCTGAGGAAATTAGTCTAGTTATGCTGCACATTTCCAACACATGTGTTATACATTTGCTCATACACACATTAACTTTTATTTTTTGGTTACTGATCTTGCTCGGTGCAGAGCATGGAACCAATTATGTCATTAGGCTTATTTAACACACTGGTACCATTAGACAACAGAAAAATCTCACAATTGCGCCAATACAATTCCTGTGTGTTGCTCTTAATTAATGTTCCTCCAAGGTGCCGCTCCAATATTTCTGCCCCCCCCCCACTCCATGATGTGCTGTAAAAGGATTGAGTGCCTGCCCCCTTAATTTAAGTGACCCCACCCCTGGGGTCAATGCCAGGGCAAACTGGCAGCCAAGGTCTGATTCGCTGCACTTCCTCACAGCGGAGCTGGGCTCAAGGAATTGCAGGGCCTACGAGGGAGTGTGCAAGCAGGCTGTTAAGATGCTCACTGGCTTCTGATGAAAGTGGAGCTCGAGTGGGTTATAAAAGTTCATTGAGATTATGGGAGTCAGTTGCAGCTGCTAACATTGGGTTACAGCTAAGCACTGCTATGGTCACATGTTACATTATTATATAGTATATACTACGAGACCATTCTGACATCATCTCAGGGCGCTTTCTGAGGATAGCAAGGACAGTATTTCCCAGTAATTTGAACATGATACAGTCCATTGAAAATATTCAATGAAAGAGTCCAACAGAAAGAGTGAATGCTGCAGACAAACACAGTGGCTATATGCAGGATATATCCTTTGTAATAATGGATTGAATATTGGAGTCACTGGATGAATCCAATGTCCATACTCATATCAGCTTGTGAAATGGCTCCCTTGATACCATTAGGGATCATAGAATCATAGAGATTTACGGCACAGAAGGAGGCCATTCGGCCCATTGTGTCTGTGCTGGCTGTAAAAGAGCTCTCCAGCCTAATCCCACTTTCCAGCTCTTGGTCCGTAGCCCTGTAGGTTACAGCACTTCAAGTGCATATCCAAGTACTTTTTAAATGTGATGAGGGTTTCTGTCTCTACCACCCTTTCAGGCAGTGAGTTCCAGACCCCCACCACCCTCTGGGTGAAAAAAGTTCTCCTCAACTCCCCTCTAATCCTTCCACCAATTACTTTAAATCTATGCCCCCTGGTTATTGACCTCTCTGCTAAGGGAAATTGGTCCTTCCTCTCCACTCTATCTAGGCCCCAAATAATTTTACACACCTCAATCAAGTCTCCCCTCAGCCTCCTCTGTTCCAAAGAAAACAAACCCAACCTATCCAATCTTTTCTCATCGCTAAAATAAAATTTCAGAAGCTGACCATTAAACCCCACCACATACAGGTAGCATGGTAGGATGAGTGATGTAGCTTAAATAGTAATGCCTCATTCTTCCCAGTCCAGTAAAAACCTTCAACCCCGATCTGCTCCGAACATCCTTTCTTGAAAGCAGGAAAATGCAGAGCCTTTTAAATCCTGAGCTTTACGTCACAAACCATTAGTCAGCCAGCTGGTTTAATTTCTGATCATGAGAAATGCAAATCATGGCAATTACTTTCAAACTAATCTTGCATGAGATGTGACCTCTCCTGCCACCCCCCCCCCCCCCCCGGTTACTGTACAGCAGAGTTACTGTGTTTAATTTACAAAAGCACTTCACATCCACATGTAAATTCAAATGAATCCAGTATCCATTTTGTTAACTCACCCTCCAGCCTCTCAAACTCAAGAGTTGGCTCAGAGCCCTGGGCAGAAAATGATGACATGGGGGTTAAACACCATAATCCACGTGGCTTTCAATTAAAAAATAACTGGTATAAACACTAGTTTTTTATTTTGCTTTTTCATTTTCATTGCTGCTTCTTTAGCCCATCTCAGTCTGTGAGCAACTAGTATTTTTGCAAGGGGAGGGTGAGGGGGTGGAGTGGACCTGCTCTACAGAAGGGCATGAGTAACTGAGTGAAGCGACAGCCATTAAACTTTGAGCTTCTGAGATCACCAGAGAGGTCAATAACCAGGGGGCATATGTCCGACGGGGTCAGGGGGGCCTACCTGCGGCCGGGGCAGCGCTAATTGAAGGCGAGGAGCCGGGCGGCCATTTTTGTTGCTGGCCACCTGCCAGCACCTGCCCCCGTTGCCGTCCTCGGTCTCCTGACCAGCCACCCCTGCTCGAGTGATTACTGCTGTATCTCAATCATATTTTAGAACTGTTGGTTAGCAGAGCTTCCTTCCTGGAGGGAACATCATTAATGATGAGCATTGATAGGTTTTTGTTAGGTAAGGCTATCAAGGGATATGGAGTAACAGTAGGTAAATGGAGTTGTGATGCAGATCAGCCATGATCTAATTGAATGATGGCGCATGCTCGAGGGGCTAAATGGTCTAACTCCTGTTCCTATGTTTCTACCTTCGCCAATGCAGCAGTAGAGGTGCCACAATTGGCCTCAGTGCACCTGTGCTAAAGAGAGGAACATTATTAGGGTTTGTGCTCCTGATCTCTGTCCAATGATCCCTGTTAGAAGTGATTGTGGGCATTGGGTGCAGACAGGGTTGGGCTCAGCTCTGACACCCCCATGATCGATTAGCCTATGGTTCAAAGTCAAGACTCGCACGTGAAAAATGGCCATTTGAGTGAGGCGCCAGAAGGAAGGCAGAACCTATGGAGCTGTACCTCAGAAAGGAGTCAACAACCTCAGGGAAAGGGAAAACATTGGGAAAAGAGGGAAAAACAGCCTTAGTAATGGAGCTGTGGAAATGTGGCATCTAAAACCAGAAATATTGACATTTTCCCAGTATGTAGGAAGTTTTTATCAGTGCATATATATTTATTAATTTTGACTTTGAATGTGGTTGGCAGCTTGGTGACACAGTGAGTTGGTATCTGCTGAGGGATTGGAGACAGATTAACATGTGCAATCCAGACAAGATGGCGGGGGGTGGGGGTGAAAGTTAGATAGAGGGGGAGATATTGAGACATTTCTCCTAAGGGAAAAGCAAAGGGAAAGTCAGTCGAGGTGATGCTTATGTCCTTCCTTGCATCCATTTACCCAGAACTGTTAGCAGAACCCCGAGTATAAATTGCCAGCTCCCCTCCCCTCTCTTTCGGGAATGGTTTGGATCTTGAGAAAGGCACAAACTGGTTGGGTTTTGTCAAAGTACTTGCTTCTGCAGAGGCAAGGCAAGACTCCAGTTCCTCTTCTGATCCAACACACCCCATTGGTAGGGCAATCGTTCTTTGTATATCCAAGAAATTTATTAGGGCAGGAATAGGTCACTTGGTTTAACAAGCCTGTTCCCTTTGAGGTTGATCGCAACCCCACTTGTTTGCCTTTGACATGAATCAGTCATTCATGAAAGAAAGACTTATGAAATAATACTGAGCGGCCTGCGTGTGACGCTGTTCAGGGAGAGTATAAATACTCGGGCACGGGCCCAGCTTGCGCAGGACATTCTTAACAGGAACTAGTGAAGGACACAACTAGACCTCCATGTTGCAAAACAGTTGATTAAAGCTTTGTTTAACGCTTAGACCAAGTGCCTAGTAGTTTTCTTACGTCAGCCTTCGCATCCTATCCCCCACATCTATTTTCACTCAAGCAATGCATCTAGTTGTCTCGTGAACCCATTCATATTGTCCCCTTTAATGTTTCTCCCTGGTCGCTTATTTCACAGTTCCATTCCTCATTGTGTAAAAGTATTCCATCTGACTTCCTTTCTTACTTTTAACTTCTTTATTTTAAATTTTCGCTCCCTGGTATTTAAACCAGGCGGCCACGTGCATTGCTACAGCTTTAGTTTAGAGATCTCGCATAGTCCCAAATAGATCTTATTCTCCAGGTTCCCCTGCAGCATCTATTCATTCCCCAGCTCCGATGACCAGCTGTCTATCAAGGGCACTTTCAAACCCCCAGTCAATAGCTGAGTGTGCCCTGGGTTAATTCATCCCTCAACTGTTTGACTTTCTACTTTTTCTAGCAAGTTCCTCATCACCGTTCAATGGCTCCTCCACCCAACCTGCCTTAAATTGGGGTATCATCGCTAGCATTAGGAGGGGACTGATCACAGAGGAGTGACCCAGCAGGTTACCAAGCAATCAGAGCACTTCCCATTGCTGAAATTCACTGGTAGAAAGCCCAGAACTGTGGCACGGGGAGCAAAAGCCAAATCAGGAAAACCCAAACATGATTCAAACCTTTGTGATCCTGATTAACTTATAATAAAACTGCACACCTCACATCCCTGCTGAGACATTGTTGTTGGAACAGAACACTGTACACCACATTAAGCATCCACCCGAGCACTCTGAGCAATTCATCACACCTACAACGATGGAGCCAGTGTCCTACTGGGATATAAAATTGACAAGTATTAAGTGGTCTGTGTCGTAAGTTACCATGTGGTATCTCCCAAAGGTGGCTCTCAAATAAAGCTATTTTTAACTCTGTGTGCTTCTAATAACCTCCACTCTCACTAATTTGTGGAAACTTTGAGTTTAAAGGAACGGTCTTGGTCTTAAAATGGGATTTCTTTCTCAGTTTGCCTTCTTAAAAGTATTTTATCTTAAAAAGATCTCTAGTGGAAGGCATTCTACTGAATCACCTGGGCAATTTTTTAACCAGAAGTCATTGAAGATTGGTAATCTCATCCAGCTGCAAGTTCATTTAAGGACTCTCCACAGGAACCTGCTCAGAAATGATGTGTGCCAAAGAGGACAGGAGAGGCTTTACCTGACACCATCAGTAACCTCTGTGTGCTAAAAGTCTAAATAGTACGGTGCCAGTACCCTGTATAGAAGGTTTAAAAAAATACTCTTGGAATCATTGCAGTCCAAATCTCTGACAACCACTGGATGGCCTACTCCATATTCTCTATAACACCAAGACTACAGCAACACCACAAGAGTTGCTACAGATGTACCTCAACATTCTGTATCAACCCAAAAAGCTCTGCACAAAATGTCAGCAGGGAATACTTCCCCTGTTAAACTCTCTCCTAGACAGTGTTGTGACCTCAAACTCTGTTCTCTGCATACAGAGTTAATGATAAACATGGCTGCTGCAGACTATATTAGGTTGTCAGATATCTGTAACTTGCTCTGTGGTAGCCTAGTAAAGAGTTTGCCTTTATATAGCACCTACCACATCCTCAGGATATCCAAAAGTGCTTCACAGCCAATGAATTACTTCAGAAGGACAATCATGGTTGTTAAGCAGGAAAACGCAGCCACAACATCCAATCTGCACACAGCAAGGTCCCACAAACAGCAAACGAGAAAAATGACTAGTTGATGTGTTTTGACGGTGTTGGTTGCGGGATGAAGATTAGCCAGGGTACTGGGAGGACTCCCCGCTCGTCTTCAAATACAGTCATTTTTTTGTTCAGCTGAACGGGCAAACAGAGCTTTGGTTTAACAGCTCATCAAAAAAATGGCACCTCCAACAGTGCACACTCCTACCGCACTGCACTAAGATGTCAGCCAAGGTTATGCGCTCAAGACTCTAGAGTGGGGTTTGAATCCACAACCTTCTGATTCCGAAATAGAAACATAGGAATAGGAGTAGGCTATTCAGACCCTCGAGCCTGTTCCACAATTTAATTAGATCATGGCTGATCTGTACCTCACCTACACTTACATGCCTTTGTTCCATATCCCTTGATACCCTTACCGAACAAAAATATATCGATCTCAGTCTTAAAACTGTCAATTGACCCAGCATCCGTTGCCTCTTGGGGGAGCAAGCACCAGATTTCCACTACCCTTTGTGTGAAAAAGTGCTTCCTGAGTTCACCCCTATATGGAGCTAGCTTTAATTTTAAGATTGTACCTTCTTATTCTGGATTCCCCCTACCAGAGGAAATAGTTTCTCTGTATCCAACCTATCGAACACCTTAATCATTTTAAATACCTTGATTAGCTCACCCCTCAACCTTCTAAACTCAAAGGAATACAAACCACGTTTATGCAACTTGTCCTCCTAATTTAAGCCTTTAAGTCCTGGCATCATTCTGGTGAATCCGTGGTGTACCTCCTCCAAGGCCAATATATCTTTTCTGAAGTTCAGTGCCCAAAGCTGAACGCAGTACTCCAGATGGAGTCTGACGAATGCTCTGTACAACTGAAGCATCACTTCCTCACTTTTGAATTCCAATCCACTTGAGATAAAGGCCAAACATTCCATTAGCCTTTTTGATTACTTTTTGTACATGTGCACTAGCTTTTAGTGACTTGTGTACATGGATACCTAAATCTCTTTGCTCCTCCACCCATCCTAGTCTCTCACCTCAAAAGACATATTCTGATTTGTTTTACTCAGATCCAAAGACCTCACACTACCCCACATTGAACTCCATCTGCCATAGTTTTTTCCCCACTCACTTAGTCTGCCTTTGTACTTTGTAGCGTCCTCCGCCCATCCACACAACTTACTGTGCCTCCTAACTTAGTGTCATCCACAAACTTGGATATACAACTCTCCATTCCTTCATTCAAGTCACTAATATCTATGGTGAAAAGCTGAGGCTCCAGTACAGATCCTTGGGGAACACCACTTGTCACATGCCACCAATCAGAGAATTAACCCCATATCTGTACTGTTAGTCTCCTACTTCCCGACAAATTACCAACTTATATCACAAGGTTACATCAAATTCCATGTGCTCTCATTTTGGATTCCCCCTACCAGAGGAAATAGTTTCTCTGTATCCAACCTATCGAACACCTTAATCATTTTAAATACCTTAAAGAGATTTAGGTATCCATGTACACAAGTCACTAAAAGCTAGTGCGCATGTATAAAAAGT
Source organism: Somniosus microcephalus (assembly GCF_052327205.1). Classification (NCBI taxonomy): domain Eukaryota; kingdom Metazoa; phylum Chordata; class Chondrichthyes; order Squaliformes; family Somniosidae; genus Somniosus; species Somniosus microcephalus. The sequence continues at coordinate 12,853,658 of NC_141010.1, forward strand.
AATCAAAAAGGCTAATGAAATGTTTGGCCTTTATCTCAAGTGGAGTGGAATTCAAAAGTGAGGAAGTGATGCTTCAGTTGTACAGAGCATTGGTCAGACCCCATCTGGAGTACTGCGTTCAGCTTTGGGCACTGAACTTCAGAAAAGATATATTGGCCTTGGAGGAGGTACACCACGGATTCACCAGAATGATGCCAGGACTTAAAGGCTTAAATTAGGAGGACAAGTTGCATAAACGTGCCCTCATTTTTGCTAATAAACTCTGGTGCAGAACTTTATCAAATGCCTTCTAGGAGTCCATATAGACAACATCCATAGGCATTCCCCTATTCACCAGACTAGTGACCTCCTCAAAAGTTCAACTAGATCAGTCAGACATGACCTACCCTTCACAAATCCATGCCGACTCTCTTTGATCAGCCGATATCTGTCCTGGTGCTCAGTCACTCTGTCTCAGATGATAAATTTCAGTAACTTCCCCACAATTGATGTTAAACTGGCAGGTCTCTAGTTACCTAGGGGGTGATTTTATCAATGGGGACGTGATGGAGGCGGGACTGCTGCTTGTCGGGTCTTAGTCCCGCCTCCATCGACGTCTGGCCAACCCACGCTATTTTCCCTTGATTGACCTTAGCGGGCTTAGCAGGCCAATTAAGGGAAAGCCGGTGACAGAGAACGTCAGCGTATGACGTTTCATCTGTCAAGATTTTTTGACAGATGAATTGTCATCATTTGACAGCTCTGTGAAGCTGACAATATGTCTTCTAAGTTGAGTCCTTTACTGAAGACTCACTTAGAAAGCTTTCTTGAGCAGAAAGCAGAAGGCTGATGCATTTATGAATGCAGCGGCCATTCTGCTTTCTCTGCCGGTGAGATGAGGCAGCTCTGCAGCCTAAAGGGATGAAGCCTGGAGGAAGAAGCAAAGGTAAGTAATCTTATTAAAACACTCTACACTCACCTCACACACTTACCTCTCCACACTTGCACTCATCACTCACCTGCACAGTGCACTTTTTGGCCCCTTCGACCCCTGCCTCGCCTCGCTGACCCTGGCAAGGTTCGGAGCCGTCGGGAAGCCCACACTTTAGGGCTCAAAATAGGAATTAGCCAAAAAACTGCCTGTTAACAGGCAGCTAATTGGCACTAATCCCCTTGCCGCCTCAAGGAGACGGGACCCGGTGCGGGTTGGGTACCCGCCTCCTTGGAAGATGGCGCGGAGGCGGATTGGGGGCGGGATGGGTACCTGCTCCCAGATTCTGCCATTTTCCCGGCAGACCCGCCTCCCCAGGGCTGGCAAAATCACCCGGCCACCCCCTAGTTTCTCTCTCCCTCCTTTCTTACATAATGGAGTAATATTTTCAATTATCCAATCCAAAGGCACAATTCCTGAATTTAGAGAGCTTTGGAGAATTATGACTAACACATCTGCAATTTCCTCACCTACTTATTTTAATACCCTTGGGTGGAAACCATCAGGTCCTGGAGACTTGTTTAGCTTAAGTCCCATTATTTTATCGCTTACCATTTTCTAAACTTATGTTAAATCTCCTAAGTTCCTCCCTTTGACGTAGTTTTATATTCCATTGGACCACTGGTAATTAGTCCTCTTCCTCCACAGTGAAAGCAGACACAAAATATTCATTTAACAAGACTGCCTTTTTCTTATTATCCATTATGGTCTAGCTTGCATCCATCTTTAATGGGCCCACATTGCCCTTTACCACCCTCTTTCTCTTAATATATTTATAAACGCTTTTGTTGTTAGCTTTTGATATCCCTTGCACATTTTTCATATTCCTGTTTTGCATCTCTTAAAACTTTCTTTGTATTCTTTTGTTGCATTTTATAGCCCTCCGAGTCTGCTGGATTTCCACTTTTCCTTGCATTTATGTAAGCCTTTTCTTTGTCACAGCTTGATTCTGTATTTTACATTATTTATCGACCTAACTACACAAGTGGAGCCTTTGCCTTGTACTGGTTTTTGTACTGTACCGAATACTACTTTGAATACTTCCCACAGTTTGTCCTAAGGTTTATCCATTAACAGTTCAGCCTGGTTTATTGCGGTCAATTTATTTCACATCCCTTCAATTTTTGTCTTATTTAAATCTAAAGCCATGGATTGTCACGCTCCCTTCTCCCTTTGAAATCCAATATCAAATTCAATCATATTATGGTCACTATTTGCAAGATGCTCCCTTACCGTCGGGTTGTTAACTCATTCTGGTTTATTACTCATCGCTAAATCCAGTATGGCCTGTTCCCCTGTTAGTTCTGTACTTCCTTTAATTACCTCCAATTAAATATTGGGAAGACCCGAAGCAATTGTCTTAAGTTCCCTCAACAAAGTCCGTTCCACAGCCAGCGACGTCATCCTTCTCCCTGGCCACCACCTGCGGCTGAACTAGACTGTTCGCAACCTTGGGATCCTATTTGACCCTGAGCTGAGCTTCCAACCACAAATCCTCCCTATCACCAAGAGTGCCTACTTCCACCTCCGTCACATCGCCTATCTCCACCTCTGCCTCAGCTCATCTGCTCCTGAAACCCTCATCCATGTCTTTGTTACCTCCAGACTCGAATATACCAATGCTCTCTTGGCCAGCCTCCCACTTTGCACTCTGACATGAATCAGTCATTCATGAAAGAAAGACTTATGAAATAATACTGAGCGGCCTACGGGTGGCGCTGTTCAGGGAGAGTATAAATACTCGGGCACGGGCCCAGCTTGCGCTGGACATTCTTAACAGGAACTAGTGAAGGACACAACTAGACCTCCATGTTGTAAAACAGTTGATTAAAGCTTTGTTTAATGCTTAGACCAAGTGCCTAGTAGTTATCTTACGTCACACTCTCCGTAAACTTGAGCTCATCCAAAACTCTGCTGCCCGTATCCTAACTCGCACCAAGTCCCTTTCACCCATCACCCCTGCGCTCGCTGACCTACATTGGTTCCCAGTCCTGCGATGCCTCAATTTTAAAATTCTCATCCTTGTTTTCAAATCCCTCCATCTCTGATTCTTTTTTCCAATTCTTTCAATGTTTCCAGGAACCAGTAGAGTCAAATTCATGAAAGCATTATGCCCGTCACAGTGTTTCTGGCTGCACGTTGTTCTTATGACACGCAAACTCAAAAAAAACCATAATCATCAGAAACTTCAGTCTTACTCAACAATCAAAAGATGGCTCTTCAATCGCCATGGCTACAAGCCCCTCTGTTGAGTGAACTGTACTATTGAAACAGAACAAGCCCCCTCTGCATACCATGGTGAGCAGTAAAGAGCCTGATAGCCTTACATATCTATGCTAGCTCATTGGTTTTGATTACCAATGGGTTAGCATAGCAGTGCAAACTATAGGTTAGGCCACACTGCATTTCACAAAGAACAGGTCATCGGGGCTCCAATTTTCAGAATCAGTTACAAAGATTAGAATGATCTGAGGGTCATGTTTGGGATGGTCTTTTACTCACAACTCTCTACTTCTTTAATAACATGTAATGAATCAGTATTCATTCCCTGATTCCAGGTGGACCCAAGCTTAAAGGAAGCATGGGTCAGAGAATGGGTGCTATAACGTTACGGCCCTTTATCTGACCTGCGCTCCCTTCCAGCACAGCTTCCTGCTAGCAGCACAGGTTTGGGCTCCTTACTCTAATGTTTGAACAAATATCATAGCATCAGCTGCACAGTGGCACCATTTTGAGGGCCCATTAGTCAGTTCACCAGGCTTACAGGAGGATATTGCAGCTCTTTATTATGTAGTCTTCACACAGAGAAGGTTATTATAATCTGTAGTACATTACAGGCTCACTCACTGAACAGTATGTATATTGTATAGTAACGCTTAGTTTTAATTTATATTGAAAGAAATACCCATGGGTTAAAGAGTAATGAAATCCAACATTGAGTAAAGTGAAAAGTCCTTGCAAACACATCAGTGCCTCCACGTTGCCAGCTCAAATGTTGTCAATTAGCAATATATTAGTGTCATATAAATCAATGCCCCAGAGCTTCCAGGGACAGAATTGTTGTATCCTCACGGGATTTGTTTAATTATCTTTTTACAATTGGTGGCCAAGTAAAAAACAGCAGATTCAAACAGAATCATCTCTATGAAAGGTCTGTAATATCCAGATTACTCTGCTCCTGCATCCATCATCACTCCCGAGTGATTCACTGAGCGGTGATGGGCTCCGCGATATGTACTTGGTAGCTTATTTAGTTTGGTTGAGGAGAAGTTTATGAGGTGAGAACATAAGCAATTTTAAGAGCTTGGAAAAGGCCATTGAAAACAGTAAGCTGTCTCTTTCAGATTGCTGTCCCCTACTGACTTCCTTGGTACCAAAGTGTCAGCCCTGGCTCAGTGGCAGCACACTTGCCTCTGAGTTCGAGAGTTCTGGGTTCATAGTCCCACTCTAGCGACTCCAGCACAAAAATCTAGGCTGACCCTCCAGTGGGAGGTGCTGTCTTTTGGATGAGATGTTAAACCGAGGCCCTGTCTGCTCTCTCAGGTGGATGTAAAAGATCCCATGGCCACTATTTTGAAGGGGAGTTATCCCTGGTGTCCTGGCCAATGTATACCCTCAATCAACATCACAAAAAAACAGATTATCTGGTCATTATCACATTGCTGTTTGTGGGACCTCTCTGTGTGCAAATTGGCTGCTGTGTTTCCTACTACACTTCAAAAGTACTTAATTGGCTGTAAAGCACTTTGGGATGTCCCAAGGTAATGGAAGGTGCTATATAAATGCAAGACTTTCTTTTTCATTATTGAAAAACAGTAAGCTGTCTTTTTTTGATTGTTGCCCCCTGCCGACCTCTCAATTCCTTCTCTCTCTGGAAATACATCTAGCTGCTTCTCAAACTCTTTGAGGGTGATGTTAATGGCTTTTCCTGGTTATTATGCCACAAGACTATTATATTTGCGTAAAAAAAAGTTCCAAACAATTTTTATTATTACTAACTGTCGCATAATTAGCATCTCTTGGTATTTGAGCCTTTCTGTCCATTTGGAACATTTCAATCAGGCCACCTCAATGTCTCCTCTTTTCTAAAGAAACAAAACTCAACTTCCTTAAGTTTTCCTCATCACTTGGATTCCCGAGACCGGCAACCATTTTGGTTGCTCATCTTGTACACTCTCAAAAGCATATTCTTCCTGTGATCAGGTAACCAACCTCTACACAATAGTTAAGGTGGAGTTTAACCAGTGGATTATAAAACAATACAATCCTTCTGCTAATGAAGCCCAGCTCCTTGATTCTGTTACAATTTTCAGATTTTTGCTGCCGATATTCACTTGGATTCAGCATCAACGGTCACCCCCATAAATGGCCTGTGCATCCCCTATGATCTGGAGTACACCTGTTCCTGCCCAATATCTGAAAGAACAACAGCATGATACAGAGATCCCAACAGAGAGCTCTGACTTCCTAGATCGGTTATGGAACTACAATACCTGCCATCATATGCGTTCTCCTCCCCTAGCGGAAGATTGACTGAAATAGCACTTTACTGAAATAGCCTCAAACCACAAAATACATGAACAGTAGACAATTTTCACAAGAGTACAATTTCCCTACACTCCTTGGTTGTGAAAAATACAATAAAGATGCAACTTACTAACTCACCTTCTCTAGCTAAGCCTCTGAAGCTAATCTGGTCCTGAATTTTAATACATAGGCGCCTTCATGCTGCTGTGGCTGCTGCTGTCAAGAACATAGAAAATTTTCTGTTTGAGAGAGAGAGAAAGATAGAGAACATATGTGCGTAGAAGTAAAAGTAAAAATAAATATGGGCTGGCATTTGTGCATTCTTCATTGCTCAAAGCTAAGAACTATCCTGGATAGGAGCTGCTCTTAGTCCCCAATGAATGACCTGCGTGTAAGTATATAGATGTATTTGCTTTCTTGCAATCACATTCTTAGAACTAGAGGGGAAGTCCCATATGGTACAAGTCCAACAATACTCTACCCTTGGGTGTCTCAAGGAATGATTCTCTCATATTAGCTTGAAATGTTTTATATTGTACATAAAAATCCCACCTCTGTACAACCAATTAACACTTGCAAACACAATTGTGAGCCTAAATATGATTTCAGTCTGCTGTTGAGAAAATTGGTGTAGAAATATTAGTGGTTAAAAAATCTAGCTCAGGTAACACAGGCAAAATCTAATTTACTACAGCTCCTATATTCATTATTTTACAGTTAGTGTGATATGATCCTGGATCCAACCACTAATTGTAAGATAGAGCCATAACAAAAAGAGTGTCAGTTTGGCTCAGTTGGTAGTACTCTTGCCTCTGAGTCAGGAGATTGCAAGTTCACACCCCACTTCAGGGTATAAGCACCTGAATTAAGCTGATACCACAGTGCAATAGAGAAGGAGTGCAGTACTGCTGTGTGATATTAAACTGTGGCCTTCTGTGCCTATTCAGTTGAACATTAAAGATCCCATGTTATTGAAAAGTAGTGAGTTTGCCTCAAGTCCTGGCCAAAATTCATCCCTCAACAACAGGAGAAGAACTCTTCAAGTAAATTCATCTCATTGGCTTTTTATGTGATCTTGCTGTGTGCAAAACCGTCTGCTGTACTTGCCTCCATACCATTCATCGACTGTGAAGCATCTCAGAACGTCCTGAGTATGTGGTAAATGTAAGGTCTTGCGAGTGTGGAAATTAGTTAAAAACAAAACTCTACAATATTTTTTGAATCCAAAAAAGGAAATCCCAGAGTACAGCAAGTTGTTAGAGAATCAAATGGAATAGCCATCCCCACTCTCCCCCAACCATAGTCACAGTCTCTCGGCTGGGCTACTGGAGAAGATGCAGAGGTGCTGACCCATTCCAGCAGCTAATTGCAGGGTGATATGAAGTGCAGGGCTGCCATTAATTGACCCTGCTCTGGATTCAAGGAAGGACTCCCAGCCCTGGAGAGGCGGGCAAGGAGGCGGGGCTGCCGAGGAAATGGCAGAATCTGGGGGCGGGTACCCATCCCGCCCACAACCCGCCTCCGTGCCATCTTTCCAGGAGGCGGGTACCCAACCCGCGGCCGCCTCCCCGAGGCGGGAAGGGGATTAGTGCCAATTAACTGCCCGTTAACAGGCAGTTTTTTTGAGAATCCCTATTTTCAGCCCTTAAGTGTGGGCTTCCCGACGGCTCCGAACCACACCAGGGTCAGCGAGGAGGGCCGTCAGTCTGTGGGGGTCGGAGGGGCCGAGATGTCCAGTGTGCAGGTGAGTGATGAGTGCAAGTGTGGAGAGGTGAGTGTAAAGTGTTTTTAATAAGTTTTACTTACCTTTACTTCTTCCTGCAGGCTTCATCCCTTCAGGTCTCGGGAGTCCCTCATCTCACCGGCACAGAAAGCAGAATGGCCGCTGAACTGTCAAAAGCTGCAGCCTTCTGCTTTCTGCTCAGGGGAGATCTCTAACTGAGCCTGAGTGGAAGGACTCAACTTAGAGGACAGATTGTCAGTGTTTGACAGCTTCACAGAGCCGTCAAACGATGACATTTCATCTGTCAAAAGCTCTTGACAGATGAAACGTCACTCGCTGACGTCACCAGCAACCGGCTTTCCCTTAATTGGCCTGCTAAGCTCGCTGGGCGGGCTTAACAAGGTCAATCAAGGGAAAATAGCGTGGGTTGGCCACAAGTCGATGGAGGCGGGACTAAAACTTGACAAGTGGGAGTCCCGCCTCCAAAAGCTCCCCATTGAGAAAATCCAGCCCATTGTGTCAAGGCTGTGCTATATTGTACGGCAACACCTCAATTAAAAAATTCTCATCCTTGTTTTCAAATCCCTCCACGGCCTCGCCACTCCCTATCTCTGTAACCCCCTCCAGACCTGCAACCCTCCAAGATCTCTGCGCTGCTCCAATTCTGGCTTCTTGTGCATCTCCGGTTTTAATCGCTCCACCGTTGGCGGCCGAGCTTTCAGCTGCCTGGGCCCTAAGCTCTGGAATTCCCTCCCTAAACCTCTCCGCCTCTCTACCCCTTCTCTCCTCCTTTAAAATGCTTCTTAAAACCTACCTCTTTGACCAAGCTTTTTGGTCATCTGTCTGAATATCTCCTTATATGGCTCGGTGCCAAATTGTGTTCGATAATCACTCCTGTGGAATGACTTAGAACGTTTTAGTACGTTAAAGGCACTATATAAACGTAAGTTGTCGTTGCACATACCCTGCGTGTGACGGAGGGCTGTGAGAGTAATCTGCTGACCTTGAAAGACAGGGACACCTTACAAGGCAGGAAAAAAAAAAGAGTACAATCAATATTTGTTGTGTTATGAATAATTTAAAATTCAGCGGAGAACAGGGGCTGAGAGCGATAAAGGCATCCTAGCTACTGGCAAGCAATCAGCAGCAGTGCCTCCAATCAAAGTGGGAGTCGTTGAAGGAAGCACACAGGAGGGAGCAACTTCCTGCTGCAAATCCCAATTCTCGACACCCTTTTCAGTCAGCTGATAAGATTCTCGGAAGAAACGGGAGAGCCTGGGTGTTTCTCCCACATTCCCGAGAGCCACTTTGTGGAACTATCCCACTGACTTGCAGGCGAGTCTGATGGGAGCGGAGGCGACTGGGAGTGAGAAAGGCTGGGAAGCAGAAGAGAAACAAAGGCAACAAAATTAGAGAGAGAGAGAGAGAAACGGAAACAAGCAATGTTCTAAATTTTAAATTATAATCTTGCTTTTTTTCCTCCCCCTGTACCCACTCAAGTGAAAAAAATTGTTCTGTTGAAAGTGCATTTTCCAGGTGCTATGCCCTTGTGGGAAAACAGAAAAAACAACAATCTTCAAAAGGGTACAGGGGGCAGGGTCTGATCCGATAAATTACAGGAACACTGCCAATGTGCAACCACAATTTGCATTTTTATAGCAGCTTTAAACGTAGAAAAACATCCCAGGGCACTTCACAGGGCGTGAGAAAAATGTAGGGATCAATTCTCAGAATTATGGTTAAAACAGTTTTGATAATACGGCAACTCACAGTGCGTAATGCAAAAAAATAGCCCCGGTTACAATCTCACTGGGTTGCGAGAGTCTGGAACTTGTGCCGATTAATGCCGAGGGGCAAAGGTTTCTGTTCTCTAAGCTGCTGATGTCACCCACTGAGGATTAACATCAGACAACAAGAAACGTTAAAAGTCAATTTTCTTATTCGTAATGGCTCCTCTGCCAGCCAACATGGCCACCAGGAAGTCTTACTGGCTCTGCTGTCCCGACCCCTGTAGACATTAAAGTGCGATGTATTCTCTCACACATACTGGTTTGGTGCCTCCCAGATCCCTCTAAAAAAATTGAAATGAGCTCAGATTGTATTGTCAATCCGAGCTGTATTGAGAACATAAGAAATAAGAAATAGGAGCAGGAATAGGCTACTTGGCCCCTCAAGCCTGCTCCGCCAGTCAATAAGATCATGGCTGATCTTGGGCTCAAAGCCACTTCCTAGCCCGCTCCCCATAACCCTTCACTTCCTTATCTTGCAAAAATTTGTCTATCTCCACCTTAAATGTATTTAATGGCCTCCACGGCTCTCTGGGGCAGAGAATTCCACAAATTTACGACCCTCTTAGAGAAGAAGTTCCTCCTCATCTCAGTTCTAAAAGGGCGACCCTTTATTCTGAGACTGTGCCCCCTAGTTCTAGATTTCTAGATTTCCCCACGTGGGGAAACATCCTCTCTGCATCTACCCTGTCAAGTCCCCTCAGTATCTTATATGTTTCGATAAGATCACCTCTCATTCTTCTAAATTCCCATAAGTATAGGCCCAACCTGCTCAACCTTTCCTCATAAGTCAACCCCTCATCTCAGGCCCTGTGGGTAGCGGAGCGGGCCCAGGGGCCATGTAGCCTGATCCTGCTCCTATTTCGTGTGTCTAATTCTGTTAGATTCAGGAGATGGTTCTGTGATAGTAGATTGGCGGTTAGGATCAGATCAGCCATGATCTTATTGAATGGTGGAGCAGGCTCGAGGGGCCGATTGGCCTACTCCTGCTCCTATTTCTTATGTTCTTATGTTCTTATGTTCTAGGAATCAACCGAGTGAATTGTCTCTGAACTGCCTCCAATGCAAGCATATCCTTCCTTAAATAAGGAGACCAAAACTGTACGCAGTACTCAAAGTGTGGTCTCACCAAGGAAGTAATTTTGAAATGTAATCACTGTTGTCATGTATGGGAAATGCAGCAGCCAATTTGCGCACAGCAAGCTCCCACATTAGATGCCGCCGGTGGCTCGGTGACAGCACATTCGCCTCTCAGTCAAATGATCGTGTTTTCAAGCCAGAGACTTCAGCCCATAATCTAGTCTGACACTCCCAGTGCAGTACTGAGGGAGCGCTGCACTGTTGGAGGTGCCGGCTTTCAGATGAGTCATTAAACCGAGGCCCCATCTGCCCTTTTCAGGTGGATGGTAAATAACCCATGGCACTGTTCTAAGAAAAGCAGGGGAATTTCTCCCAGTGTCCTGGCCAACATTCATCCCTCAACTAACATCACTAAAACAGGCTATCTGCTCATTGCCTCGTTGCTGTTTGTGGGAGCTTGCTGTGCACAGATTGGCTGCCGCGTTTCCCATACATTACAACAGTGACTACATTTCAAAAGTACTTCCTTGGTTGTGAAGTGCTTTGGGACCTCCTGAGGTTGTGAAAGGCGCTACATAAAGTGCAAGATCTTTCCTTTCCTTTCCTGAATGATCCATTCACCCAGCTGACAGTTACTACAATAAATCAGCTCTAAGGATTAAATCTCCACTACACCTGCTCTAGAACATGTGACAGAAGGTCTGATGTACGAGAATGGTTCCAGGAATGAGGGACTTCAGTTACGTGGATAGTCTGGAGAAGCTGGGGTTGTTCTCCTTGTAGCAGAGAAGGTTGAGAGGAGATTTGATAGAGGTGTTCAAAATCACGAGGGGTCTGGACAGAGTAGATAGAGAGAAACTGTTCCCATTGGCAGAAGGGTCGAGAACCAGAGGACACAGATTTAAGGTGATTGGCAAAAGAACCAAAAGCGACATGAGGAAAAACTTTTTCATGCAGGAAGTGATTAGGATCTGGAATGCACTGCCTGAAAGGGTGGTGGAGGCAGATTCAATCATGGCTTTCAAAAGGGAGTTGGATAAGTACCTGAAGGAAAAAAATTGCAGGGCTACGAAAAAAGGGCGGGGGAGTGGGACTAGCTGAAGTGCTCTTGCAGAGAGCCGGCATGGGCTCGACAGGCCGAATGGCCTTCTTCCATGCTACAGCCATTCTATGATTCTAAGATGTGGGGTTTGAAGCACAACTTAGGGTCAAACAGGGCACTAAGGTTGGGCACCACTGGGTTCCATCTGAGAGGGGAGCCGGGGAAGGGGACGGAACTGGGGAAAGGGTGTGGAGTTTTGGTGGGAGCCAAATAGGATGGCTTGGGTCTTGCCAATGGTAATACTCTCACCTTTTGAATCAGAAGGGCTATGAAAAAAGGGCGGGGGAGTGGGACTAGCTGAAGTGCTCTTGCAGAGAGCTGGCACGGGCTCGATGGGCCGAATGGCCTCCTTCAATGCTGTAACCATTCCATGATTCTATGGGGGAAAAATTGGGTCGTGCCCCCTTTGGGGCACTAACTTCGCTGGGGCGCTAGTTTTAGCGCCCCGAAAAAATTAGCAGCCCATGTGCCTGAAATTCACCGGTACCACCCCAAGAGGGAGGCGGGTGGAAGCACCCCGCCTCCCTCTTGGGGCGCTGCATGTGAATATCATGGCGCTACGTGCCGCAGTGCCACGCTCTGTGGCACAATGCGCCGCGGTATTGCAGGCCTTCCTTCCCTTATTAAAGGGGAGGGGCCTTGCGCAGCGCGACCTGGGGCCCAGCTGGGCCACCGGGGATTGGAGTTCTGGCAAAAGAGCCTGGCACTCAAGAGAAGTGCCGGGCTCACGGAGCGCAGCCGGCATTCCGCGGGGGGGTGGGTCAGGAGGTCGGGGACGGCAAAGCGGGCAGGTGCTGGCAGGTGGCCAGCAATAAAAATGGCCACCCGGCTCCTCGCCTTTAATTTGCACCGCCCCGGCTGCAGGTAGGCCCCCTTGACCCTATCGGACGTAGCCTCCGGCAGTAAGTCAGGGGGCGCTACCGAAGATCGCGGCCAGGGAGCGAGCGGGGCGCTGCGCGCGGCGATGACATCATCGGCGGCGGCGCAGCATTACAGGGCGCTAATGGTTACCGCCGCCGATAACCTCCCACTGAACTTTGCAGGAGGCATTGGCGGCACCGCGCCCAGGCGCTAGTTTCTTTGCACCCCGTTAGCGCTCTCTTCGGGCGTTAAGGGAAGGCGCAAATCAACCGAATTTGTAGGCCTAAGATTCCACAGAGTTAACACCTGTACAAGACAGCACGGTTCAGTGTTTGCAAGTACGACTTCACTGAACAGATCTACAATCTCTCCCTTTTTTCAGTTTGCTAAGCTGACATGAATGTCTGTGGCTCTAAAAACAGCCCTGTATTACGTCTACTGGACCTGGCATTTCTCAGCAATCTCTCTGTAAACATCCCTCCTGAATGAACCGAAATCATGCATATAATTTCAGCGCCTAATATACTGAAGCGAAGAGCTGTTCAAGAGAGAGCAATCAGGGTCAGGGTTTGGCCGACCTCACCCTACAATCCCACTGACATTTGTTCCGGGAACCTGGTGATTCTAATGTGGCGACGTTTACCCTTCTGTAACCAGAGATAGATTCATTCGCTTCAACAGACTCTACCCTTCCATAATAACTGTTATTTTGAGGCATGCAATGCCCATGTATCACTGCATACTTCATTTGCACAGTGATTGATGTGAATAAGTGACATGATAAGCTGCTCCTATCACTTACCCCTCAGCAAGATGCAACTCGGGCTCAAAACAGGCGAAATTAGGTTGAAGGCTTTCTCCAAACCTACTCCCTCCCAATTCAGCAAAATGTCTGCAGCCGCACTGTGCAGGAAACATATCCCCGTGCGACACGGGATTTTGGCCGGGGTATCCGAGCATGACGAGCAGCTCGGGGCACTTGCTGTTTTTTGCAACATGTGCCTATTCGGGCCTGCCGTAAATGACCTACAGCCTACAGCACAACCGAGAGTGCCTGTTCACAGCAACATGGAGCTCAACGGGCCGCACATTAGGTGAGAATTTATTTTATTTATCCAAACTCCCAAACCACATTATAGTAGGCCATGATTTCCCGTGATGTTTGAATGCCGTCCTTTGAGAGGTCTGTTTGAATTTCAGTGATGTTCAATTTGGATTTCAAGCCTTGCACTCCATTGCGTCGCAGGGACTGCAGTAAAAGGCAGGATGCAACTAATTATGCATCACGTCGTAGACAAAGCCAAATATTTGAATTCTTTGATTGTTTCTCCATGTGAGGGCTTTAGTAAGTCAGAAAGAAAAGAACTTAGGGGAAAAATTCAGTTGCTTGCGCTTCCCGTTAGCACCTTAAGAGGGCGCTAATGGGGCGCAAAGCAACTAGCGCCCGGGCGCGGCGATGTTTGCGCCGCTCGTGAAATTAACTAGACATTTTGCGGCGGCGCTAAACACTACCACCACGATCTCCTGCGCCGGCAGATCATGACGTCAGTCGAGTGCGCAACGCACCGGTAGCGCCCCGGACCGGACATTGAGTGGCGCCCCCTGCCTTATCGCCTGCCGCTAGCAACGACAGGTTGAGGGGAGCGTTTTGCAGTTAGAAAGGGACTGGGGGGGCGCTATTTAAAGGTGACCGCTTCCTGCCTTTTTTTGTTGGTGACATTTTTGCACCACGCATTCTGAGAGAGAGAGAGACTTCTGGAGAGATTCAACGCTGTGTGAAGGAGTTTTGGGTACTGAGCAGCACTTTGCAGGTTCATTTTGATTTGCCCTTCCTTGCTTTGCCAGCACTCTGAGGTAGCGCCTCGCTCCTCGGCCTTTGCGCCTTAAGACAGGTGTGAAGCGCCTGATTTAGTGCTCCAATCACCTCCAGGGGTGACAAAAGCCAAGTTTGCCGTCAGAGGCGATAATTAGCGGCAGGCGCTAAACTTTGCGCACGGCCAATAATGGTGCCCCAAAAGGGGCAATACTGAATTTTTCCCCCCCTGTGTTTATATAGCCTCCTCAATCTGATGAAAAATCAAGCATTTTTGCCTGGTTTTAGCTTGGTATTCAATTCAGGCACAGTGCATCAGGAGTTAAGAAGCAGTTGCGTTCAGAAACCATGGAGAAGCCTAATTGGATGACGACTAGTCGGGTTGGTCTCAAGTTTGGGCAGAGAAAGCAAGCCACACAATTAAAGATTAACTGATTGCCAGACGACTGAACGTGCATACCCAAAGATGGGTCTGCTTTTCATGCCAAAACCCAGGCATAGAATTTTAATCAATGATTAATAAGGCCAATGTTAACCAATTGGTTTCTCGCAAGGACAGGCGTTAACCAATCAAGTTTGAGCACGTGGTCTCTTTAAGGTTGAGTGGTGCAGGCCAGATAGGGGCACCTTCTGAAGACTTGAATACTGTGTTTTGTGAGCTGTGGCTGGAGGAAAAACTCATGAACGTTCTACTCTGTTGGCAGCTTTATCAGAGACCGAGAATTGTGATCCTCATGGAGTCTGGTAGTGAGCGTGCCAACAGACACTGTGCAATCCTGTCCTTCTGTGGAATAGCCTCCCGGCTGTAACCACAATCCTGTCGGACAACTAACCTTTTTTCCCCAGCGGTAGCAGTGAAATTAAGTCTTACCTGGACTTCTCTCCAGTGATGGAGATGCCACCAGAGAATTAGGAAGACCAGGTAGGACATGGGCCCCTTATCTTTAAACCCTACCAGTAAACAACCCATGGAGAGAAATAATATCATGTACCTGCTTGTACTTTGGACTTCCAATACGGCATTGGCTGAGACTTACTGGGCTGGATTTTCATTCAGCAGTCGGGAAGGAGGCGGGACTACAACTTTTGGGTTTTAGTCCCGCCTCCATCGACGTCCGGCCAATCGACGCGATTTTCCCTTGATTGACCTTGTTGACCCCGCCCAGCGGGCTCAGCAGGCCAATTAAAGGCCACCCGGCAACAGGTGACATCACAGACTGAAATTTCATCTGTCAAGCGTTTTTGACAGATGAAATATCAGTGTTTCACAGCTGTTTGAAGCTGTCAAACACTGACAGTCTGATTTCTAACCTGAGTCCTTCTCCGCAGACTCAGTTAGAACTCTCACCGGCAATGAAAGCTGAAGGCTGTCACTTTTGACAGCTCGCAGCCATTCAGCTTTCAGTGCCAGCTGAGTGATGGACTCCCGAAACCAAGAGGAGGAAAGGCTGTTAAGGTAAGTACAGGTAACTTAAACTTCTTTACACACTTTAGACACACCAAACACACTTACCTTTGCACTCATGCACCCATCACTCACCTGAACACCGGCATCGCAACCCCTCCAAGCCGACGGCCCGCCTGCTCTAACCTGGCGTTGTTTGGAGCCGTCGGGAATCCCACACAACACCCCTCAAAATAGGGATTAGGCTAAAAACTGCCTGTTAACTACCTGTTAACAGGCAGTTAATTGGCACTAATCCCTCCCCGCCTCAGGTCGGTGGGTCCCAGTGTGGGGCGGGTATCCGCCTCCTCTGAAACTTACGTAGAGGTGGGTTTTGGGCGGGATGGTGTCGGGACCCCCGAATTCGGGATTTTTGCCCCCGGCACGCCTAAAAGCCCGCCTCACGGCACACTGAAAATCTAGGCCACTGCTTTTGCCTATCATCAAAGGGAACCCCACACTCACTATTTATAAGCAGTGGAACCAAAGGCTAATGGGATGCTGGCCTTTATATTTAGAGGACTAGAGTACAAGAGGGTAGAAGTTATGTTGCAGCTGTACAAAACCCTGGTTAGACCACACCTGGAGTTCTGTGAGCAGCTCTGGGCACCACACCTTAGGAAGGATATATTGGCCTTGGAGGGAGTGCAGCGTAGGTTTACCAGAATGATACCCGGACTTCAGGGTTGTTCGGAGAAGAGATTAAACAAATTAGGGTTCTATTCCCTAGAATTTAGAAGATTAAGGGGTGATTTGATTGAAGTTTTCAAGATATTAAGGGGAACAGATAGGTTAGATAGAGAGAAACTATTTCCGCTGGTTGGGGATTCTAGGACTGGGGGCACAGTCTAAAAATTAGAGCAAGACCTTTCCGGAGTGAAATTGGGAAACACTCTGCACTCAAAGGATGGTAGAAGTTTGGAACTCTCTTCCGCAAACGACAATTGATGCTAGATCAATTGTTAATTGGAGATTGATAGCTTTTTGTTAACTAGAGGTATTAAGGGATATGGACCAAAGGCGGGTATATGGAGCTAGGTCGCAGATCAGTCATGATCTCACTGAATGGCGGAACAGGCTCGAGGGGCTGAATGGCCTACTCCTGTTCCTATGTTCCTGTGGTGAGAGGGTGGTGAGGTAGAATTGAACTATAAAGAGGGAGCAGGCTTTTTGAGCCTAATAAGCTTTTCCTGTTCCTAAACATTCTTAAAATCCTCATACATGAAGAAATCCCATCGAAAAAAAACCCCAAGTCTTCTGGTGTTCTTCATTCTTTGGATATTTCAAATTTCACTGTTGAAATAAGTCTGAGGCATGCGCAGTTTATGCCCTCTGACCTCTGCACTTTGCACCTTGGGTTCTGGCACTTTATAACCAGGAATCCCGGGGAAGGGCAGAGGTCAGTGCTGTGAGTGCACAAAGTTCCATTTCCTGAGCTCAGCTCCTTTTACATGAATTTAAAAAGAGACACAGTGAATGCTCCAGGGTCATCATTGTTCCTTAAGTCAGAAGAGAGATTTTTCAGTACCCAGCTATACATCAGGATACATTTATTTACTGTGCAGTCTGCGCAACAATAAACTGACCAAAATGTCACTAATAACTAAATGGAAGTTGAAGTGTCGGACTACTAGTACAAAGTGACCACTAGTGGCAACTTGTCCTCTGATTAAATTACTTAAGAAAGATATCATGGGTATGGAGGCAACAGGTGCCTATGTTGTTAGGAAGTGTGGGAAGCAAAAGTGGAACAGCAAAGACTGAAAGTAAATAGAAACGTAGAAGATAGGAGCAGGAGTAGGCCATTCGGCCCCTCGAGCCTGCTCCGCCATTCAATGAGATCATGGCTGATCATCCAAATTCAGTACCCTGTCCCTGCTTTCTCCCCATATCCCTTGATCCCTTTAGCCTTAAGAAATATATCCAACTCCTCTTGAATATATTTAATGAATTGGCCTCTACTGCCTTCTGTGGTAGAGAATTCCACAGGTTCACCACTCTCTGGGTGAAGAAATTCCTCCTCATCTCAGTCCTAAATGGCTTACCCCTTATCCTTAGACTGTGACCCCTGGTTCTGGACTCCCCGCCATCGGGAACATCCTTCCTGCATCTAGTCTGTCTGGTCCTGTTAGAATTTTATAAGTTTCAATGAGATCCCCTCTCATTCTTCGAAACTCCAGCGAGTATAAGCCCAATCGACCCAATCTCTCCTCATACGTCATTCCTGCCATCCCAGGTATCAGCCTGGTGAATCTTCGCTGCACTCCCTCCATGGCAAGAACATCCTTCCTCAGATAAGGCGACCAAAACTGCACACAATACTCAAGATGTGGTCTCACCAAGGCCCTGTACAACTGCAGCAAGACATCCTTGTTCCTGTACTCAAACCATCTCGCTACGAAGGCCAACATACCATTTGCCTTCTTAAATGTAGAGAGCACAGCAGAGGGTGTAGAGATACAGAAACCACGAGCATGCAGAGATACGGAAACTACGAGCATGCAGGGATACAGATAGCATGACAGGTATTTTATATAGGATTACATTACATAGGCACAGAAACAGGCCATTCGGCCCAACCAGTCCATGCCGGTGTTTATGCTTCACTTGAGCTTCCTCCCGTCTTTCCTCATCTAAATCTATCAGCATAACCCTCTATTCCCTTCTCCCTCATATGCTTGTCTATCCTCCCCTTAAATGCATCTTTACTATTCGCTTCAACCACTCCCAGTATAACGTGCGCCCTCTGATGAGGTATGTTATTCCTAGGCCCCAACCTCTGGAATTCCATCCCAGAACCTCGCTACCTCTCTCTCGTCGCTCCTTGAAACCTACCTCTTTGACCAAGCTTTTGGTCACCTGTCCTAACATCTTCTTACATGGCTTAGTGTCAAATTTTCTCTGATTACATTCCTGTGAAGTGATTTGGGACATTTTACTACATTATAGGCGCTATATAAATGTTGTTGTTGTTGTTGATGTTTCAGGGAGAAATCCACAGGGAATCCTGGATATTAACGTTTGCTTCTGTCCTAGAGATTCATCCACAAGCACCAGAACCATGAACGATCAGTAAGGACTGTTGTACATCTCATTTTTTTCCCAGCAGCGCCATTAGATCCAGGATAGTCCAAAATGACGACTTCTGGATCCCTTCTCCTCTCCGATGCACCTGCAACCTGGGGGAGGGAACCCCAAACTCTTGTGTCTTGGGGAATCTCTCTCACAAGGCAGGGAACTTTTTGAGCTTTTTTTGTTGACTGGGAGAGATTACTTATTCACTGAAAGGTTTTCCTGCTCTGCTGTCCTTCTCCTTTGAGTAGCTAAAATATTTAATTATAATATCATTTGCTGGTCTTTGATGTTCACTTTTGTTGAGGGTCAGATTCCTCTTTTTCTCTGTGCTCCTCTGTAGGGTGGCTGCACATAGTGACACCACTGTTGCCGGCCAGATTCGAGATGATTGGATAATTCCCCCGTCAGCCACTCCTGCTGTAAGTGACTGGGATTGATTTTATGCACAGAATTGGTATGTAACTATCCTACCGGATTGTCGTAAAAACCCATCTGGTTCACTAATGTCTTTTAGAGAAGGAAATCTGCCTTCCTTACCCGGTCTGGTCTACATGTGACTCCAGACTCACAGCAATGTGTTTGACTCTGAACTGCCCTCTGAAATGGACTAGCAAGCCACTCAGTTGTATCAAACTGCTGCAACAAAGTCAGCACTGTGGGAGTACCTTCACCACAAGGACTGCAGCGGCTCAAGAAGGCAGCTCACCACCTACTTCTCGAGAGCAATTAGAATGGGCAATAAATGCTGGCCTTACCAGCGACACCCACATCCTGAAATGATTTTTTTTTTTTAATCACCCTGTTTCGGCCATGAGCTCTGTTTGCTGTAGTTCGTACAGACTCTTTTTAAATAGACTCTGTAGACTGTTTGCTTTAGTGCGCTGTTTAAATAGACTCTGTTTGCTGTAAAATAAACTGTTTGCTTTGAGTCTTGCTGTAAGTCCTGCCCCGTCTCCAACTCATTTCCTGACACAGTGCAACTCATTGGCTGACACAGTGGTGTCAACAGACATTCTGCTGTAGGGTTTAGTCCGCTCTTTGCTGCTACCAGAGTGTAGTTGAAAACAAGCTGCTGAATCTCAGTCAGATATATCCTGACTAAACATAAAATGACACAGGGTACGTCAGTCTTGTACCTTACTCCTCTCTTCACTCCTGTCTGGAAATTCTTCTCCAACTTTCTAACTCATTGAATTCAGTCTTCTATTTTACAAACAAACTCCATTTTCTCCAGTCCTCCCCTTAAGGCCCTGGCATATACTGGGGGCACAGCCCACAGCCGCCAGCCTCCCTCTGGTAACTTTGCCAAGAGGCCATTCTTCACGAGCAAGGTGCGACGGTGAGCATTAGTGCTCCCGTTGAGAGTGGGGACTATCGGAGCTGTGCTCAATCCTGTCTCCATCGTCCCTCCCCACCCTCTCCCCACCTCCCCACACATACTTTCCAGCGAATTACTGGACCAGGAACAGCAACCTCCACTGAGTTTTCTTCTCTCCAGCCCAGTGTTGCTGAGGATAGCGGTGGCGCCCCAATTACTGTCCTGATGGGATAACTAAGCACAGACCAGAAAGTCGAAACAGGTATTTCTGATTAGTCTCGCTCAATACCGCACCACACCACTCGGTTCATTTACCCACCGACTTGCTGGGGCATCTAAATCGTCACGGTCTTTTTTTTCTTGATTTCCCAAGACTCAAGGCAGGGAGTCGAAACATTCTGGGTGAATTTCCAGTGAGTGAGTCAGGTGAAAAGCCTGTAGCTGCCTTCCCGTACAGCACTGCTGACTATGGTCACGGGCCCTGCAAGGTAACTGCCCTGCTGCTGCTAGAGATGTGGCGATCCATCTCAAGATAGTTTTTACCCCCTGTTGCCAGTGAAGGCAACATGGCTGAAGGAGCAACATTTAACGCTGCCATCATCTTAGACCAGGCTGCTGGTGGCTCGGACCAGGCTGTTGGTGCAGATTCCATAGAAGGGTATCTCTTGTGTTTGGTCCTCAGTGCATCAGGAAACCTCTACTAATGGGCCTGTATATTTTAAAGGGATACCGCTGCCCAATGGAGAGTTCTTGGGCAAGTTCAGTGTCTAAAAGTACCAGAAACAATTTGCCCATCAACTCAAAAGAGGCACAAGATCTGCTGCAGTTTCAACCACTGTGAGTCAATCACTAGTTTTTAATTAAACCTTAAGGCATATGGCAGCTTGTGGCATCCAAGCCCCACTCTGCTCAGCTCTTGATCTGAACAGGAGGTGTTGAACGCACAATGCGGTTTCTCTCAGGACGGGTGAGGTAAAGTCAGAGCAGAGAGTCACGTCTGCCTGTTCCAGTGGTTTGGGTAAATGTTAAAGGTTCCATGTCATTGTTTGAAGAGCGGGGAGTTCTCCCTGTAACTTCATAGAATCATAGAAGGGTTGCAGCACAGAAGGAGGCCATTCGGCCCATCGAGCCCGTGCTGGCTCGCTGCAAGAGCACTTCAGCTAGTCTCACTCCCCCACCCTTTCCCCGTAGCCCTGCAAATTTTTCTCCTTCAGGTACTTATCCAACTCCCCTTTGAAAGCCACCATTGAGTCTGCCTCCACCGCCCTTTCAGGCAGTGCATTCCAGATCCTAACCACTCGCTGCATAAAAATGTTTTTCTTCATGTCGCCTTTGGTTCTTCTACCAATCACCTTAAATCTGTGCCCTCTGGTTCTCGACCCTTCCGCCAATGGGAACAGTTGCTTTCTTGACCAACGGTCCTCCCTCAACCAACACCACCAAAAACAAATTCATTCATCACATTGTTGTTTGCATTATGCCAAATGGCTGCCACATTTGACAACATAGCAACAGCTAATGAAGGGTTTTGATAGGGTAAATAGGGAAAGACTATTTCCACTGGGTGGGGGGGTTGGTGATGAGGGCGTCATCAATTTAAAATTGTCCCCAGAAGAAAGAGGAGGGAGGTTGGGAAAATGTCTTTACTAAGAGGATTATTGGAGGGTGGAAATCTTTGCCAATGGGCGTGGATAAAGCGGAGACCATTTCATTTTGTAAGGGGGAATGGGATACATATTTGAAGCAGAGGAAGATTCGAGGCTATTGGGAAACAGCAAGACAGTGGGATTACGATAGCAAAATACTGCGGATGCTGGAAATCCGAAATAACAACAGAAAACACTGGAAAAACTCAGCAGGCCAGGGCAACATCCGTGGAGAGAGAAACAGAGTTAACGTTTCAGGTCGAAACCCTTCGCCAGAACTGGAAAAAAGGCAGGAAATGAAACAGATTAAAAGGCCAGTTTGGGGGCTCGGAAATGGGGGTGGGGATGAAAGAACAAAAGGGAAGTGAAGAGACATTAAGAGATATTCAAGACGAGACGAGATGGTAATAGGACAAGTAAAGAGACAAAAGATGGCTCTAGATGAAGTGTGAAATGCGCTGGCAGAGTGAGAGACAGCTGCCATGTGGGAGAGAAAAAAAGGGAAAAGGCACAAACCAAAGGCGTGGATAAAAGATATATAAAAATATGATAGGGGCCGAGGTTATGATCTGAAATTGTTGAACTCAATATTGAGTCCGGAAGGCTGTAAAGTGCCTAATCGGAAGATGAGGTGCTGTTCCTCGAGCTTCCTCCAGGCAGTGGGATCAGTTTTGTATTGCTCTAGCAAAGAGCCGGCACAGACGTGATAGGCCGAATGGCCAGCTATCGTGCTGCAAACTGATATGGTTCAATGCACTTCAAAGTAATTGTGCGTGAAGCACGCCAATACGTTGAAAACGTGATGAGATGCTACACTGGCTCCCGGTCCGGCAAAGCCTTGCTTTTAAAAATCTCATCCTTGTTTTCAAATCCCTCCATGGCCTCGCCCCTCCCCATTTCTGTAATCTCCCCAGCCCTACAATCTTTTGAGATCACTGCGCTCCTGCAATTCTGGCCTTCAGCTGCCTAGGCTCTAAGCTCTGGAATTCCCTCCCTAAACCTCTCCAGCTCTCCGCCTCTCTTTCCTCCTTTAAGGCGCTCCTTAAAACCTACCTCTTTGACCAAGCTTTTGGTCACCTGCTCCAATACCTCTAGGTGGCTCGCTGTCAAATTTGGTTAGATAATCACTCCTGTGAAGCGTCTTAGGATGTTTTGCTATATTAAAAGGTGCTATATATATGCAAGTTTTTGTTATATAAATGAGGGCCAGTTACAGCGAACACAGTGGGCAGCTTGGGAGGAGGCTGTGCCATTCGGTACATGGAGACAAAAGGCAGAAAAAAACCGACAAAAGTGGGGAACCAAAACATTCCAGAAGGAGAAAAGAAAGTAACAACACAAAACTACAACAGCCCAGCAGTATCTTATTCGTTTCTATTTACAGGCCCAGTACAGCCTGTTCAACACACTTGACCATGTGATAAAGCTCCAACACTGGCAGGTTCTGTCAAAAACATCAGGTTCTTCCCAAACAATTAAGGTGTTGATCGAATTGAGGTGTTTAAGATGATCAAAGGAGTTGATAGGGTAGAGAGAGAGAAACTATTTCCTCTGGTGGGGTGGCGGGGGGGGCGGGGAGGGAGTCCAGAACAAGGAGCATAACCTTACAATTGAAAGCTAAGCCATTCAGAGGTGATGTCAGGAAGCACTTCTTCACACAAAGGGTAGTGGAGATCTGGAACTCTCCCCCCCCAAAAAGCTGTCGAGGCTGGGGGGTCAATTGAAAATCTCAAAACTGTGTTTTGAGAGATTTTTGTTAGGCAAGGGCATTAAGGGTTACGGAATCAAGGAGGGTAGATGGAGTTAAGATACAGATCAGCCGTGATCCAATTGAATAGTGGAACAAGCTCGAGGGGCTGAATGGCCTCCTCCTGTTCCTATGTTGCCTGACTATCGAAAGTCGTCTTCAATTGGTTAGAAATTCCTGTTGCTGCGAGGATAACATTCCTGGAGTGGAGGAATTCCCCCCCTATTCCCTGATGGCAGATAGCTCAGATATGCATGGGCTACCAACTGCTGCTGCTCGTGATAATTATACTAATCACGGCCCACCCCCACTAGAGTCGGCCAGACTGCCTTTATACCCAAGTATCCGACACTAAACTGCAGCAATTAAAAATGCAGATTGACGATGAAATCACAACAGGACGTCCTTTACCAAAAACCAAATCTGATTCATTGACAATAAGCTATATTTAGCCTCGAGAGGCTCCACTCCAGAGCCAGTAACCCCAACCTTCGCTCTGCACTGCCACTTTTACGCCTTGAGTCAAACAGCACCGTTTCGCACCAGAGTGACACTCTCTGAATGAAAAACATAAACATCAGATGCGGCACAAAGCCAGAATGACACAATAACAGTTATTAACAGGGAATTTGGAAAGCAGCGTTGAATGCTAATGTCAGAGCAGCCAGAACCCAGTGGCTTACTGACAGACTCTACATCACAATCAACAGGGCTTCAGACTGTAGGTACACTCTACATAAAATGGCTCTGTTGCTAAGGCAACTAGCTTATGTGGAACAGAAGAAATTTTAGAGTTGATCTTAAAAAGAGTCCCTGCTCTTGGTTGTTATCCTTTGACTCCCACCAGAAGATGCATCTATGTGGACATTGGGTGAGGAAAGGATTGGGTTTGGCTGCGATGGCTCCCATCATTGAACAGCCTCATGATGCTCATCGGCTACACCACTCAGGCCAGGCAACAGACACCCATGGAAGCATAGACTGGAGATACAGCACTCAGTACAAATTAAAGGGCCAGGGCAGCACCTACATGCTATGATTCCATCAACCTTCCTGGCCGCCCAATCTGGCAGGCATAGTTCCTAAGCCTCAACGCTCCAAGAACTCTGCTGCGAGCAGTGACAATGGCCTAGGGGGGAAACGTTACTTCACCACATGATACATCTGCTGCAAAGCAAGTATTTTAAGACTGCTTAAATCACGGTGACTGCCCTTTAAACACAAGAGGCCTAGAAATTGGGTTCTGGTCTTGCCAGGGCTGTAGCGCCAGAAAGTTTGCGCCAGCGGTAATGCGGCAGCGCGCGACGAAAATTCGGGTGCGCCGGGCCCAGACGGCGGCGGGCGCTAAAACCCTCCTTTAGCGCCTCAAAACGGGCGTGAACTTGGGTTTCCCGGCGCTAATCCCCCGCTGCGGCACCCGATGCGGTGCGGCAGGCGGGGGAACTGCAGGCCTCCTCCTCCTGTTAAGGAGGAGCTGCCTGCAGCCGACAACTGTCCGGCGGATTGACCCGACATCTGAGCCCGGCACCTCGGGGAAGTGCCGGGCTCGCATGAGACACTGATCAGGGCCGCGGGGGGGGAATGCAGGAGTCCGGGAAGGGAGGTGCGGGCAGGCGGCCGTCGGGAACGCGGCCGGCCGCCGCTCCACCTTTATGCGCCGGCGCACACTGGGGGAAGACTCTGTTGCCAGAGTCTTAGTTGCGCCTGCCACGGGCGAGGCGGGCGCAACTGAATTTCGGCTTGTGGCCGGGTTACCACGGCAACCGGGACGCTGCGCACACAGATGACGTCGTCGGTGCCGGCGCAGCGCTACCGGTGCAACGCCGATTTAGGGCCCCAGGGAATTTCTTAACTGGCCATAACTCCGGCGCTAGGCCCTCTAGCGCCTCAAATGCGGCGCTAAGCCTACCGAATTTCTAGGCCAAGAGAGTCTTACAGTGTACTGTACAACATTTCATCAGAAAGATTTTTAAGCACCAATATATCTCTTAGGCAGTTCTTCTCAGGCAGTCCCTCGGAACCGAGGATGACTTGCTTCCACATTAAAAATGAGTTCTCAGGTGACTGATGAGTCCAATGCAGGACCTACAGTCTCTGTCACAGGTGGGGCAGACGGTGGTTGAAGGGGCGGGTGGGTGGGGTGCTTGGGTTGACGTGCGCTCCTTGCGCTGCCTGCGCTTGGCCTCCGCTTCCTCCCGGCGAAGAGACTCGAGGTGTTCGGCGCCTTCCCGGATGCTTCTCCTCCACTTTGTGCGGTCTTGGGCCAGGGATTCCCAGCTGTTGGTGGGGATGTTACACTTTTCCAAGGAGGCTTTGAGGGTGTCCTTGAAGCGTTTCCTCTGCCCACCTGGGGCTCTCTTGCCGTGCCGGAGCTCCGAGTAGAGCGCTTGTTTTGGGAGTCTCGTATCGGGCATGCGGACAATGTGACCCGTCCATCGGAGCTGATCGAGCGTGGTCAAAGCTTCGATGCTGGGGATGTTGGCCTGAGCAAGAACACGTTGGTGCGCCTATCCTGCCAATGGATTTGCAGGATCTTGCGGAGGCAGCGTCTATAGAATAGAGGGAGAAACAAAACTGAGGGGTTCTTATGACATTATGGGGGTGAAATTGATCTTGGGCTTTAGCACAGAATGGGCAATAGCGGTACTTCAATCTTCTTTTCTTTCTATTGATGAGCGCCCAAGACCAATTTCACCCGCTGTAAACGGTGTGCGGGCTCGTGACATTTAATTGGAGACTGAAGTTTGTACAATAGGCAAAATTTTAATTTTCAATCTGCCAATCAAAGAAGAAACAACAACCTGAAAAGTGATAATCAAGGGGACCTCACGCCACACCTAAGTTGTGTAAGAAGCTGTTTCATAAACATACCAGAGTTTTCAGTCATATTCGCTTAAAGAGGCACGATCCCCATATCCAGCTTCAGAGCTGCCATAAAGGACGAGTCCGCAAAAGTCATGACAGGTGATTCGCTGACATATGATTGTACAGACTGTTGTTTAACTGGTCATTTTATATTTATGGAGCTGTACCATCTTCACATGCTTTCTCACATCATTGGCTCTTTCACAGGCACAATGGGCCGAATGGCCTCCTTCTGTGCTGTGTCATTCTACAATTCTATTCTATGACCACATGGTGCTTGTAAAGACATACGTTGAGGGTCTGCTTAGTTCAGTACATTTGGTTATCATAACTCGCACGCTGTCAGATGTTTAAGCTGTGTTGTCAGGGGTAGTAGGAACACGGAGCTCAACAGGCAATGAGATATAGGCGTGATGCATGGACCCTCCTGGGAGGATGATGAGTGCCAGGAACGGAGCTGTTAGTTGGGTGGTAACGAGCTCTTTAGGTGTTGTGCTGTTGGAAGGAGGGTTAGGCAGGAGACTCAGTGGAATTTGCTACGAGGAAGGGAGTCCACACTTCTTGCTGCTTCCATATTACACACTGCCTGTGCATGCAATCCGCTTAACACAATACTGTTGCCCTTTCAAAGGAATACTCTAGGATATGGCCCTGCCAGGGCTTTACTTTTAAATATTAATTCAAGAGCCGGAAGTCACAAATGGTGCAGAACATCCAGGGAAGGATGTTTCTGATGGCCGGGGAGTCCAGAGCCAGGGGTCATAGTCTAAGGATAAGGGGGTAAGCCATTTAGGACTGAAATGAGGAGGAATTTCTTCACCCAGAGATTGGTGAACCTGTGGAATTCTCTGCCACAGAGGGCGGTGGAGGCCAGTTCATTAAATATATTCAAGAAAGAGTTGGATATATTTCTTGAGGCTAAAGGGATCAAGGGATATGGGGAAAAGGCAGGGACAGGTTACTGAATTTGGATGATCAGCCATGATCACATTGAATGGCGGAGCAGGCTCGAAGGGCCGAATGGCCTACTCCTGCTCCTATCTTCTATGTTTCTATGAATCGACTGTTCCTGACCCACCCAGTCTATCCACTTCTGGAATTTGCTATATCAGGATGCTAAAGTTTCACTGATTTATACAAATGTGTGTAACGTGCTTCTTATCACAATCATATGGCCGGGGTCGGGGGTCAGGGGTGGGGGTGGGGGTGGGAAATTGCTATGGAAACAGACTTGTTGAAAGGATCCACAAAACCTTCAGCAATCCTCCACCCTCACAACATTCCAGACAACACTTAGCTGGTGTTTACCTCACCGGCCTTGTGCTCACTGTGTACAAATCCCACCGTTCCGACAGCTTCCCCGGGGGAGCCGAAAGTCTTTGTGACTCCAGGCGCATCTGTGACATCACTGAAATATCTCCAGCAGTCTCCACCAGCAACTGGTTTGCTTATAAATAGTTCTCTGCATTGAACACATTTCAGGCTGCACTTGAGGAAGCGAGCCATAAAACCCGGTTGTCCATTTTGTCACGTGCACCTGTCTCTCTGCAATTATTACCATGGTAACTAGATTTGGCTGAGCAGTTTAGAGTGCCTTCATAAAAAAAAACGCTCCAGCTCGCTTACTTTTCTCTCGTTGGCCTCCAGCGGATCAGTCTATGGGGTTATGGGGCAGAACCTGGTCATCGCTGCACCCATTATCCAGGCGGAGGGGTGGGGGGGGCGGGGTGGGGGGGGGGAAATGACCGAATTTGCGGGGCTATGCCCGGCGACCGAAGAACGCCTGAAAGCCGACAGATGCCATATTGGCCGTGGACGATTTTCAGGCGTTTGGGGCAGTCGCCTAAAACCGGTGTTGGGCCTCTTGTGTATGCTAATGAGGTGTCTAACGCCTGTTTTAGGACCTCTCGGGGAAACTTGGCTGTCCTGTGCGCAGCTCAGGTTTTGCTGCCATTGATCCGGCCTAACAAGCGGCCGCAACCAAACAAGTAATTCCATTTTTAATTTAAATTTTAAATGAGGAGCGGTTCTGCTCCTCCAGGCTCCACAGCACCCCTGATTGCCACGATCAGTCCAAAGTGGAAGACCTCACCTTTGCCTACACTGAAATCCATTTGCCACAGTTTTGCTCATTCACTTATCGATACCTCTTTGTAATTTTATACTTCCATCTACACTGCCTCCAATGCCGCCTATCTTTGTGTCATCGGCAAATTTGGATATATGGCTTTCTGTCCCATCATCTAAGTCGTTAATAAATACGGTGAATAGTTGAGGCCCCAACACAGATCCCTGCGGGATATCACTAGTCACATCCTGCCAATTAGAGTACCTGCCCATTATCCCTAATCGCTGTCTCCTGCCGCTCAGCCAATTTCCTAACCTGGTCAATAACTTGCCTTCAAACCCATGGGCTTCTACCTTAGGCAGCTGTCGGTGAGGCAAATGGTCCAAAAACTGAATCCTCTGAAGGGCAAGCTGCCTGTGGAAGTGCGACAGGCACCAGTAGTTTACACTCATACTGACACGTGCACTGGGAATTGGTATTAGTGTGAGCACATAAAAACTGGTTTAAAAAAATGTCATGATTTATGATGGAAACGGTCCACTGGGGTTTTAGTTTGACACAAGAGGACTTAAGAAATGATTCCAGTTGTGTAGCAGCAACACAGTTAAAAGGGAGTAGCCCCGATAGTTTACAGAAGGAAAGAACTTGCATTTATGCAGCACCTTTCACATCCTTGGGGTGTCCCAAAGTAGGTCCCAGTCAAGAGACTGATCCCATTTCCTTTGCAGCATTTGATACAATGTAGGTGACAGCGCTGGACTGTAAATACTCTGGCCTCTTGAGCATCCCCGATTTTCATCACTTCACCATTGGCAGCCCTGCCTTCAGCTGCCAAGGCCCCTATGCTCTGGAATTCGTATGAGAAGAGAGTGAGTAAACTAGGCCTGTATTCTCTTGAATTCAGAAGAATGAGAGGAGATCTCATTGAAGCATACAAAATTATTACAGGGCTTGATAGGATGGATGCTGGGAGAATGTTTCCCTTGGCTGGGGAGTCTAGAACCAGGGGCCACAGCCTCAGGATAAAGGGTAGGCCATTCAGGACTGAGATGAGAAGAAATATCTTCACACAGAGGGTGGTGAATCTTTGGAATTCTCTACCCCAGAGGGCTGTGGAGGCTCAGTCATTGAGTATATTGAAAACAGAAGTCGATAGATTTCTGACTAGTAAGGGCATCAAAGGATATGGCGATGGGGCTGGTGAATGGAGTTGAGGCAGAAGATCAGCCATGATCTCATTGAATGGCGGAGCAGGCTCAGTGGGCCGAATGGCTGACTCCTGCTCCTATTTCTTATGTTCTTATAATTCCCTCCCTCAACCTCTCTGCCTCTCTCTCCTCCTTTAAGACGCTCCTTAAAACCTACCTCTTTGACCAAGCTTTTGGTCACCTGTCCTAATATCTCCTTATGTGGCTGGGTGTCAAATTTCTTGTCAGATAACGTTCCTGTGAAACGCCTTGAGATACAAATATGCAAGTTGTTGTTGTACTACCAAAACCAGGAGCGTCTTTTATTCAAAGGACCGTTTTTTTCCCGGTGTAGAAGTGTTTTCTCAGTTGAGGGGACAGCCTGTTCCTGAAACGCAGTTTAATGCCTGTACTATTAGGAAAAGTCTATGTGCTCCACTGCAGTGGGACATTTTGCAGAGTCCATTTTACTTGAGTTCCTACAAAGGTAAAAATAAATTTAGCAGCAAACACGGCCATTGACGTGATGATGTTGCGTAATCTTCACTTTAAGACTGATAAAGTATGCAAGGCAAAGCACAAGTTAATTTGCTTTTCTGCTGTTCACCCTCCACCAGCAACGCCCCCCCCACCCATCACTCTCCTCCACGTTGTTTCCCGCACCCTGTAACTGTAAATATTTAAGCAACTATTTGCACAGGAATCAGTTCATAAACCACAAAGAGAAATTAAGCAGTAATGTTATTCAAATGAATTAAGTGACCTCAATGCTTCTACAGACCATCAGATGGTGCCTGTTGGGCATTTGTTTAACCAGATTTCAATCTGGTGACCTACAGAACATGAGGGGTTGAACTAGTCCACCGCTCGATCATTAAAAACTGCAAGATTCCCAACTCCCTCTCCGTTCTTTAGAACTGACCAGGCCGAGAGGGATCTGAAAATTCAGCCGAGTCATAATAATTGTGACTGATGAAGAGAGTGCTGCTCTCTCAGCGACTCCGGTAAGAAACAGCTTTAAGTGAAAAGAGGAAAGAAATATGCACAAAACCCCAAACCATCTAAAGAGCCTCGCTTCTGCTGGAACGCGTTACTGACCAGCACTCCTGGGTTTTACCAACTCCGCATAAATATGTCAACCTGAAGTCAGGGAGAGATCAGAACAACAACAAAAAAGGTCAAGCAGCAAAGTATTGACCTGCAATACTCATCCCAGTCAGACGTGACAAAGAGAGACTGCAATTGCGGAAAGCCCCATAGCACATTATTGACCTAAAAGCACATCTGGGAATATGCAGAAGATGCAATTATTTCCACGAGTGATGCATTTTCTCGCAGATCCCCAGCGGGTCAGTTGGTAAAGTCAATGCCCTGTGCGATACTGAACCACTGCAACAAGGGAGATCCACGGTTTAATCTGCGATGGGTTCATTGATCTCCGCTGAGATAGCACTGGGGAAAGCTATGATTGGCCTCTGGTTGGAGAGGGAATCATCAGGGTTCGTATTGTTGTTTGGCATCCAGTGGTCCCTGCTGGAAAATGCATGTGTGAATGTTGGGTATGGCCGGGATCAGGGATGGCTATGGTTGTCCCCCGCATTCGAACAGCCACCAACACCCACCATCTAGGCTCCTGCATTAAAATTAGCTATTTGGGAAGGCAACAATTGCCCACGGAACTGTACAGCAACAAGCGCCAGTGCTTCAGGAGAGGAGGCGGGCAAATTATTAAATGTTTGATGAGGGGTTGAGTCCAGTTTAATGCTGGAGCTCCAAAATACATCAGAATAGCAGCGTGTGGGATTATGACCACAATTCTCCACATGGTAACCCTCCTTATCTCAATGTGCATTGTGGGGAAGAGCTGTGGTTCCCCACAGACTGGGAGGGAAAACCATTGAGTTAGTCACTCTGGGCTTCTACGATTACTGTAACCAGTCAAACTCACATGCGGATAGTTCAGAGCAGTGGAGTATTTTGCATTCAGCAACATACTTTTTAGTGACAATTGTTCATCCATAAAGAAAAAAATATTCCTGGTTTTCTAAACAGGAATAAAGCCGTTTGTGGAGTTCTTTGCACCAGTTTATCCATTACTTCCAGTCATGAGTTCAACAATCCCTTTGTAGCACAGACAGGCTTTAATCTGGACACTACCTGTACCCAGCCTAGATACTTCCTCAAGGAAAGGAGGAAATAAATGATACATTTTTATATGTTCCATAAAATTCTCATGTTTTCAATGGACGACAACAAAAACACAGAGAGCACAGGGGTGATGGGTGAATGGGAATTGGTGTGAGTTAGGTTATGGGCAGCAGAGTTTTGGATGAGCTCAAGTTTAGGAAGGGTGCAAGATGTGAGGCCGACCAGAAGGGCACTGGGATATTCTGGAGGCATGGATGAGGGTTTCAGCAGCAGATGGGTTGAGGAAGGGGCGGAGACAGGCGATATTACGGAGGTGGAGGTAGGCGTTCTTGAAAACACGGGTAAAAATAGTCCTACATTTTACTGTGAATTGAGTACACTGGTAATATTATAATGTTGGCAGCAAAATAAAAGTGTTACATTCCTTGAAACTGCACACTTATATTCAGGTAAGCTGGGGTACGAGAAGGGGCTGGAAGCTCACCACGGGGTCACGTAGGTCACCGAGCATTCAGTGCATGAGCATGCCAAAACCAAGGCTTCAGCTGCCGAGGCTGATTCGATTCCAACTTTTCCTTTAATTTTGTCTAAGAGCAACGGCATGGGAGATCAACTAGTTCATTATAAAAAGATACAAGACCAGGAGTACAAAGAGTTCGGGAAACGTTCTTGAAAACACGGGTAAAAATAGTCCTACATTTTACTGTGAATTGAGTACACTGGTAATATTATAATATTGGCAGCAAAATAAAAGTGTTACATTCCTCAAAACTGCACACTTATATTCAGGTAAGTTAGATACTGGCCTATTTATTGCACTCCCAGAAAGAAATACCAGCTGAACTAGAGATAAAGCAACAATCTCACTGACACTGCATCCAATCAGCAAAACGACAACCCCAGATGATTTGGTCCAGTTTTATGGAGACAAAAATAACTTTAAAAGATTTTAGCTGAAAAGGTGTTGGAATACAGAACGTGAGAGATGTGGGCAATCAAGAAATCCCACCTTGTTAGTCTGGTCAGAAACCACTTGAATATCACGGGAACCATCAAAGGAAACATTTAAAGCCAACCTCACTCTAACCCTGTAGAGAATTTATAAATAGTGAGATATATTTCATTTAAGTCAAACCTAGATTCTTCATCTCCTACCTCCCAAACCAGTGGTCTCTACCGCCTAGAAGGACAAGAGCAGCAGGCGCATGGGAACACAATCACCTCCACGTTCTCCTCCAAGTCACAAATCATCTTGACTTGGACATATATCTCTGTTCCTTCATCGTTGGTTGGACAAAGTCCTGGAACTCCCTCCCTAATGGCACTGCAGGAGTACCTTCACCTCAGGGACTGCAGCAGTTCAAGAAGGCGACTCACCACCACCTTTTCGGGCAACTAGGGAAGGGCAATAAATGCCGGCCTTCCCAGCAACACCCATATCCCAAGGATGAATGGGGGAAAAAAAACTACAAGTGAATCTGCTTAAGCGACCTGAAAGGTCATCGACCCAAAACGGTAACTCTGTTTCTCTCTCCACAGATGCCACCTGAATTTCTCAGTGTTTTTATAAATTTCTGAAATAAAACTTGTTTGGTTCAATGTAAATATAATGCAAAATGTCTGCCTCAGCAAAAAACGGTTACTCACCCATCTTCCCGTCAAACTTCCAGGCTGGGATGCTCCTCACTGTCGTCACAAGGCCGTCAATGGGGAGGGGGACAGACACTTGAACAGGGCCTGCCACATCGACGCCAGAGCCATTACTGGTGAACAGGTGAATGCTGACTGCAGCCACAGGGGTCAGTTCAAGCCTGGAGCGGTTAACTAGTTATATTAAAACAACAAGAAAAGTATCATTAGCATCCCAGCAGCAGCGTGTAATGTTGTGCAGCCAATTTGTCGCAAGTCACAATACAAACTGAATCTTTTTTTCTCAAATCTAGCAAGGTCGCTTCTATCAATGAAGTATAATGGGGGTGAATTTGGCCTTTGGCAGTAGCACATAACGGGCATTAGCGAGTCAGCAGCCCGTTTTACACTCTGAGTCTCTTTTCCATCAAAGCCAAGAAAATTGGACAGGGTGGAAAACGGGCTGCCGATTCGCTAATGCCCGTTTTGTGCTGCTGGCAAAGCCCAATTTCACTTCTACGTGTTTTACACGGACTTATTGGGCTGAATTTTACTCCATTACCCTGCCTGAAATTGAACTGCATAGTGGCAGAATTGCCAGAGAAATGGGATGGAATTGTGATGTCCCAAAGTGGCAGAGCGTGTATCGTGCAGGCTCGACCCATTGCTACAAGATGCACTGCAGCAACTCGCCAAGGCTTCTTCGACAGCTCCTCCCAGACCCACGACCTCCACCACCTAGAAGGACAAGGGCAGCAGGCGCATGGGAACACCACCACCTCCAAGTTCCCCTCCAAGTCACACACCATACTGACTTGGAAATACATCGCCGTTCCTTCATCGTCACTGGGTCAAAATCCTGGAACTCCCTCCCGAACAGCACTGTGGGAGTACCTTCACCTCACCGACTGCAGCGGTTCAAGAAGGCGGCTCACCACCACCTTCTCAAGGGCAATTAGGGATGGGCAATAAACGCTGGCCTCGCCAGTGACGCCCACATCCCAGGAACGAATAATAAAAAAAAAACATGGCATGAAGCGCGGCCTAACCAGCGGTCATTAAAGGGATCACTGCAGGCAGCTCCGAAAAAGGCTTCAAAAAAAGATTGCAAATTATTTTTATGGAGTAAGGAGGAGCAGTAATGCAGCTCCTGGCCCCACAAAAATCAAACCCTCAACCCCACGTTACCCGGCCCTCCCCAGGGATTGCCTCTTCCCCCCCACCCCGCCCTTTAATTTACCTGGACTGGCTGGGTTTCCCGGTGGAGCTGGTGGATTTTTGACCCGCTCCGATCAGCTAGCACTTCCAAAGGTGTGAGCAGCCCATGCTAATGAGGCCCGACCATGAAATTGGTTCAGCTTCACTTCACCCACCCCCTGCCCAATAGAAGCAGTCCTGTGAAAGTTTAACCTTATGGCCTAGAAATTGGGTTTTGGCTTAGCCAGGGCTTTAGCGCCGGAAGTTAGTGCCGGCGCTAAGTCCCCTGCGCGCGCCAAAAATTCAGTGGCGCCGTGCCCAAACGGCTGCCGGCGCTACTGAAGGGTCTTAGCGCCTGGAAAAGGGCGCTAACTGCTGTTTCGCGCCGCAATTCCGGCGCTGCGGCACCCGATGCGGTGCGGCAGGCTGGGGAAGTGCAGGCCTCCTCCTTCCGTTAAGGAGGAGCTGCCTGCACCCGGCCGCGGCCCACGCAAATCTGCTTAAAAATGAGCCCGGCACCTCGGACAAGTGCCGGGCTTGCATCTGTTCCGGCGGGGGGGGGGGGGGAGAGAAGTCCGGGGAGAGAGCTGCGGGCAGGCGGCCGGCGGGAAAGCGGCCGGCCGCCGCGGGGCCTTTAATGCGCCGGCGCTAACTGCAGTAAGGCACCTCTGACAAAACGCTGGTTGCGGCTGCCACGGGCGAGGCGGCCGCAACTCAATTTCGGAGTTCGGGCGGGTTACCACGGCAACCGGGACGCTGCGCACACCGATGACGTCATCGGTGCCGGCGCAGCGCTACCGGAGCAACGCCGATTTAGGGCCCCAGGGAATTTCACTACTGGCCATTACTCCGGCGCAAGGCCCTCTAGCGCCTCAAATGAGGCGCTAAGGCTACTGAATTTTCAGCCGTATATCTTTAATTTATTTGTTTCACTTAAACAGATAACCAGAGAGAACAGGTTCAAATTGTTAAAAAGAGTGTCCAGAGAAAGGATGGTAAAAGAAATCCAACTTGCACAATTTTCAGCCTCTGTATTAATATGTCTGAAGGAAGACACATACACTACATTTAACACTACAGAAGCATCCCATGCTCTCTTCCTTTGCCCTCGCTTTAGTCCCTGCACACAGAGTACCATTCCAAAAGACTGGCAAGTGATCTACCCATCTTCATTCAATGACACACTATAAACTATTGAAGCCCATGGAATAAAAGGGACAGTGGCAGCCTGGATACGAAATTGGCCAGGTGACAGGAAACAGAATAGTTTTGAAGAAGGGTTCGACCCGAAACGTCAACTCAAATTTCTCTCCACGGATGTTGCCTGACCTGCTGAGTTTTTCCAGCATTTTCTGTTGTTATTTCGGATTTCCAACATCCGCAGTATTTTGCTATCGTCGTAGTGGTGAACGGTTGTTTTTCGGACTGGAGGAAGATATACATTGGTGTTCCCCAGAGGTCGGCACCAGGACCACTGCTTTTCTTGATATATATTAATGACTTGGACTTGGGTGCACAGGGCACAATTTCAATATTAGCAGATGACACAAAACTTGGAAGTATAGTGAACAGTGAGGATGATAGTGATAGACTTCAAGAGGACATAGACAGGCTGGTGGAATGGGCGGACACGTGGCAGATGAAATTTAACGTAGGAAAATGCAAAGTGATACATTTTGGTAGGAAGAACGAGGAGAGGCAATAGAAACTAAAGGGTACAATTCTAAAGGGGGTGCACGAATAGAGAGACCTGGGGGTATGTGTGCACAAATCGTTGAAGGTGGCCGGGCAGGTTGAGAAAGCGGTTTAAAAAGCTTACAGGATCCTGGGCTTCATAAATAGAGGCATAGAGTACAAAAGCAAGGAAGTTATGATGAACCTTTATAAAACACTTATTTGGCCTCAACTGGAGTAGTGTGTCCAATTCTGGGCACTGCTCTTTAGGAAGGATGTGAAGGCCTTAGAGAGGGTGCAGAAAAGATTTACAAGAATGGTTCCAGGAATGAGGGACTTCAGTTATGTGAGTAGACTGGAGAAGCTGGGGTTGTTCTCCTTAGAGAGAAACTGTTCCCATTGGCAGAAGGGTCGAGAACCAGAGGACACAGATTTAAGGTGATTGGCAGAAGAACCAAAGGCGACATGAGGAAAAGCTTTTTTATGCAGTGTGGTTAGGATCTGGAATGCACTGCCTGAAAGAGTGATGGAGGCAGATTCAATCGTGGCTTTCAAAAGAGAGTTGGATAAGTAACTGAAGGAAAAAAATTTCCGGGGATACGGGGAAAGGGCGGGGGAGTGGGACTAGCTGAAGTGTTCTTGCAGAGAGCCGGCAGGGGCTCAATGGGCCAAATGGCCTCCTTCTGTGCTGTGATCATTCTATTAAAGACCTGCCAAGGGACACCTGCAACCTCTACCACCCAGAAGGACAAGGGCAGCAGGCACATGGGAGCACCATCACCTGCAAGTTGATCTCCAAGTCACACATCATCCCGACTTGGATACATATCGCCGTTCCTTTGTTGCAGATGGGTTAAAATCCTGCAGCTCCCTACATTACAACATTGTGGGAGTACCTTCACCATACGGACTGTATTGGTTCAAGAAGATGGCCCGCCACCACCTTCTCAAGGGCAACTGGGGCAATAAATACTGGCCTTTCTAGCGGTGCCCATATCCCAAGAATGAATTAAAAAAAAGAAAGCAGAGACTTTGGCATTTACAGATTTTCTAATTACATCCAATACATCACATCACATCTTTTTAGTTGGAGATGTAAGGATCATTTTGAGAGTTTTGAGGGTAGAAATTAGTGTTGCTGCTATTATGCTTAATGCGGTTGTAAGACATTCTTGCTGCTATTTTGATGCAGGTGTTGGCCTGTTTATTTTAATTAGATTGGCCTAGAAATTTGGTGGGCTGCGCCACCAGTTAGCGCCTAAAGAGGGCACTCAGTGGCTTTAGCGCCACTGGCCACGCCTCCCGCGATATTTAGTGGGGCGCTAATGGCGGCGTTAGCCTGTAGCGCTGCACCGCCACCGATGATGTCACCGGTGTGCGCAACGCCCCGCTACCGCCCCGAGCGCAATATTGGGTCGTGCCCCCCCTGTAGCGCCGGTCACAAATTGCGACCGGTTCACGGGGCCTACCTGTGGCGGTAGTGGCGCAAATTAAGGTGGAGGTGCAGGGCGGCCATTTTTTTCGGTGGCCGCCTGCCAGCACCTCCTCGTGCTGCCCTCCCCAGCCTCCAGATCCCCCCCCCCCCCCGGGCAGTGCCGGCTGTGTCCCGAGAGCCCGGCACTTCTCCTCGGTGCCGGGCTCTTTTGCCGGCACTCGCGATCGGTGATCGCGCTGGTGCAGGCCCCTCCCCCTTAAGAAGGGGAGGAAGGTCTGCAGTACCGCAGCACACCGTGCCGCAGCATGTGGCGCGTAGCGCTGCAATATTCAGTTTGAGCGCCCCAAGCGGGACGCGGGGAGCCTCGAGCAGCACCCCGAGTCCCTCTTGGGGTGCTCCAACTGAATATCAGGAGGGCGCAAGCGGCTCCGCCCGGAGCGCAAATTCCGGTGCCCAGGCGAGCTTGGCACCCCAAATGCGACGCCACTGAATTTTTAGCCCATTGACTCCTCTGCTACAGTATTATAAACACTAACTGCATCTCGACACAATCAAGACCAGGGCAGCTTTAACTGGAGTCTCAGCCTCCAGAATCCCCCAGCTGTGGCATGGCGGAGCGGTGTTGGCTCTCCTGTATGCTAGGTGAGGTGCTGGTAGGAAAAAAATATTTCACGCTCATGACTCGCCACACAACAACTTCTTTATCTTTCTCCACCAGTAGAGAGGAGGGGTGGAGCGAAGGGCAGCCCTCTCCCACAAGGAAAGAAGATCATGGGGATTGGAGGGGTGTAGGATTTAGGAGGTCAGTCTGACCCCCTCTCGCAGACCACAAGTTAGCCAGCTGCCAATATGCCATTGGCATAGGCCTGGGAACAGATCATTTGCCCATCCTCTTTGCCAAGATATGGTGTACGGCCTCCGGTGACTTGAAGTGGAAGAGAAAAGAACAAAGAAACAAATATAAACTGAATTTGTAAACAAACCTTGCAATATGGGGGCAAGTGTAGCACATTAGAAGTGATGTTTTGAGTTTAAATACTGCAATCGTCACATCGAATCCTTGACTCACATTGCTGCTGCAGCAGATGTTTCCAGTAATGATTTCTATAATCTTCCAGCTCCTTCTATTCCCCAGCAACACAAGGCCCATTTCAGCTACAAAGTAAATATTCAAGTACCTGTTTTGTTGGCTTCATAGCCCAAGAGATAGGGGAATCCTTCCACTTGCATTTCGGTGTTGGCTGTTGTGAAGAAGGCAGACAGATCGCTATAGGACGTGTTTTCTGGAAGCCTAACATTCTTCCTCTGGAACTGAACCCATGGCTGATTCTTGGCACCTAAATGGGAAAAAAACAGAGCATAATGTCAGCCAGTGGTTCTGTTGGTAGCACCCTTGCCTCTGAGTCAGAAGGTTGTGGGTTCAAGTCCCACTCCAGAGACATGGGCACAAAATTCTAGGCGGACACTCCAGTGCAGCACTGAGGGAGCGCTGCACTGTCAGAGGTGCCGTCTTTCGGATGAGACGTTAAACCGAGGCCCCGTCTGCTCTCTCAGGTGGACGAAAAAGAGCAGGGGAGTTCTCCCAGGTGTCCAGGGCCAATACTTATCCCTCAATCAACATAACAAAAACAGATTATCTGGTCATTATCATATTGCTGTTTGTGGGAGCTTGCTGTGCGCAAATTGATTGCCGTTTTTCCTACATTACAGCAGTGGCCACACTTCAAAAAGTACTTAGTTGGCTGTAAAGCGCTTTGGGACGTCCGGTGGTTGTGAAAGACGCTGTATAAATGCAAGTCTTTCCTTTTTTATAATACCTGGAAAACAAAGCATCACTAACACCGGACGATCACTGCAGTGTCGAGACATCTCTGGCTGACACACACACGCTGTATAGGCTCCTGATTTATCGAAGTATATGAAATTCTTTGCACACTCTTCACTGAGATTGCTCCCAAAAGTAACATGTTTGGAAGTTGGGACACAGTATTAAGGAACGAAACGACCTCCAGGACTAATATAATGAGTTTTCCTATTGATATGAAATATATATCTATCTCCAACAAAGGCTTCAAACATTGTCGACCTGGGACTGTGCTGCTTTGTATGTGTTGCTCAGCTACTCATTGCCATTGTCACACAAGCCATCAGGGAGCAGAGCTTTTTCTTATTACTATTCCCCTATATCTTGCAGGTTATTTTTGCTTGTCATAGAGTCATAGAGTGTATGCTTCCATGTACACACTGAGAAAAAGTCCAAAGAAAATGAAATTATTTCCATTAATAATTTTCTTTCTTTTCTCTCGTCTACATCTAGGAACAAATCTGATCCAAAGTTATAATATTACATGAATCTTCCTCTTTCCTCCCATTTTTCATCGGAGTCTCCTGCCTGGTTTTCTTTGTTTTCGCCCAGTCTTTCATATTTGCTGATTTTCCTTCTGTTCCCCTTTCTCTCTTCTGTGCTTCTCTCTGCCTTCTTTCCTTTTATTTACTTTCTCTCTGATTAATTTTTCTTTTCTGCCGCTTTACTTTCTCTTTCCCAAGTTTCCAGTGTTCTGGATAGTAAGCGTCAAGCAGCAAGCAACAAAATGGCTGCCAAGTTTACCGAAAGGGAGTGTGCAACATCACATAGTTTCTTTCAAGATCTCAGCAGTTGTACGTGCAGTTTGTTGGGGGTCATGGTAAAAATGGGTGTCATCAGGAAATTCTTTCCAACATTGGATGATAAATCAGGGTTCTCATAGATTAAGGGGTCTAGCTAAGAGTACTGCTTCCCTCTCAATCTCATTGTGTCCAACCAACGAGTTGGTCAGGGCAGGGCTGTCCAAATTGGATCGGTTTTGGTCAAGCTGGGTTGCCCCTCACCCTTTTCTATCACGGGTCAAGCTGAGCAGGCCCAACTAGTCCCTTTGGCTTCTGAACTCAGAATACCAGATGCCTGCAATCAGAAGATCAAAGGAAGAGGGGATCAAGATATATTGTACCGACGGTGTTAGAATCTGGAAATGAGAACATAGAAATTTATTCAAAAATATGGAAATTTATTCATGAATCTGCCTTGCTGGGAAAATTCCATGTTAATTTCTAATTTAATCTAGTTAAACAATCCTTTTTCACAGATATGAATAGATCAATTAATCAATGAACTGATTGTCAGTTTGAGACTTTAGAACATTTCTGATTAATTAACCTTTAAATGATTTCAATTTGCCACTAAAATAGTCCGGATCTCCTTGGTAAATTTAAGGGTCCTTGTCTGGTTCCTTTCAGCTCAATCCTGGCTCGGGGGAGTGTTTGCTCATGCTCTGGGGGAAGGTTTAAACTAAAATGGCAGGGGGTTGGGAACCTGAGCAAGGGGACAGAGGAAAGTGAAGCAAGGATAAAAGCAAAAGATAGGAAGGAGAAAAACAAAAGTGGCAGTCAGAGAAATCAACGGTTTAAATCAAACATGGCCACAGTAAATAATAATTCTAATAGGTGTAAGAGCGTTAAAAAAACAAGCCTGAAGG
The DNA here is from genome assembly GCF_052327205.1 of Somniosus microcephalus. Classification (NCBI taxonomy): domain Eukaryota; kingdom Metazoa; phylum Chordata; class Chondrichthyes; order Squaliformes; family Somniosidae; genus Somniosus; species Somniosus microcephalus. The sequence goes on from NC_141010.1 coordinate 12,894,466, forward strand.
CTTTCTGTCTTAATGTGAGGAGCATTCGTAATAAGGTGGATGAATTAGCTGCTCAAATAGAGGTAAACGAATATGATTTGATTGGGATTACGGAAACATGGCTCCAGGGTGGCCAAGACTGGGAATTCAACATCCAGGGGTATTCAATATTCAGGAAAGATAGGCAAAAAGGAAAGGGAGGTGGGGTAGCATTGCTGGTTAAAGAAGGGATTAACACAATTGTAAGGAAGGATATTAGCTATGATGATGTGGAATCTGTATGGGTAGAACTGAGAAATACCAAGGGGCAGAAAACATTAGTGGGAGTGGTATATAGACCTCCAAACAGTAATGCAGAGGTTGGGGATGGCATTAAAAGGGAAATTAGAGAAGCGTGCAATAAGGGCACAGCAGTCATCATGGGTGACTTTAATCTACATATAAATTGGGCTAACCAAATTAGTAACAATACTGTGGAGGAGGAATTCCTGGAATGTTTAAGGGATGGTTTCCTGGACCAATATGTCAAGGAACCAACCAGAGATCAGGCCATCTTAGACTGGGTATTATGTAATGAGAAAGGATTAATTAGCAATCTTGTTGTACGAGGCCCCTTGGGTCGGAGCAATCATAATATGATCGAATTCTTCATTAAGATGGAGAATGAAGTAGTCGACTCAGAGACTAGGGTCCTAAATTTAAATAAAGGAAACTACGATTGTCTGAGGCGTGAGTTGGGTAGGATTGATTGGGGAATGTCACTCAAAGGGTTGACGGTGAATAGGCAATGGCAAACATTCAAAGACCGCATGGATGAACTACAGAATTTGTTCATCCCAGTTTGGCATAAAAATAAAACAAAAAAGGTGGCTCAACCGTGGCTAACAAGGGAAATTAGAGATAGCATAAGATCCAAGGAGAAGACATATAAATTGGCCAGATAAAGCAGTAAACCTGAGGTTTGGGAGCAGTTTAGGATTCAACAAAGGAGGACAAAGGGATTCATTAAGAAAGGGAAAATAGAATGTGAGAGTAAGCTTTCAGGGAACATAAAAACTGACTGTAAAAGCTTTTATAGATATGTGAAGAGAAAAAGATCGGTGAAGTCAAGCGTAGGTCCCTTGCAGTCAGAATCAGGGAAATTTATAATGGGGAACAAAGAAATGGCAGACCAATTAAATACATATTTTGGTTCTGTCTTCACAAAGGAGGACACAAATAACCTCCCGGAGATGTCGGGAACATAGGGTCTGATGAAAGGGAGGAACTGAAAGAAATCAGTATTTGTAGGGAAATGGTGTTAGGGAAATTGATGGGATTGAAGGCCGATAAATCCCCAGGGCCTGATAATCTACATCCTAGGGTACTTAAAGAAGTGGCCCTGGAAATAGTTGATGCTTTGCTGATCATCTTCCAGCATTCGATGGAATCTGGAACAGTACCCATGGGTTGGAGGGTAGCTAATTTCTTCTTATTGTGTCCACGGACAGTCTATACATAGCCCAGCCAGAACTGGACACATATTTGTGCCCTGTTGCTAAATTCGGCAAGATCTGCAACAGTGCAGGGTTCCTCTAACGATGGGCATTGCAGGAGATGTTGCATAGTCTGTGCCTCAGTTCCACATTCACAAGTTGTCGGGCTGGTTGAATATCCCCATTTGCTTAGTGACACCTTTGAGCAACCTACACCGGTCCTAAGTCTGTTAAGGCACTTCCAGGTTGCCCAGTTGCAATTAGCTCCTGCGGGAAGGCATTCATCAAGTAAAATTTCCATCGCTGGGGGTTGTTCAAGACTAGCGAGCCGGTCTTTCCACAAGGTGATGCGGGCTTCAGATGAGGTTGATTGTAATGGAACAACATTGTTCATGAAGCTCTTTCTTGACTTTAGGCGGCTGGGTGTAGGTGTATGACAATGCAGAGGGTGTCTCTCATCTGATGTTTGACGGAGTCGCTCTTTCTTGCTGGCTACCGTTCTTCTTATATCAGGGGGAGCGATACCTGCCAGGATATATAGGCTGTTGGTGTTTGTTGGTTTTAAGCAACCTGTGATAAATCGGCAGCTTGCATTCAGAACGGCATCCATCTTCTTGGCATGCGTAGACCTTTCCCATGCAGGGCAGGCGTATTCGGCAGTGGAATAGCAAAGAGCAGGTGCACTGGTTCGCAATGTTTTTGGGTTTGTTCCCCATCTTGTGTTAGTGAGCTTATTCAGGATGTTGTTTCGTACGCTCACTTTTGCCTTTGTCTTCTCGATGTGGTTCTTGAAGGTGAGGCATCGGTCCAGGGTGACTCCTAAGTAGATAGGGTGCTCGCAATGCGTCAGTGTTGCTCCACACCAGGTTACTTTCAGCTGCTGTTTGGCTTCACGGTTTCTGAGGTGGAATGCACAAACTTGCATCTTTGATGGGTTTGCGCGAAGGTGGTTTTCTTCATAGTAGGATTTTAGTTCCTCCAAGGCCTCAGAAAGCGTTTTCTCCACGGTGTTAAAATCAATGCTTTGGGCAGTGACACATAAGCTAATGTTACCCCACTATTCAAAAAAGGTGGTAGAGAGAAAACGGGGAATTACAGACTGGTAAACCTGACATCGGTAGTGGGGAAAATGCTAGAGTCCATTATAAAAGATGTAATAGCAGAGCACTTGGAAAACAGTGACAGGATCGGACAAAGTCAACATGGATTCACAAAAGGTAAATCGTGCTTGACTAATCTACTGGAATTTTTGAGGATGTAACTGGTAAAATAGATAAGGGAGAACCAGTGGATGTGGTGTATTTGGACTTTCAGAAGGCTTTCGATAAGGTCCCGCATAAGAGATTAGCGTGTAAAGTTAAGGCACATGGGTATGGGGGCAAGGTATTGACTTGGATAGAGAGCTGGTTGGCAGACAGAAAGCAAAGAGTTGGAATAAACGGGTCTTTTTCCAAGTGGCAGGCAGTGACTAGTGGGGTACCGCAGGGATCGGTCCTTGGGCCCCAGCTATTCACAATATATATTAATAATCTAGACAAGGGAACTAGATGTAATATCTCCAAATTTGCAGATGACACAAAGCTGGGTGGGCGTGTGTGCTGTGAGGAGGATGCCAAGAAACTCCAGGATGATTTGGACAGGTTGGGTGATTGGGCAAAAGCATGGCAGATGCAATATAATGTGGATAAATGTGAGGTTATCCACTTTGGTGGCAAAAACAGGAAGGCAGATTATTATCTGAATGGCAATAGATTGGGAGAAGGGGAAGTGCAACGAGACCTGGGTGTCCTTGTGCACCAGTCGCTGAAGGTAAGCATGCAGGTGCAGCAGGCGGTTAAGAAAGCAAATGACATGTTGGCCTTCGTAGCGAGAGGGTTTGAGTACAGGAACAAGGGTGTCTTGCTGCAGTTATACAGGGCCTTGGTGAGACTACATCTTGAGTATTGTGTGCAGTTTTGGTCGCCTTATCTGAGGAAGGATGTTCTTGCCATGGAAGGAGTTCAGCGAAGATTCACCAGGCTGATACCTGGGATGGTAGGAATGACGTATGAGGAGAGATTGGGTCGACTGGGCTTGTACTCGCTGGAGTTTAGAAGAATGAGAGGGGATCTCATTGAAACTTATAAAATTCTGACAGGACTGGACAGACTAGATGCAGGAAGGATGTTCCTGATGGTCGGGGAGTCCAGAACCAGGGGTCACAGTCTAAGGATAAGGGGTAGGCCATTTAGGACAGAAATGAGGAGGAATTTCTTCACCCAGAGAGTGGTGAACCTGTGGAATTCTCTACCACAGAAGGCAGTAGAGGCCAATTCATTAAATATATTCAAGAAGGAGTTGGATATATTTCTTAAGGCTAAAGGGATCAAGGGGTATGGGGAGAAAGCAGGGACCGGGTACTAAATTTGGATGATCAGCCATGATCGCATTGAATGGCGGAGCAGGCTCGAGGGGCCGAATGGCCTACTCCTGCTCCTATCTTCTATGATTCCATGGCTACATATGCACCGTATATACGAGAGTACTGCTCTCTCACTCTGAATTCGATGCAAGAAAAACCTTGCTGTCAGAAACAGGATCCTTCTCTCATCTCCAGCCTCTCTCTTCTCCCTCTCTTGCAGCCTCTGAATTTGATCAACACGACAATGGTCAGTGATCCTCTGAACTTTCCACTCTTGTTCCTTCTAAGTTCCAAATTTGCCATCCTAAAACTTCTTGCACCTTCTTTGCAGTTTCAGTGTTGAAGTGAAGCCTCATGACAGTCTCCTACTTCAATTCAGACTTTCTGAGGACCTCAAATGCAGAACTCCTTACTTCCCTTAGACTTGGTGCTGTCCTCCAATTTAGTCCTTGGCCTTTCACCTTGATTTCTCAATAGTAAATAAAAGCATCATCTTCCTTGCATTTGCCCATCAGCAAAATGATTCACGGTCAGCTCTGAATTAGGATTTTTCATTCCTCTCAACGCCTCAATAATTGGTACAAAATCCTGACCCTCCAACCTTGTGGAATAATTGGGAATTCCATAGAGCAAAATGAACAGGCAACTCACGCCACCTTTTGATTACAGCGCCGTCACTGATAGGAGCTTGGCTTCCAATACAAGCACTGCAATGGGGCCAGTGCCTCTGCCATCAAAGAAGGGGAGAACCAATTCTGGAGGTACTTTTCCAGTTCCTCTCTAACAGCACCAGAGCTGCCAATGGCAAACATAGAATGATAGAAGAAAAATTGGGTATCATGAACTTTGGGGCGCTAATATCGGCCCGGCGCTAATTATCATCTCCGACTGCAAAATTCGCCTCTATCGGCCCTGAAGGTGATTTGAGCGCTAAATCAGGCGCTACACACCTCCCTTAAGGCGCTAACGTCGGGGAGCGAGGCGCTACCTCAGAACGCTACTGAAGCTCAGGTGATGCCAGTTACCATGGAAGCCAGACAGACTGGCGCCGTCCAGTTCTTAAAGGGGAGGGGCCATCTTGCTGGCCAGCCACACCCTGCTCATTGTAGCCTTGAATCTCGGCCTGGAGAGACCACTAAAGCAATTGTGTTGGAAGCACTAATGCATAGGCCCATGGAAAGAGCTCGGCATTTAGGAACCTCAAAAGTGGTGCTGAGGGCCAAAACCCCTTAGGACAGTGTTAAATCTCTCCAGACATCTCTCTCCCTCTCAACCTGCGTGTAACAAAAATTTTGCCGACAAGAAAAGGCACGAAGTGCCCGCCTTTAAATAACACTCCCCCAGTCGCTTCCTGACTTGAAAACGTTCCCCTCTACCTGTCGTTCCTAGTGGCAGGCGCTAAGGCAGGGGGCTCGACTCAATATCCGGTCCGGGGCGCTACCGGGCCGTTGCACACTTGACTGGCATCACGATCTGGGGGCGCAGGAGATCGTGGCAGTAGTGTTTAGCGCCGCCGCAAAACGACTGGTGAATTTCGCGAGCGGCGCTAAAATCGCCAGGCTCGGACGCTAAGTTCCTAGCGCCCCGTTAGTACCCCCCCCGCCCCCGCCGGAGGTGCTAACGGGAGGCGCTAACCAGCCGAATATTTCTAGGGGGGAAAAATTCGGATGATTTGTGCCTCCCATTAGTGCCCTCAGAGGGTGCTAACAGGGCACAAAGCAACTAGCGCCTGGGCGCGGCGCCACTAACGCCTCCCGCGAAAATTAGCGGCAGTGGAAACTATTAGCACGGCGCAGCGCTGCGCCTCTGGTGATGACATCATCGCCATGCCCAGTGTCCCGCTCACGTCCTGGCCACGATCTTCGGTAGCGCCCCCTGACTTACCGCCGGACGCTATGTCCGACGGGGTCAGGGGGGCCTAACTGTGGCCGGGGCAGCGCTAATTAAAGGGGCGGTGCCAGGCGGCCATTTTTGTTGCTGGCCGCCTGCCAGCACCTGCCCCCGTTGCTGTCCCCCGCCTCCTCTGCAGCTCCCCCCCCACCCACGGGATGCCGGCTGCGCTCCATGAGCCCGGCACTTCTCGAGTGTCGGGTTCTTTTGCCGGCACTCCGATCCCTGGTAGCCCAGCTGAGCCTCGGGTCGCCCTGCACAAGGCCCCTCCCCTTTAATAAGGGGAGAAAGGCCTGCAGTACTGCGGCGCTACGTGCGCACGTAGCATTGCGATATTGACTCGCAGCACGCCAAGAGGGAGGCGGGGCGCTTCCAGTAGCACCCCGCCTCCCTCTTGGGGAGCTACCAGTGAATTTCGGGCACGGGGGTGCTAACTTTTTCAGCGGGGCGCGACCCAATTTTGCCCCCCTAACCTCTCAAGTTTCTCTTCATAATTGTAGTTCCTCAACCCTAGTAACAACATTGCGGATCCACACTGCACGCTTTCCCATTATAAACTCAGCTCCTCCTGGCACTGGCTACGTACAGGAAAGGAATGCGGTTTTTCACTGGCTAGTCTGTTAGGCCTTTCCAGTAATTCACGACTTTCAAACATGGGTAAAAGTTCCCGACGTTTTTCTTCCTGTCCCACGCTGGCTACACATATCACCAAATTGCAGACTTCAAGCCTGTGATTTTCTGTCCATCAACTTTAAATGGAAGGAATACAGGAAATGCACAATTCTGGAATATGTGAGCAACAAGGAGCAGCACCTGAATTTTTACCCATGATCTGTGGGCTCTAGGTTGCGAAATCTGAGCTGGAATCAACAGGACTGAGAGCTCTAACTACAGACCTACCTCTCCCAGAAGGGCTTATGACATATTCTTACAGTGCACATGCAGCTCAAGTGACCGCACTCTCACCTGTCCTCTCCCAAGGTGTCAGTGGTAGCACTCTCACTTCCGAGTCATAATGTTGTGGATTCATTACCCGACCCAAGCACACAATCTCGGCTGACGTTCCAGCGCAATACCGAGGGAGTGCTGCACTGTCGGAGGTACTGGGCTGGATTTTCATTGAGGAGGCAGGTAGGAGGCGGGACTAAAACTTTCGGGGTTGTAGTCCCGCCTCCATTGAGTTGTGGCCAACCCATGCGATTTTCCCTTGATTGACCTTGTTGAGCCCGCCCAGCGGGCTCAGCAGGCCAATTAAGGGCCACCCGGCAACAAGTGACATCACAGATTGACATTTCATCTGTCAAGAGCTTTTGACAGATGAAATATCAGCGTTTGACAGCTCTTTGAAGCTGTCAAACACTGACAATCTGTACTCTAAGTTAATTCCTTCCTCTCAGGCTGATTTAGAGATCTCCCCGGAACAGAAAGCTAAATGCTGCAGATTTTGACAGCTGGCGGCCATTCTGTTTTCTGTGCCGGTGAGATGAGGGACTCCCGAGACCTGAAGGAAGGAAGGCTGTAAAGGTAAGTAAATGTAAGTAAAACTTCTTTAAACACTTTACACACACCAAACACACTTACCTCTGCACTCATACACCCATCACTCACCTGAACACCGGACATCTTGACCCCTCCAAGCCCTTTAGCTCGACAGCCCGCCTCGCTAACTTGGTGTGGTTTGGAGCCGTCGGGAATCCCACACTTCAGCAATAAAAATAGGGATTCGGCTAAAAACTGCCTGTTAACTACCTGTTAACAGGCAGTTAATTGGCACTAATTCCCTTCCCGCCTCGGGGAGGCGGGTCCCAGTGCGGGCCGGGCACCTGCCTCCTTTGAAACTGGCAAGGAGGCGGGTTGGGGGCGGGATGGGTTCATGCCCCCCGATTTCAGGATTTTAACCCCCCACACGCCTCCAATCCCGCTTCCACGGCCCAATGAAAATTCTGCCCATTATGTTCAACTCGATCTGTGCTTCCAATAAAGTTCAGCAAATAAAAAGTTACTGCCCCTTTAAGCTCTCTTTCCATCATCTTTCCCCATGACCGCACCACACTACTCTCCCTAACAGGAGTGACTATTCATGCCTCAGTATTATATTCATTGCATCTCAGCAGGAGTGGGGTTTAAAAGAAAATGAGACACAAACGTTATAATTTAACTCCAGTAGCAGTCTGTTCTCAGTTTAGTTTTGCCGAGTTTCATCTTCTAAACCTAAGAGACATTGACATCTGATGGACATGAGACATGGACAAAGAAGGCTCAAGAGGCCACTTCAGGAGAACAAGGCTCAGTGGGAGACTCTGTGCGCCCATATGTACAAGGAAAGCATCCACTTTAAAAAGCTCCATTGCTCCCTATTGTGAAACTTGATGTGAATGGCACCTCAGAGTAAAGACCTCGGACTAAACAGAACACCACTGTTTCTCCCCATCTGATACGCACACAGCTGGAAGTTATCAGTTTCCGAGCCTGGTGATGAAGCATGTTAAAAAAAAATCATTACAGGTTGAGCGTCCAAAATCCGGAGTTTCGGAATCCGGAATGTTCCGGAATCCGGACTCCGGGACAATTGGTGGCAGGGTCGTCCGGAATGCGTAAAATGTTCTGGAATCCGGACACCCGGTTTCCGCCGCCAGCCGAGCTCAGGCATTTCCGGACTCGGAACGTGTTCCTGATGTCCAAAGTCCGGAAACGCCCGAGCCCAGGTTGCGATATTTTCAGACTTCGGACATCCGAAACACGTTCCGAAGTCTGGAAAAACAGAAAAACCGGCTCAGCATCGGTCTTGAAGTTGTCGGATACAGGACGTTCAACCTGTATTACTTTCAGGTTGAAAATCAAATGGGCAGATATTTAGCACACTGGTTAATCCCAGGAGATCAGTGGGAGACTCCAGAATGGTTCCGGGGATGGGGGATCTTAGCTACAAGGACAGGTTGGAGAAGCTGGATTTGTTTTCATTAGAGCAAAGGAGGTTGAGGGGTGATTTGACAGAGGTTACAAGATTATGACAGGTTTGGATAGGCTAGACGGGGAAAGGCTGTTCCCACTAGTTGATGGTACAAGGACTAAGGGACACAGATTTAAGGTTTTGGGCAAGAGATACGGGGGGGGGGGGGGGTGGGGGGGGAACGTGAGGAAAAACTTCTTTACGCAGCGAGCGGTGATGACCTGGAACTCGCTGCCAACGGAAGTGGTGGAAGCGGAGACACTCGGGGAGAAATTCGGTGGGCTGCGCCACCAGTTAGCACCTAAAGAAGGCACTCAGTGGCTTTAGCGCCACTGGCCACGCCTCCCGTGATATTTAGCTGGGGCGCTAATGGTGGCGTTAGCCTGTTGCGCTGCGCCGCCACCGATGACGTCATTGGTGTGTGCAGCGCCCCGCTACCGCCCCGATCGCGATAATTGGCAGCGACCGTCTCTGTAGCGCCGCTCGCTAATCGCGCCCGGTTCACGGGGCCTACTTGTGGCGGCAGTGGCGCAAATTAAGGTGGAGGTGCGGGGCGGCCGTTTTTCCCGTCCCCGGCCTCATGTTCTCCCCCCACGGCATTGCCGGCCTTTTTCCGAGAGCCCGGCACTTCTCCTCGGTGCCGGGCTCTTTTGCCGGCAGTCGCGATCGCTCATCGCGCTGGTGCAGGCCCCTCCCCCTTAAGAATGGGAGGAAGGCCCGCAGTACCGCAGCGCGCCGTGCCACAGCGTGTGGCGCTGTGGCACGTTGCGCTGCGATATTCAGTTTCAGCGCCCTAAGAGGGACGCGGAGCGCCTCGAGCCTCGCCCCGTGTCCCTCTTGGGGCGCTCAAGCTGAATTTCCGACGATCGCTGCTGCTCCGATCGCAGCGCAACATCTGGCACCCAGGCGAGCTTGGTGGCCCGTTTGCGGCTCCACCCAATTTCTCCCCCTCAATGTTTTCAAGGGGAGACTGGATAGGCACTTGAGGGAAATAAACTTGCAGGGCTACGGGGATAGAGCGGGGTAATGCAACTGGCGGGATTGCTCTGCAGAGAGCCGGCACGGACTCGATGGGCCAAATGGCCTCCTTCTGTGCCGTTATGACTCTTGACACTATCACATGGTTTCGGGTGCGGTGGGGAGTGTATATATTGTGATACACAAGGTATCGCAATTGTGCGGGACAGGCTGCATGGACCAGAGGGTCTTTACCTGTCCGTCATTGTTCGTAATATGCTCGTATAAGATTCCTATGTGCTTATCTTAACTAATTTAAAATGAACAGAGGAATTTTACACAAGAATGCTAACTATCGCACAGAAACAGTGGAATTTTAACTCTTGTTTTCTGGACATTTTCTAACATTACTTACATATATGTGCCAGTGATTTACTTTCACACTCTGCTCTGTCCCGATCGTGTGCTTGAGTTTTGAAAGGCAGAGGATGGCCCTGAGCTTCCTAGGAGCATCTACAATCAGTCCCTGCATTGGCTTTTCCCAACATCAGAAATGTTTGCAGTAGGATTCTTTCTGGCAAAATTCCTATCAAAATCTATTCCAATCAATGGTGAAATTTTCACTAACATAGAAACACAGAAGATAGGAGCAAGAGTAGGCCATTCGGCCGTCGAGCCTGTTCCGCCATTTACTGAGATCATGGCTGCTCATCCAAATTCAATACCCTGTCCCTGCTCTCTCCCCATATCCTTTGATCCCTTTAGCCTTAAGAAATATATCTAACTCCTTCTTGCATATATTTAATGAATTGGCCTCAACTGCCTTGTGTGGTAGAGAATTCCACAGGTTCACCACTCTCTGGCTGAAGAGATTCCTCCTCATCTTAGTCCTAAATGGCTTACCCATATCCTTAGACTGTGACCCCTGGTGCTGGACTCCCCCACCATCGGGAACATCCTTGCTGCATCTAGTCTGTCTAGTCCTGTTAGGATTTTATGTTTCAATGAGATCCCCTTTCATTCTTCTAAACTCTAGCGAATATAAGCCTAATCGACCCAATCTCTCCTCATATGTCATTCCTGCCATCCCAGGTATCAGTCTGGTGAATCTTCGCTGCACTCTCTCCATGGCAAGAACATCCTTCCTCAGATAAGGTGACCAAAACTGCACACAATACTCAAGGTGTGGTCTCACCAAGGCCCTGTACAACTGCAGCAAGACATCCTTGCTCCAGTACTCGAATCCTCTCGCTATGAAGGCCAACATACCATTTGCCTTCTTAACCGCCTGCTGCACCTGCATGCGTACCTTCAGCGACTGCACAAGGACACCCAGGTCTTGTTGCACTTCCCCTTTTCCCAATCTATTGCCGTTCAGATAATAATCTATCTTTCTGTTTTTGCCACCGAAGTGGATAACCTCGCATTTATCCACATTATACTGCATTTGCCGTGCATCTGCCCAATCACCCAACCTGTCCAAATCATACTGGGGTTTCTCTGCATCCTCCTCACAGCACACACGCCCACCCAGCTTTGTGTCATCTGCAAACTTGGAGATATTACATCTAGTTCCCTTATCTAGATCATTTATATATATTGTGAATAGCTGGGGTCCTAGCACCGATCCCTGCGGTACCCCACTAGTCACTGCCTGCCACTCGGAAAAAGACCCGTTTATTCCAACTCTTTGCTTCCTGTCTGCCAACCAGTTCTCTATCCAAGACAGTACCTTACCCCCAATCCCATGTGCTTTAACTTTGCACGCTAATCTCTTATGCGGGACCTTATCGAAAGCCTTCTGAAAGTCCAAATACACCACATCCAGTGGTTCTGCCTTATCTATTCTACCAGTTACATCCTCAAAAAATTCCAGTAGATTAGTCATGCATGATTTACCTTTTGTAAATCCATGTTGACTTTGTCCGATCCTGTCATTGTTTTCCAAGTGCTCTGCTATTACATCTTTTATAATGGACTCTAGCATTTTCCCCACTACAGATGTCAGACTTACTGGTCTATAATTCCTTGTTTTCTCTCTACCACCTTTTTTAAATAGTGGGGTTACATTAGCTATCCTCCAATCCATGGGAACGGTTCCAGAGTCTATAGAATTTTGGAAGATGACCAGCAATGCATCTACTATTTCTAGTAGATCCAATCAATGGTGACATTCAACAACAACAACAACTCGCATTTATATAGTGTCTTTAGCGTAGAAAAATGTCCTAAGGCACTTCACAGAGGTATAGTCAGACAAATATAAAGGACACCAAACCAAAGTGGCAATATTAGGAAGGGTGGTCAAAAACTTGGTCAAGGAGGTGGATTTGAGGAGGATCTTAATGGAGGTGGATTTGAGGAGGATCTTAATGGAGCTGGAGAGGTGTAGGGGTTTAGGACGGAATTCAGAGCATAGGACCTAGACAGCTGAAGGCACTATATTTGTGCACTAGTCAGTTTCTTAGTAAATTAAATATTTTTTGAAATGAAAAAACTTTTAAAACATGCCTACTGGGGCATAGATAGGGCAGATAGAAAGGAACTTTTCCCCTTAGTAGAGGGGTCAATAACCGGGGGGCATAGTTTCAAGGTAAGGGGCAGGAGGTTTAGAGGGGATTTGAGGAAAAACTTTTTCACCCAGAGGGTGGTTGGAATCTGGAACTCACTGCCTGAAAGGGTGGTAGAGGCAGGAACCCTCACAACATTCAAGAAGCATTTAGATGAGCATTTGAAACGCCATAGCATACAAGGCTACGGACCAAATGCTGGAAAATGGGATTAGAATAGACAGGGCTTGATGGCCAGCGCGGACACGATGGGCCAAAGGGCCTCTTTCTATGCTGTATAACTCTATAACTCTCTATGACTCTACTAGTGCCTGTGCTCCTAGGAGAATGAGTGCAATTTGAAGAGCCTTCCCAAACCAGCGCAATCGACAGAATCTCGCAATTTTGACCTGGGGGCGTGCCTAGTTTTGTGGGCGTGGCCTGATTCTGGCGAATCAGATCTTAAACCGACGTAAAAGATCGCGGAAAACACGAGCGCAAGTGGTTGGGGCGTAACTCACTTACGTTTAAATTTCCCCGATCTTTTGTGCTGGTTTGTTCGATTCTGACCGGGTTTTGCTGATATTACTAGCAGAAAGTTGACCCCAATTAGATGTATTTACTTTGTCAGAGTTTCTTCTCCCGATACGTGCAGTTCTGTTCGACGCTGCTTGACTTCACTTTAAGCATCACATTTTCCCCTCAGTTCAGCACTTACAGATATTCAAAATGCTGAAATCAAAGTTCTATTTAAACATCAGAATGCTTTTTTTACTGAGATGCTGAATTATAAATAAGCTTATCTTAGCTGACCGCTTTTTTTGCTGATTATTCTCCTCCAGTGCAGTGCCTATTGACTGCCTACCATTCTATTTGCATGTCGCAAGCATATAAAATGAGCAGACGCTTTGCGATTTATGTACGCATCTACCACCGAATAAGAGGGAGAAGAATGGGACCCACATCGCCTTCACGTTCCGGATTTACTGAGCCTCCTTGCTGTCTTGGGAGACTTTTTTATTACCTCAAATATTGCCTGTTTCTTGTTGGTTAGCCAAGTGCCTGACATGTGCAGAAACCCATTGCCATGCTTAAGGGTCTCAAAATCGAAACTATTGAAAAACCCACAAAGAGAGTTTCTATTTTCCCAGTAGAGTGCAGAGTCCCATCGTACCTATTGTCCTCAATTTTCAATTCTCTCCATGGCTTCACCCCGTGTGATCTCAGTGATCTCTTCCATCCATATGTTCCCAAGTACATTCTACTCCTCTGACATCCAATCGCTCCACATCCCTCCAATCTACTATGGGCAGATGTTCTTTCACCACAAGTCCCTTGTCCTCAGGAGCACCCAACACAATCCCTCCACTTCACCACCTCACTGTCTGCTTTCAAAAGCCTTCTCATAGCTCATCGCCTTGACCGTGTCTTCACCCCCTCACTAACCACTTTTTCAAATTGTAAGTGCTTGATAATGATGGATGTACAATCCCTTTCAGTCTGGACAAGCCCTCCTCCCAGGGAATTTATCCAACAGGCAAGGCTTCAGGGGACCCCAAGTCTGTATAGAAAGACTTGTGTAATTTCACCGACTGACACAGGAGTGAGCTTTTGGCTCAGTGGTAAGATTCACACCTCTGAGTCACATAGGTGTAGGGTTCAAACCCTACTCCAGACACCAGCTCCTTGCTGTCTTGGGAGACTTTTTTATTACCTCAAATATTGCCTGTTTCTTGTTGGTTAGCCAGGTGCAGAAAGACTAGTGGAGACCCGAGCTCTGGCTCTGAATTCCGGGTTAGCATCCAGCAGCACATTCGAGGTGTGGGTGGACCCACCCATCTCCCATCGTTGAGGCACCCATAGTTCTCTCCCGCCGTATAGGGCTAACCACCAACGTTCCCTGTAAGCTCAGCTTTGTTCTGCGCGGACTATTTCTTTTAAATTTTTGATTTATAACACTTCTGTGAAGCGCCTTGGGACATTTTACTATGTTAAAGGCACTATATAAACACAAGGGCCTAGAAATTCATTGACGCCACTTTTGGGGCGCTAAAGTGGGGCGTCCGCTAAAGTTTGCGGCCGCCGCCAAATCTATGCCACTTCTCCGATATTCATTAGCTTCGCCCTACTAGTTCGGGTGAGCGCTAAAACTGCTGCTGGACGCCTCTCTTTGGGCGCTAAGCCGGAGGTGGTGATCGATAGCGCCGAGGCCGGGCGCAGCGCAGGTGCGGCCATCTCGTGGTTGACAGCAGACACCCTGGCGCTGGCCAGCTCTTAAGGGGGAAGGGTCGACTGTGTCTGCTGCCACGCCCTGGATAGTGGAGCCCTCCAGCTAGGCCTGAACACTGCTGCTGGACCCAAATAGCGCCTGAAGACATGGAGAAGGCCCGTGAACGTGCGCAGCGCTTCTCAGAGCGTGATCTGAGTGTGCTGCTTGCTGCTGTGGAGAAGAGGCGCCATGTTTTGTACCCGAACAATGGCAAGAAGGCGACGGTCCGCGTCTACAGGAGAGCCTGGAGGCATGTCGCCAGCAAGCTGTCAGCCAACAGCGACGTCCCCAGGACCGGTGCCCAATGCCGCAAAAAGTTGAATGACCTCACACGCATTGTCAGGGTGAGTACCCTTTCCAATGACCTCCTCATCCTTGCATGTGCACCTCACATTATGGGCAAAGGGACCTGAAAGCTCTAATGGCCAGCCTTCATCCAGCAGCTATGGGACAGGCATGAGCAGCAATTGCACATTCTGCATTTAACACACTGGCCAAGCTATTCCACCATGGGAGGCATTGCACACCAGATCATGGCGACACACTGGCCAGGCTATTCCACCATGGGAGGCAGTGCACACCAGATCATGGCGACACACTGGCCAGGCTATTCCACCATGGGAGGCAGTGCACACCAGATCATGGCGACACACTGGCCAAGCTATTCCACCATGGGAGGCATTGCACACCAGATCATGGCGACACACTGGCCAGGCTATTCCACCATGGGAGGCAGTGCACACCAGATCATGGCGACACACTGGCCAGGCTATTCCACCATGGGAGGCAGTGCACACCAGATCATGGCGACACACTGGCCAGGCTATTCCACCATGGGAGGCAGTACACACCAGATCATGGCGACACACTGGCCAGGCTATTCCACCATGGGAGGCAGTGCACACAAGATCACGGCGACACACTGTACTTAGAGGCCGTCCTTTCTCTTGCAGGCCAAGCTGGCGAATAATCGCAAGAGCTGGACTGCGACCGGGGGAGGCCGACCCCCATATCCAGCCACTCACCGACCTGCAACATCGCGTGGAGCGCCTCATGGGTGGCCGGGTGATTGGGCCCGTTGCATGTGGAGATGCCGACCCTGTTCTGCGCAGCAATGGTAAGGACATCACCTTTTGCACCTCTCTCGTCCCACTTGCGCATCAGATCTACATCCTTTGCCACTGTCCGACCAATGCGCTGAATGCCACCACTCATGCATCCCGCACTGATGCCCTCTCCTCACTCTAAAGCTACTATTGTGCCTTCCTGCTGTCAGATGGTCAAGAGGAGGTCCCTCAACTTGCCAGTGACAGACCCTCCGAGGAGGAGCAGGAGGAGGAGCAAGAGGAAGGCGGCCCATCAGGGGAACCCTCAGCCGCGGCCACCCAGGCCAATGTAGGGGACACGTCTTCCCTGGAGGGCAGCGTGGTGGAAGTGTCGAAGGGGAGGGGAGCTCCTGGGACCTGCGTGCTGCAGAAAGGCGGGAGGGGGGTGGAAGCTCTGCGGCCTTCTCCCCAGAGGGGGGATGCGTCGGAGGGGAGTCCAATTGCTGGGCCCAGCAGCCTCCAGCAATGCGGGAAGGGTCGGCCAGCTCGGCGGCCTTCTCCCCAGAGGGAGAGTCCGGCCTCCAGTCAGGAGATGCTCTTCGCCGAGGAGATGGAACACCTCGAAGGCTTGTCCACGGACTCGGAGCGCTGGCACACGGAGCTCATGGCGGCAGTGGCACGGTTGCCTGAGTCCATCGATTCCCTCTCTCGGAGTGTGGCCGAGTTCGGGCCTTTAGAGGCCACCAGTCGGGCGGAATACCGGGCAGATCTGTCAGCGACTGGCCAGGTGATCAGTGGTGCCGTCCAGTCACTGGCTGCTCTGCTGCGGTCAGTGAACAGGTCAACACGGGCACTCACTGCTGCCACACTCGCTGTGTCAGCCAGGCATCGCCAGGGCACCCGGCGCGCTGCAGCAGCACAGCGGTCTGTCCCTCGGCAGATTGGTGCGCATGCTGCAGTGCTGGCCCGGGCGAGTGCCAGTGTCTCAGGCGACCAGCGAGCGCCTGCCATCTGCCAGCTTGCCGCCATTCCTCCAGCCACCACTGCCACTCCCCCAGTGGAGCTGCCAGGAGCTGCTGCAGCGAATGATGCTGGCCAGCCACAGCTGCAGCAATCAACAGCCGCCCGCTCGACGGCCAGACCTCGACTAGGCCGACCCCCAAGGGCATCTGCCGTCACGACATGTGCCCCTCAGGAGCCTGCCCCCAGCCTTGCAGCAGCCAATGGCCTTACTTTGAGGCGGAGCAGCAGGGCGGGCAGGGGCCACCCAAAGATGGCCAAGGCATCGCCATAGCGGGCCAAATAGTCGAATGTGTGGCCATTTGTGTTTGTTTCTTGAGGCCGAGAATTGGATGTTTGTTTTTTGAAGGCCGATGATGTGATGTTTGTTTTTGACGAAGGCCGAGAATGACGGCCATTTTAGTTGCCCTATTTTGTTAATCCTCTCCAGGTTGTGGGAGCGAGTAATGTGTTTGAGTGATTTTTGGGGGTTTCGTCTGTTTTTGGTTTTCATGTGGGAAGGGCCCAGAGTTTGTACAATAAAGCATTTTATTTATTCACATTGTCCATGTTTGATCTTTGAAGTGTTTGTTGCCTTAACCGGCTGAGGGCTTGCGCAGCGGCTGCAATCATGTTCTATCATTGGCACAAGCCATTCCCTGACAGGGGGCCTAGAAGTGACGTTCAATAAGCCGCCGACGGGCGGCCCTTGGACCTTGTGCGTCCCTCCTGGGCTGGTACTCCTCGTCCTCGTCGTCCTCATGCTCCTCCTGCTCCTCCTCCTGAGGTGGTGGTCCAACGTGAGGTGGCAGTGCCTGAGTCCTGCGGATAGCCAGGTTGTGCAGCATGCAGCAGACGACGACGAATTGGGAGACTCGATCCTGCGAATACTGGAGGGCTCCCCCGGAGCGATCGAGACAGCGGAACCGTTGCTTGAGCACGCCGATTGTTTGTTCTATGAGGTTCCTCATCGCTTGATGGCTCTCGTTGTATGCCTCTTCAGCAGGGGTCGTGGGCGCGCGGAGCGGGGTCATGAGCCAGGTACACAAAGGATAGCCTTTGTCCCCGATAAGCCATCCTCTTGGGGGAGGCTGTGCCTGGAACATGCCAGCCACAGTTGTCTGTCGCAGGATAAAGGCATCGTGGCTGCTGCCTGGAAAGCGGGCATTGACAGCTAGGATGCGCTGCCTGTGGTCACACACCAGCTGTACATTGAGGGTATGGTAGCCCTTCCAGTTGCAGTACTCCTCGGCATGCTCAAGAGGTGCCCGCAAAGCCACATGCATGCAGTCAATGGTGCCCTGCACCATGGGGATGCCCGCTATTCTTGCAAACCCCACTGCACGCTGCTGCTGCTTGTCCAGGGTCATGGGGAAGGAGATGAATTGATGTCTCCTTCTGAAAAGGGCTTCGGTCACCTGGCGGATGCAGCAATGCACGGCGAACTGGGAGATGTTAGCGATGTCCCCAGTAGCGGATTGGAAGGAGCCGGAGGCATAGAAGTTGAGAGCCACCATCACCTTCACTGCCACCGACAGAGACGTCCTGCGCATCAGCTGTGGCTGCAGATCTCTCTGAAGCAGCCGGCAGATGTCTGCAACCACCTCCCTTCGGAATCGCAGCCTCCTAACACACATCGCGGCAGACATGGTCAGATAGGAGGTCTGCTGGCGGTATACCCTGCGTGGGTAAGGCCTCAGTTGGCGATGCCTGTTGCCCCCTCTGCGTCTAGCCAGGGCTGCCACTCTCTCACGGCGTCTGTAAGCCCTTCTGGCATAAGGCTGAAATTCAGCGTTGCCACCCAATGCAGCCCCCATTATATGCTGGCAAACACTGAGCTCTGAATGAAGGCAAAGATAATTGGTAAGCTCTGGCCTGAGCCAAAAATACCTGTCCAAGTGTTGGTCCAAACCAGTAAACTCTCCTCCTTGGTCTCTGTCCAAAAAACCGTTGCACAAGAGTGAATGCTGCAAAATGGCTGGCCTTTATACTGCTGGGTAAGTGCCCTTTAATTTGCGCTCCCCGCGGCCCGGCTGGCCTGTGTACCGTTCCACTTCACAGTCGCTCGGGCCGCCCGGCACACAATGGGCCGGCGCGAGTGAAGTTCCGGTTTGGGGCGCACAAAGGGCGTTGCACTATTAAATGACGTCATGATCTGCGCGCGCAGCAGGGCGCGCGCTAAGACTTTGCGCCGGCGCTAAATGTGTCCTGAAGTTGGGGAGAGGCGCAGATCGCGCTGCGCCCGGGCGATAAGCGCCTAGCGCTCGAGATCTACTCCTCCTAAGGCGCTAACGGCTGGCGCGCCCAACTGAATTTCTAGGCCAAGTTGTTGTTGTTGTAATGTGCGGTCCCTTTAAACTTCTGCACGTGCTCGGTATTTACAATGAATAAGCTGTTGAGCGACCTGCGCGGGACCTCTGAGGTTACCGCGCGATCGCGCAGCCGCGCACCTTACGGGACCATTGCTAACCATCCTATCAGCTGGTATGAAAATGGTTACGACCACGGAAGGAGCATTCACATTGCGGCCTGTTAGGCTGTTAACCATCCTGCAAATCCTTCCACTACTGCACGCTATTCTCCAACCCGAGGGTCGAGTGTGAAGATACAACAACCAGCTCCTGAAACAGCATGGCCGATCAACACAGAGCACCGGGTAAGGTTCCCACTACTCCTCTAGGGAGGACCACATACTTGTTCGGGCACTGGCTTACAGGGGATGCAAAGTGGAAAGAATCCCATTCTCCACTAATTGGACATTTACTTAGCTTTGCCTCTTGCTAGCAGATTTCTTACAGCAAGACAGGAACATGCAACTTAGATTATCTCTTCAATTAAACTGAAAAGAAAGAACAATTCGCATTTACACCTTTCGCATGCACAACTAATTACTTTTTGGAGCGCAGTGAATGTTGTGATGTAGGCAATGCTCATAATTGCAAAAACATGGCATCTCTCAGCCACTGCCGGTGTTTTGAATCATTTCGTTTCTGGTTGATTTGCATTAGCGTGACATTTCGTGCCGATCCTCCTTTCAGTGTGAGACACTGTAAGCTTCCATTCGTTAAAGGCAAAAGGCAGATGGTCTGGGAAGCAGGCGAGCTGCATTGGGGAAGAGTTGGGGGGCTGTGGGAGGAGGTGAAGGCTGTTCCTTCATTTCCTACAACGGAGGAGGTGGGAGAGTTTGATGTTAATGTACTGCACAGTTCTAACTAAAATAAACACTAGACGCACTCAAAGATACTCAAATAATTCAGGGTTGCTGTATTATTGTCCAACCTACAAAACGCTTCCAATTGCAGAAATAGCATAAGGGATCTGTCTCAGTGCAAATTCTAGAAAACAATTTAAGCAGGGATATAGCAAATCAGATATCCATTTTGTTTTGTCTAACTGTTTTAATGGAAAATTCCTTCTGAGCTGTGCTAAATATATACTTAAATATTATGCACTGTAGGGTGTTTCCGACATACAAAGCCTGATGATGAAAGGTGAGTCAAGAGCTGTACTTCATATAAGGATAATTACTGCAGTCTATCTACAATGCGGACATCCCTGTTATTCAGAATTAATTAGTCTTTCAAAAGCCTCCTCCCCCATCCATCAATAGACATAAAGCAGTGACTAAAACCCCATTCTCTCGGACTCCATTTCATAGAAACATAGAAAAATCGGAGCAGGAGTCGGCCATTCGGCCCTTCGAGCCTGCTCCGCCATTCAATATGATCATGGCTGATCCTCTATCTCAATACCATATTCCCGCTCTCTCCCCATACCCCTTGATGCCTTGTGTCTAGAAATCTATCTATCTTCTTCTTAAATATATTCAGTGACTTGGCCTCCACAGCCTTCTGGGGTAGAGAATTCCACAGGTCCACCACCCTCTGAGTGAAGAAATTTCTCCTCATCTCAGTCCTAAATGTCCTACCCCGTATCCTGAGACTGTGACCCCTCATTCTAGACCCCCCACCCCAGCCAGGGGAAATATCCTCCCTGCCTCCAACCTGTCTAGCCATGTCAGAATGTTATACGTTTCCACGAGATCCCCTCTCATTCTTCTAAACTCTAGTGAATACAGGCCTAGTTGACCCAATCTCTCCTCCTACAACAGTCCTGCCATCCCAGGAATCAGTCTGGTGAACCTTCGCTGCACTCCCTCTATGGCAAGTATATCCTTTCTTAGGTAAGGAGAACAAAACTGCACACAGTACTCCAGGTGTGGTCTCACCAAGGCCCTGTATAACTGTAGTAAGAAGTCACTGCATAGACAACGTAGTCAAGTTTCCTGTTGACTAGTTTTTGTGTATTAAAGGAAAGCCTAGTGGAAGTACTCCGGCAATGTCTCTCTAAAAATTCAAAAGTTGCCATATATAAGTATCGGTTACCATTTTGTAATTCTTCCTCAATTCTGCAGGTATCACAGAAACCCGCCATTTTGGTTGGCTTTCTTTTGCTCCAGAGCCACTCTGTGATGTCACTGATGGAGGGTGGGGTGGGGGTGCGGGGGGGTGCGGGGAGTCACCTAGGTCCGGGAGCAACTCTTTTCATTTTAATGGGGGTCAGGCGATAGTGTATTAATCCCAAGATTGGGCAGCTCCAGATTGGGTCAGTCCAGTTCAAAGTTTTGACCCACATTAACGTAAATAGAGCTGCTCTGGAACACAGGCATCTCCTTCCCATAATGGCAGTGGAGCAGTTCTAGAAGGAAGGAGATCCAAAATGACTGGACCCCATAAAAAGCAAGAAAGAATTTATAAATGGTAGCAGATATTTAAAAACTATTAATTTTTTTCCCAGGGAGACCAGGGGGCTTCTTGGAACAGAAAGTACTCGGAGTGCTTCCCTCCCCTTTCATAAATACTTCACTGCATTATGCAATGCATTCTGAAAACTAGTCAGTAAACTGGTTGTTCCAACATGGCCAACAGAAAATGGCGGCTAGTAGTTACAAAATGGATCCTGGCAACAGTCATTAAACTGCCTGTTAGATTTCACTTTATGTATACAGTAGACAATTAAAGGGCAACTGCTTTTACCAAAAAAAATGTTTGACAATTTTTTTTTAAATTTGAGCAGGCAGAAGAGCAATTTGCCATTTTCATCACAATGACATCAATTGTAAGTGACTTGATGGTAATTTTATTTCAAGCATCTGGAAATTCTGAAATTACTCGATATTCCAGAAATTGTTGATAATTAGGCACCGTTTATGAATGAATGCTCCTTCAGTTTTCAGTTTTCCTCGCTTCCATTTTACTCGGTCCCAATTACTCTGCCTCCCCTTTATATCCCTCTTCGAACAACAGATTAACACAAATTATTTTTCATAGAATGTTGGACAGGCGGCATCGCTGATAATGTTGCTCTGTGATTATTACCAGTGATAGGAGAAACTGGTTGCCAAGACAACCCATGTTGCCCACTTAACTCCGGTTCTTTTACTTGAGCATTGAACGGAGCTTTAAACAGTAGTGCTCGAGCAGAATTCGATCCTGCACTGGGAAACCACATTGGATGTCTAGTCCAATGCCTTAACCACTCGTCAATTCACAATGGTCTCGCCCGACCAGTAAGGAAGGCAATTAAACGGAGAATGTTTTTGCTGAAGGCAAAAAAGATTTACAAAAAGCATTCTCTTAGCTGCAGTTCTCCTACAAGACTTGGTCATTGCCTGGAAGTCACACAGATTGGAGTTATACCATCGCTCCAGCTGTTTCCACTTGAGATTCTGAAGCCAGTTCCAGTTGAGTGGAAACAGCCAACAGCACCCTGCTTCTAATGGTCCTGGCATCATGGCGCCATCACAGGTTCAAAAGGCATGCTTCAATGCAACGCCGAGAAATCAGAGTTATACTACGACCTACGAATGGGACTTTGGGTCCGACACTCACTCAACTGCTGGGGATTTCACTTCTCCAAATCCGATGTGCTATGGAAGCTATTCTGCAGTGATGTAAAAAGTAGCAGTGCAACTGCAGCCTTAAGGTCATTCGGTGTCTTGTCCTTTCTTTAAAATCCCAAATGTTCTTTACGAGCAATGTTTTCAGCCAGCCACCTCTTGCTGAATCAGTTCCGGCCTTAATTTCTAGAGATGAATGAAGGAGCCTGATAACCATTCTGGCGGGTTACTGCACAAGTGATGCCTCCTCTCTAATGTCAGAGGAGAGTGAACTTGTAGTCTGTTATGCAACACTTTGTTTATATGTAGGATTCCATTCTATATTTTCACCATGGATCAAATCTGAAAGCTCATCTCAGATTATAAACCGATATGATTTTTGACACAGTGACATAATGAGTGAAGGGAAGAAGATAAAACCTATTTCAAATAACTGCTGTTTCCTCCTTAGCTTCTCAATGCCTCAGAAAGTAAAAAGTAAGCGACCATGGAGTTGTTGGACTGTCAGAAAAACCCAACTGGTTCACTCATGCCCTTTAGGGAAGGAAACCTGCCATCCTTACCTGGTCTGGCCTATATGTGACTCCAGTCCCACAGCAATGGGGTTGACTCTTAACTGCGCTGACTCTGATGTGGCCAACAAAGTCACTCAAGTTGTAATCAAACCCGCTACCAGAGGTTCAAGAAGAATGCATAAAAGAAGACATAAGTAGAGGTATAGAGTACAAAAGTGTGGAAGTTATGATGAACCTGTATAAAACACTGGTTCGGCCCCAACTGGAGTACTGTGTCTGTAATGTATATACCTTTAAGGGGGGAACTATCTTTTACAGCTCATGTATACTGCAGTACCGGCAGTGACCACACCTGTATATAGTGCTGAGTAGTAATCTGTACAGATCAGTTCCAGTGTGAGCCACGTTGAGTAAACACCTGTTGTACCGTTTCTCCTGCAGTCTGTGTCTTATTATACACAGACACAACATTGGCGACAAGGCAAGTTCGAACCTACCTGCAACTCTGCATCACCTCCCGGGGATTCATTCCTGGAGATCAGTGGATTGGAGGTCAAGGCCAGAGACTCGGGCGTCGACCACGGGCAACCGCCCAGTCATCCAGCAGAGACACGAGAATTGCGGGGGAGGCTGCCGAGAGCCAGGCTTGGCTTTCCAGTCGCGGTGGTCCAGTGAAACGGGCTGGCAACAGGTAGTGCGCAGACCCTTCCCGGACAGCGGTAGGCTAGAGCCCGACCGAGCGGCACAGCAAAGGGCCGAGCAGCGTCGACGGGGGAGAGAGAGAGAGGGCAGAGCGCACAGGGCGCAGCCGGTGTTCAGGGGCCGAGCAGCGTCGAAGAGAGGGAGAGAGAGGCGCGCAGATACCCGCGAGGCGCCGCCATTGCCACGAGGACCGCCAAGAGCGGCGTTGGCAGCAGCGCAGGAGAAGCGCGCGAAACCTACAGGGCGCCGCCATTGCCACGAGAACCGCCGGGAGCGTTGTTGGCAGCAGCGGGGGAGGAAGGAAAGCGCGGGAGACGCCATTTTAAGCCATTGGGAGACACCATTTGAAACCACACCCAAAATGCCGAAGAGTGGCAGTATCACCGCATTTGACAATGAAGTCGAAGATTGGACTACATATGTCGAACGAATAGAGGTATACTACAAGGCAAATGAGGTGTCAGATGACAAGAAAGCGTCGGTATTGTTAAATTTAATGGGTGCAAAGACGTATGGTTTATTACAAAATCTAGTAACCCCAACGAAGCCAATGGAAAAGAGTTTTGAAGACATAGTAACGATACTACAGGAACATTTAAACCCCACACCACTGCTGATAGCAGAAAGATTCAAGTTTCACAAACGGAACCAGCATAAGGATGAAAGCAATGCTGATTATTTAACAGAACTGCGCAAACTATCAAAACACTGCCAGTTTGGAGCGGGACTGGCAGATACCTTAAGGGACAAGTTTGTGTGTGGGCTTCAAAGTGAAGGAACCCAGAAACAGCTTTTATCTGAAAAGGACCTAACGCTGGAAAAGGCTTTCAGCATTGCGGTATCATATGAAGCAGCAGCACGGGGCGCTGCAGAGATACAACAGAGACCTCAAGAATATGGCACAAACGAAATGTCATATAGAACAGAGAAGTGCTATCGCTGCGGCAGAACAACACATGACCAGAATGATTGCTGGTTCAAAGACAAAGTGTGCAGACAGTGTGGAAAAGTAGGACACATAGCACGAGTCTGCAGGTCGGGAAAGAAAACCAGCAATAAGAAACCTACCAAAGAAAAGTACAAGAAGGTACATAAGATGACGGAGAATAGTTCAGACGAACAAAAGAGTGATAACGACTCCGAAAGCAGGGAACTGAGTTGTCTGAAACTACATAATGTGATCACAACGGAGGATCACCGAACCATTTGGGTCACTCTCAAGCTAGCAGGAGTCCAGGTAAAGATGGAATTGGACACAGGATCAGCCCTAACAGTCATAAACCGACGGGACTACGAGCGGCTATTCTCACACATACCCTTGAGAGACACAAAAATTATTTTGAAGACGTACACGGGGCAAAAAGTCTACCCCAAAGGAAGAATAAGGTTGACCGTTATATATAACGGTAAGGAAACACCAAAACTAGACCTGTATGTATTGCAAGATGGAGGACCACCATTACTGGGACGTGAATGGATCCGGAAAATACAACTGGATTGGCATTCCATACAGGCACTGACTGTGGCTGACAAAAAGGATGATGACGTCACACCTGGGCGACCGTCAAAGATCCTAACTGACGCGAAAGAAGTGTTCCAGCAAGGACTCAGAACACTAAAAGGCATGACAGCGATGATTAAAATTGATGAAAACGCAAGCCCAAAATTTTTTAAGGCCAAACCGGTACCTTATGCGATCCGCCCAGCCGTCGAAGCAGAGCTGGAGAGTCTGGAACATTCAGGTGTACTGTCCAAGCTAGACTGGAACGAGTGGGCTACACCCATCGTCCCTGTGATGAAAAAGTCGTTGAGCAGCACGCCTGGGGAACCAAGGAAGGTTCGCATCTGTGGGGACTTTAAGGTAACAGTGAACCCGGTCCTTCACACCGTACAATATCCACTTCCGCGGATTGAAGATATTTTCGCCTCGCTATCTCGAGGGAAACGCTTCACTAAGATTGATCTGGCCCAGGCATATCTGCAAATGGAGGTAGAAGAAGCATCAAAAAAATACCTCACAATCAACACCCATAAAGGTCTCTACCAATACAACCGGCTGGTATTTGGGGTAGCATCAGCTCCGGCTATTTGGCAGAGGGCAATGGAACAAGTCCTGCAAGGGATCCCAGGGACCCAGTGTTATTTGGACGGCATCCTGGTCACGGGCAAAAATGACAGTGATCACCTTGCCAACCTGGAGCAGGTGTTCACTAGATTGCAGGAATATGGGCTCCGAGCTAACCGCCCCAAATGCGAGTTTTTTATAAAACAGATCTCGTATTGTGGCCACGTTATCGATAAAGAGGGGTTACATAAGTCCCCAGAGAAGATTGAGGCAGTAGTCAAGGCTCCAGCACCGGAAAATGTGTCACAACTGAGGTCGTTCCTTGGGCTGGTAAACTACTACCATAAGTTCTTGCCAAATTTGTCTACAATACTACACCCACTGAACACCCTACTGCAAACTGGGGTGCCATGGAAGTGGAGTGACGAATGTAGACGAGCTTTCCAGAAGAGCAAAACACTAATCACATCGAAAGAGGTATTGGCCCATTACAACCCAGCATTACCAATTCGGTTGGCATGTGATGCGTCACCCTACGGCATTGGAGCGGTGCTGTCGCACAAATTCTCGGACGGCTCAGAGAGGCCAATAGCCTTTGCGTCACGATCACTAACCTCAGCCGAGCGTAACTACGCCCAGATTGACAGGGAGGCCCTCAGCCTAGTGTGGGGAGTGAAAAAGTTCAATCACTATCTGCACGGGCAGAAATTCACCTTGCTGACTGATCACCAGCCTCTTGTCTCCATTTTTAATCCGAAGAAGGGCGTTCCGGTGATGAATGCGCAACGACTACAAAGATGGTCACTTTTTCTAGGGGCTCACCACTATGAGATTGAATATAAGGGCACGAAACAGCATGGAAATGCTGATGGGCTATCACGCCTGCCACTGCCTACTGCGGAGGAAGCACCAGCAGTGGATCCTGTCAAAATATTCCATTCGACTATAGTTGAATACCTACCGGTAACTAACGCTTGTATCGAAAAGGAAACCCGAAATGACCCGACACTGTCTCGGGTATATGATTTGACGGTGAAGGGATGGCCAGCACATGACGACTCACTGTTGCCAGCATTCTCAACAAGGAGAGAACAGCTGTCAGTGTGCCGGGGGACCTTGATGTGTGGATCCCGAGTGGTAATTCCACCCAAGTTAAGGGATAGAGTGCTCAATGAGCTTTATGAGGGTCATCTGGGAGGGGTAAAAATGAAAAGCCTAGCCAGGGCTTATGTGTGGTGGCCGGGAATCGATAAACAAATTGAGGACCTGACCAAGAGCTGCTCAGGATGCCAGAAAGTCCAAAATGCACCACCACAGGCCCCTCTACACCCATGGGAGTGGCCCTCATCTCCATGGCAACGGGTGCATATTGATTTTGCTGGTCCATTCATGGACTCAATGTTTTTAATAGCCGTGGATGCGCACTCGAAATGGCCTGAGGTCATCAAAATGTCCTCCACCACCACGGAGAAAACTATTGCAGTCCTACGGACCATTTTTGCCAGGAATGGCTTGCCAGAACAGATTTGCTCCGACAACGGACCACTGAGATGAGGAGAAACTTCTTCACTCAGAGGGTAGTAAATCTATGGAATTTGCTACCCCAGAGAGCTGTGGAAGCTGCAACATTAAATAAATTTAAAATGGAGATAGACAGTTTCCTAGCAGATAAGGGAATTAGGGGTTACGGGGAGAGGGCAGGGAAGTGGACGTGAGTCTAGATTAGGATCAGCCATGATCCTATTGAATGGCGGAACAGGCCCGAGGGGCCGTATGGCCTACTCCTGCTCCTACTTCTTATGTTTGTGTCCGAAGAGTTCCGGAGTTCTTGAAAAAGAATGGGGTAAGGCATTACACATCCGCCCCGTATCATCCAGCCACAAATGGATTGGCTGAGAGGTTCGTACAAACCTTTAAGAAGGCAATAAAGGCTATGTACAATGACAACATTCCGCTGCAGCACAAGGTGGACAATTTCCTGTTCGCCTACCGGAATGCGACACATGCAATCACCAACCAGGCCCCAGCCATGATGTTCTTTAACCGAAGGTTAAGATCTCGCCTGGATTTGCTCAGACCAAACGTACAAAGAGATGTTGAGAGTAAGCAATTCCAGCACATCCATGAGAAGCCAACAAGGAGCTTCAATGTAGGGCAACCAGTCTTGGCCCGCGACTACTGAACAGAAAAATGGCAGCCAGGAACGATATGCACACGGCAGGGCCCACTAATGTACACAGTGGACATTGGGGAGAGCATCGTGAGACGCCATGCTGACCAGATCCTAGAGTCACAGGAACAAGTCAACCCCGTGCCTCGCCCATACGTACCTGGTGATGAACCCGACGTACAGGTCGCATCTACCCCAGAAACAGTAGCATCGGAAGCTGATGAACCAACCGACGACAGGGTGCCAGAATCGCCTCCGCACCGAGAGCGAGACACTCGGGAAAGGCGCTATCCAGAAAGGATCAGGAAGCCTCCCCAAAGACTGAATATATAAATAGACTATTTTCAGCTAATGTTGCATGTTAAAAGTGTTAATTGTAATTAGTTTGATATTTAATTGTTAAATGAGTGTTATGGTACTGTTAATCTAAAAGGGGAGGAATTGTAATGTATATACCTTTAAGGGGGGAACTATCTTTTACAGCTCATGTATACTGCAGTACCGGCAGTGACCACACCTGTATATAGTACTGAGTAGTAATCTGTACAGATCAGTTCCAGTGTGAGCCACGTTGAGCAAACACCTGTTGTACCATTTCTCCTGCAGTTTGTGTCTTATTATACACAGACACAACAGTGTCCAATTCTGGGCATCACACTTTAGGAAGGATGTGAAGGCCTTAGAAAGGGTGCAGAAAAGATTTACGAGAATGATTCCAGGAATGAGGGACTTCAGATACGTTGATAGACTGGAGAAGCTGGGGTTGTTCTCCTTGGAGCAGAGAAGATTGAGAGGAGATTTGATAGAGGTGTTCAAAATCATGAGGGGTCTGGACAGGGTAGATAGAGGAAAACTGTTCCCATTGGCAGAAGGGTCGAGAACCAGAGGACACAGATTTAAGGTGATTGGCAAAAGAACCAAAGACGACTTAAGAAAAAACTTTTTTACACAGTGAGTGGTTAAGATCTGGAATGCACTGCCTGAAAGGGTGGTGGAGGCAGACAATCTTATCTTACAAACGGGAGTCGGATAAGTATCTGAAGGAAAAAAAATTGCAGGGCTACGGGGAAAGGGCAGGCGAGTGGGACTAGCTGAGTCAGCACGGGCTCGACGGGCCGAATGGCCTTCTTCCGTGCTGTAACCATTCTATGATTCTATGATGAAGGCCCGCCACCAGCTTCTCAGGACAACTAAGGATGAGGAATAAATGCCAACCTTGCGAGCAACACCCACGTCTCTAGAATGAATAATAAAAGACGATTCTTTATTATTTTATAATAATGACAGAAATCCCCCTGACAGTTCAGTGGATATAAATGAATTGTAGTGAGTTACTGAGTCATACCAAGCAGGGCGGTCCAGGGTTTGATCCATGGGTTGTGCTGATTGAGCTGATCTCAGTTGGGGGCAGAGATAGGGGAACTACAGGTGGTTTCAACCCTAGTCTTTGAGAGAAAAATCAGCAACGGATCTTTGCTCCTGATTACCCATACTGCAATGCATGAGGCGGACAGAGTCAGGTTTGGCGGTGAGGCCCACATGGTTGTAAAAGCCTGCTGACGCTCACCCGCTGCCTGGGCTGACATTAGGAATGGGAACCTGGGAGTGAACGCCAACTTAAGTCAGCACCTTCAAAAGTGAAAGGAAGAAAATTGGAATGTGTGGGCGTGTACGGGGGGCGGTGAAGGGGTGAGGTGGAAGGTGAAAAGATTATGGTTTGCTGCATTCTGGTGCAGTGAGCTAAAAAAAGCTGAAATTGGGTTTGAGAGCTCAAATCATCAGATAAAGCACGAAACAGGGAGAAGTGCCGAGGAACGTGGTCGAACCAAGAAAAATAAGCACATCTGCTCGCAACTGGATATATAGGATCATTGGCTGAGGCCTAGGAATAGTATGAGGAGGATAGATTCGCCTAGATGAAACCAGGGATGGGAAACTATAGTTATGAGGAGAGACTTGAGATACTGGGACCAATTTCACTGAAGCACAGAAAGCTAAGAGGAGATTTAATGGAGGTTTTTAAAATGACATTATTTTTTATAGAGGGAAAAGGGAAAGACATTGGGGGAAAAATTGGGTGTCGCCCATTTTGGGGCGCTAATATCGGCCGGGTGCAAAGTTTAGCATCCGGTGCTAATTATCGCCTTCGACAGCAAAATTCGACTCTATCGCCCCACTGGAGGTGATTTGAGCGTTAAGTTAGGCGCTACACACCTCTCTTAAGGTGCTAACGTCAGGGAGTGAGGCGCTACCTCAGAACACTACCGAAGCTCAGGCGATGTCAGTTACCATGGAAGCCAGACAGACTGGTGCCGTCCAGTTCTTAAAGGGGCGGGGCCATCTTGCTGGCCAGCCACACCCTGCTCATTGCAGCCTTGAATCTCGGCCTGGAGAGACCTCTGAAGCAATTGTGTTGGAAGCACTAATGGATAGGCCCAGGGAAAGAGCTCGGCGCTTAGGAACCTCAAAAGTGGTGCTGAGGACCAGAACTCCTTAGGACAGCGTTAAATCTCTCCAGACGTCTCTCTCCCTCTCAACCTGTGTGTACCAAAAATTTTGCCGACAAGAAAAGGCAGGAAGCGCCCGCCTTTAAATAGCGCTCCCCCAGCCCCTTCCCGACTTGAAAACGTTCCCCTCTACCTGTCGTTCCTTGCGGCAGGCGCTAAGGCAAGGGGCGCGACTCAATTTCCGGTCCGGGGTGTTACTGGGGTGTTGCATGCTTGACTGACGTCACGATCTGTGGGCACAGGAGATCGTGGCGGTAGTGTTTAGCGCCGCCTCAAAACGACTGGTCAATTTCACGAGCGGCGCTAAAATCGCCGTGCTTGGGCGCTAAGTTGCTAGCACCCCGTTAGCACCCCACGGAGGCTGGAACGGGAGGCGCTAACCAACCGAATATTTCCCCCTTTGTTTTAGTTGGAGAGTCAGTACCACGGGATCGTCAATTTAAAATTGTCATTAAGGAACTGAGGAGATGTTAGTTAGAGCATGGAATACTTTGCTGTGTTTGGTAGCCTAGATCCCCATACAATTTGCTTCTGTTAAATTCACTGACAACAACAACGTGCGTTTATATCATGCCTTTACCATAAAGAACATTCCAAGGTGCTTCGCAAGTAGGCTTCCGGAAAACAGACACCAGGAAGGAAGAGGTTAGATGGGATAACTGAAAGCTTGGTCAAAAAGATAAGTTTGAGGTGGTTTTTAAAGGCGGAGAGGTTTAGGGAGGGAATTCCAGAGAATAGGACTGAGGCAGCTGAATGATTGCTCACCAAAGGAGGGCCGAAGACCCCAGGGGGAGATGCACACAAGGCTGAAGTCAGAAGAACAGTGTTCAGGAGGGAATTTGAGGCTAGAGCAAACCAGGTGAGCCACGGCCACAGATGGATTTAATAGAGGAGGATTTTGTTGGGGGGATGAGCAGCCAAGGTAAATCAGAAAGGATGGGGATGGTGGGCAAGCAGAACTTGGGTCACTATACGTGCAGAAGAGTTTTAGACAAGTTGGAGTTTGCAAAAGGTGGAGGATTGGAGACCAGCAAGGAGAGCCTTGTTGTCGTAAAGTCTGGAGGTGGTGAAAGTACAAATAAAGGCGTCAGCAGTGAAAGGGCTGAGGTGGGGAAATATTGCAGAGACTGCTGTCGAGGTGAAGGAAAGGAAGTGAGGGGTCAACCAGAATGTCAAGGTTGCCAATGATCTCGTTCAACCTGAGAGAATGGCTGAGGAGAGGAATGGAATCAGTGGCAAGGGAGTGCAGTTATGTAGTAGGGGCCAAAGGCAATGGCTTCGGTCTTTTTTTAAATTCATTTAATTCAATTCAATTTTATTTGTCATATATCTATGCAGCAAACGTGTGTACTGCACAATGAAATGTTGATTTTTACGAGTCCTCCCAACATTGGAATAAATATGGCATAGCACTGATAAAAATACTAATAGAAATACAGTAATAATAAATAAAAACAACAATAATAAATAATAATAAATTATTCGTTCATGAGTCTTATGGCCTGGGGGTAGAAGCTGTTTCGAAACCTGCTGGTACGAGACCGTATGCTTCGGTATCTCTTATCGGACAGGGGCAGGGCGAAGAGGTTGTGGCTGGGGTGGCTCGCGTCTTTGATGATTCTCAGGGCCTTTCCCCGGCACCTCTCGGGGTAGATATCCTGCACAGCAGGTAGTTTAATTCCTATAGTATGTTGTGCAGCTTTCACCACCATCTGTAGAGCCTTGCGGTCTGTGGCGGTGCAGTTGCCATACCAGGTAGTGATGCAGCCGGACAGGATACTCTCGATGATGCACCGGTAGAAGTTGGTGAGAATCTGGGGGGCCATTCCAAATTTCTTCAGTCTCCTGAGGAAGAACAGGCGTTGGCATGCCTTCTTGGTTACGACGTCGATGTGATGGGACCACGTTAAGTCCTCTGTAATGAATACACCCAGGAATTTGAAGCTGCTGACCCTCTCCACCTCAGCCCCTTCGATGTAGATTGGGGTGTGTCCCTCCCCCTGCCGCTTCCTGTAGTCCACGATCATCTCCTTTGTTTTGCTGATGTTGAGGGAGAGGTTGTTGTACTTGCACCATTCTACTAGGACTCTTACCTCCTCCCTGTAGCCTGTCTCGTCGCCATCTGTGATCAGGCCTACAACGGGATGTGGGCATCGATGATAATTGCCCCCGAGAAGGTGGTGGTGAGCTACCTACTTGACAACTGAGTAGTTTGCTGGGCCATTTCAGAGAGCAGGTCTGGAGTCACATATAGGCCAGACCAGGTAAGGGCGGCAGATCTCCTTCCCCAAAGGACGGTAGATTTCCTTCCCTGAAGGACATTAGTGAACCAGATGGGTTTTTATGACAATCCGGTTGTTTCATGGTCACCATTACTGATACTAGCTTTTTATTCCAGATTTATTTAATTAACTGAATTTAAATTCCCCAGCTGTCGTGGTGGGATTTGAACTCATGTCTCCTGATCCTTAGTATCAGGCCTCTGAATTACTAGCCCAATAACATAACCACTATACTACCATTCTCATAAATTCCACGTTCTCAATGTTAAGCTGGAGGAACTTGGGACACATCTAGGACTTGGTGTCAGACAAGCAGTCAGACAGCACAGAGGCAGTCCAGCATTGTGAGAAATGCTGAAGAGGTAGAGTTGTGCATCATGTCCAAGGTGACCCCAAGCCTGCTAATTATATTAGTGAAGGGTAGTATATACAGATAAACAAGAGGAGGAGGTCAAGGATAGATTCTTGGGGGACTCCAGAGGATCCATGACAATGATATTCTCATTGTCCTGTCACAATTTCTGTTGTGGTTTCACCTTTATGTAAATGTAAAGAAAAGCTTCCATAAAAATGCAGGGAAAAAAAACAATCGGTGACCGACAGCAGTGGTTCTCTCACTGGGCTGGGGGTCCATAGAGACTCTCCAGGGGGTCCGCGGGGGGGGGGGGGGGAAACAATTGGTGAGGGCGAGCGAGCCGGTGTGGAGCGCTGGGCGCTGCTGAACGGAGCGGTGAATGGTTACCGTGGCAGCGGCAGCAGTGGCTGTGCACTGCAAGGAGAAGAGGAGAAGGAGGGAGGGAGAAGGATTGCGAGCCAGCAGTGGCCTCAGTGCCACCGCCAGCAGCAGAACTCGAAGACGGAGAAGTGCAAGGCCAGCTGTTCGGAGAGGAACCTTTTTGGATTCTACAATGAAAGTGGGCATAGCATTTTACTAAACCTAAAAATGAAAGAATATTTGCACAATTTTACTGAAAACTATTCTCAGCTGTGGCTCAGTGGGCAGCACCCTCACCTCTGAGTCAGAAGGTTGTGGGTTCAAATGCCCACTCCAGGGACATGCACACATAAAGCTAGGCTGATACTCCAGTGCAGTGCTGAGGGAGTGCTGCACTGTCGGAAGTGCCATCTTTCAGATGAGATGTTAAACCGAGGCCCCGTCTGCTCTTTCAGGTGGACATAAAAGATCCCATGACACTGTTTCGAAGGGGAGTTATCCCCAGTGTCCTGGCCAAGATTTCTCCCTCAACCAACATAACAAAAACAGATTATCTGGTCATTTTCACATTGCTGTTTGTGGGAGCTTGCTGTGTGCAAATTGGCTGCTGCATTTCCCACATTACAACAGTGACTGTACTTCATTGGCTGTATAAGTGCTTTGAGATGCCTGGTGGTCATGAAAGGTGCTATATAAATGCAAGTCTTTCTTTTTTATTTGCCTTTTTAGGAATTCATTATTTTCCTTTATTTATGTTAATACTTCTTTCTCCTTCATCTACCCCCTTCTCAGGGCTATTCTGGAGCTCCCACCTTCCCAGCATTGCTCTATGGCCCTTCATCTCCGCACTGCTCTTGGATATTCCTCTCTTCCACCCACCCAATGCCACGCTTGAGGTTTTCTCTCTGACCATCACTGTCGCTAGGCTTTCCGCTCACTCCATTGTTTGGCTTTCCTCAACCTCCCCCCCCCGCCCACCACCACCCCCCCAACCACAACCCCCGCTTCATCCTTTCTGCCGCACCCTGTGGCTCAGTTGGGAGCACACTCGCCTTTGAGTCAGAAGGTTGTGGGTTCAAGTCCCACTCTAGAGTCTTGAGCACAAGAATCTAGGCTGACACTCCAGTGCAGTACTGAGGGAATGCTGCACTGTCAGAGGTGCCGTCTTTCGGATGAAACGTTAAACCGAGGCCCTGTCTGCTCTCTCAGGTGGGCGCAAAAGATCCCATGGCACTATTTCGAAAAACAGCAGGGGAGTTCTCCCCAGTGTCCTGGCCATTATTTATCCCTCAATCAACAGCACTTAAACAGATTATCTGGTCGTTATCACATTGCTGTTTGTGGGAGCTTGCTGTGCGCAAATTGGCTGCCACATTTCCCACATTACAACAGCGACTACACTTCAAAAAGTACTTCATTGGCTGTAAAGCGCTTTGAGACGTCCGGTGGCTGTGAAAGGCGCTATAGAAATGCAAGTTCTTCCTTTTACTTTCTCCTGCCTACCAGTGATGCCCATGTGTTTTCCTGTCTGACTATTCCTCCCCTTCCTAGCGTTGCTCCCAGTCTTTACTCTCCTCCTCATCCCAAATCATATTATTCTCAAGCTTTTCTCACTACTCTTCTCCCCACACTGAGGCTTTCCCTCCTACCTCCACCCTCCCCACCCCCACCCCACCAATGCCACTCTCAGGCTTCCCTCTCTACCCTTCCCGCACTAGTGCCACTGTTAGTCTTTCCTCTGGCCTCCCGCATTCCTTTCTAACAATCTGTGCTTTCATCTGTGAGCATGGAAATATTTCTTGCTGTCTGTCCTAAATTTGCCCTGCACGATATGCACCTGTGCTCTCTTACCCATTGCCCTGGTGCATCCGTTTGGGGTTTACTTTCCTTATCATGACTTGTTAAGGATCTTATGCGACTCTACATGGTGTGTGGGACGTCTCTTTATGAAGCTAAAGGGGTCCTCTATTGTCAGGTCAGACCACTCAGCTCTTCCTTTTCACACCTGGGTTTCAGGTCCCAGTGCAGCAGCTCAGACACCTTGCTCAGTATAGAAAAGATACTTAACCACAAACTGGATGTTTTTCATTAAAAAAATCACGTAAATCTGGTGTCTGTTTGCATGTAGAACAAGAGGACATAATCTTATAATTTGAGCTAGGCCAGTTAGGAGTGAAATCAAGAAGCGTTTTATTTTCACACAGTGGGTAGTGGAAGTCTGAAAACTCCCCCCAAGGCGGTGGATACCGGGTCAATGGAAATTTTCATGGCTGAGATCAATAGATTTTTGTTAGGCAAGGGTATCAAGGGATATGGAGCAAGGATGGGTAAATGGAGTCGAGGTCCAGGTCAGCAATGATCTAATAGAATGGGCTTGAGGGGCTGAATAGCCTACTCCGGTTCCTATGTTCCTTTGTACCATTTCATGAAATTGGACGATGTTGGATGCTCCCAACTTATCACATATGACAGGGTAAGAATGAATAAAGGATTACATAAAAACGTAACCTGTACCTGAGCAAGCACAACTTGTCCATGTTGCATTCTTGTGCATCCTGCTTGTGCGTGTACAGAGTTTTTATTTAATTCCCCCTTCTCTGTAATGGTACAAGTGCAACATAAGAACATAAGGACACTGGCATCTACCTGACAATGTGGAAAACTGCCCAGGTATGTCCTGTCCACAAAAAGCAGGACAAATCCAATCCGGCCAATTACTGCCCCATCAGTCTACTCTCAATTATCAGCAAAGTGATGGTAGGTGTCGTCGACAGTGTTATCAAATGGCACTTACTCACCAATAACCTGCCCACCAATGTTTGGGTTCTGCCAGGACCACTCGGCTCCAGACTTTATTCCAGTCTTAGCCCAAACATGAACAAAAGAGCTGAACTCCAGGGGTGAGGTGAGAGTGACTGCCCTTGACATCAAGGCAGCATTTGACCAAGTGTGGCATCAAGGAGCCCCAGTAAAATTGAAATCAGTGGGAATCAGGGGGGAGAACTCTCCACTGGCTGGAGTCATACCGAGCACAAAGGAAGATGGTTGTGGTTGTTGGAGGTCAACCATCACAGCCCTAGGACATCGCTGCATAAGTTCCTCAGGTCAGTGTCCTAGGCCCAACCATCTTCAGCTGCTTAATCAATGACCTTCCCTCCAACATAAGGTCAGAAGTGGGGATGTTCGCTGATGATTGCACAATGTTCAGTTCCATTCGCAACTCCTCAGATAATGAAGCAGTCCATGTTCGCATTCAGCAAGACCTGGATGACATTCAGGCTTGGACTGATAAGTGGCAAGTAACATTTGCGCCACACAAGTGCCAGGCAATGACTATCTCCAACAAGGGAGAGTCTAACCACCGCCCCTTAACATTCAACGGCATTACCATCGCCGAATCCCCCACCATCAACTTCCTGGGGGTTAACCATTGACTAGAAACTTAACTGGATCAGCCACATAAATACTGTGGCGACAAGAGCAGGTCAGAGACTAGGTATTCTGCGGCGAGTGTCTCACCTCCTGACTCCCCAAAGCCTTTCCACCATCTACAAGGCACAAGTAAGGAGTGTAATGAATACCCTCCACTTGCCTGGATGAGTGCAGCTCCAAAAACACTCAAGAAGCTCGACACCATCCAGGACAAAGCAGCCTGTTTGATTGGCACCCCATCCATCACCTTAAACATTCACTCCCTCCACAACCGGCGCACCATGGCTGCAGTGTGTACCATCTACAAGATGCACTGCAGCAACTCACCAAGGCTTCTTCGGCAGCACCTCCCAAACCTGTGACCTCTTCCACCTAGAAGGACAAGGGCAGCAGGCGCATGGGTACATCATCACCTGCAAGTTCCTCTCCAAGTCACACACCATCCTGACTTAGAAATCTATCACCGTTCCTTCATCGTCACTGGGTCAAAATCCTAGAACTCCCTCC
Source organism: Somniosus microcephalus (assembly GCF_052327205.1). Lineage (NCBI taxonomy): Eukaryota > Metazoa > Chordata > Chondrichthyes > Squaliformes > Somniosidae > Somniosus > Somniosus microcephalus. The sequence continues at coordinate 12,931,775 of NC_141010.1, forward strand.
CTAACAGCACTGTGGGAGTAACTTCACTACACGGACTGCAGTGGTTCAAGAAGGCGGCTCACCACCACCTTCTCTAAGAATTAGGGATGGGCAATAAATGCTGGCCTTGCTAACGAGGCCCACATCCCAGGAACGAATTTAAAAAAATAAGAATTAGGAGCAGGAGTAGGCCATATGGCCCTTCGAGCCTGCTCTGCCATTCAATAAGATCATGACTGATCTTCGACCTCAACTCCACTTTCCTGCACTATCCCCATATTCTTTGATTTCCCCTAGAGTCCAAAAATCTACCTATCTCAGCCCTGAAAATGCTCAATGATTCAGCATCGACAGCCCTTTGGGGCAGAGAATTCCAAAGATTTACAACACTCTGAGTGAAGAAATTCCTCCTCATCTCAGTCTTAAGTGGCCGACCCCTTATCCTGAAATTATGCCCCCGAGCTCTAGTCTCTCTAGCCAGGGGAAACAACCTCTTAGCATCTGCCCTGTCAATCCCCTTCAGTATCTTATATGTTTCAATGAGATCACCTCTCATTCTTCTAAACTCCAGAGAGTATCGGCCCAATCTACTCAATCTCTCCTCATAGGACAACCCTCTCATCCCAGTGATCAATCTAGTGATCCTTCGTTGCACCGCCTCTAAGGCAAATATGTCCTGCCTCAGATAAGGAGACCAAAACTGTGCACAGTACTCTAGGTGTGGTCTCACCAAAGCCCTGTACAATTGTAGTGAGACTTCCTTACTCTTGTACTTCAGCCCCCTTGCAATAAAGGCCAACATGCCATTTGTCTTCCTAATTGCTTGCTGTACCTGCATGCTAACTCTCTGTGTTTCCTGTGCGATACAACACAATAAGGTGGTAGAAAGAGATGCCAGCCAAAGGGCAGAGTCGTTAGGAAAGTTGCAGCCAGGTTTTTATGTATGCAGGATTTATTGGTGAAGCGTACAGTGTCTATTTTGTTCACACCCTTTGGGATTAGACTGTGCGTACACGTCAACCATCTGGGTTTCACATGGATCCCAGATTCGGTGCCTATGTTTTTTTTAGTGCCTCCCCCTGCCTCACTCCTACCTGAAGTCATTGTGCCCAAGAATCAAAGCCCTGACTACATGTTGTGGGCAGGTATCTCTGATCTCGCTAAACTGAGTGAAGATGGTATCAGCACCTGCACTGGGCTAAACGCCATCTGTGCGAGACCAGCTAAGCACTGGAGGGAGGCGTGTCTCTCTCTGCAACAGGCACAGCTGGTCCTTGGCACCAAACAGTCCTGGGTGATGGCGGAGAAGAAGGACAGACCCCCTAGCCTTCTCTCTCCACCTGCAATCAATCAGTTGATCCAGTATAGAGTCCAAATAGCTGGAAAATGTATCGAATAAAGTATCAAAACAAATTCGCTGGGGTGGGGGGGGGGGGGGGGTGGAAGACATGTCTCAAAACCCTCCCCCTAGAAAATAAATCTTGTGCCTTCAATACATGTACACCCTTTTCAAGCTTTCATGAAATTTACGGTTTAATTGGAGCAATACAAGTGAAGGAATGTTGGGTATACCTGCGGCTTAAGGCACACGTCATGTCTCACCACACTCTCAGTGTCATTACTTGTTATCACATGTCATAGGCTTAAATGCAGGGCCATTTTTGAGTTGTGAGCATGTATGACTATGGTTTGTGTTGACTTTGGGTCAATTTAGAAGCTGAGGTTTCAGCTGGTTTTGTTTCCAAAGTGCTTGAATTTTCATACAAAATCAGGGCTTTTTAAGGCCCACCTACCCCAATGATGTTTCTGTTGTGAATCCTGCACCCACCCCCCATCACCCAAGCCCAGTTATATCATGCCCAGTGTTACCATTGGCACTTCCAGAGGCAGCAGTGCCTTGAGGGCCAATGTCAATGCTGCTACTTGGCCGGCGCAGACACGATGGGCCGAAGGGCCTCTTTCTGTGCTGTATAACTCTATGGGCTAGAATTTCCCAGGGCCGTGGAGGCGGGAATGGAGGCGTGTGGGGTGTTAAAATCGCGAAATCGGGGGGCACGAACACATCCCGTCCCCAACCCGCCTCCATGCCCATTTCCCAGGAGGCGGGTACCCGACCTGTGCTGGGAGCTGCCTCCCTGAGGCAGTTTTTAGCCTAATCCCTATTTTTATCCCTGAAGTGTGGGCTTCCCGACGGCTCCAAACCATGCCAAGTTAGCGAGGTGGACCGTCGGGCTGAAGGACTTGGAGGGTTCGAGAGGTCCGGTGTTCAGGTGAGTGATGGGTGCATGAGTGCAGAGGTAAGTGTGTTTGGTGTGTGTAAAATGTTTAAATAAGTTTTACTTACCTTTACTTACTAATGCAGGCTTCCTTCCTTCAGGTCTCGGGAGTTGCTCATCTCACCGGCACAGAAAGCAGAATGGCCACAAGCTGTCAAAATCTGCAGCCTTTGCTTTCTGTTCTGGAGAGATCTCTAGATCAGCCTGAGAGGAAGGAATTAACTTGGAGTACAGATTGTCAGTGTTTGACAGTTTCAAAGAGCTGTCAAACGCTGATATTTCACCTGTCAAAAGCTCTTCACAGATGAAATTTCAATCTGTGATGTCACCTGTTGCCGGGTGGCCCTTAATTGGCCTGCTGAGCCCGCTGGGTGGGCTCAACAAGGTCAATCAAGGGAAAATCGAGTGGGTTGGCCACAACTCGATGGAGGCGGGACTACAACCCGAAAAGTGGGAGTCCCGCCTCCTACTCGTCTCCATTGATAAAATCCAGCCCTATAACTATGGGCAGGAATTTAACTCAGGAGTCGAGTTGGAGGCAGGACTACAACTTTCGGGGTTGTAGTCCCGCCTCCATCGAGATGTGGCCAATCTACGCGATTTTAACTTGATTGACCTTGTTGAGCCCGCCCAGCGGGCGCAGCAGGCCATTTAAGGGCCACCCGGCAACAGGTGACGTCACAGATTGAAATTTCATCTGTCAAGAGCTTTTGACAGATGAAATATCAGTGTTTCACAGCTGTTTGAAGCTGTCAAACACTGACAGTCTTACTTCTAACATGAGTCCTTCTCCACAGACTCAGTTAGAAATCTCTCCTGCACAGAAAGCTGAAGGCTGTCACTTTTGACAGTTCGCAGCCATTCTGCTTTCTGTGCCAGTGAGATGAGGGACTCCCGGAACCTAAAGTAAGGAAGGCTGAAAAAGTAAGAAAAGGTATGTAAAACTTATTTAATCACTTTAGACACACCAAACACACTTACCTTTGCACTCATGCACACATCAATCACCTGAACACCGACATTTCGACCCCTCCAAGTCCTTCAACCCGACGGCCCGCCTCCTCTAACTTGGCGTGGTTTGGAGCCCTCGGGAATCCCACACTTCAACATCAAAAATAGGGATTAGGCTAAAAACTGCCTGTTAACTGGCAGTTAATTGGCACTAATCCCTTCCCGCCTCGAGGAGGCGGGTCCCAGTGCAGGGCGGGTACCCACTTCCTTTGAAACTGGCATGGAGGCGGGTTTGGGTGCGGGAAGGGGTCGGGACCCCTGATTTCAGGATTTTCACCCCCCCACGCCTCCAATCCCGACTCCACGGCACAATGAAAATCCTGCCCGATGACTCTATGGAAAGAAAGGCTGCCACGTTTTCTGGCCACTTGCAAGCTGAGTGTTCAGCCTCTCCATACCGGCCAGGGATACATTTCCTCAATTTTCTGTGCAGGTCTTCCTCAAGCATTCAGAAAGGTACAACAGCCAGAAAGCAACGTCACAAATCGTACAACCATAAGTGCAGCCATTTGTTGTTCCACTGCTGTGATATCTGCCCTGCAATGTAAAAGGGGCAGTTACCACAGCAACAGCAGCCTTGGCCTATATTTTTAGGATAGCGTCCTTCATGTTTATTTCAGAAGTTAATCTTGGCGCGGAGTTGTTTACCCTGCAGGCCGAGGAACAACATGCAGCTCCTGAGCCCTTGATGCCCAGGAAAATCAGCCCTCTATGTGCTTATATTTCTTATGTTATTGGCCTCGAGGTTTGGAAAGGGCCCGTTTTTAATACTGTTGCCTCATTACTGAATCTGAACATTTGAGCAACACAGCAACTTGAGATGTAAGCAAATTAGTGGGAACATGAACAGAAATGTTCTATGGTACATTCCACAATGCTACACTCCCAGCAGGGTGGCCCTATGTGAATGGAGCACAGATCGGAGGTGGGAAACAATATTATAGGCTTGATTCCTTGGCCTGCACTGCACTACTGGGATTGTGGAATTTATATGTGACTCCCAAGGCTGGATGACACATACCTGTATGACCTACATAGACAAAAGCTTAGTCATTCTATCTCAGATGTATGAGATAAACTTACTATCTCCCCCTCATCCCCTCTGTCTATTCTGTTCATACCACGAGATTTATTATACACATTGTATTTATCCAAATTGCCAATCTGCACTAGAGTGTCACTTATATTTATCTTCAGTGTCCATAATCTGGTTATATCCTGCAAACCTTCAGCTAGAGGCAAGACAACATAAAGTTCAGACTCTGTGAGGCCCTGCATCATAAAACCCCATCTGTGATGATCTGCATCATAAACTTCATAAGTTGGGAGATAGAAAGCCATAAAATCCCATCTGTGAGCCAAAGACATACACAATATAAAAGAAAAATTATCAAGAGAAAACAAACTTAAGCCCTTAACATAGAGAGAGTACGGATGACTTTTAGACAGAAAACCAATCTGGGGGTCAAGCAATGAACATAAACTGGTTGGGCAATATCATCTGCTCACCCTCGATTGGACTGCAGTAATTCATTGAGTCAGAATCCAGTTTTATGTATTATCAAGAGAGATTATGCTGCAGTTAATGGTTTGCCTGTCTTTTTATGCTTTACAGTTGATGCGTAGAGACAGTTTGTGGAGCATTTGTCATGCAGTGATATCATGAGTGAGGAAGCACTGCCCACAGTCAACAGTCATGCTGCAGTGAGTGGTGTAGAACTTCACATCACAGAAGGAGGAGGTTCTGTACAAAATGTCTGGTCTTAAGCCCCAATTTTAACTCGGGGAGAGCGTCAAGCATGGGGTGAGCAGGGAAAGTCACCCTAGCTCACCGACGTGAAGCCCGGGCCAATTTAACTCCTGGGCCTCAGTTAAATACTTGAGGGATAAATATTGGCCAGGACACCGGGGAGAACTCCCCTGCTCTTCTTCGAAATAGTGCCGCGGGATCTTTTACGTTCACCTGAGAGAGCAGACGGGGCCTCGGTTTAACGTCTCATCCGAAAGACGGCACCTCTGACAGTGCAGCACACCCTCAGCACTGCACTGGGAGCGTCAGCCTAGATTGTTGTGCTCAAGCCTCTGGAGTGGGATTTAAACCCACAATCTTCTGACTCAGAGCCAAGGGTGCTACCCACTGAGCCACGGCTAACACTCGCACTGTAATCGTAATGCCAACTCAGGCTCCAGCTAACAATTTCTAAATGGTCCAATCTTTGCTTTTACCTTTAATTGCGTTATCTGAATCCTTTCCCTTTCAGTGAGATTGTGTTTCTCTATATGACTGATACCCTCTTTCATTCGGAGTCTTGCCGACAACTTAAAATGGCAGGGCGGTTATTTGTGATATCAGGAAGCTATCAGTTCGATCACAGCTGGGTTCTCTACAACTGCGACATTCTGTTTTTGAAAACAGAAGTTCAGCAAATTACATTGTGCTGAACATCTCTCCTAAAAAAACTTCATTGCTATTTTCTCTTCATGTTTTAAGCTGCATCTCTGATGCTGATGTTTTCTGACATGGCATGTCTCCCTGACACTGCTCGAGGGGAATTATGTTGACAATGAGTCACAGTCAAGACACTCAGTTCTTTGCTCGGTCTAGACAGAGTCAGGCAGATTGCAATTAAAAATATTTTTTGAACAACCCACGGAATAACAGCATCTGTGCATCTAGTTTTAGTTCGACACGATGGCCCGACAACAGAAATCTTCATGCTGCCACTTCATTTCCCACACCACAAGTTCTCAATCTCCACCAGGTCGCGGAGGAAGATGTTGAGCGGAGGGACAACATTCGTATCAAATGGGTCGCCTCAGGTGCTTTTGCTCACCTGCAAGAGTCTTTCGCATTGTCTAAGACCAATTGTCTAACAGTTTCTTAACCTGTCCCATTATCATCTCCTTTTGCCTTGAATATCTCTCAATGTCTCTTAACCGCTCCTGCCTTCTATCCTATCACAGACCTTCCCTTTTGTTCTTTCATCCCCTCCCCCCTTTCCCAGCCTCTTCACTTGCTTAAAAATCTGTTCCATTTCCTGCTTTTTTCCAGTTCTGACGAACGGTCATCGACCTGAAACGTTAACTCTGTTTCTCTCTCCACAGGTGCTGCCTGACCTGCTGAGTATCTCCAGCATTTTCTGTTTTTATTTCAGATTTTCAGCATCTGCAGCATTTTCTTTTTGTCTAACAGACCTCCCGTCCGTGATGGGAGTAAACCCTAAAAGGAGGGAGGATGACAATTCCTGGAAACGGTGATAACCTGCAATAATTTAACAATTTTGTGTCATTCAAGGACACTCTCTTGTCTTACATTGATACAGTCAGGTCAGCTTGCCAAACTGTGGTGCTTGCCCGCACCCCCCCCCCAACGCTTCTCCCCGTTTCTCTCCTGTTATCCTGAAGATGGTGATTCACACTGGGGTAGAGTTTCACAGGGTTGATCTAATTGAGGTGTTTAAGATGATCAAAGGAGCTGATAGGGTAGACAGAGAGAAACTATTTCGCCTGGTGGGGGAGTCCAGAACAAGGAGGCATAAACTTAAAATTAGAGCCAGGCCGATCAGGGGTGATATCTGGAAGCACTTCTTCACACTAAGGGTAGTGGAAATCTGGAACTCTCGCCTCCAAAAAGGCTTGGTCAATTGAACATTTCACAACTGAGGCTGATAGAGTTTTGTTAGGCAAGGGTGACATGAATCTTGTCATTCATGTGGAAATGACTTATGAAGCAATGCTGGGCGGCCTGCTGGTGGCGCTGTCCAGGGAGAGTATAAATACTCGGGCATGGGCCCAGCTTGCTCAGGACATTCTTTAACAGGAACTAGTGAAGGACACAACTAGATCTCCATGTTGAAAAACAGTTGATTAAAGCCTTGTTTAATACTCAGACCAAGTGCCTAGTAGTTTTCTTACGTCAAAGGGTATTTAGAGTTATGGAACCAAGGCGGGTAGATGGAGTTAAGATACAGATCAGGTATGATCTAATTGAATGGCGGATCAGGCTCGAGGGGCTGAAAGGCTTACTCCTGTTCCTATGTCCCTCCCATACTTCACCCAAGGGGTTATATTTCCTGTGAGAATGTTCACGGGCTATTAAACCAGTGGGGAGCATTGTAGCCTACTTCAGTCCTAACACATACTTTCCACAAACACATCAGTGGGATTCTTGACTACTTTCTCTCCTCCCCAGCCTGGGGACAATGAGGCCAATTGTACCCCGCCAACCACTGCCCTGCTTGACATAGAAATATAGAAGATAGGAGCAGGAGTAGGCCATTCGGCCACTCGAGCCTGCTCCGCCATTCAATGAGATCATGGCTGATCATCCAAATTCAGTACCCTGTCCCTGCCTTCTCTCCATATCCCTTGATCCCTTTAGCCTTAAGAAATATATCTAACTCCTTCTTGAATATATTTAATGAATTGGCCTCCACTGCCTTCTGTGGTAGAGAATTCCACAGGTTCACCACTCTCTGGGTGAAGAAATTCCTCCTCATCTCAGTCCTAAATGGCTTAACCCTTATCCTTAGATTGTGACCCCTGGTTCTGGACTCCCCCGCCATCAGGAACATCCTTCCAGCATCTAGTCTGTCCAGTCCTGTTAGAATTTTATAAGTTTCAAAATCCTGATGAAAGATCCCATAAATCAGTTCTGACCTGCGAGGGGTATTAAAAGTATCCTCGGTTGCGATGGCTGGGAATCGAACCCTGGTCAATTGCTTGGAAGGCAGCTATGCTCACCACTATACCACCATCGCCCACATCAGATAGCTCAACACAAACCGTTGCCAAAGCTATGTCTCCATGGGTTAGTACAGCATTGTGTAGCTTAATTTGAATTGGCTACAAGTGCAGGAAAGCTTGGCCGAGGATTGGAAAATCCAAAGCGAGGGAACAGTTCATAAAGGTGGAGACAGAAAAATAGAGTAATTTATATTACAATAGTCTAGCAGAGACATGTAGAGAAACTGCTCCCTTTGATGCTGAAGAGGATGGTGACCCAGTTTCGACATGACTCCATTCTCCAGTAAAAGCACAAGTGCAAGCTCCATTGATGGAAGTTGGTGACTGAGTCCATGCAGTGTGTAGGCATACACAGACCCTTCATTTTTAATTTTGGTATACAGGAAACTTTCGATTTACTGGCACCTAAATAACCGGAAATCTCGGTTAACCGGCAAAATTCAGGAGTAGGTTTTACTTCATATTGTATTTGCCTTCCTCCATCTGTTGCTGTGCAAGGGTGTGGCTGCAGCTGTTGCTAAGCTACAGAGACGCTTGGAACTTGTGGCCATTGTTCTACACTTGTTGCTAAGCAACAGGGTTTGTTGCTTTATACGGAGCTGTCAGCTCTCCCTACCTTTTACTATGGCGTTCGGTTATCCGGAATTTTTGATGAACCGGCACCACGTCGGTCCCGTCCGTGCCGGATAAAAAAAAGTTTCCTGTATATTGAAATGCTTTGCCAGGCAAAAAGGTTTTTCGAAGTGAAATAAAATTGTAACAGATGATCTTTCACTGATAAGTGGACATGGAATGTGCTTTACTAAAAGGCAGCGAACGTTTGGGAGCACATATGCTTTCAAAAGGAACTGTTGTATTTGCAAGCTGCTTTGTGATGGAGATATTTCAAGAGCTGTGTTTCGGATAAGCAGGTACTGACAGAACAAATGGTTGTGACTGCAGGGGATAGTCACAGACAACAGAGATAAACAAACCCCATTAGGTTTGCAGACTTCGGGGGAAAAATTCAGTATCACCCCGTTTGGGGCGCCATTATCGGCCGTGCGCAAAAGTTTAGCGCCTGGCGCTAATTATCACCTCTGACAGCAAACTTGGCTTTTATTGCCCATGGAGGTGATTGGAGCACTAAATCAGGCGCTTCACACCTGTCTTAAGGCGTAAAGGCCGAGGAGCGAGGCGCTACCTCAGAGCGCTGGCGAAGCAAGGAAGGGCAAATCAAAATAAACCTGCAAAGTGCTGCTCAGTACTCAAAACTCCTTCACACAGCGTTGAATCTCTCCAGAAGTCTCTCTCTCTTTCAGAATGCATGGTGCAAAAATGTCACCGACAAAAAAAGGCAGGAGGCGGTCGCCTTTAAATAGCGCTCCCCCAGTCCCTTCCTGACAGCATAACGCTCCCCTCAACCTGTCGTTGCTAGCGGCAGACGGTAAGGCAGGGGGCGCTGCTCAATATCTGGTCCGGGGCGCTAACGGAGCGTTGTGCACTCGACTGACGTCACGATCTGCCAGCGCAGGAGATCGTGGCGGTAGTGTTGAGCACCACCGCAAAATGTCTAGTTAATTTCACGAGCAGCGCAAACATCGCCGCGCCCGGGCGCTAGTTGCTTTGCGCCCCATTAGCGCCCTCTTAAGGCGCTAACGGGAGGCGCAAACAACTGAATTTTTCCCCCTTCATGTATACAACAAAACAGGCTACCAGATTGTAGAACGACTTTTGGTGTCTAAAGAGCAGGATGCGACGTAACACGTGAAATGTGACCAAGTGGTTTTCTGCCACTTTTGTAAACTTGTATGAGTGAATGAACAATTTTGGGCTTTGATAAAGGCAACTAATGGATAGCCACACAGGATGTGTGAGTGTGAAAGTTTGACAGCTCAAACAACTTAGGTCGAACATTAAAGGAACATCTCGCCATCTCTGAGTGAGTGATTTACTGAAAAAGGCAAGGAAAACTGTATAAAAACCAGTGACGAAAAATATCGGCACTGCAGATGGAAGGAGGGGCCTGGCTGATCGCTCAACTCAAAGAGCTGCAGTCGAAAGGCAAAGAGCTGCAGTCAAAAGGACGTGGCCTACAAGCAACGCTGGACTGATCACCTGTGGGTGGTCGTATGTATGATTTCTTGTAACATTATTGGTGTACTGCTCGAATAGTGGTTGGGGTATTGAATCTGTCTTAGGAACAATCAGAGGTTAAAGGTGTGTCTGGTGTAATTTCTCATAAGCCTCAAGTCCGAACTCTATAACCTGTTGGACAGGGCGAGGGGTAATTCTGCCCATTCTACAAGTCCCCCACATCCCTTATACCTGACTGCAAATGTGGTAAAAGTGTGCTGAGACCAGGAACAAATTAAGGTGAGCAAGCTCCTCACTGCTGCACACGCTTCTGGTGCGGCCCGTAAATGTGGCACAGAACTAAATTGGGAACTACCATTCCACGTGGAAGCTACCATTTGAAATATTCTACGCAACCTTTGCCCTTTTGCATAGTCTTTCATTTCTCCAAAGCTGGAGGGTACACGATTTTTGCAGGTGGAGAAGGCAGACATGGGACAACAACAGATGCTGAGGTGTTCTATAGAGAGCAAGATTGCCTTACACTGCTAATGCCCCCCTGCGTAAGCCTGGAAGGAGTCAGAAACATAAAAGTTGAGGACTGTAGTCTCAATAATGGCAGCTCGAGGTTGTGTACAGGTCATTGGTAGGAATTGGCAGCTTTTCCAAGGCCTGTAGATGGAACAACATTAATTCTGGACAGTATGGGGTGATTTTGTCAATGGGGGAGCATTGGAGGCGGGACTGCTGTTTGTCGGATTTTAGTCCCGCCTCCATCGACTTGTGGCCAACCCACGCTATTTTCCCTTGATTCACCTTGTTAAGCCCGCCCAGCGGGCTTAGCAGGCCAATTAAAGGGAAGCTGGTTATAGAGAACGTCAGTGTATGACGTTTCATCTGTCAAAAATTTTTGACAGATGAATTGTCATTGTTTGACAGCTCTGTGAAGCTGTCAAACACTGACATTCTCTGTAGTTTGATGAGTCCTTGTATTCAAGACTCATCAAACCTCTTTTGTGAGCAGAAATTAGATGGATGTTGCATCGGAAAATGCAGCAGCCATCTGTCATCCCTGCCAGTGAGATGTGAGACTCTCCGCATCCCCAACTGTTGAAGCCTGCAGGAAGAAACAAAGGTAAGTAAACATTTTCTATCACTTTCCACCCACCTCACATTCTTACCTCTCCACACTTGCACCCATCACTTACCTTCACAGCGCACTTTTGGACCCCTCCGACTCCCTGCAGACCCACTGCTCGCCTCGGTGATCCTGGTGGGGTTTCCTGACGTTGGGAAGCCCGCGCCTCTGCTGGAAAAATGTGGATAATCCTCTTAACTACCTGTTAACTACCTGTTAACAGGTGGTTAAGTGGCTGTAATCCCCTTCCTGCCTCCAGGAGACGCGACCCGGCGCGGGTCGGCTACCCGCCTCCAGGGAAGATGGCACGGAGGCGGGTTGGGGGCGGGATGGGTACCCGCTCCCAGATTCTGCCATTTTCCCAGCAGTCCCACCTCCAAACCTGCCTCCCCAGGGCTGGCAAAATCGCACCCTATAGTTTTGGTGCCCTCTGATATCTCTGGGAGCCCTTCTCTTCTCCAGCTCTTCCTCTGCTAAGTCAAGTGAGAAAGCGGCACTGAAAGCATTGCTGTACCATTGTTGTGAAATTTCTCTCTGCATAAACTGCAGCAGTTTGCTTCTGAAGAGCTTCATGCGATGGTGAAGTTGGGAATTCAGGCGGGGAGGTCAGTTAGGGCCCAGTGACCTCTGTGGCAGAGTTCCCAAAGTGTGCTCCCATCACTGGAAGCTCTTCTAGTTCATAAAATCTACCCCTTATTCTGCTTCATGTTTTAAAAAATACATTGCTCCTGACTTCATTTCTGACTCCTTACTTCCTAATTTTTAAACTCGTGTCTCCCTTGCCACAGTTAAGATTTTGCATACTTCAACCATAGCAGTCATCCTTCATAATTTTAATTAAGGTCACCTTGAAGTCCCTTATTTTTATACCAACCAGATATCCTGATCCAAGGACATCTGTCATCTGGACATGCCATTTAGAGGCAAATTATACCCAGTGGTCCCACAAAACAAAGTGGCCAAGGGAAGCTTGGAGGAGAACGTGAATAACAAACCGAAATTCTGAGTGACAAGCCAGCGTTAGCTGCCTCTCTTGTCTCCATTTTCTGCTATTGGTGCTGTTTAAACTGGAATGGATATGGCTGAGTTTTAGACAGGTTGGTGCAACGAAGTTCACTAGATTGATTCCTGGGATGAGAGGGCTGTCCTATGATGAGAGGTTGTGTAGAATGGGCCGATACTCTCTGGGGTTTAGAAGAATGAGAGGTGATCTCATTGAAACATACAAGATTCTGAGGGGGATTGACAGGGTAGATGCTGAGAGGTTGTTTCCCCTGGCTGGGGAGTCTAGAACTAGGGGTCACAGTCTCAGAATAAGGGGTCGGCCATTTAAGACCGAGATGAGGAGGAATTTCTTCATTCAGAGGGTTGTGAATCTTTGGAATTCTCTGCCCCAGAGGGCTGTGAATACTGAGTCGTTGAGTATATTCAAGGCTGAGATCGATAGATTTTTGGACTCTAGGGGAATCAAGGGATATGGAGATCTGGTGGGAAAGTGGAGTTAAGGTCGAAGATCAGCCATGATCTTATTGAATGGAGGAGCAGGCTCGAGGGGTCGTATGGTCGACTCCTGTTATTATTTCTTATGTTCTTATGTTTTTGTGATGAAGGTGTGCTGCTTGCACCGGGTTTCCAAGGTTTGCGGATTTGCACAGCTTTGGGAGCAGTTCATAGATACATAGATAGATACATAGAAGATAGGAGCAGGAGTAGGCCATTCGGCCCTTCGTGCCTGCTCCGCCATTCGATGAGATCATGGCTGATCCTTTAATTCAGTATCCCGTCCCCGCCTTCTCTCCGTAACCCTTAACCCCTTTTGCCCGTAGAAATATATCTAATTCCCTCTTAAATATATTTAATGAGCTGGCGTACACTGCCCTCTGTGGCAATGAGTTCCACAGGTTCACCACTCTCTGAGTGAAGAAATTCCCCCTCATCTCTGTCCTAAATGGTTTAGCCCTTATCCTTAAATTATGTCCTCTAGTTCTGTTCTCACCCGCCAAGGGAAACATTCCTTCTGCATCCAGTCTGTCTAGACCTGTCAGAATTTTATACACTTCTATGAGGTCCCCTCTCAATCTTCTAAACTCCAGTGTGTACATCCCTAAACTACATAGTCTCTCCTCATAGGTCATTCCCGCCATTCCTGGTATCAGCCTGGTGAATCGCCGCTGCACCCCCTCCATGGCAAGAACATCCTTCCTCAGATGAGGCGACCAAAACTGTACACAGTACTCGAGGTGTGGTCTCACCAGTGCCCTGTACAGCTGCAGCAAGGTATCCCTGTTCCTGTATTCTAACCCTTTTGCTATGAAGGCCAGCATACCGTTTGCCTTCTTGACCGCCTGTTGCACCTGCATGCTCGCCTTCAGTGACTGGTGTACAAGAACACCCAGGTCTCTCTGTACTTCCCCCTCTCCCAATCTATTGCCATTTAAATAATAATTTGCCCTCCCGTTCCTGCACCCAAGGTGGATAACTTCGCACTTGTCCACATTATAGTGCATCTGCCATTTATCCGCCCAATCGCCCAGTCTGTCCAAATCGCTCTGGAGCTTCCTGGTCTCTTCCTCTGAGCCCACCCCCCCTCCTAGTTTAGTGTCGTCTGCAAATTTGGAAATGCTGCATCCGACTCCCTGATCCAGGTCATTAATGTAAATTGTGAACAGCTGGGGGCCCAGGACAGATCCCTGTGGTACCCCACTTGTTACTGCCTGCCATTCAGAAAATGAGCCGTTTATTCCAACTCTCTGTTTTCTATCTGACAGCCAGTTCCCTATCCACGCCAAAACTTTCCCCTTTATCCCATGAGCCTCAATTTTCCATGCTAATCTTTTATGTGGGACCTTATCGAAGGCCTTTTGGAAGTCCAGGTACACCACATCTACTGGCTCTCCCCCATCTATTCTACCAGTTACTCCCTCAAAAAATTCCAATAGATTAGTCAAGCACGATTTACCCTTTGTAAATCCATGTTGACTCTGTCCTATCCTGTCCCCATTTGCTAAGTGCTCCGCTATTTCATCCTTAATGATGGACTCCAGCATTTTGCCCACAACTGATGTAAGGCTTACAGGTCTGTAATTACCTGCTTTTTCCCTACCCCCCTTTTTGAATAGTGGGGTAACGTTAGCTACCCTCCAATCCATCGGCACTGTTCCCGAGTCTAATGAATTCTGAAAAATCATCCTTAGTGCATCCGCTATCTCTAGGGCCACCTCCTTCAGTACCCTAGGATGCATGTTATCAGGCCCTGGGGATTTGTCCACCTTCAATCCCTTTAGCTTCCTTAACACCATAGTTCAAGGTAGGCGTAGGGAGTACGCTACTGTTGGTCGTGGAAACATGACGCAGAAGTAAAATTTAATGGGCTGGGGGACAATAGGATAACAATTTATTTTTTTTAAAACCTATGGAGAGCCTCAGAAAGTATCTCAGCCTATTTGCAGCTTTTGCCAAGGCTGAAGGTGGAGGAGATGAAGAAGTGACGGGAAAAATTCAGACCAAGGAAACCAAAGGTGCAGGCCTGAGTCTGCAGGCAATGAATATTTAAATGAAGTACTCAGCTGTTTGAGGGTAGGTGCTTCCACGGCCTACCCCTTCTCCCCAAAATATGTTCGGTTCAAAGTGGAATTTGTTCCATCAGGATGGAACTCCCACTGAGTTTCCACTACCAGCTGCCTGATTTACACCACAATAATGGGCAGTTGGCATTGGAACTCTAGGCCTATGGCCTGTTACAGAAGGTGCCATGTTGCGACTGATCTACTGTTGAGGGATTTTAGTGTCAGCTGTGGCTCAGCTGGTAACACCCTCGCCTCTAAGTCAGAAAGTTGTGGGTTCATAGTCCCACTCCAGAGACTTGAGCACAAAATCCAGGCTGACACTCCAGTGCAGTACTGAGGGAGTGCTACACTGTCGGAAATGCCGTCTTTCGGATGAGACGTTCAACCGAGGGCCTCATCTGCTCTCAGGTGGACGTAAAAGATACCATGGCACTATTTCAAAGAAGAGGGGAGTTATCCCCAGTGTCCTGGCCAATATTTATCGCTCAATCAACATCACTAAAATAGACTATCTGGTCATTATCATATTGCTGTGTGTGGGAGCTTGCTGTGCGCAAATTGGCTGCCATGTTTCCTACATTACAACAGTGACTACACTTCAAAAGTATTTCATTGGCTGTAAAGTGCTTTGGGACATCCTGGGGCCGTGAAAAGTGCCTTATAAATGCAAGTCTTTTTACTTTCACCTCTGAATAGTCAATTTTCTAACAATGTCTCACGCAGATGGAACCTCTCCTGTTCGAAGTGCAGAGTGGACAACCACATGCATGAAGCCTATGATTTTCCATCCTATGTACCACAGAGATAATCATTATTAATCCCATGCTTCAGGTAGATGCCCGTTAATTGAAAATTTATGAACTAGACTATAACCGAAGATTAGTCAATATTAATCAATAAATTTACTGACTAGTTGAACAAAGGTTTGGTCTATGTTAATTAGGCAGCAGATGCCCAAACTCCATTTCCCATGGTAAGACAAATCCCTGTGGCCAACAAATGAGGCGCTCTCAATGGCTTTATATGTACAACTCCTGTAATTGGGTTGTGGACATTTTACGACTTGGAATGATTTTGCTAAAGCCCTTTTACAGAGTGGAATATCCATCAGCCACCATAATGGAGGAGACTTCTCTTGAGGATAACAAAAATGTCAGTGTTCAAACTTTGGCTTTACTTGCAGCTACAGCACTACCAGAGGCAAGAGAGTGAAAGGAAACAAGGTGGAATTTTCTGCTTCAGCAGAGACCAGGTGTGAAGTTGGCGAGGCGGACTCCGTGCCACCTGACTGGGATGCCACTGGCTCTGGCAAACATTTTGGGTTCAGTCAAATTCTAGCGGGCTCATGGCAGGATTCCCAATCCGTGCCGGGAGCCCACCTATTGGGGGAAGGGGCGGGGGGGCTGGGGAACATAGGGGTAGAATAAGGTTGTTGAAGCTTTGGGTGCCTGAAGCAACGGCTGATTCCAGGCAGCTGAACAGAAGCGCAATATATATATATTTTTTTTAAATTAATTTGTGGGGTGTGAGAGCTTTATTGATCAGTCTGACTGGGGGGCGGGCACAATGGGGAGAATACAAAAGTAGGGAGGTTAAGCTTCAGTTATACAGGGCATTTGTGAGACCACATCTGGAGTACTGTGTACAGTATTGGTCTCCTTATTTAAGGAAGGATGTAAATACGTTGGAGGCAGTTCAGAGAAGGTTTACTAGACTAATACCTGGAATGGGCGGGTTGTCTTATGAGGAAAGGTTGGACAGGCTAGGCTTGTATCCGCTGAAGTTTAGATGAGTAAGAGATGACTTGATTGAAACATATAAGATCCTGAGGGGTCTGGGCAGGGTGGATGTGGAGAGGATGTTTCCTCTTGTGGGAGAATCTAGAACTAGGGGTCACTGTTTAAAAATAAGGGGTCGCCCATTTAAGACAGATGAGGAGAATTTTTTTCTCACAGAGGGTCGTGAGTCTTTGGAACTCTCTTCCTCAGAGGGCGGTGGAAGCAGAGTCTTTGAATATTTTTAAGGAGGCGGTAGATAGATTCTTGGTAAGCAAGGGGGTGAAAGGTTATCGGGGGTGGGTGGGAATGTGGAGTAATCGGATCACCCATGATCTTATTGAATGGTAGAGCAGGCTCGAGGGGCCGAGTGGCCTACTCCTGTTCCTAATTCGTATGTTCGTATATTTTAAAATCTCTTTGACCCGCTATAGCAATACTAGTTACCAGTAACATCCCAGCATCCCCTGCATTCAGTATTGCTATGGCAGCTATGCCAGAAAGTATGACGCACCATGTTATCACTGCCCACTTTGAATACAACAACAACTTGTATTTATTTAACCTAGTAAAACGTCCCAGGGTGCTTCACCGGAGTATTTTAAGACAAAAAATTTGACACCGATCCACATAAGGATAAATTAGGGCAGGTGGCCAAAAGCTTGGTCAAAGAGGTAGGTTTTAAGGAGCACCTTAAAGGAGGAGAGAGAGGTAGCGAGGCGGAGAGGTTTAGGCAGGGAATTCCAGAGCTTAGGGCCTAGGCAACAGAAGGCACGACAACCAAAGGTTGAGCGATTATAATCAGGGATGCTCAAGAGGGCAGAATTAGAGGAGCGCAGATATCTTGGAGGTGGGGTGGGGTGGTGGTTGTGGGGCTGGAGGAGATTACAGAGATAGGGAGGGGCGAGGCCATGGAGGGGTTTGAAAACAAGGATGAGAAATTTGAAATCGAGGCGCTGCTTAATCGGGAGCCACTGTAAGTCAGCGAGCACAGGGGGTGATGGGCGAACGGGACTTGGTGCGAGTTACCACCCATATTTGGACTGATGAAGTCAATGGTCTCCATCACTTCCAACAAAAACTCCTGGAAGTGACGGCCATTGGCAGGGAGCCAGCAGAACGACTCCCCCAGCCAGTTTTCTGTCCACATCCACCAGATGTTCAAAACCAGGAAATTTGGGGCGATACAGTACAAATAGCAGATTTAACTTAATTATTTCCGAGATTGATTCCCGACAGACGGGGAGGAGTTTATTGGTTGCAGACTGTGTAACAAGGTGACTTTGTACCTAGAGGTTTGTCCCATGTAAATATTGGTAAGATGGACCATTAGAACATGAAGAACAGCGGAACCACTGTGTTTAAAAAAAAATCATGTAACGAATCTTCAAGCTGCTATTATATTAAAAAGACTTAATATTGGCCCGGATTTTGCGGGGCTGAAGATGACGTTATGCGTACATAGAAACATAGATGGTAGGAGCAGGAGTAGGCCATTTGGCCCCTCGAGCCTGTTCCGCCATTTAATGAGATCATGGCTGATCATCCAAATTCAGTACCCTGTCCCTGCCTTCTCCCCATATCCCTTGATCCCTTTAGCCTTAAGAAATATATCTAACTCCTTCTTGAATATATTTAATACGTTGGCCTCAACTGTCTTCTGTGATAGAGAATTCCACAGGTTCACCACTCTCTGGGTGAAGAAATTCCTCCTCATCTCTGTCCTAAATGGCTTACCCCTTATCCTTAGCCTGTGACCCCTGGTTTTGGGCTCCCCCGCCATCCTAAGCCCTCAGAGTGACCCTGCAAGTTCCGGGTTCTTGCGATCTGTCAAGGTTCGCTTTGGCAAATCGTCCACTTGCTCTACAAAACCACTTTCGTTGGCGCCGAGTTGCTCAATGACTGCCCAGCGAATGCCCACGAAACCCTTACGCCTGCTAAAAGCTGGTCTGGTTAAAATAAATGTTAAATTAAATTTTTGAAAGTGATTAAAACATACAAAAGCATTTAAAATTCGTTTCTGTAAATTTTGGCCCGGATTAAAATTATGTTTCAAAAAATTTAATTTTTTATTTTAAATGCTTAATTAAAGGGACTTTTCATTAATTTTGAACATGGGATCATTATTTTTATTTCACTTGTGTTATTTATTTATTTATTGGGGATTTTTCATAAGCTAATGGGGATTCCGTTCGTAAATGGACTCCCCACAAACTTATGAGGATTCCCCCTTTCTAATTGGTTGACCTGGCCCACGTGATCCAGGGAGGCTTCTGAACCGCCTGCGTTCCTGGGATCCGTGGGCCTTTACGCAAGCGTACGTGAGGCCCAGGATCCAAAGACTCCCAAGCCCAGGAGCCAGTAGGTAGGTTTGTATTTTTTTTCCGGGTCGGAAAATATTTGCGCTTCCAACCGCAAATTTCAGCCATTTAAAACTTGTATCCTTACCCCCTGGAAAATAACGCAAAGTGGTATTTAGAGCCAGGAGGGCGGTGTTACCCCCGTGCCACAACTGTATGATTAGCGTAACAAACATTCTTGTAGTGGCACTGCAGCACAGTGGGAAAGTTACCCATCCTCATTTGGACTTACAGCCCAAAACTCGCAGGCGTCAAGTCTGCCGGCCATAGCGCTAACGAGGGACCTCGGTTCGCAACAGAGCCCTCACAGAACTGCGGCATTTCATTTTACAGAAGGGGAAAAGGTGACCTTAATATTTGCACCACTAGCATGTTTGATAACCAGAGTCTAGGACTAGGGGACACTGTCTAAACGTTAGAGCCAGCCCTTTCAGGAGTGAAATTAGGAAACACTTCCACACACAAAGGGTGGTAGAAGTTTGGAACTCTCTTTTTTTACTCACTTTTGGGATCTGGGCATCGCTGGCAAGGCCGGCATTTATTGTCCATCCCTAGTTGCCCTTGAGAAGGTGGTGGTGAGCCGCCTTCTTGAACTGCTGCAGTCCGTGTGGTGAAGGTACTCCCACAGTGCTGTTAGGTAGGGAGTTCCAGGATTTTGATCCAGCGATGATGAAGGATCGGCGATACACTTCTAAGTCAGGATTGTGTGTGGCTTGGAGGGGAACTTGGAGGTGGGGGTGTTCCCATGCACCTGCTGCCCTTGTCCTTCTAGGTGGAAGAGGTCGCGGGTTTGGGAGGTGCTGCTGAAGAAGCCTTGGTGAGTTGCTGCAGTGCATCTTGTAGATGGTACACACTGCAGCCACGGTATGCCGGTGGTGGAGGGAGTGAATGTTTAAGGTGGTGGATGGGGTGCCAATCAAACAGGCTGCTTTGTCCTGGATGGTGTCGAGCTTGAGTGTTGTTGCAGCTGCACTCATCCAGGCAAGTGGAGAGTATTCCAGCACACTCCTTACTTGTGCCTTGTAGATGGTTGAAAGGTTTTGGGGAGTCAGGAGGTGAGACACTCGCCATAAAATACCCAGCCTCTGACCTGCTCTTGTTGCCACAGTATTTATGTATTTATTCCGCAAATGGCAATTGATGCTAGGTCAATTGTTAATTTTAAATCTGAGATTGATAGCTTTTTGTTAACCAAAGGTATTAAGGGATATGGGGCAAAGGCCGGTATATGGAGTTAGGTCGCAGATCAGCTATGATCTCACTGAATGGTGGAACAGGCTCGAGGGGCTGAGTGGCCTACTCCTGTTCCTAGAATGGCACTAATTGTGGTAACGCTCCGATCCCACACCTCCAGTCCTACTCTACCAAATTAAATGTTTGAAGGGTCCTGGAGAAAGGAGGGTATCTGCTGATCGATCAAGAACTGTACACTAGAAAGGAGTCTGTGCCTTCAGGGGAGTTGGGGAAGGAAGGAAATTGGTGAGATAGAGAAGGCTTACTGTTGAACTGCCAACTGAGAACTGATGAGAATATAGTGCCAATTCACAAATTCCAACATCAGAGCTCATTGGATTCTGCAAAGCCAGCTCATCAATTGCGTTTAAAGAGGCTCCCATCACCCCTTGGGGCTGACATATGCAGCCTGACTCGGGGGAGGGGCCAAAATCTCCGAGGCACGTAGCCCATAAAGCATTGCATCTCAGATTTAAAGAGATGTGACTACCTAAAGATAAGTGGCTACATATGGGGGCAAACGTTGTTGGAGGCTTTCTTGAATGGTTAAAACTGACGATGAAAGCTTTTCAGCCTTTGCAAAGGTTGCATGGGGAGCAGGGAGGTGATCTATGAGTCTGAAAGGATAAAAAAACCCACAAATGTGTAGGCACCCAACCCCCTCTTTGAAGGCTGGCATGAGGCGGCAAGGTGGAACTCCCTGATTGATGCTCTGGTGCATCCTCCCCAGAAGATAACAGTGCACCATATCTGGTAGGAGGTGGCATCTAGACTCAATGCCGTTTTCAGTGCTTGCAGGGCCTGGGAACAGATGCAGGAGAAGTCCGCATATGTAAAGAAAACTGGCAAAGTAAGACTACCCGATAATACCATGTACCAAGTAGGTGGCTCAAGATTCCATGCCATCAAGTGTTGGCCGTCGACTGTTCCACATTAACTGCTCATCTACTCCAAACCTTCAACACCCTTACAGCTCTTTCTTTGCATACCCATACCTCAGCATGGCACACAGTGAAGATGCAGCAGACAACTGATAGCCTTGCTGTGCTCGCACCTTTCAAGGCTTTCACACATCAAAACCACTGGAGCACAAACATGATTACTTACTAACACTATGGGGGTGATTTTATCAATGGGGACGTGATGGAGGCGGGACTGCTGCTTGTCGGGTTTTAGTCCCGCCTCCATCGACGTCTGGCCAACCCACGCTATTTTCCCTTGATTGACCTTGTTAAGCCCGCCCAGCGGGCTCAGCAGGCCAATTTAGGGAAAGCTGGTGACAGAGAAGGTCAGCGTATGATGTTTCATCTGTCAAGATATTTTGACAGATGAATTGTCATTATTTGACAGCTCTGTGAAGCTGACAATCTGTCTTCTAAGTTGAGTCCTTTACTGAAGACTCACTTGGAAAGCCTTCCTGAGCAGAAGGCAGAAGGCTGATGCAGTTAAGAATGCAGCGGCCATTCTGCTTTCTCTGCCGGTGAGATGAGGCAGCTCTGCAGCCTAAAGGGATGAAGCCTGGAGGAAGAAGCAAAGGTAAGCAATCTTATTAAAACACGCTACACTCACCTCACACACTTACCTCTCCACACTTGCACTCATCACTCACCTGCACAGCGCATTTTTCGGCCCCTCCGACCCCCGCAGACCCACAGCTCGTCTCGCTGACCCTGGCAAGGTTCGGAGCTGTCGGGAAGCGCACACTTTAGGGCTCAAAATAGGGATTAGCCAAAAAATTGCCTGTTAACTACCTGTTAACAGACAGTTAATTGGCACTAATCCCCTTCCCGCCTCAAGGAGACGGGACCCGGCGCGGGTCGGGTACCCGCCTCCTGGGAAGATGGCACGCAGGTGGGTTGGGGGTGGGTTCGGTATCCGCTCCCAGATTCTGCCATTTTCCCAGCAGTCCCGCCTCCATACCCGTCTCCCCAGGGCTGGCAAAATCACCCCCTCAGGGTGGGCTTCAGGCTGGGCACATGACCTCCTCCTGTACATTGGGAAAATGCAGCAATGCAATGACAATGGGCAGCCAAGTCATGTTGTTCAGTGGGACAGATGATGAGAGCACTGGCCATGTGATCAATCCACCAGACACATGTTTATTATACGAGTGGGCAGCACAGTAGCCGATACTGCAGTATAAGTCAGCAATGAGCCCTCAGTCACATTAATCAAATCAAATCAAATCAACTTTTATTGTCATTGTTAGTGCACAAGTGCAGTACAACGAAATGTAGGCTTGCGGCTCCCGAGAGTGTACATTTAGATTAAGACATTTAAACATTCAACATACATTTGGCTTGTAATACATTAACATAAACATAACCATAATAAAGTGCATTGGCAGATGTGCAGGCTTTAGAGTTTATTTGTGGAGTTCAGTAGGATGACAGCCCTGGGAAAGAAGCTGTTCCTAAATCTGGTCGTACTGGTGCGAATGCATCTGTAGCGTCTCCCAGATGGCAGGAGGGCGAACAGACTGTGGCTGGGGTGGGTAGGGTCTTTGATGATGGACCGTGACCTCCGTAAACAGCGTTTCTGGTATATGTGCTCTATGGTCGGTAGCCGGGTGCCGGTAATGCGTTGGGCAGTTTTGACTACCCACTGCAGGGCTTTCCGGTCATAGTAGCTACAGCTGCCATACCATACTGTGATACAGTTTGTCAGGATGCTCTCTATTGTGCAGCGGTAAAAGTTAGAGAGGATCAGGGGTGACAGGTTACATCCCTTCAGCCTCCTTAGGAAATATAGGCGCTGCTGGGCCTTCTTCACCAGAGAGGAGGTATTGAGGGACCAGGAGAGGTCTTCCGTGATGTGGACTCCGAGGAACTTAAAGCTGTTGAGAGCAGTGGTGACTTTGTCAGCCTCTGGCAGTGCCATCCCTCTATTGCAAGTTGACAGGTGCCCAGCCAGCAGATGAGAAAGCTCTTCCAGTAACTTGCGGCTGATTGGGAGCAAGCAGTAGTGCTTGATGACTGACAAACAGATGTGGTCTGATCCCCGCTGATCCCCCCCGGCACGCCCTCTTTCATTTTGGATCACTTCAATCATGAACTACTATATTTGACGCACTTTAAAAAAAAAAAAATTATCATCAGGAGCAAAACAAAATTCATCCCACAAAAATTGTTGCCAAAATACATGTTAATAAAAATGTCAAATATGGGAGAAAAAACATCTTGAATAAAAACAATAGAAAAAGAACTCGAAGTCTGTGGCACTGCAGGAGCTCCCTTGCACGTGGAAGCTTTCTCTTGTTCCCATTCCAAATGGTTGCTGGAGGAAAATAAGTGAACCTGATGCAAATACTACAGAACTGAGTTAGATGTTCATCTACATTTAATAAAATTGATCCTCTAATTTGAAGAACGTAAGAGTTTTGGGGCTGTGTGCTTGAAAGAAATCCACAAAACTGTTCCAAAGAGCGCTGTTCTACGGTCCTCACTCTGGTTTTGTTGCCCATTATGGCCACTTACCTGAACCCATGCATTTAAAAATATATCTACAAGAGAGATTCATTAATTTTCTGTCTTTTTTCTTACTAATGTCATCATACAGTAAAATCGCAAAAGATTATCGGGATGTGAATCAATAAGCACTCAATTCAGATTTGGCTTGAGCCAAGTTTAACAAGAATATCCATGTGCCCAGGACGAGGGATGTTGGTACAGACTGCTAGCCCAAGACTGACGTCAAGAAGCCCTTCTGCACACAGTGTGATAATAGTGGAATGGCCCCCCGAGTAACCCTGGAGTCATACAATAGGCAGATTGATGCCGCGATGCAGTCATTCAAGGGAGATGATTTTTGGGTCCTTTATACCCCGTGTTCCCAGGGCATGAAGGACTGGGAAAATGGCTGGAGCTGCATAATGCTGGGTTTCTGCCCGATCCACGCCAGATGCTGATTTCCGTAGGGACTGGGGACGGAGGGGGGCAGCACAGAAAGCTCCCATCTGTAACAGGCAGCAGCCTCATTTAACTGTTGGTGTGGGCGGGGACATCCTACAGGACATTCAGCGCAAATAATGTTCACTCAACTAGGCATCCAGGATTGTTAGGGACTCGGAAGTTCATCTAAAGGGCACAGTAAACTAAAGGCAAGTGTCTTACGGCCATTTCCGGACTGTTATTTGTCTTTTACAATTCTTTTTCGCAATTAGGACCTCAAGACCTCCTGTGCCAATTGTCCAGCTGACTATTTTCTTCCCCTCCAGCACCTTAACTGCCACCAATGGGAACCCCCCCCATCTCAGCCTTTGTGAGGAAGAAGAGGAGGAGGACCAAGAGAAGGATACCAGGCAGGCCAGGATGCAGAGGTATTCTGTGCCCACCTGCTAGTATCCAACCACCCCCTTGTGTAGACATAGGCACACATACCTCGCTTTGACAGATGAGCAGTGTAGGTGGAGGCTTCGAATCCCGAGGGAGGTTGTGACAACAGACCTGATGGCACAGGTAAGCTATATGAGTGCCTGGCTAACTGGTGTGCTGAATGGTTCTTCAGAAACTCCCCAGTCGTTATAAGTCATGCTTTCAGTGCTACTCCATGCCAGTGTGATCAACAGCCAGCATAGCTTGGTTGGTTGCATCCACTATAGAAACATAGAAACATAGAAGATAGGAGCAGGAGTAGACCATTCGGCCCTTCGAGCCTGCTCCGCCATTCAATGAGATCATGGCTGATCATCCAAATTCAGTACCCTGTCCCTGCCTTCTCCCCATATCCCTTGATCCCTTTAGCCTTACGAAATATATCTAACTACTTCTTGAATATATTTAATGAATTGGCCTCAACTGCCTTCTGTGGTAGAGAATTCCACAGGTTCACCACTCTCTGGGTGAAGAAATTCCTCCTCATCTCAGTCCTAAATGGCTTACCCCTTATCCTTAGACTGTGACCCCTGGTTCTGGACTCCCCGGCCATCGGGAACATCCTTCCTGCATCTAGTCTGTCTAGTCCTGTTAGAATTTTATAAGTTTCAATGAGATCCCCTCTCATTCTTCTAAACTCCAGCGAGTATAAGCCCAATCAACCCAATCTCTCCTCATACGTCATTCCCGCCATCCCAGGTATCAGTCTGGTGAATCTTCGCTGCACTCCCTCCATGGCAAGAACATCATTCCTCAGATAAGGCGACCAAAACTGCACACAATACTCAAGGTGTGGTCTCACCAAGGCCCTGTACAACTGCAGCAAGACATCCTTGCTCCTGTACTCGAACCCTCTCGCTACAAAGGCCAACATACCATTTGCCTTCTTAACCGCCTGCTGCACCTGCATGCTTACCTTCAGCGACTGGTGCACAAGGACACCCAGGTCTCGTTGATGTCAACAACCTTATTTGCAAGGCACTGTCACTCCTACCAGCCAACAGCCATGGGGAACTGTCTTTGCAGTGTCTGGGTCAGCAGAGCCGAGCATCGGGTGCCGCGATGGGCCATCAGGCCTCCAAGCCATGGCGAACATGCAGCAGAAGGCTGGCACGGCCATCAACCGCACCAGTCAACCGTGGCCCCCCAAGCCTGCCCCTCCAGGCATGCTGCACTGCTGACCTATGTTGCCATGGAGTGCCACCCTCCTCGCAACCACCTCAAGGAGCAGCATCTCCACTTCAGTAGCCATCAAACAGGGGGTCAGTGCTGGGCTGCTCTGTCACTTGCTGGCGGACTTGTGCCTGCACACTGGATTTCCTTTCCCTTCACTTTTGCCCGTCACTTCTTTGTGCTCTCGGCGTCCAGCCTTGGCAATGGGTTGAAGTGCCTTTTGAACCTTTCTAACACTTCCCTTTAACTGCCCGCCTCCATTTAAATCTAGGTTGTTTCCCCCTGGCTGGAGTGTCTAGAACTAGGGGGCACAGTCTCAGGATAAGGGGTCGGCCATTTAAGACTGAGATGAGGAGGAATTTCTTCACTCAGAGGGTTGTGAATCTTTGGAATTGTCTGCCCCAGAGGGCTATGGATGCTGAGTCTTCGAGTATATTCAAGGTTGAGATCGATAGATTTTTGGACTCTAGGGGAATCGAGGGATATGGCGATCGGGCGGGAAAGTGGAGTTGAGGTTGATGATCAGTCATGACCTTATTGAATGGCGGAGCAGGCTGGAGGGGCCGTATAGCCTACTCCTGCTCTTATTTCTTATGTTCTTATGTAATTCCGTGCAAGCCCAATTCTATATTTGGACCGGTGAATAATTCTGCAAATGGTTAACATTGGAAAATTGTATATTGACTGCTATTACCACAGTACCACTCTGGCAAGATGAGTCTCCATTCTTAATGATTTGAAAATGACTTCTACCAATGAAAATCAGCCCCAGTGTCTCGAGAGAAGGACAAGCTAGACGTGTTGAATGGTATCCCTTGCATCTTCTTATCTTTGTGATCATGGATTGTGATTGGATCTAGTAGTTACTGTCCCAGGAAACCTTGAATACAGATGTGTCACAATGATGTATTTTCCTTCTTTGAAAATCTTGCACCAATACCAGATCAGTCAGCAAGAGGCGTCCAGAAGTTACGAGGAAATTGTGAGTGGCAGCATCGTTCCCCAGGCTCTCACATCTGGGTTATCAGATAAGCATCATAGGAAACAACCGTATGATGAACTGTGATTGTGTTAGGACTCAAACTGAAAGTCATATAATATTACCATGCTTCCCTCTCCCTTTGCTATTCGGCTGTAACCATTTACACCTCCTCTGGACCTATCTTTTTACTTACTTGTCCCATTGGCCGGAATTTTGCCAATCCTCAGAGTGCGGGAATGGAGGTGGGACCACTGTCAAAATGGCAAAGATTGACAGTGGGCAGGAAACCCATTGTCAACCCGCCTCCAATCAATCTTCCCAAGTGTCGGGTCCCCGATTTGCACATGGACCCAACACCTAGCGGCGGTAAGTGGATTATAGCCACTTACCTGGTTGTTAACAGGTACTTGATACTTGTTAACAGGCTCTTTTTCAATTTTGCCACTTCAGCTTCAGGTTCCCCGACGTCCGGACACCACACCAGGTAAGTGTGGCGTGTTGCGAGTCTGCTGTAATGTTGCTGCATTGATGACAGGTGTAGAAGTGGTGTGAAGGATCCAATGGTGCACTGGTGAGTTTCAGAGGTAAGGCAATGTGGGGAAAATCATTTTTAATGCATTTACACTTTTCTGTAGGTAACAAGTTTTGAATTGGCTGTCTAGTCCCACCTCATTGGGAGAACCTCTCTCACCAGTGACAGGTCGCTTCTGTAACCTCACCTGCAGCTGCCATCTGTTCTAGCCTAAGGAGGGAGTCACTGGAGAGCCTGGGTGCAAGAGCTCACCTGTGAACAGTCATTGTCAGTGTTTGCAGCACCTCAATGCTGTCAAACACTGAGAAATGAGCTGTCATAGAAAAATTGTGTGTGGTCCCTTTAAGAAAACCGGCAGATGACGCGTCATCAAATTATGTCATCTGACCAGCTTCTGCTTAATTGGCCGACAAGCCCACAGGGTGCCTTAACAAGGCCAATCGATGTAAAATCACGTCTGGGTTATCAGATGAGCATCATAGGAAACAACCGTATGATGAACTGTGATTGTGTTAGGATTTGAACTGAAAGTCATATAATATTACCATGCTTCCCTCTCCCTCTGCCATCCGGCTGTAACCATTTACACCTCCTCTGGACCTATCTTTTGTTTACTTACTTGTCCCATTGGGGGCGGGACTGGAACCCGGAAACCATGCGACCCGCCCCCAAGCCGCATCCATTTGCAAAATTGCGGCCATTATCACCCCCTCGTGCCTTCAACCAGCATCCCTTTTGTCATTTAATCACTCCTGGCCTCCACCCTATCACAGATCTTCCCTTTTGTTCTTTCACTGCCCCCCTTTCCCCTGGCTCTGCACTTGCAAAAAGCTGTTCATCTCCCACATCTTCCAGTTCTGATGGAAGGTCATCGATCTGAAACGTTCACTCTGTTGCTCTCTCCACCCATGCTAACTGACATGTTAAGGGCTGCCAGCATTTTTCTGTTTTTATTTCAGGTAATATTCAGACCCATTGGATATTGGCGCTCACTCGTGTTTCCAATGAAATGTGGCCAAATCCAAATGAACATGTATATGTTTTGAGTAGAGAAATTTATTTTCCCATTCCCATCTGTTGAATAAAAATTCACATTCAAAAATTGCATTTGCATGCAAATTATTGATGCATTCAGTTGGATTCCACGAGATTACCAAACAATTGCCCTGGTGGGACAGGAGAAAGTTCAACTCTGTACAATGTACACTTTTTCTCACTTACCAGGTGATCCCAATAGGATTTGCACCACATCTTCATACACCATTAGGGCAGCTGGGCGTTCCGGAAGGAGATAAAGGCTCACTGATGTAAACACTGCAAGGAAACAGGCAGAATATAGAGATTCAGATCCACTGTTCCATTTATAACTGCTCCAATTATTAAGTCAGAATACATTATATAGAGTATAATTGCAAAATACTGTGGATGCTGGAAATCTGAAATAACAACATTATATAGAGTGCTTTGTATGTGTGATCCCGCGCTACCTGGGATATCCAAGAATGTTACCTAAACCTCCACATTACATGAATACCCTAGAGCACACAGTTAGAAGATGTCCTCACTAATTGTTGCCGATTATAGGTGGCATCAAACTAAACAAAGAACTAATTTAGAAAATGCTGGAAATACTCAGCAGGTCAGGCAGCATCTGTGGAGAGAGAAACAGAGTTAACGTTTCAGGTCGATGACCCTTTGTCAGAACTGGCGAAGGGTCATCGACCTGAAACGTTAACTCTGTTTCTCTCTCCACAGATGCTGCCCGACCTGCTGAGTATTTCCAGCATTCTCTGTTTTTATTTCAGATTTCCAGCATCCGCAGTATTTTGCTTTTGTAAAGAACTAATTTACGTTTATATAGCACCTTTCACATCTTCAGGATGTCCAAAAGTGATTCACAGCTGATCACTATACTATTGAAATGCAGTCATTGTTGTTCTGTAGGGAAATGCAACATTTGCGCACAGCAAATTAGACAAATGACCAGTTAATCTGTATTTGCTGGTATTGGTTGAGACATGAATGATGGCCAGATACTGAGAAATATTTCTGCTCTTCTTTGAATAGTGTCATGGGATCATTTTTAGTAGTTAAGTATTCCTCATTTTCAGGCTTCCATCTATGAAGGTATGCCACATCTGCTTTTGCTCCCAGTTTCTCAGCTCCTTGGTCCCCCATTACCACATACCCTGGACCTCACACCTCCTGTGTCTGAGAGAGTGGTATGAGCAGCCTGATCCCTGATGCTCTTGCCCAGATACCAAGAGGTACACAGGACTGGCCCACTGGGGACCAGAGCAAAGAAGGCTGAGGGGGGACCTGATTGAGCTGTACAAAATTATGAGGGGCATCAATAGGGTAGATAGAAAGGAACTTTTCCCCTTAGTAGAGGGGTCAATAACCAGGGGGCATAGTTTCAAGGTAAGGGGCAGGAGGTTTAGAGGGGATTTGAGGAAAAACTTTTTCACCCAGAGGGTGGTTGGAATCTGGAACTCACTGCCTGAAAGGGTGGTAGAGGCAGGAACCCTCACAACATTCAAGAAGCATTTAGATGAGCATTTGAAACGCCATAGCATACAAGGCTACGGACCAAGTGCTGGAAAATGGGATTAGAATAGACAGGGCTTGATGGCTGGCACGGACACGATGGGCCGAAGGGCCTCTTTCTGTGCTGTATAACTTCTATGACTCTATGACTCATTCATCCATCTGATTTTTCTCTCCTGGTTTGAGAAGACACCTGGAGTCCCCAATTGCTGTCTCTCTGTTGAAAAGCAGCTGAGAAAAGGGAACTCAGTGGAAAGAGGTACAAGGAATGGTTTCCTTTGACTGAATGCCAAGGACATCAGTCCGCACTATTCTCTGTTCTCTCAAAGGCAAACTATGCCACCATAACCACAATTACGCAGAGTAAGTGCATGTAAGCTGCACCAAGTAACATCACAACAGCTTTTGCTTACATAATGACGCCACTTAAAAAGTAATTCATTGGATGTGTAGTGCTTTGAGACATCCTGCGAACACGCTAAGGTGCTATGTAAATATGAGTTCTTTCGTTCTTCAATATAGCATGGTAACTTCATAAATAATAATTTAATACTTTTTAAATATAACTATCTAACTTGGCACATCCTTATCGTGGAAAATATTGTAGCAAGACAATGGTGGGAACACTAAATTATCTAGAATAGCAGGACGAAAGGACGTTATTCAATTTGCCCGATCTCAATGCAGGGCTGAGAGAGCAGCAAAGAGAAGTGTTGTGTTATGGTAACAAACGGAGAAGTCAGGATGATAGACTCAGGTGTATATGGAGTGGCTGGAAAGGGAAATAAATAGCTGATTCATTGGGCAAGTGGCCTGAACATAACCACCAGGCTGCTCAAAGCAAGCCACGCAGCACCCGCTGATGTTCGGTAGCGCAAAAAAACGGGCGCGGGGGCTGCGATGCGAGATAAGCCCACGCCCGTTCAGAAAGCACAGGCAGCATGTCAATTAACACAGTAGCAGCGCACAGCCTAGCGAGAAATGCGCTGCTGACAGGCTGCGCGCTCAGCGTGTGAAGGAATTCTACTATATAACTTTTTTAGAAACATTCACTATATAGCCTTTTTAGAAAAATACACTACCTTATGAAAGAATTCTGGCCTTGTTGAGATAAGACAGCGGTTGACCCTGACGAGTACCTTATAAGGAATTCTACCTTATAAATTCTTTAAAACATGACAAACTGGGTTTGGAAATATAGAAACCTAACTATGAAATAGCTATGAAACAATTCTGGCTTTTGAAACAGGGCAAGTTGTTGACCCTGAATAAGTAACCTTATTAAGACAGAAGAATGGGTGACCCCGAATGTGTAACCTTATTAAAACAGAACAATGGTCAACCTTGGATAAATGATCTTGATTAAACCTCTTAAGAATGACACATGAGGTAAGGGACATCTGCCCTTTGCACATACTGTATATGGTAAACCCCAATAACTATTGCTGATGTGGCAGTAAGAATTGCAGAGGTCAACTAAAAGGTGATTAGTGATAATTAACTTGGATCAACAGAAACCTTATGAAAAACAACTGAAAAAGGGTATAAATATTGAGGTCTCGCATGAGATAATCAGACTCGCTTTAATCGGGCAAAGCGATTCTCGACTACAGGGGTGGCTGTGTGGTCTTCCACTCTTTGTACCTCGGGGATTGAAGGTAATTTGATCATTGTTGAATATCCTGTATAGAAAATTTTAAGAACTGTAATACTGTAGCGAAGTTAAGGTTTAAAAGTAAGATTCTCCGTTAAAAATAAGATCGTATTTTTTCTCTTTTTAGAACTGTTAACGTTGTGATTGGCTGATTCACCAACTGTAAATTGCATGTTGGTTCTTTTAATAAATCCCTATATATTTTTTTAGAATTGTCTCACATAAGTCTTCTGTATCAATAACTCGCGAACCCAATCTCTGTACACTCTTTGGTGAAGAGGTACATTTCTGAGGGGAGATCTCCAGACCCTTATAATATCCAGGACATTACAGTCTGGCTAAAATTGTTAAAAGTGCTATCTGGAGGACGGTAACATTCTCGGGTTGCTCCTTTCCTTTAGGGAGAGATAGCCCGGACCTTTAGACCCAGTTAAGCGTCTTTAGGATTCGGCTACCTCAACCTTTGTTGAAAGTGAGCATCTGAGAAATACGTCTGATCTGGGATAGCCCCAAAGGGGCTAGGACAAGTAAATATCCTTTCAAGCGGGGGGGGGGGCAAACTTCGCGTCACTGGAGCGAGGCTAGCTTTACCGGCCCAAAACGGCGGCGGATCTATCCTCAAAACCAGCCTCAACAGCCGACGCTAAAGGTCTCAATTTTGTGGCCACTAACTTCAGATTACGGAATGACATAGTACTGAGACAAGGAGCTCTGTGTTGATCTAGTGAACCAGCTTTGTCTTATGGACTATGTTGTGCTCATTAGCCACCCTCAGGTAGGAACTCATTGTAAACAAAGTTCCATTAACTGGGATATCAC
This sequence comes from Somniosus microcephalus, assembly GCF_052327205.1. Taxonomy (NCBI): domain Eukaryota; kingdom Metazoa; phylum Chordata; class Chondrichthyes; order Squaliformes; family Somniosidae; genus Somniosus; species Somniosus microcephalus. The sequence continues at coordinate 12,963,994 of NC_141010.1, forward strand.
GTATAAACATCTTGCTAGAATACTCCTGCTGAAGGTCAGATCAACAGAAATCTGGAAAAAAAAACTGGGTTATTCTCTGGTATCTAAAGACACCCTTACAGAAGGTCTGAGGTCCAGTTATAACCTACACCAGTGTGGACACGATAAATATTAATGCTCCCATTCACCCCCAGCATGTATCTAATAAACCCACTACGAAGCCAAGGGCTTCCACTTGGATTCCATCAATAGCCAACAACTGTTACATTTCTCAGTTTTACTCAAGATATTTCTTTCGCTCAGCACCAATGACCACTCCCATAAGCAATCTCTCACTCCCTATCAACACACACACAATACCTGGTGTAGTGTCCGCGTATCAATAACACACGGACTGCAGGAGAACGGTAATAACAGGTGTTTACTGAACAGAGGGTATGCTGGAACTGAAAGTACAGAAGCCTGCTACGGCTTTATATACAGGTGTGGTCACTGCCGGTACTACAGTATAAAGCAGTTCTCTCTTAAAGGTACATACACAACACCTGGTAATCTAAAAAAGCCCAGGGGGGAAAAATTTGGTTGGTTAGCGCCTCCCGTTCCTGCCTCCGGGGGCACTAACGGGGCGCTAGGAACTTAGTGTCCGAGCGCGGCGGTTTTAGCGCCGCTCGCGAAATTGACCAGTCATTTTGCGATGGCGCTAAACACTACCGCCACGATCTCCTGCGCCTGCAGATCGTGACGTCAGTCGAGCGTGCAACGCCCCGGTAGCGCCCCGGACCGGATATTGAGTCGCGCCCCCTGCCTTACCGCCTGCCGCTAGGAACAACAGGTAGAGGGGAACATTTTCAAGTCGGGAAGGGGCTGGGGGTGTGCCATTTAAAGGCGGGCGCTTCATGCCTTTTCTTGTCAGCAAAATTTTTTGTACACACAGGTTGAGAAGGAGAGAGACATCTGGAAAGATTTAACGCTGTCCTAAGGAGTTTTGGTCCTCAGCACTACTTTTGAGGTTCTTAAGCGCCAAGCCCTTTCCCTGGGCCTATCCATTAGTGCTTCCAACACAATTGCTTTAGAGGTCTCTCCAGGCCGAGATTCAAGGTTGCAATGAGCAGGGTGTGGCTGGCCAGCAAGATGGCCCCTCCCCTTTAAGAACTGGACGGCGCCAGTCTGTCTGGCTTCCATGGTAACTGACATCACCTGAGCTTCGGTAGCGTTCTGAGGTAGCGCCTCGCTCCCTGACGTTAGCGCCTCAAAAGAGGTGTGTAGCGCCTGATTTAGCACTCAAATCACCTCCAGGGGGGCGATAGAGTCGAATTTTGCAGTCAGAGGTGATAATTAGCGCCCAGCCGATATTAGTGCCCCAAAATAGGCAATACCCAATTTCCACACCTCCCGAGGTCTAACAGAAACCCACGTACTGTACTTAGTTTACAGGATAAGTCACAAGCCCTCTTGTGACTTGCTGGACTTTGGAAAGAGAGATAGAATAATTGGTTAGGCTGCAATCTACAGAACAGCAATAACTAATACAGCAGATGACAGAAAATAATAAACAGACACAATGCTTTGCTAATTCTCTCAGTAGTCCTGGGCCTAAGATAATGGCCCTAAACAGTAACTTTGAGAGGGTCTTTGCCTGTTCCCTCACTGAGTCACCAGCTTTTCCTTTTCTGGAAACTGAAGCTGGAGCAAATCTGTTGCAGATATACTTACCGTCCCCTTTGAAGTTCAACTAGCAAAAAAGGAAATTAAATATATCAGGCTGTCAAACATCCTTAGGACTTCAAACACATGGATTGCTTGTTGGCCAGGAATAGTCATCTTAACCTCAATTTTGCAAAACTGCCAAAATCAGGGTTGAGCTAGACATTGGTGCACGCTCACTGGCTCAGTGGGCAGCACCCTCGCCTCTGAGTCTGAAAGTTGTGGGTTCAAGTCCCACTCCAGAGACTGGAGCGCAAAAATCGAGGCTGACACTCTAGTGCAATACCGAGGGAGCACTGCACTGTCGGAGGCGCTGTCTTTCAGATGAAATGTTAAACCGAGGCCCCGTCTGCTCTCTCAGGGGGATGTAAAAGATCCCATGGCACTATTTCGAAGAAGAGCAGGGGAGTTTGTCCTGGGGCCAATATTTATCCCTCAATCAACATCACTGAGACAGATTATCTGGTCATTATCACATTGCTGTTTGTGGGAGCTTGCTGTGTGCAAATTGGCTGCCGTGTTTCCTATATTACAACAGTGACTACACTTCAAAAAATGGTTGTAAAGCGCAGGGACGTCCGGTGGTCGTGAAAGGCGCTATATAAATGCAAGTCTTTCTTTTACTCCAGCATTCAGATGGTGCACTGTGCCAAATTTGCAATGGCAGTCCTTCTCCTAACTTGGATAGGCTCCCGACACATAGGCTACTGCTTGCACAGAGAGCGTGGCCTGTAGCACACTAGGGGATGTGAAATCCAGCAAGGCAGCAGTTCCCAAAGGGTTATAGTTCACTGTAGAAGGAGTTGTGGTGATGGTGATGGCAGAAAAGTAGACTATTTGTTCACGATAGCACAGGGGGGAGAAAGGTGCCCTTTAATGCTGAGGTGTTCATACTTCTGCAGGAGGTGCACCAAAGAAGGGGGTCCCCAGCTGGAGCTGAAGGGCACTCTCCAATAAAAACACATGCGCAAACTGCATGGAAGGTCAGTGATCGAGCAAACGCAGTCACCCAGGACCCTCGTACCTGACTGCAAATGAGGAAGATCTTTGCTTGCATCAGGAGCATGGCGTACATTTCTTGTGAAGCCCATCAAGTATAGCAGAAACCTAAATTGGGAACTGCTACCCCATGGGACATATCATTTACAGCATTGTGCACAAGAATTGCCCCTTTTTGTGCACACACTTTCTAAACTGGACAGCACACATAAAAGAAAGACAGACTTGCATTTCTATAGCGCCTTTCACGACCTCAGGAGGTCCCAAAACGCTTTACGACCAATTAAGTACTTTTTGAAGTGGAGTCACTGTTGTAATGTAGGAAACATGGCAGCCAATTTGCGCACAGCAAGCTCCCACAAACAGCAATGTGATAATGGCCAGATAATCCAAACCTAAAAATTGTGCCTTGCAAAATGCAGGGCACAGTGAACTGGGCACACGAGGTCACATGCCCAATTTTATGCCCTGTGCCTACCACCAGCAGGGCTCCATGTTGTCAGCAGAACCTCGTAAAATTTATCCTCTTGTACCCTTTAAAGCTGATACAGGAAACTCTTTGGTATCCGGCACCGATGGGACCGGCGTGTTGCCGGTTGATCAAAAATTCTGGATGCCAGAGAGGGTTATCTACCGAGGCTATTTTTAACAAAGAAATATTTAAAAAATCAAGAAATGTGCAGTAATTGGGTGCTCACCTACAGAATGTTGTGTTAAATGGATGGTGGAAGATGCTTGATTAAGTACAGTACTGCCAGTTGAGGGTAATCCAATGCAATGACTACCAGCAGCGTGGGAGACACACAGGCCCAGAAATTAGGTTCGGGGGCTTGCCGCGCGCGCAAGCCCCCGATGTGCACTTACCCGGCGCGCTGGCCGTTCTGCTCCCGGGACGCTTGGAATTCCTTTTTTCAGTTGCTTACTCCCGGGCAGCGTCTGACGTCACGCCGCCCAGGAGTGCAGCCAGCGCGGAGCCTCGAGCGCAGAGTCTAAGTTAGACACGCCCCTTGAGGTCTCCTTACTATAGGCCACGCCCCCAATTTTTAACACAAGGTGAATAGCAATTTCACATGCAGAGCAGCATTTTAAATAAATTTTTTGTATTTTTATTCATCTTTAGCTAACTTTTATAAAGTTTTAAATACTTTTACATTATTTTGAAGAATGTAAAGTAGTTTTAAACAGAATTAAAGCGTTGTTATTTTGATGAGCTGGCTGGGATCACGTGGGCACTGGGCAACCAATGGGAGGTTGCAAAAGTTCATTCATGAGTTTGATAGAAAGAACTGTCAAACTCATGAAAACTCAGGGTGCCCAAAACAGCACTTAAACTACAAATACAAGTTTTTAAAAATCCCAATAAATAAATGAACTATGAATAACTGTAAAAAACTATTTTAAACAATTAATCAAATTTTTGAAAAAAATAATTTTTTAACAAATCGGGTCTAAAAATACACTTACCTTACTGTAAATTCTTTAAAAATAATAAACCTGTTGAAAAAATTTCTAAATTGTATTAATAGACCACTTACCTGTAAAACTAAGTACTTACGTCTGGTTTTTTCAAGCGTAAAAACCGGAGGCCTTTACGCACGGGCAACTCTTCACAAAAAATGGAATTTCAGCGCGCACGCGCTGCCTGAAACGTCGCACGCGTTCCGCCTCTTAACCCCTTGGTTCAGAGGACAGGAAATGTCGGATTTCAGCGCATGCGCTGTGCATCCTGAAAACCGGCACTTCCATCGGGCCCACACGTGAGTACCCTTTCCGTACTAACGCGTTGGGACCCGAATTACTGGGCCAATGTGTCCCTGTAAAATGGTGGATCAGAAGAGACTACCGGCAGCGCGGGAGAGTCAGACTCCTGTTATTGAGGTGTTCGGACTTCCGACAGCGCCAAGAAGCTGAGTAGTGGCAGTTTGGAGAACTACCCCTACTGACTAACTCGGCCACCGCAGGAGACTTGGACTCGGCAACATTGCCGGTTATTGAGGTGTTGTTTTCGGAGTGAGAATTTTGCCGGTTAATAGAGAATTCCGGATATTTAGGTGCCGTTTAAACGAGAGTTTCCTGTACATCACAGTGAACCGCCCCTTTCAATACACTGACAGTTATTAATAATGATAACAGGAAATATTTCTAAAAGCACCTATTCAAAAACCCAGCCCACCTAATAGCTACTACTTAGAAATCCATTTATCACCTACTAGTAAAACCTCTTTTGACTCAAAAAACACTCCACGGAACAAGCAAGTATATAAACATGGTTGCATTATAATTAGCGCATTGGCAGTTTTCTGATCCACAACTAACAACTCATCTGTGGGAGTCTCCTGGCACTGTTATATTTTAAGCCTAACTGTTTTTTTGCAATTTAAAAAAACGTAAATTCAATGCCCGTTTCCAGGAGGAGGATATTGGGTTTGATCTTCAACTTGCCCATTGATGCCAATGGGAGTGAAGGTTGGGCAATTTCTGTAACAGGCAGCTGAGCTGCAAGGTCAGTTCTACACCTGGGGGTAAGGATGTTCTTGCCATGGAAGGAGTGCAGCGAAGATTCACCAGACTGATACCTGGGATGGCAGGAATGACGTATGAGGAGAGATTGGGTCGATTGGGCTTATACTCGCTGGAGTTTAGAAGAATGAGAGGGGATCTCATTGAAACTTATAAAATTCTAACAGGACTAGACAGACTAGATGCAGGAAGGATGTTCCCGATGGCGGGGGAGTCCAGAACCAGGGGTCACAGTCTAAGGATAAGGGGTAAGGCATTTAGGACTGAGATGAGGAGGAATTTCTTCACCCAGAGAGTGGTAACCTGTGGAATTCTCTGCCACACAGGGCAGTTGAGGCCAATTCATTAAATATATTCAAGAAGGAGTTGGATATATTTCTTGAGGCTAAAGGGATCAAGGGATATGGGGAGAAGGCAGGGACAGGGTAGTGAGTTTGGATGATCAGCCACGATCTCATTGAATGGCGGAGCAGGCTCGAGGAGCAGAATGGCCTACTCCTGCTCCTATCTTCTATGTTTCTATGTTTATGTTAATTATGGTCGCCAACTTTGATGGCATGTGTTCCTGGAGGTTGCATCATGTGACCTCCTGCCTTCAACTGGCCCACCGCCCCCCACACTCCCGCCATTGGTCACCCAACATGTCCATCCTCACATCGCACTGCCTTCCCATATCAACTGGATTATTCTTGACTGTCAGTCAAAAATCAATCTCATAGGATTCTGAGGGGGGGATTGACAGGGTAGATGCTGAGAGGTTGTTTCCCCCTGGCTGGAGAGTCTGGAACTAGTGGGGCACAGTCTCGGGATAAGGGGTCGGCCATTTAGGACTGAGATGAGGAAGAATTTCTTCACTCAGAAAGAAAGAAAAAAGAAAGACTTGCATTTATATAGCGCCTTTCACAACCACCGGACATCGCAAAGCACTTTACAGCCAATGAAGTACTTTTTGAAGTGTAGTCACTGTTGTAATGTGAGAGACGCGGCAGCCAATTTGCGCACAGCAAGCTCCCACAAACAGCAATGTGATAATGAGCAGATAATCTGAAGGGTTGTGAATCTTTGGAATTCTATACCCCAAAGGGCTGTGGATGCTGAGTCTTTGAGTATATTCAAGGCTGAGATCGATAGATTTTTGAACTCTAAGGGAATCAAGGGATTTGGGGATCGGGCGGGAAAGTGGAGTTGAGGTCGAAGATCTTACTGAATGGCGGAGCAGGCTCAAGGGGCCGTATGGCCTACTCCTGCTCCTAATTCTTTTGCTCTTAAAACAACCATCTTCAATACTTTTATAACTAATAACTGGAAGCGTTCAAAGAAAATGAAAAAAACACTTTTTTTTTTTAAATAGCTCCTATATGAGTTTTCTCCTGGGCTGCTCACAGCTTTGCCCAGGAGATTAATTTTTAATTCCTGGAGACTCCAGGGCAATCCTGGAGGGTTGGCAGCCCTAGGGTAAACTGAGAATCTACCTCACTGTTCTTATGTGAACAGAACTCTAGGGGGGAAAATTCAGTTGTTTGCGCCTCCCGTTAGTGCCTTAAGAGGGCGCTAATGGGGCGTAAAGCAACTGGCGCCCGGGCGCGGCGATGTTTGCTCCGCTCGCAAAATTAACTAGACATTTTGTGGCGGCGCTAAACACTACCGCCATGATCTCCTGTGCCGGCAGATCGTGACATCAGTCGAGTGCGCAACGCCCCGGTAGCACCCCAGACCGGACATTGAGTGGCACCCCTGCCTTACCGCCTGCCGCTAGCAATGACAGGTTGAGGGGAGCGTTTTGCAGTCAGAAAGGGACTGGGGGAGCGCTATTTAAAGGCGACCGCTTCCTGCCTTTTTTTGTTGGTGACATTTTTGCACCACGCATTCTGAGAGAGAGAGAGACTGAGACTTCTGGAGAGATTCAACACTGTGTGAAGGAGTTTTGAGTACTGAGCAGCACTTTGCAGGTTCATTTTGATTTGCCCTTCCTTGCTTCGCCAGCGCTCTGAGGTAGCGCCTCGCTCCTCAGCCTTTGCGCCTTAAGACAGGTGTGAAGCGCCTGATTTAGCGCTCCAATCATCTCCAGGGGCGATAAAAGCCAAGTTTGCCGTCTGAGGCGATAATTAGCGCCAGGCACTAAACTTTGCGCACGGCCGATAATGGCGCCCCAAACGGGGCGATACTGAACTTTGTCCCCCTAGATTTGTAACAACTACAATGGCGAAGTGTGCAGTGAATGTCTCACTCCGGTGACAACTGAAAACCTCTTAGGAGCGTTCAGTAAATATTTCATGGAAATGTAGATATAAATACAAGCAGTTTAAAAAGCATTTAATGCTACGTTTGGAGTTTCATCACTGTTAACCTGTTATAAGTTTAAAAGATTAGCAAGGAGACAACTGTTATTTGTGATACAGTGGCTAAATATTTCACTTTTGTTAGTATATCATGTGAGCTCTCTACAAAGCCCAAATCTGTCCCAGACTTGAATGCTCCAGTATCTTGGGAGGTTCATCCAGCACCTCCCTCATACTCCTGGACAGGATGAAAGAAAAAGACCTGGATCATTCACTTCAGTGGCCCGGGTGCACATTGGGAGCATTTATGGGGAAACGTTGCACTCTCATCCATGAGGGCAGTAGACAGAAGGCTGGAAACTATAGACCGGTTAGCCTAACATCTGTGGTAGGTAAAATTTTGGAGTCCATTATTAAGGAGACAGTAACAGGACATTTGGATAATCATAATTTAATAGGACAAAGTCAGCATGGTTTTATGAAGGGGAAGTCATGTTTGACAAATTTGCTGGAGTTCTTTGAGGAAGTAACGTATAGGGTGGATAAAGGGGAACCAGTGGACGTAGTGTATTTAGACTTCCAAAAGGCATTTGACAAGGTGCCACACAAAAGATTATTGCTTAAGATAAAAAATCATGGGATTGGGGGTAATATTCTGGCATGGATAGACGATTGGCTATCTAACAGAAGGCAGAGAGTTGGGATAAATGGTTCATTCTCAGACTGGCAATCAGTAACTAGTGGTGTTCCGCAGGGGTCAGTGCTGGGTCCCCAACTCTTTACAATCTATATTAACGATTTGGAGGAGGGGACCGAGTGTAACATATCAAAGTTTGCGGATGATACTAAGATGGGAGGGAAAGTAGTGAGTGAGGACATAAAAAACCTGCAAGGGGACATCGACAGGCTAAGTAAGTGGGCAGAGATTTGGCAGATGGAATACAATACTGGAAAGTGTGAGGTTATGCACTTTGGCAGGAAAAATCGTAGAGCAAGTTATTATCTTAATGGCAAGAAACTGGAAAGTACTGAAGTACAAAGGGATCTGGGGGTCCTGGTGCACGAAACTCAAAAGGTTAGTATGCAGGTGCAGCAAGTGATTAAGAAGGCCAATGGAATGTTGGCTTTCATTGCTAGGGGGATAGAATATAAAAATAGGGAGGTATTGTGGTAAACCACTGTTGTTCACTGTTGTTCACTCCACTGTTGTTCACTTCACTGTTGTTCACTCTTGCCCATTGTTGTACCTGTCTGTGCATGCCTCAGCTGGCTCCGCCCCTGGCTCCACCCATATGCCCTGGTATAAAGGCGGCTGCTTTGCAGTTCCCCAGGCATTCAGGATCGGTCGGCCACTAGAGGCATGCCTTCGTTCTTTAGCTAATAAAAGCCTGTTTGTTACTCTCTTAACTTCCAGTCTTTCTCAGTAATTGATAGCGCATCAATTTTATTAGCTAAACTTTTTTTCGATGGAGCAAATCCTCAAACCAGCACGCCTGGAACTAGACCCTCAAGAGACGGATTCATCTACCAAGTTCGCACACTGGCTGCGATGCTTCGAATTTTACATAGAAGCCTCCGTCAAAACTATTCAAAACGATGGCGACAAACTAAAAATTCTGACCTCCAAGGTGAACCACCAAGCTTATTCGCTCATCCAAGATGCGACTACCTACAAGGGTGCTCTCGACCTCCTTAAAGAACAGTACGCACGCCCGGTAAATGAGGTTTACGCCAGACACCTCCTGGGGTCCCGCAAACAGCAACCCGGGGAATCGATGGAGGTATACCTACGGGCGCTGAAGGTGCTCGGCCGGGCCTGCAAATGTAAAGAGGTGTCGGCCACGGTGTACACGGAGGAACTTGTCCGGGACGCCTTCGTCGCGGGCCTCAGGTCCAACTACACCCGGCAGAGACTGTTGGAGCAGGGCGAACTCGACCTGAAGAAGGCCACGGCCCTCGCACTCTCGCTAGACGTGGCCCACCGGAATATGGACGCCTACTCCCCTGACCGCGCGGCCGCATCGTGGATGGCGCGGGCGCCGCCATCCTGGGACACGGTAGGACCGCCACCCTGCGCCGCGCCACCCCCGTCACATCCCGCCAATGGCCCAACTCCTGCAGCGATGTCCCGGGGCCCGAAGTGTTACTTCTGTGGCCAAGCCAAACACCCCAGAGCGCGCTGCCCGGCGAAAAACGCTACTTGCTCTGGTTGTGGGAAGAAAGGGCACTACGCCAGCGTCTGCAAGGCTAAACCTACCCCAAACTCCAGCAGTGCCGCGTGTGGGCCGAGCGGGCCGCCATCTTGGATGCCGCCATCTTGGACGCCATCTTGTACGCCTCCAGCCGCGTGTGGATCATGGGCGCCGCCATCTTGGACGCCATCTTGGACGCCTTCGACCGTGGGTGATCCGTTCCGGCCGCCATTTTCGCAACGGGCCCCCGACTCACCCACCGCCTCACCTGATGACTGCAGCGACACGCCTGACCCTACGCTGGCCTCCGTTACACTGGACCAATCTAGACCTCACCAACTAGCCAGGTCCATGATGGACATTAAGGTAAACGGCCGCGCCACGACCTGCCTTTTCGACTGCGGGAGCACGGAGAGCTTTATCCACCCCGACACGGTGTGGCGTTACTCTCTCCCGGTCCTGCCAGCGCGCCACCGGGTCTCTATGGCCTCCAAGTCCCATTCAGCGGACGTCGGCAGCTACTGCATGGTGACCCTTTCGGTGAGGGGCACAGAGTACAGAAACTTTAAACTGCTTGTCCTGCCCCATCTCTGTGCTGCCGTTCTACTGGGGTTGGATTTTCAGTGCCACCTTAAGAGTGTCACGATGGCGTACGGTGGACCCCTTCCCCCACTCACAGTCTGCAACCAGCAGTTTTCAAATTGCCCGCCGCGCACCTTTTGCAGCCTCTCCACGCTTAAAGTCACCCCCCCCCACCGTTGTTCGCTAACCTCGCCCATGACTGTAAGCCCATCGCCACCAAAAGCAGGCGATACAGCGCTGGTGACAGAGTTTTTATTAAATCTGAGGTGGAGCGGCTCCTGAAGGAGGGGATTATTGAAGCTAGCACCAGCCCCTGGCGAGCCCAGGTTGTGGTCGTCAAGACCGGCGAGAAGCAGCGCCTGGTCATTGACTACAGCCAAACAATTAATTGATATACCCAACTGGACGCATACCCCCTCCCCCGCATATCTGATATGGTCAATCAGATCGCACAATACCGCATATTCTCCACCATTGACCTTAAGTCAGCATATCACCAACTCCCTATCCGCTATGAGGACCGCCAGTATACTGCCTTCGAGGCAAACGGCCGCCTCTACCACTTCCTTCGGGTTCCCTTCGGCGTCACCAACGGGGTCTTCGTTTTCCAAAGGGAGATGGACCGGATGGTCGACCAGAATGCGTTGCCGGCCACTTTTCCCTACCTGGACAATGTGACCATCTGCGGCCATGACCTGCAGGACCATGACGCCAACCTCGACAAATTCCTCCGCACTGCCCAACTCCTAAACCTTACGTATAACAAGGAGAAGTGCATATTCCGCACAACCCGCCTCGCTATCCTTGGCTGTGTTGTGGAACACGGAGTCATCGGCCCCGACCCCGACCGGATGCGTCCCCTTATGGACCTTCCCCTGCCCCACTGCCTCAAGGCCCTGAAGAGATGCCTGGGGTTTTTCTCCTACTACGCCCAGTGGGTCCCTAATTATGCGGACAAAGCCCGTCCACTTATCAAGTCCACCTCTTTTCCCCTGGAGGCAGAGGCCTGCTTAGCCTTCCACCGTATCAAAGAGGACATTGCTAAAGCCACCATGCACGCGGTGGACGAGTCCATCCCCTTCCAGGTGGAGAGCGATGCGTCCGACTTTGCCCTGGCCGCTACCCTTAACCAGGCGGGAAGGCCCGTGGCCTTCTTTTCACGAACCCTCCAAGGCTCCGAAATCAGACACTCCTCTGTCGAAAAGGAGGCCCAGGCCATTGTGGAAGCTGTGCGACATTGGAGGCATTACCTGGCCGGAAAACGATTCACCCTACTCACTGACCAGCGTTCAGTTGCTTTTGTGTTTAATAACAAGCAGAGGGGCAAAATCAAAAACGACAAGATTTTGAGGTGGAGAATTGAACTTTCCACCTACAATTACGATATCTTGTACCGGCCCGGGAAACTCAATGAGCCCCCGGATGCTCTATCGCGAGGTACATGTGCCAACGCACAGGTTGATAGACTGTGGGCCCTCCACAATGACCTCTGCCACCCGGGGGTCACCAGGTTCTTCCATTTCATCAAGGCCCACAACCTGCCTTACTCCATCGAGGAGGTCAGGACCATGACCAGGAACTGCCAAGTCTGTGCCGAGTGCAAACCGCACTTTTATAGGCCAGACAGAGCACACCTGATAAAAGCCACTTGCCCCTTTGAGCGCCTGAGCGTCGATTTTAAAGGGCCCCTCCCCTCCTCTGACCGCAACGCGTACTTCCTCACTATCATCGACGAGTACTCCCGTTTTCCGTTTGCCATCCCCTGCCCAGACATGACCAGTGCTATGGTCATTAAATGCCTGAACGACCTCTTCGCCTTGTTCGGTTTCCCCAGCTATATCCATAGCGACCGGGGCTCATCGTTTATGAGCGACGAACTCCGCCAGTACCTGCTCGTGAGAGGTATTGCCACGAGCAGGACCACCAGCTACAACCCCCAGGGGAACGGACAGGTAGAAAGAGAGAACGTGACAGTTTGGAAGGCCGCCCTGCTAGCCTTAAAATCTAAGGGCCTTCCAACCTCCCGCTGGCAGGATGTCCTCCCCGATGCGCTCCACTCCATTCGGTCACTGCTCTGTACTACCACTAACGCCACCCCTCATGAAAAAATGTTCGTCTTCCCTAGGAAGTCCACATCGGGGACCTCGCTACCACCATGGCTGATGTCTCCAGGGCCCGTCCTACTTCGGAAGCACGTGAGGACCCATAAAACGGCCCCCCTGGTTGAGAGGGTCAACCTCCTCCACGCCAACCCTCAGTATGCCTACGTTGCGTACCCGGACGGGCGGGAGGACACAGTCTCCATACGAGACCTCGCACCCTCGGGGGCCCCTGAAACCAACATCACCCACTACCCACTACCATTGCCCTTCACCGCTACCCACAATGCACCAGCGGCAACGGACCCATACCTAACCCCTGTAGACGGCACGCCGTGGCCCCGTGACCCGTCATTGATCACCAACCAACTCAACACCCATGAGGACGACACGCCAGTGCGCCGGCCCACGCGGGACTCGGCGTCGGAAGCTGCACCACCTCAGCCGTCGCCACGACGATCACGACGGCATACAAGACCCCCAGAAAGACTTAATTATACAAACTTTTAATACACTTCACCCCGTCGGACTCATTTTTTAAGCAAGGGGTGAATGTGGTAAACCACTGTTGTTCACTCCACTGTTGTTCACTGTTGTTCACTTCACTGTTGTTCACTCTTGCCCATTGTTGTACCTGTCTGTGCATGCCTCAGCTGGCTCCGCCCCTGGCTCCACCCATATGCCCTGGTATAAAGACGGCTGCTCTGCAGTTCCCCAGGCATTCAGGACCGGTCGACCACTAGAGGTATGCCTTCGTTCTTTAGCTAATAAAAGCCTGTTTGTTACTCTCTTAACTTCCCGTCTTTCTCAGTAATTGATAGCGCATCAGGTATTGCTTCAGTTGTACAAGGTATTGGTGAGACCGCACCTGGAATACTGCGTACAGTTTTGGTGTCCATACTTAAGAAAGGACATACTTGCTCTCGAGTCAGTACAAAGAAGGTTCACTCGGTTAATCCCGGGGATGAGGGGATGGACATATGAGGAGAGGTTGAGTAGATTGGGACTCTACTCATTGGAGTTCAGAAGAATGAGAGGCGATCTTATTGAAACATATAAGATTGTGAAGGGGTTGGATCGGGTGGATGCGGGGAAGATGTTCCCGATGATGGGTGAAACTAGAACTAGGGGGCATAGTCTTAGAATAAGGGGCTGCTCTTTCAAAACTGAGATGAGGAGGAACTACTTCACTCAGAGGGTGGTAGGTCCATGGAATATGCTGCCACAAAAAGCTGTAGAAGCTACATCATTACATAAATTTAAAACAGAAATAGACAGTTTCCTAGAAGTAAAGGGAATTAAGGGTTACGGGGAGCAGGCAGGAATTTGGACACGAGTCTAGGTTCGGATCGGTCATGGCCCTGTGGGTAGCGGAGCGGGCCCAGGGGCCGTGTAGCCTGATCCTGCTCCTATTTCGTGTGTCTAATTCTGTTAGATTCAGGAGATGGTTCTGTGATAGTGGATTGGCGGTTAGGATCAGATCAGCCATGATCTTATTGAATGGCGGAGCAGGCTCGAGGGGCCGATTGGCCTACTCCTGCTCCTATTTCTTATGTTCTTATTTTTCAACATTAAAGTTAAAGGTTGTTATTCCTTTCTCAAGTTCAGCATCTGGGTGGCGGTGGTGGGCGGGGGTGCTCTTAGTCACAACCTTTCCTGTCCCGCCCTATTTCATCAAAACATAAAACATCATTGCTCCTCTATCTTCCTCCTAAGCTCCAAATACACCATCCAACTTGCCCATTCTCCCCATCCCTACATCCTATGTTGAAACCAAGTTCGTCGCAATGTCACCAATTGAACTCATTCTTTCTCAGGTCCTTCAAACTGTGGAATTCCTCACCCTCCTCCTACAACTTACAGCCTTTAAAACCCATCACCTACTACTACTTCTGGAGTTATTTCTTCTTCTGCCTTACTCTTTGAACCTCGATAGTATTCTGCATTGTGGGCCTTGACCTTTCACCTCTGTTTCTGAAAGCAATATCCTGTCATCAAGTATAAAACAAACGTGCCAATCCCAGTGTTTGTGTCTTACAATAAAGGGTTACCAGGCAAATGATGCAATGCTATGTGCTAGTTCTGTTCTAAAAATGTGTTGTAAATGTTGCATTGCATTAGGACATTGGGTGAGCAAGTTCTTTCGGATGAGACGTTAAACCGAGGCCCCGTCTGCCCTCTCGGGTGGACTTAAAAGATCCCGTGGCACTATTTCGAAGAAGAGCAGGGGAGTTCTCCCCGGTGTCCGGGCCAATATTTAACCCTCAATCCACACAACAACAACAACAGATGATCTGGTCATTATCACATTGCTGTTTGTGGGAGCTTGCTGTGCGCAACTTTGCTGCCGCGTTTCCCTGCATTACAACAGTGACTACACACTCCAAAAAGTACTTCATTGGCTGTAAAGCGCTTTGAGACGTCCGGTGGTCGTGAAAGGCGCTATATAAATGCAAGTCTTTCTTTCTTTCTTTATTTCCTCCCCGTCAATGGGCAACATTTGTAAAACTTTCACTGAAGCATGATCGCATCAATGAGAATGCTTTTCTTTCTGTCTGACCACTGAGGGAAAAAAAGCCCTGATTTTCTACAGCAGAATTGCCATCTTTAGCTGTCCCGAAAATAAAACCATGACTTCACCTCAGGAGAATGCCTTGAGTTGCACTAACAGTCCTTTTATTCTCTGCGTTCAAGTTTCTTACAGCTGACTTTCCAAATTAGAATCTGCTCGATGCTTCACTCCTCTGTCTTCGATGAGCTACACAGAGAGAGCAAATGGCCACTCTTATCTTTATTTCACTGCTATCAGCATCACTTGACTGTAGACAGATCCTGCTTTGCCAGGCTCCAAGGCTATTCCATGTGTCGATTGTGAAATGGCGCCAATGAGGACTGTACTGTACTGCCCTGCCCCTTCAAAGAGGATATGTAAGCCATTTAGGACAGAGATGAGGAGGAATTTCTTCACCCAGAGAGCGGTGAACCTGTGGAATTCTCTACCACAGAAGGCTGTTGAGGCCAATTCATTAAATATATTCAAGAAGGAGTTAAATATATTTCTTAAGGCTAAAGGGATCAAGGGATATGGGGAGAAAGCAGGGACAGGGTACTGAATTTGGATGATCAGCCATGATCTCATTAAATGGCGGAACAGGCTCGAGGGGCCGAATGGCCTACTCCTGCTCCTACTATGTTTCTATGTGGAAGTACAAAGCCTTGTGGGATGTACTAAAAATAGATTAAGATTTAGGATAGTTTCCAAGGATTTAACATGATAACTAAATGAGCAGTTTATTGAACTGTACCTACAAAAAATATATACTTAATTAAAGGGATCCATTCAACTCTTGCTGTGTCAGTGATGGTAACGCTCTCACCTCCGAGGGTTGTGGGTTCAAGTCCCACTCCAAAGACTTGAGCACAAAATCCAGGTTGACACTCCCAGTGTAGTACTGAGGGAGTGCTGCGCGGTCGGAGGTGCCGTCTTTCGGATGAAACGTTAAACCGAGGCCCCATCTGCTCCCTCGGGTGGACGTAAAAGATCGCCAGTGGGATATGTCAAAGAACAGCAGGGGCGTTCTGCGCCCTCGTGTCCTGGCCAATATTTATCCCTCATACAATACCTAAAAATACATTATCTGATCATGATCACATTGCTGTTTGTGGGAGCTTGCTGTGTGCAAACTGGCTACCACGTTTCCTACATTCCAACAGTAACTACACTTCAAAAATACTTCATTGGCTGTAAAGCGCTTTGGGACATCCTGATGTCATGAAAGGTGCTGCGTAAATGTAAGTCCTTATTTTCTTTTTCTTGGTTCACCCCAAATATATTAGGACCCAACGGGGCACAGTTTTGTCTACAACTAATATTCTCACTGCTAATGAGTCAAGGATAAGACAATTGTGGAATTAATCATCACTTGGCTTCCAGATTACAATAACACATTTAATGTATTCAATTTCACAAATTACTGTCTCACAACTTAAGTTGAACTTAAAAATAGCAGACCAGCAACATCCAGCTTTGAGAATTATGCTAGTGCCTGGCCAAATTAGTCCTTATCAGTTTATATAGTGAAATAATAAGGATCAACCATGTTCTTCCTGTTGAAGTCTATCTTGGACGATGTTAATATAAAAACACACTTGATTTGGTGGTAGGTGAACTGCTATTTGGAAACAATTACTTCTTCCTCTGTAATGTGCTAGTTCTAGCCTCCAGGGTATTCCTTCAAAGTCTTCTTCCTTCCTGGTTCACCTTCCTTTTCTAACTTCAACTAGTGCCTTGCACGCATTTGTACAGCTATAATTTAATTCTTAAACTGCCACAAATGCTCGAGCATGCTCTCCACTCTGAGTTTGAACGCCATCTAACGCTTCAACATACCAACGCCTACGCTTTCAAACTCATCGCTTTCAAAGACACTGTAATTAAAGCCTCTGGAAACCAGAAGTAAAATTAAGGCCCAAACTCTTCCTTTCCAGCTTATCTAGATTAAAACATACCTCTTCACTCATTTTTCACCAAATTTGGACCTTCTAGTGTAGACCAACTTGTCTAAACAACTTCATCAATTTTCATAGAAAAACCATTTTAACATGTTTCCTGTCATCAAGTTCAGCGCTAAATGTCTATTATTAAGATCAATCCTTCATCTTAAATGTTGTTGCTAACCAGGATCCTTTTATGGTGGAAGCAGAATACATCATAGCTTTTGAAAAGCAAGTGGATAAGTGATTGTAAAAGAATAAAAGAAAAGGGTATGGGAAAAGGACAGGGCAATGGGGCTAAATGAATAAAACAGATGGTCTGGTCATTATTTCATTGCTGATTGTGGGACCTTGCTGTGCGCAAATTGGCTGCATTTTTCTTACATTACAACAGTGATGACTACACTTAAAAAAATGTATTTCATTACTTGTAAAGCGCTTTGGGGTGTTCTGAGGTTGTGAAAGGGGCTATATCAATGCAAGTCTTTCAATAGCAGAAACCCTCATTGCATTTAAAAAGTACCTAAATATTTTTTTTTATTCGTTTGTGGGGTGTGGCTGTCGCTGGCAAGGCCAGCATTTATTGCCCATCCCTAGTTGCCCTTGAGAAGGTGGTGGTGAGCCACCTTCTTGAACTGCTGCAGTCTGTGTGGTGAAGGTACTCCCACAGTGCTGTTAGGGAGGGAGTTCCAGGATTTTGATCCAGGGGAACTTGCAGGTGGTGGTGTTCCCAATATATAATTAAATATGCACTTGAAGTGCTGTAACCTACAAGGCTACGGGTCGAGAGCTGGAAAGTGGGATTAGGCTGGATAGCTCTGTTTTGGCTGGCACAGACACAATGGGGGCGATTTTGTGACTGGGGGCTCGTTGGAGGTGGGACTGCTGCTTGGCGGGTCGAAGTCCCGCCTCCATCGATTTGTGGCCAACCCACACTATTTTCCCTTGATTGACCTTGTTAAGCCCACCCAGCGGGCTCAGCAGGCCAATTAATGGAAAGCCGGTTGCAGAGCTTTTTGGCAGATGAATTGTCATCGTCTGACAGCTCTGTGAAGCTGTCAAACAGTGACAATCTCTGCAGTTTGATGAGGTCTTGCATACAAGACCTCATTAACCTTCTTTCTTTTACAGAAATTAGATGGTTGTTGCATCTGAGAATGCAACGGCCATCTGTCCTCTGCAACACGGAGGTCCGAGACTCTCCGCAGACACACCGACTGACGCCTGCAGGAAGAAACAAAGGTAAGTACACTTTTAAAAGCACTTTGCACTTATCTCAGATACTCACCTCTCCACACTTGCACCCATCACTTACCTTCACACCACACTTTTGCAGCCCCCCCCGACCCCTGCACACCCAGTACTCGCCTCGCTGGGCTGGCGGGTTTTGGAGCCTTTGGAAGCCCGCACTTGTGAGGGCAAAATGGGGATAATGAGTGGGTTAGGTTTTACAGTTCCTTAGATACGGTCATTAGGTCAGTTTATTTTAGTTCCATCAGAAGTACCGTACAGCAAACATTTGGGGACAAGCCAGCAGCTGTACAAACTTCCTGTCCTTTCTGTTTAACTCTCTTCCTGAGATGGAAGATGCATTGTCCAACTTGGAAAAAACCTGCATCAAAATGTCCATCAGTGACGGCTGAATATGGAACAATAACAGGCATTCCGTTTTCCTCCTCTTGCTGTAAATATATATATATATTTTTAACACTAGTTAGAAGAACTTTGAGACTGTTCCACTGACTTTGCGCTTAAGTAGCCGTAACTTGGCAAAAACAAAAGAGCCTATAAACAATATCAGCACAAAATGCACAGGAGGCTGTGTTGAATAAAATTACTTCAATGAGTGGGCTCAGAATCCTATGAGTTGCAGCAGTGGCTGCTCCACTACGCTGCTGTACTTCCTGCCAGTTCTCCCCATTTCTCTCCTGATTCATGCTGGGTTGTCCACCCGCAAGCATCGGCAACTTTTCAAGATTACGGAAAGACTGTGCACTTCTTGGGTCAGAAGGTTGTGGGTTCAAGTCCCACTCCAGGCACTTGAGCACAAAAATCTAGGCTGACACTCCCAGTGCAGTGCTGAGGGAGTGCTGCACTGCCGGAGGTGCCGCCTTTCCGATGATACATTAAACCGAGGCCCCGTCTGCTCTCTCAGGTGGATGTAAAAGACCCCTATTTCGAAGAAGAGCAGGGGAGTTCTCCCCGGTCGGTGTCCTGGCCAATATTTATCCCTCAATCAGCATCACTAAAACAGATTATCTGGTCATTATCACATTGCTGTTTGTGGGAGCTTGCTGTGTGCAAATTGGCTGCCGCGTTTCCTACAGTACAACAATGACTACACTTCATAAAGTACTTCATTGGCTGTGCAGTGCTTTGGGATGTCCTGAGGTCAGGAAAGGCGCTGTAGAAATGCAGCAATGGAACACAGACACACTGGCGCCGGCCATTTCTTAAAGGTGAGTTCTGATGAAAGGCCATCGACCTGAAACGTTAACTCTGTTTCTCTCTTCACAGATGCTGCTTGACCTGCTGAGTTTCTCCAGCGTTTCCTGTTTTTATCTTAAAGGGGAGGGTTGATTTTGCTCTCCATCCACATCCTGCTCATTGCAGCCTTGAATCTCGGCCTGGAGAGACCTGTACATCAAATCTGCTGGAAAGAACAATGGAGGGGCCCAGGGAAAGAGCTCAGAGTGCAGCCCCCACAGTCTCTTCTAAATCAATACAAGGGCAAATCAAAATGAACCTGCAAAATGCTGCTCAGTACCCAAAACACCTTCATACAGCGTTGAATCTCTCCAGAAGTCTCTCTCTCTCTCTCTCAGAATGCGTGGTGCAAAAATGTCACCAACAAAAAAAGGCAGGACGCGGTCACCTTTAAATAGTGCTCCCCCAGTCCCTTCCTGACTGCAAAACGCTCCCCTCAACCTGTCGTTGTTAGCGGCAGGCGGTAAGGCAGGGGGCGCCACTCAATATCCGGTCTGGGGCGCTACCGGGGCATTGCACACTCGACTGACGTCACAATCTGCCTCTTTCCCTCTTTTCAGTCACATGGCTTCTCCCAAATGTCCCCTCAGGCCCTATGAGTTAACGAGTTAACAAGGAGCTCAAGTTGTCTGTCCTGTTGCCTCCATATTGTATTTGGAAGCTTTCCTCCCACAATGAAAATAACATTGCATGTCCCGTTATACAAGAACCTGCAAGGTCTGGTCATTAACTGACTTTTCCTTTGTGGTACAATTGTTTTGGTCCCTATTGACAAATTGCAGTGATCAACAAGTCTACATTCTGAAACTGCTCGTTCCACAATTTTATTAGGTCATAAATGAGCCTTTAAACCTATTTTTGATAAAATGGTTCAATGTTGAATTTGACTGGGGAGGGGGGGGTGGAAATCTCATCCAAAAATCTCAGGCCCCATGGACATAATTTACTTCGAGCCCCAAAATGACCCCAAAAACATTAATTTGTGTGCATGGGCACCCGCGTAACGAATAGTGATAGAACTCTTGTCCTGTGGGTCAGAAAAACCCTTGGGCCAAGAGTTTCCGCTTCAGCGCAATCGGCGATCCCGGCGCAAATTGCGCTCAAAACTGCGCTACTTTTCAGAAGTGTTTTTTTTCTCCCCCTCAAGTTTCCACTCAAACTCATTCGCTGAATGTAAAATCTGTCGTGCACCAGCGCAATCGGGCAGGGTTTTACATTGTCAGTTTGAAAAATAAAATGGCATTAAAAAATATTGCTGGATATATTTAACCTGGCACAGTGTTATTAATACAGCTGAAAATGGGTTTAATCACCAAAAGTAGGCATTTATAATCCGGGTCAAGTCCACCACCTGTGAGTAACCTGATTTGAAATAACTGAAAATGATTTAACAAAGTATGCAGAACCATTTGCGAGTTTCATTGGCGTACAGTGGTCAATTTCTTACTAAATTTTTTTAAAAAATTAAATATACCAATTAGTGCCCTTGTAAACGGGCGCAATTAGCGGAAACTCGCCGTGGTGATTAATTCAATCTGGGGGCGTGGCCAGTTTTGTGGGCGGGACCGGCTTCCAGCGCGATGTTTTTTTAAACCAGCGCAAAAGATCGCGGAAACCCGATGTGCGCTGAATGTAATTTGCACTAAAAATTCCGTGATCTTTTGCGTTGGTTTGCCCGACTTCGGGCGAATTACGCTGGTTTTACCTGGTGAAAACTCCTGCCCTTTATGTCTCCCCAGTTCTCTATATGTGTTTGCTCCTCTTGACCTGAACCCACAATGTTCTGAAAAAGAGGCAAAAGTGCTCTCCCCTCTATGTAAACAAATAGCTGAGCTGGTGAAGTACAAAAGATGTTCAAGTGCAGGATTATTCAGTTCTGTTATTTTGTTGCTCCCCGTGTTAGGGATATCCAGTGCTGATAGTTTACAGATTTCTATCATTGCGAATGCACAAAGGGAGAAACCTCATATCCGCAGTTTAATCAGAAATCACACCACAGACACATGTTCACTAGAGAAAACCTGTGAACGTTAAATAAAAGAGCAAATTTGTATTTATATAGTGCCATTCATGTCCTCAGAATGTCCCACAGCACTTTACAATAAATTACAACTGGAAGTGTATAGAAACATAGAAGATAGGAGCAGGAGTAGGCCATTGGGCCCCTTGAGCCTACTCCGCCATTTAATGAGATCATGGCTGATCATCCAAATTCAGTACCCTGTCCCTGCTTTCTCCCCATATCCCTTTAGCCTTAAGAAATATATCTAACTCCCTCTTGCATATATTTAATGAATTGGCCTCAACTGCTTTTTGTGGTAGAGAATTCCACAGGTTCACCACTCTCTGGGTGAAGAAATTCCTCCTCATCTCTGTCCTAAATGGCTTACCCCTTATCTTTAGACTGTGACCCCTAGTTCTGGACTCACCGCCATTGGGAACATCCTTCCTACATCTAGTCTGTCTAGTCCTGTTAGAATTTTATAAGTTTCAATGAGATCCCCTCTCATTCTTCTAAACTCCAGCGAATATAAGCCTAATCGACCCAATCTCTCCTCATACGTCATTCATGCCATCCCAGGTATCAGTCTGGTGAATCTTTACTGCACTCCCTCCATGGCAAGAACATCCTTCCTCAGATAAGGCGACCAAAACTGCACACAATACTCAAGGTGTGGTCTCACCAAGGCCCTGTACAACTGCAGCAAGACAGCCTTGCTCCTATACTCGAATCCTCTCGCTACGAAGGCCAAAATACCATTTGCCTTCTTAACCGCCTGCTGCACCTGCATGCTTACCTTCAGCGACTGGTGCACAAGGCCACCCAGTTCTCGTTGCACTTCCCCTTTTCCCAATCTATTGGCATTCAGATAATAATCTGTCTTCCTGTTTTTGCCACCAAAGTGGATAACCTCGCATTTATCCATATTATACTGCATCTGCCGTGCATCTGCCAAATCACCCAACCTGTCCAAATCATACTGGAGTTTCTCTGCATCCTCCTCACAGCACACACGCCCACCCAGCTTTGTGTTGTCTGCAAACTTGGAGATATTACATCTAGTTCCCTTGTCTAGATCATTAATATATATTGTGCATAGCTGGGGTCCTTGCACCGATCCCTGCGGTACCCCGCTAGTCACTGCCTGCCACTCGGAAAAAGACCCGTCTATTCCAACTCTTTGCTTCCTATCTGCCAACCGGTTCTCTATCCAAATCAGTACCTTACCCCCAATCCCATGCGCTTTAACTTTGCATGCTAATCTCTTATGCGGGACCTTATCAAAAGCCTTCTGAAAGTCCAAATACACCACATCCACTGGTTCTCCCTTATCTATTCTACCAGTTACATCCTCAAAAAATTCCAGTAGATTAGTCAAGCACGATTTACCTTTTGTAAATCCATGTTGACTTTGTCCGATCCTGTCACTGTTTTCCAAGTGCTCTGCTATTACATCTTTTATAATGGACTCTAGCATTTTCCCCACTACCGATGTTTTCTCTCTACCACCTTTTTTAAATAGTGGGGTTATATTAGCTACCCTCCAATCCATGGGAACTGTGCCAGAGTCTATAGAATTTTGGAAGATGACCAGCAATGCATCTACTATTTCTAGGGCCACTTCCTTAAGTACCCTAGCATGCAGCTTATCAGGCCCTGGGGATTTATCGGCCTTCAATCCCATCAATTTCCCTAACACCATTTCCCTACAAATACTGATTTCATTCAGTTCCTCCCTCTCATTAGACCCTATGTTCCCCGACATCACTGTTGTTTTGTAGGCAAGTGTTGAGGGAGTGCTGCACTGTCGGAGGTGCCGTCTTTCGGCTGGGACATTAAACCGAGGTCCCGTCTGCTCTCTCAGGTGGACGTAAAAGATCACCTGGCACTATTTCGAAGAAGAGCAGGGGAGTTATCCCCGGTGTCCTGGCCAATATTTATCCCTCAACCAACATAACAAAAACAGATTATCTGGTCATCATCACATTTGTGGGAGCTTGCTGTGCACAAATGGCTGCCGCGTTTCCTACATTCTTCTCTTCTTCTTAGGCAGTCCCTCAAAACCGAGGATGACTTGCTTCCACATTAGAAATGAATTTGCAGGTGACTGATGAGTCCAATGCGGGACCTACAGTCTCTGTCACAGGTGGGGCAGACGGTGGTTGAAGGGGCAGGTGAGTGGGGTGTTTGGGTTGACTACATTACAACAGTGACTACACTTCAAAAAGTACATCATTCGCTGTAAAGCACTTTGAGATGTCTGGTGATCGTGAAAGACGCTATAGAAATGCAAGTCTTTCTTTCAAATACGGCAACCAATTTGCACACAGCAAGTTCCTACAAACAGCAATGAGTTAATCTGTTTTGGTTGTGCCAGTTGAGCAATGAATGCCGGCAGTATGCTGGCAGAATTTCCTGCTCTTCTTTGAAAATGTGCATTGCGATCTTTTACGTCCTCCTGAACAGGCAGACATCGTCGCCCTGTAATGTCTCACTCAAAGGTCAGTACCTCCAACAGTGCAGCACTCCCTCAGCATTGCACTGAAGTGTCAGTTTAGATTATATTGCTCAGGTTCTAGAGTGTGGCTTGAATACACATCATTCTGACTTAAGAGGCAAGAGTGCAGCTGCTGAGCTAAACTGACAAGCATGAGGAACTCTTGTGAAATTTTGCTACAAACAGCCCACAGAGAAAATCTTCCTTCATTAAATGTCATCTCCCCTCAACCTCCAACGCTCCCACCCCTCTTCCTCCCTCATGGATCCAGTACAGATCCACTCTTTGCTCAATCTAGCTAACAACCACAGCATACAGTTCACTTTCACACCCAAGAAATGTTGTTCCCTGGCATTAACAGCACCCTTTTTGGGGCAATTTTCAAATATTGCACTTGTTCTGTTTTTAAAAAAAATGAATTCTCAGGATGTGGGCATCGATGGCAAGGCCAGCATTTGTTGTCATTGATAAGGTGGTGGTCGGCCTTCTTCTTGAACCGCAAGTGGTTTGATACAACTGAGTGGCTTACTAGGCCACTTCAGAGGGTGGTTAAGTGTCAACCACGTTAGTGTGGGACTGAAATCACATACAGTCCAGACCGGGTAAGGACGGCAGATTTCCTTCCCTAAAGGCCATTAGAACACCACGGCCTAGATTTTCCAATCAGCCATAACAACAGTGGAAGTGTGGCTGGGGCAGGATCTCCACCTTGCCCCACGTGAGCACCATGCACCACAGGGGTCAGCGAATCGAAATAAGATTAATCCGCGGCTCAGGTGTAGCGATTCCGCCTTTAAATCAGGAGGTTATCGGTTCAACCCTTCCCTTACCTTCACATGGTCCATCTCCGACTCTTCCCTTCCCTTCCCCAACTTCTCCGTCTCCATCTCTGGGGATAGGTTATTGACCAACATTCACTACAAGCCCACTGACTCCCACAGCTACCTGGACTACACTTCCTCCCACCCCGCCTCCTGTAAGGACTCTATTCCATTCTCCCAGTTTCTCCATCTCCGCCGCATCTGCTCTGACGATGTCACCTTCCACACCAGTGCTTCCGACATGTCTTCCTTTTTCCTCAACCGAGGATTCCCCTGTATCGTGGTTGACACGGCCCTCGACCGTGTCCGTTCTATCTCCCGCACTTCTGCCCTCACCCCTGCCCCTCCCTCCCGGAACCACGATAGGGTTCCCCTTGTCCTCACCTTTCACCCCACCAGCCTCCACATTCAACGGATCATCCTCCGCCATTTCCGCCACCTCCAACGTGATCCCACCACCAAAACGCATCTTCCCCTCCCCTTTCAGCATTCCGTAGGGACCGTTCCCTCCGAGACACCCTAGTCCACTCCTCTATCACCCCCAGCACCCCTTCCCCTTCGCCCGGCACTTTCCCGTGCAAGCGCAGGAGATGCAACACCTGCCCTTATACCTCCACTTTTCCCACTGTCCAGGGCCCCAAACACCCCTTCCAGGTGAAACAGCGATTTATTTGTACTTCTTGCAATCTAGTATACTGTATTCGCTGCTCACGATGTGGTCTCCTCTACATTGGGGAGACCAAACACAGATTGGGTGACCGCTTTGCGGAACACCTCCGTTCAGTCTGTAAGGATGACCTCAAGCTTCCAGTCACCTGTCATTTTAATTCACTGCTCCATTCCTACTCGGACCTCACCCTACTCAGGCTTTTGCATTGTTCCACGGAAGCTCAGCGTAAGCTTGAGGAACAGCACCTCATCTTCCGATTAGGCACTTTACAGCCTTCTGGACTCAATATCAAGTTCAACAATTTCAGATCATAACCTCGGCCCCCATTACATTTTTACATATATTTTTTATCCACACCTTTGTTTTGGCCCTTTCCCCCCCCCCCCTTTTTTTTTCTCTCCCACATGGCAGCTGTCTCTCATTCTGCCAGTGCGTTTCACACCTAATCTAGAGCCGTCTTTTGTCTCCACTAGTCCTATCACCATCTCGTCTTGTTTTGAATACCTCTTAATGTCTCTTCACTTCTCTTTTGTTCTCTCCCAGCCTCCAAACTGGCCTTTTAATTTGTTTCATTTCCTGTGCTTTTTCAGTCTTGACAAAGGGTTTTGACCTGAAATGTTGATTATTTCTCTCTCCACGGATGTTGCCTGGCCTGCTGAGTTTTTCCAGCATTTTCTGTAGTTATTTCGGATTTCCAGCATCTGCAATATTTTGCTATCGTACGGTTATCGGTTCAAGTTGCACTCCAGAGAGTTGAGCACAAAATCTAGGCTGACTTTCCAGCGCCGTACTAAATATTGGCCAACATTAATTCCTCAATCAACATGACTAAAACAGATTATCTGGTCATTATCATGTTGCTGTTTGTGGGAGCTTGCTGTGTGCAAATTGGCTGCATTTCCAACAGTGACTATACAGGAAACTCTTTGGTATCCGGCACCGACGGCACCAACGTGTTGCCGGTTGATCAAAAATTCCGGATGATGGAGAGGGTTATCTACCGAGGCTATTTTTAACTAAGAAAAATTTAAAAAATTAAGAAACGTGCAGTATACAGTAATTGGGTACTCACCTACAGAATGTTGTGTTAAATGGATGGTGGAAGAGGCTTGATTAAGTACAGTACTGCCAGTTGAGGGTAATGCAATGCAATGACTACCAGCAGCGTGGGAGACACACAGTACCCCTGTAAAATGGCGGATCAGAAGAGACTACCGGCAGCGCGGGAGAGTCAGACTCCTGTTACAAGGGTATTGAGGTGTTCCGACTTCTGACAGCGCCAAGAAGCCGAGAAGTGGCAGTTTGGAGAACTACCCCCCACTGACTAACTCGGCCACCGCGGCACACTCTGACTCGGATTTGGCAACATTGCCGGTTATTGAGGTGTTGTTTTCGGAGTGAGAATTTTGCCGATTAATAGAGAATTCCGGATATTTAGGTGCCGTTTAAATGAGAGTTTCCTGTACTTCAAAAGTACTTCATTGGCTGTAAAACGCTTTGGGATGTCCTGAGGTTGTGAAAGGCGCTATAGAAATGCATGCTTGTGCTTGCTTGCTTGCTTTCTTTTTTTCTTGTTGGGTGGGCTGATACCAAGGTCCCATCAAGGATCAGATTTGAGATCTGGGGGCTTGAGAATCTCATGCTGTGGCAGGATTTAAGTTCTTGCATCCATGGGCGAGTAGTGATTATAGTCACAGCTTATCTTGTTACAAGTTCTAATGAGTGTGTCCAACACGGCACCAGACTGCAAATCAGCCATATCCTTTCCACTGTATTATCTACATCTTCATATAAAGGCAGCTCCTTCAGTATACAAGGTAAGGAAATGTTCAAACTTTTCAAGACTACACTGGTTCTTCAGTCATCCACCATACTGGGTGACGTAAGAAAACTACTAAGCACTTGGTTGGAGTATAAAACATGGCTTTAATCAACTGTTTCACAACCATGAGTTCTAGTTACATCACTAGTTCCTGGTTACAAAAACGTCCTGAGCAAGCTGGGCCCGCGCCCGAGTATTTATACTTTCCTTGGACGGCGCCACCAGTTGGCCACCCAGTGTTATCTCATGAGTCATTTCTACATGAATGGTAAGATTCATGACACTGGGCATTATGGAATGGCGAGCAACTCAGGCAAGCCAGAAATCCCTCCCACTATCTCTTTGACTTCACCCGCTACATGCAACAGCAGAAGGATTTGCACCCTTGCAAAAATATAGATTGATGGCACATTGAACCACGTCACAGAAATTCTTTTCTAGACTGGCAACTTTTCATAGTTAAATGCTCATGGGAGAGACTTAAACAAAATGAAGCAGTGTTACGAGACAAACACAATGTAGCACCCATAGAAGGTTACAGCTCAGCAACAGGCCATTTGGCCCATCAAGTCTGTGCCAGTACACTTCCCCACGAGCCACTTCATCTAATCCCACTCTTGTACTCTTTAACGTTCCTCTTTTTCAAGTAACTCCCCGATTCCTTTTTAGAAATAACTTACGGGTTCTGCACCAACAACAATTTGTGAATTCCACATTCTAGCTACCCTCTGTGCAAAGATTATGTTTTGTCACCCATCCCCCATAAATTCATTTTTGTCATTACGTAAATTTGCATTGTCTCGGCGACCAGTGTAATCAATCGATCGCCATTTACCTCATCGTGCATTCTTTAAGAACAATTCTTCCGCAAATCCTTTAAAGTCTTCAAGTGTTGAAACCGTGGTCCAAGTTTGACCTTAGCTGCTGACAAGGCGGACGACATGCCCCAGCTGTCACTACTGCCTATCCCTGAAACGCTGCACCAACTGGGGATTAGAGACACTGCTGCAGGAGGCAAAATAAATATGGCGATAAAGCAGAGGAATGTGGGTTATGGCAAAAACGCGGATAAGTAAAATAGCTGTAATACCGTGGGACAGATGGCAGTTTAGATAGCACGCCCGCATACTGTATGGCAAGTGTAAACCGGGCAGGGAGTGCGCTCTACATTTCAGCTGGGAACAAGGAAGCAGCTTGAGTGCTGAAGTCTCTACGCCCCAACAACTTGAGCCTTTAATGTAGAATAGCACCCCATGGTGCCAGCAGTAGAGAGGCGGAGGGAGTTAGGGAGTAGAGCTGGTTAAAGGCTTTGCCACCAATGGGGCAAAGGGAAGAAGAAACATAGAAACATAGAAAAATAGGAGCAGGAGTAGGCCTTTCGGCCCCTCAAGCCTGCTCCGCCATTCAATATGATTATGGCTGATCCTCTATCTCAATACCATATTCCTGCTCTCTCCCCATACCCCTTGATGCCTTTTGTGTCTAGAAATCTATCTATCTCCTTCTTAAATATATTCAGTGACTTGGCCTCCACAGCCTTCTGTGGTAGAGAATTCCACAGGTTCACCACCCCCTAAGTGAAGAAATTTCACCTCATCTCAGTCCTAAATGTCCTACCCTGTATCCTGAGACTGTGACCCCTCGATCTAGACCCCCCAGCCAGGGGAAAACATCCTCCCTGCATCCAGTCTGTCTAGCCCTGTCAGAATTTTATACGTTTCAATGAGATCCCCTCTCATTCTTCTAAACTCTCGTGAATACAGGCCTAGTCGACCTAGAGAGAAGGACATACAGAAGGCATCACTCCATTAAAAAAGATGTAATAGCAGAGCACTTGGAAAACAGTGACAGGAT
The DNA here is from genome assembly GCF_052327205.1 of Somniosus microcephalus. Taxonomy (NCBI): domain Eukaryota; kingdom Metazoa; phylum Chordata; class Chondrichthyes; order Squaliformes; family Somniosidae; genus Somniosus; species Somniosus microcephalus. The sequence goes on from NC_141010.1 coordinate 12,992,995, forward strand.
CGGACAAAGTCAACATGGATTTACAAAAGGTAAATCCTGCTTGACTAATCTACTGAAATTTTTTGAGGATGTAACTGGTAGAATAGATAAGGGAGAACCAGTGGATGTGGTGTATTTGGACTTTCAGAAGGCTTTCGATAAGGTCCCACAAAAGAGATTGGCGTGCAAAGTTAAAGCACATGGGATTGGGGGCAAGGTACTGACTTGGATAGAGAACTGGTTGGCAGACAGGAAGCAAAGAGTTGGAATAAACGGAATTTTTCCGAGTGGCAGGCAGTGACTAGTGGGGTACCGCAGGGATCAGTGCTAGGACCCCAGATATTTACAATATATATTAATGATCTAGACGAGGGAACTAGATGTAATATCTCTAAGTTTGCAGACGACACAAAGCTGGGTGGGCGTGTCTGCTGTGAGGAGGATGCAGAGAAACTCCAGTATGATTTGGACAGGTTGGATGATTGAGCAGATGCATGGCAGATGCAGTATAATATGGATAAATGCGAGGTTATCCACTTTGGTGGCAAAAACAGGAAGACAGAATATTATCTGAACACCAATAGATTGGGAAAAGGGGAAGTGCAACGAGAACTGGGTGGCCTTGTGCACCAGTTGCTGAAGGTAAGCCTGCAGGTGCAGCAGGCGGTTAAGAAGGCAAATGGTATGTTGGCCTTCATAGCGAGAGGATTCGAGTACAGGAGCAAGGATGTCTTGCTATAGTTGTACAGGGCCTTGGTGAGACCAAACCTTGAGTATTGTGTGCAGTTTTGGTCGCCTTATCTGAGGAAGGATGTTCTTGCCATGGAGGGAGTGCAGCGAAGATTCACCAGACTGATACCTGGGATGGCAGGAATGACGTATGAAGAGAGATTGAGTCGATTAGGCTTAGATTCGCTGGAGTTTAGAAGAATGAGAGGGGATCTCATTGTAACTTATAAAATTCTAACAGCACTAGACAGACTAGATGCAGGAAGGATGTTCACGATGGTGGGGTGAGTCCAGAACCAGGGGTCACAGTCTAAGGATAAGGGGTAAGCCATTTAGGACTGAGATGAGGAGGAATTTCTTCACCCAGAGAGTGGTGAACCTGTAGAATTCTCTACTACAGAAGGCAGTTGAGGCCAACTTATTAAATATATTCAAGAAGGAGTTAGATATATTCCTTAAGGCTAAAAGGATCAAGTGATATGGGGAGAAAGCAGGGACAGGGTACTGAGTTTGGATGATCATCCATGATCTCATTAAATGGCGGAACAGGCTCGAGGGGCCGAATGGCCTACTCCTGCTCCTATCTTCTATGTTTCTAAATAGTGCAGGGTCTCCCCAGTATCTTGCTAGTTATGGTTCCACAAGTGCCAATAGCCTTCAAGGACGTCACGCAAGTGAATACTCTTCACATGTGAACCTAGGCAGTGAGTGTTGGCAGACTATTCCACCACGGAAGGCAACACAAGGATCTCTGGATGACAATCAGCAGTGGGAACCCAGGTTAATATTTTGGGCCCCGTAGCCCGGGATACAGGGGCCAATTGTAGCACCCCAACCGCCGGCACACCTGGATTCACAGCTGGGATTTTATGGTCTGTTTAGCTTCATACGACAACATATGGTACTCTTATTATCCACTAAGCCGTCATGGCTTTTCTATTCTACAAGGGGTCAACTGAACAATTGCTAGCTGGGAGCAACTACAAAGTAGTAATCTAACCGAGGGGTTCAGATGACATCCATAATTGTAAATAGGGAAAAGCTATTTCCACTGGTCGGTGAGTCAGTAACTAGAGGGCATAAATTTATCATCACCAAAAGAACAAAGTGAGAGGTTAGGAGAAATGTTTTTTGCAGAGCACTGTTCGGACAAGGAACGTCCGACCAGAAACAAAACCCATAATGGCTTTTTAAAAAGGAAATTGATAACTATCTGAAAAAAGAAAAGAAAAAATGTGATATATTCAAAAGGGAAACGAGAGTGGAATAGGTCTAAGTGGACAACCCTCTCAGAGTTCCGAGGCCGGAATTTTGAGGAGGATGGCGGGTTGGGAGCAAGGGGGTCTCTGAGGCGGTCGAGGTTCCAGAGTTGGGCTGGGCTGTTAAACGAATCGGGGTGTGGGGGGGGTGGTGGCGTGTAGAGAGGATCGTGGCTGGATGACTGGGGGGTGGGGGTTGAAGGGAAGATCTTGGCCGGCCACTGGAGAATTGCTGCGGTGGGTGGGGGGGGGGTGGTGTGTGGGCGTGGGGAAGAGAAGATCGGGGCCAGCCTCAGCATCATCACTGGTTGTGGGTGGGGGGGGAAACATAGAAACGTAGAAGATAGGTGCAGGAGTAGGCCATTCGGCCCTTCGAGCCTGCTCCGCCATTCAATGAGATCATGGCTGATCATCCAAATTCAGTACCCTGTCCCTGCCTTCTCCCCATATCCCTTGATCCCTTTAGCCTTAAGAAATATATCCAACTCTTTCTTGCATCTAGTCTGTCCAGACCTGACAGAATTTTATAGGTTTCGATGAGATCCCCTCTCAATCTTCTAAACTCCAGTGAGTATAAGCCCAATCGACATAATCTCTCCTCATACGTCATTCCTGCCATCCCAGGTATCAGCCTGGTGAATCTTCGCTGCACTCCTTCCATGGCAAGAACGTCCTTCCTCAGGTAAGGCGACCAAAACTGCGCACAATACTCAAGGTGTGGTCTCACCAAGGCCCTGTACAACTGCAGCAAGACATCCTTGTTCTTGTACTCGAACCCTCTTGCTACGAAGGCCAACATACCATTTGCCTTCTTAACCGCCTGCTGCACCTGCATGCTTACCTTCAGCGACTGGTGTACAAGAACACCCAGGTCTCTTTGCACGTCCCCTTCTCCCAATCTATTGCCATTCAAATAATAATCTGTCTTCCTGTTTTTGCCACCAAAGTGGATAACCTCACATTTATCCACATTATAGTGCATTTGCCATGTTTCTGCCCAATCACCCAACCTGTCCAAATCGTGCTGGAGTTTCACGACATCCTCCTCACAGCATACCCTCCCACCCAGCTTTGTGTCGTCTGGGGGCAATGGCTGGGGGGTGATCGGAGGCCTCGTGAGGGGGTCTCCATTCACAGGGGTGGTTTAGGCAGGGACCCTGGATCCAGGAGGTAGGTTTAAAGCCACTTACCTCCTGGATGCAGCAGTCCCCGTCTTGCTGTAACTGCCGGGTTTTACGAATTGTGTGAAACCCGTCCACATGCCATTAAAAACAAAATGGAGGTTAAAAAAGAGGCTTCTGGCCTCATTATAATATTTAAATTGACGTTCTGCCCCCTGGGAGCAGGTTGGTCACCCGTCCCCGTCCCGTCTCCGTTAAAACTGGAAGTGGGCGGTTTGGATTCGGGATCAGGTCGGGAATCCCATTTTTAACAATTTAACTGTCCCTACGCTCTAAACCCACCCGTTTTTTAAGGTTAAAATCCCCCCCCCCCCCAGAGAGACAGTGCAGACACAATTGACCTCTAAAATTCCATGATCCTACGAAGCACAATAATTTACAATAGTCACTGGATTCGTTCAGTTGGATCAATGGTTTGGAACTGTGACTGAGTGCTGGTTATTTTTTATTATAATGTTTCATTTTAAATTTGGTGGGTGTTTTAATTCAGTTTTGGGTCTATTTTTTGTGCCAACAGTGGTCTCCAGTGTAGGCGCTGGCCATTAGTGAGCTCCATGTCATTGAGGGGTGGGGGGGACAATATTCACACTGAAGGGCCAATGACTGTAATATCACCACTGGAAGATTATCGAGAGATTACTTGTAACTGATTACAAGAGATTCTGTGGCCAGTATAAATTATATGACACTACATTTGGTTCGCGTACCGGAATCCATAGAGCTTTTCAATGTACAAGTGATAAACCCAATAATTCCTCTGTCGGGGAAAGCCTGCAGATAGGCCCATTCACTACCCAGAATTAGACTCGTGCCTGGTAAGGTTTTACTGCAGCACTTGGTACCTTTAAGTGTCACCTTCTGAGACTCACTTTAATTGGCTGCAGTGTGTACCATCTACAAGATGCACTGCAGCAACTCGCCAAGGCTCCTTCGGCAGCACCTCCCAAACCCGCGACCTCTACCCACCTAGAAGGACAAGGGCAGCAGGCACATGGGAACACCACCACCTCCAAGTTCCCCTCCAAGTCACACACCATCCTGACTTGGAAGTATATCACCGTTCCTTCATCATCGCTGGGTCTAAATCCTGGAACTCCCTCCCTAACAGCACTGTGGGAGCACTTTCTTCTTCTTCTTCTTCTTAGGCAGTCCCTCAGAACCGAGGATGACTTGCTTCCACGCTAAAAATGAGTTCTCAGGTGACTGATGAGTCCAACGCGGGACCTACAGACTCTGTCACAGGTGGGGCAGACGGTGGTTGAAGGGGCGGGTGGGTGGGGTGCTTAGGTTGACGTGCGCTCCTTGCGCTGTTTGCGCTTGGCTTCCACTTGCTCCTGGCGAAGAGACTCGAGGTGTTCGGCGCCTTCCTGGATGCTTCACCAAGGGTAGACATCGATGACAAAGTCCAACGCCGCCTTCAATTCAATTCAATTTTATTTGTCATATATGCAGCAAACGTGTGTACTGCATAATGAAATGTTAATTTTTACGAGTCCTTCCAACATTGGAATAAATATGGCATAGCAGTGATAAAAATACTAATAGAAATACAGTAATAATAAATAAAACAGTAATAAATAATAATAAATTATTCGTTCATGAGTCTTATGGCCTGGGGGTAGACGCTGTTTCAAAACCTGCTGGTACGAGACCGTATGCTTCGCTATCTCTTCCCGCTCGGGAGCAGGGCGAAGAGGTTGTGGCTGGGGTGGCTCGCGTCTTTAATGATTCTCAGGGCCTTCCCCCGGCACCTCTCGGGGTAGATATCCTGCACAGCAGGTAGTTTAATTCCTATAGTATGTTGTGCAGCTTTCACCACCATCTGTAGAGCCTTGCGGTCTATGGCGGTGCAGTTGCCATACCAGGTAGTGATGTAGCCGGACAGGATACTCTCGATGGTGCACCGGTAGAAGTTGGTGAGAATCTGGGGGGCCATTCCAAATTTCTTCAGTCTCCTGAGGAAGAACAGGCGTTGGCATGCCTTCTTGCCAGTGCAGCCTTCGGTCGCCTGAGGAAGAGAGTGTTGGAAGACCAGGGCCTCAAACCCAGCGCCGAGCTCATGGTCTACAGAGCAGCAGTGATACCCGCCCTCCTGTATGCTTCAGAGACATGGACCATGTACAGCAGGGAGTACCTTCACCACACGGACTGCAGCGGTTCAAGAAAGCGGCTCACCACCACTTTCTCAAGGGCAATTAGGGATGGGCAATAAATGCTGGCCTTGCCAGCGACGCCCAGAACAAATGAACGAATATTAAATAAAAATTGTTACCTTATTAGGCTCATTATAAGCACCACCCTGTGAAACTCACTAATTGCCAAACTGTTGCACCCAAACAGCAATTTAATTACCTGCAACCAAACAACACACGCAGGAAAGGCCTGTTATTCTTTCAAAAATAGATCTGATCTAACCAACAGTTTCAAAGCCATATGAATCTGATTACATAAAGGCTCAAATTACTTGAGCTTTATCTGGTGTGCTTTCTCAGTGATCTTAAGGTGCACGTGCGCTGGCTACCAGAGGGGGAATTGTTGCGGTTGATTCTTGGCACAGCTTTTTGACAGCATTTCCCAAATGTGGTGAGATGTGGGATACATTTTCCTCCAAACTGTAATGCTAGTGGGAAAAGTCAGGATGAGTGTGAAATGGGAAAAACGTGTTTTTTTTTTGTTGCTAACATTAGCGAACAGTGAAAAATATAGCCCGACACTCACAGCAAGGGAGCATCTCACATTATGAAAACCGTTGAAGCTCCTCCGTCGCACTGGTAGCAAAAGGCGCCATGTAGCTAGACCATGCGGACCAGAAGGCCGCGGCTTTAGCTCTCAGCCTGTGCTGTGTACGCCGATTTCAGCTGGAGTGCCATTATTGGGTGTCACAACTGGCCTCAGTGCTCGGGAATGGGAAATCGGCTGTAGTTCGGGCTCCTGCTGCTCTGCAGTTGCCCCGTTGGAAAGTGCAAACATCACAAGCACCCTCGCCTCTGAGTCCGAAAGTTGTGGGTTTAAGTCCCACTCCAGGGACTTGAGCAGAAAAATCTAGGCTGACACTCCAGTGCAGTGCTGAGGGAGTGCTGCACTGTCGGAGGTGCCGTCTTTCGGATGAGATGTTAAACCGTGGCCCCGTCTGCGCTCTCAAGTGGACGGAAAAGGTCCCATGGCACTATTTTGAAGAAGAACAGGGGGGTTCTCCCCGGTGTCCTGGCCAATATTTATCCCTCAATCCAGATAACAAAAACAGATTATCTGGTCATTATCACATTGTGGTTTGTGGGTGCGCAAATTGGCTGCTGCATTTCCCACATTACAACAGTGACTACTGTCATGAATCTTACCATTCATGTAGAAATGACTCATGAGATAACACTAGGCGGCCAGCTGGTGGCGCCATCCAAGGAAAGTCTAAATACTCGGGCGTGGGCCCAGCTTGCTCAGGACGTTCTTGTAACCAGGAACTAGTGATGTAACTAGAACTCATGGTTGTGAAACAGTTGATTAAAGCCTTGTTTTATACTCAAACCAAGTGCCTAGTAGATTTCTTACGTCAACTACACGCCAAAAAAATACACCATTGGCTGTAAAGCTCTTTGAGACGTCCGGTGGTCGTGCAAGATGCTATATAAATGCAAGTCTTTCTTTCTATTGGCGGTCGTGCCGTCAGCCATCTAGGCCCTAAGCTCTGTAGTTCCCTCCCTAAACTTCTCCGCCTCTCTCTCCTCCTTTAAGACACTCCTTAAAACCTACCTCTTTGAGCGAGTTTGTCCTACCGTCTCCTTCTTTGGCTCAGTGTCCATTTCTGTCTGATTACGCTCCTGTGAAGCGCCTTGGGACGTCTTCCTACATTAAAGGTGCTCTATATAAGCAAGTTGTTGTTGTTGTGCGAGGGCAGGTTAGGGCTCAGCTGTAATGCCCCCCTGAAATTGAAAGTCCTGCTGACACCGATTGTCTAGGCTCACACGTGAAGGATATAAATGACCACTTGGGCAAGACGAGGATAACCATGGGATGATGCCCCAGCAGGAATTAGCACCTTCAGCAGACCAGGAAAGAAAAAGGAGAACACCGAAAAAAAACTTGCTGGCTCCACTTGTGTTTGATATTGTGATGAAAATGTGACAATAGTAGAGCGCTAATACTATGCATCTCCTCCAAAGATACTTCATTTGTTGCACTGACCAGCCACTTAAATACTGTGGCAACAAGAGCAGGTCAGAGTGTCTCATCTCCTGACTCCCCAAAGCCTTTCCACCATCTACAAGGCACAAGTCAGGAGTGTGATGGGATACTCTCCACTTGCCTGGATGAGTGCAGCTCCAACAACACTCAAGAAGCTCGACACCATCCCGGACAAAGTAGCCTGCTTGAGTGGCACCCCATCCACTACCTTAAACATTCACTCCCTCCACCACCAGCGAACCGTGGCTGCAGTGTGTACCATCTACAAGATGCACTGCAACAACTCCCCAAGGTTTCTTCGGCAGCACCTCCCAAACCCGCGACCTCTTCCACCTAGAGGGCAAGGGCAGCAGGCGCATGGGAACACCACCACCTCCAAGTTCCCCTCCAAGTCACACACCATCCTAACTTGGAAGTATATCACCGTTCCTTCATCGTCACTAGGTCAAAATCCTGGAACTCCCTCCCTAACAGCACTGTGGGAGCACCTTCACCACACGGACTGCAGCGGTTCAAGAAGGTGGCTCACCACCACCTTTTCAAGGGCAATTAGGAATGGGTAATAAATGCTGGCCTTGCCAGCGACGCCCACATCCCAGGAACGAATATAAAAAAAATTCTTCCACAACAGATTGAGAACACTTTGTGCCACTATTGTTGCTACAAGGCGGTGGGGGGAGGAGGGAATTCCATGATCCAGCACACTCACAGGGTGCACATCTCAGGAAACCACAGGACTGGCGTCCATGGGCTTCCCAGCCATCGGGGGCTGCACACCCCTCAATTTCCTGGATGTGCTCCCTGTGAACACTGCCGCCCTCAGGGATTGCCGGATCGCAGAAACGCCCTCGTAAACTGAAACCAAAGTGCCCCCCTCATACAATACACTACTACACCCAGGAGCATGACTGACGGAGTGTCCCAGTACATCCATGGGCGTCACGTGTAGACCCCTTAAAACAGCAATGTTTCTGTGTGAGTTATTACCGTCAAGGACAGAAACAGCAAATAACTACCCGCAGAATAAATCTGTTTGACAAAGGGCTCAACAGAGTGCTAAATTTGTGTGTCAATCAGTGCGCTGCTGCTGCTGCATCAGTTTATACAGTCTTCGTACTGCAAGTACAAGATAAGGAGGCAAAATTGACACAGACTGCAGAACGAACTGCAAAGCCAAGCTCATTATTTGAGTAGTTTACGGTTTATGGAATTCAGTCTCTGCATTTCTTGTGTTCATGAATTCCCCGCCTGGTACTTAGTGTAGAACATGATTTAAATGTTCATTTTGCAGCTAAATGCTGACCAGAGGTGTGCAAACTGCAACCCATGGACCATTTCCAGTCCCTGAGCCCTGGCAAAGATCAGGCATCTCAGTTCTATTTATGACCTGGGCCAATATTTATCCCTCTAGCAACATCACTACAATAGATTATCTGGTCAATGGCCCAGAAATTCGGGTCTCCGCGGGTGAATACGCACGGGGTACTCACACGTAGGCCCAATGGAAGTGCCGGTTTCGTGCATGCACTGCGCATGCACGGGAAACCGGAACTTCCGTTCCCTTAAAGGAAGGGGTTCACAGGTCGAACGCGTACGCCGGAGAGGCAGCGTGTGCACATTGAACTTACGTTTTTTTTTACAGGGCTCTCCGGGAGGGTAAGTCTCCAGCAGTTACACTTTTAAAAAGCAGGGTCAAGGCCTGCTTTTAACAAGGTAAGTGGTGAATTAATTAAAATTAAACATTTTTTCCACAGGTTTATTATTTTTAAATACTTTAAAGAAAGGTACGTTTATTTTAGCCCCGTTAGAAAATGTAATTAATTTTTTCAAAAATTTAAATTGTTTAAAATAGTTATTTCATGTAATTTATAGTTATTTTAAAAATGTGATTTTTAAAACATTTATTTGAGGTTTTAGTGATGTTTTGGGGCTTATAGTATTTATAGGTTTGACAGCTCTTCCTGTCAAATTTATGAATGGGCATTCCCTGCTCTCCATGGCCCACGTGATCCCAGGGGACGCATTGAACTAACTGCGCCCCTGGGATACGCAAGCACTGCGCGCCGGCAGTTGGAGGAGGCCCAGGATCGGAATCCCACGCGGGCACACAGCTCAACGGCCGGCGCACTAGGTAAGTGCAGGTCGGAGGCTTGCACCCGCGGGAAGCCCCCAAACCGAATTTCTGGGCCAATAATAATTGCATTGCTGTTTGTGGGAGCTTGCTGTGTGCAAATTGGCTGCTGCGTTTCCTACATTACAACAGCGGCTACACTCCAAAAGTACTTCATTGGCTGTGCAGCGCTTCGGGCTGTCCCGAGGTCTACATAAATGCAAGCTCTTTCTTTCTTTTAATTGTAGTGTCCTCAATGCCGTCCAGCTGAGATCAGCTGACTCACCATGGATCAGGGATTGAACCGAGACCATCCTGCCTAGTACGCACTGGCTGGTGCACTTACTCACTCAGTCGTGGCAGAGGTGAAGGAGATTTTATAGTAAATGGGCACCAACACCAAAAGGGACAGAAAGGGGTCATTCGGATTGCGAAGAGCCGCTGTGATGCTTGGGTGATGAATAGCCTGGTGTCACCTGCCGTCTGGGCTCACACATGGGCCAGTGGCCACAAGGGGAGGGAGCGGAAGGGGGAGGGGAAGGGAGAAGGTGCTGGCAGCTGTGGAACGATACCCCAGCAGAAGGTTTGTGGGTTCAAGTCCCCGCTCCAGAGACTTGAGCACAAAAATCTAGGCTGACACTCCCAGTGCAGTGCTGAGGGAGGTGCCGTCTTTTGGATGAGACGTTAAATCAAAGGCCCCGTCTGCTCTCTCAAGTAGACGTAAAAGATTATATGGCACTATTTCGAAGAAGAGCAGGGGAGTTCTCCCCAGTGTCCTGGCCAATATTTATCCCTCAATCAGCAACACTAAACAAAACAGATTATCTGGTCATTGTAACATTGCTGCTTGTGGGAGCTTGCTGTGCGCAAATTGGCTGCCGTGTTTCCTACATTACAACAGTGACTCCACTTCAAAAGTACTTCATTGGCTGCAAAGCGCTTTGGGACATCTGGTGGTTGTGAAAGGCGCTATAGAAATGCAAGTCTTTCTTTCTTTCATGAGTTAGTACCTTCAGGGAGGGATGAAAACCACAACAAAGAAATAAATGAGCTTTGGAGAGATCTGTGGCCTCTGTCAGCAGATGATGAATCTACCTGCTGCTCGCTGCAACAGCAGAGGCAGCATTCATTTTAATTAGACTGAAATTAAAAGCAGGTTTACATTAGTGACTGAACAGAAGTGTTCTTCCTTTGTTCATGCGCACCCTGTTCATGAACTCATGGATTCCCGAGTTGATGGCTCACCAAATAAATATTGAGACAGTAACACATTTTGAATTCACCACACCCCAATGTGTGATGTACTTCAGAATCTTACTGTACAAAAGAAAAAATTTAATCTCTTGCTTGAAATATCCATCCTTATCGATCTCAATCTTGGTACATTTTCCTTCAGAATGAAGATTTTGTTTACTGTTTGTCTAATTCTGGCTAAACTCAGGCGGACAGTGTACGCTGATGAGATCACTGCTGCCCTGAAGGTTACGCTGTGAATCTAAAACCTGTCCAAATACATCAGTGCAGTCCTGGCGCAGAACACGGAACAAATTCGGTTTGTTCGTCAGCAACGGAGGAGTCCAGTCACGTGTCTGGACAGTCTAAAGAGCTCTCAGAGCACCAAACAAAAAGGCAACGGCCTAGAAATTCAGTTCGGACGCGATTGCGGCGCTAAAGTCGGGCGCTCGGCAAATTTAGCGGCCGCCGGAAAGTGCAGGCGACCTCGCCGAAATTCAGTAGATTTGGCCAACTTTTTAGCCGAGCGCTGCAATAGGCGTTGGAACCCTGTGTTCAGGCGCTAATCCGGCGATGCGGCCTGATAACGCCAATTCCGGGCGCAGCGCAGGTGCGATCATGTGGTGAGTGTCAGCAGACACCCTGACGCCGGCCAGCTCTTAAAGGGGGAAGGGTCAACTTTGACTGCAGCCACGCCCTGCATGCTGTAGCCCTGCAACTAGGCCTCAGGACTGGTTGTGTCCCAAATCAACGCCTGGAGGTAATGGAGAGGGCCCGTGAAAGAGCCCAGCGGTTCTCTGACCATGCGCTGGGTGTGCTCCTTCATGGGGTACGCAAGAGAAGACGGGTCGTGTGCCTGGCTAGTGGCAGAAAGGCTCCCAGGAGCAAGTTCAGGGAGGCCTGGACCAAAATTGCCCGGAGGGTCTCCTCCAACTCCGATGTTCCCAGGAGTGCGGACCAGTGCTGCAAGAAATACAATGACCTATGTCGGCTGGTCAAGGTGAGTACCCTTTCCAGTGTCCCCCTCATCCTTGCATGTGCACCTCCCATTAGGGCCAAAGGGACATCAAAGGTCTAATGCCCAGCCCTCCTCCCGCTGCAATGGCACTTGCATGTTAATCAATAGCTCTTTCTGCACTTATCACACGGTCCAAGCTATTCCACCATGGGAGGCCTCACACACAGCAACAGGGCACCACACTGTCCAAGCTATTCCACCATGGGAGGCCTCACACACAGCAACAGGGCACCACACTGTCCAAGCTATTCCACCATGGGAGGCCTCACACACAGCAACAGGGCACCACACTGTCCAAGCTATTCCACCATGGGAGGACTCACACACAGCAACAGGGCACCGCACTGTCCAAGCTATTCCACCATGGGAGGACTCACACACACCAACGGGGCACCACACTGTACTTAGACGCCCTCCTTTCTCTTGCAGGCCAAGCTGGCGAGGAACGCCAGGAGCCTGCGTGTCACTGGTGGAGGCCCTCGCGATTACCAGGAGCTAACGGTTCTGGAAGAGAGGGTGGCCCGACTCCTGCGTCACCCGGTGACTGGGCCTGTGGCGCTCGGCAACGCAGACCCTATACTGGAACCCACTGGTAAGGACAGGACCGGGTGCACCTCTCTCCTTGCCCTCGCGCATCAGATCTACATCCTTCCCCACTGGCCGAAAAATGCGCATAATGCACCAGTGCGGCCTCCCTCGCTGTCGGCCTGTCCTCACTCTAAAGCTACACTTGTGCCTTCCTGCTTTCAGCTGGTGAGGAGGAGGTGCTCCCTGAAGCCCACACAGCCAGGCCCTCGGAGGAGGAGGACGTCGAGGAGCAGCAGGAAGGCGCCACCTCGGGGGAACCCTCCTCCGCTCCAGGAGATGGCAATGAAGGGGAGACGTCTGGCGTGCCGGAGAGCCAGGGAGAAGCGGGGGAGGGGAGCCCCGAACCTGGTCCCAGTGGCATGGACGCACGCGGCAAGGCTCCGGCGGCACGCCAGCCTTCTGCCCAGAGGGGGGAGGCGGTGGAGGGGAGGGCAGAACCTGCTCCCAGTGGCGTGGCCGCACGCGGCAAGGCTCCGGCGGCATGCCAGCCTTCTGCCCAGAGGGGGGAGGCGCCCTCCAGTCCGGACTCGGACGTCGCCCAGGAGGTGCGCCTCCTGGACGAGATGTCGGCGGCGTCGGAGCGGCGGCACGTCGAATTCATGGAGGTGGTGGCACAGATGCCTCACGCCATCGAAAGCCTCGCACAAAGTGTGGTGGCTTTCGGCCAATCCCAGGCCAGGGGGCTGGAGCAAATCGCAGCAGCGCACGCCAGGGGGGTGGAGCTCCTTGTGGCAGCGCATGAGAGGGGGGTGCAACAACTCGAGGCAGCGCAGCACGCCAGTCGCCAGCTGAGAGGTGCTGGGCAGACAATGGCACTGCAGATGCGGGCACATGCCGGCGCAGTTGGGGCACTGACTTCTGCCTCCCTCGCACTGGCGCGGAGGCGTCGCCAGGCCAGCCGCCGCCCTGCTGCCGCACACCGGTCTGGCGACCAACAGTTTGGCGCGCTTGCTCCCCGGCCAGGCCGCCCGAGTGCACGTGTGTCTGGCGAGCAGCGCGCGCCTGGCATCACCCACCTTGTCCCCATTGGTGCAGGCGAGCCTGCCACTCCCCCAGCCAGGGTGCAAGGAGCTGCTGCAGGCAGTGAAGAGGGCCACCCACAGCTGCAGCAGCCACCAGCCGGCCCCTCCCGGGCCCGCCCTCGTGTAGGCCGACCCCCAAGGGCATCTGGCGAGACGCCTTGAAGATCCTTTCCCCAGCCTCGCCACAGCCTCACGGCCCAGCTTGAGGCGCAGCAGCAGGACGGGCCGGGGCAAAAGACGGCTGTTGACGGACTCGCCCTCTCGCCACACCGAATAGAGTGTGGTGAGCGAGGGTTTGGGTGATGCGGGGGCTTCTGTTCTGGGGGGCATTATGTTGTTTGGTTTTATGGGGGTGTTTGTGTTGTGGGGGGGGCTTGTTTTTGTTAGGCCAGTGAGGAAGGCCATTTGGATGTTGATGTTTTGTTAGTCCTCCCCAGGTTTTGGGAGTGACAGAAGTTTGTGACTGTTTTTTGGGGGTCTTCTCTGTTTTGCTCTTCCATGTGGGAAGGGCCCTGAGTTTTTGAAATAAAGATGTTTATTTATTCACCATGTGCAGGTGTCATGTTTCAAGTGGTTGTTGGGTTAACCGGCTGAGGGCTTGCGGAGCGGCTGCCTTCAGCTGCGTTCAGTGGCCCAGGCCATTCCCTGACAGGGGGCCTAGAAGTGTCGAGCAATAAGCCCCCGGCGGACGGCCCTTGGACCTTGTCGCTCCCTCCTGGCCTGGTGCTCCTCCTCCTCAGGGTCCTCCTGCTCGTCCTCCTGAGGTGGTGGGGCAATGTCAGGTGGCAGTGCCTGAGTCCTGCGGATAGCCAGGTTGTGGAGCATGCAGCACACCACGACGAACTGGGAGACTCTATCCGGCGAATACTGAAGAGACCCGCCCGAACGATCCAGGCAACGGAACCGTTGCTTGAGGACGTCTATCGTTTGCTCTATTAGGTTCCTTGTGGCTTGATGGCTTTCGTTGTATGCCAGCTCCGCTGGGGTCCTGGGCGCGCGGAGCGGGGTCATGAGCCATGTGCACAAAGGGTAGCCCTTGTCCCCGATAAGCCATCCCCTTGGTGGAGGCTGTGCCTGGAACATGTCAGCCACAGTAGTCTGGCGCAGGATAAAGGCATCGTGGCTGCTTCCTGGGAAGCGGGCATTGACAGCTAGGATGCGCTGCCTGTGGTCACACACCAGCTGCACATTTAGGGAATGGTAGCCCTTCCGGTTGCGGTATTGCTCGGCATTGTGGATAGGTGCCCGCATAGCCACATGCGTGCAGTCAATGGCGCCCTGCACCATGGGGAAGGCCGCGATCCTGGCAAATCCGACTGCACACTGCTCCTGCTTGTGTTGGGTCATGGGGAAGGAGATGAATTGGTGCCTCCTCGCGAAAAGTGCTTCGGTGACCTGTCGGATGCAGCGATGCGCGGCGAACTGGGAGATGTTCGCAATGTCCCCAGCAGCGGCTTGGAAGGAGCCGCTTGCATAAAAGCTGAGAGCCACCGTGACCTTCACTTCCACCGAGAGAGACGTTCTGGACATGAGCTGTGGCTGCAAATCTGCGTGAAGCAGCTGGCAGATCTCTCCAGCCACCTCCCTTCTGAAGCGCAGCCTCTTAACACAATGCGCCGCAGTCATGGTGAGATATGAGACCTGCTCCCGGTATTGCCTGACTGGGTAAGGCCTACGTTGGCGACGCCTAATGGCCCCTCTGCGTCTAGGCATGCCTGGCCCTCTCTCAAAGCATCTGCGAGCCCTTCGCACAAAATGTAGCAACTGAGGGTTGGCCCCCCATGCAGCCCCCATTACAAAGTTCCAAACAGCAAAATCACAAGGATGCAAATGTCAAAGCACTGGCTAGAAGCCAAAAATACCTCTCCTATGGTGTCCGAAATCAGTAATCTCTGTGCCTTGCTCTCTGTGCAGAAATCCAAAGCAGTAAAGTCATTGCAGCGAAATGGCTGGCTTTTATGGGTGAGTGGATGTGCCCTTTAATTAGCGCTCCCCGAATCCCACAGGGCCTCTGTTGAGTTCCATTTCACAGTTCTTAGCAGCGCCACGCCCACATCGGCCGGGCGATACTGAATGTCCGGTTTGGGGCGCACAAACGGCGTTGCACGACGAAATGACGTCATAAGATGCGCGCGCAGCTGAGCGGGCGCTAACACTTTGCGCCGGCGCTAAATCCCAGCTGAATTTCGGCGTAGGCGCAGATCCGGCGGTGCCCGGGCGCTAAGTGGCTAGCGCCGGAAATCTGGCGCTAACGGCTGGCGCAAACAGCTGAATTTCTAGGCCAACGTGTGCAACATTGTTCAATGTTAGGCACAACGTTCAAGCTTAAATTCAATATAAAGTTAGGATGCATCTTAATTCCTAATACTGCCAACAGATGACAGGCTGCCGAGTTCCCCACGAATGGCAACGTCTAACTGGCTGCTGGAAACCGTGCCACAGTGGCCTTGTTGCAAATACCTCGGTCTGTGATTTGCCCGTCCTCCCTGCAGGGAGGTGCTGGCCTACTTGCTTGGCATCTCCCTGCAATGAAAAGGCTCAGGTCTGTAACTCGTGGAAATAGGAAACCATAGGCATTGTGCCTGCATCTTTAACACCCTGCCCAACTGCTAGCTAAACAAATCATTACTTTTTTGCTCAGTTTTGTCCTTTCCTCTTCAACGGGAGCTACCAAGACAGTGGCCAGGGTTGGCAATCCCCTGGTTTACTTTCTTCTCTCCTTAGCCCAGGGGTACTGAGGTCAATTGTCACACCCACTACATCATTACATAAATTTAAAACAGAAATAGACAGTTTCCTCGAAGTAAAGGGAATTAAGGGTTACGGGGAGCGGGCAGGAATTTGGACATGAGTCTAGGTTCGGATCGGTCATGGCCCTGTGGGTAGCGGAGCGGGCCCAGGGGCCGTGTAGCCTGATCCTGCTCCTGTTTCGTGTGTCTAATTCTGTTAGATTCAGGAGATGGTTCTGTGATAGTGGATTGGCGGTTAGGATCAGATCAGCCATGATCTTATTGAATGGCGGAGCAGGCTCGAGGGGCCGATTGGCCTACTCCTGCTCCTATTTCTTACGTTCTTATGTTCTTATGTTACAATCCTGGCCGAGATCAAACAACTCAGCACAGACTGAGGACTGAACCTGCGATCTCCAGCTTAGTACTACAGTTGTCAACCTAACTGATCCATTGGGACAGCTGAAATGGCAGGGGGTGGGGGGAGGTGGGAGGGAGGAGAGGTGGAAGGGAGGGGATTGGGTTGAAGGGTTATATCTCAATGCCTCTGGCAGGTAAAGAGAAAAAGAACTAATAACACAGAACTGCCTTTGTGCGTCTGTTTCTTTTCTTGTGCGAAGTGCCCTACTCCCAGGTCACGGTGTTCCTTCCTCCCTTAACTGGAGTGTTTTATCAAAAATCCTTGATAAATGCATGCACTGTCTGTGTGATTTAGTACACAGTGCAGCTTCACGGCCCTCACAGGCAGGCTTGAAAGCACCAGAAGCAGCTCCAGAAACAAAGGATGACCAGTCTGACTTTCCACAGACGGAGCTGAACCTTCTATCACAGGACTAGTCACAAGACAAAGGCCCTGCAAAAGTGCTCAAACCGTGTCACACCAAAGCTATTACATTTCACGAGTTTTATTCGCCAACAGAATCCCTCCTCCTACATTCCCTCAGAGCGGTTGGTTTACCAGATCCCTTGCGTGAGTAATCCTTAAGGATAAATGAGTTATCAAAGGAGATATGTACTTTATCCTTTACGATTACTGAGAAAGACAGATTGGAATGTGTGTTTGAAAAAAAAGAAAAGATTTGCATTTTATACAGCGCCTTTCACGCCCACAGGACGTCCCAAAGCGCTTTACAGCCAATTAAGTATTTTTTTTAGTTGCTGTTGTAACTGTAGGAAACGCGGCAGCCAATCTGCGCACAGCAAGCTCCCGCAAGCAGCGGTGATAATGACCAGATGATCTAATTTAGGGATGTTGGTTGAGGAATGTTGTTGGCCAGGACACCAGAAGAAATACCCTGCTCTTCTTCAAATTAGTGCCATGGGATCTTTGCACTCTATATTAGTTAAAATAATTTATTACCAGCTGAGCCATTAAATTTCCTAATGCTGTGAAACTAATATTTTTTTTCAGCCAGGTTCTTGGAGCAAAATGAAGATTTATTTTACCACATTTAAAATCAATAGCAGTGGTTGGCAAATGGCCATTATGGTTCATAAGAACATAAGAAATAGGAGCAGGATTAGGCCACTTGGCCCCTCGAGCCTGCTCCGCCATTCAATAAGATCATGGCTGATCTTGGGCTCAAAGCCACTTCCCTGCCCGCTCCCCATAACTCTTCACTCCCTTATCGTGCAAAAAACTGTCTATCTCCACCTTAAATGTATTTAATGACCCAGCCTCCACAGCTCTCTGGGGCAGAGAATTCCACAGATTTACGACCCTCTGAGAGAAGAAATTCCTCCTCATCTCAGTTCTAAAAGGGCGACCCTTTATTCTGAAACTGTGCCCCCAAGTTCTAGATTTCCCCACGAGGGGAAACATCCTCGCTGCATCTACCTTGTCGAGCCCCTTCAGTATCTTATATGTTTCAATAAGATCACCTCTCTTTCTTCTAAGTTCCAATGAGTACAGGCCCAACCTGCTCAACCTTTCTTCATAAGTCAATCCCCTCATCTTAGGAAGCAACCGAGTGAATCGTCTCTGAACTGCCTCCAATGAAAGTATATTAGACCGGTTTGCAACTGCCTCTTAAATGAGTTCCACAGAAGGGGGAAAGAAAATAAGGATCTGAGACAGACTTCACATCCTAGTTCACAAGCTTCGATCATTTAAACCATGAGAATAATGCTCCTGTACACATTGGTCCAGGTGCAGGAAGTGTGAGTGACGTGTAGGCAAGGTATCTGGGAAAATATAAAGGTAAGAGGCCACATAAGAGGGCAAGAATCCTTCCAACCTTTAAAAAGGCAGAAAGTAGTTTATAATCATTTGTCAGTCTCTCCAAAGGCTGCACGGGAGGAAAGAAATAGAGGGCCATAAACAAGAGAAGGCGAACCCAACAGTGAGGAATGAAATGGAGGCTGTGGGCAAGTGGTGAAGCATCGCACCTGAACGCCTGTTTGATGGTTGGCAAAGTGGGCTTGCTGCCTCATGATGTGGGTATGAGGAAGGTTTGCCCTGTTTGGTACTAACATAGAAACATAGAAGATAGGAGCAGGAGTAGGCCATTTGGCCCCTCGAGCCTGCTCCGCCATTCAATGAGATCATGGCTGATCATCCAAACTCAGTACCCTGTCCCTGCCTTTTCCCCATATCCCTTGATCCCTTTAGCCTTAAGAAATATATCTAACTCCTTCTTGAATATATTTAATGAATTGGCTTCAACTGCCTTCTGTGGTAGAGAATTCCACAGGTTCACCACTCTACAGGGCACCATCCCCACAAGACAGCAATGCACCATTTTTGAGAGACGGTGCTGGTCAGGCTCAATGTTGTGTTGGTGCTTGGAAACAGATACCGAAGAGGAGAGCTCACTTTGAGGAGACTGGCAGGGTAAGGCTACCCAACGGTACCATGGAGTAAGTAGTTGGGTCAGGATGCCATGCCACAACATATTGGCTCTCCACGAAAGGACATTGACCTGAAACGTTAACTCTGTTTCTCCCTCCGCAGATGCTGCTGAGTATTTCCAGCATTTTCTGTTTTTATTTTGGCTCTCCACCTGCTCCACAGTATTGTTCATTCATGCCAAGCCTCATACAACCTTACAGCTCTTTCATTGCATCTCATGCATAGTCCTTCAGCAGGGTACACATTTAGGATGCAGTATATAATTGAAAGCCTTGCCACATTCACATCCTCCAAGAGCTTCGCACACAAACCATTGTAACACAAACATGGTCACTTACAGACACCCAGGATGGGCTTCAGGTTAGGCGCACGGCAGCCTAAGTGAACCATTGCTTTTGGGGAAATGCACCACGTTGACTATATTAGCAGATATTACATAGGATTACATAGGATACACAGCACAGAAACAGGCCATTTGGCCCAACCAGTCCATGCCGGTGTTTATGCTCCACTCGAGCCTCCTCCTCATCTAACTCTATCAGCATAACCCTCTATTCCCTTCGCCCTCATATGTTTGTCCAGCCTCCCGTTAAATGCTTCTATACTATCTGCCTCAACCACTCCCTGTGGTAGTGAGTTCCACATTCTCACCACTCTTTGGGTAAAGAAGTTTCTTCTGAATTCCCTATTGGATTTCTTGGTGACTATCTTATATTGATGGCCTCTAGTTATGCTCTTCCCCACAAGTGGAAACATTCTCTCTGTATCCACTCTAACAAAACCTTTCATAATTTTTAAGATCTCTATTAGGTCACCCCTCAGCCTTCTTTTTTCAAGAGAAAAGAGACCCAGCCTGTTCATCCTTTCCTGATATGTATACTCTTGCATTTCTGGTATCATCCTTGTAAATCTTCTCTGCACCCTCTCCAGTGCCTCTATATCCTTTTTATAATATGGCGACCAGAACTGTACGCAGTACTCCAAGTGTGGTCTAACCAAGGTTCAATGAAGGTTTAGCATAACTTCCCTATGTTATGTCATGCTACTTAGTGGGAAATGAGGTTAAAGTGCTGCCCATGCTGACTGACGCATCCGTTACCTACTACACAAGAGAAGCACATTAACTGATCTTACAGTGCTGGCTCAGAATGAGCCACAAGCATAACAATTTTTGAAAAAGAGCTGAAGTCCTGGCCAATAATTATCCTTCAACCAACATCCCCCAAAAACAGATTACCTGGTCATTTATCACATTGCTGTGTGTGGGAGCTTGCTGTGCGCAAATTGGCTGCCGCGTTTCCTACATTACAACAGTGACTACACTTCGAAAGTACTTCATTGGCTGTGAAGCGCTTTGGAACGTCCTGAGGTTGTGAAACATGATAATTAAATGCAAGTCTGTTCGTTCATTCTTCTGTGAACACCTCACACAATTCCTTGGCTTTTGTCCTGGGGTTGCACTTTTTCACTTGTCCACCCATTTGGAATGGGAGCGAGGAAACCTCTTAAAGTGCCACAGGCTTTCTGTGTGGTTTGTTTTTTGCAATGTTTGCAGTACCTTTTAAGTATGGTGTTGTTTTTATTAGATGGGTTTTTCTATTTTTCCAAGTGACCTTGACAACCACTGGCAGTGCTGACCTGATGTTGCAACTTGGCTGTAGCTGTCCCTGCTGCAGATGGCAAAGTTCTCCAAGTGGCGTCCTCGAATGCAGAGCAAGCTGAGGCAATTATTCTCGGTCTCTTATGTACATGTGCTAAGCCTTACCCGGTGCTTGCCGATCTCCCTCATGCTTTCTTTCACCTTGTACCACCTCAACCCTTATTTGAAGCACTTTTCAGAACCAACGTGCTTCGTAGCCAATGAAGTATTTGTTTTTATTGGCCAGGCCATGAGGAGAACTCCTCTACTCGTGAGAATAGCTTTTCATTCCTGGAGACTCCAGGTCAATGCTGGAGGGTTGGCAACCCAAATTGACTGTGATACCTCTTGGCTAAAGAAGCCACACCTACTGTGCTTGTTCACCATAGAACGCTTCACCGTCCAGCTCATGAGCTTCACTGGAGTCTAGGGCTGGATTTTGCCAGCCGAGAGGAGTTGGAGGCGGAACTGCTGCCTTCCGGGTTCTGGTCCCGCCCCAGCGACATATGACGAACCTACGCTATATACCCTATCGAAAATTATTTGACAGATGAATTGTCAGCGTTTGACTGCTTTAAAAAGCTGTCAAACACTGACAATCTGTTCTAAGGTGAGCCCTTGCACAAAGGCTCACCAAGAGCTCTCTCCTCAGCAGAAAGCAGATGGCTGCTGAATCTGAGAATGCAGCAGCCATTCTGTCAGCTCTGTCGTTGAGATGAGGAACCTCCGGATCCTCAACGGTTGAAGCCTGCAGGAAGAGGCAAAGGTAAGGAAACTTTTTTTAAAAACTTTACACTCACCTCTCATACTTACCTGTCCACACTTGCAGCCATCACTCACCTCTACAGCTGACATGTCGACCCCCTCACCCCCGCAGGCCCACTGTTCGCCTCGCTGACCCTGGCGAGGTTTGCAGCCGTCAGAAAGCCTGCAATTGCAGGCGTAAAATGGAGAAAGGCCTCAAAACTGCCTGTTAACAGGCAGTTAATTGGCTCTTATCCTCTTCCCGCCTTGAGGAGACGGGTCCCTGCGTGACTCAGGGACCCGCCTCCCGGGAAGATGGCACGGAGGCAGGTTGGGAGCGGGGTCGGTACCCGCTCCCAGTTTCTGCCATTTTCCCGGCAGACCCGTCTCCAAACCCGCCTCCTCAGGGCTGGGAAAATTCCCCCCTAGGTGTCAAAGAGAGATAAATGATTACATATGCCTTCTTTTAGCCGATGCCAAACCTCTCTTGACCTATTCCAACATCAGCCCTCCCCTAATTCCCCCCTTTCATGTTGTATTTCACAGTAACACGGGAGGGTAATTTTCCATCAGCCTCAGCTGATCACCATTAAGCACGCATACAGAGCATGGTAAAGTGAATTTGTTCATGGGCAGTTAGTAACGCTATTGCGAACTGTTCTTCTCACTGGCTCACAGTTTTCTTTTTCGGTGTGTCAACATTCACCCTAACTTCCTGGAGAGTTAAAAAAAAGCTTCTCCTGATGGTCAGGTGATAGCAATGCTTGACCAGCTTTTGAATGGCTCGGCACATTCAGTCCGTTGCTCTTCATTAATTAAAAAAAAACCCAGACTGGGCCGCCCTTGAAATCCAGGAGTTTAATTGTGCGTGCAGTGCAGCACATGGTGATGAATCTTCTTGTTCCCAGTGCCTGCGCCTGCAGCTTCTTTCTGATTGACTAGTAGCTCGCACTGGGCCTTGTTTGTGAAGGGCTTGTAAGGCTTTTTGTCCTTCTTCCTTTGCCGGTCTTACATCCAGGCTTCATTCTCAATGAACTCAGTTGCTGCTGCTCTGCTCCTATTTTTTCCTCAGCCGCTTCCATCAACCTTCACCTTAAGGACGAATGAGTTTCTGATCATTGTAATTCAAAATAACTTTTAAGTCAAATTTGACATCAAACACACAGCAACTACATCCATTTTGCAAACATGCGGTGTGTCAATGAGCTGTTAGACTCTCCTTTGCATGCCTCCAAGTATCTATTAGAATAGAGAGAACCCTGGTGCATCCCTAAACTAGTCACGGTACACACCATGGGAGCAGATGAACATTGTATGTGAGAGTGTATAAAAGGCAAAAATACCTTTGAAGCCCGCTTTTGTAAAACTGCTCACACACAGAAACAACTCGCTTGTAAATATACACTTGGGTTTGACGTCGAGTTACTGGGATAAAATAGTGCACGTTGTATGAAAAGACTACGGTTAAAATAAAAAAACGTAAGTACATAAGAAATAGGAGCAGGGGTAGACCATACGGCCCCTCGAGCCTGTTCCGCCACACGGCCCCTCGAGCCTGCTCCGCCATTCAATAAGATCATGGCTGATCATCGACCTCAACTCCACTTTCCCACCAGATCTCCAGAATCCTTGATTCCCCTAGAGTCCAAAAATCTATCGATCTCAGCCTTGAATATACTCAAAGACTCAGCATCCACAGCCCTCTGGGGCAGAGGATTCCAAAGATTCACAACCCTCTGAGTGAAGAAATTCCTCCTCATCTCAGTCTTAAATGGACAACCCCTTATCCTGAGACTATACCCCCTAGTTCTAGACACTCCAGCCAGGGGAAACAACCTCTCGGCATCTACCCTGTCAATCCCCCTTCAGAATCTTGTATGTTTCAATGAGATCACCTCTCATTCTTCTAAACTCCAGAGAGTATCGGCCCAATCTACACAATCTCTCATCATAGGACAGCCCTCTCATCCCAGGAATCAATCTAGTGAACCTTTGTTGCACCGCCTCCAAGGCAAGTATATCCTTCCTTAAATGTATCCTATGTCACAAAACTGTGCACAGTACTCCAGGTGTGGTCTCACCAAGGCCCTGTACAATTGTAGCAAGATTTCCTTACTCTTATACTCCAACCCCCTTGCAATAAAGGCCAACATGCCATTTGCCTTCCTTATTAGCAAAAGGCAATTCTGAATCCATGTTACCAGCACTGAGCATTGCCCACCGGTAACGGGTGTTGAAAATTCGGGTAAATGCTGCCAATGACTTTCCAACCATGGCTGCTTAGACAATAGTTAGCAGTTTTGGTTCAATCTTAGGATCATAAGATTGTGTCCCATTGTTCTTGATGTCCCCACCATATAGTTTCTCTATATCTTACCCTTACAAATCCTTTTAACATTTTAAACACCTCGATCAGATCACCCCTCAATCTCCTATATTCAAAAGGAATACAAGTCAACTTCATGCAACCTGTCCTCATGATTTAACCCTCTAAGCCCTGGTTTAATTCTGGTGAATCTGCGCTGCACCCCCTCCAAAACCAATATATCTTTCCTGAGATGCGCTGCCCGGGACTGAACGCAGTGCTCCAGATGGGGCCTGACCAAGGCTCGTTACAATTGAAGTATAATGTCCTCCCCTTTGTATCCGAGCTCCTGGCACGAAGATCCAGCATTATAATTCAATTCAATGGCATAAAGAAAATGATGGGCTGCACAAACACTTTCCCAATACAAGCTCCAGGGTGGATAAGACTCCACGCCGGCAGCACAAAAATGGAAAATGTACCCTATGTCGCACAAAACACAATGCAGCTCATTGAGCCCATGATTAACTCACTGGAGACATTATTTATGTTTTGCAGGCAGGTTCGGTACTGACAAAAAGCAACTCTCAAACCTCCTTGGATGAAAGAAGTTGATGCCAAAGAGCCGAATGAATCTTCTTCTTAGGCAGTCCCTCGGAACCGAGGATGACTTGCTTCCACATTAAAAATGAGTTCGCAGGTGACTGATGAGTCCAATGCGGGACCTACAATCTCTGTCACAGGTGGGGCAGACGGTGGTTGAAGGGGCGGGTGGGTGGGGTGCTTGTGTTGACGGGCGCTCCTTGCGCTGCCTGTGCTTGGCTTCCGCTTGCTCCCGGCGAAGAGACTCGAGGTGTTCGGCGCCTTCCCGGATGCTTCGCCTCCACTTTGTGCGGTCTTGGGCCAGGGATTCCCAGGTGTCGGTGGGGATGTTGCACTTTTTCAAGGAGGCTTTGAGGGTGTCCTTGAAGCGTTTCCTCTGCCCACCTGGAGCTCTCTTGCCGTGCCGGAGCTCCAAGTAGAGCGCTTGTTTTGGGAGTCTCGTATCGGGCATGCGGACAATGTGACCCGTCCATCGGAGCTGATTGAGCGTGGTCAAAGCTTCGATGCTGGGGATGTTGGCCTAAGAATAAGGCAAAGCTGACCGCCTTTTTCTGCAAGCTCATACACAGTATTCTCAAACAGGCTTACATCCCATTTAAAAAGTTAGATAGATGCTGGAAAGATGCTGGTATAGGATCCACTCCAATTGTAGATCAACTCTGTACCAGTATGATGTCTGTTAGAAACTCAGCCTCTAGCTGAAGGTCTCCTGCCCGTGTACCAGTGCAGAGTGATGTGTTTCCGAGCCGCTGATCTCCCCTCTGTGGTCTCCAGAAAACTAGGACTGCAGTGTAAAGATCTGAAGTGATCCTGGTGCTCACAACGCCCTTGGGTGGAGTGGAAATATTCAGTGTCTGCGGTATTATAAATTGGGCACTAAAACTTGGCCGAACCAAACCAGTCTAGGAAATGAAATCTGTGCACATTCTTGATTAGCTAGTCAAAGAGTCGGGCGTGCTACTAATGTTCAGACCAGCAATGCTCGCTCAAGCAACACCGACAAATCACAGATCAACTCGTCATTCATCGCACTGCTCCTTGTGGGATCTTGCTGTGTGCAAAATGGCTGCTGTGTTTGGCTGCGTGCCTACTCACTGTGCTTCAAAGTAAATCATTATGTAGGATAGCTTTTGGATTGTTTGTCGATCCACAACCGTGTGACTGAGTGACGTTTCTGAAGTGTTAATGCATTATTATGCAGTTTTTTTACATCCCAGTCATTTCTGACAAGTATATTTTTTAGATAGAGTTTGTAGATGACGTACTAAAAGCTTTTAATTAACTCTACTATAAACAAACTTGCAGAACGGGCATATAAATGACAAATTAATTCCAATATAGGTAAGTGTGAGGTGGTGTATTTTGGTAGGAGGAATAAGGAGGGTACCTACGCCTTGGAAAATAAGGGGGAGAAATTCAGTATCGCCCCGTTTGGGGCGCATTATCGGCCTGGCGCAAAGTTTAGTCTCTGGCGCTAATTATCGCCTCCGACTGCAAACTTGGCTTCTATCGCCCCTGGAGCGCTAAATCAGGCGCTACACACCTCTCTTAAGGCGCGAACGCCGAGAAGCGAGGCGCTACC
Organism: Somniosus microcephalus; assembly: GCF_052327205.1. Lineage (NCBI taxonomy): Eukaryota > Metazoa > Chordata > Chondrichthyes > Squaliformes > Somniosidae > Somniosus > Somniosus microcephalus. The sequence continues at coordinate 13,018,746 of NC_141010.1, forward strand.
TCAGAGCGCTGGCGAAGCTCATGTGATGTCAGTCAACAATGGAACACAGAGACACTGGCGCCGGCCAGTTCTTAAAGGGGAGGGTCAATCTTGCTCTCCATCCACATCCTGCTCATTGCAGCCTTGAACCTCGGCCTGGAGAGACCTGTACATCAAATCTGCTGGAAAGAACAATGGAGAGGCCCAGGGAAAGAGCTCAGAGTGCAGCCCCCACAGTCGCTTCTAAATCGATACAAGGAAGGTCAAATTAAAATGAACCTGCAAAGTGCTGCTCAGTACCCAAAACTCCTTCACACAGCGTTGAATCTCTCCAGAAGTCTCTCTCTCTCTCTCGGAATGCGTGGTGCAAAAATGTCGCCGACAAAAAAAGGCAGGAAGCGGTCGCCTTTAAATAGCGCTCCCCCAGTCCCTTCCCGACTGCAAAACGCTCCCCTCAACCTGTCATTGCTAGCGGCAGGTGGTAAGGCAGGGGGCGCCACTCAATATCCGGTCTGGGGCGCTACCGAGGCGTTGCACGCTCGACTGACGTCATGATCTGCCGGCGCAGGAGATCGTGGCGGTAGTGTTTAGCGGCACCGCAAAATGTCTGGTCAATTTCACGAGTGGCACAAACATCGCCGCGCCAGGGCGCTAGTTGCTTTACGCCCGGTTAGCTCCATCTTAGGGCACTAACGGGAGGCGCAAACCAACTGAATTTTCCCCCCTCAGAGTCTAAATGGGGTAGAGATGCAAAGGGATCTAGGGTTGTAGATTCACAAATCATTAAAAGTACCAACGCAGGTTAAAAAAGCTATAAAAGTGCAAATGAAGCACTGGGGCTCATTTCAAAAGCAGAGCAGTGATGTTAAACTTGTATAGAACCTTGTCTGATTGTCTCATGATTTGAGACGGTGGGCTGGCAATATGGCATTACTGTATATATGTTTTTAAGGGGTTGTTGTAAAAGTTGTTGTTGTAAAAGTTGTTGCTGTAAAAGTTGCTCACGGGTGAAAGGGTCGCGCTGAAAGGAGCTTGTGGCCTGCTCAGTGCAAAAAGAAATTAGAGGGTACGTTGGCTGCAATAGCCCCACTTCCGAATAGCATTCCCATGCTTTCTCACTGGACACTGGAGGAAACAACACAGAACCCCAGCTCTGGCAACATCCCACATCAAAACTGGACTTAATGGAGGCCTAGAAATAAATGGATTCCATACTGAAGGCCCAAATGAAGGGGAGGGGTGCACAGGCAGACCCTGGCCCATATTTTAAGTACCACTATTTTGTACTAAGCTGTATTCATTGAAATAACTACAAAATGATAGAGTGGTTGATCCCAAATGAACTGTTGCATCTTCTGGTGCACCCAAGCCCATGCTGAATCCTGATCTACACTGTGTTGAATTCAGAACTGAAGTTAACTTTCCCCCCCCAACCACCCGGCCCCCAACCCCTATCACCACTCCATACAATCAGAGATCTGAACCAAAATTCGGAAATAGTATCAGCAGCTCTCAAGATTTCAGACGGGAGATGAATTTCTGATCCCAAATAAACATCTTCACACTGCGATCTAGGAAATCCATGCAGCTTCGGTACAAAACCTAATTCTTCTCACTTATGTGTGCACCACACTCACTACATTGTTTATTGAAAGAGAATAAAGCCCAGAGAAATATGAGTCATATCTGTGCCAATCAATTAGCACACTAACCCCTCACGCAGACATGCAGAGATACTGTAGCTCTGATGATTTATGACTTCCTCTCTAACAGAGGACCATTCAAAATGGCCACTCTGCAACACATCCTGTATACAATTAGTTCTATTTATGACATAACTGGAAGTTAGACTGACTCCTGAAGGGCAGAGGTAAAAGCCAAGCCTCGTGAGGGCTACCCATGTATTTATAGAAATGTTCGGGCTGGATTTTCATTGAGCAGGCGGGTAGGAGGCGGGACTGCAACTTTCAGGGTTGTAGTCCCGCCTCCATCGAGTTGTGGCCAACCCACGCGATTTTGACTTGATTGACCTTGTTGAGTCCACCCTGTGGGCTCAGCAGGCCAATTAAGGGCCACCCGGCAACAGGTGACGTCACAGATTGATATTTCATCTGTCAAGACCTTTTGACAGATGAAATATCACCGTTTTGACAGCTGTTTGAAGCTGTCAAACACTGACAATCTGTACTCTAAGTTAATTCCTTCCTCTCAGGATGATTTAGAGATCTCCCTGGAACAGAAAGCTGAATGCGCAATTTTTGACAGATGGCAGCCATTCTGCTTTCTGTGCCGGTGAGATGAGGGACTCCCGAGACCTGAAGGAAGGAAGGCCGTAAAGGCTTTAAACACTTTAAACACACCAAACACACTTACCTCTGCACTCATGCACCCATCGCTCACCTGAATACCGGACACCTCGAACCCTCCAAGCCCTTCAGCCCGACAGCCCACCTCGCTAACTTGGCGTGGTTTGGAGCCGTCGGGAATCACACATTTCACCAATGAAAATAGGGATTAGGCTAAAAACTGCCTGTTAACTACCTGTTAACAGGCAGTTAATTGGCACTAATCCCCTTCCCGCCTCGGGGAGGCAGGTCCCAACGTGGGTCGGAGGCGGCATGGAGGCGGGTTGGGGGCGGGATGGGGTCGGGACCCCCGATTTCAAGATTTTATCCCCCCACACGCCTCCAATCCTGCCTCCACGGCCCAATGAAAACCCTGCCCGAAGCATTCGCTGCTTGGCTTGTTTTCTCGCTTTGCTCCATCGTCTGTTCCTTTCTGGGCCAAGTACCATGTGCAGCTAAGAGAACAGTTGGACAATCTGTCTCTGAGCCTCTGGTAATACGGGCATGGCCTCCGCTGCACTTGGCGCCTCAGCTCTGTGCTCCTTGTAGCAAGAAGATTCAATCTGGAACTCAGTAGTATGCCATACATACCGATTAGGAGCAGGAGTCGGCCACTCGGCCCCTTGAGCCTGCTCCGCCATTCAATAAGATCATGGCTGATCTGATTACTCCACATTCTCGCCTACCACCGATAACCTTTCACCCCCTTGCTTATCAAGAACCTTTCACCCCCTTGCTTAGCAAGAATCTATCTACCTCTGCCTTAAAAATATTCAAAGACTGCTTCCACCGCCCTCTGAGGAAGAGAGTTCCAAAGACTCACGACCCTCTGAGAAAATATTTCTCCTCATCTCTGTCTTAAATGGGTGACCCCTTATTTTTAAACAGTGACCCCTAGTTCTAGATTCTCTCCACATCCACCCTGTCAAGACTCAGGATCTTATAGGGGAGAAATTGAGTCGCGTCCCCTTTGGGGCACTAACTTTGCCAGGGCGCTACTTCTGGCGCTGTAGTGTATGTGCCTTTAAGAGCCCCATATGTGCTGTAATGCCGGTAATGGCCACTCGGGCTATATAAGCCTGTATATTGTGTTATATCCGTTAGTACCCCTCCAGACTTTGCTTAATAAACACCTATGAACCAGCTCCTGTCTTCAGTGTCTCTATCAACACACGGACACTACAGTGGCGACGAAGTGGAAACGGACTTACCTGCAATTCGGCAGCACCTCAAGGACATCGATTCCTCGGGCATCCAGAAGACTCAAGAACGTGAGAGAAGCTGTGGTTTCACCAGCTGGCCAAGCTGGTGGCAGGTACTGTGCTAATCCTTCCTGGGCGTCAGGCTGGGGCTCCAGCGGCTGGCTCTACAGCTGAGACAGGCAGCGAAATCGGAGGCAAGCAATAACGGACTGGGAGGGAGCACTCGGGAGATGGCCGGCGCGGCAAGCAGGTCAGCGTTCAGACCTGGAGAAAAAGTCCGGCGGGAACGAGTCTCTAACTGTAAATAAATAAAAAGAAAGAAGAACGGAAACCGCGGGAAACAGCGTTGTTATCGGCAGCAGCGGCGGGAAAGCGCGGGAAGCGCCATATCTTTGCTGCAGAAAAGAAAGAAAAGTGCGGGAAGCGCCATATCTTTTCTGAAATGCCTAAGTCTGGCAATATTGATGCTTTTGATGGCGAAGTAGAAGATTGGACCACATACGTGGAAAGAGTAGAGGTATATTGCACTGCAAATGGAATAGAAGATGAAAGAAAAGCTTCAGTACTACTGAACCTAATGGGCGCAAAGGCATACGGGCTGTTACAAAATTTAATCACTCCAGCCAAACCAAAGGACAAGAATTTTAAAGAAATTGTTGATACCCTGCAGGAGCACTTAAGCCCAACACCGCTGCTAATAGCGGAACGATTCAAATTCTTCAAGAGAAATCAACACAAGTATGAAAGTAACGCTGATTACCTAGCCGAATTGAGAAAGCTATCAAAGTATTGCCAATTCGGGGCAGGACTATCAGATTATCTTTGAGACAAATTCATTTGCGGTCTCTTAAGTGAAGGATCACAAAAAAGGCTGCTTTCTGAAAAGGATTTAACGTTGGACAAAGCTTTCAGTATGGCTGTATCATACGAAGCAGCAGCAAGAGGAGCTGCAGAGATACAACAAAAGACACAGGACTTTGGCACCCATGAAATGACACAGGGTTTCGAAATATGTTATTGCTGCGGCAGATCCACCCATAACCAGAGGGACTGCTGGTTCAAGGACAAAGCATGCAGGCAACGCAGAAAGATTGGACTCATTGCACGGGTATGCCGATCTGGACAAAATAAATCCACAGACAGAAAAAAAAAAATCAATAAAGGAAAGTACAGGAAGGTACAAATGTTGACGGACAGTAGCTCTGAAGACCAGAAGAGCGATAGCGACTCCGAAAACAAGAGACTAAGCTGTCTCAAATTACATAATGTACTTGCCAAAGATGATTACCAAACCATTTGGGTTACCCTCACGATAGCAGGGTCCCCAATTAATATGGAGCTAGATACAGGATCAGCTCTAACCGTAATAAATCGACGGGATTACGAGAGGCTATTTTCGCATATACCTCTAAAAGACACATCCATTATCTTAAAAACATATACGGGGCAGAAAGTATACCCCAAAGGAAAAATAAGGGTGCCTGTTGTATACAACGGCAAAGAAATACAAAAGTTGTATTTATACATTCTACAAGATGGTGGTCCACCGTTGTTGGGACGTGAATGGATCAGAAAGATACGTTTAGACTGGCACTCCATTCAGGCACTGACGGTGACCAGTAAGAAAAAAAACAATGATGACATCATACCTGAACGATTAAAAGACATCTTGGCCAACGCCAAAGAAGTGTTTCAAGAGAAACTAGGAACCTTGAAAGGCATCACCGCCTCAATAAAAGTGGAAGATGCAGCAATTCAAATTTTTTAAGGCAAGACCGGTGCCATACGCAATTCGTCCAGCAGTCGAGGCAGAGCTGGAGAATTTGGAAAAGGCAGGCGTATTATCCAAAATAGATTGGAGCGAGTGGGCAACACCCATCGTTCCAGTCATGAAAAAAGCATTGAATGATGATAAATCTGAAGAACAGAGAAAAATTCGCATCTGTGGAGACTTCAAGGTGACTGTAAACCCGGTCCTTCACATGGTACAGTATCCTCTTCCGAGGATAGAAGATATTTTCGCCTCACTATCCGGAGGGAAAAGTTTCACCAAAATTGACTTGGCACAGGCATATCTACAGATGGAGGTTGAGGAGGCCTCTAAAAAGTACCTCACGATAAACACGCACAAAGGCCTGTACCAGTACAATCGACTGGTTTTTGGAGTAGCATCAGCTCCAGCTATCTGGCAAAGAGCTATGGAGCAAGTCCTCCAAGGGATTCCGGGGACTCAATGCTACCTAGACGACATCCTTGTAACAGGAGAAAACAACAACAAGCACCTTGCCAATTTGGAGCAGGTGCTCACTAGGCTGAGAGAACGGGGCCTACGAGCAAATCGCCCCAAGTGCGAATTTTTCCGAAATCAAATATCATATTGTGGCCACATAATAAATAAGGAAGGGTTGCATAAGTCACCTGAGAAAATTGAAGCAGTCATAAAAGCCCCAGCACCTGAAAATGTTTCACAATTAAGGTCGTTCCTGGGATTAATAAATTACTATCATAAATTTTTACCGAACTTATCAACTCTTCTACATCCTCTTAATGAACTGCTATAAACAGGAGTAATTTGGAAATGGAACGAAGACTGCAAACGTGCCTTCCATAAATGCAAAGACTTAATCACATCCAAAGAAGTTTTGGCTCATTACAACCCATCACTGCCAATCAGACTGGCGTGCGATGCATCCCCTTACGGCATAGGAGCAGTATTATCGCATAAATTCCCTGATGGCTCGGAACGGCCAATAGCTTTTGCGTCACGCTCATTGAACTCAGCTGAGCGTAACTATGCCCAAATCGACAGGGAAGCACTCAGCCTGGTATGGGGAGTGAAGAAATTCAACCATTACCTATACGGACAAAAATTTACCTTGTTGACTGACCATCAACCCCTCATCTCCATATTCAACCCTAAAAAGGGTGTTCCCATTATGACAGCGCAAAGGCTACAGAGGTGGTCCCTTTTTCTAGGGGCACACCAATACAACATAGAATATAAAGGATCAAAACAGCATGGGAATGCTGACGGTTTATCGCGCCTACCGTTGCCAACGGTAGAAGAGGCACCTACAGTAGACCCAGTGGAGATGTTCCACTCAACCATAGTGGAATGTCTACCAGTAACAAATTCTGCCATTGAAAAGGAAACGAGAAATGACCCGAGTCTCTCAAGAGTCTACGACTTAACGGTGAAGGGATGGCCAGCACATGGCGAACCACTGTTGCCAGCATTCTCGCAAAGAAGAGAACAGCTGTCAGTGTGCCGAGGAACCTTGATGTGTGGATCCAGAGTGGTGATTCCACCCAAACTCCAGGATAAAGTGCTAAAGGAGCTACACGAGGGGCATCTGGGTGGAGTGAAAATGAAGAACCTAGCCAGAGCGTTTGTATGGTGGCCAGGTATCGATGGAGACATCGAAGAAATGACCAAGAGCTGCCTAGGATGCCAGAAGGTCCAAAACGCTCCACCCTAAGCCCCTCTACATCCATGGGAGTGGCCCTCATCTCCCTGGCAAAGGGTACATATCGACTTTGCTGGTCCATTTATGGACTCAATGTTCTTAATCGCGGTTGATGCACACTCCAAGTGGCCGGAGGTAATAAAGATGTCCTCCATCACCACGGAAAAAACCATCACAGTATTAAGGACCATATTTGCCAGGAATGGGCTGCCGGAACAGATCTGTTCTGATAATGGACCGCAATTTGTGTCCGAAGAATTCAGGAAGTTCTTAAAAAACAATGGGGTTAAGCACTACACGTCCGCCCCATACCATCCCGCACCAGTGGATTGGCTGAAAGGTTTGTCCAGACCTTCAAGAAAGCCATAAAGGCCATGGGTAATGAAGACATAAAACTTCAGCACAAGGTGGATAACTTCTTGTTCGCATACAGGAATGCAACACATATGGTTACCAACCAAACTCCCGCCATGATGTTCTTCAATAGAAACCTAAGATGCCGGCTGGATTTGGTCAAGCCCAGCATCAGAAGGGACGTGGAGAACCGGCAGTTTCAAGGCATGAATGAAAGGCCAACTAGAACCTTCCAGATAGGTCAACAAGTTTTGGCTCGGGACTACCGTACCGAGAAATGGCAGCCTGGAACTATCTGCACATGACTAGGACCACTGATGTATACCGTGGACATCAGAGAAAGCATAATAAGGCGCCATACTGACCAAATCATAGAGTCATCCGAAAAGGGACAACCTACACCACAAATCTATACGCCAAACGATGAAGTAGAGATACCCATATCTACCTCCGATCCGGTTATACTGGAACCCAATGAACCCGACACTGGCATTCAAGCCGAATCAGCCTTGCCAAAAGAACCTACTACACCACCAGAAACTACTACACCACCGAGGCGTTATCCGGACCGAGTCAGGAAGCCTCCAGAGAGACTGACTTATAATTAATTAACTACAGCAATGTATATATTATTTTTCTTATAACATGTAATTAATAATTACTTAAAATATGATGTACTAGTTAGCTAAAAGGGGAGGAATTGTAGTGTATGTGCCTTTAAGAGCTCCATATGTGCTGTAATGCCGGTAATGGCCACTCGGGCTATATAAGCCTGTATATTGTGTTATATCCGTCAGTACCCCTCCAGACTTTGCTTAATAAACACCTATGAACCAACTCCTGTCTTCAGTGTCTCTATCAACACACGGACACTACAAGCGCCTAGAAAAAATTAGCGCCCCCGCGGCCGAAATTGAGTGGTAGTGCCCCAAGAGGGAAGTGGGGTGCTACTAGGAGCGCCCCGCCTCCCTCTTGGGGCGCTGCGAGTGAATATCGTGGCGTTACGTGTCACAGCGCCACACGCTGTGGCACGTAGCACCGCGGTATTGCAGGCCTTCTTCCTCTTCTTAAAGGGGAGGGGCCTTGCACAGCATGACCTGGGGCCCAGCTGGGCCACCGGGGATCGGAGTGCTGGCAAAAGAGCCTGGCACTCAAGAGACGTGCTGGGCTCTCGGAGCACAGCCGGCACTCTGCAGGGGGCGGGTCAGGAGGGCGGGGACGGGTAACGGAGGCAGGTGCTGGCAGGCGCCCAGCAACAAAAATGGCTGCCTGGCACCTCGCCTTTAAATAGCGCCTCCCCGGCTGCATGTAAGCCCCCCTGACCCTGTTGGACATAGCGTCCGGCGGTAAGTCAGGGGGTGCTACCGAAGATCGCGGCTGGGGCACGTGCGACTCAGCGCCGCAGGGCGCTTAACAGTTAGTGCTGCTGCTAACCTCCCACTGAATTTCGAGGAAGGCGTTGGCAGCGCCGCGCCCGGGCGCTGGTTGCTGTGTGCCCCGTTAGCGCCCTCTTAGGGCGCTAACGGGAGGCGCAAAGCAACCACATTTTTCCCCCGTATGTTTCAATCAAGTCACCTTACTTTTCTAAACTCCAGCGGATACAAGCCTAGCCTGTCCAACCTTTCCTCATAAGACAACCCGCCCATTCCAGGTATTAGTCTAGTAAACCTTCTCTGAACTGCTTCCAACGCATTTACATCCTTCCTTAAATAAGGAGATCAATACTGTACACAGTACTTCAGATGTGGTCTCACCAATGCCCTGTATAACTGAAGCATAACCTCCCTACTTTTGTATTCAATTCTCCTCGCAATAAACAATAACATTCTATTAGCTTTCCTAATTACTTGCTGTACCTGCATACTAACCTTTTGCGATTCATGCACTAGGACACCCAGATCCCTCTGCATCTCAGAGCTCTGCAATCTCTCACCATTTAGATAATATGCTTCTTTTTTATTCTTCCTGCCAAAATGGACAATTTCACATTTTCCCACATTATATTCCATTTGCCAGATCTTTGCCCACTCACTTAACCTATCTATATCCCTTTGTAGCCTCCTTATGCCTGCTTCACAATTTACTTTCCTACCTATCTTTGTGTCATCAGCAAATTTAGCGACCATACCTTCGGTCCCTTCATCCAAGTAATTTATATAAATTGTAAAAAAATTGAGGCCCCAGCACTGATCCCTGTGGCACACCACTCATTACATATTGCCAACCAGAAACTGACCCATTTATGCCTACTCAAGTTTCCTGTTAGCTAGCCAATCTTTTATCCATGCCAATGGGCCAGAAATTCCAGAACGGGGCTTGCAGCGCGTGCAAGCCCCGTATTTGCACTTACCCCGCGCTCCTGCCGATCAGCTTCTGGGATGCCTGAACTTGGAGAAATTGAAAGCACATTCCCGGGCAGCGTATGACGTCACGCCACCCAGGAGTGCAGCCAGCGCGGACCCAGGAGCGTGCAGTGTAAGTGAGACACGCCCCTTGAGGTCTCAGTTTCACTGGACACGCCCCCAATGTTTCTGTCAAGCTGCTTTGCTGTTTTACATGCAAAGCAGCAGTTTAAATAGGTTTTTGGAAGTTTTTTGAAGATTTTGGTAACTTTTATAAACTTTTTTAAATGTTTACATTATTTTGAGTAATCTGAAGTAGTTTTAAAGAGAATTAAAGCAATTTAAAGACTTTTAAAAGCCCTAAAAGAATTTTTTAAATTCCATTTATTTATTTAGCAATGTCGTCGTCATACGTGTCTTCACACTGTTCCCTTTGGGGAACTGTATGAAGTGGTGGAAGGATTTATGGCCGTGATTAACGCTCATTCCGTGACCGTAACCATCTTTGAACCAGCCATTAGGGCGGTTAGTCCTATGGCAGGAGGGTTTTACGGGCTCCCACAAGCTATACAAGGAGGGGGGGCCACCCACACCCACGGACGCAAATATCCCACTGGATGTCAACCCAGAATTTAGAGCCGGAGCTCCGACTCCACTTGCCGGGACTGTCTGGAGCGGGGTTCGAAACCCTACCCTGATCTGGCCCAGCGGCGGGGATCCTACCGCTATGACAAACGCCCAATCCGATTAGCTACGTGAAATGGCAGCATAGGGCTCCAGTCACGGGGAGGGAAAAGGCGCAGGAAACGTATGGGTGTCACCTTTTGTGCGGAGTGGGCCTTTTGCGTAGCAGTAAGCATCCCCGCCGTTGGGCCAGAAGGAGTAGGGTTTTGAACCCCACTCCAGACAGTCCCGGCAAGTGGAGTCGGAGCTCCAACTTTAAATTCTGGGTGGACATCCAGCGGGATACTTGCGTCCGTGGGTGTTGGTGGCCCCCCCCCCTCAGATGGGTTGTGGGAGCCCGTAAAACCCTCCCGCCATAGGACTAACCACCCTAATGGCTGGTTCAAAGATGGTTACGGTCACGGAATGAGCGTTAATCACGGCCATAAATCCTTCCACCACTTCATACAGTTCCCCAAAGGGAACAGTGTGAGGATACGTGCGATGATGACCTCTTGTGCAATGCACCTCCTTGGACCCTCAGTCGCAGATGCGAGGGGGCAAGTCGTGCAAGTGTTAAATTTTTTATTTTATTGACATGTAAAATGTTGGCCCAATAATTCCCTTCCAAATGCGCTAGTACAGTCGGGGTACTTACGCATCTGGCCGGATGAAATGCCGGTTTTCAGCATGCACAGTGCATGTGGGGAAAACCGGCATTTCCTGTCCTCTGAACGAAGGGGTTCAGAGGCAGAACGCGTGCGACTGCACAGGCAGCGCGTGCGCAGTATAATTCGCCGCTTTCATTAATGCTTTCAGTGAGGTCCAGTCATTACAACTTACACATGAAAAAAGCATGGGTACAGTTGCTACAGAGGCTGCGGAGGAAGATATTTCTTATCGTGGAGCTTCTGAAAGTATGTATGTCTGTATATATTCCTTTGCGTGTTATGTATATATTCCTTTACTTATGTGTATGAATGTATTATTTAATTATGACTTTCAGAGAAAGTAACTTATTGGAAAATCATAATTAAAAACATACATTCATAGTAAAGGAATATAAAAAATACATACATATACGTAAAGGAATATATGTGGACATACATACATAACTCATTCTCACATTCCATTCACACAGCCACAATTGCTCCTTCTACCTACCGTTCTGAAAACCCTTTAAAAAAAAAAAAAATTTTAACTTTAAAACTTACTTAAAATTTCTTAAAATAACTTCCCTCCCTTTCCCAAACAAAAATATTGCATTTCAAAAGCTCCACGATAAAATATATCTTCCTCCGCAGCCAATGAACCACTTTACACTTGCTTTTTTTCAGTGTAACTTCTAAGGACTTAACCTCACGGATTTCATGAATGAAATCCACGAAGTTCACTGCGCAAGCGCTGCCTGTGCAGTCGCACGCGCTCGAGGTCTGGAAATGCCGGCGTTCCCCGCATGCGCTGTTCATGCTGAACGCCGGCATTTCCAACGGCCAGAAGCATGAGTAAGCCGACCGCACTCACGCTTCTGGCCTGGAATTTCTGGCCCAATATGTTACCCCCTATACCATGAGCCTTCATTTTCTGTAATAACCTTTGATGTGGCATCATATCAAATGCCTTCTGGAAATCGAAGTACAGTACATCTACCGGTTCCCCTTTTACCACAGCACATGTTACTTCCTCAAAGAACTCCAATAAATTGGTTAAACATGATTTCCCTTTCACAAAACCATGTTGACTCTGCCTGATTACCTTGAACTTTTCTAATTGCCCTGCTATAATGTCTCTAATAATAACTTCTAACATCTTCACTATGACAGATGTTAAGCTAACTGGCCTGTAGTTTCCTGCTTTCTGTCTCCCTTCCTTTTTAATTAAAGGAGTTACATTCGCTATTTTCCAATCTAATGGAACCTTCCCCAAATCTAGAGAATTTTGGAAAATTAAAACCAACGCATCAACTATCTCACTAGCCTCTTCTTTCAAGCCCCTAGGATGAAGTCCATCAGGACCCAGGGACTTGTCAGCCCGCAGCTCCAACAATTTGCTCAGTACCACTTCTCTGGTGATTGTAATTTTCTTGAGTTCCTCCCTCCCTTCCAATTCCTGATTTACAGCTATTTCTGGGATGTTACTTGTATCCTCTATAGTGAAGACCGATGCAAAATACCTGTTCAATTCAACTGTCATCTCCTTATTTTCCATTATTAATTCCCCAGACTCACTTTTTATAGGACCAACGCTCACTTTGTTAACTCTTTTCTTTTTTAAATTTCTATAGAAACTCTTACGATCCATTTTTATATTTCGAGCTAGCTTTCTCTTATACTCTAATTTTTCTCTCCTTATTAATCTTTTAGTCATTCTTTGCTGTTTTTTATATTCCGTCCCATCTTCTGATCTGCCACCCATCTTTGCACAATTATATGCTTTTTCTTTAAGTTTGATACTACCTTTAACCTTTGTAGTTAACCACGGATGGTGGGCCCTCCCCTTGGAATTTTTCTTTCTCGTTGGAATGTATATAATCTGTATATTCTGAAATATCCCCTTAAATGTCTGCCACTGTTGAAACGTCTCAAAAGCATTTTACACAAATGGATTACTTTTGGGGGTGCAGTGGCAATTTTAAATGGCGGCTTCTGAGATTTGAGAGGTAATGCTTCATGTATGTCAATAATCTACTCGTAATCTATTCACAGCACCATCAATATTTGGTTAACTTTGACCTTCCGAGGTCATTCCTTTTGTGAAGTCACGGAAAAAGTTAATGGCACATTTTTTTAGTATTCACAAAGAAAGGATTTAGTGAAGAAGATTGGACTTTTTCTCATATTATTTGGTCCACGTGCTTGTGCTTTGTGTCTGTACCATTCAGTACCACGGGTTTTCTATGACACTGTCTTGGAAATGATCATCCAAACATAGGTTTCCTTTGAAAAACTAAGGGCTCAATTTTGTCAATGGGGAGCTTTTGGAGGCGGGACTCCCACTTTTTAGGTTGTAGTCCCGCCTCCATCGACTTGTGGCCAACCCACGCTACTTTCCCTTGATTGACCTTGTTAAGCCCGCCCAGCGGGCTCAGCAGGCCAATTAAGGGACACCTGGTTTCTGGTGACGTCAGCGATTGACATTTCATCTGTCAAGAGCTTTTGACAGATGATAAATCAGCGTTTGACAGCTCTGTGAAGCTGTCAAACGCTGACAATCTGTCTTCTAACTTGAGTCCTTCCACTCAGACTCAGTTAGAGAGCTCTCCAGACCAGAAAGCAGAGGCTGCAGCTTTTGACAGTTCAGCGGCCATTCTGCTTTCTGTGCCGGTGAGCTCAGGGTCTCCCGAGAACTGAAGGAAGGAAGCCTGCAGGAGAAAGTAAAGGTAAGTAAAACTTATTAAAACACTTTACACACACCTCACACACTTACCTCTGCACACATGCACCCATCACTCACCTGCACAACGGACATCTCGACCCCTCCAACCCCTGCAGACCGACGGTCCGCCTCGCTAACTTGGCGCGGTTCGGAGCCGTCGGAAAGCCCACACTTCAGGGCTAAAAATAGGGATTAGGCAAAAAACTGCCTGTTAACAACCTGTTAACAAGCAGTTAATTGGCACTAATCCCCTTCCCGCCTCGGGGAGGCGGCTCCCAGCACGGGGCGGGGACCCGCCTCCTGGGACATTGGCACGGAGGCGGGTTGGGGGTGGGATGGGTTCCTGCCCCCCCCATTCTGCAATTTTCCCACCACTCCCGCCTCCAAACCCGCCTCCTCGGGGCTTGGAAAATCGAGACCTAAAAGTACATTTGGTCTCGGCACTTGAAGACCTCTGACCTGCATCTCACCACCAAACCCCGTGACTCTTGGCACAAACCCAGTAAACCGCTCCAAATCCACTTTTCACTCACGTTGAATTAAATGGAATGAGGATCCTTATTCCATGCAACGTCCTCTACCAGACACCAAACAAGGTCATTCTGAGATTTACATATTCAAAGGCGGAATAGACGTCTGATAGAATGCGTGCACTGCTCAACCAAAATCCCCAGCGCAGCCACATCATTTACATAGGGCATAAATACTTGAGCTTTCACTTCAGAGAGAAATTCATCTGGATAAAAATCACAGCTGGTAATCCAATATTTTCCATTTCTCTTTAGACTTTAATGTGTAAATCTGGAGTTAAAGCGTTATTCAGGGAAATCCAGAGGTATGCAGGTTCTGTGCAAACACTACTGTAAGAAGCGTTATGTACGGAAAGGGTCAGTGACTAAGTTTCTTTTATACCTGTTGGTGTTTAATTGTTGTATAGCTGTTGGTTGAGGGGCGTTACTGACACAATCAAAGGGTTCTGGTGAAGTCATGACCCACAGCAAAACAAGGTCAAGCAATTCATGCTTTCATCAGAATCATCAGACTGTATTAAAAGCTATAATTCAGTGCAACTCATATGATGTGGCAAAAAGGCACAGTCTTTACCAAAAAATTGTTCAACAGACCTTCTTCGTTTGTCAAAAACTCATTGGGAGGACTCAATTCACATCGAAAAGATAATCAAGACTGAAATAAAACTGTTCTTGCCCTTCTCCCTCTCTGAAACTGAAGACAGCACCTTCAAAATTTCTTTTCTTTTCTAAGTTATTCATTCTGAAATGGCGTCAGCATAGTCATCATTGCCTGCTAGGGGGGAGTCTGCAATCCCGCTCTTCCTCGACCTACGTTCCTGTCAAGTGCAGCTCCCTGCAGGGAATGTGGGGTCACAGTATCGCTCCTGTGATTTAGCATCTCAACTACCAAAGTATTGGCTCAGGTCTTGTTGTGGGGATCAAAACTACAATTTTGTACCACGGAGGTGAGAGTGCCCTGAACTGAGGCAGCCTAAATCCTGGTTTCACACTTCTTGTAAGTGCTGCACATTGGGCAATTGGTTTACTCCACAATGACAACAGCAGTTCTTTTTTTTAAATTTGTTTTTAATTGGGTGTGGGCGTCGCTGGCAAGGCCAGCATTTATTGCCCATCCCTAATTGCCCTTCAGAAGCCACCGATGCAGTTCTACCACAAATTCATCAAGAGCCAACTGATGCTATACTGTCCGTTTTGCCTCCCAGTCCAAGAAATATCCCCCCCCTCCACCCCGTCCCCAGTGTCTTTACTGATGTCTCCTGTAAGTCATTGCTCCAGATTTACAAAATCCAGTACATCCAAAAACGAATCTGTTAGCAAACCAAATTTCACATACAGTATTTTTGCAGAAAAATTTAAGTTTTGTTGATATTTCTTCGGACTGTATCAGTATCAAGTACACTCAGGCCAGGTAGAGCATGGGTTAAATATAAGGAAGAGCTGCCTTTAAACTGCCTCACATTGCACTCTCAACCAGGGTGGATTAGATGGAAGGGAAAACCTTCCCTCTCGTCTGCCTCAACAATATGCCTTAAAGGGGCAGTGTCATCCTGGTAAAATCGCTACATTTTTAAACAGTGATGAGCAATGATGCAGTTGTTGACATGATGGTGCTATTGAATGTAAAGCAAAAAATAAAAAGTCTGGTCAAATAAATTATTAAACACTAGCAAACTGTCTGTGGCATTGCCCACTGTCAGTTCTTGAATATGTTTTTTTTTATACAAGATAACGACAGAGTTGGGAGATTGACTTCAGAAACTCACTCCACAGAGCCACTTAGCGGGCAATTTTGCTCCTGGGGAGGCAGGTAAGGAGGCGGGACTGCCGGGAAAATGGCAGAATCTGGGGGCGGGTACCCATCCCGCCCCCAACGCACCTCCGTGCCATCTTCCCAGGAGGCGGGTACCCGACCCGTGTTGGGAGTCGCCTCTCTGAGGCGGGAAGGGGATTAGTGCCTATCAATTCCTCCAATAAAAGGCGAAGAGTTACGAAGGTGACTAAAGGTTTTTATTGACTAAATAACAGAGCCCACTCTCGTGGGTGATCCGATCCAAGCAGGAGGAATACCAGCCAGTCGCTCACCTTTATACCTGGCCTGGTGGGTGGAGCCAAGGCGGAGTCGGCAGTGGTCATCCCAGGTATAGCAGTGTGGCAAGAGGCGACCTCGTACCGTGATACAATAGTGGTCAGTGATACAGTTATAACGAACAGTGGTGAACAGTGCTAACTACTAACAGTGATACGATAGTGAACGTGGTTTACCACATTCACCCCTTGTTTAGAATTAAGTCCGGCGGGGTGAAGTGTACTACCAATTCTGGTAGGTCAGTCTGTCCGGAGGCTTCGTAAGCCTCTCCGATCGCCGCAGCGGTGGTGTTGCCTTATCCGGTGCTGGTGCCTTATCCGGTGTTGATGCTGGTGTTTGCGTGGTCGGCGAGGGCTCGTGGGGTTCCGGCATGCCGTCTACCTGGACTGAGGTTGGGGGGGGTGGTGGCGGTGTTTCCGGATCGGCTGAGGGTGCGAGGTCTCGTAGGGAGACAGTGTCCTCCCGCCCGTCTGGGTACGCCACGTAGGCGTACTGGGGGTTGGCGTGCAGGAGGTTCACCCTCTCGACCAGGGGGTCCGTTTTATGGGTCCTCACGTGTTTCCGCAGCCAGACCGGCCCCGGGGCGGTCAGCCAGGTTGGTAGAGTGGTTCCCGTAGTCGACTTCCTGGGGAAAACGAACATTCGTTCATGGGGGGTGGTGTTAGTGGCCGTGCAAAGTAATGACCGGATGGAGTGCAGCGCTGTCGGGAGGACTTCTTGCCAGCGGGAGGTTGGGAGGCCCTTAGACTTTAAGGCTAAGAGGACGGCCTTCCATACCGTCGCGTTCTCTCTTTCCACCTGACCGTTACCTCTGGGGTTGTAGCTGGTGGTCCTGCTTGCTGCAATACCTCTCTCTAGGAGGAATTGCCGGAGTTCCTCGCTCATGAAGGAGGAGCCCCGGTCGCTGTGTATATAGTTCGGGAACCCGAACAAGGCGAAGAGGGCATTCAGGCACTTAATGACCGTGCTACTGGTCATGTCGGGGCAGGGGAAGGCAAAGGGGAAACGGGAGTACTCATCAACGATGTTGAGGAAGTACACATTACGGTCAGAGGACGGGAGGGGCCCCTTAAAGTCGATGCTCAGGCGCTCGAAGGGGCGGGTGGCCTTGATCAGGCTTGCTCGGTCCGGCCTATAGAAGTGCGGTTTGCACTCCGCACAGGTCTGGCAGTTCCTGGTCATGGTCCTGACCTCCTCGATGGAGTAGGTCAGGTTGCGGGCCTTAATGAAATGGTAGAGTCTGGTGACTCCGGGGTGGCAGAGCTGGTCGTGGAGGGTCTGAAGCCTATCGATATGCGCGCTGGCGCATGTCATTCGTGAAAGGGCATCAGGGGATTCGTTCAGCTTGCCTGGCCGGTACAAGATCTCATAATCGTAGGTGGAGAGCTCGATTCTCCATCTCAAAATCTTGTCATTCTTGATTTTGCCCTTCAGCTTGTTATTAAACATGAAAGCCACCGAACGCTGGTCGGTGAGGAGGGTAAATCGTTTGCCTGCCAGGTAGTGCCTCCAGCGCCGTACTGCCTCCACGATCGCCTGGGCCTCTTTCTCGACCGACGAATGTCGGATCTCGGGGCCCTGTAGGGTCCTTGAGAAGAAGGCCACTGGCCTCCCCTCCTGGTTTAGGGTGGCGGCTAAGGCGAAGTCGGATGCGTCGCTCTCCACCTGAAAGGGGATGGACTCGTCCACTGCGTGCATCGTGGCCTTGGCTATGTCTCCCTTAATGAGGGAGAAGGCCGCGCACGCCTCCTCCGTGAGGGGGAAGGAAGTGGCTTTCAGGAGGGGTCTGGCTTTGTCCGCGTAATTGGGTACCCATTGGGCATAGTAGGCGAAAAGCCCCAGGGTTCTCCTAAGTGCTTTAGGGCAGTGGGGGAGGGGTAGCTCCATGAGGGGGCGCATTCTTTCTGGGTCGGGGCCGATGATTCCGTTCTCCACTACGCAGCCGAGGATGGCAAGGCGCGTGGTGTTAAACACGCATTTCTCCTTATTGTAGGTGAGGTTCAGCCGTTGGGCCGTACGGAGGAATTTCTCCAGATTCGCGTCATGTTCCTGCCGGTCGCGGCCGCAGATAGTGACGTTATCTAGGTAGGGGAATGTAGCCTGCAGTTCGTTCCGGTCAACCATCTGGTCCATCTCCCTTTGGAAGACCGAGACCCCATTAGTGACACCGAAGGGGACCCTAAGGAAGTGGTATAGGCGCCCATTCGCCTCGAAGGCGGTATACTGGCGGTCCTCAGGGTGGATAGGGAGTTGGTGGTAGGCCGACTTCAGGTCGATGGTCGAGAATACTTTATACTGTGCAATCTGATTGACCATGTCAGATATGCGGGGGAGGGGGTATGC
This sequence comes from Somniosus microcephalus, assembly GCF_052327205.1. Classification (NCBI taxonomy): domain Eukaryota; kingdom Metazoa; phylum Chordata; class Chondrichthyes; order Squaliformes; family Somniosidae; genus Somniosus; species Somniosus microcephalus. The sequence goes on from NC_141010.1 coordinate 13,037,435, forward strand.
GTCCAGCTGGGTATATCTGTTTATGGTCTGGCTGTAGTCGATGACCAGGCGGTTTTTATCGCCGGTCTTTACGACTACGACCTGGGCACGCCAGGGGCTGCTGCTCCCCTCGATAATGCCCTCTTTCAGGAGGCGCCGCACCTCAGAGCTAATGAAGGCTCTGTCCCCGGCGCTATACCGCCTGCTTTTGGTAGCGACGGGTTTGCAGTCAGGGGTAAGGTTAGCAAACAGAGAGGGTGGCGGGACCTTGAGGGTGGAGAGGCTGCAGGTGTTACACGGTGGGCGGTTTAACGTTTGCTGGTTGTTGACTGTGAGTGGGGGGAGGGGTCCACCGTATGCTAGGGTTACGCTTTGGAGGTGGGATTGGAAGTCCAGCCCTAGTAGGACGGCAGCGCAGAGATGGGGGAGGACGAGGAGTTTAAAGTTTTTATACTCCGTGCCCTTAACCGACAGGGTCACGACACAGTAGCCGCTGATGTCCGTGGCGTGGGACCTCGATGCCATCGAGATTCGGCTGCGCGTTGGTAGGACAGAGAGGGAGTAGTGGCTCACCGTGTCTGGGTGGATGAAGCTCTCCGTGCTTCCGCTGTCGAACAGGCAGGTCGTGGCGTGGCCGTTCACTTTGATGTCCATCATTGACTTGGACAGATGGTGCGGGCGGGCTTGGTCCAGGGTGACGGAAGCTAGTGTGTAGCTGAGCGAGTCGTTGTCATCTGCGGGCGAGGCGGTCGGGCGTGGTGAGTAAAATGGCGTCTCCCACGAGGTAGGGCCCCATGAGGCACTATTGGGGTCGGTTGCCTTAATCAAAGATGGCCGCCCCCATGACTCATGTGTGGGGATGCTGGCCTCAGTTGCCCTAAACAAAGATGGCCGCCCCCATGACTCATGTGTGGGGATGCTGGCCTCAGTTGCCCTAAACAAAGATGGCCGCCCCCATGACTCATGTGTGGGGATGCTGGCCTCAGTTGCCCTAAACGAAGATGGCCGCCCCCATAGTTCACATGCGGCACTGCTGGCCTCTGAGGATCCGCTCCTGCAGGCCTTGGAGAAGTGGCCTTTCTTCAGGCAGGTTTTACATATGGAGTTCTTGGCTGGGCAGCGCGACCTCGGGTGCTTCTCCTGGCCACAAAAAAAACAGCCGGCGGCCCGATCGCGGATGCCCGATGGCGGGGCCGGTCGGGTCCGGGACGCCGACGCAGAGGTAGGTCCCGGGGGCGGCGCTGGGAAGGGTGCTGTGGTAGGGGTCGGGCCCGAGTCCCAGGGTCGCGAGCAGTACCTGGTGAATGCTTCCTGATCTTGGTGGGCCACTTCCAGGGAGATAGCGAGGGCTTCAGCTTTTTCCATGCTGAGGTCTTTAGCTTCCAGCAGTCTTTGCCGTGAGTACTCGGACCGTAGGCCTTTCAGGAATGCGTCGCGGATATTATCTTCAGTATTTTCGGCTGCCGACACCGATTTAAACTCACAGTTCCTGGCGAGTGCATATAGCGCCTGTGAGAATTCGGCTACTGATTCTCCTGGCTGTTGCGGCCGTGATCTTAGGAGGTGCCTAGCGTACATGTAGTTTACCGGGGTCCGGTACTTCTGTTTCAGCAGGTTGATGGCGGTCTCGTAGGTAGTCATGTCCTCGATGAGAGTGTATACTCTCGGGCTCAGTTGTGCCTGCAGGACACTTAGTTTGGATGCCTGAGGGACGCTGGATTCTCTCAGGTATGATTCGAAGCAGACCAGCCAGTGTTTAAAGTCTGCGGCTGAGTTTGCTGCTCGTGGGTTCAGGTCCAGGTACGGCGGTCTGAGGGCTCGCAGCCAAGCTGGCTGGTGTGGCTGTGCTCCTGGGAGCTGCGCTGGTGGCTCCTCCGCCGGTTGTGACTCGTTGTCGGACATCATTAAATTTAGTCAATAAAATTGATATACCTATCAATTCCTCCAATAAAAGGCGAAGAGTTACGAAGGTGACTAAAGGTTTTTATTGACTAAATAACAGAGCCCACTCTCGTGGGTGATCCGATCCAAGCAGGAGGAATACCAGCCAGTCGCTCACCTTTATACCTGGCCTGGTGGGTGGAGCCAAGGCGGAGTCGGCAGTGGTCATCCCAGGTATAGCAGTGTGGCAAGAGGCGACCTCGTACCGTGATACAATAGTGGTCAGTGATACAGTTATAACGAACAGTGGTGAACAGTGCTAACTACTAACAGTGATACGATAGTGAACGTGGTTTACCACAGTGCCAATTAATTGCCTGTTAACAGGTAGTTAACAGGCAGTTTTTTGGAGGATCCCTATTTTCAGCCCTGAAGTGTGGGCTTCCCGACGGCTCCGAACCGCGCCAGGATCAGCGAGGCAGGCCGTCGGTCTGCGGGGGTCGGAGGGGTCGAAATGTCCGGTGTGCAGGTGAGTGATGAGTGCAAGTGTGGAGAGGTAAGTGTGTGAGGTGAGTGTAAAGTGTTTTATAAGTTTTTACTTACCTTTACTTCTTCCTGCAGGCTTCCTCCCTTCAGGTCTCGGGAGTCCCTCATCTCACCAGCACAGAAAGCAGAATGGCCGCTGAACTGTCAAAAGCTGCAGCCTTCTGCTTTCTGCTCAGGAGAGATCTCTAACTGAGCCTGAGTGGAAGGGCTCAACTTAGAGGACAGATTGTCAGTGTTTGACAGCTTCACAGAGCCGTCAAACGTTGACATTCATCTGTCAAAAGCTCTTGACAGATGAAACGTCACTCGCTGACGTCACCAGCAACCGGCTTTCCCTTAACTGGCCTGCTGAGTCTGCTGGGTGGGCTTAACCAGGTCAATCAAGGGAAAATAGCGTGGATTGGCCACAAGTCGATGGAGGCGGGACTAAAACCCGACAAGTGGGAGTCCCGCCCCCAAAAGCTCCCCATTGAGAAAATCCAGCCCTAACCCACAACTACATTGCGATAGTTAACATAGCAAAAGTGAACGGGGACATTGTAACACTAGTAATTTACCGTGGTAAATTGTGATAGAAGGAAGTGAGGTTAATGGACAGGAACTGCAGACCTCCCTGGAAGATTTTTAACAATCTATAGATACCCCACGAAAACCACGTGATTATAGTTCACACACAGGAAGTGATATAAACACCGTTAGGGCAAGTTTCAGCACAGGCTATCTTGAGTTTCTCCAGGATATGAGCCTGCCCCTTCCTCAACCAGGATAATGTAACAATGCTCCTTTAACTTTACCTTAGAAGAATGTTCCTTACTAAAATTTCCATTGCCAAGATGCATAACCCTAGTGGCCCCTCTCAGACAGATAGTCAATTTATGGGTGGATTTCACCAATGCGTGGCCCCTGACAGACAGCCTGAACCACTGCCAGCACAGATGAAGAGCTCAATGAGCGTCCCCACACGATTTTCTGTCTATAAGAAGTTTCCTTTGCCAGCAAATAGTATGCATTTTTTTAAAAACTCAAAAAATTTTAAGGAGAATTTTGCAGACACTGTGGGCTGGATTTTCATTGAAGAGTCGGGTAGGAGGCAGGACTACGACATTCGGGGTTGTAGTCCCACCTCCATCGAGTTCTAGCCAACCCATGCGATTTAGACTTGATTGACCTTGTTGAGCCCGCCCAGCAACAGGTGACGTCACAGATTGACATTTCATCTGTCAAGACCTTTTGACAGATGAAATATCAGTGTTTGACAGCTGTTTGAAGCTGTCAAACACTGACAATCTGTACTCCAGGTTAATTCCTTCCTGTCAGGATGATTTAGAGATCTCCCCGGAACAGAAAGCTGAATGCTGCAATTTTTGACAGCTCGCGGCCATTCTGCTTTCTGTGCCGGTGAGATGAGGGACTCCCGAGACCTGAAGGAAGGAAGGCTGTAAAGGTAAGTAAAACTTATTTAAACACTTTACACACACCAAACACACTTACCTCTGCACTCATGCACCCATCACTCATCTGAACACTGGACACCTCGAACCCTCCAAGCCCTTCAGCCCGACGGTCCGCCTTGCTAACTTGGCGTGGTTTGGAGCTGTTGGGAATCCCACACTTCAACATTAAAAATAGGGATTAGGCTAAAAACTGCCTGTTAACTACCCGTTAACAGGCAGTTAATTGGCACTAATCCTCTTCCTGCCTCGGGGAGGCGGGTCCCAGTGCGGGGCGGGTACCCGCCTCCTTTGAAACTGGCATGGAGGCGGGTTGGGGGCGGGATGGGTTTGGGACACCCGATTTCAGGATTATAACCCCCCTCCCACCTCCACGGCCCAATGAAAATCCTGCCCTGAGTGTTTCACTTACGTGGTGTCTTGTTGGCGTGCCACGGAGCGGAATTTGTCACAAAGCCATATTTTGCAGCACTGACGATCAGCCGTGTTCCCAGGCGGTACTGTAGCTTGATTAACGCCACTCCATCCTTGTTGGTGGTTCCTGTGGCCGACCAGGACTGGTTTGTGTAAACATCTACCGCAGCCTCCGCCAGAGGCGAGAAGTCACAGTTATCAAAGACTTGCACTTTTATAGACACCTCTGGGGAAAAAAGAGAGGATAAAAGGCACGTTAATATTATCCTACAATTAAAGTATAGTTTACATTCAGCGCAAGTGAACATTAAGGGAGTATTTCAAGCTGGAGGTCCACATTGAATTACATGGGAGTTCTGCTATCCTCTGCAGCCATAGCTCAGGACACTCTTGTACCAGTTATGGACAGAAAACAGAACAAAGGTATAATGAAGCTCATGCTAGAACTGGAATTAACATAGAACATCAAATCTTAAAGCAGCACTCCAGATGTCTCAATGAATCAGGAGGGAGGGCCACATTGCAGTGCACAAACCTCAGGATTACACGAATAATTGTCATCTGCGACCAGCTCCATAACTTTGCCTTGCAAAGGCGCCTCGTGTTGTAGGTGGAAGAACAGGATGGTGAAGAATTATCTGCTGAACCTGTAAGGAGGACTGATACACCAGACACCAATGTGTACCAAAGCTATTACATAGCTACACACCCAATCTGCAGAGCAAGCATCCCCAAACCTCCTTTGCCTACATTTTCATGCTCAGTTCCTCAAATACTATCTATCCCCATCTTATGGGGCTCTTTTTAGTTTAAACAATGACAAATAAGTACTCCGCACAATGCTCAAGTCATTTATGTGGCGCATGAATCATAGAATCATAGAAATTTACGGCACAGGAGGAGGCCATTCGGCCCATCTTGTCTGTGCTGGCTGACAAAGAGCTCTCCAGCCTAATCCCACTTTCCAGCTCTTGGTCCATAGCCTTGTAGGTTACGGCACTTCAAGTGCATATCCAAGTACTTTTTAAATGTGTTCAGGGTTTCTGCCTCTACCACCCTTTCAGGCAGTGAGTTCCAGACCTCCACCACCCTCTGGGTGAAAAAATTTCCCCTCAACTTCCCTCTAAACCTCCTACCAATTACTTTAAACCTATGCCCCCTGGTTATTGACCCTTCTGCTAAGGGAAATAGGTCCTTCCTATCCACTCTATCTAGGCCCCTCATAATTTTATACACCTCAATCAAGTCTCCCCTCAGCCTCCTCTGTTCCAAAGAAAACTAAACCCAGCCTATCCAATCTTTCCTCGTATCTAAAATTCCCCAGCCCAGGCAGCATCCTCGTAAATCTCCTCTGCACCCCCTCTAGTACAATCACATCCTTGCTGTAATGTGGTGACCAGAACTGCACGCAGTATTCTAGCTGCGGCCTAACTAGTGTTTTATACAGTTCAAGCATAACCTCCCTGCTCTTGTATTCTATGCCTCAGCTAATAAAGGCAAGTATCCTGTATGAATATTGCCAAATTACTTTGGTGCAGTGCTACCTCTTTGCCCTTGTTCTTTGTTTCACACGTGCAACACAAAACCAACTATTCATTTGAAGCGATTCCCTTGGGGAAGGAGTGAGCATAAAGGGTAGCTGCGGAGTTTCACTGACAATCGCTTGGGATTCTCAGGGCCTAGGACCTCCTTGGGGGATGTGCATTGCAAGGCTCCTGCATCTGAGTCAATCACTGCGATGGCCGCTGGGTCTAACCTGCTTTTTATCACCACCGCCTGTGGTTCAGGGATAGCAGAGTGAGGTTGTGGTCTGTGTCAGAAATTGCCTCCCTCCTCTCCCTGACTCCTTGGACTAGAGCTCCCAGGAGCTGGATGGTAAACTGGGCTTTCCTCCAGAGTTCTATTCTTTAGCAGTTTTGCCCCGTTAACAGCTGCCCTGCAGGGCCTCCCCAGCAATATCTCAGCTGCTTAAATGGCTCCTAGTTGCAGTTCACAGCTGACCGTCAGGAGTCTTGATTCTGCCACGTATTGAATGGCCTGTCATTAAATTACACTTTTACAGAGAAGCTGCAAGAACCTGTAAAATGAAGGACGCTTAGTGACTTCCAAAAACCTAAAGTAATGCTCAGTTAGCCCCTCGATCGTGCACCGAGTAATTTCCAGGCTAACTCTTTGGGCTCGATTTTCAGTGTGCCATGGAGGCGGGATTGGAGGCGTGCGGGGGGTTAAAATCCTGAAATCGGGGGTCCCGACACAATCCCGCCCCCAACCCGCCTCCATGCCAGTTTCACAGGAGGCGGGTACCCGCCCCACACTGGGACCCGCCTACCTGAGGCGGGAAGGGATTAGTGCCAATTAACTGCCTGTTAACAGGTAGTTAACAGGCAGTTTTTAGCCTAATCCCTATTTTAAAGCTTGAAGTGTGGGATTCCAGACGGCTCCAAACCACGCCAAGTTAGAGGAGTCGGGCCGTCGGGTTGAAGGGCTTGGAGGGATCGAGATGTCGGTGTTCAGGTGAGTGATGTGTGCATGAGTGCAAAGGTAAGTGTGTTTGGTGTGTCTAAAGTGATTAATAAGTTTTACATACATTTTCTTACCTTTTCAGCCTTCCTTCCTTTAAGTTCGGGGAGTCCCTCATCTCATCGGCACAGAAAGCAGAATGGCTGCGATCTGTCAAAAGCGACAGCCTGCAGCTTTCTGTGTAGGAGAGATTTCTAACTGAGTCTGTGGAGAAGGACTCATGTTAGAAGCAAGACTGTCAGTGTTTGACAGCTTCAAACAGCTGTGAAACACTGATATTTCATCTGTCAAAACGTCTTGGCAGATGAAATTTCAGTCTGTGACGTCACCTCTTGCTGGGCGGCCCTTAATTGTCCTGCTGAGCCCACTGGGCAGGCTCAACAAGGTCAATCAAGTTAAGATCGCGTGGATTGGCCGCATCTCGATGGAGGCGGGACTACAATCCCGAAAGTTGTAGTCACGCCTCCAACCTGACTCCTGAATGAAAATCGTGCCCTTTATCTCCCTGCAAGTGAGCACCGAAAGAACCATACGGTGTAGAAGGAGGCCATTCGGCCCATCATGCCTGTACCGGCTCTTTGAAAGCTACCCCATTAGCCCTTGGACCATGTACAGCAGGCACCTCAAAGCACTGGAGGGGTACCACCAACGCTGCCTCCGCAGGATCCTGCAAATCAATTGGCAGGATAGGCGCACCAATGTCAGTGTTCTCGCTCAGGCCAACCTCCCCAGCATCGAAGCTTTGACCACGCTCGATCAGCTCCGATGGACGGGTCACATCGTCTGCATGCCCGATATGCGACTCCCAAAACAAGCGCTCTACTCGGAGCTCCGACACGGCAAGAGAGCCCCAGGTGGGCAGAGGAAACACTTCAGGGACACCCTCAAAGCCTCCTTGAAAAAGTGCAACATCCCCACCGACACCTGGGAATCCCTGGCCCAAAACCGCACAAAGTGGAGGAGAAGCATCCGGGAAGGCGCCGAACACCTCGAGTCTCTTCACCGGGAGCAAGCGGAAGCCAAGTGCAGGCAGCGCAAGGAGCGCACGTCAACCCAAGCACCCCACCCACCCGTCCCTTCAACCACCGTCTGCCCCACCTGTGACAGAGACTGTAGGTCCCGCATTGGACTCATCAGTCACCTGAGAACTCATTTTTAATGTGGAAGCAAGTCATCCTCGGTTCCCAAGGGACTGCCTAAGAAGGAGAAGACCCCATTAGTCCCACTCCCTGGCTCTTTCCCCATGATACCCTGCTATGCCGACAATTAAGAAAGAAACATGATCCATTTGCACATTTTTTGAGAGATCTCGTTCTGTAGTTTTTATTTAAGAACGTATACAGTGAACACAAAGAATATCACGTGGGGGGAAACGGGGCTGGGAAGAGTCACAGACCCAATGGTCAGGGAGCCGAATTCACATCAGAGGGGAAACATTCATTAATTCGGTGATCTTGTCATTTAATCTGCACATGTTTAATGAAACTCCTCTGCACGGTCCTGGCCCAGTAACTGCAGCAAAAACAACTCCCCGATGAGGTAATCAGCAACTCATCATCTCAACAAAAATATACAAAAATGCGATGGCAGCTTCATGGGAAAAAAAAAGTGTTTTTAGTTTGGCCAAAAGAAAGAAAAGACTGAAATTCATGAAGAGCTGCATAACATCTGCCACCAACATCCCAAAGCTCCTCACACACGCATTGAATTACTGTGAGGAGCGCGACTACTTTATGCAGGCACAATGGCAGCAATTCTCCTCAATAACAACAACTTGCATTTATATAGCGCCTTTAGCATAGTAAAACATCCCAAGGCGCTTCACAGCAGCGTAATCAGGCAAAAGTTGACGGTCCAAAGAAGTGGGATCGCTTTTTTTCATCATGATCGTTCAAGGTTGTGTTTAACTCATTGCATTCTATGCTTGCCCACAAATGAAACTAAATAAGTCAGCCAAACAATCTTTTATAAAGAGAGTGTTCCTTTCAACAACAAATGGGGGAAGAGGAGGAGGATCCCTCACAGCTCTTTGCAACTCTCGCTTCTACTGTGTCAGCCGTGGCTCCGTGGGTAACACCCTCGCCTCTGCATCAGAAGGTTGTCGGTTCAACCCGCACTCCAGGGACTTGAGCACAGAAAGCTCGGCCTGCAGTGCTGAGGGAGCGCTGCACTGCTGGAGGTGCTGTCTTTCGGATGAGATGTTAAACTGAGGTCTCGTCTACTCTCTCAGGTGGACGTAAAAGATCCCTTGGTGCTATTTCGAAAAAGAGCAGGGAAGTTATCCCCGGTGTCCTGGCCAATATTTGCCCCTCAATCAACATCACCAAAACAGATTATCTGGTCATTATCAGATTGCTGTTTGTGGGAGCTTGCTGTACGCGATTGGCTGCTGCGTTTCCCACATTACGATAGTGACTCCACTTCAGAAAGTACTTCATTGGCTGTGAAGCGCTTTGGGACAACCTATGGTTGTGAACGGTGCTATAAAAATGCAAGTCTTTCTTTTATACTGATGCAAGTCGCTCCCCTTTAACCAGTGACATGCTGCCTTACAATGTGACGATCAGCTGCTGATCTGTATCGAGGGAACAGGCTTTGAATTTATCCGGTTACAAGGCTGCTTGCACATGTACAGGCCATGTTGTGAATTTAGCTGTTAATGAAGTTATGCTAGGAGGCAGCTCTCTGAATCCATGGAAACCGATTAAAAAAAAACACAACCTGCATTTAAATGGCGCCTTCCACAACCTCAGGACGTTCCGAAGCGCATCACAGCCATCAAAGTACTTCTGAAGTGCAGTCATTGTTGTAATGCGGGGAAACACAGCAGCCAATTTGACACATCAAGCCCCACAAATAGCAGAGATAAATGACCAGATAATCAGTTTCATTGGTGTTAGTTGAGGGATAAATCACAGAAATCACACACAGAAACCCCACAGTGCAGATAGAGGCCATTTCGGCCCATCGAGCCTGCACCGACACATATCCCACCCGATCCCCGTAACCCCTACACCAACACATATCCCACCCTATCCCTGTAACCCCACGTATTTAATCCCCCTAACACTAAGGGTCAATTTATCATAGCCAATCAACCTAACCCGCACATCTTTGGACTGTGGGAGGAAACCGGAGCACCCGGAGAAAACCCACGCAAACACGGGGAGAATGTGCAAACTCCACACAGACAGTCACCCGAGGCTGGATTCGAACCCGGGTCCCTGGCGCTGTGAGGCAACAGTGCTAACCACTATGCCACCGTGGAGAGGACACCGGGAGAACGCCACTGTTCTTGAAATAGTGCCAGGCTAGGGTACAGTAGCGTAGTGGTTATATTACTCGACTAGTAATCTCAAGACCTGGACTAATAATCCAGAGAATTTGAGTTCATTATCACATTGCTGTTTGTGGGAACTTGCTGTGCGCAAGTTGGCTGCCACGTTTCCTACATTACAACAGTGACTACAGTTCAAAAGTACTTCTTTGGCTGTAAAGCGCTTTAGGATGTCCTGAGGTCGTGAAAGGCGCTATAGAAATGCAAGTGTTTCTTTTTTCAAATGCCACCATGGCAGTTTGAGAAGTTGAATTTAGTTCTAAAAAAAAGTCAATAAAAAGCTGGGGCGCGACCTTGCCAGCCCTGGGGAGGCGGGTTTGGAGGCGGGACTGCCGGGGAAATGGTAGAATCTGGGGGCGCGTGCCCATCCCACCTCCGTGCCATCTTCCCGGGAGGCGGGTAGCCGACCCGCACTGGGTCCCGTCTCCTGGAGGCGGGAAGGGGATTACAGCCACTTATGTGCCTGTTTACAGGTAGTTAAGAGGATTATCCCCATTTTTCCAGCAGAGGTGCAGGCTTCCCGACTTCGGGAAGCCCCACCAGGGTCACCGAGGCGAGCAGTGGGTCTGCGGGGGTCGGAGGGGGGCAAAAGTGCGCTGTGGAGGTAAGTGATGGGTGCAAGTGTGGAGAGGTAAGTATGTGAGGAGAGTGAAAAGTGATAGAAAATGTTTACTTACCTTTGTTTCTTCCTGCAGGCTTCAACAGTTGGGGATGCGGAGAGTCTCGCATCTCACCGGCAGAGATGACAGATGGCTGCTGCATTCTCCGATGCAACAACCATCTAATTTCTGCTCACAAAAGAGGTTTGATGAGTCTTGAATACAAGAACTCATCAAACAACAGAGAATGTCAGTGTTTGACAGCTTCACAGAGCTGTCAAACGATGAGAATTCATCTGTCAAAATTTTTTGACAGATGAAACGTCATACGCTGACATTCTCTGTAACCGGCTTCCCCTTAATTGGCCTGCTAAGCCTGCTGGGCTGGCTTAACAAGGCCAATCAAGGGAAAATAGCGTGGGTTGGCCACAAGTCGATAGAGGCGGGACTAAAACCCGACAAGCAGCAGTTCTGCCTCCAACACGCCCCCATTAACAAAATCACCCTCCTGGTATCAATGAAAGTGACCAGGAAGCTGTCTGGTTGTTAGAATAACACAACCGGTTCACTAATGACATTCAGGGAAGGAAACCTGCCATCCTTACCCGATCTGGCCTGTACCTGACTTCAGTCCCACGCCAACTTGTTTGACTCTTAACTGCCCTCTGAAGTAAGCTACTCAGTTGTTTCAAACCACTACAAACATGGAATGAAGAGGGTCAAGAAGGAGGTCCACCACCACCTTCTCAGGGGAACTAGGGTTGGACAATAAATGCCAGCTGACATGAATCTGTCATTCATGTGGAAATTACTTATGAAGTAATACTGGGCTGCCTGCTGGTGGCGCTGTCCAGGGAGAGTATAAATACTCGGGCACGGGCCCAGCTTGCTCAGGACATTCTTTAACAGGAGCTAGTGAAGGACACAACTAGATCTCCATGTTGAAAAACAGTTGATTAAAGCTTTGTTTAACGCTTAGACCAAGTGCCTAGTAGTTTTCTTACATCAGCAGCCTTGCCAGCAACACCCACATCCCAAGAACGAATTTTTAGAAAATGCCATCATTCCCGTTCACCTGAGAGGCTAGATGGGGTCTTGATTTAAAGCCACATCTGAAAGGCAGCACCTCCAACAGTAAAGCATTCTGGTTTCAGCCTAAATTATGTGCTCAAGTCTCTGGAGTAGGGCTTTAGCTCACGGCCTTCTGACTCCGAGATGAGACCGCTGGCACTCAGCCACAGCCGACGCCACCGGCACTAATACATAAGAAAATCTATGACATTTCTCAATTAAGCAAATGGCACTGGTGTGCGGCTTTCAATGAATCAATTTACCAGTAACAAATATAAGAAAACTATAAGCTTTTTAAACAAGTCTCGCACACACACATTTCATATTTTTGAAGGGCGTCTTAACAAAAACAGCATTTGAAACTTAACTCATTCATGAGGTTTTGAGGTGGGGGAGGTTACATAAGAACATAAGTCTTAGGAGCAGGTGTAGGCTATACGGCCCCGTGAGCCTGCTCCGCCATTCAATAAGATCATGGCTGATCATCGACCTCAACTCCACTTTCCCGCCCGACCTCCATATCCCTTGATTCCCCTAGAGTCCAAAAATCTATCGCTCTCAGCCTTGAATATACTCAAAGACTCAGCATCCACAGCCCTCTGGGGCAGAGAATTCCAAAGATTCACAACCCTCTGAGTGAAGAACTTCCTCCTCATCTCAGTCTTAAATGGCCAACCCCTTATCCTGAGACTATGCCCCCCTAGTTTTAGACACTCCAGCCAGGAGAAAGAACCTCTTAGCATCTACCCGATTGGTCAATCCCCCTCAGAATCTTGTACGTTTCAGTGAGATCACCTCCCATTCTTCTGAACTCCAGAGAGTATAGGCCCATTCCTGACAGTATTCTACAGGTTGTAGCAGGAAAGGTCTCATTTGGAACGACTGCTGAATCTTCCAATCCTTGGCAATCATGGAGCAAAGATTCAGTGGAGCAGAGTTGAGGCCAATGTCAGTAGTAGCTCGGAATGATTTACATTACAGCACTGAACATCACGCCTGGACTGTAAATCCCCTTTCACTGGGTGGCTGGGTGTCCCAAGCCATCTGTTTGATCCATTAAGTGAAATCCTAATGATCTGATCCCACGGGCTTACTGCACACTGGATGCAACTAAATCACCGAGAGGGTCAAGCAGCAGTTCGTATTGATGGGTGCATTATGGCAAATAGGAAACATTAATATATGAAAACTGCCCTTGTATAACCAACAGTAAATTCATCAGAATATTTCTGGGAAGACTTGGCAAATATCATATTTCTGAACCTTACCCGGGTAATTTCAGGTTATTCAGTTCAAGAAAGAAACAAAGAAGGTAGAAAGCCTTGCATTCATATAGCGCCTCAAAGCGCTTCACGGCCAATTAAGTATTTTTGAAGAGTAGTTTTAAAAAAACATTTTTTTATTCATTCACGGTATGTGGGCGTCGCTGGCAAGGCCAGCATTTATTGCCCATCCCTAATTGCCCTTGAGAAGGTGGTGGTGAGCCGCCTTCTTGAACCGCTGCAGTCCGTGTGGTGAAGGTACCCCCACAGTGCTGTTAGGGAGGGAGTTCCAGGATTTTGACCCAGTGACGGCGATATATTTCCCAAGTCCAGATGGTGTGTGATCTGGAGGGCAACTTGGAAGGTGTTGTAATGTAGGAAACACAGCAGCCAAATTGTACACAGCAAGCTGCCACAAACAGCAATGTGATAATGACCAGATAATCTGTTTTAGTGATGCTGGTTAACGGATAAATATCGGCCAAGATATCGGGAAAAAATTCCCATGCTCTTCTTCAAGTGACACTTGATCTTTTATGTCCACCCGAGAAGCCTCGGTTTAACGTCTCATCCGAAAGAAGGCACCTCCGACAGTGCAGCACTCCCTCAGTACAGCACTGAAGTGTCAGCCTGAATTTTGTGCTCAAGCCCCTGGCGTGGGGTTTGAACCAGAGGCGAGAGCGCTACCAACTGAGCCTAGGCTGACACTTCAAAAATGTAAAGAAGCAAGCTGGAATATAGGTTTCCTGCGCCAGCATTTGTCCTGTGTATTGGGATCACTGCAACCATTGAAGTCTTTCTGTGCTCATTTGCTGAGCTTTACAGGCTCCCAGAGGACATGGGTTAGCACAGCAGTGTGTCACTGAGACAATTAGTGCACTCCATCAGTGCTTGCTGAACTAAAATTTTGTTATAACCTACACTATCCTCTGCAGCTGCCCATTCTCATAGATTCACCCAAGGAAAGCCTTAAAAAACAGTGGAGGTCTTCACCATGTCCCAAGTAGTATTTGCTGATTTTGGACACATACCCAGGAAATAGTGAAGATTTTTATACATTCCCGGCAGTATTCTACTGGAGTAGATCACTTGCCTGGCGTCTGGAGCGGGGATGGAGGCCCAGTAGAGTCACAAAGAATTCGGGGGGCGGGCAGAAGAGGCAATCTTTATTAAAAAAAGAGAAAAAATATATAAAACTGTATCCTAGCGTGTGTCATTGCCTTCAGAGGGGGAAAAATTGGATGTGGGGGGGAAATAAAATCCTTTCCAAGATCAACATTGGCCAATGCTGCGTACCTCATACTGCGCTGTACTGCTGTGAAATGATTATTTTGGACTGGAGCCTTGGCTGTTCAAGTCTATTTTCTTCACAAGATGATGATGATTCATGATGCCTGAGTGTTAATTTATGAGACAGAAGTTGACACAAGACTACAGCAAGTGTTCAGCAGCTGGAGTTTACACAGCTGTGCGAGGGCGGGTGGGTGGCAGGGGGCGGGGGGGCTGTGGCAGTCGGGGGGGGGGGATGCGGAAGCAGCACTCTGTGTCTCGGCTACACGCCTGTCATGGTCCATGGCTGTGGCAATACCTTCTCCACAGCCGACGCTGCCAAGAGAGCTCTGGTGCCCCTGCGGCCCACTGCCGGCTGAAGCAACCAAGGGGAAACAACTTGAATCACTTCCCTGCTAAATGATTGCTCAAATTTTTAATTTTAATTCAGACTATTCTGCAATCCCCCCTCCCTCCATGCCCTCCCCAAATGTTATTCCCTCATTTTCTGAAGGCAGAAGTCATGCTGGCTTATAGTTCCACCAGCAGCCCTCTCCAGTGCCTAAGTGAACACCCTGCGCGGTTAAGCGCACACTGACCTTAGGCAGGCTTTTCAAAGGCAACATCAAAGCCAAACTCAATACTGGCCATTATTTTAATTTCATTGTTCATTCTGGTGTGACTGTGGGCTGGATGCAAGCCAAACACTTGGTTCAAATTCAGACTCCGAAGTGGCAAATCATTGAAATCACGGTGCGACGGCAAGCAGCCAAAGGCGTAGCTCTTGACCTTCTACATCCACACCCAGCAGGGGTCAATTGGTAGTGATCAGAAAGTCCCCATTTTTTCAGGATTCACTCCGGCCCTGTTCACGTGGGAGGTATTTGATTTTTTCACTCAATCCAAAAGCCAAAGAACAAACTAAACAAGTTTGAAATGAGCTTTGCAAAACATGTCCCGCCAAATTGCGAGATTCACTTCAGAGGTGCAATCAACACTGGAAAGATGAAAAAACAAAAAAATATTTTAAATCGGCATCTGAAAGAAAAAGAACATTCTCCCTCTTTTAGATGCTGACTGATCAGTTGTCCATGTCTGGACTTTCCTGTTTTTATTTCTTTATTCATCCCAGTGTGATTGTGGGCTGGATATCGACCAAAACAGTTGACCGGACCTGGTGCGGCAGGAAATTACTTGAAGCATGGTTCCTGATCTCGGGTGTACTATCAGTCGTGGCATCAAGCAGCCTTGGCCATGAGGGAATAAGAATGAAGATCAATCTACCTCAAGCCACTATTGAACACCTCGTAGCAACCAGCTGTGGAATGATTTAGGCAGAGAACTGGAACTGCCCACCAATTCTATCAGGGAATGGCACTTGCTCTACACCACCTGAAGAAGAGGAAGGTGGGAAAAAAAATGGGAAAAAAACTTGGTTAAATTCAAGTGTAGGCAAAATGGATCTAGATTCCAAGTCCAGGAGAAACGTTTCTATTTTAGTTGTCAGCCTTGTCCCATTGGTCACACTCTTGTACCGAGTCAGTAGGTTGTGGGATCAAGTCCCACTCCAGAGACTTAGGCACATATCCAGGCTGACACTTCAGCGCAGTACTGAGGGAGTGCTGTACTGTTGGAGGTGCCGTGTTTTGGATGAGACATCAAACCGAGGCTCTGTCTTCCCGCTCAGGTGGGTGTAAAAGAACCCATGGCACTATTTCGAAGAACAGCAGGGGAGTTCTGCCAGTGCTCTGGCCAACATTTAGCCCTTAATCAACAGGTTACCTTTTTGTTTATTCGTTCCTGGGATGTGGGCATCGCTGGCAATGCCAGCATTTGTTACCCATCCCTAATTGCCCTTATGAAGCTGGTGGTGAGCCGCCTTCTTGAACCGCTGCAGTCCGTGTGGTGAAGGTGCTCCCACAGTGCTGTTAGGTAGGGAGTTCTAGGATTTTGACCCAGCGACGATAAACGATCAGCGATATACTTCTAAGTCAGGATGGTGTGTGACTTGGAGGGGAACTTGGAGATGGTGGTGTTCCCATGAGCCTGCTGCCCTTGTCCTTCTAGGTGGAAGAGGTCACGGGATTGGGAGGTGCTGCCGAAGAAGCCTTGGCGAGTTGCTGCAGTGCATCTTGTAGATGGCACACACTGCAGCCACGGTACGCCAGTGGTGGAGGGAGTGAATGTTTAAGGGGGTGGATGGGGTGCCAATCAAGCGGGCTTCTTTGTCCTGGATGTTGTCGAGCTTCTTGAGTGTTGTTGGAGCGGCACTCATCCAGGCAAGTGAAGAGTATTCTATCACACTCCTTACTTGTGCCTTGTAGATGGTAGAAAGGCTTTGTGGAGTCAGGAGGTGAGACACTCGCCGCAGAATAACCAGCCTCTGACCTGCTCTTGTTGCCACAGTATTTATGTGGCTGGTCCAGTTAAGTTTCTAGTCAATGGTGACCCCCAGGATGTTGATGGTGGGGGGCTTCGGTGCTGGTAATACCGTTGAATGTCATGGGGAGGTGGTTAAACTCTCGATTGTTGGAGATAGTCATTGCCTGGCACTTCTGAATGTCATCCAGGTCTTGTTGCATGTGGGCATGGACTGCTTCATTATCTGGGATTTTGAATGGCACTGAACACTGTGCAGTCATCAGCGAACATCCCCATTTCTGACCTTATGTTGGAGGGAAGGTCATTCTGAAGATGGTTGGGCCTAGGACACTGCCCTGAGGAACTCCTGCAGCGATGTCCTGGGGCTGAGATGTGAGGAGTGCTTTGGAATAGTCAAGTCTAGAGGTAACAAAGGCATGGATGAGGGTTTCAGCAGCAGATGAGCTGAGGCAGGGGCGGAGTCAGGCGAAGTTACGGAGGTGGAAATAGGAGGCCTTAGTGATGGTGCGGATATGTGGTCAGAAGCTCATTTCAGGGTCAAATATGACGCCAAGATTGCGAACAGTCTGGTTCAGACTCAGACAGTTGCCAGGGAAAGAGATGTAGTTGTTGGCTAGGGAACGGAGTTTGTGGTCATTTAGATTTTTGCTTGCCAAGGGTAAAAAAGGATATGGAGCCAAGGCAGGTGGATAGAATTAAGGTACAGATCAGCCATGATCTCACTGAATGGCGGAAGAAGCTTGAGGGGCAGAATGGCCTACTCTGTTCCTTTGTCCCTGTTTATCTCATTGCTGTTTGTGGAACCAACAAATTAGCTGCCTCATTTCCTACATTACAACAGTGACTACACTTCAAAAATTACTTCATCGGCTGTAAGCGCTTTGGAACATCTTGAGGTCGTGAAAAATACCAAATAAATGCAAGTTCTTCCTTTTTGTGTTCAATGTCAACTCAGGTCTAATTATTCAAGACACCTCATCACTTGGATGTTAATTCCAAGTGGCAGTTAATTAGATCTGAAAACAAGTGTCTGTGGAAATGAAACAATCGGAGGCTTCCAGATGGGCCATGAAAGCACCATAAAAATGCAATTTGATCCCATGGGATATAAACAGAAAAACAAAATTAATTAAAGCAGCGGTGGGCCATTATTGCCCAAATATGGGCAGTCGTTAAATAAGCCTGCTTCTGGAAAAAAACATTCCTCGTACAATTCTTTCAGAAAGATAGACAAAAGAGGAGAAATGGAAACCTCAAAAGGTTAATGAAAGCCACATGTTCTCACCACAGATCGTACTCGAGTCATTTCCTGGGACTGAAGAGATTGAAGAGGTTATGAACCAAAATTGTTACTTTGGATATTACCTCAAAATGGTCTGTTATAGCAGCAGTTTATTTATTTTGAAAAGAAAGCGCAATCCAGAAGAGCACAGAAAAATATTGACTATACGCACACATACATATGTAATGGCCCGGAATTTGTGGAGGGTAATAACAGCAAACAAACAGTTTCATTACCCCTTTGAAACTGCTCCGACACTGGCTGCACTGTGCCCCTCCACTGCCACCACCCCCCCCCCTCCCCCCCCCCCCCCCCCCCCGCTCAGGGTCAAATAGAACACCAAGGTTGCAAACAGTCTGGTTCAGCCTGAGATAGTGGCTCAAAAGTCATAAAGATTCCTAGTGCTAGTTAAAATCTCCATTAACTGAGTGGGATGAGAAGCGGGTTTGCCAACTTCCACACCCCAATTCCCAATAGATGCCTCCATTAAAGAAATATTTGTGCCAGGAGCACTGAATCCTAAAATGTAACCATGGTCCAAAGCCTTCAGGATCCATTCTAATGTCTGATCTGGTTTGTTTCCAACAATTCCACGTAGCCTGGAAACTTTATGGGGGCGGCGTGTGGTTGGGATGATTTAAGAGTTCTCATAGAATCATACAGAACAGAAGGAGGCCATTCGGCCTGTTATGGAGCTTATGATCCATGAAGAAAGACTCATGAAATAACACTGGACGGCCAGCTGGTGGCGCCGTCCAAGGAGTATAAATACTCGGGCGTGGGCCCAGCTTTTCCAGGACATTTTGTAAACAGGAACTAGTGAAAGATAACTAGACCTCCATGTTTTGAAACAAGTTAATTAAAGCCTTGCTTTATACTCGAACCAAGGGCGTAGTGAGTTTTATTACGTCACGGCCCATTGTGCCTGTGTTGACTCTTTGAAATGGCTTCCCAGTTTGTCCCACTCCCGCACTCTTTCCCCATAGCTTTACTGCATACCTTGCATAGACATAACACCAAAGGAATACACTGAGAACCTCGCAGTACACTGATACAGCTGAATAGTCAAAACTACTCCTACAAGTCAGAGAAATTCGGGATTTTCT
The DNA here is from genome assembly GCF_052327205.1 of Somniosus microcephalus. Taxonomy (NCBI): domain Eukaryota; kingdom Metazoa; phylum Chordata; class Chondrichthyes; order Squaliformes; family Somniosidae; genus Somniosus; species Somniosus microcephalus. The sequence continues at coordinate 13,056,534 of NC_141010.1, forward strand.
TTTCCCTGAAGTAGCAGCAGAATTCATCAAAAGGTCCCTTTCACAGTGGCTGACTAACCAATGCCTTAAGGCTCAATTATTTGAGCAATCAGAATTAGGCACTTAGGTTACCATCTCCCACCCCAGGACCATTCATAAGTTCCGAAATTGTCCTCAAGCTCAAACATGAAACATTCCACCTAGGCAGTAACCAGCTGACTGTTAATCCATTTTCCCAGGATGACCAATTCGTACAAATCAGAGGCCTAAACACCAACATGGAAAATCTGACCAAGACCTTCAAAAATCTGCCACTCAAATAATGTCTATGGCATGTAGTGCAATGGGACATGTGCATTTAAATTACAGGTGTACCAAAGAAGAGCATTTATATGACACCTTCAGGATGTCCCAAAGCGCTTTGCAGCCAATGAAGTACTTTTGAAGTGTAGTCACTGTTGTAAAGTAGAAAACACTGCAGCCAATTTGTGAACAGCAAGCTCCCACAAACCGCAATGAAAGAAATGACCAGTAATCTGTTTTAGGTGTTGGTTGATAAATATTGGCCAGGACACCAGGAGGCCTCCTCTGCTCTTCTTCGAATCATGCCATGGGATCTTTTGCGTCCATCTGAGAGGACAGATGGGCCCTCGGCTCAACGTCCAATCCGAAAGGCAGCACCTCAGACAGTGCAGCACTCCTTCAGCACTGCACTGAAATGCCAGCCTAGATTATGTGCTCCAGTTACGTGAGTAGGAATTGATCACATAACCTTCTGACTCGGAGGCAAGAGTGCTACTCTGCCCATCATTCTCTCACCTGTAAAGTGGGAGGTTGTGGAAAAATTGTGGGGATTTTTACCCCATTTCTTAGAATCATAAAATGGTTACAGCACGGAAGAAGGCCATTCGGCCCATCAAGCCCGTGCCGGCTCTCTGCAAGAGCACTTCAGCTAGTCCCACTCCCCCGCCCTTTCCCCGTAGCCCTGCAATTTTTTTTCCTTCAGGTACTTAACCAACTCCCTTTTGAAAGCCATGATTGAGTCTGCCTCCACCACCCTTTCAGGCAGTGCATTCCAGATCCTAACCACTCACTGTGTGAAAAAGCTTTGCCTCATGTCGCCTTTGGTTCTTCTGCCAATCACCTTAAATCTGTGTCACAGAATCACAGAAACCCCACAGTGCAGATAGAGGCCATTTTGGCCCATCGAGCCTGCACCGACACATATCCCACCCGATCCCCGCAACCCCTACACCAACACACATCCCACCCCATCCCCGCAACCCCACGTATTTAATCCCCCTAACACTAAGGGTCAATTTATCATAGCCAATCAACCTAACTCGCACATCTTTGGACTGTGGGAGGAAACCGGAGCACCCGGAGAAAACCCACGCAAACACGGGGAGAATGTGCAAACTCCACACAGACAGTCACCCGAGGCTGGATTCGAACCCGGGTCCCTGGTGCTGTGAGGCAACAGTGCTAACCACTATGCCACCGTGCTGCCCTCCTCTGGTTCTCGACCCTTCTGCCAATGGGAACAGTTTCTCTCTATCTACACTGTCCAGACCCCTCATGATTTTGAACACTTCTATCAAATCTCTCAATCGTCTCTGCTCTAAGGAGAACAACCCCAGCTTCTCCAGTTTATCGACGTAACTGAAGTCCCTCATCCCTGGAATCATTCTCAGAAATCTTTTCTGCACCCTCTCTAAGGCCTTCTATCCTTCCTAAAGTGTGGTGCCCAGAATTGGACACAATACTCCAGTTGAGGCTGAATCAGTGTTTTATACAGGTTCATCATAATTTCCATGCTTTTTTACTCTATACCTCTATTCATGAAGCCCAGGATCCCGTAAGCTTTTTTTAAACTGCTTTCTCAACCTGCCTAGCCACCTTCAATGATTTGTGCACATATACCCCCAGGTCTCTCTGTTCATGCACCCCATTTAGGATTGTACCATTTCGTTTATATTTCCCCTCCTCATTCTTTTTACCAAAATGTATCAGTTCGCACTTTTCTGCATTAAATTTCATCTGCCGCGTGTCCGCCCATTCCACCAGCCTAACTATGTTCTCCTGAAGTCTATCACTCTCCCCCTCACTGTTCACTATACTTCCAAGTTTTGTGTCATCTGCAAATTTTGAAATTGTGCCCTGTACACCCACATCCAAATCATTAATATATATCTTGCAGAGACGTTGCAGCAACCAATTGTGAATATGTATTATTTAACTGTTAAATTGCCATATTGAAACATATAAGATTCTGATGGGGCTTGACAGGGTAGATGCAGGGAGGATGTTTCCCCTCATGGGAGAATCTAGAACTAGGGGGCATAGTTTCAGAATAAGGGGTCGCCCATTTAAAACGGAGATGAGGAGGAATTTCTTCTCTCAGAGGGTCGTGAATCTTTGGAATTCTCTACCCGAGAGAGCTGTGGAGGTGGAGTCAGTGAATATATTCAAGGCGGAGATAGACAGATTTTTGAAAAACAGGGGAATCAAGGGTTATGAGGAGCGGGCAGGGAAGTGGAGTTGAGGCCAAGATCAGATCAGCCATGATCTTATTGAATGGCGGAGCAGGCTCGAGAGGCCAAATGACCTACTCCTGCTCCTATTTCTTATGCCTTCAAATTATTTCTATGGCTGTCATAATGACACAAATATATGTGTCACCCCCTCCCCTCTTATTCTTACAGCAAGATTACCACAGATTACAAACCTCTTAAACACAGCTCCATGGGGGAAAAGTTTGGTTGCTTTGCACCTCCCGTAAGAGGGCGCTAACGGGGCGCAAAGCAACTAGCGCCCGGGCGCAGCGCCGCCCAAGCCTCCCGCAAAATTCAGCGGGAGGTTAGCGGCAGTGGTAACCGGTAGTGCCCCGTGGCGCTGCGCCACCGGCGATGATGTCATCGCCGTGCACAGCGCCCCGCTCGCGCCCCGGCCGCGGTCTTCAGGAGCGCCCCCTGACTTACCGCCAGATGCGACGTTAAACCGAGGCCACGTCTACTCTCTCAGGTGGACGTAAAAGATCCCATGGCACTATTTCGAAGAAGAGCAGGGGAGTTATCCCCGGTGTCCTGGCCAATATTTATCCCTCAACCAACATACAAAAACAAATGATCTGGTCATTATCACATTGCTGTTTGTGGGAGCTTGCTGTGTGCAAATTGACTGCTGTGTTTCCCACATTACAACAGTGACTACACTCCAAAAGTACTTCATTGGCTGTAAAGCACTTTGAGATGTCCGGTGGTCGTGAAAGGTGCTATATAAATGCAAGTCTTTCTTTTTTCCTCAATGTTCTTTCCCAAACCAACACCACAGTCAAGACCTGACGCTGTCCCTGAATTGATATCATTCTGTGAACCCACAAACTTCCATTTTGATGTGTTGTACATCATCACAGAAACACCCCGAGACATGAGGCTTCACCTGCCCACCATTAGTTAATAACACCCACCATCAGAAAGGGACAGGACCATCCACCGTACAGATTTTATATGAACAAAAATAGAGGTGCTCCATTAAAGGTGGACTGAACTTTCAGTATTGCACTGGGTTAAGAGGTTGTATTTGTATTGAGAGGACAGGATTTTATTATAATTGTTAAAGTATGTTCTGACCTGGAAACATTCAATTCTACAGAGTTACTGTCAGCTTTTTTTTTCAGATCATGGAAGTTCTTCCCTGTTATAGGTCAGTTCAGGGCAAATTTAAATCCTCCCCCAACCTCCAATTTTGTATTTGGAACCATATATGGCCTGTCAAGAGTTAATGAACATAACCTATCTGAATGATCCAATCTAAAAATAAATAATATCTGAACAGAGTAAATCACAGTGCTATTATTATCCAGCTCCATTAACAATGTCTGGAATCCACTCCTTTTTATCGATTTGTTTCTGCTGCTGAAAACTAGTGGCAGACGGTCTCCACCACTTTATGTGTTACCCTCAGGTTAACCTCATCCATCACTGCACAGCCAGAGAGAGAGAGAGGGAGTTAGACAGAGAGGGAGAGTGTTAGAGAGAGAAAGAGAGATAGTGAGCTAGATAAAGAAATAAAGATATAGAAAGAGAGCAAAAGAGAGAGATAAAGATATAGAAAGAGAGAAAGAGAGAGATAAAGATATAGAAAGAGAGAGAGAAAGAGAGAGATAAAGATATAGAAAGAGAGAGATAAAGAGAGAGAAAGAGAGAGATAAAGACATAGAAAGAGAGAGAAAGAGAGAGATAAAGAGAGAAAGAGAGATAAAGATATAGAAAGAGAGAGATAAAGATATAGAAAGAGATAAAGAGAGATCGCGAGCTAGATAAAGAAATAAAGATATAGAAAGAGAGAGAGAGAGATAAAGAGAGAAAGAAAGAGAGAGATAAAGATATAGAAAGAGAGAAATAAAGAGAGAAAGAGATAAAGATATAGAAAGAGAGAGAGCAAAAGAGAGAGAGCGAGAGAGAGAATGGAAAAGAAAGCGGAAGAGAGAGAGAGAGAGAGAGAGATAGGAGAGGGAGGGAAAAAACAACCCTTCCTAGACCTTGGCCTCATCCTCACTGAACTCAATTCCAGACAGCTTTCTATAAAAGATAAATGTTCAAGAGAATTGATTCTGAGCCAGTTTTCAATTCATGTCAGGTCATTCTCTAATCAGTTCACGCATTCAGAAATTCTGCTTTGTGGGGGAGGAGGAGAGAGAAAACAAACAGTATTTTGTCACTCGATCCAATCAGGTTAAGTGAAAAGAAAATCTGTCTGATTGGCGTCTCCCACCTGCATTCAATCCCTTTCTGTTGCTAAAATTAGACCTCGAAACAGCCCTCAAAAGTGAAATATTGATAATATTTCTCTGTCTTTTTCAGTCGGGCTGTATTATCTTTTATATGTTTTGACTAAGTCAGGTTGCTATGCTTTTACCGTCCAGTCATGGTGCAGTGAAGAAATTTGCACTGCATTACAAATGCGCTAAGTTAGAAATTGTTACATTTTATAATCATTTTATAACGGTGTTCCCAAAGGAAAACCGGAACCAAACTATCACCCTGCTGAGTCTTTCCATGAACTCACTGATTTATCAGCACTCCCTGAAGACAAGTGGCTGCCTCGTGTAGTGTATGTAACCGTTCTACCTTTAAGAGAACTATTGTATGTAACCGTCCACCTTTAAGAGAACTATTTTAGGGGTTGCACTACTTTATCTTGGCTACTGTATACTGTAATACCGGCGGTGACCACACCGGTATATAAGTGCTGTGTAATGATTTATTGGGCAGTTCCGCCCTGACCTTCAACCAGTAAAGTCCTGTTAAAGTTTACTCTTGTGGTCTGTGTAGTAATTCGCAATATAACACACAGACTTAACACCTCGGGCCATTCCATCGCAGGGAGACCTTGGTCGAATGCGGTTGGGTGAGTTCTACCTGTTTGCCACCAGGATGGTAAATGGAGAAAAATGAAAGCATTCCATTGCGAGAAAGAGGGGGGAGGAGAAAAGAGATGCTGATGTGAAAGTCGAAAAGTGGGGAGAAATTCCAAGGGAGAGGGAGTTGAAAAGGAGGAGGTCGGGGGGGGGGGGGGGGGGATCCGAACGAAAGTGATACAAGGAATGGACGACTACAAAGAATGGGAAAAGTCAGAGTAAACAAACCTAGGATTGTACAGAGGTGAAAGGAAGTGAACGATGCAAGCTTGAGGAAAGACTCTCAACTTGCCCAGTCTCTCACAACACTATTTTCTTTCAGGATGACTTTGGAACCCACAGGAAAACCGTTAATTCCCCCTTTTGCAAAAAGGCAAAGATGTCCTCCGATAGGTTTTCTATATTCCCCTCCCCTGGTATGACCTAAACACAGTCTTGATGGATATAACTGTGGGTGGGGGTGGGGGGGTTGCTTCTAGTATGGGCAAGGACACCAGAAGAATGTTCCAGGTATTAGAGGATGGGATTTGTCCACTCACATGAATCTTTACAGTGACAGTTCCAGATTTTCCTGATATATCCCTAACCTCCTGTCCTGCCTCCCTGCTTAAACGCGCTGCTCTTCCCACTTCACGAGGCTTAACCTTCAACCATCTCGATCCCACACTGAACTCCCTCCCTCAACCTCACCACTTTCATTCAAAAAGTCCCCTTAAAATTTACCTCTTCCACCTTCAATCCTAATTTCCTTCCTTTGGTCCAACCCCAAACTGAAGCATCTTAGGACATTCACATTATATAAATGTCAGTTCTGTAGATAGATTTACGATTGATCACACCTCTGGAGGCACAGTTTTATGTTAATATTATGTAGATCAACCAATTTCCTCAATGTACAGTATTCTTTTGTCAATGACCAGGAGCAAAGACCTGTAGAGGAAGCTTTATGAGGAGGAGTAGTGCATCATCCTCTGTAATTACCACATGCAGGCTGTTACAGCTTTACTCTTTTAACTCTTGATACTCTTAGCTTCTCACTCACCCTTCACTACTGACCCATTGGTTCACAATTCCCCATTGCCAATATTTTAAAATTCTCATCTTGGTGTTGAAATCTCTTCATGGCCTCGCACTTCCCTATCTTTATAACCTCTTCCAGCCCTACAATGCCCTCTAACCCCAACCGGGATTTCTCGGTTCCTCCAAACCTGGCCTCTTGGGCACCCCTCATCCCTTTGCCTCTGTGAAGTGCTTTGGGATATTTTTCTATGTTAACGGTGCTCTAGAAGTTGCTGATATTACTTTTTCTCTGTATTTTAGATTACTCTTGTAGGTGACCCCTAAAGTCCCTGCACCCTCAAGAGTATTTTTACTTGGTTTTATATCTCGGTACCTTTCATAGCATCCCCAGGATAACAAACAGCGGACCCTTTTTTAGATGATTTCAGCTGCTGGTTCGGTCCCGTGGTTCCACGGGATCTTAGCTTTTGAGAGGTGTCAGAATGACACTGCTCTAAGTGTTGTTTTAGGCTTTAGAAAAGAAAAAAGACTTGCATTTATATAGCGTCTTTCATGACCACCGGGCGTTTCAAAGCACTTTCCAGTCAATAAAGTACTTTTTGAAATGTAGTCACTGTTGCAATGTAGGAAACACGGTAGCCAATTTGCGCACAGCAAGCTCCCACATGTAACAATGTGATAATGACCAGATAATGTGTTTTTTTTGTTATGTTGATTGAGGGATAAATATTGGCCTCAGGACATTGGGGAGAACTCCCCTGCTCTTCTTTGAAATAGTGCCATGGGATCTTTTATGTCCACCTGAGAGAGCAGACGATGCCTCGGTTTAACATCTCATCCAAAAGACGGCACCTCCGACAGTGCAGCACTCCCTCAGCACTGCACTGGAGCATCAGCCTAGCTTTATGTGCTCAAGTCCCAGGAGTGGGAACCCACAACCTTCTAACTCAGGGGCGACACAGCTGACACACACAGTGCTTAAAAAACAGAAAAAAGGCAAGGGAATAGTAGCATTAACACAACATATATTTTTATAGTAACAGCTAAGGTTAGCCAGCTCCTCATTATATTAGAAAATAAGAAATAACTTCCATCTTCTACACTAAGCTAAAGTTTAATTAATTTTTACATGTAGATGCTCTTTTTATCTTCTCCACAATATGGAAGTATCTGGTTAACTAACACTCCTCCAAAGTTTCAGACAGATTCACTTCAAAGATTGCAGATATGCTCAATAATTTGAGGAGGGGAGGCTGCTGATCCCTTTTGAAACCACAAAGCTGCTAATCAGACAGATATCTGAACAAATCATTCTGCATGTTTATATTTGAATTGAGTGGCTTGTCTCCTCTCTGAAATGACAGTCCAGTGACCAAATGAATAATTAATACAACAACGATGGGGCTCGATTTACGTGAGTGAAGCTGCTTTTTTACCCGTCATGTACCATGAAAGAATTAGAGAAGGCAATCCCAAGTTAAACTTAGACAAAAAAATTCAATCTTAAGATCCAGCAGTGAACTTATGCCCTGGCAAGGTTTCACAAATGAAAGGCAGATTTTCCTTAGAAGAGCAGGGGAGTTATCCCCGGTGTCCTGGCCAATATTTATCCCTCAACCAACATAACAAAAACAGATTATCTGGTCATTATCACATTGCTGTTTGTGAGAGCTTGCTGTGCGCAAATTGGCTGCCGCGTTTCCCACATTACAACAGTGACTACACTTCAAAAGTACTTCATTGGCTGTAAAGCGCTTTGAGATGTCCAGTAGTCGTGAAAGGCGCTATATAAATGTAAGTCTTTCTTTTTTTTTCACAATGTTGGTGGGGCGGCAGGGACGTGGGCCCTTAGTTCCATGTCTTCTGGACAGGACCAGTTATTTTGAAATGGGTTACAGACATTGATATCCGGCCAGATCCCAAACAGTTTTTGGTTACCCCTTTTAATAGAGTTGCCACATCCCATCCTCATGGACGTTACTGAACCTTCTATTATTTGTGGGGCATGTCCCAAAGTTTTTCACAGAGGCATAATCAGGCAAAAAATAGATACCGAGTCAAAGAAGGAATTATTAGGAGGATGACAAGAGATGCGTTTCAAACAGGGTCTTAAAAGGAGGAGAGGGAGCTGGAGAGGTGGAGGGGTTTAGGGAGGGAAGTCCAGAGCCTGGGGCCTAGACGGCTGAAGGCATAGCTGCCAATGATGGAGCGAAGGGAGGAGGGCCAGAATCAGAGCAATGGAGAGTTCTGGAGGAGGTTACAAAGATTGGGATGGGAACGGACAAGAAGAAATTTAAACACAAGGATGAGAATCTGAAATTGGAGACTTTGGCAGACCGGGAGCCAACATAGGTGAGCAAGGACTTGGAGCAGGACTTGGTGCGGGAGAGGATGTGGGTAGCAGTGAATTGGACGGGCTGAAGGTTACAGAGCGTGGAGGGTGGGCGGCCAGCTAGGAGAGCACTGGAACAATCGAGTCTGGAGGTGACAAAGGCATGGCTGCAATGTTCACAGCACATTGAGTATATGCCGGAATATTTCCTCTCCAGCTGTTTTGCAAAAAAAAAATCAAAACATCTGTTTCTCATTTCAGTTGTTTTGTGAGTTACAAACAGTGCCCGTGGCTTTGTCACCTGACTGAAGAACACAGGATGAAGTCAGATTGTCTTTGGAGCAGAGATTACTGCATCAGCAGTGCTGCATTATTCCAATACTGGTTTAAAGCAATTGGTCTGTTTATTTGTCAAAAAAAGTCTGTCAAAAAGTACCTTTTTAAAATTGCACCATGGAGAACCAATCTTAAGGGGGAAAAATTCAGTATCGCCCCATTTGGGGCGCCATTATCGGCCGTGCGCAAAGTTTAGCGCCTGGCGCTAATTATCACCTCCGACAGCAAACTTGGCTTTTATCGCCCCTGGAGGTGATTGGAGCGCTAAATCAGGCGCTTCACACCTGTCTTAAGGCGCAAAGGCCGAGGAGCGAGGCGCTACCTCAGAGCGCTGGCAGAGCAAGGAAGGGCCAATCAAAATAAACCTGCAAAGTGCTGCTCAGTCCTCAAAACTCCTTCACACAGCGTTGAATCTCTCCAGAAGTCTCTCAGTCTCTCTCAGACTGCGTGGTGCAAAAATGTCACCTACAAAAAAAAGGCAGGAAGCGGTCGCCTTTAACTAGCGCTCCCCTAGTCCCTTTCTGACAGCATAGCACTCCCCTCAACCTGTCGTTGCTAGCGGCAGGCGGTAAGGCAAGGGGTGCCACTCAATTTTTGGTCCGGGGTGCTAACGGGGCGTTGCGCACTCGACTGACGTCACAATCTGCCGGCGCAGGAGATCGTGGCGGTAGTGTTTAGCACTGCCGCAAAATAGCTAGTTAATTTTGCGAGCGGCGCAAACATCGCCGCGCCCGGGCGCTAGTTGCTTTGCGCCCCATTAGCGCCCTCTTAAGGCGCTAACGGGAGGAGCAAACAACTGAATTTTTCCCCCTAAATGTTAGAGCAAGGCAGGTACAAAATGACAAGAGCATGGCATCAATGTTCCAGGGGCCGAGGAGAGCACTTTTAGGGCGCAATGTTTGGGTTGGGGATGGAAGTTTTTGAGGTACTGGATCCCATTCCAGCTCCATTGGAAATTCTGGCATTAATGAGTGATATACCTATCAATTCAGTTCATGAAAAGCGACGAGTTAAATTAGTAACTATAGGTTTTTAGTGGCTAAATAACAGAGCCCACCCTCGTGGGTGATCGGATCCAACAAGGAGGAATACCAGCCAGTCGACCACCTTTATACCTGGGCAAGCAGGCGGAGCCATGGGCGGAGTCAGCTGTGGTCAGCCCAGGTATAACAGCGTGGCAAGAGGTGACCTTGTGTAGTGATACAACAGTGTAAACAGTGATAACTATAGTGTAACGATATAAACAGTGATAACCATAGTGTAACGATAGTGAACGATAAAAGTGGTTTACCACATTCACCCCTTGTTTAAATTTGAGTCCGGCGGGGTGAAGTGTACTACCAGTTCGGGTATGTCAGTCTGTCCGGAGGCCTCGTAAGCCTTTCTGATCGGCGCAGCAGCGGCGGCGGTGGTGCAGTATCCGATGTTAATGCTGGTGTCTGCGTGGTCGGCGAAGGCTCGTGGGGTTCCGGCATGCCGTCTACCTGGGCTGGATTAGGGGGGGTGGTGGGGGGTAACGGTGGTGTCTCAGGGGTGCCCGAGGGTGCGAGGTCTCGTAAGGAGACTGTGTCCTCCCGCCCGTCTGGGTATGCCACATAGGCGTACTGGGGGTTGGCGTGCAGGAGGTCCACCCTCTCGACCAGGGGGTCCATTTTATGGGCCCTCACGTGCTTTCGCAGCAAGACGGGCCCCGGAGAAGTCAGCCATGTTGGTAGCGAGGTTCCCGTAGTCGACTTCCTGGGGAAAACAAACATTCGTTCATGGGGGGTGGCGTTAATGGCAGTGCAAAGCAGTGACCGGATGGAATGCAGCGCTGCCGGGAGGGCTTCCTGCCAGCGAGAGGTTGGGAGGCCCTTAGACTTTAAGGCTAAGAGAACGACCTTCCAGACAGTCGCGTTCTCTCTTTCCACCTGGCCGTTCCCTCGGGGGTTGTAGCTGGTGGTCCTGCTTGCAGCAATACCTCTCACTAGTAGGAACTGGCGAAGTTCCTCGCTCATGAAGGATGAGCCCCGGTCGCTATCTATATAGTTCGGGAACCCGAACAAGGCGAAGAGGTCGTTCAGGCATTTGATGACCGTGGTACTGGTCATGTCTGGGCAGGGGAAGGCAAAGGGGGAACGGGAGTACTCATCAATAATGTTGAGGAAGTACACATTACGGTCAGAGGACGGGAGGGGCCCCTTAAAATCGATGCTCAAGCGCTCGAAGGGGCGGGTGGCCTTGATCAGGCTTGCTCTGTCCGGCCTAAAGAAATGCGGTTTGCATTCGGCACAGGCTTGGCAGTTCCTGGTCATGGTCCTGACCTCCTCGATGGAGTAGGGCAGGTTGCGGGCCTTAATGAAGTGGTAAAGTCTGGTGACCCCGGGGTGGCAGAGGTCGTTGTGGAGGGTCTGCAGTCTATCAATTTGCGCGTTGGTGCATGTACTTCGTGATAGAGCATCTGGGGGTTCGTTCAGTTTACCAGGCCGGTACAAGATATCATAATCGTAGGTGGAGAGCTCGATTCTCCACCTCAAGATCTTGTCGTTCTTGATTTTGCCCCTCAGCTTGTTATTAAACATAAAAGCGACCGAGCGCTGATCGGTGAGGAGGGTAAATCGTTTGCCTGTCAGGTAATGCCTCCAGCATCGTACTGCCTCCACGATCGCCTGGGCCTCCTTCTCAACCGAAGAGTGTCGGGTCTCAGGGCCCTGGAGGGTCCTTGAGAAGAAGGCCACAGGTCTCCCCGCCTGGTTAAGGGTTGCAGCTAGGGCGAAGTCGGATGCATCGCTCTCCACTTGGAAAGGGATAGACTCATCCACCGCGTGCATTGTGGCCTTAGCAATGTCTCCCTTTATGAGGGAGAAGGCTGCGCATGCTTCTGCCGTCAGGGGGAAGGAGGTGGACTTCATGAGGGGTCTGGCTTTGTCCGCATAATTGGGCACCCATTGGGCATAGTAGGCGAAGAGCCCCAGGGTTCTCTTCAGCGCCTTTGGACAGTGGGGGAGGGGAAGCTCCATGAGGGGGCGCATTCTTTCGGGGTCGGGGCCGATGACTCCGTTCTCTACTACGCAGCCGAGGATGGCAAGGCGCGAGGTGTTAAACACACATTTCTCCTTATTGTAGGTGAGGTTCAGCCGTTGGGCCGTACGGAGGAATTTCTCCAGATTAACATCATGGTCCTGCCGGTCGCGGCCGCAGATGGTGACGTTATCTAGATAAGGGAACGTGGCATGCAGCCCGTTCTGGTCAACCATCCGGTCCATCTCCCTTTGGAAGACCGAAACCCCGTTGGTGACGCCGAAGGGAACCCTAAGGAAGTGGTAGAGGCGGCCATTCGCCTCGAAGGCGGTATACTGGCGGTCCTCAGGGTGGATAGGGAGTTGGTGATAGGCCGACTTAAGGTCGATGGTAGAGAATACCCGGTACTGTGCAATCTGATTGACCATATCAGATATGCGGGGAAGGGGGTATGCGTCCAGCTGGGTGTACCGGTTTATGGTTTGGCTGTAGTCGATGACCAGGCGGTGTTTATCGCCGGTCTTAACGACTACGACCTGGGCACGCCAGGGGCTGTTGCTTCCCTCGATGATGCCCTCCTTCAGGAGTCGCTGCACCTCGGAGCTAATAAAAGCTCTGTCCCCGGCGCTGTACCACCTGCTCTTGGTAGCGACGGGTTTACAGTCGCGGGTGAGGTTAGCGAACAGGGAGGGGGGGCGGGACCTTGAGGGTGGATAGGCCGCAGGTGGTACGCGGTGGGCGGTTTAAAAGCTGCTGGTTGTAGACTGTGAGTGGGGGGAGGGGTCCACCGTATACCAAAGTGACACTTTGAAGGTGGGATTGGAAATCCAGCCCTAGTAGGACGGCAGCGCAGAGCTGGGGCAGGACGAGAAGTTTAAAATTTTTATACTCTGTGCCCCTAACCGACAGGGTCACAACACAGTAGCCGCTGATGTCTGTAGAATGGGACCTCGACGCCATCGAGATCCGGTTGCGCGTTGGCCGAACAGTGAGGGAGTAGTGGCTCACCGTGTCTGGATGGATGAAACTCTCCGTGCTTCCGCTGTCGAACAGGCAGGTCGTGGCGTGGCCGTTTACTTTGATGTCCATCATGGACTTGGACAGGTGATGCGGGCGAGCTTGGTCAAGTGTGACGGAGGCTAGTGTATGGCTGAGCGAGCTGCTGTAGTCTGCGGGTGAGGCGGTGGTCAGGTCTGGAGACAAGGTGGCGGTCGAGTGTGGTGAACAAAATGGCGGTGCCCACGACGTTGAATAAAATGGCGGAGAAGATGGCCGCCCCCACAACTCACGAGGCACTGCCGGCGTCGGTGGCCTTGATCAAAGATGGCCGCCCCCACGACTCACACGAGGGGATACTGGCATCTGTGGCCTTGATGAAAGATGGCCGCCCCCACAACTCGCATGAGGCACTGCTGGCGTCTGTGGCTTTCCCCCTGCAGGCCTTCGCGAAGTGGCCTTTCTTGTGGCAGTCGGAGCAGGTCGCGTTTCTTGCAGGGCAGCGCGCCCTCAGGTGTTTCGCCTGGCCACAGAAGAAGCAGCCGGCGGCCCGATCGCGGGGCTCCGATGTCGCAGCTGGTACCGGGGGTGGCGGTCCCGATCGGTTCCGGGACACCGACGCTGTGGTAGGTCCCAGAGGCGGCGGTGCGAGGGGTATTGCGGCCGGGGTCGGGCCCGAGTCCCAGGGTCGTGCAGCACAGTACCTGGAGTACGCCTCGAGGTCCCGATGGGCCACTTCCAAGGAGCGAGCGAGGATAGCAGCTGTTTTCAGGTCGAGGTCCTTTGATTCCAGCAGTCTTTGCCGTGAGTAGTCTGACCGAAGGCCTTTCACGAAGGCATCTCGGATGTTTCCATCTGTATGTTCTGCAGCTGTTATGGCTTTAAAGTCACAGTCCCTGCCGAGTATTTGCAGCGCCCGTAAGAAATCATCAACCGACTCTCCTGGCTGTTGCGAGCGGGATCTTAGGAGATGCCTGGCATACATTGAGTTTACAGGCTCCGATACTGTTCTTTTAGCAGGTTGAGGGCGTCCTCGTATGTGGCAATGTCCCGGATGAGTGCAAATACTTTAGGGCTCACCTGAGCGGTCAGAACTCTTAGTTTGGATGCCGGAGGCACGCCGGATTCTCCCAGGTAGGCTTCGAAGCAGCTCAGCCAGTGTTCGAAGTCGAGGGCTGAATTCGCAGCCTGTGGGTTTAGATCCAGGTACGGCGGCCGGAGGGCTCGTAGCCAGGCCGGCTGCTGGGGCTGTTGTAGATGGCCGTTTGGCTGGGGCTGTACGTCTGACTGGTCGTTTGGCTGCTCCATTGTAGACATTTCAAAATTTAGCCAATAAAATTGATATACCTATCAATTCAGTTCATGAAAAGCGACGAGTTAAGTTAGTAACTATAGGTTTTTATTGGCTAAATAACAGAGCCCACCCTCGTGGGTGATCGGATCCAACAAGGAGGAATACCAGCCAGTCGACCACCTTTATACCTGGGCAAGCAGGCGGAGCCATGGGCGGAGTCAGCTGTGGTCAGCCCAGGTATAACAGCGTGGCAAGAGGTGACCTTGTGTAGTGATACAACAGTGTAAACAGTGATAACCATAGTGTAACGATATAAACAGTGATAACCATAGTGTAACGATAGTGAACGATAAAAGTGGTTTACCACAATGAGTGGCTGTGTTATAAACTAATGTAAATGGGTGCCTTGCACCAAGTGTCATTCGGGCGGTGGGGAAAGGACATTAAAGACCAGTTTCTGGAACGCAATTGATCGCGGCATGTGCAGCAAACCCGCGACCTCTTCCACTTCGAAGGACAAGGGCAGCAGGCGCACGGGAACACCACCACCTCCAAGTTCCCCTCCAAGTCATACACCATCCTGACTTAGAAGTATATCGCCGATCCTTCATCGTCGCTGGGTCAAAATCCTGGAACTCCCTCCCTAACAGCACTGTGGGAGTACTTTCACCACACGGACTGCAGCGGTTCAAGAAGGCGGCTCACCACCACCTTCTCAAGGGCAATTAGGGATGGGCAATAAATGCTGGCCTTGCCAGCGATGCCCAGATCCCATAAACAAATAATTTTTTTTAAATGGTCAGGCAAGCGCCCCAGATACTTCAGAAATAGTGTGGACATCCAGCAAGAATAGTCAAAAGTAGCCTGGCCCAGCATCTTTGACGGAATCAGAGACACCAGCAGTGGGCAAGCAGAAGTTCTGCTCCGCCCAAGAGTTGCCCTTGCATGGCCTCCCCAGGAATATTGTGACCATATTTATATTGTTGTTCACCTAATATTGGAACACATTGTAGGAAAACAATGGTAGTCCTCAACACTTATATATACTATTCGCTGTGGACAACCACTGCTCCAAACAGGCTGGAATCCAGTTTCCAAAGCACCACAGTTTATTGAAGCAGCATTATGCCATATTTAGTAGCAGTGGATGGACTTTCATCTACGATTCCTCACTTGCCACGTTCCCAATTTCCAGGAGCATATCAAGCAATGGTACTACTTTTAAAAGAAAAAGAGGGAAGACTTGCATTTATATAGCGCCTTTCATGACCACCGGACATCCAAAAGCGCTTTACAGCCAATGAAGTTCTTTTTGAAGTGTCATCACTGTTGTAATGTAGGAAACGCGGCACCAATTTGCCCACAGCAAGCTCCCACAGGTGATAATGACCAGATAATCTGTTTTTTAAAGTGATGATAACTCCCCTGATCTTCTTCGAAATAGTGCCATGGGATCCTTTACGTTCACCTGAGAGAGCAGACGGGGCCTTGGTTTAACGTCTCATCCAAAAGACGGCACCTCCGACTCCCTCAGCCTGCACTGGGAGTGTCAGCCTAGATCTTTATGCTCAAGCCTCCGGAGTGGGGCTTGAACCCAGAACCTTCTGACTCAGAGGCGAGTGTGTTACCCACTGAGCCACAAAGAAGGGAAGAGGGGCAAGTCAACAAGTACTTAAGCACATTCTAGCATCTAACAGAAAGTTATATTCATATGGCACCTTTCAACTAACGAAACATCCCGAGGCATTTTACAGGGGAAGAGTAAACACTAAGCAAGAAGTAAGGGGAAGTTAGGGTCAAAGGACAGGTCATATGCCAGCTGGCTTCCTGGGGAATGATACAATATTGGGATGGGGAGAATGTAAAAGGACAGAAAACAATTGAAGAAAAATGAAATAAAGAAATAAACCAACCTTTAAGTTGGCTATAAATATCCCAGCTCTATTAAACAATGGAAATCGATGGAGTAGATTCTGGGCTTTGGCCTGGACAAACATTTTGTTTCTGCTTTAGTTCAGAGAGCTGTACCTGCTCATTGCTTTCCCTGGAGACCATAGGGTTAATCCTGCAACCTTGCACTGAGAGGAAGCTGCACTTGAAATGAGTGCGGGTTGGAGACAGGGCTCCAACAGGTTCTCCACCCCCACTTCCTGCTCCAAGTGTAGGGTTTCAAATTTAACCCTGACACCGTTGCCATGGAAGGACATTAGTTAATAACATTCTGTTTCCAGGCTTCATGTGAAATTCAAAATACAGCGGAACATTGAATGGAGAACTGGCAAATGATGTTCTTGAGGGTCACGTTATCAGTTCAGTTGGCCTTGAATCAGAACAGACTCCCATGGTTCAGTCAATGCGGTTGAAAATAATGAAGTACAATTCGTACTGTAACACACTACATTCCCTTCATCTGACGTATCTATAAAAATAGACTATTGGTTTATTACACTAGCCTACCAAGGGTCAACTTTGGGAAGTAGGTTCATGTCATTCGTGACCTCTATCCAATACCAGCTAAGAAGGATTTATGATCATATGTTAGCATGAAATGTGGGATAAATGTTAAGAGGTATTTATAGGTGGGTTGTATTCAGTTTTTAACAGTGCTGCCTGGCTTCCATCTGGCATATCATATTCTGCCCTGTGCTCACCTAAGCAGGAGTCACTCACTGCTGGTATTATATCAATCAGCTGTGCGTCTGTAGTAATAGCTGGTTCCGCACGGTTTCCGTTTTTAAAAAACTGATGCCTTGACAAAGAGGCCAAATTCCCCCTTTTAGTACTGAACCCTACATACCAAGGAAGTCCCATGTTCAATTCCTGGTCTCGGTTAGCGGATTTCATCTGGGGTGACAATAGGGAGAAAACGGATGCCACAGTTGGCCTCAGCACCTCCAAAGGAGAATGGAGGGGAGGGGGAGAGTGGGAAGAGGGGGGAGAGAGAGAGGAGAGGGGGAGAGAGAGGGGAGAGGGGGAGAGGGAGAGAGGGGAGAGGGGGAAGAGGAAGGAAGAGAGGGGAGAGGGAGAGAGAGGGGGGAGGGAGAGAGAGGGGAGGGAGAGAGAGGGGAGAGGGAGGGAGGGAGGGAGGGGAGAGAGAGTGGAGGGGAAGAGGGAGGGGAGAGGGAGGGAGGGGAGAGGGAGAAGGAGGGAGGGGAGAGGGAGAGGGAGGGGAGAGAGAGGGGAGGGGGGAGAGAGAGGGGAGAGGGGGGAGAAAGGGGAGGGGGGAGGGAGGGAGGGGGGGAGAAAGGGGAGGGAGGGAAGAGGGAGAGAGGGAGGGGAGAGGGAGAGAGAGGGGGGAGAAAGGGGAGGGAGGGGAGAGGGGGAGGGAGGGAAGAGAGAGAGGGAGTGGGGAGAGGGGGAGGGAGGGGAGAGGGAGAGAGGGGAGGAGAGAGAGAGGGGAGAGGGAGAGAGAGAGAGGGGGGAGAGGGAGGGAGGGGGAGAGGGAGGGAGGGGGGAGGGGGAGAGAGAGGGGAGAGGGGGGAGGGAGGGGAGAGGGAGGGGAGGGAGGGAAAGGGGAGAGGGGAGCAATGTAATTTTTTTTGGATGTTGAATGCTTGAAATGCACCAAAACAAATTTAAGCCACTTTTTTTTAATTGCAACGTTTATAGTTGTGGTTTGGTACAGAATCATTTAACGACTCTGCTCCTGTATTGCAACCATAAGTGAGATACAATTCCGAGAACAGGCAGCCTGCTCCGAATACCTCGGTTTAATGGCTGCCTGGGAATGTTTGCGCTGCATGCAAACTTCTGCAATGTGGTTTTCAAATTAAACTTTAAACGGCACTTTTAAAAACTTCCAGCCGTGGAATGACCGTAAAAATTCTTCCGCTAGCAAACCTGGGAGAGTGTCCTACAGCCCACATTTACCAGGTGGCAGCACCCCTTTAAGTGACACAATTTCCATTGGATCCTGTACAAAGGAAGGTGGAGACAAGACAAGAGGCATCGCTCCACTGATGCGCAAGATGTCCAATTAAAATCCCCTCTTAGTTGATGGTTTGTGCAGAAGGGTGTTGGTTTCCATTGCTTCCAAGTGTATTTTCCACACCTAATTGTAATTCTCTTGACTATTGTAACTATCCCAATAAAATAATTTGATCCTGAAAGCTGTTACCTGAGCTAAATAAACACTGCTTTATTAGGGCTACTCACTGCTGGTATTATATCAATCAGCTGTGCATCTGTAGTAATAGCTGGTTCCTCACAGTTTTCCTTTTTAAATAACAGATGCCTTGACAAAGAGGCCAAATTCCCCCTTTTAGTACTGAACCCTACAGACCAAGGAAGTCCCATGTTCAATTCCTGGTCTCGGTTAGCGGATCTCATCTGGGGTGACAATAGGGAGAAAACGGATGCCACAATTGGCCTCAGCACCTCCAAAGGAGAATGGAGGGGAGGGGGAGAGGGGGAAGAGGGGGGGGGAGAGAGAAGGGAGAGGGGGGAGAGTGGGGAGAGGGGGAGAGGGAGAGAGGGGGAAGAGGGAGGAAGAGAGGGGAGAGGGGGAGAGAGAGGGGAGAGGGGGAGAGGGAGAGAGGGGAGAGGGTGGGAGGGGAGAGGGGAAGAGAGGCAATGGCCAACAAATTCACACTAACGACAGTATTCACTTGTCTTTTAAAAATGCCATGATTGGCCATCTGCCTGTGTCAACAGGTGTAGCTGTGGCCAGGCCCCTCATTAACTTCTTTGTAGTGGATCAGAGTCGCAACGCAAATGTCCTCCAGAGTCCAGCTCACCCCCATGAGACTGAGGAGGAAATTAAAACTCAAGTTTGACAAAATAAATACGAGTGATTTTTGAATACACTTTGACCCTGTGGAAGAATGACACTGCTTTACAGTTAGTTTTTGCGGGCTTTTACTTTAATTCCCTCCCCTCATTTCCCATAAGCCTCTGTGGACCACTCAGCTTCCCTGGCAGACATGTGACCTACTCCCAGGATTATAACAATGGGACCCTTCAGCTGCCTGATATCAGCTTTAGGAAAGAGCCCTGGGGCGATTCACCCTCTAATTCCCTGCAAGGAAGTCCAGCATTCATGGCACGGTTTGCTAGTACACTGCTCACATTTACTGTACCCATGTCCCGCACTCCATGGCACAGCACACTAGTGCACAGTTAATAGGGTCATTTATTTTTCTCCGTTCTTCCTGAAGGCCAACGCATTATAGATGAGAGGGTTGACTTATGAAGAAAGGTTGAGCAGGCTGGGCCTGTACTCATTGGAATTTAGAAGAATGAGAGGTGATCTTATTGAAACGTATAAGATACTGAGGGGGATTGACAAGGTAGATGCAGAGAGGATGTTTCCCCTAGTGGGGAAATCTAGAACTCGGGGAGCATAGTTTCAGAATAAAGGGTCGCCCTTTTTAGAACTGAGATGAGGAGGAATTTCTTCTCTCAGAGGGTCGTAAATCTGTGGAATTCTCTGCCCCAGAGAGCCGTGGAGGCTGGGTCATTAAATACATTTAAGGTGGAGATAGACAGATTTTTGCAAGATAAGGGAGTGAAGGGTTCTGGGGAGCGGGCAGGGAAGTGGCTTTGAGCCCAAGATCAGCCATGATCTTACTGAATGGCAGAGCAGGCTCGAGGGGCCAAGTGGCCTATTCCTGCTCCTATTTCTTATCTTCTTATGACCTTATTATTCACAGGTACCCTCAGCCCTTCTGGGTTCTGCCCACGTAGCCATTGGCTGACTGTGAATCTCAACAGTGGATGCTACTTGACTATTTTTCCATGGAGGGCAACTTAGATGAAGCTAACCCGTCCACGCACACAACACACACACTTTGGAGCAGTGGGCACTGGGCAACAATCGGAAGTGGCAAACCTGGCTGATTTTCCTCTTCCTAGTCCAGGGGTGCTGAGGACAACTGTAGTGCCCCAAGAGATCAGTTACATCAGGAAAGATCGGGGATCAAACTAGGACCCGCCTTAGTTTGTATGGCTCCAGATGGTGCAGCTACCCAATGAGCCACTGGGGAGCTTATTGTACCATGATAGGCACCACTACCGAAAGGGTAGGTTTCTTTACAAATCAGTCTTTCTAAATACCTGCAACGCAAGTCACTTTACATTGCAGTTTCCCCGATACATAGAAACATAGAGATAGGAACAGGAGTAGGCCATTCGGCCCTTCGAGCCTGCTCCGCCATTCAATGAGATCATGGCTGATCTTCATCTGAGATCTTAGCTGATCTTACCAGTTCAGTACCCCGTCCCCGCCTTTTCTCCGTAACCCTTAATCCCCTTAGCCTTCAGAAATATATCCAATTCTCTCTTGAAAATATTTATTGAATTAGCCTTCACAGCCCTCTGTGGCAGGGAATTCCACAGGCTCACCACTCTTTGAGTGAAGAAATTCTTCCTCATCTCTGTTTTAAATGATTTGCCCGCTATTTTTAGACTGTGGCCCCTGGTTCTGTGCTCCCCTGCCATTGGAAACATTCTCTCTGAATTCAGCCTGTCCAGGCCTGCCATAATTTTATATGTTTCGATGAGATCCCCTCTCAATCTTCTAAACTCCAGTGAGTACAAGCCCAAACTATTCAATCTCTCCTCGTAGGTCATTCCCGCCATTCCAGGTATCAGCCTGGTGAATCGCCGCTGCACTCTTTCCATGGCAAGAACATCCTTCCGCAGATGGGGCGACCAAAACTGTACACAATACTCCAGATGCGGTCTCACCAGCACCTTGTACAGCTGTAGTAAGGTATCCCTATTCCTATACTCGAACCCCCTTGATATGAAGGCCAACATACCATTTGCCTTCTTAATCGCCTGTTGCACCTGCATGCTCTCCTTCAGTGACTGGTGCACAAGAACACCCAGGTCCCTCTGCACTTCCCCATCTCCCAATCTATTGCCATTTAGATAATAATCTACCCTCCTGTTTTTACCCCCAAAGTGGA
Organism: Somniosus microcephalus; assembly: GCF_052327205.1. Taxonomy (NCBI): domain Eukaryota; kingdom Metazoa; phylum Chordata; class Chondrichthyes; order Squaliformes; family Somniosidae; genus Somniosus; species Somniosus microcephalus. Next base: position 13,077,824 of record NC_141010.1, read on the forward strand.
TAACCTCGCATTTATCCACATTATAGTGCATCTGCCACGTATCCGCCCATTCCCCCAACCTGTCCAAATCGCACTGTAGCCTCCTGACATCCTCATCAGAGCCCACCCCTCCTCCTAGTTTAGTGTCGTCAGCGAATTTGGAAATATTGCATCCAATTCCCTGATCCAGATCATTTATATATATTGTGAACAGCTGGGGTCCCAGGACAGATCCTTGCGGCACCCCGCTGGTCACTGCCTGCCACTCCGAAAACGAGCCGTTTATTCCAACTCTCTGTTTTCTATCCGCCAGCCAGTTCTCTATCCACGTTAATACTTTGCCCCCAATCCCATGAGCCTTAATTTTGCATGATAATCTTTTGTGTGGAACCTTATCGAAGGCTTTCTGGAAGTCAAGGTACACCACATCCACTGGCTCTCCCCCATCTATTTTACCAGTTACTTCCTCAAAAAATTCCAGCAGATTAGTCAAACACGATTTACCCTTTGTAAATCCATGTTGACTCTGTCCGATCCTTTCCCCATTTGTCAAGTGCTCCGCTATTTTATCCTTAATAATGGACTCTAGCATTTTGCCCACAACCGATGTAAGGCTTACTGGTCTATAATTCCCTGCTTTCTCTCTACCCCCCTTTTTAAATATTGGGGTAACATTAGCTACCCTCCAATCCACGGGTACTGTTCCCGAGTCAATGGAGTTCCGGAAGATGATCCTTAGAGCATCTGCTATCTCCAGGGATACAGCGCTGGTTTGTTATTATTTTATTCCCAGTTCTAAATGACTAATTAAGGGAAGTAAATTGTACAAGATCTGAGCTATCAGAGGGTGGACAATAGCTTCTGATGATGCCCCAGTGTATGCTGAAGATTAAAAGATTACTACCTGGAATAAAGCCAGCTCGATCCAGCAGAAAGAGTGAGTGAGCGACTTGTTTCAGCTGAAACAATGTTGACTTTGGGAATGACATAAGGTCAAGACAGATCTGGACTTACTGTTAGCGACACCCTCGTGTCCACTTGCAAGAAGAATGTGGCTCTGAAACAAGGAAAGACCCGAGTGCTGAAATAGGGGCTCTCAGGTTTGCAGAGAGAGAGATTCACAATTCTGTCACGTGCGATTCCCTTTGGGGCATTCTAGACATCAGGAAGTGAGACACATTTCCACGAGGAAAAGTATGTGCAATGTGGGCTTTAGGCTAGACTGCAGAGATGAGCATTCAGAATCCTAACTCAACTTAGTCTCCAACACCATGCACTTCCACTGCACTGGAATTTAAATTCAGTGAAATGGAATGTGTGGAATTTTCAACTGATGTAAGAAAACTGGTCTAAAAACCATCTGAAAACAAATCCTCATCCCTATTGTGCTTGTATAAGCCTTACCAGAAGCAATGTATCCATTCCTTCACAAAAATTGATGTGTACAAAGTCATAGAGTCATAGAGTAATACAGCACGGATAGAGGCCCTTCGGCCCATCGTGTCCGCGCCGGCCATCACGCCCTGTCTAATCTAATCCCATATTCCAGCATTTGGTCCGTAGCCTTGTACGCTATGGCATTTCAAGTGCTCATCCAAATGCTTCTTGAATGTTGTGAGGGTTCCAGCCTCCACAACCCTTTCAGGCAGTGAGTTCCAGACTCCAACCACCCTCTGGGTGAAAAAGTTCTTTCTCAAATCCCCTCTAAACCTCCCGCCCTTTACCTTGAATCTATGCCCCCTAGTTATTGACCCTTCTACTAAGGGGAAAAGCTCCTTAGTATCAATCCTATCTATGCCCCTCATAATTTTGTACACCTCAATCATGTCCCCCCTCAGCCTCCTCTGCTCCAAGGAAAACAAACCCAATCTGCCCAGTCTCTCTTCATAGCTGAAGCGTTCCAGCCCTGGTAGCATCCTGGTGAATCTCCTCTGCACCCTCTCCAAAGCTATCACATCCTTCCTGTAGTGTGGCGACCAGAACTGCACACAGTATTCCAGCTGTGGCCTAACCAGTGTTTTATACAGCTCCATCATAACCTCCTTGCTCTTATATTCTATGCCTCGGCTAATGAAGGCAAGTATCCCATATGCCTTTTTTACCACCTTATCCACCTGTTCCGCCGCCTTCAGGGATCTGTGTACTTGCACACCCAGATCCTTCTGACCCTCCGTCTTGCCTAGGGTCTTACCATTCATTGTGTATTCCCTTGCCTTGTTAGTCCCCCCAAAGTGCATCACCTCGCACTTTTCCGGGTTAAATTCCATTTGCCACTGTTCCGCCCATCTGACCAACCCATCGATATCGTCCTGCAGACTGAGACTACCCTCCTCGCTATTTACCACCCTACCAATTTTTGTATCATCCGCGAACTTACTGATCATACCTTTTACATTCATATCCAAGTCATTAATATAGACCACAAACAGCAAGGGACCCAGCACCGATCCCTGTGGTACCCCACTGGCCACAGGCTTCCAGTCACAAAAACAACCTTCGACCATCACCCTCTGCCTTCTGCCACTAAGCCAGTTTTTTATCCAACGTGCCAAGGCACCCTGGATTCCATGGGCTCTTACCTTCTTGACCAGTCTCCTGTGCGGGACTTTATCGAAGGCCTTACTAAAATCCATGTATACCACATCCACTGCGTTGCCCTCATCCACACACCTAGTCACCCCCTCAAAAAATTCAATCAAATTAGTCAGACATGATCTTCCCTTGACAAAGCCATGTTGACTATCCCTGATTAACCCTTGCCTCTCCAAGTGGAGACTGATTTTGTCCCTCAGAATTTTTTCCAATAATTTTCCCACCACTGATGTTAGGCTCACTGGCCTGTAGTTCCCCGGTTTTTCCCTACTCCCCTTCTTGAATAATGGAACTACATTAGCGGTTCTCCAGTCCTCTGGCACATCCCCTGTGGCCAGAGAGGTTCTGAATATGTGTGTTAGAGCCCCCGCAATCTCTTCCTTTGCCTCACACAGCAGCCTGGGATACATTTCGTCCGGGCCTGGGGGTTTATCCATTTTTAGGCCTGCTAAAACCGCCAATACCTCCTCCCTCTCGATGTTAATGTGTTCGAGTATATCACAGTCCCCCCGCCCTATTTCTATGTCTACATCGTCCCTCTCCATAGTGAAAACAGATGCAAAAAATTCAATTAGAACCCCTCCTACATCTTCCGGCTCCACACACAGATTGCCACTTTTGTCCCTAATGGGCCCTATTTTTTCCCTAGTTATCCTCTTACCCTTAATATACTTATAAAACATCTTAGGATTTTCCTTTATTTTGCTCGCCAGTGTTATTTCATGGCCCCTCCTTGATCTCCTAATTTCTTTTTAAGTATCCCCCTGCACTTTTTGTACTCCTCTAGGGCTTCCTCCGTCTTTAGCCTTTTGTATCTGCCAAAAGCTCTCCTTTTTTTTCTAATCCATTCTCGTATATCCCCTGACATCCAAGGTTCCCTGTGGTTTTTGGAACCACCCTTGACCCTTACGGGAACATGTTGCCATTGTATGATCTCAATCTCCCTTCTGAAAGCCTCCCATTGCTCCGATGCGGATTTTCCTACAAGTAGCTGATCCCAGTCCATTTTGGCCAGATCCTGCCTTATCCTATTAAAATCGGCCTTCCCCCAATTTAGAACCTTTATTTCCGGCCCATCCCTGTCCTTTTCCATGACCACCTTAAATCTCACCATATTATGGTCACTGTCACCAAAGTGCTCACCTACTAGCACTTCTTCCACTTGGCCGGCCACATTCCCTAGAATTAGATCCAGTACCGCCCCCTCTCTTGTAGGACCTTCTACATGCTGGCTCAAAAAGCTCTCCTGGATGCACTTTAAGAATTCTACACTATCTGTGCCTTTCACACTCTGACTATCCCAGTTAATATTGGGGAAGTTGAAATCCCCCATTATTATTACCCTATTATTTGCACATTTCTCTGAGATTTGCCTACATATCTGTTCCTCTTGTGATGAAATATTCCATTCATCACTGCCTGTGACTGTGGTCGGTTTCAGTTTCATTTCCCTTCCCCCAGTTCCGTTTCCTCACCATTGTATTGTATATTGGAATGTGTTGTGTGTAGGGCTCCGCCCATACCTGGCCCCTATGTAAGCAAGCTCAGTCTGGCCTCATATCCAGTACTGCAGCCCTCCGGATGGAAGATACCTCTCTCCACTACGTGTTACCTTCTAAGTTAATAAAAGCCTTGTTTTCTTTCGCTAACATCGAGTCTCGGAATTATTGAGGCACATCAATTTTATTAACTTATTTTTCAACACAATGGATCAACTCCTGAAACCCGAACGTTTCGATTTGGATCAGCATGCTCCGGACGCATCAGCACGCTTCGGACACTGGTTTATGTGTATGGAATTCTTCCTGGACAATTCCGCAGCCGTCAAAGACGCTACGGACGCTGCGAGTATGAAACTCGGAATTCTGCGGAATTGGGTAAGCCACCGGGTTTACCCCCTCATCCAAGACGCCGACACGTACCTGGCCGCCTGCGACATCTTAAAGGCGCATTACCAGCAGCCTACGAATGAGGTGTATGCTAGGCATCTGCTCGCTACTCGCGCACAGCGACCTCGGGAATTGGTGGAGGAGTTCCTAGGCACCCTGAAAATGCTTGGCAAAGACTGCAAGTGCCGAGATGTAAAAGCCGCAGTGTACGCTGACGAGCTTGTTTGCGATGCCTTTATCACAGGCCTCAGCTCCACTTACATCCGGCAAAGACTGCTGGAAAAAACGGGATTGGGCCTGAAACAGGCTGCGGACACCGCGCGATCCCTGGATGTGGCCCAGAGAAACTCGGACGCCTACTCTTCAGCCCGCGCCGTCCACGCCGCCACGTGTGCACCAAGGGCGCCGCCATCTTGGAAGGCATCTTCCCCGCCCGGCAGCCCGACACCGTCGGGGCCCCGCTCTCCCCCCAGAAGCCCTACGACAGCCGCGACGCGTCGGGGACCCAACTGCTACTTCTGCGGGCAGCCAAAGCACACCAGAAACCTGTGCCCGGCGAAAGGCACCACCTGCTTTAAGTGTGGTAAGAAGGGGCACTTCGGGAAGGTGTGCAGAGGGAACCCCGCCGGAAAACCAACCGCCGGAAAACCCGCCACCGCCGCGTGCGCGCCGTGGGAGCGGCCATCTTGGACGCCATCTTGCCCGACCTCGTGGGGTCCGCCATCTTATGAGCAGACAGCGTGGACGCCATCTTGTCTCGATCAGGGCCCTGCAGTGGCATCGGTCACAGTGGACCAGACCAGGCCACACCCGCTATCCAAATCAATGGTGGACATCGAGGTAAACGGGTGCAGGGTTAAATGTTTAATTGACAGTGGAAGCACGGAGAGTTTTATCCACCCTGAACTGGCACAACAACTCTCCCTAAAGGTGGTCCCTACTCAGGGTACCATCTCTATGGCTGATAAAACCCAGACATCGACCATTCTGGGTTACTGCACGGTACAATTGTCCGTTAACGGAACTGTATATGATAATTTTAAAGTATTAATCATGAAGAATCTATGTGCGAGCGTGATCTTGGGCCTGGATTTCCAGTGCAACCACCAAAGCATCACGCTCAAGTACGGTGGGTCCCAGCCGCCCCTCACAGTGTGCGGTCTGGCTACCCTGAAGGTAAAGCCGCCTTCGCTATTCGCGAACCTTACCCCTAACTGCCGGCCAATAGCGACCAAAAGCAGGAGGTACAGCTGGGAGGACAGGCGGTTTATCGCGACCGAGGTAGACAGGCTCCTGAAAGAGCGCATTATTGAACGCAGCAACAGCCCGTGGCGCGCCCAAGTGGTAGTGGTAAGGGGTAGTGAGAAGAAACGGATGGTGATCGACTATAGCCAAACGATCAACAGGTACACCCTACTAGACGCCTACCCGCTACCCCGCATATCAGAAATGGTGAACCAAATCGCCCAATACCGGGTGTTCTCCACCATCGACCTTAAGTCAGCGTACCACCAGCTCCCTATCAGACCAGAGGACCGCCTGTACACCGCCTTCGAGGCGAACGGACGCCTCTACCAATTCCTCAGAGTCCCCTTTGGGGTGACGAATGGGGTCTCGGTCTTCCAGAGGGAGATGGATCGCATGGTCGATGACCACCACTTGCAGGCAACCTTCCCCTACCTCGACAACGTCACCATCTGCGGTCACAACCAGCAGGATCACGACTCGAACCTCGAGAGGTTCCTGGAAACCGCACAAAAACTCAACCTCACCTACAACGAGGACAAGTGCGTTTTCAACACCACGCGCCTCTGCATACTAGGCAGCGTGGTGGAGAATGGGGAAATCGGACCAGACCCCGACCGATTGCGCCCCCTACGGGAGCTGCCCCTGCCCAACACTCCCAAAGCCCTGAAAAGGTGCCTGGGGTTATTTTTTTATTATTCCCAATGGGTCCCCAACTACTCCGACAAAGCCCGCCCCCTCTTGAAAGCATCCTCTTTTCCGCTCTCTGCTGAGGCCCACGCCGCCTTCAAAAGCATTAAGCAGGATATTGAGCGGGCCACGCTACAGGCAGTGGACGAGAACACTCCATTTCAAGTGGAAAGTGATGCGTCTGACTTCGCCTTGGCGGCCACCCTCAACCAGGCGGGGCGGCCCGTAGCTTTCTTCTCGAGGACCCTCCAAGGGCCCGAGATCAGACACTCCTCCGTGGAAAAGGAGGCCCAAGCCATCGTGGAGGCAGTGCGCCACTGGCGCCACTACCTAGCCAGCAAACGCTTCACCCTACTTACCGACCAGCGGTCGGTAGCGTTTATGTTCAATAATAAACAGAGGGGGAAGATTAAAAATGATAAGATTCTTAGGTGGCGGATCGAGCTCTCCACCTTCGAGTATGACATCATTTACCGGCCAGGGGCCCTTAACGAATCCCCTGACGCCCTCTCACGAGGGATGTGTGCCAGCGCCACCGGGGATCGGCTACAGACCCTCCACAACGACCTCTGCCGCCCAGGGGTCACGCGGCTATTCCACTTCATAAAGTCCCGTAACTTACCCTACTCGATTGAGGAAGTTCGGACTCTGACCAGGAACTGCCGCACTTGCGCTGAGTGCAAGCCTCGGTTCTACCGCCCAGATAGAGCCCACTTAATCAAAGCTACACGGCCCTTTGAGCGGCTCAGCTTAGATGTCAAGGGCCCCCTCCCGTCCGTCGACCGCAATGTTTACTTCCTGAACATTGTGGACGAATACTCCCGGTTCCCATTCGCCTTCCCCTGCCCAGACATGACCAGCGCCACGGTCATTAAATGCCTCAACAGCCTGTTCTGCCTGTTCGGTATGCCGAGCTACATCCATACGGATAGGGGGGCGTCCTTCATGAGTGAAGAGCTACGCCAGTACATGCTGTCCAGGGGGATCGCCACGAGCCGTACCACCAGCTACAACCCCCGGGGTAACGGCCAAGTGGAGCGAGAGAACGGGACAGTATGGAAAGCAGTCACTCTAGCTCTAAGGACCAAGGGCCTCCCTATCTCCCGCTGGCAGGAAGTCCTCTCGGATGTGCTCCATTCGATACGGTCGCTATTGTGTACTGCCACTAATGCCACGCCTCATGAACGAATGTTTGTCTTTCCCCAGAAATCCACCTCAGGCATATCCATGCCGTCATGGCTCTCCACCCCAGGTCCGGTATTCGTGCGAAGGCATGTGAGGGGCCACAAGACGGACCCTCTCGTGGAGCCAGTGTACCTACTCCACGCCAACCCCCAATATGCATATGTCCGGCACGCCGACGGAAGGGAGGACACCGTGTCCATAAAAGACGCTGCCCCAGCCCATAACGACAACAGCCACGGCGATAGCAGCGACAACGATCGCAGCAACTCTTACCCACCCACTACTCTTTCATCACCCCCGGAAGAACATCGACCAACGGCACCCCCACCAACTACCCCTTCAACAACCCTGGTGGCACCCCCGGCAGAGACCCAGGAGGCTACCGGGGACACCCAGCCGACACCCGCGGCACCGCAACAGCCACGTCGGTCGCAGAGGACTATCAAACCCCCGAACAGACTAAATCTATAGAAGGGGTGAATGTGATGAAATATTCCATTCATCACTGCCTGTGACTGTGGTCGGTTTCAGTTTCATTTCCCTTCCCCCAGTTCCGTTTCCTCACCATTGTATTGTATATTGGAATGTGTTGTGTGTAGGGCTCCGCCCATACCTGGCCCCTATGTAAGCAAGCTCAGTCTGGCCTCATATCCAGTACTGCAGCCCTCCGGATGGAAGATACCTCTCTCCACTACGTGTTACCTTCTAAGTTAATAAAAGCCTTGTTTTCTTTCGCTAACATCGAGTCTCGGAATTATTGAGGCACATCACCTCTATCTCCCCCTGACTGTTTGGAGGCCTATAGTACACTCCCAGCAAAGTGCTTGCCCCCTTCTTGTTTTTAAGCTCCACCCATATGGCCTCATTAGAGGAACCTGCTAATATGTCATCCCTCCTTACTGCAGTAATTGACTCCTTAATTAATATTGCTACACCCCCTCCTCTTATAACCCCCCCCCCTGTCTCGCCTGAAGATTCTGTACCCCGGAATATTGAGCTGCCAGTCTTGCCCCTCCCTCAACTATAGTTGAGTTACAAGGAGCACTCTCTTAAGAGGACAAGGTGTAAAGTTTGATAGCTTAGACAGTCCAGGTACTTACAATAGGTCAGTTTTGGACTGGGAAAGCTATGTGGCAGATACTTATACTGGCCAGGTTCTAGAGGCAGATAAACAATTAACGGATCATAAAAGTAAGGTTTGGAGTAGAAAATGACAATCAGCAAAGATTTTAACTTAAGTAAACGGCAACAATGAAGTGAACTCTAATAAATCTACAGGAGGTTGTGCAGTCGAACAGTCTTCTCTGATGCATCTGACACAAATAACAGTAACACACTGTAAAAAGTCAGAACAACATTTTGTGAGTCACAAGCTCCCAGTATTGATACTCAGCGCACTAGTACCAAATGAACTTGTGATTTTGCAAAATATTTTAAATGTTTTCCCTCATATCCCATCAACTCCATGACAAGTAGCTGGGCCAGTCAGACCAGGGAGGAGCCATGTTCAATCCTCAGTCTGCGCTGAGCTAACTGGTCTGGGCAATGCTAGGGAGGCTACAACTGACCCCAGCGTTCTTGGGTTAGGAAAGGAAAAATTGGTCTTCTATACGGTGACTCTTCATCACCAGCCAGTGATACCTGCTGGGATTGTTCGTGCTAGAAGGCAAACGAGTCAATGCCTTGCAGATTGATGGGGAAGACAGAAAACTGAAGAGTAAAGACAAACAATAAAAGAAGCAATCAAAGTGGGAACATTTTAAATCTAGCATAATAAATGATAATATACCACAGTTAAACATTAGGATGATGAGGTGAATACTAAAACCTAATGCCTGATGTTCTACTGACCCATTCAGACCATGATGGCTTCAGATTCAAGCCCTGATCTATGTTCAGTTGGCTGATCTTTGACAGGGTTGTGTGGGAGAATTACAATTCACCTCAGTGCTCCTGGTCTCGGGAGAGAAGAATCAATGAGGCTTTGCACTCCCAATAGGTATCCAATAACAACAACAACAAATATTTATATAGCGCCTTTAACGCAATAATATGTCCCAAGGCACTTTACAGGAGTGTTATTGAAAAAAAACCAGAATTTGATACCGAGCCATATAAGGAACTGTTAGGGCAGATGACCAAAAGCTTGGTCAAAGAGGTAGGATTTAAGGAGTGTCTTAAAGGAGGAAAGAGAAGTGGAGAGGTGGAGAGATTTAGGGAGGGAATTGAAGAGCTTAGGACCTAGGCAGCTGAAGACACGACTGCCAATGGTGGAGCATTTAAAATTGGGGATGTTCAAAAGGCCAGAATAGGTGGAGCACAGAGGTCTAGGGGGATTATAGGGCTGGAGGAGATTACAGAGATAAGGAGGGGTGAGGCCATGGAGGGGTTTGAAAACAAGGATGAGAATTTTAAAATCGAGGCGTTGCTTAACCGGGAGCCAATGTAGGTCAGCGAGCACAGGGGAGATGACCCCTAGTGGAAGGTCCATGTGCAAGGGCATTGAGTGGGGCCCAGTTTGGACTGGGCTTACAAAGCACGTGGCTGAAAAACCTGGTGATACTAAGTCACTGACCTCACCTCAAAATTGGCCACTTGGGTGAGGAACTGGGGGTTGCCAGTATCCATGGAATTGTAATTGGGTGATTGGGCAGAAACATGGCAAATGCACTATAATGTGGATAAATGTGAGGTTATCCACTTTGGTGGCAAAAACAGGAAGGCAGATTATTATTTGAATGGCAATAGATTGGGAGAAGGGGAAGTGCAAAGAGACCTGGGTGTTCTTGTGCACCAGTCGCTGAAGGTAAGCATGCAGGTGCAGCAGGCGGTTAAGAGGGCAAATGGTATGTTGGCCTTCGTAGCAAGAGGGTTCGAGTACAGGAACAAGGATGTCTTGCTACAGTTGTACAGGGCTTTGGTGAGACCGCACCTTGAGTATTCTGTGCAGTTTTGGTCGCCTTACCTGAGGAAGGACGTTCTTGCCATGGAAGGAGTGCAGCGAAGATTCACCAGGCTGATACCTGGGATGGCAGGAATGACGTATGAGGAGAGATTGTGTCGATTGGGCTTATACTCACTGGAGTTTAGAAGATTGAGAGGGGATCTCATCGAAACCTATAAAATTCTGTCAGGCCTGGACAGACTAGATGCAGGAAGGATGTTTATGATGGCCGGGGAGTCCAGAACCAGGGGTCATAGTCTAAGGATAAGGGGTAAGCCATTTAGGACTGAAATGAGGAGGAATTTCTTCACCCAGAGAGTGGTGAACCTGTGGAATTCTCTGCCACAGAGGGCGGTGGAGACCAGTTCATTAAATATATTCAAAAAGGAGTTGGATATATTTCTTAAGGCTAAAGGGATCAAGGGATATGGGGAGAAGGCAGGGACAGGGTACTGAATTTGGATGATCAGCCATGATCTCATTGAATGGCGGAGCAGGCTCGAAGGGCCGAATGGCCTACTCCTGCTCCTATCTTCTATGTTTCTATGTTTCTAATCAAAATTGAATCAACACAAGGATGAAAAGGGGAGATAAAGGAAAATAAGAACCAAAAAAGCACATTTAATAGAAAGAAACTGCAATTACTTGACTGAGGGATAATTACCACCAGTAATTCATTCACAAATTGTCAGAAAATTGGCCTTAAACCAGTTTGATAACTACATAACCAAATGAAATGAAAACATTTTGTACAATCCAAAACTCGATGCCACATGTTCAGAGAGGACCTGGCTGTGCACATTAGCAGCTCCTAGTAAGTTAACTTGGAGTTTCAATTAGCCCAAGGTGAAACATAGAAACATAGAAGATAGGAGCAGGAGTAGGCCATTCGGCCCCTCAAGTCTGCTCCGCCATTCAATGCGATCATGGCTGATCATCCAAATTCAGTACCCGGTCCCTGCTTTCTCCCCATACCCCTTGATCCCTTTAGCCTTAAGAAATATATCCAACTCCTTCTTGAATATATTTAATGTATTGGCCTCTACTGTCTTCTGTGGTAGAGAATTCCACAGGTTCACCACTCTCTGGGTGAAGAAATTCCTCCTCATTTCTGTCCTAAATGGCCTACCCCTTATCCTTAGACTGTGACCCCTGGTTCTGGACTCCCCGACCATCGGGAACATCCTTCCTGCATCTAGTTTGTCCAGTCCTGTCAGAATTTTATAAGTTTCAATGAGACCCCCTCTCATTCTTCTAAACTCCAGCGAGTACAAGCTCAATTGACCCAATCTCTCCTCATACGTCATTCCTGCCATCCCAGGTATCAGCCTGGTTAATCTTCGCTGAACTCCTTCCATGGCAAGAACATCCTTCCTCAGATAAGGTGACCAAAACTGCACACTGAAGGAGAAGGAAGGGGAGAAAAAGGGGACCAAGGCAGAGGACTGAACGTACTTTACTCAAGGTGAAAGGAAATGAGTCCAATGGATAGCGGGTCCAAAAAGTCATCAAAACACCAAGTGGTTCTTGCCCCTTCCTCCAGGCCAAAGTCGGAGGAAAGAATAATCTGGCTGGCTACACACAGCCTCTTTGCAGGCAACCATTACACATTAAACACGACGGGTTTTGTTAAATAATAGCATATTTTCAAAAGAACCAAAAAAAGGGCTGAAAATGAAAGCCACGCGGAGCCCACAACTTTGGTTCATTTTGACAACTATGAAATGTCGGGAAAGAAGGAACAAGATTGACATGAGCAAAATCCCTGACCCAACAGCGCATTTTAATCAGGGCAGCTAAAAACTCCTTAATAAAGGCTGGCGTTCAAAAGTTGAAAATCCTTAATCTGCTGTTCCCTCGGTTTATTTGTATTATTATTCTAAAGGATAATGTCATGTCTTGCATTGGAGATGATTCAAGAGATGTGGCTGGGATTCAATCCATGACCTCATCGTTGGATTAGTCCACTAGATAGCATGGGGTGTAAAGAAAAGAAAGAACTTGGATTTATATAGCACCTTTCACAACCTCAGGACATCTCAAAGGGCTTTAACGGCCAACTAAGTACTTTTGAAGAGCTGTCACTGTTGTAATGAAGGAAGCGTGGCACAAGCCTTCATAGACTGTGTGGCTCAATACTATACTATTCACTGCAAGTACTTACTGGGCCATTGGAGAATTAGGGCTCTTATGAATTTGGGAATTAAAGCATGCTTGTAAGGCAAAGTAGAAGGAGCTCTAAGCAGGATCTAACCTGAGTTATGCATAACTTGGGAGTGCTTGATGTAATAAAGAGGAAAGTGTACCATTCTTCAGCTCGCTCACCTTGAAGAACAAAAATTCACCAAAAATGTTATTTTACTTTCTTTTGAATGGACATTGGTTCCAATCTCCAATGCAAGGATGGTTATGATTAACTGGACGAATTGTAAAATTGCACAGAATTTTTTTTTTGAACTTAAATTTTAATGCAGTAAAATTTACTTGAAAACTTCGCAGATTTCTTCTCTGTGCATCCCGTGAAGATCCAATTTATTAAAAGCTGACAGTAACTAGGTGAATCAGAGTGCTCCCAAATCCAGATCAGATTTTCCTGTAGATCGCAATCCTTCCACGCCCATTAAATTCTCGTTCTGTTTTTCCTGTGCACACAGACGACTTTGAGCGCCTCATCAATTGAAAAATAATTCACATGTGCCCAAACTTTCCTTTCTGTTTTCCTGGTGTACTCCCTCACACCTCATTTGTGGTCAAATACCAAACCAGTACAGGAAACTCTTTGGTATCCGGCACTGAATGGGACCGGCGTGTTGCCGATTGATCAAAAATTCCGGATGACGGAGAGGGTTATCTACCGAGGCTATTTTTAACAAAGAAAAATTTAAAAAATCAAGAAATGTGCAGTATACAGTAATTGGGTACTCACCTACAGAATGTTGTGTTAAATGGATGGTGGAAGATGCTTGATTAAGTACAGTACTGCCAGTTGAGGGTAATGCAATGCAATGACTACCAGCAGCGTGGGAGACAAACAGTACCCCTGTAAAATGGCGGATCAGAAGAGACTACCGGCAGCGCGGGAGAGTCAGACTCCTGTTACAGGAGGTTTGAGGTGTTCCAACTCCTGACAGCGCCAAGAAGCCGAGAAGTGGCAGTTTGGAGAACTACCCCCACTGACTAACTCGGCCACCGCGGGAGGCTCGGACTCGGACTCGGCAACATTGCCGATTATTGAGGTGTTGTTTTCGGAGTGAGAATTTTGCTGGCTAATAGAGAATTCCAGATATTTAGGTGCAGTTTAAACGAGAGTTTCCTATATTATCCTAGACCCAGGATAGAAACATAGAAACACAGAAGATAGGAGCAGGAGTAGGCCATTCGGCCCCTCGAGCCTGCTCTGCCATTCAATGCGATCATGGCTGATCATCCAAATTCAGTACCCTGTCCCTGCTTTCTCACCATATCCCTTGATCCCTATAGCCTTAAGAAATATAGATCAAGAGCAGGATCATGTCTCCTGCTCACCCGCTCAGAACTGGGAACACTGCATGACACAGAATGGACTAAAAAGGAAAAAATAACTATACCTTATTTTTAAAATAGATTTAATTGGCTTCTCAGGTGGCTCAGCTGGTAAGTGCACCTCTGGGTGTGGTACGAAGCCACACAGAAGGAGACTTAACAGGTTGAGTCCTTACGTCTGCGCTGAGCTTGCTGATTTTAGTCGGGTAGCAGTTGTGGTGCTAGAATTAACCTCACTTGAGAAAAAAAAAATTCAGCCAGGGTTCTTGCTCCAGAGAAAAATCATGCCCATTGTTAAGGGCAGGATTGGGCTCACTCTGATGTGCCCCACCCCATTGTAAAAGAGTGGCTACCTGGGCAAAACATCAGAAGGCACCCAGCACCTGTGGAACGATAGCCTAGTGTGAGTTAGCATCTTTTAGTGAGGATTGGAGAAAAATGGGGAAAAAAATAATACACATCTTCCTATGCTTTCCTTTCTGTTTTCCTGGTACTGATACGTGAAATTCTCAAATGTAGGATGATGACAACAACAACAACAACTTGTATTTATATAGAGCCTTTAAGGTAGTAAAATGTCCCAAGGTGCTTCACAGGAGTATTATAGGACAAAAAAATTGACACCGAGCCACATAAGGAGGAATTAAGGCAGATGACCAAAAGCTTGGTCAAAGAGGTAGGTTTTAAGGAGCGTCTTAAAGGAGGAAAGAGAGGTAGAGAGGCGGAGAGGTTTAAGGAGGGAATTCCAGAGCTTAGGGCCCAGGCAACAGAAGGCACGGCCACCAAAGGTTGAGCGATTATAATCAGGGATGCTTAAGCGGGCAGAATTAGAGGAGCGTAGATATCTCGGGGGGGGGGGGGGGGTTGTGGGGCTGGAGGAGATTACAGAGATAGGGAGGGGGCGAAGGCCATGGAGGGATTTGAAAACAAGAATGAGAGTTTTGAAATCGAGGCGCTGCTTAACCGGGAGCCAATGTAGGTCAGCGAGCACAGGGGTGATGGGCGAACGGGACTTGGTGTGAGTTAGGACAACTTACACTTCACTCTTTGATTGCTTCTCCCTTCTTCGTCTCGTTGCTTCGCCTTGCAGTTCTTCATCTTTTCTCTTTCTTTCTGCAGCTTGTGCGTTTCTCCTCTCCTGCTCTTCTATTTATTTTTTTATTATCTCCCATTTCTCTGCTCGCTTTCTCTCATTTCTTTGAAAAAAAAACCTCTCTCTATTTTTTCCACTCATTCTCCCCTTGCCTCTGCCTTCCAACTTTTTATTTTCACTGCCAGAATCCCTGCTACCGCATGCATCATTGCTACAAAATGGCCGCTCAGAGATTCTCGGAGAACATACTCACTCTCACGTGTTTTCCCAGAGAACTGCTAACCTTGGGAGCCATTTCCCTAGTTTACACGGGCACTGAAAATCCAGTAAGTTAGAAGATGTTAGGATTCATCGCATGGCTCTGGGGACATTGCTGCCACAGAATGACTCCCGCATTTGCCAGTGTAGCCCACCAATAAAAAAAACCAAGAAATTTATTGAACGCAAAAGACGCTATATAAATGCAAGTATTACTTAATTCCTTGTCCATATCTGTGCACTCTCCAGGAATCGCAAAAAATATGGGAATTCCTGCTGGGATTAAGTCAGCAAGACAGCCACCTACTCTAATGTGTCTGCTGCTGGACGAGGGGAATCCAGTTCAGCTCCCTTGATGGTAATAGTCACTGCAGATAATTCCAGTGAACGAGAGTCCCCTTACTCAAACAAGGCCTAATAAAATGAAATATGATTATTTTTTCTTTTAATACAATGAGTTTTATTTATAACTGTATTGATCTATTCTAGGTGGCCAGTGATAAAATTCCAACCATGTTTATTACTACTGAGACTGATAAAGAAGAAAGCGATTGAGCAAGGCCCCAGTTCAGATTTTACACCAAGACAGTGTCATCGAAAAATATATAGTTCAAAGCAGAAAATGAAAAGGAAGCAGTTTTATTGACATTTCTCGGATGTCTGCCCACTGCACTCTTAATCGGCAAGCAGGTAGCTCCTCAAAGGAGGCGGGGAAAATCAGAGGGCTTGTCGTTTCTGGGTGGGCTTCATCGCGGTCTAGAGATTAATCCGCTGGCACGTAGATCCAACTGCAATATTCAACCTCAAGTAAGAAATAAGTGATGCCAAAAGGCACGGGCCCTCAATGATGAGATGTGCTTTTCATGGATCTATTAGATTGCACACTCGTTACACTGTCTGTAATAAATGCAGATGGTGCAGTTCTCCTCCACAACCCCCCCTCCCCCACACGCACACACACACATAAAAAGTGGACACTTCGGTTAATGTTATTGACTGTTCGTGTTATCAATGGAAGCTCCTGATGGCAGCTTCATTAAGTGGCTACACTCTGTCACAATAAATACAGAAAATAAGCTGCAATTTGCCAAATAAAACCGCTGCGTCTGATTTTATTTTTCCTTTCTCTAGCTCAGGGCATCGAACCAAGTTTAACACCTCAAGTGCTTCCCCGGGCTGAGATCCGGTAACTCAGAAACAGAATAGGGACCGAGCCTGCGGCCTTCTTGGCTTTTTACGTCTCAGTTCCACACAGGGCAGGACTGAACCAGCTGGGAAACTACAGATCAAATATCAGAGGCTCTGGTGTATCAAGGATCAGGACAGTGACAGCGTGTTGCAGGGAGGAGCTCTATAGCAATCTACTAGAGTAGAATTACTTCTTTCTGCGAGCACAAATATACACAGAGCTGCTTCTTCATGCGGATTCTAATCGGAAACGGCTGTGCTTTGATTGGTACCATACAGGTCTATATAGTACTACCAGCCACAATGAGGCAGTTTGCTCAACTCAAGCACTATTCTGGTCAATATGTAGAAACCCTGACAGAAGCAGTGTGATCAGTCGCAGAGGTCCCTCCACATAGTTAACCCTCTGAAGACTGAAGTAACAAACTTGCACCAAAAGTCAAAATAAATTAGGCAAGATTGCAATTTCTTTACGCATATAGAAAGGGTATTAAAATAAGAAAGCATTGCGCATTACTCCAATTTTCTACGTTATTTCATAGAAATCAGAACATTACAACACAGAAAGAGGCCATATGGCCCATCAAATCTGCACCAGCCTTTGTCTCCATATTTAATCCCACTCTCCTGCCCGCATACCAGACCTTTTAATACTTCTATTTTTCAAGCAACTATCTAATTCCTTTTAAAAGGGTTTATGGACTTTGCTTCAAAAATGATTTTTGTGGTGGAGAATTCCACATCCCAACTATCCTCTGTGTGAAGACATTTTTTCTAGCCTCCCCTTTAGTTATTTTTGAACTATCTTAAATTTTTGCCCTCTCATTACCAGATGAAACAGTCTATCATTATTTACCTTATTATAGCCCTTCAAAATTCACCCTGAAAATTGACCCCTTCCTCCATGTTCATGTAGAATGGGAAAGCTGTACACATCCAAATGGCATTCAACAACCACAGACAGAGGCCCTTCGGCCCATCGTGTCCGCGCCGGCCATCAAGCCCTGTCTATTCTAATCCCATTTTCCAGCACTTGGTCCGTAGCCTTGTATGCTATGGCGTTTCAAGTGCTCATCTAAATGCTTCTTGAATGTTGTGAGGGTTCCTGCCTCTACCACCCTTTCAGGCAGTGAGTTCCAGATTCCAACCACCCTCTGGGTGAAAAAGTTTTTCCTCAAATCCCCTCTAAACCTCCTGCCCCTTACCTTGAATATGCCCCCTGGTTATTGACCCCTCTACTAAGGGGAAAAGTTCCTTTCTATCTACCCTATTGATGCCCCTCATAATTTTGTACACCTCAATCAGGTCCCCCCTCAGCACAGTGATGCAGCACATCACGCTCTCTTCTACCTGAAATCAATAGTACATCACTCCTCTAAAGTAGAAACGCTCATGATTAAGGTAAGTGATTGGTTATTGCTCAGACCCAGCATTATTTTTTGTGCAAAAGCGCAGACTTGAGCAGCGAATCATATATTCACGGAAATTGTTCCTGGGTGTCTCACTGTGTTAAATCTACTCATGATTCATTATATGTTTATGAAGGGTTTTGATAGAGTAAATAAGGATAAAGTGTTTCCACTGGCAGGAGAGTGGGTAACCAGTGGACTCAGATTGAAGGTAATTGGCAAAAGAATCAGAGGGGAGATGAGGAGAATTATTTTTTATGCAGCGAGTTATGATGATCTGGAATGCACTGCCTGAAAGGATGGTGGAAGCAGATTAAATAGTAATTTTCAAAAGGGAATTGTATATATATTTGAAAAGAAAATATTTGCAGGGCTCTGGGGAAAGAACAGGCGAGTGGGAGTAATTGGAGAGCTCCTTCAAAGAACCGACACAAGACAGAATGGCCTCCTACTGCGCTGTAGGATTTTATTGGACAACGTGGACCACATTCCATACCTCGGGAGCCTACTGTCAACAAGGGCAGATGTCGACGATGAAGTCCAACACCGCCTTCAGTGTGCCAGTGCAGCCTTCGGTCGCCTGAGGAAGAGAATGTTTGAAGACCAGGACCTCAAACCCGGCACTAAGCTCATGGTCTACAGAGCAGCAGTGATACCCGCCCTGCTGTATGCCTCAGAGACATGGACCATGTACAGCAGACACCTCAAAGCACTGGAGAGGTACCACCAACGCTGCCTCCGCAAGATCCTGCAAATCCATTGGCAGGATAGGCACACCAACGTCAGTGTTCTTGCTCAGGCCAACATCCCCAGCATCGAAACTTTGACCACGCTCGATCAGCTCCGATGGACGGGTCACATTGTCCACATGCCCGATACAAGACTCCCAAAACAAGCGCTCTACTCAGAGCTCTGGCACGGCAAGAGAGCCCCAGGTGGGCAGAGGAAACGCTTCAAGGACACCCTCAAAGCCTCCTTGAAAAAGTGTAACACATCCCCATCCACGCCTGGGAATCCCTGGCCCAAGACCGCACAAAGTGGAGGAGAAACATCCGAGAAGGTGCCGAACACCTCGAGACTCGTCGCTGGGAGCAAGCGGAAGCCAAGCGCAGGCAGCGCAAGGAGCACACGTCAACCCAAGCACCCCACCCACCCGCCCCTTCAACCACTGTCTGCCCCACCTGTGACAGAGACTGTCGGTCCCGCATTGGACTCATCAGTCACCTGCGAGCTCATTTTTAATGTGGAAGCAAGTCATCCTCGGTTCCGAGGGACTGCCTAAGAAGAGAAGAAGGATTTTATGATTTATATTTTAGAACGGCTTCAAGAAATGGTTCTGTGATGTTGCTCGAGGTTCCTGGAGCAGCAGAAGCTGCCCAGAACAGAGAAACAATGGCCAGCACACCTTCCCCGGTAGATATGAAAAACCACATTGCACAGCCACACAGGCAGGCTGAGTCACTCAGCATCTCCAGATATGTTGGTCTCTGCCTCTGTCGATAATGGTTATCACGCCACCAGAGGCAGTGCTGCCACCTGGGCATCTGCAAAACGTGTCCCTTGAGGTGGGTCTGAGAGGTGGTGATGGCAGCTAGGCCACCTCATTGATGTTCCAACAACAACAACAACAACTTGCATTTCTGTAGCACCTTTAACATCGTAAAAACATCCCAAGGCGCTTGTCAGGAGCGTTACAAGACAAAGAAAATGACAACGAGCCACATAAGGAGAAATTAGGGCAGATGACCAAAAGCTTGGTCAAAGAGGTAGATTTTAAGGAGCGTCTTAAAGGAGGAAAGAGAGGTGGAGAGGTTTAGGGCGGGAACTCCAGAGCTTAGGGCCCAGGCAATAGAAGGCACGGCCACCAATGGTTGTGTGATTATAATCAGAGATGCTCAAGAGGGCAGAATTAGAGGAGCGCAGATATCTCGGGGGGTTGTGGGGCTGGAGGAGATTACAGAGATAGGGAGGGATGAGGCCATGGAGGGATTTGAAAACAAGGACGAGAATTTTGAAATTGAGGCGTTGCTTAACCAGGAGCAAGGGTGGAGACGGGCGATGATACGGAGGTGGAAATAGGCGGTCTTAGTTCTGCTGTGGATGTGTGGTCGGAAGCTCATTTCAGGGTCAAATATGACACCAAGATTGTGAACAGTGTGGTTCAGCCTCAGACAGGTTTTGGGGATAGGGATGGAGTCAGTGGCTAGGGAACAGAGTTTGTGGCTGTGATATCCGAGTGGTGAGGCCCGAAACTGAGAGAAGCGAGATATTAGGAACAAAACCCAACTGTTTATTTACACGGTGTAGCAGAGAAACATATCTCTTACAAGCTGGAGGCCAGGCACATTTCTTATTGCACGAGCCAAGATGGAGGATGAACCTCTGAGTCATACCCATAATGCAATTCCACATTACCGTGTTAACTGGTGTACCAGGACATTGAATACATGACCCATTACCTTAAATACTGGTGAATGTGAACCCTTAATATTTGGCTCCATCTGGTGGATAACTTAAACATTACATCCCAGATTACTATAGTGGCGGGGACTGAAAACAATGGTTTCGGTCTTCCCAATTTTAAAGCCATGGTTGAGCATGTTCTTGGCAGTACAGTGGTAGGGTACTGGGGCACAAATCAATCAGTAAAAATTTCCACGTAAAGGTCCATTGTCATTGACTGCAGTGGCAAAAGGAAATGGCTTTTAAAATGAAATGCAGGCGAGATACCATCACTAACAGCCCTGTTCAATTAAAAGACAAACCAGCATTTGAAATAAATAATTTAAACTATGAATTTAAGCTACAAATATTCCTGAAATAAAGGTATAATAAGCAAAACACACAGGTGAAGGAACTAAAGTCCGATGGGTATAAGTTCACCAACACCCAAAGACCTAACTGGCCAATCACACTGCCAAGTGTCAGCGGGGGCTCAGTGGATAGCACTCTCACCTCTGAGTCATAAAGGTTGTGGGTTCAGGTCCCACTCCAGAGACTTGAGCACAAAAGTCTAGGCTGACACTTCAGTGCAGAGGAAGTGGCGCACTGTCGGGGGTGCCGTCTTTCGGGTGAGACGTTAAACCGAGGTCCCTTCTGCCCTCTCAGGTGGGTGTAAAAGATCCCGTGGTACTATTTACAGAAACAGTTATCCCCGGTGTCCTGGCCAATATTTATCCCTCAATCAACATCACTAAAAACAGGTTATCTGGTTACTAACACATTGCTGTTTGTGGGAGCTTGCTGTGTGCAAATTGGCTGCTGTTTTTCATACTGTATTAATGCACAAACCACAGTACAGGTTGAGCGTCCAAAATCCGGAGGTCCGGAGTGTTCCGGAATCTGGACTCCGGGAAGATTGGTGGCAGGGTCGTCCGGAATCCGTAAAATGTTCCGGAACTCCGGATTTTGGACGCTCAACCTGTACTTCAAAAAGCCATTAACTTTTGTTGTCTTTTATTGAAAAATCTTATGAAAAATGCGAGTGATGCAATAAAGCTTTAGTGTTGTGTTTTATCCTCCTTAATCTGCACAGCTCCACTAAGTGTTTCCGCCAGGCTGCGGCCATGGCACCATGCCGCCCTGGTGGCCTAGTGTGGTCCATCGGATGCTCTGCAGAGCTCGCAGCGTCCCTCCCCTTTAACAGAAGGGGAGGGGCGGAGAAACGCGTCAGCGCTACGCGGAGCGGCCCAGGCATTTCCGGACTCGGGACGTGTTTCTGATGTCCGAAGTCCAGAAATGCCCAAGCCTAGGTTGCGATATTTCCGGACTTCGGACATCAGAAACACATTCCGAAGTCCGGAAAAACACAAAAACCGGCTCGACCTCGGTCCCGAGGTTGCCGGATTCAGGATGCTCAACTTGTATAACTGGTTTGAGATTTGCAATCTAAATACAATCCAAATTTTGGCAGGTAGTGTCAAGGCACCTGGGCTTTCCAACAGCTGCACTATAACTGCAATCAATGTCAAGCCATCTTTTTAAACTTCTTGTTTAAAGATATCTGCACTGTAAAAGGTTTTATGCAAAGGCATCAGTCACTAATAATGAGCTCAACTATCCAAAACCTCAGACCCATATCATTGTTTGGAATCCTGAGATTTCAAGGTGACCTATATATAGCTGGAGCCACACAAACATCCAACGCTATGCTCATCATAATCTGTCCAATGCCACCAGAGAGCAACCACAATGATTGAGGGGATGGAAGGATTAGATTACGAGGAGCGATTATGTAAATCGGGCATGTTCTCACTGGAAAAGAGAAGGTTGCAAGGTGATGTGATTGCTGTTTTTAGGATTCTAAAGGGACTCAATAATGTCAACCATGACAAGCTGTTTCACCTTGTCCAGAACAGTAGAACCAGAGGGCGCGGCCTGAGGGGGTAAACTCAAAACTATTCTGCAGAAACAATATTTCAGTGAGCAAGTGGTCCAATCTATGGAACAGACTCCTGAGGGAAACGGCAGAAGCGGTAAGTATTGATTTATTCAGATGCAAATCAGATAGATTTCTTTCAGAAAATAATATTTTGGGATATAATATTCGAGTAATTTAAGACATAAAAATGTGGTACATGTAGCACTGCATGATAGGATAAAGGTGACTTTGGAACTTTGGCTCTCCGCCACTGGGGTTTTCCTCGTGTCGTTTCTGGGTCTGTTGTAGGTTAATTGAGATTGATTGCTGTGATCACAGGATCATGGAATGGTTACAGCACAGGAGGAGGCCATTCGGCCCGTCGAGTCCGTGCCGGCTCTCTGCAAGAGCACTTCAGTGATAAGTCAACAACTCCAGTATCGTTGTATCACATGGCAGAGGGCGAACTAGATGGACTGTAGTCTTTTTTTTGAGGAGCAATTTCTACGTCTCAATCACTAATACTTACCCATTGGACAGTAGAATACATTGTGTGCACAGACAGGTAAATCCTGCATCCTGGATAACTTTCGTTACAGATTAATGTGCTCAGATTCCTACTGCAGAGAAAGGGCCTATTCAGCTTTAGGTTGAGTGTTGAATTACTTTGTTGTATACAGCAGCACTCCTAGATTGTCAAATTAAGGGTTGGCCTATTTCAAGACAAAGATAACATTTGGAAGGTAAAAATAGCAGTATCTGAACAAATAAAGCTGATAATGCAAGTCTAGGCTTGTAGTCACATAAGCAGGTGCTAATATTCTTATGCACACATATTAATTGCAACACAGAATGGATTGTCGAGGCTTCAAATCTCATCCTGTGTTTAGAAAAACAGATTTGAGTATCTTTCATTCATGACTGACAAATACATAATAGCAGTTTTGATGCTTTTCATTCGCTTTTTTTAATGGGGTTATAAACAAAATCTCTCATTAATCACAAATATAAAACATGAACTGACAGTAGCGGCTACATTGACAGTTTCTCCCATTCTCCCCCCAGAGGGTAAGGTAGCATAGTGGTTATGTTACTGGACTAGTGATCCAGAGACATGTAGCTCAAATACCCACCATGGCAGCTGGGGAATTTAAATTCAGTTAATTAAATAAAAAGCTGGCAAAACTACCAGATTGTCATAAAAACCCACTCATGTCCTTTAGGGAAGGAAATCACCCATCCATAACTGGTCTGGTCTATCTGTGACTCTAGACCCACAGCAACATGGTTGATTCTTGACCACCCTCTGAAATGGCCTAACAAGCCACTCAGTTGTCAAGAAGGTAGCTCAACACCACCTTCCCAAGGGCAATTAGGAACAGGCAATAAATGCTGTAGATTGAAATCAGGCAACTTCTACAACAGGCGGGTGGGTGTTGCTCTCTGCTAGGTTACCACACAAGAGGGGAAGTTGGAAACGACCTCCATGGTGTGTCTGATGCACAATATGTTCAACAGGTACTTCACTACTGAATGTTTTATTTCTGCTCAATGACTCATGATACACCATCTAAAACACTGCGGGTCCCAGTTGGTTCACCATAGTTTGGGTGCTTTAATTATATTCTGGGACCCATTTCAACTCCAGTAGCTACAACTGGTCCTAATGATCCCCAAGTGCCTGCTAATTGTACCAATATCATCTGCTGAGCTAGAAGCACCAATGAGAAGTGGATAGAGGAACATAGCGTATGTACTGCCAGCATGTTGGGCTCTTATCAAAGTCACAAGTGACATGCTATGCGACTGTGACAGTGGTAAACTATCCCTCCTCGACCTGTCTTCAGCCTTCGACACAGTTGACCACACCATCTTCCTCCAACGCCTCTCCACCATCGTCCAGCTGGGTGGGACTGCACTCGCCTGGTTCTATACTTAGCTTTCTAATAGTAGCCAGAGAATCACCTGCAATGGCTTCTCTTCCCACTCCCGCACCATTACCTCTGGTGTCCCCCAAGGATCTATCCTTGGCCCCCTCCTATTTCTCATCTACAAGCTGCCCCTCGGCGACATCATCCAAAAACACAGCATCAGTTTCCACATGTACACTGATGACACCCAGCTCTACCTCACCACCAACGGTCCCCCCAAGGGGCGCGCATCCATCGGGAGGTCCCAGACAAGGCCGCTCACCAGCTGTTGCCGCTTGAAAAGATAACGTGCGTGCGTGGCCACGCAACAATAAAAAGAGGGAACATTGTGCACCACCACTTCTCTCGACCCCTCCACCAGACTAAACCGTCTGACTGCTTGTCTGACATCCAGTACTGGATGAGCAGAAATTCCCTCCAACTAAATATTGGGAAAACCGAAGCTATTGTCTTCGGTCCCCACCACAAACTCCGTTCCCTAGCCACCAACTCCATCTCTTTCCCTGGCAACTGTCTGAGGCTGAACCAGACTGTTTGCAACCTTGGCGCCATATTTGACCCTGAAATGAGCTTCTGACCACATATCCGCACCATCACTAAGGCCTCCTATTTCCACCCCCACCTCCGTAACATCGCCCGTCTCCGCCCCTGCCTCAGCTCATCTGCTGCTGAAACCCTCATCCATGCCTTTGTTACCTCTAGACTTGACTATTCCAAAGCACTCCTCACATCTCAGCCCCAGGACATCGCTGCAGGAGTTCCTCAGTGCAGTGTCCTAGGCCCAACCATCTTCAGCTGCTTCATCAATGACCTTCCCTCCAACATAAGGTCAGAAATGGGGATGTTTGCTGATGACTGCACAGTGTTGAGCGCCATTCACAACTCCTCAGATAATGAAGCAGTCCTTGCCCGCATGCAACAAGACCTGGACGACGTTCAGGCTTGGGCTGATAAGTGGCAGGTAACATTCGCGCCACAGAAGTGCCAGGCAATGACTATCTCCAACAAGCGAGAGTCCAACCACCTCCCCTTCACATTCAATGGCATTACCATCGCCGAATCCTCCACCATCTACATTCTGGGGGTCACCATTGACCAGAAACTTAACTGGACCAGCCACATAAATATTGTGGCAACAAGAGCAGGTCAGAGGCTGGGTATTCTGCGGCGAGTGTCTCACCTCCTGACTCCCCAAAGCCTTTCCACCATCTACAAGGCACGAGTAAGGAGTGCGATGGAATACTCTCCACTTGCCTGGATGAGTGCAGCTCCAACAACACTCAAGAAGCTCAACACCATCCAGGATAAAGCAGCCCGCTTGATTGTCACCCCATCCACCACATTCACTCCCTCCATCACCGGCATACCGTGGCTGCAGTGAGTACCACCTACAAGATGCACTGCAGCAACTCGCCAAGGCTTCTTCGGCAGCACCTCCCAAACCCGCGACTTCTTCCACCTAGAAGGACAAGGGCAGCAGGCACATGGGAACACCTCCAAGTTCCCCTCCAAGTCACACACCATCCTGACTTAGAAGTATATCGCCGATCCCTTATCGTCGCTGGGTCAAAATCCTGGAACTCCCTCCCTAACAGCACTGTGGGAGTACCTTCACCACACGGACTGCAGCAGTTCAAGAAAGTGGCTCACCACCACCTTCCCAAGGGCAACTAGGGATGGGCAATAAATGCTGGCCTTGCCAGCGATGCCCAGATTCCATAAGTGAATAAAAAAAACATTTTTAAACTCCTGCCTGACTCCCATCTTGCCACCCTCCATAAACTTGGTCCGTATCCTAACTTGCACCAAGTCCCGTTCACCCACCACCCCTGTGCTCACTGACCTACATTGGCTCCCGGTTAAGCAATGCCTCGATTTTAAAATCCTCATCCTTGTTTTCAAATCCCTCCATGGTTTCACCCCTCCCTATCTCTGTAACCTCCTCCAGCCCCACAACCCCACCTCCCTCCCCTGCCCCCCATTCCCCCGCCGAGATATCTGCGCCCCTCCAATTCTGGTCTCTTGAGCATCCCTGATTTTAATCGCTGCACCATTGGCGGTCGTGCTTTCAGCTGCCTTGGCCCTAAGCTCTGGAATTCCCTCCCTAAACCTCTCCACCTCTCTCTCCTCCTTTAAAATGCTGCTTAAAACCTGCCTCTTTGACCAAGCTTTTGGTCACCTGTCCTGATATTTCCTGTGGCTCGCTGCCAACATTTTTGATTGATAATGCTCTTGTTAAGTGCCTTGGAACGTTTTGCTTCGTTAAAGGCGCCATATAAATGCCAGTTGTTGTTGTCACCCTCCACGAAAGCACCTTTTTACCCTCGAGATCTCTTCTGGCATTATGTCCTGGCATACACCTTCTGCTCCTCCAACACTGGTCATCTGCCCTAATTTCTCCTTATGTGACTCGGTGTCAAACTTTGTTTGGTAACACTCCCGTGAAGCACCTTGGGTCGGTTTACTACATTAATGGCGCTATATAACTACAAGTTGTTGTTTTTGAAACGATTGATTTGCGAAACAATTAAATCAAGACAACAATCGGATACACCCGTAACCATAACTGTTTGTTCCAAGAGTGGGGGCAGAATGGGGGTTAAATAAACAACAACAAAATCTCGCTTTGAAAAAAAAACCAACGTTTGTTTTTGTTAAACATGACTGGACGAACCAGCACAAAGTCAATGATTGGTTCAGTTGGGTGTTAGTTATTTGCTCTTCTGATGATTGGTCGGTTTTCATTCCAATCACGATTTCATCTGATAACTGATCAGGTCAAGCGTCAATCTGCATTAGTCCTGGGCTGCGATGGGGACCACCCCTAGGGAACTCTGTAATCTGATGACTTTTAATGACTTTCCAGCATACTTAGCACCGCTGCTGGGAAACAATGCTTCAGTGTTCCAGGAATGATCAATCGGAGTGCCCTGGATGGAGGGGAGAGGATCAGCTTTCACGCTGCACATTTTTAGTCAGAAACTGCCTGGATTCCCACACCTGCCTTACATGTATTATATATATAGAAGATCCTGATAAATGCACAGCGAGTTTGCCAAGAATTGTTAGCATTAGGATCTGAATTTCTACAAACCGCAGATAAAACGGTAATCTGCAAATGTTTATATCGCAGCCCATTGTTTCATTGGGGGGAATTTTAACCCCCCCCCCCAAAAAAAGGGTGGGTTTGAGTGGAGTGGGATGTTACAATGGTAAAAATCTCAAACCTGAAACCAACCCGCCTCGAACCCGCCCACTTACAGTTTTAACGGAGGCGGGGCGAGTCGGGCACCCAACCCGCTCCCAGGAGGCGGGTGGCTCATTTAAGCATTTTAATGAGGCTGCGTGCCTTAGATTTTACCTCCATTTAAAATTTTACACTGGCAAGCCGGATTTCCCGAGCCTCAGGAAACCCGGCAGTTAAAGGGAGGCGAGGACTGCCCAGTCCAGCAGGTAAGTGCCCTTCCAGCACTGCTTGTGGGCCAGGAGGAGCAGGACTGTTCCTCCCCTGACCTTCCCAAGCTACCTGTGAACCACTCCCACGATCACCTGCTCTTCCAGGTTTCACGAATGCAAAACTGCCCTTCCCTCCGCCTCACAGTAAATATCGGGGCCAGGATTCAGTCATTCAATCTAAAAACCCAGGAAATCCTCAAAGGGGAAAGGTCACCATACTGAGAGCTTCCAGGTATGGAAGAACATTAGAATTTTAAGAGCCTGTCCCTTTTTTCAACAATCAATGCTGTGTAGCCGATTTAATATATCCCTCAATCCCTTCTCTCTCTAGGAAAGGTATCTACTTGTCCCCTGCACCCATTCACACTGCTGCAATACACTTCCTTGGTAATTTGATCCACAGGATAGATTTTCCACGATGAGGCCCCAGCAGGCACCTTCGTATGGCCCAGGTGCACTCCATACACAGACCTGCCCTCTGGCTGGGCCTTGCACCTGCACATTGGGGAGGAAACAGGGGGGCACAGCTGCAGGCCTGGACAGCAGCAGCCAGAAGGCCACACAGCTTTTGGATCTTCCAGGGTGATGGGAGAGGGGTAACTGAAAATGTTAAGGCTTGTCGTCAATGTTTTAGGCCTGTTCCTGGGCCTGGGACCCTTGCAGACCCCCCCATTATAGCAGTAATGCTGGGCCTGCACCTACTACAGGCACAGTTGCAGGCTTATTCCTCCTTGGGTGAAAAAGGTTCACCTGGCATTCCTTCTGACACCTAACTTCCTTATTTTAATTTGTGTCCCAGGGAGCTGAACAATTCAGCTGGATCAGTTCAGCCAATTTCCTT
This sequence comes from Somniosus microcephalus, assembly GCF_052327205.1. NCBI lineage: Eukaryota > Metazoa > Chordata > Chondrichthyes > Squaliformes > Somniosidae > Somniosus > Somniosus microcephalus. The sequence goes on from NC_141010.1 coordinate 13,106,406, forward strand.
CATAATCTTGAAAATTTCATTTAGACGTTTTCCTTCTTACCCCCAAGGAGAACATGCCCAACGTCCTTAATCTTTCCTCCCACAATTCCAGATACCCAGAATAATTTTTGTTGCTTGCCTCTCTTCTCTATTGAGGACAATAATATTATTCATGCGATGAAGTGACAACAACTACCCACAGTACCCACAGAGAAATCTGACTAATTGCTTACATAGCAACAATACGATCTTTTTGATTTGTACTCGATCCCTCTACTAATGCAACCCAATACAGGAAACTTTTTTTTATCCGGCACGGACGGGACCGACGTGGTGCCAGTTCATCAAAAATTCTGGATAACCGAACGCTATAGTAAAAGATACAGAGCTGAGAGCTCCGTATAAAGCAACAAACCCTGTGGCTTCAGAACAGTGGCCACAAGTTGCAAGCGTCTCTGTAGCTTAGCAACAGCTGCAGCCACACCCTTGCACAGCAACAAATGGAGGAAGGCAAGTAATAAAAGTTACCTGAACCTACTCCTGAATTTTGCCGGTTAACCGAGATTTCCGATTATTTAGGTGCCGGTAAATCGAAAGTTTCCTGTACCTTATTTGGATTTTACTTTACTGCAGCTAAGCAATGAGCTACACTCATATATATTTATCTACCATTACCGATTGCTCTCTTCCCTGATCAGCACACCGTACAACTGTTCCAGTTAGGAAATGGGATGGAGAAAAGTCAATTTTGGCTTATCAAGCTCGCTCTGTCATTTAGCTCCACAATCTGCTCATCTCCCTAATCTCCGCTGGGGCAGTTGGGCTGGGTTCCTAGAAAAATGCTACTCAGAACTCAAACTGTGATGCTGATTTGCAGAGAAACCTCGAGCTCTGGCAGATGTTACATCTGCTGCAGCATTCAAATTCTGCAGTACAGTTGCACTTTTATTCAATGAATTAATTTGGCACTCCAAAGCGCTTTACAGCCAATGAAGTACTTTTGAACTGTAAAAGAAAAGAAAGGCTCGTGTTTGTATGGCACCTTTCACGACCACCGGACGTCCCAAAGCGCTTTACAGCTAATGAAGCACTTTTTGAAGTGTAGTCACTGTTGTAATGTGGGAAACGCAGCAGCCAATTTGCGCACAGCAAGCTCCCATAAACAGCAATGTGATAATGACCCGATAATCTGTTGTTAGTGATGTTTATTGAGGGATAAATATTGGCCAGGACACCGGGGATAACTCCTCTGCTCTTCTTTGAAATAGTGCCATGGGATCTTTTACGTCCACCTGAGAGAGCAGACGGGGCCTCGGTTTAATTAATGTCTCATCCGAAAGACAGCACTTCCTCAGTACTGCACTGGAGGGTCAGCCTAGATTTTTGTGCTCAAGTCTCTGGAGTGGGACACGAACCCCCAACCTTCTGACTCAGAAGCGAGAGTGCTACCAACTAAGCCACAGCTGACACAATCCAGGCAGGATAGGTGATGGAAAAGCACCACCATTCACACTAGGAACATGAGTAGCACATTCAGCCCCTCAAGCCTGTTCTGCTGTTCAATTAGATCATGGCTGATCCATATCTTAACTCCATTTACCCAAAGTGGTTCCATATTCCTCAATACCCTTACCTAATAAAATGACCTAATATTAGATGCTGCCACCTTCTCCATAGATGGAAGATTAAAGCATCCCCCGTCATGTGACTGTGGAGCTCCTAATCAGACCCTGGAGCACATCATTGCACACTGCCCTCAGAGGAAATTCGCAGGCAGCCTACAAGATATCCACGCTGTTACGCCGGAAGCTTCGGCCTGGATATCTGTGGTAAACCACTTTTATCGTTCACTATCGTTACACTATAGTTATCACTGTTATATCGTTACTCTATGGTTATCACTGTTCACACTGTTGTATCACTATACGAGGTCGCCTCTTGTCACGCTGCTATACCTGGGCTGACCACTGCTGACTCCGCCCATGACTCCACCTACCTGCCCAGGTATAAAGGTAGTCGACTGGCTGGCATTCCTCCTTGTTGTATCCGATCACCCACAAGGGTGGGCTCTGTTATTTAGCCAATAAAAACCTATAGTTACTTTCTTAACTCGTCGCTTTTCATTGGATGAATTGATAGGTATATCAATTTTATTGGCTAAATTTTAAAATGTCGACACCTGAGCAGTCAAACGACCAGCCAAGCGACCAGCCAGACGCCCGGCTACAACAGCCACAGCAGCCGGCCTGGCTGCGAGCCCTCAGACCACCGTACCTGGATCTAAACCCACAGGCAGCAAACTCAGCCCTCGACTTCGAACACTGGCTGAGCTGCTTCGAAGCCTACCTGGGAGAATCCGGCGTGCCTCAGAAATCCATGCTAAGAGTTCTGAACGCCCAAGTGAGCCCTAAAGTATTCGCACTCATCCGGGACCTTAAAACATACGAGGACGCCATCAACCGGCTGAAAAGACAGTACCAAACCCCGGTAAATTCCATGTATGCCAGACACCTCCTGAGATCCCGCCCACAACAGCCAGGAGAGCCCGTGGAGGAATTTTACGGGTGCTACAAGCACTCGGCAGAGACTGTAACTTTAAAGCGGTAACAGCGGCAGAAAATACTGAAGACAATGTCCGCGATGCCTTCGTGAAAGGCCTGCGGTCCGACTACTCACGGCAAAGACTACTGGAAGCAAGGGACCTCGACCTGGACAAAGCTGCAGCCCTCGCTCTCTCTCTAGAGGTGGCCCATCGGGACCTCGAGGCATACTCAAGGTACTGTAACTCGCGACCCTGGGACTTGGGACCGACCCCGACCGCGATACCCCCCGCAGCAACCCCCCTGGGACCTACCTCAGCGTCGGCGTCCCGGACCCGATCGAGACCGCCACCCCCGGTACCGGCTCCGACATCGGACCCCCGCGATCGGGCCGCCGGCTGCTTCTTCTGCGGCCAGGCGAAACACCCGAGGTCGCGCTGCCCAGCCAGGAACTCTACCTGCTCTAACTGCATGAAGAAAGGCCACTTCGCTAAGGCCTGCAGAGGTGGATCATCAGAGGCCAGCAGTGCCTCATGCGAGCTGTGGGGGCGGCCATCTTCCTTCAAGGCAACAGAGGCCAGCATCCCCACATGTGAGTCATGGGGGCGGCCATCTTTGATACAGGCAACCGACACCAGCAGTGCCTCATGTGAGTTATGGGGGCAGCCATCTTCTCCGCCATTTTGTCCAACCTCGTGGGAGATGCCATTTTACCCACCACGCCCGACTGCCACCGTGCCTCTAGACCCGACTACCGCCCCAACCGCAGACTACAACAACTCGCTCAGCTATACACTAGCCTCCGTCACACTGGACCAGGCCCGCCCGCATCACCTGTCCAAGTCGATGATGGACATCAAAGGAAACGGCCACGCCACGACCTGCCTGTTCGACAGCGGAAGCACGGAGAGCTTCATCCACCCAGACACGGTGAGCCACTACTCCCTCCCTGTCCTGCCAACGCGCAACCGGATCTCGATGGCATCGAGGTCACACGCCACAGACATCAGCGGCTACTGTGCTGTGACCCTGTCGGTTAAGGGTACGGAGTATAAAAATTTTAAACTCCTCGTCCTGCCCCAGCTATGCGCTGCCGTCCTACTAGGCCTAGACTTCCAATCCCACCTCCAAAGCGTCACGCTAGCATACGGCGGACCCCTCCCCCCACTCACAGTCGACAACCAGCAGATTTTAAACCGCCCACCGCGTAACACCTGCGGCCTATCCACCCTCAAGGTCCCGCCACCTTCCCTGTTCGCTAACCTCACCCCCGACTGCAAACCCGTCGCTACCAAGAGCAGGCGGTACAGCGCCGGGGACAGAGCTTTCATTAGCTCTGAGGTGCAGCGTCTCCTGAAGGAGGGCATCATCGAGGGGAGCACCAGCCCCTGGCGTGCCCAGGTCGTGGTCGTTAAGACCGGCAATAAAAACCGCCTGGTCATCGACTACAGCCAGACCATAAACAGGTACACCCAGCTGGACGCATACCCCCTTCCCCGCATATCTGATATGGTCAATCAGATTGCGCAGTACCGGGTATTCTCCACCATCGACCTTAAGTCGGCCTATCACCAACTCCCTATCCGCCCTGAGGACCGCCAGTATACAGCCTTCGAGGCGAACGGCCGCCTCTACCACTTCCTTAGGGTTCCCTTCGGCGTCACCAACGGGGTTTCGGTCTTCCAAAGGGAGATGGACCGGATGGTTGACCAGAACGGGCTGCACGCCACGTTCCCCTATCTAGATAACGTCACCATCTGCGGCCGCGACCGGCAGGACCACGATGTTAATCTGGAGAGATTCCTCCGTACGGCCCAACGGCTGAACCTCACCTACAACAAGGATAAATGTGTGTTTAACACCTCGCGCCTTGCCATCCTCGGCTGTGTAGTAGAGAACGGAGTCATCGGCCCCGACCCCGAAAGAATGCGCCCCCTCATGGAGCTACCCCTCCCCCACTGTCCAAAGGCACTGAAGAGAACCCTGGGGCTCTTCGCCTACTATGCCCAATGGGTGCCCAATTATGCGGACAAAGCCAGACCCCTCATGAAGTCCACATCCTTCCCCCTTACGGAGGAAGCGTGCGCAGCCTTCTCCCTCATTAAGGGAGACATTGCCAAGGCCACTATGCACGCAGTGGATGAGTCCATCCCCTTCCAAGTCGAGAGCGATGCATCCGACTTCGCCCTAGCCGCCACCCTTAACCAGGAGGGGAGACCGGTGGCCTTCTTCTCAAGGACCCTACAGGGCCCTGAGATCCGACACTCGTCGGTCGAGAAGGAGGCCCAGGCGATTGTGGAGGCGGTACGACGCTGGAGGCACTACCTGGCAGGCAAACGATTTACCCTCCTTACCGACCAACGTTCGGTCGCTTTTATGTTTAATAACAAGCTGAGGGGCAAAATCAAGAATGACAAGATCTTGAGGTGGAGAATCGAGCTCTCCACCTACGATTATGATATCTTGTACCGGCCAGGTAAGCTGAACGAACCCCCCGATGCTCTGTCACGAATTACATGCGCCAGCGCGCAAAGTGATAGACTTCAGACCCTCCACAACGACCTCTGCCACCCCGGGGTCACCAGACTTTACCACTTCATTAAGGCCCGCAACCTGCCCTACTCCATCGAGGAGGTCAGGACCATGACCAGGAACTGCCAGACCTGTGCCGAGTGCAAACCGCACTTCTTTAGGTCGGACAGAGCAAGCCTGATCAAGGCCACCCGCCCCTTCGAGTGCCTGAGCATCGACTTTAAGGGGCCACTCCCGTCCTCTGACCGTAATGTGTACTTCCTCAACATTGTTGATGAGTACTCCCGTTTCCCCTTTGCCTTCCCCTGCCCAGACATGACCAGTACCACGGTCATTAAATGCCTGAACGACCTCTTCGCCTTGTTCGGGTTCCCAAACTATATACATAGTGACCGGGGCTCCTCCTTCATGAGCGAGGAACTCCGTCAGTTCCTACTAGCGAGAGGTATTGCTGCAAGCAGGACCACCAGCTACAACCCCCGAGGGAACGGCCAGGTAGAAAGAGAGAACGCGACGGTATGGAAGGCCGTCCTCTTAGCCTTAAAGTCTAAGGGCCTCCCAACCTCCCGCTGGCAGGAAGTCCTCCCGGCAGCGCTGCATTCCACCCGGTCACTACTTTGCACTGCCATCAACGCCACCCCCCATGAACGAATGTTTGCTTTCCCCAGGAAGTCGACTACGGGAACCACGCTACCAACCTGGCTGACCTCTCCGGGGCCCGTCTTGCTGCGAAAGCACGTGAGGGCCCATAAAACGGACCCCCTGGTCGAGAGGGTGGACCTCCTGCACGCCAACCCCCAGTACGCCTATGTGGCATACCCAGACGGGCGGGAGGACACAGTCTCCTTACGAGACCTCGCACCCTCGGGCACTCCGGAGACACCACCTTCACCCCCCCCCACCACCCCCCCAATTCCAGACCAGGTAGACGGCATGCCGGAACCCCACGAGCCTTCGCCGACCACGCAGACACCAGCATTAACACCGGATAATGCAACACCGCCGCTGCGACGATCAGAAAGGCTTACGAGGCCTCCGGGCAGACTGACATACCAGAACTGGTAGTACACTTCACCCCGCCGGACTCAAATCTAAACAAGGGGTGAATGTGGTAAACCACTTTTATCGTTCACTATCGTTACACTATAGTTATCACTGTTATATCGTTACTCTGTGGTTATCACTGTTCACACTGTTGTATCACTATACGAGGTCGCCTCTTGTCACGCTGCTATACCTGGGCTGACCACTGCTGACTCCGCCCATGACTCCACCTACCTGCCCAGGTATAAAGGTAGTCGACTGGCTGGCATTCCTCCTTGTTGTATCCGATCACCCACGAGGGTGGGCTCTGTTATTTAGCCAATAAAAACCTATAGTTACTTTCTTAACTCGTCGCTTTTCATTGGATGAATTGATAGGTATATCAATATCTGACTTAGATATTGACATTTGATTTGCTTCGCTACTACCAGACGAAAGAAGAAGACCTAATAAAAATCTATCAATCTCAGTTTTGAAATTTTCAATTGACCCCAGCCACAACAGCATTTTGGGGGTTGGGGGGGGCAAGAGTTCCACATTTCCATTTGTGTGAAGAAGTGCTTCCTCACGTCACACTGAACAACCTAGCTTCTAATGTTAAGGCTTTGCCCCCTTGGCTGGACTCCCCCATCAGATGAAATAGTTTCTCTCTATCTACCCCATTCAAACCTTTTAATCATCTTACACACCTCAATTAGATCACCCCTTAATCTTCTTTACTCAAGGGAATACAAGCCTAGTCTTTGCAACCTATCCTCATCATTTAAGCACTTTCTGTAACAAAACAGGGAAAAGCCACTTTACCACATGATAATGCATCTTTAAAAACAGGTTTGCCATAAGCAAGGTCAGACTTGTAAAGCGTGCTTCTGTGAGTCAAGTAAATTTATTGAGTCAAACATTCAAGGCTGGGCAATTGGGAACATTTTATGCTTCCAACCCGATTTTGTGCTTGGATTTTGTGTTATGCTTGGATGAGGAATTCTATACAATGGGAAGCCATCTGGGACACTGCAATTCTAGACTTGGCTCAGAATGATACTTGGATCGGGTAGATGTTTATCGACTAGAGTGAGTTATACATTAGAGTTGGAGACACATTTGGACCATTAAATAAAAATGCTCCAAATCTTACTGTTCCCGAGCCATTAATGGAATGCTCCTAATTGCAGAGATAATCTCCATATGTTTCCCTCCTTTTACAAAGGGGCTGTCCAGAAGGCTGAAAAAGTTCTTCTAGTTAACACAATTTTTTTTTAAATTGAGAATCCCAGATGAAGGGCCACGACACAAGGTTGAAAAGAGTAAGAGAGAAGACCAAGGTAGATCGAGGATTAGGCGTTGCCAAGTTTGGATTTAAAAGCCTGTAGATCGTAAGAACCAGGGAAAACTGAGCGAAGTAAGGATGTGCCACACTTTTGCGGTCCTGAGAAAGAATGGGCTAGAATAGCAGATGGTGCGGTGAGTCTTGATTTCAACACAGTGAGGATACAAGCAGGAAGAGGAGCAATCAGGATAGTGTAACTTGGAACATGAGGGCAGCAGCATTGGCTGTAGTAACAGACACAAGAGAGAACTCATCAGAGAAAGATTGGAAGCTTGAGAGGAATCACGTATCATTCATTTACTTACACTTACCATTGCTCTAATTTGCTTGGACACCTCGAATGGAGCGGGAGGGGGTGGGGGAAGGAGGGAAATTTGTGTCCAGTTACTCCTGCTGGGAATGCAGAGTCCGGACACCGGGTGAGGACAAGATCAGGCTCGGCTATGATGCCTGCTGCTGTCTCACATTAATGGCCATTTGGATAAAGCGCTGGTGTATAACAGGTCGCTACTGACAACAGCTTAAGGGCGGGGGATGACTGGCTCCACAATGCTGGTTAACGTGACCTCACTCTAGCTATCTTTCCTCTGTGCCTTTGCTTTAGGACTTCCTGTGCAGTTTAGGCTCATCCAAAAAAATAAAAAGGGGGGACATTTCAAAATGATTCATTGAAGCCAAACATCTGCACCAGCATGATTTAATCTGCGCCTTCGTAATTAATTTTCACACAAAATAGATAATGAAATTAATACAACCCATCCTCCCTGGAGAGGATACATCAGACTATCCCAAAGGAGGGAAGGGTCTTTGATGCTCTCCATATTGAGAAAAGCTGTCACGATTGCTTGATTTGAACTCTGTAGAAAGCTATTTCCCTATCTCTTTCTAAACACTTTCCATTTTCAGTTATCTCTCTGAACGCTTTTGTCTCTCCGCTTCCTCATCGCTCTTAAAAGCACCATGACAGGTTTACAGTGCCATAGGCACAGACATCCTGCAGATGCTCACTGCTCAGGATCTCCAGCAGAGTTTTGTCCTTTCCTATACCAGGAACACTAAAGCCAACTGTAGCACTCCCACTGCATCCCTGGCCACGGTCAACTAACTCAGCATCGACCAGGGATCGAACATAGGCATTCCTGATTTGTATGGGATGTGTTGAGGGAGGGGTTGTGGAAAAGAGACCCTTTGTTTTACCAAGCACAGTGACTTCATCATAGAGGACAGCGCAGAATCCCTACCCACAAAATGGCTGCTTCCAGCAGGGAGCCGAGTATTGAATCATAGAATGGTTACAGCACAGGAGGCCATTCAGCCCGTCAAGCCTGTGCCGGCTCTCTGCAAGAGCACTTCAGCTAGTCCCACTCCCTCGCCCTTTCCCCGTAGCCCTTCAAATGTATTCCTCCTCAGGTACTTATTGTTAAGTATGTGTATTGTATTGAACAATTAACACAAAGACTTAAACGTATAACTCAAACAGGTCTTTACTGGTTGGAGGTAGGGACTATACATAGGTCTTTACTTCATGCCCACAGGCGGGAACTGAGGGGGATCAGTACCCACAGTACTATTTATACCCCTATGGCCAGGAGTGGTACTGCGTATCACTACGCCCAACAAGTAGTGCAGTCCTGTCCATAGGTTCAAAGTAGCACACATATTACATACACAACATTCCTCCCTTCCTAGCTTTACAGTCATCTCCCCATTTAACATAACGTAATAACATATATACATATATAACTTCAGGTTTACATAACAGAATAACATAGATGCATAGATAACTTCATGTCAAAACAGATCACAGATTCAGTCTCTGCGGAAAACAGTTCACAGATTCAATCTCTGTGGTGTAGTCGGTTCACGTTGCTGGAGTGACTCATTCAATAGTCCTTCCATGGATTTAACAGTTTGAACTTCCGAACTGAATTGGCTCCGTTCGGAGGGACCACGTGTGTGATCTGGTAGAGGTGATAATGGTTCAGATGGGTCATCTTCTGTTTTTACTTTTCCTTTTCTGCTTCTTGGAGACTCTCTGGGCTCCATTGTCAGCTGCCACAGCTGCCAGCTGCATGCGCAGTTCCTCCTTCTCTTCCTCCTGTTTCCGTCGTAGAGCCAGCTTCTCCCGATGTTCCGTAGACTTTTGGTGCTCCTCCATGATTTCTGCACTTTGGGAGTCGAAGTTACAAGCTGGGCAGGACAGGACATCGTAATATTCGGTGTCGTCCTGAGCTAGACCAGTGAGAGGGTCGTCTATTTCCTCCATACCCAGCTGGACGTTAGCCAGCTCTTGTTCCAAATCCAGACATCTTTCCTGAAGAGACTTCTTCATGTGTACCTCTGCATCCAGCTTTTTCTGGGCTTTCAGCAAGTCGTTTACTAGTGACCTCATTTGTGATTTTAATACTTCAACTTCCTTTGGAGATTGATTGATCGGACTATGCAATCCCTCTACCGGAGCAGCTGTTTCAGCGGTCTGTTGTTCTACGTTGACGTGAGTCAGCGTACTTTTGGCATCCAAGGGCTGCTCTGTTGCAGTCATCTCAGTCTGTGTTGCCACCTCAGCTCTTCCAATAACCTTTGAGAGCTCCGAACCCCTTTCGTTTGAATATTGAAGTTCATGTTCAAGTTTTTCCCATTTCAGAGTCCTGTCCTTCAGCATATGCAGGAGTTGGCTGACCGTTAACTCCTCTGACATCAGACGTTTTGTGTGCTCCTGCTCCATTTTCTCCATCAGCTGCTTCTGTTGTCTTTCCAGATTCTCCAACTCTATATCAAAGAACTCTTTCTTTGCATTCAACTCTTGCTCAAAACGGCGAAGCATTTGTTCTAATTGCTGTTGTAGTTTGAAATGGAGTTGAGTTCGAGCCCGGTGTCCCTCAGAAATGGGCACATCAGTAGACTTGCCAGACTCAGAATCCACAGTTAAACTATGTTGTTGTTGCTCAGTGGAATTCTGTGCTGAAACTTTGTCTTTTGCACCTGAGTTGGGCTTACCATCATCCGTTCCAGAGTCTGGGCCGACTATCTTCACCGAGTTCTCACTCGTTATTGTTTGTAGGAAATGCCAGTCCATATTCATTTTCCTAATCCACTCCCGTCCTAGTAGTGGAGAACCTCCTTCAGATATCACATATAAGTCCATTATTTGACTGTCTTCGCCCTTGTGGACCACTGCAACCTCTATTTTCCCGATGGGGTACACTCTTTGCCCCGTGTATGTTTTCAATATAATCCCCGTATCCTGTAGGGGAATATGTTGGAATAACTTTCCGTAATCTTTCTTATTTATGACCGTCAATGCCGATCCAGTGTCCAATTCCAGTTTTACTTGGACTCCTTCTATCTGAAGAGTGACCCAAATTGTCTGGAGGTCTGCACCCTTACCAGCGTTGAGTACTCTTAAGCTAGCCAGTTCATTACAGCTTAAGCTAGCCAGTTCATTACTGCTAGCGTCTGAATCGGACTCCTGTTCGGTCACCTTGTGTACCTTTGCGTATTTTCCTTGCGGTGACTTCTTGTTGCTGGTCTTCTTCCCTGACCTGCATACTCTAGCTATATGTCCAAGCCTACCACAAGTTCTACATTCTTGGTTTTTAAACCAACACTGGTTCTGATCATGCGTTGTCTTTCCACAATGATAACATTTGCCAGAACTCACACCCAATTTGTGTGCACTGAGCTCCGGTGACCGTAGCTGCATTACTGCCGTGCCTCTCGCTGCGGCTTCGTGTGCTGCTGCCATAGTGACCGCCTTCTCAAGCGTCAGCTCATTCTCCTCGAGCAGTCGCTTTTGTGTATCCTGTTTAAATAAACCACACACAAATTTGTCTCGAAGTGCCTCTGTCAGTCCCGTTCCAAACTGGCAATATTTCGCTAATTTACGCAATTCCAGCAAATAATCAGCATTGCTTTCATGCTGTAGCTGCCTTCTGTCGTAAAATTTAAATCGTTCCGCTAGCATCAGCGGCGTGGGGTTTAGATGATCTTTCAGGACAGTAACAATCTCATCGAACGTCTTATCCGCCGGTTCATCTGGTGATAACAGGTGTTTCAATTGCCCGTATGTCTTCGCACCCATTAAATTTAATAATGTTAGTGCTTTATCAGCCTCACGAATTTTATTGGCCTTACAATAATTTTTAACTCATTCAACATATATGGCCCAATCTTCGATGTCACTATCAAAGTTGCTAATATTCCCGTGTTTAGGCATTGTAGTACTTTATCAGATTTGCAATTTCTCAGATTTTTTTTTTACTGTTATCCAAGATGGCGGCTTCCCGCTCTTGCCGTCGTCCTCCGCCCACAAAATGGCGGTTTTCCCGCTTCTGCCTTCTTCCCCAGCGGTTTTCCCGCAAAAAATGGCGGCTTTCCCGCTCTTCTCGCTCTCCCCGCCCACTTCAATGGCGGTTTTCCCACGCTTCTCGTCGCTGACTTTCAGCTCGACTGCGGCTCTTATCTCCTGTGCGATCGCTGGTGCGCCGCCCGCCCGAAACGGTTCTCAGCCCTTATCACCGGTGCGATCGCTGGCCCGCTAAGCGCCTCCCACTTGAAGCGGCTCCCGGCCTCTGGCTCACCCGCTCGGCGGCTCTTGCTCGCTCCCTCCCGGGCTCTGGCTTACCCGCTCGCGCCCTCCCGGGCTCTGGCTTACCCACGAGGTTATGGAGGCTTCAGGGTCCTAATGCCTGTCGCTTCCAGTCGCTGGAAGCTGTCAGGATTTCTGCTGCCCTTCAGTTTTCAGTGGGGTGTTGAGGATTGGAACCTCTCTTCAATGTCCTGTCTTTGGACGAAGCCGCTGTGGAATAACTGCCGCAGGGTTCGAACCGACTCGTCGCCAGTGTTAAGTATGTGTATTGTATTGAACAATTAACACAAAGACTTAAACGTATAACTCAAACAGGTCTTTACTGGTTGGAGGTAGGGACTATACATAGGTCTTTACTTCATGCCCACAGGCGGGAACTGAGGGGGATCAGTACCCACAGTACTATTTATACCCCTATGGCCAGGAGTGGTACTGCGTATCACTACGCCCAACAAGTAGTGCAGTCCTGTCCATAGGTTCAAAGTAGCACACATATTACATACACAACACTTATCCAATTCCCTTTTGAAAGCCACGATTGAGTCTGCCTCCACCACCCTTTCAGGCAGCGCATTCAGATCCTAACCACTCGCTGCGTAAAAAAGTTTTTCCTCATGTCGCCTTTGGATCTTTTGCCAATCACCTTGAATCTGTGTCCTCTGGTTCTGGATCCTTCTGCCAATGGGAACAGTTTCTCTCTATCTACTCTGTCTAGACCCCTCGTCATTTTGAACACCTCTATCAAATCTCCTCTCAACCTTTTCTGCTCCAAGGAGAACAAGCCCAGCTTCTCCAGTCTATCAGTGTAACTGAAGTCCCTCATCCCTGGAATCATTCTTGTAAATCTTTTCTGCACCCTCTCTAAGGCCTTCACATCCTTCCTAAAGTGTGGTGCCCAGAATTGGACACAATACTCCAGTTGTGGCTGAACCAGGGTTTTATAAAGGTTCATCATAACTTCCTTGCTTTTATACTCTGTGCCTCTATTTATGAAGCCCAGTCAGTATCTCGTATGCTTTATTGTGCACATATACCCCCAGGTCTCTCTGTTCATGCACCCCCTTTAGGATTGTACCCTTTAGTCTATATTGCCTCTCCTTGTTCTTCCTAACAAATTGTATCACTTTGCACTTTTCTGCATTAAATTGCATCTGCCACATGTCCGCCCATTCCACCAGCCTGTCTATATCTTCCTGAAGTTTATCACATCCATTATACCTCCAAGTTTAATGCCATCTTCAAATTTTGAAATTGTGCCCTGTACTCCCAAGTCCAGGTCATTAATATATATCAAGAAAAGCAGTGGTCCTAGTACCAACCCCTGGGGAACACCAGTGTATTCCTTCCTCCAGTCCGAAAAACAACCATTCACCACTACTCTCTGTTTCCTGTTACCTAGCCAATTCCCTATCCATGCTGCCACTGTCCCTTTTATTCCATGGGCTTCAACTTTGCTGGCAAGCCTATTATGTGGCACTTTATCATACGCCTTTTGGAAGTCCATATATACCACGTCAACCGCATTGCCCTGATCAACCCTCTCTGTTACCTCATCAAAAAACACTATTTGCCTTTAACAAATCCATGCTGGCTTTCCTTAATTAATCCACACTTGTCCAAGTGACTGTTAACTTTGTTACTGATTATTGTTTCTAAAAGCTTCCCCACTACCGAGGTTAAACTGACTGGCCTGTAGTTGCTGGGTTTATCTTTACACCCTTTTTTGAACAAGGGTGTAATATTTGCAATCCTCCAGTCCTCTGGCACCACCCTCGTATCTAAGGAAGATTGGAAGATTATGGCCAGTACCTCCACAATTTCCTCCTTAACCTCCCTCAGCATCCTAGGATGCACCCCATCCGGTCCTGGTGACTTATCAACTTTAAGTTCAGACAGCCTTTCCAGTACCTCCTCTTTATCAATTTTTATCTCATCCAGTATCTTCATTACCTCCTCTTTCACAATGACTTTGGCAGCATCTTCTTCCTTGGTGAAGACAGATGCAAAGTACTCATTTAGTACCTCAGCCATGCCCTCTGCCTTCATGCGTAGGTCTCCATTTTGGTCCCTAATCGGCCCCACCCCTCCTCTTACTGCCTGTTTACTATTTATATGCCAATAGAAGACTTTTGAATTCCCTTTTATGTTAGCTGCCAATCTATTCTCATAGTCTCTCTTTGCCCCTCTTTTCTTTTTCATTTCCCCTCTGAACTTTCTATATTCAGCCTGATTCTCAACCTGACATCTGTCATACGCGCCGCTTTTCTGCTTCATCTTACTCTCTATCTCTTTCGTCATCCAGGGAGCTCTGGTTTTAGTTGCCCTACCTTTCCCCCTAGTGGGAATGTACCTCAACTACAGCCGAACCATCACCACTTTAAAGGCGTTTATGGTTTTGTCTGCCAATCTTTGATTCCAATTTACTCGGGCCAGATCCGTTCTCATCTCACTGAAATTTGCCTTCCTCCAATTAAGCATTTTTACTCTAGATTGCTCCCTGTCCTTTTCCATAGCTAATCTAAATCTTATGATACTATGACCACTATTCCCTAAATGTTCCCCTACTGCCATTTGCTCCACTTGACCTACCTCATTCCCCAGAACCAGATCCAGCATTGACTCCTCCCTTGTTGGGCTGGAAACATACTGATCAAGAAAGTTCTCCTGAACACACTTCAGAAATTCTTCCCCATCTCTGCCCTTTATACTGTTAACCCAGTCTATATTAGGATAGTTGAAGTCCCCCATTATCACTACTCTACAGTTCTTGCACCTCTCTGTAATCTCCCTGCAAATTTGCTCCTCTATATCTTTCCCACTAGTTGGCGGCCTATAGAATACACCCAGTAGTGTAATGGCACCTCTATTATTTCTTAACTCTAACCAAATAGATTCTGTCCTTGACCCCTCCAGCACATCCTCTCCAGCACTGTAACATTCTCCTTAATCAATACCGCCACCCCACCTCCTTTCTTTCCTTCATAATCTTTCCTGAACACCTTATATCCAGGAATATTTAAAACCCAATCCTGTCTTTTTTTGAGCCAGGTCTCCATTATCGCCACAACATCATATTCCCAAGTGGTTATTTATGCCTGCAGCTCACCAACCTTATTTACCATGCTTCGAGCATTTACACATGCACTGTAAACCTGTCTTAGACCTTCTTGTATTCTCTTAGTCTGACCCCCACCTAATACCTTACTCTAGTGCTATCTGTCTCTCCCCATCCTTTGTGCACTTTGTTTCTTTCTCCTTTCTAATGCTACATCCTGGTGCCCATCCCGCTGCCAAATTAGTTTAAAACCTCCCCAACAGCACTAGCAAACCCCCCCACGAGGACATTGGTCCCGGCTCTGATGAGGTGCAACCCGTCCGGCCTGTACAGGCTCCACCTCCCCCAGAATCAGTCCCAATATCCCAGGAATCTGAAGCCCTCCCTCCTGCACCATCTCTCCAGCCACGCATTCATCTGCTCTATCCTCCTCTTTCTATACTCATGGAAATAGAGAGAGAGAGCTGGATTTTGTCAATGGGGACGTGATGGAGGCGGGACTCTCACTTTTTGGGTTGTAGTCCCGCCTCCATCGACTTGTGGGCAACCCACGCTATTTTCCCTTGATTGACCTTGTTAAGCCCACCCAGCGGGCTCAGCAGGTCAATTAAGGGACACCTGGTTACTGGTGACATCAGTGATTGACATTTCATCTGTCAAGAGCTTTTGACAGATGAAAAATCAGCGTTTGACAGCTCTGTGAAGCTGTCAAACACTGACAATCTGTCCTTTAAGTTGAGCCCTTCCACTCAGGCTCAGTTAGAGATCTCTCCAGACCAGAAAGCAGAGGCTGCAGTTTTTGACAGTTCAGCGGCCATTCTGCTTTCTGTGCCGGTGAACTGAGGGACTCCCGAGAACTGAAGGGAGGAAGCCTGCAGGAGAAAGTAAAGGTAAGTAAAACTTTTAAAACACTTTACACTTACCTCACACACTTACCTCTGCAAACATGCACCCATCACTCACCTGCACAACGGACATCTCGACCCCTCCAACCCCTGCAGACCGACGGTCCGCCTCGCTAACTTGCCGTGGTTCGGAGCCGTCGGGAAGCCCACACTTCAGGGCTAAAAATAGGGATTAGGCAAAAAACTGCCTGTTACACTAATCCCCTTCCCGCCTCGGGGAGGCGGCTCCCAGCACAGGTCGGGTACCCGCCTCTTGAGACATTGGCAAGGAGGCGGGATGGGGGCGGGATGGGTTCGTGCCCCCCCCGATTCTGCAATTTTTCCACCACTCCCGCCTCCAAACCCGCCTCCACGGGGCTTGGAAATTCAAGCCCAGAGAGTTGATTTTGTCATTTAAAGACTTGGGATTTTGCACTCAGGATAACAGGTTTACAATGTAGTGACTACAATTTGCTTTCGGGTGGTTCATCTGGCATTCTGGAAAGAAATACGAAGATCAGCAAGTTGCTGCTTTGCAATGACCGTGCGATGTGCTGTTCTTCACAGTGGAAAGGGTGACCCTGGAGCTGGCCTATTCTGACTGCTCATTGAGGAAGCAGGTGTGACTCAACTATCAGCCAAGCGCAGGAAATCCAACTGTTGAACTTGGCAACTCACATTCTCAGAGCTCAGTCTTCCACCCGTGCCTGCTCAGCGACAGCAAAGCAGTTCTTTATGGTGGCCAGAGTACTGTATATGCCATATTATCATTGTAAAGTAGGTCATATTACACAACTAAAACACAAACACAGGTGTCATTCCTGCATTCAACTCTTGACAATCAACTGGTTTTCAGACAAGCTACATATGGCCAACCTTATCAGACTTTCCCCAGTGTATGAGCCTCATGATTATAACCTTCCAGTTGACAGCTCTTTAGATTTCAGAATTACGAACAATTAGGATTGATCTCAAGCTTCTAGTCAAGAGTGCTGCATGCTAGAACTGTAACTACAGTACTGCTCCAACCTCAAAGCAATCTCTTATTAAACATCCCTCATGAAAAATGGAAAAGGCTCGTTGCTGCTTTATCGCACTTACAGCCATCTCCTCCATTTACTCAATCTGCTTCTTAGCTGTTGGTGACAAGCCACTGTGTGTCCCTAAGAGGCCAAAAGGTTTGCAAAAGCCTTGAAGAAATTTCCCGACAAAATGTTCCGAGGATACCAGTCTCAACAATCAAAAATGATTTATTCAGATTAGCACTTTACAACTAATATTTCAGAAATAAAACTACAGCTCCCAACTTCAGCCCTGCCATCAGGGGAAAGCTGCAAACAGGTGCAAGATGGCTCCTCAGATGGAAGATAGAAACAGAAAAAGGAGGGCAATTCACCCAAACCGTGACCACATCTGAAGACCCCTAGATAATTACAACAGTGACTATAACTGTGTCAGCCAGTGGCTCAGTGGGCGGCACCCTCGCCTCTGAGTCAGAAGGTTGTGGATTCAAGTCCCACTCCAGGGACTTGAGCACAAAAATCTAGGTTGACACTCCCAGTGCAGTGCTGCACTGTCGGAGGTGCTGTCTTTGGGATGAGACGTTAAACCGAGGCCCCGTCTGCTCTCTCAGGTGGATGTAAAAGATCCCATGCCGCTATTTCGAAGAAGAGCAGGGGGGGGGTTCTCCCCAGTGTCCTGGCCAGTATTGATACCTCAGCCAAAATCACTAAAAACAGATTATCTGGTCATTATCACATTGCTGTTTGTGGAAGCTTGCTGTGCGCAAATTGGCTGCCGTGTTTCCTGCATTACAACAGTGACTCCACTTCATTGGCTGTAAAGCACTTTGTGAAAGGCGCTATATAAATGAAAGTCTCTTTCTTCTTTTTTTTACAGAGAAAGCAAAGCAATAGAAACAGGTGGCTTTCCCACCGCCGCAAGGTACACGCTGATGTGGAAGTTTGCCAAGTTTTGCCATGTGGTGTGTACAAGGCAAAATTTAAAATTTACATTTACTAACATTGATAAACAAATATGTGGGGCTCCTCCAAGCACCACGTGGCGTGATACAGAGCCACACGGACCAAGGTCCCTCTCTGGGGCCGAGTTATCTCATTTCAGGCTGGGTGCCCACTACAATTGGCCTCACCGTTTGCAGGTTGAGTAGGAGAAAAATTCAGCCAGGACCTCCGCTCCTGATCATTATTTGATGCTCCCTGCTAGAAAGCACGCTTGTGTGGTCAACAGGCGAGGAGAGGATGAAGCTTGGATGTGATGTCTTCGATGGTTGAACAGACTACTAACACGCACTGTCCAGGCTCCCTCGTAAAGAATGGCCACTTTGGTCCATTACTATCAAGCTGCTGGTGTCCTGGTGAGCCTCAGTGACCTAGAAATTCAGGCGCATTAATTTTGTGGGCTTGCAGGTTGCATGAATATGTAAAGGAATAAGCCATATAAGCTATTCAGAACAATACACCATTCTATGAAAGAATTTTGGCCTTATTAAAACATGACAAACTGGGTCTGGAAATCTAGAAACCTAACGATGAAAAAGTTGTGATAGCATTCTGGTTATTGAGATAAGATAGTTGTTGACACTGAATCAATAACCTTATTGAAACAGAAGGTTACAGGCTCCTGACAGGCTGACCTTTGGGAACAAGACAATGGTTCACCCTGTACAAGGTGTTTTCATATACACCTCATAAAGAAGCACATAAAAGTAACAAACATCTGCCTTCGTAAAAATGACATCAAGTAAAACGCACCTGCTGTTACACCGTTTTTCATGGTAAACTTAGAACACCTAGAGAAGAGACATAATTCTGTAATGCTACCAGCTGAGGTGACTGTAAGAATTGCAGGGGTCAGCAGAAACATGACTAGAGATAATTAGCTTACATCAGCAGAAAACCTTAAAGGAAATACCACTGGAAAAGGGTATAAATATTGAACTCTCAAATGGGATAGTAGACTCGCTTTAAAGGGGCAAGGCGATTCTCAGCTTCAGAGGTGGCTCTGTAAGTCTCCAACTCTTTGTACCTCGGGTATCAAATGTATTTGATTTTGGTGGATATCCTGTAGAAAACTAAGAACTGTAAAACTGTAGTGAAGTTAAGATTTGAGAGTAGGTTCTCTGATAATAGAATTGTAAGCTTTTTCTTTTTGGAACTGTTAATGTTGCGATTGACTCACCAACTGTAAATTACATGTCGGTTCTTTAATAAATCTATATATTTTTAGAATTGTCTCACATAAGACTTCTGTACCAAACTCGCAAACTCAATTTCTGTACACTCTTTGGTGAGGAGTTGCAGAATTCTGGGGGAGTTTTCCGGACCCTCATAATGTCCGGAACGTTACAGTCTAGCTAAACTTATTAAAAGTGCTATCTGGATGACGGTAACATTTTCAGGTTGTTCCTTTCCTTTAGGGAGAGATGGTCCAGACCTTTAGATCCAATTGAGCGTCTTTAGGATTCGGCTACCTTAAACTTTAGTTGAAAGTGAACGTCTGAGGAATACGCCTGATCTGGGGTAGCCCTAAAGGGGCTAGGACTAGTAATTATCCCTTCAAATAGTGAGGCCCGAGGAACTGGGCTTCATTACCATTGAAACGGCGATCTGTGGACAGTACCAGGAAACTCGCCGTCGAAGCAAGATTGAAGGTTGGGCCGGTTGAAGACCTTCCTGGCTCCACATTCAGGTAAGTATATTTTAAAATCTTACCTTGTTGGTTGCGGCCTAACAGCTGGTCTCTTAAGGGACTGTTGAAATGATTGTGCGCACTCTCAACGTGTTTATATCCAATTCTTCTCTGTTTAAATGGAGTTGATACCCTATTTATTTGAAAATACAGCAGTTAACACCGCCGTTGAACTAGTGGAGAGGGGAATTTGAAACAAGGGTGTTAAGCACTGGTCCGAGAACCTCACCAATAGTAATTTCTACCTAACAGGATTGAATACAGCAGGAATAACACTGGCTCCCATAAACTTCAAATAACAACAGGGCTTCTACTTCAGTCAAGTTTAACCCATTGCTCGAACAACTCTGGATTGGGTTTTTAAACTACAACCACCCACATGCACTTACAGATACAAGCTGAGTCAGACAAGGCTTCAGGGCCACACAGTCCCACAAAGGAAATCAATTTAGAGAGTAACACTTCTTAAAAGCCAGATGTAAAACTTCGCCGAGGAGGAAAAATGAGCAAAGAGAGAAAATGTGTTCTGGCTCTAGGCGCTTTAAATTGCCAGCTATCGATCCATTTTCCTCCAGGCCAGAAACTCAAGACTTCAGCTGGTTTCCTACATTACTCTTTATGAAACCAATTGCCCAGTACATCAACAGAGACCGAGGATCACGAACGAAATCAGGGCTGGTGAATTTTAAGTATACAATCCCCCAGGAAAAGAAACAGACTGGTGAATACTCCGAACCAGCATTCAGCAAGACACACAGATGCTAAAGTGAGCAGCTCAACAGAGGGTGTTTTGCCCATACTGCCCAGATTTATGTTAAGTCGTCGATGTGGTTTTACACAGGATTACATATGATCTACGGCACAGAAACAGGCCATGCGGCCCAACCAGTCTATGCCGGCGTTTATGCTCCACTCGAGCCTCCTCCCGTCTTTCCTCATCTAACTCTATTAGCATAACCCTCTATTCCCTTCTCCCTCATATGCTTCTCTAGCCTCCCCTTAAATGCATCTATACTATTCGCTTCAACCACTCCCTGTAGTACAGGAAACTTTTTTTTATCCGGCACGGACGGGACCGACGTGGTGCCGGTTCATCAAAAATTCCAGATAACCGAACGCTATAGTAAAAGATAGGGAGAGCTGACAGCTCCGTATAAAGCAACAAACCCTGTTGCTTAGCAACAACTGTAGAACAATGGCCTCAAGTTTCAAGCGTCTCTGTAGCTTAGCAACAGCTGCAGCCACACCCTTGCACAGCACAGATGGAAGAAGGCAAATACAATATGAAGTAAAACCTGCTCCTGAATTTTGCCGGTTAACCGAGATTTCCGGTTATTTAGGTGCCGGTAAATCGAAAGTCTCCTGTAGCGAGTCCCACATTCTCACCACTCTCTGGGTAAAGAAGTTTCTTCCGAATTCCCTATTGGATTTCTTGGTGACTATCTTCTATTGATGGCCTCTAGTTTTGCTCTTCCCCACAAGTGGAAACACTCTCTCTGTATCTACTCTGTCAAAACCTTTCATGATTTTAAAGGCCTCTACTAGGTCACCCCTCAGCCTTCTCTTTTCAAGAGAATAGAGACCCAGCCTGTTCATCCTTTTGTTCCTCATTGAAGTGTCATTGTTATAGTTAAAAGCCTTTAAATAAAAAGGACTGTACATTGTTCCGTCAAGTACAATACAGCACGGATATGACAGTTACTAGCTCAGAGAGAATGGGAGGGGGAGAGAGAGAGAGAGAGAAAGAGACAGAGCAAGTAAGGGAGAGAGATTAAAAGCAAGAGTACAAGTGAGAGAGAGCACACACGCACACAGTCTGAATCCCCTCCATCTGGGATTCATTCCAGTCTTCATCACACAGTGAAAGCATTGCTTCTTGCCACAATAACATTCAGTCAGAATTTATTATTCTTAGACAGTTCGAACTCTTTTTTGCTGAACTTCACACTGTTTTATAACAGGTCCCAGGCACCATACTATGTTTCCCTTTTTCCGGGACTTTCAACATAGCAAATTAATGATGTATTGTCCGCTTTGTGAATTATTCTAACTGAACAGCTTGTTGACAATAAGCTATTTCAAAGTTTCTCTACTTTCCAGTGCTTGTGCTTTTTAAATTCTTTTTTGTTTGTACAGACCTCTTAAACCGTCCAATTAAAACAGGCTTCCTCCATCTCCCCTCAATGTTGGGCTCCCACACCAGGGCAACAATGAGAATGTTCATACACTGGCTACAGATTGGCCTGCGAGTTGCTGACATGCCCACTCTCATGGTTGGAGAATGGTGTGTGTGCATGTATGAGCGTACGTCTACATGGCCTAAGGAAAGAGACAAAAAAAAAGGAAATTCCCAAACCACATTCCATCTACAATCATTGCCATTAATCGCTGTTAACATTGTCACATTAATAGTTTGTTTCCAGCAACTGAATTAGGTTTTCCTCGGGTCACATATTTAAAAAAAAATTACAACCAAATTGAACACAGTGGGGGTAAACTTTGACTTTGTATGATAGCGAAAAACGGACGATGGCAAATCGGCTGCCCATTTTATATCTCTCCCGATTTTATTTTTCCATTGACTTTAACAGATGTAAACATCGGGAGAGAGGTCAAAACGGGCTGCCGATTCGCTATCGTCCGTTTCATCACACTATCGTACAAGGTCAGTTACCGCCAGTGACCGTCACGCTGTAATTTGATAAAGCACAGCAGGTTAAGGGTGCAAATTGCTCAGGATTTTGTGCTGGGCGCAACACACGCTTGAACTGTATACTGAACAACCACAATCACTGTATTCTGTATTTAGTAAGTACATCCCTTTCAACAGAGCACAGGCATCTCTCGCCATCTTACACATTTCTCAGCTTAGATGGTGTCTCCAAATCTAAACGCTGAAGCACTTGTCCAATAGATCCAACAATACACCCTAAATAACCAGATTGCTCATGCAACAAGGACTGAATTCTGTACCCTTCCGCAGTAACATTAACACATTTATTTAATTCAGTTTCAGTAGTCCAAGAGTTCCCTGGTCAATTCATTTTGTAAATGGCAGAATGGGATGTTCTGTAGTTCTGAAAATCAGCTAGTGAAACCCACTGATCCATTTTGCTTTAGTTCCCTTCCCATTCTCCATTTCTTGCTGTCCTGCTCAACTGAGGCGTGGGATGGCCCAACAATAGTAATTATAACAACATCCAGCGCTAATGCTGCACCTTGGCCGGGCATCTAGAATACCACAGTGAACAGTGCAGAAGTGATGCCCATCAATCCAGTTTTTCTCAACTGTCCCTCAATGAGAATCATTTATTCAAACATCCTTGCGTGAATTGCTCGACCCCGTTAGATGTGCTAGTACAGAGAGAAGGGGGAATTGAGGGATATGGTTGATATCAATCAGGGAGGAGCCAACATGTTGGGTCAAATAACCTCGCCCTTATCTTAACAATTCTTATATTCAAAACAGGCCAAACAAAATCTTGATTTGCTAGCTGAATTCAACTGAGAATACTTTGATGTTATAATGCTGTTGAAATGCCCCAATAGGATTAACTGCAGCCAAACTCCTGGGAAGAGAGCTGTGGCTGGATAGCACAATATTTAAAAAAAAGGTTTTTGGAAAAGGTTGAAATTTAATAAAATATATTTTATGGATATTTTTGAGTTGTGTGGGGGGGTGGCGGCTAGCTTGGGTGGACACATCAAGGAGGAAAGGTGTGTGAAATGATGTGAATCGTGCTGTTGTTCAATGAAATATCACCTTCTTCGTCCCAGTAAGGTGTCTTCATGCGCCTTGCCTGTTGGTTACCACTGCTCATGATTAACACATGATGGAAGTAATCAAACGATAGCAAAATACTGCGGATGCTGGAAATCTGAAATAACAACAGAAAATGCTGGAAAAACTCAGCAGGCCAGGCAACATCCATGGAGAGAGAAATAGAGTCAACGTTTCGGGTCGAAACCCTTCTACAGTTCTGTAGAGTTTCTGAAGGGTTTCAACCCGAAACGTTGACTCTATTTCTCTCTCCACGGATGCTGCCTGGCCTGCTGAGTTTTTCCAGCATTTTCTGTTGCTATTATGGAAGTAATCAGTCAGTTCTCAATGCAAGTGATATCTTAATACCAGATCGCTACTGGACATGTAATTCAGAACCTATTCAAAAAAGTGCATGTAATCATGAATGTGCCCTGTTCTACCCTATGAAGCACTGACCATGGAGGTTAGCAAAGTCCCTCGCTATTAGTAATGATTTTCAGGTCCCATTAATAATAAAATGGAGCTCTGACCCATGTCAATAAAGCAACGTTTGCTCACATTGTGGGTTTTTATATTTTGTTCCTACTTTGATTGCAACGAGAGACATTTAGCAACCCCCTCAATCGCCAACATCCACTTCAACACTCAGTTACTGAGTCTACATGGAGAGGAGCCAGCTGAGTGGGAGTAGCATCGATGAGATCAGTTTTCTGCTCAAAGTTCCATGCTTTCATGGAAGGCTTATGGTTGGCTACATTGATTGCTGAAGGAACTATTGGCTTTTGTTCATGACATTCCAGGAGCGTCATTAGTTTTGCTGTCTTGGGAATGAATATACAGTCTTGGAAAAATCAATCATTTAGTGAGGTCCACACTTCACACTTCACTTATTGGAAAATAAGTTGAAAATTACGAATGGTTTTCCTGCTGTGCCCATTATATTCATTCCCCATTACTGAGCAGTACGTATTAGCTGTTCATTTTTGCTGAGTGAATGCATTTCCCCTGAGATTACACATCACCATAGTTACAGCTCCTATTGCACTCTCTGCTGCTAAATTCGTGGGGTAAGTGGAAGTTCACGGGGGTCAGTGGAAGTTCATGGGGTCAGATTCGACACCCATGTCACAGGAGAGTGGAACGTACGAGAGGCAGTGCCGTACGACAGCGGAATGTCCTGTTCCCTGCTCTTCTCAGTTCAGTCATGTCGCTCTAGGGAGTCACCAAGCAGAGACTAAGAGCCGCTCCTGGAGAGGGAGTTAAAAACATTGCGAGAGAGATTCATTACCCAGCCTCTGCTGTGCATCCTCCAGTATCCAACCCAAAGGATGGTATTAAAAAAGCAGACAGCCCCATTCAGCCTGAATGCAAGAGGCTGGTGGCCTGGGGAAACCCATTTATCTCTAGCTTGACCTCCATTTGAAAAGAAGTCTGTGATGCAGTGACAGATGCAATTGACTCATTATCATATCCATCACTGCCTTATCGTACCTAAAGTGCAGGACCCTTTGGGTTAATGACACAATACAGCAACTGTTAAAAAATAACAGGAACCGTCCCTTTCAGAGGGCTGTAAAAAATTAAATATCACTAGCCAGAATATTTGATATTAAGTGCTGAAACATGTGTTGGAAACGTTTGTGATTGAAGGCATTAAAATAAGGGAGGAATGTCCTGGTACTCGCGGAGCACCAGTCACTGTGCAGTCAAGACCTTCTTTGCCAGTGGCCAATTTTTCCCAGATGAATGCTTAAAGCTGCCAAAGAAATTGCTTCCAACTGCTGATTCTGCCGTTCTCTGGACTGGAAGGCAGTTAAAAGGAAAATGGAAAATATAAATCTTCAGGTCATACGGGGACTGGGAAGTGCAGTCGATTAGTAGACCTCTGGGACCCTGGTTTGAATCCAGCCCTGACTGATGGGGCAAAAGGGATCCTTCTCTCTCCGCTAGCTGTAAAATGGCCAATGTGAAATGGGCTTGGGTAATGCCAACCAAGTCCCTGTGGTACACACCGCCAAACTCCCGCTATGTGACATCTTACTTGGAGACCACAGGGCTAGCTGATGTGGGAAATGGAAGTGTCAGTGGTGTAGTTGGGGTTTTGATTTCAAGGTTGTGGTTAAGGCACACTGTCAGGGTAATGTAGAGGCGGCTTTACTCTGTGACTGGTTATGCTACACAATTACTGTTGGGAATAGAGACCATGCTCCATTTCTTATATATGTTGTACAGCGGACTTCTAAATGCATTTCTACACAAACATTAATTTATGATCTACAGAACTAGATCTATGAGACTCTGTCACTGGCCTAATGGTTAAAGTGGTACAGTGAAAGAATCTGCATTTATATATTGCCATCCATGTCCTCAGGGTGTCCTAAAGAGCTTCACTGCTCGTGAATGTTATGTACGAAGCCATACAGATCAAACGATCCCAGGCCTGTGCTGAATGGGCTCTCAGTCAGAGTACCTGTAATTGGTCTCAACTTACTGGGGTGGGAGCGGGGGGTTGGTAAGGAATGGTGTGGAGATGCCGGAGTTGGACTGGGGTGGACAAATGTAAGAAGTCACACAACACCAAGTTATAGTCCAACAGCTTTATTTGAAATCACAAGCTTTCGGAGTGCTACTCCTTCGTCAGGTGAATAATCTGCATTTATATATTGCCATCCATTCACCTGACGAAGGAGCAGCGCTCCGAAAGCTTGTGATTTCAAATAAAGCTGTTGGACTATAACCTGGTGTTGTGTGACTTCTTCCATTGGTAAGGAATGGCAAAGGAAAAAAAAAATCAGCCAGGGTTTCCTGCTCCTGCTCATTATTGGGGAGGCCCCTACTGCAAAGTGTGTGACAAAAGCCAAGAGAGATATTGGGCGAGAGCAGGATCGGACCCTACCCGTGACACGCACCAAAGTCAAACAGATTTGGCTGAAATGTGACGCCTTCTGTGGCGAAAGTCACTGCCTCTCGTGCAGCTCCCACGCAAAGAATGACCACTCGGGCAAAGTACTGGGAGGGCTGCCAGTGCCTCCAGCTCTGTAACTCAGCATGAATTTCTGGCTTCAGAGAATCGGAATAGAGAACATGAAAGTGAGTGGAAAACATGCGTGTATTATAGGACAGGTCCCTGGTTCACGGAGGCTTCTAAGAGGCTCGATCAGTTGAAAATTTCAAAGCTGAGATTGCTAGATTTTTGTTAGGTGAGGGTGTTAAGGGCTATGGAACCAAGGCGGGTCAATGGAGTTAAGATTCAGGTCGGCCATGATCGCATTGAATGGCGGAACAGGCTCGAGGGGCTGAATGGCCTACTCCTGTTCCGATGTGATCAAGTGTGTTTCCATCTCATTCCCGACTGAAGTGGTGTGTGAAATTTCTTCCAGGGCATTTTACCTCAGTGCCTCAGGTCTCCCTCATCTTCGGACTGTGCCTCAGTTAAACTTCAGATCACCATTTCGCATTCTCCCACCACACCGATCACTCAGGGATGCTAACCCACAGTGACAAGCTTTTAAATGGAGAGCTGGACTAGACAGCTGACTGAAACGCTTGTACAATTCACACGACAAAATGAGTTTCGACCTTATCGCTGATCGAGCACGGTCCTAACTGTACCAAGTGACTCGCTTTAAATATGACGGATCAATATTATATACTTCAATTTGAAATCCCTTTACATTTTCCCCAAGTCCCCTTGTGAGCTCCCAAGGCCCTGCACTGTCAATGGACTCCATCAATTAGTTGATTTGTAGTGGCAGGCAGGCAGGGAGAGGACAATTAAAAACAGATTCAATTTTTAAATATGTACAAGTAAATATTTCAACCTTCTGCAAATAAATAGGTGCCGCAGAGGCTGCTTCCATTGAGATGGCAAGTCTCACTGTTAATTTGAAATAGTTTACACTGCCACCACACCATGATG
Organism: Somniosus microcephalus; assembly: GCF_052327205.1. NCBI lineage: Eukaryota > Metazoa > Chordata > Chondrichthyes > Squaliformes > Somniosidae > Somniosus > Somniosus microcephalus. The sequence goes on from NC_141010.1 coordinate 13,133,748, forward strand.
GGATCGGGTTTGAAAAAGCCATGGATCATCAATGGGTTTAGAGCAGTTGGACTCAAACCAGACCTGGCCTCCAAACACAGTCTCTATCCCGCAGCGCTTTCACCCCCTCCCCCCGCCGTTTCCTTTTTTAAAAGGAATTGTTTTTAATACTCTTCTTCTTAGGCAGTCCCTCGGAACCGAGGATGACTTGCTTCCACATTAAAAATGAGTTCTCAGGTGACTGATGAGTCCAATGCGGGACCTGCAGTCTCTGTCACAGGTGGGGCAGACGGTGGTTGAAGGGGCGGGTGGGTGACGTGTTTGGGTTGACGTGCGCTCCTTGCGCTGCCTGCGCTTGGCTTCCGCTTGTTCCCGGCAAGCAATATTCTAGCAAAGAGCTGGTTAGGTTTCTTTGGCCGTGTCTTTGTATGGGACCAGTCACATCTAGTGTTAAATTGCCACAGAATAATCAACACCAAGGTCTCTTGGGACTGCGCAAACTCCCATTACTACGTTAAAATATCTGTATATAAAAAGTCCGAACATCTTTTTTAAATCTGAAAATTACAGGGTAAGGCAAAGATATCAATTTCTTTTACATGCGATACAAACTGATCCATCGTGACAAGATCACTAAAACGAGAAATATGCCGCTCAGTAAAGGAGGATCCTTTCTTTTCTTTCTTTGGCAGTCGCTCAGAACCGAGGATGACTTGCTTCCACATTAAAAATGAGTTCTCAGGTGACTGATGAGTCCAATGCGGGACCGACAGTCTCTGTCACAGGTGGGGCAGACGGTGGTTGAAGGGGCGGGTGGGTGGGGTGCTTGGGTTGACGTGCGCTCCTTCCGCTGCCTGCGCTTGGCTTCCACTTGCTCCTGGCAAAGAGACTCGAGGTGTTCGGCGCCTTCCCGGATGCTTCTCCTCCACTTTGTGTGGCCTTGGGCCAGGGATTCCCAGGTGTCGGTGGGGATGTTACAGTTTTTCAAGGAGGCTTTGAGGGTGTCCTTGAAGTGTTTCCTCTGCCCACCTGGGGCTCTCTTGCCGTGCCAGAGCTCTGAGTAGAGCGCTTGTTTTGGGAGTCTTGTATCAGGCATGCGGACAATGTGGCCCGTCCATCGGAGCTGATCGAGCGTGGTCAAAGTTTCGATGCTGGGGATGTTGGCCTGAGCAAGAACACTGACGTTGGTGCGCCTATCCTGCCAACGGATTTGCAGGATCTTGCGGAGGCGGCATTGGTGGTACCTCTCCAGTGCTTTGAGGTGCCTACTGTACATGGTCCATGTCTCTGAGGCATACAGCAGGGCGGGTATCACTGCTGCTCTGTAGACCATGAGCTTAGTGCCGGGTTTGAGGTCCTGGTCTTCAAACACTCTCTTCCTCAGGCGACCGAAGGCTGCACTGGCACACTGAAGGCGGTGTTGGAATTTGTCGTCGACGTCTGCCCTTGTTGACAGTAGGTTCCCGAGGTATGGAAAGTGGTCCACGTTGTCCAAGGCCTTGTCGTGGATTTTGATAATCGGGGGGCAGTACTGTGTGGCGGGGGCAGGTTGGTAGAGGACCTTTGTCTTACAGATGTTTAGTGTAAGGCCCGTGCTCTCGTACGCTTCGGTGAAGGTGTTAACGATGGTTTGGAGTTCAACCGCCGAGTGTGCGCAGACGCAAGCATCATCTGCATACTGTAATTAGACGACAGAGGATGGGACGACCTTGGATCTGGACTGGAGGCGACGATCCACATCACTGAGCTCCACCCATACTGCCCGTAATAGGACCAGGCTGGTGAGGCCACTTGTGACTATTTTCAGTCCAATGCCTAGGATTCCATGTCTGTGTTCAAGCAATTGAGCTTCTTTTTTCGTTCATTAATGGCCAGTCTGTGGTTTACCCAAGAGGAAATCCTGCTATTCAATCTGCTGACTATTCACATCCCATCTTTCCTCCCTAGTGCTTGAAGCATCGAGTGCAGGAACGGATTTTCACACAGCACCTCGGGTCAGCCTGCACAGCACAAAACCAAACCCATTCAGCAGCCAGGAGAAACCAGGCCTTATCCTAGTGCGCACATGATGGCCCGGAATTTGCGGCCAGAGGCGTACCTCCAGAGTTCGCCTCCCAGGCTGCGGAGAGTTTGAGTCCTGGGCCTCCAGGCGTAGGCCTGCGTAAAGGCCCACGGATCTGTGGGACGCAGGCGGTTCGGAAGTGTCCCTGGGATCACGTGGGCCAGGTCCTCCAATGAGAAAGGAGGATTCCATTGTGGGCATTTCCGAACGGAATCCCCTAATGACATGCAATGGAATCCCCAAATAATTAAAGAATGTACACAATTCTGATAAAAAATAAACGTCCTCATTTTCAAATTTAATTAAAAGTCCCTTCAATACATCAAATACAATAAAAAATTAATTTTTTGAAAAGTAATTTTAATCTGGGCCAAAATTTGCATAAAGTAATATTGAGGCCAAAATTTTCCGGGGGGGGGGGGGTCAGCGGGCAGGATCGGTGGCGGGTTGGGTGGGAAATTTGTTTTTTTTGACAGCAGTTCAGGAACCTGCTGTCATCCCCCCGCAACACACCTTTCCCAATAGTGTGCCTGTGATTTCGGATCAGACCCGACCGCAGAGGCAGGCGACCCAATTAAAGCAATTATTGGCTTGTTGACACACCCTTAATAATGCTTTTAACCTTACTTTTAATTTTAACTGCTCGCCCACGGGGTCCACGAGCAGCGTGGACCACGTCTGTTAACCTCAAGCAGGAGTTCAATGGCCATTGAATTAGTTGATTAGTTGACAGCTTGAAATGTCCCACCTCACGGCTGTTCACTTTCCAAGCTCAGAAGCTGTTGCTTACTGCATTTGGAAGACAGATTGAGCTTTATGCAGGTTGCAAGTGTTTGGAGCAAACTCTCTATCTAGTGCCACCTCATTGGAACAAGCTTTCTCACCATTGACAGATCGCTTCTGGCAACTCAAGTTCACCTGCCATCTATTCCGTCAGCATGGGTGCCCTTTATACTGTCTCACCTTGGCCCTCAGAATCCTACTACCATCAGCTCAACAACACCACCACCAAACTTCTCCGCAATCACATGATGCTGCACAGGACAGAGGGCATCAGCATCTGAGCACATTGCTGCTCGGGAGGCCAGGGATGGCCTCACCATGGCCAGATTTACTTCACTTGATGCTGTACACCCTGGCTGCCACATGATGCACCAGGTTGGCACCACCCCACACCAGCACCATAAAGCATCCCTACAATGCCCAAGCCATTCCTTTCACACTCAACACCATTGCGGGGGGTACTGTTATGTCTCACCATTCACTGCAATTCACTAAGCCACTTCCAAAGGTGCAATTCTGTCCAAGGACGCAAAGCGATGAAAATAAAGGTTTCAATGTTTGACAGCACATTAACAGAAACTTTACACAAACATTAGATAAAATACCCAAGTGGCTATCCTTGTGTGTTGTTAGTTGCTATGATTGCACTAAGATGAGGGAGTGTGTGAGGGGTGGCTAGTTAGATGGGGATGTGATAATGTAGATAGAGAGGGAGGGATGGGTGGAGGTGCAAGGTAAGTTGGTGTGAGTAAGGATGTGCAGGAGTAGGGTAGGGAAGGCAGAGTGATGGGAATGTGATGAGAGGCACAGCAGGATGAAGGTGAGTGTGGCTTTGTACTCACGGCTCCTGATCTAATGAGATCATTGAAAGGTTTGAGCCACTGCACCCAGGTCCTCCTGACCACATTCCTGCATGTGACCTTCTCTGCAATGTGCAACCAGGCTGTCTTGGTCTCCTGGGGAGGTCTCTTCCAGCCATCGGAAGGGAAGAGAACCTCCCTGCGTGCTCTGGCTCCGACCATAAGCATACGGAGGGAGTCATAGAAACATAGAAACATAGAGATAGGAACAGGAGTAGGCCATTCGGCCCTTCGAGCCTGCTCCGCCATTCAATGAGATCATGGCTGATCTTCGTCTGAGATCATAGCTGATCTTACCAGTTCAGTACCCCGTCCCCGCCTTTTCTCCGTAACCCTTAATCCCCTTAGCCTTCAGAAATATATCCAATTCTCTCTTGAAAATATTTATTGAATTAGCCTTCACAGCCCTCTGTGGCAGGGAATTCCACAGGCTCACCACTCTTTGAGTGAAGAAATTTTTCCTCATCTCTGTTTTAAATGATTTGCCCGCTATTTTTAGACTGTGACCCCTGGTTCTGTGCTCCCCGGCCATTGGAAACATTGTCTCTGAATTCAGCCTGTCCAGGCCTGCCATAATTTTATATGTTTCGATGAGATCCCCTCTCAATCTTCTAAACTCCAGTGAGTACAAGCCCAAACTATTTAATCTCTCTTCGTAGGTCATTCCCGCCATTCCAGGTATCAGCCTGGTGAATCGCCGTTGCACTCTTTCCATGGCAAGAACATCCTTCCGCAGATGGGGCGACCAAAACTGTACACAATACTCCAGATGCGGTCTCACCAGCACCTTGTACAGCTGTAGTAAGGTATCCCTATTCCTATACTCGAACCCCCTTGATATGAAGGCCAACATACCATTTGCCTTCTTAATCGCCTGTTGCACCTGCATGCTCTCCTTCAGTGACTGGTGCACAAGAACACCCAGGTCCCTCTGCACTTCCCCATCTCCCAATCTATTGCCATTTAGATAATAATCTACCCTCCTGTTTTTACCCCCAAAGTGGATAACCTCGCATTTATCCACATTATAGTGCATCTGCCACGTATCCGCCCATTCCCCCAACCTGTCCAAATTGCACTGTAGCCTCCTGACATCCTCATCAGAGCCCACCCCTCCTCCTAGTTTAGTGTCGTCAGCGAATTTGGAAATATTGCATCCAATTCCCTGATCCAGATCATTTATATATATTGTGAACAGCTGGGGTCCCAGGACAGATCCTTGCGGCACCCCGCTGGTCACTGCCTGCCACTCCGAAAACGAGCCGTTTATTCCAACTCTCTGTTTTCTATCCGCCAGCCAGTTCTCTATCCACGTTAATACTTTGCCCCCAATCCCATGAGCCTTAATTTTGCATGATAATCTTTTGTGTGGAACCTTATCGAAGGCTTTCTGGAAGTCAAGGTACACCATATCCACTGGCTCTCCCCCATCTATTTTACCAGTTACTTCCTCAAAAAATTCCAGCAGATTAGTCAAACACGATTTACCCTTTGTAAATCCATGTTGACTCTGTCCGATCCTTTCCCCATTTGTCAAGTGCTCCGCTATTTTATCCTTAATAATGGACTCTAGCATTTTGCCCACAACCGATGTAAGGCTTACTGGTCTATAATTCCCTGCTTTCTCTCTACCCCCCTTTTTAAATATTGGGGTAACATTAGCTACCCTCCAATCCACGGGTACTGTTCCCGAGTCAATGGAGTTCCGGAAGATGATCCTTAGAGCATCTGCTATCTCCAGGGCCACCTCCTTAAGTACCCTAGGATGTAGTTTATCAGGCCCCGGGGATTTGTCGGCCTTCAGTCCCCTCAACTTACCCAACACCATATCCCTAGAGATACTAATTTCTGTCAGCTCCTCCCTCTCATTAGTCCCTATGTTTGCCGATATTCCTGGGAGGTTATTTGTGTCCTCCTTTGTGAATACAGAACCAAAGTATGAGTTTAATTGGTCTGCCATTTCCTTATTCTCCATTATATATTCTCCCGAATCGGACTGCAAGGGACCGACTTGGGATTTTACCAGTCTTTTCCTCCTGATATACCGATAAAAGCTTTTGCAGTCTGTCTTTATGTTTGCTGCAAGTTTACTTTCGTATTCTATTTTCCCCTTCCTGATTAATCCCTTTGTCCTCTTTTGCTGTATCCTGTACTGCCCCCAATCTTCCGGTCTGGAGCTTTTTTTTGCCAGTTGATATGCCCTTTTTTTTGATTTTATGCTGTCCCTAATTTCCCTCGTTATCCACGGTTGAGTCACCTTTTTAGGTTTATTTTTATGCCAAACCGGTATAAACATGTTCTGGAATTCTTCCATTCTATCTTTGAATGCTTGCCATTGTCTATCCACTGTCAATCCCCCCAGAAACACCACCCAATCAATCTTACCCAATTCCCGTCTCATACCCTCGTAATTCCCTTTATTTAAGTTCTGGACCTTAGTCTCTGATTCAATTTCCTCACTCTCCATCTCGACTGAGAGCTCAATCATATTATGATCGCTCTGACCCAAGGGGCCTTGTACAAGAAGATTGCTGATAAGTCCCTTCTCATTGCACAATACCCAGTCTAAAATGGCCTGATCTTGAGTCGGCTCCTCGACATATTGGTCCAGATAACCGTCCCGAAAACATTCCAGGAATTCCTCCTCCTCAGAATTTTTACTAATTTGGTTAGTCCAATCAATATGTAAATTAAAGTCACCCATGATGACAGCTGTGCTCTTATCGCACGCTTCTCTAATTTCCCTTTTTATGCCTTCCCTCACCTCCATATTACTATTTGGAGGCCTATATATCACACCCACTAACGTTTTCCTCCCCTTGCTATTTCTCATTTCTACCCATACAGATTCCGTTTCATCCGAGTTAATATCCTTCCTTTCCATTGCATTAATCCCCTCCTTTACCAGCAATGCTACCCCACCTCCCCTACCTTTTTGCCGATCCTTCCTAAATATTGTATATCGCTGGATGTTAAGTTCCCAGCCTTGCCCACCCTGCAGCCACGTTTCTGTAATCCCAATCAAATCATACTTGTTTACCTCTATTTCCACAACTAATTCATCCACCTTGTTCCTAATGCTTCTAGCATTAAGATACAAAGCCTTCAGGCTTGCTTTTTTCACACTCTCATTGTGAATTAGTTTGGCCCTTTGTGTTTCTCTCCTTTGCTTATTGCTTCTCACCTTTCTACCATCTATTTCTGACTTCATATGACTTCCCTCTTTTCCACTACCTAGGTTCCCATCCCCCTGCCAAATTAGTTTAAATCCTCCCGAACCGCCCTAGAAAATATTACCCCGAGGACATCGGCTCCCTCACAGTTCAGGTGTAGACCGTCCCCTTGGTACAGGTCACTCCTCCCCAAGAACTGGTTCCAATGCCTCAAGAATTTAAATCCCTCTCCCTTGCACCACTGCTCAAGCCACGTATTTAGCTTATCTATCTTACTCTCTCTAAACTTATTAGCTCGTGGCACTGGTAGCAATCCAGAGATTACTACCTTTGAGGTCCTACTTTTCAATTTAGCTCCTAACTCCCTAAATTCAGCTTGTAGGACCTCCTCCCTCTTTTTACCTACATCGTTGGTACCTACATGTACCACGACAACTGGCTGATCCCCCTCCCCCTTCAGAATGCCTCATGGGAGAGCCTGGGTGCAGCCCTACACCTCTGTGCAGTGATTGTCAGTGCTTGCAGCACTTCAATGCTGTAGAATTCTTGACAGCACAAATGTCAAAAGTAAGGTGGCCATGGTCCCCTTAAGGAAACCGGCTCAAGACGCATCATGAATGACGTCACCAGACCCGCTCCATCTAATTGGGCCGGGAAACGTGCTGGGCGGGCTTAACAAGCCCCATTGAAGTAAGTTCATTTTAGGCAGCAGGATGGAGCCAGCAGCAGGGTCGCGACCCACCACCGACACCGGCCGCCCCAGGCCCGCCGAGGTGAGCAAGATCTCGGCCTAAGTGTTTGCGCCTCGTTTTTTATTTAAAATTTTTTTAATTTAAGATTCATATTAACCCTTGCACTGGTGAAAGCAGGCCCTCTGCCTGCTTTTAACAAGCCATAAGGGTTTGGTGGGCAATTGCTGGGCCAGTAAACAGCCCCTCTCTGCGCCAGCGAAAGTGGTTGTACTTTCAGTTCGGTAGATCGGTCAAGCTGAACCTTGACCGACCGCGCATGCGCAGCGCACGCGGAGACCCGCAACCTGCGGGGCCTTTCAGAAGGCTTATGGCAGCGCATGCTGAGCGTACACCGCCATCGGGAGCACAAATCCTGGGCCGATGTGTGTACTGATATGTGGAGGTGGAACAGTTAAAGAGCCTTCTAATAAGGGGATATTTCCGCACCAATGCTATCACCGTCTTCGATAAATTCAATTTAAAAAAGTGATCAAATTGATGCAGAACATTCATAAGCATTTTGCTGTGTAACCCCTGAACCTAGTCCATCGCTATTTCCCCAATATCTAACAGGCACACAAGGTTTATAAACTCCCGCTGTTTTTGATATACATTAATGACTTAGACTTGGGGGTACAGGGCATAATTTCAAACTTTACAGACGACATGAAACTTGGGAGTGTAGTAAACGATGAGGAAGGTAGTAATAGACTTCATAGAAACATAGAAGATAGGAGCAGGAGTAGGCCATTCGGCCCCTCAAGCCTGCTCCGCCATTCAATGAGATCATGGCTGATCATCCAAATTCAGTACCCTGTCCCTGCTTTCTCTCCATATCCCTTGATCCCTTTAGCCTTAAGAAATATATCCAACTCCTTCTTGAATATATTTAATGAATTGGCCTCTACTGCCGTCTTTGGTAGAGAATTCCACAGGTTTACCACTCTCTGGGTGAAGAAATTCCTCCTCATCTCTGTCCTAAATGGCCTACCCCTTATCTTTAGACTGTGACCCCTGGTTCTGGACTCCCCCGACCATCGGGAACACCCTCCCTGCATCTAGTCTGTCCAGTCCTGTTAGAATTTTATAAGTTTCAATGAGATCCCCTCTCATTCTTCTAAACTCCAGCGAGTACAAGCCCAATCGACCCAATCTCTCCTCATACGTCATTCCTGCCATCCCAGGTATCAGCCTGGTGAATCTTCGCTGCACTCCTTCCATGGCAAGAACATCCTTCCTCAGATAAGGCGACCAAAACTGCACACAATACTCAAGATGTGGTCTCATCAAGGCCCTGTACAACTGCAGCAAGACATCCTTGCTCCTGTACTCAAACCCTCTCGCTACAAAGGCCAACATACCATTTGCCTTCTTAACCGCCTGCTGCACCTGCATGCTTACCTTCAGCGACTGGTGCACAAGGATGCCCAGGTCTCGTTGCACTTCCCCTTCTCCCAATCTATTGCCATTCAGGAGGACATTGACAGGCTGGCGGAATGGGCGGACACATGACAGATGAATTTCAATGCAGAAGACTGTGAGGTGATATATTTTGGTAGGAAGAATGGGGGGAGACAATTCAAGCTAAATGGTAGAATTTTAAGTGGTACCAGAAGAGAGAGGCCTGGGGGTGTTTGTGCTCAAATCTTTGAAGGTGGCAGGACAGGTTAACAAAGCAGTTAATAAAGCACATGGGATGCTGGGCTTTATAAATAGAGGCATGGAGTACAAGTTATGCTAAACCTTTATAAAACACTAGTTTGGCCCCAGCTGGAGTATGTTGTCCAATTCTGGGCACCGCACTTTAGGAAGGACGTTTTGGAGCGGGTATAGAACATATTTGCAGGGCTACGGGTAAAGGGCGGGGGAGTGGGACTAGCTGAAGTGCTCTTGCAGGGAGCCGGCACAGGCTCGACGGGCCAAATGGTCTCCTTCTGTGCTGTAACCATTCTATGATTTGATGATTCTACTAGAACAGTTCCAGGGATGAGGGATTACAGTAACTTGGATAGAATGGAGAAGCTGGGGTTGTTCTCCTTAGATCAGGGAAGGCCAGGAGGAAATTTGATAGAGGTGCTTAAAATCATGAAGGGTTTTAGTAGCGTAAGTAAGGAGAGATTGTTTCCAATGGTTGAAGGGTCGATAACCAGAGGGCACTGATTTAAGGTGATTGGCAAAAGAGCCACAGGCAACATGAGGAAAAACATTTTTACTCAACGCGTGGTTAGGATTTGGAATACACTGCCTGATAGGGTGGTGGATACAGATTCAATAGTAGCCTTCAAAAGGGAATTGGATAAATACTTGAAGGAGGAAAAATTGTAGGGATATGGGGAAAGAGCGGGGGAGCGGGACTAACTGGATTGATCTTCGAAAGAGCCGGCGCAGACTCGATGGGCTGAATGGCCTCCGTCTGTGCTGCGCTATTCTAAGCTTTTATGAATGAGTGTTCCTCCCAAGCCTTAATATTATTTTTAACAGTTTACATTTGCACTTGTATTCTACTTTGAGTAATTTCAAAGACTCTCAAACACATAACAGTGAAAGGATTTAGCTTTGCTTTTCAATAAAAATCACAAATTATAAGTGTTCCCATTGAAATACCTGAGTCACTGCCCTGAAAGCTCAGCTCAGCCCCTGGGCCTCTATGGGAAACAATGCACTACGCTGTCTGATGGATCAGACTCCTCCTGCGGCATATGGCAATATCAGAGATTATGTTATTGAATGGTGCCAGTCCCCCCAGCTTATCTCCTACTCCATTTAACAACAGACCAATGTCTGGGTTCAGAAGAGCACAATAGGGCAGTTCCACGCCAAGTAAAATATGGATGAGTGGCCAACTGAGTGGATTATGCATTATAAACCTAAAGGTCACTTGCGTCTATGTTAGAGAAGGCCTACAGGCAAATCCAGCAAATCAGCCATACTGAGATAGAGCAACCCATATTCTATTAACAGGCATATCTTTTCTTCGCACAATACAACAAAAATAACTTATATAGTGCCTTTAATGTAAAAAAAAATCCCAAGGCATTTCCCAGAAGGATAATCAGACAAAAATTGACACCGAACCAAAGGAGGAGATATTAGGATGGCTTAGGATCAAAGGGGTCAGTTTTAAGGAGTTCTTTAAAGGAGGAGAGAGAGAGAGATGGAGAGGCGGAGCGGTTTCGGGAGGGAATTCCAGAGCTTAGGGACTAGGCAGCTGAAGGCTCGGCCACCAATGGTGGGGCATAGGGAGTGGGCAATGTGTAAGAGTCAAGAGTCAGAGGAACGCAGAGTTCTCGGGGGGATGTACGGCTGGTGGAGCTCACAGAGGTAGGGAATTGTGAGGCTATGGAAGGATTTGAACAATTTTAAAAATGGAAGCGTGGGCCAACCAGGAGCCAATGTAGGTCAGCGTGCACAGGGGTGATGGGTGAGTGGGACTTGATATGAATCAGTCATTCATGAAAGAAAGACTTATGAAATAATACTGAGCGGCCTGCGGGTGGCGCTGTCCAGGGAGAGTATAAATACTCGGGCGCGGGCCCAGCTTGCGCAGGACATTCTTAACAGGAACTAGAGAAGGACACAACTTGACCTCCATGTTGTAAAACAGTTGATTAAAGCTTTGTTTAATGCTTAGACCAAGTGCCTAGTAGTTTTCTTATGTCAGGACTTGGCATGGGTTAGGGTAAGGGCAGAACATTTTGGATGTTCTCAAGTTTATGCAGGGTGGAGAAAGGGGAGACTGGCCAGGAAAGCATTGGAATAGTCGATACTGAAGGTAAAAAAAAAGCATAGATGAGGTTTTCAGCAGCAGATGGGTTGAGGCTTGGACGGAGTCAGGTGATATTACAGGTGGTGGATGTAGGCCATCCTTGTGATGAAGAATTATATGTGGTCGGAAGCTCAGCTCATGATCAAATAGAACGCTGAGGTTGTAAACAGTCTGCTTCAGCCTAAGCCAGTGGGAGGGAGATGGAATCGGTCGCGAGGGAAGAGAGTTTGTGACGGGGGCCAAAGACAATGGCTTTGGTTTTCCCAATATTTAACTGAAGGACATTGCAGTCCTTCCAGGACTGGACATCGGACAAACAAGCTGACAATGCAGAGGCAATGGAGGGCGTCACAAGAGGTGGTGGTGAGGTAGTGTTGGGTGTCATCAGCGAACATGCGGAACCTCGTCATTTCTTCGGATGATGTTGCCGAGGGGCAGCATATAGATGAGGAATAGGAGAGGGCCTTGGGGGAATCCAGAGGTGCAGGGGCATGAAGAAAGCCCATTGTTGGAGACTCTCTGGCTACGATTTGATAGGTAAGAGTGGACCCAAGCAAGAGCTGTCCCACTCAGCTGTACAATGGGAGAGGGGCGTTGGAGGAGGATAGTGTGGCCGACCATGTCAAAGGCTACAGGAGAGGTTGCGAAGGATGAGGAGGGATAGTGCACCTCAGTCAGATTAGGACCATTTCAATGCTGTGGCAGGGTGGAAACTTGAATGGAAGGGTTCAAGTCTGGAGAGGTGAGCACAAATTTGAGAGTTGAAAACACATTCAAGAACTTTGGCGAGGTTAGGGAGGTTGGAGATTGAGCGGTAGCTTGCAAGGACAGAGGGGTCGAGGGTAGGTGTGTTGAGGAGGGGAACAATGACAGCAGTTTTGAGAGGGAGGGAGACAGTACCAGAGGAGAGGAAACCAATTCCAATGTCAACTAGCATAGGGCCAGGAAGGGAAGCTGGTTGGCCAGCAGCTTAGTGGGAACAGAGTTGAGAGAGCAGGAGCTGAGTCTCATGGACAAGATGAGCTCGGAGAGAGCATGAGGGGAGATAGGAGAGCAAATAGAGAAGGACGTGGGTTCAGGGCTCGGTTTGGCCGAGGTGGGGGAGAATACAGCAGAACCAGCTGAACGAATAGTCTCAATCTTAGTGACAAAGAATTACAGGCAGCCTATAAGAAATTCAGCCATTCCCATAGCCCCATACTTTAAAAAAAGATTAAAGTTCAATTTGTTACAGTAATTATTGAAGAAATGTTAATCTTTTTTAAAAAAGGGTATCTGAAGGCAGCTCTCAGACTACTGTGCTATCACACTGCACAGGCACAGTGAACATACTGCACAATCTCACTCGGCAGCCTATCCTAAAGGTCCCAAGCAGACCATTAACTAACTCAGATGCAGGTTCACAAGGTTCTACTTTAGCTTTGTGCCCGGAGTAAAATTTCCCATCGGCGTGGCACTCTGCGAATAAACAACCCCTGAAATGGATGCTGTTCAATGATGCACTTTATATCCCCACGTCTTCCTTTTCCCTCGCAAGCAGGTCAGTCAGCAAACCATGAACTCTGGCTGCCTGGAAGGTCCTTCCTGCTTATACACCAGCAGGGTTCAAAAACAGGAAAGATCGTGGCAGACAGCCAAGTCCACCAGCAGCTTTGCAGCAAACACAATTGAGAACAAGCGTTGTTTTGGACAGTCTTTCACCTAAACACTGAGTTCATACAAAACTGTTTATTTTAAAATCACAGCAGACCAGATAAGGATTTTATGCCATTAATAAACAGGCTGCAGTCAACAAGGACCTTGAATGCAGCAGGCGTAACAAAAGATTCATCTTAATTTTTATAAGAAAGCTCCAGGAACAGAGAAACGCCTATACAGCAATATTACTGGTAGGGTTCCCTAGCAATATTACTAGTAAGATTGCCTTGGCGTCTCCAGGAATTAAAGATTAATCTCCTGCAAGCAACCCAGGAGAAAAATCATAGGGTATTAAAAAAAATTGTGTGGGTTTTTCATTTTCTTTGAAGACTTTTGTTTATTAGTTACAAAAATATTGGAGATGGGGGGGAAAGGCTATTTGACTGGATGGGGCAGTTGAAGGCGGGAGGTCACGTGGTAAAACTGTGGCTCAGTTGATAGCACCCTTGCTTCTGAGTCAGAAAGTTGTGGGTTCAAGTCCCACTCCAGAGACTTGACTTGAGCACATAAAGCTAGGCTGACAATCCCAGTGCAGTACTGAGGGAGTGCCGCACTGTCGGAGGTGCCGTCTTTCGGATGAGATGTTAAACCGAGGACCCATCTGCTACCTCAGGTGGACGTAAAAGATCCCACGGCACTGTTTTGAAGAAGAGCAGGAGAGTTATCCCCAGTGTCCTGGGGCCAATATTTATCCCTCAATCAACATCACTAAAAAAAAATTAGCTGATCATTATCACATTGCTGTTTGTGGGAGCTTGCTGTGCGCAAATTGGCTGCTGCATTTCCTACATTACAACAGTGACTACACTTCAAAAAGTATTTCATTGGCTGTAAAACGCTTTGGGACATCCAGTGGTCGTGAAAGGCGCTATAGAAATGCGAGTCTTTGTCTCTCTTTCAACCAGAATTGACGACGCTAACTGACATGAATCAGTCATTCATGAAAGAAAGACTTATGAAATAATACTGAGTGGCCGGCGGGTGGCGCTGTCCAGGGAGAGTATAAATACTCGGGCACGGGCCCAGCTTGCGCAGGACATTCTTAACAGGAACTAGTGAAGAACACAACTAGACCTCCATGTTGTAAAACAGTTGATTAAAGCTTTGTTTAACGCTTAGACCAAGTGCCTAGTAGTTCTCTTACGTCACTAACTACTAGGCCTGTACTGACAGTTTTTAGTACCACACCAGAAAGGATTAAATAATGTATGAGAAGCTAGTCTCAGTCAAGACACTTTAAGGAACATCAGTTACTAAAATAAAAGGCCATTCAACCTACCGGGCCAATTCCACAGATGGAAACCACTCGATCCACATCCACCAAATTCCCTACCGGTCATGTCCTTTCACTATCTGGTTACAGTGAACACCATGTCAAGTTCAGTTTCACATTTACTTGTCCTATATTTTACTCATAGCTCAGAACAGAGATCCGTCTAACTTTTCCTTTAAATGGAGTTTTTGTCTAACACATTCGCCACAGTAGGTGGCAGCAACGTTCCCACTAAGCTGCGCGCACGCACGGCCGCGCAGTCATCCGCGAGGTCCTGCGCAGGCCGCTCGCCGGCATTTACACTGTAGATACCGCGCACGCGCAAACATTTGAATGGGCCACACACTGGGGGGTGGGGGGCGGGCCGCACAGGAGGCAGCGCAGCCTATGGGGAACATTGGGTGGCAGCTTGTTACATAATAATCTATGCAAAAATGTATGCAATTAACAGCAGTTATTAGACTACTAGGCTACGTAGCCGGAACAATCGAGTCTACAGAGGTTGTGCTGGGGCCGTTACAAAGCACTGGTCAGACCTCCCTTGAGGTATTCTGGTCATGACACCAAACAAAACATATACAAGCACTAGAGAGCGTGAAGTAAAGAGCAAGAAAGACTAAACCGAACGGGGTGACTGATTACAGAGAGGGAACGGTTAAGGAGAAACCTTCTGAGATATCTAAAATATTAAACAGGATCGAGTAAAACACAGAATATTACTTAAAATAAAACCAGGAAGGGACATAAATTGAAATTTGTGAAAAGTAAACAGATATTAGGAAGAACGCCTTTACTCGAAAGGGGTTAAATGTTTAGAATAATCTGTCGCACAGGGTAGTAGAGAGTAAAATATGAGGGGCTTGTTGCTTTAATGGAAGTGTTAGTGTACGAGAGGGATGTGCGGCGATGGAATGAATAACCTTTTCCCATCCTTCACTGTTCTTGTGTTCCTATTCCTCTTGCTCACACACAGCTGCAGTACGCAGTACTGGCACTAGTAAAGCTGTAATAATTAACAACTTACTCGGGTTCTGTTTTCATCACAAATGTTTGCTGTGTCTCATTAAAAAGATCCATTTAGACAAAGAAAATGTGACATGATTTAAACATATGGAGATTGCACGCAAGCAGACCAAACTCTCTGTCTGCTGCTTTGAATCATTCTTGCCTTCCATTTGCATGGAATTATTAGGCTGGCATCCAGGCCCTTCATATATAAGGACATCACATGCACAAGTTGCATATGTATGAGACAATTTACTCTGGGGTAAAAGGGGAGAAAATACCAAAGCTGATGACTATTACTGTTCTCAACTAGACAAGCGTAGAGAAAATGCTACAGTATCAGGGGCATGCACACTGCGGTAGTCCATAATCAAAGCTAAACAATGGCCTGGGGGTAATGCACCTCGTACTGTGGTGCTGACCCATACAGGACTAAAGGCGCTATATAAATGTAAGTTAATTGTCCCAGCTTTGTGAGGCTGCGGGATTCACTTCCGGGGTTAGTGGCTGAGGCAGAAACAATGTCAACAGTCAAGATTAGATTGGATAGGTAGATGGAGGAAAAGGATTTGAAGGAAGGTGGGAACAGGCTGGGTAAATGTAATTAGAACTATTTGCCCGCATGGAGGGTCAACGGCAGCATGGACTGGTTGTACCGAATGGCCTGTTTCTGTGTCTATGCATAGCTCTGGTTTGTGATCAATTATCTGACCTCAGTGTGATGCTGGGAGCACTACAGGTTTTATTTTATTCGTTCCTGGGATGTGGGCGTCGCTGGCAAGGCCAGCATTTATTGCCCATCCCTAGTTGCCCTCGAGAAGGTGGTGGTGAGACACCTTGAGCCGCTGCAGTCCGTGTGGTGAAGGTGCTCCCACAGTGCTGTTAGGGAGGGAGTTCCAGGATTTTGACCCAGCGACGATGAAGGATCGGTGATATATTTTCAAGTCAGGATGGTGTGTGACTTGGAGGGGAACTTGGATCTGGTGGTGTTCCCCTGCGCCTGCTGCCCTTGTCCTTCTAGGCAGTAGAGGTCGTGGGTTTGGGAGGTGCTATCGAAGAAGCCTTGGCGAGTTGCTGCAGTGCATCTTGTAGATGGTACACACTGCAGCCACGGTACGCCGGTGGTGGAGAGAGTGAATGTTTAAGGTGGTGGATGGGGTGCCAATCAAGCGGGCTGCTTTTTCCTGGATGGTGTCGAGCTTCTTCAGCGCTGTTGGAGCTGCACTCATCCAGACAAGTGGAGAGAATTCCATCACACTCCTGGCTTGTGCCTTGTAGATGGTGGAAAGGCTTTGGGGAGTCAAGAGGTGAGACACTTGCCGCAGAATACCCAGCCTCTGACCTGCTCTTGGCCACAGTATTTATGTGTGAATCTCAGCAATTAAAGCTGGGGAAGAAAGGGAACGAATCGATACCTTATGGTACATTTACTCATTAAGCTATTAGGGGAACCGTTTATTGGATTGCCAGATCTTGGTGAGCACTTCCTTGGGTTTCAGAAGACTTTCAATGAATGCGAGCAGACCTCCTTCGATGTTGCTCACAGTGAGTAGGGCTATAGGCTGTTTTATGCTATGTAATCCAGTCACGGTGGTAGTATGCTCTATCTATACTGGGAGTTTGCCACCAACTTCAAAGCCATTACCACCAAGCTCCCATTACAGGTGTGGCAGTGGTGCTGCTACTGTTGGAGGCACCATGCACAACCAAAGTAGATGGTTTTCAGCCTTGTCTCAAATGGTAATGTTGCTGTTTGCTCACAATGGGCTGGATGTTGATTCTGGAGGCGTGTAGGAGGTGGGACTACAACTTTCGGGGTTGTGGCCAATGATTTGTGATTTTCACTTGATCAACCTTGTTGAGCCCGCCCAGTGGGCTCAGCAGGCCAATTAAGGGCCGCCCAGCAACAGGTGACGTCACAGATTGACATTTCATCTGTCAAGAGCTTTTGACAGATGAAATATCAGCGTTTGACAGCTCTTTGAAGCTGTCAAACACTGACAATCTGTATACGAAGTTAATTCCTTCCTCTCAGGCTGATTTAGAGATCTCTCCAGAACAGA
The DNA here is from genome assembly GCF_052327205.1 of Somniosus microcephalus. NCBI lineage: Eukaryota > Metazoa > Chordata > Chondrichthyes > Squaliformes > Somniosidae > Somniosus > Somniosus microcephalus. The sequence continues at coordinate 13,151,141 of NC_141010.1, forward strand.
AAGCTGAATGCTGCAACTTTTGACAGCTCGCGGCCATTCTGCTTTCTGTGCCGGTGAGATGAGGGACTCCTGAGACCTGAAGGAAGGAAGGCTGTAAAGGTAAGTAAAACTTCTTTAAACACTTTACACACACCAAACACACTTACCTCTTCACTCATGCACCCATCACTCACCTGAACACCGGACATCTCGAACCCTCCAAGTCCTTCAGCCCGACGGCCCGCCTCGCTAACTTGGCGTGGTTTGGAGCCGTCGGAAATCCCACACTTCAGGAATAAAAATAGGGATTAGGCTAAAAACTGCCTGTTAACTACCTGTTAACAGGCAGTTAATTGGCACTAATCCCCTTCCTGCCTTGGGGAGGCGGGTCCCAGCACAGGTCGGGTACCCACCTCCTTTGAAACTGGCGTGGAGGTGGGTTGGGGGCAGGATGGGTTCGTGCCCCCCGATTTCAACCCCCCACACGCCTCCAATCCCGCCTCCATGGCCCAATGAAAATCCTGCCCAATGTGTCATCAGATGGCACATGATATATGGCCACCAGTGAACTGAGCAGCTGAAAAGCTCCTACCCAAATCTGTGCCACCCTGTGAAGCAATGTTGCAATCACCCACAGCCATTGTTACACCAGCAAAGCATTCACAATGACTCTGAAACAACAGCGAATGTAGAGGCTTGTGCACGTTTAGTTGTATTAAACAGGGCTTGGCTACTAAGGGAGTGCCGCACTGTCAGAGGTGCCTGTCTTTCGGATGAGACGTTAAACCGAAGCCCCGTCTGCCCCCTTGGGTGAACGTAAAAGATCCCACGGCACTACTTCAAAGAAGAGCAGGGGAGTTCTCACCCGAAACATTGACTCTATTTTCTCTCCACGGATGTTGCCTGGCCTGCTGAGTTTTTCCAGCATTTTCTGTTGTTGTTTCAGATTTCCAGCATCTGCAGTATTTTGCTATTGTACTAGAGTTCTCACCGGTGTCCAGGTCAATATTTATCCCTCCACCAACATCACCTAAACAGATTAACTGGTCATTATCACATTGCTGATTGTGGGATCTTGCAGTGCGCAAATTGGCTGCCACCTTCCTACATTGTTATTGTTGTATTACAACAGTGGCCACACTTCAAAACTTCACTGACGGCAAAGCACTTTGGGACGTCCTGAGGTCGTGAAAGAAAGGCTTTTTTTTAATGCAAGTCTTTGATTCCTCACCCTGTAATAGAAAAGGGGTAGTGGGAACTGATATATAAAACGCTCCATTCCTCTTCATATCATCCCATCTCAGCAAACAGGAAATCAAAAGTGCCATTCGGACTGAATACACTATTTTTCTGGGGCAAGAAACACTCGGGCGGATTAACGCAGGTCCTACGGGGCCTCTCCCTGGGCAAATTTGGAGCCCCACGTTTTGTGTGTTAATAGAGTGGGGGGGTTGCAAAGAGGCCAAGGCCCCAAGAATTCTTCATTCGCTTTGGGGCACCACTTACACATGCCTGAATGAAGGGCCTCTATTGCTTTTAAAGGACTGGATGAATATTCAGTGACAGCTGTGCAGCAGCACTTTAAGCATTACCCTAGCCGGGGAAGGGAACCTAATGGTTTGATTCTCGTACCATTTACATTGTGGCTCAACGCATATATATGGATTTACTGCGCCATAAAAATAAAGGTAGTTAAACTTCTGTGGCGTCTCCCTCCAGGAGGTTTCCCGGGCCTTTAAATAAAATGAGGTTATACTGGCGTACCGCTAACTTCCCTCGAATATCTACTGGCCAGTTAGTAGATTTTCATGGTTAATGGCTTTGAGTCGCACAGTATTTGCACACTTGTGAGGCATTCATTCTGTGGCAACTGCTGCGACTCTTTCCTTTGAAGTTTGCAATGTGCAATTGGGAAAGCGGCTGAGGAGGCCGTGAGCAAAGAGGGGTTGTTTGTGCCTGGGAAACAGCTGCACTCGTGCTGCTATTGTGCACAAATGGTCAAACAGTAACTGGCAGGCACAAATTCAGAATCCTTCCTAAGCAAACCGGACCCGTGATACAACGGGCTTTCCGTCTGGTATTGCAATGTCACTGGTACGTTGACACAGTCACTGAATCCCACCCATCCATATAATTTTAGAAATTGTAGAAATCTTGCTTGTGCAAGTCCCCACAATACTCAGAGGTTTCCTGCCCTCAAATTTTCTCTCTACCTCTCCTGAAACTGGAGATGCATGTTGGTGCGCTGACAACCCTGCAATACCTTTCCCAGGCAGCCATGTCTCAATGGCTGAGTCTCCGGGACTGTCAGGCTATCTGGCCATCAGTGATATCACAGCCTAGTCTGATCCCATTCTCACCCTATGTCGACATACATGGATGTCCCAGCAAGGGTCACACAGTGAGATACTAAACAGCACAGCACTTGTACTTCTCACAATCTAGTATACTGTATTCGCTGCTCACGATGCGGTCTCCTCTACATTGGGGAGACCAAATGCAGATTGGGTGACCGCTTTGCGGAACACCTCCGTTCAGTCCGTAAGGGTGACCCCGAGCTTCCGGTCGCCTGTCATTTTAATTCACCGCTCCATTCCCACTCGGACCTCACCATCCTTGGCCTCTTGTATTGTTCCACGGAAGCTCAACGTAAACTCGAGGAACAGCAAATCATCTTTCGATTAGGCACTCTGCAGCCTTCCGGACTCAATCTCGAGTTCAACAATTTCAGATCATAACCTCGGCTTGTAATTTTTCCACTCCTTTCCCCCCCCCCCCCCTTTCCTTTTGTTTCTCTCTCACACCTGGCAGCTATCTCCTGCCCTGCCAGTACACTTTGCACCTAATCTCAGCCTATTACCATCTCGTCTAGCTCTTTTACTTCTTTTGTTTCTTTCACTTCTTTTGTCCGATCGCAGCCCTGCCTTCGATCTATTTTCTTTTCTTTCTAGTTTTGAAGAAGGGTTCGACCCGAAATGTCAACTCAAATTTCTCTCCACGGATGTTGCCTGACCTGCTGAGTTTTTCCAGCATTTTCTGTTGTTATTTCGGATTTCCAACATCTGCAGTATTTTGCAATCGTACTAGCACAGTAGAATTGGAATCAGTCCACAAGGGGTTAATAATATACCCTATTCAGGAAGCTGTTTCTTACAGTCTCTTCTCAACACATTCTTGCTAACGCTGTCTCTGGTGACGATTCACCAGGGTAACTGCTGACAGAAATCCTATTCAATACTCCTCATAAAAGAGGTAAATTAAAGACTACAAGAAGGTTTCCGGAATATGTGGGCCTCTTTGAAGATCATCCTTAATAAACAGTATCCAAGCAGTTACACATTACCGCAAACAGTTAATTTCCTGACTATTAATGAGTCTCTTCTTGGCTAGACTGTCTTCACACCAGATAACAGAGGAAATCGCATTCTGAGATAGCTGACACCCATGAGAAATACGCAAAGTAATATGAACAAAAGGAAGGAACCTGCATTTCTACAGCGCCTTTCATGATCTCAGGACGTCCCAAAGTGCTTTACAGCCAATTAAGTACTTTTGAAGTGTAGTCACTGTTGTAATGTAGGAAACAGCAAGCTCCTACAAACAGCAATGTGACAATGACCAGAAAATCTATTTTAGTAATGCTGGTTGAGGGACAAATATTGGCCCAGGACGCCGGGGAGAACTTTCCTGTTCTTCTTCCAAAAGGAAACCCATGGACATCAACAACAGACTGTATTTTATGTACCTAGGCATGGACTAAAACAACAAAAGTTGCAGTCCAGGTCTTGGAAGAGCAAACTAGCTGAGCCACTCTCCCACACTTAACCGGCTGCGCGCTGGAACAAGTTTGGTGTAAACAGACTGTTCTCTGGCTTCCTGCATACGCAGACTGGCAGCAAGCTTCCAGCCAGTGTGTGTGCGGGAAGTAGTGACATCATGACATTGCGTCACGATGTCTCTACAACAACAACAACAACTTGCATTTGTATAGCGCCTTTAATGCAGTAAAACATCCCAAGGCGCTTCATAGGAGCGTTATCAGACAAAATTTGATACGGAGCCACTCAAGGAGATATTAAGACAAGTGACCAAAACCTTGGTCGAAGAGGTAGGTTTTAAGGAGCCACTTAAGAGATATTGAGATGGAGCAGTTTAGGGAGGGAATTCCAGCGCTTAGGGCCGAGGCAGCTGAAGGCACGGCCGCCAATGGTGGAGCGATGAAAATCGGGGATGCACACGTGGCCAGAATTGGAGGAGCGCCGAGATCTTGGAGGGTTGTAGGAGGTGCCAATGTAAGTCAGCAAGCACAGGGGTAATGGGTGAACGGAATTTGATGCAAGTTAGGATACGGGCAGCAGAGTTTTGATTGAGCTCCAGTTCACTGAGGGTGCAAGGTGTGAGGCCGGCCAAGAGAGCATTGGAATGGTTGCGCCTTGAGGTAACAAAGGCATGGGTGAGGGTTTCAGTAGCAGATGACCTGAGGCAGGGGCAAAGGTAGGCGACACGAGTTGGAGCCGAAAAGTATTGAACATTAATTTATGGTTCGAGTGTCACAGCTATAGGGTGTTTATTTAGCATTTGCCCCTAAAGTTTTTATTATTTTGACACAATAAAGCTTAGTAATGCAGCTTTTAAAAATGTTTTCATTTTTCTCAGGAGGTCTTTCTTGGATATGCCTGGCAGTTACCTTACTTGAAGGTTTATTCTTTTCAAAACCAGCTGCAACCACTTTTTGAGATAAGGAAGATGCTTCTGGTGCGAGTCGGCTTGTATTTGAGCCTTTCAGCAGAATTGCCACAGTTTTGGAAATAAGATAGCAAATGGCGTCAGAGAAATGGGTTTTACATCATTTTAAAAATTACACTGGCATGACAATGTATTTCTGTGATGTGTGATGGGGACAGTTGGCTTGTTTATGTGAGTGCAGCACCATAATACACCAAGTTTGAAAGTTGTTTTCAGATCGCTTGTGATTGAAGGTCCCTTTGCTATTGTGTCGAACCCAGGGAGAGAGCCATGCCACCTGTGTTATAGTGGTCAACATCCATGGGGAACACGAGGAGAGTCCTGGCCAATATTTATCCCTCAATCAACAATATTAAAAACTCATCATCTCATTGTTGTTTGTGGGAGCTTGCTGTGCGTAAATTGGCTGCCGTGTTTTCCTACATTACAACAGTGACTACATTTCACAAAGTACTTCATTGGCTGTAAAGTGCTTTGGGACGTCCTGAGGTCATGAAATACCCTATGACGTGGAGTTTGCACATTCTCCCCGTGTTTGCGTGGGTTTCCTCCGGGTGCTCCGGTTTCCTCCCACAGTCCAAAGATGTGCGAGTTAGGTTGATTGGCTATGATAAATTGACCCTTAGTGTTAGGGGGATTAAATACGTGGGGTTACGGGGATCAGGTGGGATATGTGTCGGTGCAGGCTCGATGGGTCGAAATGGCCTCTATCTGCACTGTGGGGTTTCTGTGATTCTGTGATTCTGTGACGTAAGAAAACTACTAGGCACTTGGTCAAAGTATTAAACAAAGCTTTAATCGACTGTTTCACAACATGGAAGTCTAGTTATCCTTCACTAGTTCCTGTTTACAAAAGTCCCTGAGCAAGCTGGGCCCGTGCCTGAGTATTTATACTCTCCCTGGACAGCGCCACCAGCAGGCTACCCAGTATATTTCATAAGTCCTTTCTACATAAATGGCACGATTTATGTCACCCTATATAAATGCAAGTTTTTTAAATGTAATAATCAATAAGGCTATATAAGGCAGGGGAGTTTTCCCTGGTGTGCTGGCCAATATTTATCACTCAACCAACATAACAAAAACAGATTACCTGGTCATTATTACATTGCTGTTTGTGGGACCTTGCTGTGTGCAAATTGGCTACCGCGTTTCCCACATTACAACAGTGACTCCACTTCAAAAGTACTTCATTGGCTGTAAAGTGCTTTGAGACGTCCAGTGGTCGTGAAAGGTGCTATATAAATGCAAGTCTTTCTTTTTTATAACAGATTACAAACCCCATCCTGGAGTTGGTCAATCAGGCCCATCAGAGAGCACAAATATCAGCTCCTCATGCTTGTCCCTATTCGCCATGGGGTAACCTTTCATCCTCAGTACCAGCAGCTGCTCTTCTTCGTCTTAGGCAGTCCCTCGGAACTAAGGATGACTTGCTTCCACATTAAAATTGAGTTCTCAGGTGACTGATGAGTCCAATGCGGGACCTACAGTCTCTGTCACAGGTGGGGCAGACGGTGGTTGAAGGGGTGGGTGGGTGGGGTGCTTGGGTTGACGTGCGCTCCTTGCGCTGCCTGCGCTTGGCTTCCGTTTGCTCCGGCAAAGAGACTCAAGGTGTTCGGCACCTTCCCGGATGCTTCTCCTCCACTTTGTGCGGTCTTGGGCCAGGGATTCCCAGGTGTCGGTGGGGATGTTACACTTTTTCAAGGAGGCTTTGAGGGTGTCCTTGAAGCGTTTCCTCTGCCCACCTGGGGCTCCCTTGCTGTGCCGGAGCTCTGAGTAGAGCGCTTGTGTTGGGAGTCTCGTATCGGGCATGCGGACAATGTGACCCGTCCATCGGAGCTGATCGAGCGTGGTCAAAGCTTCGATGCTGGGGATGTTGGCCTGAGCAAGAACACTGACATCGGTGTGCCTATCCGGCAGCACAGAGCTTTTCACACCAGAAGCCTATATTAGAAATTCAGCCCAGGGCTTTCCATGCAGGAAGCTCTGTGCCAGGAGAGATGAAGATGAAAATTTATCCCCATGTTTGTGCACTTTACATTTTAGCCATGATTTCAGTGTGTAATATAATGCATTTAAGGGAAGGCTAGATAAGCACATGAGGGAGAAGGGAGTAGAGGATTATGCTGATAGAGTTAGATGAGAAAAGACAGGGGGAGGCTCGAGTGGAGCGTAATTGCCGGCATGGACTGGTTGGGCTAAATGGCCTGTTTCTGTGCTATATACCCTATGTTTTTTTTATTTGTTCATGGGATGTGGGCGTCGCTGGCAAGGTCAGCCTTTATTGCCTATCCCCAATTGTCCTCGAGAAGGTGGTGGTGAGCCGCCTTCTTGAACCGCTGCAGTCCGTGTGGTGAAGGTACTCCCACAGTGCTGTTAGGGAGGGAGTTCCAGGATTTTGACCCAGCGACGATGAAGGAACGGCGATATACTTCTGAGTCAGGATGGTGTGTGACTTGGAGGGGACCTTGTAATCATTTTTATTTGCAGTACATTAAATAAACCTTCTTGACAGGGTCACCGTAGGCTAGAAGTCACTATTGGCAATAAATGTTGATGAGTGTACGCCATTCTTTTGCCTGCTATTTTAAATGGAGGTGTTTATAGGTTAGTGCCTATATTAAAATAACAGATGTAGGATTGCTGTACAAACCTGTTGTGCATTCATCCACTAAATGACCAGTGATAATTGCCATGTGTTAAGCCTTTAAAACAGAAAATGTTTAAAATACAGGGGTATCTAAAAGAGGAAAATCTAGGCTACTGTTTCATGTGACCCTTCATCAAAACTTGGTTCTCAGATTTTGTTTTGATGATCTCGACTCATTCTGATCTCCCCTGAAGCTACTTAAAATATTTAAAATCAGCGTCCCCTATAAACAGGTAGGTCTGGCTACTTCTGGGTTACCATGGGGTCGGACAATGGCAGACGATAGTGAGGAATGTGCTGTCGGTTGGGATTATTGTAGGTTCATGTTGTAAATGTTTACAGTTCACAAATTAACTTTGTGCATCTGGGTTGAGATTTCCCAGTGAAAAGACCGAAACCGTGAAAAGTTGGATTGAAGTCTATCCAACTATTTTGATTTTCATACTCAAAATATTTGGAACCCTTTAAAGGAGAAACTATTTTGGCTGGAATGACAGAATTACAGGGAGCGCGGAATGACAGAAAACACAACAAATAAAGTGTCAGCAAAGCAAACATTTTTCTGTGGAGGGAGGGAACGTTCCCAAATCCCCCAGAACAAAAAAAAACCTCAGGAAATTAGAGGAGAAAGTTGTTGGAGAAATTATTAAAAATTAATTTAAAAGGCTGGCTCTGGTTGTTCAGACTGTTTACACTGAATCGAAGTATCTAAATCTAGGCTCAATCCGTACAAATTTATTCTGCAGTTATAAGGCAACCGATTCTCCATTTCTAAGCAGTGTCTCCACAGAAACCTTAGCAAAACTTTAAAACAAATATGGGAAACTCCAAAGTCAATTTTCTCTTTCCGTGCACGTCTATGCTGAGGGCAGTGGGGGAGGGAGATTTATCTGCAGAGCAAGAGGCAGAGAGTAGAAGCAATAGGCAGAATGGGATCAACAGCAAATTCCCTGCTTTCCCTCATCTTCTCTGCATTGGTTTTGGCGTTAAGCCACAAGCAGAGATTTATTCGCTTTATATTGAGGTGGATTTGAAGCCCAGATTCGCCAAATTTACATCCGCTCCGACAACCAATTCCACTGTAAACAAACCGCCAAGCACCGACACCAAATTGGTTGGCTAGTTTCTTTAGAACACCAGCATTCAGGATCGCTGTTGGTCGATGTCCTGCATGGTGTGCTTTTCAGCCACATATGTGGAGGCTGGGTCATTGAATATATTCAAGGTGGAGATAGACAGATTTTTGAACGATAAGGGAGTCAAGGGTTATGGGGAGCGGGCAGAGAAGTGGAGTTATGGCCAAGATCAGATCAGCCATGATCTTATTGAATGGCGGAGCAGGCTCGAGGGGCCAAATTACCTACTCCTGCTCCTACGTCTTATGTTCTTATATGCTGAGAAGACCCTAGGTTTGATCCCTGGTCTGTATTGAGCTCGCTAATCTCAAGCAGGATGGTGGCAAAGACATTACAATAAACCTCACTGACACACACCCGCAACTACTTCCCCCCACCGCGCCACTTCTAGGAAGGGGGAAAAAGAAAATCGGACAGGGTTCCCTCGATCCCTGCTGGAAAATGTGACCATTAGGAGGACTTGTATTATGATCCTCTCCCACAATTGATCCGACACTCATTCTCAAGGTTCAAACATGACTGTACATATAGTTGGCAGATATCAGCAGTTAATGGTACAATTCCTGTACGGTTAGTATATCTCATACATTTTGATGAACATTTGACCTACAATTTGCAGCAGATCCTCGCCCCATAATATTATCCTTAGAAGCTGTGCTGTGCAAAAGGCATGCTTCAAAGGGAGGTGCGGTTGGTGTTTTTTCCCCCATTAGTGAGAAACACAAACAAAAACATAATAATGAAATCTGCCAACACTTCACAATTTTAGCACCGTGCTCAAGATTTCCCCAGGCAGCTTACATCACCATAACTTCATGTGTGTCATTTTATGATGTTCCCCTCCAAAGTCTATTCCCTGTATAAACAGTGTTTGTAGTACCAACGTTTGCAATGACTGTATTTCCAACCTGCTCAACCGCTGGTACAAAAATATACATATTGGTTTCACTTCTCAGCTTTTAGAAGTTTATTTTTTTGCGTCACTCTATGAGGTATTAGACTTTTATATCCTACATGACATTGTCCCACCATCTAATCCCATTGTGGCTCAGAGGTAATACACTTGCCTCTGAATCAGAAGGTTGGGGGTTCAAGTCTCACTCCAAAATCTAAAATGATACTTCAATGCTACACTTTTGGAGGTGCCGTCTTTTGTATGAGATTTTAAATACCACCAATATCTGTCTAATTCAGAAAGTGAGAGGACACTGAAGTCACTTAAATAAACATGATTTTTTTTATATGACAGTGGTCATGCAAACTTCTTCTGAACTGGTACCGTATCAGCTCATCTCCCCACCAGAACCAATGGTTCATATGATGGTCTCATGTCTACCTGAAAACTGGCACCGCAGAAAGTAAAGGGCAATCATTGATGCTACACATATACACAAGAGCCCACACACTTCTACTCATAACGATAAGACAGTGATCTAATCTCTGTTTACATCTGCTACAATTCAGTTTATCCTTAGGTGTCATTACAATGACTCATTCTGTGCAAACATTCTTAAATTCCTAAAGATAAGCACAGATTAGGGCGGTCACTTGGATATATTCTGCTAAAAACAAGAACAAAATAGCCAGTAATGAAACACCATGGATGAATAAAGAGATACGGTCAAAATTGATATGAAAGCGAAAGGCATACGCCAAGTACATAGACAATAAAAGGAGAGGATGACGAAAGGGAATATGAAGAGGTTAGGAAAGAAATAAAAAACAACTATGTGGAAAACAAAGAGCTACTACAAAATTAAATTATCAAAGAGTATAAAAATAAATAGTAAAGTTTTCTTCAGACACATAAATAACAAAAGAAAAATCAGGATAGGACTAGGGCCACTAAGACATGCACAAGATAAACGCACGGGTAATGACAGCGAAATGGCAGAAGTATTGAATCGTTACTTTGCCTCCGTATTTATCAGGAAGACTAATGGTGAACATGACATTAGAAGCAATCAAAAAAAATATAATGACATTTAAGGTAGAAATGTGGGCGGGGGGTACGGGTAGAGAGATAATTGAAAACTAATTTAGAGAGGATAAAACCCCCGGTCCGGATAGATTGTATCCATGCATATTAAATGCATCCACTCATAGTAAAAGAAGTTAGAGAAGAGATAGCAGAGGCACTATTCCATATATTAAAACATTTATTAGAAAAGGAAATAGTCCCAGAGGACTGGCAGACAGCTATGTGTTAGAAGTGGCTCAGTGGGTAGCGCCCTCGCCTCTGAGTCAGAAGGTTGTGGGTTCATAGTCCCACTCCAGGGACTTCAGCACAAAAATCTAGGCTGACATTCCCAGTGGAGTGCTGCACGGTCAGAGGTGCAGTTTTTCAGATCAGATGAGATGTAAAACTCAGGCCCCTTCTGCTCTCTCAGGTGGATGTAAAAGATCCCATGGCACTATTTTGAAGAAGAGCAGGGGAGTTCTCTCCAGTGTCCTGGCCAATATTTATCCCTCAATCAACATCAATTAAAAAAAAAATTATCTGAATATTATCTCATTGTTAAATTGGCTGTCGTATTGCTTACATTACTACACTTCAAATAGTACTTCATTGGCTGTAAAGCACTTTGGGACGTCCGGCAGTCATGAAAGGCGCTATATAAATGCAAGTCTTTCTTTCGGTATTTAAAAAAGGGAGACAGAACAAGTCCAGGGAACTACAGACCAGTTAGCTTAATTTTGATGGTAGGAAAGATAATGGTATCTTTACTCAAAGATGTAATAGAAAAACATTTAGAAATCGAAAATATAATAAAGAACAATCAGCACAGATTTCAAAAGGGAAGGTCATGCTGGACCAACCTTATTGAATTCTTTGAAGAAGTAACAGAAAGAATAGACAAGGGTAATGCAGTAGATACAGTATATTTGGATTTTCAAAAGGGCTTCGATAAAGTACCGCATAGTAGACTCATCTCTAAGGTCAGAGCATGTGGAGTCAGGGGAAAAGGATCAGAATGGATAGCAAGCTGACTACAAAACAGAAAACAGAGTAAGGGTTAAGGGTAGATACTCAGACTGGCAAAATGTGGGAAGTGGTGTTCCACAGGTATCGGTGCTGGGACCACTGTTGCTCACAATTTGCATTAATGATTTGGACACGTGAATCGTAAGTACAATTTCAAAATTTGCAGACGCCACCAAATTGGAGAGTGTAGTTAATACAAAGGAGGAGGACTATGACAAAATACTAGAAGATATTAATAAACTTACAGAATGGACGTTTAATTGGCAAATTATTTCAATATAAACAAGTGTGAGGTGGTGCCTTTTGGTTGGAAGAATAAAGAGGCCACATACTGCTTGGATAATAAGAGTCTAAATGGGGGAGAGGAGCAAAGAGATCTATGAGTACAGATACACAAATCACTAAAAGTAGTGATTCAGGTTAATAAGGCCATAAAAAAAGAAAAAACAAGCACTGGGGTTCATTTCGAGAGCAATAGAATTGAAAAGCAGAGAAGTTGTTAAACTTGTATAGAACCTTGGTTAGACCGCACTTGGAGTACTGTGAACAGTTACGTAAGAACATAAGAAATAGGAGCAGGAGTCGGCCATTTGGCACTTCGAGCCTGCTCCACCATTCAATGAGATCATGGCTGATCATCTACCTTATCTCCACTTTCCTGAACCATCCCCATATCCCTTGATTCCCTTAATATTCAAAAATCTATCGACCTCTGTCTTGAAGATACTCAACGACTGAGCCTCCACAGCCCTCTGGGGTAGAGAATTCCAAAGATTCACCACCCCCCGAGTGAAGAAATTTCTCCTCATCTCAGTCCTGAATGGCCGACCCCTTATTCTGAGACTGTGACCCCTGGTTCTAGACTCCCCAGCCAGGGGAAACATCCTCCCTGCATCTACCCTGTCAAGCTCTCTATATTAGAAAAAGGATATAGAGGCACCAGAGAAGGTGCAAAAATGATTCACAAGGATGATACCAGAACTGAATATTTACTTATCAAGAAAGGCTGAACAATTTGGAGCTCTTTTCTCTAGAAAAGTGAAGGCCGAGGGGGGTGACTTGATAGAGGTATTTAAGATTATGAATGGGTTTGATAGAGTAAACGTAGAGAAAATGTTTCCACTTGTGGGGGAGTCGAAAACTAGAGGTCATAAATGTAAGACAGTCACCAATAAATCTAAAAGGGAATTCAAGAGAAACTTCTTTACCCAGAGAGTGGTGAGAATGTGGATCGCACTACCACAGGGAGTAGTTGAGGTGAATAGCATAGATACATTTAAGAGGAAGCTAGATAAGCACGAGGGAGAAAGGAATAGAAGGATATGCTGATAGGGGTGGATGAAGATGAGTGGGAGGAGGCTCATGTGGAGCATAAATACCAGCATAGACCCATTGGACTGAATGGCCTGCTGTAGACTCTATGTAACAATGGAATTTGTATTGGTTTACAGGTGAGTATCCTGCTCTGTTGAACAGTTCCTATTTTTTTCACTTGACACAATTGGAGTACATAACTACACTGTTAACTTCAGGGCTGCATGCAAAACTAGCTGTGAGGCTAATTTCAGGGGTTGATTTTCATTAAGCTGTCGGGAAGGAGGCGGGACTACAACTTTCAGGTTTTAGTCCCGCCTACATCGACGTCGGGCCAATCCACGCGATTTCCCATTGATTGACCTTGTTGAGCCCACCCAGCACGCTCAGCAGGCCAATTAAGGGCCACCCGGCAACAGGTGACGTCACAGGCTGAAATTTCATCTTTCAAGAGGTCTTGAGTCCTTCTCCACAGACTCAGTTAGAACTCACACCGGCAATGAAAGCTGAAGGCTGTCACTTTTGACAGATCGCAGCCATTTTGCTTTCAGTGCCGACTGAGTGATGGACTCCCGACGCCTACAGGAAGAAAGGCTGTTAAGGTAAGTACAGGTAATTTAAACTTCTTTACACACTTTAGACACACCATACACACTTACCTTTGCACTCATGCACCCATCACTCACCTGAACACCGACATCGCGACCCCTCCAAGTCCTTCAACCCGACGGCCCGCCTGCTCTAACCTGGCGTGGTTTGGAACCGTCGGGAATCCCACACGACACCCCTCAAAATAAGGATTAGGCTAAAAACTGCCTGTTAACTACCTGTTAACAGGCAGTTAATTGGCACTAATCCCTTCCCGCCTGGGGTTGGCGGGTCCCAGTGCGGGGCGGGGACCCACCTCCTCTGAACTTACGTGGAGGCGGGATGGTGTCGGGACCCCTGAATTCGGGATTTTTGCCCCCCGTCTGCCTAAAAGCCTGCCTCACGGCACTGAAAATCTAAGCCTCAGGACGTCCCAAAGCACTTTACAGCCAATTAACTATTTTTGAAGTGTGGTCACTTCTGTAATGTACAAAACGTGACAGCCAATTTGAACACAGCACCCACAAACAGCAATGAAATAATCTGACCAGATAATCTGTTTTAGGTGTTGGTTAAGGTATAAATGTTGGTCAGGAGATCAGGAGAACTCCCCTGCACTTCTTCAAATAGTCCCATGGGATCTTTTACATCTACTCAAGAGGGCAGACGGGGCTTCGGTTTAATATCGCATCCAAAAGACAGCACCTCCAACAGCATGGCACTCACTCAGTATTGCACTAAAGTCTCAGCCTGGATTATGGGCTCAAGTCTCTGGAGTGGGACTTGAACCCACAACCTTCTGACTCAGAGGTGAGCCACAGCTGACACTAAGAGGATGTGATTTGTTCAGGAAAGATTTCTACATTGCTGCAGAATTTAGACTTGGGTAGAATAATTGATGGGTGTGCAGTGATCTCAAAAATCAGTCATTGCTACAGAGGTACTTCTTCAATTACTTGTTTTCATCCCATTTTTTTTGTATGGGCCAAAAAGGAGGGTCCGTAATTCTGTGCGCTGGGGATGAGGCACGTGTGTCAACTATTCAACACAGGATACACAGCACGGTCTTGGATGGGTCGGGCATACTGCAACCTCAACAAACCAGACTCACCAATTCTCTTCTAATTCCATTAATGCTGTTGTTTGAAATTGGGATGGGGTGGGGGAGTGGGGAAAGAGAACTCCTCCTCAAACTTTGAAAGGAGCCTCAGGCCAGTATGCACCAAACTACTACTTTATACAAGCACAAATGTCCTGTTGTCCTTTATCCAGGGCCCGCACCATCAACAGCTGAATGTAAATCATGCATACCAGATGATATATTTGCATAACTCACTGGATCCAGCCTGCTGAGATTTTGCTGAATGGCAGACTGCTTTTTTAAATAAATCTTGGCTGGAAGCATTAAGCAGCTCACCAGTTAGATTTCCATTCTACGACTTCTTTAAAGAGTAACTACAGCCGTCAGTTTAATTTTTAATTGCAGGAGTCAAGTACAATTATTTTAGTTCCTTTGATGAGATTTCCTATTACTTGATGACAGGCTGCTGTATAAAAGTAGGCCTTCCCTTTGGAACAGAGCCATTCAGTTCAAAAAAAAGGTTCCTGATTCAATCTCTGATCTATTACCAAGTTAGCGGATCTCAGGTAGAACTGAAGTTCAGTACAACTGTCGTTCATGGGATGGAGGAAATCAGATGGTATTCCCATTCCTAATTGCTATACATTGGAAAATGCACATGTGTAATTTTTAAAAATTCATTCCCAGGATGTGGGCGTCGCTGGCAAAGCTGGCACCTATTGCCCATCGCTAGTTACCCTGGTTTAAGACAACTTAGTTGCTTGCTCGGCTACTTCAGAGTCAACCACATTGCTGTGGGACGGGAGTCACATGTAGGCCCCACTCGGTAAGGATGGCAGGTTCCTTCCCCAAAAGACATTAGTGAACCAGTTGGGTTTTCATGACAATCAAACAACTTCATGATACCAATGGCAAAATACTGCGGATGCTGGAAATCCGAAATAACAGCAGAAAACGCTGGAAAAACTCAGCAGGCCAGGCAACATCCGTGGAGAGAGAAACAGAGTTAAGGTTTCAGGTCGAAACACTTCTTCAGAAGGGTTTCGACCTGAAACCTTAACTCTGTTTCTCTCCACGGATGTTTCCTGGCCTGCTGAGTTTTTCCAGCGTTTTCTGTTGTAACTTCATGATGCCCATGGCAGCTGTTGATGATTCTGCCATTCCCATTTACACCTCTTCTAGGCTCATCTTTTGTTTCTTTACTTGCCCCATTACCATCTTCTTTTGTCTTGCAACATCATCCCTTTTGTCATTTAATCTCTCCTGCCTTTCCACCCTATCACAGACCGTCCCTTTTGTTCTTTCCTCCCCTCCCCCCTCTCCCCACCTCTGCACCCGCTTAAAACCTGTTCCATCTCTAACTTTTTCCAGTTCTGACGAAGGGTCATTGACCCGAAACGTTAACTCTGTTTCTCTCTCCACAGATGCTGCCTGACCTGCCGAGTATTCCCAGCATTTTCTGTTTCTATTTCAGATTTCCAGCATCCGCAGTATTTTGCTTTTGTAACTTCATGATACCAGTTTATTTCCAGATTATTTTTTTTTTTTATAAACTAAATTCAAATTCTTGAACGGCCTTGGTGGAATTTGAACTCTACAGATTATTAGTCTAGGCCTCTGGATTACTAGTCCAGTAACATAACCAGTACAAGGCTCAATGGGTGTCGGGATGATTCCACCATAGAGTCTGACTGTGGTTCCAAGGTTCAAAATAACCTATGACCCCAACACTGCCCAAGCTCACGCCACGAGCATTTGGGTTGAGATACCCAAGTGTGCAGGCCACCCACACAACTAGCTCTCAACATAAAGCAGCACATTCAGAACAGAATAGGAGATACCTGGGGGCAGGTAGGGGTGGTAGATTTAACACTACAATGCTAAGTATAAAACATAAAAACATAGAAGATAGGAGCAGGAGTAGGCCATTCGGCCCCTCGAGCCTGCTCCGCCATTCAATGAGATCATGGCTGATCATCCAAATTCAGTACCCGGTCCCTGCTTTCCCCCCATATCCCTTGATCCCTTTAGCCTTAAGAAATATATCTAACTCCTTCTTGAATATATTTAATGTATTGGCCTCTACTGCCTTCTGTGGTGGAGAATTCCACAGGTTCACCACTCTCTGGGTGAAGAAATTCCTTCTCATCTCTGTCCTAAATGGCCTACCCCTTATCCTCAGACTGTGACCCCTGGTTCTGGACTCCCCGCCATCGGGAACATCCTTCCTGCATCTAGGCTGTCCAGTCCTGTCAGAATTTTATAAGTTTCAATGAGGTCCCCTCTCATTCTTCTAAACTCCACCGAGTACAAGCCCAATCGACCCAATCTCTCCTCATACGTCATTCCTGCCATCCCAGGTTTCAGCCCAAAAGGTCTCCCCATCTCATTTCCCACTGCAGATACTTGTCTGATTCACCAAAATACTAATATTTGAAACAAACATTACCACAGGAGAACGTTACCCTGTCACCTATTGAAACGAAGCACTGGGATGTAGTTGCCCTCGTCCCACTATGATTCCTCAAACAGCGAGTATCCAGTCTCACATAAACCACCTGGGGAGGTCGTCAGGCAGAGATGGGTGACACTTTTCCCCCCAAAGGAAGGGAAACACCACCCAGAGAGTGGTGAACCTGTGGAATTCTCTACCACAGAAGGCAGTAGAGGCCAATTCATTAAATATATTCAAGAAGGCGTTGGATATATTTCTTAAGGCGAAAGGGATCAAGGGATATGGAGAGAAGGCAGGGACAGGGTACTGAATTTGGATGATCAGCCATGATCGCATTGAATGGCGGAGCAGGCTCGAGGGGCCGAATGGCCTACTCCTGCTCCTATCTTCTATGTTTCTATGTTTCCTCAGCTCCATTTAAGGGGGCTTTGACTGAAGCTTGAGACCAAGGGCCATGCAATCGGTCAGGTAAAGGGGGCGTGACCTGGGGAAGTGAAGGAACACAGGTAACAAAATATTGGAATAAGGGCTGGGGAGGAAGAGGGGGAAGTAATTGTCAAAATAGCTTAAACTAGGATTTAAACAGTCATTGGCTAGAACCCCTCCTTAATGACACTAACATCGATTGTAGATAAGAGCAAGGATTATAAAAATGCATCTAAGATTAAAAAAACATTTACAGCACTGATTTGTAAGTTATTGTCGTCAGGCAAATTAAACCGACAAGAAAACACAACGAATTTAACGCCACTGATGCCAATTCTCTTCCTCCCTCTCTAATTCTGAGGTAGCCCATGATATTTGGGGCCAATTCGAAATGGTTTCTGTCAGGGGCTGATCATTGGACCCTCCCCCCCCCAAGACTGGACAATGCTGGCTGGGTTCCCCCCTCCCCATCATTCCACCGACCTTTACTCACTTAACCCTAGAACATAAAACTAAGAGATAGCACAGTGCAAAAAAAAATCTTGTGTATACACACACACAGCTTAAAAGGGAATACGTTTGACTAAATTGTAAACATAACACAGGTAGAGCGAGCCAGCAGACACAGCCTGAGACCCATCCGCTTGTTACACACCCTGTTGACAATACCAACAGGATCGCGCGTTGGCTGAAATCCACACGCCCTTGTCAATTTCAGCTGATGAAACTCCCCCAACCGTCAGCGTAGTTTCACCTCCCCATTTTATATATAGAGGGGGGCTTCAAGACAACATCAGCAAAAAAAAATCACCCATCCCCTCCTGGCTTGGTTGAATTGATGGCACCGCAATGTAATGGCACCGTTTGTCATTGTTCATCTCAACACGGATCCCCCCTCACCCCCGCAATCGGTGTTTTTTGCACCATTCAAGGCATTCTTCCCCTGCCGCCGTACTGCCTACAAAGAGAAGAGTTGTTATGCAGTGAAAATGAATGTGCCGTGCATCCAGTTTGGATTATTTTCTTCTTCTTCCCACCCTCCTCTCGTTGTCTAATCTACACTGGAGACTGGCCACCCAGCAATGCAATCTTGATGCGGCTGAAAGCGAGAACCGAGTCAGCATTCCTCCTTCTCTCTCTCTCTCTTCCCCCCACCCCCCGGTTCCTTGTTGCGTTCATTGTGCTGTACTCACCCTGCACCATTGAAAGCGCCAGCGTTTTGGCCAAGGCTCCCCACACACTCCAACCCAGCAAACACAGGAGGGTGAGTCTAAAAGCCGCAAGAGGTGGCATTATTACAGGGACATCACTGGATTCGTCTCTCAGAGAGATCTCAGCCACCCATCCACATTCCCTGGAACACGCCGAGGCTGCTGATCCCGAATCCTCCTCCTCCTCCTTCTTCTCCCCCTCCTCCTCCTCCTCCCCTTCGCTCCAGCCGCATCCAGCTCGCAAATCGCGTAATGGTTTGTTTTAGTGTCTTGAGAGGGGAGGGGAAAAAACCCAGGATCCTTCCCCCAGCGCCATCCTCTGTCCCACTCTGGCATAGCGGCGATCAGCCAGTTGTCCTTAAAAAGGAAATACTGTTCTTACAATAACAACAGAAGACGCTGGAAAAACTCAGCAGGCCAGGCAACATCCGTGGAAAGAGAAACAGAGTCAACGTTTCGGGTCGAAACCCTTCGTCAGAACTAGGTTGAAGAACCAAACGGAGATCCCGTCAAAGAGAACAGCATAATGTTCTTATAGAATGGTTACAGCACAGGAGGGCAAGAGCACTTCAGCCAGTCCCACTCCCCCGCCCTTTCCCCGTAGCCCTACAATTTTTTTTCCTTCTTCTACTTATCCAATTCCCTTTTGAAAGCCACGATTGAATCTGCCTCCACCGCCCTTTCCGGCAGTGCATTCCAGATCATAACCACTCGCTGCGTAAAAAAGTCTTTCCTCATATCCCCTTTGGTTCTTCTGCCAATCACCTTGAATCTGTGTCCTCTGGTTCTCGACCCTTCCGCCAATGGGAACAGTTTCTCTCTATCTACGCTATCTAGACCCCTCATGATTATGAACACCTCTATCAAATCTCCTCTCAACCTTCTCTGCTCTAAGGAGAACAACCCCAGCTTTTCCCACGTAACTGAAGTCCCTCATTCCTGGAATCATTCTCGTAAATCTTTTCTGCACCCTCTCTAAGGCCTTCACATCCTTCCTAAAGTGCGGTGCCCAGAATTGGACACAATACTCCAGTTGAGGCCGGACCAGTGTTTTATAAAGGTTCGTCATAACTTCCTTGCTTTTGTACTCTATGCCTCTATTTACTCCAGTATGCTTTTTTAACTGCTTTCTCAACCTGCCCTGCCACCTTCAACGATTTGTGCACATAAACCCCCAGGTCTCCCTGTTCATTCACCCACTTTAGGAATGTACCCTTTAGTTTATTATGGCCTCTCCTCATTCTTCATCTTATTTCGATTTATAATCCAATGCTGCAACTCTGCAGTACGGCTAAATGTCTAGGGGGTCAAATTAAAATGGTGTCATTTTAGTGGAACCCACCTAAGATGGGAGTAGGTTACAAAGAGCAATTCCTCCCCAATCATAGCCACACAGAAGAAAGATTTACTTTTTAGGTGTCAGCTGTGGCTCAGTGGGTAACACGTTCACCTCTGAGTCAGAAGGTTGTGGGTTTAAGTCCTACTCCAGAGACTTGAGCACAAAATCCAGGCTGACATTCCAATGCAGTACTGGGGAAGTGTCAAAGATGCCACCTTTTGGATGAAATGTTAAACCAAGGCCCTTTCAGGTGGATGTAAAAGATCCTACGGCACTTTTTCAAATAGTTATTCTTCAACCAACATCACTAAAACAGATTATCTGGTTATTATCATATTGCTGTTTGTGATAATGACCAGATAATCTGGGGTTTTTCCTACATTACATTCAAAAAGTGCTTCATTGTCTGTAAAGTGCTTTGGGACATCCGGTGGCCATGAAAGGCGCGATATAAATGCAAGTTTTTTTCTTTTTTCTGTTTGTGGGAGCTTGCTGTGCACAATTTGGCTGCCATGTTTCCTACATTACAACAGTGACTACACTTCAAAAGTACTTCTTTGGCTGTGAAGCGCTCGGACATCCAGAAGTCATGAAAGGCGCTATAGAAATGCAAGTGCTTTTTCACAGAAAGTAATAGATATACAGGACAGATTCTCAGTGAAAGTAATTGGTGCCTGTTAACTCCTCAAAAAGGAATTGCATACAGTTGAGATTGGCGACCGCAGGAATAGATATTGATTGAGGTGATCAGATACACAACAACAACAACAAGTATTTATATAGCGCCTTTAATGTAGTAAAACGTCCCAAGGCGCTTCACAGGAGTATTACAAGACAAAAAAATTTGACACCAAACCATATAAGGAGAAATCAGGGCAGGTGACCAAAAGCTTGGTCAAAGAGGTAGGTTTTAAGGAGCATCTTAAAGGAGGAAAGAGTGGTGGAGAGGCAAAGAGGCTTAGGTAGGGAATTTGAGAGGTTAGGGCCTAGGCAACAGAAGGCACGGCCACCAATGGTTGAGCGATTATAATCAAGGATGCTTAAGAGGGCAGAATTAGAGGAGCGCAGATATCTCGGGGGGGTTGTGGGGCTGAAGGAGATTACAGAGATAGGGAGGGGCGAGGCCATGGAGGGATTTGAAAACAAGGATGAGAATTTCTAAATCGAGACGTTGCTTAACCGGGAGCCAATGTAGGTCAGCGAGCACAGGGCTGATGGGTGAATGGGACTTGGTGCGAGTTAGGACACGGGCAGCCGAGTTTTGGATGACCTCAAGTTTACGTAGGGTGGAATGTGGGAGGCCAGCCAGGAGTGTGTTGGAATAGTCAAGTCTAGAGGTAACAAAGGCATGGATGAGGGTTTCAGCAGCGGATGAGCTGAGGCAAGGGCGGAGATGGGTGATGTTACGGAGGTGGAAATAGGTGGACTTAGTTCTGCAGCGGATACGTGGTCAGAAGCTTATTTCAGGGTCAAATATGACACCAAGGTTGCGAACAGTGTAATTCAGCTTCAAGACAGATGTTAGGGAGTGGGATGGAGTCAATGGCTGGGGAACGGAGTTTGTGGCGGGGACAGAAAACAATGGCTTCGGTCTTGCCAATATTTAATTGGAGAAAATTAGATGCATCTGGGGCTGGGGTAGCAGGAGGCAGAGCAGGCCAAGGTGAAAGGTGGAAATGTGGGAGAGGACGAATATTTAGCAGTTTTGGTTCATTTCCTTAGAGAATCAAGGAGTGTTTCTACAGAAATAGGATTAATAGGTTGGGGTAGAACCCATGATAGTATGAATTGTGCACAGTCTGTGTAAAGGAGGGGGGTGGATGGGCTGAATATCCTTTTTCATTCTAATTTTCTTATCTGAAATCATGATACTAACATAAGCCATTCTAAAGTGAGTTGGTGTGGTCACATTCTTTCCTAAAACCATGGCTCCATCCTTGCACCAAGAACTACAATATTCATAAGAACAGGAGTGGGCCATTCAGCCCCTTGAGCCTGCTCCGTCATCCAATTAGATCATGGCTGATCTGGACCTCAACTCCATTTTATAGCCTTTGTTCCATATCCCGTGATACCCTTACCTAACAAAAATCTATCGATTTCAGTCTTGAAAGCTCCAATTGTCCCAGCATCCACAGCCTTTTGAGGGGTATAATTCCAGATTTCCACTACCGTTTGTGTGAAAAATAGTGATCCTGATTTTCCCTGCTAAATGGCCTGGCTCTAATTTTAAGATGGTGTCCCCTCATTCTTGATTCCCCCACCAGAGGAAATAGTTTCTCTGGATCTACCCTATCAAATCCTTTTAACATTTTAAACACCTCGATTAGATCACCCCTCAACCTTCTATAGTCAGGGGAATATTCAGCACTACAGACAGAACGTTTGGAGTAACCTTTTCTATTTGCTTGGCAAACAGATGATGCAATTACACAAGTTGTTTTGATGAAAAACTAATTGGGTCACTTTGTTGTTTGGCATCTCAATGACAAAGACAATGGGGGGGAATTCGGTTGCTTTGCGCCTCCTGTTAGCGTCCTAAGAGGGTGCTAATGGGGCGCAAAGCAACTAGCACCCGGGCGCGGCGATGTTTGCGCCGCTCATGAAATTAACCAGACATTTTGCGGCAGCGCTAAACACTACCGCCACGATCTCCTGCGCCCGCAGATCGTGACGTCAGCCGAGCGTGCAACGCCCCGGTAGCACCCCGGGCCAGATATTGAGTGGCGCCCCCTGCCTTACCGCCTGCTGCTAGCAACGACAGGTTGAGGGGAGCGTTTTGCAGTCGGGAAGGGACTAGGGGGGCGCTATTTAAAGGTGACCGCTTCCTGCCTTTTTTTGTCGGTGACATTTTTGTACCACACATTCTGAGAGAGAGAGAGAGACTTCTGGAGAGATTCAACGTTGTGTTGAGGAGTTTTGGGTACTGAGCAGCACTTTGCAGGTTCATTTTGATTTGACCTTCCTTGTATCGATTTAGAAGAGACTGTGGGGGCTGCACTCTGAGCTCTTTCCCTGGGCCTCTCCTTTGTTCTTTCAAGCAGATTTGATGTACAGGTCTCTCCAGGCCAAGATTCAAGGCTGCAATGAGCAGGATGTGGATGGAGAACAAGATCGACCCTCCCCTTTAAGAATTGGCTGGTGCCAGTGTGTCTGTGTTCCATTGCTGACTGACATCACATGAGCTTCGCCAGCGCTCTGAGGTAGCGCCTCGCTCCTCGGCGTTAGCGCCTTAAGAGAGGTGTGTAGCGCCTGATTTAGCACTCCAATCACCTCCAGGGGCGATAGAAGCCAAGTTTGCAGTCGGAGGCGATAATTAGCGCCAGGCGCTAAACTTTGCGCCCGGCCAATAATTGCGCCCCAAACGGGGCGATACCGAATTTCTCCCCATATCTGCTTTTAAAAACTTAGCAAGTTTAAAACCAGCATCAGTTCTACGGATTCTGTGTACTTACCACAATTTTAGTGAGTAAAATAAAATTAATAGCACATAAAGTGTGGTTGATAAAAGTCTAGCGTCCACGTGACCTATACCCTTCTCTTCCTCAGTGACCAAGGTGCAGTGCCACTCCGGTTCTCCCTGACCGTGGACTTTCACTCTCTGTGACTAGGATACATTGAGCGTTGCATACCAGCTGTTTCTATTGCTTGCCTCCTTTCTACTTGAGGAGTCTCCACAGCAGCAACAACTTGCATTTATACCGTACCTTTACTGTAGTAAAACCATGCCAAGCTATTTCACTGAGGCAGAAGGAGGAAAAACAGACGCAAGCCAAAGGAGGAAAGACCAAATGGGGTGACCAATTGTTTGGACAAAGAAGGTGGGTTTTAAGCGGACATGTGGTAGATGCAATTTAATGCAGAAAAGTGCGAAGTGATACATTTTGGTAGGAAGAACAAGGAGAGGCAATATAAACTAAAGGGTACAATCCTAAAGGGGGTGCATGAACAGAGAGACCTGAGGGTATGTGTGCACAATAAGGCATACGAGATACTGGGCTTCATAAATAGAGGCACAGAGTATAAAAGCAAGGAAGTTATGATGAACCTTTTATAAAACCCTGGTTCAGCCACAACTGGAGTATTGTGTCCAATTCTGGGCACCGCACTTTAGGAAGGATGTGAAGGCCTTAGAGAGGGTGCAGAAAAGATTTACAAGAATGATTCCAGGGATGAGGGACTTCAGTTACGCTGATAGACTGGAGAAGCTGGGCTTGTTCTCCTTGGAGCAGAGAAGGTTGAGAGGAGATTTGATAGAGGTGTTCAAAATGACGAGGGGTCTAGACAGAGTAGATAGAGAGAAACTGTTCCCATTGGCAGAAGGATCCAGAACCAGAGGACACAGATTCAAGGTGATTGGCAAAAGATCCAAAGGCGACATGAAGAAAAACTTTTTTACGCAGCGAGTGGTTAGGATCTGAATGCGCTGCCTGAAAGGGTGGTGGAGGCAGACTCAATCGTGGCTTTCAAAAGGGAATTGGATAAGTACCTGAGGAGGAATACATTTGAAGGGCTACGGGGAAAGGGCGAGGGAGTGGGACTAGCTGAAGTGCTCTTGCAGGGAGCCTGCACAGGCTCGACGGGCCGAATGGCTTCCTTCTGTGCTGTAACCATTCTATGATCCATTCTAAGGGAGAGTCTTAAGTAGAAGAGAGAGGTGAAGAGATCACACACAGAAACACAGAAACCCCACAGTGCAGATAGAGGCCATTTCGGCCCATCGAGCCTGCACCGACACATATCCCACCCGATCCCCGTAACCCCTACACCAACACATATCCCACCCTATCCCTGTAACCCCACATATTTAATCCCCCTACCACTAAGGGTCAATTTATCATAGCCAATCAACCTAACCCGCACATCTTTGGACTGTGGGAGGAAACCGGAGCACCCGGAGAAAACCCACGCAAACACGGGGAGAATGTGTAAACTCCACACAGACAGTCGCCCGAGGCCGGATTCGAACCCGGGTCTCTGGCGCTGTGAGGCAACAGTGCTAACCACTATGCCACCGTGCTGCCCTAGGGTGATTAAGGGAGGGGATTCCAGAATGTGGGCTCTAGACTGCCAATAATGGGGCAAAAGTGGGAGGAAATGAATGAGACGCTGGAGTCAGAGGAACAGAAAGTTGGGCGAAGGGATTGTAGGAGGTTACAGAGATAATGGAGAGACGAGGCAGTGAAAGGATTTAAACACAAGGGTGAGAATTTTAAATTTAAGGCAATCGGGGTGGGGTGAGACCAGGAACAAACATAGGTCAGCGCCGAGCAGAATTTGATGCAGGATAGAATATGAGCAACAGATCTTTAGGTGAACTGAAGTTTCTGGAGGGTGGAGAATGAGGCTGACCCTGACCTCAGTAGTGTGCGCACACATACATTTCCCGACAAGGAGTCACTGGCCAGCAATCGGGAGTGGGAAAGCCAGTTTATTTTACCCATTCCTATTCGTTGAAGCACGG
Organism: Somniosus microcephalus; assembly: GCF_052327205.1. Classification (NCBI taxonomy): domain Eukaryota; kingdom Metazoa; phylum Chordata; class Chondrichthyes; order Squaliformes; family Somniosidae; genus Somniosus; species Somniosus microcephalus. The sequence goes on from NC_141010.1 coordinate 13,176,516, forward strand.
ATGCCAACTTTCGTGCCCAACTGACAGCAGCTAACTCAACATAGACCAGTCAGCTGCTAGTCTAGCAAAAAATGTGAACAAATGGAGTAACAGAATCTCATCTGAAAGCGCTTCTAAAAGTGGTAGGCCTGAATTGGTGAAAAGCATACCGCCAATCATGACATGCCTGCAAGTGAAGATCTTTTCACACTTCTGGAGCTGCTATGAAAGCACGTAACCTCTCCAAATTTACAACAGGCCAGGAATCTGGTACAATGAGCAGTGGAAAATAACTGAAGGGCAGCAGCACAAAAGGCAGCTTCAACAAGGAGGCTCGGCAAAAACCAAACATGGTTATGAGGAATTGGACTATATTTTTGAAGGACAAGGAGAGCCCCCTAACAAGCAAACAAGACTCACATAATAAAGAAAATGTCCCAAAATACTCCACGGCCAACGAATTGCTAGTCACGGTTGTTATAAAGGCATCATTGGAGGATTCAAGCACACAACAGATACTGCACCCACAGACCTGAAGATATTCCTGCACCATGGGCGGGGGGGGATAAATGGTGGAATTGTTCATCAGGGAGACGCCGAAATATATCGACTCTGTGGATCTTGAACTTGTGCAGCATTCATGACCTTTAACAAGCTCAATTGACCATTTTATCCAACTTTTTTCCAAGTCATAGGGGGAAATAATTAAGTCGCGCCCCCTTTGGAGCGCCCCGAAAAAATTAGTGCCCCCGCGGCCAATTTTCCCAGGTAGCGCCCCGAGAGGGAGGAGGGGCGCTACTGGAAGCACCCCGTGTCCCTCTTGGGACGCTGTGAGGCAATATCGCGATGCTGCGGCACGTCGCGCTGTGGTACTGCAGGTCTTCCTCCCCTTATTAAATGGGAGGGGCCTGGCGCAGCGCATCCTGGCGCCCAGCTGGGCCACCAGGGATCGGGAGTGCCAGAAAACGAGCCCAGCACTCAAGAGGAGTGCTGGGCTCACGGAAAGCAGCCGGCACCCCGCGGCGGGGCTTCGCCGGGGCCAGAGACAGCAACGGGGGCAGGTGCTGGCAGGCAGCCAGCAACAAAAATGGCCGTCCGGCACTTCCCCTTTAACTAGAGCTGCCCTGGCCACAGGTAGGCCCCTCTGACCCCGTCAGACATAACATCCGGCGGTAAGTCAGGGAGTGCTACCGAAGATCGTGGCCAGGGCGCGAGTGGGGCGCTGCGCACGGCAATGATGTGTTTGCTGGCGACGCAGCACCGCGGGGCACTAACGGTTACCGCCGCCGCTAACCTCCCGCTGAATTTTGTGGGCGGCGTTGGCGGCACTGTGCCCGGGCACTAGTTACTTTGCGCCCCATTAGCGTCCTCTAAGGGCACTAATGGGAGGCGCAAAGCGACCAAATTTTTCCCCCATAGAGTGACAGAGTCATAACGGCACAGAAGGAGGCCATTCCGCCCATCGAGTCTGTGCTAGCTCTCTGTAGAGCAATCCAGTCAATCCCATTCCCCCGCTCTATCCCCGTAGCCCTGCAAGTTTATTTCCCTCAAGTGCCTATCTAGTCTCCCCTTGAAAACATTGAGTGTCTCCGCTTCCACCACTTCCCTCGGCAGCGAACTCTTGTATTTGTAACACCTGTGAGGCAAGAATGCTCTAAATACAGACAATTCATCTGCTGCTGATTTAATTACAACACTTTTTGCATATGTGTACTTTTTCCGTAAAGCTTCATGAAATGTTGGCCTCCTTGTCACTGAGCCCATTTGCAATGATGTTTATTGCCTGGAAGAAATCGCTGACAGCATTGGCCGTCTGAACGTGACCTTCAAGCAAAGGAAGATGGAACATTTTCTGCCTAAGATGTTGACTCTGAGCCAGCTACACATAACTCTGCAGTATTACAAGACATTAAAAAGGGGACTCTGATAAGCTGGTAAATTTAAAATCAGAAAATAAAACCAGGAGAGGCTGAAAGTACACAGCAGGCTCATCAGCATCCATCAGTTTAATGATCTAGATGCTGATCCTTTGTTAGTTTTGAATGCAGTTAAAAGATCTACAACCAAAACGCTAACATTGTGCAGTTTACTAGTATGGATTGTAGGCAAGATTTCTGACACTAGTCCAGCCAGGGATGCCTTCACCATTAGGGTGTTAGCTTAAAGGTCAGCTGCAGCTGAGTGGAGGGAATTCCAGGTCTATCTCTCCAGGTCTCTAAAGAGCCAGTCTAGCTGATTCATCATCAATCAATGATTGGAAGATTGTGGAGATGCTTTATTCTGGTATTGGATTACAGAGACTGCCACAACAGGATTGATTTAGTTTCAATTTCCCCATTGCCAGGTGTACTCTTCTGGTGATGGAGTAAACAAATAACCTGTAACTTAAAACATTAAAGGAAACTTAATAAATTAAATTAAATTTCCGTTGCCGGGGGTGATGATGCGCTCCAGTCCCTGTGGCGCCCGCCGGTTGCGGAAGGCCTCGAGCGTGCCGGCGGACACTGCTTGCTTTATCGCCAGGGCCACCCAGGCGCGAAAATGGCTGCGGAAGAGAGGCAGGGCAGTCGGGTCGAACGACCCCCTCGACCGCCCGCTGCCTGGACCAGTTAATGGCCTTTTTGGCCAGGCCCAGGAGCAGTCCCACGAGAAGGTCCTCCGATCTGTCCACTCCCCTCCGCACCGGGTGACCAAAGATCAGGAGCGTGGGACTGAAGTGCAGCCAAAAATCAAGGAGCCGCCCCTTCACATAATGGAAGAGGAGCTGCACCCTCTCGCATTCTACATATATATGGAACACGGACTCCTCCAGGCCGCAGAAAAAGCACATTGCCAGGTGTATCACCTTGGAGACAGTTGGCCCCCAAATGTCATGGCAACCTGGCAACTCGTTTGGTTAAAACTTAATTGATGGCAATTGTGCTCACCAATTAGGAGATAGCAAGTGCCCCCTTCTTAAAGGGGCATACAAACCAATAAAACTGTAACTCAAATAAAAACTCTTAAAAGAGCCTTGACAAAATGAAATTAAAAGCTGGTTCCCGGGGGTGATGAAGCAATCCAGTCCCGCCAGTGCCTGGCAACCCGGCAAACTCTTTTTGTTAATAGCCAATTTGGATGACTGGCGTCATCAGCATTAAGAGTTAACAAGCGCCCCCTTTTAAAGGGGCACAACCAATAAAATGTCAATTATATATAACTTAAATGAAGCTTAACAAATTAAATTAAAGTATTGTTGCAACCTGGTAACGATGAATAATGTAGCGTACGGCGTGAGAAAGAGTGAGGTCATCCACTTCGGACCTAAGAAAGAAAGATCAGAGTATTTTCTAAATGGGGGGGAAGCTGGGAACTGTGGCGCAGCAGAGAGATTTAGCCCAAAGTGTCCGCCGGTATGCTTGAGGACTTCTGCGAGCAGTGGGCATCCAAGTTGTCGACACGGGAAACAATATCACAATTTTTAATTTGTTAAATTTACTTTGGGTTTTATTCTGGCTTTTATTGTTTGTGCCCCTTTAAAAAGGGGGAGCTTTTTTGTTCATTTGATTTCGATTGGTGACACCTGTGTCATCCTAGATCGACCAATCAGAAGAGTAAAGAGATTTAGTTGGGGGGGGGATGGGGTCCAAGTACAGAAATCACTAAAAAGGTAGTGGACAGCAACGTTCTCTTTAAGCTGCGTGGCTGTCTCGAGGTCCCACTAGCCGGTTTCCTAATGCAAGAAACCGTGTGTGCGCGCGGAAGATTGAATGGGTCATGTAGACCGTTAAAGGGGCCGCTTGGCACCCCCCAAAAAAAAATTAGGGGGAATCTTTGGTGGGGTCCAAAAATTAATTGAAAAGGCTAATGGAATGTTGGGCTTTATCTCAAGGAGACTGAAATACACAGGGGTGGAAGTGATGTTCCAGCTGTACAGAACTCTGGTTCAATCCCATTTGGAGTAACTGTGTTCAGTTCTGGGCACCGCACCTCAGCAAGGATATAGGAGGGGGTGCAGCGCAGATTCACCTGAATGATACCGGGGCTAAAAAGGTTTACATTATGAGGATAGGTTGCATAGATTAGGCTTGTTTTTCCTTGAATATAGAGGATTAAGGGGTTATCTAATTGAAGTGTTTAAGATGATTAAAGGATTTGATAAGGTAGAGCGAGAGAAACTGTGTCCTCTGGTGGGAGAGTCCAGAACAAGGGGACATAAATCTTGAAATTAGAGCTAGGTTGTTCAAGGATCACGTCAGAAAGCACTTCTTCACACAAAGGGTAGTGGAAATCTGGAACTCGCTCCCCCAAAAAGCTGTTGAGGTTGGGGGCCAATTGAAAATTTCCAAACTGAGATTGATAGATTTTTGTTGGGCAAAGGGTATTGAGGGTTAGGGAACCAAGGTGGGTAAATGGAGTTAAGATACAGATCAGCCATGATCTCATTGAATGGCGGAACAGGCTTGAGGGGCTGAATGGCCTCCTCCTGTTCCTATCATCCTATCTTCCTACATTCCTAAGATTGGGTTGGATAAGCATCCTGGTCAAATGGTGTGCCTACACTCGTGGTTTATAAAGGAAAAAGAAATACTTAGAATCATAGAAATATACAGCACAGAGGCGGCAATTCGGCCCATTCTAGACATAAAATGCATCAAGGGATATGGGGAGAGAGCGGGAACATGGTATTGAGATAGAGGATTAGCCATGATCATATTGAATGGCAGAGCAGGCTCGGAGGGCCGAATGGCCTACTCCTGCTCCTATTTTTCTATGTTTTTATGTTTCTCTGTGTCTGTGAATGTCAAAAAAGAGCTCTCCAGCCTAATCCCACTTTCCAGCTCTTGCTCCATAGCCCTGTAGGTTACGGCACTTCAAGTGCTTATCCAAGTACTTCTTAAATGTGTTGAGGGTTTCTGCCTCTACCACCCTTTCAGGCAGTGAGTTCCAGACCCCCACCACCTTCTGGGTGGAAAATGTTCTCCTCAACTCCCCTCGAATCCTCATACCAATTACTTAAAAAAAAATTTTTTTTTAAAGTTTATATAGCACCTTTCACAACCTCAGGATGTGCTAAAGCACTTTGCAGCCAATGAAGTACTTTTAAAGTGTAATCCCTGTTGTAACGTCGGAAATGCTCCCACCAGAGGTACAGCTACGTGGACAAGGTGCCAGAGGCCTGCTGGCAGCGAGGGAGCCATTCGCTAACATGAGTTAGCGTCTCCAGGAGAGAGGAGAAAACTTTGCCTACTACCTCTCATGGATGGTGGTGTTACCCCTTCAAATACATTCATCTAATTGCTGCGTGTATCACTGAATATATGAATGATGTTGAAGTATTTTTCCCTCAGTGTTTACAATGAAAGGAGTCAAAACTGGAGAGGCTCTAAGCCTCTGCAAGTTGCAGGTGACAGCTGTATTTAGCTGTCATTCGCCCCTTGACCCTGCAGGGCATCCTTCACATCCCCCGTGTCCAAAACAGCCTTTCTTCCTGTCAGTTTGACATTTAATGCTATTTATTTTCTCATCTTTATTAAACAAGTTATTGCATTTATAGGGGTGCTTTTATTGACTGACTGTCTGTCTTTTTATAGTTAAAAGGGGCAGCAGGTTAGCTTTAAACAGCCAGCCTTGGCTACAATCGTGTTCTCCATCTACATGACAGACCATTGAGACAGGGGCAGAATGAGTTACCACCCACCCACACACTACTGTGAACTGAAACCCTGCAGTCAAGAAACCAGATGAGCAAACAAGCCCACGAAGTGGAGGCTGACTCATCTTTTTACTTTTGGTGTCTCTGAGGCATTTCAGAAGCTTCCCCGGAAACCCACTTGGGAAGAAAAAAGTTGGAAATTTGTTCCAAACACATCGGGCTAGATTTTCCTGGAGCCGTCAGGCGGGGTTTCAGGCGTGTGGGGGGGGGGGAAATCCCAAATTTGGGGGTCCCGACAACATCCCGCCCAAAACCCCGCCCCACGCAAGTTTCAGGGGCGGCGGGTACCCGCCCCGCACTGAGACCTGCCGAAACCAGGCGGGAAGGGATTAGTGCCAATTAACTGCCTGTTAACAGGTAGTTAACAGGCAGTTTTTAGCCTAATCCCTATTTTGAAGGGTGTCGTGTGGGATTCCCGACGGCTCCAAACCACACCAGGTTAGAGCAGGCGGGCCGTCAGGTTGAAGGACTTGGAGGGGTCGCGATGTCGGCGCTCAGGTGAGTGATGGGTGTATGAGTGCAAAGGTAAGTGTGTTTGGTGTGTGCAAAATGTGTCAAGAACTTTTACTTACCTGTACTTACCTTAACAGCCTTTCTTCCTGTAGGCGTCGGGAGCCCATCACTCAGCCGGCACTGAAAGCTGAATGGCTGCGATCTGTGAAAAGTGACAGCCAGTGCTGCTGGAGTTCTAACTGAGTCTGTGCAGAAGGACTCATGTTAGAACTCAGACTGTCAGTGTTTCACAGCTTCAAACAGCTGTGAGACACTGATATTTCATCTGTCAAGAACTCTTGACAGATGAAATTTCAATATGTGATGTCACCTGTTGCCGGGTGGCCCTTAATTGGCCTGCTGAGCCCGCTGGGTGGGCTCAACAAGGTCAATCAAGGGAAAATCGCGTGGATTGGCCGGACGTCGATGTAGGCGAGACTACAACCCGGAAATTGTTCCCGACAGGTTCGGGAAAATCTACCCCATCCTGTTCAGCGCAGTGAAAAATATTTTGAGATTCGCGGGAGTCGATGTTTTCTTCTTCTATTTTTCTTAGCCACTCTCCTGAAAGCCCTGACTCATGTTGTCCTCATCTTTGCCATCACTGTGTAACCTGAATTCCCTCTGCGTTCATTTTGGTTGCAGCGCCCTTTTTTTCCCTCTTCTCTTGACCCCCCGCCCTCCCCCACCTTGGACCCTCCTCTCCTCCCCTTCCTGTTACCCGGTCATGCCACCTTTCATTTCTCCTCTCTCGACCCCAAAATCTCGACTCCAACCTTTCACTAATCCTCTGCCTTTCCGACATTCCTGCTCCTGTCCCAAGCTTGAATTCCTCCCGTGGATACGGCCGCAGTTTCCCTCCGTGTGTCTCTCTCGCATTCCCCACTTGTCGCTGTCCCCTTACGGGCAGTAATCCCAACTGCCCCAACCTCCTCCTCTCGCTGACCTTCCCACCCAACGGGCCGCTGGGGGCTAATTTTATGAACCTCCTTCCCATCCAGCTAATCCCATCCACCGCTGGGATTGGACTGTGCCAGCAAATCAACAATCACCGCCCTCTCCGCAACTCCCTCCACAATGACCAGTCTCCTGCACTCTTGACCCCATTCGTACTAAACCGCTAACCACCCAACTTCCCTCCCCATGCTATTAAACAATAACTCAAGTTATTGCATTTATAGGGCCCCCTTTATTGACTGACTGTCTGGGGGTGATTTTATCAATGGGGACGTGATGGAGGCGGGACTGCTGCTTGTCGGGTTTTAGTCCCGCCTCCATCGACGTCCGGCCAACCCACGCTATTTTCCCTTGATTGACCTTGTTAAGCCCGCCCAGCGGGCTCAGCAGGCCAATTAAGGGAAAGCCGGTGACAGAGAACGTCAGCGTATGACATTTCATCTGTCAAAAATGAATTGTCATCGTTTGACAGCTTTGAGAAGCTATCAAACACTGACAATCTCTATTCTTTGGTGAGTCCTTGTACTCAAGACTCACCAAACCTCTTTCCTGAGCAGAAATCAGATGGCTGTTTCATCAGAGAATGCAACAGCCATTCTGCTTTCTCTGCCGTGGCGATGAGGCAGCTCCGCAGCCTAAAGGGATGAAGCCTGGAGGAAGAAGCAAAGGTAGGTAATCTTATTAAAACACTTTAGACTCACCTCACACACTTACCTCTCCACACTTGCACTCATCACTCACCTGCACAGCGCACTTTTCGGCCCCTCCGACCCCCGCTGACCCACGGCTCGCCTCGCTGACCCTGGCGAGGTTCGGAGCCGTCGGGAAGCCCACACTTCAGGGCTCAAAATAGGGGTTAGCCAAAAAACTGCCTGTTAACTATCTGTTAACAGGCAGTTAATTGGCACTAACCCCCTTCCCGCCTCGAGGAGATGGGACCCAGCGCGGGTTGGGTACCCGCCTCCTGGGAAGATGGCACGGAGGCAGATTGGGGGCGGGATGGGTACCCGCTCCCAGATTCTGCCATTTTCCCGGCAGTCCCGTCTCCATATCCGCCTCCCCAGGACTGGCAAAATCACCCCCTCTGTCTTTTTATAGTTAAAAGGGGCAGCAGGTTAGCTTTAAACAGCCAGCCTCTGCTACAATCGTGTTCTCCATCTACATGACCGACCATTGTAAATTGGTTCGCTCTCCTCAAGTACTCTTCCCCACCCACCTCCCCCACTCCCTCCCTTTCAAAACCGCCATCATCACAGTTCAGCCTAACTGATCGCCTGCAGGCGTAGGCACTTCCCGCAGGAGAGATCAGGAGCAGGAACCTTGGCTCAGTTTCCCCTTCCCTAGCCCAGGGACATTGAAACTAGCTGCAGCACCACACAGTCGGCACCTCCGCTCAGAGCAGGCAATTCGTCACAGGCCAGGAGCCGAGCCATGGGACTTTGCTGGTCTGTATGTTCCGATTCTGCACTTGGAGACATCAGGGGAGCCTGGAGTAAATATTCCTCTATGCAGAAAGTTTATGCTCAGCATAAAACTGCCTTATTTGTTACAATTAAGAGGAATGTGCCTTAAACAAACCGGTCCCAGCTGGACCTTAAAGAGTCTGAAATATGAAGTGCGTTGAGTCCAATAAAACTACAGGGAGACATAATACCACTGGGTTGACAATCAACCTCTGAGTGAAAAGAAAAGAATCTTGTTTTTTGTGAACAATTAACTTGTTCTTCTACATATTGTACAAACCCTTCTCTGAACTGTTTTTTATTTGTCTTGTCGAGACATAACTTTCAGTAGAATTGCTAATTAAAAATTGGAGAAACAACCACTTCGTAACAAAATTTGCAAAAATAAAGGTCCCTACTTTTTTTTTAAAAACTTGCCCATTACTGAAAGAGAATTAAAATTCACAGTGCGATGCACGTTCCTTCGCCAAGCCTGCCATCTTGGGACTCTGCCAGCGTAAGGGAGACTAACTGGGCATCAGCATCCTGATGCTGCCTGACCCAGTTTCTCTGGGAGAGTATTGTAGAGAGGTGAATGCAGTCAGGGCCATTAAAGATACCTGATCCTGGATAAAGACGAGAGAGAGTGACAGCGCTGCTCGCAGAGAGCAATAATCAGGTTCATTTAAATTAACAGACAGAAAATCAGGCATTGCCGGCTTGCGATTTCCCCAATCAGTGATCCCCGCCAGTGCCAATCCGTGCAGGGTGCACCAGATCAGGGAATCGACCCTCGGCTACTAACTCAATAGGGGAAGAATCACATAGAAAGCCCGGGGAGTATTCATCCTAAGAAATGGATTACTGCTGTCCCCTTTCCCCGGTAAGGGTGAGGAGACTGGAATGCCACCTTAGCTATTCCTTACTGCCTTGGCCACAGAATGCCTGGAAAAGTCTGTCTTGGGAATCTGTGGGTGTTAGCGAATGATGGAGACTTGTAGCAATGGAATTCTCTATATGCAGGTGAGGTGACAGACTCCTGATGGAGAACCATCACAAATAATTGTCTATTCTGGGTTAGATAAATTGAACAAAATCAGGGATATTGGCTGTTATTACAGAGATGGACATGCCAATTAGTTATGAAAAGACACACACCATTAATAATTTAGGGATGCAAGCTCTCCTAATGGCTTAGCAGGCAGTGTGGTACTAAACCATACAGAGCTGTAAGTTTGAGGATTGAGCCTTGGTATTTGCTGAGTTCAGCCTCACAGCAGTTGGGTTGCTTCGATTGCCTTCAGTAAGGCTGTAGCTAATTCAATGAGTTAGGATGTCTACCGTGATTAAAGAGGCTGCTAACACAGTGTCTAGGCTGACATACAAAGAATGGATCCTTAGCAGGGGTAAGCATGGCATTTGGTGCATGTGATGTTGAACCTTCGCTCCATTCGGCACCTTTAATGGAGAAGAAAGAAATAAATTACGAAAGAAGTTTGAGGTGTCTCTCGCTCAGGATTTGGAAGCAATTGTTCTTCAAAATTAATTGTTGAAGAGTAATTGGGAGGACAACCAGATCAGGAGGAGAGCTAGATCAAGAGGACCACCACATTAAGAAGACTATCACACAGGTCAAAGAATAGAATCATAGAATGGTTACAGCACAGTAGGAGGCCATTCGGCCCATCGAGCCCGTGCCGGCTCTCTGCAAGAGCACTTCAGCTAGTCCCACTCCCCCGCCCTTTCTCCATAGCCCTGCAATTTTTTTTCCTTCAGGTACTTATCTAATTCCCTTTTGAAAGCCACGGTTGAATCTGCCTCCGCCACCCTTTCAGGCAGTGCATTCCAGATCCTAACCACTCGCTGTGTAAAAAAGTTTTTCCTCATGTCGCCTTTGGTTCTTCTGCCAATCACCTTAAATCTGTGTCCTCTGGTTCTCGACCCTTCCGCCAATGGAAACAGTTTCTCTCTATCTACTCTGTCCAGGTCCCTCATGATTTTGAAGACCTCTTTCAAATCTCCTCTCAACCTTCTCTGCTCTAAGGAGAACAATCCCAGCCTCTCCAGTCTATCCACGTAACTGAAGTCCCTCATCCCTGGAATCATTCTTGTAAATCTTTTCTGCACCCTCTCTAAGGCCTTCAAATCCTTCCTAAAGTGCGGGGCCCAGAATTGGACACAATACTCCAGTTGTGGTCAAACCAGTATTTTATAAAGGTTCATCAATGGAAAGGAAAATCAGGCGAGGTGTATAAGGGGCGGCCAATCTGATATCGCCCATTTTAAATGATCGCAAAAAGTTAAAATTACCCCCACGGTGTGATAGCATGGTTTATCCCAAGAGACGAAGATGAACACCATATACTCGGGTATAGAATACCCAGGAAGGATAACAGGAAAGAAGGGAGTATAGTTCTATATGTAGAGAGACTTGTTATGTAAAGGAAATTGACCCTTCAGGAAGGGGGAAAGTATGTAGTGTGATCATCTGACTCAAGGTTTCTAACCATAGAGAACTAAGATAGCACTTGGGGGGGAAAAATTGAGTCACGCCCCCTTTGGGGCGCTATCTTCCCCGAAAAAATTAGCGCCCCCGCGGCCGATTTTCCCAGGTAGCGCCCTGAGAGGGAGGAGGGGCACTACTGGAAGCGCCCCGCGTCCCTCTTGGGGCGCTGCGAGTCAATATGGCAGCGCTATGTGCCGCAGCGCATCGCACTGTGGCACGTTGTGCCGCGGTACTGCAGGCCTTCCTCCCCTTCTTAAAGGGGAGGGGACTTGCGCAGCGCGACCCGGGGCCCAGCTGGGCCACTGGGGATTGGAGTACCGGCAAAAGAGCCCGGCACTCAAGAGAAGTGCCGGGTCACGGAGCGCAGCCGGCGAAGTTAGCGCCCCAAAGGGGGTGCGACTCAATTTTTAGCCCTAACTTTTTAAAATAGTTAGAGAAAGCAAAAGAAAGACTGGGGCTCTCACAAGGGAAAAAGGCAAACCTGAAATAAAAATGGAGAAACATTTAAAAAATAACTTTTTTTGAAAAGTTGCTTAAATTTAAATTTTCATTTTTATTAAAATAGACAAATTTCACACTGCACAAAATTAAAATTAGTTTTCCAGGCCCTCAACGTTTGTTTAGCAGTCAATATGCTGTTAAAACCCCAGTTACACCCAAACCCTGTTGGTCTAACATTTAGTGGGGAATTTTTTTTTTATTCGTTCATGGGATGTGGGTGTCGCTGGCAAGGGCAGCATACATTTATTGCCCATCCCTAGTTGCCCTTGAGAATGTGATGGTGAACTGCCTTCTTGAACCACAGAGGGCAGTTTAGAGTCAACCACATTGCTGTGGGTTTGGAATCACATATAGGCCAGACTGGGTAAGGATAGCAAATTTTCTTCCTTAAAGGACATTCAGTGAACCAGATGGTTCCAGTAGTTTCATGATACTAGTTTTTAATTCCAGATTTATTTAATTAATTGAATTTAAATTCCCCATCTGTCTGTGGTGGGATTCAAACTCACATCTCACAGATCATTAATCCAGGCCTATTGGATTGCTAGTCCAGTAACATAACCGCTATGCTACCATCATTTAACAGTATAATTGCCGCGGAAAAGCCGAAGTTTCCGTCCGTTTCCCTGATTTGGCTGCTTACACTGATTGCCAGCTCTGTGGAGCTGTCAATGACTGACCGCAACTTCGGGATTTCCACATGCGCTCGTCGTCATCCCGACTGCAAATTCCGGGCCATTGTGTTCAGTCTTGGTCTCCACACCACAAAAGCGTTGCACTTGTATTAAGAAACATCGTCAATCCATAGAAACATAGAAGATAGCAGCAGGAGTAGGCCATTCGGCCCGCCATTTAATGAGATCATGGCTGATCATCCTAATTCGGTACCCTGTCCCTGCTTTCTCCCGATAACCCTTGATCCCTTTAGCCTTAAGAAATATATTTAACTCCTTCTTGAATATATTTAATGAATTGGCCTCAACTGCCTTCTGTGGTAGAGAATTCCACAGGTTCACCACTCTCTGGGTGAAGTAATTCCTCCTCATCTCAGTCCTAAAGGGCTTACCCCTTATCCTTAGACTGTGACCACTGGTTCTGGACTCCTCCGCCATCGGGAACATCCTTCCTGCATCTAGTCTGTCTAGTCCTGTTAGAATTTTATAAGTTTCAATGAGATCCCCTCTCATTCTTCTAAAATCTAGCGTAAGTATGAAGAGAAAGCGCTACGAGGCAAGACAAATATTATATGTTATCGATAAGGTAAACTCAGATTATTGCTTAAAATATGCAACTGTGGCTCAGTGGGTAGCACACTTGTCTCTGAGTCAGAATGTCATGGGTTCATAGTCCCACTCCATGGGACTTGAGTACATAAATCCAGGCTGACACTCCAGTGCAGTGCTGAGGGAGTGCTGCACTGTCGGAGGTGCTGGGGGAAAAATTCAGTATTGCCCCGTTTGGGGCGCGGTTATCGGCCGGGCGCAAAGATTAGCGCCTGGCGCTAACTATCGCCTCCGACTGCAAACTTGGCTTTTATCGCCCCTGGAGGTGATTGGAGCGCTTCACACCTGTCTTAAGGCACAAAGGCCGAGGAGTGAGGCGCCACCTCAGCGCGCTGGCGAAGCTCATGTGATTTCAGTCAGCAATGGAACACAGACACACTGGCGCCAGTCAGTTCTTAAAGGGGAGGGTCGATCTTGCTCTCCATCCACATCCTGCTCATTGCAGCCTTGAACCTCGGCCTGGAGAGACCTGTACATCAAATCTGCTGGAAAGAACAATGGAGAGGCCCAGGGGAAGAGCTCAGAATGCAGCCCCCACAGTCTCTTCTAAATCGATACAAGGAAGGGCAAATCAAAATGAACCTGCAAAGTGCTGTTCAGTACCAAAAACTCCTTCACACAGTGTTGAATCTCTCCAGAAGTCTCTCTCTCTCTCAGAATGCGTGGTGCAAAAATGTCATCAACAAAAAAAGGCAGGAAGCTGTCACCTTTAAATAGCGCTCCCCCAGTCCCTTCCTGACTGCAAAACGCTCCCCTCAACCTGTCGTTGCTAGCGGCAGGCGGTAAGGCAGGGGGCGCCACTCAATATCCGGTCCGGGGCGCTACCGGGGTGTTGCACACTCGACTGACGTCATGATCTGCTGGCGCAGGAGATCGTGGCGGTAGTGTTTAGCGCCGCCGCAAAATGTCTAGTTAATTTCATGAGCGGCGCAAACATCGCCGCGCATGGGCGCTAGTTGCTTTGCGCCCCATTAGCGCCCTCTTAAGGCGCTAACGGGAGGTGCAAACCAACTGAATTTTTCCCCCGCTGTCTTTTGGATGAGACGTTAAACCGAGGCCCCGTCTGCTCGCTCAGGTGGATGTGAAAAGATCCCATGGCACTATTTCGAAGAAGAGCAGGGGAGTTATCCCCGGTGTCCTGGCCAATATTTCTCCCTCAACCAACATAACCAAAACTGATTATCTGGTCATTATCACATTGCTGTTAGTGGGAGCTTGCTGTGCGTAAATTGGCTGCCGTGTTTCCCACATTACAACACTGACTCCACTTCAAAAAAAAGTACTTCATTGGCTGTAAAGCGCTTTGGGACGTCCGGTGGTCGTGAAAGGCACTATATAAATGCAAGTTTTTTTTACGGAAAGTTGTCCAGAGGATATAAAAGGAAATTATTGAAAGTAAATTTAACACTGTTATCAGGAAAACTTTTTTACTCAAGGATGGGCCGAATGGCCTCCTTCTGTGCCGTTATGACTCTCTGACTCAGTGACTCTATTTAGAATAATTTGCTAAGCGATGAAATATGGAAAAACATTGGGGTTATTAACAATGCAATTAGATGCCACATTGAGAGTTAATATATTGGAAGGATGGGTCTCAAGGGTGAAATGGCCTTTTCTCATTCCTAACTGTTCTTGTGGTTAAATGTATCTGATTTGAAACAAAAGGTCATGTTGAGGCAATCAAAGGTTGGACTCCATCGAACCACATAGAAAAAGATACAGATTAAAGAGATAAGCCTAGAAATTCAGGCACATCCATTTTTGGGCGTGTGGGGGCTGCATGGGCCAATCGCTAGGCGATCTTATTGAAACATATAAGATTCTGAGGGGGCTTGACAGGGTAGATGCAGGGAGGATGTTTCCCCTCGTGGGGGAATCTAGAACTAGTGGGCATAATTTCAGAATAAGGGGGCACCCATTTAAAACGGCGATGAGGAGGAATTTCTTCTCTCAGGGTTGTGAATCTTTGGAATTCTCTTCCCCAGAGAGTTGTGGAGGCGGAGTCATTGAATATATTCAAGGCGGAGATTGACAGATATTTGAGCTACAGGGGAGTCAAGGGTTATGGGGAGCGGGCGGGAAAGTGGAGTTGAGGCCAAGATCAGATCAGCCATGATTTTATTGAATGGCGGAGCAGGCTCGAGGGGCCGAATAGCCTACTTCTGCTCCTATTTCTTATGTTCGTATTCTTATGTTCTTATGCCTGAATGGTGAAGCCCGAGGCACCCTCAATATTGGGGGTCAGGCCTCATAATAGAGCTGGTTTGATGCGAACAGCCAGCCGGTGAATAGGAGACCAAGATCAGGTCTCCATGGGTAAGTAAAGCTGGGGGTGGGGGGGCAGGGGTCGGAATCAGAGGCCAGAGAGGGGTTGGGGCAGCGGGGGGGCGGTGGGAGGGGGGGGTGATTTGGGGTCGGGCAAGGAGGTCGTGTGGGAGGATCGGAGGCCAGTGGGGGGTGGATGGGGGGCTGGGTGGGGGAAGATAGGAAGCTGGGGTTTGGGAGCTGAGGCAATTAGGGATGAGTTGGGAGCAGCGCCAATCGGGGGGAGGGGGGGTGAGCAGCGGCGCGCTTTCATTAAATGTGGGATTGGGAGGAACTCCTCTCGGCTCCACATTCAGGTTGGGAAATTTGAAAAACTTGCATTGTGGGTCACAGGCGGCCCCAAGGCCTGGTGCAGCCAGCGCTGGTGATGGCTGCCTCAGGACAAACCAATCTTGCACTGGGGAGCCTCAAACAGGTACTAGGCCCTTCATTTGCATACACAAAGGACATATGCCTGCTTCAAGCCTGGGCACTGAACGCCTTTTTTTCTTTCCTTACCGGCCGAAAATGTGCCCGCGTTTCCTGCCCGCCATATTGGGTGCTTCGTAGGCCAGTTAGCGCCCGATGTGTAAGCCATAGCTTCAGGTCGGCATCACTGACAGTCATTTCCGCCGCATGTGTAATTCTCCAGTATTGGAAAGACAGTACCGTCCTGAACAAACAAAGATAAATCGATCCGCTCGGAAAGATAAGTACAGACAGAGGAACAAGGCCATTGGGCACCATGGCTGACGGTATGTGTGCTGAAGTTGAGTTGTTGCCTGGACATATATGAAACACAGAGGCCAATATGAGCAACAATTCAGACAGGCGTTCAAGCCTTGAAGAGGGCTGAAGATCCAGGCCAACTACTTCTACTTCGATAGCAAAATACTGCGGATGCTGGAAATCCGAAATAACAACCGAAAATGCTGGAAAAACTCAGCAGAGCCATTGTTTGTGTCTTTACCTGTCCTAATACTATCTCATCTCACCTTGAATATCTCTTAACGTCTCTTCTTTCATCCCCTCCCCCATTTCCCAGCCCCCAAACTGCCTTTTGTTTTATTTCCTGCCTTTTCTCTCAGTCCTGACAAAGGGTTTCGACCTGAAACGTTGACTCTGTGTTTCTCTCTCCATGGATGTTGCCGGGCCTGCTGAGTTTTTCCAGCATTTTCTGTTGTTAATTCTAGTTCTTGTTGAGTATGAGGAGCTCAGTTGTGGATAATTTGCCTCTTGGTGCTAATTATTTACAAGGTAGAAAAGTAAGGATAAACAGCTTTATTCATATGAGAATATTTGTTTAAACATTTATTTTGGCTATATATGGAATGTGAGTAACAAACCCATCTACTTGGGCTGGATTTTTCATGGGGGCGGGTTGGGGCGGGTCAGGTGGTCGGCGGGTCCCACCCCCGCCTCTGATGTGAGGCGGGGCAATTGAGCGATTTTGCCCTAATTGGGCACTTGATTTCCAGCGTGCAGGAACCCCTGGCCCAATGAGTCTTTTGGTCCTGAAACTCGTCTCTGATGACATCATCTATGCAGCTGTATTTAAGGCCTGCAAGCAGCCTTGGTTCATTTTCTGCCTTACAACTTTTTGCTGAGACTTCTGAGGGATTAGTGGTGCCAACATGGCAAGCTCCAGACCCAAGTGCGCACCACGCTTTGATGGAGGACTCCCTCCAAGCTCTGGTGGAGGGAGCCAGAGCTCAGAAGGAACTGCTGTTTCCTTCTTCTGGGAGGAAAAAACCTCCCCAGCAGACCAAAGCTATGTGGCTGCAAGTGGCACAGGAGGTCAGTGCCATCTCAATGTGCAGCTGAACCTGGCTGCAGTGCAGAAAGAGGTTTCATGACCTTCTCCGCACAGGAAAAGTGAGTATTACATCACCATGACCCTCAATCTGCTCCCCATCGCCTCTCATCACCAGCACTCTTCATTGTCAACCTCTTCCTCCACATCCCACTTGACCCTTACATCCCTACACCCTTAACCATTCCCTCTCTCTGTATGTTCACATTCAATAAACGATTCGACTATGCAGCCCTCACACTCCCTATCACTGTTATGCTATGACAACAACTTACAACACACAGGGAGGGCCCTTGGTCTTGGGACCTCACTCCATCTTTGTGTCCTTCTAAGCATCTATGCTATGGATTCTCTACACTCACTCCTTCATTCTCACTCAACCTCCACTTGTGTCCGTCATTGCAGGAAAAGAGAGCCCACAATAAGAGGGAAAGGGCAAAGACAGAAGGAGGGCCACCCTCAATAGCCCAGCTCACCAGTGCAGAGGAGGCAGCCCTGGAGATCGTGGGAGTCGAGGAGGATGCACAAGTGGGGGACGGACAGACGGACTCATCAGAGCAAAATGGTGACAGAATAGTTTTTCATCTCTCTCATTGACATTGCATGAGTGACTGATATTGATTCTGATGCTCTAACAGATTGACTTATGATCATCTGCACAATTCAATGTGCATGCAACGTTTATCTCACATGTCTAACTCTTTCCTTTACTCCCCCACAGGACCATCGAGAGCCCCCTTCCCCACTGTCCAGGAGGAACAGCCTGAGCCGCCAGACTCCTCAGAGGAAGCTGCAACCTCTGAAGCGCACCCAACACCAGCGCAGACACTCACACCTCGGTGGGACCTTCGGGAGATAGAGTGGTGTTGTCACCTGGTGTATCACAGCTCACAAGTGAGCATCAGCAGATGGTGGAAACAGGGACAGCAGTGGAGAGTCCTCGTCGGAGGGCATAGGTCTCTCCCAGCTTGGCTCAGCTGCATGTCGACCCTATGCCTCCAGGTCCATCCAGAAGGAGAGCGGTGCTGGAACTCCAGGAACAGGTGC
This sequence comes from Somniosus microcephalus, assembly GCF_052327205.1. Classification (NCBI taxonomy): domain Eukaryota; kingdom Metazoa; phylum Chordata; class Chondrichthyes; order Squaliformes; family Somniosidae; genus Somniosus; species Somniosus microcephalus. The sequence continues at coordinate 13,194,535 of NC_141010.1, forward strand.
AGGAGTCTCTGGCAGGTTTTGTCTCCCGTGTTGCTGCGAGTGTGGAACAGATGGAGGAGTCCATCGCTAACATGAGCAGAGCCTTTGTGGAGGCATTGGCGCATGAACGCATCACCACGTGGGCAGCACGGTGGCATAGTGGTTAGCACTGTTGCCTCACAGCGCCAGAGACCCGGGTTCGAATCCGGCCTCGGGTGACTGTCTGTGTGGAGTTTGCACATTCTCCCCGTGTTTGCGTGGGTTTCCTCCGGGTGCTCCGGTTTCCTCCCACAGTCCAAAGATGTGCGGGTTAGGTTGATTGGCTATGATAAAAAATTGACCCTTAGTGTTAGGGGGATTAAATACGTGGGGTTACGGGGATAGGGTGGGATATGTGTTGGTGTAGGGGTTACGGGGATCGGGTGGGCTATGTGTCGGTGCAGGCTCGATGGGCCGAAATGGCCTCTATCTGCACTGTGGGGTTTCTGTGATTCTGTGATTCTGTGACAACCTCCGTGGTAAGGCTGGCTACCGTAGAGGAGAGGATGGCTATGGTAGAGGAGAGGATGGCAACCATGGAGGAACTAAGTCGCCAGGGTCTTGAAAACATGGTCATTGTTCAGAATAGACTGACATCTCTGGAGGAGCGATGGTCAGCTATTGAGCAGAGAAACTTCATGGAAGTCCTCTGGAGTAGGACTGCCAGTGCAGAAACGGGTCCTCATGGCCCCCCTGAAGTGCAGCAAGATGCTGTCAAACCACTTGCTAGTTCTGAAGTGGGGCTGACCCATGAGAGGGATGTTGGTGGCAGAGAACAAGGAAGTGGGGGCTCCTCTCCAAGCGCTCACATGACCATGCCACTGCAGAGCCCTCGGTCAGAGCCCCACCAGAGTCCTCACCCAACTGAGATCGGCGTCTCAGCCCCTGCAGAGCCGCAGGAACAGCAGACTGTTGGCGAGCCCTCACAGGCTCACAACCCCAGGCGATGCCCGCCAAAGGTATCGAGGCAGGAGCAGCATGAAAGTGAGCAAGGGGCCTCTACATCTGCTGAGGCCACAGGGGAAGCACCACATAGGATCAAGCGTTAGAGGAAGATAAAGCACAAGTAGTCACAAGGGTAGTCACTTGGGTGATCTATTGTGAAATGCCATCCGTGAATTAATATTATAAAATGGCTTGATGGCAAACTGTTGAAGTTGTGGGCTGTGTCATTTCACTAATGGGACTTCCACATTGAGGGCTCAGGGCGACTTGGACTTGTTAGTATGGTGGTCAGAGTGATAGGAAGCTGCAGGTTCTTGTCCATTGTCAATGGTGTGGTAAGAATGTGCGAGGCAAATGTGTTTGATTGGGCAGCCTAAGCAAATAATCATCACCATCTCCTCCTCCTCCTCCTCATCCATCTCCTTCTCCTCCTCCTCCTCCATCTCCATCATCTCCTCCTCCTACATCATCTCCATCTCCTTCTCCATCTGCATGCGATGAGCCACTTGTACCTCAGGCAGCTGCAAGCCACGACGCTGTGCCATGTTGTGAAGTGCACAGCAGACCATGACGAATCTGGAGACCCTGGCTGCTGAGTACTGCAGGGCTCCACCTGATCTGTCAAGGTATCTGAATCGCATCTTCAGCAAGCCGAGGTTTGCTCGATAATGGATCTGGTGGAAAGGTGGCTGGAGTTATAGTGCTCCTCAGCTTCGTTGGTTGGCCTCCTCAAAGGCATCATTAGCCACGTCTTCAGGGGATATAGCCCTTGTCTCCAAGTAGCCATCCGCAAAGTTGGTCTGGTGGACTGAAGAGCGGAGGCACACTAGGCTGCTGCAGGATGAAGGAGTCATGGCAACTGCCAGGGTACTTGGCGTAAACATGCAAAATTTCCTTCTTGTGGTTACACACCAGCTGCACGTTGAGGGAGCGGAAGCCCTTGCGGTTGACAAAAATACTTGGATTGTTGGAGAAGTTGATGTAATTGTGCACGTTGGCAAACAGGGCATCAGTTACCTGCATGATGCAAGTGTGTGCGGCCGCCTGGGAGATGCCGCTGATGTCTGCTGTTGATCCCTGGAATGAGCCTGAAGCAAAAAAGTTGAGTGCGATGGTGACTTTGACGGCCACTGGTAAGGGGTGTCCACCCGCTTCTCTGGGCTCCAGGTCTTGCTGCAGCATTGCGCAGATGTCACCCGCTACCTCTCACGAAAGTCTGAGCCTCCTTTGGCACTGCTGCTCAGTCATGTTGAGGTAGCTCATCCTCTGTCTGTAATTTTTTGCGGGTATCTCCTGCGGCGACATCCTTCCAAGCGCTGGTGCCTTCTGGCCTGTGCAGCTTCAGGTGGCTGAGCAGCAGGTTGACGCTCCTGTTGTTTCTCCTGCTGTTGGTGCTGCTGCTGTTCCAGGTTCTGCTGCTGCTGCTGCCACGGCTGGTCTTCGTCCGAATCTGAGGTCCAGGAGGAAAGGAAATAAATGGTTCCCACGCTTCTGGTATATACGTCAGTTGAGGAAGTGCTCAGTCAAGGTGGGGAGAGGGGTTTCCCAGGAGGTCACACTGGAGATGGATCTCAGCCTCAAAACTTCCAAAATGAGTAGACCTGCAAAACGTTCTCCCAGACCTGAGAAAAGAAAGTTCTGCCACCTGCAAATGATCATTGTTGAAAATCCTTTTTTATGCTGGAGCTGCAGCTGTTAGTAAGCCATCCACTTGTGAGCCCGCCAGGATTAACTGGTGTGTTCCAGGGAGACGTGCAGCATGCGGGAAATGTGTTAAACTCAGAAAGGCCTCTCAAAATGGCATTATAGAGGCACTTAAGTGGTTGTTAAGTGCCTTAAGGGCCTATCCCGCCTCTTGGAGGGGGGGGGGTCCGAAACGGGGGTCTGAAAGCCCGCATTTGGGAAAGTTGCTCAGAAGCGGGTCGGAGGCGGGACCGGAGCCCGACCCCATTTTTGGCAACTTTCCCACCTGACCCGCCTTCAAACCCGCCTCCTCGGGCCTGGCAAAATCCCTTTGTATCTATCACAAAATATCAAATACGTATTGGTCTCATACCAAAGTGATGCAAGCTTTCTCCTTTTATTCAGCATGCTCATGTTCTCATAATGCAATTGAGACAACTTGATTTATAGATTAAACCAGCATTTATGCAATCAGAGTGAATTCAACTCGACCCATGTTTATTCAAATTTAAAAGGCGTCCTAAATGCACTTGCCCATTTGCACTAATGGCTGGAGATAAGCTAGCTGTCAGACTGAAAACATAACACAGAGCACAATAATATGCTGCTAATGCACATACATCCATTGTCATGCAAGTCTCGCTTACACAGATCCCCCCACATTATTAAAACAGCACACACAGCTATGTAGGGAGATGGAAGATCATTGTCCCTTTCTTAATCCTTTTGAATAGAATATATCCATTAATGGCGCATAGTAAAACTAAGCTCTGCCTTAACATGTTACAAATTAATACATATTAGCATGCCACAACGGACTGCCATGTGACACAGCTTTGGCTGTATTCCAGCGAGGGGTGTGCCTGCAATTAATTTGAATAAAGAAAAGCTGGTATCTGGGGAAGAAGAGCAGACGATATTCTTCGGGGGAGAAATTGAGTTATCGCCCCGATAACATTAGCGGTAATGAGAAAGTAGTGCCGGGTGCTACGCCAGTGAATCCGATGCGAACTTCAGGTTTAGCGCTCCAGGAAGGAAGTGGAGCGCAAAATCAAGCGCTACCACGTCCCTTGGAGCGCTAACATTCTGCAAGAAGGGCGGTAGCGGCAGAGCGCTGCGCAATGTCCCGTGCAGCGCTGCCAGGAATGGAGGCTCCCTCCTTCCCTTAAAGGGCATCACTGCGGGCTCTGCATTAAATTGATGTCGCCGACGGCTGCCGCGATCCGCGACGATCAGCCCCGAGCACTCCAACAGAGCGCAGGGCTGATCAATCGCGGCACAGGAAAAAGTTGAAAGAAACAACCTAGGCGGCCGGCCTCCCGGACAACGCTTCCCACAGCTGTCGGGGTTTTCGCCCGGCGATGCTGCAGGGGGCGGAACCGAAGTTCGGACCCGGGGGTGCTACCGGGGCGCTGCGCAGCCGGATGACGTCACAATCTCCGGGCGCCGGAGATTGTGGCGCTAGTGGTTACTGCTGTCGCAAACCTCCGGGTATCAGTACTATCGCCACGCCCGGTCGCAAAGCTGGTAGCGCCCCATTAACGCCCCCTGGAGGCGCAAAGGAGGCCAATTTCTCCCCCTTTGTGTTCTTATCTGGGATCATAGGTGGGCTGAGAAATTTCCCTTTTATCTTTAGTGGATTATAATCTGCTGAGACTCTGTGTTGGGGTCTGAACATCCTGACCAACATCTAAAACATAATGCATGAGACATCTGCGAAATGCAATGAAAGAAAGACTTGCATTTATATAGTGCCTTTCATGATCACTGGATGTCCCAAAGCACTTTACAGCCAAGGAAGAACTTTTTGAAGTGTAGTCACTGTTGTAATATAGTAAACACGGCAGCCAATTTGTGCACAGCAAGCTCCCGCAAACAGCAATGTGATAATGACCAGAAATCTGTTTTGGTGATATTGATTAAGGGCATATTGGCCAGGACACCAGAAATAACTCCCCTGCTCTTCGAAATAATGCAATAGGATCTTTTACGTCCACCTGAGAGGGCAGACGGGGTCTTGGATTAATGTCGCATACGTAAGACGGCACCTCCAACAGTGCAGCTCTCCCTCAGCACTGCACTGGGAGTGTCAGCCTAGATTTTTGTGCTCAAGTCTCTGGAGTGGGACCTGAAACCCACAACCTCCTGAGTCAGAGGCGAGGGTGCTGCTCACTGAGCCACTGGCTGAGGGTGTGTTTGGTTAAGGTGGGGTAGGCTCTGTAGAGCAAAAGGTGCGATCAAGAATTATAAATCTGTTTATGAAGATGAATGGCCGGCACTTGGGCCTGTGTGCGTCCTGATTGGTGGAGTGCCCTCGGGAATGTCAGTACTAGAATAGCATCTGTACTTCTCAGCAGAGTAAAGTCCTGGGTCCTCCAGATCAGATATGGTGCCAGGTCAGTAAAGAAGGCTGTTGTGGTGATGAGCGGCAACCATTATTTCCCACAGCTTCCAGCATGAGGTACTAATTGCCTGCGTCTTGTGCGTGAATCAAAGAGGGGCATGGTACAGCATGCAGGAACATGGAAACTTTACACTTTCGGGCAGTGATCCTAGCTTGGAAGTGCATATGTTTGAACACTGGTTGAGGGCATGATCTAGCTTGACTGTGATGCCTCTTGTTGTTGAATAGCCTGCTGACACTGTCTAGGCTCAAACGTGTAGAATGGGTACGTGTGTAAAATACTGTAGGACTACTGATAACTGAACCTGGTACTTTTCATCATTTTTTTGCGTTCAGTTCATTTCCCCATTGATTCACCTCATCCGCTACTGTTCAGTTTCAAAATTACAAGTCATCAGATTGAAATAAGTTTACTTCACTCTGGCATTTTATGCACCGGAGTCTGCTTCTCTCCTTTTACGGTTTTGTAGAACTGGACGAACCCAGTTTTGGGATGACTTAGGTCATTGACCCTAGGGACTGGAGTATAGTGGGTGGAAACTACAGTTATGGAGCAGCAGGTCCAGGAGATTTGAAATTCCCAGGATTCCTGGGCCCCTTTCAGCAATCCTGGGAATTCCAAAGTTGTATAATTAAGACCCCTTTGTGATAAATAAGGACATTTCTGTCTTTATCTCCTGCAGTTTAGAACTAGCTAGGGTTAAAAATCAAAGCTGTCTTCTAGGTTTTGCATCCAAGATATTAATTGAATATAGACATTAATAAATCATGGGCCCAGCTGATGAACCAAGGCCAGAAAATGCCAGAACCTGTAAGTGCACAACAGAGTGAAGTAAACCTATTCCCATCTGTTGACTTGTAATTTTTAAACTGAACAGATGAGGTGAATCAATGGAAAAATGAATTGAATGCAAAAAAAGATGGAAAGTACCAGGTTCAGTTATCAGTGGTCCTACAGTATTTTACGCACGTACCCATTCTACACGTTGGAGCCTAGACAGTGTCAGCAGGCTATTCAACAACAAGAGGCATCACAGTCAAGCTAAATCATGTCCTCTGGGCGTCACTGGCAAGGCCAGCATTTATTGCCCATCCCTAGTTGCCTTTGAGAAGGTGGTGGTGAGCCGCCTTCTTGAATCGCTGCAGTCCGTGTGGTGAAGTTACTCCCACAGTGCTGTTAGGGAGGGAGTTCCAGGATTTTGACCCAGCGACGATATACTTCTAAGTCAGGATGGTGTATGTGACTTGGAGGGGAACTTAGAGCTGGTGGTGTTCCCATGCACCTGCTGCCCTTGTCCTTCTAGGTAGAAGAGGTTGCGGGTTTGGGAGGTGCTGCCGAAGAAGCCTTGGCGAGTTGCTGCAGTGCATCTTGTAGGTGGTACACACTGCAGCCACAGTGCGCCGGTGATGGAGGGAGTGAATGTTTAAGGTGGTGGATGGGGTGCCGATCAAACGGGCTGCTTTGTCCTGGATGGTGTCGAGCTTCTTGCGTGTTGTTGGTGCTGCACTCATCCAGGCAAGTGGAGAGTATTCCATCACACTCCTGACTTGTGCCTTGTAGATGGTGGAAAGGCTTTGGGGATCACTGCCAATCAATTAAGAGCAGAAACCCTGACTGATTCTCTCCTCCTTCACCTCGGGGCTTTGTACCCCGTCTGGAGCCAGCTCAGCTCAGCTGAGACCTGCTTACTTAGCACAGACTAAGGATTGAATCAGGAAGCTGCCTGGTCTGTGTAGTGTCCGAGTATCAATGATACACGGACTGCAGGAGAACAATAAAACAGGTATTTACTGAACAGAGGGTAAACTTAAGACTGACGTACAGAAGCCTGCTATGGCTTTTTATACAGGTGTGGTCACTGCCGGTACTGCAGTATAAAATCAGTTCTTCTCTTAAAGGTACATACACAACAATTCCTCCCCTTTTAGATAAACAGTACATAACATTCATTTAACAACTAAATAATAACTAATTACAATTACAATTGTCTCTGTACTATATACATCAACTGAAATAATTATTTATAAGTTCAGTCTTTGAGGAGACTTCCTGATCCTGACTGGATAGCGCCTTTCTCGAGTATCCTGTTCTTGCGGCGGAGTCGATTCTGGCTCATTGTCATTGGTTGGTTCGTCAGCTTCCAATACCACTGCTTCTGAGGTAGACGCAATCTGTACTTCGGGTTCATTACCAGGTGCACATGCTCGTGGTATGGGTTTGGCTTGTTCCTGTGACTCTAGAATCTGGTCAGCATGGCGTCTCACGATGCTCTCTCCAACGTCCACTGTGCACATTAGTGGTTCCTGCTGTGTGCATATCGTGCCTGGCTGCCATTTTTCTGTTCGGTAGTCGCGGGCCAAGACTGGTTGCCCTATCTTGAAGCTCCTGGTTGGCTTCTCATTGATGTGCTGGAATTGCTTATCCTCAACATCTCATCTTATGTTTGGTTTGAGCAAATCCAGGCGACATCTTAGCCTTCGGTTGAAGAACATTATAGCTGGAGCTTGGTTGGTGACTGCATGTGTTGCATTCCGGTAAGCAAACAAGAAATTATCTACCTTGTGTTGTAGTGGTATGTCGTCGTTATACATCGCCTTTATTACCTTTTTAAAGGTCTGAACAAACCTCTCAGCTAATCCATTTCTGGCTGGATGATATGGGGCAGATGTGTAATGTTTCACCCCATTATTCCTCAGAAACCTCCGGAAATCCTCGGACACAAACTGTGGCCCATTGTCGGAGCAAATCTGTTCTGGCAAGCCATTCCTGGTGAAGATGGTCCGCAGGGCTGCAATAGTTTTCTCCGTGGTGGTGGAGGACATTTTGATGACCTCTGGCCATTTCGAATGGGCGTCCACGGCGATTAGAAACATTGAGTCCATAAATGGACCAGCAAAATCAATGTGTACCTGTTGCCATGGAGATGAGGGCCACTCCCATGGGTGTAGAGGGGCCTGTGGTGGTGCATTTTGGACTTTCTGGCATCCTGAGCAGCTCTTGGTCAGGTCCTCGATTTGTTTATCGATTCCCAGCCACCACACATAAGCCCTGGCTAGGCTTTTCATTTTTACCCCTCCCAGATGACCCTCATGAAGCTCATTGAGCACTCTGTCTCTCAGCTTGGGTGGAATTACCACTCGGGATCCACACATCAAGGTCCCCCGACACACTGACAGCTGTTCTCTCCTTGGCGAGAATGCTGGCAACAGTGAGTCGCCATGTGCTGGCCATCCCTTCACCATCAAATCATAGACCCGAGAGAGTGTCGGGTCATTTCGGGTTTCCTTCTCTATACTTGAGTTTGTAACAGGTAGACATTCGACTATGGTCGCATGGAATATCTCAACAGGGTCCACTGCAGTTGCTTCCTCTACCGTAGGCAACGGTAGGCGCGACAGCCCATCAGCATTTCCATGCTGTTTCGTACCCTTTTACTCTATGTCGTACTGATGTGCCCCTAGAAAAAGTGACCATCTTTGCAGCCATTGCGCCGTCATCACCGGAACGCCCTTCTTTGGGTTAAAAATGGAGACCAGGGGCTGATGATCAGTCAGTAGGGTGAATTTCTGCCCGTGCAGATAGTGATTGAACTTCTTCACCCCCCACACCAGGCTGAGGGCCTCCCTGTCAATCTGGGCGTAGTTACGCTCGGCTGAGGTTAACGAGCGCGACGCAAAGGCTATTGGCCTCTCTGAACCGTCAAGGAATTTGTGTGACAGCACCGCTCCAATGCCGTAGGGAGATGCATCACATGCCAACCGAATCGGTAGTGTTGGGTTGTAGTGGGCCAATACTTCTTTTGAAGTGATTAGGCATTTACATTTCTGAAAGGCATGCTTACACTCATCACTCCATTTCCATGTTACTCCAGTTTGCAGCAGGGCGTTCAGTGGGTGCAGAATTGCAGGTAAATTCGGCAAGAACTTATGGTAGTAGTTCACCAACCCGAGAAACGACCTCAGTTGCGACACATTTTCCGGTGCTGGAGCCTTGACTACAGTCTCAATCATGTCTGGCGACTTATGCAACCCTTCCTCATCAATCATGTGGCCACAATATGAGATTTGTCTCCTGAAACACTCGCATTTGGGGCGATTGGCTCGTAGCCCATATTCCTGCAATCTAGTGAGCACCTGCTCCAGGTTGGCAAGGTGTTCACTGTCATTTTCGCCCGTAACCAGGATGTCGTCCAAATAACACTGGGTCCCCGGGATCCCTTGCAGGACTTGTTCCATCGCTCTCTGCCAAATAGCCAGGGCTGATGCTACCCCGAATACCAGTCGATTGTACTGGTAAAGGCCTTTGTGAGTGTTTATCGTGAGGTATTTCCTAGATGCTTCTTCCACCTCCATTTGTAGATACGCTTGGGCCAGATCAATCTTCGTAAATCATTTCCCTCCAGATAGTGAGGCGAAAATATCTTCTATCCGTGGAAGTGGATATTGTACTGTGTGCAGGACTGGGTTCACAGTTACCTTGAAGCCCCCACAGATGCAAACCTTCTTCGGCTCCCCAGGCGTGCTGCTCAATGATTTCTTCATTACAGGAACGATGGGTGTGGCCCACTCGCTCCAGTCCACCTTGGACAGCACACCCGAATGCTCCAGACTCTCCAGTTCTGCTTCAACGGCTGGGCGGATCGCGTACGGTACCGGTCTAGCCTTAAAAATTTTTGGGTTTGCGCTATCTTCGATTTTTATCATTGCCTTTACTCCTTTTAGAGTCCCAAGTCCTTGTTGGAACACCTCTTTCGCGTCAGTTAGAATTTTTGACAGTCGTCCAGGTGTGACGTCATCATCCTTTTTGTCAGTCACAGTTAGCGCCTGAATGGAATGCCAATCCAATTGTATTTTTCGGATCCATTCACGTCCCAATAATGGTGGTCCTCCATCTTGTAGTATATATAGATACAGTTTCTGTGTTTCCTTGCCGTTGTATTTAACTGGCACCCTTATTTTTCCTCTGGGGTAGACTTTTTGCCCTGTGTATGTCTTCAATACAATGGACGTGTCCTTTAAGGGTATGTGTGAGAATAGCCGCTCATAGTCTCGTCAATTCATGACAGTTAGGGCTGATCCTGTATCCAATTCCATCTTTACTTGGGACCCTGCTATCATGAGGGTGACCCAAATGGTTCAGTGATCCTCCTTTGCGATCACGTTGTGTAACTTTAGACAATTTAGTCTCCTGCTCCTGGAGTCATTATCACTCTCCTGATCTTCCGAACTACTGTCTGTCATTTTTTTTACTTTCTTGTACTTTTCCTTCATAGTTCTTGTAGTGTTGGTTTTCTTTCCCAACCTGCAGACTCTTGCTATATGTCCCATTTTCCCGCATTGCCTCAATACTTTGTCCTTAAACCAGCAGTCCTTCTGATCATGGGTTGTTCTGCCGCAGCAATAGCACTTTTCTGCTCCATATGCTATTTCGTTAGCGCTGTATTCTTGTGGTTTCTGTTGTATTTCCGCAGCTCCCCGTGCTGCTGCTTCGTAGGATACTGCCACGCTGAAAGCCTGTTCTAGCGTCAGGTCCTTTTCCGAAAGTAGTCGTTTCTGGGTTCCTTCACTCTGGAGCCCGCAGACAAACTTATCCCGTAAGGTGTCTGCCAGTCCTGCTCCGAACTGGCAGTGCTTCGATAACTTGCGTAGTTCCATAAGATAGTCAGCATTGTTCTCATCTTTGTGTTGGTTTCTTTTATGGAACTTGAATCTTTCTGCTATCAGCAGCGGTGTAGGGTTTAGGTGTTCCTGTAAGATATTAACAATCTCTTCAAAACTTTTCTCCATTGGTTTAGCTGGGGTAATTAAATTCCGCAATAGGCCGTACGTTCTCGCGCCCATCAAATTTAATAATACCGACGCCTTCTTTCCATCGGCCACCTCATTGGCATTGCAGTACACTTCAATTCTTTCCACATACGTGGTTCAGTCTTCTACCTCATTGTCGAAAGCAGTGATACTGTCACTCTTCGGCATCTTGGGTGATTTAAAATGGCGCCTCCTGCGCTTTTTCTTCTTCCCCAATGGAATAAAATGGCGCCTCCCGCGCTTTTCCTTCTTCCCCAATGGAATAAAATGGCGCCTCCCGTGCTTTTCCTTCTTCCCCTTGCTGCCACGCTGCTCCTAGCGTTCTACAGGGGAATGGCGGCGACCCGCGGCTTCGGCGCGTCTCACTTTTCCTTCCCCTCGTTTTATTTTCTCTACGCTGCCCGGTTCTTGAGCACTGACCGCGCCCTGTGCGCTCCACCCTCTCTCTCTCATTTTCCTCCCGACTGTAGTGTATGTACCCGTCTACCTTTAAGAGAACTATTGTATGTAACCGTTCACCTTTAAGAGAACTATTTTAGGTGTGGCACTACTTTGTTTGGCTTCTGTATACGGTAATACCGACGGTGACCACACCAGTATATAAGTGTTGTGCCAGGAGTTATTGGGCAGATTCGCCCTGACCTTCGAATAGTAAAGTCCTGTTTTAAGTTACTCTTGGAGTCTGTGTATTAATTAACTAAACAACCCACAGACTTTACACCGACGATGCTGCGCGGCCCCTTTGCAGAGCCGCTCGATCGAGCTCGAGCCCGCCGCAGTCGGGAAGGGTCAGCGCACTACCTGCTACCAGCACGATTTGCTGGAACACCTTGACTGGGGAGCCAAGCCCAGCTCTCCACAGCCTCTCCTGTAATTCTCCGAACACCGATGGATCCTTGGGCGGTTGCCCGCGGTCGACGCCCGTTGCTCTGACTTCGACCTCCAAGAAGCTTCTTCTCAGGGAAAGATCCCCGTGAGGTGATGCAGTACTGCAGGTGAGTTCGAACCTGCTCGTCGCCAGTGTAGTGTCCGAGTATCAATAATACACAGACTACAGGAGAACAATAAAACAGGTATTTACTGAACAGAGGGTAAACTTAAGACTGACGTACAGAAGCCTGCTATGGCTTTTTATACAGGTGTGGTCACTGCCGGTACTGCAGTATAAAATCAGTTCTTCTCTTAAAGGTACATACACAACAGTCTGGACCACACTGAGCAACGCATTTGGTAAACAAACCACCAGAAGAGCTCAGAATACGAGTTTCAGACTTAACACTTTAACAGTAACAAAACAAATAACATTCGATTGCAGTGTCAGCCATGGCTCAGTTGGTAGCACTCTCACCTCTGAGGTCAGAAGGTTGAGGGTTCATAGTCCCACCCGAGAGACTGGAGCACAAAAATCCAGGCTGACACTCCAGTGAAGTACTGAGGGAGTGCTGCATTGTTGGAGGTGCCGTCTTTCAGATAAAACGCTAAACCGAGGCCACGTCTGCTCTCTCAGGTTGATGTAAAAGATCCCGCGGCACTATTTCGAAGAAGAGTAGGGCAGTTATCCCTGGTGTCCTGGCCAATATTTATCCCTCAATCAACATCTAAAATAGATGATCTGGTCATTATCACATTGCTGTTTGTGGGAGCTTGCTGTGTGCAAATTGGCTGCTGTGTTTCCTACATTACAACAGTGACTCCACTTCAAAAAGTACTTTATTGGCTGTAAAGTGCTTTGGGATGTTCAGTGATCATGAAGGGCGCTATAGAAATACAAGCCTTTCTTTCTACTTTTGCCTTTTACGAAACCGTAACACTTTCTTATCACGCAGATGATTGAGGAAATCATTAAGCCTGACCTACATTTAGCCCCACCACTGGGACCCACACCTGCATTTAGCCCCACCTCTGGGACCCACACCTGCATTTAGCCCCACCTCTGGGACCCACACCTGCATTTAGCCCCACCTCTGGGACCCACACCTACCTTTAGCCCCACCACTGGGACCCACACCTGCATTTAGCCCCACCACTGGGACCCACACCTACATTAAGCCCCACCTCTGGGACCCACACCTACATTTAGCCCCACCACTGGGACCCACACCTGCATTTAGCCCCACCACTGGGACCCACACCTACATTTAGCCCCACCTCTGGGACCCACACCTACATTTAGCCCCACCACTGGGACCCACACCTACATTAAGCCCCACCTCTGGGACCCACACCTACATTAAGCCCCACCTCTGGGACCCACACCTACATTTAGCCCCACTTCTGGGACCCACACCTACATTTAGCCCCACCCCTGGGACCCACACCTGCATTTAGCCCCACCACTGGGACCCACACCTGCATTTAGCCCCACCTCTGGGACCCACACCTGCATTTAGCCCCACCACTGGGACCCACACCTGCATTTAGCCCCACCTCTGGGACCCACACCTACATTTAGCCCCACCTCTGGGACCCACACCTACATTAAGCCCCACTTCTGGGACCCACACCTGCATTTAGCCCCACCTCTGGGACCCACACCTGCATTTAGCCCCACCTCTGGGACCCACACCTGCATTTAGCCCCACCGCTGGGACCCACACCTACATTAAGCACCACCGCTGGGACCCACACCTGCATTTAGCCCCACTTCTGGGACCCACACCTACATTTAGCCCCACCTCTGGGACCCACACCTGCATTTAGCCCCACCTCTGGGACCCACACCTACATTTAGCCCCACCTCTGGGTCCCACACCTGCATTTAGCCCCACCACTGGGACCCACACCTACATTTAGCCCCACTTCTGGGACCCACACCTGCATTTAGCCCCACCTCTGGGACCCACACCTGCATTTAGCCCCACCGCTGGGACCCACACCTACATTAAGCCTCACCACTGGGACCCACACCTACATTTAGCCCCAGCACTGGGACCCACACCTACATTTAGCCCCACCTCTGGGTCCCACACCTACATTTAGCCCCACCACTGGGACCCACACCTACATTTAGCCCCACCACTGGGACCCACACCTACATTAAGCCCCACCACTGGGACCCACACCTACATTAAGCCCCACCTCTGGGACCCACACCTGCATTTAGCCCCACTTCTGGGACCCACACCTACATTTAGCCCCACCTCTGGGACCCACACCTGCATTTAGCCCCACCTCTGGGACCCACACCTGCATTTAGCCCCACCTCTGGGACCCACACCTACATTTAGCCCCACCTCTGGGTCCCACACCTGCATTTAGCCCCACCACTGGGACCCACACCTACATTTAGCCCCACCACTGGGACCCACACCTACATTTAGCCCCACCACTGGGACCCACTCCTACATTTAGCCCCACCTCTGGGACCCACACCTACATTTAGCCCCACCTCTGGGACCCACACCTACATTTAGCCCCACCACTGGGACCCACACCTACATTTAGCCCCACCACTGGGACCCACACCTACATTTAGCCCCACCTCTGGGACCCACACCTACATTAAGCCCCACCTCTGGGACCCACACCTACATTTATCCCCACCACTGGGACCCACACCTACATTTAGCCCCACCTCTGGGACCCACACCTACATTAAGCCCCACCGCTGGGACCCACACCTATATATTCCTCGTGTAAGACACAGTGACATCAGCACATTTAAAATATGTGATTCTTGGAGCAGGGGAAGAATGGTTTGGTTATTTAGTGATGTGGAATGTAGTCACATATTGAAAATTAATTGTGTGCTTGAAAGGGACACAAAGTAAATAACTGAAAGAAGATTTAATAATTCATGATTTTATTGTCAATCTAACAGGTCCACACACAGAGAGAACTTTTAAGTACACACATTTTTTTTTCCAGAGTAGAAAACATGACCGAGGGAAAGCCTCCAAACTGGTCATTCAAGAGCAGATAAACAGTATTAACAAAATAATTTCGAAGACCAGTAGTTAACCCTTTACTATTCTAAACTAGGGAAAAGCAGACAATTCAGGGACAGAGCTGCTTTAAAGAGAACGAAGCCAGTGGCCGGAGAATGTAAATACATTTTGATTGGCCTCATAGTCCGTCCTAGATCCACAGCTATTGACTTAACATAATTATGGCAGCATCCATTAATCACATTCCTAAGCATTATACCGTGCAGCAATACAGGAACATTTTTGCAATAACTGATTTCGCTGCCTGCAGCTCAAGGCCATTTAAACAGAAAAAGTATCTGAACAAAGTATAAGATTCAAAAACAAAATACTGCGGATGCTGGGAATCTGAAATAAAAACAGAAAATGCTGGAAATACTCAGCAGGTCAGGCAGCATCTGAGGAGAGAGAAACAGAGTTTATGTTTCAGGTCGATGACCTTTTCATCAGAACTGGAAAAGGTTAGAGTTACTACAGGTTTGAAGCAAGTGCAGAGGCAGGAAAGGGGGGAGGGGAGGAAAGAACAAAAGGGAAGGTCTGTGATAGGATGGAAGGCAGGAGAGATTGAATGACAAAAGGGATGATTCTACAAAGCAAAAGGAGACGGTAATGGGACAAGTAAAGAAACAAAAGATGGGACTAGAGGAGGTGTAAATGGGAATAACAGAATCATCAACAGCTGCTGTCCGAAAAAATAGGGGCAGAGGTTATGATCTGAAATTGTTGAACTCAATGTTGAGTCCAAAAGGCTGTAAAGTGCCTAATTGAAAGATGAGGTGCTGTTCCTCGAGCTTACGCTGAGCTTCATTGGAACAGTGTAGGAGGCCGAGGACAGAGTGGGAGTGGAGTGGAGAATTAAAGTGACAGGCGACCGGAAGTTCGGGATCACACTTGTGGACTGAACAGAGGTGTTCTGCAAAGCGGTCACCCAATCTGCGTTTGGTCTCCCCAGTGTAGAGGAGACCGCAGCGTGAGCAGCGAATACAGTGTGCTAAATTGCAAGAAGTATAAGATTCGGTCTGTCAAGCATTTATGTCAAACCTCTATGCAGATTTGAATCGTAAAGAGGTCTGGATTTGGGTTCTGCTCTTCCTTTTCTGCATTCTTGTCCTATAGAAAGGTGATGTCGGCTCCCTTAGTGGTCTATCAAGTAAAGGCAACATCTGATGTCACAGAAGCCATGAAAAGCCAAAAGTTTCCATGTTTGATTCCTTGTCTCTGCTCAGTTAGTTCACTTCACCCAGTGAGATGCTACACCTGGTCTCAGTGCTCCTGGCATAGACAGGAGTGAAAATCAGCCAGGAGTTCTTCATAAAATTATTGTTGTTATTGATTTCTAGAGAGAAGTGCATGTATTCTATATAGTCATCGGGTGATGTCTATTCTGCTTAGACTTGGCTGTGATGTCCTCTACAAACTGAATCTTTGCAACCCCCCAGGAAACAGAGAACACACAGATACTAAAGAGATCTGTCATATTAAACTTCAGAAGAAATTTAACAACAACATTCTGCATTTATATTCCGCCATAAGTTGAGTTTAAGAATATTTATTTACAGGCCATGGCAAAGTTGTTACGGAATTTGCAGTATTTATTCATTATAATCAAAATAATACTAGCTGACTATCTCAATATTGTTGCTTGGTTCTTTGGAGATCACTATCGTTCCATTTGATTTCGGATATGGAAAGAAAAATAGAGGGACAGATTATATGGGGAAAGGAAGCGGGAGGAGAGAGGGGGGAAATAGATGCAGATGGAGACAGAGATAGACATAACACAGAACTGTCACTATATTGTTAATCAAAATTGGTTGTTTTGGGTACAGAACAACATATAGTTTTCACTAATTGACACTTTCCTCGCTATTTTCACTGCAAGAAGCCATCATCGTGTGAGATCAAGGGTTAGCTTACGCCAACTTAAAAATCAAAATCTGCCCCTTAAACCAGTCAAATGATCAGATTCTGCTACGGTTCCTGGTTGCAAACTTTGTTTAAAAACTTTTGGTGGGCATTTTCCCCTCACAGTGCACGATGGGAGAATTTTGCCCCACGCTGATTTCCCCCCCCCCTCCCCTCGCTTAGACAGAGTCTCTGTAGGTTGCTCCATTGCACAGGGCATCAGAGTTAAGCCCCATGCCCAGAAACACACACGCACACCCTTTTCATCAGACGTCACTGGATAGCAATCAAGAATCCTGACGAATATTTCCCCTTCCTAGCCTATGGGCAGTGAGACCAATTGTAATGGCCAGCTGGAATCCCCACAGACCTGAGACTTGCCCACACAGCTTAGTGTTGCACTGGGCAATACCTTAAACTGGCAAGCCATTCGGGAAGCTCGCCTGAATTTTTTTTTTGAAGACAAACCAAAGTGAACACAGGGAGAGAAAGATGAACAATCGTGAAATCTATAACTTTAATATACACAAATATTGATGCATCTCAAGCTGTCAGGTTGAGGCTTGTATAATTATAATAATTGGGGAAATCACTAATTATAACAGAAATATAACCTAATAGAGGTCTATAAAATTATGAAAGGTTTTGATAGAGTGGATACAGAGAGAATGTTTCCACTTGTGGTGAAGAGCAAAACTAGAGGCCATCAATATAAGATAGTCACCAAGAAATCCAATAGGGAATTCAGAAGAAACTTCTTTACCCAGAGAGTGGTGAGAATGTGGAACTCGCTACCACAGGGAGGGGTTGAAGCGAATAGTATCGATGCATTTAAGGGGAGGCTAGACAAGCATATGAGGGAAAAGGGAATAGAGGGTTATGCTGATAGATTTAGATGAGGAAAGATGGGAGGAGGCTCGAGTGGCGCATAAACGCCGGCATGGACTGGTTGGGCCGAACGGCCTGTTTCTGTGCCGTATATCCTATGTAATATGAGAAATCTGGTCTGATTACTTTCTGCCTGGCCTGGGACAGCAGTTTACCCAATCATGTTCAGGAAATTGTTCAATTCTGGAATTACTTAATATGTATTCTGGAATTAAAGGATTTACAAGGCAATGGTTGTTTTTAAGCTGCTGTCACACTTTTGAAAACACTACAGGAATCATTTTCAAACTTCAGGTTTCTGGTGGGGGGACCATGTCTGATGGCAGCACCTATCGGATATACGAGGGTGCCTTGTGCACTATTTTCTGACCACTTACATTAATGATGCAAAATCGCACCCAGCACACCCCCCGAATTTCCCATATGCAACTGATGGCAGGTGGGATTCCCACTGGCAGCACCAAGTTGGGAATTTGTCCCGGAGAATTTTACTGAGGTTTGGAGAGGCCGCGGTTTCTTGAGGCAGGTATGGATGGGGAACGGTCGCTGGGGTTGGTTGGAGGTTACAGCAATCCTTCATTATCAGTGGGCGGCAGCTTCCTTTTGAAGAATCCACACTGTAACGAAGAAGGAAAAGGAGGAGGTAAGTAAGAGAACGGAAAGTTATTTAAACATTCCCCCGTCTCCTCCCACTCAGCGACAATGAGCGTCAGGACACCGTTCAGCTCCTGCAGTTTGGCCGAGTCTAGAAAAGGCCCAGGTCTGGACACAGCCTCCATATGAAGGATTGGATCACAGACAAAGGGGCTGGATTTTGATTCTGGAGGCGTGTTGGAGGCGGGACTACAACTTTTGGGGTTGTAGTCCCGCCTCCATCGAGTTGTGGCCCACTCATGCGATTTTCCCTTGATTGACCTTGTTGAGCCCACCCAGCGGGCTCAGCAGACCAATTAAGGGCCACCCGGCAACAAGTGACGTCACAGATTGATATTTCATCTGTCAAGAGCTTTTGACAGATGAAATATCAACGTTTCACAGCTGTTTGAAGCTGTCAAACACTGACAATCTGTACTCCAAGTTAATTCCTTCCTCTCAGGCTGATTTAGAGATCTCTCCAGAACAGAAAGCTGAATGCTGTAACTTTTGACAGCTCACGGCCATTCTGCTTTCTGTGCCGGTGAAATGAGGGACTCCCGAGACCTAAAGGAAGGAAGGCTGTAAAGGTAAGTAAAGGTAATTAAACTTCTTTAAACACTTTACACACACCAAACACACTTACCTCTGCACTCATGCACCCATCACTCACCTGAACACCGGACATCTCGAACCCTCCAAGCCCTTCAGCCCGACGGTCCACCTCGCTAACTTGGCGTGGTTTGGAGCCATCGGGAATTCCACACTTCAGCAATAAAAATAGGGATTAGGCTAAAAACTGCCTGTTAACTACCTGTTAACAGGCAGTTAATTGGCCCTAATCCCCTTCCCGCCTCGGGGAGGCGGGTCCCAGCACAGGTTGGATATCCGCCTCCTTTGAAACTGGCACGGAGGCGGGTTGGGGGCGGGGCAGGTTTGTGCCCCCCCCCCCGATTTTTAGATTTTAACCCCCCACGCGCCTCCAATCCTGCCTCCACGGCCCAATGAAAAACCTGCCCAATGTGTTGCCCATCAGACGTAGCCTGGTTAATGGTGGGCTCTCTGGACATTATTAAAAATTGGGCCACAAGTCTGATTTTTAAATAAAAGCTGATTTCCCCCCCACCCTCCCACTTTCCTCTGTGTCTCATGATGAGGAAGCTTGAATTCCAGTGCAGGTGATTTGCCGTGAAGTTATCCTCCTGAAAAACAAATGCCATGATTCTCACCCTACAGCACAGTTCCTCTACTGACCGGCACTTTTATTTTAATCAGTTGTGTGTTTTTAAGTGCTGCACCTCTCAACTTGTCTGAGAGTGAAGGAAATTTCCAGCTGGTCACTGTAATGGCTGCTGTTACACGTTGACTTTGAGGCCCACAAAAAATAATTTGACACTCAC
Source organism: Somniosus microcephalus (assembly GCF_052327205.1). NCBI lineage: Eukaryota > Metazoa > Chordata > Chondrichthyes > Squaliformes > Somniosidae > Somniosus > Somniosus microcephalus. The sequence continues at coordinate 13,214,145 of NC_141010.1, forward strand.
CGTTAGCTTGCCTCTTCTGTTCCGTCGCCCGTGGAACTGATCAGCGCCTGCACTGCGCAGGCACTGGCCAGTTCCTACCTAAAAGGGCCATTGGGCTCCTATCTATGTTACAGGGCCCAAATTTCCATATTGAAAGGGGTCTATTGCTTGAAACAGGCGGGCGCTTTGGACACCTGGTACTAGGCCCCTTTTCAAACACATCGCCAGTGAGGCTACCGCCCCTGAACACCAGGCGAAGGCAGTCAAAATGGCGGGGGAGTCCAGAACCAGGGGTCACAGTCTAAGGATAAGGGGTAAGCCATTTAGGACTGAGATGAGGAGGAATTTCTTCACCCAGAGAGTGGTGAACCTGTGGAATTCTCTACCACACAAGGCAGTTGAGGCCAATTCATTAAATATATTCAAGAAGGAGTTGGATATATTTCTTAAGGCTAAAGGGATCAAGGGATATGGGGAGAAAGCAGGGACAGGGTACCGAATTTGGATGATCAGCCATGATCTCATTAAACGGCGGAGCAGGCTCGAGGGGCCGAATGGCCTACTCCTGCTCCTATCTTCTATGTTTCTATGTTTCTATGTTTCTGAAATCAAACCACATTTGGTGCTTCTTTCCGCTCCGCTCACCAGCACTTTCATCCAAATTGTAGTTGAAACAGTAAGCGGAGTGCTTGCCTGCCTGAGTAGATTGGGCCGATACTCTCTGGAGTTTAGAAGAATGAGAGGTGATCTCATTGAAACATAGAAGATTCTGAGGGGGACTGACAGGGTAGATGCTGAGAGGTTGTTTCCCCTTGGCTGGAGAGTCTAGAACTAGGGGGCACAGTCTCAGGATAAGGGGTCGGCCATTTAAGACTGAGATGAGGAGGAATTTCTTCACTCAGAGAGTTGTGAATCTTTGGAATTCTCTACCCCAGAAGGCTGTGGATGCTCAGTCGTTGAGTATATTCAAGGCTGAGATCGATTGATTTTTGAACTCTAGAGGAATCAAGGGATATGGGGATAGTGCGGGAAGGTGGAGTTGAGGTCGAAGATCAGCCATGATCTTATTGAATGGTGGAGCAGGCTCGAGGGGCCGTATGGCCTACTCCTGCTCCTGCTCCTAATCCTTATGTTCTTATGTTTAGGACTAGCTCTCATACTAATGAGCTGGAAACCCATTCAGCCCTAGATGCGCTGAGGGAGACAGTACACCAGTGCTATAAAATACACTGCTGATTAAAATTTAAATTGAAGTGTCACTGAGAGGAGAAAGCGAAGGGAATGACAAGAAAGGAATCTTGTGCAGCTGTCCCGCTATTGTCAGCAAATTTAAACATGTCAGCTGGATCTCTTCCCCTGTCCTCTTCAGCCAACTGACTGCTTCTGGACTTAACGATAGATAGCAAACCCCTTCAAACTGTATCCGTATGCAACAGACATGATGGGCAGGATTTTCATTGGGCCGTGGAGGCGGGATTGGAGGTGTGTGGGGGGTTAAAATCTCGAAATCGGGGGGGGGCATGAACCTATCCCGCCCCCAACCCGCCTCCATGCCAGTTTCAAAGGAGGCGGATACCCGACCTGTGCTGGGAGCCGCCTCCCCGAGGCGGGAAGGGGATTAGTGCCAATTAACTGCCTGTTAACAGCTGGTTAACAGGCAGTTTTTAGCCTAATCCCTATTTTTATTGCTGAAGTGTGGGATTACCGACGGCTCCAAACCACGCCAAGTTAGCGAGGCGGACCGTCGGGCTGAAGGGCTTGGAGGGTTCGAGATGTCCGGTGTTCAGGTGAGTGATGGGTGCATGAGTGCAGAGGTAAGTGTGTTTGGAGTGTTTAAAGAAGTTTAACTTACATTTACTTACCTTTACAGCCTTCCTTCAGGTCTCGGGAGTCCCTCATCTCACCGGCACAGAAAGCAGAATGGCCGCGAGCTGTCAAAAGTTGCAGCATTCAGCTTTCTGTTCTGGAGAGATCTCTAAATCAGCCTGAGAGGAAGGAATTAACTTGGAGTACAGATTGTCAGTGTTTGACAGCTTCAAACAGCTGTCAAACGCTGATATTTCATCTGTCAAAAGCTTTTGACAGATGAAATGTCAATCTGTGACGTCACCTGTTGCCGGGTGGCCCTTAATTGGCCTGCTGAGCCCGCTGGGCGGGCTAAACAAGGTCAATCAGGGGAAAATCACGTGGGTTGGCCACAACTCGATGGAGGCGGGACTACAACCCTGAAAGTTGTAGTCCCGCCTCCTCAATGAAAATCCAGCCCCATGTATGTCATTTTAATCCTCTCACCCAAACATTTTTACACTGCAAATTTATCACCAACAAATTACATTTCCTTTCCATTCAATTTGAATCTCTCTCGCTTGTACCCGTACCCGATAACACTGGGGGTAATAGTCACCTTCACCACTAGGATGATATTACGATAACGTTATAGAACCCGCCTCATTTTTATTTCCACTAAAAGCGTTGGAACTAAAAATCAGCCGGGTTCAGTAAGGGATGGGCAGTCCGCTCCACCCGTTTATCGCCCAAGCAATGAAGGTGAAAATCACACCCACTGCTTTATATATTAATCAAAAAGGGACCTAACAATGATTGAGGCTTATTTCAAGGGCTGCCTGCGCGCGCTCTTGCCGTTACGAGTGCGTTAATGTATGTTCGTCATCAACATAGCTACCTTCCAAAGGAGGAATGCCACCAGAGCCACAAGTAGCAGGCCACCAAGCACGGCAACTATAATACACCAGACGGGCACGGTACCCTCAGGTGTACTGCGTTCAATAAGAGTTTGTACCTGGAACAAAAAAGAACAGTGTCATTGGTCTTATTGTGATTGATGGCATTTCCGCCATGGTAGGGAAAGCAACACCGACAGATCCCCCCAACCTCAGATCAGCCAATCCATTCTACTGAACGCAAGTGAGTGGCACAGTGTGAATTCGTGCTCCTTCCAAATTCCTATATCCCCAAACCTTAAATGAATCTTAAAGAACACTCTACCTATAGGCAGGCATAGATATTTTATGATAGTTGGGAGTGAAGAACAGTCGAATTCACCTCCTTTTCTGCAGGATGAAGAGGTAAAATGCTGATACTTATTTTAGGGTGGGCAGAGGAGGGAGTGGGCATGATACTTATTGCCACCTCAAGGTTAACATCTTTGGACAGTTTCCACACAGACTTCTAACATAGGCTGTAACAAAATCTCGGCTGACACTCCAGTGCAGTGCTGAGGGAGTGCTGCACTGTCAGAGGTGCCGGCTTTTAAATGAGATGTTAAATCAAGGCCCCGTCTGTCCTCTCAGGTGAACGTAAAAGATCCCACGGCTCCATTTCGAAGAAAAGCAGGGGAGTTCTCCCCGGTGTCTTGGCCAATATTTATCTCTCAACCAACATCAATAAAAAAACAGATTATCTGGTCATGATCTCATTGCCGTTTGTGAAACCTTGTGTGGCTCAAATTGGCTGCCATGTTTCTTACATTACAACAGTGACGACACTTCAAAAGTACTTCATTGGTTGTAAAGTGCTTTGGGACATCTTGAGGTCGTGAAGGGCGCTATATAACTGTTAGTCTTTATTTTTTACTTTGTAACAGCCTATGTAAACTTGTCACACTGTAATAACGCCCTCCCTTCAGTGGTTGCACTGTAGTGCCTTAGTTTTGTGTGCATCAACTCTTTGGCATGCACTGTAGAGCAACTCCTTTGCTCTGAACAACTCTCACTGAATTGGGGTTTAACAGTCGATCTGAAAATAAGCCCAGTTAATGTATGTGTCGGCTGTGGCTCAGTGCTAGCTCTCTTTCCTCTGAGTCAGAAGGTTGTGGGTTCAAGTCCCACTCCAGAGATTTGAGCACATAATCCAGGCTGACACTCCAGTGCAGTACTGAGGGAGTGCTGCACTGTCGGCGGTGCCGTCTTTTGGATGAGATGTTAAACCGAGGCCCTGTCTGCTCTCTCAGGTGGACGTCAAAGATCCCATGGCACTATTTTGAAGCATCCGGGAAGGTGCTGAACACCTCGAGTCTCTTCGCCGGGAGCAAGCGGAAGCCAAGCGCAGGCAGAGCAAGGAACATACGTCAACCCAAGCACCCCACCCACCCGCCCCTTCAACCACCGTCTGCCCCACCTGTGACAGAGACTGTAGGTCCCGCATTGGACTCATCAGTCACCTGCGAACTCATTTTTAGTGTGGAAGCAAGTCATCCTCGGTTCCGAGGGACTACCTAAGAAGAAGACTATTTCGAAGTAGAACAGGGGAGTTCTCCATAGTGTTCTGGCCAATATTTATCCCTCCATCAACATCACTAAAACAGATTGTGGGACCTTGTTGTGTGCTAATTGGCTGCTGCATTTTCCTACATTACAACAGCGAGTACTCATCAAAAGTACTTCATTGGTTGTAAAGCACTTTGGGATGTCCTGAGATGGAGAAAGGTGCTATATAAATGTGAGTTCATTCGTTTTCTTTTTTAAAATTCACTTATGGGATCTGGGCATCGCTGGCAAGGCCAGCATTTATTGCCCATCCCTCGTTGCCCTTGAGAAGGTGGTGATGAGCCGCCTTCTTGAACTGCTGCAGTCTGTGTGGTGAAGGTACTCCCACAGTGCTATCTTCCGATCGGGGTTGAATTTCCACAGGGGTCCTGCTGATCATCTGCCGTAACATCATCAGAAGATCCACGGAAACTGTGTGAATTCTGCTTGCACGGTTTCTCCGGGCTTTCCGCCAATCTTCCGCTGAAGTTACGGCGGTTGATCAGGAGCACCCTCGCGGAACTTGCTGGCGACAATATGCAACACCTAGAAATATTAACCAACTATTAGCTGTGAGTAGAACTTGGCTTCCAGCAGCTGAAACCTCCAATTCTACCGCGTCGCTCTTCTGTGGTGCTTACCATCGTGTTGCCACGGGGCAATTCTTCAGGCTGTACTTTGTATGGCATTTCTTGCACGGTGAACGACGCCTTGGAATGGAATGTAAACTGCTCGTTACGGTTCTGTAAAACATAAGAGTATATGTGTATTTTTGTTTTAATTTTCTTTAATTTCCTTTCCTGCCAGTACGGCTTCTTGTTGGGATCTGACTCCACAGGTGTTGGCAGCTCTCTGGTACCTCGCCCAAGTGGACATTCACTTTCAAGCACGGGGCAGCTGGACAGCGCTCAGGTATAGCTGAATTTTACTCTCCCCCCAGCCCAAATGCCACTCTTGATGGGACCAGCTAAGTCAGCATAAACTGAACCTAGGACATTTCTACAACAAAAGCAAAATATTACCGAAAATCTGAAATAAAAACAGAAAATGCTGGAAAACTCTCAGCAGGCCAGGCAGCGTCTGTGGTGAGAGAGAGAGAGTGAGTCAACGTTTCAGGCCGATGATCTTTCGTCAGAACTGGAAGAAGTGAGAGATTTAACAGTTTATAAGCACAACAAAATGAGGTGGGCGGCAAGGACGCCCCCCTCCTACCTTATTAACATGGGATTGTTGGGCCTGCACTTACAACAGATGGAGGCCCAATGACATGTACTGGGGCGGCCCCAGGAAATCAAGGGCAAAGGGTTTCCGTCCTTTATTCCTCCTCGCTGTTTCTGAGTAATGTTTATTTCCATGGGACAGTGAAAATCTGGTAATGGACCATTCAAGTTTTGAATTTCTGTTGCAACCTTTACACCACAGAAATGTTTTCCACTGATTTATAATTTTGGTGAATTTTGTATTTCAGTCCAAATTATGGCAGTACTGAGGAACTGAACATTTTCCACTTTGACACTAACATCCCCATCAAAGCCTCTGAGGTCAGGTACCGTAAGCTTTAGATATACAATAGAGTACTCAGTGCACTCAGGAACACCTGTCAAATGTACATTCTAAGTTCCTCACATGTGTCAATCCTGTGGCTTCTGAGTGAGATTGTTCAGTTAGGGACAGTTATTCTCAGGTTTGGCGAGGTTTTATGTTCTGGATTTATGATCATTAGCAACTGAACTCGCTCCAAGTCCCGTTCACCCATTACCCCTGTGCTCGCTGACCTACATTTCAAAATTCTCATCCTTGTTTTCAAATCTCTCCATGGCCTCGCCCCCTTCCTATCTCTGTAATCTCCTCCAGCCCCACAACCCCCCGAGATCTCTGTGCTCCTCTAATTCTGCCCTCTTGAGCGTCCCTGATTATAATCGCTCAACCATTGGTGGCCGTGCCTTCTATTGCCTGGGCCCTAAGCTCTGGAATTCCCTGCCTAAACCTCTCTGCCTCTCTACCTCTCTTTCCTCCTTTAAGACAGTCCTTAAAACCTCCCTCTTTGACCAAGCTTTTGGTCATCTGTCCTAATTTCCCCTTATGTGGCTTGGTGTCAAATTTTTTTGTCTGATAACACTCCTGTGAAGTGCCTTGGAATGTTTTACTAGGTTAAAGGCGCTATATAAATACAAGTTGTTGTTACTGTTGTTGCTGAATTGACAGAGCTGGAACTGATTGCATCTCAACTGTTAAAACCCATCAGATAGAATAGATTGAACTTTGGTCCAAGATGTTCTTACTCCCCATCTCCTTTCCACTTGCCTCTCCACCTCTCCTGAACCTGCTAACTTATGCTGGGATATGGCTCCATTAGTCACTGTTGTCCACCAGAACATCACCCAAGTGACCATTCTTCATGCGGGAGCTTAGGCAGTGAAGGACAACAGAGTATTTGACTTGAAAGGTGCAGGGGGTGTCACGGCCTAGCATGGTCCCGTTTTCACCCAACCTCCGCACATTCATTTTCCAGCAGGGGTCCTTGGACACCAGTTAGGAATGGAAACGCTGGATGATTTTTCTCTTTTCTAATTCAGGGGTGGGCAGGCCAATTGAAACATACAAGATTCTGAGGGGGATTGACAGGGTAGATGCTGAGAGGTTGTTTCCCCCTGGCTGACGAGTCTAGAACTCAAAGGGCATAGTCTCAGGATAAGGGGTCGGCCATTCAAGACTGAGATGAGGAGAGATTTCTTCACTCAGAGGGTTGTGAATCTTTGGAATTTTCTGCCCAAAGAGCTGTGGAGGCTCAGTCGTTGAGTATATTCAAGGCTGAGACAGATAGATTTTTGGACTCTAGGGGAATCAAGAGATACGGAGATCGGGCGGGAAAGTGGAGTTGAGGTCGAAGATCAGCCATGGTCTTATTGAATGGCGGAGCAGGCTCGAGGGGCCGTATGGTCTACTCTTCTCCTTATTCTTATGTTCTTATAATTGTTACTGCCATCCCAGCTGAGATTACAGACCGAAGATTGAACTTGGGACCAAGTATGGCTGAGTTCCACACTGGGCAGTGGCCTTACCAACGCTCGTCCGCCCTGCGCCACCCAAAGTCACCATAATATTCTATAAATTTACCTCAGCCGCTATCATAAGAACAATAAATAAGGCAGATGGCTGCGGGTGACAGAATTCACTTTTTGAAAGCAAATCTCGTAGTTTACCTTAACAAAGATGTCCATCGTGAGATAAGACTGTATGTTTATCACAGCTCCCTCTTCTTTCTCCAGATGACCCACGTCGCACGTAATTTTCACACAGGTCACGGTGTTGCAGTCCTAGTAGGAAGACAGTCCAGCATCAGCCTTAAAGTTCTTTAAAACCCCCTCAAGCTGAGTCATTTCTGAGTGGGTTGGGTATGAAGCTAAGGAGTAAGATCTGGCAGGGTCTGGATTTGATTAATTAACTCAAACCAAGTCAAAACTAAAATGAAGCTTTCAATCAAAATGAGTAGAAAATGGTAAATTATTGGGAATAAATATCTTATCACAACACACCATTTGCATAACCTTCCTTGAAAAAAATGGCACGTTAGAAGTGCAGGCATGTTTTTGCAGTCTGGAGTCAGTTCAGGTGAAAAGTTTGTGTCAACTGAGCTCAAACCTCACCAGTCAAGAATCAGCAAGATGTTTGGACGTCCAGGACTTGAAACATTTGGTTAGCTCTTTGGGAACTAGAGTTTTCACCAATGAAAACCATCACTGTTGCCTGGATACTATTGCATCTATCCTAGGAAGCAGATAATGTCAATCAAGGGACACTGCATCCATTAGTGTTAACATTAAGTCTGGAGTCCGTGCTGCCAATAAGCCCAGTGCACCTATTGGTAAAACCTGGGTATAAATTCAGACAGTCCAGTGTGTCTATGTAATAAGCCGGGAGAACGTATTAATGACAGCTAGAGTCTAAAAGCTTTTTTTTTTAACATATTTGTTCACGAGATACAGGCATTGCGAGCTAGGCCACAATTATTGTCTATCTCTAGTAGTCACCATTAGAGAAGCTTGAAGCATCTTTAGGATTCCTAATCTGAGGTTGGCGTTAGGTGATGGGAACTTGTTACAGTCTGCAGTGTAGACTGAGAAATGCCTCAGAGACATGGACCATGTACAGCAGGCACCTCAAAGCACTGGAGAGGTACCACCAATGCTGCCTCCGCAAGATCCTGCAAATCTATTGGCAGGATAGGTGCACCAATGTCAGTGTTCTCGCTCAGGCCAACATCCCCAGCATCGAAGCTTTGACCACGCTCAATCAGCTCCGATGGACAGGTCACATTGTCCGCATGCCTGATACGAGACTCCCGAAACAAGCGCTCTACTCGGAGCTCCAACACGGCAAGAGAGCCCCAGGTGGGCAGAGGAGACGCTTCAAGGACACCCTCAAAGCCTCCTTGAAAAAGTGCAACGTCCCTACCGACACCTGGAAATCTCTGGCCCAAGACCGCACAAAGTGGAGGAGAAGCATCCGGGAAGGCGCCGAACACCTCGAGTCTCTTCGCCGGGAGCAAGCGGAAGCCAAGCGCAAGGAGCGCAAGGAGCGCACGTCAACCCAAGCACCCCACCCACCCGCCCCATCAACCACCGTCTGCCCCACCTGTGACAGAGACTGTAGGTCCCGCATTGGACTCATCAGTCACCTGAGAACTCATTTTTAATGTGGAAGCAAGTCATCCTCGGTTCCGAGGGACTGCCTAAGAAGAAAAGAGACTAAGAAATACTGGTGTGTGGCTTCAAATCTGGTCTTACTGATATTAGTGCTGAGGGAGCTTTAAACAGTACTCCGCATTGGGATGTGCAGGTGGAAAAGTGTTGTTCCGGCTTAAGTGGTTCAAATTCGACTGAACTAACAATGTGAACCTAAGCCAGAACTAATGAAGTGATACATTGGATTAAAAACAGAAAATGCTGGAGATACTCAGGTGGTCAGGCAGCATCTGTGAAGAGAGAAACAGAGTTAACGTTTCAGGTCGATAACCTTTCGTCAGAACTGGAAAAAAGCAGGAAATGGAGCAGATTTTTAAGCAAGTTTAGGGGCTGGGAAAGGGGGGAGGGGATGAAAGAACAAAAGGGAAGGTCTGTGATAGGATAGAAGATGGAAGAGGTTAAGAGACATTAAGAGATATTCAAGGCGAGAGGAGATGGTAATGGGACAGGTTAAGAAACAAAGGATGGCTCGAGATGAAGTGTGAATTGCGCTGGCAGAATGAAAGACAGCTGCCATGTGGGGGAGAAGAACAGAACAAAAGTGTGGATAAAAAATATATATGACCTGAAACGTGAATCTGTTTCTCTCTTCACAGATGCTGCCTGACCTGCTGAGTATCTCCAGCATTTTCTGTTTTTATTTCAGATTTCCAGCATCTGCAGTATTTTTTTTGTATTAGTGATACGTTGAATTGTTAGCTTCCCTTAGGCTCTGAAT